>NC_073307.1:138615382-141102882 GCF_027595985.1 Sorex araneus
GTCTCAAAAGGATATGTTACTGGTACCTGCTCGAGCAAATCGATGAGCAACAGGATGACAGTGATGATGACAGTGAAGCTGTTGCTATCTGATCTGAGAGTCACTTTATTCTGAGGTGGCCTCCCATTGCTGTGCCAGCAGTGCTTGGGATTCTGTTTCCTTTTTTTTCCTTTTTGGGTCACACCTGGCGATGCATAGGGGTCACTCCTGGCTCTGCACTCAGGAACTACCCCTGGTGGTGCTCAGGGGACCATATGGGATGCTGGGGACCGAACCCGGGTTGGCCACATGCAAGGCAAACAAACGCCCTACCCGCTGTGCTATTGCTCCAGCCCCGGGATTCTGTTTCATATATAGCAGCAGCAGATATCCTATTTTTCAGAATATCTCCAAGGAAGAATAATTGCAGTAGTCTTGGATCCCATTACAAATGTTTCTTTTTAATTTTTACATAACCACTACTACTCTGATTATTACTTGCACCATCTCTAAGATGAAAACTTTATGTACATTTTCATAGCCAATCATAACCAAGGACGACCTTCAGTGAAGGTCTGATGTTACATTGTTGATTACTTGGTACATCTTCCTTTGGGGTGGGGAGTGCTTCCGAGTGGTGCTCACGAGTCCTGGAACCCTGTAGGTGATTCTTGCCAACCTGGGCCAGCAGTTTAATGCAAAAGCTGGTGGATAAATGCAAGGGCACAAAGATGCCATGCTGCTTGTGTCCTGTTGTGCCAGGGATTGCTGGGGTCACACCCGGTGATGCTTGGAGGATCTCCAGGGATGCACATGGCTGTGCTTAGGGAATTATGTGTTGCTGAGGATATAACTCTGATTGCTGCACTGTATCCTGCTGTGTCTTTTCACAATGTCTCCGTCCTTTGCTAAGTTTGATAGCTAGTTGAGGTCAGTCACTGTCACTGTCATTCCATTGCTCATCGATTAGCTCAAGCAGGCACCAGTAAGTCTCTATTGTGAGACTTGTTGTTACTGTTTTTGGCATATTGACTACGCCACGCGTAACTTGCCAGACTCTGCCCTGCAGGTGAGACACTCTTGGTAGCTTGCCGGGCTCTCTGAGAGGGACGGAGGAATTGAACCTGGGTCGGCTGCGTGCAAGGCAAATGCCCTACCCACTGTGCTATCACTCCAGCCCAGTTGAGGTCAGTACTTCTTATCTTTTTTCTCCAGATTTCAGTACAATTTCATTTTCTAGAACTGAGTTTTCTCATTGGTAGAATACTAATGCAGAACTGGATGGCATATGAGGAAAATACCTAATATTGGATCTTCTATATAAATTTTTGGTGAGATATATGGTTGAAGTGTCTCATAAGTGTTTGTACTGATAGAAATTGCTCTTTCTATTATAAAACATTACTGTCTACCTTTTATATGCCTGCTTCAGTAGCTCCCAGAACATTGTTTAACATGTATTAAATTGCCTGATAAATAATTTTTAGATTGCAATAATGGATGGTTTATTATTGAGCCCCTTACTTCAATTACCTAATTTAATTCTACTAAAAATTCTAAAAGATAAATGTACCTTATTTTAGAGTTCATGAGGTTTGGACTAAGTGAATTTTAGGAAATTACACAAGGTTTCATAGCTATTAATTGTCAGAACTACGATTCTGACTTTGGGTTGACTGAGACATGGGCTCTTTCCAATGTCATACTGTCTCTTTGTAGTATTTTAACTCCCTCACAATCTCCAAACCAGTTTTGATGAGTTCCTAAAATGCAGTTTTAGGATATGGTGGGTTTCAGATATGTTGCATTTTTATAAGAGAAACAGAACAAGGAAAAACGTTGGGGGAAAAGGCTAGTGGATGGCAATAATCTTTAATGTAAAGAGATCTACTTAAAAAATGGTAGAAGATCCAAACATTTGATCCACCTAAGCAACTATAAAATATCCTCAATGCTATTATGTTGTGAGGAATAACTCAGGTTATCCCAGAAGAAAATGAACCTCATATTTCTTTGATATATAAGAGGGCCAAGCAGGTGATTTGAGCGAGCTTACAGCATTGGTATCCCTCTCTGCTTTCCTTTTTTATAACCTCTCCTATTATCAGCCAGTCCAATCGAAATCAAAATGCTGTGGATATCCTTTTATTTCTTCTCATTTTATGATCCTGTTGTTATCACATAGTTTATGGCTTCCCTTGTATCTGCCAACAAGCTGGTATAATTCAGCTGCTTTATCACTTTTATTAATCTAAAGTCTTTAAAATTTTGCTACAAGTTCTAATGAGTTGTCCACAGGGAATACTACTGAAACAAAAAGTATAAGAAACTTTCACTTTTTAAAATATGGCAGCAAGAAGATTTTAAATTACACTGCTGTTGCATTTTATGTTTCTGTTGGAGATGCCTGGCCTAGATCCTGAATCAGGAGCAGCCCTGTGATCACCACCTGCAGAACACACACTGTCTCTTAAAGGTGCATAGGCCCACAATTTCTCCGTGTCTGTGCTTGCACTCATGCTATTCTACATTAGCTACCTAAATTTCTCTTATTAGCCACACACTGTGATTCATCTTTAAGCGAAGATTGACTATGATAATATTTTGGAATATTTATTAATGTCCCTCCTCAGGCTTTTATGGTGCTTTATTGGTGCTTTTACTTTGGCACATCTGTTTTAGGGCTAATCGCCCCCTGGCATCCATGCTGATACTGTCATCTACTTTGTCTGTGGCAGACATTACTAATCTATCACAGCACTCTCCTATTGAACTAGCGTTTTTTTGCTTTTATTTTTTTTTAATGAGGATCTTCACTATAGCACTCTAGGCAGTAAGTAACCACTAAAGAATCATGGTCGAAGCATGGTTTGAAACACTGAAGTGCATTAATAGGCTGGGTGCCCAGAGGTCTCCCATTAACCCTGTGAAGGTTTCCTGTTCAAGCAGAATTCTCAATGAGATATCCAGCTTTATTGCTCTCAAGAGAGAATTGCTGTGAGGGATCATATATTTGCATAATATCTTTCTTTTTATTTCCTTTAATATCCTAAGTAATTGTTTTACAGTAGCTTTGCCATTCTCGGCATCTTTCCTTAGTTATTTCAGTGAGCCTGCTGATAATATAATATTTAGGCAATGTGGTTCCTTAAAAACCAATTGGTTTCTGAGGAGCAGGACCAAAGATTATTTTGGGATGTTAAAAGGAATGGAATGCCTTTTATGAGATGACACTGTGGGCAGTGGAAGTGAGGTCACCTCTCTTTCTGTCCCTTTGCTCCGAGGTAGTTTGGGAGGTAGAAAAGACTGAGAGTTGGGAGAAGACTGGGGAAAACAGAACAGTTTAGCTAAACTTGATTTTCATAATCAACATTGGTCATTATTAACTTCTCTTGTGGTGTATTTCATGGTCAATATGATTTTTAACCTTTTTTTAACCTTTTTTTCCCTTCAGGACTGGAGCCATAGCACGGCTGGTAGGGCACTTGCCTTGCATGCAGCTGACCCGGGTTCGATTCTTTCACCTCTCTTGGAGAGCCCGGCAAGCTCCCCGTGGCATATTCGATATGCCAAAAACAGTAACAACAAGTCTCACAATGGATACATTACTGGTGCCCACTCGAGCAAATCGATGAACAATGGGACAACAGTGCAACAGTGCTACAGTGCTTTTTTCTTCAGCTGACTTTTCTCTATTACCCTATGGAAACCTAAGGTATTAGAGTTACTGAGGTCTTAGGACAGAAGCATATATATCATGGTTACAGTTGTTTTTCATGTCAATATCTTGTTACTAGGAGATTCATGAAGTCAAAGACTGTAGATAGACATTTCATTTTTATTTATTATTTTCTTTATTATTTTAGAGACCAATCCTGGTGATGCTCAGGGTGTCCTCTGGTGCTGCACTCAGGGATCACTCCTGGGGGGATTATAGCAAGTGCTGGAGACCAAACTCTGGTCTACTGTATAGAAGTAGACCAGATCCACTATTCTGTCACCCTACCCACTTATTTTGTGAGCTCTCTCATTCTGTATCCCTCTCCTTATTAACTTTGTCATTGTCACTGTCACTGTCATCCTGTTGCTCATCGATTTGCTCAGGCGGGTCCTAGTAACGTCTCCATTGTGAGACTTGTTGTTACTCTTTTTGGCATATCGGATACACCATGGGTAGCTTGCCAGGCTCTACCATGCGGGTGAGATACTCTTGGTAGCTTGCCAGACTCTCCTAGAGGGATGGAAGAATCAAACCCGGGTAGGCTGTGTGCAAGGCAAACGCCCTTCCAGCTATGCTATCGCTCCAGTTTGTCCAAAAGTAGTGAGTAGTCGCAAGGTCAACCTAAAGTCAACCTGCAGCAAACTATAAACTTAGTAACTTTACTTTCATAATATTCTCTAGTTCTATTCATATTGCTACAAGTTTCGTGATTTTATTCTTTTTTAGAGCTGCATTGCATTCCACTGAGGATATATACAACAACTTCTTGATTCACTCATTCATAATTGGGTATTTGCTCTTTCTTCTATATCTTGGCTATTGCACTAAGAGCTGCGATGAACATAGGTGTGCATATAGCCTTATGCATGAATGCTTTTGTGTTTTGGGATAGGTGCCATGAAGTGCTATTGCTGGGCTGTATGAGAGTTCTATTCCTATTTTGGGGTTAGATATCCATATTGCTCCTCATAGAGGATAAACCAGATGACATTCCCATCAATTTGAATGTGTGCCATTCTCAAAGGCACAAGATGATATCACACTGTTGTTTTGATGTGCAATTCTCTAATCATGAGTGATGATGAGCACTTTTTCATATGCTTGTTGGCCATCTGTATGTTTTCTTTGGGAATGTGTTGGTGTATCTCCACATCTCATTTGTGGAGGGGGTTGTTGTATATTTTATTGTTGAGTTTTGTGAGTGCCTTGTAGATCTTGGACATAACCTCTTTAGCTGATGTATTATGTGAGAATATTTTTTCTCCCACTCAGGAGGGTGTCATTTTATTATTGCTTGAATTTCTTTCTTTCTTTTTAGGTAACATCCAGCGATGCTCAGGGGTTACTCCTGGCTTTTTTTCACTCAGGAATTACTCCTGGCGGTGCTTGGGGTACCATATGGGATGCCGGGGATCAAACCCTGGTCGGCTGCGTGCAAGGCAAACGCCCTACCCTCTGTGCTGTCTCTCCGGCCCCCTATTGCTTGAATTTCTTTCACTGTGCAGAAGCTTTGTAATTTGGTGCAGCCCCCTTTGTTTCTTTTTAATTTTGGTTGTTTTTGCCCTTGTGGTCATCTCATTGAATACTCCTCTGTGGTCATTGGGAAATAGAGATTTTAGTAAAAGTATCCCTTTCTTCAGACATCCATGCCAAAGGAAACATCATAAATGAAATAATAGTGTAGTAATTAATTGAAATTCTTAGTCAGCATCTATTCCTGAGCTTACTAAGTTCTCAGTATTCTGGTGCTTTAAAATACAGTAAATGTTGGCTTTGCACTTACAGGTTTGTTGGAAAATAATGGGAAGAGAGAACAGTCTCTTCTTATCAGAGAAGTATATATTTTTGATGGGTGGAAGAGAGGAGAAACTCAGGTGACTGCAGAGATTTAACAACTCTGCTATTCATTCAGCTTTATGGTTTTATCAGAGGAAAGACATTTTTCCCTGCTTACTTAATAAACAATATTACTAAGGGAGAATTTGGTAGCCATGCCAGATCTGTGATGAAGAAAATCAGAGGCAGTCCCTGAGTGGAGTAAGATCTGCTATGCCAGAGAGGGAAAGAAGCTGATCTCTTTGCAAATATTATATGCAATCATATAAATGTTTCTTCACTCATTCTTGCTAAACTCACCTGGATGCTTCCAAGACTTGTGTAAGAAAACCATAGTTAATCAATGGAGGTCTCTACAGAAAAGATTAAAATCAAAATAAGGAACTTCTCTGCATCTCAGTAGCATTGAATGATCATGTAAATTTATAACATAAAATGGCCTCTTTGATGGCAAGGAACATTCATAATACCATTATGAGATAATTCCCTCTCATAGATTTACTTAGTTCTCTTTCTAGAAGTTGAGTTTGTTATTATTAACAGTGAAACTAAACTGAAACATAACTAAACTTGGAATTTATAAACACTCAATGATAGGTGAAATTTTCGAAGAATGCATCAAAGTTGTTCTAGTCTTCATGAATTATAGCAAGGCCATAACATTTTATGTTGTCTTCTGGAGAAAGAACTGGATAAGGGTTTAATTTGTGTTTGTATAAACCACTTAGTTCCTCTCTACCTCAGAATTGTTCTCCATGAAATTAATGATAGCTGTAATTTCTAAGAGTTGATGAAGTGCTTTTACAGTGTTTTAAGTATTTTGTACACATTATGTATAAAGTATGTTAAAAATAGGGAACTGAGAGATAGTAGAGCAGGTAAGATGCTTGCCTTGCATGTGGCAGACCCAAATTTGATTCCTGGTACCCCAGTGTCCCACCAGAAGTATTCCTGAGTGCAGAGTCAAGAGTAAGCCCTGAACACAGCTGTGTGTAGCCCCTCATTGATGCCCCCCAACCAAAACAACAATGACAACAACAACAACAACAACAACAACAAAATTCATAAGCTATACCTCGTTATCACTGGATATTTTTCTTTTGTTTTAGTTTAGTCTGTGGGTCACACTTGGAGTTGCTCAGGGATTACTCCTAGCTCTGTGCTCAGGGATTACTCCTCATGGTGCTCAGAGGACCAAATGGGGTGCTAGGGATTGAACTGAGATCAGCTGTGTTTAGGGAACGTGCCTTAACCCTGTATTATCTCTCTGGCTTTTCATTGGAATTTTCTTGACTAGGGACTGGAATTCAGCAAAATTATGCATTTGTTCAACAGTGGTGAGTATCAGAAACACAACTTGAAGCCAGGTGATTTGGTTCTGAAGCCATCATACTCTCCTCAGTAACAACTATATAACAATTACTACTTCTGAAGAATTTCTCAGTTCGCTTTCTAAAATAAATGCCACAATTTAGTGAGCATTTACTCCAGTAAGTATTGAGAGCAACAACCTTCAGAACCATGAGTTTTGAGCATGTGTCTTGTCTAAATGGTTCTCACATTTCATATTCCTTGGTGTTGTTCTAATGTGGTGTGGCATCAGAAAACATAGAGTCTTATTGATGTGCACATTGTTTGTATTTCAAACTAAAAAGAAACGAGTTATAGGTCTTGCCCTGTAATGTTCGGTGTAGACTGTTGAAGCAGAGCCCGGGCATGGTAAACGTCACTGTTCTTTTTTTCCAGGGCTAAGAGAATCAGGCATTCACTAAGATTGCTCACAGAGGGGACTGGAGTGATAGTGCAGTGGGTAGGGCATTTGCCTTGCATGCAGCTGACCTGGGTTCAGTTCCTCTGTCCTTCTTGGAGAGTCCAGCAATCTACTGAGCGTATCCTGCCCACACGGCAGAGCCTGGCAAGCTACCCGTGGCATATTCGATATGCCAAAAACAGTAAGAACAAGTGTTACAATGGAGACGTTACTGGTGCCCGCCTGAGGAAACCGATGAACAACGGGACAACAGTGCTACAGTGTTACTCATAGAGGAGTGCCAGAATCAGTTCCCCAAACCTGGGTTTTCTAATCTGCTGCATTGCACTGCCTTTGAGTTACTAGAAAAATCCAATTTTGTCTTCATTGATCATGTTCGTTAGTAAGAACTTGAAAAAAATGTCCCTACGCAGGTTTCTAAGTGAATACTAGAAAAAAATGTCCCTTTGATTCTCAACTACTTGGGGAGGGCTTCTGTGTCAACTTTTAGGACAGAGTTCTGTGAAACTCAATGAATTTTTGGGGGCTGGAGTGATAGCACAGCCGGTAGGGTGTTTGCCTTGCATGCGGCCAACCCGGGTTTGATTCCAAGCATCCCATATGGTCCCCCAGCACCGCCAGGAGTAATTCCTGAGTGCAAAGCCAGGAATAACCCCTGTGCATCACTGGGTGTGACCTGAAAAGCAAAAAAAAAAATTTTTTTTTGTTTGCTAGGTGCCGGGGTCCTTTATGGGATGAACGTAGCCCAGGGACAGTGAACTAGAAAGATCTATTTCATAAAGGGGTAGGACACCAGTTCTCCCAAGGCAGATGCGCCATTGTTGTGTTTCTGGGTGGGAACACGGACATCCAGCTGGGCCATTGCAGTGGTATGTGTGTGTTTGGACACAGCTCAAGCATCTTTCCAAAATCCCAAGGAGAAACAATGTTAGCAAACACCAGGACAGCTGATCCCGGGGCAGCGATTCTGAATGATGGATTTGCTGACCCCTGGCTGCCTCGTTGCGGTTTTGTGACACCCTTTGTGTTTTCTGCCTCTCAGGCGCCTTTCTGCCAGACCCAAGCTCTGCAGTTTTGGAGATGGACACTTATTCTCTGTGAGTAACCTCCAAGCGCTCCAGGGCCTGCCGGTGGATTCATCTCGGATGTTTCATCTCCTGGCACACCGTCATTTCATCCATCAATAAGAGCAGGGACAGAAGAGCACCCCGAGCACGTGTACTAACAGTGTCTGCATTCGAATGGCCGGCGTTTGGCTCCGCAGATTACTGAGGATGATCCAAGTCGGATAGCACCCGAGCGGGTGATGATGAATCTTTCCCATATCTTTTTCACCTCTGCCCCAACCCCGTGTGTCCTGGAAGCCGCGAGTCAGAGGGTCTGATTTATTGGCCGCTCCCAGGAAAGTTCTTGTGTAGATGCAGCTGGCGAATCTGGCGCCGACAGCCCCATCACCATTATTCTTCTCTATTCTGACCCCAGGAGGCAGCTCTCTGTTGACTAAACACGGGCTCAAGGCAGAGGGACCAGGTAACATTTCTCTTTCAAGGTGGAAAAAACCTCGTTTCGTCTTTTGACAAAGTACCTGTGTTTCACCAAAGCCTCGGACTTAAAATCTATACTAGTTTACTCTCAGCAGCCTTAAAAGGAAGGACAACCTCTCTTACCCAGGATGAGCGTTTTCGTGATGCCAGCACCTCCACCTACATGTTTCCTTAAATATAATCATTACTGACATTCTACAAAATGGTGATGACTGCTAATGAGTCCCTCATCCTGACATAATACTTGATACTTTCCAAAGCTCTGCAACAATATATTACCGTAGTTGGTTTCAAATTGAAAGAAAAACACACAGTTGTTAAATATTCTGTTCTCACCCTCAAAGCCCACCCCCCCAAAACCCACTTCCATACAGCATATCAGTGTCTTTTTCTTTTATAACTTTGCTTTTGCCTTTCCCACTTTCCTTTTATCTATGGGATACGCAACCCTTTGGCTGTTTATTCATGAATTATACATTACCTAGTACCCCAAATGGTCTAAGTAGCTTAACAACTTAAGTGCATATGAAGCTAGGTAAAAATAAATGCAGATAAGTCAAGTCCCAAATCCCCTACCCCCACTTAAAAGAACTGTGGTACCTTGGAGTGGTATTTCTCTTTGAACAGACTAACTGCTCTGCGCTCAGGAGAGGATTAGGGAGTGGCCTAGAAAGCGTGATAGTTTGTTATAAAAACAGTGAAGTCTTCTTCAAGTGACAGGGAAAGAAAAGAAGACGGCAGAATGTGAATGGCATTTCCACACTGCAGGGAAAGTTGTGACATAGGAAAATATTTCTGCTGCCTTTGAAATGGTTGTTCAAGGCCTAGGTGTTAACCAGTCAAGCAAAGGCTGGAGTGCTGAAAAGAAAGATGGTAAAGGTTTGGTTTTTCCCTGAAACTTTAGGGACAGAAGCTTCTAGAAACATCTATAAGAGCTTTAGTTCAGGAATCTTTTGAAGGTGCTTCTTCACCAGAAAAATAGTGTGGGGACAAGAAGGTTGTTTTCTTTGGCTCATACATTTTCAGAGCCTTTGGCAGAGGACTGAAACCATCTGTTCCCGAGTTTGCTAACTGGACAGCGTACGCTCTCCATTTAGCACCAAGGTGTTTGAGACACAGCGTTCAAGGAGGAATTAGAAATAAAGAGGGTTTCAATCTACTGAATTTGGGACTAAAGGGCCGTTAATGAAAAAAAAAATGTGATTGGGGCTGACATCACAGATTCTTAAACTTTGCTGGAAGACAGATAGGGAAAATGTATTCTCTTAAGAGGAGATCATCATTCTCCAGTGAAAGGTGACCTTAGGTTTATAACCATAGGTTTATTAACGTCTTAATGAGCACTTTTGACAGGTTTTTTTCCTAAGGTCAAGTGTAGAAATAAAAAAAAAAACCTGCCACTTTAGACTCTTTGGCATCAGGATGACATTATAGCAAAACTCATTCCATCTTTCCTCCTTCACCAAAATACCTATTAGACTCTGGTCTTTTCTTTGCCAACAGAAACATGAGCTGGATTACACAAAGTGCTGGTTTGGGGGAATATCATTTTCTGCTGGGTTGGGGCTAGAGTTGACTGTTCTATTTAATATGGGCTTATTATTTTGAGTAACATAAAAAATTCTTGTAGTGGCAGTTTTTGATGGGAGATTGCTCAGCCTATTTTGCTGAAGCCTATGTTGCTGAAGGAAGATGCTTTTGGGTGAGATTAAACTGAAAAAAATGTAGGGTTTTCTTGGCCTTTGGGATTGCTGTAGGCTTTAATTTCTGAGGATAATTCTGATTTTTATTAATTGTAACTTTTAGCCATCACCTGACAGTGCTTAGGGGCTACATCCAACTTGGTCATTGAGATTACTTCAACAGTGCACAGGAAACTACGTATGCCCGGTGAGATCTCTCTGGGCCTGAATTTGATTTTTAAGTTTAAATTTCTTCCAGTAAATTTAATAAGGGGCAGAGGTCATATGTAAGCTTATGTTCATTGATGTTGCTGACACTGGAGGCTTTTGTTATTATTCTTTTTGGCCATACCTGGCAGTGTTCAGGGATGTTGTCAGACTTCATGCTCAAGGATCACTCCTGATATGGATCAAGGAACTGAATGTGTTGTCAGGGATTAAACCCAGATTAGTTGCATGCAAGGCAAGAGTCTTACTCACTATACTATCATTCAGGCCCTACTGCAGGATTTTAAATATTCTTTTGATTTCTGTAATGCATGTAGAGGATATGTATTGAATAGAATATCTGTATAATCTGGGATGGGTATTTTACTTAAGAATGGACTTTAATTATCATATTAGTCAGCTATTGGTGTAATAATGATGTGCACCAATTATTGCTAAACTTACTGGTAAGTATATATCCTACTCATGGGACTGCATTTTAGCTGGGGAATTTCTGCTTCAGAGTGACTTTTTGGTTAAGTATAACATTATGTTGGGTTCCAACTGCTCCAGGTATTTTCTTAGACTTTGATGAATGAAATAGTGATCATATTCTCATGATCAATAGCAGCTACTTAAGAGAGAGAAAGACAAACAATCTATGAATATTTGGTTCAGAATTTTGAATATTTAGTTCAGAACCAGACACTTCTGAAGCCCTCCACCCCCACCTTGCCGCTGTCAGTTACCTCTACGCGCAGCCCTAACTCCCTCCTCCCGTCCAGGTAACCGGGACTGCCCTCCTGCCACCCGCCCCCACCCCCCCCATAGAGAAAGAGCTCTCCAATCGCCCCCCCCCCACCGCCGCTGTCGCCGTCTGGGGTTTTTGAAGCCCTCACCCCCAAGTTGCCACTGTCAGTCACCTCTACACGCAGCCCTAACTTCCTCCTCCCGTCCAGGTATTTGTCCTGAACCTCCCAGGTTCTCAGTTAGGTCGTTGGGGCGTGTCCTTATGTCACGGGGTGTGGTCTCAAAAAGGGGCGTGGCCTCCTTCCAGATCGGCCTCAGTTATTTCTCCCCTTCCCTGCATTGATCACTTAGGTCACAATCTGTATAACGTATTCCTTTGAAGAACACCCTGGCCATCTTAGTCTCTATATGCTAATAGTCAACTAGCCTATTCCATCCTAATTTCACAAAAACTGTCAGTGAAAACAAGAAGCTGCACAAAAGCCCTGTATAAAGAGATCATAGCCTCAAGTATTCAATAGAGGCCCTACATAAGCTAGGAAGAGAGCATGAGAGTAAGGGCCATAACAACATGAAGAAACAGCGAAAATCCCCAGGACCAGGAGAGAATGTAGATACTCCTATTCCACCCACAGTTCTTTTGCTCAGTCCAGCACCAGTGGGGTAGGGATATATACATTGTCCATCTTTCAGCAATCTAGTTCTTATTGCAGGAGGGTATGGAGATTTGAGAGCAGGGATATAACTTAGCATGGTTGCATAGTATTCTTTTATTGCATTTATCATCTCACCTATTACCATCTAGAAGTACTGTCAGAAGTTTACCCAGTTTCTCTCAAAAATCTCCCATGATTTTCACACTCATTGGCTTATTAGCTATTTGTCTTAGGGCACATCTTAACATAAGAATTAGAATCTTGCTTGGTAGGCTTCAGGAATTGATTTTATTATATATTTTGGGGTTTTGTGTTTAGGGATTACTCCTATTTCTACGCTCAGGGAACATATGGGACCATATGTGGTGCTGTGCATAAAATTGGGTTAGTTCATACAAGGCAAGTGCCATATCTGTTGGAATATCTCTCCAGCCTAGATATTTATTTTTTAAGTATCTTGGTAAATTATTTTAATGACCTCTTAGATTTCAATACTTAATCCACTTAATTCATGAGCTGGACTCCTATTCAGTAATAGGGTTATTATACTTAATTTATCAGCTACTTGTTAATTGTTAACTGAGTTTTTTGAATCCACTCCAACTGTAATAAGCCTCTCATCCATTCTTTTGATTCAACTTTGCAATGTTCTGCCTTGTCTATGATCCACTTTCAAGAAAACCTCTTACTCCAATGTCCTCCTCAAATTCTGTCCCAGCCCAAACACCATGAATCGTTGTCTCAAAGATTAATATGTAAATTTGCACTTCCTTCTTGTGTTTCTGCATTATATACCAGGTCTTGCCTATTCTTAAAGGTAATGACTTGTATATAGATCTATACCACTAGGTTAGAAGTGTCTTGGTGGCGAGAACATGACTCAGTTTTCCCGTGGCATCTTCTGTTCCTTGTATGTGAACGTTTTCTCATTTTCAAAACTTCTCTGGAGTTTTCTTTGAGACATTCCCACCTGTGAATTTTCATTTATTTATTTATTTATTTTTAAATTTATTATTAGTGAATCACTGTGATGTACAGTGACAAACTTATGAACTTTCGTGTTTGCATTTCACTCATACAGTGATCATTTACCCATCCCTCCACCAGTGCCCATTCACCTCCACCAATGTTCCCAGTATCCCTCTCACCAACCCCACCCCGTCCCCCACCACCCCACCCTGCCTCTGCAGCAGGGCATTCCCTTCTGTTCTCTCTCCTTTTGGGTGTTGTAGTTTACAATAGAGGTACTGAGTGGCCTTCTTGTTTGGTCTATCTGATGAACTCTTCTCTCTCTTTTTTGGAAATGGGTAAGGGAGCACATCTTGGGGTTCTCGGGGCTTACTCCTGGCTCTGCACCCAGGAACCACTCTGGGTGGGGCTCAATGAACCATGTACTGGGGATTGAGCCTGCATTGACCTCAATCGGGACATGCACCTTAATCCCTGTACTATCTCCCTCTTCTTTTGATCTTGCTGCTTTGAAGACCCTGTCTAGGTGTGTTTCATTCCTTCTTTCATTAGCACTCTGCCTATATGAATCTTTCACTTATATTTTCATTTGCACTATCCTACTTGCAATTTTGCCTTTTTGTGTGTGTGTGTGTTTCTTCTAGTCCTTCAGTTCACTAAGTATATTGCAGCAGAGGATATGGATTTTTCTCTTTGAAGCCTCTGACTTTCGTCTTCCCCTGGGAGCTTTCTCTGTATTATTTTGAAAAATCTGTCCTACTGATCTGTATGCCTTGAAACAGGGGGAGGCCGTCAGACTCCAGTTTTGATCATTGGTTTTAATCATACTTGAAAATTTCTTCCTAATTCAACTGGAGAACTTCTCATTGTGTGTATATTTGTGCCAACTTCCCGAGCTCTTTGAGCAATGAATTCTGCTGCTTTCTTTGTGTGATCTGATAGGGCTCCTTTCTACTTACCTTTCTGACGTTCTTTTTTGAACACAAATCTTAGTGAATCTACAGAGTCACTTTCTTCTCTTTTGGGATGTATTTTCAGGATTGTTAGGGATGTGCCTCTGGTTGTATATGGCTAACCAGAATAGACTAAATATTTGGCATTCTGACACCTCTTAGAGCCCACTCTTGGTATTGTCACTGAAATGTAATAATTTCTTCTCAGTGACACACTTCCTATTTTCAGTAGGACAAGTATCATTCCCTTTATTTTTCCTTTTCCCATGTTTTTTGAGGAAAAATATTGTGGGGAGAGTACAAGTTTCCCAATCGTTATGTAATTGACTTTACCAAGAATAATATAACAGAGCTAAATCTTTCCTCCTCCTCCCCATGGGGCACATCTGGCAGTACTCTGAGTTTATTTCTTATTCTGCACTCAGGGATCACTTCTGGTGGGGATCAGGGTACCAACTGTGGTGCCAGAGATGGAACCTGGAACAGCCAAGTGCAGGCAAGTGCCTTACCTGCTGTACTATTGTTCTGGTCCTTAAATCTTCTTAGTGATCTCCTTCCCTCCTATTTTTATACAGATGTGCAATTTTTTATAAACTGTCAATGACAGTTTCCTGCATACATTGTTCCAACATCACACACACCACCCCGGGGCCCAATTCCCTCTATCAATGTCCAGGGATCCATTGTCCCTCAACCACAAGCAAGCTCAGTTCAGTAGACTCAGGTACTTGTTCTGTTGCCTTTTGGCCATTTATTGTTCTCTTGAGCTGGAGTGATAGCACAGTGGTAGGGCATTTGTGTTGAACGTGGCCAACCTGGGTTCTATTCCTCCGCCCCTCTCAGAGAGCCCAGCAAGCTATCGAGAGTATCTTGCCTGCACAGCAGAGCCTGGCAAACTACCTGTGGTATATGCCAAAAACAGTAACAACAAGTCTCACACTGGACATGTTACTGCTGCCTGCCTGAGCAAATCGATGAGCAACGGGATGGCAGTGACAGTGATTGTTCTCTTATTGTGTTTCTTTATATCCCACTGTGAGAGAGATCATTATGTTTCTGCTGTTCTCCTTCTGGCTAACTTCTCAGATGGTATGCTCTAGTTCCAACTTATTGTCCCTGTGAAATTTATTTAGTGGGAGAAAACTTTGCCCTCACCCTCACTAACCACCCCCCCCCCCCCGACAATGTCCTATTGCCTACGATGCTCCTGACCTCTCTTGGAAGTTGGTAATTGGAAGTTCCTAGGTTGCTTAAGTTGTAGACAAGGTTCAAAAACAGACATAGATGCGTCTACTGTAAATAATGGTGTTGAGTAATGGGGCATCAATAACCCTGCCTTCATGGGGCCTCACCTCTGATTTATGACTGGAAGGAGACTAGGACTGTGCTTGGCTTCTTTGCTGTCATTCCACCTTCCATGACATCGCCATTCTCCCTGCTTGCTTGCTCATTGTGAGCTCCTCCCAAGTTAGGAGAGTCCGGAGTGAAGAGTGGGAAGGGGATAGGGGAGATCTTATGAGGACGCCTGTTTTTTTTTAAGCTGGTGCTTTACTCCTTGGTGTAATAGTCACTTAAGGCCTATGGTTGATTTCTTTCTTGAGGTGAGAGGAACTTTCATCCTGGGGTCCCTGATTTATAATTCTCTTGACATAGATGTTTCTCCTGCTGAGTCCTTTCATGGTTTCTAGAAATTTAGCATTAACTTCCAGCTTTCAGTGGGGATGCCTTTGGCCCTTTAAGCAGCACTACTGCGGGGGGCTGGGTGGAAGGAGGACACGACCCAGTCACTGTCAGGCCGGTGTTTCCCTTCTCTGTATCATCAGGTAATGCTTTTTCAGTTATTTGCTCCATCACGGCAGGATGGCAGAATGCTTAGTTTTTTCAGGAATTTCCAGGCTCCATCCTGCTGCTTTCAACTAATAAGAGCATATTCGAGACACTAGCTATTAGTCAGTCAAGTGCATGATAAAGTTGAACTTTCTTCGAGGGTTTCCTACAGAAAGGGCTCAACTAGGATTTTGTGATGCAGGAGGAGGGTGTTAATAAGCAAAAGCAGATTTCACTCAGTAAGTCCAGACTGTCACTGTTTTAGTTGTAGCCGTTCTCCACCATTTTCTTGTTTCCTGAAGTTGTGTGTGGTTCAGCTCTTTCTCATTTCTTTCTCAATTCTTGGGTCTGCAAGCTTCAGGGCTTATGTCCCTCCAACTTCCTGTTTGCTTCACTATCCCCTAGTGGTCAAGATGGGCTGATGCTAGTGTGCATCTTCCATTCACAAGTGTGCTCCACTTGATTTCTCACAACCACCAGCCAATGTATAAACCTAGAAAAATGATCTCACTGTGTTCTCTCGCTGAGACTAAGTATCAACCCATGATTCGGAGTTTTTTGTCATTGAACCAAGCTTCCATCTGATATGCTGATATGTGTTTCCCATAGACACTGGACTGAGTCTCGGGCTCTCAGGACATGCAAACAGATTTACTGAGAGCCTGGGAATTCTCCAAATTGTATACTACTCGGAACTTTCTTGATATAAAACAGGAGACACATTCTGGCTAGGGGACGACTCACTGAACACTTTTATTTTTCCATTCAGAGAGTTCATCCTTGATATTTCTAGATAGATACCTGCTAGCCCTTATTCTCATCATTCTACTCTTGATGCTTGAACACCTTCTTGTCACAAAAATTGTGCTGCAGTCACTCCCACTGCACACCTATGTGCAGCTTTACCTTGCACTTGTGTGCTTGTCTGACTTTGCCCACAAAACGCAGATCTAACCCAAGGTCTTCAGTTTTCTATAGATGTCCTTTGCCTTAACAGCTCAGTTAATGTATCACATTTTTTATAATTGCAAAAAATCTAGGTGTTTTTTCACAGCTGTGTCTCAGAATTCCTGGGAGATACTCAGCCATTCTTGTTATGCATAACCTCTTGCTCTAGATCCTTCTATGATCCCGTCTCTGATAACTGTCTGTCCCAGAATATATTTTCCAATTTGATGTTTCCTGTCCAGGCTACTGGTATACCCATACAGTTCTGCACGCTGCACATCTTCAAGGAACACTTTTAATGTCAGTTATGATTTCGTTAATATTTTCCAGTATCAAATACATGCCCCTTACTTCTTCCTCTCTGCAGTATCCTATGCCATGTCTGAGCAGAATCATTTCCTTTGGTCCTTATGGAGCCCTAGATGAAAGCTCATTTGTATAATAATGGTTTAAGAAACAATTTTGCTGTCTGGTGGGGTGTAATTACATTGAATACCTAAATCATGAATACTAACTATTCTAAAGCATGTCACTTGAGTAATGAAAAGAGATTAAAACACCGAATAAAAGGTGTTTTCAGATACAGTTTTATGTGTTGATTATTAGGTTTTCTTCTTGGTGAATGTCTTTGACTGTTCCTTCGGGCACTTGCCTATACATTTGTTTCCAAGGCCAGTTTCTTCATTTCTGAAAAAAGGAGCTTTCTTTCCTCCAATTTCCTAAAGAAGCACTAGATTAATTAACAACTGAGTGTCTTCCTAGAGATGCTAATTATGAAAAAGATAGCTTTCCTCTTCTTTCCTTCCTTCTTCCCTTCCCTCCCTCCCGCCCTTCCTTTCTTCCTTCCATTTTTTAAAGTGAGATACTTGCATTTACAATACCGTTACTTGTACTTTTCTTGGATACATCATTCTAACACAACACCCACTAGGAAGAGCTTGTTTCCCTCCATCAGTGTCTCAAGGTTCCCTCTCTCCAACCCATGTAAACTCAGTTCTATAGACAAAAACCTCAGTTCTGATGACTTTGAGGCTTTGTTGTTCCCTTACTATGTTTCTTTTCTTTTCTTTTCTTTTCTTTTTTTAAATCTTGTTTTTGGATAGATCTTTCTTTCTCTCCCGCTTTTTAAAAATTTTTTAATTATTATTATTATTATTATTATTTTTTGCTTTTTGGGTCACACCTGGCACTGCACAGGAGTTACTCCTGGCTGATACACTCAGGAATTACTCCTGGCAGTGCTCAAAGGACCATATGGGATGCTGGGAATTGAACCCAGGTTGGCCTCGTGCAAGGCAAATGCCCCACCCGCTGCGCTATTGCTCCAGTTCCCCCCCCTTTTTTATTTTTTTGCTTTTTGGTGAAGGAGAATCTTATGGCCTTTCCTTTTGAGGGAGATGAGGGGTTAACAACTAGCTGTGCTTAGATCTTACTCTTAACTTTGCACTCAAGAATCACTCCTGGTGGGACTTTGGGGACCATAGGGAGTGCCAGGTATTGAACCCAGGCTGACTGTGTGCAAAACGAGTACCCTGCTATATTATTTATTCAGCCTTTGTATTTAAGCTCTTTTTTTTTTTATCTTGCTGCTTTTAATATTCTGACTCTGTCTTTTGAGTTTGTCATTTAAATACAATGAGTCTTCCTACTTGAATCTATTTTTGTTGGGACTTTCAGGCTTTTTGACTCATGGGGCCTGTATTCCTCAACTCTGGGAAATTCATATATATGATTACTTACTATTTCTTCATCAATTTTGCCTTACAGTTCTTCAGAGACTAAAATAATTGTTATATTGTTCCACTTGAACTCACTCCTTAGTTTTCTGGTGTGCTGTTCAGTTCTTTTCAGACTATTTTCTACCTCCTGCTGTTATCTAGCATTTTTCTCCATCTTTTCTTGGAGTTCCTCTGTCTCTTCCTCAGCTGCTCTTATACTGCTGCTCAGAGCTTCTATTGAGGGTTTTTTCCTCCAATAAATAATACTTCCTCTTCATTTCCATTGTAGTTTTTTTCATATTAGTGCTCATCTTTTCTTGTGCTTTGCTTATTACCTGTGTCATCATCCTTTTTTGAGCTCATTAAACATCCTCACGATGGTGTCACTAAAGTCACTGTCTGAGGATTGACTGAGCTGGTTGGTACTGGCTGAGCCATCTGTTTATTGTGTTTTCTCATGGTGCGTGCTGGGTTGCTATGTGTCTTCCCCACTGGGTTTGCTGTGCTCCTGCAGTTCTGAGGGTAAATCCTTGTGCTTAGCCCTGCTGGGATTCTCTGAGGAATTTGGCTGGGGATTGCTCTTTTCCTTCCATATCCATCTTCACCTGGTGATAGGAAGTTTAACTGTGAGCAGTGTGAAATTTTATGAGGAGCTGTCAGGAGTTGTAGAGCTGGAATGGCAAAGATCGGGTGTTGGGGCTAGCGGATGTGCCTGAAAGGGAGGGGAATCTGCAGTGAACAGAGGTTCGAGAGTTCTGAAGTAGGCTCATTGGAATGGCAGAGACCTTTTTTTTTCCTTCTTTAAATACTTATCCATTGACTTCTAAAGTGTCAGGCATGCTCTAGCATTTTCCAGGCATTCAGCATTTATCTAGTGATGTCCCTGCCTCTGCAAATCACAGCCTATGAGTGGAAGAATAATGCATAAATAAATCTTTCACATAGAGCTATCATTATGAAGAACAAGATGGAAAAGTAAAGGAAACTATGACCCTCCACCTTCGAAACCCCCGGGGAGCTTTACAAAAATAAAAACAGCTCCTGCTTGGCTTCCTCCACAGATTTCTGATATGATTGACTTAGGGAGGTTTTATTAGATTCTGTAGTTCCCCAAGTATTTCTAATGTGTAAGCAAGTTTGAGAAACACTAGGATAGAAAAGGAGGATGAATGTGCTACTTTGGATAGGTTATAAAGTAAGGTTTTCTGAGGTGACCCTTAGATATGGCAGAAGCAGGGTTAAAGGGCAAGTTTCTGATTTCACAGTGGAGCCCTGGATAATCCTTAACCACCAGCTGTCCCTGGCTGGTAAGGATTGCAGATTTCCATGATGTAAATATTCTCACCTTGACCAATTTCAAAGTACTAATATGATAACACTGAAAAACTGGGCTCTGTGAGTCTCGAAGAAGCTACTTCAGCATGTTCTGGCACAGTGGACTAGAAGAGAAAATGGGTTTTGCATCAGCCCACTACTTCCATTGCTTCCTCAGGAAATCCAGCACTTGAATCAGCACTACCCCTGTCGTTGGGGATGCAGGATTTGAACGTTTCCTTTATTTTGTCAAAGCATCCATTAAGGGTACTTCTCCTCTTCTGTAAAATCCCAAACTGAACAAACAGACAAGGAAAAGAACTTTCTTTTTTTTTTTTTTTTGCCTTTTTGGGTCACATCCGGTGATGCACAGGGGTCACTCCTGGCTCTGCACTCAGGAATTACCCCTGGCGCTGCTCAGGGGACCATATGGGATGCTGGGAATCGAACCTGGGTCGGCCTAGTGCAAGGCAAACGCCCTACCCGCTGTGCTATCACTCCAGCCCCGCCTTTTTTTTTCTTAAAGGTGACATCTGTGACATATATCAAAGTAACCCTGCATTATTTTTTTCTCTTTGGTTTTGCTTGGCATAGTAGCCCGCCTACCTTCTCTTGCATCTATCCAACCCAGACTTAGAGTTCATCTCTGCTTTCCCAGTTCCTGAAAACGCTTGACACTTGGAGTGATGACTGCCAGTTTTTTCCTGCGTCCACACCAAAATGTTAAACATGAGAGACAACAAAGAAGAGATCCAATAGAGATAAGAGACTTGCCGTGCTCGTCATGAGTACACTCAGGTAAGAAGTAAACAAGGACCTTTTATTCCCTCCTCAGAGAAAAATTGCTCTTCTTCTTGAACAACTTGTTGAAATGTTATTAAACTAAACAAGGCCGCTCAGCACTGAATGTAGAGTCGTGCACACAAGAAGTCATAATCAGAAGCATGGGGAATTACAGTGAGTGGTTCTTCAGTTGAATAAGACCGACAATTTTTGCTGTCAGGAAAGTAGGCTCTTTTTTTCCCTGAAAGCAGACAGAATATCAAACACAAGTTGTAATTGGGCTATGTGATTTACATACAGATTAATCCATTATTAGTCTTAAGTGAGAATCTTGATTCAGCGAGATGATATTTATCATCCAATTGCTTTGCTCACATAATCCAAGTGACTTTGTAATTTTAATTGTATTGCATTTTCTAGAAATATTGCCCGTGATTACACCCTGTTTGAAATAATTACGCGGCAATTAGCATTACAAGTTCCTTTAAAAAATACTATCATTAGAGAGATTGCTAAATGAATTACCTGGCATTAGGGATGAGATTTTTCTTGGCACAAACACCTTTCTCCATTGAAGGGGTAGTGATGTTCAAGAGCATCCTCAGTGCCTGGATTCGTTTGAACCACTACTGTAATGCATTGCCACACATTTCGTGGCTTAAAAGAACTCAAATGTATTATCTTACAATTTTTGTAAGGAGAGAAATCTGGCAAACTTGACTGGATGTCTGTTGAGAGATCCAAAAGGACAAAAGCTCTATATTGGCAGAGCCGCATTATTTTCTGGAGATTCTAGAAATAATCTTGATTCAAACTATATCCGTGATTCTTCAGGCTGTTGGAAGAATTCACTTCCTTCCTTTTGTGGGACTTAGTTTCCTGTTTCCATATTGCCTTTGCCTGAGATCCAGCCTGAGATCCATTCCTGGCTTTGGGAGGCTTCCTGCTTGCCTTGCCTCATCTTCAAACCAGCAATGACAGGCTGAAGTTCGCTTCTTACGAAACATGATTCTCTGAATCTTTCCTCTGCAGCATCTCTCTGACTTCAGCTGGGAAAATTTCTCCTCTTTTCAGAGCTCATGTGTTTGGACTGCACTCACTTGGGTAATCAAACTGCACTCACTTGGGTAATCAAACCTTTTTTTGGGTTCTTTAACCATAATCACATCTGTAGAATCCTTTCTCCCCCCACATGTAACATATACATAAGTTTTAGGGAACTTTCAGGGATGTTTTGGGGGGTAGGGGCATTATCAGCTTTCCACATATATGGGATCATCATATTATCAGCCTGATCCACATATATATGTTTTATTTGTCAGACTAATCTCTTCTCAGAAATGATCACTCTCTCTCTCTCTCTCTCTTTGAGGGTATTGACTGACTTCATCATTGGTTGATATTTTTAGAAGCCAGTATCTTATTAATGAGCTACTTGATTTTAGAATACTGGCTTGCATAAGTGATTGGAAATTTACCTATTGGGAAAATGTTTGTTTCTGTCTTTTACTAGGAGAATATAAGTTTATCAAAACACAAACTCTGCCTCTCTCATTCACTATTTTATAAATATCATCTGAAAACAAATAAATACCTAAATGCAGGAACAATACATAAATGAATAAAGGCAGAGGGCTTTGCATGAAATTGCTCCACTATTGCTCAATGCATTTTTTCATTTATGTATTGTTCCTGCATTTAGGTATTTATTTGTTTTCAGATGATATTTATTTGCAATTGGAGGCTAGTTTCACAACTTGATACATGCACATGCTTCACTCATCCTCCTCTAAAGCTCTCATGACATTTGACTATGAAAATCACACTCTAACCACCTCTCCCATCCCTTCCTTCTTCCCCTCTGGTAAGAGTCATGTTTTGCATGGAGTCTAAAGAATGTTGGTTTTGATGTGTTTAGCTAGTTTATGGCATTGGTTGTTTGCATTCCATGTATGTGAGGAAACTGTTACTTTATAACTTACTTCATTTGGCATAGCCAACTCAAATTCTTTCCATATTGTCACAAAAAGAGATGATTTAATATTTTTTATGGATTAAAAGTATTGCTTTGAGATTATATTCTACAGCATCTTTATCTGGCTGTCATTGGGCACTTAGATTTATTTCATGTTTTGGCTATTTGAATAATGTTGCTATGAACGTAGATATATATATATATTCTCTTGAATAAGTGTTTTATATATTCTTCAGTGATAGCACAGCGGTAGGGCGTTCCCCTTTCACGCAGCCAACGCGGGTTCGAATCCTCTGCCCCTCTCGGAGAGCCCGGCAAGCAACCGAGAGTGTCGCGCCCGCACGGCAGAGCCTGGCAAGCTACCTGTGGCAAATTGAATATGCCAAAAACAGTAACAATAAGTCTCACAATGTGAGACGTTACTGGTGCCCACTCGAGCAAATCGATGAGCAATGGGATGACAGTGACAGTGACAGATATACAGGAGTGCTATTACTTGATCATAGGGTATTCCCAAATTTAGTTTTTTAAGGAAGCTCCATATAATTTTCCATAGAGGCTACACCAACGTATGTTCCCAGTAACAGTGTATGAGAATTCACTTTTCTCCAAACTTTTCCCAGCACTCATTTTCAACCTTTTTACATTTAGGCTATTCTCACTGGTCTGAGAGATACATAGTTATTAAATAAAATATCTATCAACAGCTGTGATAGCATTTGGCAATGCTTTAGAATTTAGAAAGAGACAATTATGATTCTTCCCCACTTGAAAAAATGAGAGGGGGCTGGAATGATAGTATAGCAGATAGGTGATTTGCCTGCATTCGACCGACTTAAGTTTGATAACAAATTAACAACAATGGGGGATATAAAAGAAAATTTGGAAGTTATATAAATGTATCTTAGCTATTTTATTTGAACTTAAAGCATACAATTATCAATCAGTGTTTTGAAGCAGACTTAAGAAACACATTTTCTTTGAATGCTATTGGCTGAATAAAATTCTGATTTTTTTAATATAAAATTTACCCCCAATTTATCATTAATAACTTTAAATGTGGTGTGGATTCAAGAGCGGAGGTTGCCCGCGCGCCTGGCTGTCTTCCCCAGGGCCCCTCAGAGGGGATGGGCTCCAGCTTCCCTCCCTGCCCGGAGCAGAGCTCCCGGTGGCCGAAGACCTCCAGAGCCTAGCCACAGCCATGCTCAAGACCCATCTTCACACGTTTGGATGAGCCTCACGCATGAAGGAACCGGCAGAGGAACCCAGGTGTGTGGGACCCGGGGCTGAGACCTCCAAACCTCCTGGGATCGGGTCTGGGCCTTCTCCGCCCAGATTTCCCATTTCCCAGTAGCTAGGCAGTCACACCTGGCGCCACGTAATCCTGTCAACAGCCAGCATCCAGAGATTTAAAAGCAAGTTCCCAGAAGTAGGCTATACCTTATAGCCTACTTCTCCCTCTGTGAGAACCTGGCAAACTACCAGGAGTTTTCCGTCCACATAGGAGAACCTCGCAAGGTCCCCATGGTGTATTAAAAATGTCAAAAACCAATAACAAGCTGTGTCTCATTCCCCTGACCCTGAAAGAGCCTCCAATATGGCATCTTTGGGAAGAATGAGTAGAGAGAGGCTTCTAAAATCTCAGGGCTAGGACGAATGGAGATGTTACTGAGACCGCTGGAGAAATTCGATGATCAATAGGATGATGATGATGACGATGATGATGATTATGATGATGATTTTATAGTGTAATAATGATATACAATGAAAATTTCAATGTTTATATGTACACTTTTATTAATTTTATTTTTAATATTTTAGGTTTTGGCTCATACCTGGTGGTCCTCAGGGCCCTTGCTCTGTGCTCAGGGGAATTCCTGACATGGGATTTTGGGGATCAAACCCCAGGTGATTGTATTCAAGGCAAGTGCCTTACCTGCTTATATATACAATTTTATTTGATACACAGCCAATTAGTAATTTAGATACTGTGTGTGAATTGGATAATTGTGATCCTATGGACTGAAAAGTCTTTTGTATGTATTATCTTATACTTAAGACAAAACATTTTCTCGTCACTGATTCTTATTGTGGAGAAACAAATTGAGTAGAAACCTAGTAGACTCTTTGTGCAAGTATGTTTTTGGTCCTGTGTATTTATGGGGCGGGATATCCATTGAGGATACTTTCTGGTACACTACATACCCAAGAATTTTTTGTAACTTCACTTTATAAAATCTTTCCATGGTACTCTATTTATTTTAGACTAGCACTTCATTTAATTCACCTTGCATCAGTTTACACTATCTTTAATTAAGTTACACAATGATAACCAGCAAACATAACTTGTTATACATTAGTTTGGAGATGCATCGTACTATCCAAAGACCATAGCATTTAAATATCGTAAAAAGGGTTTTTTTTTTTGGGGGGGGTCAACTTTACCTCTGTAATGTTGATTGAAAAAAGCTGGGTTCTGAATGAACTCAGAAATGCCATTTTTGCTACCCAGCTCAGGAGGGAACCCCACCCGCGAAGAGGGGAGTGCTGTCCCATCTGGCTTAGTGATGCCCAGTCCAGGTAAGATCCCTGAGAACTAAGAGCTAAGAAAGTCCAGTCAGGCGAGGTATCAGGGTTTTTGGAGTCAACTCAGAAACACCTTTTTCCCTCCCCAGGTCAGGAGGGAACCCGGCCTGAGCAGGCACGGACACTCCGCTTTGCTCTGTGGCCACGCATTTCTTCACCTCTCCCTAACACAAATAAACATACAGAGACACCTCCACTGTGGGTCTCAAACCACACAACACACAAGAAACAACTTCAAACTGCAAAGGTGACAATGGTAAAGTGTAAAAAAAACTAAGGCACGCCGAGGGGCGTGTGCACTCGCGGGCTTTCTGGCGGCTCTGTCTCACTGCCCACGTTCGGTGCTTTGGAACCGCTGTGTGTGCTGTGGTTCAAGGGCAGGCGACGGAAGGAAGAAGGCCAAACTGGTTGCTCAATCAGTTTATTTCATTCTCTCTCTCTCTGCTTCTCTCCCGGCTCTGGATCTCTCTCTGGATATGTGGATCTGGCCCCCCAACCCACTCTTACAGCCTAGCTAAATCCCCCTAGCATGAGGGGGTTGGGGTGTACACATAGGTGTGGTCACCATCAATAAGGTTGAGGTTCCTTTCCCTTAGGGGATGCTTCTCCTAGGACTTAATTCTCCTTCAGCAGGAGGATCCACCCAAGGGTGGAGTCCCAAGAGTGTGTTTCTCCTCTCCTCAGCCAGCAAACATATAAGAATTCATAATATTAATAATTTTGTATGGACACAATAAGAAATGCTTTAAAGCTTATGGAATTGCTCTCCTGGGGCCATTTCGATCTCAGACTACAGTGCTCAGGCCGGATCAGTCTTTCCTATCCCTAGCAGAGTCCTAGTCTCATCATTACTTTGGGATCATGACAGCATTTTTCTATGATCAAGCTCTTAACTTATAGTTAAGAATTAGGCACTTTGGCCAGGCCCATCTCGATGCCAGGGTAGCGCATAACTCACCGCTTGTCCTGGATCCGTCCTGTCCCTCATTGGGACCCTGCTTTTGGGGTGCTAGGAACTGAGGGCAACTGAGGCTTAAGTGGAGAAAGCAGATGCCCGGGAATGAATAAGATTCGAAGCCAGTTAAGTCCCAAGTTGCAAAAGCATAATATTGTCTGCTCGTGTATATACAAAAAGGACATTGCTTTAAAGTAAATTATTCCAAAGGCACAAGGAGAGGAGAAAGGCAATATTAACTTATAATATAAGTTCAGTATCCTAGGAAGGTTTGACCTTACAAATTAGCTGAGTCATATTAGGGGGAGAAGCTGACTAACTCTTTTTGGGGAAGAGAGCATAGAGAAGTGATTACAGCTAAACAAAGGGATGGGAGAGTTTCGGGATACCTTGATGGGTGAGACTGGGGTAAGCCTAAACTCCGGGAAAAACCAGGGCAAGCTCCTCATGGCAAGGAGGGGAGAGGACAAAGTAATGTCATCCTACAGTAAAGTAACACATAAAACCCACTAGGCTTAATGAGTGAACACGCTCATTCAGATGACCCAATCATTTGTAAGGGCTATATAACCTCTCTGACAAGGAATTTCGAATGGAACTGTTAAGGATGCATAAGAAGCTCAAAGAACCAGTAGAACACACTGCCAATAAAATATAAGAGGATATATAGAGCAGAAATGAGGGAAGTTGAAAAAAAACTCATAGAAGAAAAAAGTACCATCGTGAAGATGAACAGAGGGACACAGCCGAAGCCTGGTGAGCATCCATCTGTAACAGTGGGGCAAGCAATGCTTGTTGTCCTGTAGAGGAGACTCTGACCAATCATGCTCACAGAGATGTCATATGTCCGTCTGTCATGTGCAGGAATGGAGGTTGGTATTAAGAGAATGAGGCTAAGTGGAGGGTGGTGTTGAGGGCTCCTGCATATGAAATTTGATCCAAATTCAACATAAATTTGCATATGTTATTAGAATCATGCTCTTGTAGATGTCAGATTGATCCCCTAAGGACAAGGGAACATGCATCTAGAGTGGTGTGTTTCCAGTATTATTAATGTGGGAACTAATTCTGTTATAGACACTTGAATTTTTAACTTAGATTTTTCTTGTTTAGAGTTCTCAGAACTTCTGACTATGGAAACTAGCTTCCAACCAATGTTAGAGTTGAATGCTTCACTCTCACTTCACCCTCACAGTTATCATCAGAGTTTCCTTCAGAGAGAATATTCCTCCCTCTCCCTCTTTTGTTTGACCTTGGACCACATCTGATGGTGCTCAGGGCTTACTACTCACTCTGTTCTCAGTAGTAACCACAGATTCAAAGGACTATATGGGAAACTGGGGATTGAACCCAAGTTGGCAGCGTACAAGTTAAGCACCCTACCTGCTGTGCTATCTTTCTGGTTCCTCCGCCTCTAACCTCTTAATTCAGTAGAGTGGACAAAAAATCTTCAATTTTAAAAAGGTTTAGTCATGGACTTTTGTGTCCCCATAGACCAATATTTTTTCCCTGAATATTAATTTTAATTTATTAAAAGGAGGACAATCACTGCAAAACATAATAGATAACTAAAAAGTAACTACCAGATAACAGGTACTTAAAAAGCATTGGTATAGATTTGCTATCAGTTTGAGTCTTAAACTTTGTCTTCACATATTTCAACAATTCATTTAGTCTTGAAATATCAGTACTTGGGTGAGCAATTGGCCTGATTTTTATGTTATAGGGCCCTGAGATCCTAAGGGCAAAAGCAGCCTCTATCCATTTTTTCTAATTTGCTTCAGTAGATGCCTTATGAAAAAAAAATCATGGCATCGGGGGAAGATCTTTTCTTTCTTTTTAGTTTTTCTCTCTGGAGCCGAGTTAAAATGGAATACAGTCATTAAAAGGTTATCTAGTGTAACAAGCTCCCCGCCAAAGGCAGAGCAGAAGGCTCTATTCCTCTGTGAGTTGTTTTATGAAGTAGCTCATGGCTGACAATCAGTGAACTAAATCCTTCGACAAGGAGAGATTTACAAGGACTTGTCTACAGAGACGAAGTGTTTCTACAGACTCGAGCAGAGCTGGGACCAGGGATTAGCAGCCCTGCACATAAATACAGCTTGCGGCTTTGGGATTCCGCAGCTAGGAGATTTCTTTCAATAGCCACTCTGTGTAAATAGGCCTATGGAATTGAGGTGCTAAGTACAGACGGTATTACATGCAGAATCCATCTAGCTTCCAGGATCTGTGGACAGGTTAGAAAGGTGTTCTCCAGATACACAGTGTAACCCAGGCTCCTTTTTTTTCTGAACTCTTAGGAAACTATAGATCACTCTCATCCTGTGTTTACTTCTCCTTCTGTCCCCCACTCCATCATGAAGTAAGGGGCTAGCCAATTTAAGTTTTTCACCCCAACCTTTCTTCTTCTTCTCCAAGCATGTGTTGTGCCTTCTTTTCCAGCATTGTGACAGATACCTATTGGCTTGTGTGTTAGGCATTAGGAATGGCAGCACTGTGTATGTGGAGGCTTGCTGTGCGCAGATGTTTGTGTCCCTGTCACATTCCAATGTTGAAGCCCTCATGCTCAATGTGATGCTGTTAGAAGGAAGGTGCTTAGGTCATAAGAGAGGCGCTCTCAAGAATGGGATTTGTGTTCTAGTTACAGAGATACCACAGCTGCATACCAAAAGTAGACTATAGACCGAACATGATGGCCACTCAATACCTCTGTTGCAAACTACAACACCCAACAGGAGAGAGAACAAAAAGGAATGCCCTGTCACAGAGGTAGGGCAGGGTGGTGGGGGTTGGAGTGGGGGTGGTGGGAGGGATACTGGGGACATTGGTGGGGGAGAATGGGCACTGGTAGGGGGATGTAAACCAAATACAAACATAAAAGTTTGTAAGTTTGTAAGTGTACCCCACAGTGATTCACTAATAAACATAAATTAAAAAGAAAAAAGATACCACAAAGCTTACATGCCCCTTTTACCACATCAGGACATGGCAGGAATAGGGCCACATCCTAAATTACTGGCATGCTAGTCCTGAACTTCCAGACTCCAGAATGGGGAGGAATATGTTTATTGGGCTTTTGTTTGCTTTGGGTCGCACCCAGTAACGCTCAAGGCTCAGTCCTGACTCTGCACTCAGGGATCACTCCTGGCAATTCTCAGGGCACCATATGGGAGGCTGGGGATCAAACCCGGGTCAGTCATGTGCAAAGACTAGTTCCCTACCTGTCGTACTATTGCTCCAGCCTCTAAACTTGCTCTTTTTAAAATTATGCAGTTTGTGGCATCCTGTTATAGCATCCTAAATGAACTAAGACCCCATTCAGTTTTACAGCCTTGTTTTTACATGATGCTTAATGTTCAAGGGTTAATTTGATTAGGTCTAAATGAATTGATGATCATTCATAAAGGTTACCAAGAACTTAAAAATTCATATAATAGCACAGCTTGAAGGAATATAAAAAAAAATTTCAGGCCATTTCTATTACATTTTGGGAGTGCAGGGACTAAGGGATATATGACTTGCCATAGTCAGAGGGATAGTCTGATATTATATGGGGACTAGATCATGCAGTGTGTAATAGATGACAGTGATCATATGTCATTAATCACTGTATCACTGTCATCTCGTTGCTCATCGATTTGCTTGAGCAGGCACCAGTAACGTCTCCATTGTGAGACTTTTTGTTACTGTTTTTTGCATACACCCCGAATACTCCCGGGGTATGCCCGTATATTTTGGCATATACCCCGAATATGCCGGGGGTAGCTTGCCGGGCTCTGCCGTGCAGGCGAGATACCCTCGGTAGCTTCCCAGGTTCTTAGAGAGGGGCTGAGGAATCAAACCCGGGTCTGCCGAGTGCAAGGCAAATCCCTAGCCTCTGTGCTATAATATTGTAGATAAAAACAAAAGACTTTGGAGCCAGATTTCCTCAGCTTGACCCCTGCCTCTGTAATTTACCAGTGTACAATGGTCAAAAATGTGTTTAAGTTTTTCTGTGCATTAGCATTTGCAAATGGCACTAACTAGGATATTTTTGCTTTTTGAACTAGTACATGTGTGTGAACCCTGTAGTAGGATAACAGGTGGTAGTAAACACTAATGAAATGTCAGGTGGTACCACTATGACTACTGTCTCTCCTACTTTATTTGTGCTGCTCTAGTTGTAGCCAGGATACTGGAACCACCACCGCTGTTGCTTCTGCTCCTCTTTGTGATCTGACTGATTTCTCTGGGCACATAGATGAGTTTGTGTGGGTGTTTATGTGTCCTGCAGAGTTATTGTGTGCATCATGGAAGGTATTGTGTGTATCATGGAAGTCAGGCTACTAAATGTGCTCATTCACTTTGAATTCAATTTGACAGTGAGGGATGCACTGCAGGAGACTGATTGGAGCTTGTCTGGGGTGTTACTTCACCTTTTTTTCACTGTCTTAGTCACGAAACAGACTAATTTTTCATTCTGTTTATATGGTCAGAATGTGACCCATGTGTAGGCAAGCATGAAACATGAACACACTCACAAATCTCTATTTTTTCCTGAGGAAGAGTATGTAATAGATTGAGTGAGCCCTCTTATCTTTGCTGATTCAGTGTCCATTGCCATTGTGAATTCAAAAAGAGGTGAAATAAAGATAAGGTCTGATGGTCTACTTCAGTCTCACTTTACTCTAACATTCCTGGTCTTTAAAGTATAGTCACAATACGTGGGCCTACAAATAATTATTAAGAGTGTCTAGAGTAACTCTGTAATAATCACAAACAAACTGGAAATAATCTACTGATTACTGAGGATAAGTTAAAGCATGAATTATGATTTATTTATGTAATAAGATATAGTAAAAATGAGTGAACTATAGAAACATGCCATGTTTGAAATAATTTTTTTGTAGCCTAATGATGAGAAAAACCATAAATTCTAGCATGCCTCTTATGTTTTAAAAACAATATATTATTGAAGAATATATAATTTTAGGGGCTGGAGCAATAGCACAGTGGGTAGGGCGTTTGCCTTGCACACGGCCGACCTGGGTTCAATTCCCAGCATCCCATAAGGTCCCCTGAGGACCATCAGGGGTGATTCTGAGTGCAGAGCCTGGAGTAACCCCTGTGCATCACCAGGTGTGACCCAAAAAGAAAAAAAAGAATATATAATTTTAATAAAATTCTCCCTCCGTATGTAATAATCAAATTATCCCTATACATTTATATATTTCTAAGTAATAAATAAATCAACAAATAAAACAGAAGACTATACATTGCTTAGCAATAATATTATATTATGATTAATCCAAATGTATGCACCCAAGGTTCAAAGGAACAAAGAAAAATAACACTTTCTAAAGGAAAGATCTCATTGAGCATAGTTGTGCAGGAAATAAGACTTTGGCATGCAGTGTGTACTGAACAAGAACCAAGAAATGTGACTTGGGAAAGGAAACTGTTATTTAAAAGTCCTAACAATTTGTGGGGGTAAGGGTTTATTTGATCACATCTGTCCTCTGTGGCCTTTTCCACTCCACGACCGCTAGCCAAGACATTGCTATTTGTATTTGAGTCCATGGGGCAAGGCTAGGAGGGAGCCTTTGTAGGACTTTATTTGAAAGAAAGAAAATTCAGGCACATTTCCATTCCCTCCAGTCCCACCGAAGCTCAGAGTAGAAAAAAGGCAACAGATTCAGAGGAGTCATCCTTCAAACACGTGGAGAAAAGCCAGGCTAATCCTTTCTTCTACCACTCACTCTTCTTTCATCTCTGCTGCCTGCTTCCTCGCTCGTATGTAAAGAGGGGATAAATCCCAGAGCCAGGAGGGGCCACGAGAAGATTCACAACTCAGCCTCACAAGGCACCTGAGAGCAGCAGGACGGGTTTGAAGCAGGTGTCTGCATTTCTTCTCTTCCTCACTGCGTGGCTTTTGAGGACTTTCAAGTCTAATGGCTGCTGCTGAATTATAACCGGGAGCAAAGTTGCGTATCAGAAAATGCAGAGGTAGGCCCACAAGAATGGGTTAGAATCCAGAGGCTATTTTCCTTCTTTCTCCTTTATCTCTTTGGAGGAAAATAAACCTACACTTGTGAGATATCCTTAGAGTTTTGAGCCTATTCTGAGACATTGGGATCTGGAATTTTGCAAATTGCCAAACTTCTTTTTTCAGGTCTGTTGTGGAGAAATTGGATGGACTTTTCCACTGTCTTGCTGTAATGTTGATAGAAAACTCCCATCCAAAGAAGAGTTAATAAAATGAAGTTACTGATGTTCAAATACTCCGGTCCCAGTCTCTGAAAATGCAGAGTCCAGAGAGCATGTACCTCCAGGTGTGCCCGCAGCACAGTGCTAGCTGGCCTTCACTGGCTCCATAGTTCTGGGATATTATAAACAATAAAAAGTTGACCTTCCAGTTGGTAATGTGCTTGACTTTTTTTTCCTCCTTCAGCTTTATTGAAGTATCATTGGCAAGTCAACTGGTAAGATATTTAAAGTGTGCAATGTGATGATTTGACATACACTGTGGAAGGTTTTCCACATCTAATTAGCAATCCTGTCATCTCACATATTTGCGAGTGAGAGTATTGAAGTTCCACTCTCAGCAGCTTTCAAAGAGAGAAGACAGTGTTGTCCTATGTAGCTACTATATTATGCCTTAGATCCTCAGACTTATTTACCTTAGAGATAAAAATTTATCACCCTTTCCAACCTTTATTTCCCTCACATCTCAGCCACTAGCGACTGCTATTCAACTCTCTATCAGTCTGACTCTTTTTCTCTAGATTCCATTTGGCGATACGATGCAGTATTTTAACCCCCTCCTAGTTGACTCTTTCACTTACTATCTTGACTTCAGGTTCCATCCATGTTGCTGCAAGTCATGGGATATTTTTCCTTTGTCAAGACTGAATAGCATTTCGCTTTATTAAAATGTCACATCTTTTTTATCCATTTAACATCTGTGAATACTGATTAGTTCTGTGTCATCACTGTTGTGGATGATGCTACAGTGAACATCGGGTGTAGATACCTAATTTGGATCCCATCTTGTTTTCCTTTGGATGCATACTCAGAAGCAGGATCATGGTATTCTAGATCAAGGTTTTTGACATTTTGAGGAAACTTCAACTCATGTTTTTTTGAATAGAAAAATATTTTTCTCATGCTTGAATAGTCAAGGTAAAAGACAGTTTCTGGAAAATGTTTATCCTATGATTTTCTCTACTCCAGGACACACGGAATTTTAATAAAGTGGCATTTCTTGCCTCTTTATCAAAGATTAGATGATCATATATTTGAGGGTGTGTGTCAGGATATTCAACCCTGTTCCATTAGTCTGCGGCTCTGCCTTTGTTCCAGTACCATGCTGTTTTAACTATTACCGCTTTGTAGTAGAGATTGATGTTGGGGAGGGTGATTCCTCCCATATTCTTTTCCCAAGAGTTGCTTTAACTATTAGTGGGGGCTTATTGTTCCATATGAATCATTTTTTCTTGATATTGAAATGATCTAGGATAATAGTTGTACTGCTTTCTATTTGTATAGAAGTCTCAAGTCATTATAATTGGCTATTACTGCGATCCGGAGGTCCTCAGTGGTTTATTTCATTTAAATATCGTTAAGGTATTTAAGAAGAGTCTAGAGCTTCAAATCAGACCCCTCTTCCCATTTTCCCACATGTGACTCCATCTTCTATTCATTGCCAATTCTCCTAGTGTTCTCTACAAAACCTGAATCTGCCTCGGTCTTTCAACACACCCTTTTTTTCTTTCCTGCAGTTGATATACCATGTCTGTATTTTGTCTGCTCCTTCTTTCCCATTTCCTTAGCCTTCAGAGTAGCACTGTAGCACTGTCATCTGGTTGCTCATCGATTTGCTCGAGTGGGCACCAGTAACGTCTTCATTGTCAGACTTGCTACTGTTTCTGGCATATTGAATATGCCATGAATAGCTTGCCAGGCTCTACTGTGTGGGCGGGATTCTCTTGGTAGCTTGCTGGGCTTTCTGAGAGGGACGGAGGAATCAAACCCAGATTGGCGGCATGTAAGGCAAACGCCCTACCCGCTATGCTATCACTCCAGTCCAGTGTTCAGAGTAAATACTAAAAACAAAATGTAAGTCAGGCCCTTTTTGAGTTTCCTTCTGGTGCCTACCCAACTTGAATATGCCAAACTATTTTTTTTTCTAAGCCACAAAACTATAGGGTAAGTTCTGTGTTTCTGTCTCTATCTCTTCTTCCCCTTCTTCCCCTGTTCATTTTGCTTCAGCTCCAATGGCTTTAATTATGTTTCTGAGAGTTTGATTACTGCCCTGATAACTTTGCACTTCCTTTGTCTTGATTAGATGCTTGTGCATCTCTCCATATTGAGGAAGGAAGTGCACACTCTGGTGGTGGGTGTAGTGTAGCGACAATGTATGCATGCTGTTATCCCAAATGGGATTGTAAAATACCATGGTACCACAGTAAAGGTGAGTGAAAAATAATCTCAGTCTCTCAGTCACTCTTCAAGCATTACCCAGTTTATTTTATTGTAACCTCACAGCTATCAACTTCTAGAATTATCCCATCTTTGCTTATTATTTACAAACTTTATAAGTATAGGCATCTTTTTGTTGTTGTCGTCTTAATTTTTTTTTTGAGAATTACAAACAAAATGTAAGTCAGTAAATAGTACTTGAATACTTGGAAGACCTTTCATTGACCTCATTTGATCCTCATAATCACCCTCTGGGTATTATTGTTTTTTTTTTTTTAGTTTATCTTCTTATTTTACCTATTTATTTATTTATTTATTTGATTTCTGGTCACACCCAGCTATGCTCAGAGGTTACTCCTGGCTCTGCCCTCAGGGATTACTCCTGGCGGTGCTTGGGGGACCATATGCCAGGGATTAAACCGAGGTCGGCCACATGCAAGACAAACGCCCTCCTGGCTGTGCTATCACTCCGGCCCCGTATTATCCCATCTTTATAGTTAAGGTCCTTTAACATACCATAGCATGTGTTCTTTTTTTTTAACAGCATGTATGATTCTTATTTTATATATAAGGCAGGTACATGATTTCTAGAAGTCAGGTGAAAGTCTCACTAATGTAAAGTTTGTAAATCTCTAATTGGGGTTCAGACGTAGTTTTCTGAGTCCTAGAAGTTTGCTATATCTGTTTTGACTTGTTAGTTTCCTGGAAGATGGAACTCTAAGAGAAATGTTCACATGGTGCCACTTCTCAGATGGGGTTTACTCTCTCCCACAATACCTTGTAGGAATTTAGTTAGGTGCACAGGGATTGAGCGTGTGTTTTGTCCTCAAGTGTGAGAAATGAACTTTCCTTTGAGATTTTTGCTTTTCCTTATTATTGTTCATCTGGCTGTGGTGTGGACTTTAGTCAAATTCTAGGGGAAAGAACATTGGAAATGGTCATTTTGAACAGGTATTACTGTTTTTTTCCTAATATGTTCTTCTTTGGTTCTCTTGACCTAGAAAAACCTTCCTTTTTATTTCCTTGGTAAGTATAAAATTTCTTTTTCTGTTTGATTGCTATTTTGAATTCAAGATTTCAAGTAGCTATGTTTATTAGAGATCAATTATTTGTTCTTTGTCATATTGTTGTAAACTCAAATTCAGGTTCTGTTGAGTGCTAATTTGTGACTCCTGGAATATTCCTTAATGTTCATTTATATCATATGATAAATGAATATAATGGTAGTTGCTATTTCAAGAATTGTTAGAAGAATTTAAACAATATAGTGCATGATAAACTTTGGTTCAGCATGTTGCTATAGTGAGTATATATCTTCAGTTCAGAAACAGTAAGATATTATTTTTTATTTTGTATTTATTATAAGATATTATTTATACTATAAATATTTTTTATCTTTGTATTTCTAGAATAATACCTGGCTTAAAGTAGATATCTCAAATTGTTGGTTAAATGAATCCTGGGAACATGTTGTTTTTTGGGTTTTAGACAGATTTTAAATAGATTTATCCCTTGCTCATCAATTTCCTTAACGTTAACCTGGAATCAGGAATTGTACCTATTGCTTCTTGTGACATTTATCAGCTGTTGCCTAACCAAACCTAATTTCTACCCTGGAGCTGTTTGACAGAATTTCCAATACATAGATTCGTTCAGCTTAAATTATTGTGAACATGAAAAAGTATATTGCTGGAGAGTTGCTGCTTTTTGCTCAGGTTTTAAATTGCCAAATTCTTATTTACAGGATTGTGATGACACTTCTCAAAAAATTGATCTTTTTCTGAGGCCAAATTACCCACTCTTCATCTCTCTTCAGTTATTCTACCTCTTAATCCTAGCATGCACTGTTATCTTGTTTAGTTTGTGGATGGAAACATATCATTTTCCAAATTTGCCTTCAAGCTAAGCAATACAGTGGTGCACTTGGATTTTAGGAGTCAGGAGAAAAGGGGCCATCTGTTTGCCTTTTTTGCATGTGTGTTTGTTACTGCGTGATGGGGAAACCTGGCATGTCATGTTTACCAATTATTAGGGAAATGATTGGGGAGTCTTTAGAAATGGATAAAAGTATCATTTCACAACGTGTTCACACATATAGTCTATCTTTTTTTTTATGTCATTGCTTTGAGTGTTGTATTTAAATACAGGAGATATAATGAGATGCAGTGATCCTGTCAGACGAATATTATGACTCCACTAGCTAAGATGCTCACCTGAAAGAGACAGAAAGATTTAGGAAATGTAAATGAATTTTAAAAAATACTTTAATGTACAAATCACGAAAAAAATCTTTTGTTTCATCATTCAGGTTCATGCCTGTTATGTTTTTCTTTATTTGGAGTGACTAAATTTTTACTTTTGTATTTTCTCTAGTGCTACTTAAGAGTTGTCTTTTATAGCAGCAGGTCATTCGGGAGGGTAGATTATCTTGTTGGACAATAGAAGAATGGCTGCATGAAGAATCTGAAAAAATGTTGGAGAATAAAAATTTTTAAACTGTGAATCATTTCATCAGAGAAATTAGACACATCATCCACCATTGAGTTTTCCAGAGCCAAGTCCTAGTTCAGTGGACTCATTTGCCTGTGAGATAAAGAGGAACTAAATTCATGAGGAACCTTTTTTAAATTGACCTTTGCTTACTCTATTTAGCACATGAACAAAACTATTGATGCATAAGTATAAAGCATCATCTGATTTACTTTATGCTAGTCATTTCTAGATACCAAGTGTTGATGCCTCCTTACCCCTATGGTTTTAGAAAACAAGTGGTATTTTTATCAAGATACAGCTGTGCTTAAATCCAAAACTATTTATGGCTTTGTACCTTACTGTATTATATAATTTAAGGTAGAATAAACCAGTAATATGTAACTTCTAAGAAGGTTATTGTGGCTGTAAAAATTAAGCTTAATGATTATTGATGAAGGTGAATTAATAAAAACAATGGCTCTTGAATGACACAACTTAAAAAGGTTTAGAAATGATGTGAAAATTTAAAAGGAGTCTGCATTTTGCAAATTTTTTCAGTTACAGTCTTTAAATAAATTATTATGTCAATCTTGACACTGAAAAGAAATACTGGAGAATGTACTTTGATACATCTTAAATTGGTACATACACGTACATACACATATGTTATTTTCCCAGACAATTGACTCCGTAGATGCCAAAGCTAGATAAGAGTTTTACTCTGATCACGGCCCACCTGAGATTAAAAATAAATAACATGATGTAGCCAGATGTGAGTTGTCCAGAACTGAGATTCTTCCCTTGTATTTAGCTTCCTTTTCTCTCAACAAAACCTCTAAATTCTTCCGAATTCCCCTATTTCAGTTTCTTCATTTTATGGACAAAGTAATGACCTTTACTACCAACTGGATATTTTTTGACATTGGATTGGCCATGGGATATTTATTTGATTTCCAACTGGATTTTCTGCTAAATATTCAAGAGACCTTGGTTAGCAGAGAATTCTGGGTTTGGTTGTTTGGCATATATGTGTATCAGAACATGTTACTCATGGACTGCAGGCCCTCTGGGAGCCAAGCTCCCAGTAGAGGACTTTATCCCCTTCCTTAGTAAGCACCTAAATTCATCCAAAATTAAGACTTCCATGTGGCACCCCAGTTTGACTTACGCACTCCTGATTCTGAATTGAATCATTTCTTCCCAATTCAAAGTGCTCATGGATGTCTTGAAGACTTTTACTCATACTGGTCATTTGCCCACAATGTGCTTCATCTTCTTTTACATTCTAGGTTAACTCCTTTGTCCTTAAAGACTTGACTTCAGGGACTTCTACCTGACTTTCTGGGGCCAACTCAGGCGCTTCTTCATTCCTTGTAGTTGCAAATCTGCTTCCGACAGTTTGCACTTTATTGTTTTCTCTTTCATTCACTGGCAAACTCCTTGATGAAAAGCACCACTTGTTGTTTTGTTGGTCCCAACACGTGCAGTTTCCAGCCTGAAGTGTTTAAAACTGCTGATCCAAGTGCACTGTTGCAAACGTTTAAGGTCTGATATGAAAGGAACTAGCCACACCCTCTAGGTAATAGGATTTTCATTTTATGCACAAAGAAACTGGACCCAAATAATACAGCAGGTTTGCAGCTTTGCCCAAATTTGTTACGAGCACAGATAGCTATGATTTGCCCTGCTGTATCCTGGCATTAGCCTCCTTATTAGGTATCCCCAAACTCAAGAGTATCTGCCTTACAGAAATACAAGCTAGAGTCAGTAAATAGGACCTTGACATTTTTGACCACAGGCTCAGATTGCAAAATGAGTATTGCTTAAGACAAGTCAAGAAGCCTGTTTTCTCCAGTTATCCAAATCCTGCAGTCACTACTCTGGATGATTCTTGAGCGCTACTTCTTGGGATTTCTCTTCAGTTTTTCAGTGTTTTATCTACTAATCACCTCTTCTTCAGGCTACTTGAATCTTTGTGATTTTTAGCCAGTTATCACTTGAATGCCTTCCTCCGGATAAAAATCTTGCTGATGCTGATTACCAAATCACCACATGGTTATTCCAACCTCAAGGATTCTAATTCAAAGTCTACTCTAACACTAACTGGAGTATTGCAAACCATTATCACAGAAAGGATTGGAGTCGAGTTTCCACTCAAAATTTTAAGTGGACAGAAATTTTTGAGCATATTATTAATTGTTATAAAGGTATTACTCAAGGGAGTAAAGGCGAGAAGAATGATGGGTAAGATCATTTAAAACCAATCCCTAAGCTTGGTGTCTTAATGAATTGAGCTTGATATCTGCATAAATTTATATATTTTTCTAAGCCAACTTGTGTATGAGAATAGAAAGCAGGATTACGAATAGCAGCATAAGCATAAATAAATCTGCCCTGATAAAATTAGGACATAGACATACCCTAAATAAAACTCAACTCCATTCTTTTGTGTTTTATTTGCTTTAAGAATGTTATCCCAGATACAAAAAGAATAGTAGAAAAGACATCTGTACTTATATACTCATTGCAACACTGTTTACAATAGCCAGAATCTGGAAAAAAACCCGAGTGCCCAAGAACAGATGACTGGCTAAAGAATCTCTGGTACATCTGCACAATGGAATACTATGCAGCTGTTAGAAAAGATGAAGTCATGAAATTTGCATATAGTTGGATCAACATGGAAAGTTTCATGGTAAGCGAAATGAATCAGAAATAGAGGGACCGACAGAAAAATTGCACTCGTTTGTGGAATATAAAGTAACAGAATGGGAGACTAACACCCAAGATTATTAAAAATAAGTACTGTGAAGATTACTCCACAGCTTAGAAGCTGGCCTCACATACTGAGGGAAAAGAAAAGTCAGTTCAGTTAGAGAAAGGATCACCAAGTAAATGGTGCGAGGAGGATCCGCTCAGGATGGGAGACCACCCTGAAAGCAGACTATAGACCGAACATGATGGCCACTCAATACCTCTACTGCAAACCACAACACCCAAAATGAGAGAGAGAGAGAGAGAGAGCGAGCGCAAAAGGGCATGCCTTGCCACAGAGGTGGAGTGGGGGAGGGGGAACGAGGTGGTGATGGTGGGAGGGATGCTGGGACCATTGATGGTGGAAAATGGGCTCTAGTGGAGAGATGGATACTTGACCATTGTATGACTGAAATGTAAGCACGGAAGTTTGTAAGTCTGTAACCGTACCTCATGGTGATTCACTAATTAAAAAATAAATAAAGTAAAAAAAATGTTCTCCCAGACAAGATAAACTCAGTAATTGTTATGAGATTGTTAGTTGAGATTCTGATCTAGTTTTCAACTACTTCTAGTGTTCTAGTTCAACATAAACTGACTCACCTACCTCATTGTATGAATTTCCTGTTGGAGAGATATTTGATTTTCTTAGATATCCACTTCTTGGCTTCACATATTCAGTTCTTCCACTTTTTGCGTGTCTTGACCCAAAGATTTCACAGTTTTTGGTATAATCCTACATTTCAAGTAGTCAAGAAATGCATGATTTGCTTTGCAGTCTTTGTGAAAATACATAGTATATTCATAATTATTTAGACAGGTTGGAAAGTAGGGGTAGGTGAACTTCCAGCTGTTTGCTTCATTGGTTGGTAGCACTCCTGCAACCATCACCCATGCTGAGAAATTCCTAGACTTCTGAGGATCAGGAAGAATGGGGCCTTGTCTGTGTCTTAAGATACACCTGAATTGGAGTATGAAATGAGTCTACCATCTGTTGGACCTTACTCAGTGCTGCATCAAGGAAAATGTACTTACACAGTCTTTAAAAAGACTTTCTCTATACAAACATGAAAGTTCATAAGTTTGTAATTACCTAACGGTGATTCACTAATAAAAAATTAAAAAAAATTCTTCATTAAATATACTTGAAAACCATGACAAACCGATCTCTCAGAAACAAACTCCTTAAATTTGCCTCCCAGGTTACCACCTCTGCGTCTACGGTTGACAATTGTTGAAATGCCTCCCAGTGTCCCTTGCCTACTGATATTCACAGTCTTAGGTATTTCTTCACAGCCTTGATGTGGACTGGCCTAGTTACTTTCTTTTAACAAATAGTCTAGTACAAGATTCCACTCCCAAGATTAGGTAATCAAAGAGTGTTGTTTCCATCTCATCAGCATGTTCTTTCTCTCTCATTTGCTTTGTTTGATGAAGTCAGCTCCTGTATTGGTGAACAATTGTACTGGGAGACCATCCCTCATGAGGAATTGAGGTCCTTGGTACAGCAGGCCTTAAGGAATTAGTCTGACACCCACAACAAGAGAGAGCATGAAAGTGGGCTCTTGTCCAGTTAAGCCTTGAGGTGATTGCAGCTATATATGAGAGACTCAGACCTAGAGGATACATCAAAGCTGCACCCGCCTACAGAAACTATCAGATGAAAATGGTTGTTGTAAGCCACTAAAACTTTTGGAGTCACTTTGACAACATGGGAAATTTATGTAGAGTGCAGTCTCAATAACATAGGGTCAGTCACAAAAAACTCCCTTATTCCCTTCTCTTTCAGCCTAGGGTAAAGAGCAAGTGAAAAGGGTTGTAGGGCTTAGTTAAGACTAAAATTTAATCTTCTTAATTAGTTCCTCTTAGTTTATTTAATCTTATTTAGATTCCATTGGTTTGCTTAATGTTATATCCAGGTCTGCTTCTTTATCTCATTTCTTGGCAGGACAGTATCATTTCCATCACCCCTCTGTTCAAGTGTCATCATCATCATCATCATCCCATTGATTTTCGATTTTCTCGAGTGGTCTTAGTAATGTCTCCATTCGTCCCAGCCTTGAGATTTTAGACGCCTCTCTTTACTTGTCCTTCCCAACGATGCCACATTGGAGGCTCTTTCAGGGTCAGGGGAATGAGACGCTGGTTACTGGTTTTGGCATATGAATGTGCCACAGGGAACTTTCCAGGCTCTCCCATGAGGGCAGGAAACTCTTGGTAGCTTTCCAGGTTCTCTGAGAGAGAGAACTAGGCTATAAGATGTCGAGAGCTTCCCGGAGCTTGGTTTTATAGTCTCTGGATATTGGCTGTTGACGGAATTACACGGTGCTGGGGGCAGTTTTGGGTGTGGCTGCCTAGCTACTGGAAAATGGGGGATCTGGGTAGAAGAGGCACAGTCCCGATCTGAGCAGGCTTGGAGATCTCAGCCCCAGTTCCCACACACCTGGGTTCCTCTGCCGGTTCCTTCATGTGTGAGGCTCATCTGAACATGTGGAGAGGGGCCTTGAACATAGTTGTGCCTGGGTTCTGGAGGTCTTTGGCTGCTGGGGCTCTGCTCAGGGCAGGGAAGGAAACTCAACCCACCCCCTCTGAGGGGCCCAGGTGAAGATAGCCAGGAGTGGGCTCAAGAGACTCTGCATGTTCAAGTGTGTCTGAACTATTTCAAGACTATTGTTGGGGGTGGGGGGATGACTAAGCAATGTTTGTCCTTTCTCTTTCTGCACCAGATATCCATTTAGGATGTTTGATTTCCTTACATTTGAGAATGTATATATCTCCTTTACATTGGCAGCACGAGGCTTTTGCATAGAAGGATCCCAGTGAGGATTTGACTGTGTCACTTTGCTTGATAAAAGTCCTGCCGAGAAAATAGGAATCCAGTATTAGACAGTTGAACTGTTTATGCTGCCAGATTCTCTAGATTTCAGTTTGGTATAAAAGCATATTCTTAACTACCTACAGGAATATGTTACTTGGATTCTCTGTTGAAATACATTATTCCTTATATCTAAAATAGTCAAAGTCAAGTGGGAAGGAGAAATAGGAATTGTTACTCAATAGTGGAGAATCAGCTATGCATGATGAGTAAGATCTAGAGATCTTCTGTGCAACATAAAACATACAGTTAATAAGATGGGGTTGTGCATCTTATATTGGAAGAAGAGTTCCCATTAAGTGTCCTTACCACAAGAAAAAAAGAAAACATAAGCGTGTAAAAGGAAGTTTGGCTGTAATGAATATGTTGAGAACCATTTTTTTCTGATGGTGGCATCATGGAGGTATGCATGTGTTCAATCTAATCAAAATCCATAATCAACTATGTGAATTTTTTTGTGTTTTTCCCTAACAAAACCTTTTTTAAAAGTAAAAATTATTCCCTTGACCTTGGTATAAGGAATGATCATAAAGACAATCCTAGCTACTGATTTTTGCAGAATCTCAACAAGACAATGTTCATGAAAAACAAACTAGTCCCTGACATTCCATTTGCTCTTCATGGAATGAACATCTCCAAATGCAACAGCTATGTGTACCTGGGTCGAGAACTCAACATGAGGAACAACTTGGCACCAGAACTGTGCAGGAGGAAGAGAGCAGTGTAGAACGCTTTCAAAAGTGTCAAAGAAGTGGTTAAGAGGACAAAGAAACTCCGGCTCTGGGCACATCTTTTTGACTCCACCAATCTTCCTCCACTAATATATGCCTCAGAGACCTGGGCCCTATGAAAACAGGATGAGAACGCTATTCGGGTATCCCAAAGAGAAATTGAAAGAGCTATGGTTGGGATATCACATTTCACTCAAGCGAGAGAAGGAATCCGGAGTTCTGACCTCTGTCGACGATCAAGAATCAGGGACGCTGTCTCGTTTGCCAAGGCGTCGAAAATCAGATGGGCCACACACATAAAGTGATTTAGAGAGGACCACTGGTCCTAGCAGGACCACTCACTGCTACTGAGTGGATTTCATTGGACTCCAAAAGACCACGTGGTTGCCCACCTACAAGATGGTCAGACTTCTTCGTCAAAACCCTGAACGAACGGTTTGAGGCTCTTCATGTTCCTGGATCAAGCAGATACCATTGGGCTACAGTAGCATGTGACAGGGACAAATGGTGACATTACTGGCTCCCGCTCGAGCAAATCGAAAATCAATGGGATGACAAGTGACATAAATTCTTTTCAGTTCAAAATTAGTAAATAGGGTTTTCATCGGTGAAATGAATGTTTGTCCTTTCAGGAAACAATAAAAATTATGTAGCAAATTTAATTTCCTGTCCTGCATTGCCTGCTAGGAATTATAACTATTTTAATACTCAGTTGTAGTAGTTGGTACTAGCCTAAGTTTGTTGCTATATTTATTTTGAGTCTGCATTTTATTAATGTTTAATTTTCCTCTAATTATTTTTGGGGCATTAAAATACTATTTTGATATCCCCTCCCATCCATTTCCTTTCTCTCTTGTCCCCTCTTGTCTTCTCCCCACCTTCCTATTTTTTCTCCCCCCTCACCCTCCTCTTTTCTTCCCTCCCCACCCTTTTTTCCCCTCCCTTCTCCTCTCACCTAGGTGCCCAGGACCATGTAGTCCAAGAATCAAATCAGGGTTGGCCACTTGCTAGGGAACAGTCTCAATCTATGCGTTATTTCTCCAGCCCCTGGTGCCTTTACTTTATTTTATTTTATGTTTTTTTGCCTTTGCTTTATTTTATTTTATGTTTTTTTGCTTTTTGGGTCACACCTGGTGATGCACAGGGATTACTCCTGGCTTTGCTTTCAGGAATTACTTCTGCCCGTGCTCAGGGGACCATATAGGATGCTGGGAACTGTACCCGGTTGCTGGGTGCAAGGCAAATGCCCTACCCATTGTATTATTGCTCCAGCCTTTGGTGACTTTACTTTAAATGACATTTTTAGAAGTAGATGGAGAAATGTTCCCTCTTAAACATTTGAGTAAAGGTTTTATGAAATAAGGAATATTTACATGATTATTTTTCACTTACAAAGAGGCAGCCTCATCACAGATCCAAAATGTTTATTTACCTTTACCAATTATGGAATTTAATAGGTAGTGGCACTGTAGCATTGTCATCCTGTTGTTCATAGATTTGCTCAAGCAGGCACCAGTAACGTTTCCATTGTGAGACTTGTTGTTACTGCTTTTGGCATATCGAATATGAGACGGGTAGCTTGCCAGTCTCTGCTGTGTAGGCAGGATATTCTCGGTAGCTTGCCGGGGCTCTCGAGAGGCACAGAGGAATCGAACCTGGATCGGCCACGTGCAAGGCAAGCACCCTACCTGCTCTGCTATCGCTCCAGTCCAATTTAATAGGTAGCTGGAACTTATTTGTTTTTCTCTCTGTTATTGAATACACTCCTGCAGCTGGGTTGAAGGCATAAGATCCTGGTACTGCAGAGCAGAGCTGGAGTCTGAAGTGAGCAAGGAGAGGTGGTGGAATGAGAGGACGTTAGAGTTCAACTGAGCAGGGTGGCCATGGGCATTTCAGGGGGGCAGCAGATTTGACGCTCTCACTGCTGAGAGAGGTCTGTGGGGTGTTTTCAGTCAAGAGGCTCTTCCTGTGGTTGGCCTTGTTTTTATTTGAGTGGCTCCTTTGGTTCTCTGTTTTTTTTTTTTTTTTTTTTTTTTTTTACAGAGCTCACTTCAAAGGTGGGAAACCTTTTTTTCTGCCTAGGGTCATTTGGATATGTATCACATTCATGGGCTATATAATTCAGAGAGCTAGGCCTTGGCAACTGGGGAGAATTAACGGTGTCAGTCCCAACAGCCTGGTTTCACAGGTATCATAGGGCCCGTGGGCCACATGTCCCTCACACCAGAATTATGCAGTCTCCTTTAATATATTTCTTAGTTTTTCTTGCTTAAGGCCATCACAACAGACCTCAATTTCTGCACAAAAAAGCTAGCCAGCAGAAACTTACAGATGCATATGGCTTCAGGAGTGAGTGAAAAAACAAAAAAATGAGTTAGTATAAAAGCAGCAGGGAACAAAGAGGCAAACGGGAAGAACATGTTTCTCCTACTGGTGTGCAAATTTAATTCTTCCAGAATATTCTGTGTACCAAAATGAACTTGGTTTTGTGTAGTCTTCAAATCATGGGACTAGCAGTGTATGGCTTCCGACACTTAAATTTAATGGGGTTGTTTTATAAATTATTTGTCTCTATAATAGAATTTTTTTTAGAAAATATTTGACTACAATTTCATTGCTTACCTTTTTTATTTTAGGACTTGCATTTTCCACCTTGATATTTTGCCTTCTTAGCAGCCTTGGCGTCAAGACCTGTTACTGAGGAGGGTTTGTGCTTTCTCTGAGATTAGGTTGGCCAGGTTTTTCTTACAGTGAAGCAACAGTGCTTTTCTTTAGCAAATCTTTTCTCCTATATCACAGAGAGTAGACTTGCAGGAAAGCCCATTTCGTAGCTTCTGACGCACTACTTATTTTAAAACAGCCAGAGAACCTGAAACCTCGCGAACATTTTCAATCCTCAGATACAGTAGAAACGGATGTTGTGTTGCAAGCGATGAACCCGAAAATTGCATCTGAAAGCGTGATTATTAAGTCTCTTGGCTGGTTTTCAGAGTGGCAGGTGTCGGGCAATGATGCTCAGAGGAAACTCTCCTCTGCTCTAGCCTTCTCTCAAGAGCTGGCTGGCTGTAGCCTTTTTTAGAGGGAGATTCAGGCCCCCACAGTCTTCTCTGTGTCACATCCAGAAAGAGACAGTGCTTTAAGCCAACATTTTATTTGTGATTTGACAATGGAATGTGGATTAGCATTGTTTCCTGATTCATATGTACATTGCCTCTGTTCTCATTGAAACACCACATCTACTTGGCCTCATTAGCGCTAATAGACCTTTTAGCTCTCTCAGGGTTCTGTGGTTTCAAAGTACTGCAAAGTCATTCGTTGTCAACCTAATTTAAACACGATGTTGTGGTTATTGCAGCATCGAGTTTATAAACTACCCCCTCTGCTTCCTTTTCGATGTATTGGGTGAATGAGACCTGGGAGATAGCATTCCAGTCAACTTGGAGCTAAAAAGTCTGGGTAATTGCATTTGACAAATGTTGAAACCTCAGCTCCCGAATACTTATAACACTTTCCTTCCTGACACTAGCAATAATGGAAATGTCGGTGCTAATGAAGGATTTCTACTTCAGGCCTTGAATGTGGTCCAAATAGTCATCGTTGGGCATAAACCATTCAGATTTCTTGGTATTGCTTTACCCTTCTCCTAAGTCAGGACTCCCACTTAAAAAAATTTTTTTTTGGCTGACGAAAGATGTATTTGTTCTTGTTGTAAACCCTGATCATGTGTATAAAAAAATCATTTTAATATTATGCTTTTAGGCATGAATTTTCAGCTTCTACAGAAAAAAGGGAAGAGGTGACCATCTAGGATATCACTTTGAATAGGAAAAGTGTTGCTTTGATGCTATAGGTTACAGTGCGGGGAGAAAGAAGAATCTTGTCCAGTGTCCTTGACTTGCAGGAAGGACAGTGTGGCTTAGAAAATGGTCATGACTTATCTGGGAAGGGTGTGATTATGAGGAGGAAAACTTGATAGAAAAACATACCAATTCACAATGAAGGCCAAGTTCCCAGCTTATTGTTTCCACAAATACACAAAAATATCTATAATAGGACATATTCATTACAAGAGGAAGAAATGTAGCAGAATATTATTTTAAAAATCTCTTGATTTCTTTTTTTCCTTTCTTCCTTTATCCCTCTCTCATTTCCTTTAATCTGTTCCTCCCTTCTTTTCTTTCTTCCATTTGTCCTCTCATCTTATTTTTAAAATTGACTTTAGTTCTTTAATTGATTTATTCTAGGTCTTAATTTTGAACGGGTCAAAATTTTGTCCTAATTTTGACATTTGCTGCCAGGACACATTTGGCAACATCTGATTTCTGTTGTTACAACTGAGGAAATTATAGTTGGCCTATAATTGCGTGGGTGGGAAGTTCTGCCTTCTGCAGAAGAGTTCATTCTGAGATGTGGGTGAGCAGGAGACATGTAGCCAGTTTTGGGAAGTAAGTAAGTTGTACTTAAAATATTCTGAGCCAATCATGAGTAGGAAGAGATGTCCTTATTGGAACTTGGGGCTCTCTAGGCTGTAGGAAGATCCTTTTTATGAGGAAGTAGTTACTGCTAAGTTGATCTGGATTTCCTCCTATCCTTTAATGTCTCATTAGTAATTCTTTTTTATGTCAGCTCAGTTGGAAATGAAAAGAATTTAGTTGATAGAGTCCATAGAAGCCAGTCTCCTAGGATACAGGGTTAGATGTAAAGAGAGCCTCTAGGGATTAGTGGAGAATGTCATAAAGCAATTATGCACATAAAAACGGAGAGAGAGAGGGGGGAGAGAAAGAGAAGAGAAGAGAAGAATAGAGAAGAGAAGAGAAGAATAGAGAAGAGAAGAGAAGAGAAGAGAAGAGAAGAGAAGAGAAGAGAAGAGAAGAGAAGAGAAGAGAAGAGAAGAGAAGAGAAGAGAGGAGAAGAGAGGAGAAGAGAGGAGAGGAGAGGAGAGGAGAGGGGAGGGGAGAGGAGGGGAGGGGCTTGTTAATTTGAAATTTAACTGTGTCACATATCATGTATAACCAACCTTTGGCGGGTCATTAATTTTTAGCAAAAAAATATATATCATGTAGTTGTTTTGAGAATTAGGATTGATAATAGATTAGGGGTGTGGATTACTCATAATAGTATCAATCAGAAAATATGTACTTAGTAAATGTTGTGGTTAATTTTCTTGATTATTTGATATCCAGTAGGGCAGATAGTAAGGGCCTCTAATTTCTGAATACCACAGAGAAACACCTGCTCTCAAAATTCAGGAGACTTTTCTAGTGGAATCTTGAAAAGAAGGAGAATAATTAGCTGAATTTTATCGCATTGAATTCTATCTGACAAGTCCATTGAGTTTACATTAATTTTACTTATGTCATGAGATTGCTTCCAACTTACTCAGTAGATGATTTTGATAAACTGTCCTTAAGAAAAAGATTTGTCATAACAAGATTTATATTTTTATTAATTTAAGCAAATCTTTATTGTCCAGTTATAAATTTTGTGACTAATTTTGGGATCTATAAGCTACTTCCATGTTTAGTGCTTGGGTTGAGCGGTTTAAAAATAATAGTGCCTTTATGTAGTACTGGAGCAGAAACCAGTCTATAGTATTATCTGGTCTAGTGAACGCCATGTTATTATTTGTTCTGGTCTGCCTCTCAGATCTTCCTGACCTTCTTTGGATGGAAGCATTTAATTCCACGGCTGTTGGAAGTGCGGGTGATTGATCACTTTCCATGACTTCACCTTTGGGAATTGCTTCTGTGGGAATTGCCATCTCTTTTTTTTTTTGACTCGTGACTGTTCAATCTGCTTCCTAAAGTTCTGTTTGCCTTGACCTCCACTTGCAAAAGACCTGAAGGTGTCCTTCCTGCCTCCTTGGCTTCCTGTGGGAATCAGCTGAAGCTTTGCTCTGATTGCAGTTGTGTTTAGATGCGCTCTCCCGCTCCACACTCCCCCAAACAAGGTTCTGCTCTTCTAACTCCCTCTGAGGCACTGACCCCAACAATGCGCTCTGATAAACTTCCTGCAGGCAATTCTTTACCTTGAAATGTTGTCAAGGAGCAATCTTTTGACATTCCAGGGCTTCCTGTTTATAAACAAGACTTCCTGTTTGTAAACTTTTCCAGTCACTGTTGTCTTCTGGAATGCTGATTATTTATTAGGATAAACAAGTAGCATTTGAGAAGTTGAGTTGGTAGAAGCCTGTATTTAGAGTGCTATGATTTTCCCAAAAGCTCATCGCCGATTATTTTGTTTTCAGGATTGGCTTGGCTGACCAGACTGGTCATAGACAGTCTTTCATACTATTCCATGGCTGGTAGAGCCCAGCCAGAGTCCACTTTGCAGAACACTACAGCTAGAGGAGAGCTGTACCTTAGTTTCCCAGTATATGGCTTCTCATACTAAAAGAACCACCATTCTAAAGATCAATTTGAGATGGATTTTTTTCTATGAAATTATATATCCCAATCAACCAGAGTGTAGTCAGTAAATTGCATCTCAGAACAAATTCTTGAGTTTATGCCAGGTTTTGTAATGTTCATGTCCCTTCAATCTGTTTGGGCTGTTTGAACAAAATAACACAGATTGGCTAGATTATAAACAAGATACATTTGGTTTTTCATTTTTTTTTTTAATCTCGTCTGGGGGCTGAGAAGTCTAGAATGATAGCTCTGGCAAATTTTTTCATCGAGGCTGCAGGGATCATAAACAGTGCTTTCTCAAAGTGTCTTCTCAGGTGGGAGGGGCATCCACTGGGGTCTCTTTTATAAGAACACTAATCTGTTAATGAGAATTCTGTGCTCCAGACCTGAGCTCTCCAAAGTCCTAATGCCATCACACTGGACCTTAGGATTCTAGTATATCAGCTGAGTCAGTAAGCAAAAACAGTTAGATCATGGTAGTTTCCCTCAGAAGAGCTGCAAAAAAGACCAATTAGTATTAAAATTTTTGTATGGAACAATATATTCCTCTTAATTAGCACATTGGCAGTAAAGCTTCCTTGGGTGGTCTCCTTCATGGTGAGTCTGTACGCGTGTGGTGGCAAGTTTCACAGTGTGAATGTGTGTTTAGCGCTCCTTAGGCGGAAGTGTCCACCAGAATGATGTACCGGAGACAAATGCAGCTACCGCATGCCTGGATGTGATTCTTTAAAGCTCTGACTCTGTTTTAATATGACTTTAGCAAAGTCATTTGGAATATGTTCCTTAAGAGACGATGAAGAGAAAAAATGAGACTCATTAGCAAAATCTTCCATAGAAAGAGCCATGCCTTGGCGGGGGGGGGGGGGGGTTGCAGATATTTAAGGCGTTAGGTTGACTCTGTCCAGTCACGGGACATGCTTTAGTCTTGCCAGCTGTTGCAGCAGGTGTAACAACACTGGCTTTGCCTACAGCGCATGATTTGGAGCGAGAGCCTTGAGCTCCTCTTTTAATGGAAACCACTTACTTATTCTCAATGGCTTTTATGAAGATCTGCCAGACTTGCAGGACAGATCTATTCATGCACAAGTAACCCAATAACAGTTTCTCCAGAGCTAAAAAACGAGCCCTGATCTGATATTTCCAGTAGGACATCTGTGCTCACATTCAAGTGGCTACCTCACAATCAAGTTAGAACACCCATTTGTAAAATTTTATGTTTCCAGCTGCGACCAAGTTAGGCGAGATGATATGGACAGGGTGACCAAGTCTTATTCAGAGTAGAGTTTTCTTAGGGCTCCAGATTTCACTGGGGGACTCTTGTTTGGACCACTACCAAAACAGAGGCTTACTGAGAATTGAATGAAGGAATTGAAAGCACAAGCTCAGTTGTAGATTATTAAGGGTGTTACATGAATATTTATTCAGTTGGAGGCGCTGAGACAAGGAACGCAAAAGAAATTTATGTCACGGAGGGCCCAGGTTCTCTCAGACCTGTGACAAAGGCCCGGAATCTCTTTTTATTGATCATGGTACCTCTGAAGGTGCAATACAGTGACGTCATCAAAAGCAGTTACAGAAAGAACATGGCAGGTATTGTTTCCTTGCATTTGCAGGCCAGTAATTTTGGCCTCTGGAAAGAAGATACAAAACCTGGGACTGGAGCGATAGCACAGTGGGTAGGGTGTTTGCCTTGCACTCGGCCAACCAGGGTTCGATTCCCAGCATCCCATATGGTCTCCTGAGCACCACCAGGAGTAATTCCTGAGTGTAGAGCCAGGAGTGACCCCTGTGCATGGCTAGGTGTGACCCCCAAAAAAGCAAAAAAAAGTAAAAATAGAAGATACAAAACCAAAACCAAAACCTTTCTTGGGCTACAAGCACTTGGATTTGCATCCCAAAGACAAGGCTGGGCCCACACCCGAAATCTACATCCCAAAAGACAAACTGGACTGCCAGCTTAAATCTATGTCCCAAAGACTAGGCTAGACCAGATCCTGGAATCTACAATGTCAAAGATCAGGCCTGGCAAGCACCTGAGATCTGCATGTCAAAGACCAGCCAGGCTTCTGTGAGAAGAGGAAAACCTCTTTTCAATATACTGAAATTATTTTCTGAAGACAGTTTGAAGGGGGAAAATGCTCAGCTTCATCCAAACAAGTCAGGACACACAAGAAATCTCACCCATTTTCATGGGTCCCTATGTTCCCGCCCGTTGTACGGTACAGTCTACATGGGCTCGCCCTGATAGCTCAGTCCAGCCCCGACATAAGGGAAGTAGTAAATTGCCGCACACCTAGTGAGTAATCGGTGAGCTCTGCTATGAGGCTCAAGCGTGACAGCTCCTGCTGGAAGAAGAAGCTGTACGACTGCAATTTTAGATGCAGCCTCCTTAATAAAAAGGAGGGATCCTTGCTCAATCTTAATTTTTTTAAAAAAAATTTAAACAGGCATATTTTCTCTGTTAAAATTTTGATAAGTGGGGAGTGGGTGGGAAACTGGAGACATTGGTGGAGGGAAGGCATAGGAGCGAAGGGATTAGTACTTGATCATTGTACCCCGGGGACTCAGTTACGGTTAGCATTATAATTCATGAGGATTCAACAAATTAATTAAAAAATCTCACTCTGGGATGGAGAGAGAGCCAAATGGCTGGACTTCATGCTTTGAATTCAGGAGGCTTTGGTTCACTCATCAGCAGCACATGGTCCCTGAAGTGCTGCTCTGTGACACCCCCCCCCCTCCAAACACAGCCAGGAATTCCCCAACCCCCCCAAATAAAATAAGTCTCCTACAATCCTACAAGATAAGTCTCCTACAATTTTCTTTTTCATTTTTGAAATTGCTTTATTTCAAGAAGTATACCCCAAGGTGGACTGGAGCTGTAGCATAGCAGGTAGGGCTATGCACACGGCCGACCCAGGTTCGATTCCTCCTCTGTCCCTCTTGGAGAGCCTGGCAAGCTACCGAGAGTATCCTGCTGGCACGGCAGAGCCTGGCAAGCTACCCGTGGCGTATTAGATATGTCCAAAATAGTAACAACAAGTCTCACAATGGAGACGTTACTGGTGCCCGCTCGAGCTAATCAATGAACAGTGGGACGACAGTGCTACAGTGGACAGTGCTACCCCAAGGTACCTCATAGCCTTGAGCAGGATGTGGATACAGACCCTGTGAGGGTGGGACCCGTTCCCCCATGCTGGACCAGGAACATCAATACAGAGCACTCTTATCATTTAAATACTCATCACTCTGTTTCATGCCTTAGTGTGTCCTGCTTCCATCACTGTCAGTGTGGAGACATCTCAAGGGAACAATCACTCCCATGTCGTCATCTCAGCCCCTCTACCCTGCCTTGTCCCCTGGCCAGGCCTGTGTCAGCTCTCCCTGAGCAGTTCCAGCGGGGTTGTGAGCCAGGGCCAAGGTGCGGGACCCAGACCCTGTGCACAGGGCCACGAGGCCACTCCAGAGGGCTGCCCCGAGGGCCCACTTCTTTACATGATGTTTCTGGTGCTTGTCCTGACTTGGACTGTGGCCAGCTGGCCCAGAGGGAGGAGGCCCCCAGTTTGGATGCAGGTACTGTTCATGGGGCTGATGTTCATACCCGTTGAACTTCTGCCAGCCCTTCACATTAACAGGGCCACCTCTGCCCACAGAAGACCCTATTGGTCACCCCACAATCAAGTGGCTCAGCCATCTGGGAAACAAGGCGGGGACTTCTAGGACTGAGAGTCCTGGGGGATGGGGGACTCATACAGGTGAACAGAGTATACGTAAAATATGTAGCACTGTAGCACTGCCTTGACACTGTCATCGCATTGTTCATTGATTTGCTTGAGCAGACACGAATAACGTCTCCATTGTGAGACTTGTTGTTACTGTTTTTGGCATATCAAATATACCACGGGTAGCTTGTCAGGCTCTGCTGTGCCGGCAGGATACTCTCAGTAGCTTGCAGGGCTCTTCAAAAGGATGGAGGAATCGAACCTGGGTCGGCCACTTGCAAAGCAAACACCCTACCCACTGTGCTATTGGTGCTATTGTTTCAGTCCATGTAAAAATGTATTGAAAAAATTTTTGATAAGCCTATACAAACATTCACATTTTAGAGAAGATTAGCTTTGAAATGGACAACTGGATGTAGCTGGGATTAAATTCAATGAAAAATAGTTACAAGAGATATTTGTGAAGAGAAAAGAATACAGTTGGATGCCAAGTTCATGGGACCCAAGCAAACTTGAATTCTCCCATAGCTCTCAGCCTGGGAGATATTTTCATTCCCTCTGGAGGGTAGATGAGTCCATTCAAATCTATACACTGTGACTAATACGGTCTATTAGACCAGGGCACAGATGGATGTTCAGTCATTAGAAAAGCACGTTGCCACTTAAAGTGAAAAGACTCACAGGAGAACTGTAGAACAGCTAGAGAAGTGAAATGCTTCTCTAGAAACTGAACTTGATCTAATGCGCACAAGAAAGATGAAGAAGCACATCATAGGAATGCCAGTGGTGAATTTCCTATATTTAGTTATAAATAATGTCTATGAGTCACAACTGAGGGATCTGGGGTCACAGCCTCATAGAGGAGACAAAGAAAAAGTGTGATCTGTTACTAGAACCATTAAGTCAGGGTTTGAGGTCCTGGACCAGTTTTAAATACCAACAACTGAAGTTCCAGCTCAGGCAAAGTGCCATGTTCAAAAAGAGCACAAAATAGTATTTAGACTAAGCTAATAGTGAACATAGGCAGATAAAGATAGAGATTGCCCAAGGAAATGTAATGAGGCATTCACAGGAAGGAAACCTCAGAGATAGTGAAGGTGGAGGTTCTTTGAAAGTGTCCACAAGTAGTAGCATCAAAAAGGCGGGTCAGGGCCCATCTCCCAGACTAGGCTCACAGACTCCTCTCTAATATACATGACAAGCTCGTGTGTACTCAGGCACTTTTGTGTACTTATGTACTCAGGAACTTTTTTGAGGAAGTTCCTGTAGATGTACTTACTACTGATGGCAACAGCACATCCTAATGCCAGACAGTTCCGTCAGATTATCTACCTATTGGCTTTTAAGTCACCAACTCAACGATGTAAGCATATATAATCTGATTGCTACTATACCATTCACTTCTTAATCTGTTCCTTCAGCCCTTGGGCTGCCTGGAGACTCATTTAGTTTGCATCTGTTTTCATTATTCTTGCAAGCAATGAATCACTTTGCTCCATCAACGGTAGATTCTCTTTCAAAATCAGGTCAATATATCAAACAGTTTGCAGAATGTGTTCTTATGATCAATGTGCATTATTTATCACATTATTTATGCACCCATTTGCATGCTTTTTTTTCTTGAAATATTTTTTTAAGGCACACTCTAGGTCGGCATAAAGGTAAAATGCATAGTAGTCAGAGTAGCAATGACAAATTAAATTTCACTTGAAATGAAAGATGTTTCTTTTTGTCTTTGGTACTCTCTTATCCTAAGTTGTAGTGATTTAAAATATATCAGTGATAACAGAAATGAAGAGCTGCATCTACATATCGATATATGTATTTGTATTATATTGTTTTAGGACTATAACTGGTGGTGCTGGGGATCCAACATGAATCCAAAGTGGATACTCAGCCCCCCAAAATTTATAGCTGTTTCTAGCTTCGCTCTATATCCTTATGTCAACACAGTAGAGGTATGAAAATATTTTCTATCACTGAGACATTGCCAAGGTGACATAGACTTGAAGTTATACCTTAAGAGGGTTAAGATTACCCAGGTCTATAGCTCAGTAGTTTAAAAAGATTTAAAGTATCTCAGCTATAAGTTAGATGCATGCTTACTCAACATTTGAGAAGTCACAACACTTCTGCGTCCTGATGTGGGTGGCCTGGAGCTTCAAATGATGTGCTCTCTCTGTATGTGGCTATAAATACTCTTCTGGGGTTGTTGGATGTCAGCTCTGACACAACATTGCTCACTTCTTCAAAATCTTTATTGCACTGTGGAGAATGCATTAACTACATTTTCAGATTTTTTTTTGAAGTATGCTCTGCTAATAGAACTAGTCTGCCAGTGAGGGACACCTCACGTCAGATTTGAAAGACAGACTAGGAGAGACAAATATTCTTTTATATTCTTTTGAGGCAGTTGCAGCCATAATAGTTATGTTTAATTCCAGAAACAGCTTTGTCTACTTTAGTGCCCAAGTTTGGCTCACCAGTGTTATTGCTCTGGAGTTTAGTTACATACTCTTACAGGCAAGTGTTTGGGTTACCTCTGATTCTCCCGTGAAAATCCTCTCATTGCTTGAGGTGCCTTGGATTTCCTAATCACATCTCAGTTTATACATATTGTGCTCATTAATTGAACATCTCAGGCACATTTTATTTTATTTTTATTTATTTATTTTTAATTTTTTATTAGAGAATCACTGTGATGTACAGTTACAAATTCATGAACTTTTGTGTTTGCATTTCACTCATACAGCAGGCACATTTAAAAATTACTTCATTGGGCCTGGTAATGATTCTTATGTCTGTATATCATACATACTTATGTATATATCAAAGACTCAGTTTATGCATCTAAGTACTTCCTTCATGGGTAATTCTTTCAAAGTGAGGACTGACATTAACAATCTGAGGAAAGGATTAATCATAGTACCTGGCTCATTATGTTCATCTTTCTACAAAAGAAACTGATAGCCTTTCTTTCTAGCAAAGAGCCCTGGTATAAGAGAGTTGAATCGCATCCTCCAAAAGGTATGTTTAGTATCAAATTCCTGATACCTGTGAGCTTGATGGTATTTGGAAGTACGGTCTTTGCAGATTTAATTAAGGATCTCAAGATGAGATCAGCCTGCATTGGATGGGGTCTGGGTTCACTGACTAGCGTCCTTGTAAGAGGACAGAGGAAGAGGAGATTGAGTAAAGGCAGACGTATGAAGCTGCTGTAGATACGGAGAGTAACACTGCTACAAACAAAGGGGCACCAGGAACTACCAGAAGCTGGAAGACACGAGGACTCTAGAACCTCTTAGGGAATATGGTGCTGCTAAACTTTGCTTCTTTTGCTTTCTGGGTCACACCCGGTGATGCTCAGGGTTTACTCCTGGCTCTGCACTCAGGAATTACCCCTGGCTGTGCTCGGGGGACCATATGGGATGCTGGGAACCGAACTTGGGTCAGCTGTGTACAAGACAAATGCCCTACCCACTATGCTATCAATCCAGACCCTGCCTATTGTTTTTAGTTTCCATGTGTCATGATTGGTTACAGTAGCCTGAAGGAACTGATAGACTTTCCAGTTACTACCCTAGAATAACCTTTGATGCCTTAGTTCAGCATCCAGAATACTATTTATTTGATCTTACCCTTCTCTGTTTTTCCTTTTTGCTCTAATCATTTTACATATATCTTTCTACATTTTCCAGTAATGCCATTTCCACCTTGGATTGTATTGGGAGCTCTGATCATTCACTAACAAAGTGTCATTTTTGTCCACTATCTTAGCCACTAATCACACATGGCTATTTAGCACTGGAAATGCTGGTGGGACTTGTGGGATGGAAGAACTGAATTTTAATTACATTTAATTTTCAAAATGGAAGCATTGTAATTAGAAAAATGAAATACATCTTGAAATGGCAATATTTTATATACCAAAGTAGAATAAAATATTAAAATTGATTTATCCTAATTTGGGAGGAGTTCTCTGGGGGTCTCTCCAACCAGGCATGTTGTCTCAGTGCTCAGGCCTAGAAGAGGTGATAATGTTTCGGGACCACCAGGGTCATACTCAGTAGTGCCCAGGGGGCGTATGGTGCCAAGGATCAAGAAGAGATCAGATTTTTGCCAGATATGTGCCATAACCCTGTATACCATCTCCTCAGTTCTCTGTTTTTTTCTAGTATTCTTGACTACTAGAAAATTTAAAGTGACATCTGTGACTATTTTCTATTGGATCTCACTGGGTTTATTGATCTTCTATGTTTCTACAGCATTTGATACCCATGTTCCACACTAGATGGAAGTTGTATTTTCCTACCAGTCCACTCCATTAGGAAGTTAGAGGCCCTAGATCTGTGACTCCTTTTTGGTTGGAACCTTGTTTCATTCAGCTCAGTGCTTGGTGCAGAGGAAGTGCTCAAGAAACATTGGTGAGAAAATATAGATGCACAATCCCTTTTTGAGACTTCCTTAGCACACTTCTGTAAGAGCAACTGTCCACCTGAATTAGAGCATGGATTTAGAGGTCCCTGTAATGAGCCACAAGGACAGTGAACCCATATCTTTTTGCCTCTCTGGGATATATTCCCAGGAGTGGTATTGCTGGGTCAAATGGGAGCTCAGTTTCTAGTTTTTTGAGAATCGTCCATATTGTTTCCCCAAAGGGTTGAATCAGTAGGCATTCCCACCAGCAGTGAAGGAGAGTCCCTTTTTCACCACATCCGCGCCAACACCGGTTGCTTTTGTTCTTTCGGATGTGGGCTAGTCTCTGTGGTATGAAATGATCTCATTGTTGTTTTAATCTTCATCTCCCTGATGATTAGTGATGTAGAACATTTTCTCATGTGTCTTTTAACCATTAGGATTTCTTCTTTGAGAAAATTTCTGTTCATTTCCACCTCCCATTTTCTGATGGGGTTGGATATTTTCTTCTTGTAGAGTTCAAGCAGTGCCTTGTATATCCTTGATATCAACCCCTTATCAGATGGGTATTGGGTGAATATTCTTTCCCATTCTGTGGGCTCTCTCTGTATTTTGGTCACAGTTTCTTTTGAGGTTCAGAAGCTTCTTAGTTTGATGTAGTCCCATTTGTTTATGTTTGTTTCCACTTGCTTGGTCAGTGATGTTTCATCCTTAAAGATGCTTCTAGCTTCAATGTCATGGAGAGTTCTGCCTACATTTTCCTCCACGTACCTTATGGATTCAGGTCTGATATTGAGGGCTTTAATCCACTTTGATATGACTTTTATGGACAGGCACTTTTCTTTTTGTCTGTTTCTCTCTTTCTTCCTCCCTGACCCCCTGATCTCTCTCTCTCCTTTTGGGCATTATGGTTTGCCGTACAGATACTGAGGGGCCATAATGTTTGGTCCTTTATCCACTTTCAGCATGCACCTCCCATCCCGAGTGATCCCTTCCAACCATCATTGTCATAATGGTCCCTTCTCTATCCCAACTGCCCTCTCCTCCAGCCCTTGACTCAGGCTTCCAAACATGGACCATTCGTCCTGAGCCTTCATTTCTACTGTCCTTGGGTGTTAGTCTCACACTATGGTATTTTCCCCCCTTTTATTTATTTATTTCTAAATCATCATTCTTCTTGTCCCCCTCATGGGTTTTGAATGTGCTCACATGTTCTGGGAAGAGGCTTACTTGCGTTTACCCATCACAGTCTGCCCTTTGTATAAGAACATGTCTGTTCTTGACTATTTTTCTGTCTTGGGCAGAGTAGGAGGCAAGGGCAGAGCCTCGCGATGAAGGAAACTTCTCTACAGAGTTGGCTCAGACCAGTCATCTTTATACATTAGTTTTAGTTGGATGCCAGGATGCTCTGTTTCACACATGAAGTGTGGGCCTTGATTTTTGAATCTACTCAATATTTAAAAGTGAAGACTTCCAGTCATTCAACAAACATTTGTGAATGTGGCTGTGGTCCACAAACCCCAGTCAGCACTGAAGATAGGGTGAGGGTCATTGGGTGGATGAGCCATTTTTCCTAGTGGTGTGTTGTCTGAAGTTTAGTGGAGGAGATAACTCAGCAATTCCATGAGGCAGATACTGGCATAGGGGAAAGCTTAGATGCTGGGTGTTCAGCCCAATTTTGTACAAGGCCTGAATCCATGTACTATCTCTTTGGTCCTCCAACCCAGGTTTAAAGAAAAAGAGTTAGAGAGACCTAAGTCTGATTTGTATTCTGTTCCTTACTAACAGTATGGGGCTGGAGTGATAGCACAGCTGTTGGGTGTTCGCCTTTCATGTGGCCGACCTGAGTTCGATTCCTCCGCCCCTCTCGGAGAGCTCAGCAAGCTACCGAGAGTATAGAGCCCGCATGGCAGAGCCTGGGAAGCTACCCGTGTGTATTGGATATTTCAAAAACAGTAACAATAAGTCTCTCAATGAGAGATGTTACTGGTGCCCGCTCGAACAAATTGATGAGCAACGGGATGACAGAGATGAGATGACTAACAGTATAATTGTTAAAAACATTTTGGGACTTTAGTTTTCTTTTGTAGAGAAATGTAACACCTCTCCAGAAAATTGTTTTTGAGGATTGTAGGATAACATTGGTTTGTCCTTTCTGCCTTGCCACATGGAGCTTAGATTTATTGGGTTACTCCCATCACAGTGCTCCCATTCCTCTGTGTTTATTTATAACTTCTTTCTTTGTGCTCTGCTTCCCCAACTCTTCAATTACCTTTATCTCCTAATCACACTCTGTTAACTTGTAAATATTGCTTTTTCTCTTCTCCTTAAGTTCTTTGCATAGTTAATTCGGAGCAATGTCTTTCTTTGTATAGACACAAGAAGATAGTAAGCACTATGCTTTTGTAACTTTGGAGTTAATTGACTCCGAATGATATTAATTCCTCGTCATCTGTTGTCTTGACTTAAGACTCAGTTGCCCTTACTTCCTAGATCCCCAAAAGCAGGGTCCCGACCAGGGACTGGATGGACCCACGGCAAGTTCTGAGCTACCCTGGCATCGAAATGGACCAGGCTAAAGCGTCATAATACTTAACTATGAGTTAAGAGCATGGTCATGGACAAATTCTGTCATGATACAAAAAGTAATAGCTGGATTAGGACTCTGCTAGGATTAGGAAAGATTAATCTGGTCTGAGCACTGTAGTCTGAAATCTATAGCGAGATATACCTAGGAGAGTCACCCTATAGCTTAATATATCTCTTACTGTGTCTATACAAAATAAGTGATATTAAGAAGTATAGTTAAGATGTTAATTAAATTATCAGACAAAGGAGAGGAGACACACCCCTAAGTAGTATTTTGTCCTTAAGTGGAAGAAGGGCTTTCCTATGATGATTGTGCTACCAGATGGGATGTGGTGGCTACCCCCAATGCGGGGAGTTGGGGAGAGATGAGAGAGAGGACACGGAGGCGAGTGGGCGCACAGAGAGATGAACAAGATGGACAGGAGGAGACGGGAATGAGGGGCTTAGTGAGATCGGAATAGGCATCTAGCGAGAATGGAATAAAAGGCAACTGATCACCAATCAGCCTGCCCCTCGTTTTCTCCTTCATCTGTCCATGGCATCGTCTATGCTGGGGTGGGAAAGTGGTCCGAGACCACTGGATGCAGGCAGCTAGAGAGAGCGGTGGGATTTCCAAACTGCTGGGTGACTACACAGAGAAGTAGATGAGGTAGTTTATACAAAATGTTTAATATGTTGACTAGGAGTGATAGCACAGTGGTGGGCATTCACCTTTCACGCGGCTGACCTGTGTTCGATTCCTCTGCCCCTCTTGGAGAGCCCGGCAAGCTACCGAGAGTATGGAGCCCGCACTGCAGAGCCTGGCAAGCTATCCGTGCATATTGGATATGCCAAAAACAGTAACAATAAGTCTCTCAATGAGAGATGTTACTGGTGCTCTCTCGAACAAATCAATGAGCAACGGGATGACAGTGACATATAGTATAAGGTCATTCTAGTAATATCTCCCACCAGGCTAGAGAGAGAGTGCAAGTGGGCAAGGCACTTTCCTGGTCTGCCGCCAACCCAGATTCTATTCCCAGAACTACTTATGGGCCCCAAGCATACCTCCAGAAGGGATCCCTGAGCACAGAGCCTGAGCACTGTTAGGTCTGGCCCCCAAACCAATGTGTGTGTGTGTGTGTGTGTGTGAGTGTGAGTGTGTGTGTTTGTGTGTTTGTGTACTATATGAATATATATTCTTCACAGAGACTGATCGTGATTCTGATCTGCCTTTTGAGATGTTCCTTTCTGTCCTCAGCTACCTGCTTCCCCTGCCTCTGAAATACTACAAACTGTAGACTGGACACTCACAGACTGTTGTCCAGGGCTCTCTGATACTCAAAAACAACCCCCACAAATGATATCATTGACTGACTTGCTTTTTCCTGATCGTTTTATCCTGTTATGTTGCTCTTTTTTTTTTTTTTTAAATAAAGTGTTGCTGCCTTCATGGCTTCCCTTGCTTGGAATTCTCTCCCTGGTCTTCTCCATCTGCTTACATCACGAGCCTCTAGCGTTGCCTCTGGGAGTCTCTTACTCCTCCTCTCCCCCGGGAAGCTGCAGCAGCAGCACTGGGAAGTGCATTCAGTTGATCCCATCACTTGGCAGCCTCTTTATCACAGTTTTCCAATTACTTTCTAATCCTGTGAAGGGACTTTGCTTCCTACATGTTCTGTATTCCTAGCATGCTCTGTGAAGCGTAGGTAGTTAATAAATAGTAGCTGTCTGAGGGAGAATTCTACACACCTTTTGCCTTGTCTTGCCCTCTGCCAGTTCAGAGTCATTTTGGCTGCAGGAATAACTGTGCCAGCCTCCAAACAGGGATTAACCCAAAAGACCCACTTACTGAAAAGCAGCCTGAAAGGAGGCCTAATGTTCCTTAGCTTGAGGCTGTCTGGGTGTACGCTTGGCCTCTGCGTTTTTTTCCTGCAGTCCTGGCAATCTCTATCTGATGCACTTTGTTTCTGGAAGAAAAAGGAGGAGGGTCCTTCATGTGTTTGAGAAGACAGAGGGAGTCGGGGTAGGAGAGGGGATCTCCCTGAGCATCCTGAAAATGAAAATGGTTCTCCGGAAGGTTCTGATGTTTTATTTGCAGAACCAGCTGCATAGAAATTTTGACCAGAAGGGAGGCTGCCAAGGCAAGTGCCTGCTCTTTTCATTTCCAGAGGAACGAGGGAGAGAAGAGAGAAGGGTGTTGCGTGCCTGACGTGGTGTCTTGAGCCCAGGGTTGATCTAAACCCAGACAGCTAACCTCTTGCCTCACTGGGAAAACACTTTCAGGGGGAAGCATCCAGTGTGGGAAGCAGTGGCTTTTGGGAGGAGAGTATGCTAGCCAACTGCTGTTATACTTTAAAGCAGTTTCAGGGGAGAAAAGTTTTGACATCTTAAGGTTATTACTATCAGTGAAGTGAATAGAGGGTGATCCTGAGGTTATTCAAATTAGGAAAGTAGGCTTTGAGGATCTTGGAGCCAAGGGATGGTGGCATTTCTTTGCATCCTTTTCAGAATCATTCAGAGCTAGACAGATTGGCTGTTGTTGGAAGAATGAGGCTGGGGGTTAGATCTGAAGACAATGACCAGCACCTTTGTTTTTGTTTTCCTCAAGAGTGACCCTCAAGAGAAGTATTTGGGTACAAATGGTCTCTTTAGCAGGTCATCTCAGAAATGTTAGAGTGGCAAAAATGGGTCCAGTGACCATTATGCTCACTGTGAGCTTTGGGGCACAGTCAGCCTGGACTGACAGTGGAGAGAGTGTGCAGGGTACACCTAGATAAAGAGACATCCCTCACCATTGAAGAGACTGTCACTGTCACTGTCATCCCGTTGCTCATCGATTTGTTCAAGCGGGCACCAGTAACATCTCTCACAGAAAGACTTATTGTTACTGTTTTATGGCATATCCAATATGCCATGGGTAGCTTGCCAGGCTCTGCCATGCGGCCGTGATACTCTCAGTAGCTTGCTGGGCTCTCTGAGAGGGGCTGAGGAATCGAACCCAGGTCGGCTGTGTGAAAGGCGATCGCCCTACTGCTGTGCTATTGCGATGTAGGATGACATTACTTTGTCCTTTCCCTCCTTGCCACAAGTAGCTTGTCCCGGTTTTACCCAGAGTTCAGGCTTACCCCAGTCACACCCATCAAGGTGTTCCCGAATCTCTCCCATCCCTTTGTTTAGCTATAATCACTTCTCCATGCTCTCTTCCCCAAAGGAGTTATTCCTCGGCTTTCCCTTAATCCGACTCTGCTAATTTGCAAGGTCAGACCTTCCTAGGATACTGAATTTATATTATATAAGTTAATATTGCCTTTCTACTCTTCTTGTGCCTTTTGAATTATTTACTTTAAAGCTATGACTGTTTTGTATAGACACAAGAAGACAATATTATGTTTTTATAACTTGGGATTTAATTGGCCTCGAATATTCCCTCCCGGGCCTCTGCTTTCTCCACTTAAGCCTCAGTTGCCCTCAGCTCCTAGCACCCCAAAGTAGGGTCCCCGACGTGGGACAGGAAGGATCCAGGGCAAGCGGTGAGTTATGTGCTACCCTGGCATCGAGATGGGCCTGGCCAAAGTGCCTAATTCTTAACTATAAGTTAAGAGCTTGATCATAGACAAATGCTGTCATGATCCAATAGTAATTATGAGACTGGGACCCTGCAGGGATAGGAAAGACTGATCTGGCCTGAGCACTGTAGTCTGAGATTGAGATGGCCCCAGGAGAGCAATTCTATAAGCTTTAATGCATCTCTTATTGTGTCCATACAAAATAATTAATATTATGAATTCTTATATGTTTGCTGGCTGAGGAGAAGAGAAACACGTTCATGGGACTCCACCCTTGGGTGGATCCTCCTGCTGAAAGAGAATTAAGTCCTAGGAGAAGCATCCCCTAAGGGAAAGGACCTTACCCTATTGATGGTGACCACACCTATGCGTATGCCCCAACCCCCTCATGCTGTGGAGATTTAACTAGGCTGTGAGAGTGGGTTGGGGGGCCAGATCCACGGGCCAGATCCACGAGCCAGATCCACGGGGCAGATCCACGGGGAGAGACCCAGGAGAGCGGGAGAGAAGCGGAGGGAGAGAATGAAATAAACGGATCGAGCAACCAGTTTGGCCTTCTTCCTTCTTCCTTCCGTCGCCTGCCCTCGACTGACGGCACACACAACGGTTCTGGGGCACCGGACGCGGGCGGTGAGACAGAGCCGCCCGGAGAGCCCGCGAGTGCACTCGCCCCTCGGCGTTCTTTAGTTTTTTACATTGCTCCAGCCCATTGAAAAGACCACATTGAAATATTTGTCCACCAGTTTCCAACTTTTCTGCTGGGGGTGGGTGGGCAGCCCTGCAAGCATGATCTCCTTGGCCCTGCTAGCCTTTCTGGCATTAGGGCTTTTCAGGGTCACATAGCTGGGGACACCTTCCAACATGAGTCACAGGCGGCTGTGGAGAGGAGGAAGGAATTGGGCACAGGTGGTTTCTAGGTTGGGGTGGACTAGTCTCAGCCGAGCACTGATAGCTTCCTAGATAGGAAGGCAAAACCTTCTTGGAGGAGGCCACGGGCTTGGCACAGTAGCCCTAAATCGAGAGGAAATGAGAGGAGATGCAATAGTCATGGAGGAAACGTTTTTTAGCATGTACCCTGAGGGTGGAGGAAGTCTCATCACTTACTCTCCTGTAAAGACATTTCAATTGATGGTGCTGTCTGTGGCTCCTCTTTGGCAGTTGGATGGACTCGGGATGGAAAAAGAATGGCTAAATTCTCCTTGGAGTTTACACATACCTAATTCTCTCTTAAGAGACTCATAGATCTCTCTTACTTTGCTGGCCTGTCCTTCACCCTCTTTAGTGAAAGTAGCAAGTCCCAAATCCTACTTAAGACATAATTTATAAGATCAGGGGTGGGCAGAGCTTACATTCGGGCTAACCATTAATTATATGAGCTAGTGCAAAAAAAAAACAAAAACAGAACAAAGAAACAAAACAAGAGGGACAATTAGCTATTCTCCTGAGAATGAAAACATGAAAACTTAGAATACTTACACATTTAAATCAGTTCCTGCCAGGATAGAAACGGAAGAGAAAGATCCATGTATTCAATTTCCAATACATGGACACCACTCATTCTTCACGTAATCTCCGTGGGTCTCTGTTGCTTGTGTCTAAAAGAGCCGAACGGAAAATGTGGATTTGTTTTCTATTTAAATAGTTGATCCGGGGAGTGTATTGATTCTTTTACCTTCACGTATATTGACATTTTTCTTTCCTTTTTTTTTCTTTTTAACTAGAGGCAATCAGTGGATTTGGCTTAATGGTATTATGAAGTGAAATGGTTTTTCTTCTCTTTCTTTTCTGCATCTGAGGATATTTAAGGTTCATTGTTCTGTCCTTGAAACACTTTCTTTGTTTCTAAGCTGTACTGCTCTTATGATTGTCTTTTATGCTGATGCTTTCAGGTTGATATTCCTTCCACTTTCCAGGCCATTCTTGATTTCAACTATTCTGCCTATTGTTTCCATATACTATCAATGTCCCAGAAATGCCAGTATTTTGGCATTTAAACTTTATTTCTCAGACAAACGAATTCTCAGAAGTGGAAAAGTCCTCTCTTAGACTCTGTGTCCTGATTTTTGTTTTGGAAAATAAGGTCATCATAGTCTAATTCCAGCATTCTTTCAGGTCTTGACCATTTGTGAGTTGTCACAACTTCTTTCTGTACAAGTATATCCCAAGTAGCTTTCATCACTGAATTCAGTGTCATGTAGAATTAAAACATGCTTAGATTCTATTATTTCTATTGAGATTCTATTATTCCTATTGCTACCTTGAGTTACTGATTTCTATGGATCTGCACATTATATGGAGTCTTCATTGAAGGAGAAGATGGAAGGAAAAGAAGATGGGCTGTCAGTCCCATGACGATAACCAACCCACTATCCCTCTTCCAGTAAGAATTTGCTTGAGAGGGAAAAAAGTTAAGAGTACTTACCTTTCTAAGGACGTGCAGGGAAAACTTTACCTTTATTTAAAGCATTTTGATTTTGTTTTCTTCAACATAAAACAGTTACTCTTAGTCAGAGAGAAAAAAAGAACCCACAGAAAACATGCTTCAGTGTGAGTTCCCTGGCTCCACAGAACTCATCACACCTGATGAAGCATCTCATTCTAATTGACTTTATCTCTTCACCCCAAGTGAGCTTCCTGCTGGATCACAGTCTTTCTACTTGCTTAGCTGGTACTGGTACTTAGTGAGTGCTCAATAGAGATGAAAAATATATATGCATGAGTGTAATCTTTTTTTTTAGTTGTCAATTTTTAAAATATATTTCAGTTTCGTAAAAGTAGTTCACAATAGTTCATTACAGATAATATTCAAACACCAATCCCACCACAGAGTGCCTTCCCACCACAATAAAAGGGAAATGTGTGAAGGTTGTTGTATTTTATTCTGGAGCCATTTAAGCCCGTAGATAAGAGAATATAGGCAAGTATGTCAAAACCAAACAAGTGTGCTACTTTTGATAAGTAAGTGAGATATAGTGTAATAGGTCATTGATGAGATTACATGGCACTGGGACAGTTTGTGGGTGTGACTGCCAAGCTACTGGAAAACTGGGGAACTGGGTGAAGGAGGCCCAGTTCCGATCTGAGTGGGCTTGGAGGTCTCAGTCACAGGCTCCTGCATACCTGGGTTTTTCTGCCAGTCCCGTCTTCAGTGAGGTTTATCCCCTCTTGGGTGAGGCTCATCCTAGCGTGTGGAAGGTGTCCTTGAGCATGGTGATGGTTGGGTTCTGGAGGTTTTTGGGTGCCAGCATTCTGCTTGGGGTGGGGAGGGAAACAATGTGCCCAACTCCGAGGTGCCCTCATGAAGACAGCCTAGGGCAGAGTCAGGATATTCTGTGGCACTCATGAGTATAATCTTAAAGAATGAGCACTGCCAAGCATGCTTTCAGTAGGAATAAATGTTATGGAATGGGACATAGTAGAACCTTTGATTTTATTGGTTTCTGTTATTTTTGAAGAACCACTGAAAGTTGATGACTGATTAGCTAAAACAAATTTCATATTCCAAATCACCTTCTGACATATACTTTTCATCTATAAAACAATAATCAGGATAAATATTGTGGATTGAAATACTTCAAAGGAACAGAAACGGAATGAAGTTATTTAAGATAAGGTTTCTATAGTCATTTAAATTTGTGTGGGTGTTTTCTTATTAATTAATGTACTGAATGCTTATTAACAAACAATAATGAATATATAGGTTACATAGTTTTTTTAAATTTTGCCTAGTTTCTGCCTGATTTAAGTTAGGAATGACAATAACTGCATTTCTACTCAGGTGGCTAACAAAATACTGAAGTAAGAAATTTAAGATTAGTCACCCAGAAGTATTCAGCATACGCTGATGATGACAACAATGAATATAAAATATAGAAAGTCATGGGTTAAAGCCATATAAAACTTTTATATGTTATAACTAATTTGATCCTTCTCTAACCTATGGAATATATAAGGAAAAGGAAGTACAGTATAATTTTAACTTGCCCAAGAGCACAAATAGAATGAGTAGGCTGAAGAGAAGAGATTGAGGCACTGTGTAGAGTAAGTGTAGTCTATGGATTAGAACAGTTCATTGTTTAGTGATTTAGTTGGGAAACCAGAGGTCTGGAAATGGGGAGTTAGTCTAAAATATTTCAGTGATGGAAGACCATATGAATTGCCTGAACCTGAAGATGGCAGTCCATTTATGGATTATGGGATTTTCATGACTTTTTAAAAATTAGATTAATAATTAGAGGCTTAATAGGTCTTGGGAGAGAAGAGTTTAGCAATCTGGTAAGCATAAAATCCAGCTCAAGATGTATAGGGTAGAGAACGGAAAGCGGTGACATTTAGAATCCCTTAATTGTCTTCTCCCTGCATTATTACTCTTTTTGGATGTCACTTTTCCAGAGACACCCAGGTGGAACTTTGTTTTAACTAAAATAGCTAGGCTGGTTTATTCACAAAGTGACACTCCTGGTTAATGCATTTGTATGAGGGTCACGCCTCTGGCCATTCTGCCAGATTTTTGTTTTTACCTTAGCTTTCTCCACATTCTGCCTTAGAATGTTGTAAGAGATGTGGTGTTCAAAAGAGGATTGTCTTCATCAATAAATTTGTAAAATGGGTCTAACAAAATTAAATTTATTTTATGATGAGCGCAGGGTTCTAAAATCTTTGTGAAATTCCATAGGGAGCATACAAAAGGTAACTTTCCTCTAAAGACTTTTAAAGATAGTGACCCATAGAATAAATAGGTATTGGGAAACTCTTTTTGCTTGGTGAATACAAATATGTGTACATATTTATGTAGAAAAATACTGCTTAAACACATGCCTGTGTCAGAAGGAAGAAAGCTCATAAGGCTATTGTGGTCCAGTGGAAAGAGATGGAAATCCAGATTTAAAGTTTTAGTCTATTCCCTCTCCACCCCATTTTTCTTGAGCGAAAATGGCAGCAGCGGTAGCAGCCACGTGGTAAGAGCCACCCTCTAAGACCCCTCCACCAGGAGGTAGGACTTTCTTTAGTGACATAGCCTGTAGGTGGTCCTGGGAGGGGGGGAGTTCCCGGCGCGCCTTCCGCTCAGAGATGAACCGGGAGCCGAGGCACGAGAAACAGACCCTCCGCGCCTATTGACTGTGATCCTGAGGTCTCCTAACCCATTTTGGCACCAGAGTGGATGCTTGCAGCCATGCATTTTGACTGTGAACTGAGCTAAAATATTAGAAACCCAAAACCGCGCGGCTGCTATTGCGGCCGTGCGGACTTAAAGTCTTCACTCTTAGCAATGAAGAGAAATTATTAGATGATGCCTATTCAGCAGGCCTGATTGTTAGGGAAAATTTCCAATCAATAATAGTGAGTTCTGTATGGAAATATGGAATGTACTCAATATATATAGAGAATAATGGGAATATCATTAGCTACTTAGATGGGAGGTGGGGGGGAGGTGGGTGTATTGGGGTTCTTGGTGGTGGAACGGGTGCACTGGTGAAGGGATGGTGGATTAATCAGTATTTGACTGTGACTTAAACCTGAAAGCTTTGTATTTTTTTCTTTTTTTCACGGTGGTTCAATAAAATATTTCTTAAAAAAAAAAAAAAGTTCTAGTCTAGATTTTCTCGTAAGAGCCTCCAATGCAGCACCACTGGGAAGAACAAGTAAAGAGAGGCTGTTAAAATCTCAGGGCTAGGACGAATGGAGACATTACTGGCGCTCGCTTGAGCAAATTGATGATGAACGGGATGACAGTGACAGTGACAGAACTATGTAACAATTGGAGAAAATTTTGAACATTGTGTATATCAGATTCTATATTAAAAAATACAGGGTGGAAAACATTCAAGGTGGAACAGAGTAATGGGAGGGGAAGGAAAGGAGAAAAAGAATGATTACTTAATGATTGCAAAAGTGAAAAAAAAAACAATGTCAAATAGATGATTACCATCTAGTCAAGTCATAGATCCATTTGTTCATGCATTCAATATGGTGGTTCTCTGTGCTTTTGTATTCTGGGGGTAGAGGGATGAAATGAAGCAGGTTTCCTTTCCTATTGGATCATCTGGGTATGAAGGAATAAATACAACAAGCAAGCTAATAAATCCATGACAGCAATCTGTGAAAGGTGAAAAGAAAAGAACTGGGTAAAGGGGTGGAGGATGAATAACGGAATGAACTCCCATCTCAAGAAGAATGTGCTCTCAAAGGCCCAGAGGGGAGCAGGTTTTCATTGTCCTCTTTGATTGGTCTTTCTGACTTTCGAATAAACTTTCATGGGGCTTTCCAATGTAGCATTAAAACAATCCAACATTTGGTTGATGAACTACAAAATTAAAATTTGAAACTGATTCGTTTATATTTTTGGACGGCTTCTTACCCAGATGTGCTTTGAAATGTTCCCAACTCAACTCAAGCCAATCTCCCAATAGTATGTTCCTATTCTCTTATAGATAGACTAGAGATTATCCCTGGGTTGAGGGTCAAGGAATTTCAGTCTTAGCTCTACAACTTGACCTTTGCTGGCTTTACTTTCCCTCTTCTGAAAAGTGAGGGAATAGAATATCTTGTTTAAGCGGTTCAATGTCCATTTCAGGTTCCTTCAACCCTTAGTCTTGTTTCACTCTTGTCTTTGGCATTTCAGAGCTGGGGTTGATGCAGTCTCTGGACTCTGCTAAACTGTCACTTGTGATTTAGCTCATTCCTGCAAATTTACAAACTTAAAAGAACCAGTAAGTCTGCTTTATCACACAAATAGAAAGTTTAAGAAGCCTCCACCACCCGCATGCCAGTCAGTTGATGCCTGTGAAAGGCTAATTTAATACTGGAAAGTTTAGGTAACTTCAGAATTGGAAGTGCTCATTTAGTCACTGCCATGGGTCAGGCAGCTCAAGTTAATATCTCCCCACTAATTGAATACATGAATCAGAGAAAATGATGATTTGTCCCAAGTATGTGTGTGCTTTTAAAAAAATGGGAATAATGAAAAACTAACAGAAGACAAATTGAGCTGTAAGACTTTGGTAAATGGAAATTTCTGCTGGAAAAAGAGTAAGAAATATATTGAGGAGCCTTGAAGATCCCTCGCTGAGCTTCTCATTTTTCCCTGGCTGGGCTCTTTTTCTTTTCAGGTATCATTAGGCATCATAAATAAAACTGTCTCTGCTGGAAAGACTCTGAAGGCTTAAGGAAGAAAGGCAGAGCTGCTCGGTATACCTAGTTGGAATAAAAGAATGAAGTTCTCTCTCCTAGGAATTCTTTATTTTTAGACACGGGTGTGTATATCTTTGTACTCATGTTGTGTAAGCCGCTTTGCCCAGTTGTATTTTCATGGAGGGACATCTGAAGCCTCTTGCCCTATCTTTTGGTTTCCTTGTGAGCTATTGTTGTTCTTGGTCTTTAATAGGAAAGCTGTCCTGGCCATGGAGACACGCTGCCCAGATCCCCTTCAAGGGACTGTACTTATGGCTCCAGCTGTCAGCAGTTCTGGCTTCAGTTTCCTTCCATGTGTCCCGCTGCAGAGGTCACACAAGGTGCACCTCTCCGTCATAGTTTCTTTTAACCAGGTGACTCTCATTTCGAGAATGTTTAATACAGAGTTAATGTCCTGGTTTCTGCACCATCACATCGGACATTCTGACTCCTGCTCCATCCAAGGGACAGGAAGACAATGCAAGGATGTCGCTGCAACCTGACCCATCCCTCTGTCCAGTTCTGCCTCTATTTTCCCCTTTGAACCCTTAGGATACATCTGTAAGCTCATTTCCAATTGGGAGTCCCTTTCCTGGAAATGCAGCCACAGACAGGAGATAGTAATATATACGTTCGGAATCAGAGATCAGGTTATTTTCTGGCTTAAAATGTCGCTAGGTAGAAGGGGCCAAATTCTCGAGTGGGGTTTGAAGGTCCTTCATGAATTTGGACTGGCTCAGGCTCACTTTTTTCGGCTCCATCTCTCGTTGCTCCCAAACTTGGAGCCAGAACTCTAATTTGTCATTTCTCGAGTGTCCTAAGAATTCTCATGATGATGACTTACAAACTGTGCCTTTTATATTTTTTATCCTTTTTCTTTCCTTCCCTCTTCCCTTGACAAACTTCTCTTTTAAAAGGCATAATAAAAACGTAGCTTAGGTAACATGGCTGTAGTGTTAATGTGCATGGGATTAATGTACAAAGTTACTACCCCCGGCCCCCCAACCACCACTATCCCTATTTAAGACATGTGTCACCACTATGTTTTAGTGCTCTTTCAATGTGCTTGGGACAATGCAAGTCGCTTTCTTTGTAGTTCCCTTTTAAGGTAGGGACTGCATCATTCCCATTTCACTTCTCTTATTGTTTGTCTTGTTCTGGGTCCACACCTGGCAGTGCTCAGGGCTTACTCCTGACTCTGAGCTCAGGGATCACACCTGATGGTGTTCTGGGGCCACACAGGGTCTGAGGGATTGAACCCAGGTGGGTTCATGCAAGGAAAGTGCCCTATCCATTGTACTATCTCTCCAGCCCCTCATCTTACTTGTGAATAAATAATGGCACATTGGGTTTTAAGAAAAATCTCAAAGTCAAAAAACTGGTAAAACAATGGATTCAGAGGTCATATGAAAAAAAGAATGGAGCCATATCTGTTATGCTAGTCCATCCTGCACATGCTTTTCAATACTAACATTGGAGTTAGTATTTAGTATGAATGTTTGTTGAATGAATGAAAAAAAATTCTAGAATATTCCTCCCCAGTCTTAGCATCACTGTATTGAATGAAGGCGAAGAAGTCTCCTTCTCTTATAAGGGTTTTCCTGCTAAAGGATTATGATAGAGACCTACTGCATAGTGCCCACCTAGGGCAGTTTTACAGCCTCAATTTTTGTGGCTCAATGTCTTTTCCTTTGAAGCTCACAATGTGACCAGCATTACCTCCAGAGTGACCTGTTGGAGTCTCTGGTGAGTCCCCTAAAATGATCCAGGGAAGACCTGAGCTTCCTTATATTCTCCTGGACAGTATTCTAATTTCATTCATTTGAAGCTCAGTTTCTCAGTTGCAAAACAGTGCGCTCATATTTCTTAGACTTGTTTAGAGATTTAAATGAGAATGGGTGGGCATTAAATTCTCAATAACTTGCCAAATAGCGTGTGTAGTTTGATGAGAGTATCTAGAACAGATTTAGTCCCAGTAGAATGAAGAAGTCACAAAACACTGAAAAGTGGAGCAGTTCCCTTAACTTGGGGCTCCAAATCCAGTTCCATGGGATCCTGATCTAATCCCTTCCCCAATCCTCTGGGACTCTACTTCAGACCTGCACACTGGAAGCATTCAGGGGCTATGGGGGGTTTCTAAACTCCTTCCTTTGGTGGCGTTCCCTGAGTTTTAGGGAGCTTTGGTGAACCTTTTATATGTTCCTGTCTTACTCTAGTCTTCCCCTCAGTGACTCTTATGTAGTCCTAGGATCTGTTGAGAGGCTTTTTTTTTTCTCTACGAGAATTTATGCTCTATGAATGAAAGCATTGAGTCTGTCCTATTCAGTATCCCATGCGCCTACTGTGATTCTTGGCATTATACGATGTGGTCAGTCATATCCTGAATCATATGGCAAGTGGCCAATAAATATCTCCCCAGCCAAAAAAGAAGTACATAATGCATTGTAAATCACCATGCGTATTCTCTATCTGGACCTATCAGGAAGATTAAGAAATGGCGCTGAGTTCTGAGGCCTGAACAAATCCCTTCTCCCACTGTCCTCGGAGTACGAAGATTCAGCTTTCTTTCTCAGATATTTCCCATTTTTATCCGCAAACTGTTTCCTGTCTAAATTCCCATTACCAGTATCAGAGCCAGTAGCTGAAGGGAGAGAAGCTGCAGTCAGATAGTAAGGGAGTTCCTTTTCTATTTTGAGCATTTTTGATTTTTATCACTTATTCATTTAAAGGACTGGAGCGATAGCACAGCGGTAGGGAGTTTGCCTTTCACGCGGCCGACTCGTGTTCAATTACTCCGCCCCTCTTGGAGAGCCTGGCAAGCTTCCGAAAGTATTGCACCCTCACGGCAGAGCCTGGCAAGCTACCGTGGCATATTGGATATGCCAAAAACAGTAACAATAAGTCTCACAATGAGAGACGTTACTGGTGCCCACCCAAACAAATCTATGAGCAACGGGATGGCAGTGACAGTGACAGTGACTATTCATTTAAAAAAGATCATCCTTTCAACAAATGCTTACTGAGAATCTACCATGCGTTGCAGGTTCTGAAGATACATTGGTGGAAAATTCAGAAAAATTTTCTGCCTTGGGCCAGACAGTTCAACAGGCTGAGTGCATTCTTTATACACAGACATCCAGGAAAACAGGGTTTGATTCTCAGAACACCACTAGCAGTGACTCCTGAGCACTAGGTTGGGAGAGACCCAGAGAACTATGAGGTATGGCTCCCCTCAAAATACCAAAACAAAACAAAAAAACCCTTCCTCTGTGGAATTTAAGCATTTGGATTGGGAAATTTGGACACTATTCATTCATGTCAATCTGATAATGGGTCATGTGTTATGAACCTAATAAAATTGTACTAGGAAATGGCGATTCGGTCGAATGGGGTCTTCAGTTTTACAGCCTGAGGTGTCTACATGCTTTAGAACATCTCACTTTAGAGACCCCGATTCTTGCTGTTGCTGTTGTTTTCTTTTTGGGTCACACCTGGCGATGCACAGGGGTTACTCCTGGCTCTGCACTCAGGAATTACTCCTGGCGGTGCTCAGGGGACCATATGGGATGCTGGGGATCGAACTCGGGTCAGCCGCGTGCAAGGCAAACACCCTACCCACTGTGCTACCGCTCCAGCCCCGAGACTCCAATTCTATTTATGCAAATCTCAGATTGGTAGTGGGGCGCTGGCATGGAAATCCTGTTTGCCATTCCTTCTCTGCGTCACCTCCTCCGTGACCTTTGCTGTTGCTTGGAACAACATTTACTTGTGCTGGGGCTGAGCCCCAGAACTGAAGGTGAGGGTGAGGCGTTCGTTCCTGGGAGAGACACATTCACCGGCTAATCTGGTGTCAAGGCAATTTATACTTTTCTCTAACTGATAAAAATTCAGGAGTCCCGGGGAATTCAGTCACCTTAATGCCAATAAAGCTATAAATACTCTTTAAAGACATTGACTGTTGGTATTGAAATATCAGCCAAATGATCTCTAAAGGCTGTGGAAATTTACCACTGCCCTCAAAAAGTGACTCAGCTTCTGAAGTTTTTGAGTTTGCTTTTCCCATTGAAATTGTATATCACCAGGGCTGTCTGTGATACCCCTGGTCATTTTGAAGGGAGAATAGACTCTGTTAAAACCATCATGAGGAGGAGGGCTTTGCCCAGGGTACCTTCATTAATTTCCATTATTTGCTCCTGAATTCATTTTCTCCTATGAAAAAGCCATTAATGCAGTGTCAAGATCCATTTGTTATAGCTATTTTCCTTATTGTGCTAATTCTGCATATCATTAGGATCAATTTCTTCTAATAGTTCCAAAGGTCTTATGACAGGGCACAGACTTTTGTTCCAGGGAAAAATTGAAAAAGCAAACAATCTGCTCAACATTATAGAGCACCCAAGTTCTTGGGCTTGCTATAACCTTGTTTTTCTGTCCTATGCCCCTCTTAGGGGATACCTGAATCTGAGACAATGGGAAACATTCCAGGGATTATACAGTCTTTACAGGGAAAAAAGCACATCAGGTTATAATATACTGTTTAATTCAACTTATTTTGTCATAAGTTTGATGGGAAAAAATCAATTACTGTCTAGGCTACTTAATCTGTATGGAATTTGCACATTTCCTCACGTTTGTATGGGTTTCTTCAGCTTCCTCACTTTTGTCAAAGATGGTCATGTTAGATTCATGTGTCCAAATTGTGCCAGAAGGAGTGAGTATTCTCCGTACTGGAAGGATGCCCACTTTGGGTTGGCTCCTGCCCTCAGCGGCTGGGACGGACGAACCCCAGATGAGATCGTGAGCACAAGTGGGCTGGAAAATGACTATACCATTTAGTATTAGAAGTGTCTTGGGGTCTTTGTTAGAACTTTTATGGTCTTGTTGTGGCCAGGTAGGTGATGTGAGAAATGAGCTCTTGTTTCTATCAATTAGCCAATGATAAAATTGGTTTCAGTTCCTGTTGGTCACTTCCAGTCACATTTGCACAGACAGTGAGGAATTCTCCCATCTCTTTAATTTTAAAATCTTCGGTATCTAGACCTGTGCTCAGGATTCAAAAAGAATCATTCAGAAATAACATATGATTGTGGAAATATAATGAAACTTGTGTTCTGCCTCTTGAGGATATAGGCATGCCTGAGGCACTGGGTCTGGGCTCTGTGAGTGGGTTTCAGGGAGAGGAACATGAGGGTAACTGATGGAGGTATGTTTGTAGAGAAGTGTCTGGGCAAGAAATTTCCTTAATGGAAGACTATTTGTGCATGATGAGCTTAACCCATTTATATAGTCTTGATCATTGATGTGTGTGTTTGTGTGTGTGTGTGTGTGTGTGTGTGTATGTATGTTTCTCTAATTGAAGGCTCCTCAATGTAGACTTCAAAGAGGCTTGAAGATTGAAGGCCTTTTCTAAGCTTCTCTGGTTTTTTGTTTGCAATACAGCTGGGGCAACATGTCTGGGGTCTTTCCAGTTGGTTTCCCAAGGGGAAGGAAAAAACCCAGAGCATTTTTTTAGATCAATGGTTTGCATACACTTGAGGCAAGATAACTAATGATCTCGAAGCAAGCAAAGTGGGAATAGAAAATAGAAAAGTAATGGAGAGAGGTCACGTGAAAAATAATGGGGGACAAAGGGGCAGTGAAGGGTTATAACTCACTAGAAGTTGGTCAGTCCCCATTTTAGATGATTGAGGGACTGACTTGATGACTAGAAAGAACAGGATGAGTTGTAGTCGAAGGGAATTCTGTTTGACCACTTGTCAGGGTGTCAAAGCTGAGTGTTACATTAAATCAGGGGAACAGAAAATGAGGTCTCAAACTCATTAAGAATGAGATTCTCCCAGTGGCTGAGCAGAGATCAGCCATTTAAGAGTCTGGCTAAGAAAACCCTTTTCTCATCTCTGCTGCTTCTAATCCTGTTCAGAACAGGAGCGCAGACAAGGTTTAGATTGAAAGCAGAGTGCTAAGAGCACGATGATGACACTTGTCCCGCCGTCCTCGTGCCATCCAGAGATGTGACCAGTTAAAAGGCTGAAAGGAAACAGAGCCACGAGATGGATTTTCTTTGGCTAGGGGAGCTGGTTGGGGACCAGCACTTTACAGGTGGCCGCTCTGCTAAGTGCTTGCGATTTCCCTTCTGTTCGTCAGGAGCAGCTTGTAGTTCAGGGGAATCCAGAAAATTTCGGCTGCTCATTCCTTCAACTTGAAGGTACAGGCAGGCCGAGAAGGATGCACCGTGCCTAAAATTTGCTTCTGAAGGAATTAATAGTCCTAGTGGGCACCATGGCTCTCATCAGAGGGTCCCTTGCATGTAAAAAGAATAGCTGGCCCTGTATTCTATGAGAAAAATGAATTTTCGGGAATCTTCAGGACAGAGTCCTGTTGTTCACAGAGCTGTCTTATGCTCTCTCGCATGTTGGAACTCCAGGGAACATTGCACTTTACTTAGCCATCCTTCTGGATGACGCCATTGATAATGACTGACCTTCCTAGAAGTGAGGGATTCCCAGCTGGTGGGGCTCTTAGTGTTATAAAACCAAGAGAGCCCCTGGCAGAGTGTCTGACTAGCTGTGAAACGGTGCTAACTATTTTGCCTGATTGATCCCATCTCCTCTATTACCCCTGAGGCAGTCTCTGTTAGCATTTGTTTTTCTTTTTTGGATGAGAGTAGCCAGCTTAAAAAAAAAGAGAGGTTGATTAGTGTAACAGGAGAGCCATGCTAGTTAGCTTTGGCTTGCGAGATTTCAAGTGAGCCCACTATCTTTCCTCTTCTGTATATTGCTTAAATTTATTAAGTATGTGTTATGTAATAATGACCAATAAGCCTAGTTTCCTTGTAGGAAAGGAAGTAATTGACCGTAGTCACTTATTTAATGAGATGAGTCTGTAACCCCTCTTTGATAAATTCCCACTCGAATACGCTTATTCTGTTCTTCTGAGTCGCCAGGAAGTTTTATCCTCCCCAGCAATTGATTAAGAACTGTTCTATGCTGAATTCTCTATAATAAAGTTAGTAGGAGAGTTATTGTTGTTTAATAACTCCTCAACTGGACCAAGTATTCTCTCTAATTGTGAGTAAATGTCCTTTCAGAGGCAAGATGTCACAGATGAATCTTATTCTTAGCATGTAATTAGCTCCCTGGGGGCAGACACGGATAAAGTTCTCCTCTGTGAATATGGGAGTCCAGGGGAGGTCCCTTAAATCTCTCTATTTTATCACCAGGTCTGTCTCTCCCCTGTGGTCTAGAGCATCTGTCCAGTTCCAATTGCCACCTCATAGAGAAAGTGAATAAGTGTTGGCCAACTCACCCAGAGAGGCAGAAGTCTGGAAGAGGCTGTTGGGCCAGCTGGACAAGAGTTAGAGTTCTCAAAAGTACTTAGAAAATAGTGCCCTTCTATGAAGTGCAGGTCTTCCTGGAATGTTTCACTCTGCTATAAATTCTTTTATTCATGGAACTTATAACAGAGCACAGTACATAGTAGGTGCTCAATAAATCTGTGTTCAATGAAAGAATGCATGATCTCTCAAAGTCCTTTAACTCTTTTGGTTTTGTCCCTACAACACTAAGGCATTTGATTCACCACAGCAGAATGATTTGTTTGTTTATTTATTTATTTATTTATTTATTTATTTATTTATTTATATTCTCCATCACCAAAGTTCCCAGTATCCCTCCTGCCACCCCCATTCCCCCCACCCCCGCCTCTGTGGCAGGCACAGAGAATGATTATTTTAGTAGAATTAAATCAGTCCAGTTGGATACATAAGGGGAATTAAAAAAATTTTTTTGACAAAAATTCTGGTCAATGCAGCTTATGCAAAACTGGAGAAAGTCTAGAGTTTCCTTAAGCAGTGAAGAGATGCCCATAAAATAATTAGGATGGTTTAAATTCATTTAAATTCTTAATATTTCCATTTTTGAATAAATATTTAATGCATTGCTCTTCTGGGAGGCGAAGAGCCTGGAAATTTCAGCAATAATATGTGTATAAAATTTCTTTTTTCCCTGCAGTAGCACATTTTGAAAGATATCTCAACAGGTTATGACAAGTAGAACAGGAAAATATTATTTTAATTTTCCCGGGTCAATTATTAGAATTACTGAAAAAAATATACTGAAACTGTACTTTATCAGTGTGATATACTCAGAGGAGGAGGATAGGTGAGAAAGAGCTGGGGTTTATCATAATTAAGTTTGTGCCCAAAATGCCAACTCAAATCAGATGCATTGGACACATCTGTCTGGTGGTTACTGGATATAGCCATGAAAATGGGGGATCAAGCCTGTCTAAATGCAGCTTGCTGATTTATAGCAGGTGGTTAAAGCTAAAGAAAATTTCAAGCAAAGTGCATGTTATGAGCTACGTTCCTCAGTTTTTTCCCTTTGGAAACAGATGTTACATAATCAATAGGAATGAGCAGTTGGAAGGTGTCGAAGGGCATTTTGGATAGCTCCAAGTGTATTTCAGTCTTTGGGTCTGATTACACTAGAGGGCTAGACCCTCATTTTTCCCAATGTAAGCAGGACTAATGAGGAAGGAAAGAGGGTCAGGGCAGAGGGCAATGTGCTCTTAGTGGAAAGGTTCAGTGGATGAGAAACTTATCCTAGTTTGTCTGTGATTTGCCTGGGTTTAGCATTGATTTTTTTAAAAAGTCCCCAAGAATTCTTCACTTTTAGTCAAACCAGGGTGAGTAGTAGCCCTAGCAACAAACTGGCTCCCTTATTAGATAAGAGCGCCTATTATTATTGAATGCAGGAAACAGGTGAAATGGCCAGCTCTCTGCATTGATAAAGAAGTGATTTCTGTTGGGGTGAGTCCTTCTCTAATGAAGTTTAGAGGCCAACTTCCTGCCATCCTTTCATTCTGTGAACAAATAAAGTCTGACCCAAGGAAGCTAAATGACTAATTATGTTTACATAAAGCAGTCTTTATTTATAGAATTTTGCTTTATTTTAACTTTAAGACAGGGTGGATGAACTTATGAGATCTTCTAACAGTGATAATTTTTTAACAAAGATCACCATTATCTGACAAATAACTCACTCTGTCAAAGATATGTGGTTAATTTATGTGTTTAAAAATCTCTTTTTTGGGGGCCAGAGCGATAGCACAGCGGGTAGGGCGTTTGCCTTGCACGCGGCCGACCCAGGTTCGATCCCCGGCATCCCATATGGTCCCCCAAGCACCGCCAGGAGTAATTCCTGAGTGCAGAGCCAGGAGTAACCCCTGAGCATCGCTGGGTGTGACCCCAAAAGCAAAAAAAAATCTCTTTTTTTGACCAATGCTTTATTTCCATTTGTTGGTAAAGGATTCATTTAATGTGGGGTGTGTGTGTGTGTGTGTGTGTGTGTGTGAGAGAGAGAGAGAGAGAGAGAGAGAGAGAGAGAAGAGAGAAAGAGAGAGAGAAAGAGTGAGAAAGAGATTGACAGTGAAAAAATACTTTCTTTTTAATTATACATTTAAATTATACATTATAAAATACATTTTATAATTATTTTTTTTTTCTCTACTGCTTATACTTCTGAAGCAAAGTTTTCTCATTGAGGCTGAGCGGCTTCTTCCCTAGAGGATAGCATAAATCTGCTCATTTGTCCATTCTCCCTAGGGGCTATGGGGGACAGAGATGCTATGTCGGCACTTCCCAGAGGGTGACAGAAGTCAGAGGTTTTTGGGGGGCTAAGTGGAAGGTGATACATCCCGCAGTGATGAAGCAAGGTATTCTTCATCTTTCTCCAACTATTCTGGGTAATGACATCAAACAGCCAGATTTTCAGATGAACTATTATGTCTGCTCTAAAGAGGATGAAACAGTTCCTTAGACCCTTAGTGTGTAGAAGGTATGTGCTGTATGCCCACTATCAATATCCCTTTTGTTGTGTGCTTACAGATTCCTGATTTTTTCTTTAGAGGACATTATGAGCAGTTTGAAATACTCCATCACAGGATCTCTCCCTCAGGATGACTATGCAGTACAGTTATTGCCAATGAGGTACAGATGACAGACTCCTTTGTCCTTCCCCTCATCCCTTCTTTCCATTGAAATATAATGCCTGGAGATGTGGCAGCTATATTGTGACTATAACACAACATACACAGTGACAAAGCTTAGGAGATAGTAGAGCATCAGTGCTGACATTGTTAGAGAAATAACTCCTGTTTCTAGAATTTTTGTGAAAATATTGTTGTTTGTTTTCTTAGTAGCCCTGAATAGGGGTTTTCTAATTTTTGCATTTTCTATTTTTGCTTTCAATATTACCCAGGATAACACTATATGGTGGAGAGAATTCTATAGCCGAAATCTAGAACACTATTCTAGGTTTCATTTTTTGTTGTTGCCCTTCACTATCCTTGGAAAGTTAACATATTCCCTTTCACTCACACCTTGAATTGCCTTCTTTGGTTTTGGGTCTGGAATGCAGTAGAACCTCTGTAAATATGCTTAGTTGCAAAATAGTGTAAAAAGCGGCTTGATATCTTAACGTAGGCTAGCAAGCCACGTGATCTGAGTACCCCTTTAGGTCTAAGATGTGTAAACCTAGTTCAAGTATTTCTGAAAGAGGATGTGCTGTTACAAAGCAAATAAGAAAATAATGGTGAGTGTGTGTGTGATATTCAGAATTGAAAGTTTAAATATCTTTTATCACATGCATGTATTTAAATCCAGGACAGCAGAGATGCCTCCAGACCTGCACCAGGTTGATTCTCATATCCGAGGATTCCTAGAGGGGGGTGGGTGAGCCCACCACTGCCCAAACAGTGCCAGCAGCCAAAAATCGCCACACTCCAACTGTCACCATGCTCATGGCTGGACTTCAGAGGCTCAGGGCAAGCCACATCTAGGAATGAATCAGTTGAAAATCTCAGGTATGCAGGTTTTGTGACTGAAATTTTCAGGCTTTCTCAGAGTTGGGTATGGGCTACCGCCTCCCCCTTCCCCCCATCTCCCTGTTCTTCCAGAAGCCTGGCAGTCAAACCTATGAACTGCCTCAGGCACCACACAAGTAGATTAACTGGCCATGATCCAGAGACTCATAAATCTCGAAAGAAATTGACAACCTGCAGAGATGCTTCTGGACCCCAAAGTCACCATCCACTTAAATATCTGACTCCAGCTGTATCACCCCATTCAAAATTTTAGAATTCCTAGAGCTTGGCTGTGCAACATCTCAAAGCCTATACACCACTGATATACCAGGAGTAGCACACCACAACCCACATTGGGTGGGATGTCAAGTAGAAGGTGAAGAAAACCTGTAACAACATGTTAGTAATCTCTTACAAAGGCTTAATGGCTCCTAGGGGAGATACAACAGTCTTCACACACTTTCTTCTAAGGAAATCTTTTTAAGTCATTTTTTAATGAATTATTCATAACAAGAAATATAAAATTGAATGGATTATTTAGGGCCTGTTATTGAGATAGTCTTGGGTGGTGGTTGGGAAAATTGGAAATAATGGTGGTAGGAAGGTATAATGTTGGTGAGATTGATATTGGAATATCGAATATAATAAATCATCCTGAACAACTTTATAAAAATAAAGGTAAATGAATAAAATCTTAGATAGATAATAGAAATAATGAAGGTTGGTTTTTTTTTTTTGTGGGGAAGTGGGCAGGGGAGATGTTGACGAGAATTATTTCCCTGATGCTCCTGACTCTGCTTCTCTGGCAAAAATGGCTTGTCTCCTTTGGCTACATTCGGTCCATCTAGAATCCTTTCATGTGTGCTTTGTCTTTCTACCAAGATTTATGCTATAATTGATTAGTGTTGATCAATATGTTTAAGCTTCCTGGAGATTTAGGATTACTGAAATTCAAGGATGGAGAAGTCAGGCTGTGTGAACAAGACAGATGTATCTGCGATAGAATTTGTTCTTCATTTTTGTGTTTGGTAAGCTGTACTCATAAGTGGATTTCTGTTACTAGGTCTTTATGCCATGTGGCACCATGGAGCTGAAATTAAAAAAATGAAGTACCTATGATTTGTGTTTCTGTAATATTATAGCCTTTGCTGCTGATGAGTCATATTTTGGATAAGGGTCTTGTGACTTCTTAACAGGTCACAAAACCCATCCCGGCCAGGGAACTCCTAGATGTCTTCTAGGCCTACAGGCCTGTCGTGTTCAGTATAATGGGCTTAAGCTGGTATAGAGTTTTAAGCAGGTCAGTCTTTTTCTCCACATCCGTGGGCTATTGATATAGCAGGTCAAGGCAACTATCGGTGCTTTTGGTAACTGAATGAGGCTTTGAAGATATATGTGAGTATAGTTATAGAAAAAGAAGGAGGAAAAATATTGATTGCTGGAGTTCTTTATATTGAGCATTAAATGGCAAAGATGATTAATATTCTGCTCCTGCTACCCCTTCTCATAAATTATTTTATGTGCCTCCACTTTTCCTGTTTCACCATTATCTCCTCACTCTCCATGTCCTCAGGTGTCCATTTAAGGTGACTGTATTTCTGGTGCCCACTCAAGCAAATCGATGAAGAATGGGACAACAGTGTTATAGTGCTACAGTATTTCATGGGACAGCTGCTTCATTCCTATCGTGGTCTCCTTCGTGGTCTGACTATGATTATGTAGAAATACGTGGATGCACAGGAGAATCTAGAGAATATTCTGGACCTCTATTAGAACCATTTTAGGGAACTTTGAGTTCAGATCATTGGAACCCATCTTTTTTTTTCATTCTCTTTCTCCATCATGCATCTTTGATGAAATAATTTAGGTTATTTGTCAAGCACATGTCAACAACTAACTCATTGTTGAAGTATGATTAGTGTGTTAGAGTACCAAACTTGTTGAAACTTTTTCTTTATTTAGATTTTTTCTTTGTAGTTTATTCTATTGGGCTGGAGTGATAGCACAGCGGTTGGGCTTTCGCCTTTCACGCAGTCGACCTGAGTTCGATTCCTCCGCCCTTCTAGGAGAGCCTGGCAAGCTACCGAAAGTATCAAGCAGCTTGGCAGAGCCTGGCAAGCTACCCGTGTGTATTGGATATGCCAAAAACAGTAACAATAAGTCTCTCAATGAGAGACATTACTGGTGCCCGGTCGAACAAATCGATGAGCAACGGGATGACAGTGACAGTGACAGTTTACTCTATTAAGTATATTTCAAGAACGTTGGACTATCTGTGAATGAGTTGTATTATGTCATACTGGAAGGCAAAACTTAATTAGAAGTTAAAAACTCAACCTTAAAGTTAAATGTGCCCAAATTCAGTGTCTGGGTTTGTCTCTTCTTAGCTTATTGGTTTTATGTAACATACTGGGCCATAGTTTGAAAAATAGGGGAAATAGCTGCTTACTTCTGGAGTAGATACTAAGAGCTCTAATTCGGTAATGTGTGAATGGTAGCTAGAATAGGTGTTGACATAGAATAAGAACTTAGTAAGTGTTGGGCTTGAATGGGCATATATGCACCATCTGAGACCATATAAGCTGAAAACTTAGAGTCTGGGTTGCACATTCAAAGACCCACACACCTTATTATCATTGCATGACTATATATTTAATAATCCACAAATATGCATTTATAAGAATATTTATTTAAATGTGGGCATAATGTAGGACCATCATTTTTACTTGGCATGTTGCAATGAATTGCCAAGTGCTAAAAACTTCCAGCTTAACAAATGTGTCCTGAAGAGCCGTGGAGAAATCTCACATGGTGCAGGACATACTTGACATATGCAAGACCCTAAGTTTGACACTGTCACAACATGTTACCCCAGCACTGCTGTGTGTTGCTTTGGTGCACCTTGAGAACTGCTGGATCTGGCCCCAAGAAATAATCCTATGTGTGTTAATCATTATTTTTTGGTATCCTGTCAATTGCACAAAAAATTTAATCTCAAGGATAAATGTTATATTCCAAACCTTTATTAATTCAATAGCCCCTACAAAGTAAACCTTACTTTATTAGTATGGAATATTTTCAGGTTGGTCCCAACCCATGAATCTATGCCCTCTACTAATTTCATGACAATGTTTTGCCTCATTTGCTTTTCTGTTTAATACGTCCTACCTTTACAGGAATTCATCCTGCATCTGGAACATCATATTATGCTTATGGTATTTGCGAATCCCTTATCTTGTTGGAGAGTCCAGATAAAATGTCAGTCCTTTTCCTCACAATGTCTGGAGTACAAACTAGTTATTTTTATCCCTTTTGGTGTGGAGATTCACTGTTGCTGTCATCCCGATGTTCATCGATTTGCTCGAGCGGGCACCAGTAACGTCTCCATTGTGAGACTGGTTGTTACTGTTTTTGGCATATCGAATATGCCACGGGTAGCTTGTTAGGCTCTGCTGTGCAGACAGGATACTCTTGGTAGCTTGCTGGGCCCTCCGAGACGGATGGAGGAATCAAACTGGGTTGGCCTCATGCAAGGCAAATGCCTTACCCGCTGTGCTATCCCTCTAGTCCTGTGTGAAGACTAAATATTATGATTCTTGGGAAACCCAGGGCTGGTCAGACTCAGAGGTGGTCTTGGGGATCCAGAGGTAAGTAGGGGGGGGGCACAAGGCAAATCCTGGCAGTCAAGTAGGCCATGTGATACTACCAGGGAATCTCATTGTGTCATCTCTTGAGCCACATAGTTTCCCCCACCCCCCACCACTAGTTTATAACTAACATAAAATGGTAACTTTTAGAAGTTAATCTAGTATGCTTGGTTTTGTCAAATGTTGAATAGTAAACAATTAGGGTAGCAATATTTGTATTCAATTCATATTGAAGTTTTCCTTGTTCTTTTTTGTCCCTCAGAATGCTTTTAAAAATGTTTGACTTTTTAACCTTTAGCTTGGCAAAAGCAACAAATAGACAAGCTCCAGTTCCTGGAGGTGGAGGGGACCAACCAGTCGTGCAGTGCTCAAAGATGGAGCTTAAGAAAGCACAAACTAACTTTGTTCTTTTAGTCCATTGGGGTTCTGTTTGAACCTGTGAAGCAGTAATTTTCTAAATTATACCCTAGTGCCCAGTGTTAATTCTGCTTCCAGAGATTTCTGGAAGTCATGAGTAGGTTTAATACTATGCAGTCTGGATCATGCATATTATTTACTTTAAAACTGTAGAGTAAGAAATCATAGCATGCAAACCGGTTCACACATTTTGGAAAAAATATAGATGCTTCTCCAATAACTAGGAATTGAGCTTCTATATGACCCTCTTCTATCCTTTCTGGTTCTCTTCCTCTTCTGCTTCCCTCTACTCCCCTGTCCTCTCTCCCTCCCTCTTCCCTACCCTGACCCTTTGCCCTCTCACCTTCTCCTTCCCTCTGTCCTTCCTGTTGTGGTTAAAGTCCAATATAGATGATTTTTTCAGGCACTGGCCAGTGAAAGACAGTATTCCTCTTTTTCCATTTATCTGCTGAGGATCACTAGGAGCTGTCTTTGACTTGAGATGGTAGCCAAAGGCTTTTCCTTAGGGTCCAGACTCACCAGACTAAGCTGGAAACAAGGGATTTGTGATTTTTTGGACTCTTCTGTTGGATTTCCTTTATCACATTTTCTTTCCACCACCATAGACAATGTGTGTGTTTGTGTATATATATATATATATATATATATTTGGAATAACCACAGAGATAAATGAATTTTATTAATAAATTTAATCGAAGAAAGTTCCTACTGTACTGATAACAGTCTCAGCCTGGGGAGAGGAGAAAACACTTGGTAGCTTACTACAGATTCAAAGCTCAAACAAAAGGAGTTCATTAAAGGTAATTTGTGTCTGACATATTTTACCGTTTAAAATTATTTATTTATTTATTATATATTTTTTAATGAATCATCGTGAAATACAGTTACCAGATGTACAAACTTTCGTGATTGCATTTTAGTCATACATTGATCGATTACCCATCCTTCCACCAGTGCCCATTCTCCATCACCGATATCCCCAGTATTCCTCCTGCTACCTCCTTTCTATGGCAGGCACATTCCCTTTTATTCTCTCTCCTTTTGGGTATTGTGGTTTGAAATACAGGTAGTAAGTGGCCATTCGACTGGTACTGAAACAGTAGGCAGCTTCAGGAATGCCCAACTTTGTGAATGTGACTAAAACATATACTTTGCCTGTTATATTTTCATCAGTTAGTGGGAATGCTATTATACTCATTTGACAGGTTTGTTTCTGACTTTCTGACATCACTTAGGAGAATCATTTAAACATGTATGACTCAAGCTTGTGCCTCAAGCACATTACAGGATGTGCATATTATTTGTGTTTGGTGACAACTTATAGTAATTAAAAAATAATTGTTAAGTTCACGGTTGTCAGAAATTTGATGCATTTACAGGATGCTGCAGCATGTTTTTGGAAAGCAAGCATTCTTCTGTAATTTTAAAAGGTACTTCCTTAATTAATATGAATTTTTTGTTCAGCTAGATTATTGTATTCTGGTTTTCTTTAAAAATGACTCCTGCTTTTGTTTTGCCTTTCTCTGCCTGAATGTGCTGTATTCTGTAGGGTTTGAAGAAGCATAGGTATATTTTAGAAAAAACTGCTATTACCAATCCTATTTCACTGAGAGAAATGCAGTCTAGCAAATCATTCTTTATTTTGAAATACATGAAGAAAATGATAGTGAAAAATGGACTGTCAAATTGGTGCTGGTGTTTTATGTGCTCTCACCTAGCTATGCTAAACATTTATGGGCAGAGTACTAAAAAAAACTATTTTGAGGTACCACATGCAGTTAATTATTTGTTTGTTTGGTGGGGGCACACTTGGCCATGCTCAGGGTGGCCCCAGACTCCTGGCTGAGTACTCAGGGATCACTCCTGGTGGGCTCTGAAGACCGTGTAGGGTGCTAGGGGTCGAACCCTGGTCAGTCTGGTTCAAACCCTGGTGTGCAAGGTGAGCACATTACCTGCTGTACTAGTTCTCCAGCTCCTATACATTGATATTTTAGAATAATATAGTGATCTACATTCAGTCTTGGCCAATCTTTCAGCTAAATGTGTGTTTTGATATCCTGAATAACTAAATGTAATGCCAAGAGTCACTCTAATTATAAAGTTCTGCAACATGCCACCACGGGAGAAGTCATGAATGACCCATTTCAAATCTGCACGTATATCCAGGTGAATAATTACTAATTGCAAGTTCGTCTCAGAGACTCTGTACTGAACACCTGTAGGTGCTTGAGAACTGTAAAGGCTATAGCAGCCTTTCACCGGACCCTTGTTTCCTGGAATATAATTAATAGGACAGCACATGCTCACAAGAAACATTAAAGTCTGATCTGCAAGCTTAAAATGGTGTTCAAGAAATGGGTAGAAATAATGATTTCTTGGCGCTAAAGCAGTAGTACAGTAGGTAGGGTGCTTGCCTTGTGCACGCCGACCTAGGTTTCACTCCCAGCACCACCATGTGCTTTTATGGTCGCCCTGAGAACCCCTTGAAGTGATCCCTGAGTGCAGAGCCAGAAGTAAACCCTCATCATCTCTGGGTGTGGCCCCAAGCCCCCAAACCAAATCAAAAAAGATTGTAATTTCTTTAGGAGTTTAAAGAAAGTGGAGAATGCTAGGGTGCTTGGGAAATTGAAAAATAGGTTGTGAAGAATGGGCTATAAAAGTAGAGGTCAGGATATAATGATTCAGTTCAAAGCGGAAGTAAGACATAAATGGTGGAGCGAACACAGGACTACTGAGGGCTAATTAGCTTAAAAAGTGGAGAGAGTCTATGAGGGAAGTTCTGATTGTGAGGAAGATTGAACCAGAGGGGAAAGATCAGCTTTAATGAGGTTGTGAAAGTTGAACAGAGGGTTTGCCTTGCTTTTGTAGGCCGGTTTGAAGCACCAGGGACAGCTAATAGTTCTGCAGACAGCCATTGTGATTTGGGATTGTGTATGATCCTAGACATGCATGGCAGTGATATGAAAGGTCTTCATTTAGGAACAAAGGATGAAGTGCTCTGATATAGCAGGGAATTCTGGATTAAGTTTCTAAGAAATTCTGTTTTCAGGTCTAGGGGTGGGGAAAGTGTGTTTCCCCCACTAATGCTAGTTAGGTGTTTTTTTCACTGTGGAGGATGTGGTCAAGGTAAAGCAGAACTTCACATATGACTTAAGTTCTTCATTCAGGAGCAAAATCTAAAGTCTCTGTGTGAGATTGTATTGTGGATGCATCCGAACTTCTGTGGCCAGGTTCTGCGCTGGTTATTCTTCCTGAATTGCAACTTGTGGTTGTGCAAACTTAATTCAAGAGAGATAAAAAAATATCAGAAAGGATAAGGAGTCCTTCTTGGAACTCCAAGAAACTTCCGAGTCAATATGTCACTTTTAGAGTGTAATTTTCTTTTTTATTTTTAGTTAATAGATATTCCAGATTTTCTCCTGATAAATTCAGAACCAAGTTTGTCTATTACTCTCTATGTCCATCATTATCATCACCATCACATCTCATTATATTGAGTCCCCATTATTATGGATTTCTTTTCACTTTGGCTATTCTTTCTAATGCTATATTCATTTTATGGATCCTCCCTCCCTCCCTCCCTCTCTCCTCCCTCACTCTCACCCTCCCTCCTTCCTTCCCTCCATCCTTCCCAATTCTCATCTGCTCTATGAAACTGCTACACTCAGTTTAAACCTGGAATGATCTCTGCACCACTGAAGGACATGAAAATCATAGACAATAGAATTTGAAAGAAACAAACTAATAGAATATTGAAGTGTATGCACATACTGAATTATAGTCTTTGTAATTTTACTTCTAGTTCTATTTTGAAAAGACCAGTATAATGACCCTGCAGAGGTGCAGTGTTTGTTGAATATATTTCTAATGGTAGGGTAATGCCAATGTATTCTCTTTTGTTTCAGAGGACAGTCTTGATTTTTTAGCTTCCTGTTAGATTTATAGGCAGGCCAAAAAATTGTGCTGAATGTCTTAGACTTGGTGATGCATAAAAATCTATTGAGTAGCCCTTATCTTTTAGGCATAGTACAAACACTGGAAATTCTAAGATAACAAAGCATAATTCCTTACTTTAGCCACTCATGATGTATGGTGAAAGTGAATGTAATCCTTAATAGCTGATCAATAAATATTTGTTAAAGACAGAAAGAGACTTAAAAAATAAACCTACATCCCTGACACTTTATCTGTTCTTGCATTAGATTTCTTGACTTTGAATCTTGTCTCTGACAATGGCTAGAAAAACAACTGAGTCTCATTAGTTATTTGCCAAACCGTGTCTTAGTTTCTCCATTTAAAAGAGAATATTAGCTGTATTAGATTAGAGTGAGAATAGCATATCTGTAGTGCTTAATACACTCTCTGTCCTCTAGGGTCTACATTGCTGTGGAGACAGTGCTAGAGAGTATGTGGAACATTGTGGGAGCATAGAAGAAAGGTGAGAGGAGGTGAGAACTGTCTGGTGAAGATATCTATGAAGGGCATTTCTACCAGCAGTTGGAGCTATTATAGGCCTATAGAAAAGTGTATAATGGTGACTGAACATCACCAGATTTGACCTTTAAAATATATAAGATGTGCAGGTGTTTTTTTTCTCTGTCTGTTTTTGTTTGTTTGTTTGATTTTTGGGTCACACCCGGTGATGCTCAGGGTTACTCCTGGCTCTGCACTCAGGAATCACTCCAGGCAGTCCATGGGGGACCATATGGGATGCTGGGGACCAAACCTAGGTCGATGGCATGTAAGGCAAATGCCCAACCTGTTGTAATATCACTCTGGCCCCGGTGCAGATGTTTTAAAGTTCAGTCAGAGATTCTAAGAATTCCAGGGCTAGCACTGCCTTTTTATTTTTCCTTTGTGGGTCACACCCGGCGATGCTCAGGGGTTACTCCTTGCTCTGCACTCAGGAATTATTCCTGGTAGTGCTCAGGGGACCAAATGGGATGCTGGGAATTGAACCCGGGTCAGCTGCATGCAAGACAAACGCCCTATCTGCTTTGCTATCACTCTAGCCCTTAGTACTACCTTTTGAGGTGATGATTGATTGGAATAATCTGCCATATATTATGCCGGTGTATGTGTGTGTGTGTGTGTGTGTGTGTGTGTGTGTGTGTGTGTGTGTGTGTAAGTGTATATCTGTGTGTGTATGTGTTTAAAGAGCGTCTTTTACATTACTTATTTTTATTGAGGTAATGTTGGCTTACAAGGCTATTTGTGTTGTAGGGAACAATTTCATACCTCTTCAGAATATTTCTTGACTCCATTTTCCATCAATGTAACAATATCTCTCCATTACATTTCCTGAGACCTCCCCCATTTCAGTTTCCCTTCTACATCCCCTCTGAAGGGAAACACCTCAGTTTCAGTGTTTTTATAAGGTGTGTCTGAAAATAATCTATAAATAAGGATGGATGACAAAAAATAGTGGGCAATGTATTGGTTGCTCACTGGTGCCTGTCCCTTTAAAACAGTAATAAATGTAGTCTGGTTGGCTTTGACTTTATATTGATTTTGTGGAATTCTGGGGGGAAATATGCTCAGAAGACAAATTCTAGAGTACCAGATGGAGGGCATTCTATTTTTTATAATTATATATAGAATTTTGCTGTTGATTTTACTTTCAAACACTGAAGTAGAAGAAATTTCTAGATATTTCTGGGCTGTTTAAAATACTCTTATTTACACAAATTTTATTTGCCAGCTATCAACCAAACAATTAAAAATTTTATAGTTTTATTCCATCACTTTCTTCTAGCTAAAGTGCATAATTGTTAGTGAAGGCAGAGAGTGCTAACTACATGAATGATTGTCCTATTACAATTGATACTCAGGTTCACAATAAACTGTGAAATAATGAACAGTGGGGGTGCGCCTTCTTTGGGGTCTGCAGAGCTAACCCTCTTCAACTTGCTCTCTGCCCTAAAAGATAAAGCCATGCAAGATCTAATATGTGCCAATATTGAGTTTAAGAGCTCTGTTTCAGTGCTTGTATAGTTAAAGATTTGTTAGTTTGTTAAAGGAAATAGATTTCCTTGTAAAGAAATTTCCTCAAATATTTATTACGTTTATACCCGTGGCATATTTGATATGCCAAAAACAGTAACAAGTCCCACAATGGAGATGTTACTGGTGCCTGCTCTAGCAAATCAGTGAGCAACGGGATGACAGTGACAGTGATAATATATTTATTTTAAGTCAGTTACATTGGGAATAATCACACCCCCCTTAATTTACTCAGACATAATGCACAAGCCTCATCTCTTTCTTCCCTTTCTTAACCCCGTGCTTCTCTTCTTTAGCTTAATGGTAGCTCTAATTTCTGGCAGCCATTGAAATATATAAGCTTAAGGGACCCTCCAAGGCTTGATATAAGTTATCTTCTTATTGCCCAGATGTGTGTAATCCTATCAACGGCCAACATCCAGAGAGAGACTTAAAAGCAAGCTCTCAGAAGCGATATCTTTTGCCTACTTCTCCCTCTGGGAGAAACTGGCAATCCTCTGAGAGTTTCCTGCCCACATGGGACAGCCTTGCAAGCTTACCATGGTGTATTCATATGCAAAATCCAGTAACAAGCTGGATCTCATTCCCCTGACCCTGAAGAGCCCCCAGTGCAACATCCTTAGGAGGGCCGAGTCCTTAGATAAACTTCTAAGATCTCAGGGAAATGACGAAATGAGATGTTACTGAGCCCGCCCGAGAAATCGGTGATTAATGGGATATCGTGATCGTGATCTTATTGTCGACAGTCTAGAAATGCTTGATTCTGTTCCAGTTCTGCAGTTGAATTTTATACTTTTCCCATTCTCATTTCTTCTTGTAAATCAAGCATATTTTTCAGTATTCATCTTTTTCTTGTAAATCTTTCCTACATGTAACAAATATCGCATCGATTTTCTAACGTCTTCTCCAACAGCAATGCACCTGGAAGGCTCTGGGCCTGCATTCAGAGAGAGAGAAGTCGGACAGGTGACTACTGCTGTGTATCAAGGGCATCCAGCTTTTGAAACTTTAAAAGTATTTTTTTTGTTTTGTTTTCTGCTACTTGACCACTGCAAGAGCGTCTCATATTTTACCTTTTTATTATATTCAGAATTATTTCTTCTTCTCTTCCTTCTCGCCCTCCTTCTCTTGCTCCTCCTCTTCTTCTGCCAGCATGGAGGCATGGCGAATGACAACAGTGAGCAAAATAAACACAAACAAGTTCCTGCCCTAACAGAGCTTATCTTCTAGAAGTGAAAAAAAAATTATAAACAAATAAGCTAAATAGATGCTATTCTAGACGTTGATAACAATGATGCAGAAAATTGCCCAGGACCATGGGATAGGATCAGAAGCGGAGGCAGATAAATGTCTCAGTCAAGAACAGGAGGTACAAAATGTCAATACCTGGTAGGATCACATTCAAAAGAGAGGGAGAAATTAGTTCAGTAACCCTGAGCCATGTTCAAATTTTAACTTTTGGCTCGGGTGGGATGGGGAGATATTAGAAGGAATTGAGATACTGGTGACTGCTGGGTTGAGTGTTGAATGAAGGGACACAAGCAGACTGTAGTTGGAATGATCCTGGTCAGAGGGGATGATGGCTTTAGCCAGGGTGTATTAAGGATGTGTTAAGAAGTGATTGAATTCTGGCTCTATTTTGAAGGGAGAGCCAGTAATTATTCTTTAATGGAGCAAATGTGTGGTTTGAGGGAAAGAAAAAGAGCAACGAAGAGTGATTTATAGCTCTCAGAAGGATGGAACTGGAATCAACTGGCACAGGCCAGGGAATAGAGTGGTTAGTGCAGATTTTGGAGAGAGCAGATTTATGTGATGCCATGTTGAGTTTGAGGTGATTAAATGAAACACCATTTGGATACGACATAGTGAAATGATATCCAAATGATGATGTATTTGGATAAGGGATATGTGTCTTAGATTTAATAGTGAAGTTTGGCCTGGAGATCTAAATTTACATAGCTAGCTACGTCAAGAAATCTAAGCAGACACACAATAGCAGAGTGTATGAGCACAGACTCTGAAACCAGATTGTCTGGATTGGCTCCAGGACGAAAATTTAACCTTTGTGTGCTCATTTTCTTTAGTTATAAAATGGAGATAATAATTATATGTCTAATTTAAGAAGTTTCTGTGAAAATTAGGTTAGTAAATATATTTAAATTACAGAAATAAAGGCCAGGAACCCGGGGAGTGCTAAAATATGTTCCTATTAATATTGCTATTATTATGAATCGCCTTTTCTTGGTAGAGTTGTTAATGCCTTTTGCTTATTATTGTGCTCGATCCTCACAAGAAACATACACAGGAGATGTTATCATTTCCTTTATCGTAAATGAAGAAATGAAGGCACAATGGCGATAAATCACTGGCCCAAGGAGACACAGGCCTGTTTAACCCCAAAGATCAGGCAGTTAATCATTTTTATAAATAGTAAAATCTAGACTTGTGTTCAGGTCGAGACATCAGGAGATTAGAATTGTTAGTTCATATAAATAGCCAAGCTAGAAACCCAATGAGTTTAAGCTCAAAATAATCCTGTGAACAAAGCAAAAGGATAATTTGAAATGTCAATGTGACATTCTGTTCCACAGCAAATTAATAAGATGTGACTGGAGGCCTTTCTTGTCATGGCTGTAACAATCAGAAGTCATACTCTCTCTCTCCTTTAATCTTAGGCCATGACAATAGGCAATTGTAGGGACATCCTTCACATATCAGCCACGTCTTTTTAATACACAAAGGTGACATATTGGCGGCATCCAATTTTATTTCATTTATTCTGGGAGAAGTGTTGCTTTTGACATTTATGTGATGAAATGAGCAATATAAAAACAGTATTCTGTGATTAATTGCATGTTTATAAAAATCATATTCTCAATTTTTACTGTTGCTGAGGTGTTGATCAGGTGTTTTGAAGGACTTTGCTGTGCAGGTCAAGAGCTGGGAGATCCCAGAAAGCATTTAAGTCATCTGGAAAGTTCTACAAGTACTCTGGTGATGACTTTTTATGTTTCAGAATCCTTTCCCACTTTGGCCATTTCTTTAGTTACAGATTCTTGATTTCTAGCCTTGAAACAACTTAGGGTATCATTATTTGATCTCAGGATTACTTCTATATCCCATTTAGACTATCCCAATATTTCTCTCCCTCTTACTTGGAACTCTGTTTCTGTACTTAGTAGCTGATGATTTAATGATGAAAATTCCATTTATCTAAATTGGTTAAGGGTGAGTTCGGGGAGGACTTTCCCATAGTAGGACCTTGCTGCCTCAGAGGGAGATGAAAGACCTCTCTCAGCTAATATTGCAAACTCGCAAGCCTGGCAGAATGGACCCTTTTGTATTCAAGAATCATGTTCAGGCTTTTATTATTTATTTATTTATTTATTTATTTATTTATTTATTTATTTATTTATTTATTTACTTATGCTTTTTGGGTCACACCCAGTGATGCACAGGGGTTACTCCTGGCTCATGCACTCAGGAATTATTCGTGGCAGTGCTGGGGAGACCATATGGGATGCCGGGGATCAAACCCCCTATCTGCTGTGCTATTGCTCTGGCCCCTCAGGCTTTTATTTTAATAGGAAATGAGAAAGGGAGGAAGAGAGGGGGAAGAGTGAGAGAATGAGAAAGAGGGAGAATAAGAAAGAGGGAGAGAAAACACCTTTAATACAGCATGAATAGAGAGTCAGTTCTTCAGAATACATGGATGTATGAAAGATCATTAAAACTTGGTATGGAAAAAATACTTTTCAAGCTGGAAACTTAGCCTTCGTCAACGTATAATTATTTCTTTGTCTTATCACCTACATGCAGTCCATCAGCCACTCCTGTTATCTCTGCCTCCCAAATACATCCATTTTTGGCTCATATTTCTTTGTCTCTGCCTCCCATCTAGCCTATGTCTCTTTAACTGTACACTTGTAGTCTTATGGTAGCCTTTTAAGTAGAACACCTAGTTTATTTTTGTGTTTCCTTGGGTCATTCTGCACAGAGTAGTTATATGAGTAAATCATGTCAGATTATATAACTTGGCTGTTTTGGAAACACTGAATTCCCACAAGGCCTTAAATGGCCTTATCCCTGCTGGCCTCACTGACCTCACCTGGTATCACACTCCCTCTAGTCACGAGAACACTGTTCTTGCTTTGTTTATTGAACAGTACAAGCTTGTTTAGACTTCATGGTCTCTATTTATTATTTCCTCTACCAACGAAGTTCTAGGTCTTCCTGGCTCAGCATCTTTTTATAAAAATCTTGGTTTAAAAGTTGTTTATTGAGAGAGGCCTATTTATTTACTCTCCACAAGTTCTCTCTCACCTCTCCACTATTCATGTTTTACAAACAAGTGTGTGTGTGTGTGTGTGTGTGTGTGTGTCTGAAGTATTATACGCACTGCGTGTGATACTTAGGAAACCCATCAACAGCAGCTCCCACCTTCACGTGACTTATATTTTAGTGTTTTCCTCAAGATGTTGAATTTCCTTCAACATACTGACTTTTATCTGAGTTATTTATTGGTATTTTTTTTATTAGTGAATCACCATGAGTTACAGTTACAAATTTGTGCATAATTTCTTTGTTGGAGGTAATAAAACTCTTGAAAAACTAAAAAGGGATGATGTGGTATCTTTCACCTAATCTTGGGCTTTTGCCATGGAAAATTTTGAACTATATCTGAAGTAAAGCGGTAAGCCCTTATATTTCAGCAATTCTTGTTTTCTCTTCCTCCTTACTGCCCATTCTTTGACTAATGCCTTTTTTCAGATTAATGTTGCCTACTACTAACTGCTCAAAATTAATAGCAATCAAATTTAAAAAATATTTAAAGAACTATAATTTGCAAAGTTGTTAGTCGTTGAGTTTTAGGCATATAATGTTCTAGCACTCATCCCAGCACTACTATTAACTTCTTTCCACCGGGATTCCCATGTTCCCTCTGCTCCCCCCCCCCCCTCCAGGTCCACAGCTTCTATCCTGACAGGCACATTATAAAGTTTGGTGGTTGTAGTTTGGACCTCATGGATCTCATGGAATTTGTGTTTGGGATATGTAGCTATGTCACTCCCCCACATTACCAGTATACCGAGGCCCTGGCCCTTATTTCCCCACTATTTCCTTTTCTCTTCTCCTTCCTTCCCCCATTGCTTTCTATTTTTGTTCTTTTCCTAATGACAATCAAACTTTTAAAATCCATTTTATTACTCTATTTTCTATATTTCACAAGTTCTCACAGAGGAGTCTAGTGTGTGCTCTATTTATGAATTATAGAACTTTTGATTATTATAGTATGTATCTGTTAGACGATGCTTGTCAAGATTGTGTTTCCATAGTTTTTTTCTTAGTTGTATTTTATGTAACACTTTTCCAAGTTAAGGCTTATCAGTGGGAGCTGGAGAGAAAGTACTTGCTTTGCAGACAGCTGACCAGGTTTGATAACCCCTGGCATTTCTATATGGTCCCTTGAACACTGCCAGAAGAAATTTCTAAGTGCATAACCAGGAGTAACTGCTGAACATCGTCAGGCAGGGCCCCCCAAACAAAACAAAACAAAAAAACAAAGAAAAACTTTGTGTCTGGAAATCAACCATAAAGATTTTTTACTCCCCCCCCCCCCATATAACTCGATCTCAATATAATAGCTAAGTAAAGATGTTTAGAGAATTTGGATGACTGGACAGGGCTACTTGATACGTCTTGGATGACAGCTAGGATGGGAGTTCAAAATAACTCTAAATTGCTTAGTGTCGGTATGTCTGCAAAATGGGAACGCCACAGCAGCCCTTCATCCTAGCGATACTGATGTCGCCTTCCAGCATATGCAGGGATCAGCTGAGTAAGCAGCACGCCGTGTCATTGAATGGTACACTGGCTTTGCCAGAATACCATGAGCTATTTAGTGTAATTCATTATGGATGTGATAGAGAAATTGATTAAAAACGAAGTTAAATCAAATGTAGCTGTCAGCATGATTAGGCCCAAAGATGGATTACACATTCCAGTTTGCTATCAAATTGACAGTAGGTTCCTCTAACAAGATGTCTCCTGTTTCAGATGGCGGTGTAAAATGACTAGCATTTTGGAGGCTTTGACGAGCTCTTAAGTGATACTATTTGCAGCTCTCCAGATCTGTTTGACATCTCTAAAAAAAATAATGGTAAACCTTGTAGCTGTCTATTTGGCCTGGTTTGACTATTTGTCCTGCCCCCCTTGAAAAGGAAAAAAAGAGCAAAAAAGCATCTGTTTCAATGCAGCTTGCTTCTGTTGGAACTCCCTGTCAGTTAGGTGGTGCACTCATTACTCTGGGAGAATGCTTGATTTGTTTGTGTGGTGCACGGCAAAAGATTTACTAAGCCCTTGCTTGATAACAATTTGGAAGAAGAGCCAAAAAAAAAATATCTTCAGACAGCAGGAGAAAGGTGAATGGGTCTGAGTGTGAACTCTGTGTTTTCATGTTTATTTAAAAAAATAAAATAAAAAAGACGTGCAAACTGGAAATGGGCATTTTGAGAGACATTGGAGCCTACTTTGAGAAATCTGGGCTTATGACAGAATGCCTATGGTACAAACACCAAAGCATAGGATTTAGCACTAAAAATCTTTAGCTTAATTTGCTAATGGCAAGTGTGTTATAATGGACAAGTCATTCTTCCTACCTCAGCCTCAGTCCTTTAATAGTGTGGGGACCCTACTCCTGCTCTTTTCATATGGGAAATGAAGTGCTTGCTAGCTGTAATAACCTACAGAGAAACAAGTAACATTTATTCTTAGTCTAGACCCTTCTTTCTACATTTGATTCTAAATATGTTTTTAGTTTTATGCCTTGATTATGGAAACCATGAAATAATGTCCCTAAAAATAGGCAATATTTATCTTATGGCACTCAGACAAAATTTGGTAGGAAATATGGGAGCTATTCTGAGTATCAGATGATTTCAGTGAAAACAGTTTTTTTATATTCTTTTAAATTTGATTTTATATATACTTGCAGTGCTATGGAAATTCAAGTGTATAACTTATACCCCTATTTGTACTTAAGACTAACCATATATTCTTTTTTAAGTTCTAGTGTCCTATCAATATCAAAATGGCCCATTTGTTCATTTTTCTATTTCTCTCCAGAAATAACCAGTTTTCAACAGCAAACTTTGTGTTACTGTTCTTGGCCAGTCTGTGTGTGTTTAATTATAATCTACAAATGAAGTGACACCCTCCAACAAGTTTACTCTTGATGTATTTAAATTTACCTAATAACTTTAGGCTCACTCATTTTGGCTCAAAAGTTACAATTTTACTCATCTGGGGCAACCCAGAAGGCAGCAGATGAGTTCCTCTCCCCACCCCAGCTGAGCCCTGGCAGCTGAAAACATCCAGAACTCAAGTGCTGCCATGCTCACGGCCGTTCTCCACAAACTTAGCCTCATCCATGAGTAAATCTGCTGAAAAACTCAGGTATGCGAGTTCTGAAATCATCAGGCTCTCAGCTCTCATGGAGTTGGGAATGGGCATACACCGCCGCCCTCCCCCCAACTCCCTGTGCTTCTGGTAGCCTGGCAGGAACTGCCTCTGGCATCATATAAGTACATTACTGGCTCTGATTTGGAGACTCAAAAATAAAGCTCTTGGAAGAGAGCATCACAGAATGAGAGGCCTCTGGACATCAAAGTCACCATCTAAGTTTTAGAATTCCTGAATTTGCAGCTGTGCAACATTTTATATATTGGTAATTTCTTATACAAAGGCTTACTGGCTCTAGGGTGAGATACAACAATCTTCACACACTTTCCTCAAATGAAACTTTTTGGATCATTTTTAACTAGCTATACATGACAAGCAATACAAAATGAATTATTTAGTTCCTGCTTTGGTGGCAGGGTTTGGGGATTGGTTGGAAACATTCGAAATATGGTGGTGGTAGGTGTAATGGTGGTGGGATTGGTGTTGGAATATTAATTGTAACAAATTATTGTGAGCAACTTAATAAAAATTAAATTTTTAAAAAAGTTACAATTTTATACTTTTTATAATGGCAGGCTATTATCACATTGAGTATACAGTTTTTTTTATCCAGTTATTAGCAAATGAAAATTTAGATTAATTTAATGTTTTGGCTTTTGTGAGTTATGCTACCATGCGTGTAGAGGTACAGATATTTTTCATTATTTTTTTTTCCCTCAGAAGGTCTTTTTTTTCAGGAATGTTCATTGAGATACCGTGATTTACAAAGTTGTTCATAAAAGAGTTGTTTCTCATGTGGGGTGGGGGGTTGGGGAGGTGGGGGGGAGGTATACCGTGATTCTTGGTGGTGGAATAAGTGCACTGGTGAAGGGATGGGTGTTTGAGCATTTTATAACTGAGACTTAAACCTGAAAGCTTTGTATCTTTCCACATGGTGATTCAATAAAAGAATAATTAAAAAAAAAGAGTTGTTTCTGGCAGCCAACATTCCAACATTGCTCCCACCATCAGTGCACCCCCCCTTCCCTCCACCAATAAACTCATGTTTCCTCCCACCCTGAAGCCTACCCTCTTGGCAGATATATAGTACATTTATTTCATATTACTTCTTACAATAAAACTTAAAAGAATGGCAAATAGAATTATCAGAAAATAAATCAATAAAAGTCAATTTGTGATGATGAATTGCTATGTTTTTAACCTTTCTTAATCTAGTAGAGGACAACCATCTGCAGCATTAATAAGTGCCATACTCAATGCCACATGATGGGAAGTTTCTCCTGTTCTTTAATGCTTCTTGCAAAACTGGTTTCAGGGCTAAGAATTTCCTATGCTGTTGCCTGTATATGAAGGTCTATATTGTTTCTTCAAATATGAATGATAATCTAACTTCAAAAATTTCATTTCATTAATTTTTTGTGCTATATACTTCCATATTATTCTGGCTTATAGAGTCTCATTTGATGGACCTGCTGTATATCTAATGGGCTTTACTTTGTATATAAGTTTCTTTTTTGATCTTGCTGCATTCAACATTCTGTATCTATCTTTGAATTTTGTCATTTTGTGTATGTGTCCTGTGGCTGTTCTAATTGAGTCTATTTTAACTGAGATCTCAGGGCTTCTTGGCTCTCAGTGCCTGCAATCCTCATCTCTGGGAAATTGTTTTTAATGTTTCTTCACCTGGTTTAGCACCAGTTTCCCCACAAATGTGCATTGCGTGATGAGTGAGGGGGCAGCCCCTCTCAGAGTCTCCTGCTCCCATGCCAGGCTGTCTTCACCAGGGCCCCTTGGAGGGGGTGGGTTGAATTTCCCTCCCTGGCAGCCGAAAACCTCCAGAATCCAGCCACAGTCATGCTCAAGGCCACTCTCCACATGCTCACACGAGTCTCACCCGTGAAGGGACCGACAGAGGAACTCAGGTATATGGGACTCATGGCTGAGATCTCCAAGCCTGCTCCATCCAGATTCTCAGTTTTCCAGTAGCTTGGCAATCAGACCCACAAACTGCCCCCAGCACCATGTAATCTTATCAATGGCTAAAACCCAGAGACTATAAAACGAAGCTTCCTGAAGAGAGCAATGCAGAATCTCCTGCCCCTGCACCATGCTGTCTTCACTGGGGCCCCCATGGAGGGGGGGTGGGTCGAGTTTCCCTCCCTGCCCTAAGCAGAGACCCAGCAGCCGAAAACCTCCAGAAGCCAGCCACAGTCATGCTTAAGACCACTCACCACATGCTCGGACAAGCCTCACCCATAAAGGAACTGACAGAGAGACCCAGGTATGCAGGACCCATGGCTGAGATGTCTAAGCCTGTACGGATCAGGACTGGGCCTCCTCCACCACCCAGATTCCCAGTTTTCCAGTAGCTTGGCTATACCCACAAACTTCCCCCCACATCATGTAATCTCATCAATGGCCAAGACCCAGAGACTATAAAACAAAGCTCCCAGAAGATATATGCCAAGAACAGTAACAACAATGTGCTCTTTGTGTTCCTTTAGCGAGCAGATGCCATTGGGCTACAGTGACACACGACAGGGACAAATGAAGACGTTACTGGCGTCTGCTCGATCAAATTGATGAACAATGGGATGACAATGATACAGTGATACAGTTTCTTTATCACATTTGCTTTCCCTTTCTCCAGGAATTCTGATAATTCTTATATTGTTTCTCTCGAACCCATTCCTTAGTTGTCTGCTATGCTGCTCCTTTCCTTTCAGACTATTTTCCACCTTCTGCTGTTTCCTAGTGGTTTCCTCCTTCTCATGTTGGAACTTCCTTAATCTTTAGCTCAGCTGCTGTTATCCTGCAGTTTAGAGTTTCCATTGACTTTTTAATTTTTTTTAACATCAACTACCATGTTCTTCATTCCTGTCATTTATGACTGGTCATTTTTTCATTTTGACTCTCATATAATTTCTTGTGCTTTGTTGACGACCTATGTTTCTTTGAACTCATTGGACATCCTCATCATAGTGTCACTAAAGACACTATCTGAGGATTTACTGGTGTTGTTTATGTCTTTGGTGATATTGTTTTCACGTATTTTCCCCATTCACTTTCTAGTGTTCTTGTTGTGCTAGTGGTGAGTATTTGTAACTACCTGCCCCAGAAGATGTTGGAGGATGAAACTGCAGATAGTTCTCTCTCTTCTCTGTCCATCCTCACAGAATGTCAGCATGTAATTTGTTGGGTAGATCTATAGCTTCAGCAGCTGTAGTGTGGGCCCTTAGCATGGTGCTGGCTGGGTGTAAAAGTTGCTGGAATACACTTGGGTGGGTGTGCTCCCTTTCTGGAACAGGCTCAGTGATATCAGCCAAAGGCATGCCTCACTTGGCATAGTGGAGCATCAAGCAGAGATCAGCATAAATTTCTTTTTTAAATTTAAATTTTATTATTATTTTATTTTTAGGTCACACCAAGCAGTGCTCAGGGCTTACTCCTGGCAATGCACTCAGGGATAACTCCTGGAGGGCTTGGAGGACCCTGTGCCATGCTGGGGGTTGAAAACAGGTCAGCTCTTTACAAGGCAAACACCCTACCACTGTACTATCTTTCCATACTAACAGATACTTTTTATATTAGTGTGTTTGTGGTCTTTGATAGATTTCTAGGAATGATTTCATTGGATCATCTATCTCTATTTTAGTTTTTCAAGGAATATCTATACTGTTTTCCATAGAGGCTGAACCAATTTTGTATTCCTAACAACAGTATGAGTCCCCTTTCTTTCTCATTCTCATAAAAACCTGTTTCTAGTTGTCTTAACATATTACATTTACTTTTATAGTCTCTGATATCTCACTGTAGGTATGGTTTGCATTACCTAATAATAAGTGGTACTGTGTTTTTTCCACATATTTATTCTATGTATCCTTTGTGTATCTTATTTGGACAATTGTCTATTTGGATCATTTTCCCTTCTTTCAGTTACTTGCTTATACATTTTGTATACTAAACCATTATTGGTCATGTGATGCACAAATTTATTTTGTATTTTCTAGACTACCTTTAATTTTCTTTCTCTGTATAAAAGCTTTTAAATGAAATGTAGTCACATTTTCTTACTCTTATTTCCCTTGCCAGTGGTGTTAGTACTCCAAAAGTATCTCTGACATTAATTTCTTGGTCTGATAGCTAAATCTTGACTCCATTTGAGTTTAATTATTATGAGATATTAAATGGTAATTTAGGCTGGAGTGATAGCACACTGGGTAGGGGCATTTGCCTTGCATGCGACTGACCAGGGTTCAACTCCTCTACCCCCTTGAAGAGCCTGGAAAGCTACCGAGAGTTTCTTGTCCTCACAGCAGCGCCTGGCAAGCTACCTATGGCGTATTTGATATGCCAAAAACAGTAACAACAAGTCTCACAATGGAGATGTTACTGGTGGGTACCTGCTTGAGCAAATCTATGAGCAACGGGATGACAATGACAATGACAGTGACAGTATTGTATTGTTTTAATGTGCTGCTCATTTTTTTTCACACCATTTGTTGAAGAGTCTTTCCTTTATCTTCTCTATAGTCTTGTTATTTTGGTCATAGATTACATCTGCAAATGAGATAGACAAACTAGAAGAAATGAACAAATTTTTGGAATTATACAAAATTATAAGGTTAAATCCAGAAGATATCAATACTTGAACAGACCAATCAGAAGTAAAGAAATTGAAACCCAAAAATTCTCACTCATAAGAAAAGCATGTGAGTAGAAGTTTTCACTAGAATTTGATAATACTTGAATAAAAATTAATTAGCCATGCTACACAAAATAGTTCAAAAATTGAAGAGGGAAATATTCTTTAAGACAAAGGCAAATATTCTAATTCAGATATCAGAAAAAGAAAGAAGAAAGAGAAGGAGTAAGAGGAGGGGCACGAGGGATAAGACTATCAAAGAGAAAGTGAAAGCAGGGAGAAGGTGGAGAAGGAAGTAAGAAGTGAAAAATGAAAACTATGGACTAGTATCTCAAATCTGATTTTTTTATGCTCCGATGAATATATATGTAAAAACTCTTAGTAATGTGTTGGCAAAAAAAAAATCCAACAAAACATACATGTAATTATTTATCATGACCAAGAGGGATTTATCCCGGGAATGCAAAGATGGTTTGACATACACAAGTCAATTCTTGTAATACTTTTCATCAGAAAAAAGAAATAAAAATCGCAGTCATATAAGGAGATGCTGAAAAAATGTAAGGAAAAAAATAAAAGGAATCCAAATTGGAAAAGTAAAATTACTGCTATTCATTAATGACATGATACATGAAAGTCCTAAACCTCCATAAAATAAAACTAATAATAATAAATATCATAAAATGCTAAGATACAAATCAATATAAATAGACTGCAAACAATAAGTTAGAGGAAAGTGCATTAAGAAAACAATCCTATAAACTATTGCATCAAAAAAGACAAAACACTTGAGAGAATGCCTATAAAGAAGTAAATGATCTGTACATTAAAAGACACAAAACCTTGTGAAAAAATTGAAGACATAAGGAAATGGAAAGATGTCCCTTTTTAATGGATTTAAAAAATACGCATCATTAAACATAGGCTGGTTATAATTGAAATCCAAGCTTTTCCCTGACCACCTTCCCACCCCCCCAGTTGTGCCATTTCTGCCAAAAAAGGGGAGTTATTTCAGTTTTACACAAGATATATTATGGGAATGTGAAATACCTAAGAGGCCAAATCCCTAATAAATGGGGAAGCAATGCCAAAACTATTTCTATCATACAGAAACAAGTCATTAAAACATGCTTAGAAAAGGAATTTTTTTCAGTTTTTTGTTTGTTTGTTTTGGGACTATACAGAGTGGTGCTCAGGGCTTACTTCTGACTCTGAGCTCATGGATCACTCACTTTTGGGGGGCTTGGGAAACCATGGGTGGTGTTGGGGATTCAGTACATGTCAGCCATGTGCAAGGCAAACAACACTGCACTGTAGCACTGTCCTCCCATTGTTTATTGATTTGCTTGAGCGGGCACCAATAACATCTCCATTGTGAAACTTGTTACTGTTTTTGGCATATCGAGTACGCCATGGGTAGCTTGCCAGGCTCTGCCGTGTGGGTGGGATACTCTTGGTAGCTTGCCAGTCTCTCTGAGAGGGACGGAGGAACCGAATCTGGGTTGGCCACATGCAAGGCAAACACCCTACCACTTTATTATCTTTCTGGCCCCTTAGAAAAAGGAATATCACATTTGCTTTCAGACACCTTGTACAATAACTATTTTCCCTGTGTCAGGGTAGAAAACTGAAGTTGGAAAAATGGCCATTTTTGTTATTCAAAAGACAGTTTTCTAGCCCATTTGTTTGACCCCAGATACTCCACTCTTTTATTCTGCATTCTTTGTGCAATCTGAAAAATGCAACTAGGAGATTTTTTTCACTTACTATTGCAAGGAATCAGTATCCTTACTGCTTAGTTAGATCCTGACTTGAGGTTGAACAGTTCGTATGAGTGCCTGAGTCTCCTGTATACCCTTAATCTGACAGACACTGAAACTGTCAAAACACCAAAACTGATGGGAAAGATTTCTGAGTGCAAAGAGCATTCATTTTGCCAGTAAAGAACACTTTTGCATGCAGCAGACTCTCGTCCATTCATTGCTCCTTGTGTAATGAGACATTTGCCCTGTGTGTTATGATGTAGCTTGGGAAGCTCTTATACGGCTTTGTCACCGAACACCATTTTCTATGACTTTCTGTAGAAGTACTTGTGTATTCCAATACAAAAAAGCATCTGGAGAGGATTCAAGAGGCCAGTGATGAAGAACACAGGCTGAGGCTCTTGGAATTGCTAGTTGCAGAAATTTGAAGATACAGAGTGAATGTCAAAATTGGGGCACCAATCTTTGCTGTCTTCCAGAAAGGAAGTTATTGCTGCCCAACTATGCAAAGGACCATATTGGAAATGTGAAAAACAGAAAACAAAACCCAACCCCCCAAACGTCTATCTTTGGAGGGGGCCTATTAAAAAGATAGTACTAATAGCAAAATTAGAAATGCATTAGCTCTGTGTTCCCAGGTCTGTGACAGCATCAGTTTTTGGCACCAGTACAATCTCTTATGCACACAGGGATAGAGCATTTGACAGGTTTATGATCCTGCCCCATAAAACGGTTATTGCCTGTTGATTCCTAAACCATATATCACACTGTCTATAAATTGATTTACAAATCCCGTAATATCAAATGTCAGTTCTGATCAGCCTTTCAGTCTTTTTAATATTTATATGATTTCCCGTGACACCGCTTGACCAGGTTTTGTCTGGGTGTCAGAGGCTAGAGGGGCAATGGAGTGGTATGGCTCAGAGAAATCTGTGAAGACTGACCAACAGATTTAGTGGCCACTGAACACAACCATTGGATTCTACTTGACAGAGGCACTGTAACACACACAAAAAAGGGAGCACTCTGGCTGTTTCGGTCTTGACATCTTCAGAGGAAGATAATGAATGCTTTGCCAAAAGTATTTTCATGGTAATATTTGGATCTCTGGAAACTGTGGACCATGAAGTTGCGATACTCAAGGGAAAAAAAGGAAAATTTTGAAAGCTGTTAACTTGTGTCAGCTGTCACATAACTAGACACCAAGTGCTTCTCATCATGATGCACAAAATCACATAAAGCATGAGTTGGTAGTTAGACCAGAGGAAGCTCTCAGGCATATTTGAGTTCCAGCCTTTCAAAAGAAAGGCTTGCAATTCTGTTTCAGGTAGTTTCCTGTACAGTTCATGTTCCATCCTTCATTGTATCATTCAGACCAAAAAAATGACTGCAAAGCCTGTAATGAGAGGGAACCTGCATTCTTTCCTGGTGAGCATGAATAAATGCCACTTGACAGCAACTCATCAAGATGCTATGTTCTGTATGTTAACCATTCAGAGAAGCAGGGTATTTCTTTGAGGAAGCTTTTCTCATGTTGGATAAAAAAAAAAAAAAACAACTGGGATGCATGCTAACTGATTCCAGGTGGTGATACCAGGATCTCTGCCTTTTTTCTCCTCTTTTTCCTCCTCCTTCTTCCTCTTCCTCCTCCTCTTCTTCCTCTTCACCTTCCTCTTCCCTCCTCTGCCTCTTCTTCTTCTTCCTCTTCCTCCTCCTCTTCCTCTTCCTTCTCTTCCTCCTCCTCCTCTTCCTCCTCTTCCTCTTCCTCTTCTCCCCCCTCCTCCTCCTCCTCACCTCTTTTTCCTCCTCCTCCTCCTCCTCCTTCACCTTCTCCCCCTCCTCCTCTTCTTCCTCTTCCTCCTCCTCCTTGCCTTCTCCTTCTCCTCCTTCTCTTCCTCGTTTTGTTAAAAAATCTGTTCTGTTTGGAAGCCTCCTGCTTCATAAAAAGGCTGGCTTCAGCAAGGTCCAGTTCAAGGATTTCGGGGAAGCTGATTTGTAACTTAGTGTAGAAGGGATTAGAAGGCAAATCTGTCCTGACTAATGCTTAGATACAGGTACCCCTTGCCAAGATTGACTCAGCACTGAATTATCTAGCCAGATTTTTCAATTAGCTCAACACATTGCCTGAGGGTTATAAAAACATATGTTGCTCGAATAAGGGGGAGGGATTAGCCTTTTAGCAAATCTAGGAGAAGTGTCTTTCCTCATGTTTATGGAGATTTTTAACTTAAGGAGCTTGTTAAAGCTTTCTTGTCAGAAGGCCCAATTGTTGGGGGTAGAGGCACCCTATATCATCATGGTTTAATAATGTTGCAGTGAAACTTTGAACACTAAAAGTGATTCAAAAATGTCTTAATACTGAATTTTCCAGCAGACCTTTTAATTTTGTGCAAATTTGTACTTCCTTCAGTAAATAGCAAGTGTTTTGTTTCAGTCAGTCTGGAAACAAAGCAGGGCTCCATTCTCCCTTGAAAATACAGGAAAAGAAATTCTGATTTACTCTCTGCCCACCTGTATCTGGTCTGTGCTTTCTGTTGAGACCTAGGGGTTGGAAAACTAAACAAAGTTTTATTGAATCACAGCCACACCCATTCATTCTTGGCTTTGCTCTGGAGGACTCTGTGTGAACAACAAAATCGAGGACCTGAGACCAAGCCATATAATCTGCAAAGCTTAAAATGAAGATAAGAATAAGTTTGTGGGTCCCTGAGTTAGTGGCAGGGAATTCAGAAATAAAAACTGCTATTTCTGTGCTCTCGGAAGTGTGCTTTGCGGCTGCGACACATCTTATAGCCTAGTTCTCCCTCTGGGAGAACCTGGCTAGCTACCAAGAGTTTCCTGCCCACATGGGAGAGCCTTGCAAACTCCCCATGGTATACTCATATGCCCAAACCAGTAGCAATGCTGGGTCTCATTCCCCTGACCCTGAAAGAGCCTCTAATACATCATTGTTGGTAAGGATGAGTAAAGAGAGGCTTCTAAAATCTCAGGGTTAGGACGAATAGAGATGTTACTGAGACCGCTTGAGACGATCAACGGGATGATGATGATGATGGTGATTTCTGTGCTCCAGGAAAAGATGAAGAAGAGGAATCCTAAGAGTTACAATGGGCTGTTTACTGGGGTCAGACAGTGCTGGAGGAAGATGTGGGCCCTGCCTGAGGGACCTGGGCAGATTCCTACACAAAGGAGGTCACATTAAATTTGGGTTTTGAATGGAAACCTTTCAGCCTGCAGTGAGTGGAATGGGGCTGGGGTGTGTTGAGAATATAAGGCAAACACCTTAACGCTTATGCTATCCTCTGGTCCTCCTAGATATGGGGGAAAACGAAGTAAAGGGAGACTAACTCTGATTTTTTTCAGCCTTTAAGTGCACCTATTATAGTACCACAAAAGGGCCTTAATCCCATATCTAGACCTTTTGAGGACTCTGAATGTGTGGAGGAGGGAAGGCAGCAGAGATGGGGCATTAAAGGGTAAGTATTTTGGAGAGATCTCACCTACCGGATTTGATGGGACTAGATTCATTAAAGTCTACTTAAAAAGTACATCTCTTGCATACCTCTAGTCAACTTTCCTCTTTTAAAGAAATTGTTCTTTCCATGCCTCTGTCCTCTGACAGTGTACGGATATCTTGTCTTCATGTAAATATTCCCATACCAGATTGAGTTGTGTTAAAAGCATGCTGTCAAAAAGCACTATTCCACTGGGTTTTTCTTTTGAATTAAAGTTCCAGCAAGAAGGCATTCTCTATAAAACCTTCTTCTTCCTTCTCAAGGCCTATTTCATGCTTCCTGTTTCATATATATTCTATCATGCTTTAATTTTGATCCTTGTCAAAGGGAATGCTAACCATCTCTCCTTTCATACAACAGCAATAGCACAGTGGGTAGGGCGTTTGTTTTGCATGCGGACGACACGGGTTCAATTCCTCCATTCCTCTCGGAGAGCCCAGCAAGCTACCGAGAGTATCCTGCCCGTAAGGCAGAGCCTGGCAAGCTACCTGTGGTGTATTCAATATGCCAAAAACAGTAACAAGTCTCACAATGGAGACATTACTGGTGCCCTCTCGAGCAAATTGATGAATAACGGGAAGACAAGTGCTATGACAGTGCTACAATGCTAATTTTGATATCTATACCTCTAACTCTCACAATACCAGACATATAGTCAGTACACAGTTCATTATGATAAATGGCAGAGTGTGGTTTATTCTCTTAGTAGACTGGGTACCTACAGGCAGTGATGGGAGACCTGGTACAATGGTCTCTTATAGGAAAGTAATTCATGTTAATGAAGAGTATGAAGAGGTGGAAATAATAAGAATAGAAATAATCAATTCCTAGTAATAATCAGAAGAATGAAATTGGATGGTTGAACAATTAATTAGAGGGTCTGAGTTTCAAGGAGGCAGCTTAGCTTTGGCTAGTACATAGACAGTGCAATCATAAGGTAGATGGAAGCATGTGCTTGTATTAGTAACTGATGCTTTTCTCAAGTGTTTCTCTTGCCACCAGCCGACCTTTCTGCTCATCCTGGGCAATATTTCCTAAATATTGCTGCATTTTGTCATCTGAAGGGTTAATGATTGACACAGTGATCTGATTGCTTAGAAATAGAGATATCTGTGGACCTCTAATGCCTTGACCTTATAGTTCTCCTATCATGCCTTCCAAAACCAAAGTTTTTCATACATTATTTTCATGCCCTGTTGACATCCAGATTGTACATTACTGTGGGGCTGTCTTTGAGTCTGCCCAGTCAGTCTGCCTGGTTCCTCTTCCCTGCGTCCATTTGTGCATTTGCCCATGCTAGAACAAGCTCAGGTAAGGAAGCTAGAATCTTATACCCTACCAAGCGAAAGACACTTTAATGCTAGATCTTCAGTGAAACTATGGCCTGCTGTAGCAGAGGGTTCCATACTCCATTTTATTTGTTTCTTTTTTAATAGAAACTGCAGAATCTATGGGATGTTGGTTCTGGCAGATTGGAAGAGACAGGGTAAAAGGAGAGGGTTTAGGGATGATGGAAATAGAGGAAATAACAATTCCTAAGCACTGTAGACTTTGCTGTGCATCAGGCATTACTAAAATAAGAGGGAGACTGTGGGAAGGATCAACTTATAAGGAATGAGCTAAATGTTAAAAAACTACCCATCCATTTTGGGCTACCCACCAATTTTGGGCTACAACTTTATTAATTTTAATAACAGAAATCATGCTTAATGATTGCATGTAGTTTATGTGCTAGAATTTTTTTCTACTGAATAAACTTTTTTCTAATTACCAATATAATCTCCATTTTTCAGATAAGGGAATAATTAATTTATGGCAAGTGTAGAAGTATAGTTAGGATTCATGCACAGAAGTTAAAAGGCTGATATATGATCTAATTAGCTATGACAAGTTTACATGTGATTTCTAAGAGTTAGTTGATTATAGAGCCATTATATATAGAAGAATGTTTAGATTTTTACAAATACTGGCAAAAATCTGGATGTTACTGCTGTTATGGGAGCTGAAACCAGGGAGAGGATTCAGAACCAATGATAGCATGTTTGCACAACCACTCTCTACATGCTCTGGCCAAGCCTCATTCATGAGTGAACCTATTCTTGGTCTTCGTGGCCAGAAATCACACTTCATACCAACACCCTACCTATACTCCGAGAGTATTGCACCATATTTGATAAGGTTGAAAGTAGGAGGTAACCAATTTTAGAGGGAAATATATATTTTTTTCTTTTCTGCAGGGCTGGAGCAATAGCACAGTGGGTAGGGCGTTTGCCTTGCATGTGGCAGACCTGGGTTCTCTCCGCCCCTCTTGGAGAGCCTGGCAAGCTACCGAGAGTATCTCACCCGAATGGCAAGCTACCCGTAGAGTATTCAATATGCCAAAAACAGCAACAACAAGTCTCAAATGGAGACCTTACCGGTGCCCGTTTGAGCAAATTGATGAGCAACAGGATGACAGTGATAGTGATAGTGAGATATATATATATATATATAAATGATATATAAATAAGTGATATACATATATATGACAGTGAAACAGTGATATATACATATATATATGTGTATATATATATATATATACGCACACAAGACTCAACCCAACAACATGTTAGTGCTCTCTTATCGAAGGATTCAATGGCCTCTGGGTGAAATACAACAGTCTTCACAGTCTTTCTTCTAAGGAAACTTTTTGGTAGTATTTTCAGAGGTTTCTCATAACAAACAATACAAGATATATTATTCCAGTTCTGCTTTGGGGCAGGGATTGGGGCTCGGGATGGAAACATCCAAAATATTGTGGTGGGAAGGTGCAATGGTGGTGGGGTTAGTTTGAATAGTAAACATAATCAAATATTGTAAACTACAAAATAAAAAAAATAAAAAACAAACACACACAAAAATAGCATGTTGCTGAGGGTAGTAGCAGTTCATAAGCAAAGATGGTAGATGACCTAATGGCTATTTATTCAGAGAATATGATTGTGGGTTTTTTGTCAAATTGGGCTTAAATATCAATTAGTAATAAGTTTACCTGATAAAGGACAACTCCAATTTATAATGTTGGGAGAAATTATTATTTGAGAGACATCCTGAAGTCCTTTTGTTGCAGTAAATATCATTTGGGAATTAGTTTAGATGTAGTTTGGTTCATTTTGACAAAATAGAAGCAGAAGATTTGATTTTTTGATTTATATATTTATATTTGCACTGGTTGTTAAATATCTTAAATATAATTTAGTGATATTAGAGTTATGCAGTGAATAAATTAAATAGTTATGGAGACTAATGGAAGTGAAAATGCATCATAAACTATAATGTGCTCATAAATTGTTATGAAAAGACAATACATCATTTTACATGTGCACATATATTTTTAAAAAGCAAGAATAAAATGATTTAGATATATACTTTTGATTTAGTACTGAGGATAGGAGCCAATATTTTTCTAGGAAACCTGGAATTAATGTGGTAGCTCAATTACATCTAGAAATGTCCTTCAATTAAGGTAGTATAACACGGTGAATTTTGGTACTTCAAGGATCTGGAATTTACCTTTTAGCCTAATGTGCGAAATCAAGTGACTTATGTAACCATTCTGAGAATCCATTTTCATTCTGGTTAAATGCTGATAATCTTTTTATAACTCTGAAATTTAGGAATATAGTGCTCCAATCAGTGCCCTTAATTTATTTGTAAATATTATTAATTTAAATATCTTACATTCTTCTTTATACTCTCAAAATTTTTGTCTGTGGTTCTTTGTTTAATTTAAATTACCCTAATTTCAAGGAACTTTCGTTACATTAATAATTTATAGTAATTGTGATAATATATTAATAAATAGCTTATATTTATAACTTAACTATTAATTTTAAAAGCAATATATTGTCATGCAGAAAACCTAAAAACCAGAAACAAAATAAATATTTTTATCATTCTTAGCAATTATTAATTTTCCCAGCATTTATCCATGCATCTTTAAGAATATTGTATTTCTCGGGGGCTGGAGCAATAGCACAGCGGGTAGGGCGTTTGCCTTGCACGCGGCAGACCCGGGTTCGATTCCCAGCATCCCATATGGTCCCCTGAGCACCGCTAGGAGTAATTCCTGAGTGCATGAGCCAGGAGTAACCCCTGTGTAATGACAGGTGTGACCCAAAAAGAAAAAAAAGAATATTGTATATTCTGTATCTTTAAGAATATTCAATATTGTTTTCATAACCTGCTTTTTTCACTGAAAAAGTGAATACTTTTCCTATATCATCAAGTTTTCTACACCATTTAAATAACAGTGCCATATGATTATAAAAAGATAAGAACTTTTTTTTTTAAATTTTTATTTATTTTATTTTTATTTTTTTTTGCTTTTTGGGTCACACCCAGCGATGCTCAGGGGTTACTCCTGGCTCTGCACTCAGGAATTACTCCTGGCGGTGCTTGGGGGACCATATGGAATGCCAGGGATCGAACCCGGGTTGGCCGCATGCAAGGCAAACGCCCTACCTGCTGTGCTATCGCTCCGGCCCAAGATAAGAACTTTTTGCAAGTTTTTTCCATTAAAAATTTAACAATTGGCTAACTGAACAAACAAAACTCTGGATCATGTAAAGATATATTTGTCATATAGTGCCTGACTTTGGTGGTAGACATTTTGTGGAACCTTTCATTTTCTTAACACTCTCTCTTAAAGATTCTTAATTATAATTACATTTTCAAAGTCTTGTTTTTTCAGACACAGAGATAGCTACAACCTGTCTAATATCTGATTATGTATTTCTGTAATCCTTGTGTAATACCTATATGTACATTAAGTGAACAGAAAAAACTATGTATTGAATAAATTAATATAAATGTAGTTATGAATGCTTAATAAACATAAATGTTTACTATTGAAAAAAATTTTTAGGCACTGTGGTTTACCATTCCAGCACCATATCCTCTGCCCTAGTGACCACTGTTTTCCATCTCCTCCTTTTCCCACACTCCACCCCCTTTCCTTCCCCTGTGGTAAGCTTCCCATGGGAGACCACCTCTCTGTGTCTGTTGCTTTTGGGCATTTGTTTTTTGGTGGGTGGGTAGAAGAAGATTTGAACTGTTTAATGTGTATATCTCTCAGTATTTGTTTTCCCTAATCAGTTTTGTAGTTTATAAGATTCAACTCAATCCCTACCTTGCTCATGGCAATGACAGGGTTTACTATACTAACCCTCTCAGGGAATTCAGTGTCTGCCAGGACCCAGAACCGGAAGATTTACCGATGCTAGAGAGTTTGCTATCAACAGGAGTCACATGCAAGACGTATGGTTGCAGCTTCTGAGTTATGCCCCGCAGGAAAGCCTGCCTTCCACTCTGCATTAGCCACCTCGGGTGCCTTGAAATATGCAAACCAGCAAATGACAAATGCTTTGTAGAAAGGTACAATTGCCATCAAATTGAAAGTGGAGGAAGTTGATCAAAGAAGAAAGAAAGGCATTAAAAATTAATCATCCTAGAACCATAAAGTCAGCTGTAAACCCTTAGCAATAAAAAATTAAATGAAGAAGAAGTTAATGTTTGAAGCAGAGATTTAAATTTTCTAAGGGAGATCTTGATAGCTGCACAGATTGGGGAGCTGGCGAGATTTATAAGAGAAGCCTGAGTGTCTCGTCCCACCAGAGGCTGCAGAAAACATAAAACAGTCATCAAATAAAACATCATTTATATTATTTAGTATCATTGGGCAAAACCTTGGCTGTAAAAGGAAACGGCACTTTTGACCGACCAAAAAGATTTTTCTATTCAGAACTGACTTACGTGGCAAAGGGTGGAAGAATGCTAAGAAAACACATTATTGTCGAGAGAAGCCCAGAGGAAATATTACAGAAATAAATACTGTTAGGGCGTGTAGCTCTCTAAGTAACAAGACTTATCTATTAGTTTCTCTCTTCAGATACCAGAGTTTAAACCCGTTCTTGGGATTGCCTGTTTCTGGTTGATTATCCCTGGGGAGACTTAATGGATGGCAATGTCTCTAGACCCAAAAGGAAAGTTGAAACATATTTATTTGTTTATGAGTAGAGTTGGCACATATTTACTGGACTTTCTGACTTAAAATTGGGCCAGGAATGCTACAGGTATTAAGGTAGTATAGCTTCATGATAAAAAGAGCAGGTTTAGGTGGCATAGAGCACCCTGATTGAATCTCGACTCTGCCACCTGCAGTGAGATGTTGGAAAATGGTTTTCATTTGAGCCTTAGTTTCCTAGTGTCTACAGTAGGACTAGAAACTGTATAGTTCACTTCGAAGGGTAGTGGTGATGAGGATTTTCTGTTATTCGATAGTACTAGGACTGGAGCGATAGCATAGCAGGTAGGGCATTTGCCTTGCACGCAGCCGACCTGGGTTCGATTCCTCCATCCCTCTCAGAGAGCCTGGCAAGCTACCAAGAATATCCCGCCCTCATGGCAGAGCCTGGCAAGCTACCAGGCTTACAGTAACAACAAGTCTCACAGTTGAGAAGTTACTGGTCCCCGCTCGAGCAAATCGATGTACAACGAGACGACAGTGCTACAGTGTGGTGCTATATACATATACATACAGATAGTACTGGATGTGAATCTGTATAACTAGTAAATCTTCATGGCAGGTTCTTTCTTGATTACTTGATAACCACATATAATTCAGATGGATAATGGTGTGAAGACAGAGGCTGGATAATTTGGCACAACAGCTTAGTGCTAGTTTATGGTGGGGAGGTATTCTGGTCTTTTTTTGATGTCCCCAAAATATTTTAAGTAATTTTCCCATTGCTTTCTAAGTTCATTGATGTCCAGTATGAAGGATTTCTCAGTCTGGATAACTCCTGACCAGCTTTAGGGGATAGAGATTTCATCAGAATCATCAAAGAAGGACTTCCTTCCTCCTGGCTCCATTTTTTTGAGTTTACCCACAGAAATATATTATTAATGCTTAGCCACCCTAGGAGGGAATGTTCCAGCTGGTAAGAGGAATTAACACTTATTTAGCTATTTTTTAAAGCTCATTAAGGTTTATGGTGCTCTTGTTTATGTACGGATGCTGTGTCTGTGCCACACTGTCAATCTCCAGTTAAAAGAAGCAGCTGGAATGCTGACGGATGTGGACTTCCTGATTATTAATATGCCAAATGAAAATAAGAAAACAACCCTTTGCAATTATTATAGCTTTATTTCCAGCATTATCTCCAGTGTGCTTAGTCTACTTGTTCTCCCTTTATGAAGCTGGCTCTCTGCAAAGGAAAAGAACCACACTCTGTGACTTTTACATCACTGTCACTCATCCAGATGACTCTCACCCAGTCATTTACCCAAACCAGAACTTCAGTGTCATTTTACACCCCTCCTGATTTAGAGTGGCCAGCAACTTCTGTCAATTGCAGTTACCGACGTTCCTCTTCCTTCCATTACTGTCTGAGTTCAAAGACATCTCCAAGATCTTTCACAGGTTCCGTCCTGGTTTCCTTCGTTATTGAACTCATCTAGAACGACTATTACAAAGGTGATTAGAATATTCCTTCTAAAAGGCATATGTGTTTGTGACAGTTTAAATATGATTCTGTGAGTTCAGTTTAGCATCTTTCTACCAATAGGGCATCCTTTCCTCTTCTTTCCCTTTATTGGACTACTCTAGAATCCTGTAGATTTCTGGCTGTTCTCCAAGAGTTCATGATTCCTCTCCCCTTTGCCAATAATATTCCCCTTCTTGTTGAGTCTCTATTCAAAACTGATGGAGCTAAAGTTTTCGACACCCGCACCCTACCCCACCATTTCAGAATCCGTTCAGTAGTTTTAGCCACGTCCTTCTGTGTTTAGCATCACCAACATTGTCGGCATTTTCAGGAGACCAAATGTGGCCTGAAATGATGCCACTTCTCTGCTGAGCTGTGCTGATTACAAGCTTATTTACTCCACCAGACCATGGACTTTTGAACACAGGGAGGTTGTCTTCTCAAAGCTGATGATATGCACTTAGACACTGTATCTAGTAAATGCACTAGCGCGGATAATTGGCTGTGTGAATAAGAGAGTTCCCCTGTTGTTTTCCTGTAGGGTTCTTTCCCTTCCTATTCCGGCTACAGAGCTTTCTCTGTATTCTCTGGAATCTTCCTCTGCCTGCTTGGCACAGGGGCCTGTTTTCATAGGCATTTACGTCCCCGTTCCTCATGGTGCCCTCTTACCTCAGGAACCCTTCCCGCTCCCTATATTCCATGTGTTGATTTTAATAGCTATTAGGAGTTACAACATTTAAATTTAAACCATTTTATTCTACACTGTGAATGACTCATCACCCCCCGCATTTTCTATTTTCATAAATTGTTGTTGTTTCTACTTCTAAGTTTAAAAAAGAGGCATACATTGTTAGGTGAGATTTTAGCCTATTAGCCCAGAGGAGATAGCTTTGCTCTTTGAAAACAATACCCCTTGCTTAGGCTCAATATAGTTCGTGCCTAGTTTTCACCAAAGAAAAGATTTAGTTTTTTGAAATCAAGAGATAATATTGCTTTTATAACAAATGATGAAACAATTCTTACTGCATTCAATCTTTTAAAAACTTATTTATTTGTTTGTTTGTTTGTTTGTTTTGGGGTCACACCTGGCAGTGCTTAGGACTTTCTCCTGGCTCTGCACTCAGGGATCACTGCTAGAGAGTCTCTAAGAAACAGATGGGTGCCAAGGTGGGCCATGTGCAAGGCAAGTGCCCTACCACCTATACTATTTCTCTGGTTCCATCAGTATTTTTTTTAAATCCTCTAAGTAAAAAAAAGGAAAAACCAAAGAGGAGAAAGTTGAACAAAAAATTAAAGTTAGAAAGTAACTTGACCAAGTTCGATCAATAATTATATAATATATAGCCCCCTCTTTATTATATATAGGGAATTTACATATATGTATTTGTGAAGCAAGATAGTTTTTACTGAAAATTACTTAGAAAGATGTGAGGGGAGAGAAAGAGAGAAGTACATGTTTGAGAGAAAACATAGTCTTGTCCAGAGTGGACATAAGTAATTAGAGAAACGGACAAACAAGTGAGATGCGTATTCAGGGGAGAATACAGACTTGAGGAGCAAGCCAATAACAATGATATTTAATAAGAATTTCAACAGTGAGCACACTTATGTCATCAGTGATCAGTTAGACTTAAAAAATCCACATCTCAGTGTATTTAAATGTATTTAAATATTTAACTGTATTTAAAGTGGACCCAAAAGGTCTATCTATTTTCTTTCTTATAGGAGTCACCATAATTAGAAGTTTGTAGCTTTGGGGTTCGTCCACTTTGGGGTGCGCAGTCTATGTGGCTACTCCTCTGAAGGGTGCAGATTTCAGAAGACAAATTCTCAGTGCTTAATTCAAGAACCTGATAGAAGTGAGGGCCAGCGACCTGTTGATGTGTCTTTGTTCTTGTTCTCTAAACCTTACTTTATTGGTCTTGATAGACAGCTAATTCCTCACAGGCTCCATTACACTGAACTTGTACAAATGTCTTCTCTTTCTTTCCTGGTTTGTGATAGCTTTAAAGAATGAGGTCAATATTTCAAAGGCATAATTAATTTAGCAGCCTCCTCCTTCATTAGCAAGCTCATTTTCTCTTGAGCCTCTCTCTTTCTCATGTGTCTACAAAGCTCTCCTTCATTCTCCCCGAATTCCTTTTTTCCTTTCTTTGTTGAGTACTTGCTAGCATTTCCTTCTGTCTGGCTTTGTTTTTTCGGTTTTAGGTTCTGTCTCTGTTTTAACATTTCTTAACCTTGCAAATAGTGTTAATTTAATCCAAAGGTTTTATTCCATCTTTAGTACCAATTTATTTTCCAGACAAAAATGAGTGAAAAAAATCACAATGCTTCCAGCTGCCTGGCCTGATGCTAATGCCAGCAGGGTGAGTTATAGATCAAAGCTGACTCTAGTGCAAGTTTTGAACAGAAATACTTACACTTACCATAGGGAAAAAGTGGTCATTTAGAATGTCTTAAAATTTTTTGGAGGGGTCACGCTTAGCAATGCTCAGGGGTTACTCCTGGCTCTGCTCTCAGGAATTATTCCTGGTGGTAGTCAGGGGATGATATGTGATGCAGGGAAGCAAACCCGGGTTGGCTATGTGCATATCATCATCACTATACAACCTGCTAGAATGTTTAATACTTTGAAAAAAATTGTGGTAAGATTCACATAGGGGCCAATTTCTCTATGTCTTCGATAGTGGCATTCTTTTATGTTTTAAAAATAACACTCATCCTAATAGGTATAATTTAAAATAATGTATTTTTAAGGAGTTTGGGAGGAAATCAGCTTGAATCCAGTTTCCTTCTCATATGTAGATCTGGGGGAGGAAAGGCAGTATATAACACTACAGTACCTTTTGGCATCAGCTGGGAAAGGTGGTGTTGGCTTAAAGATTCTAATAGATTTAGGAAACAAATTCAGAACTCTGTGTTTGAAGACAGAATTGAGAGTAACCTGCAAAAGGGCCGGCTTCACGCAACCACTGCTAGGTCTCATTGCCTGACCCAGAGGACAGAAGCGAAAATGCAGGCAGCAGATTTTGGAACCCCAGCTGGAAGCCAGCCTCTAGATGTTTGCCACCTATTCTGGGATTGTCTTTATATTCAGTTAAGCATAGGAAAACTTAATTCAGTGAGAGCAAGGTTAGTCTGGTGGCAAGGGGTTGGATTTCTTGAGCCCCAGGGAAGTTTTCTGTGATGTGGGAAGGAGTTTTACTCTAGTACTGATTTTATATAGGAAAACCAAACTCCAGTGCTTCTCTAGGTCTCACTGACAGACAGATGTGTGGGAAAAGTAGCGTAACGGAAATGTATTCTTTTCCCGATTATAGAAAGACGGCTGAGAAGAGAAGGCATAAGAAAGATCACCCAGGTCAGAGTAAGTGGATAGTCAGTGCCTTGCTTAAATACACGTGGAGCTTTCTCACAATGTCTTAGCTTGTGAAGAAGGTCTTGAGCAGAGGAAATAGGGAGTGACATAATTTTTCCTTACAGGAATGATTTTGTAGATCTTGAGGGTCTATTATCTTCTCCTCTTGACATAACTAGTCCTCCAAAGACACAAAAAGCTAATGTTTATTTTAGGTCAGGTGGTCATTTTCTAGGTGATTTACATGTTCTGCCTCTCTGAATTTGACCCATATGATACTTGACTGTCTTGTTATTTTTATTTCATAGAATAGAAATCTGAGGATCAGAAATGTTCAGTACATTTTTCAAGTTTGACACAGGTTATCTTCTTAGTGTCCTGCTCACAATGATCTTGACCACGTTTACTCTAGTGTACTTGGTTAATTTCCTGTGACTCTCTTGTCCTTGCAACTGTGCCAGAATTTCTGTAGAATGACTTTACCTTATGTTATAGGAGCGACATTGAGTTACTCTCTCCTAGTGATCATTCAACTTCATTTCCCAAGATCCTTGGAAAAACAGCTTCATTCAGACCAGCCTAGGGTAGAATGACATTATATTACTATTATAATTACTCACTTTAAGTTTCATAATAGCCTCCAGTAGCAGGGACTTATTACCTGCATTTTCTTAAACAGGTAATAGAGATTGAGAACATTGAGGTCACTCTGCTGGGTAGGGGAGATAGGAGATGATGTCAGAATGCCACTTGGTTTTGAGGCTAATGGTTTTGAAACACTCATATTTGTCTTTAGCCCAGCAAAGTGTTTGATCATATTTTAAATTTGGAAGTCGGGTTGAGTGACTTCTTTGTTTGGGAACCCCTTTACTCAATCTCCAGTTTATAGAGAATTGAAGAGAAGATAAGTAATATGGGAAGTGGGGAGTTAGAGTTAGGATTTGAATCTTGGTCAAAATCCTCATATTACACTAGGCAGGGAAACTTGTGTCTGAAGAATATCCACTTGGTGACTTTTAAAAATATGTTAATTATTGTACCTTAATTTGTCTATTTTCCTATTGAGCATGGAAACTTCTGGAGGGTCAAACCATGTTTTGCCTCAGATACTCTCTCCCTTTTTATCGCTTAGCTTTGGCTATGGAGAAGAAAAATGAAATTTGAACTAAGGCTATATATGCTATATATTTTTTTGTTTAACTTGACAAAATGGAACCCTTTTGTAGATTACAAAATATTTGGTATATCACAAATTTCTCTCTCCTCCTTCCCACATTATATACGGGGTCTTACATGTTGACGTGTGATAATATTTTGTAGACTTGAGCAGAATTTTGTTTGTTTTTGTTTTGGGATCACACCTGGTAGGCTAATTCCTGGCTCTGAGCCCAGGGATCCCTTTTGATGGGATTTAGGGGACTATATAGGATGCTGGGGATTGAACTCAGGTCAGCCCTGTGCAAAGCAAGTGCCCTGCCTGCTATACTATGTCTCTGACTCCTTGAACAAAATTTTAAGACAGATCTGGATTTAAATTTCTTTCTCTCTCTCTCTCTCTCTCTCTCTCTCACACACACACACACACATACACTTTTTCTCTCCCTCCCCACCTTCTCTTCAATTCTCTTACCCCCTTACCCCTTTATTTTTTGGGCCACACCCAGAGGTGTTCAGGGCTTACTCCTGACTCTGTTTTCAGAAATTACTCATGATGGGGCGGGGGACCATATAGAGTGACAGCTATCTAAGCTAGGCTGGCCATGTGAAACCCTACCTGTTCTATTACTGCTCCAGTCCCTATTCTAGACCTGTAATTCAGTCATTTTAAGCCTGAGTTTCTTTATTTGTCAAATTTGCCTCTTGCAGAATTGCTACAGGAACTGTATGAAATAATTTATGCCAAGTGTTTAACAAGGGATCTCACCTGAAGAAAGGGTTCATTGCACCGTAGCCATAATGAGAACTATCTCCTACTTGATTTGGTGAGTGGTGTGATTTTCTTGGAATAGGAGGAATAAGTCATGTTTAACTCATTGCCATGAAATATGTGTTTTTTGGGCATAAGTGTTGGTAAATCCACAAGGGAGTTATGGATACTCATGGGCTTTTTTGGAAATGCTGCTGATTCATCCCAAATGTGTTTGCTTCCTCTGCTATTTTTGTATTCTTCTTATCCTTATTTCCTTTCTTTATCAAGGATACACAAAGATTTCATACTCAGTTAAAAAACAAACCATGCATTCCTCCCCTCTTTCTTGCTGCCCCCAAATAAAAATACAGACTTGGGAAAGGAGTAAGGGATGGGGAAGAAGTATTCAAACTTAGAGCCAAATAAATGGAACTGAACAATGAATAGACAGAGAGGGTGGATTTCTTTCTATGCTTTTTTTCAATAAATAATAGAAAACACAAATTTAGAGCTAGGTGAAAGAAAATCTCATAATTAATTTCAGCAAAAGTTGTCTTCTCCACTTGCACTTTTATTACTATTACTTTTTTTTGGTCACACTTGGTGATGCTCACGGCTTACTCCTGGCTCTGCACTCAAAACCTACACCTGGTGGTACTTGGGGGAACATATGGGATGTCGGGGATTGAACCGGGTTGGCCATGTGCAAGGCAAAGGGCCTACCTTCTGTACTTTCACTTGGGCTCCTCTGCTTGCACTTTTTATTTTTAAAGGTAGATGTAAAGGGAAGATGAACATCTTTGTGTTTTTTCTCTTCAGATGTCGGTAAATTAAAAATAGGTATGCTAAAGGCAAGAAAATAACTTACAAGTGGATTTTTCTTACTGAAAGAAGACAGTTTTAAAAAGCTTCCTATTGGTATGATTTTAGATATATGATATTCTGGAGACAGTAGAATGATAATGTTGCTATAGGTTTGCAGGAACAGATGAATAGGTGGGGCATAGGTGATTTGGGGGTGCATGGAGTCATTTTCTGTCACACATTAATTGATACAAGATGTTCTACATTTGACAAAACTTATGAAAAATCAACATTACATGGTGTTGGCAAACACAAAGTAAACCCTAATTTAAACAACATATTTAGTGATAGCAGCTGACTTGGGTTTGATTCCTCTGCCCCTCTTGGAGAGCCTGGCAAGCTACCAAGAGTATCCTGCCTGCATGGCAGAGCCTTGAAAGCTACCCATGGCGTATTCGACATGCCAAAAACAGTAACAAGTCTCACCATAGAGATATTACTGGTGCCTGCTCGAGCAAATCGATGAACAAAGGGACGACAGTGCTACAGTGCTATTTAGTGATAGGGTATTGTTCACACATCAATATATGTAACAAATGTCCTACTCTGATGCAGCTGTTAGTAATAAAGCATACTTCTGTTTGAAAAAGGATATATGTAGGAATTTTCTCAATCTTTCTGTAAAACTAAAACTGCTTGGAAAATAAAGACTATAAAAAGAGATATATTAAAATTATGAACATCTGTTATGGATTGTTTCCTCAGATGCTATATTTTTGTTTCAAAGATTCTGTCTCTGCTAAAAGCAAAGTATAAGTCCTCTGAAAATTTCTACAAAGATTAGGTAGATAAGCAAAATGAAGATACCATTTTAAGATACCATTTGTTTGTGTAAGGGACTAGATGTGACTCAGTGGTAAAGCACTTGTATTGCCCTGGCTCTTATTCCCATCACCACCATAAAAAAAATGTTTATGGTAAGTGAGATGCATGATCTCATATGATTCCAAAATTGTGTTTGACAGTCATCTCCATAGAGGCTAGAGTTGGACGGATTTGTCCTGTGGGAACAGTCATCTCCCAATAGAGCACTCTGAAAGAGAAGATCCATGCTTGTTTAGATTCAAGAAGTCTTACATGAGACAGAAAAAAAAAAAGCACGAAGTTTTCTGTCAACTATTTTCTTTCACAGGATCATGAAAGTTGATGGTGGGTGACAACCAACCCACAGTGGTAACCTTTTGATACAATCCTAGACTTCTCATTTTCCACTGTTGAATCTGGGGCAAGTTTGAACCTTACTGCTTCTTATTTAAAAGGAGAGAATGCAGTGATGTTATCTTATAGAATTTATGTGGAAATTAGCACTGTAGCACTCTAGCACTGTCATCCCATTGTTCATCAATTTGCTCAAGGGACACAAGTCACATCTCCATTGTGAGACTTGTTGTTATTGTTTTTGGCATATTGAATACACCACGGGGAGCTTGCCAGGCTCTGCTGTGCAGGCGGGAGACTCTCTGTAGCTTGCCGGGCTCTCTGAGAAGGGCAAAGGAATAGAACCCCGGTCGCTCAAGTGCAAGACAAACGCCCTACCTGTTGGAAATTAGAAATAAAAAAAAAAACTTAATCACCTGGATCTCTGTATTATTCACTAATGTTCAATCATGATAAAGCTTGTTACCAGTAATATTTCAATTAAGAAAGCATCTGGTTTAGGTAACTTTTTATTTTTATTTTTTATTTTGGGCCACACCCAGCAGTGCTTTCGGTTTTCTTGTGGACTTGCACTCAGGAATCACTCCTAGTAGTGCTCAAGGGATCATCTGGAGTGTTCAGGATCTAATCTGGATTGGCTTCATGTGTGACAATTACCCTACCCACTGTACTACCATTCTGGCCCTTCTCTTCTGAGATTAGGATTAAGCAACTAGGTTCAATTTACAAAAGGTATTTTTCAAATCAGAAAGTGGCCTCATTTATAAGGTATGTTGGGATGTTGTTATCTATTATTTTTACATAATTGAACGCTATGCAGCTGTTAGAAAAAAATGACGTCATGAGATTTGCTTATAAGTGGATGGACATGGAGAGTATCATGCTAAGTGAAATGAGTCAGAAAAGATAGGGACAGACATAGAAGGACTGCACTCATTTGTGGAATATAAACTAACACAATATAATATTAACACCCATGAACAGTAGAGATAAGGTCCAGGAGGATCGTTCTTCAGTTTGGAAGCTTGTCTCATGTGTTGGGGAAGAAGGCAGCTGGCATAGAGAAGGGACCACTAAGTCATTGATGATTGGAAGGATCGTTTGGTATTAGAGATGTGTGCTAAAAGTAGACTAGGACCAAACATATTGGCCTCTCAGTCTCTGTATTGTAAACCATAATGCCCCAAAGTAGGGAGTAACAAGGAAACTGCCTGCTATAGAAGCAGGGGGTGGGATGCATTGGGGTGACGGGAAGGATACTGGGGACATTGGGGGTGGAAAAGCTACACTGGTGGAGGGATGGGTGTTTGATCACTGTATGACTGAAGCTCAATCATGAAAATTTTGTAACTGTATCTCACAATGGTTCACTAGAAAAATTAATAAAGCTATTTTAGTAACTGTTACACTCATTCTGGTGTACTATCTTGAACTGGGGAGAAATTGCTATATTGATACCAGTGCATTCAGAATTAACATAACCTTGCAGGTCTCTGATATGGTACAGGGTGCATTATATCATTGTGAACCATCAACCCTTTCACAGAGAACTAAAAGACTGGGAATTGCTATCTTGGCTTTCTCTGTGTTCTAGCTTGTTACTCCTATTACCCTTTAAAGGAAGGCTCAGCTGCTACTGCAATTCCTGGGTATAGCAGTTAGAGTCCTATTTGTTTGTCCATAACATAATTTTGCCTTAACATATACATCTTCTAGCAAACGTTAATGTGTCAAAGAGGACTGATGAAGTATTCTGCTAACTGCTCAAATTTTTAGTTTGTATTTTAAGAGTAGATGGAAAACATCTGCCCCCACCCCAAATCAAACATAGAAGAGGATAGAAATTAATTTTAGCAACAATATAATGCCAATTCCCGGCCTGGCTCTTACAACTAACCATCAAATTAATTTAATTCCTCAAACCCCATTGCTCCAACAAAATGTTGTTTAAATCAATTCCTTCTTTCATTAGGCTGCCTAAGAGCACCATGGAGTGATGAGAAATTACTGAGATGGCATTCATGTTTCAAAAGCCCCTCAGTTTCACTTCATTTTCCATCCTGACATGGGACTAATGTTCTGCATTTGCATGCTAAAATAGTATTTTTAATTGTAAAAGTGGTGTTGTTAAATTACCTTCAAATGAGTTTATTTTAAACGGTTCATTAAAGTTTTTGAAATCATTCCCTGCATGATTGCCTCTCCTCTCGGCTTTGATGTATTACATCTCTTACCAAAAACACTGGCGCTGAGAGGGAAAAAAAAAATCTCTTTCTTGCAAGACTCGGGGCTCACAATCTGGCCAGTTTTGAAGTGTGAGCCGCAAAAACCTCATGCTATTGCAGAGTGGCTGGGGGTATCGTCTCTGGCACTGTAGCTGAGAGACTGGGGCGAGGGGTGAAGGCAGGTGGCTGTGTTCGGCAATAATGAAAGGTCAAAGCCACAGAGGTTTCAAAAGGCTTGTGTCAACTCAGAAGATGAAAAGCAGCTCCCTCTGGATAGCTAGTTTGGTTCTGAGGTTTAAATACATCTCACAGATTCTGTGTGTTCACTTTCATTTTTACTTATCTCCCCCTGATACCACCTTTCCTCCTCATTATTTCTCTTCTCCTGGTATCTTTCAGAACCGTGACCCTCAACCTCGCTGAAGCCTCCACTCTCACTTTCCTGAAGAAGGATTCTTTTAGGAACAAATTTGCTGACTTTTCTGAGGTTGTCATTTGTGTACTTATTGAGTTTCTTTGCCTTGTTACTCATTCACAGAAGGCTTAGGGGATGGCAAAGCTGCATATATTGAGGGTGTGAATGTGGTGTTGATTCTGGAGTGGTTATTTTGAAAACTGTCTTTCCCACTCATGCCTACTCCTTATCCACTGGTTAGAAAGCCAGAAACCATCAGCCAAGGAGGCGTTATACCACAAGGAAGGCAATGAGAGGTGAAAGGCAGACCAACTGTTCTACAAAATGGGATAACATGCGAACGCTTCGAAGCTTTTTGATCATTGGATGATATTCATCACCTGCCATCTTAGCTCATAAAATACAAGTCTAATCACCATCAACCCCCATAGCCTTTTCCACTTGGATAAGGATTTCAGTTTTCTCCTTCGGACATCTGATTTTGAAAATGCTGTCTATGCTTCTGATGAATCGCTATTTCTAAGAATACTGTGTTACTGTTATGATGATCAAAGTATTTTGGAACTTTTTGAGCAACAGCAATGTCGCATTATTGAATATATTTGCTGGAGCTAGTGTGAAACATATCACTCTTCTTAAGTTACCTTCTGATACCCAACCCTGTCTTAACTCTTTGTCTTTACAGTGACTTTTCCTTGAACTTTTGACACTGCATTAGCAGTATTTATAGAGCACCTAATACATTCAGAATACTATAACAGGGACTGTGATGACTAGAAAATTATAACAATGGAGAGGAAATTAAAACTAATAACCATTTTTTCATGCCAATTGCTATTCTGTAATAATGTATTTCCATATCCAGTCTCCTGATAGTCTTTCGGGATCAATAACATTATTCATATTCACAGATAAGGAGATTGTAGCTTCTAACTTTAACCTTAAAGGAAATTATTATCTAATGGGAGAAGTAAGGTACACATACACAATGGTATAAAAATATATAGCACTAGTATTCATTTGACAATAAGCGTCAAATGAACGTGTTTACCATATTGGGTTATTGAAGAGATGGCCATTACTTTGAATTGGTATAATTAGGAAAGTCTTTGATACTATGGGGTACCATAGGGATTTATTTCATAAGCACTTTTCCCTTGGTTTATGGGCTGGGAATACTCTCAGATTGGTGCTCTGGGGTTGTGCTTGGAGGTTTTGGGAGAAATCAGGTTGAACTCCTGAAAACAAAGCATGTGCTCAGCCCATTCAACTATCTGCCCATATAAGCATTCTTTATTTTTTAAAATTTTTTAATTGAAATGCTGTGAGATAGACCCTTACAAAGCTGTTCCTGATTGGATTTGAGTCATACAATATGAGTCAGACAGCACCCATCCCCCCACCACTTCTCAGCACCATACTTTGGAGAAGAAATCAGGATTGTGGATAGTGACTGCTTTGTAAATAGAAACATAAATGACAGAGCAACTGTTTGGCTTGAAATAAGTACTTAATGAATGGGTGAATTTAATACATATGAGGTGTTAGTCATCTCCAATGACTTACTTGGGTCGTTTTTTCATTTTCCTTTCCAATGGAAGTATTTTTTTTTATTTTATACAATCTACCAAGATCTAAAAATCCCTTGCATTTCAATGTTTCTTCTTCCATATATTTTTGGTTTTAGTCTTGATAAAACACTTTGTTTTACTTTCTTAAGATATAGGAAAGTTGATTTTAAAAAATTCGATTTGGCCAATAGAACCAGTGTATTTAATGTTTTAAATTTAGTTCCACTTTAACTCTGTTACAAATTTTTCCATTGACAATAATTAACCTGTATAGCCTAAAATTTGACCTTTGACCGATATTTTAGCCTTAATATGAAGCTGAATTTCTTTATATGTATGGTGATATCCTGATATATTAGTTCAAACTCTAGAATTAGAGGGTTTTGTTGTTTTATTAGAAGTGAAACTGTTCATTGGAATGATGCAATAAATCAACTCCAGCTTCTAGACAGTCTAGCATTCTGTTTTTCACAAGGAGTGTATGAAAAAAATATTATTTGTTCACTATGATAGCAGACCTTAGGAGTTTTCTTTGAATTTATCTAATTACTTTAAAAACTTGTGCTACCAAATAGAAGCTTGACCGCATCATATTAAAATCCTAAATCTGTTTGTTTATGCTACGATAATATACAATGCTGAATTATCAGTTAGAAAATTTATGTTTATCTGGCTCTACCTGCCTTGTACTAACTCTGTGATCATTACAGAAAGTCTCAAGGTTGCGGTGTTTTTAGGGACAAAGGTGAGTAATATCCTGCTTAACTTTTAGGGTGGTTTCTGAAGATGAAACAAGTTCATATTTACATGAAAATTCTAACTCAATCTTCCTTCAGAGATTTTTGAGATTTTTGGATGTTCCAATGTCATTTCTCTTTAACCTCCACCTTTTGTAGAACAAAAAATCCCAACCTTCTCAGTTCTTACCTTCTACAGAAGCTTGCTCAACCCCTTATTCATTGCTCAAGTTAAAATATGAAGTAAACTTAAAGCTCAGTAACTTCAAAGCAGTGCACACATACTGGATTTCTGGTTATTTATTATGCAATATGGTTACCTCGGAACAATCTAGTGAAGATGTGTTTTCATTAGAGTCCTTTCCTTGCTTCAAATCTGCATAATTTGAGAGGCATATGGAATAGGAAGTTGTTGAGAAGAGTAATTTCATAGTCTGGACTTAATATCAGTACCCCCCACCCCCACCCCCATTGATACTTTGAGCTGAAATATCTAGCGTGTGTATTAAATAGTCTAGGAGATTAGGAGACTTCTGGTCGCATAAGATTTCCGTATTACTCAATTATTAACATAGTTCACCAAAACAAACAAACAAAATCAATAATTTTGGTGGTTTAGAAAGATAAGACTAAGATGATTTTTTAAATTTTCTTACTAACAGGCTATTGGAAGAAGGGTGAGAGTAATGAAATCAAAAGTAGATATACCATTGACATGTTCAATTATGTAAATAAGATTAGCCACTGAAGGGCTGGAGAGAGGGCCGGTAGGATTCTTGCCTTGCATACAGCTGACCTAGTTTTGATCCATATCACCATGGCTCACTGAGTAGTGCTCCTGATCCCCTACGTAGCGCCAGGAGTGATTCCTTAGCACAGTGTGAGGAGTAAATCCAGAGCCCCACCAAGTGGGATCCAAAAAGAAAAAGAAAAAAAAAAAAGAAACCAAACAAAATAAGATTAGCCACTAAATCTGTTGAGTCTATTGAAATAGTTTCTTTTCTTGAATCTTGACTTTGGAGGGTCAAAACTGATAGTGGCTCCATGTACAGCTGTTTTGCAAAACATTAAACCTTCCAACAGCAGCGGTTTTCTTTCCTGACTTTAGCTACTGACTGCACAAATGAAAGTGGAGTAGGATTATGCATTTATCTCAGTGACTTGCAGGTGGCTAAATGGAGAGCTTGCTTGCTTCTAACTCTTCTGGAGAGAAATATTCAAATCACTTTCACTCAACCAGGTTAATCCTGGGCTGAATTTATATAGTGACAATTCATCACTCTGCTGTTTTAAGCCCAGTCCTCTGCAGAATGGCCTGCATTTTAACACAGAGAGGATCGATGACTGTAATTGATATTCAGAGTTTCCAGGCCACTGGAGAGCAGCCATGCACAGGCCTGAGTCAAGAAAGCATTTCATTGGGCCACATTATTGTAGATGAGTCAGATACAGGGTAACTTTTCATTATTTTCATCACTCTAACAAGAAAAAAAAATATTTTACAGGTAGCGCTCCCTGGTGGTTATTTTTTAAATTTGTACAGTCTATGTAAGCTGTTAACTGCTTAGATAAATTCTTGTGAAATTTCTTGACAGTTCCTAGAGAGTGACCTTCTTGGACTCTTTGGAGGTTGCGAGAATCTTTAGAAACAAAGACTCCAGTTTCCCATGTTCACTTTCCCCACTCCTCCCCTGGTCCCCTTTCCTGCCATGTATGTGGTTGTATCTGCTGGAAGAGAAATGAAAAGTGTGTCCTTATCAGGTCGACTCCATGATTAGAGTCTGGACCATGGATAGCAGTTCATGGGCGGTGGAATCGGAATCAATTAACTGAATCATAGACGAGTTCCTAGAGTAGGCTCTTGAGAACATGGAAAGTCTGTGAAGTGAGAAATACTTAGAAACTGTGTTTGGCAGATGTCTAGTCAACTTCTAGACAGAAAGGGAGCTTGCATATGGTTTTTCCTATTGGTAGCAACCAAGGTTTACAACTAAAGTTTAGATTTACAAGCTTATCAGGGCTCTTGGTTCTGCAAGGTGGAAGTCTGATTGTTGAAATCTTAATATTTGCTAGAGATTATATCTTAAATTCCTATATTTAGCCTTCAAAATAACCTTTTCGGTTTGTGCGAGTTTTTTTTTTGGGGGGAGCTTTTTGCATCACACCTGGTGAGGCATAGGGGTTACTCCTGGATCTGCACTGAGCAATTACTCTTGCTGGTGCTCAGGGGACCATATGGGATGCTGGGAATCAAATCCGGGTTGGCCGTGTGCGAGGCAAATACCTTACTTGCTATGCTATCCCTCCAGCCCCATGGTTCATGCAAGTTTTACTTTCACTTTATATCAGGGAAGAGAATTTTAATTACCAACCCAAAATTGCACAGCTTAAGTGGCTGAACCAGCATTCAGAGAGAGAGAGACGCGGGGGGGGGGGGAGTAGAGAAATCACAACTCTGCGATTGCAACTTAAAAGGGGAGCACTTGGAAAGTAGCAGCAGACATCTATTAGTTTAAGAATCCACTAGAAATTGCATTATGTAGTATTACAAATACTCCACATAACAGGTCGAATTTTTGCCCCATGAACTCTTCCCCTTGGTCTTACTCCTGTGAATATGTTACATTACATGATATACGTGATATAAGAGACTTGGTAGATGTAACTAGGATAACTGGGCAGCCGTAAAAAGAACAGCTTTTTTTTTTTGCAGTATCCAAGTGAGCCAATTATAATCCCAGGAGACCTTCATAGTGGAGATCGTTTTTAGGATGGTTGCAGAAGGCGAAGTCAGAGATTAAAAAGCATGAGGATTTGATATTTGTTATTGCCTTGTACCTAAAGTGATTCATGTGCCAATGCCAGAATCTGATTTTATCCCAAATCTGAGTGCACTTCAAAGTGTTCTTGAGAACCTCTGGGAGGAGTGCCACCTGATGCATACTTTGCCTTCAGCCTTCTATAGACCTGAACTGTCATCCCAGGCCAACTGCTCTGTATCTAGACTTATGACCCTTGGGACTTGGAGATAATAAGTAGGTTTTATTTTATGTCACTCAGTTTGATTAATATAAGAGTTAGACAATGAAAATGCTCTACAAGGCTCCAAAGTTTGAATAAGTTGAAATTGCCTATCTCTCCGGAACCATATCTACCATCTGTACTCAATGTCAAACAATACTAGAAAGCACTGGGATATGTCCACAGTAATATTCTTGTAATATTCTTTGGAAAATAAGGTCTTTACAGAAGTAAGGATCTCAAGGTGATATCTTTTTGGGTTAACCAGGTAGCTTCCAAATTCAATGATACTTGTTCTTATGAAAAGCGCAAAAGAGACAAGGGCATTTGAAGATAAGGATACTTCCTATCTTTTGAGTTGCATTTTGCTGAACCACAGAAGAATTAGAAACTCTAGAAACTGTAGGCTTGGGAGGAGTCTCTGTTCTAGTCTCCCAATGGTTCTCTGTTCTAGTCTCCCTGTTAACACTTTGACTGAGGACTCCTGTGACAGAATGCCTTTCTACCCTTTTTAAGCCATTAAGGTTAAGGTAAATTGTTTTAACAGTCTTTGGACATGAATACACAGACATTTTAGTTCATGTGATTCTGGGGACCCTGCCCAGGCCTCCCAAGATGCCAAGAATGTGCACTGAACGTTTGGACTGTCTCCCTGGCCCACTTTTCAAGTTCATAAAAGCATCATAACCCTTTGTTCCTCTGGGCTTTCTCAATGACTTGGCATTTGTGTTTCATACTTGAGTTTTCTGTTTTCCTTCCTTTATTTCCTCTCTAATTCTGTCTTACTTTTTAAAACTCAGCTTAGTTGAAATGGCCTTCTCCACCCTGCTAATAATTTCATTTCCTTTGTTATAGATTCTCATAGCAATGTGCCATTTTTAGCATATATTTATGTAACTTTGTCCCATGTTTGCGGTTTGTCTCTAGGGCGACAATGCTCATTTCTGTATTGCTCACCCCCTAGAGCACCTGTCACAGCATGAGCCAGCTATATTCTTTCTGAACCATCGTCTGTTCGGAAATAACCAATCCCGTGCAGAAGTCAATGGAACAAAATTTCAAATGCTCTTTTTCCTAATACCCAGCTTTCATACCATCTCCCAAGGTGCCATCCTCCTCTTAATATTCAAGTTAAAGTGGAAAGTCATGATGTGAGCCTGAAATGTGAAATGTTGAAAATACAAAGAGCACTCTTAAGGCACAGAGCTCCCATTTCTAACCATCTTTTTAAATACTCTACATATTTGTTTCCAGAGAGCGGTTAGCTGAGAGGAGGAATGTGATGTCTGTCTGATGTCCACAGAATTGCTCATTTCTGAGAGACAGTCTGCTGTAAACATCAAGTTGCTTCTTGTTATTTGTTTCTTCCCTTTGTTTAAGTAAAAGTAATTACGTTTGCATTAGATTAAGAGCTGACTTGTTCTTGTGCCAAACAATAGGGGTTTGTTTTCTTCCCCATCTTGCATTCACTATGTCATTCTGACAGTGGCACTCAGGGGTGAAGCTACAGTCATATTGCAGTGTTGGAGCTGTATCCTGAGAGACGCTTATTTGCCCTTTGCAGCAAAAAAAGGGGGCAGGGAGGATGGAAATGAAAGACTGCAGTTACTTCAGTAAACTTGGACTGGTGAAATAAAGAATGCTGTGAGAATGCTTACAATTTTGCATTCCTGGGAGGTTTCGTGAAGAGCTAGATTCTTTCGGTAATCACTTAATGCAGCAAAAAAGTAATTTAATTGTTTGTGATCCCAGCTTTTCATGTCTGCTTATCATGTAAGTTTTGTGGCCAGTGGGCCTCCAGAGTTTTCTGCCAGTGCTTAAGTTCTTTCTCTCCTCAAATTTTCCTTGAGTAGACTCTTTAGCAAAACTTTTTTGCTGCCAGGACACACTCTGCAGCAGTTAAGGGAGAGTGGGAACCTTTGCAGGTGGGTCTGGGCAAGGGAGAGAGCATAGGTTGGGCTCTGACTCTTCCTGTCTCCCTAAATCCTTCAAAGAGTGAGAGGTTTGACCTCTTGGTCAGCAGTGACCCAGTGGTAGGCAGTGAGCTCCAAATCAGAATTCCAGTGGAAAATGGAGAAACGTCCTCTCACCTGGGAAAGAAACATCCATTCACTTCCACTGCGAATGGCTCACCTCAGTTGTCTCACAAGGCTCACAGATACTTTTGAGCCCCTGGGCTTGGGAGGAATAAGTAGGTTTATATATGCAGAAAGTTTTCTTCTAAGTCAGGTGGTTTGAGATTTTTCTCCCCCCAGTACACTGCTGCTCTTTCATTTCTTTTCTTTACAGAAGCTTGAGGTCATCTGAGCTCCCTGGACAATAATAGAACCTTAGAGAAGCTTGGACTAGCATCCGGCCCTGGAAGCATCAGCACATCACTTTTTGCTTCAGGTTGCTGTTTCTCTTACTACTAAGTGGGTGGGATAAGGCTTACTTTGGGGATTGTTGCCAAGGCAAATGGTGTAGGTGTAATACCACAGGAACAATGTTCGCACAGTTTCTGGACAACACATCTCCAGATAATCCCCCAAGCCATTTCTTGGGTGAATTATGTCAGAAAACAGGAGACTGTCACTATTTCCATTTTCACAGGAAATTACAATTTAGTCTAATGTTTGATCCTAAAACATATTTCTATCTGTAGACTTACTTCCAAAGTGTATACATATATACGTTTGATTATATATACATATATATATATATATATATACACACATAATATGTAGCACTGTTGTCTCACTGTTCATCGATTTGCTTGAGTGGGAACCAGTAATGTCTCCATTGTGAGACTTGTTGTTACTGTTTTTGGCAAACGGATATGCCACAGGTAGCTTGCCAGGCTCTGCTGTGCGGGTGGGATACTCTTGGTAGCTTGCTGGACTCACTGTGAGGGATGAAGGATTTGAACCCAGCTTGGCCATGTGCAAGGCAAATGCCCTACCCGCTGTGCTATTGCTCTGTCTGTATACATTATGTATGTACATATACATAATATGTATATATACATATTATTTTTTCTTTCTGGATAATCTTAGTTTGTTCCTCAAAATATTTACCCTAGGGTTACCTGCCTGATGCCATAGTGTACCCTGGTCTGTGCCTCATTAATAGGAAATTTAGGGAAAAATTTAAAAATAGCCCTTAAACACTTATTATTTGCAGAGTCTACATATGGGATCTTAATTAACCCTAATAATGATCTCGGGGAGAAGATTTCACTGATTTTCCCATATTGTAGATGTGAAAATGGTGTTCAGATTGGTTTAAGCTCTTTGACACAAAAGCACTGCTCTTTTAATGGTCCCAACTCTCTTTCCCTTTGTTTCTAGAGATTAAAAGGTGAATTCTGAAAGCAAGACCAGAGCAGGATAGGTGCATGCTAATATCTGAGAGAACTAGAAAACTATCCCTTTCCATTTACAAAAGGGATTTTCTAGAATTATCAAAGAACGCACTTTCTTCTCCTGAAACAATTATTTCCTATACCCTGGAGAATAATGAAAAGACTAGTATGTGGGAAAAGTAGTTGAGTGCTTGTGTGGTGAGTGTTAGAGCTTTCCTGGCTTATAATTCATGGAAAAGTGTAGTTGTGAGTTCTGACTGTTGTTGCACAATCCCCGAGGAAAAAAAATCCTAATCCTCCAATTTCTCTTCTATAAACCTTTGTAGTTTTTAGTAAACTATTGTATATCCTGTAGCCACACATACTATATTTAGAAACAAGAGATTCACATGCAGAAACTGAATAATAGACTGAAATTAGACGATTTCTCTTGGCAGATGGCGTCCTGTTCACCACTCAGAGCCACATCCAGGCATTGTTTAGGGCATGTTCACACATTTTCTGAGGGGTAATTTCAGGACTTCGGTTAGAAGGGGAAACTGAGTTTCCCAAACGCAAGGAAAGTGCATTCTGAAATTAAATGTTGATTATTTAATGTAAGTTTATTCCCACCCACCGCGAGTTCAGTAGAAAAATAAAAACTCAGTGTTGCTCCCTGACATTCTGCTATTTTCCTATCTTAAAATTTTCCTAGATATACCTTTCATTAATTGCCATGCTAATTCTTTGTTGGCTTTTGAAAATTTGTTTGCTTTAGACTTGGCTGGGGAATGTAGTTCAGGGAGGATGTCTGAGTGAGGGGTAAGTGTAGAGTTTTGAGACTCAGCTTTTCACAACAGTGCCTCTTTCTTAGGCTTGGAGAATCTAATACAGCAAATCAGACATTCATGTAAAAATGTCCTCAGAGGACAGAGTCGACAAACTGCATGAAAGTGACACTTCTTATTTTATTTTAAAATGTTTTATCTTTGCATTATTTTTTAATTTTTTTTACCTTTGAGGTACTGGAGCAATACCTCCAGGGTATTTGCCTTGCACGAGGTCAACCTGGATTCGATTCCTCCACCCCTCTCGGAGAGCCTGGCAAGCTACTGAGAGTATCCCGCCTGCACAGCAGAACCTGGCAAGCTACCCGTGGCATATTCGATATGCCAAGAACAATAACAATAACGAGTCTCACAATGGAGACGTTACTGGTGCCTGCTCGAGCAAATTGATGAAAAACGTGACGGCAGTGCTACAGTGAGGTACTATGATTTATAATACTGCTAATGATGGTGTCCAACTCTGCACCCATCACTGGTGTGATCACCATTTTCTCCCAAGGTCCCAAGGCCCCTCCGTTTCGACCCCACTTTCTTTGGGAGGTGACACTTTGATTTATTCACTTTTTTATCCATCCCTACTCTGGCACATAATATGTAGTCAGTAAAAATGCATTCAGTGAATGAAATCAGTGAATGGAAGAGTAGGTGAATGAAAGACATAAACATCATGGTCTAAAACAATAACGGAGCTTTTAGAGGAGAAGGGAGAATTCTGACTTCACTATTCATTATGAGCTTTTAGAATTGTCATTGATTCTGTCTTCTCATACATAGGACAAATGCAATAAGCACTTTCTTCTTTGTGGTGATTTAAAGATAAAGTGAAAGACCTCAGAATGAGTAAATGTGTGTATTACATATATCTATATATGTATGTGTTTAATATGTGTGTATTTCTTACCTTTAAAAAAAAGGAGTTGAAGTTTCATGCAAAAACATTCAGTTTACTAGAATCACATTTAGATGTAGAAAATAGCATAGAAAATATTAGCAAAAGAACCTAAACATGGGGGAAAAGTTATACTTAAAAGTGAGTGTATGATCAGAAAGATTGTACAGTGGGTAAGGTGCTTGCCTTGCATGCAGTTGATCCTGGTTTCATCTCTGGTATCCCATATGCTCTCTGGAGCTCAACACAGGAGTAAGAGTCAGGAGTAAACCCTGGCTCTGAAATTTAAAAAGACACGTACTCCATAAATTGCAGGATATATGTGTACATATATACATATATATATACATATACACATACATATCTATGTATATTTATTATTTTAAAAACATTTAACTATGAGATTTTTAGTAAATTAGGTGAAATGGTTGATATGGTAAAACACAGAATTCACATTGTTAGTCAAATAAAAATGATTTTTTAGCACTCTGGTTCTGAGAAAAACATAAGTGTTGTCTTAAACTACATTTTCAATTACAGAATTCATAGGAGTATTGCATTTAGTATCTGTCAATGTGAAATTTAGTATAACAATACATTCTAAAACATAGACTTATGATAGCAATACTTATACCTAGGACAAATTTATCTACTTTTATTTCATCTTTAAACAGCTATATCAAAGTAAGTCAAAGACTAATTTGACTAATTCAGCAGTCAACAGAAATTTTGACTACAGAGCTTATAAATGGAAACTTGGAGTAGAATTTGAGAAGAATAATGTGCTTACTTGATTTCTAGTGTAACAATTTTGATTTTAAGTTGTTTTCACTGTATTTACCTAACTATTGTCATAATTTTGTCTCTGGGTAAGCTATAATTATATAAATATTGTTATCAGTGCTTTAATAGTCAATAGTCTTTCATATTTCCTTTATTTATATATATTTTTTACTGAATCAGCATGAGATATACAGTTAGCAATGTTGTTTATGGTTGAGTTTTAGTCACACAGTGTCCAAACACCCATTCTGTCACCAGTGCACATTCTCCACTCCAGTTTCTTCCCAACTGCTCTCCCCTGCAGCCCGCCTCTATGGCAGATACTTTTCTTCTCTCTCTCCCCGTCCCCCCTCTCTCGTTTTCCTTTCAGGCATTGTGGTTTGCAATACTATCACTGAAAGGGTATCATGTATATACCTCTACCTCCTTTCAGAACTCAGTTCTTTTCCAGAGTGATCATTTCCAACTATCATTATCAAATGCTCCCTTCTTTGTCCTAACTCTCATAATTCCATTTTGAATGCTCTTTTCATTTATTCTTGAACTTCCATGCTTCCATTTGGAATCATCTTTTTTTAGTTGTAGTAAAAGTCATTCCAATAAATTATCTCATGTCTGTGTGAGAATATATTTATTGTGTACTCACTTCAAAATGATATTTTTAGTAATTATAGAAGTCTAGTATTAGTATTTATTTTAGCATGTTGGAGAAGCCATTACAATTTCCTGTGGCAGTTTCTGTTTAGACGTTTTTCAGCATTTAATTGTTCCATTAAATAAAATGTTTCTCTGCCCATTTCTAATTGAAAGATTTTTATCATTATAATTTGATTTTCAACTGTTAGATTCTTATGAGCCTTTTTGTAATTTTCCTGTCTGTACCCCCAGTTTCATTGAGCCTTATGATCATATGTAAATTATTTTAGCATTTTAAAAATTCTTATTCATTAATTTAAAATTAATAATTTTTTGTTTTGTTTTTGAGCTATATCCAGAAACGCTCAGGGGTTACTTCTAGCTCTGTGGTCAGGGATCGTTCATGGCAGTACTCAGGGGACCATAAGTAGTGTCAGGGATGGAACTAAGGTTGATTGCATGCAAATCAGGTGACTTAATTTCTCTAGTAACTTTCTGGGCATACATTATTCAATTAGTATCTTTTTCTACAATCAACCTATTTTTACTTTGATCTTTTTTTAAATGTTTAACTGATTACCTTGTTTGCATTAAGATGGACAATATGTTGTATTTAGCCTACTAAATAAATTGCTAATCGAATCAAGAATACCTCTTACTAATACCAGAATAATGTTAGACAAATATCTGGGCCTCTCATGAGATATTTGAGTTACCACATAAAATGAACTATCATATCTATTAAATTAGTTTTCACCTTAGGCGGGTTTTGTACAATGGAAGGGAGGCAAAGGAGATCAATACTAATTTGTGTCCACTTACAGAGTGATGGGTCTCCTCCTATGAAAAACTGAGTAGCTTTATGAGAATATACTCCTGGAAAGAAGGCCAACCTCATGACTAGTAAATTGTGAGTATTCAATCTTTGACGGAATATCTGTTAAGCTCTTTATTTTTCATTTTATTTATTTTTGTTGATGAGTTCTGAGTGCCTTATATATCTTAGATTCAAACCCTTTGATGTATGATGTGTGAATGTTGTCTCCCATTTAGTAGGGTGTCTTTTAATTTAGACCTCTTTTACAGTACAGAATCTTTTTCAGTTTAGTGAAATAAGTGAAGACCCATTGTTTTAGTTCTGCTTTTTTTGCTTTGTCAGTGGGTGTATATCTCTGAAGACTCTTCTGAGATTAATCTCTCAGGGAGTCATGCCCATGTTCTACTCAGTATATTTTAGGCACAGGTTTGATAATGAATGCTTTTTGTTTTGGTTTTTGTTTTTGGGTTACTCCTGTCTCTGTATGTAGAGATTACTCCTGTTTTTGCCTAGGGGACTCTGTGAGACCAGAAATTGAACTTAGGCCTCTTGAGTGTGAAGAATGTGCTCAGTCCACTGAGCTATGTCTGTGGCCATGATAATAAGGACTTTGATTAATTTAAAGTTAACCTTTGTATACGATGCTAGATGTAGGTGTTATTTATTTATTTGTTTTGCACAGCCCACCCTGAGCTGGAGTGATAGCACAGTGGGTAGAGCCTTGCACGTGGCCGACCTGGGTTCGGTTCCCTGACCCTCTCAGAGAGCTTGGCAAGCTACCGAGAGTATCCCACTCGCATGGCAGAGCCTGGTAAGCTACCCTTGGCATATTCAATATGCCAAAAACAGTAACAAGTCTCATAATGGAGACGTTACTGGTGCCCACTTGAGCAAATTGATGAAATTGATCTTTAATGTTATTTACCATTGACTTTTCATAATGAACAATGATATGTCTTAGGGTTGGTTATTTTGGATTAAGAAATTTGATTTTTTGTTTGTTTGGCTTTAGCTTTTGAATATCTACTTTTTCCTTTTCCTTTGATCTGGTAAGTCCTAAGCTATTTTTTTTTATTTAAATATGATGTCTGTTCCTTTCTCTTTCTACCTCTGGTTTTACCATTATCTTCACATTTACATTTCCATGGTTTGATATTTCTCAATCTTATTTATTATCTTTTTAGAGTCATTTCTTTGTTTTTATATTTATTTTCAGATATATTTTCTAATACATGATTGAGTCTACTTCTAATACTTTTTATGTTCAGTAAAATTTTATTCAGTGTACTATTTATATTAAGCATATCTTTTATTGGGAGGAATACACTTGACTGTGTTCAGGGCTTACTTCTTACTCTGTGCTAAGAGATCACTCATGTGTAGCTCAGGGGACCATAGGTGGTGTTGGGGATTGAACCCATGTCAACCATATGCAAGACAAGTTCCCCAATCACACACTGTACATCTCTCCACCCCCTCAGAATATCTTTTAGTAGTTCATATATATCTTAAGTTTCTTGCGTGATAAACTTCTTGTGTTCTTTTTGGTTTTTTTTTTTTTGATATCTTGGATATGCTTCTTTATGGTTAGTTGAGATTCTCTAATTTTATTCAATTATTGTGACTCTGCGTATGTCTTTGTTATTTCCTCCTATTCATTGTCTTTAAGTTTGCTTCTTGTCATTTTCTTTGAGGAAGGCTCGTTGTAGCTTTACACTACTTGCATGTAGCGTTTTTATACTTATGCAGGTAGGTTTGGTAGTCTTGTTCTCTCATCAGGTGTCCTGTAGTCTTAGTGTTTAAGCTCTTCCTCCTCACCCTCCCACCCCATGGTTATGAGGTTAAGGAGAGGGTGATAGTGATGGGGATACTGAAAACTGTTTGGTCAGAGTCTTGCCAGTGTGGGTTGAAAGGGTACAGCTCAGAGACTCTGTGTGACCCTTTGCTGAAGCAGCCAGTTTTTACTGCTGTTCTTGCCAAAAGTATTCAATATTGATCTCGTCTCTGGACAGTGGTTGATCATTGACCTTTTTCCTGAAGGAGGAGAAGAAGAGACTCAGCCATTGGCCCAGAGCTCGTTTTATTTATTTATTTATTTATTTATTTATTTATTTATTTATTTATTTATTTTTCTATTTTTCTTCCCAGTTCTCAGTTTCTGCCAGCAACGGAATATTTCACTCTTCTCCATATCACTGATTATAGAGCATTGTTTCCCCTGAAGAGCTGAATTAGGTCAGTCAACAATAATGGAGGGAGGTGTCTCACATATCATATTATAGACACTTCACTGAATAATTCCCAGATCCTGAGTTCTGTTCTTTGGCCACCTACCTTCAGATATATGCAAGTGTGTGTTTCCCAGAAACCCCAGAATGTAAGCTGATGAGCTTCCCCCTTTGTTATATATGTGATTTCTGGTTGTTCTTGAATGGGGAAGTCGGCTTGCTAGTGCCTGCTTCATCATTCCAGAAGTCCTCTTAATAATTTCAACATTCTCATTTCTTCCTATGTTTCAGTACTGTGTTTACTCTTATCCATATTGTCTTAAGAACAGTACCCATTATTGAGTTGTTCAAACAAATTTAAATGTGTTAATAGAGAAAAATTCTTGGATTGGTGCCTTGAGGAGAAAAAAAAATTCAATAAATGTTACATTAACTATCACTTTGAACAGAATTGTACCTATTATTGGCTTAAGAACAGTACCCATTATTGAGTTGTTAATAAATTTTAAATTTAAATTTAAATGTGTTAATAGAGAAAAAATTCTTAGACTTGAGGAGAAAACAATATTCAATAAATGTTACATTAACTATTACTGCTGTAATTATTATCATTCTATATCATAGTGCATTTTTCAAGAAGTTACAGTGATGAGAAAATAGTAAACATGATTCTGATTTCTTGTTATTATCATTTTTTCTGTATTTCCCACATAAAAATAGTTCTTAAGTGAAAATATTATTTTATCTTTTGAATATCTTATTTCTTTTATTGGGGGGGATTTTTTGGTCATGCCCATCGAAGGACAATAGTTACTCCTGGCTCATGCACTCAGAAATTACTCCTGGCAGTGCTCAAGGGACCATATGGAATGCTGGGAATCAAACCTGGGTCAGCTGCGTGCAAGGCAAATGCCCTACCTGTTGTGCTATCGCTCCAGCACCCAACATCTTCTTATTTCTATGAGTTCATATGATCTTTTCTTGTGAATTCAGCTGTCAGAATTATAAGTCAGAATTATGAACTATGTCAGATTTTACGCTTAATCAATATTGTTGCTGGGAATTTTCATAGAGCCATGTTCTGGACACATTTAAATATTTTAAAGACGATATAAGAAAAATGTAAACTTGAAAGTAAGGATATGCATTAGTTAGAATTGTATATAAAAATGTAGAGGAATAGAAAATAAATAGCTTGTTACAGTCTTCACCAAAGACTTAACAGGTAATACGTCAATGAAGATTTTGATGCCTCTTCAGTGTAAATTTTATTAGTAATACTGTTTTATTTCTTTTTAAAAAAATTTATGAAATCACCGTGAGATAGTCATACTTTCATGTTTGGGTTACAGTCTCATAATTATTAAACACTCATCCTTCCACCAGTGCACATTCCCCACCACCAATATCCTGGGTATACCCCCTTTTCCACCCTCCCCCTGCCTCCATGGCAGACAATATTCCCCATACTTTCTCTCTCTACCTTTGGGCATTATGGCTGCAACACAGACAATGAGAGGTCATCATGTTTGTTCCATTACCTACTTTCGGCATGCTGTTTTAACAGAGGAAGAAACTTAGAGGCTTTGACATTTGGAACCATACAGTGATGTGAACTGGGACTTGAATCTAGATCTAGCTAATTCTATAGACTAATTGTTGTTCATATACTGTGGTGTCTTCTGAACCTTGGCTGTGACAGATCACTGCCAGTTATGTCTGAAACTATCCACTGATACCATTTTTAGGTTATAACTTTGTGTGTCCTCAGGGGAAGTAATTATTTATTCCATTATCTTTCTCTTGTTCTCGGCCAGCCATTATCTGCATCTCACACCCGAGTGAACTTGAATGCTCAAGCAGAGTCACATTAAATGGAAAACCTTAGTGTGAACATCTTTAGCCTCTTACTCTGGGAAAACATACTAGTTCAATCATTGACTGATTTTTATTGTGATTAATTTATTAATAAAATTGTCATTCTACAAGAAACATTTCATCCTGACATATGGACTTACCATTTTTAATCATTCATTCAAAGGCTGTTAATATTGGGTTTTGGTGAATAAATCAATTACCACTTAACATCAATAGAAACATCACTTAAGTATAAAACTTAAAATGGATTAGACTGTTTATACATAGTCTATATGTTATACAGAATTACCCTGAGTTAAAATAGCCTATAAAGGTTTCGATAATTTTAAGACAGTGTCTACAAAATTATGGCATGCTTTATAGAGTGGTTTGGGTTGCCAAAATGATGTACTATGTTATAAAATAGTTCTTGTATCTTTTCATTAAGGATTATTTGAAAATGGGTTCTTTGTGAAAGATTTAAAGATATATTTTCCAGTCGCTTACAATTTCATTGCTGCTGCAATATAACTATGTTTATTGAGAATTTTTATTGTTGCATGTTTGATTTCTTTAAGAAGAAAACACACTTCTTAGGGCCACCATTCAAATGCCTATATCGTGAAAAGTAAAAAACTGAGCTTCAAATATTGAAATCTAGGTTCAAGTTGCCAATTGGTATCTTATGAGTTGGAAGAAATTGACTAAGTAATTTCATTTGTAAAAGAATGGAAGAATGAATTAAATAATTTTAGGGTCCCACTACCTTATCTCTAATTATGTCTCTAATCATAGAAATCTATATTTATGGTAGACAAGTTTGCCAAATGCAATTTCAAACTTTTTTTAATGTTAGATATATATATATAGGAGCTATTGTGAAAATTTTATGAGCCTGAGTCTACCATGTTGGCATATTTTTTCAGAGGAACTTAAGAATTTGTTTCTTTTCTTTCTGAGCTCAGAAACAATTAAGAGATGGTCTAGTTGTGGTGCAGCTAAATAAGGTTCTACACTCTACTCCCTCCAATTCTATAATGTCTAAATAGGTATTTCTTATTTAAGGAGAACTTCGGGTCTACATAACTGATATAATTGCCTTGTGCTATGGTTTGAGAAAGAAGAAAATAAACCAAAGAGTAATGCTTTAAAGCATGCAAACTTTAATAAGATTAGTTTTGCCAAATAGAGAAGTGTATGTTTTTTGACATACAAATACAACGAAAAAAATTGAGATGCAGAGTGAATCTATCCAATATGAAAATTACAAATAGATTGAAATTTGGAGGCCCCAGTGCAGGGAAAAGCACTAAGGACATTATTGCAAGTAATGAGCTGTTCTACTCTAATGTTGTTGGTGGGAAAGAAAGAAACACTATGAAATGGATAAAGTAGGATGAGATCGTCCCTGTCTGCCCCTGGAGAGTAGTGTTAGATGAATGAGACTTTATCTTTTTTGGACGATCCTTATGACTTAATATATTACTTTGTTTTATCATTTTTATTGAGGAACTGGGACTTATAATATTGTTAAATTATATGTTTCATGTATGCATCACAATACCACATTCATCATTAGAGTATTTGTTTCCCTGCACCAGTACCCAACATCCCTCTCAGTCAACACTCTCCTATGTACGCTCGGTTCTATAGACAAAATCTCTAGTTCTGATGATTTTGGCCATTTGTTTTTGCTTTACTATGCTTCTTTGTATCCCACATCAGAGGAGTCTTTCTAAAAAATGTGTTGTGGAGGTGGTGGTGACATCTACATACATATAGATGAATAGAACTAAGCTGAAATTCTACAAAATTATGAGTCAATGATAAGTTGATACAGATTTTTCCCCTGAAAACTGTATATATAATACGTATATTTCAAAATTAATAGTGTGGATAATTCTATGCTAATGCATTTTAAAATTAACATGAGATAGATAAATTCTTTCTACAAGTATAAGATTTAGGAAGAGTGAGGAGAAGAGAATTAAGGGATGATTATTGAAGGCATGTGAGTATGTGAGATTTTGAAGTAGATTAAAGAGAAAGGATGAAGCTAAGTTTGCCATTGTGAATAGAGAAAAAAAGTAGGGAAAAATGGAGAAGAGGACTTAGGTGCCATGGATTTTTTTTTCTTTTTTTGGTCACAGCTGGCAATGCACAGGGGTTGTTCCTGGCTCATGCACACAGGAATTACTCCTGGCGGTACTGGGGTGGCGGGGGGAAGGGGAACCATATAGAATGCTGGGAATCAAACCCAGGTTGGCCTCATGCAAGGCAAATGCCCTACCTGCTGTGCTATTGCTCCAGCCCCAAGGTGCCATGGAATTTTTGGCAGAAAGAAATTTAAGATGGAGTAGATAAATGGTGCTGAATGCTATAGGGCTAGTAGATGTTGAGGAAGCTAGAAGTGCTGAGAGCACAGCTTCCTCTTTGAGTAATATTCAGAGTAAAGAAGGAAGGGATAATGCATAGGAAATAGTGCATACATTTTTCATTTGAGAAGCTTGGGTTTGTGAGCAGACTTTTATTGCCAAAGGAAAGCACTGTTGAAGGTTTTTATTTATTTATTTTTGCAGTGCTGGGAATTTAAAAAACAACAACACACCACTAAAGAAAAGAATGTTTAATGATTACCCAGAGTTAATTAAATTTGCACATATTAGGGCAGTAACTTTTTTTTTTTTGCTGTGCCTCATAATTTTCTTTTTGAAATTGCTTCTCTTTTAGGCTCTGTCCATGTGGAGTGGCAAATATGTAATTCCCTCATGTCTCTTCCTTTCTATTATATGAAATGATTCAGACCTAGTCAATATGAGCATTCCATCTTTTGACCAAAGGAATTAGTTTAGGGAGAAACATATAGCTCCGGCCAAGAGGTTTGGAGTACTCCCAAGGGCATTTTTCTGTAATCATTAAGAAAATGGCTGGATTTCCCTCTGGTGTTTAAAGTATTAAGGACAATGAGAATAACAGAAAATGAAAGATACAGAAGTGATAGGAACACAAAACACACATAGAGAGGACATACAGAGACACAGAGAGAAAGATGGTCTTTTTAGACTTCAATTTTTTTGCTGTCTCAAACCCCCGTGCCTGGGCCATAGCACAGGGGGGAGGGCCCTTGCATTGCACACAGCCAATCTGGGTTCGATCCTCAGCATCCCAGAGGGTCCTCTGAGCACTGCCAGGAGTAACGTCCAAGCATCACTAGGTCACTGTCACTGTCACTGTCAACCCATTGCTCATGGATTTGCTTGAGTGGGCACCTGTAACGTCTCCATCATGAGACTTGTTGTTACTGCTTATGCCATATCAAATACAGCCCAGGTAGCTTGCCAGGCTCTGTCATGAGGGAGAGGTACTCTCGGAAGCTTTCCGGGCTCTGTGAGAGAGGCGGAGGAATCAAACCCGAGTCAGCCGTGTGTAAAGCCAACGCCCTACCCGCTGCGCTATCACTCCAACCCAAGCATCAGTAGGTGTGACCCAAAAACTTAAAAAAAAAAAGGAACATTAGAACTTCCTGAATTTTTGAATCTGGTTGTAGGGCAATTCTGAATTTTAACCAATTAAAAAAACATACAAATAAAAGCTATAGCATGATAAGTAAAATACTAATTTCTGCACAAGTGGTGTCTGTGGGAATCAATTTCAGAGGAAACTCTGGGAGGTGAAGAGATTTGCCTTAGATAACGGTTACATCATTGTTTCTTCTGAAGAAAAGAGAAAAGACCAACACAAGAAATACAGATAAATGTTGTTATGGGGACAGGCAGTGTTGAGGAAGTTGATATTAAATGGCCCAAACTACCTAAATATAGCAGAAAAAAAGTCACCGATTTGATGCAAGAATATTACAGATTTTTTTCTCTCAACAAACTGTGAAGAATAAGAAGTCACTTTCATAAAGCTGTTATGTTACTAATTGTGTTTTTAATGTTCTATTTTTTTGGGTCACACCTGGCAGTACACAGGGACTAAGCCTAGTGCTTAGTTACTTGCTCCTGGCACTTCTCAGGAGACCACATGTGGTGTCTTGAGAACTATGCATCTTTTCAGTATGTTGAACTATTTATCTAGTCTTGAGTGTTTTTTTAGAGGCTGACTCTAAGTACTGCAGGGAGATATAAAAATATAGGAGAACCCTTGAAGAATAAACAAATGTACACTTTTTTTAGGGTTGGAATACATGACCAATTGCAGCCTTGCTATTTGTGGATGTGGCTTTGAACTCCTCTAAGCACTAAATAGGATGCATTGATATTATTAGCCACAGCCAAATCAGAATATGCCTTATGAATATGGTTCTGAAAAGTCTCTGGTTTTCTTTATTTTATTTTCTCTTATTCCTCTCGAATATAAGATGCAGGGCATAGAGATTTCAATTTAGAACCAGTAGATATGCCCTTTTCCATAATAGTGAAGACAAAATGATGAAGTATTATGAAGGGGCCAACGATTCCTGGAGTCAGAGTCTTGTATCTATTTTACCCAAGTGTAAAAGTTCTTATAAGAATATTATTTATTGATAAGTTGTCAAAATAGAATCAGCACTGCTTACTTTATTGAAATTGGAAAGTTGATTGTGTTCAACAAGCTTGACAATTTATGTGGACAAACCTTAGGAGAGAAGTCAGTTTTTTTGAAATAGTATACTAGACTGCATCTAGTTTATTTTATTTAATTGAATGCCAATAAATATATTTCAGCATATGCCATTTCTCTTGTTACCTTCTCTCCACTTGACAAGTGTTCATTAAGCAAAAGCTCTGTGTGGGAGGGAGTGGCGTTGGGGAAGCGGGGGAGGGAGGGAGTTAGAAACGACAAGAACTAAATTATTAAATTATTTGCAGTACTTTCACCACTATTTCCTGAAAGGCTCTGACACAGGGTGACTGTTCCCTGTGTGGGCTGAGTTCGAAGAGACATTAGTCCCCATAGAGGTTCCAAAATGAATGCGCCACATTGCAGCCTAGCAGTGGGGATGTAATGGACAACTTGGGAACAAAATGCCTCGTGTACATTGCTCTGTCATGTTAAATAATCTACTGCTCCCTTTAGGATTTAAATTTCAGAAGTGGCTGGCATAACAGGTTTTACAGACATGGCTCAATATGCTTATTTTAGCCTGTGCTTATATAAAGTCTAGGTCAAGCTAAAAAAGAAATGTTGATTCTCAGCTCTCTCTTGACCTCTGCATCCCAATGATTATTTTCCTGTGTTGTTTAGTAAGTCCCTGGCTTATTTTTCAAGTTAATCATACCCAGGGGCCTCTATCTCTTATCCACATTTGCTTCCCATTAAATTAATGTGTTCTAGTTTCAGCAGTTGGCAAAAAGATGGTCTTACCTTCTTCCTGATGTACCATTTCATTTAATTCATGTGCTAATCAAATGTAGAAACTGGAGCTAGGAAAAAATACTTGATAAAATATTTTGAAATAATATTAAATATTTTCATAAGCTTGACTGGAGTGATAGTGCAGTGAATAGGGCGTTTGCCTTTCACGTGGCTGACCCAGGTACGATTCCTCCGCCCCTCTCGGAGAGCCCAGCAAGCTACCAAGAGTATCTTGTCCATGGCAGAGCCTGGCAAGCTACCCATGGTATATGCTATTTGCCTAAAACAGTAACAACAAGTCTCACAATGGAGATGTTACTGGTTCCCGCTGGAGTAAATTGATGAGCAATGGGATGACAGTGACAGTGACATAAACTTGGCAACTAATGTCCATACAAAGGCTAATGATTTCTCCAAATAGCCACTGTCTTTCATCTCTAAGTAAAGAGCAGCTTTGCTGGATGGGAAGAACACGTGAATCAGCAAGAGAAACCTGCCTTTCATTGTACCAATTATAATCATAATTGTAATATGCATAGCTTTGGTTTTTATTTAATCTGTCTGAGTCTTGTCAGTTTTAAAAACTTAAATAGTAATGTTGATATATTTTGTACTTAGTCAATAATTACCCTAAAGATGAGATTAAATGTATAGCTTGAAGACCCTTTGCTATAGTGACACTGCATTTCCCTCCAAGTTTTTGAGATGTAATATTGTGTAAATTTATGGTGTACAACGTGGTGATTTTATACAAATGTATATTTATAGATGGTTTAAACAATATTGTTAGTGAATGACTTCACCACCTCTCATATTTATCTTTCCTTTTTTTCATGTGGTGAGAACATTTAAGATCTATCCTCAGCTACTTTCAAGCACATAGCTTATTGTTAACTTTAGATACCATATTATACTTTAGAGTTTAGGGTGTTTTTGTTTTTAAAACATTTTAAAAATTTAGAAAATCATTGGCTAACATCTTTCTGGTTTTCTCTCATCTTACCCTTGGCAGTGACCACTCTACTTTCTGCTCCTATGAGCTTGACATATTTATTTATATTATTGAGTCACTGTGAGATATACAGTTACAAAGTTGTTCATGATTGAATTTCAGTCATACAATGTTTCAACACCCATCCCTTCACCAGTGCACATTTCTTGCCCCCAGTGTCCCCAGTTTCCCTCCTGCCCCGTCCCAGTAGCCTGCCTCTATGGCAAACACTTTTTTTCTCTCCCTCTTTCCCTTCACCCTGACTCCCATTTTCCTTTTAGTCCCTGTAGAATGCAATACTGTACTGAAAGGATATCACATATATCACTATACCTCCTCTCAGCACTCAATTTTTGTTCAGAGTGATCATTTCCAACTCTCATTGACTTTTTAATTTATCCATTTCTTTAAAAATAAAAGGCTGGTCAAAACTGTCTTTAATATACATGACAGTATGCATTGATAAGGAAAAAGACTCACAACTGATTTGGAAAACAGTTGAAGGAAGAGAATAGGTAATTAGGTCAGAGAGGTAGTACAGAAAGAGATAGAGCACAAGAATTGTTGACTGTCTGTTTTGGTTTTGGGGCCACACACAGCCATGATCAGGACTTACTTCTGGCTCAGTACTCCTGGTAGGTGTTAGGGGACCATATGGGGTGTTGGAGAATCTAATTTGGTTCAGGTGCATGCAAGGCGATAATCCAAACTGCTGTACTATATCTCCAGCCACATATTTATATTATTTGTCTGATAAGCATGCACGAATATATAATCAAGCAAAAGTATAGTTTAATTCCTTTCCTCTTTCATCATTTATAGAATCACAAATTGATAGTAGTTCTCAAAGTGTTCTACATGCCCACTCAATAAATTTTATCTACAAATCTTCTAGGACAATATCGCAGTGATACACACACAGGCACACACATGATAGTTTTAGAAATTATTACAACCTAAAATGTACATCATTATGAGAATGGGTTAGATTAATGGTGATAGTCTTCTATAGTAGAATAATATGTAGTCATCAAACAAACTCAGAATTAGCTATAGAAATAATACCTTGCAGGGACATCATGATATTTTCATTGAATAAAAGTTAGAATTTAAACAACTATTAGAAAGAAATGATGCTACTTTAGATCATTGATTCTTTTGGATTTTAACCCATCTGATAAATAAATAAGATGTATGAGTTCTATACCAGAAAAATGTTCATACAAAAAAGCATTTTGTATATGATTTTATGTGAGCATGTTTTAGATCTAAAGGTAGCCTATAGAAACCTCATGAATGTCCCCAACAGAAAGAGATAGATTGAAGCTAGTGACCTATATCTGTAACATTTTAAGAAATAACTCTTTGTAGCCTTTCCAGAGAAAAACAAATAGTTGCTTAGAAGTAACTAGAGCTAAAGAGACATTTTTTCCCAAGGTTGCATATATAAAGAATACTATGCAGAGTAATAAATAATTTTATCAACCTTAAATCTAGTAATGAGTTTGACCTTTCCCACATATAAGAAATATCATAGAGTATTCATCTTTCTCTGTCTTACTCCAAGGCCCTTAAGTTTCATTCATGTCTTCACAAATGATGGCATTTCCTTCCTTTTTCATGGTAGAATGTTCCATTGTGTGTGTGTGTCTGTCTCTGTCCCCCCTCTTTCTCTTCGTCTTATGTATTTATTCATCTGTTAATGGACAGTGAGGATTGTTCCATGTCTTGACTGTTATGGTTAATGCTGCAATGAATGGGGGAGTGCGGCTCTTATTTAGAAATACTGGTTTCATTTTTTTCCCACCCACTACAGTCATCAGTTACCTAATAATATGAGTATGGCATATGTGGAACAATATATATAAACTTTTGGAGGATCTTGAAGTCAATGCCCTCTAAACCACTTGAATTCCTAAATCTTCCGAATAGTTATTTGAGCCAGGAAAATAACTTTTCTTTTAAACCATTGATTCTTGCACAGCAAATGCTCAATTAGTCAAAATGTTTAAGCACCGAGCTGATAATTGGATTATCTGGTCCACTGAGGGTTAAGTTAAATAATCATTTCCACTGTAGACCTTTGCGAAACTCTTTTTAAAATGCTTAGATTCATTTTCCTGCCAGAGGCAATATTGTTAAAAGAATAGGCTCTAGTGGCAAGATGTTATAGGACATTATGGAGTCTAGAGTTGTATGTTTAAATAGACAGGCAATAACTTTAGGTATTTGAAGAGCATTTTGGGGGTACTGCTAATCTTATACACGCTCTTTCCCCCACCCCACTTGCATTGGAACTTTTTGTGATTGTTTTTCTCTGAAAGTAGAGTAGTCAAAATCTTCTATTGAACTGAGAGTCATGGTTACCTGGATTACTATAGATCAAGACTTTTCTCCATCTGTTAGGTGAGATATCAATGGAATAAGCTTCTGCTATATTTGACACCAAGCTGCCAGCCTGGATTTAGAGATGAAGGTTTAAAAAATGCAATATACCAGCTTTAGTTTTCAGTGCCAACTGCAGAGATCAATATCATTTGTACACCACAGCGGGAGCATTTGTTAAGAAATCACTCTGCCTCCAAGTCCCAGGGAGAGTATAAAGCTTCACATTTTGTGTTTATATGGCACAGTTCTCTCCATGCTTAGTAACGAGCCCTTATAAGTCCAAGTGAGCAGTGCTCTCTGTGTGTTCTATTTGTAATTTGGTGGCTGGCTCCTTCCCTCCTCCCAATTTTATTGATATTCACTGATTCACTTTCAAGCTAAGGGGACTTTGGGGAGAGCAACTCAAACAGAGGCAATATCAGGGGAGTAGATCCACGCAGGTGTAGGGTTGAAGGGGACCTGAGAGCTAAAATACCATGGTGGGCTGAGGAGCTTATGGGATGGAATCTGTTCTGAGGGAAAATAAGCTAAATTAGCAACAAGGCCCAAGAGTTGGAGGAAGATATTTCACTCACATGAAGTATATCTCAAATTCAAGTCTTTATTTTTTTCGAAAGCTTTTTTAAAAAAAAATTGATGTACCATGATTTACAATACTATTAATGATGGTTTCACATATGCATAATTCCAACACCACACCCATCACCCATATTACTACCTCTGTCTTTTATGTACCCACCAAAGCCCCTCTCTTTCACTCTACCCCCTCATCCCCTAAAAAACAGTTCTGTGGATCAATTCTCTATTGACTCTTTGTTACTACCTACCTGTGATTCTTTAAGTCCCACACATGAGCGACATCATTCTATATCTATCTCTTTCCTTCTGACTGATTTCATTTACTCTAGTTCCATCATGGTACTGAAGATTGCATGACTTTTTCTCCTTTCTTAGAGCTGCAGGGTAGAGAAATGGAAATCAAAACAACATTGAGATAGCCTCAGAATTACATATATCCAAAAGTCTGGGAATAAACAGTGTTGACAGGATTTTGGTGAGAAAGGAAATCTCATCTAGTATTATTCATGGGAATGCTGCCTGGTTCAACTTCTATGGAGAGCAATATGAACGTCTCTCAAAAATAGAAGTAAAATTTATGTGTGACCCAATGATATGACCTCCTTGCTTTTACTCCCCCCAAAGACATCAATTTGAAAGAACATATACACACTTCTGCTCGTTGCAGTTCTTAATACAATAGCCAAAATATGGAAACAACCCAAATGCCCAATGACAGATGAATTGATAAAGAATTTGTGGTATAGATACACAAGGAGTACTATGCAGCTCTATGCTATTTATGTCTTTTAATCTCAAAACTCAACATTAGTGACTCCTTGCTACAGAAAAGGAGAGATAGTGTGACAGAAAGGAAGAATGCAAAGATGCAGCTACCTTAGATTTTTTTAGGCTTAAAAGGACTTTAAATTAAAAGATCCCAGAAACTAGAGAGATAGTACAGTGAGTAAGGCAATTGGCTTGCATGTGGCTGGCCTGTATTTTGTCCCTGACACTCCATATGGTTCCCTGACACTCACCAGGATTGATCCCTGAACACAGAGTCAGGAGTAAGCTCTGAGTTCCCAGATGTGCCCTGCTGCCCCAAACGAAAAATAACCCCAAGAAAAATTAATTAGATGATCACATGAACATTGTTTTTTTCTGTCTGTTGATCAAATTAGTTGGCTTATTTGTTGCTGGAAAGTAGGATTTTGAACTCTCCCAACTATTTTCATTGAATGATATTTCTATGATTCAATCAGTTTTTATTTTCTGAATTTTTTGTCTTTGTAGTTATGCTCAAATTTTTTATGTTCCTAATATAATTACCATATATTATGGTACATTTTCATTTCACAGTTAATAATTTTTTGGTTCTATGATTTATTTTGGCTGATATTAGTGTAGCTACTCCAGTTCCCATAATTTTCTAGGGAAAGTGACAGTTGTTGGTTTGCTGTTGCAGAAAATGTAATATTGATTTTTGTTTATTATCAAAGCTACATCCTAGTGGGAGAAGGCCAAAAAGAATGTAAATATTAGAGAAATAAACACGATTTCATTAGGAATCACCAATCTTTATTCTTGATTTTTATTGGAATGTTGGTAGGAGAAGTTATGATATTTAAATAGTTGTTTCTCACATTACTTGAGCCAAACGCCAAAAAACTTCAAAGTTGTACTTTAGAAATATGCTTTTAGCTTGGAGTCAGGGAGATGGCAGTGTTTGTGTGGGTTTTTCATTATCTGGAGTTCAACTCCATTGACATTCCAATAACATTTTAGTTGATGAGAATAACTTGTCTAAAGTTTATTACCCTGTAGCACCCAAGCAACACATCCTAGAGTTATCCACAGTTCTTGTTTCTCCATGTACATCTCTATTACTTGTGCCTTTAACTTTGATGTCTTGCTCTATTTATCCCAGTTTCTCACATCCACTCTACTTGCTTACAGAAGTTAATAGCCTCTATATCTTCTCTCTATCATCAAAACAGATTTTATACTCCTAATATAACGCTTTTCACAATGCATGGTGATTCTCTTCTTGTATATCTGACTCTAATTACATTAGAAGGTGAACTGTGAGACTTAGTGCTATATAACATATCTTTGGTTTTTCCTGGTTGACATCTGGTGCATAATGCATGTATAATAGATATTTGAACCTCTTGAGAACTTGAACATGAGCACCCAATATATTTATACAGCTACATGGTTTATTTGGAGAATAAAAGGTGAAAATTCAGAGTGCTTGCCAGATGTTCATTATTATGAATGTCACCTTAGAAGTCAGGGAAAAATGATCATATTATGTATTTTCTTATATATTTAATATTTAATTATGGAGATCATCTATATTGATTAGAATAGTAATTGACATATGGTCTCTTTAGCTTTTGTGTTTCTCTTGATGAATTTGTAGATGTTTAGCATACAGCAGATTGCAAGTGATTCTACATTAAGTATAGTTTTACCAACATTTATAATAATGTAAATAATATTATAAAATAGTGGAGTATATAACTTGCTGCTTGGTTGAAATTGTTTTATGTCTTACCTAGAATATAAAGTAATCCTTCCAAAGTAGAAACTTTTCTATTCCCAGTATTGCATTGTTTTCCATTTGTCCAAGAATGTGGCAAGCGTAAATTGTTTTAAGGCTTGCCTTATTTTTTAAAAGAAATAGTTTCTATTAAACACTTAGGATTCTTTCCAGGCTTGAAAAGATATAAAATTCTGAATTTGGGGGGTTTTCCAAATAAGTGTAGCATAATTTTACTATTTTCTGATGAAGAAGTTGAAGTTATATAAATGGCACAGATATTTCAGTTGTCAAGAATCTACATTTCTTAAGTTTAGATCAGTGCTTCATCCTCTGTGTTATTTAACAAAGAATTTAACAGTCTTGACATTTTACCTGCCAAAATTCCAGCTGTTTCTTCAGAGACTGACAAATTATTTTAAAATTCATATAGATAATAAAGGTACCCAGAATAACCAAAGTAGTCTTGAAATCATGATGAAAAATAATTTTCCCAAACTAAAAATTTACTACAAAATTATAGTAATTAGGACAATATGGCTGGAGTGATAGCACAGTGTAGGGCGTTCGCCATTCATGTCGCAGACCCGTGTTCGATTCTTCCGCCCCTCTCAGAGAGCCTGGCAAGCTACTGAGAGTATTGCGCCTGCATGGCAGAGCCTGGCAAACTACCTGTGGTGTATTGGATATGCCAAAAACAGTAACAATAAGTCTCACATTGAGAGATGTTACTGGTGCCCGCTCGACCAAATCAATGAGCAACGCGATGACAGGACAATATGGTATTGAGATAGCAGTATATGTAAGTATCAATATTACAGAATTCAGAAACCAGAAATCAATTCACATATTTATGGTCAGCTTAATTTGAAGGGTCCAACTGTTTCGTGCAACGATAGCTTTTCTAACATGTTGTGTGGTAGAACTGCTTATTCACATGTAAAGATAAGATCAGTGTCTCAGTTATACATATACTAGAATTCAAAATGTTTCATTAACCGGAATTTTAGAATTAAATGCTCTGAAACCATTAGAAGAAAACAAAGTTGAAAGTCTTTATATCCTTGGGTTAGGCAATGACTTCTTAGATATGGTTCCAACTCACAAGCTACAGAAACAGAAGTGGGGAAAATGAAAAACTTTGTATATTAAAGTTCTTATCAGGAAGGTAAAGTCAGTTAACAGAATGGGAGAACATATTTGTAAACTAAACTGTTATGGAACTTCTAGAATATAATAAAAATAATGAACTCAATATTTAGAAGACAAATAAAGTTAAAATGGGAAAAGAATTTGAATATCTTTCTACAGAAAGAATATATTAATATATTAATGCCTGTAAATGCATGAAAAGATTTTTAGCAGCAGTGATCACTAAGAAAATATAAATAAAATCCATAATTTTAGGAATATCATTCACAGGCATAAACTGAAGAGAAAATAAACTATCTCTGCACACAAAGCTCTATGAAATAAAAAAAACAATTCATGTCCACTTATTCTAAAATGTTTATAATAATGGTAGCACTGTAGCACTGTCATCCTGTTGTTCATTGAGTTGCTCAAGCGGGCACCAGTAACGTCTCCATTGTGAGACTTGTTGTTACTGCTTTTGGCATAACAAATATGCCACGGATAGCTTGCCAGGCTCTCCTGTGTGGACAGGATACTCTTGGTAGCTTGCCGGGCTCTCTGAGAGGGACAGAGGAATCGAACCTGGGTTGGCTGTGTGCAAGGCAGAAGTCCTACCAACTGTGCTATCGCTGTGCTATTGTTTATAATAATATTTTTCATAATAGCCAAAATGCAGAAATAATATAAGAAATGGATCAACCAAATATATCTACACCATGGAATATTTCTGACAGTTAAAATTAATTATTAATACATACTACCATTTAGATAAGGCTTGAGAACTTAGTGAAAGAAATTTGTCATAAATTTATTTATATGAAAAGAACAGAATAGGCAAATCCACACTGACAAAATGTAGAATTGGCTCTAAGTAGTATGGTGAGAGAATAAAGCAAAATGACTGCTTTAACATGAGGTTTGATATAACATGAAGTTCCTTGTGTGAAAAAATATCATTCTCTAATTCAGTAGTGGTGATGGCATCCCAATTCGAAAATATACTAAAATCACTCAATTTTATATTTTAAAGGGGGAGTTATATCGTATGTGAATTATAGCTTAATGAATGTGTTGTCAGAAAAGTTCCATAAGAAAATATAGTTAATAACACCATTTTACAAAGTAAAAAAGTTGTTGACATTTGTTTATAAGTCAGATTAATTGACAATGACCAGAACATCTGAGATTTGAGTCTTGGTTCTCCAACTCTAAGTCTTAAACCTAACTTTATTGCTACCTATCACAATACTGGGTTATGCTATTGCTATAAATGAATGTGGTTCTTCATAACATTAGGATAATGTCAGGAGCTGGAGCAATAGCACAGCGGGTAGGGCATTTGCCTTGCACGCGGCCGACCCAGGTTCGATTCCCAGCACCCCATATGGTCCCCTGAGCACTGCCAGGGGTAATTCCTGAGTGCAGAGCCAGGAGTAACCCCTGTGCATCACTGGGTGTGACCCAAAAAGCAAAGAAAAAGAAAAAAAAAGGATAATGTCAGTATCTTTAACAGTCCAAAATCAGCTTACTTATCCTAATTTTACTGACACTTCTTCATGCCTATCTATAAATTAGGAAAAAAAATACCTTGTTTAAATTTAAGATGAGTCACATAAATTTAGGTGATTCAATCTTTCTTTATGCTACCATGTGTGATCAACACAGCCTAAGAACTATTTGGTGATATTTTAGAACATATCTATGATTAAATATACTGTCCTGGGTATATAAAATTAATTCCTCGTGTTTTATCATTGAAGAATGGATTTTGTGTATCCATGAACGATTTGCTCTCATTTTCTCAGGAGTGAGTAGAATTGGCCATTTGTCTAAATTTGCACTTCTCAAAGATTTTCTATTTATGGGAATTTCATGGCACTACTTCTGTTATTTTTCTATTCCTCATATTCCCTTACAGAGATTCAATTCATACACCCTTATTACACTCTGATATTGCAAATAAAGTCTTTCCCATAGGTGAGGCATGTAACATTCTCAGCTTCCTAGAATACAGGCAGGGCCTAGGAAAATATCAAATTAAGGTTGGTGCACTGACATTCTTGGAAAGGACTAAAAGGCTTTTCCAAAGTATTATTCTTAATAAATTTGCGTATTTGATTACTAGTTTACATCAAACTAGAGCTAGTGAGTTAGAAGTTTTAGGGAGACTGGATGAGGGATACACACTGGTACAACAATAAAAGACAGCTGAGAGAACAAATTAGCATAGACATCCTAAACGTTTTCAATAATTTGATTGAAATGACAACTGCGATCAACAATGGCATAATTGTGAAGTGCACTTAGATTCTAAATAGATTGCAAGACCACCTAGCCGAACTGTTGGTGGACTGTAAAACAAGTGTATTCCGCAGCAGTCCAGCTACCAGCAGGAAAGCATAAAATATTTGAGGAGAGCATGACCTTGAGAGAAAGAGATTTCTTGGGAATGGGATGTCACCAACTTGTGAATTTTCCTACCCAGTGGAGGAGAAAAGGAGCAGGCTTCTCTTTCATCTTTAAGTGACTGAGAGGCTGAGAGTTTGCTATTTGTAGCTCAGAGTAGAGACTATCTGTGACAATGGAAGTGTTGTTCTGTTCTGGTGACCACTAGCCCCTCTTTATCAACTACATCTGGCTAAAGGCAACTGCATAATTAATTTTTTCACTCTCATTCATTTTTATTAATCTACATTGAATGCCAAGAGGCACATTTTTGCTGTTGGATATTGTATTGGTAGGTCTGCTGTTTCTTCATGTGTAACAATAGTGGCTAGTTTATTAATGGTTTGTTATACTACACTAAGCATTGACTTCTCTTGTCTTTTTGATCTTCCTCAAACCACATTTATTTTTTCAATACTTAATGTTTATTAGCACATAACTTGGGAATGGCCATTTGTTGTGGTTATAGGCATTGCATATACTCATTAAAAATGTGTAACATGTTAAAGCATGAGTTAACACTAGTCTTTCACAATATATAATCCTTCAGTCATGATGCATGCAATTCATCGTATTATACAAAATTATCATGAATGTATTGAATAACCAGGCATTTCCATAAGCACATGCTCTTTAATGTGACATTGAATTGCTTACTTTCACTGTATCTTTAGGATATCAAAGATTAAGTAGAGAGCCAAATGAATTCTTCATAAAGACATAATCACTAACTTGATTTTATTCATGAGAAAATGAAGGCACTTCACTCTCTAAAATTACTTAGACAGTCTAAGTAATTGACATATTTTGGGCAGAACTTGATTTTATTCTAGAATCTGTGCTTTTAACCAAAGTAGGTATCTTTTGTAGACGTGTCCTATACTCCTTTTTGTAAAAGAGTGAAAAAAAACAAAGTATACTCTTATACATTTTTTATGTTAGGGGGGAAAACACTTTTATTAATTAAAATTGTAGCTATAATTACATCTGGAGACTTCATTCATACTTTCTGCATTATATCTTCATTTAGTTATCTAAACTCCTAATCTTTGTCGACTACTTTTGTATATATGCATGTATTTTTTTTTCTACAGCACCTTTGAGATAGAATAATTCCATTTGTCTTATTTTGAAATCATCTTTGTTGAATAGTAAGTGGATTCCTTGAAGATGAAAAGATTTTCATCCTTGAAATATATGTTCAGGAGATCCCTAAGTACCCTCATATGTTTGGTATTCGGAAACCTGAGAAAACATTATCACCTCTACCTTGGAAAAACCTCATTTGCTCCATAATGATAGTGAGGCTTGGGGAATTTTTGATGCGGTTTTTTTTTTTTTTGGTTTTTGGGTCACACCCGGCGATGCACAGGGGTTACTCCTGGCTCTTCACTCAGGAATTATCCCTGGCGGTGCTCAGGGGACCATATGGGATGCTGGGATTAGAACCCGGGTCGGCCGCGTGCAAGGCAAACGCCCTACCCGCTGTGCTATTGCTCCAGCCCCTGATGCAGTTTTCTGTACAGAAGGTGCCTTCCTCTTTGATACATAAGCAAATTTTGGGGTTCCACTTGTACTTTTTATTTTCCAAACGGGATAATTACATAAGAAAAAAAGTTTTCACTTGAATATTCTTATTCTAGGTGTATTGGAAGCCTCAGTTGATTCTGTCTAAGCAGGAATGCCAGTGACCAATGACTGGAGAATGAAGATTCAGAGGCAGTTCCTAATAAATGTCCTAGGATGCTGTCATAAATTAGCAAATCAAACATGCACCATATGAAAGGCATCTGCACATTTTCTCCTTAATAGTTTCTATTCAAACATCATTAATCCATTTATAGCTAGGAAGCTGAGGTATAGAAAAGTAATTTATCCACAGTCATACTGGAAGCATGAAGAGAAACTAGTTAAACCTGGATATGTTTCTTCTAAAACTGCCTCCTAGTGAAAATGAAGCAGTAGACAGCTACTTTGGCTCTTCATTGAATCTTTCATGGGATACATAGAAAACTCCGTGCTCTTTTCAGTAATATCTCCTTGGTATCTGTGTGAATTAGTCTTTATATTTAACCTCTCTGTGCCTTCATTTTCTGATGAATGAAATCAAGTTTCTACATTGCTGGTAAACTCTTATGTTGCCTTTTATAATAAACTAGATATAGTGGCTTACACACTTTTTTTCTTTAATCTCTCCTTTTACTGATCTAGAATAGTCTTCATATCGTTATCCTAATTACATCTGCAAACGTCTTTCGCCATTGAAAGTAATAACATAGGTTCTGGAGATTAGCATATGGACATCTTTGAGAATTTCTTATGCTGTTTGCAAAATCCTAATAATGTTTTCTTCCAAAAGAGCTTATTAACTATTTATTTATTAAATCAATGTAGTTTTTAATTGAAACTTATTTAGAAAGAAGAGAGGAAATCAAGAGAGAACACAGGTAGCAAAGAAACATAGACAAGCAAGCAAGGTATGTGTTCAAGGGAGAACACGAACTTGAAGAGCTAGGCTTGTGAACTATATAGCACATGATACTATGGTGCTCAGTACTATCATTTGCTTCATGGGAAAGATCTGAATCTTCTTGGCTCTTCCAGTGTTGCAAATCACTGAAAGAGCCTAGCCATTACCCTTCCCAAGTGGAAATCCAACAGGAACCAGAGGCAGGTGAATATATACACACACACACACACACATATATATATATATATATATATAACTTCTTAATACAGAGAGGGTAATCATAAAACTCCTTTCTTCTCAATACATAGAGGGGCTCAGACATATAGGGGCTCCTGAGCCCATGGAGTGCCTTTGCACCCCGTCTTTGCTGGAGTTTCACTTTAATGCAGGTTGCTCCTGGGCTTCCTCGACCCAATCTTCACACTGGTCTCCATCCACCCCCAGTGTCGAATCGTTCCTTGACATAGATTACATGCTTCAATAGCATGTTAAATCTCCACACTTGCATGACTCTTGAGCATTACAACAAGTCAACTAAAGGTTAGTTTTAGGATCTATCTCAGCAGAAGCCCTTCTCCATTTTCTGTAGCACTGTAGCACTGTCATTCCGTTCATTGATTTGCTTGAGTGGGTAAACCAGAAACCTATCCATTGTGAGACTTGTTGTTCCTGTTTTTGGCATATCGAATATGCCACGGGTAGCTTGCCAGTCTCTGCCGAGCGGGCGGGATACTCTCAGTATCTTGCCCAGGCTCTCTGACAGGGTCGGAGAAATTGAACCTGGGTTGGCTGCGTGCAAGGCCAACTCAGAAAGAAAAATTCTGCCCCACATATCTTGATATAAGCTGTCCAAGGAGAAGGAGATTGGATTCCTTCTTTTAAGGTGATAAGTACAAGACTCAGGACAGGGATCAGATCAGATCTGTTTGTGATGAGTTTATTTTCTCCTGGGTTGTCTCTCCACTAGGAAGCTCTAGGTCAGGGGCTTCTCCAGGCCCTCTTTACCTTCTACCACTGGGTACAGAGATTTGATGCTGGTGCTCTCATAACTTTTGTTGTGTGGAGACATCCTACCCCCGTGAAGGGCAGCACTACCCTGCTCCAGCCCCTCTAGTTGCTATTTCCAAGCAGGCATAAGATGCAAGGTGCAGTGACACCACTCTGCTCTCTGAACTATGTCTTCTCTTTCCTTTCCCCATCTTCTTGCCTCGGCCATTGCTGCTTGCCTTGTTTTGGAAGAGAAAACTTGCTTCCGTGTCATTATGCATTCATCTAAGACTATGTTTATCAAATAAACTTTATAGATCTCCTGAGCCTTAGTTCTTAATAACCGAAGGCAAGCTTTTGGAATTTAACAAACCTTTTCTCTCTCAAAAATCTGGTCTGTCACAAATCAAAAGCACCTTTCTTTTAAGATTCCATTTGTTTTCAAGTTTTAAAATCTTATTTTGAAACCTCAAAGCCAGTAAATGCTATTTTTGCTATTCCTCTAACACAATGACAGTCACTGAATAATAAATGGGGAGAGGGTCTCCAGGCAACTAGAATATAATGCAACATTTTTATCTGGTGACATAGATAACAATGTGATACAACATAGATCAAAATGTGAAGCAGGTGGTACAGGTAATATGTGTAGTAGAAGTGGAGAGGATTCAGGGTTAGAGGGAACTTTATGATACTGGAGGGGGCTTGGGGGAATGACTGTTCAAGGCCAGCAATGTGGTTTGGGTTCTAAGAGGAAAGCGTGAGAGGTAGAAAGCCATATATAATCAGGAATACAAAAAAGGGAGCAAGATGCTCCGTATGCCTGAGGGAGCTTTTATGTAGAACAGTCCCAGGGATATGCAGTGTCTCCTGTCTTTAAAGGTCCACCTTAAAGGCCAAAGAGTAGTGACACTGTCCATCTGTGAGCTCTCAGAAAACAGAGTGAGGCAGGTTTCCAACCGTGGAACAGTTGGGATAGAGAAGGGAACCCTAAGCCAATGATGGATGGAGGGATTGCTCAGGATGGGAAAAGTGTGCTGAAAGTAGACAAAGAACAAAACATGATGTCCTCTCAGAATCTGTATTGCAAACCATAATGCTCAAAATAGAGAGAGAGTGTCAAAAGGAAAGTGTCTGCCACAGAGGCAGGGGGTGGGGTGGGTGGGGTGGGGGGAGGGATACCTGGGACATTGGTGGTGGAAAATGTACACTGATGGAGGGATGGGTGTTCAATCATTGTATGCTTTAAACTCAACCACGAAAGCTTTGTAACTGTATCTCACAGGAATTCAATGAAAAAAGAATAGAAAGAAAACAAAATGAATGGTTCTGGCTGCAGTTTATTCTCTAGAACCCAAAGCTCATATGAGAGCTTACCTTAAAGCTTTTTGGTATTTATTATACAATTATAAACTTAGTTTGAGGATAGATAGGTATATTAGTGTATGTATGGTATATGGATTGTGTGTAGGGTATGTATATGTGCTTATATGTCCAATAAGTGGATGGCTATCAAGGTGTGTCTGGAAAGTACAGTGTGTGGGGGATGTACATGTGTATTCAAGTTTTTGTATCATGAATGAAGTTTCTGAATTGTGTGCCTGTGCGTGCCAAATATCTGTAAGGGGATGTGTGTGAAATCAGTGGAAGGGATGTGTATAGGTGAGTGAAGATGCTTAGTATGTTGTGCATATGTGGTTGAAATATGCATGTGTGTTATGGTTCTTGGCTCCTAAAAGCATGGCAGCTTTGTGGAATATGTGTGATGTGAGGTGAGTTATTGTGTGTGTATGCCCATACAGACTTTTAATTTCTTAACTTCTTAGTGCCATGGTTTCCTTGTTTCTAAAAAGAGGGTGAGAATAATGCCAATTTCCAAGGGGTGCTGTGTGTCACTTCATAGAAGACCCTGTAACAATGCTGAGCATACGGATGACATGATGAATGTAGCTGTGGCTCAGTCCCATCACACACATACTCCTACGCTTTTGGGTCCTTTCTGCCCTTTCCATAGCTTGATGGCCCCTTGGAAGCAGCAAACAGTGACAGTGTATTATAAAAGCGTTAACTCCAAACTAGCAGAGATTTTCTTCTCCATGTCCCCGCTGATCTTCAGCATTTCCATTAATCTCTGAAGTCCTGATAACACACCCAATACCGAGCTGCTGGTTTTCAGAAACCTGCCTTGGCTGATGAAGAATAGAGGCAGCACTCCAGCATGCTTCGCTGGCAAGAAAAGAAAAACAAGCATTTTACAAGGACAATAAGTGGATGGCTATCGAGGACTGACCCCTGCTTCCACCACAGCTCATTAATAGGAGCACATGTGTGGTAAGCGGCAATGTCTTGGCTGCTGACATAACCTTTTATTTTGAACAAAGAGAAACGCCCATGTACACCCCTGGACTTCTTTCTAGGCTGAGTGGAATACCTCCGGCTGATTGTTTAAAGACTGATATTCAGTGTGGGCAGCTAGGAATCGGGGTGATGAAAAATTCATTTTGCCCTCACATTCTCTCTTTCTCTTACTGGACTCAGAAAAGTTTGGGGATTATGTGTTATATAATGAGAGCCCACTTGAAAGGCATTTTATAAATATTAGGGATTTTTTTTTACATTATCAGTGAGAGAATAGAAAATTTATTCTACTTCCATAATAAAACCAAGACCATATGATTTCTGCTAACTAGACAGCTGCATGGAGCATATATGCAATATCTGTGTATCTCCTGACCATCAAGCGTTATTACCTCTTGTTTTCCATTATTCGTTATCCCTTCATCCCCTACTCTGGTTTACTTAATAAACTCTCTTATTATAAGGTTGTCATCCTTATTTCTTAAAGGTTGTCAATCCGATACCTTATATCTTTGTTAACCTTATATCAATTTTACAGCTTACACAGCTCAGTAACCTGTCTCTGATACACTTCAGGCACATTGTAGATGTTCTGTACTTAATTACTGAATAAATAGGTGGGGCAAAACATTAAATCTCTTACTTTTTATTAGTGAATCACTGTGAAGTGTAATTACAGACTTACAAACTTTCATGCTTGCGTTTCAATGATTGAGTACACATCCCTCCACCAGTGCCCATTTACACCACCAATGGTCCCAGAATCCCTCCCACCACCCCCGCCCTATCCCCCCCACCCCACCTCACCTCTGTGGCAGGGAATTTACTTTTGCTCTCTCTCTCCTTTTGGGTGTTGTGGTTTGCAATAGAGGTATTAAGTGGCCAATACGTTTGGTCTATAGTCTACTTTAAGTGTGCATCTCCCATCCTGAGAGGGTCTTCCTAGCAGACTTTACTTGGTGATCCCTTCTCGATCTGAACTTCCTTTCCCCCCAGCATGTGAGGCTGGCTTCTAAGCTGTGGAGTAATCCTCCTGTTCCTTATCTCTAATATTCTCCCATTCTGTTACTTTATATGCCATAAATGAGTGCAATCTTTCTATGCCTGTCCCTCTCTTTCTGACTCACTTAACTTAACATGATACTTTCCATGTTGATCCACCTATATGCAAATTTCATGACTTCATCTTTCTAACAGCTGCATAGTATTCCATTGTGTAGATGTACCAAAGTTTCTTTAGCCAGTCTTAGCAAAATATAATATGCTGCCTTTATACTGAGGAAACCAAGGAAACATCAGTAAGATTTGGCAGGTTTCAAAGTTTCTTTTTTTTCTCTGAATTTTAATTTTTTTAATTGATTCACTGTGAGGTACAATAACAAAACTTTCATGTTTGAGCTTTGATCATACAGTCATCAAACACCCATCCCTTCACCAGTGCACGTTGTCCACTACCAAAATTCCCAGTATCTCCCCCTCTCATCTCCCTACCCTCTCCTTGCCTGTATGGCAGACAATTTGCATAATACTCTCTATCTCTACTTTAGCTACCTTCGATATTTTGAGACCAGTCCCACCACCACTCATACCTGCCAAAAAGGCAATGCTAGACAATGTGTTTTGAATTGCTTATTATGGATACAATACAATGTCATGTGCCCACTCTTGTGGCTGCGTGCTCTAGGAATTCTAAAAATTTAAATAATTAAGTTCTGAAGAGATCACTGGAGTAAGTTGTTCGGATCTGAGATTCGTTTGTGTGTCTCTGGATCATGGCTGTGTGGGAGCTTAAGTAGACAGTGGTTGGATGTGGCGTCATCTCAGGGTACCATCGGGAGGGGGAAAGGAGAAGGCTCCACTCCTTCCCTGTCCCGTGAGGCCTGGAGTTTGCCACCATCATCACTCGTACCTGAAGTTTGTTGCTGACTTGTAGAAATTGGCTGCCACAGGGGCTCCTAGAGGGCAGACGGAGGGACGGCACCTACCCCCGTCTACAGTAGCCCAGTGGAAACAGTCTATTGCAAAGTCCAGGGCCATCTTTGCAGCACGTTGCTCAGGTCCAAGATTAATTTGTGCTGGTTTCAAAGTTTCTTAACACAGCAAGATAAATATTGTATTTAGGAAAAAACATCAGGTTTCAAGTATTTTTTTGTTTTATATGTATGTTATAGTTAGGTGTGTTTATATATAATTTATATGTATACAGTTGTTTAGAAAAAGGAGTAGGTTATATTAGCTCTGGGTGAGGACTAGGTGGGGATTTTTAGTTTTCACGTTTGATTTCATTTAAAATTTGAATAGTAACATAGATGTCTAAATAATTATGAAAATAAAGATAACTTCTTCTAAAAATAGGTTTTCTGGCAAAAAGAGATTTTCTGGATCAGAGAGATAGTATAGGGACCAAGATGCTTGCCTTGCATGTTGCTGGCCCTCGTTAGATCCTTGGCACCACATGTAGTTCCTGAGTACCACCAGGAGTGACCCTTGAGTACAGGGCCAAAAATAAAGCCTTAAGCATTGCTTAGTGTGGCACAGCTGCCCCACTACTTAAAAAGAAGATTATGAAAATAATTTTCTTCCTTATTTTTGGGCATTCATATCCCTTCAAAGTCATGTCCTGTCTCTAGTTTGTTCTAGCTCTCTAGGGCAACAGAAACTTGGCACTAGAAGCTTTGAGAGGTATCCAGATGACTCGTTCTGCTTCATTTGTTGGGGTTGAAATTTTTGGTACTTAAAATACTCCATTGTCTAAGAAGGAAAAGGAAAAAAAAATCTAGTTGCTGACATAAAAGCTTGTTTAGTAGAAGACGTGAAATGGGAAACTTGCATTTTCTTCTCTGCTAAAGATAATCCCTGTTGGTTCTGGGTGGAGGGGTGTCATATGAGGTACTCTGGAGATTTTAGAGAATTTTCCCAAGTTCAGTCTCACTTATACCACTAATTGCATTTACTTAAAATCCCACCCTTATAGTTTAGGTAAGAATTAATGAGAATGACCTGCTTAGCCAAACAGATTCTTCTGAATGTGGGAACCAGCTAATTTATATCAGAATGGATTTACACCTGGTTCCAGATGACAATCTTTGACTGTTTAGCTGTCCTCAAATCTTTCCTCCTAGCCATACTATCTGAATTTTAGTAGGGCTTGGAAAATTTGAAATCCAATAAGGGACACAGACTATAAGCCAAGTGTCCTGCATAGCTCAACAATAAGAAATTAAAATAACCACTAACAGAACTTTCCTCTTTTTGCTTACTAGATACTGGCCTGTTCCTTATTAAGTAATTTGTATAATCTAATTTAATCCTTTCAGTCGTCCTCAGAACTATGTGCCATTATTGTTACCATTTTAGAAGATGGTCCTTAGGGGTGGGACTACCTTCCCTGAAGTCACACCTATGAACATTATCACTCCTGAGACAGCTTTCCCTACACCAAAAGACTATCATTTTTTAACCCACAAATCCACAAAGCAAATTTTCAGAATGCTTCAGTAAGGGAACATCCTACACTGTGCATAGTGTTGGTTCCTTTTTGATTGCTGGGTGACAGTTGTATTTTTTTTTTAAGGTGAAACAGTTTGAGTCATTCCAGAGGGTTTGGTGACTAAGATCTTTGTCAACAGCTAGTGGAGTATATTTTATAAGATTATCTTTGGCATGTTTTGCTTCATTATCAATGGAGTTTTGTGCCCTAGACTTAGTCCATGTTTAAGCTTGTACTTCATTTGAATATTCTCAGGAAATATCAAACTTCATCTGGCCATGATAGGAAAGGTTAATTTAATTTGCCAACAGGTGATCAAATACATGAAATGGAACAATATATTCTTTATTGACTTTATGTAACCATAATGGGAGAAGCATCACTTGCTTTGACTTATGTTTGTCGTTATAACATATATCTCATTAGCTAGAATTTTCCACATTTGCATCATGAAGTCATTATTACTTAGGACAGGGGTAGGTTGTTTACAATAGTCTGACCATATAAGGATGCTGAAATAGAACAATTAATTTCAGCACCAGATATTAGGGAATGAACACATGTGTCCAAATCTGAGATTAATCTTTAAGTATTGAAAGGATACATGGAAACCAGTTAATTGCCAGGATCTGAAAGTCAGCAGTCTAATCCGATTAAATATGTAAATGAGGGCAGTGGTATTCACTTTCAGTTTCCCTTGGGCTAATAATTAAATGATAGGTCTAGAAATTAATTTCTAGGTAGTAAGACTGCTTGACCAGAAAACACTACCTTCTGTTTTCAGCTGTTTCATGGCCTTACTCTTTTTATATGTGGCCATGGAGAAAGCGAGGAGAGAAATACACCATTAACAGATAGCTTTCTGTTTCTGCCTTCTTTCCGACATGACAGTCAAAATGAGAGAATATTTCTCCTCGAGGACAGTGTTATATTGCTACTTGACTTGTAATAAGCATCAGGAGAATCGCACTGGGGAAAGATGGAAACTAAACCTTGGTCATATGCTCCTGTTAGAGAAGCAAATTTCCAGGTAAATTCGAATATCTCATTTTTAATGGATAAAGCGCCCCTGCCTGCCTATATTAGCCTGCTATATCTCTACCTCCTCCAGCTCCCACAGGGAACACTGCCCTCAGAGTCCACTGGGGACATCTCTTGCATTGTCATCTTGACGTATTTAGCTTATCACATTTCTAAGCCCTTTATCCCTAGGTAGCTGTATGATGACAACCGAATGCTGTGTGATACATGTGTTTTGCTATTATTTTTCTGTGTGATTCTTTGTAGTTATATGTGACTAGGGGCTGGGGTCATCTGGATGCCAGCCTTGCTCTGGGCCTTCTCTGGAGTGGCAGAAGGAGAGGGCCTGCTAATGTCTTCCTAGAGAGTAACTCATTGCACAGTGTTTGTAATTTCTGTTTATTTTAATAATATTTGATATATCTAAATTACTTATGCAGTCCCTTTTATTCATCCCTTGGAAAGGTCTGTAGAATAAAGGATTATGCGGATAAATGAGCAATGAGAAAAAAATACAAAATTCTGTTTTTTATGGAAAGTAAATGGAAATAAATTAAATGGAAATAAATAAGAAAGATTTTGAATTGAAACCAGCAATGTTAATTGAGAGGCATTCAGATACCATTCAGGTTCAGATTTAGTTAGTTGTTTTCCAACTATTTTTAATTGATAGTTCTCAAAAGTAGAATATTCAAGTATAAACATGAAAGCAAACATGCTTGAACTTACTTCCATATGGGATCTTGATTGGAGGGGTGATTTTCTTCACTACTTATCAGTACTGTCTTTTAAAGTATATTTATTTGAAAGTGTCTTTTAAAAGAGTCTTTTACATTAAAAGTTTATCAGTACCACTGATTGCTCTCTCTCTATATATATAATGAAATACTATGGAAGAAGGTTATTTTTATTTTCTGGTAAATTGCCCCCAATCCCTTGCATAAAATAGTCATTTAATACTTGTTGAGTAGAACCGATAGTAACATTGGACTCAATATTTGAAGATTAATTATTATTCTTGGGTATGTATTCTTGGGTGTGTTGGAGATATGGTAGGAGCTGACAACACTCAGTGTAAATGAATGCATTCATGATTGCGGGATTTTAGGCCTGAGTAGTGGCGATATTGGGAGCTGAGTAGAAGTCTCTCTTGGCCATTTAAACAACTTTATGTTTATTGTTAAAGGCTGTTCTTGTCTTCTGTTAAAGATTAATGAATGTGTTTGTGTCTCCTTTTCATAAAATGGCAAAAGTGTTGGGAATAGAGAACATGAACTATGAATTTAAATACTACTGGATTTAAATCCCCACTATGACAATGACTTGCTGGTGACCATGGGTATTTTTTTAAAACATCTGGGCTCACAACATGTACAATGTATTTTACATGTACATTGTATTATAAAGTTGATAAACATAAACATAATTTTTTTCTAGCAATGAGTAAGTCTGACTGGGATCAGAAGATTTAGGGAAAAGGATTTACAACTCAGTGGACTATAATCTGATTTTGACTGACTATATGCAACAAATTGTATCTGTAGGGTTCATCTGAAATTTAAATTTTTGCTATTCATAGGTGAAAGAAAGAACAGCTAATGGCCTACAATTCATGTTTCATCAAGTGTTGGATCATTCACCACAGTCAATATATTATTCTCCTGTACAATATTTGAGCAGGACAAGAAGAACAGAGGGATGCTATTAAGTGGTAGCATTTAGATGAGGATGACTACATTTAATATCTTAAGATGGCAGTCACAGGATTAAATGGAAACTAAAGGAAACTAGAAAATGGAAATTCACATGCCCCTTTTTGGCCCTAGTATTTCTGGGTATTTTTTAACTCATTAATTGTGGTTCTTTATGAAGATCTGAAAAATTATCTTTGAGTGACCTAGCTTTGAAGTTTATATGCATGTTTTATCTGCTGCAGACCTAGAGTAAGTCACAAAATCTCACCAGGCCTTAGTTTTCTCATTTCTAACAGACACAATTTTAAGAACCAAAAAGAAATTAATAATTAAAATTTTCTTATGCCTTGTAGGAATTTGATTAATTTTATTGATTTTGAGAACCAATTTATTTGTTTTTTCATCACTGAAGAGAGAGTGCTTCATAATGTTGAAGACCATTTGGCTGGACAAGTTGATGTGCTTGACTTTAATTCTGGAAGGTCAGATTGCCTTAAAAAAGAGTAAAATGAAATGATATGTCACTATGTAAGGGCTTCTATTTTTCTGAAACCCTTGAAGGCAGGTGTATTTAGGAATTTTGTAATTTTCAGATGTTATAAAGATAATGCCATATATGTATATATTTATGTATTTGAGTATGAGGTAGTTAACAAACAAGTTAATAGTACATTAATAATTCTGTAGTGTATTATGTGAAATAATACACTGAATAATTATTTGATTATGAGGTACTTAAATATGTTAACAATACATATGCAATTCTTTAGCATATTTATGTATGAATTAATACACTAAATAATTATTTGAGTATAAGGTACTCAAGGAATATGTTAACAATACATTATTAGTTCTTTAATATATTACTGTGTGAAATTCTTTATTATATTATTGTACAAAATGTGTGAAGATTTATACTAAGTGGTATATGTAGAGACTATTAGTGGCTTATTTCTGTTCATGTTATATCCTCCCTAAACCAAAAAATAATATTAGGCCAGGTTTTGCTTCCTGTGCAGTGAGTAATGAAAAATATGAAAAGTTGAAGAATTTCAGCTAAACGACCAAGGATCTGTATATATTAAAATATCTGTTACTCTTACTTTATGATCTATTAATAATCTACTAGAGTTGAAGTCATAATTGGCCATAACCATGAGACGATAGAAATAAATTTTGAATACTGGCTTCTCATTAGGACTTGCAAGTCCCAGGACATTCAAACACTCAGATTCATAGTTTTGTGGATTTTTGACTCTCTATGGAAAAGTGTCCAGTTCAAAAACTACTGGATATACAAAGAGCATACTATGCCCTGCTTGTGATCTTATCACATGTAATTTGTTGCTATATGGGTGGCAGAAGATCTCACAGCAGACCTTCCATTAGACAATGCTCACATCAGGGAGAAGTAGTTTAAAAATGAATCACTTAATTCTTTTTTATTCGTTGAAAAATCATACCTAGACTTTCAAAGAAGTACATTTGACCCAGTGTCCTTTGCATATGGGGAATTTTGTTCACGTTCAGAAATTTGAGAAGGTAACCTCTTAAGGCAGGCTGAGCAGTGACTACCTGTGATAGTCACAGTAGCGATGAGAAATCTTTGACGTTTTTCCCCTCTGAGGCCCTTTCTGCATCTCAGCAGTCCTTGAAAAGACCTTCATGTGTAGCTATTAAATTTACCTGCTTGTCAGAATCTCAGGAAAAGAAAGTCAAATTTTCAGTCTCTACTATCCTAGCAGATTAAGGAGGAGTAGAATTCTATAAATCTTATTTGTGTTTTTTTTTTTTTCTTAAGCTTCAGCTAAGTTTTGTGACTATCTTGCCTTTGAGGTTAAGCATTGGAAATCCTGTTTGGGGAGAGAGTGTTTTAAGGTACATGGCATTTAATGGAGGTTTCTTAAGAAGTTGTGCATTTTGGAAGTTTTAATGGGATTTTAATTATTGGACACTGAAGACTTATTGTTTCTCAAAAACCTCTTTTATTCACCTTATAGTCTTTCCACACTATAAATTGTGACCGCAGTAGGAGCAAGAGTTATCTAAGAAGCGTAACTGTTAAATTTTATTTCCATTTCTCGGCCTTGTCATGTGAAGTTCACTGTAACACTTCTGACCTTATGATATTATGTTCATCTAAGGGGTTCTTGTCGTGATTTATCCCAGGGCGACTAAAATACAGTCACAGTCCACTGTTGGGTAATGGTTATCCTCAAAGTGCCCAGACACATTGTGTACTGAGTCTGGGCAGGATCCTGGTCGTGGGGCAAAGGGAGGTGAGTGCTTATAGAAACTCCTCTGGGAGCAGTTGATCACAGCTCACTTTATTGCCAAGTACACATCATTTTATCGAGAGTGTTGGCTTGCAGGAGGCCCAATCACATAGAACTTAACACTTTTGGCCTATTACCTTTTCTATCCTGCTATGCCCCTGGTCCAACCCCCTTCAAGACTATATGTTGTGGCTAAAGGCCTATGCATCAGTATCAGCATTTTAGGCTTAAGTAACTAGGGGATCGAGTGAGGCTCAAGGCTGGACACATGATGCAGGCACCCGGTTTAGCTAACTCTGACCAATTGCTGCCTCTTGTGAGATTTCACTTCAGGGTCGCTTTGCAAGGTCTGTTTTTTCCTGCTCCAGTGCCAGGCCGCCCTGCTCCACGGTCTACACTGTCTCAAGGTGGTTCAAGCAAGAGCTACTGGATCAGGGACCTACAGGAGCCTAAGTATTTCCTGGGTCGGTTGGGGAAGTTAGTAAGATTATTTTCAAACTGGATAAAACCCACTTACTCTCCAGTCAGTAATTGCTGGTGGAATGGTGAATTCAATGTTATACAACTTTTTAATTTTAAGGAGGACATCTGAATCTTAATGGAAGCTCAACAAATATTTAAATGAAGATAATTCAACAGCTATATGAATGAGGTACTAAACATATCATCATTTAAGCTGTCCATGGAGTGTGAGAATGTGAATTATTTCCAGTAAAACTTATTTCCCACCCTTCAATTAGAGACGGTGCACATTTGTCCAAGTCTTTGATGTGGCCATAGTAATTTGATTTGTTTTGGCTCAGAGACTGTAAACCAAAGTGACAGTGTGCCAGTGTGAGTGAAAGAAGACCTTCCGTATGTGCAGTTGTGCCATTTCCTCAAGAGGAACATGCTTTCTGTAGTCTGCTCACCCACACAGGGTGAGAGCAGAAGAGAGACATGAGACAATGAGATTCTCACTTTTAGCTTGAAACTGAGCCCACATCAGACTGACTTAGATAAATCGACACCTCGGAACCCTCAGATGCCTGATAAAGAGTAAATGATAGTTGTGATTGTTGCTACTATTGTTATTATTGTTGTTGTTATTATTATTATTATTTTGTCTCTATGTCACTACTACAGAGAGTGTAAAACTTGCTTAAGATTTCAAACCAATCATCAGTTTGGCATTAGGACATCATCTGTTACTCTAAAGTCCATGATAATTACTATTTTTATTTATTTATTTTAGCTCATTGACAATGTTTGATAGTGATTCTTTACTGATTATTTAGATTCATGGTCCCAAGATACTACCTTTAAGAAGGTAGAAATTTCCCATGGGAAATGCTATTTTTTGAAAATTTTATTTGACATTAAATTCTTTGAAAGTAGCAAATGTCTTGTGGTGACTTAAGACAATTATAGTCAGTAGGAACAGATATTAAACTTGCTCTGCTGCTTTTGGGTCTTCCTTTTAAAAATTTTACTCTCACAGAAGCTGGAGCAATAACACAGCGGGTAAGGCATTTGCCTTGCACGTGGCTGACCCAGGTTTGATTCCCAGCATCCCATATGGTCCCCTAAGCACCACCAGGAGTAATTCCTGAGTGCAAAGCTAGGAGTAATCTCTGTGCATCGCTGGGTGTGATCCAAAAAGCAAAAAAAAAAAATTACTCTCACACAAACATATGTTACACACATATATTACAGACGTACATATATGCCATACCCACATGATAGAATTCACATTCTTCCCTACCTACAGTGAACTGCATTTGGAGATGCTCTTCACCCAGCCTAGAACTTTTAGGATCATCTTGCCTTTTTCCCCACCAGACCAAAGTACTTACACGTAGTAACTTGAAGCAACAAACTTAGTTGTCTCATAGTGCTGGAGACTGGGAATTGAAATTCAGGTATTAACCTAACCATGTTCTCTTTGAAATAAGGTATTCTTGTTTTTTAATGTCTTTTCTTGCCTGTTCTAGTTGCTGGTTTTCACCAGCAATCTTTGGCTCTCTTGGTTGTACGTCTACATAAGACTGGTTCCTGCCTTCTTTTCTACTTTACTGCCTTACTACCTTGCTACCTTATTACCTTACTACTTCCTTACCTCTGCCCGCTCCCTCAGTGATGTGCATGCTTTTATAAAGGATGCTGGTCACTAAACAGCAAAGGTCTATCTTACCTCAATATTATCATCTCTACCAACTATATAATCCCCTTTCCAAACAAAGTCACATTATTAACTGTTAAGAGTCAGAGCCTCAGCATCTTACATCTTTTTCTCTTCCTTTTTCTGGGTAGAGTGTTCACTTCAGTTTAAAACATTTCACTCTGCACCCAGAACCCCATCTCAGGAGACCATGCACACTTGGGAATTTGGTTTCCATAATCCTCATGTGGGCCTGTCTGTGACTTCCAAGGATCCCATGTCCATAGCTCCATGGGATGGAGTGCGGGGGTCGGGGGGGTCAACCTCTGGGCTCCTTATAGATCCAGGAATGAAAGTGTCTCTCGGTGGCAGCCCTAGGTCTGGGAACACTCAATTCATTTTCCTCTGAGCAATATTTCCTTTTTTCCCTACTCGAGGAGTGAAAAGCTCTGCCCCAGGAGGCCAGGCTTTTTCATTACTTGGAAAATCCATCAAACTCCAAATCAAAAAGAGTCACCAGTTAAACATATTTCTGTTTTCCCCCACGTAAGCATGCGCATACACACACACACACACACACACACACACAAAGTGTTAAGGAATCAAATGGAAATGTCATGCTGAGCAAAGCCAAAAATTTTCCACACTGATTGACTTTCTGATGGAGAAAGGGGTCCCTGGGATCCTGCTCTCCTGCCCTCTGCTTGCTCCTGGCTATGTGCCATTCTCTTGCCTCTGCTCTGTGCTTGCTGACTGTAGCTCCTGGCCTCCTGAGCCTTTCTATATATCTGAAAGAAAGACCTTGGGGCCCTGAGCCCCTTTGGTGAGAGAGTGCTGCACCGAATGTTCTTGACCATGTAACAGGTAGTTCTGGATTCAGCAAAGACTTATAAGAAATAGGACTCAGGTTATACATGGACAGTTGTGTTTTCTAGAAATTGAAAGCAGGTTTCACCATGCACAGGCACGTTTCTGGGTGATTAGTTACATCTTCTAACTTCTGTTTGTTTTGTTCCCTACATCTGCTGTATGTCTGTTTCTTCCTAGTTTGATTCTGATTTTCTCCCCTCTTGGAGATAGCAGCTTCTTCTCTCCAAGTCCCAGACTCTCATTTCAGAAAATGATGGTTCATCCTTGACCTTCTGTCCTGATTCCCAAACTACTGTGTCTTATATTGACCCTAGTTCAGTGTTAGATTTTAGTGGGAATGGATAGTTCCCAGATTGTCACACATACAAGGAAATGGAAGAAGGTCTTTTTATTTTTAGAAATTGACCAATTTCTTTGTTGGTTGTCAGGGCCAAGTTCCCGGCATTGCTTTAGAGACACGAAGGTCATGCCAACCAGTACATATATCCACCAGAGTGACACCTGAAGGCACACAAGGTCATCAAACTCACTCCTGGCAGAATTAGGGGGCCATGAAATGCTGATCAAACACAACGCCTTGAATGTGAAAATATATACTTTGCCACATCCTCAGCATCTTTTATTTTTCATTGTTTGGGGGAGCCAGACTCAGTGTTGTTGAGGGTAATTTATGCCTCTGTACATAGGAATCACTTCTGAAAAGCTTTAGGAAGCATATGGAATGCCAGGAATAAATCTGGATCAGCTGCATGCAAGGCAAATGCCTTATAAGCTGTATGATGCCTCTAGCTCCTGGAAAAGCAGTTAGTGGATAGTTTACTGCAAATTACATAGGTAGTTGCTAGGGGCATGGAGCGATAGCATAGCAGGTAGGGTATTTGCCTTGCGTGCGGCCAACCCAGTTTTGATTCCTCCATCCCTCTCAGAGAGCCTGGCAAGCTACCGAGAGTATCCCACCCACACGGCAGAGCCTACTAAGCTACTCGTGGCATACTCAATATGCCAAAAATGGTAATAAGTCTCACAATGGAGATGTTACTGGTGCCCACTGGAGCAAATTGATGAACAACTGGAGGACAGTGCAGTGCTACAGTAGTCCCTGGGACTGGAACAATAGCACAGCAGGTAGGGCATTTGTCTTGTGTGTGGCTGACCCAGGTTCGATTCCTCCCTCCCTCTCAGATAGCTCAGCAAGCTACCGAGAGTATCCCACCCTCACGGCAGAGCCTGGCCAGCTACCCATGGCATATTCAGCATGCCAAAAACAGTAACAATAAGTCTCACAATGGAGACGTTACTGGTGCCCACTTGAGTAAACTGCTGAACAACAGGAGGACAGTGATATAGTGCTACAGTGTTACAGTAGTCCCTGACTCAAGGGACCCAGATTTTGTTTGGAGAAACAGTATGTAAAAACTTAAAGTCTTCACAATATGCTCTGTACAGTGTATGTTGTAAAAAGTATATAATGTTTATTATAACAATAATTATACTTTGATTCCAGTTTTACATCAGATCAAAAGATGATGAATGTAGTAGATAAAATTGTCCCAGTTGATAGCTTGAGTTCACACCCAGTTTTCCTAACTCAGTCTGTTTCCTGACTATTCTTTGCCTCAGTTTCTTACTGTGCAACACGTGGATCATGACAAGTTCAGCTATTATGGGGTCTGAAACCTAAGTAATTTTGGAAATTATCTTTAAGAAAAATAAGACAAATTTTTGACTGTAAAATTAGGTGCAAAAATGAATATTTATAAAGATAAAAGAACTTATGCATTTAAAAATATTTAAAGCTGACAAATGCCATCAGCATCGTGAAATCTAAAAATATTCAGTCTTCTTAACATTGATGTATGCTATGCATCTGCAAATATATTGCTGTAGTAAGTTATTTTGCATATATTTTGGCTGCATATATTTTATCATTTTGTATGACAACAATTTTATAATCATTTCTGTAGTGTCTCCTTAAACATATTGGCAGTTTAGAAACTTTTTTTTTAATTTGACAATGTATTTCTTCTATTAGATATGTCCACTTTCTCAGATAGTGGTTCTTGTCTTGTAGAAACTGCAATAAATCTATTTCATTCTTAAAAGGAAATAGAAGAATCTGGAAAACCATGGCCAGCAGCTGGAGGTGTTTTTATTTTATCAGAAGCTGATTTACTTGAACACTCTTGTGTGCTCTGTCTCCTAGAAAGTTTTACATGATATAGCAAAGTACCTAGAGTGGGACTTAAAAACCACAGATATTTATTCCTTATAATTCTGGAAGTTGAAAGTCTGAGATCAGGGCACCAGCATTTTTTTTATTTTGATGAGAGCCCTCTTCTTGGTTGCAGACTTCTTACTGTATTTTCATATGCTGGAAAGGGAAGTAGCTCTCTGGTCTATCCTGATAGGGCAATAAGCCCATTTCTGAGAGTTCTACACTTCTGATCTAATTACCTCCTAAGGGCGGTATTTAGGACCTCTGTGTGAATCCATGCGGGAAATATTCCCTCCATGGCACTCTCCCAATCCACTACACATAGCAACTTGGCTACAGGCCCTTGATCCCAGTGGCTCCCAGCAGAAATGGAGAAATAATTTAATTTTAAAGAGTAAAGGTGATGTCTACATGACCAGAAACCAAAGGATTTTTATATTTTTATAACCTTTTTATTTTTCAGGAGGAAATGGAAAGTATACACTTTCTAAAGCAAAGCTTTTTCACAAAGGAAGCTACACTTCAATTTTTTTTTTTTAACTTTTGGCCAAAGTAAGTAACCAACTGAGGGATATTGGGGTGGAGGGTATTAAGAAATCCACTCAGATTGAGTTAAATTTAAAGGGAAGTTTATTGAAAGCTAATGAGAAATAGTTCTATGGAAGCAAAATTAGCAAAGGCAGAGGTGGAATTTGGGATTGAAGAACAGCTAGAATCTGTGGTGACTCACTGAGAAAATGAGACCCTTATCTTTTCTCAGAGAGCCCGGCAAGCTAACAAGAGTATCCCACCGCACTGCAGAGCCTGGCAAGCTCCCCGTGGCGTATTCATTATGCCAAAAACAGTAACAACAAGTTTTACAATGGAGACATTACTGGTGCCCACTCGAGCAAATCAATGAACAACGGGACGACAGTGCTACTGTGCTACCTCTTTTCACTATCCTGTTTATCAACCATCTGGTGTCATTTTGGACCCCTGTGTGCTGCCTCTCAGCACACCACCTTCCTTGCTCTTCTGTTCACCACAGAACTGCTTGAGGATGGTTGTGTCACAGATTACCCTGGATTCTCTCTAACTTCTCATAGCCATGTGTTCATCTGCATGTGTTTTCTGGACAGACTGGATCTGATTGGCCTCTCCTACCTTCTTGGATACTGACACTTCTAACCCTATGTCAGGATTCTGTGCCCGACACTCAGCTCTGGCTCCAGAAAGCAAGACATATGGTGGGAAATACAATTAACCCAGCTATTATTTTATCAGGGACTGGACATGAGCTGAAATTTCCAGAAGAATATGATAGGGTCATCTATTTGGCACTAGACACCAAATCAGAGAATAATGGGTTAAATTCAATCAAAATGAGGTGTGAGTCTCTGTGATTTATGTTTGTGCTTCTCTAGCTATGGTTTAACTGCAATGTGTAGGAGGAAACTCTAAATCACAGTAAATCTTTTATTATTTTTTCTGGGGCATCAGCTTAAAATACAAACAATGGAAAAAATCCTTGGGAGGAATAATATCCTGCTGTTCAGGCCCACAACCTCTCCAGTATACAGACTTCTTCTGGATACTTTAGTGGCAACATTTAATCTGCATTTATTGTATGTTTAAACACGTTTTCTTTCCTTTTATGAGCTCTGAGAGAGAAACAAACTATGTTTTTTATAATTTCATTAATTGGTCAGAGAGGTAGTATAGAGATGAAGGTGCTTGCTTTGCACAAGACCCACACTAATTTTCCAGAACTGGAAAGGATTTCTCGTTTCTTCCAGAAATGATCCCTGAGCACACGCCAGGAGTAGTTCCTTAGCAGGTGTATTCTGACATTCCCTCCCCTCCCCAACAAACAAAAAATTGCATTAGCAAACATACAAAATTGATAGTTTCTCTTTAGAATACTCTTATCTCTAATTTAGCATCAATCCATTTTTTAATATATATGTCTTGAGTTATTACTACCTACCAATAATGAGAAGGCCGTATGGCCATGTCATTATGGATCTTATAGAGGTAGAAAAGATAAACTAAACATGTGAATTTAGAAGTAAAGGATTATTGACTTAGTGAGATAATCTCTGTGAAGGAATCGGAGTGCTTGGCCAGAGAATAACAGTGGAGGGAGTATATATAGCATGAGGAAGAAGTTCATGAGGAAGCTGTATACAGTGGACTTGAACAATGGGAAGGATTTAGGACTCTGACAGCCCAGGAAGGAACTCACCAGGGAAAAACAGCAGCATGGACTTCAAACTGAGGCAGAGAAGAGAGAAAGGATCTCCAATCTAGGCTATATAATTGGAATTGAAGGTGTGAAAGAGGATGGGTTATGGGGACAAAGGAAAACGGGGCATTGAAGCAATGAGTTTAGAAATTATTCCATTTGTCAAAAGGTTTTACATGATGAGGGAATGATTTCATTTGCCGTGTAGCTTTTAAAGATCACTTTGGTGATATGTGAGAAAAGGTTGGAAGGGAACAAGAAGAAAGAGTGGACGTTCATTTGGGAGGCATTCATGCAGAATCACTGTCACTGTCACTGTCATCCCATTGCTCATTGATTTGTTCAAGCAGACACCAGTAAGGTCTCTCATTGTGACTTATTATTACTGTTTTTCGCATATCCGCCAACCCATGTTCAATTCCTCCACCCCTCTCAGAGAGCCCGGCAAGCTACCGAGAGTATTGCGACCGCACGGCAGAGCCTGGCAAGCTCCCCATGCAGAATGGAGATGTGTAAAAGGTAGACGTGTGAAAAAGGTAGACATTCACAAAGGCAAAAATTAGCATGGGAAAGCAAATTTATTTGATAAATAGAACACACTTTATAAATCTGGAAGCATTTTGATCTGTGGAAGGTTAATCTGCTCAGATGCAGGCATAGAGGTTATGGATATCAGGGTTCATCATGCAAGTCAAGAATTTTGTCTACTAGCAGGACTGGGGACAAGTTGGGGGGGGCAAGGGGATAATCAGACCGAGGAAGGATATATTCAAAGTTGAATAATGAACAAAGCTCAAGCAGGGAATTACTGACTATGAGACTCTGTCAGGATCCATAATATAGAAGAATGCTGTAGTGTGGGTATTTGAGCAAATGAAATGAAAAGGATGTCATGATCAGTAAGAGGTATGTTTGGAATTAAGACCTGAAAGACAGCAAAGTTCCTAAATACTGGGTATGACTCTGGAGTGGGATAGCTGTAAGGTTCATTGTAGACAAGAGGTGAAGGAATTGAGAAAGTAGTGTTGAAGTCATTGAACTTGCTTGTGGAAGGGGGCAGAGAACTATAGTGTCAGAGAAGTTGCAGTGACTCGAGGTGGGAAACATGAGGAAAGGGCAGACAAGCCCAGTGAACTTGTCCAATATCCTGTCATGTCCTTACTTATTGTCACTAACCCTTAGGACGATGCCACTATATTGGTTAATTATTTCCATGTTATAGAAATTATAGATCTAATCATTTTAAAGACTTGTCCTTAGAAGGATGGAATGAGGATTTTATTTTTTTAAATTTATTTATGCATTTATTTTTGCTTTTTGGGTCACAACCAGCATTTCACAGGGGTACTCCTGGCTCTTCACTCAGGAATTACTCCTGGCGGTGCTGGGGGACCATATGGGATGCTGGGAATCAAACCCATGTCGGCCGCATGCAAGGCAAATGCCCTACCCGCTGTGCTTCAGTCCCCGGAGTGAGAATTCTAAACACAGGTCTTTCCCAATCCTCAGGCTGAGTTCTTTGGACTCAAAGGAGCCCTCCTAATCTTGTAGGATGTTAAAAAGCTTGGGGAAATGTAGGAGCTTCCTAGAAGGAGTTTCCTTGGAGTCTGGGAAGGAACTTTCTCATTTTGCTTAACTGTCATTCTCATGAGAGTTTGAGCTTTCTACCATTGTGTCTCTCACTACCAGCATAGAACTTGATGTATGTGGGCACTGAATGATATTTGATGAATTACCTAATGTTATGTATGTTTCTTATCCCTTTCTCCTTTGCTTTCCAATCTCCCTCCTTTACTTTTTTCTTCTTTGTTCAATTTTTCCATTGTCTGGCAGTCTTTTCTTCACATGCTTCAAAATGACCACATGACCCTTCATGTTCGGTCCCCTCCCAACTCCCCAACTCTTTTCCTCCTCTATCAAATGTTATCCCAAATTTTGACTATTTTTGCTCAGGTCCTAGGTTTTCAGCTGGCTTTTATTGAGCTATTTTCAGCTACTCTCTGGTAGAACACAAAGGCCCACATCAGAAGAAGAATTGATCAGAAGAAGTTAGCTCATGAACAGCCTCCTGGACCCATGTCTAGACTGTGCCCCAGAGTTTCTTATTGAAGCATTTAATGTGGTTGAGACATTCTTTAACAATGCGAGAAAAACTCTATTTTCACTCTCTGCATGGTGATGCGATGTATTAAGAATTAATAGAATATTAATTCCCGAGTCTAGAGCAAAGGGTACAGTTCGTGTGTATGTGTGTGTATGTGTAGGACACGTGGACCATGAACAGGTTCATTTGTATAAACTATATAACTATGATTTATGTCTAGTGTGACATAACTATCAGCCCAAGTTTACTTTGTTCTTATATGTGCTTGCTTTTCCCACACACAATTTCTTTGGGGGCAGTTCTGAATACTCATTCTACCTTCGTGCTACACTCTCGTATCCTTACGGTGGCAGCAGCTCTCAAAACAGACATCCCCTTGCTCATCGATTTGCTCAAAACAGTAGTTAAAGAAAATTATTTGGAAGGATGGGGAAGTTGAAGAAAGGAAAAACTAATTTTTTTTCTGTAGTGTTCTGTAATCCTCCATTTTCTGCTAAGAAGAATTATATTTGTAGCAAGATTATTCATTATTAAGAGCTTATTTCAACCCAGACTGTGTACATCAGTAGATTAGGACCTGGAGGAAGATTAGTTTCTCACAGAGGGTGACTAGAAATAAATTCCTTATCTGATCATTAGAATCAGTTGTTCATGGTTTTTTGATCATAATCATTAATTCTACCAGGTGTTTTGCATGCCGATTAAATTTTGGTTCCTGATATGTAATATTAGGATTTGACTGCATGGTTTTGATGTCAAGTTAGCATGGCAGAAATGACTATGTGTGAGCATATTAGCCTTCAAGACTTGCAAGTCTTTGCAGCTCCTAATACTCACTTTAGAAAATATTTAATAATTTGGAGATGTTAGTAAAGTAATACTATTATTAATAAATAAAATATTAGCAGCTTCTACTCATTATGTTGTCTGACCATTTAGGATATTTTTCCTTATTACCTATTTGAAGAAAATTAATGCACTCAACTTTTGAAGAAACAGTTTTAAGTTCACAGCAAAATTAAGTGCCAAAAATAGTGTTCTCTGCTTAGACTCTGGCAGTAAACTCACAGATTCTGGAAGGGCTTGGTTGCCCTTGATCACAACATAATATTAACATGATCCTAGCTCAGCAACAATCACGTACTCCCAGAATATCTCACAAAGGTAGTCATGGCTGTAAGAAATTATAGAACTCTATATTACATTTGGAGGAGAAGCAGGGCCAATGGCATGGAAAGCCTTCCCAGAAACCTCAGATGAAACTCCAAGCAACTAGTTAGTAACAGCAAAATTGACAGTAATGGCTCTTTTAGGAAAGTGAGAGAGCAACTTATCTGATTCCCTCAGAGATTTTCTTGGCAGGGTGGCGTGGTTGGCAAATGAGAAAGTCTCATGTCCAGAAGCAAAGGGTAAGTACCACAGAACTCTACCAAACTCATTGAGTGAATATAGAAGCCCCAGAAGACTCTATAATTGCCTACCAGCTCTATAATATCTCAGATAAGGACATTAGAGATAACATGCTGGGGATGCTTAATACACTCAAAGAAATAATACATAGATAGTAATGGATGAGAAAACCGAATCTAACTTTTGGGGGATGTAGAGTCCTATATATGTCTGCTAAACCTATGTCTTCCATTTTTTTCTTAAAATCCGGTGTTTCCTTGCTGACGTTTATAGGTCATAGTTGATCTGACGTTTATAGATTATGATTGATGATAAAGTGGTTTTGAAGTCTCCACTACTCCCATTTTGTCTCTTATTCACTGTTTTAAGTATTTTTATGGTGTATTAATGTGTAGGAGTGTAATTATTTTCATACAGGAAAGTGGCATGCTATATTATCAATGCAAAAACATCCATTACATTCTGATATACAAATATGGAAAAGCAGAGAAAGAAATTTTAAAAAATCCCATTCACAGTTGTGCCTCAGATAATTAGATACCTGGAATCAGCTTAACAAAAGAGGTGAAAACCTTACAAAAAGAAATAAAAGAGAAAATGAGAAAATGGAAACACATTCCCTGATTATGAATTGGAAGGAATGGTATTATAAAAATGACAATCCCACCCAAAGCATAACCAGTTTCAGTGCAGTTCCTATAAAAATACCTATGAAATTTAAAAAAGACATGGATCTAGTGCTGTTAAAATTTATATGGAGTAATATCCCCCCACTCAATAGCCAAGGCAATGCTAAGAAAAACTTTGTGAGGTTTCTTTGCTCCCAACTTCAGACTATACTATAAACTAAGGTAACCAAAGCAGTGTGGTACCCCAGTAAGGATAAAGTCTCAGATGAATAGAATAGAATTGAAAGTTCAGAAACAAGTCTCTAGATATACAGACAGTTAATCTTTGTTTAAAGGTCAAAAAAGAAGAAAAAGAAGTGGAGAAAGGAAAGCATATACATCTGAGAAAACTGGTTAGTCACAAGCAAAACAATAAATTCAGACCTCTTTCTAACAACATGCACAACAGTTATGATTGATTAAAAGTCAAAATAGACACCAGACCTGAATCCATAAATTGCATTGATGAAAACATAGGTATAAAACTTAATGATATTGAAGCTAGAGGTTACTTAAATTATTTAATACCATTGTTCAAGTAAGGTGAAAGAAAAGTAAAGTAATAGAACTCTATCAAACCAAGAAACTTCTAACTGCTACGGAAACAATCACCAGAATAAAAAGACATGCCAGTGGGTGTGCTGGTCCTACATTGATGGCATTACCTGGCCGTGACCATGCTTGGCGGCCTTCAGGGCTACACCTGGTGGTCCTGGGGGGAAACAGATGGTGTTTGGGATTAAAACAGGAAGATTAAAGGAAACATGGATGAAGCTGCCTAAAATTCAGCTTCTAGAGTGTACCATTAGTTTAGAGACTGAGAAATGGTGGAATCATGCTTTCTTCCTTTCAGATCATTTTGTCAGGAAAAATGCTGACTGAGGAGAAAGGAGCAAGGAAACGATTTCATTTATTAATTTATCTGTGCAAATAATGTGGGATACTATTTAATACTAAGAGCTATGGCTAGTATTATATATATGCACCGTTTGTTAGTGCAGTACCGACTTTCCCAGCTTTTCAAATTCAGATGTGTTCTGATGTGTCAGTACTGGGAAGTAGCACAGTTCACCCTTTGTTCATCTTGAAGTGGATCACTGTTCCCTTATGCTACAAACAGAAATTTGCCATAACTTCCATGGTTTGGAATTATTCCAAAGAAATCCAACACCAAACATGTCTTGGGGCAATCAGTAGGGTGCTTGCTTTGCATGCAGCTGGCTGGGTTTCAATCCTGAGTACCCCATAAGTCTCCCGAGCCCTGCATGAAGCCAGGAATAAGCACTGAGTATGGCCAGGTACGTCTCCTTAAAATAAAAAAAAATTAACAGTAAACTAGTCTGATATTTTTTTTGTTGCTAGGATGAGTTCATTAATGAGCCCCTTGCAACAACAACATAGTATTTTGGATGTTCATCTTGTGACTTGACAAATTTGATTATAAAACCAGGAGTGACTGAAACCATTGTCTTTCTCCTTGCCACCACTCCCATGCTAATTGTCTAAACATACTAAATCAGATTTAGCGAGTCAATAAATAATTGAATAAACCAAAAAAATTAAAAAGACATACCGCAGACTGTAGAGAATATTTTCCCATCACTTATCAGATAAAGAATTGCAATCAGCGGACATAAAACATTAATAGAACTCTACAAGTAAATTAAAAAAAAAGCAACCATATCAAAAATGGAAGTAGAGGGGAATAGGAGGCTTCTCAAAGAAGACATAGATGGCCAAAAGTTATATGAAATAGTGCTCTGCATCACTTTCTGTTAGGGAACTGAAAATCAAAACAGCATTGAGATATCTCATACCAGTGACACTGGAACACATTTAAAAAAAAAACACAAATGCAACCAGTGTTGGCATGAATGTTTGGGAGAAGGGACCCTCATTCACTGCTAGCTGGAATGTCTACTAGTCTAGCCCTTCTGGAAAGTAGTATGGATACTTCTCAAAAACATTTGGAATTGGGGGGCTGGAGCTATAGCACAGCGAGTAGGGCGTTTGCCTTGCATGTGGCCAACCCGGGTTCAATTCTCAGGATCCCATATGGTCCCCTGAGCACCACCACGGGTGATTCCTGAGTGCAGCGCCAGCAGTAACCCCTGTGCATTGCTGGGTGTGACCCTAAAAGAAAAAAAAACATTACGAATTTAGCTTTCATACCCTAGTAGTTACCTTTCTGTGCTTCTATCTCAAGGGTTCCTAAAATCTATTCAGGAACATAAAAACATTTGCTCTCCTATGTTCATTACAAAACTATTCATTCATAATAACCCAAATTTGGAAGCAACCAAGCATCCAAGAATAGATGAAAGAATAAAGAAACTATGGTACATATACTAAGAGACTATTACTTGACTTTATTTAGAAAAATAAACACTTAGAAAAAAACAAAATCATGAAATTTTCTCAATGTGGATGAATCTGGAGACTATCATGCTTAATGAAGTTAGAAGATGAGAGAATGAAACAGACTGATATCTCTCATCGGCAGAACACAAACAATCACAGTCAAGGAATAACAGTGACTCAAGGGTAACAGAAACTGAGAATTGGCCTTCACTCAGAACTGTACCACAGGGGAGAAGAGTGGCGAACGAGGGTTACCAGAACAGTGATGTGGGGAGAAGTGGACACTTTGGTGAGGGGTATGCTACTGGACGTTTTGTGTATGAAACCCTACTAGTAACAGATTTTTAATTTGTGGTTCCTAAAATAAAATAAAATTAAAAACAAAAACTTAATCCTCTCAGGTATCTGGTGCCCTTCCCCCCATACACTTTTATAGCCTTGTCCACCACTATGCCACAGTACCACTTTTGTTAAAATTCAGGAACCTAAATTGACTCATCATTTTTATCCGAAGTTCACTTTTTACTAGGCTCATCCTTGCATTCTATATTCTGTAGGTTTTGACAAATGTATTATGACATGTACCCATCATTGTGACATCATACCTAAATAGTTTTACAGCCCTCAGAGTCCATGTTCTCTTCCTATTCACCCTTCCCTAACTCCATTGATATTCTACTGTCACTATAGTTTTACCTGTTTCAGTATGTCATCTAGTTAGAATCATGCAGAATATAGCTTTTTGACATTTTTTTTTGTTTAATAACTTGCACTAAAACGTTCATAGTTTTTCAGGACTTCAAGTTTATATCATTTAATTTTTTTCTTTTTGGGTCACACCCAGGGATGCTCAGGGATTACTCCTGGCTCTATACTCAGGAATTACTCCTGGCTGTGCTTGGGGGACCATAAGGGATGCCAGGGATTGAACCCAAGTCGGCCACATGCAGGGCAAACGCCCTACCCTCAGGACTATCACTCCAGCCCACAAGTTTGATTGTGCATAAAGTAGCTGTGTGTAGGAATTTTTATTGATATAAATTTTTAAAAATTTTGATTAAGTACCACAAAGTTTGGATACTGAATCATATGGAATTTGTTTTGTAAGAAACTGCCAAACTTTCACCCCAAGTGCTTTTGCTTTCATCAATGAATGAGGGTTTTTGTGACTATGAATACTTGCCAGCATTTAATAGTACTGGAGTTCTGGATTTTGAGCATCCCAGTATGTATACAGTGACATATCATTTTCTAAATTTGTAGTTTCCTAATCACAGATTGATTAGAAAACTACATATCTTTCATGTACCTAATTGCTATTTGTATATCTTCCTTGGAACTGCATCTGTTTAGGGTTTTCTTTTTGTGCCTAGTTTGTATTTTTTTCTTAATTGTTACTTTCGGAATTCTTTGCATGTTTTGGATAGCTCTTCTTTATTAGGTATGTTTTGCAAATAAGTCTTCCCAGTCTGGTTTGCCTCACTCTTCTCTTAACATTGTCTTTAACATACCAGATAGTCTAATTTTAATGACAACCAAACTATCAGTGATTTCTTTGATGAATTGTGTATTTGCATATTTTAATGTTATTGCAAGGTCTGGAGTTATAGTACAGCAGGCAGGGAGTTTGTCTTTGTACACAGCTGACCTGAGTTTGGTCCCTAGCATTCCATATGATCACTGGAACCTGCCAGGAGTGATCTCTGAGCTCAGAGTCAGACTCAAACCCTGAGCACTGCCACTTCTGTTCCCCAAACAACAACAACAAAAACCCCAAAGCCCAACCAAATAAGTTTTAAAAAATCATTGTAATAACTAAGGTTACTAATGATTTATCTTTGGAATATTATTTGCTTTTTATAGTTTTACAGTTTATGGTTAGGTCTATGTTCCATTTTTAGTTATTTTTTTGTGAAGGCTATGATGTTTGTTCTTAGATTTTCTTTGTGTTTTTTTTTTTTTTTGCATTTGGAGACCAGTTATTTCAGCCTTGTTTGTTGAATATATTGTGTATTTTTATCTTCCCTATAAACCAATGCAATAGTTATTATGTTTACATATATATTAAATATAAAGACTTCAAAAAACAAAGTATAAAATAAGCATTCCAAGTTCCCTTGTCTAGGAAATAATGTAGCTCGGGTGGGAAACCCAAGTATTTCTCATTCCAGATCCCTCTTCATCTGCCTTTTAATAAAATGTTTTTTGGGGAGCCTAACTAGAGATTGGGGTCTTTTAATTAATTCATCATTACTGTTAGACAAAATAAACACAATATTAAGACTAGGTATTATGTTTATTCCTTCTGACAAAGTCAGACCTATTGACAAAAATGAAAACTAGAATTTTTTTTTTTTAGGTTTTAATCCAACTATATGTCTAATAAACAATACTGATAGTGATTTTTATTGTCTGTCATCTTACTCTATGCCTTTCACGGCTAAAACTGCATCTGTGAATCCTGTAGCCCTGAACTCACTATGAATGGACACCTTGCAACAGTGTATGTACCCTATACAAGTGTTACCTTTCAGCCGGCTCCAGAGACAGATGTGGAAAATGGCTGTTAAAGATCTTAAAAGGGAATGACTCAGAGAAAGCACAGCCAGTCACTGTCCTGCTGGGTGAGAGTGGTTGGTCAGTAGGAGACCAGGCTTTTGCTTCTAGTTCTCCTATTTTCAGATCATATCTTTAAGTAGTAAATTCCGCGTCTGTCTCCTTCAGTTCACTGCACTGGTCCATAGAGAAATGCGTGTCCTGGCCCACACTGGCAGCTGAATGAATTGTTTTTGTTGACTGTCCCTTCCTCCATCTCTGTCCCTGCATAGAGACTATTTAAAATTATACTGTCTTTAAGGGCATTTCAGTTGCCTAGCTGGAGAGCTTGGTTTAATTGTTAACTTTCTGAGTCTCTGGGAACCTCCTGAGTGTCTGGCTGGTTCTTTTATGCTTGGCAACATTCATGGTCTGCAAAAATTTTGAGTGAAATGTCATGCTTTAAGTTGTTAATAACTGTGTGCCCGCTCCAGGAGGTAATTGAAATGATTGTATATTTGCATCAAACACTTTGTATTTATGTGAAACGTTGCTGACTAGCGTGTGATTGAGGATATGCATTTTGAGAAGAGTTTTTCCAGCTGACATTGTGGCTCTTTGTGTTTTGTTTTGGGTGAAGAATAAATGAGCAACTGGAATAAACATGCCTTAGAGGATTTTAGTCTATGGTGGCACTTTTTTTAACCCCCCTGGTCAACTGTAATTTTTCAATTTGATCTTCCTGTCAATATATAGTGTATGGTGAGGCTGTGTGTATTTTCTATTGTAGAGGATCAGAACGCTTATTACTTGAGACCTAGCAATAGTTGAGAAAGTATCTAACACACTGGCTATAATCATAGTTATACTATTTGTATGAAACCCAGTATATTTTCTCAATTCATATTTCCTCAATCATGTCTGTCCTCTGATCTTATCCTAGACATAGGTTCCTAGCCACCCTTGGTAGAGTTCCCTTTTCTTCCAGTGCTACTAGCTGTCAAACAGATTGAGAACGAGGTTTCAGTATGGTCAATTTCATGGCAGGGATCACATTAAATCAGTGCTTCAGATGAACTAACCCACCCCATCGAAGACATGCTATCTTCTATCATTAAAGACAAAACATCAAATCTTGGGGTATATGAGCTGATTTTCTCAAGGAATTTCCTAGATAAGTCACTTTTCCCAACCTGAAAACATGGGATAAATTTATCAAGAGAGAGAGAAATGAGCTGGCAAATAAATTCTATATCTTTTCCATCTCTTGAGGTTGTTTCCATGTGTATTGGCTCCATACTGTCTTTCTAGAGATTTCCAGTGTGACTGAATAGCTGGCTGTGATCTTCAAACATAGGCAAAGCAGCCCCTGGCAGTAGATTAGCTGCTCATCTGTCTCCCTCCCATTATCTACTTCCTTAGCACTTCTCTCAGGAAAACATTAGAGACTTGACCATGATAAAGAGATTAGAAAGATTCTCTTATTACACTAAAAAGGGAGGGTTCAAGGTGATTCTGAACTTTGGTGGAAAAATGGCTAGAATAGATTTTGAGGAACAATGCTTTGTCATATTTTTAAAAAGATCATAAGAAGGGGATTGTTTGCTCTAGACAGCACAGTAATTCCTGATCCAACAGATAAAAAAGAAGAATCTCCTAAAAACCTGTCAACATGTAGATTTTTTTTTCACTTAAAGTCATAATTCTTGTGATTTTTTTTTTATCTTGTATGTATGCAGTCTGGCCCTTGCAGTTTCAGGGGGGAGAGTTTAGTTAGTGCTTGAGGGAAAATGAAATAGAGATATAGAGGGAAATAGAGGTGGAGTGGTGTGGAGGGGCTGGGAGACACAGAGAGACGAGAGATCAAGGAGAATTGGCCTATGTAAAAAATAACATATATTGGAGAGGGCCTTGAGAAAAAGGACCTCATCTACACTGTTGGTGGGACTAGAAATGGGGGTAGCCTCTGTAGAAATGTTAGGGAGGTTCTTGAAAAACTGAAAATAAGAATTCCATGAACACCACGCCTACGATATATCAGAAGGAGATTAAAACGAATTAAAATGTTATAGCATACCTATGCTCAGTGTCATTTTTCATAACAGTACAGTGATAAGATGAAATCAACTTAATTTATTGTGTTTCTCAATAAATGACTGGACAAATAAGTTATGGTATATGTATTCAATTGAATCCCACGTAGGTAATTTAAAAGAAGATTTAAATAGTGCTTTCTGGCATAAGATATATGGCACATGAGGTGAGTCTGCTCAGCAAAATACATCAAGAAGTTCACTGTATCACTATATCACTATCATCCTGTTGTTCGTCGATTTACTTGAGCATGAACCAGTAACATCTCTATTCCTTCCAGCCCTGAGATTTTAGCAGCCTCTCCTTACTTGTCTTTCCCAACGATTGAAGGCTCTTTCAGGGTGAGGGGAATGGGACCTATTGTTACTGTTTTTAGCATATTGAATATGCCAATGGTAGCTAGCCTGTGCAGATATATATATATAAAACTGTCATCCCATTGGTCATCAATTTCTCAAGCAGACACCAGTAATGTCTCTATTCGTCCTAGCCCTGAGATTTTAGCAGCCTCTCTTTACTCGTTCTTTCCTCTTTACTTGTTCTTCCCAGAGGTGCTACATTAGAGGCTCTTTCAGGGTAAGGGGAATGAGACCCATCATTGTTACTATATATAGCATATCAAATACACCACAGAGAGCTTGCCAGGCTCTGCCATGCAGGCAGCATCCTCTTGGTTGGTACCTTGCCAGGTTTCCTGAGAGGGAGAACTAGGCTATAGGGGGTCGTGCAGCTGCGTTTGCGCTTCTGGGAGCATTGTTTATATATATATATATATATATATATATATATATATATATGCCATCAGGAAGTTAAAGCCAATTATTAGGTGGATTTATTCATAAGTGGAATATCATTTAGGGAAATAAACAACTTGACAAAACAAAGGGACAGTTCTTGGACTGTGAAGAATGTCACGGTTATCATAGGGAAAGGGAATGGAGTGCGAGGAATTGGTATATGGAATTATGTGATGTTGTGTTGGCAGTTGAACTTTAGTGTGCAGTGATGAGGCCAACACACATGTAGAGGTGTGAAACTTTACTTCAGAAATTTTACAGTGTTCTAGACCAATTTATTGAGAGATAGCAAAGGAGTGAGAAAGAAGAGAGAATGTGTGGGGTGTGAGGAGAGAGAGAGAAAAAAAAAGAGAGAGAGAAAATGAATCAGCTCTTAACTGCCTTAGCTCAAATTGAACAAAACTCCCTTCATATAGTTCATTGCACTGGTCAGAACTAATTATGTTGCCAGAGCCTGTTAGGGAGGCTTGGAAATACAGAGAAATACATACATTTTTGTTAAGCACGGACTGTTTCTTGACAAGTTTCATCAAGAGAAACTAATGGAGAGGGGGGGGGAACCAAATGGACCAAATGAGAGAGTAAAAAGTCTTGCCTGAAAAATGCAAATAAGATCTTAAAAAACAACAGAGAAATGGCTAAGAAGAGGTGGCAGTACAGAACCTCAAACATCTCCTTAGAAATAAAGAACGCAAAGAGGGAAGGAAAAGTCTTCGAAAGGAGGATTAAATCCATTCTTAGAGACTGTTTGAGAGAAAGGAAGGTTGTCAGAAAAGCACTTTTGACAGCTAAGCGGGAAGCCACTGAGTCACGTTCTTCCATTTTCCAGTGAGACAGAACAAGAAAGACACCAGGAAAAGTATTAGGAGAACTCACCACAGAATAAAGTGGGAAATAAAATACACAGTAATGCTCATTAATAGAAGGAATAGTATTATCTCACATATTCACTCACTGTGGTCCCCATGAAATAGTGAAAATACATCAGTGTCCAGCTGCTCAAGTAGAACTAACTCAAATTCCTATGAGACCATTCACGTTTCGATGTGAAAGATCGATCCTTTCATAGTTTCAGGTGTTGTTGTCAAGGAGACGTGAGTAAAGTGAGGCTCGCTTGGTGTCTTGTATTACTGGTATGTTTGACATTCCTGAGAAAGGAGAAGATGAATTGCAGATTGAGAAATGGTTACAGACTGTGCTAGGGCCATTATGAGGTTTAAATCAAACACCCAGTGCATCAGGAGGGATCAGCCTTTGTTACTTGTTGTTTGAACGACCTTTTGAGGTTTCTGTTTTTGATATTAAGACATTGGATCAGAAAAAATTCCAAGGGTTGTTTATAAAATTTTATCTGGCAAATGTGTTTTGTGGCAGAGGGATGTCAGTCTAGGAAGTTAGGAAATTGGTTGGGGGTAGTGCAAGTCCTGGAAACTTTCTGATGACATCATATAGAGGAAAGATGTGAAATAAAATGACTTAGCTAGGCAAGAAAAGTTAAGGAAGATAATGGGGCATTTATATATAGAAGATAAAATGCATATCATGGAGGAGGCCTGCATCCAAGGAGGGGTTCTCCTGCAGGTAGGGCTAAGATGTTGAATAAGTAACACATGTGTTTACCTCCACCTATGATTGTAGCATATCCACACTCAAGCTTGAATTAATCTACATTAAAAATTGAAGAGAGAGGGGCTGGAGCAATAGCACAGCGGGTAGGGCGTTTGCTTTGCACTCGGCGACCCGGGTTCTAATCCCAGCATCCCATATGGTCCCCTGAGCACTGCCAGGAGTAACTCCTGAGTGCAGAGCCAGGAGTAACCCCTGTGCATCGCCAGGTGTGACCCTAAAACAAAAAAAAAACTGAAGAGAGAGGAGGGAAGGAGGGAGAGGGAGAGAGAGAGAAAGACAGAGACAGAGAGATAGAGAGACAGAGAGATGACAGAGAGACAGAAAGACAGAGACAGAGAGACACAGAGAGAGACAGAGGGAGAAAGAGCAAGACTGAGAGAGAAAGAGAGAGAAGAAAAAAGTGCCTGCCATAGAGGCAGGCAGACAGGGGTGGGGGAGGGAAACTGGGGACATTGGTGGTGGGAAATGTACTCAGGTATTGGAACGTTGTATGACTGAAACCCATGAATAACTTTGTAACTGTATATCTCACTGTGATCCAATTTTTAAAAAAGAAGCTGTCCTGAAAATCTGAATAACAAAATCTTCTATAGTAAGGACCAGAAAGAGAGAATCCAAATTGAGTGAAGACAGAGATACATCCTTGCCATGAAAGAAACCCCACAAATGCAGTCCTGATTTCTAAGGCTAATAATTATATTTACCCAGTGATGCAGAGGTGTTTCACTAAACATCCGCTGCTACAATCCTTGCAACACTGGAATGGGAAGCACAAAACTGAAGGGTACAAACTAGCCAGAATTTCCAACAGGTTCTGTCTTAGAAACCCCTCAGAACCTTGCTGGTGGATGCCATAATGGATCTCATTCTCCATATTAAGAGACTCTGAGGGAAATTCCTGGAGTTCCATCCACCTCCAGAAAATAGTGTAGTTACATTGCCATGAGAGATGTTATTGACGCTACATGTGTTATTCAGGGGTCAGTAAGGTACGTAGGCGTAGTTTATATGAAACATTAGCTATAGCCTTCCCTCCTCTTGCTTTCTATCTTTCTAACTATTGAAATACAAATTAAAAAATTTTAGTACAATTCAGAGTTATTCTTCAAGGGTACTGGCCATATACACTGATTTCACCATGGATGTGTCATCCACCACTTATATTTGCCTTATAATAATGTATAAGAACTATCAGAATATAACATTAACTTATAGCCCATATCTTATCTTGTTCTAGTCTCTCATGTTTTGCATACGCTTCACCAAGAATACAGACCTTTCTTAAACATTTAAAATAAATTTTTCTTTGTATCATTTTGTTTTTTTCTACCTGTTATTTCTTCTTTTTTGGGGTAGTGGGGGACATGCCTGGTGGTCCTTGGGGCTTACTCCTGGCCCTGAACTCAGGAATCACTCTTGATGGGGCTCAGAAGACCATATAGAATGTGGGCATCGAATGAGGTCAGCCTACTTGCTAAACCATCATGATATCTGAAAGTTCTTATCCCAACTCTTCTTTGACATGGTTGTTAATTTTTATTAAATGATTACTTTATATATCAAAAAAATAAAGTTACAACAGGAAAAAAAAGTACCGTAAAATCTTAACTGCTCCTTCCCCCCAAAAAAAGTCAGGAATGGGAACTTTCTGTAAGCTTATTGGGTATAGATTATGGCTAGGGATTTTACCAAAGAGAAGAAGACTGTTGCAAGATGAGTTATGGGACGAACAAAGGCATAATCAGTATGTTATGGTTCATATTACTATAGTGATCTTATTTTTATATATACACATCATGAACATAAATATGTAAATGATTAAGTATTTACCTTCAACTTTGTGTTTATTTCTTTTCCTTTATATAATTGCATGTGCTTGCCATTTTAAGTACTCTTTAAATGATTAAAAATTATTGTCATTTGCCATATGCTTCGTAATTTAGTAGCTGTTCTACTCTACCAATTTAGTGTATAGCCATTGTTTTCCCAGTATAACCAATTCTATGCTGAAGCATTGGGTAGAAACTTTTGTGCTGTTGCCCAGCAGTGCAGGTGCATTCCAGGACTGCATCAAGGCTGCACCATACTTATAGTGCCAGGAATCCAGTTAGATGCGTGCCTCACCTCTGTCCTATCTCCCAGCCCCACAGTTATATGGTTTACTTAGCACTGTAGTATGGTGTCGGGGTCCTGGCCAGTCAACCCCGGCACACTGGAGTATGAGCCCCGAAGTCACCGGACTTACTCCCTATGGGAGAGGGAGTGGGAAGGGGAGAAGCCTCTGCCCTGGCCGTCTGCTCGCCACAGGATTCCTACTGCCGAGAAAGAAACCGACCGAGAAGGTCACCGAGCAGAGCGGGAAAAGCCTGGTGGTCAAGCAGACTCCGTTATTGATTCTTACACAGGGGATTTTATACACACAATTTAGGGTGGGGGGATATTCCATGCATGTATCACGTTTACCCCGTGGAGCTCAGTACAGATGCCAGTTAATGATTTGTATCCCCCAGTCTCAGGGCCATGTTAACTAGCTCAGGTAAATGTTAACTGTCACACCCCTCATCCCATTGTCTCCTCAACCAGAGCGCCTGTGTGTGGAATGCTGGAGTGTATGGAATGCAGGGCCCCTGGGCCCCTGTAAACAGGGCCGGCTCTAGCTTTCAGGGGCAGGGGGTTTAGTCAAAGTCTCAGGCCGGCTACTGAGACCCGAACAGTATGGTAGTTAGGAGCTAAGTCTTTGAAGCAATGTTACCTGGATTTGTATTAATTTATGTCATCTGATCACTGTGTGACTTTTAGAATATTTCTTGTTTGTATATATATATATATATATCTTTCCATTTATAATTTGTGAGTGATTACAATGCCTACTTTATCGGAAGTTTATAAAGAATAAATGAAGCAAATTTGAATACTATTCAAAAATGTTCCTAGAATTCAGTGAGCGCTATGTAAGCCTTAAGTGACCTTAAGTTGCTAAAATCAGAATTATTTATATGACCAAAAAATTGTAGAATTGTCCTGAAAAAGCATCTGGATATAGTTTTCAAAACTACTGATTTACTGTCTTTGGTTGTTACTGGGTTATTATTGAGTCAAGTTTTGTAATGATATTTTTTGTGGAATATTTTAAATATTAAAATACTTTGGAATATAACTATCCATATAATTTTATTTTCCCATATTCCATACTTGGTCTGAATTTTAATGCACTTTTATATTTCTACTCTTCATTGGGACATTATGTTTTATATTTAATATAATTATTATTTAATTAGTATTATTCATTAGATTAATCTATTTCATTACTCTTTGAAAACATTTTTCTGTTTATACTTGTGGTATAATTGATAGACAAAAAAGTCATACGTATTCAACACATTTCATTTTCTTAATTAAGTGTTGAAATATGTACTACAATTAAGGCAGTGAACCTCTCATCACTTACCTCTAAATGTTTCCACATATACCTTTGTTTATGTATTTATAGTAAGAAACACTTAACATGTGAGTTATATTTTTATCAAAAAATCAATCATGCTATATGCATTGCTAGGTGTGGTAAAAGTTCTGCATTTTGGATTTATCTTACAGTCTTGCATAAACATTTTATAACCACTGAAACATGGTGCACCATTTCTCCTTTCTCTATTCTTCTTTCTGTTTCTACGAGTTTGATTATCTTTTATGCCCTTTGTAAATGAAATCTTATAATATTTTATCTTTTGTGATTGGACTATTTCACTTAGTATCCCCAAGATACATGTTTGTTGTTGAATTTGAACATGCATTATCTATTTTTAATGGCTAGATAATACTGTGACATATATGTCACCGTTTCTGTATCAAGGACACTAAGACTATTTACATATTCTGCCATTGTAAATAATACTGAGAAACATATGGATGTATAGATATCTCTTTAAGACTCTGTTTTGAATTCTATGGATACATGCCTACAAATGGAATAGCTGAATCAAATATTCTTGTGCTTTTATTTTTTGAAGCATCTCTAATAGTCTTTTTCATAGTAAAAATACAATATTATTTTTCCACATCACATAGGGTTCTAGTTTTTCTATTGTCTCATCAACACTTAAGTTTTGTTATTATTATTAGCTATGTTAACATGGAAATAATATGTCACCATGATTTTTATTTTACTTCCCTCATGGCTAGAATCTCCTGCCCCTGCACCAGGCTGTCTTCACTGGGGCCCCCTTGGAAGAGGTCGGCTTGAGTTTCCCTCTCTGCCCCAAGCAGAGCCCTGGCAGCTAAAAACCGCCAGAACCCAGCTACAGCCATGCTCAAGGCCACTCCCCACATGATAGGATAAGCCTCACCCATGATGGAACCGACAGAAGAACCCAGGTATGCAGGATCCGTGGCTGAGATCAGGATTGGGCCTCCTTCACCCAGATCCCCAGTTTTCCAGTATCTTGGCAGTCACACCCACAAACTCCTCCCCACAGCGCCATGTAATCTCATCAATGGCCAAGATCCAGAGACTATAGAACAAAGCTCCTGGAAGAGAGTGACACATTTTTTTTCCTGGAGTGTGCGGCTGCATGACCTCTTTATTTTTATTTTTATTTATTTTACTTTTCCCACATGTGACATATTTAACATGCCCAAAACAGTAACAACAATGTGCTCTTCATGTTTCTGGAGTGAGCAGACATCATCGGGCTACACTAGCATGTGACAGGGACAAATGAAGACGTTATTGGCAACTGATGGAGGAAATTGATAAAGAACAGGATGACAGTGATGCAGTGATACAGTGATGGCTAGTGATGTTCAACTTATTTTCACATGCTGGAGGTTTTCTGCTTAAGTACTTTGCTCATTAATAAAAAATCAACATTTATTTACTTGTTGCTCCTGAATTGAATAACTTCCTTGTATAATTTGGATATTAGACCTTTTTTAGACACATGGTTTGTAATTGGCAAAATCTTTAAATGGCAGAATCTCACATGCCAGAGGCTGGCAAGTTGCCTATGGCATATTCGATATGCCAAAAAGAGTAACAATAATGGTCTCCATTCCCCTGACCCTGAATGTTACAGGGAAGAATGGAGATGTTACTGGCACCCACTGGAGCAAATCGATGAACAATGGGATGACTTTGATACAGTGATATATGAAGTATCTGTTAGAAATTTATAAATATTATCTATTTATAAATATGAATTAAACATATTTACATATCTGTTGGTCATTTGTAAATATTATTTGTAATAATATTTTCATCTCTATTTCCCCATTTTGGTTGTATTATTAAACATCATTTTTTCTTCCCTGACCCCCCATAATGTCTTTTTCCTTCACCATTGTCTGAGGGTTCCCCCTTACTCCCTTCTCACCTTAACACTTTCCCCTCTCTCCTCTCCCCACCACCTCCTTGGTATCTCATTGCCATGGTGAACTCACTTTTGTAGATCAGTTCTTAAGTACTATTGCTTTTGGCCTTTTGTTCCTATTTTCTTTAGATCTCACACATAAAAAAGATCATTCCATACTTCTCTCCTGACTGACTTCACTCAGCATGATACCCTCCAGTTCTATCCATGTAGCAGAAAAATTGCAGGATTTCTTCTTATTTCCCAGTAGTTTTCCATTGTGTACTGTAGTTTCTTCATCTAATCATCTATTCTTGGGCACGTGGGTTGTTTCTAGATTTGGGCTGTTGTGACTAGTGCCACAATTAACACAGACACACCAATGTGTTTTCTGAAGTGAGATTTTTGGGTACTTGGGGTATATTCCCTGAAGTGGAATTGCCGGGTTATATGGAAGCTCAGTTCTTTGTACTTTTGAGGAATGTTTATATTGTTTTTCAAAAAGATTGAATCAGTTGACATCCCGCCGGCAGTGAATGGCAGTTCCTTTATCTCTAAAACCATGCCTACACTGGTTGAGCATTATTTACTAGTGGCTACATTGTTTTACAAACTAAGACCTACATCAGAAAACTAACAGAAATATATTTCCTCCCTAAATTTAGATCCTAAGTCAAAATCATAGATTCAAAGTAGATTCAAATTAATCTAAATTAGTAGTTTTTTAAATTAGTGTTTATTATTTATTCATTATTTAGGATAAATGATTACAGTAGTGTAACTTCATGGTTTTGATTGATACAATTATTGTACCAGAACCATCACCAAAGTGTCCAAGAACCTCCACCACTCTATGCATGCAACTTTTATTCGCCCCAGTCTGTCCCTCCACTTGATAATCTGTTTTGCCAAGAATTTGTTCTCATTAGATATTGTCCATTCTCTTATATTGTTTGTTTATGTATCACCGATGAGTGATATCCAGTATTTGTTCTTCTCATTTTGACTTATTTCTCTTAGCATGATGCCCTTATTGAGTGACAGGTCATTGGTAAAGAAATTGTGAAATAATATTCAGACTTAAGAAAGGATGAAATCCTTATGTTCATTGCAGCATTATTTATAATAACCAGAATCTAGAAAAAACCCAAGTGCCCTAGAACAGATGACTGGTTGAAGAAACTTTGGTATAGCTATACAATGGAATACTATGCAGCTGTTAGAAAAAATGAGGTCATGAACTTTGCATATAAGTGGATCGGCATGGAAAGTATCATGCTAAGTGAAATGAGACAGAAAGAGACAGACATAGAAAGATTGCACTCATCTGTGGAATATAGAATAACAGAGTAGGAGACTAACTCCCAAGAATAGTAGAAATAGGTACCAGGAGGTTGAATCCATGACTTGGAAGCTGGCCTCACATTCTGGGAAAAAGGCAGCTCAGATAGAGAAGGGAACACCAAGCAAAATGTGGTTGGAGGCCAAGCGGGGAAAGGGTGAAGCGTGCTGAATGTAGACTAGAGACTGAACACAATGGCCACTCAACACCTTTATTGCAAACCATAACACCTAATTAGATAGAACAAAAGGAAATACCCTGCCACAGTTGCAGGGGAAGGGATGGGGGGAGATGGGATTGCGGGGGTGGGAGGGATGCTGGATTTATTTGTGGTGGAGAATGGGCACTGGTGAAAGGATGGGTTCTCGAACTTTGTATGAGGGAAACATGAGCACAAAAATGTATAAATCTGTAACTGTACCCTCACTGTGACTCACTAATAAATAAATTTTAAAAAATAAATAAAAATAAAATATATACTCTAAAAAATAAAATAAAAGGCTTCAATCAAAAAAAAAGAAATGATAAAATCTTATAGTTGTACAACTTGGATGGAACTGAGATTGATATACTGTGTTAGCTTTTTTTTTACTTCATCCATCTGTTGACCTTTAATTGTTTGGTATTCAATTTTTTAAGACTTTGGTGGTTTCTGGGAATACCTACATAATGATAAAACCTTTATTAGAAAGCAAAATAACAAAGAAAGCTGGAAATATAAAAAACCCTATTATACTTTTACCTCTTTTGGGGGGATGGGCACATACAATGATGCTAGAGGTTACTCCTGGTTATGCACTCAGGAATCATTCCTGGTGTTGCTCAGGGTACCAAGTGAGATACCAGGGATGAAACCTGGTTCTCAATGGGCAAGGCAAGCACCTTACATACTGTGTTATCTCTCTGGCCCCATTATCTGCTTTATAATATTGAGTTCTCCTGTTCATAAATTCACATTTTGTTCTGGTAAAACTGTTCCTGTTTGTGGAATAAAATTAACTAATGATCCAAAGCCTTTATTTGCATGTGTAGTGTATAGAAAGTAATAGAAATTCATTGAGAAAGGCTCACAAGTGTTCACATGGCACATGCTGCTTAAGTTATTTTGTTTGTCTTTTGCTTTTTGGCCACACCCAGTGGTGCACAAGGCTTACTCCTGACTCTGCACTTAGAAATTATTCCTGACAAGGTTTGGGGGACCATATGTGATGCCTGGGATCAAAACCATGTGGGCGATGTGCAAGGCAAGCAACCTACCATGCGTGCTATCATTCTGGCCCCCTATGTCATAGTTTTTATTATGTTCATATCAGTATGATAGTTGGTATCTGGGAGACATAGGATACTTCTCTTGTTGTGATCCCCAGATTGTAAGTGCTATCTCTGGGAAGTCACCTGCTCATCCCTTATGCTGCCATTACAAATGTTACATATATGAAGAAGCCAACATCTACAAAGGAATTTAAGTACTAGAGCTACATATATGACCAATATCACAATTTGTTTCCTGTCTTCTATCTTTTTCTCTGTCCTTCTGTCATCAAACATAACAGGTCATATTTATTCTCCACCCCAAATGTACACATAGTTTTGCAGCAGGTGCAGAAAAGAGTCTGAAAAACACCCTTGATAAACATGAGATGTTATTATATGCCAGGATCTCTGTAACAACTCTCATGATGAAGATCAGATCAACTCTGTGAAGTTATGAATTACTCATAGGCTTGATGGTTATGTAAGATAAATAAGATATTATTTCCAGGTTAAATCAAGGTTAAATAATTTATGGAGCCGTGAGATATAATTTTAGTATATTAGAAAAAGTTGGCAGAGAAAGGTCCCACACATTTCACCAGAATGTATTCGATACTGACTGCATGTGGCTTTTATCCATACAGTTTTTAATTTCAGACTCGGATTTCAGAATTTGTTTCAAACAAGTCAGAGAAGTGGCAATTTCGTCGTACTGCTAGGCCAACCAATAGCTAGAAAAGAAGGAGGAAAGTAATTTAAAACTTAAAGGACAGGACATAAAACACATATCTAACTGATAAAAACAGAAACACAGGGGTGTTTGAGCTAAAGATAAAATGAAATGTTAAGAGTTTGGGGCTTCAGCCACATGGAGTCACAGTCTTAATTCTTGATGGGCTCCCCGACAAGAGAGTAAACTAAGCGAAGCTCCCGAGTCTGGGCTTTCTGCCAGAAAAGATTTAGGATTGGAGAAATTTGACTCAGTGCTGCATTGTTGGGTTGGAGGAAATCTGAGGGCTCTGTGTTTACTGAAAGGGACAAAAAGAACTATTTGTCCCACTGGGAAAAGAGAAATATGTGAATTATGGAGAAAAGAAGTTCTTTAAAAATTAATTTTTTTATTTGCTAAACCATTTTTATTGAGGTTCTAGAATTTATAATCCAGTTAATTATACTTGTCATGAATACATCATTCCAGGTTCTTCTGAATTTTGCCAGCTACTAGGTTCAATGCTCTTCCAGGGTGGCCTTGAGAAATATTCCTAATTCCTAGTTACTTGGCAAACATTTTTAAGCTTCAGTTCCTCATCAATATAATAGAAATATTTTAGTCATCAAAATGTGATGGATAAGAGAGGATCAAATTATCTACTAAATACTACAAGCAGAGAGCTTATAACCTATAGGCACTTGTCCTGTGAAATGTTTGAGAACATATTTTAGAAGTTTGAAATATAAGTATTTTTCACTTTGAGTTATAAATTGAAAAACTATAACTTGAAATTCAGAGTTATTTTGACACCACAGGTTATTGTTTTTCTTTCTTTTTTTTTTCTTTTTGGCTCACACCTGGCGATGCACAGGGGTTATTCCTGGATCATGCACTCAGGAATTACTCCTGGCAGTGCACAGTGGACCATATGGGATGCTGGGAATCGAACCTGGCTTGCCACATGCAAGGCAAATGCCCTATCCGCTGTTCTATTGCTCCAGCCCCAAGACCACAGTTTAGAAAAATTTCTTTCATTTTATAAATGGCAGAATTATGAAATTTTGAATGTGAATCATTTAAAAAATATGACATGATATTACATGTATCTACCAAAACTAACAGGCTCAGGAAGAGTATGGAAATATGGTGTTTGAAACATGAGAATTGATTTTTATGTCCTCATTTCTTTCTTTGAAGATTTTGAAGTATGAGAAGAAATACAGAGCCATAATTTAAATCAGATGTTTTCAAGTAGTCAATATGATATTAGACATGAAGTGATTAAATTATATTTTTTAAAATTATGGCATTTTTATATAATTAATATGCTAGGAATTCTGTTATAAATTTATATTTGATTATAATAATCAGTGATATAGATATGGCTAGTCTTCCATTTTTATGGCAGAGGAAGTCTTTAAAAATTAGTCAGTCCATGGGGTGGGAGAGATGGTCCAGTGGGTAGAATGTTTACCTTGAATCTGCCAACCTGGGTTGAATCCCTGGAATGCCATATGGTTCCCTGAGCATCACCAGGAGTAGTTCTTTTCATTTTAATTAAAAATTTTTTTATTAGAGAGCCATGATTTTAAAGTTACTGATAGTTGTTTTAGGCATACAATAATTTAGAACATTTTTTCATCCGTGTCAACTTCCCTCCACCAGTGTTTCCAGAATTCCTCCTCATCCCAACCGTTACTCTGCCCCCGTCAACTTGACAGGTAAATTCCAAAGTTTCAGTGGTTGCCACTTATATCTCACGTTTTCAATTTTGTTGAATCTGTGCTTTGGAAATATGTCCATACTCCTCTATATTTCTCACTTATATCATTGGTATAACCGAGGCCCTGATGACTGTTAACCCACTACTTCTTATTCTCTTCTTTGCCCCCTTGATTTCTATCCTACTTTGTCTATCTCCAGGAGTAATTCTTGGGCACAGAGGCAGGTGTTACCCAAAAGAAAAAAAAAATAGACTAGACAACTGGACAAAGCCACATAATAGTAGAATATTATTTTGAATACAAGGTTTTATGTATTAAAGCCCAACTTAAAACATCTACATAGTATTTAGGTCACAGGATAGATCTGCACTGGAATACTGCTTTGGGTTTTAATTTGGTGTGGGAGGCTTAATCCTGGCTCTTTTCTCAGGGATCACTTCTGGAGGACTCGAGGGTCCATACGGGTTGTCAGGGGTCACACTTGGGTCAATCTCATGCAAGCAAGTGCCCTACCACTATACAGTTTTTTTCAGTCTCCTGATTTGTGCTTTAAATTCAAAGAGAAGCAAATATTATACTAAAAATCAATAGACTTCATCACTTATTGTTTCAATCAATGTACAGATTTTTTGTCCAGGTACGCTTGAAAACCTGCAAACACCAGAACAGAGGCATAAGTTGGAACAATAATAACATTTCACATTCGAGACCCCTCACTTAAACTTCCCAAACTTCATGTATCTTCCTGGCATAGTGATACCATTTAGTGACTACTACTTGAGGAAATACATAAGAGAATGATGCCAGATAACATCTGTGCATGACTTTATTGAGATTCATGGGAAAATCTGAGGCCCTCACAATCACTTCATCCTCTCAGAACAGAGATATGAAGAAATGATGAATCCTAACATCACACTGATACTTCCATTTACTACATGGGGAGTCATCTAGGACTTTCTGAGGAGGTTGGAAAGAAGGCAAATGTGTTTGATGTTGTTTCTGAAAGTATTCTAAAAGGATTTTGAGCTAGAACTGAAACAGTCACATAAGCAAAAACTACATGATTAAAACAACATGATTCCTAAAGGAAGAGAAAATGTTCTTGTAAAATGGGATATGGGCTATCTGGAAAATGAAGGAAACCCCACTGAACATTTTGAACATATTGGAGTATACTCATTACCTTTCGTTAATGAGGCAAGACTTCGTGACTGATCTCTGACTTCATATCCTATATAGTTTCTAAATTGTAACAAATACAAATTAAAATATAGACAGTGCACATTTTATACTGCATATTCACAATACTAACTAATTTGCCGACTCATACAATTTTGGATGAAGGGCTTTCGTGTGATTTGTGAAAATGTCTTATTTGTATTTTTGAATTGGGGTTAACTCAGATAATCATTCATCAGCCCTGTCTATTTTCAAATCATTTTTATCACTTCAGAAAGAAATGTCATCCTCACTAAACAGTCTTAGTGTAGCTCTTAAAAACCTTTACTTTATGCTTCTATGAATCTGCCTACTCTGGACTTTTGATATAAGTGGAATCCTAAACGATGTTGCATTTTGCAATTTGGTTTATTTCATGTAGAATTATGTTTTCAAAGTGTATTCATCTTATAGACTGTGTTGATATGTGATTCCTTTATATGACTTAGTCATATTCCATTGTATGATTATTATGTACCTATGATAGTACATTGATAAGAAAATTTGTTTGCCTATATATGGCTGTCTGATGTATCATTATGATAATCTGCACATCTGCACATCATTTAAAATAAAAAATATATCAGACTTATTCCAAAAATGCTGGGAAACTGATAGTCATTTTGTAGATGATTAAACATCTCTCTTTTAAAGGTAGAAGTATTGAGAAAAATGCCAGGTCTGCCTTCCTCATTTTTTTTGTTTCCCTCTTGTTTTTAAACTTTTCTGTCCTGAGGAGGAGGATAAAGCTCTCTTTCTCTATTTCTCTTTGTCCCTGGATTTCTCTCTTAATCAGAGGCAAAATTCTTGTGCAATAATAGTGTAAGTAATCAGGCATTTGAAGCTGGCTGTCGAATTATCCCTAAAAAGTTTCTTCATACTAATCAACAGTGGAGAGACAGGAAATCAAACAGTTTAGCGCTTGAGGGGTAAACATGAGGATTTGTATCCGACTACAGCACTCCAGTTCTGTTCATACTTTATCTGTGTTCTCCTCCCTCCGCCTTCTATCCCCTGGTTCTAATGATATTTATAAAGCATCAGCGTGAGATAATCTATGTACAGAGGCCTAAAACCATATTTCATAAGATTGTCCCAACTTGTGCCCCATGAATTGAGAAGGATTAATGTTGGTAAAAATATACTGCATGCTTAATAAGAATTTTTGTTAAAAGGAGTTTATAATCTGCTACTGACTCAGCTTTAGGAATTGAAGTGTAATTCACGTAGCTTTTGCATCTTGTTCAACACAATGCTGTATAAAGAATATATATGCACATATATATGTATACATATATATGTACATACATATATATGTGTATACACATATATCCTGTACAGCAGAGCCTGGCAAGCTATACGTGGCGTATTTGATAATGTCAAAAACAGTAACAATGATGGTCCTCATTCCCCTGATCCTGAAAGAGCCCCCAATACGCCATCGGGCTACATTAGCACGCAACAGGGACAAATGGAGATGTTACTGATGCTGCTCGAGCAAATCGATGAACAACAGGATGATAGTGATACAGTCATATACATAACTGTCAGATACACAGTGAATCAATGAAATGGTTAAAAATAAAAAAATTCATCTCAGCTTTTGTCTCAAGACCAGTCATTTATAATTGAATTATAAAAGTCAGGTAAGTTTATTTGCAAAAATGATGAAAAATGTGCTTAGAATTATAAAGTCAGCGTAAATCTTAGCATATAGTCAAACTGGACAACTGGACGGGGATGTGAGTCACTGGCAGGTCTAATCATCTACCTTTTGGTCTGTAATATTTTCCAGTGAGTGGACAGCTGTGGTGTGTAGTGTGGACGGAGGGGACTGCTGTTCAACCACAGGAATGAATCCTTCAGGCTAGAAAGGAGTCAGGTCTGGGAGTCACATCTGCTCTTGCCCGGACTTCAACAGCCAGGCTCACAGACTTCCTGGAAATTTCAGACAAAGGCTCATTGGCCAGGAATATTCTACTTTTTAAACTTGTTTCTGGGTCCACATGACATAACAAAGAGTTGGTGAAAGTATCTACCTGTAAGTGTGACTTCTGCAAGGGGTGCTTAGGAATTGTGCCTGTCCGTTGCAAAGTAAAGAAATGAGCTTCTTTCCTATTAGTTGCTGAAGCTAGCTTCATCACTGGGCTTCTTGTCATAACTTGGGGCTTTGTTAATGGCTAAAAAGAACCTCTCTAGGAAAAGGATACCACTCTTTTAGATATCATTGAATGAATACTCACTGAAGTGTGTGAATAAATTAGAGGTTAATAAGAGATAAAAATGAGAATACATAGGACCTAAAATAATGGTGTAAAAGGAGACATAATTAAAATGAGGGACTCCTGGCCAGGCCGTTCTCACTCGGGTCGCCCCAGAGGAGGGCGGGTGAGAACCCTCCCTGCCCCCTGGGAGCCAGCATGGCAGCCAACCTCCACTACCCAACCGCCACCGTGCTCCAGGCAGCTTTCCGGACTGACACATTATAAGACACTTCCTACCCATTTCCCATAATTACCACACCATATTTGATGGAGTTCAGACAGTAGGCAACAAATCATAAAGAGTAATATATAGTGACAGTGACATGTATATATTTTCATATATATACATATATATACATATATATACACATACACATATATATACCTCTCGGTGAGCCCAGCAAGCTACCGAGAATATCTTGCCCGCAGAGGCAGAGCCTTGCAAGTTACCCGTGGTGTATTCGATATGCCAATAGCAGTAACGATAGATCTCATTCCTCTGACCGTGAAAGAGCCTCCAATCTTTGGGAAAGATAAGTAAGGAGAGGCTGCTAAAATCTCAGGGCTTGGAGGAAGAGCCCACTCGCGTAAATCGATGAACAATGGGATGACAGTGACAGTGACAGTGATAGTTAATTAAAATGAACACGAGAAAAAAGTCCAGTAAGAAAACTCATTTATTTCTTGCCAGGCATTGTTCCAATTGCTTATATATATATATATATATATATATATACATATATATATGTGTGTGTGTGTGTGTGTATATATGTATTATTTAATTTAACCCTTACAAAATTCACTGTATACAATTCTTATATTGGCATTGTAGATGAGACAATATTTACAAAGTCAAGCAATATGTACAATCTCGGTTAACAAATGACTAGAGAAATTAAAATATGAAAAGGACTCACCAATCCTAGATACAAACGTTGAATCAGTATGGAAACATTGATAAGATTTTTCTCTCTCTCACTCTCGCTGGAAATTACTATACTACTCTCTCTCTATTGATTATCCATTATATAGTGTCAGCAGATCCTCTGTGCAAGTAATGAGTGACCAGGAAATAAAAACATTTAGCTCTATTCACAGGTTCCTCTGTAAGTATGTGACCTTGAGCTAGTCATTTCACTTTTTGTCCCATTTAGCTTTAATTTTATAGGTGTAGAGGGCATGGTGCCGCCAACAGGTCAACCTGTACCTGTGGGGTAAGTGCATCAGCAGTCTGATGGTGCCTTCAGGCTTCCTGATATCCCAAAATTGCTTCTGAACAAGTTTACCAAAAAATTAAATAGTCAAAATTTTGGTATGTGGGGAGCCATGCCCACAAACCACCTCCAGCTCAGCTATACAAGCTCATTTATTGTTCTTATTTCAGAGACCCATAAATCTCAAAAGAGATCAAAGGCTGCAGTTAAGCTCAGACCTGCACATGGTTGAACAAACTGGGGTAAATCAGAGGGGGATGGGTTGGCCTGTGCCTGTCAAGCAGATCCCCCAGCAATGATTGCTTCCACAATCCGAAATCTCTGCCATACCCCCAGCCTGACTCCACCGTCTCAGGATGGACTCACCCAGATATAATCTGTTGAAAATTCTGGTTTGCATGTTTTCTGACTGAAATCCCCAGCCTTTCTCAAAGTTGGGATGGGCTACCTCTTCCACTTCCCAATACTCATGAAAGTACTGGCAGTCACCCCTAAGAGCCAACTCTAGTGCCACCCTGTGAGCTCTACTACTGGCCTTGCTTCAGAGACCCATAAATAAATAGAGAGAGAGAGATCAAAAGCCACAGTTAATCTTGAACCTGCACGTGTCTAAACAGACTGATGTAAATCAGAGCAGGGGACGGGTTGGCCTGTGCCTGCCCAAGCAGAGCCCATGGCAGCCACTTTGCTTCCACAATCCAAAATCACTGCCATATCCCTGGCCTGAATCCACTGTCTCTGGATGGACCTCACCAAAATAGAATCTGCTGAAAATTCTGGGATGCGGGTTTTGTGACTGAGATCTCCATGGGCTACCTTCCCCCACCTCTCTGTACTTCCAGAAGCCTCGGCAGGCACATCCATACCCCAAAGCTTACACCTAACTGAAAAGCTACTCCAGCCTTACCGTCTTGATAAAAATACTGAATGCCCTGAACAAACACCATGAACTCTTGGCACTTGTATTGCAAAGCATAATGCACAAAAAGAAAAGAAAAGAGAGAGCAAGAAGGAAAGTATCAACTATAGAGGGAGGCTGGGAGTCAGAGGGAATTTGGGGGATGGTGGTGGGGAAACAAGGGACATTGGTGGTGGGAAGAGTGCACTGGTGGGAGGATGAGTGCTGGATCATTGTATGACTGAAACCCAATTATGAACAGCTTTGTAATGATTTATCCAATTAAAAAATTTTAAAAAATCATAGGTGTAACAGTTTTTGAGATTCATTGACCAACCAGTATTTGCCATCTGTTTTCATAAACTTTCATAGAAAGATATTCCCTAATTTTTATATTCTTTTGGAAATTTTGTAATTTAGGTCAGGGTAATTATTTTTGGATTAGATTAACTTTTCTAGTATTTTTTTTCAAACGAGATCTACTGGTTTAGGTATTCATCATCCAAGGGTTTTGTATGTAGGAATAATTGGTTGTGGTTTTCTGTGGTACAATAAAATGTCAAGAAATAATAAAATTGTAAATCTGATGTAATTAGAAAGCAAAATGACTACATTCTGTGAGATGGTATTTTATAAAATCAAGAATGGTGTTAATTCTTTGCCAATGTAGAGTGCTTATAAATGGATATATTTCATTATTATTTGATATCCAGTTTCCTCTAGTATGCCTATTTTTGTATTAATGATGATTAATAACTATTGATAAAAATAGAAGCTATCATGTAGTAAATAATATTTAAGCATTTCCTAAATATGTTGCATGAATTTTCTTATCTAACTTTTCAAAAATCCTATCATTATCTATTATTGCTTTAAAGATAGAATAGAAGCTCAGAATTTAGAATGCACATGTATTTTTAGAATGCCTTCATTTTGTATCTTCTCTAATGATGATTATAAATAAGCAGTTATCAAACTAAAATTATCTTTAGTGAAAAAGACGATCTATCATTTGAGTTTATGTTTAACTTCAGCTGTAGTAATCTTAGAATGACTTAGCCATATAGGAAATTTATGAGCCTACTGCTTTTTAACTCCCTAGAAACTTCATGATACTCATGCCAGCCTCTAAAAAAATCTCAACCAGTGAAATTCTCCAAGTCATATACATTCTTTTAGAGAAGAATTGTATGAGAACTCAAATAAGGTGTTTCCTCAAGGTTTTTATTTGTTCTGGCTAAATTTTTTCCAATTGCCTTTGGTGACAAGAACATTTTGTGATTCATGTTTATAAAATAATTTTTTAATTTTATAAGCATTTATAAAATAAATTTTTTGCTGACATAAAAATTTCCTTTATTTTATAAAATGATTTTTATGTGGCACTAAATACATCGTTTATATCATCATCATCATCATCATCACCATCATCATCATCATCATCATCATCATCATCATCATCCCGTTGATCGTTGAATTTCTCGAGCATTCTCAGCAACATCTCCATTTGTCCTATCCCTAAGATTTAAGAAGCCTCTCTCTACTCGGCCTTCCCAGTGATGCCATATTGGAGGCTCTTTCAGGGTCAGGGGAATGAGACCCAGCTTGTTACTCACTTTGGCATATGAATCCACCATGGGAAGCTTGCAAGGCTCTCCCATGTGGGCAGGAAACTCTCAGTAGTTTGCCAGTTTCTCCCAGAGGGAGAAGTTCTCGGCCAAGTGCTTCTGGGAGCTTGCTTTTAAGTCTTTGGATGTTGGCTGTTGATAGGATTACACACGCCTGGGTTCCTCTGCCTGTACCTTCATGTGTGAGGCTTGTCCAAACGTGTGGAGAGGGGCCTTGAGCATGGCTGTGGCTAGGTTCCAGATGTCTTCAGCCACTGGGAGTTCTGTTCAGGACGGGAAGGGAAGCTGGAGCCCATTAGAAATGTTGAAACAAGTTGAATTTGAATGGATATATCCTTGCTAAAAACCTACACAAGTTTTCTAATTCTAATGCTGATGATTCATAAGGGAGAATTCTATAATTCTATAATAGTATTGACCGATTCATTTTAACAGGAGCTTAATATTTGTTATGTTATGTGTGAGTAAATTTGGAAAAATTTAAATGCCCTTGTGTTTTGACAAGTTATCAAGCTAGAACCCAATTTAATCCATTGGTACAATTAACTGGAAAGCGTCAGATTTTGCCAAAGAATTAGTATTTTATGAATTTCAACGGAGAAAAAAAAAGAAAACATTGACCTTGACCTGTGTAGTCATCAACAAGAAGTCTGTTATATATATATGAAATGTGATATAGATGAAATATAAAGCTCTTTTTCTAGGAAGTTCGGCAGCTCCCTTGCTCCAAAACTCATTATGGAATTTAACTGAAAAATATGCATTGATTTCCAATTTAGCTGTAAACAGTCCATATTAGTTTCTGTGAGAATCAACCAGATGAAAATAAAAAGGAGAATAATTAATAACCCCCAGATAATTTTTGGTATCCTAAAACTGAACATTTGACCAAATATCACAGTGCCAAATAAGCTAATTAAAGTGTGGCATAGATTGTTCAACCATTAATGTATCCCTGAATATTCAGGTGTTAAAAATGAATGAGTATCCATTTGATAAATGGAGAAGAAAGTAGAAAAGTTCAAGCTTAGCCAGTAAATACTGTATGTCGGAGACATTTGGAACTCATTGATGAAGAAAAATTGCTGAAAAAACACCCCGGGATTTTCCTCCCTGTGAAGCAGATCTTCAGACTTACGTCCTCCATTGTATCTCAAGGGGGCCCAGAAATGTTGATGCCCCAGTTTCACTGCTTTTGCCACTCCATTTTCATTCATATCAGTTTAGTTTAACTCCCTTTACCTTCTTACTTTGCCACTGTACTGCTGTTTTTCAGGAATTGTTTACAAGTGGCAAGCAGAGGCACTATAGTTTGGGTCTGAGTTTGTGATTTTTGAAATCACAAAATGCTCCAAAGAGTCGTATGATCATCTCAATATAGATAGTACAGAAAAACAGAGCTGCTATTTTTAAATGGGGGGGGGCTTAGTGGAGCTGCACAGGAGGTAACACACAACTGACTCAGACATTCTTTCCTTTTTCCATCCCTAAATCTTTCACTGATCATAGTTGGAAAACCTTTAGAATGAATGTTTTCTTTCACATAGGGTCATTCTTTCACTGATATTTTATGCAAGGAATTGCACGCTAATTTACCAGATATTTAGCAAATATTGTAGCCATTTTTAAAAATTGTGAATATAATATTTCCAGGAATCCCTCTTTAAGATGACCAGCAGCACCAGTTAAAAAAATGCAGTTGCAATTTGCTCCTATTCTATAGGTTATCCATTCCATAATTAGTTCAATTGCTATATTAATGAGATCCAATTCTAGTTAACCTTGATTTTTTGATTAAGAGATTGTATAAATTCTTGCTGAAGTCAATGCTGACCTAACTTTTTTTTCCTAGAGTGTGACTTTTCATACAATAAACTTATTTAATGGACACACATAACAGTAACTTATCTTGGAGTGTGACAGGCAAATTTTCTGGGAAAAAAATCAATTTCCCTCTTTCAATATTTCTTTTAACAAGGTTGAAAATCATATATCTTAACACACAATGTTCCCAGGATCTGTGATTAACATGCAAAGCTGTTTCTTAACAGCTCTCTCTCTCACTTTTCAAATGACATTGAGAGCTTAGAGGCACTTGTTCTTAATTTTTAAACCTACTGATTTCATTGTGCCTGACACAAAGCAGAACATCTTTGCCACAATTACTGTATAACACTTATTTTTCACAAAGTTGTAATTTTCCTAAAATTAGCTGGACTGCCTCAATTACGTAAATTGATTTCTGAGACTTTAATGAGTGTATTCGTAGGAGCACACTAGATTTTTATAGAGAAAAAAATAAGGAAAAAATATATTCCAAATCATTTTGGCCTCACCAAATGAGACCAGTGAATGTGGATCTGTGGTTGGTCATCAAAGTCTTTTGCAGACAGTTGGTAGATCCTCTCTCTTCACTGATTTATGCAATGAGGATAATCTGCTTAAAGGATCTAACACCAGAATCTTGTCCCTGGAAGATTCCAGAGTTACAGTTTCAGTGTCCTTGATGCTGTGTTTACCACAGTTAGTTTACATGGATGCTTTTTGTTCTTTCTTTTCTATACTTATGTACTTTCCATCCCCATAATGCTTCTGGCTCTCTTTATGTATTATTAATTCTTTTTTAAGCTTTTAAAATTTTTAAAAAATTTTTTAATTTTTAAAATTTTTGATGAATCACCATGAGGTACAGTTACAGGTTTGCAAACTTTCATGTTCACATCTCAGTCATACAATGTTTGAGTTCCCATCCCTCCACCAGTGCCCATTATCCACCACTGATGATCCGAGTTTCCATCATACCACCCCCAGCCCATCTCCCCCTCAACCCTGCCTCTGTGGTAGGGTATCTTTTGCTTTCTCTCTCTCATTTTGGGTGTTGTGGTTTGTGATAGAGGTATTCATTGACCATCATTCGGTCTATAGTTTTCTTTGGGCATGCTTCTCCCATCTTGAGCAGGCCCTCCAAGCACCTTTTACTTGGTGATCCCTTATCTATCTGAGCTGCCTTTCCCCCCAGCATCTGAGGCCAGCTTCCAAGACATGAAGCAATCCTCCTGCCAGTTGGCATTCATGCCAGCAGTGAAGTGTTAGTGATCACATTGAATCTATGTAATGCTTTGGGGAGTATTGCCATTTTGACATTGTTAATTCTCCCAATCCATGAGCAGAAGATATGTTTCCATTTACTCGTGTCTTCTTTTATTTTGTGAAGCAGAGTCTTGTAGTTTTCTTCGTACAGATCCTTTACCTCCTTAGTTAAGCTGATTCCAAGGTACTTGATTTTCTGATGCAAGACTGTGAATGGGACTGATTTTTTCATATCACTATCCTCTGTCTCCTTATTTGCAAATAGGAAGGCCATGGATTTTGGGGTATTGATTTTATAGCCCGAGACTTTACTATACAAGTCTATAGTTTCTAGGAGTTTCTTGGAAGAGGCCTTAAATATAGAGGTCTCTAAATATAGTATCATATCATCTGCAAATAGTGAGAGCTTGATTTCTTCCTTTCCTGCCTGGATGCCCTTAATATCTTTTTCTTGCCTAACCGCTATTGCAAGTACTTCCAGTACTATATTGAACAGAAGTGGAGAGAGTGGGCATCCTTGTCTCGTCCTGATCTTAGAGGGAAGGCTCTTAGTTTTTCCCCATTGAGAATAATCTTGACTGGCATATGTATTTCTATGTTCATTGCAGCACTGTTTACAATAGCCAGAATCTGGAAAAAACCAGAGTGCCCCAAAACAGATGACTGGTTAAAGAAACTCTGGTACATCTACACAATGGAATACTATGTAGCTGTCAGAAAACATGAAGTCATGAAATTTGCATATAAATGGATCAACATGGAAAGTATCATGTTGAGTGAAATGAGTCAGAAAGAAAGAGACAGACATAGAAAGATTGCACTCATATGTGGAATATAATGTAACTGAGAAGTACAAGTTGGCAACGATGCAACTTCTGGCAGATATCTCTCTGGACTTAGTTACTAAAATACTAAATTACAGAAACCCAAAACTGAGAGGTCGCTAAGTGTGGTCACTCGACCTCATACCTCTTCATCCTCAGCAATGGAAAACAAATTATCTAATGCTTCCTTTTCAGCAGGTCTGACTTTAGGGGAGAGACTCTCCAAACAAAAATAGTGAGTTTTGTTGAAATATTGTATGCAATCAAAGTGAAATTTATTAGTTACACAGGTGGGGGGGGCTTAGGGTGGGGGGGCTAAGGGCGTGGGGGGTTAGGGGTGTGAGGGGGCGGGGTGGAGCTATACTGGGATTCTTGGTGGTGGAATATGAGCACTGGTGAAGGGATGGGTATTCGAGCATTGTATAACTGAGATTTAAACCTGAAAACTTTGTAACTTTTCACATGGTGACTCAATAAAAAATTTAAAAAAAAGAGAGAATAATCTTGACATAGGCCTGTGGTAGATGGCTTTGTCTGTATTGAGGAAAGTTCTTCCAAAACCAATTTTGGTGAGTCTTTTCATGATAAATGGGTGCTGGATCTTGTCAGATGCTTTCTCTGCATCTATTGATATGATGATATGGTTTTTATCATTTCTTCTGTTGATATGATGGATTATGTTGATTGATTTCCCAATGCTAAACCATCCTTGCATCTCCAGGTTGAATCCCACTTGGCTGTGGTCTATGATCTTTTTGATGAGTTGTTAGATTCTATTTGCTAATATTTTGTCGAGGATCTTCACATCTGTGAGTTCATCAGTGATATCAGCCTGTGGTGTTCTTTTTTTTGTGGTGTTTTCATTTGCTTTTGGTATTATGGATATATGTGCCTCATAGAAACTGTTTGGAAGAGTTTCTGTTTTTCCAATTTCCTGGAAAAGTTTGAGAAGAACTGGCAATAGGTCCTCTTTAAATGTTTGGAAAAACTCGCTAGTGAATACATATGGGCCTGAGATTTTGTTTTTGGAAAGACTTTTGATAATATTTTCAATTTCCTTGATAGTGATAGGTCTGTTCAGGTATTCCAAATCTTCTTGGTTCAGTCATGGGAGATTATCGGAGTCCAGGAACTTATCCATCTATTCTAGTTTCCCTTCTTTTGTGGCACACAGACTTTCAAAGTAGTCTCTGATGATCTTTTGAATTTCTTTGGTTTCTGTTGTGATGCCCCCCTTTTCATTTCTGTTTCGGTTTATTAGGGTTCTCTCTCTTTCTTTGTGAGTCTTACTAGTGGTTTATCAATCTTGTTTATTTTCTCAAAGAACCAGCTCTTGGTTTCATCGATCTTTTGGATTTTTTTTTTTTGGTTTCCATGTTGTAGATTTCTGCTCTAAATTTTATTATTTCTTTCCTTCTGCCTGATTTGGATTCCTTTTGTTGGTCCTTTTCTAAGATCTTGAACTGTGAAGTCAAGTTACCTAAGTGGGCTCTTTCTTCCTCCCTGAGAAATACTTGCAGCATTATAAAATTTCCTCTTAATACAGCTTTAGCTGTGTCCCATAGGTTTTGATAACTCGTGTCTTCTGTTTCATTTATTTCCAGGTATCTTTTGATTTCTTCCTTGTTTTCCTTCCTCACCCTCTCATTGTTCAACATTGAGTTGTTTAATTTCCAGGTGTTTGATTTGGTTCTCCGAGTCTGTGTGTGATTAGCTTCTATCTTCTGAGCATTGTGGTCTGAAAAAATAGTTGATACAATTTCTATCTTCTTGATTCTATTAAGATATGTTTTGTGACCAGCACGTGGTGCATTTTGGAAAATATTCCATGTGCACTGGAGAAAAAATGTGTATTCTTTCTTTTGGGATGTAAAGCCCTGTATAGGTCTATTAGCCCTCTCTAATCGTTTTTCAACCTTAAATCTATGTTGTCAGATACTAGTATAGCCACTCAGGTTTTTTGATGGAGTTTTTTGCTTGCAGGATTGTTTACCATCCTTTGACTTTGAATCTGTATTTGCTCTGACTGTTCAGATGTGTTTATTGTAGGCAGCAGAATGTTGGGTTCAGTTTCTGAGTCCATTTTGCCACTCTATGTCTCTTCATTGGTGCATTTAGACCATTGACATTGAGAGAAATTATTGTCATGTTTGTAGCTTTCTAATTTCTGCTCACATTTCTTCCTGTATTCTATTGGCTGTCCATTCCACTGTTTCTTTCATGTTCTCCATTAATTTACTGGATGTCTCTTCCACCGTTACCTTGAGTTAATTGAACATCTTCAGCATTTCATCTCTGAATTCTTTATAGGAGAGATCGTATTTGTGGGGAGACCCTGTTGAGGTCTCTGGAATCTTTTCTTCATTGTCTCTTCGTGGTGGGAATTTTTGCTGTTTTTTCATATTGTTGTGGAATTATGGAGGTAGGACCTCTATCACTATTCCCTCTTGCTGCTATAATGGATTCTGGCTGAGCTCAGTTGATGGTGGTTGCCTTTTCCCCCTTCTAGAGTACCTCCTTCCTCTCAGGTGCTCCGTGTGATTTATGTGGGGCCTCTAGAAAAGCTTTCAAGGATGTGATCTTTTATATTGGGGTTGTACAGCTTTTTGTGCTCACTGGTAGTTTTGGTGGAATTGGAATAGGCTAGTGGACTATTGGCCCATTGTGCTTGAAATGGATATTTTCCACAGTATTAGAGTATTAGGTGATGGAGATTGAGATGGAGATTGAGATATTAGTCCTGAGTGTTGCGGGAGCGGGGGGGGGGGGAGGATATCTGAGGCCCACAGGAGGCCACACCCCCTGTCATGGGTGTCACGCCCCCTACCATCCTGGGATGTTCAGGAGCTCGGGCACTGGAGGCTCACACACCTGGGGAGGAGAGTGGCAGGGAAGGAGCCTCTTTATGGGTATTGTATAGCAGATTATCTTAAAATGTAGTTGTTCAATAGCAATTTGTTATTGCCTCATTGTTCTTTGGGTTGAACAGACCATGCAGGATGATTTTGTTTGTTTGTTTGTTTGTTACCATCTCTCTTGTGAAGACAGGTGGGAAACAGCTGGAATCAGTCTTCCAAAGTCTGCAGATCTGAGTATCCAAAATGTCTCCTTTCTATTTTTTTCTGCTGTCTCACTGCTTCTCAAGGTGACAACTGCCATCTTTCAGGGAGCCTCAGAGCTCCACAAGGAATAAATGGAAAGCTGCGGGTTCTTTCAGAGAATATGTCCAGACCTGGCACAACAGAACTTTAACAACATACACAGTTGTTCAGAATACTTATAAGCTGATCCAGATCCAGGTAAAGGTGAGTCAATGACATCATGCCTCAGTAGAGAAGAACATCAGAGAATTTCAAGCCATGTAGAATTCTGCTCTTCTCACTAAGTTGTTTGGTCTTGACAAGTTTTGCTTCTTTCCTTTTCTTATTTCTGCTATTCTCTTTTCTTTTCTCCTTCTTTCTCAAAAGTTTAAGGAAATTTGCATAAATGTGAAGTCATTACTCTACATTTCACTGGCCAGTCCTTTCTAGGAAACAATATGGAGACTCCTCAAAACCTAAGAATTGAACTTCCATTTGATCCAGCAATTCTGTTTCTTGGCATCTTTCCAAAGGTTCTAAAAACACAATTTCAAAAAGAAAGTATTTATTCCCGTATGTTATGGCAGCTCCGTTCACAATAGTCAAGATCACAATAATCAATAGTACATGACTAGATATATAAATTGTGGTATCTGTACACAATGGAATACTACAAGCTATAATAGGAAATGAAATCATGCAAGCTACTTCTATGTGGATAAAACTGTGGGAAATGGGGTGTCATGCTGAGTGAATTCAGGAGAGGGAACAATCTGTCTCATCTGTGGGTTATAAAGAAACACATAATCAAATAACCAAAGCAGATAACAAATAATAAAAGCATAACATGTTAACTGAGCTTACTCTGGGGAGAGGATGGGGGTCAACCTTTGAAACACTGATGGACGGAAATAGATTCTTGGTGGGTGTGGTGTTGAAATGAGATATGCAGGAAACGAGCATTAACAATACCTAAATCATATATTTCAATCAAAATGGAAAGAAAATGTATTCATTAAGAATACGTAAAAGGAAAAAAGGGCCAGAGCGATAATACAGTGAATACGGTATACACAACAGACCCAGAATCAATCTTTGGTTCCTCCTAACCAGAAGACTCCTTGCTGGGAGTCATCCCTGAGAAGATGACCAGGAGTAACCATTGAACTCTGGTGGGTGTGGTCCCCAAAATAAAAGAAAACAACAAAAACAAAAAACTTAAAGGGAAGATAAATACTTAGGATCATTTTGAATATTTGGTAAAAATACAAAAATATCTATTCGTGGGTGTTTATTGTTCCATATGAATTTCAGGAGTATTTGATCAATTTCTTTGAAGAATTTCATGGGTATCCTTATAAGGATCGCATTGAATCTGTATAGTGCTTTGGGGAGTATTGGCATTTTGACAATGTTAAGTCTTCCTATCCATGAGTAGGGGATATGTTTCCATTTCCTCGTGTCCTCTTTTATTTCATTGAGTAGTGTTTTGTAGTTTTCCTTGTAGAGATCCTTTACTTCCTTAGTTAGGCTGATTCCTAGGTACTTGATCTTCTGGGGCACAATTGTGAATAGGATTATTTTTTAAATGTCACTTTCCTCTGACTCGCTATTTGCATATAGGAAGGCCATGGATTTTTGGGTATTGATTTTATAGCCTGCAACTTTGTTGTACAAGTCTATTGTTTCTAGGAGTTTCTTAGTGGAGATTTTAGGACTCTCTAGGTATAGAATCATGTCATCTGCAAAAAGACTATGGGAAGCATCATCCTCCCCAACTTCAAATTTTACTACAAAGCAGTAACAATTAAAACAGGATGGTACTGGAACAAAGGCAGAGCCGCTGATCAATGGAACAGGGTAGAATATCCCTACATGCAACCCAAAGTATATGATCACCTGATCCTTGATAAGGGGACAAGAAATGTGAAATGGAACAAGGAAAGCCTGTTCAACAAATGGTGCTGGCATAACTGGACAGCCATATGCAAAAATATGGACTTAGACCTTGACCTAACACCATGCACAAAAGTCAGATCAAAAGGGATTAAAGACCTCAACATCAGACCACAATCCATAAGGTACATTGAAGACAAGGTCGACAAAACCCTTCAGGATATTGAAGCTAAAGGTATCTTCAAAGATGACATGGAACTAAGTAATCAAGTAGAAACAGAGATAAACAAATGGGACTATATTAAACTAAAAAGCTTCTGCTCCGAAAAAGACACAGTGACCAGAATTCAAAGGCAATCTACAGAATGGGAAAGGATATTCACCTAATACCCATCCAATAAAGGATTTATAACAAGGGTATATAAAGCACTGGTTGACCTCTACAAAAAGAAAACATCCAACCCCATCAAAAAATGGGGTGAAGAAGTGAACAGAAACTTTCTCAAGGAAGAAATACAAATGGCTAAAAGGCACATGAAAAAATGCTCTTCATCACTAATCATCAGGGAGATGCAGATCAAAACAACTATGAGATACCACCTCACACCACAGAGACTGGCTCACATCCAAAAGAACAAAAACAACCACTGTTTGCGTCGATGTGGGAGAAAGGAACCCTTCTACACTGCTGGTGGGAATGCCGGTTCAGCCCTTTTGGAAAACAATATGGTCAATTCTCAAAAAATTAGAAATTGAGCTTCCATTTGACCCAGCAATACCACTCCTGGGAATATACTCCAGAGAAGCAAAAAAAAAAAAATAGTCAAAATGACATCTGCACCTGTATGTTTATTGCAGCACAGTTTACAATAGCCAGAATCTGGAAAAAAAACGAATGCCCGAGAACAGATGACTGGCTAAAAAAACTTTGGTACATCTACACAATGTAATACTATGCAGCTGTTAGAAAACATGAAGTCATGAAATTTGCATATAAGTGGATCAACATGGAAAGTATCATGTTGAGTGAAATGAGTCAGAAAGAAAGAGACAGACACAGAAAGATTGCACTCATATGTGGAATATAAAGTTGCAGAGAGGTACAAGCTAGCAATGATGCAACCTCTGGCAGAAAGCCCTCTGGACTTAGTCACTAAAATACTAAAATACAGAAATCTAGAACCTCACGGCCGCTACTGTGGCCACAGAACCTCATATCTCCTCATTCTCAGCAATGGAAAACAAATTATCAAATGCTTCTTTTCCAGCAGGTCCGACTCTGGGGGGAAACTCCAAACAATAATAGTGAGGTTTTTTGTTTGTATGTAATCAAAGTAAAGAGAAAGTAAAGTAAAATTTACCAGCTACAGAGGCGGGGTGGGGTGCTGGGGGGCGGGGGTGGGTGGGGGGAGGTTTACTGTGGTTCTTGGTGGTGGAATATATGCACTGGTGAAGGGATGGGTGTTCAAGCATTATGTAACTGAGACTTAAGCCTGAAAGCTTTGTAACTTTCAACCTGGTGATTCAATAAAAAAAAATAATAATAAAAAAATACAAAAATATCAAAAATCTCTTATCACAGGCTTCGTTTATTTTTAAAGGGTTTTTTTTATTATTTGCTACATTTTTGTTTGCTTTTATAATTATTAATTTCTTTATTTCTTCCTGATTTAATCTTAGCAGCTATTTTGTAGGAGTTCATCGTTTTGTTTATATCTTCAAAGTTTTGCATGAAATAGTTTGTTATCTCTTAATATCTGCTGCATATGTAAAATAATTTATTAAGTTATCTCTTAATATCTGTTGCGTATGTAATTAGGTCCCTGTTAATTTTTACTATTGCTTAGTCACCCCTGCCTTTTAATCTTGATTATTTTCTGTTTGCTTTCTTTAATACTATATAATATTTTTTTGTTTAAAATTTTTACTTTGCTTTTATTTTCCTTTTTTAATTTACATTTTGATTTGGAGATTTTGCTTGTGAATATTTATCAATTATTTTTTCTCTAATCATTTAATATTATTTATTCATCTTAAAGTTTTTAGCTTGATTGCTTCTGGGAAATTTTAACAGCATTTGTTGTAACTATTGTTTTTCTCATTAATTTTTCTGTATGCATTCATTATGGATAGCAGTTCTCAGGGTGCAGTCCTGGCCAACAGTGTTCTGAGGACTCTGATCCTTACCGAGAGTTGTCACCTTCCCTTCTCTGTCCCCCAAGAATTATATCCTGCAGTGCTTGAGAGGTCATGTAGTATCAAAGATAGAACTCCAGGCATCACTCAGATTAATTACATGCTCGACTGCTTCAGCTAGCTCCCTGGTTCTCTTTACCAACTTCTTTTAAAAAATGTTTTTTCACTTGTATGTTTTTAAAAATATATAAACACGCAATTCTTAGATTAATATTATTTAGTTTTGCAAAATATAGCAGAAGACGTAAATCATGCAAAGAAATTCATACTAAATCTTATAAGAGAAGCACACAGCAAATAACTATCCAGATCAGGGTTAATGTGTTAGTCACCCTAGAATTCTTCCCATATGCCCCATCTAAATCATAAACTTGCTATTTATGATTATCCTCAATTTTAGCTATTTTTCTTGCACCAAAAACGTAATTTAACCAACACAACTTGCATTTCTAGATGTTGATATTTCCCATTTAGTTATTTTTATTTTGACATATCTGTTAAATCTCTCTTTTTTAATGCTTTTCAAGCTTTAATTTTTTTTTTGTGTGTGTGTGTTTGTTGTTGTTTTGAGGCCACACCAGCTGTGCTCAGGGCTTACTGCTGGATCTTTCCTCAGGGATTATCCCTAGCTGTGCTGGAGCAACCATTTGGTGTGCCAGGGATCAAATCTTGGTTGTCCATGTGCAAGGCAAGAGCCTTATTTGCTGTACTATTTCTCTGTACCCAGTCTTTTAAAAAAATGTAGTTTATTTAGCATGGTTACAATAATGTCAATATTTATGGTTTATGCACCTTCACCACAGTCAAAGTGCCAAAAATTTTTCACCACTGTCCTTATGTCACTTCTAATTTCCCTCTTCTTCCTCTTACCAGAAACTCTCTCCCAATGTTTGGTAATCTCAGTTTTGTAATTTAAAAGCAACAATTATTTTGATATTGCCTGTTCTCTTGTTTGGTTTCTCTGTGTACCACAGATAACTGCTATCATCTGGTATTTGTTCCTCTCCATCTGATTTATTACTGTTAGATAGACTCCATTTCCACCCACATTACAACTGTCACTGTCATCCCGTTGCTCATCGATTTGTTCGAGTGGGCACCAGTAACGTCTCTCATTGTGAGACTTATTGTTACTGTTTTTGGCATATCCAATACGCCACAGATAGCTTGCCAGGCTCTGTCACTTGGGCTCAATACTCTCAGTAGCTTGCCAGGCTCTCCAAGAGGGGCAGAGGAATTGAACTCGGGTCGGCCGCATGAAAGGCAAACCCCAACCGCTGTGCTATCACTCCAGCCCAACTGGAATATTTCATACTTTCTTATATTTACATAATATTCTATTATGCACATATATCACAACATCTTTATCCATTCCTGTGTTGTTGGACATTTGGGTTGTTTCTATATCCTGACTATTGTACTTAGCGCTACACTGATAATAGGTGTGAACTTATATTTTTGCATTAATGTTCTGTATTCTTGATATATGTCAAGGCTACTGAATAATATAAAAGTTCTATACAGTTTTTTAGAGGTCTTACTGTTTTCTATAGAGGTTGAACCAGGTGACATTCCTACCAACAGAGTAAAAGCATTTCTTTTTTATCACATCCCACCAACACTGGTTGTTCCCAGTGTTTTGGATAGATGACATTTTTACTTGCATTAATTAACTTATCATTCTCCTTTTTATTTATTTTAAAATTCCCTCTTCCTATTAGAGTAGAAATTTTACTAAAATATATTCCTGGTACAGTTTGTGAATTGCATGTTTGTTTATCTCCAAATAGGCCATTGGATAACACTGTGATCAACTAAATAACATCCGCTCTGTATTCATAGTTGGAGTCCATTGTGCCAGATTTTCTTGAAGTGAGGAAGCCTTGTGCTGGCTTTTCATTAGGTCTTAATCTATTTTTTACAAACTCTGCTTTTTAAAAATTAAACACAATAAAATGTTTAAAATGTTTTATTTCCATGGGTCCTTAGTTAATATTATTAGCAACTGGCGTTTTTAAATGTTGTCATTTAAATAATTCCATCTATAATACGTGTGGGGAAAGGGCTGGAACTTTAGAAATCAGACATTTTGGGGGGTGTAGAGAGCATGTGAGCTTTCTCCCAGATGGTATTTGCTCTCCCAGACGTATCTTGTGATTTCTGCTTTGAAAATGCTTTCCTTCTGCTATTAAAAAGTTGACATTAAACAGAATCTAGTGTCTACATATACTCCACAGCTACCTTTAGTGTTACTAAAGCTTTATGAAGCAAAGAATAGGCATCCCTATTTTTTCTTCCTGTATCAGAAGAAATATTTGAGTAGTCATCTCACTTTGAATTTCTCACATAATTATTAAAAGAAGACCCAGGAGATCTGCTTATAGTCAATAAACCACACAGCATGAACCTCTAACTTTTATATCTAATAATATTTCTTTTTAAATAATAATGTACCACTGACTTAGAGCTTCCACCATTGAGAGAGCATGACCTATTCTTTAAAATTCTAAGGCTGGTGAAAAATTTTGGTAATCATCCTTGAGTTAATTGGAATTGCAAGAAATAGAGTTCAGATAATCTTTTGATTACTTGGCTCAACCTGCTTAATGTAGGCAAATGAAATGGCATTTTCAAGTTCAAGTTGTCGTTTTTTTTCTCTAATGGATTTTGAAAAGAATTGTAAATGAATGAAAAATACTGTGTAGATCAGAAACAACTTCATAATAAATCTGGTCACTGTTCCACTCAGAAACAATTTAGAAAACTGGAAATCAGTCAATAAATAGTTCAGATTAATGATAGAATATAAACTTTGTAGTGATTTCTGGTAAGATAGTAGAATATTTCATTCTTTGTAGTTGTTGAATTCTTCCATGAATTAGTCATCATCTAAGAAGTTGAAGTGTGTTGGGATTTAGGAATAGTTTTTAAGTATTTATGTTACTGTTCTTATACTTTCCGGAAAAACTAGCAAACAGGGGCATGATTTCTATTTCCTTGTTATGTTTGTGTTTTATTCTTAATGCAATTTTACCTTTTAGGATCCTGAGCTCTTGAAGGAGTTTAATTAATATCATCTAATGTACATTAGCAATGGTTGCAGTGTTTGTTTTGCTTCTTCTAGTGAAAGAAGGCAATTCCCCTCCTGAATGTGAATTTGCCTAAAGAATTTGATGTTAGGATGCTACAGGAGAGATATTTTGGGACTTCTAGGACTGCTTCATAGGAAATGTTGCAGTTTCCATCTGGGTCTTTTGGAACATGTGCTTTTGAAGCTAATCTATCATGTTTTGAGAAGCCCAACCAGCTCCAGGGAGTGGCCTTTGGCCAACCACCCCAGATGAACTCCCAGCTGACAACCCCTACCAGCTTGACAGCCATGTGAGAGAACCATGTTGGAAGTGTATTCTACAGACCAGTTGGGCTCCTGATGCTTTAGGGGGTTGTGATGAGCAAGTCCTGCCAAATTCTATCAAAATTGTAAATTTCTTAGCCAAAAACATGATCGTTTTTATTTGAAGCCACCACATCCTAAAGTGATTTTTCACAAGGCAATAGATTACAGAACAACACATATCTCCTAGACTGGTTTCTGAATCCATAGAAAATTAAGACAGGAAGTTAAAGAGAATTGAAGGCTCATCTATTTTATAATTTTAAATAGTGGGGAGACTGATGGATTTGTCTTAGTTTGAGAGCCAAAGTTAATTTACTGAGTTTCTGAATTTGCCTACCAGAAGCAAAGTTAAATTCCACGGATGTAAGTTTGTGCCTGCTACTGGTCGTTTGAAGGGAGGAGAAAGTTTAAAGGCTCCATGCTTGAGATATTTAATAGACATTTAATAAGACTGAAATCACCAACTATTAACACATTTTACTAATATTCAAAGAAAAAGAGTATCGGAAGAGTTTAGTAATTTTTAGTGGTAGTTCCTTCTGATGAACCTTGGAAAACTATAAAAAGCCTTTTCCCTCTCCCACTTGACTCAGATTAGGACCAATTGTTTAGACAAATGGTACTTGAACATTGTGTGACCGAAATGCAATCATACAAGTTTGTAAATCTGTAACTGTATCTCACAGTGATTCATTAAAATATATATATATATATATATATATATATTTTTTTAATGAGGTAGTTCAGAGAACCAGAAAAATGTGAGGATCCTGGGTTAGTTCCCTGGCACTGTCCCTTGAGCATTGAGAGTAACAGCCTGGAAACAAATAAAACCAAAGATAACAAAAAATATTGCTCCAAATTCTGACTCAGAAATTTAATAGGAATATGTTCTTGGAAAAAATGTCTTAAGCTTTCTGGGCCTGTTTCTGTGACCGTTAAAATGATGGGTGATCTAATATTAGCACCTAACTTTTTAGGTCACATAACATATTGAGGACTCAGAGAAAAGTTTATATTGTTTACTACTATAAGTCTCTAATATGAGTATTTGTGCTTAAAATATTAGACATGTTGAATTTTTTTAAAAGAAAATTGAAATGAAAATTACAAGGTATTTGCTAAGTAGTTATTGTTCACATTTCTAATAAACGCTCTTCAATGGAAAACAAATTGATGACAGTGTGGTCAACTCTGTCCCATAGGAATGAGGAGTGTGAGATTTGTAAAGGTGTCCATCTCCCTAAGGAGAAGTAGGTGAACATGATATGTTTACACTGCCACAACTCCACACCTATAGATGTAACAGGAACTATTCTGACTATGCATTCTATTATTCTAAGGATATTTTCTTTGACTTGCTTCCGTGTTACCCATATTTATTCCTTTATAATGTTAAACAAGAATAGGAAAATGTCATATCATTTGCAAAAGTATTTCCCCAGGATATCCTTTACTTCCGAGTTTACCTTTTCTTTTCTTCCAGAAATAACATTACCTGCAACAAATGTTCCTTTCTTTGAATGAAGATATTTGTCAGCCAAAAGAGATTTTGCACAAACTTTAGAGAAAGAAAATTTAGATGTAAAGTTACAAATTTCCTTGTCCAGATGATTTTTGGAAATTCATTGGTTACTGTTTTTATAATTTCAATTTTAAGATATTTTCCTTTCCATAGCTTGACCTCTAGGACAATTTTGTAGGGAAACCAAAACTATTAACTGTATCCCATTTCCACCTCCTCCTCCTCCTATGCTTTTAAAAAAGAAATTAACTAAAAATTTTTACTGCTTTACTTCTACTATTTTTTACCTCATTTTTCAGCTACTCACAGTGATGTTCAAGGCCAACTCCTGACTGTGTTCAGTGGTCACGTCAGCTGCTCCGGGGACCATATGTGGTGCCAGGTATTGAATTTGCATCAACTGTGTGCAAGGCATGAGTCTTATTACCAGTAATCTCTCCAGCCTTTACTTCTGTGAGAAATAAAGGGAAATCATTTTGGGTGATACTCAAGCAATGGTTTGTCTAAATTGAGGCGTTCAAACCTATAGGAGGATTTATGGTTTCATTGTTGTCTATCATTTAAGAGTGATTCCTTTTTGTTTTGTTATGTGGTCACACCCAGTTAGGCTTAGAGCTTCTGGTTCTGCATTCAGGGACAGGACTCAGAGGATGATATGGGATACTGGGGATCAAAACTAGGTTGACATGTGCAAGGTTATAGTATTGCTACTGGTTGTACTATTGTTCTAACCCAAAAGTCATTCTTTCTGAACATGAGATATTAATTAAAATAATAAATGCGAATCTGAAGCTTCTGTCTCAATGTTTGCATATGTAGAGGGCAAGAGAGGGTTAGGCACATAAAAAATCTGCAATATTTTTGTTACTTTTTGTTTAGCCTTCAGGTATTTTCATCTTTCTTGGGTTTCCACTTTGTGTGCTATTTTAATCCAAAAATACCAAAAATAAGTTTTAATTAGTGAAACTTGTCTTTAATTTTACTACTAATTCTTTCTCCAAAGCCATGTAAAATATCCCCAAAGTGTGCGATGTACTTAGAAAAAACTTTTAGTTCATTACTGAAAATTTACATTATATTTGCCTGAGATATGACCCAGTGTTTGATTTCATAACTTGCAAGTTTGAAGCTCTGAATTTGATCCCTAACATCATAAAACAAAACCAAATGTTGAACCATCTTTTCTTTAAAGTTGCCATCAATTTCATCTCCCTACCTTTTTACTCTTTCATTCATCAAACAAGTAAGGTGAAATCTGTTATTTTTGTATAGCAGGAACAAAATAAACTTTAATGAGAAGATAATTCATAGTTTTGATTCACCATGTAAAGGAGATTGAGGTTGTTATTCTGATCAAACAAGAAGTAGAATGTGAGAAAGAACCTGAAAAAATTAATATACATGAAATCATAAGGCAAATTACTAAGCGGGTAGGGCATTTGCATTGCACGTGGTCGACCCAGCTTCGATTCATCCGCCTCTCTCAGAGAGCCTGGCAAGCTACCTAGAGTATCTTGCTCGCATGGCAGAGCCTGGCAAGCTACCCATGGCGTATTCAATATGCCAAAAACAGTAACAACAAGTCTCACAATGGAGACGTTACTCCTGCCCGCTCGAGCAAATCGATGACAGTGACAGTGACAGTATTGCAAAAACAGACCATTAAAGACATTATAATTTACCAGATAAATGAAAAAATCTAATGAACAAAAACTTTAAGATTCCTCCTGGGGTAGGAAAACTGAATTGTAATTGTAAAATTGCACAAAGCTCAGTTGCTAAGTCTGAAATTTAAAATTACATGGCAGTGGGATTGAAGAGATGATAGAGTGGACAGGGCACTTTCCTTGCACATGGTTGACCTGGGTTCAATCCCCAGAACTCTATATATTCCTCTAGGCACCACAAGGAGTGATCCTTGAGTACAGAGCCAGAGTAAGCCCTAAGCACTGCCAGATGTGACCCAAAGACAAATAAGTAAAAATTTATGGTGGTAAATAAAAGGTACACAGGAAGTCTCCGTGTTTTTGTGAAATTTATTTAGTTATTTATTTTTGTTTTGGAGCCATACTCAGTGATGCTTATAGCTTATTCCTAGCTCTGTGCTCAGGGATCACTTCTGCAGGGGTTTCAGGGACCTCATGGGGTGCCATGGATTGAACTTGGATCAGCTGTGCAAAGGGCAATCACCATGCTCAATGTACTATTACTCTGGCCTCAAATCTTATGAATTTTAACTATAAGAACTCTGCCTGGATTTGACAGTGAGTATTAGAGAAAATTTCATTTTGTTTCATGTAGGGGATAGGAAAAGGAATAATTTCCAAGTATACCAGAACATTCTTTCCTTCTTAACAGGACCTCCCCTCAAGTGAAGCTATTTTAACAGAAAACTAAATTAGGAGAAGAAAAATAATGTGGAATTTAGAAGTAGTTAGTACTGAAGTTCACAATGCAACAACAGCAAAGACTTATTGAAGAGTAATTACAGCATTGTAAGTACTACCCAGTCCCCTACACCTGTTATAATATCACTAAATTTCTATATCCTGGGCTACTTTATAGCCCATCCCATTGTGTCCTGATTTTAAGAAAATTGCTACTAAGATGAAACATCATTTTGAAGAGAGAAAATATCAGAACTAGACTCAGATAAGATAGATATTAGGATCATGAGACCATGAATTAAAGAAATCTATTACTAATATCATATCAGATCTAATGAAATATTTAAAAGGTCAATACAGCATGCAAGAATAGATGGTTAAAATAAGCAGAGTTCATAATTATAAGAAAAAATAAAAAGGGAATTCTAGAGTTTAAAACACTGATAGAAATGAAAGTGACTGTGCTTGATTGAATAAATCATGCATGACTAAGGAAAGAATCTGAGCTTGAAAAATATATCAATAGAAACCTTCCAAAATAGAGAAAAGAATGATTGTTGAGGAGAAAAATAGAACAAAATTTCCAAGAATGGTGGGAGACTGCGAAATGTATAACATATGTGTAATGGTAGTACTAGGAGGAGACAAAATGAAAGGAAGAGAATTTGAAGGAATAATGGTTGATAATTCCCCCCTAATATCAGACCCCAAACTACAGTCCACGAATGCCAGAGAACACCAGACAGATAAATGTCTAAAGCAAACTGAACAAAATATAAAAAAATACTATCATATTCAAATGGAAGAATATTGAAGATAAAATGTCTTGAAAGAAGCTGATGTGTGGTATAATATGAAGTTCAGATTTCAGAAAATTGCTAATTTTCACTGTAAATAGTGGTTTATCACTATTAGTCAAGGCGTCTGCATATAATTAGTATATTTTAATGGGGCAGGTCTACATTATAAGGGTAAATTCAAGTAGCAGTCAAAGGTTGGAGAGAGGTTGCAAACCATTTAAAGTGAAAATTTGACCATCTAGGGAGGATGTTAGGTGAATCCTTTAACTTCACAGGTGCCACCTTCACCTGGGCATGAGTCCCCATGTGGCTTTTGCCACATCGTGGAGATAGCTCAGAATCATGGGTGTGAAGTTCAGAAAGTGTCTCAATTTGGTTCAGGTTGAGGATCAAACTTATACCATGTACCAGAGCTCTCAGGACTACCTATTATTGTAGTTCAGGTGGATGTCTCTTATACAGTCCAGGTATTAATCTGTCTTTCCTTTTCACATATCTGCTTTATCAGCATTATCATACCAAGTGGTTGCTTTTGCAATATTGCTCTTAATTGCCACCATGTTTTCATTAGTTAGGGTTTACTTCATCCAGTGCTTCCGCTTTTCAACAAAGAGATTATTAAATTGATGATGCATCTAGTATGTTAATATCTCAATATGTCAAGCTCATCATAATATCAATATCATAATAAGGGTACAGCACTTTACCTTTTTATATGTGGAGTGCAATATTTTAAATGTTTCTCCTATACTAGGATATGATTAACAACATTATGCATGTTTAGGCATGTAATTTGTTTATTTGATAGAACTTTTGTATGGCAGTAACATTAATATTGCAGTCTTATTACTGTCACACAATTATTTTGTGGTGAAGTCTTTAAAATGTTCTCAGCAGTTTTTTTTTTCTTTTTGGGTCACACCTGGCAATTCACAGTGGTTACTCCTGGATCTGCACTCAGGAATTACTCCTGGCAGTGCTTAGGGGACCATATGGGATGCTAGGAATCAAATCTGGATCGGCTGTGTGCAAGGCAAACACCCTACCTGTTGTGCAATAGCTCCAGCCCCCATGTCTCAGCAGTTTTGAAGTACGTAAGGCATTAATGTTAACAATAATTTTATACTATATATTGCATCATCAGAACTAACTCATCTTCTAATTGCCCTTGTAGACCTGTGTTCTTTGTAATATGATTCTTTAGCCCATTCTACCTGTTTGTCAATCACTGAGACAAACCCGATATTCTGACTCGCTGTAAGACAGAAAGTATGGCGTATCAGTTCTATGGCTCTCAAGAGACATATGTCTCTTTGCTTCCCAGGAACTTCACTTCTGTCATGTAAGAGCAGAATCAGATCTGGTCTTCTGACTGAGTCCCAAAGACCAGAAAAGCTGCCTACTTAACCCAAAACTTTCCTAGGTATCTGGAAAATCCTGGAGAGAACAGAAGTGAACTGCCGGATCAAAACAAAGTCATTATCTGAATAATGTAATCTGAATAAGAATAGTTATTTTAAAGAAGTGAATTTTGGTGTGAAAAGTAATGCAGCATTACTACGGTATCCGGTACACACTTTATCTTTCACTAGTTTTTGTCTTTTTTCAGTATAGTTATCTCAAAATCTGAGTTTTTTCTTCTTTTAATAAGAGTAAATACCAAGTAGACATCTCACAATGTAATTAAAAAATAGCTCTTATCTGTTCGTAAATTACAAAGAAGGAACTCAATATAAACTACCTGTTATTATTATTATTATTATTATTTTCTCTCCCACTATGTATGAATCATTATCACAGGAGTTCTATGAGACACCATTTGTTTTTATTTTATTGATGCTTTCTCTTAATTATCTTCTGTGGAACAAGTCTGTAACAACTTAAGAAACCTGGGCATTAGCTATATTAGAACATGATGCAGGTAGTAAGCTAGGAACTCTGAAATCACTTATCTGGGTTCAAAATTGTACTTTGCTATTCTTCACCTTGAGAGACTCGGACAACTTAGTTTCTTTGGGCTTCAGTTTCTTCATTTGCAAAATGTCTGATTAGAAAACCACCTGCCTCCATCAGTTTTGAAGATTTTAAATGACCCACGTCTAAATTGCTTGGAGTTGTGCTTGAAACATAGTAAGCACTCAGAAATATTTTGCACATGTTTATCATCATCATTATTATTATCCTTGTCATTATTATAGAGAATTTAGCATCCCCTGGCTATTATTTGAATTTCAAATTTGCACCCTGTGAATGTCTGCAAAAGCTTCTGGATTAAGTAGAGAAGTAGTCGGCTACTGCTCACTAGTCCGTAGTTCAGTAGCCATTCACTAGAGTTCAGCCATCTGCCAGGCAGCTGGCAGATGCTCTGAGTCTTTACAAACTGTCATAGCGAACAACTGGTCCAGAAATAACACACTATAAAGATTCTGAAGGGAGCCAGGAAATTGGAAAAGAGAATGACCCATTGCACTGAGAAAATGGCACTGGCTACTGTGGATACTGAATTGGGTTTAGCCTCTATATAAAGAATTAAAAGCCAAGAACCACAGTTGCTAATGGAATAAGGCTAGTTTGGAGGCACTGGACCAAAAGTGCAGCTAAGTCAAATGGCTTGGACCTTTAAGATGGACAGTAATATTGTCTTTATGCATCTATAATATACATTATAAAGCAATATACCACCTAGTGGTAAGAAGCATTAGGAAGATTTTTTTTGGGGGGTGTGTTAAGAGTAATGGGCTTTCAGTTCAGAATTGGGTTTGATTATTTTTTCTCATTTACTTGCTATGTAACCTTGGACAAGCTTCTCCATCTCTCTGAGTTTCAGTTTCCTCATTTATAAAATTAGGATAATTTTGTCTCTCATAGAGTTAATAAGGGATTAAATTACCTAACTATGTGAAAAGCTTATTATGTCAGGTACCAAATGAGTACTTAATAAATTATGTGTTACTGTTATTATTGTTATTAAATGCCATCTGCTAAAGTATTTGTATTGCAAAAAAACTCCTCTTGGGTTACTATTTTTATTTTTTCTCAGATGACCTGGTTTAGCCTTTCAGTTATTCTATATACTCTAAAGAACTTTGACAGTACTTCTTCTGATAGCCAACTGGAAACCTTGATATCACAAGACCAGTTTCTTACCTCCTGAGCTGGAAAATCATAGAGGCATTTTTTTTTCTTGCTTGTTCAGTTTTTAATTTCATTATCTTCTATCTTTATGAGTGGATAAGATATCAAAGAAATCAGATGAATTCCAGGGTCCCATGAGAGATGAGAGAACATTGTCAAGAGTGTCAGTCACAATGTCTAGGGTAATGGAAAATGTTTTCATTGATGTAGTTGGGCATTTATCCAAAGAGGGTGCTAAACATTTGCAATAAGGGCTTTATACTGTGAACTAAGTTAAGACATGGATCTCAAATTAGGATAAAAATTCGGTTGTTCATGTTTAGGGATTTCTAATATTCTGATGCTGCTTCTTTAAAAAATTGGTTTTGGACATTTAAAAATCAGGGCTAGTTAGGATAAGGGTTGCTTAGGGGATGATAACACAAAGACATGACTTTTTTCTATATAGTTTATTTGATTTCTGTCACTCCTTTTCTAGTGCACCACGCTCATGTTTTATGAAAATGGATAAGCAGAGCTTGAATAAATTTAGTCATAGTTTCAGGTTGAATCTCTTTAGCTTCAGTTTTCTTCTCTTAGTTTTATGGGTCAGGGAAGAGTCCTTTTCACAACCAAAAAGCAATCAGTGGATGTTTATCGTAGGCAGTATTATTACTTTTCTCTTTAGGATTCCTGCACCAGGTCCATTCATTCTACTCCTCACAGCAGCAAAAAATTTTACTCAGCATCAAGGAAGATTACCTTAAACTTTGGGGGAACTTAATGTACAAACTAAGAAATACTTACGTTTATCCATTTACAATAGATGGACTATGTAAAAAAACTACAATCCCTTGTACCCATTTCGAGTAAAGATGTTTCTTTCTGATTATGTTTCATGGACTTGGAACCAAATCCAAGGATTTTATTTCTGATGTATTTCTGTTGTGGACATTCATTTCTTAAATTTTGGGATTTATTTTCCTTACATAGTTCGTAGACAGTACAATGAAACCAATGATGCACCATTATTTTATATTGAAATGTGTTTTTTCTTTGCTTCTAGCTTAGAGTTATTTCTTATAGTACATGTAAATTTCAAGACGAATGATAAACATTTCAAGATGCTGAGTGGAATCCAGCAATACACAGTAAAGGTATGTATAAAGTAGGTATACATAGAGAAGTGGGTTAATGCTGCATTGGCTATACAAGCATGTTCTCTAAGTCTTCCCTCTCTGTCCCAGCTATGGTGGATGACTTAGATTGGCACATCTACTTGCTTGATGGGTGACAGCCTTTTTGTATCTCCATTTTCCTATAAAAGGACCTGTCAATAATTTTCTTTCAGGAGTAGTTTTGAAGAGAATTGAGTTTATCTGTACTAATAAATGAATAAACTGGTAATATTGGTCCAATAAATGTTATTTTTACTACTATAAATTAAACTTTCAGTTGACACATAATTGCAGGGTGACTGGCTTTGTTTAGGAGTTCAAAGTGCAACTCTACAGGAAGACAACTTTTACCAATAGAACTAGTAAGAAAAACTGAAAATAAAATATCATGTTAGAAGTAAATATTAAGTTGTTCAGATGTTTTTGCATAGCTCACACCAATTGATCCACTAGAAACACTATAAAAGTCTGCTTATAATAACTGACTTAATATCTTCTTACAAGAACAATTTTAATTTTAGAGCGTAACTTAATACTAATGATCAAGTTGATAACAGTTTTACTATAAATAATGTAGAAAATTATTTTATCCAAAGATAATTTTAAATACTTGTCTTGAAAGAGAAATTAAGGCAAATATAAATTGAGGCTCCCTTGAAAGCATTGCAGGGGTTGGTTTATAACATCTATTCGTATAGCAATAAGCACATTGTTGTGTGACTATTTTATCTTAACAAGTATGGTATCATTATTACTATCACTATCATCCCATTCTTCATCGATTTACTTGAGGGCACCAGCACATCTCTGTTCCTCCCAGTTCTGAGATTTTAGCAGCCTCTTCTTACTCATCTTTCCCGGGGAATGAGACCTATCGTTACTGCCTACACGGGCAGCTTGCCAGACTCTGCCTGTGTGGGTGGGATACTCTTGGTAGCTCGCCGGGCTCATATATATATGTACCCCTCTCTCTATATATATATACATATATATACATATATATCTATACATATATATATATATCTCCAGAGTCCAAGGTCTCAAAGTTCCACATTATCTGGGTTCCGTGGTACTTCATTCATGCATGAGGCTCGTCTGGAGCATCCGGAAAGGGGCCTGGAGTGTGCCGGTTGTTCTGTAGTGGAGGTCAGCTGCCGCGGCTGGGTCCCTTGGTGCAGGAAGGGTTCTCACCTGCCCCCCTCTGGGGTGCCCTGAGTGAAAACAGCCTGGCACGGAGTCCAGTGGCATGGCTATGGGGACTTCATATTATACCTTTTCTAGGAAGAGCAGCCTTTGAGATCTCATAGTAGCTTTTAGGGGAATAAAATCCTTTATCTGACCTGAAGGAATTTACAGTATTATGGATAGAGAGAGGTACACATAAAGATTATCATGTAGCAGGACATATACCTGTGGCAAATTATCCCCTTGATAAAGACTCCCAGATTAAAGAATCCCCTGGGTAAAAGAAGTTTAGTTTAGTTTAGTTTATACAGAAAAGTTTGCAAATGTGTGGTCAGTCAGGATCGGAGAGTATTCTGACTTCAGAGTTATACATTAAAGGTGCTTTCTGGGGCAGATGGACTAGTACAGCAGGTAGGGCGCTTACCTTGCACGTTGCTGATGGGAGTTTGATCTCCAGTGTCCCATATGTCCCCCATGCACCACCAGGATAATTCCTGAGTGCAGTCCTGGAAGTAATTACCTCTGAGCACTGCTGACTATGACCTGAAAACCAAAAAACATAAAATAAAATAAAGGTACTTGTTGATTGTCTCTGTATCACCACAGCTATATGAATAGACTATCCTTCGCTTTTAATATGCCCATTAACTCTTAATGTAGCTGATAATTGTTCTTCATGAATCACATGTCTGCAGCCAGGGAGTCAGAGTTGGGAAGCAGAAATTGTATACAACCATTGGCCAGCTTATTTCTTTGTTTAGGGCTATTGAGGATAACTTGCTGCCTGGACAGGCTACAGCAGCTGTCTGTCTCATTCTTTGTGACTGACCATGTCGACAGAGGTCAAAATGTGTCAATACTATTGGTTTTATTGTGGCAAGTCACCACCAATACCAAAATCAGCTACTAGATACATACAGAAGAAGAAAAAAGATCTTTTTTAGATGACTTAGATGTAGCTAAAAGTTCTGTATCACTGTATCACTGTTATTCCATTGTTCATCGATTTGCTCTAGTGGGTGCCAGTAACATCTCCATTTGTCCCTTTCACTTGCTAGTGTAGCCTGATGGCATATTGGGGGCTCTTTCAGGATCACGGGAATGAGGACCATCATTGTTATTGTTTTTGGCATATCGAGTACTCCATGGGTAGCTTGCCAGGCTCTGCCATGTGGGCAGGATACTCTTGGTAGCTTGCTGGGCTTTCCAAGAGGGATGAAGGCTTTTTGGGCAGCCTCTAATTGCCTTTACAGGTGTTCCCAGTTTACCAAATGTAAGTTTTTGGTCGACTGGCAGGTTGTAATGACCTTTACACTGACAAACATGCACCTGCCTGCATCTCTGGGCAGCACCGGGGACATCTGCGGCCTCAGGGTGATCTCCTTGAGGTTGATGCAGTGTGCCTGAAGGTTGTTGAGCTGGCAGGACCCTATTGCAGAAGGTCTGTGCCAAACACCTGCACCGAGTCCCAGGTCACCCGGTGGTTGGCTGACAGCACCCGACAGTGGATGAGCCACTGTGCGCTCTGCTGCCCTTGGCTCTATGTCTGACAGAGCTTCGACTTGGCCCGGCCAAGTTTCTCCATGCCCCATTGATGCCATTCTGTTCGAATCTTGCAAAACAGCTGGTGATGTCCATCAGGAATCATGCACGGAATTCCAGCAGGGATCACGCACAGAGTTCCATGCCTGGCGTGCTGAGCTGCACGTTGTCTAAGGCGAGATGGTGAGCTGGGTTCAGGAGAGCGCGAGGGGCTCAGGTGGTGTCAGCGCCATCATGCCTCCAATCAAATATGGTGTGGTAATTATGCAAAATGAGTAGGGAGTGTCTTATGATATGTCACATGGCCATGCAGTTTAGGAATATGTTCACTCATACATGAAGCTTGGCCTGAGTGTGTGGAAAATGGCCTGGGGCATGGCAGTGGTTGGGTTGTGGAGGTCAGCTGCCAGGGCTGGGTCCCTTAGGGCGGGGAGGGGCTCTTCCCCACCCCCTCTGGGGCACTTCAAGTGAAAACAGCCTGGCATGGAGTCCAGTGGCATGGTTATGGAGGCATCACTTTATGCTCCCTTCGGGGAGAAGCAGCTGTGAGTTCTGGATGGTAGCCGATGAGGAGATTATCTGGCACTGGCAGGAAGTGGTTTATGGGCATAAAGTTCTGTATAGTGGCATAAAATGATTTGTCAAAGCTCAAAAGGGTTTTGGAAAACTTCAAATCCAAAGCAGATACTGTTTGAACTGTGGCTAAAGCTTCAGAATCTTAGCTCAAACTCTTTGAGAATAAAGATAAGCCTACAGTGTATCTTTCCTAATGTCGGCCTAATGAAAGATTCCTATAACTCTGCTGCTAATGACTGGGTACATTGGCCATTTGGGATCCAGATCGGTCAAACTTCATTGAAAGAGATGGGGAAGTAATGGCGCTGGAACACAGGATCCATTGAAATGTGCCTTCTCAACAATGCTAAATTAAACGTGGTTCTTGTCCCCCCCCCCCATGAATTGATGTTGATTTATTGCTTTTGAACGTCTTGATTTGTGTTCTTTGTTTACTCTTAGACTTAGGTTTACACCTTTCTGTAGTGGCTCTTGATGGTTCCATGTGGAATCATCAGCATCACACAAATGACTGACTGCAAGCCTACTTTCGCGATGCTGAATCCTTACACACCTCATATGGGTTAGATTTTTATTGTCAGTTGAAAACATTAAAATTCTGTGGCTCACTTGTAGTAATTTAGAGGCAGAGCTGATACTTGCACCCCAGTGTATCTTACTTTATGGATTTTGCTCTTCTTTTTATAGATTTGCTTCTATCTCAGAGACTTCTGTCACCCCCACCTACTCCAGACTGCTGGGTCTACTACCTCTGTAATTACAAACTCTTGTTGATGACTCAGAATACTTCTGTGCTAGATACTTTCAGGCAGACATGCAATCTCTGCTTCAGTGAGAATAACAAAAGGTTTCAGAAATATGTCCCAATTTCTAATGTTAGGACTTTGGGAACTTATATGGAAAAACAGTAATAACAAGTCTCCTAATGGAGACGTTACTGGTGCCCGCTCAAGCAAATCAATGAGCAATGGGATGACAGTAATACAGTGATATGAAAATAAAATAACTGACATCACATAAGCTTTCCTGGGCAGTGGCTCATTGACAGTGTCAGGCAGTTTTGTCTCACTGGCCAAATATGAAGGGCATTTTCTTGTTTCAACCTCCCCTGTATGGCGACAATATTTGTGGTCTCCATTGATCACCTCGTGTGCATAAAGAACTGGTCATATGATTAGCACAATGTGCTGGAGGATGATAATGCAATTTTGTTGGACTTGAATTGGTTTAGTTTGTGTCTAGCCAGAACATGTAAGCTGTCGCCCTCTGTCAGATATGTGTGATTATATTATGAGTGTAGCACTGAACAGTGTGTTCCATGCATCAAGCTAGTGAATAAATAAATCCAAACAGTAATTGAATTTCTCCATTGATGATAAGCATTCTATGTAAAGAAAAAAGAGTAACATTCATCAGGGCAAAGCCATCCTACAAAGGTAGCATTGTAACATGATTTGTAGTAATGAAAGGCAACTATAGGAGAGGAACTGGAGTGTGTTCCCAGGATGTGTATTTATTAGAGAAGTAAAGACTGAAAGATCAGTCATGAGCAATGTGTAAGATACTGGTTCCATTTGTCCAGTGTAACTTTGACTGGTTGGAATTTTCTCTGCTTGGGAGATCATATAGGACAGAGATTATGAAGCGACAGTCTAAAGACATGGAGACCAGAGTTAGTATCACATATCCTTTTCTAGCTACATGACCCTGTGATTATTACTTCTCACCATTAGCACTGGGCTAATAACCTCAAACCTTGTGTCATAAATATTAAAATGTCTTATTCTTTTATTATAGTTTACTTCTAACCAATACCCTTCAGTGATATGTTTCTCCTTCAAGTTACTTAACTCCCTGCATTGAATACCAAAAGTATAACAAAAGATATTTCTGTAGCCTTTTCCCTTAATGTTTGTAAATAAAAATTGATATTTTTCCACCTCCACAAAAAGAGTTATTATGGTCAATGAAAGGTAGGTATCACTTAAACACTGTTTTCTCACAACTTAATCTGCCCTGTTCCAGATTCCTCTAAATCATCTCCACTGTGGCATCTTGGATCAGTGGGCTAATTTGGACCCTCCTTTATTCCTCAGGGCTCTTGGCCACAGATCTCTGAACTGGCTGCCTATTGCAACAAGTGCCCCCCAAATAGTAAGGTTTTTGGAGTTGTGGCTTCTTTCATCCATTTCCACTCCTATTAATCAGCTATTTTCAGCTCCTTTGAGAGCATCTTCAGGGCCATTTATGACCACTTCAAATTCTTACTCTTGCGAATATAGTACATAGTTCAACTCAGAGAAGTTATTGAAAAAAAGTGTATGTATATACATATGTCTGAGTTGTATTTTTTCAACTAGAAAATAAATATTGTTGACTAGTATACAAATTGTTCTTTCTTGGTAGACAGTGTGAATTCAGTATCCAGTAGTTATCATAGGGGCATAGGTTTTTGAAGGAAGAGTGAGGGGCTCTGACTCCTTATAATGTGTGTCTGGGGAAGCTTCTTTACTTGTTTGTCACTGAATATTTGGTTGATTCCATATCTTGTATGTAGTACTAATTACAGTAAATATAGGTGCACATATCTTTTTGAGGTTTTTTTTTTGGTATTTGAGGGGTATATTGGAAGAGATAGAACCACTGGGTCATGAAGAAGCTATCTAAATTTCTTCTTTTGAAAAATCACAGAACCATTTCCCACAGAAGTATCGCAAGAAAATCCTAGTTATCTTATATTTCTTTGGTTTCCTTCATAACCTCTCTAGTGATTCAGATTAAGTTATCTCCAGACTGAAATCCTCCCAAACAGATTGCTGTGATGTGTTGTTAGCCCTTTACTGTTTTTTTCCTTGTTCCATACCCAAATCTCTCTCTAAACTCTGTTTAGCTTCTATACCCTCGAAGCACTATTTAGAAACCACCTTCTCTATAATCCTCTAGTGTAAACCCTGTGTTCTCTGGCTTCTGTTTTATCAGTAGCATCTACCACAGAGCTTGCCATATCACAGATGATCACAAGTGTTTTATGTTTTATGCTTCCAATTTCGCCCTAAGTCTAGAACTTTTGGATATTTTTTTTCCCATTCATTTTCATAGACTGTGCAAAGAAGAGATTCGGATTTATTTTGCCTACCCATTTGATGTGTGGCCTGTAACTCTTAACATCAGAGATGTTATTTATAATTTAGTGCAATATACACACACACATATATATATACTTCTTAATGTGCCTTGCACATAGTGGAATAAACAATTCACGACTTATGTAAGCAGGCGTATTTTATAGTTCATGTCTCAATGAGCTTGTGTTTCTGTGATATTATGTTTAGCTGAGTACTGTTCCTGTCCCTGTTATGTGGTTTCCGAGAGAAATTTACACAACATCTTCAGGATCCAGTAGCAGTAACGGGTCCTGGCTCAGGCTGTGGGTTGCACCGATATGCTCACCGAAACGAACGTATATCACTGTCATATGATGGGACCCTCAGGCTGTCTGCTGTCCAGCACAAGCAATGGGGAGGAGACAACAGCTGTTTCTGGTGCTTCCAGTAATTATGATGGAGGATGATTCTATTCCATGTAGGATCCCGGACCTGAAGGGAACAATCTGGGCTAAGTCAGCATGTGCTTAATGGAATTGTTTAGCTTGGGCTGTGGCCTTACCGACCACAAGCTGTGCCTTACGGTGTTCTAACAAAGCTTATCTTGGGAGACAGTGCCGCATGGTAAGGGGAAATGATCAGTAAAATTCACTCCTTGCATCCAGCCTTCCAAATTTGTACTATTACCCAAGTGACTTGTAGGTTAGACTCAAAAATAACTTGCTCTTTATGGTCAGGGGGATTTCTGTCTTTAAACAGAGGAGCGTCACTACTCTAAGACACTGTCTCTGAACCCTGGGCACTTTCGCCATGGTTGCTGAGGCTACCTCTTTAATGATTTCCTACCGCTCTATATTGCTTCTGGCAGCCACCCACAGAAAATAGTTCAGGGATCCTCTCACATGGGCTTCAATTACTTGCTCAATTTATTAATATGTCACAGTGTGGCTGTCGATGATGAGAAGCTCACACAGTATCGAAGCAGCTGGATCCTTGGTCTCTCTGTCTCGTGCTACATGACAGCCTGCCTCTTCCCTCCAAGCAAGAAATGGGTTGGGCCAAGTGATCCCTGAGTAATGAATAAGCTCAGATGATTTGTATAAGCTCAGCTTTATTTAAACTCTTCCTATGCTTCATCAGTGAAGGGATATGCTCAGTGAACAGTGTCAGTGAACAGGGGTGAAGCAAGAATGCTGTGGAGGATAAAAGATAAAAGACGAGCATGGGAGGGAGGGGGGGTCAGGGAGCTAAAAGCCCTGACTGTTCTACATGTTCAATATTTATTGCTTAGAATTTGGAATCAGAAGAAGAATAACATCCTTTGGTTAATTGCCTAAATATTATAATTTCTCTGGCCCCGGCAAGCTACCCATGGCATATTTGATATGCCAAAACAGTAACAAATCTCACAATGGAGATGTTACTGGTGCCCGCTCGAGCAAATCAATGGAGAACAGGGCTACAGTGCAGTTTTTATCCACACATCTGAGGGCCTCTGTATATAGGGACAAACATCCTTATAATGGGCTTATCTCTGGGAGGAAGAACAGAATAAGAGTAGGACTTCGACCTCAGTGGTTTTCCACATTGGCACCAGTTTTCTGGATATCAACTTCTTGTTATCTGCTCATTTTTCCTTAGCCCTGATTCTATTGTTCCTAGTAGGAATGCTGGAAGCTTGTATTATTCCTACACAAGAGTACACCTAGCAGGGCTGGAGTTCCAACAGGTAGGGCATTTGCCTTGCACTTGGCTGACCCAGATTAGATCTCCGGCATCCCATATGATCACCATGCCTTGGAAACTCTGGTCATACTATCTGCAGCAAGCACATCTCCAAGAGTGCATTTATCTTTATCTTTGGCTCTGTTCCAAACTATCAGTGCTTTCTATGCACACATCTCACTGTTATCAGGATCAGTTCTGGTGCTTAATGAAGATAAGAACTGGAACCATAGTTCTTGACTGCCAGCCTTTGAACCTGTTTTTATTTTTTTATGTATTTTTTTTAGCACTGCTACTTGACTTGTATTGGCTAGAGTAGAAAAGATAAGCGTGGGAATGGTTGTATTTTTCCTGTTGATGGTTTTAAAGTTTTTTATTTTAAAAAAAATCAAGCAAAGAAAGTGGACTAGTTTTCCTTTCAACATAAATTGTCTGCTTGTTGGACTGTATTTGATTAAATCATCTTGTTGCTCTGGCATCATGCAGACAGCTCACCATAGTCTTAAGTGTCAAGCTAATGAACAATGAAATGAATCGATGAAACAGCTGTTTCCAATGAAGTAAACACTGAAGTGTCATGTAAATGGCAAGTCCTACATGGTATCAGGTGATTTTTTTTTCTTGTCCTCAGCAGAGACTAAGTGATGTTATAGAAAGTCACTTTTACCTGAGATTTAATGAAACTCTGACAAGTTTCTTCATTGGAGTCACAGTGTAAGCTTGTTAATGCTATCAGTGAAGCACATCTGGTGAGCACAGAGCAGCATGTCTGCCTTTGGTGGGAGGGAAAGAATAAGAATAAGAAATAGACTGGCCCTAAAGACTGCCTTTGACATTTTGAGCACTTAGAGCATGGGTGGAGCCATAGTACAGTGGGTAGGGTGTTTGCCTTGCACGAGGTCGACCCGGGTTCGATTTCTCTGTCCCTCTCAGAGAGCCCTGCAAGCTACCGAGAGTATCCCCGCCCACATGGCAGAGCCTGGCAAGTTACCATGGCACATTCAGTTGCCAAAAACAGTAACAACAAGTCTCACAATGGAGATATCACTGGTGCCCGCTCGAGCAAATCGATGAACACTGGGATGACAGTGTTACAGAACATGGGTGCAGATAGAGACTAAAGGATGTAGGACTTTAAAAGTTGTCAGTCAAGCTCGTAATTGTTTATGCAAAGTCAGTTCTGTTTCCTGCCCTTGACAGATACTCCATATACTCTTAAAAGGTCATATCCATATTTTAAATCCTTGGACTTATCTACACTCTGTGATGCAGCCCAAAGGTGCAAGGATAGCCACACCTTAAAAGTCACCCCCTAGCAAATAACATGCCAGTTATTATCTCTCTTCTAAATTCTTTCCACACAAGGGCATCCTGAATATCCAGGTTGTATTTACACCCCCTTCAACTACTGATTCTGGCCAACCTTAGGATTAGCATGCCATTGGTAAAGGGTTGTCTTGTATAGGATCCAAGGTTCTATGTCATTAGGATAGAAAATTCTGAAGTGCTGATGAACAAGACACCTGCTAGACAAAAATATGTGGGCTTCGGGTGGTCATGCACTTTTGGTGTGTGCAGTGAGGTGAGACATGAGACATGGCTGATAAAGGGCTCTAAGAGAATAACTAATTCATTTCAGCCATAAAGTTGATTAATTTGTATTTTCTGCTTCTGCTTCTACATCCTCTTTATTCATTTATATTGAATTTACCCATATTCTCATGATTGATTAGCTTTTAGCCACCTGTAACTTTACATCTTCTGACTTCTCCATGTCCAGAATATGACACTCTCACAACAGGGTGGTGCTGTAAAGACATATATTTTTAAATATACACACTCTCATTTACAAGGTGTATGACATTAACCTCTCAGAATTTTTATAATCAGAGGGTTAGTCCATGTTGCATAAAAAAGAGTGAGCATTAAATGAGAAAGAGGTATCATGTAGTATATGCCATAGACAAGAGTATTTCATGTATGCTAAATAGTGCTTAACTTGGCATTAATTATTGTTGATAAGAAATGAGAACTACAAAATTAAAATGCCTGGATTTGAATTCTTGCTTTTTATGTGACATTGTGTGATTGAAGACTTGGAGGCATATTATTGAATGTTTCAGTGCTTGTGTTTCTTATCTATAAACTTAAATGAGAAATTGATTTATTCCATTAGACTATTATATTAGTCAAAGCCTTCCAAAGAAAGATAATGCGTATACACACATGTATATATGCGTATGTGCAGCTATATATGCTTAGATACATAGACAAGAAGATTGGTTCTTGTGCCTCAGAGACAAAAAAAGTTCTACAATCTATGATTTACCATCTGCAAACTACATACTAGAGTGAGTCATGAAATTCAGTCTGAGCTACAAGGTCTGAAAATCAGGCAGCAATAAGTATTAATCCTGGCGTTAGTAGAAAGGCCTGAGAATCAGAATTCCTCATGTCTGCAGGCAGGATTGATTCGTCAAGTGAGGGTGGTGGTACTTGCCTTTCCTCCATCTCTGCATTCTGTTCAAACTAGAAGATGCCCACCCATGTTGGTGAAGGTGATGCTCTGTGGTTAGTCTACTGATTCGGTGCTAACTCAACTCTCAGGAACCCCAAACTAATGTCTTATCAGCTCTCTAGGCATCCTTAACAAAATCAAATTGACACATAAAATTATCCTAATTGTTATTACAATTAAATGAGATAAAACATGAAAAGTATTTTGTGGGGGTGGAGTAGTAGCACAGCAGTTAGGGCATTTGCTTTGATCCTTGGATTTGATCCCCCAGCACCCCATACGCTTCTTGAGCCTTAGTGGGAATGATGCCTGAGTGCAGAACCAGGAACAATCCTTGAGCATAGCCAGGTGTGTCTCCCTCCCCAAGGGCTTTAATACGGATTTGTAGTACTCACTCAGTAGAAAGTATGCCGTGCTCTCTTTTCATTTGCAGTGAGCCATAGTTTTGGATTTGATGGGAGAACTGTGACTATGGAATGAACGGCTCTTTTATAGGTTAAGTCATAACACTTCACATATCTTTCCTATATATATTTTTCACTTAATCAAATCTTGCTAAGTTAGATGCTTTCCTCTATGCCTTTGAAGAAACATAGCTGTATCTAGGGAAAAGACACAAAAGCTAGTGAGCATTTTATGGAGTTGGAGCAGCTATAACATCTGTTTTGATGAACTTGCTGTTATTTCATTTTTATTCAAACTTCTATCTGGTTTTATCACAGGCTAACTTTAGTTTTACCTTAGGCATTCTGCAACATTTTTACAAGGACGCAAAAGGAGAAAAGAGAGCTGTGTTCCAATTCTTTTACATCAATATGTGGAATTTCAAATGATGCTAAATGGGTAAGCTGTCCTTCATAAGCAAACAAATGTTCTCACAAGGATTTGTGTTTGAGACTAGCACGGACAGAGGGTGTGTGGCTTTTATGAAGTCACCAAATTCAATTCCAGCACAGCTTGATCCTTCCAAGCACCTTGAGATGTAGTCCTTGAAGCTCTCAGTACTCCTGATCCAAGTCGCACCTCTTCTCTGGCTGAGCACTGAACCATCAGGCCCTCACAGCTGGGCTGATTATTGGAGCAATGGCCCTCAGGTCCTTAACTCAGCCATGAAGGCTGCTATTGCACTGTGGCACTGGAGCACTGTCGTCCCGTTGTTCATTGATTTGATCAAGCGGGCACCAGTAACATCTCCCTTGTGAGACTTGTTGTTACTATTTTTGGCATATCGAATACGTCATGGTAGCTTGCCAGGCTCTGCCATGCGGGCAGGATACTCTTGGTAGCTTGTTGGGCTCTACTGAAAGGGATGGAGGAATTGAACCTGGGTCTGCCGCATGCAAGACAAAAGCACTACCCCCTGCACTATCGCTCCAGTGTATTAAAAAACATAAAAATATGCAATATTTTTCTTTATGTTTGACAGAAAGTCTCTTGCCCACATGCCTGGCTGTCTTCCCCGGGGCCCCTTGGAGGGGATGGGCTCCAGCTTCCCTCCCCACCCCGAGCAGAGCTCCCGGCGGCCGAAGACCACTGGAACCTAGCCCAAGCCATGCTCAAGGCCCCTCTCCACACGTTTGGACAAGCCTCATGCATGAAGGTACCGGCAGAGGAACCCAGGTGTGTGCAATTCCATCAACAGCCAACATCCAGAAACTTAAAAGCAAGCTCCCAGAAGCACGGCTGCTTTGCAGCTGCATGATATCTTGTAGCCTACTTCTCCCTCTGGGAGAAACTGACAAGCTTCTGAGAGTTTCCTGCCCACATGGGACAGCCTTGCAAGCTTCCCATGGTGTATTCATATGCTAAATGCAGTAACAGGATGGATCCCATTCCCCTGACCCTGAAAGAGCATCCAGTGTGACATTGTTGGGAGGGCAGTCGAGAGACTTCTAAGATCTCAGGGAAAGGATGAATGGAGAGTTTACTGAGCCCGCTCAAGGAATCTATGATTAATGGGATTTTGTGATTTTGATGTTTGGGATAGATATAAATTAATTTGTGACTCCCATCTCTCTTGGTCATGAAATTTTGGGAAAGGGTTTTGTGTGGTCCTGGCAGACTGACTTGAATCTGCTAAGTAGAACCCCCCATAGCTCAGCAAAAGTGGAAAGCATCAAGCACAACCTTCCTTATTTAGAAACATCACCCAGTAATCTAAGCCAGATAATCACAAACTAAAATGAAACAAAGAGGAACACATTTTATTTGCTCAAATTTTTAACTTATTAAAATTTTTATATAATACACTTACAGCTTAGCTATCAGAGCTACAATAGTGTTCACATTTTTAGTACTGGTTTACAAACATCTGACACACCACTAGTGCTCATGACCCTCCTCCACCTTTGTTCCTATGTCACCTGTGGCTCCAAATTAACTCCCCTGCCACTAGTCCATCCATTGTTTATTGATTGACAGTTACAGTTTTGGTGCATCCTATTATCTCACTTAACCATGGGTGTGCTTCAGAGCAATCACTTATGCTATCCTGTTTCTTGAATTTTTTAAAAAAATTATCAATGCTTTTTCCCCATATCTTTATAAAATAGACGAGTTAATGAGTGTGTTGACCACAGAAAATTTTTTTTCAGAAGATATAATTACGGAACTTATTTTTAAAAATATTCACAATTTGATTAACTTCCTTGTTCCTAGTTTGCCCGCAGATCTGGAATCCTATAACTTGACTTTCACATAGGAATGCTCTGCTAATATTCAGTCTGAGAAGCTGAGAGGAAAAGAGGAAGGCTTATTTAAAATAATAAAACTCACTGATGTTAGAAGGGGAATGAAAACCAAGGTTCCGTGACTTTAATTTCAATCCAGTGTTTTCATATTCAAACCCATTTTGTGAGGTAATAAGTTTAATTTGAGTGTTTGCAGTATAATATCTCTGAGTTGGAGGACCTTATTATGTCTGGTCTTTGGGGGCTTTTAAGCTCTTCTCGTCTCATGGTCTGAGGACCGAGTGAGGTCTTATTAAATAAACCACTGGGGTTAACACTTTTGGTAATAGCTTCCACGAATATCTAATGGCTTAGGAATGGGAATCAGCAAACAGACTTCAAAGGAGGTCTATAAATTTCATCTGTACTATGTAGAGAATGGCTATTTTCTGACTAGAGGAAAGCCAATGGAAGTGAGTAACCTTCAAGACTTAGAGACAATTTGAGGAACTAATAATTTAGGTCTGATCAGTGAAACTCTGCATTGTCTCTTAATTTAAAAAATTATCTAGTAACCAGAGCATTTATAAACTCAGTAATAGAGCTATTCAGCCATTCAGAAATCCTGTGGGGCTTAAAATTAATTTTTAAAAAATTGGTATGCAGATAATCTCCTAATTACAGTTTTTAAATGGCTAATTTTGGGCTATTCTGAAAAGCTCTTTATACTCATGATTCGAAGTAGCTCATGGCTTAGAGATGATCCTAATATTTTTGTTTCTTTCTGACTTCTCTGAGCTGGAGAAGTGCTGGGAAAAGTTAAGAAACTTCTCACCTCTTGGAAATAGCTTTTGTGTTTGTATGCTTTCCAAAATCCAGATTTGTTCTCTGAGTCAAAAACAGGACAGTTGCCACATGGACAAAGATATTTTTCTACTGGAAAGTTTATGAACATGTCTAACTAAATGTTCTGAAGCACTGTGTTACAATCAGTGGTATAACCAAACAACCAAACATTAGAATGGGCTGTATCCAAGGCATACACACACAGATAACCCTAAACAACCACTATGGAGAAATCAGTAAATATAGCTTTGTTCTTTTTGTAATTCCAGTATATATTCTAAGGCAGCCAAGAAAAGAGTGAAAAATAGTCTTTACTATTTTGGATAACATGAAAAGGAGGCAGATGGGTTTTAATCATAGATCCTAAAAAGGATTAGGCATTTTGGATGATCAGTACAAAAATAAATGGTACAAATTATATTATGACCATAAATGTCTTCAAATTCTTAAAAGGAACAGCTGATCAAATTTGCTGCTAATCAATTAATGACATTTTATGTGGCTATGATTTCCGTCTTGATTTAAAAAGCCATATAGTATAATCATAGTCAAGTATAACTAGGATAGTATAATTCTGGAGACTTTAGAAATGACATCTTTCAACACCTACTTGTTGCTTAGAAATTTTTTTACAGATTTTCTGACTGATGTTACTGATGCTTCTGTTGAATTGTTTTAGGAAACTAAAGGAATTCAACAGAAGCAACTAGCTTGTTGCCACATCAGCCTCACAGTTACACTTACAGGCAAACGGAGGTTTTGAACATTTAAGAAAAAGAATCTTAAAGTGACCTGAGTTTGAGATCTCTAGATCATTTCTCATTCTATGTTTAAAAGTACTTAAGCCCTTGGGCATACTCAACTCAGCATTTGATCCCCAGTATCACTTATGGTCCCATGGGTTTTACCAGTAGTGATCCTTGAGCAGTGAGCCAGGAGTAAGCCCTTAACTCAGATATGTGTGACCCTGTAACTCACCTCAACCTCCTCTAGAAGGGAAAGAGTTTTTTTAAAGTCTTAATAATGGAAGCATGTCATTAACGATGCTAGCTAATATAATAGCCCCTCTTTAAGTTTCTCTGGAAACCTTCACTATAGATTTCAGAAGAATGAGTTTTCACTTGTGGGTGGGGGAGGGGGTAGTAGAATCGTCCTAAGTAGGATAACTAGTTTGGATGATCCTACTCGATGCTACAGATATTTGACAGTGTCTGAAAATGTGTTATGTCTCAGCTGAATGCCACTGCCAGCTAATGGGTAGAGATTAAGATGACTGCTCCATATCCAGATCATTCACAGGACACTCTCCCATGACAAAAATTACCCAGTCAAAGTTGAGAAATCTTGCTGCAGACTAATGCAGAATAAGTCTAAGCACTCTTCTGTCCGTGGCAACTTCTGATGTGTGAGTATAGTTATAGATTTTAAACCCATTCTAGTTTTACGTTAAACATTTGTAATTAGTTTAAATGTGGTCTGAAGTGATAGCACAGTGGTTAGGGATTTTGTCTTGCACCTGGTCAACCCGGGTTCAATTCTTCTATCCCTCTCGGAGAGCCAGGCAAGCTACTGACAGTATCCCGCCCGCACAGCAGAACCTGGCAAGCTACCCGTGGTGTATTCAATATGCCAAAATCAGTAACAACAAGTCTCACAATGGAGACGTTACTGGTGCCTACAAGTCGATGAAAAATGAAAAACGGGAAGATCATGTTACAGTGCTACAGTTTAAATGTGGTAGTCATGGGGCTGAAGTGATAGCATGGCGGGTAGGGCGTTTGCCTTGCATGGGGCCGACCCAGTTCAATTCCCAGCATCCCATATGGTCCCCCGAGCACCGCCAGGAGTAATTCCTGAATGAACGAGACAGGAGTAACCCCTGTGCATCGCTGGGTGTGATGCAAAAAACTAAAACTAAAACTAAAAAATAAATGTGGTAGTCAATTTGGAATTACATCTGTAATTAATTTATCTACTATTCTCAAGTTGCAGTCTCTAGAGTTTCTCTTTGGTAATCTCTTTGGTGGCTTCTTTTGGTAAGGTTCTCTTTGGTAATTTAATTTCTCAAGGTTTAGTTCATAAGGACAGGTTTAAAATTACAAACTTTCCCCTGTGTCCTCTTGACCAAGTTTTTCATTGGATTTGGCAGATTGTGCACATAAACTTTACAAAAGGAGAGTTGATCAGCGATAAAGCGAATGAAAAGGGGGAAAATGGAGATTTGAAATATCATGAGATCCTTTTGTTTATAATGATGTGAAAGGACACTGAAACGATTCACTGACAATCCTTGACAGGAAGCATGTATGTAGACTCTCAAAGATTCCTTGCAAAACTGCAAACGTCCAGTTGGGGGAGCCTCATTACCAACTCAAAGACCTGGAGGCCCCGTGATTTAAGATTTAAGGACAACTTTTTTTAAAACTTGAGAAGAAAAAAAATTTCCTCCTTTTGATTTATTTATGTGCATGATGAGAAAATAATGCCACTTTGATTTTATGGCCTGATAAAAATATAAAGTCCAGAATGAGAGAATTGTGACTCAATCGCACGGCCTGAGAAAATGCTTCCAGAATTGTTCCACTGGTTCTCATACTCATTCAGTATGGTGGAAGATGCCATTTTTAAAAGTCATTTTTTTTTAACCCTTCAACTGTTTTCCCTAGAGTCTGAAGAAATGCAAAGTTAGATGGCGAAAAGGAGGTTGGCGCTTTGGAGGGGAAAGTGCCTCGTACTTTGTGTTCTCTCTGGATATACTGGACATTCTCTCTTGTGTCATATAGTCGGGGTAAGTTCACAGTCGGGTGTCAGTTTTTCCCCTACAGATTGCGTAGTCTTGAAGCTTTCAGTCCAGATATTGCCCCCTTCTGTGTGATGCCCTGTCCATCCTCACTGAGGTCCTCAGCTTCTTGTCTGTCACACTTTTTCACCGGCAGGATGGTTAAACGTTGATCACCGGCTTCTGCTTCCTGCCATGTCTAATCAGAACCATCTGATTGGGTTGCATACTCTCTCTGTTCCAACTCGACATTGAGCCTTGATCTAGCTAGCAGCTTAGCAGCTGTGAACTCGTCTCTACAGACAGAGAGATCGAACTTTGCCATTTTTCTGAAGATGGTGGAACTCAGGAGAGGAATAGAATTAGGGATCAGGGAGATCTGGGTTTCAGAGCTAGATATAAAAACAAATGAATGAGAGTCTTTAGGTATTTGTGAACTATTATAAAAAGCAAATGAGGGGCTGAAGTGACAGTACAGTGGGTAGGGCATTTGCCTTGCATGTGACTGACCCGGGTTCGACCTTCAGAATCCCATACAGTCCCCTGAGCACCTCTAGGAGTAAGTCCTGAGAGCAGAGCCAGGAGTAACCCCTGAGTATTGCTAGGTGTGACCCAAAAAGCAAAAAAAAAAAAATAATAAAAGAAAAATAAGTAAATGGGAATTGGGATTAAAGAGAAGATTGATGGTTAAGAAAAGGAAGTGTCATCCCAGAATAGATCCTTAATAACCTTCAGCTAGTCTTGCAAAACTAACGTTGTGTCTTTATCCGGGTTGAATCAGCCATCCTGGAGAAACTAAGTGTGACCTTGGTTTCTTTATGCATCAGGCAAAGGACAGGTAGGAGAGAGCATGGTGTGACCTTCCTGTGCTACTTCCAGAATCTCTTGGCTGCCCTCAAATGCTCTACTTTCACGAACAGGGTAACCTTAGTTTTCCCAGCTGGGTGGGGCCCCTTGGCTTTTATCTGCTTCTTCTGATGTATTTCTCGTGAATAAATTTTGTGCTCTACTTCTTTAGGACTTTCTTTTTTTTGATACAGAATTCTTTTCCTAGGTTTTATTTAAACTTTTTTTTTTTAAAAAAACATTTTTAGTTCTTACTTAAACGCTTTGGCTTTTAAAAGTATTGTCTTTGAAACAGGCTTCAAGTGATTATTTTGGAAGTCAAATACTGAATAGTGACACTTTTTTCCCCCATGCTTTCCACCTCCAAAAATCTTAATTCTTCCTGAGGCAATGGATGTCTCTGCTGAATAGCAGGTAGTGCAGGAAAAGAAAAGCACGCTGACAGATTTTAAAATATTATCTCACAGCATAAACTATCAAGCAAGTCCCACAGACATACCGTTTGCTGCTTCAGACAGGGGCCTTTTAAAGTCCTACTGTGTGTTACAGAGTGGAGACGTAGACTCTGTGTAGAAGGGTCTACTACAGACTTATAATAAAATGCAATAATCTTAGGAAATTTTTATTGTTTTTACCTTCAAAGAACAGGAATCCTCTCCCCCTACAGAGGCCCATCCACATCTCTGATGAGGGAAGAGTATTCCTGAAAAGTTGATGCTTCCAAATGACCCGGGATCCCCGCTTCTTTAAAAGAACTCTGCAGCTAATCTTAGAAACACAGTAAACTATCAATTTAATTTACAAATTAATTTATCTGCAAGACAAGGGTTTTACGTCTATACAATATCTTCAGCCCTAGAAATGATTCTTGTGTTAAAATAAAACGTGCTTTAGTTTTGTTTTGTAAGCTGTGTTTTGGGTATGTCTTTAAAATAATAATTTGCACTTTTATAATTATATTTAAAGTGTAATTTTTTAAACTATTTTTTTCTCATCCATTATACCAATCTATTCTTTTGTAATTGGAGAATCCTGTTTTCTTCATGTAATGCAACCATTGGCATATTTGGGTCTTGATGTTACTGTTTTTCTTTTAATTAATTCCTCTCTGCATAGTAATCAGATGTTTATTAGTTGCAAATTATTTTGTGCTGCATTATAATATGCATTTTATATATTATAATAATACACATTTATCTGTATATATGTATATATATACACACACATACATAATACATATAGTACTTTACGGACCGGAGAGATAGTACATGAGTTAAGGTGCTTGCCTTGCATGTGACTGACTTTGGGTTCATCCCTCGCATTGTATAATTCCCCAAATCACTCTAGGTTCTGGATCGTAGAGTCAATAATGCCACCAAACGTTGCTGACTGTGGTATTACTCCTCCATCGAAAGAAACAATAAAACAGAACCACCCGTCCCCAAAACCAACTTAATTTTGTCTAATTGAATTTACCCCTCATGTTTTTTTTTTACTAACAATAATTAAACTGTAACTAATTGGTATTCTAGTTAAAGCTCTCTTACATAAATCTGTAAGTTCAGATGATTAATTATGTCAAGCACAAAATATGACACTTATTTCTCATACATTAAATCTTCTTAGAGTCCTAATAGACTTGGTTCTACTTAGGTTCCTTACACTTTCTGTAAATTTCACTGGCAAAATGTCTTATTATTTATTATTTACCTTTTTTGGGGCCATACCCATTGATGTGCTCTGTGCTCAGGGATCACCCCTTGAAGGCTCTGACTCTGTAAGTAGTGCTGGGGATCAAACTCAAGTCAGACGCATGCGAGGCAAACACCCTACCCCCTGCACTAATTTAAGAATGACAATTTTTTAAAAAGAGTCATTCCTCTGTTGTGCATCTGTAGCCAATCTTAACCCTAAATTTATGATCACAAAAGATCAGCAATTGTTAAATTAACTATTTTTTCTCTCTGACAGCAGTAATAAACCTATTCTTTTCAAAGGTGAACATTATGAAATCTTGAAAATGCTCAACAGTTCTGAGTAGTTAGAAAGGATTTTACTAGAACTTAATTGTAATCCATGGCTAAAATAATTTTTTTTGCTTTATTTTTTATTTTGGTCACACCTGGAGATGCTCAGGGGTTACTCCTGGCTCTGCACTCAGGAATCACTCCTGGCAGTGCTCGTGCGACCATATGGGATGCTGGGAATTGAACTTGAGTTGGCCTCATGCAAGGCAAATGCCCTACCTGCTGTGCTATTGCTCCAGCCCCCAAAATAATTTTTTGGTGGAAACTTTCATCAAAACAAAAGAAAATGCCATTTATTTATGTGTTTACTTTTATAACACATGCTTACATCTTTTAAAAAAATTATTACTGAATCACCGTGGGGTACAGTTACAAACTTAAGAACTTTCATGTTTGTATTTAGTTTACATCCCTCCACCAGTGCCCATTCTCCTCCACCAATGATCCCAGTATCCCTCCCACCACCCCCATCCCCACCCCCACCACCCCATCCTGCCTCTGCGGCAGGACATTCTCTTTTGTTCTCACTCCTGTTGGATGTTGTAGTTTGCAATAGAGGTATTGAATGGCCATTATGTTTGTTCTAGCATGCTGACTTTTTTTTATAAGTGAAAATGTTGCTGCAGGTGAAAATATTACGTTAGAACATGATTGCCTGTCATTTATCTAAAGATTCAATAATTCTTTTTTTTTTCACAAATATCCCAGTAGTTTTATAAGTCACAAAAAGTCACAAGTCTGGAAGTTGCCGTTTTAGTTTGGGATTGACTTGGCCATTTTTGAGTCTGGGATACATTCACTTGTCCACTTGGGTATCATCTGTCTATTGAGTGGTCCAGCTTAGAATAGATTGGGATGATGGATCTGTTGCTGACTAGAAGAAACTAGCTCAAACTTAAGTTTATGGCAATGATGGAGAAGCACAACCAACTAAAAAATGCAAGTACTTTTCCATGACACTTCTTGATTCACATTTTTTTGTTGATATAACTGAGAGTCAGGGCCATGGGCCCGGGCTAAACAGCTTACTCAGGTTAAGAGACCAGTGCCAAGTTCTTTGAGTGAGCAGGGTTGGGTGAAACATGGACGGGACCATGGCTCTACTTTTAGAACCAGACTGAGAAATAGTATAAGCTGGAAGAAGAGAGTTGGAGCCATAAACTGTATCTGTTATATACTTTGATAGAATAAAATATTAGAAAAGCTATCAAGAGTCTTATTATTTTGGTTTCTAAAATATGCTGTTTTAAGAGGATTTTGATTTGACTGAGAATGGTTTGATTGGCCTGGTTTAATTTTATTTTTAAGTTAGAGTTATAGACTATTCATGCTCATTAATTTTCCTTTGCTCAAAAGATTGTGACATTTGTTTTGAATTACAAACTAGTCTTGATTAGGTAAGGGAATAAGCACATGATAATCAGCTTAGGTACTGCATCCCATAAATATATTTGGTTCATGTATTTTACTAGGGGCATTGGCAGCTTATGTTTAATTATTTATAGTAAGACTTTATAATATTCTAATGAGTGTCTGGCCATATATTTGAAAGGAGGAACGGCATCTTTTCCTTGGTTTTAAATCAAAGATTTTCTGTGACAGTACTAGTTTTGTGGGAATGTGGTGAAGATACTTATTTTACTTGCTAAATTTTAGGGGAGAGTTTGGTACTTAAATAAAGATTATAAAAAGTCTTTATTTATGGACTTAGAAAAATGTAAGTTAGTTACAGCTCTCTGGAGTCTTGGTATAGCTACTTTTTAGAATTTTATTAGAACATGATGATTATATTCTGCTCTTCTTTTTCTTTGGATGGAAGACTGCATAAAGTATAGAAAAATAGTTGAAGTGAACCAAGTTTTAATATTACTAATCTTTGGGAAGAAAAATAAGGTGTAACTTGACTCCCTTTTTGAAGGCTCAAGCCTTCTTATATTAACTGCCATTATTGGCTTGGCGTTTTATGGCACTCAAAAGTTTGGTATCATAACTGAGTTATTTATTCTATACCAAGTTTTTTTGGTATATACATATATATTTATAACATACTATCTATAAGGCTACCTATATTCTTGCTAGATAGTCTGTCTCTCATGCATACTTACCCCCCTTTTTGATTTTTATTGAGCTACTGTGATTTATAAAACTTTTAATGGTAGTTTCATGCATACATAATTTTAGCACCAGATCTACCACCAGAATACTTATTTATTCCACCAATGTTCCAAGGACCTCTACTTTCCTATCCAGGCTCTCAGGTAAGCCCAGTTCTGACACATACATACTTAATGCTTCAGCAGAACTGAATTACTTAGATTTTTCTCTGAGTCCCCTTGTCTAAGGCTTTGCTTAAGCTAATTCCTTCTCATTCTTTTTTTTTTCTTTTTTTTTAGGTCACACCCGGCGATGCACAGGGGTTCCTCCTGGCTCTGCACTCAGAAATTACCTCTGGCGCTGCTCAGGGGACCATATGGGATGCTGGGGATCAAACCTGGGTCGGCCGCGTGCAAGACAAACGCCCAACCTGCTGTGCTATCGCTCCAGCCCCTCCTTCTTCTCATTCTTTAGTTCTTAAATACTGCTTCCCTGTGTGAATCCTCCCTAGCATTCATCAAAGCTAGAATTAATAATTATATATGTGTATATATATTTATATATATAATTCGGTAACTCTTTGTGCTAATTGGGCTTTTTGTTTGTTTGTTTGTTTGCTTTTAGGCATACCAACTTTGCGCACTCTTGGCTCTGCACTCAGGGATTACTGTTGGCTAGCTTCGGAGACCATATGGGGTGCTGGGGATCAAGCCCTAGTCAGCTGTTTGCAAGCAAGGGACTTATCTACTGTACTGTCTCTCTGTTACCCCCAACTAGGTTATAAGATGCTTAGTGATAGAAGCCTAGTTAGTCCTATTCTCCATCTCTTATTCTCCATCTTTCTGCAACTAGCATAATGACTATAATAGAAGTACTGAAAACTGCCTTCTGTGAAAATGGGTTAGTAGTAGCAAGATAGATATGAAGGTAATTAGTTGGGTAGAAGGGTGCATGGAACCTCATCTTATATGTAAACCTAGTGAAACATCCTCTAAATGCAAGGTACTTTCTTTTTTTTTTTTGTCTTCTGGGCAGACTTGGGCATTTTTTTATCTAGGCTTGTGTTTACATCTTCATTCACTTGTTCAACAATAATTTATTGAAAGCTTGCTGTCAGTTACTGTATTATGATTTTAAACTCAGAGGTAAAGATGCCATATGGATTTCTGCTCTTTAGGGGCTTATGATACGGATGAAAATCAGAGACAGACAAGTCAGAAATTAACGACTTCTGGGTAGGGCATAGCACAGCGGGTAGGGCGTTTACCTTGCACGCGGCCGACCCGGGTTCGATTCCCAGCATCCCATATGGTCCCCTGACCACCGCCAGGGAGTGATTCCTGAGTGCAGAGCCAGGAGTAACCCCTGTGCACTGCCAGGTGTGACCCAAAAAGCAAAAAAAAAAAAAAAAAAAGAAATTAACGACTTCTAAAAACAAACTTCAGTAAACAAACGGAGCAAATATCTCTTCAAAAATCTGATTTTAAGTTAATTATATTGATGGGGTATTTGGTAGTTCTATTTGAAATTTAAATTTTGAAGTAGTTCCATGCTGTTTAAATAACAATAGAGTAGTTATGTATTACAGTATTATTCATAGAGCCAAGAGAAAAAGCCGAACTTTCATCAAAGGTTGGATGGACAGATGGAATATTATTCAGTCATAAAAAGAAGAAAGTCCTATTATATTCTACCAAGTTCTTTATCTTTGAGACTAGAAGCACATTGTATGTGAGGTGTAAGGTATGTGAGGTATAATGTAGTTGAACTCATCAAATCAATAGTTGGAAGGAGGTTGCCAAGAATTATATATATATATAAATATATATATATATGTATATTCACTGTCACTGTCACTATCATCCTGTTGCTCATTGATTTGCCCGAGCAGGCACCAGTAACATCTCCATTGTGAGACGTATTTGTTATTGTTTTTGGCATGTTGAATTCACCATGGTTAGCTTGCCAAGCTCTACCATGCGGGCGAGATACTCTTGGTAGCTTGCCAGGCTCTCCGAGAGGGGCAGAGGAATCGAACCTGGGTCGGCTGTGTGCAAGGCAAACACCCTACCGCTGTGTTATCTCTCCAGCCCATAAGTATATTATATATATATGCATATATATAATATATCTAGTCATCCAAATGTTATAGAGTGGATATCCACTCTATAACAGTGTACATATACTTCAGGACACTGTAAAGGATACTAGAAAATTGGTTAATAAATAATTGTGTTATGTGATTTTTTTATTGCAAAAAGAGTTAAAATGGTTTGGTTTGAGAAAGACCATGTAGGTGGGAATAATGTGTCATCTATAGAATGGGGGTTAGGTAGCCTGTGCTGAGGAGCAGACAGTGACATGAGTTCACACAGGAATGCTCAGATTAAAAAAAGCCATGAGGCGGTCAGAATGTTACAGACTAGAGCTATCTAATAAAAAATCAAATGTGAGTCATATAAATCACTGTTACTGTCATCCCATTGTTCATAGATTTGCTTAAGTGGGTGCCAGTAACGTCTCCATTCGTCCCTGGTGCATGCTAGTATAGCCCGACAGCATATTGGGGGACTCTTTCAGGATCAGAGGAATGAGGACCATCATTGTTAATGTTTTTGGCATATCGAGTACACCATGGTTAAGTTGCCAGGCTCTGCCGTGCGGTGAGTCATTTAAGTAACTTAAATTTTCTAAGTAGTCACACTACAAAGTAGCAAAATGGGTAAAACTTATCTGAAGTATTTTATAAAACCCAATATGAACAAAATATTATTTCACCATGTAATTATATTACATTGATAGGATTACACACACCTGGGTTCCTCTGTCAGGAACATGTGTGAGGCCCGTCCGAACATGTGGAGAGGGGCCTCGAGCATGGCTGTAGCTAGGTTCTGGTGGTCTTTGGCCGCCGGGAGCTCTGCTCGGGGTTTGGAGGGAAGCTGGAGCCCATCCCCTCCTAGGTGCCCCGGGAAAGACAGCCAGGCGTGCGGGCAAGAGATTCTCTGTATCGCTCTCTTCTAGGAGCTTGCTTTTAAGTCTCTGGTGTGTGTAATCCCATCAACAACCAACATCCAGAGACTTAAAAGCAAGCTCCCAGAAGCAGCAGCGCAATATCTTGTAGCCTACGTCTCCCTCTAGGAGAAACTGGCAAGCTTCTGAGAGTTTCCTGCCCACATGGGACAGCCTTGCAAGCTTCCCATGGTGTATTCATATGCTAAATCCAGTAACAAGCTGGATCCCATTCCCCTGACCCTGAAAGAGCCCCCAGTGGGACATCCTTGGGAAGGCTGAGTCGAGAGAGACTCCTAAGATCTCAGGGAAAGGACGAATGAAGAGGTTACTGAGCCCACTGGAGAAATCGATGATTAACGGGATTTCATGATCGTGATCGTAATTATATTAAATAATTTTCTGATTTGTTTTTCAGCCACACCAAGTGCTGTTTAGAGTTTTCTCTATGTTCAGAAATCAGTCTTGGTAGAGCTTCAGGAATCACCTGGGGTGCCAGGCATCTAATCTTGGTCAGCTGCATGCAAGGCAAGTGTCATACACCTGCTGTACTATCCCTCCAGCCCCAATTTTATTAAATCTTTAGTAGAAAATTTATATTGTTTTTCAAATGAAAGAAATCTTCAAAATATAGCAATTCATCAACACAGCATATTCCAAGAACTCAACAGCCACTCGTGGTTAGTTGTTTTCCTGTTAGGCAGAGCCTATAGAAATATCATAGATAATAGTGGTGCAAATGGTCTGAAGTATAGACCAAATCCTCTAGAAAGACCAAAGAGAAGGAACTGAAGAGTCTGAGAGATGGGATGGACTAGAGAGAGATAGGGCAATTCATATCAGATCATGCTGACTCCATGAATGCAAATAACCCTTCCAGCAGGGCTGAGTTGCTTCCTGACAACTATTTCTCTTTATCCCAGGAGCTCAGTAAATAGAGTTAGGTATAAAGGTATTTGGGGGAATAAATGAATTGAAGATATAAATACAGGGGAATGGCTTCTTTAGCAGAAACAGATTTTATTTCTGTGTATATTAATCCACTTGAAAGGCTTTGAAACTTTGATGCTGGAACATGCGTAGGTTTCTTTGAGCAAATCTATTTATGTCAGGCTTTCCAACTCCTTCTGAACGTATCATCATCATTAAAGAAATAATTGCCAGTTTGGAGTAAACCTTTATTGAACAACATTGAATAATTATCCTGTGAGGTGTGTTTCTGAATTATTGTCCATGTTATGTGCAATGTTTTATGAAATAATTGGTGGCTGGTACAATGACACATTGAAATAACTGCCAGCTTAGTGCAATACTTTCACCCAGCCATTGTTTATGCTTTTCAGAGCTTTCAGTTGCCCTGGATCTTTTGTGTAATATTTTACTAAAGGTTTTCTGTTCTGCATAATGGGAAGATGAGCTGCTGAAGCTTTTAATTACTAGACACAACTGCATAGTTTTAGCAACGGGGGAGGGAATTTTTTTTTTTTGAGGCGGGAATGGCACACCTGACTGTGCTTAGGGTTTATCCTGGCTCTGCACTCAGGGATTACACTTGGCAGGTTTTGGAGGTGGGGGCTTATGTGGTACAGAGACTCAAGCCCACGTTGACTTTGTGCAGGGCAAGTGCCTTTTCCTCTATGCTCTCTCTGGTCCATGGATTCTATTCTTTATCACACCAGTTCCAAGGTTCCAGACAGGGTTGAGGTTTATAACACTTTTTTTGTGCTGTCTAGTATATGTCCATCCCTGGTTTTAGTGTTATAAAACTAACAAATATAGAAGCACAGACATTAGTTTTCTATTTTCTTGTAGATCAGATTCTCTGAAAGCATAGGAATTGGGTATAAAATTTTTATAACAAAGCACTATTTCTTGGAGCTGGAGCAATAGTACAGTGGATAAGGGACAGTGGATTGTAATAAGGTTCGAGCCTTGCATGTAGATAACCTTGGTTTGATCCCTGGCACCCCGTTTGATTCCCCAAGTCTACCACGTATGTTCACTGAGCAGAATCAGGAGTAAGCCCTAAATATTGCAGATGGAGGGAGGCAAAAATAAAGAAAAAAATGCACGTTTGTGAAAGAAGACAGGCAGGACTGGATAGAATAAGTAGTTCCACTCTGTTCCAGATTCTGGTAATCCTTGGCTTGTGTGGCAGGGAGCTCTGTCAGCTGCCACACTGAACTGTCAGCTGAAACAGGGATTTTTGTAATTTTAAAAATGTTATTGTTTTGATTTTTGTGTCACATCTGGTAGTTCAGGACTTACTCCTAGCTCTGTGCTCTGGGATCCCTTCTGGCAGAACTTGGATATCCATACACTGGGGCTTGAACTTAGGTTGGCAACATACAGGACAAGTGCCATATTTGCTATACTCTCCAGCCCCTGAAATACCGACCTTTAAGCCCTCAGCCCTACATGGTTGGCATTTGGTGTCTGCTCCAAGAAACTCATGACATGTGGCTGCAGCTAGACTTACCTTAAAGAAGGTAAAAATTGGAGCTTGCGTGGTGGTGAGAAATCCTTTCCTGGGGGCAGTGGAGTGGCTTAGCTCAGTGTCCGCTACATGTTATTAACAACGCTGATACTCTGCTTCCAATTTCTCACCCTAATTGGCTGGAGCGATAGCACAGCGGGTTGGGCATTTGCCATGTATGCAGCCAACCTAGGTTCAATTCCTCTGTCTCTTTCGGAGAGCCCGGCAAGCTACTGAGAGTATATCGCCCGCACGGCAGAGCCTGGCAAGCTACCCGTGGCGTATTCGATATGCCAAGAACAGTAACAACAAGTCTCACAATGGAGACATTATTGGTGCCCACTTGAGCAAATTGATGAACAATGGGACGACAGCGTGACAGTACTAATTATAATAAAATTTTTATCTTTTGCTCATATTTGCATTTAATTTATTAGGCCTAATGAGCTGGTACCTTACTTTATTTTATATTTGTATGTATGTGTGTAACTTTGTAATTAGCATAGTAAAGGTCACATAATGGAGAGTTATTCAATGAGAATTTCTTTAAGAGTTCTGTGTATTATTCTAGTATGATTAATATGATTGATGCTGATTTAATTTTATGCCAAGTATGTATTTTTTATGAGAAAAATTACAGAAATAGGTAGATTTAGGCATGGAACTTTCCTAGAATATTTCTGTAACCACTTCTACATTCTGATGGAAGAACCAACAATAATTTTAGTTTGTTATTAGAAATCTTCTCTAGATAAATATGGGAGCACATACTTGTAACTAATTTTTAAAAGAAATTGAAAATAATTGCACAGAACAGTGTTCAACTTTTTCTTTTGAACCCTAAGATGCCTTTTTATACTAGCGCATTACATTTAGTTAAAAGTTAACATTAATTTAAATTTAAGGTGGGTGGGTATTTGTATTTTTAGAACACTTTACCATTTCATTATTAGTCAAGCTGCCAAAACCATTCTTTGCAATTATCTTGGGTGTAGCGACAAGCATTATAGAGCAATAAATTCTTAAAGCATTTTTTGAGTTGAGACATTAAAGGGTAATTTATAATTAACAATTTTAATCTTTTAATTTTTTATTAGAGTACCACAGGTTTTATTATTTTTTTTCTTTTTTGGTCACACCTGGCAATGTACAGGGGTTACTCCTGGCTCATGCACTCAGGAGTAATTTCCTGGTGGTGCTCGGGGACCATATGGGATGCTGTGAATCGAACTCGGGTTGGTCTTGTGCAATGCAAACGCCCTACCAGCTGCGCTGTCACTTTAGCCCCAGAGTACTACAGTTTTATATGCTTTTTATTATTTTGTGATTTATAAAATTGTTCACACTAGAGTTTCAAGCATACAGTGCTCCAATGTCAATCCCCACCAGTGTCACCATCCCTTAACCAGTGTCTCCAGTTCCCTTCTACCCACAAGTCTGTCCCTTAACTAGTACTTTTTTGTTGTTGTTTGTTTTGGGGGGCCATATTTGGGTGTGTTCAGGGATTACACTTGGCTCTACATTCAGGGATTTCTCCTGGTGTGTTCAGGGAACTATATAGGATGTTGGGATTGAACCCAGATTGACCTCACGCAAGGCAAATGCACTACCTGCTGTGCTGTCACTCCAGCCCCCTTAACAAGCCATTTTAAATTTTTATTGTTGTCATTTGGGTCCCATGCTTTTAGTGGCGTTGGCTCTGAGATTTAACTGGGCTGGAGCAATAATGCAGCGGGTAGGGCGTTTGCCTTGCACTCGGCTGACCCGGATCCGATTCCTGCACCCCTCTCAGAGAGCCCAGCAAGCTACAGAGAGTATCTTGACCACACAGTAGAGCCTGGCAAGCTACCCGTGGCATATTCGATATGCCAAAAACAGTAACAACAAGTCTCACAGTGGAGATGTTACTGGTGCCCACTCAAGCAAATAGGTGAACAACAGGATGACAGTGACAGTGACAGTATATATTACGCCTCTATACCACTGATGTGGCCAAGGACCTTCCCTCTGCCCCTGTTACTTCTTTACATCCCTCCACCCTCCTATTTATTTCCATCCCTGTTCTTATTTTTATAATCTAGCATCCAGGGTTATCTAGGTATCTCTGCTTTGATACATTGCATTCCTCCTCTTCCTTTATAACACAGATAATTGATATCGGTCCTCTGTCTTACTTCACTTAACATGATATCCCCAATTTTAGCCAAGTTTCAAACAACTGCATGTTTTTTGTCATTCTTTGCAGCTGCACAGTATTCTGTTGTATATGTATAGCACATTTTCATTATCTGCTTGTCTGTTATTGGGCACCTGTGTTGATTTTATATCTTAGATATGCTAAGTGCTATCATAAGTAATGGTATGACCATGTCCTTTTGAGTGAATAGCTTTGCCTGCTGGTTTTAGATTCCAAGAAATGGAATTATTGAGTCATATCGTCTTTCACTCTTACTTATCTGAGTTATCTCCATGCTGCATTTGTTTTTTAGGCATGTATCTGACTAGTGTCCCCAACACCACTTGTTGAAGAAGGTTTCCTTGCTCCACTTTATATTTTTTGCTTCTTTATGGAATATTACATTTTTAGACATAAATAGGACTTAATTTTTATTAATGTAAAATTATTTTCATTTTTTTACCTACACTTATTTCCTATTTCATTATAATGGATATATTTCTCATTTCTGTCTTAATTACTTTAAACCTTAAAAATAATTATATTGTCTTAAATTCATGATATTTTTATTCTTAGTGGCTGCAAAAAAGTATTGATTTTATTTTGGAAAACTACAGTACCAAAAAAATGTATGGGACTGCATTGCAACTTGTGGTACTAGTGGTGTTCTTTGTAGCAAACAACAAAATTAGACTCTGATTAGTTAATAAGACAAGGCATTTATTAGAGAAAAATTGATCTTCTGCTGGAATAAATATAAATGGTCACAGTATCTGAGAATATGACCTTATTTGAAAATTAGATCTTTTCAGAATGATTAGTTTAAATAATATGGGATGATAGAGTGGGCTTATGAGCCAATATGACTGTTGTACTTATAAAAGAATACCACAGAAGGCACTTCTCTGAACACATGAAGAACGCTAAGTATTAAGGTGGAGGTGGCAGTTTTGCATCTATAACCCAAGGAATATCAAGAATTACTGGTACCCACTGGAATCTAACCATACTAGGGAACAATACAGTTCTGTTGTTTAAACCATATGTGTATAGTTGGCAATACTTGTTCATAGCCACTAATAATAGCAGCTTATGTCAGGTTGAATTTCAAAATAGTATAGGAAGAAGTATTAATTTGACAGTCTCATTATATAGTTGTCACTGTAACAAATAGAGCCTGACTCATTTGTTCAGTTCTCATAGTTACCTAATTCTATTCAAGATTTGGAGTCTCTATAAAGGCTGTGAGTGATAGGACCCAGTGCCCAACCATGATTAAAGGAGAAAAGAGCCCTGTAACGTACACTCCCCCTGAAGCTGTATAACCTGAGTGAAGAAATCCACCAAGACAATTTGTTTTGCACCTAAGAAGTTGAGCTGAATTGGATAAGAAATATAAATGTTTCCTGTTAGTCAAAGTAGTTTTGTGTTTCAAATATATGTTTACTGTATATGAGTCATTAAATATTGATATAGCTTATTTTCTACAGGAAAATTTCTTTATGTGGGAAAGCATGCATAGATGAGTAATAAATATACAATCCTTCTTATACCGTTATTCCATTTCAGGTGCTGTTTTAAGTTAAGAAAATGAACACATTTCACCCACACAACCGTTTTATAGCCATTAATATAATCCTTAGTTTACAGTTGAAGAAACTGAGGCACATCTGTAGATACTAAGGTATTTGTTCAAAGAAATACAGTTAATCAATTGCAGCACTGAGTTTCAAACCCAGGAAATTTGTTTTTAGAAAACTATCTTCTTTATATTCTTTCTGTGTCTGAGTGCAAGAAATCTGGCTGACTTAACAATGAAGTTTTCAGCATTTAACTGGTATCCTTGAGTAACTATTATAAGGGAATTGCTAAAGTGACACATTATTCCATAATTTACTGTATTATTAGGGCAACCTTTCTAAGATTCAGTTTCTTTCTTAATGGCACTTGCTTACTTTTCTTAGCTGAAGTTGAGTGTTTATTGGGTTCTGTTTGCTCAAAATGAAAACTTCCTTTCTTCGGCAGTATCAGACTGTGGAATATCTACTCCATAACTAATTGATTATTTCTAAGTGTCCAAAATTTTTATTACGAACTAGTAAAAGTTTTGTAAGAAGCCCATAATGCTGAACCATTTCTTATCATTTGCATTCCTAACTCCTGAGAATTGGTGCCTACTTTGTAAAAATGGAGTTAATATTTTATACTGTATTGCCTAGCTCAGTTGTGAATCAGGAGTGATAAAGGTTTTAAAGTGGTTTGTAAATTGTGAACACTTTAGCATGAGAATATCAAAATTAGGCTTTCTTCACAACAAATGAGCTGTAGACTTGTTTTTGCTTTCTTGTATTTAACAGTAAATATTCATTTTTACTATCTGGTGAGTGCTAGGCGGTCAGTAATATTTAGTGGAAATCAAGGCATACTCTTGTCATCTAGGTCATAAAATATGCAAGTTTAATATAGTAAGATAAGTGCTACGGTGACCTAAATTGGATTTCTTAACAGTTGGCCTCACCATTAGGGGCAGATGCTTTGTTGTGAGACCTCTTCTTGTGAATTCTAAAATGTTTGAAAGCATTCTTGACAGCTATTTAACTAGATGCCTGTAGCAGCCTTTTCCCAGGTCATGAAAACTAAAAATTCTCTAGTTGCTTGTTGAATATTCTTTGAGGGAACGAGTGATCTTTTAGTTAAAGCAAGGATGCTTTGGCTTCCTACAGGAAATGAACTTGAAGCTGAGACCTACTTGATAAGAATGAATTAGCAAACTCAAGTGAGTAGATAAAAGAGGCAATAACCTAGAAATAAACAGATACGAAATTACCTTATTTTTGGCTTTGTTTTGTTTTTGATGGCTAGTGATTCTTATTAGTTATCAAATTCTTTTGCATTTAAATCTTTATCTGATCTTTTTGTTACAAGTAGAAACAACTTTTTTTCTCAAAATGGAATAGATTAAAAAGTTTCTACTTGGCACTAGAAATACGGACTAAAGCTAAATTAAAAACAACAACAACAATGGGGATAATAAACAAACAAACACGTCTTGAAGAAGACAGATGGCTATGGCTAGTCAAAAGGCACATGTAAAAATACTCATCATCACTTATCAGGGAAATCCAAATCAAGACAATAAGATAATTATCTCACACCAGTGAGACAACTTTGGGTACATTTATGATTGGTGGTGGTATAGATGTGTGTGTGTGTGTGTGTATTTACATAAAACTGCAGAAACAACATTGACAGTGTGAGATCCAAAGTACAATAACAAAACTTTAAAATGTGCCTATCAAGGAGGCAGGCTGGAGGTTGGAGGGTACATGTGGACATTGGTAGAGGAAAGCTTCGACTGGTGGTAGAATTGGTGTTGCAACACTATAGGCCTAAAAGTCAACCACAAATAACTTTGTTAATCACAGTGCCTTACTAAAAATATTAATAAATTGACAAAAAGAAATTGATTCATCAGTTCTATCTGGATGAGGATATAATAAGAATGCTTTTACAATCAAGTTTTTCCGCTTTTTATATTTTGAAAAAACATAAATGGAAGAAATTAATATGATTTCTCAACAATGAAAGCAATTGGAATTTCCTCCAAGCCAGGAGAGATGATTTTTATAAGCATTAAGATGAGTGTTTGATATGATGACAGAAGAGTGAAATCATTTAAAGCTTAATAATTCTTATGAAATTAATGATGAATATTTGAAACATTGCTTTCATTTTCATTCTAAGAGTGGGACAGAATTCTCCAGTATGAGAAAGTCTAGAAACTTAGTGCTGCTAATTTGTAATTATTTAATTTCCATGAACTGGTAGCTAACTAGAAGTAGATTATATTACAGAGCTGTTCTAGAGACATACTGAAAAATCACAGAATACTAAAACTTTTAGATAAACTAGAAAGCATATTGTCTAAATCCCAAAGGGTCGCTGTCCTTGGGAGTTTAAATAACTATATGGTGGGAATATGGCAATTTCATTCCTTGCCTTCTAGTACATTTCCATTTGTTTCCCATTGCTTAAGAACCCTCTTGCATTACTCTATTGAGTAAGATGTGTCTGTTTTTCTCAGGGCCAGAGTGCTTAGGAAATATATCTGATTGGTTTATTAAATATATTGATTGGTTTATTAAATAATCCATTTTTAAAAACCAAAACTACCTTTTAAAGTGGATGTGTTAAAAATATTTTACTTATCATATCTTTTAAATTTAGTTATCCTATACAATATTTTATTCTAGTTTTCTGGGCTGCAATACAAAGATACCTCAATCCAGAATTTGTAAAGCTTAAGTATATTTTTCTTTAACTTCATTTTATGATAATTTTATTTATTTTTTCAGCTATTTTGAAAATGATCCTAATATGTAAAGGTGAAGTTCAGTCAGTCTCTATCTGTATAGTGTTTTTGTGACTTTATATGTAAAGTTGAATGATACAATATTTTTAAAGTCTTCAACTCTGAGTTAGATGTGCTTTAAGGGGTATTCATTTCACTAATCTCTCTTAAGATGCATTAACATAAGAGGATGAGGAACATATTTTCTGTGTCCATTTATTTCAAGTTTTATAAAGCTTTGCCTTTTATAAAGAACTTGCTATTTATTGTTCTGAAATCTATTTCCTATATCTTCTACTTTGTAGTTTTCTTTATGCCTCTGGGAAGTAAACAGCAGTTCTAATCTCCCTTCCATGTGACAATGTATAGTAAAGTTATAAAAGCTTAGAAATAAAATTCATGAAGGCAAGCAGGAACACTTCTGAATTTTCTTCCAACTTGATTTCATTTGTAAATTTTCATTAGTTCATATGAATTATCTATTCAGAATATTGAACAAATATATGTTCGAGTCCTTCTTCTGCTTATCCAGTTATAAACACAAATGAGACATAGCTACCACCTGATAGATTTATTGTAATCAGGGATTCTTACCTCTCAGAGATGAAAGACTAGGTTATCATGTTTTTCAAATAACCTAGGCCAGCATAAGAGTCTGTGAAGTATCATTTAGAGAATGATCTAAAGTAAATAATCGAGGAGGGAAATGATAGCTTGAATTATCTTTGAATTAAGTCCAGCAATGGGGACTGTCACACAGATAACGCTCCTAAGTTTATCTTTGGAATTATGAGTGACCAAGCTACCATTCTAAAATTATGATAGGCTGATGTGTCTGTTCACAGAAACATGTCCACCATGTCACCTAGTGGACTGGGGGTGGGTGATGAGAAGTCCTCAGTTCATGTGTCCAATCAGCAAACAATTGAAGGTGAACATACATATACAAGTTCAGAGCAAGAAAGCTTCAAGGTTACTCAAATAAAGTATATTCTAGGGAGAAAAGTAACCAGCCCCATTAGACTCAAGCAGAAAAGTTTTGTACTTCAACCAAAGGGTGAGTAAGTGATAGCATCATACAGGGGTGTGATTCAGGTGGGTCATTGGTGGTTGAAGTTGTAGGCTCAGATAATACAATAACTTCTCTGCATGCAGTTACCCAGAATTAATACAGAAAATCTCATGAGGGAGTAGGGAGAGCAAAAGCACAGTGCTGGTAATATTAGAAGGAATTGATAATAAGGATTGAACTGAGGACAGGAGTTGGGACTGCATGCATAAGCTTGGATTAGAAGGGACTTGTTATTTCTCCTTCATACCTATAAGTATTTCCCAGCTATAATTCCATTTATGTTGACCTTAGCCAACGTAGCCCCATCTCCTTGGCTTTGCTTTCTTTCAAGTTACCATCCCTCTGTGTGTACTTAAATTTAAACTTTAACTACCTGTAGAAAGTGCATGAGTAATAGAGAGATCAATTCCAATTGTTGTTGGTTCTCCACACAGATAATTTTCTATTCTCTGAGCCTTTTCCTCAACCCTGGTATATTTTCTCCTGTAAAAACCTGCAGATTCTCGAGAAATCAAGGACTCATAGCACAATTTCTGGAGCATATTTATTCAATAAACAGTAACTGTTAGGACTGGTGATCGCTTTCCCAGATAGCTTTTGTGATCTTGCTACAAAGAAAATAATTTGAATGGCTCGCATGCTTCTATATTTACTTTTATGGAAAAGATGTCATCTTTACAAATTAGTTCCCTTTCATATAAGAGTTTGGACCAATGGAGAATCCTCAAATGGGAATCAGGATACCCGGGTCCTGTCCTTGTCTCCCCGTGACATGAAACACATAATCCATACCTGGAAATAAGGAGTAGTCTAAAATAGTGGCCAGGTCAGAGCTGGGATATCGCCTTATCAAATACTGTCATTTATTGTGAAATTATTATCTTATACTTCAGACTGCTCCTCTCCTACATTGCTCTTATCCAGTCTGGCTCTTTGCTCCTCCCCACCGTCCAACATCAGCCTGGAGTTTAGATGGATGCATGATGCACGTCTGTTTTTCTTTTCCAAATTTTATCTTATTTCTAGTACCTAGTATGCTACTGGAACCATGATTGCCCCTCAGCACATGTCATATGAAGGGGAAGTAAATTAAAGTAAAATTAAGATTTGGAATAGTTCCACTTAGCTATTGTTGAGTAAAAAAGACATCTGAGTTGAGTGGGTAAATCTATTTTTATGCTTATAAAGTCTGTGAGTTAGGAATTTGAATCACAGTTACAGGTAGCTGTTCTATCATGAAATCTTGGGATTATGGGACAACTCCGAGATTCACAGAAAAAGATGGAATTTTTCACCCAAAATCTGAAAATGCTTTTACTCACATCTGACTGGTAGGACGGGTTATCTGGGACTTGAACTCAGCTTTAGAATAGTAAGTGAGGCCTTTTCATGAGGTTTCCCATAAAGTCTTTCCACACAGGGGAATTAGTTGGGGTTTCTGTGCCTCATGGCATCTGGTTTCCAAAAGTAGCAGTTGTAATAAAAAAAATATGAAACTGCTCTGGCCTTTATAGGATCATTTTTTATTGTACTTTTGTTTGTTGAGGAAGTTGCAAAGTTTTGCTCACATTAAATGGGAAAAGAGACATTTTTGGAAGTGTTGAAGTCACATTGTAAGAAGAGAGTGTGAAAAGATGCTACTAGAACATTTTTTGGTAAATACAGACTTCTAGAGATACATGTGCAACTTTATATAGTTGTCCCAGATTCTGTTTATAAAAATTTAAGAAGTAAAACCCTGAGTATAATTTGGAAGAGAAAATTAACTTTCCATGATAAATATCTTAGATTACAAGACTTTTTGTTGGGGTGGGGTGGGGGTGTGTGTGTGTGGAGGTATAAACTTACACATTCTTATGTAGTTTAATACTATGTAAAAACAATCACATTTCTATTTCAATATGATTTCCCATATAGATGGGTATATAATTTATGGGAAGTTATTGTGTTTCTTGTGAAAAATTCACCCTAGGAATATTATATTTATTTTTAGTATGTGCTCCTATAAGAGCCATGCAGAGGATTATTGATGTTTACTTCATGATTTGCTTGACCCATCACCTCCCTCACCTCTTTAAATTCATTTTTTCTCTTTTTAAATTTCTTTTCTTGAAGCTTAATCTCTCAGGTATTGATAATTTTCCAAGAGACCCACAATGTAAATTGACCGACTCTAAGTGCTCTGATAAATTTAGTGATTGCTTTAGTGATCTGCTTTCTCTTAAAAACTGAAGAAAAGTTGATATATGCTGTTCAAAATGATTGAAAAAAAGGCACTAACTCAAAGTGAAATAATAACCAGGTTTTATTACTTGAATTATCCTATTTACCAATATCTACGGGCTGGAGCCATAACACAGCAGGTAGGGCATTTGCCTTGCACGCAGTCCATCCGGGCTCGATTCCTCTGCCCATCTCGGAAAGCCCAGCAGTCTACCGAGAGTGTCTCGCCCACATGGCAGAGCTGGCAAGCTATCCATGCCATATTTGATATGCCAAATACAGTAACAACAAGTCTCACAATGGAGACGTTTCTAGTGCCCGCTTAAGCAAATTGATGAGCAATGGGATGACAGTGACAGTGACCAATCCCTGCATTATTTTTTTATAGAATCATATCATTAATAAATGGTGACATATACTAATGTTTACATTATTGATAAGAATATGGAAATATTGTTTGTTGTTACTGGAAATAATGCTTCCAAGGCTTTGAAAATTATAAGATGAACTTTCATCAGTGGAGAAAATGCTTTATTTTCTAGCAGTGGTAATTGTTTTGTCTTATTCTAATCTACTCCTGATCTTTTGTTACTGGTTTACCTAGAGGAACAAATATTTAACTTCCTCTACCTTTTGTCTTTAAAAATCGCATCTATCTTGGGAAAGATAAAACATTGCTAACCAGTTATCAAACTTTGTGAGGTCAAAGATGTATAGGCTAAGTGTGTGAGAGAGAGAAACAAAAAGAGACAGAGAGAAAGAGAGTATATCTTTAACAATTGGGAAGAAATACCATGTGGACTCCTGCCATATTAATATTGCCCAAGTAATGAATCTTAGGAAGAATGGAACAGTGTTCTCAACTTTTCTGTTCTTGCTATATTCCAAAGGTTGTAGTTTAGAGAAATCCTTGCTTTTTATATCAGGCACTATAAATATATACAGCATTTTTAAAAAGAGAGTGAAATTAAACTGAAATATGAATGGGGTTGCCTTATCATGTGAGTGAATTATTATTTTTACATTAAAAATGCTCAAAATAGAAAATCTTGACTCAGTAATGTCTTTCCATTGATTTTCTGGTGATCCATAAGAAACCCCTCACAAACTGAAAACCTTTTATTTCACCCTGTAGAGAATTTCCTTTATTTTCATTCCCCCATGTTTGATCTTATTGTTTGTTTCCTCCCTAAGAGCACATATATTACTATGGAGTTCTTTCTCCATAGATGAATACTTACTTATTTTTAAGATGTTTCAAGTATTAATTTATCTTTGATAATAACCATGTGCCACCTTTTTATCTGTAATCTTTCCCATTTTCTGTACATTTGGCCTATCTTATTTACCAGATATGACAATTATAAAAGTAAAAAAATATGTCTATGTATCTTGTTGTTACAATGTATATTTGTTTTTTCTACTTATTCATCCATGCATTGGCTAAAAAAAATAAAACATTTTTAGGGTAATAGTCTATATACAGCACGGTACCAGATGCTGGGACATATGAATGAATATAATCCCTTCTATACTCATCTAGGTTATTGAAATTAGCACAATCAGACCGAAACACCATGAATATTAGCAGGATTCATTGGGCATCAAAATGAGGGTGTCATTGATACTCCCTAGCAACAAAAGTACACTGATAGTGAGCCACAAAGAGATGTCTATTAGGTGGTTAAGAATGGAGTGAATCAAGGAGGAAAAAGGATGAAAACAGAAACTCAGAATGTTCAAAGAAAGTAAAGGCTGTGGCATAGAATTGTGCTCCTGGAAGAACAATAGGGTTGAGTAGATGAAACTACCAACAGATAATTGGAAAAAAGATAAAGGCAACTGAAGGTTTGATTGGAAAGAGAAACACATTATGGTGTATAGCTTGGATTTCATCTAAGGCAAGGATGTGGGGAGAAAGGGACCCTTCCACACTGCTAGTGGGAATGCCTACTGGTTCAGCCCTTTTGGAAAACAATATGGGCACTTCTCAATATATTAGAAATTGAGCTCCCATTCGACCCAGCAATACCACCACTGGGAATATATCCTGGAGAAGCAAAAAAGTATAGTCGAAATGACATCTGCACTTATATGTTCATCGCAGCACTGTTAACAATAGCCAGAAACTGGAAAAAAACCAGAGTGCCCGAGAACAGATGACTGGTTAAAGAAACTTTGGTACATCTATACAATGGAATACTATGCAGCTGTCAGAAAAGATTAAGTCATGAACTTTGTATATAAGTGGATCAACATGGAAAGTATCATGCTAAGTGAAATAAGCCAGAAAGAGAGAGACAAACATAGAAAGATTGCACTCATCTGTGGAATATAAAATAACAGAGTAGGAGACTAACACCCAAGAATAGTAGAAATAAGTACCAGGGGTTGGCTCCATGGCTTGGAAGCTGGCCTCTCATGCTGGCAGAAAAGACAGCTCAGATAGAGTAGGGAATACCAAGTAAAATGTGGCTGGAGATCTCGATCACAAAGGGAGATGCGTGCTGAAAGTAGACTAGAGACTGAACACAATGGCCACTCAATACCCCTATTGCAAACCACAACACCCAAAAGGAGAGAGGGAACAAAAGGGAATACCATGCCACAGAGGCAGGGTGGGGTGGGGGGAGATGGCATTGGGGGGTGGAAGAGATACTGGGTTCAGTGGTGGTGGAGAATGGACACTGGTGGAGAGATGGGTTATCAAGCATTGTATGAGGGAAACACAAGCACGAAAATGTGTAAATCTGTAATTGTACTCTCACAGTGATTCACTAATTAAAAAATAAATTAATTTAGAATAAATAAATGAATAAATAAATAAAATTGCTGCTAATTTGTGTACAGTTTTCTATGTGCCAAGATTATCTTATTTAACTTAACATGCACACAGTTTATTCACTATATATATAATTATTATCCTCTCTTTGCTAATGAGAAAATTAGGTTTAAATAAGTTAGAAGAGTTCTTTATATCATTTAACTAGTTAACTAGGAGAATCAGGACACAAACTCTGGTCTCTTGCCAAACAACTTTTTTTTTCTTTTTGGATCACACCCGAAGATGCACAGGGGTCACTCCAGACTCTGCACTCAGGAATTACCCCTGGTGGTTCTCAGGGGACCATATGGGATGCTGGAAATTGAACCCGGGTCACCCGTGTGCAAAGCAAAACTCCCTACCGGCTGTGCTATCTCTCCAGCCCCACATCCTTTTTTTAAAAAAAAAAAAATTAAGGTCTGTCTCTCTGAGCTTTATTTTACTTATCTAGAGTAGGTGAGATCATACTTACTTTCAATGTCTGAGACAATGATAAGATAACACATGGAGGCCTCTAATAATTAGTTCTTTTATAATTTAATCATTATTTTATCCTCAAGGTTTCAGACATATTTGGCAAAATTCTCTCTCCCTCTGAAATTTTACAGATGGCTTAAATATCATGGAGTTTGGAAAAAATTGTTTCATTTTCTGCAAAGAATTTTTGCTCAATTAAAAGTTTTCTAACTTTTTCCTTTTCATCTTGACTATAAACTGGCAAATTGATTCTATGTGTATCAAATAAAAAAAAGTCTGGCATTGAGTTGCATTTAAGGGGGAGCAAGATGAGGAGATAGGGAAGTAATGGGAGAAAAATAGGCCAGGGGTCAAGGCTATACAACTGATGTGGGAGAAGGGTACTGTTTTATATCCAAAAATAGACCCAAAAGTACTGAAATGATCATCCCTGAACTATAACAAACTTAGAAATATGTCTGTCAAGGAGGCAAGTGGTTGTAGGGTATGTGGGAGGAAGCATGGGAACTCTGGTGAAGGGAATTTGACACTGGGGGTGGGGTTGGGGTTGGAACATTGTATGTCTAAGACTCATCTATTAATGGAATGTGAATCATGGGTCTCTAGTTAAGTTTTTAAAAATTATAATAAAGAAAAATTGAAAATGATCAACAATATCCTCTGTTGATGGTAACTGCCAAGACTTTTAGGAGCAATCAGCAAATTATCAAATGAGAATTATATTATTCTGAAACAATTACTTTATATGTACATTAGGACAGTTCTTTAGACACTATTTACTCATGGCTTTCTCTACTGTGAGTCTCATTTGGTTGGAAAACTAAAACTAATATGTGTTGTTTCAGGGTATAGACGAATGGACAGATATTCATGGAGTATTAAAATGGGATGGGAAGGGGCATTTCCAGCTGTTGGATATGCCTCTTCTTTCTGAAAATTCTTATGCATCTCGTCTCCAAGATGGATTATAGTCATGTATTAAGGTATTATCCTTAGGTCATAATCAGACCAGAGGTCCTAAATGCACAGTGCTAAGAGGGCTACTTTATTCCCTCTGGTATTGGAAGTTAGATAAGTGTTGTAACTAAGAACCCTTAAGATATTTTCAAAGTTTTGTCAGCATTGATTGTCATGAATTTTACATAACACATGTATCCAGAATTTTAGCTGCTCTTGAAAAATGAGATCTGAAAGCACTTGGTAAACAGTTCCTCATCTTAGTGACCAGCTCAAGTGTTAAAAGCATCCGAGTACCTGTTGATCACTCTGATGGGCTCTGGTATTCCCCATGCATGATTTTCCAGAAGGTCCCTAAACCAAATGCACCCAATTCATTAATGTCACCTGCTTAAACACTTAGATAATCCTAGTTTGTGTCACTATCCTGCTTTGAGTTGGTTTCTGTGCTTTTAACCAACAGAAGTATAACCTATTTAATTCAGTGGTTATAACCCTTATGGGATATTAGTCATCTTAATAACTTTTAAAAAATAGATTCTTGAAACTCTTCATAATTGTTAAAGAAGAGCCTCGGTTCTCATTCTCATCTAGAATTTCTATATCCTTTTGTCAGGAACACTGTAACCTTAGAAAAAGCAAAAGAAGCAACAAAATCCATCTCTGTAATATCAGTAGTTCATAACCATTGATGTAATTGAATAAATAAAACATGGAACATATAATCTGTATTGAAAATTCATGCATCCAAAAATTTCTGCTAGTGGGCCAGCATTCTGCATGCAGGCTGCCACCTGGAAGCGTTTTAAGGTAAGAGCTTTCAGGTAAGAGCTGCCAAAGGCTGGATGCTGTTCATTTGGAAATGATTTTGCTCTGTTGGTTTGTTAGTTGAGCACTTGGAAGGCAGAAGGATGGGGATGACAAGCAAGAAGACAAAAGCAGCCAGAAATGCAAAGGGGCATGCTGCTGGGATTCTCCTGAAGAAAGGCAATGTTTAGAAATTGTGGAGCATATTCAAGGATGAGTCAGCATTGTGATGACTTGACGCAACCTCGCTGTGAATTATGACTAAACTTACACATTCTTGCTGAGCCACCTCTTCCTGACTTATGGGGTTGTAGTTTCAAAGATAGTAATTAAACCCTTCTCACAAAGCCCATTGTAAGTACACTTCTAATTCTGCTAATTAAAAAGTGCCTACCATGCCAGTTTAAGTAGTAAATAATCTCTGGTCCTGTGTCTTGTGCTGTTGTGTTTGTGATCTGAGAATGTTTTCCTCATCCCATGAGACCTGTTTATTTAAGTATTGTTTATTTTCATGCCATTTGCCCTGCTGGTTTATGCCTCTATTCCCTAGACTCACTAAATTACTTTCATTATTTGACTCTATTATTTGTTGAACACTTAGCTTAATTTGAACCGCATCCTCAGCTCTACCTTTTATTTGAAAACAATACAAATATAGACAGTAGCATTGCAATGATAGCCAACACTTACTAAATGCTTCACTGCCTGTCAAGCATTGGTCCCATTCAATCATTTCAAAGGGTCTCTGGTGCAGACATGATTACAGATGATGTGGCTGAGGTACATAAAAGATATTAGACTCAAAATGTTTCTGTGATTTTTTTATTGCCTTTACATTAATGTTCCATATTATTATTTTTTGTTGTTTGGGAGCCATGCCTTGGTGATACTCAGGACGAACTCCTGTCTCTGAGCTCAGGGATCACTTCTGGAATGGCTCAGGAACCATATGTGGTGTTGGGGATTGAACGATGGACAGCCGAGTGCTAAGCTGGATTCTCACAGGGAATACTATCTCTCAAGCTCCCAGTGTTCCATGTTCTTAACATGGCTTCTTAAATGTTATGAACTCTTCTTCCTCAACTTGTCTTTCATGTGTCAAACTTATTGCTAGGAACATTATTTTTCCCCTTTATGCCTCTTGTATTTTTGTTCTCCTTTTCCAGAGATGGGTAGTTCATTCATTGTTGTCACCAGTTTGATCAAACCATATTTATCACTTAAATTTAAACTGCCTTCCTCAGAGAGAACACCATGAACTGCACTTGAGTATTTGTCCAAGTTCTATTCAGATAACCTATACTGGTGTTATATTGGTGGATATATTAATATATAGTTTTCAGGGTTTGTGTGCAGGTGCACTAGATCAGAAGGTAGGGAGCAGGCATCTATATTTTGAACAGACATACTGGTGATTTGTATTCATCATAGTTAGAGCATAACTTTGGATGTTTATTTGTTACTGCAGTTCCTTATAAATTTCCCATTATGTTCAGTATATGCTTACTTACATTTATGTTTACCATTAGAATATTTACTCCATGAGATAACAAATGTATAACTGTTCTGTTCATTCTATATATTATCTACTTCATAGCCTGATAATTTTAAAGAGAAATGTTATCTTCAGTAAATTTTATAGAGCACATCTTTACCTTGTTTTCGAGTCACTGTTGAGAATTCAAGGTTGAATAATTTGTAGGTTTTGAGACTCAAATAATGTTAGTTTCATGGGGAAAATAGGCAAGGACATATTAGATTTTATAAGTGTTTAAAGATTAAATTGCTTTTTAATTCTCATTATAGTTTGCACATGCAGTGATAAAGTTAAGACTTTATTTTTACATGAAAGAGAAGACATAATCCCTCCTGGAAGAGGGAATCTGAGAAGACTTTCTAGAGCAGTGACACACAGATCGAGACCGTAAGAGAGGGGATGAGGATGTGACTCAGTGATCGAGCACATGACTTTCATCAGTGAATGTCTGAAGACATTTAATGAGGGCATTTTGAGCAGAGTAACATGATATGGGATAGTAGGCAGCTGAAGGTGTGAGATTAGTTCGTTATTACTCAGTGTGTGATATAAGATACCAACAGGCCTAGCTCATGAAAGTATAAGGGTTTGTTTTTTGAATCATTAGGACATATGAAGAGATAAATATGCTGCTAGCTCTTGACATGCTTACAATTCATGACAAGTATCTATTTCATTTTGTTCATTTGGGGTCACACTCAGTGGTAGTGGGGCTACTCCCAACAGTATCTAGTGGGGTCAGTCTATTTTAGAAGGAAGCTAAAGTGCAAAGCCACTTTTTTTTCATCAGCTATCTAAACTATTGATGAGAGAACTTGTAAAGTTTTTGGTTTGCCGACAGAGATTCTTTAAATGCAATCTACAGAATTAATGGTCAGCATATAGATGCGTTTTTAATCAAATTTGTCTCCATAAACTTATATTAACAGTGCTTGCCAGGGGTGAGATAAAAAAAAAAGAGGGAGTGAAGAAATTGCCTGCTCAGCATATTAGAGGATCTCAAATATGCTGAGAAGAATAACTAGGGAAGGGGAGTTAATGAATCGTTACGGCATAAAAATTATGATGATTCTAAAATATTGATTTTGTTTATCTTTGAGATTGCAGTTTCCTGGTCATCTTTAAAAATGACCTAGAAGCTTATGTGAAAATACTCTTTGAAGAAGTAGAATGAAATGCTTTAACCTATTAGTAGAATGGTTAGCAATGCAGACTATGGAATCAGAATGTGGTCAAGTTCCATCTCTTTAACATATTAAATGTGTGACCTGTGTCAAGTGTCTTACAACTATAAGAAACCCATTGTGATCTATGAAATGATATTAAAATGCTGTGTTTCCATAATAGGGTCAAGAGGATTAAGAGTAAATGACAAAAAGTACTTAGTACAATGCTGTATATGTAGTGAAGGCTTAATAAATGACAACCAGTATTATTGTTTCTATTATGAGTATTCAATCATTTTATAGTTCAATTATTATAAAAGCATTTAATAATTCTATAATAGAAAATTTCATTATAGCTGTTTCGTGGAATACATAAGAATTAAAGTTAATCATCTATATTTCCATAACAAACATGGATAATTCTTAAGAATGTACCATTGGATGGAAACTAAGGATTGCTACTGAGCCCAGAATTGCCTCTGAGAAAAAGCAGTTGTATACCTGCCCCCAGCTACTCTCCTGCAGAGATATTCAGAATGACATTTTATATCAAATTTTTAAAAATATTATCTATCTTTGGGGCTGGAGCCATAGTACAGTGGGTAGGGCGTTTGCCTTGCACGCGGCCAGCCCGGGTTTGATTCCCAGCATCCCATATGGTCCCCTGAGCACTGCCAGGAGTAATTCCTAAGTGCATGAGCCAGGAGTAACCCCTGTGCATTGCTGAGTGTGACCCAAAGAAGCAAAAAAAATATATCTATTTTTTGAGCATCTTTTTATCAGTCATATTTGATTTATTGACCATTTGTTTTCTCTTTCTTGGTTACTATAGGGTTTTGTTTTGTTTTGTTTTTGACCCCATCCAGCTGTGCTTACTCCAGGCATAGATCATGCAGACCGCTTGGGATACACAAGGCAAGCACCTTACCTTCTGCACTAGCTCTTCAATCCTTGATTGTTAAGTTTTGCTAAAAGTGGTAGTGTTATTATTTACTTACTCTTTCTGAAATTGCACACTACTCTGTAATTCTCTTTTCCATATACAGCTCTTGAAAAGGTATGAATGTTTCTTTAGGACAAATTTGTAGAAGTAGAAGTTCTGGGTCATGAACTGAAAATTTTCCATGCTTATTGGATATTTCCAAATTAATTTCTAAGTTAAACTCTAATCACATGTGTGAGTTCTTGCTTTCCATCATCTTTGTCAACGTTGGTGTTAACAGACGTTAATTTTTGCTAATGTAATGGGTGTGAAATAGCATCACCATGCTTAAAAATATTGAATGATTTTTAAAAAACATTAGGCATAAATTGAGTTATAATTTATAAAGATTAATTGAATGCTTAATAGTGGTGTATGTCGGAGAAAGTTACATCTAGTATTTAATAATGAAATTTACTATGTTTTCTTACTTAGTTTGGCATATTTTTTTCAACTTATCTTTAAAGAAATTAAAGGATCAGACCTGAATAAAGCTAGAAATTTCAAATATAATATTTCTCCCATTCATTCAGAACATTTCCCATCAATATCCTCTGCCAATGTATAGACATTTGTTAGAAGTAATGAAATTACATTGACTTTGTATTTTGTAAATTTCTTTGTTTGATATTTATTGTACATTTGATGGATTTAGTAATTATATAATACAATATATTTGTTGCTGTCCTGGAAAACTTATATTCTTCCCCATTTTCATCCCTCCCTCTTGGATGCATAAAAAAATCACTGATCTTGGGGCAGTAGAGATAGTACAATGGGCAGGGCTCTTGCTTTTCATATTTCAAACTGGTTTTGATCCCGAGCACCACCAATGTTCTTTCTCCAAACCCTCCTAGGAGTGATCCCTTGGTGCAGGCTCAAGAGTAAGCCCTGAGCACCACTCGATGTCCTCCAAGAAACAAAAAATAAAAATAAAAAAGCCCCACAAAAACAACCCAACCTGAGATCTCCCGCGTGCCCTGTCACTGCAGGCTCGTACCTCTGTTTGGAGGGGACTGAGGGATGACGGTCATCATGCCGCCGGTGAAAGGAGGGGACGAGAGAGAAGAACCTTGCCCTTCCCGGGCGGCATGGGGCAGGAAACCGCTGGGTGCCAAAAGTAGTTAGTCGGCCTCGGGATCATGGTTGCTCAGGAATGGTGGAGTCATTCATGTGCAGCCGCTGGGGTCTCATCTAGGTGGCGAGAGATACTCTTGATAGCTGCCGGGGTCTCTGAGAGGGAAGGAGGATCGAACCCAGATTGGCCACATGCAATCTTAGATAACATTGGTGGTGCATTTGCCTCACACACTGTGCTATATATTCATAATATCTGTGCAGTTGACAGAACCGAGGTCTTCATATGGAAGATGAGTAAAAGGAGTTTCAGAAAACTGAATCAATTCAAGGTCACACCACACTAGGATGAGACTGCACAAGGGTCTAGAAGTGCTTCTTTAGCTCCCTCCTGGGACTTCTGCAAAGACCACCTTCTTGACCCAGTATCTTCCCACCAATTCCATCATATTTCCCTTCTGGCCCTCTCAAGTACTACCCAAATATGCCACGAGCCCAGAGGGCATAGAGGTTGGGGGAACCCAAGGAGAAAACCCTATTCCATGGTGGAATCCCTGTTAAGTAATAGAAAGCTATCCAACTACCAAAAACAAAAAACCCCACAAAAACAAAAGTCACTGGTCTTCTGCCTGTGTTACAGGCCTCCTTCAGTCTCAGCTCTTCTGATTGCTTGTTTGGTCTGTGATGAATTGTATTAATTAGGTGTCAATACTGTGACTTATTTAATATTATAGCGTTGGTTCAGGAAGGGCAAACTGACCCAAGCAGAAACAGGTAGAAAGGACACTCCCAATGGCTTCTAGGCAGTGGGGGCTCCCCTGGAGCCCCCCAATCCCCTGCGCTGCATGGACATGCCTCTCTGCTCCTCTGTAACTCCTGAACTGTCAATCAGGCACTCACTCTGAGAATCGTGACCCTGTGCCCCAAGAACCTACTTGTTTGCATGGCCTGTATTTCAGGGTGTGGCCTCAAAAGGGGCGTAGCCACTTGCTGGAGTGGTGTAGTTGTAATTTTTCTTACAATATACTCTCTATAACCTATTTCTTAGAAAATCATCCTGACCATCTCAATCATTCTTTGCCAAACTTAGCTAACTTGAACTTCACAAAAGCTATCAGTGAACAATAGAATCTGCACAAACCCCTGGTAAAGACGGCATAGCCCTAAGTCATCACTAGAGGCCCCACATAAACCAAGAGGAGCGCCTGATAGTAAGGAAGTATTCTAGAATTGGAATAAGGCTACCATCATCAACTTAGCACAAACAGAATTTCCCCTGCAGAAAGAGGGAATAGGGATAGACAATTAGAAGGTTCCAACTCTAGACTTCCATAACAATATGAAGAAACAGCGTTAATCCCCTCCACGAAGAGAAGATGAAGAAAAGATTCCAGAAATCTCCACAGGATTTACCCATATACAGGACCTCTCAGAAAAAGAATTCAGAGAGGAAATCTTGAAGAGGGTCAATGTACTCAAAGCAACCATGGAACAGATATCCAATATATAAAGGGAGGATATGAATGATGCTTTGGAATGGTCAACCAGGAAAATGCAGGAAGAAACAAGATCAGAAATTTCAAAGCTATGAACATATGTCACAAAGCTACAAACAGAAGTCACACAAATAACGGATTCGGTAGATTAATTAAAAATCTCAGTAGGTGACCTCAACAGTAGAATGACTACAGCTAAAGACAAAATCAGTGAGCTTGAAGATGAGCTGCAGAAAGCTTACAGACAACAACAAATAATGGCAAAAGTCCTCGAAATGGCTATGGAGCAAATCAGAGTCCTTGGGGATGACTTCAAGAGAAACAATGTAAGAATCATTGGAGTACCAGAAGCACAGGGAAGTAATCCCAATGAAAAAAAATACAGTGAAAGACATCATTGCTAAGAAATTACCAGAGCTGGAGAAGGCAGGCATCCAGATCCAAGGAATCCAAAGAGTACCAGCAAAAAAGAGACCCAAATAAACAGACTGCAAGGCATATCATATTCAGAATGATGAAGGCTGTGGATAGAGACACAATTCTGGAAGCAGCAAGGTCAAAGAAGGAAATCACATACAATGGAGCACCCCTAAGATTTACAGCAGACCTGTCAGAGGAAACCCTCCGAGCCCGAAGACAATGGTGGGACATAGTGAAAAAACTCAACGAAATGTATGCCTTTCCAAGAATACTTTATCCGGCTAAACTGTCACTCAAACTCAAAGGAACCATACAATATTTTTCAGATAAACAACAGCTCAGGAACTTCATACACTCAAAACCAAACTTAAAAGAAGGACTAAAGGGGTCAAGGAAGAACCCCACAAGAACAACAAACCCCATAGAAAGATGACACAAAACCCCATGACAATAATCTCTCTCAGTGTCAATGGCCTAAATGCACCAATTAAGAGACACAGAGTGGCAAAATGGATTCGGAAACTAAACCCAACATTCTGCTGCCTGCAAGAAACACACCTGAAAAGTCAGAGCAAACACAGACTCAAAGTCAAAGGGTGAAAAACAATCCTGCAAGCAAACACCTCCCTCAAAAAAGCTGGGGTGACAATACTAGTATCCGACAACGTAGGTTTCAGGTTGAAAAAGATTAGAAGGGACAGCGAAGGTCACTTCCTATTTATCAAGGGATATGTGCAACAGGAAGAAATCACACTCTTAAACATATATGCACCTAATGCAAGACTTTAAGGAGGACATCGCTAACAGCACAATAGTTGGAAACTTTAACACTGCCTTATCACCTCTGGATAGATCGACAAGAACAAAACTCAGCAAGAAAACACGGACTCTGAAGGAAGAAATAGAAGAGAGAGGCCTAATAGACCTATACAAGGCTTTACACCCCAAAAAGAAAGAAGACATATTCTTTTCCAGTGCACACAGAACATTTTCCAAAATAGACCATGTACTGGGCCACAGAACATACCTCCATAAAATCAGAAAAATAGAAATTGTATCAACTATCTTCTCAGACCTTGATGCGCTGAAGATAGAAGCTAATCACACACAGACACAAAGAATCAAAACAATCAGCTTGAAATTAAACAGCTCAGTGTTGAACAATGAGTGGGTCAGGAAGGAAATCAAGGAAGAAATGAAGAGATACCTCGAAACAAAAGAGAATGAAGACACGAGCCACCAAAACCTATGGGATGCAGCTAAAGTTGTATGAAGGGGAAAATTTATAGCTCTGCAAGCATTTCTTAGGAAGGAAGAAAGGGCCTACACAGAGAGCTTGACTTCACAGCTCAAGGCCTTAGAAAAGGACTAGAAAAAGGAACCCAAACCATACAGAAGGAAAGAAATAATAAAAATTAGAGCAGAAATTAATGACATGGAAACCCAGAAAACAATCCTAAAGGTCAATGAAACCAATAGCTGGTTCTTTGAGAAAATAAACAAGATTGATAAACCACTAGCAAGACTCACAAAGAAAAAGAGAGAGAGAACCCTAATAAACCGAATCAGGAATGAAAAGCGGGGCATCACAACAGGAATCAACAAAATTCAAAAGATCGTCAGAGACTACTTTGAAAGTCTGTATGCCATGAAATGAGCGAACCTAGAAGAAATGGATAAATTCCTGATTCCTACAATCTCCCAAGACTGAACCAAGAAGACTTGGAATACCTGAATAGACCCATTAATATCAAGGAAATTGAAACTGTAATCAAAAATACCCCAAAAACAAAAGCCCAGGTCCAAATGGATTCACTAGTGAATTCTTTCAAACATTTAAAGAAGACTTGTTGCCAGTTCTCCTCAAGCTTTTCCAGGGAATTGAAAAAAACAGGAACTCTCCCAAACAGTTTCTATGAAGCACATATCTCCCTAATACTAAAAGCAAACAAAGACACCACTAGAAAGAAAATTATAGACCAATATCCTGATGAACACTGATGCGAAGATCCTCAACAAAATATTAGCAAATAGGATCCAACAACTCATCAAAAAGATCATACACCATGACCAAGTGGGATTCATCCCAGGGATGCAAGGATGGTTTAACATTCGGAAATCAATCAACATAATCCATTATATCAACAAAAGTAAAGATAAAAACCATATGATCATATCAATAGATGCAGAGAAAGCATTTGACAAGATCCAACATCCATTCATGATAAAAACCCACACCAAAATGGGTTTTGGAGGAACTTTCCTCAAGATAGTCGAAGCCATCTACCATAAGCCTATAGAAAGCATTATCCTCAATGGGGAAAAACTAAGGGGCTTTCCTCTAAGATCAGGCATGAGACAAGGATGCCCACTCTCACCACTTCTCTTCAATATAGTCCTGGAAGTATTTGCAATAGCTGTTAGACAAGAAAAAGAGATTAAGAGTATTCATATAGGAAAGGAAGAAATCAAGCTCTCACTATTCACAGACGATATGATACTATATCTAGAAAAGCCTAAAGCCTCTACTAAGAAATTTTTGGAAACAATAGACTTACACAGTAAAGTTGCAGGCTATAAAATCAATACCAAAAAATCCATGGCCTTCCTATATGCAAACAATGAGACAGAGGAAAGGGACATGAAAAAAGCAATCCCATTCACAATCGTGCAACAGAAAATCAAGTATCTCAGAATCAGCTTAACCAAGGAAGTAAAAGACCTCTACAAAGAAAACTATAAATCACTACTCCATTAAATAAAGGAGGACATGAGAAAATGGAAACATATACCCTGCTCATGGATAGGGAGAATCAACATTGTCAAAATGGCAATACTCCCCAAAGCATTATACAGATTCAACGCGATCCCTATAAGGATACCTGTGACATTTTTCAAAGAAATGGAACAAGCAATCCTAAAATTCATATGGAACAACAAATACTCATGGATAGCTAAAATAATTCTTGGGAAAAAGATGATGGGAGGCATCAGCCTCCCCAACCTCAAACTTTACTACAAAGTGGTAACAATTAAAACAACATGGTACTGGAACAAAGGCAGAGCTGCAGACCAATGGAACAGGGTGGAATATCCCTACACACAACCCCAAATGTATGATCATCTAATCTTTGATAAGGAAACAAGAAATGTGAAGTGGAGCAAGGAAAGCCTCTTTAACAAATGGTGCTGGCACAACTGGACAACCACATATAAAAGAATGGGCTTAGACCTCGACCTGACACCATGCACAAAATTCAGATCAAAATGGATTAAAGACCTCAACATCAGACCAGAAACCATAAGGTACATTGAAGACAAGGTCAGCAAAATCCTCCACAATATTGAAGATAAAGGTATCTTCAAAGATGACATGCAACTGGCCAACCAAGTGGAAACAGATAAACAAATGGGACTACATTAAACTAAAAAGCTTCTGCACTGCAAAAGATACAGTGACCAAAGTACAAAGACAATCTACAGAATGGGAAAGGATATTCACCCAATACCCACCCAATAAGAGGTTGATATCAAAGGCATATAAGGCACTGGTTGAACTCTACAAGAAGAAAACATCCAACCCCATCAGAAAATGTGGTGAAGAAATGAAAAGAAACTTTCCCAAGGAAGAGATACAAATGCCCAAAAGTCACATAAAAAAGTGCTCTGCATCACTAATCATCAGGGAGATGGAGATCAAAACAACCATGAGTTACTACCTCACACCACAGACACTGGCACACATCCAAAAGAACAAAAGCAACCACTGTTGGAGAGGATGCTGGGAGAAAGGGACCCTTCTACACTGCTGGTGGGAATGCTGACTGGTTCAGCCCTTTTGGAAAACAATATGGATGCTTCTAAAAAAATTAGAAATTGAGCTCCCATTTGACCCTGCAATACCACTGCTGGGAATATATCCTGGAGAAGCAAAAAAGTATAGTCGAAATGACATCTGCACTTATATGTTCCTCGCAGCACTGTTAACAATAGCCAGAATCTGGAAAAAACCAGAGTGCCTGAGAACAGATGATTGGTTAAAGAAACTTTGGTACATCTATACAATGGAATACTATGCAGCTGTCAGAAAAGATGAAGTCATGAACTTTGCATATAAGTGGATCAACATGGAAAGTATCATGTTAAGTGAAATGAGTCAGAAAGAGAGAGACAGACATAGAAAAATTGCATTCATATGTGGAATATAAAATAACAGAGTAAGAGAATAACACCCAGGAATATTTGAAATAAGTACCAGGTGGTTGACTCTATGGCTTGGAAGCTGGCCTCACATTCTGGGGAAAAGACAGCTAAGATAGAGAAGGGAATACCAAGTAAAATGTGGTTGGAGGCTACGCGGGGGTTGGGTGATGCGTGCTGAAAGTAAATTAGAGACTGAACACAATGGCCACTCAACACCCCTATTGCAAACCACAACACCCCAACATAGAGAGAGAATAAAAGGGAATACCCTGCCACAGAGGCAGGGTGGGGTGGGGAGAGATGTGATTGGGGGGTGGGAGGGATGCTGGGTTTATTGGTGGTAGAGAACGGGACACTGGTGAAGGGATGGGTTCTCAAACATTGTATGAGGGAAACACGAGCACAAAAATGTATAAATCTGTAACTGTACCTTCAGGGTGATTCACTAATTAAAGAATAAATTATTTTTTTAAAAAAAGAAACAGAGGAAAAAAAAGAAACAGAAAAAGTACATTAGTGATTATGATAAGTTTTTATTTATTTTATTATTTGTTAGTAAAATAGAACATTAGTTTTCCTTTTTATTACCTTAGTCATTCATATCTTTATCCATCTTTCTGGTAGTTTTTTTTTCTGGTAGTTTTAACTTCCATAAATTTTGGGAAAAGCTTAGTATATCCCAAAGACAATTTCTTGATAGCTGTTGGTTACCAATATCCTCTATATTCTTGAGTTTTTTGTGGTTTTATGATATTTTAATGCAAATATTTTTTGGATTCTAAAGCAGTTATACTTATTAAGTTTTTTTTCTCATGGATTGTACTTTTTGGCAGTCATTAAAGAGATCCTTTTTATTCTAGATGTAAATTTCTCCTAAAAGTTATGCTTCCACGTCCTCTACCCCTTGCACCTGCCTCTATGGCAGGCACTTTTCTTCATTGTCTGTCTGTCTGTCTGTTTTTCTCTTTCCTTTGGGCCTTATGCTTTGCAGTACAGATAAATTAAGGTTATCGTCTATCCGTTTCCAACTTCCAACACTCAGCTCCTGTCCAAAATGATTATTTTCAACTATTATTGTCATACTTACCCCTTCTCTATCCTTACTGCCTATCGCCACCCACACACTGGTGGAAAGCTTCCAGCTATTGCCAGTCCTCCTGGCTCTTGTCTTCCCTGGTCTTTGATGGTAGTCTCATACTATATATATTTTTTGTATGTTGGTAAAATTGAGCATTTGCTTTCTGGTGAAATTTTCGGAATCCCTCCTTCATTATTTTTGAGGAGTAATGTGAGCTTTTTAATCGTAATTCTTTTTAATTCAGAGATAATTTCTCTAGAATCGATTTATCTTTATTATTTTTCACTTTTACGGTTTATGGGTTATCTCTAAATATTTTGACGTCTTTTGTTTTTTTAAATATGTATATTATGAGGGTATATATATACAAAAACAAGGTTCTTGACCTCTTCTGTTTGCACTGTCTGTAGCATTATCATCCCGTGGTTCATCAATTTTCTCGAGTGGGCACCAGTAACGTCTCCATTGTGAGACTTCTTACTGTTTTTGCCATATCGAATATGCCACGGTAGCTTGCCAGGCCCTGCTGTGCGGGCAGGATACTCTCAGTAGCTTGCAGGGCTCTCCGAGAGAGGCAGAAGAATCGAACCTGGTCGACCATGTGCAAGGCAAACGCACTACCTGCTGTGCTATTGCTCCAGTCCCAAATAACAATAATAACAAATTATTGTACAGGGAAACAAATAACACCCTATGTCTGACCTGAGCCCTCAGGAGGTAAAGGGGACACCAGGAGCTGAAGGTCCAGGCTTCCCAGGAAACTGTCCTATCCACCAGAATGACCAAACCAGAACCAGGAGCCTCCCTCTTTTCCTCAATGTTAATTTTCTTTTTAACTTGGGGGCTTAAGGGGCCACACCAGGTGCTTCTCAGGACTTACTTCTGGGTCTGTGCTCAGGTCTCACTCCCAGCAGAACTGAGGGAATCACACATGGTGCCAGGGATCAAACCCAGGTCAGCCACATGCAAAGCAAGACCCTTACCCACTGGACTAACTCTCTGGCCCCTCTCAATGTTTATTGTATCACAAAAGTTTTCATACCCAAGGTCCAAGAGACAGAACAGGGATAAAGGCATTTGACTTACGAGCAGCCTGGTCGGAGTCCCAGCAACCCATAGGATCCCCTGAGCACCTCTAGGAGGGATCCTTGAATGCAGAGTCAGGAGTAACTGCCAGGTGTGGATCAATGTTTCCTCCAAGTTTTCTTATCCACTCTCCCCTCCGTCACAGAGGGAAGCCCACCTATCACCAAGGTTTGCCATGCCTGGGGCAGGCTCCTGGGCATCCCGTCAGTAGAGCAGAAGGACAGTTGAAGAGAACAAATGCTGACCCTCAATCAAAGTGTCACCTGCTAAGAAGTGCCAGTTTCTAGCACTCTATCCCCTCCTGGGGCACCTGAGGAGCCCCTCCCCCCATCCCTGCTCCTTGGCGGCTCCTGTCATCCGTGCTCTCTTTAAACTGTTCCTCCCAGAGGACACAGACAGGGCGGTCAGTCAACCACGCAGAGGTGATCTGAAGAAGAGTTATGAGGACTGGAATTGCAGGAACGCAGCAGCTCTCCTTTGGGGCTTCCTGCACTCCCGGGCACGGGGCAGAGCAGAAAGACCAGAGAGTGAGGGGGGACAGTTGGGATGACAGGGTTAGTGGGAAATGGGGTTCTTAGAGCAATACACTTCCCAATGGAACAAATAGCCACCATCAGTGACAACCTTGCAGAGACACCTCCCCTCCCCCCCACACCTACTCCACTCCCCGAAACCACTCACTGGAATGCTACAAGCAGAGTCACATTTGGACCCTCTTACCACCGGGGAGAGAGGGTCAGGGTTGCCAATAAGGCTGCATGGAAGACGGCAATTCCCATCCCAAGCCCCGTCTTCTGTTAGATGCTCTTATTTTTTGTTATTATGAATAACACTTTTAAGTTGCACATTTCTAATTATTTGTGTTTCAAAATACTATTGACTTTGTGCATGGAATTTATAGCCAGAGATCTGACATTTCATACTGGTTTAATGATTACTATATTTGGATTGCTTTTGTAGGTAATTGGGGTTTAGAATGATGTCACTTTTCATTCCTTTCCTTTTCTTGTTATCTATCATGATTGTATATTATTTCACATTTCTAATGCCATACTAACAGAGTGGACTTCTGTTTAAGATTACTGACTTAGAACCATCTTCCTTGCCAGAGTGCCTTGCTGTGCTGGTTAAATCATATTTTACTCCCTCTTGGTGAAGCTAACCACCCTTCAGTAAGGGAAAGTTAAGACACTCAGATAGCTTGAACCACTACTCAGAGATCCAGGAAAGAATGTCCTTTTTTTCCAGACTAGGGTTTCTGATTCTAGGATTTCTTTACTGGCAACAGTGCTAGAGAAGAACAGACACATCAGGTCGGTAGATACCCACATGATGTATTACTAAATCCTCACTCCTCCAGAACGGATGGGGGAAGGAGCACCTGGAAATCCTTCAGTAATCACAAGCTCATGTTATACACCATTATCTTTTTTGGCATCAACCACTGCTTTGATGCAAACTGTGATGCTGTATTGGTACATGATAGTCATTTTGTCTTTCAGAGACTAGGTACAGTTTAACGCCACAGAGATTAAAATGGTGGCAAAAGATTTTTTTTTTTTTAAGAAAGTGTGGGCCACAATTCCTGAGTACAGTGGAGGAGCAACTTTATAGATGGTCAGCTCACTTTTGATCCTGGGCTTTTCAAATTCCACGCTTCTCTACGTACACTTTGTTAGTGTTGTCCTGCTGCCTCTGTCAGGAGCCATACAGAATATTTGGTTCTGCCTTTTTCATCTATTCTGCCTCCAAGCTGACACCACTGGCAATATAAAATGACATTTTAGACTTCTATTGTCTTATATATTCTAGGATTGTAATATTACATACATAATATCTCCCTTTTGCTGATTTTGTTTGACTTTTATGTACATCATTTTTCATAGAAGAGATCAAATATTTTATTTTTATTCCACACTCCTTTCTCATTAAAAATCAACAACTAGCAACAATGGAATAAAACTTTTGAGATGTACTCTATACCTAATATATCTGATATCAACAGAAGAATTAAACTCAAGGTCATTGAAACAGAAGTCTTGGGTAAGGCTCCTAATTTTTAATATATGATATTCATTTTAATGGCATCTTTATAAATTATCTGATATTATATAATAGATTACACACACATATATAAGATTAAGTAGTTAGAACCAAACTTACCAAAACTTAAAAATATATTTTTTTAGATGCCGTGATTTACAAAGTTGTTTAAAATACTGTTTCAGGCATATATTGTTCCCACCTGTAATCTCACCACCCCATGACTTTATCTCTCCTCCAGGACCTTGGGTTCCCTTTCCCTCCCCTCCTTTACTCCTTGACAGATAAAATTTTAAGTAGTTTGGATCCCATACTTTCAGTCCCCTGGTGCATAATGACAACTATATGCAGATACCTTTCCACAGAGGCACCCTGGACTCTGACCCTTGTTTCTATGCTATTTTCATCCTCCATTATTGCTTCATATCTGTATCTCTCTCCTTCTTGGGCATTTAGCTTTTCTTCTTTTCTTTTTTTTTGCTTTTTGGGTCACACCCAGAGATGCTCAGGGGTTCCTTCTGGCTCTGCACTCAGGAATCACTCCTGGCCATGCTCAGGGGACTTTATGGGATGCTGGGAATCGAACCTGGGTCAACCATGTGCAAGACAAACGTCCTCCCTGCTGTGCTATTGCTCCAGTCCCAGCTGGGCATTTTTCTTTATGTAATTTACAGCTAGTGATTTGTTCACCTTTGATACCTACCAAAAATGTTATGTGATAAGAGAAAAGCTATTCTGTAAACCACATATCAGTGAAAATTTCCAGTATTTGTCCTTGTTCTTCTGACTGACTTAATGTAAGATCCTCCAGGTCCTCCATGTTGCAGGAAATCACATGATTTTCAGTCCCCTGGAATTCAGTTAACAAATACTAGTGCTTTCACACATGCTAATTTATAGCTATTTCACCACCCTCTGAAAAACCATGTTTATAATCAAATGTGTGAAAATATTTTGTTTTTGTTTGGGAGCTTTATCCAGAGGTACTCAAGGGTTACTTTTGGCTCCATACCCAGGAAATATTTATGGTGGTACTCTGGGGACCGTGAAATACCAGGGACTGAGCCTGGGTCAGCCGCATGCAAAGCAAGTGCCCTACCCATTGTACATCTCGCTAGCCCCAAACATGAAAATAAACCAAGAGGAGTTTCCATTATGTTTAGTCACTGAAATTTAAAAGCATAGCTCAGTTGTCTTAGCTGTCACTTTATTCTCACATATATTTTTATAGCCTTAAAGTTTAGGACCATTATTACTGTGAAGGAAAGTCAAGAATTAATATTTTTAAAGCTTATTTTTCATAATGTGTCCAACTCCTTTACTTCCTGAAACTCTGTCCTAATGCCTGTTTTGATTGCTCTCCCATTCAAATGCTAATCCTTGGGAAAGATTTGTACCTTTGAGCGCAGCAAGGGTTTTTATTATATTTCATTAGCCCCCAAAATATCAGGATCAAAGCATTGCTTTGGGTGAATCTGTACAAAAACTACACTACTGAATTTAAATCTTTGAAGATCTTTTATTCATCTGATGGGGTACAGCTCAGAGGTAGGACTTTAAGTCGTATTTTTAATCAAAATTGATCAAATAAAATAATATGGTCCCAGAGCCACAACTTTATGTTCTTTAGGAAAATCTGTACTTTGGATTTAACTAAAAAGAAATCTAATAATCAGCTTTCATTTTTAAAAGCTTTCTTTTTCCCAAAGCATAATTGACTCTTTATTTCTTTCTAATTCTGATAATTCTCATTTCTCATTAAATTAAATTATGCTATAGCTGCCAAAGTCTTTTGTAACACAATTATTAATTTTTCATGAGGTTTAAATTTTGTTTCCTATTACCAAATGAAAGCAACTTATTTTCTCACCTAACTCTTATCTGGTCATTTTTCAAGGTTTTCACCTTTAGTCACTCATAGAAACTTCAAATGGCATAATTATTTACAGAAATGTAAATTAAGGGTTAAAAATGGTATTTTCGTGCTGCCGAGATGTGATCCAGGGGGTTGCATGTGTGCGGCACCTCCGCAGCTGCACGAGCATGACTCCAGAGGCCAGCTAAACTACTTTTGGTATGGGCAGCAAAATGTCTCCAGACTGAGAACTAAACCACGGCCCCATGCGTGCCCAGGAGGGGAAAGGTGTTTCTCTCTCTTGCCTCTTCCTTGCAGGGAGTGAAGGGTGTGGCAACCGCCATATTATGATGACTACAGATGAAAGTTACAAGCTTGCAATCATCCAATATCTGGAAGAAATCTCCCTGGACTTAGTTGCTAAAGTACAGAAATTCAAAACTGTGTGGCCGCTACTGCGGCCGCTTGACCTCATATCTCTTCACAGCAGGTCTGACTCTAGTTGGGTACTCCTAACAATAATAGTGAAGTTTTTGTTGAAATATTGAATGTAACCAAAGTAAAGAGAAAGTAAAATAAAATTTATCAGTTATGGGGGGAGGGGGAAGGGATGGGAGGTGTACTGTTTTTTGTTGTTGGTGGTGGTGGTGGAATATGGGCACTGGTGAAGGGATGGTTGTTGGTTGTTTCAGCATTGTATAACTGAGACTTTAACCTGAAAGCATTGTAATTCTCCACATGGTGATTCAATAAAATAAAATTTTCATTAAAATAAAAAAAATAAAAAATGGTATTTTCATATATATATCAGGACTTTGGTCATCTTGATCTGAACAATAGAAAGAGGTAAAATGCAAACTTGTAGTATTTTTCTTGCCAAAGACTATATTCATGCTGGCATGGGATGAATAAGTACATTTGAGATTGAAGGGTTCTTCATCTACATTTCCAATCAGTGATCTGATTGAGGGCTGGAGCCATAGCACAGAGGGTAGGGCTTTTGCCTTGCATGCGGCAGACCTGGGTTCGATTCCTCCATCCCTCTCCAAGAGCCTGGCAAGCTACCAAGAGTATCCTGCCCGCACGGCAGAGCCTGGCAAGCTCCCCGTGGTGTATTAGACATGCCAAAAACAGTAACAACAAAGTATCATAAGGGAGAGGTTACTGGTGCCCGCTCAAGCAAATTGATGAACAATGGGAAGACCGTGCTACAACGGAGTGCAGATCTGAATGGATCACAAAGACCTCTTTGTTAAGAGTTATTCTTTTTACCATGACTCCTTAAGGATACTTCAAGGGCCATAGCAAAGAGATAAATTATTTGTGCAATGAATAGATATGAAGATAGATTTCTAGGTATGGTTGTTGGGAAATAACTAAGCTTGACCATTGTCACTTTGTTCTATAACAGCACAATGAAGTAGGTGCACAGACCATTTTAGACCTTCCTAAACCTCCTTATTTCTTAATTTGCCTCTAGGTATTCGAATGTATGAACATCTCTCATTAGATATAGATACATAGAGAATGGCACACAATGCCTTCTCTATCCCTGAAATAAAGATATGTGCCATCTAGATATGTAAACTATTAAGAGAAAAAAGATGAATAACTTTCATTCTATTGAACTTTTCTATATATCAGTAACAACAACAACACATTTTAAGGATTGTGCACATAACAGTTTTCAGATTTTCAGTGGCTTCTCTTCCATTCCTGATTTATAGGAACAGCTCTTTATAGAGTTTGATAAAGATAACATGGGTTGGCTTCACTATGTGCTAGAAAAATTCTTGTTGTACATTCTCTGAAATAGAAAATATGGATATTTCCCAGGTAGCTAAAGCCATTTATGCTAACACCAGAAGTGTGCAAAGATGATTTCTCCACATCCTTTCAAACTTTTGTCTTTCCTTATCTATTTGATTAAAGCCATTCTAAAAAATAGGAGAAAATACATCTGTGATTTTGATGTGATTTTACCTGATTAATGGTGTTGAGCATCTTGAAACTTATCTGTAAAATATCTTCTAAGACACATGGCTCATTTTGTATTCAATTTTGTTGTTAATGGATTATATCTTTTTTTTGGATTATATCATTTTTAATGGTTTTATGTTTGGAGGTTCTAGCAGGGGAGCACAGCTACTCCTATACCCTCGACTGAAGCCCAGTCCGTCTCTATTGAGGGAAGGCCATCCTCTTCCACCGAGCATGTTAGCTTTGGGAGGGACGCACAAGGAGTGGTGAGAGAGGAAGGGGACACCCACCTAGCTAGCCAGATCAGCTGAATCAACCCTGTCAAACAATAGGGTGACAGATGTCACAGCCAGATTGCCCTAGCACAGCGGGTAGGGCATTGGCCTTGCATGTGGCCGACCAGGTTTTGATTCCTCTGCCCCTCTCGGAGAGGCCGCAAGCTACCGAGAGTATTCTGCCCTCATGGCAGAGCCTGGCAAGCTACCCTTAGTGCATTCGATTCGCCAAAAACAGTAACAAGTCTCACAATGGAGACGTTAGTGCTGCTTGCTCAAGCAGATCTATGAACAACAGGATGACAGTGTTACAGTGCAGTGGTTGTATAGTGTTTACCATGGTACTTATTAAGATAGCAAGTTTATATAAGAGGTAGGTATAACTATTGTACAGTCACACAAAAGGATAATAAAAGTATATCACTTGGAAATAGAGCACAAACTGCATTGCTTAGAATATTCAATTTTATTACTTAAAAACATTTGTATTTAAATAACTGTGATTTACAAAGTTATTGATAGTTTAATTCTAGGCATACAGTATTTCAACACTAATCCCACCATAGGTGTCAACTTCCCTCCACCAGTGTTCCTATATTCCATCCATCCCGCCCTTCCCCTGCTTCCAACTTGACAGGCACATGACAAAGTTCAGTGGTTGCAACTGAGATCTCCTGTTTTCAGTGTTGTTGAGTATTACTTTGGATGTATGGCTATCCCACTCACCCATGTCACCAATATACCTGAAGGTCCAATATCTTTTCCTCCATCAATATTCTGTCAAACTCATGTTATTAATTTTACAGTCCTAGTCACAGATTAGATTTGAACTCTTAAATCTAGAAACTGCAGTAAAGTATTATTTATGTTTCCTAAGACAAAGAACAAATATTTCCCATCTTAAATTCGTAGATATAAGCCAGTGGTGTGACAGGAAACAACCAATATATTTTCAACCCAGCAATTCACATTTTTATCGTAGTGGCTAATTTCAGCATTTGTTTGGGGTGGTCTTAAGAGAAATTGTATTTTTGACGTTTTAAAGTGTATATTTTAGAAAAACCTAAATTAAGCAAAAGTCCCACAATACTGAATTTGCACGTTCAAGTTGAACTTCTTGATACAGAATTAATAGGATAGAGCCCAAGGGTAGCAAAGAACAGAGAGAAATGTTACTGGGCTCCCTCCCCCTTGCCCAGGCCTGTAGATGCATCAGCCTCAGGCACTGAGGTACGTCAGCAATATTTCTGCAGGAACTTCAGTTACCAGCTACCCCGAGAGTCCAAATCTGTTATGAATATGACCCTTGTGTCAAAAAGTAAAGGTCACAAGTCACTCCTTCTGGCATTAAAAAAAGAAAAACTCTTAGAAGAAAGAAAGGCCTTTGGGAGTATATTTCCTTAACATGTAAAACAACCCATGCCTTTGCAAATTTCTTATATATATATTTTTTTGGATGCAGATGGAAATTTACAAGATGAAATGTGGGGATTTTTGCTGAAATCTGCCTCTATGGCTTTAAACTCACACTTTAGTTTGTTTAGGTAAAGGTTGCACTTCTCCTTCAGTTCATTTGGCAGCGAGCTAAATTCAAATTTTCATGCTATGGGTTTGGGAGAGTGCCATTTATTAAATTAACTGGAAAATTTATTTGGCAACTACATAGTTTAGCTTGTAATAGTCAAGATATTTGCTTATCTCTATTGAATATCTTCAGGGGTAACCTTTAAAAATTCTGTTTTAAAATGCGGGAAATAATCTTAGCTTTCAACCATGACCAAGTGGACAAGAATTCTGTTCCACTCATCAATGAAATACAGTGTATTGACTTAAAGTAATACACATTTTCATGCTAGTACGCATCATAAAGGGCTAATGCTCAGGTCTATAATGATATGCATAAGCATAAATTTGTTTTAATTTTACTTCTTTGGTAGGTGTAAATTTAATGAAAGAAAATGTCAAAAAAACATACAAAATTTTGCTTGTGTTTTTAATTGGAAGTGTACCAAAATGCTAACCTTTGGAATGATGAGGTTTGTATTATTTTAGCTTTTTCTCTATTCACAATTTTGTTAGCTATCTTGCCATCTTTTTAAGTTTAACAAAGAAGTACAATTACTTTAAAAAATTGCTTTTGCAGGTGATAGTTGAATATACATGGTTTTACCTGGACCTTTATTGAGATCCAGAAAAGAATAAGGCACAAATTCTTGGTGTTTGAGCATTGTATAACTGAGACTTAAGCCTGAAAGCTTTGTAACTTTCCACATGGTGATTCAATAAAAAAAAAAAAAATTCTTGTCTTCCAGTGGCAAGCAGTCTGGAAGACAAGGCAGTGAAGAGGAGAATGCACAAAGGTACCCAAGGAAGGGTGTAATAGGACTAAGGGGAGATCACTATCAGGAGAGGTATTGTCTTATTGCTTTATTCATCTAATAATTGAACATTATATATTGAACACTTAAGCATATGTTCAATCTTGTTTTTTTTATTCTAAGCTTGCAATAGTTGATAGAATCATGAAGATTTCTCTTCTCAAAGACTTAAAACTATAGTGGGGAAGGTAGACAATAGATAGTGACATAAAGTGGCAAATAAAAAAGGACATGATTAGTTCTATGAAAACAAAAATAGTAACACTAGCTAAAGGAAAATATAAATGTTGACAATCCATCAGATATGTGTGGACATGGTGATTTAAGTAAGCAGGGAATGCACCACTGGGAAAAATCAATTTGAGCAGATATTTGAAGGAAACAAAAAAGATAACAGTGCGTATAATTGGAGTAATGCAATTCAGGTACTGAGAATAGCAAATGCAAATGTCCCTAGGTTAAGAGGATTCTCTGTTTAATTGAAAAAGATCAGGCTGGAGTGGAATGAAGAGTATTAGGAAGAGTATTAGGAGGTCTGTGCAGAGAGTTAAAGTTATAAAGTTCAGGCTGTTTTCAGACTTTGTTGTACTTTAAATGGAATAATCTTATCTGTCTTCATAGGGTTATGTACCCTGGGTTACTGTCTTCACTGTATCTCTGTATCGCTGTCATCCCATTGTTCATCGATATACTTGAGAAGGCGTCAGTAACATCTCCATTCGTCTCAGCCCTGAGATTTTAGAAGCCTCTTCTTACTTGTCTTTCCCAACGATTGGAGGCTCTTTTCTGGGTCAGGGGAATGAGATTGTTATTGTTACTGTTACTGTATTTGGCATATGGAATACACCACGGGGAGCTTTCCAGGCTCTTCCATACCTAGTCTATACATCTTACTAAATAGTCTAGAGATCTTTCTGGTCAAGAAAAAAAATAAAAAGAAAGACTTAAGATTGCTTATTTTCAGGATATCAGATACTAGACATTTCAACCTCAAAGACTATAGAGCGGACTGTTACGAATATGTGACAAAAGGTAGAAAACAATGATGTTCAAACAATGATAACTGTAAGTAGAAGAGTAAAAAGAGGCCATATCCTGCTTGTAATTTAAAAGTATAGTCAAGAGATTTCTCAACAGTCTCACCAAGATACAACTGAGGCATTAAGAATGACCCCAAGCATTTTATACCAATGTCACATAGAAAAGAAATGTAGACGAGATATGCAGATAACTAACCTACCTTATTTTCCTTCACCAATCTCTGAAATCAATAGTATGTGGACATGTCAGAGAGATGGTACAGGGTCAAGGTGTTTGCTTTTCATTTGCTGATGGGTTTGAATCCCAACACCTCATATTCTCCCTGAGCCCCATCTGAAGCAATACCTGAGCCTGCACAGAGCCAGGAGTAAGTCCTCAGCACAGCTGGTTATATCTTAAAAACAAACAAACAGTGCATTGCTGTAAGAAGTCTCTGAACCCAAGTCTTTAGGCGCAGAGGGTCCAATTCGCGCTCAGCGGCTCCGGATTTATCTGGGCCGAGGGCGTGTCCCCTTCCCATGAGTTCCTTGGAGCCCCAAAAGTAAAAACCGAATATCTCTGGATTTGGAGTCACAGAAGATGGCGCCTGCCACGTGGGTGCCGCCAGGCCGCTGCTTTCCGTGGGACTGTGAGCTGGGCTATGTAATTTCTGGCAGAATTTTCCCTGGACTTTATACAGAAATCCAAAACCGCGCAGACGCGGCAGCGTCCGTGCGACTTAACATTTATAATTGTCAGCAATGTGCAACGGTTCCTTTTGAACAGGTCTGACTTGGGGGGGAAACTCCAAATAATAACAGTAAGTTTTTGTTGAAATTTTGAAGGTTTTTAATGTAGCAGCCACCTCTCTGGACTGTGAACTAAGCAAAAGCCCCACGCTGGCCGACACGGCGTGGCGTACACCATACTATGAGGCGCGGGAAGGGGGATGAGGGGGAAAAAGAAAAAAAAAAAGGGAAAAGGAAAAAGGAAAACAAAAAGAGAGAGAGAGAGAGTTATGTGCTTGTAGCAGTGGGGCTACATATCTCTTCATTTCCAGCAATGAAAAACTAATTATCAAATGTAGTAGGTCTGTCTCTCTTGGTTGGAAACTCCAACAACTATAGTGAGTTTTGTGTTGAATTATGGAATGTAATCAAGGTAAAGAAAAAATGAAGTGAAATTCATTAGTTATACAGTAGGGGGTAAGGGGTGAGGGCAGGGGGTATACTGGGTTTTCTGATGGTGGAATATGGGCACTGGTGAAGGGATGGGTGTTTGAATATTGTATAACTGACATTTAAACCTGAGAACTTTGTAACTTTCCACATGGTGATTTAATAAAAAATAAATAAATAAATAAATAAATAAATAAATAAATACCAATCCAAAACAAACAAACAAACAAACAAACAAACAAAACCTCAAAAAAACCAAAAACCAAAAACAAAGAATCAAAGAAAAACAAACAAAAAACCCGAAGAGGTAAAACAAGATAGGAGACCGACAATCATATTGCAATGAAAGAGGAAAATTCCAGAAGGTGTTGTAGAAATTGTGAAGCTTGAAAATCAAGCAAGAGAGAGTGACTCTATCAAGCGCTGCTAATCTATGTTGAGGCCACTGGAGACCCTGATGTAGCAGTTTGGGTAAAACCAGGTGAAAGCGGCAGTAAAATGGATTTGAGTGGAAATAAGAGAATAGTAATCATAAAAGTCAGTATTGAAATATCCTTTTGAATGTCAAAGCAAAATTTCCTTCAGTTCCTCCGAAGATGTTGTAAGAAATTGTGCAGCAACTACGAGGTACAAATTCGAGACAGAAAACAATTTGTATGTGGAAGCAGTACAGAAGATTATGAAAAACTGACAAGAAAGGAGAAACAGGAGCACTGCCAGAGAAATATTCTTGTGAGAGGGAGTGCATGCATAAGAGGAAGTACCACAAGCTTAGATAGGAGTATGGGGGTAAGATAGGTAGGAGAAAATTAGGGTGGGTAGAGGGAGTGGTGGGAGTATGTGTTCTGGTTGCTTTTTATTTTCTCCAGCCAAGTGGGAAGTGAGATCACAAGTTGACAGTGAGATAGGAAGAGGAGGTGTTGAAGAATTTAATAGAAAGATGAATGAGTTCAATAGGAGAATGAAGGTGTGATTGGACTAAAGCAAATAGTGTAATTATGTGGCAGCATCAGTGTCCTGCTGAGATTCATTGTAATTAAGTTAGAGAGAGAATCCAGTCTGGGTGGTAGAGTGCTTCACCAGCTTCATTAGCTGCAGGGGTACTGTTGGAGAGCAGGCAGAGGTTAAAATAAGTTGTCACTTTGCCAAGATTTTATATTGAAGTGAGGGCTAAGAAGGTGGAAGTTGCATGCATGGGGATGAAGATAATGATTAATCATGTGGTTTAAACTGGGCAAAGGAGAGTAAGAAGATATTAACTCTAGAGTTCATGCTATCTCACAAGCTAATGGGAAAGACCAAGCGGTACATTAGCAGATCTGTGTCTATATGTGCATGCAGAGTGCAAAATTTCTTATGTGCTAATGATCAAGAGAGAATAAAACTACAGATTTCCTATCCTTTAGCCAACAACCTTATTAATCTTTAAACCAAATTCTTTTTCATCAGAAAATTAGTCTTTGGAGGTTGTTGGTACTTCAGAGATGTCCCTCTGTATTATTTCAGGCAGGGAGAAGCAGGTTTGGGTCTCCTTTAGGACAGAAAGAGAGTTTAAGTTCTGCTGGCTCAGCCGATAAGCACACACAAGTCAAAGTGGGATATAAATCACCCGTCTCTCAGTGAAAGTTTTCAGACACCTCTGAGGGCTGTTTACTTTTCTTAATTGTGTTCAATAAACAGGTTCATTTTGTAAGTTTGAAGTTTGCTTCAAAAGTAATGTAAATTATTTGAGGAACCAGGATCAAAAATCTTAGAGAAAATTCAGGACATTTACTTTGCTTTAAATAATTTTCATGTCTTCCACTGTTTAATCATCTGTATGATATAAGTTAATACCCGTTTCTAAAGAAGAGAAACACCAAATGTTTGCACAGGTATACAAACACGCAGACAAACATTTACATCTAATCATGTTAAATTTGATTTTCAGGGCTCTAGATTGGTTTGCTGTTGTGAAATATTGTACTAAACTAGTTGATAACAAAGTTCAAAGTTCAGATAACTGCATCTATTTTCATCTGCAGTCTCCAGTAAAACACTGACTTGTGCAAAACCTGATTTTTTATTGCTTTCATCATGGAAGGGGCGTGCTTTGTTCTATTGAAAATTAGTGGGTCTTACCCCTCAACCTGGAGGTAGGACTCTCTTTAGTGATGTAGCCTGTAGGTGGTCCTGGGACGGGGGGCGTTCCCAGCGCGTCTTCCGCCCAGAGATGATCCGGAGCTGCGGCATGGCACGAGGAACAGACCCTCTGCTCCTAAAGACTGTGATCCTGAGGTCTCCTAACCCATTTTGGCACCAGAGCGGATTCTTGCAGCCATCCATTTTTACTGTGAACTGAGCTAAAATATTAGAAACCCAAAGGTTTCTAATATTAGGACTCAAAGTCTTCACTCTCGGCAATGAAGAGAAATTATTAGATGATGCCTATTCAGCAGGCCTGATTGTTGGGGAAAATTTCCAATCAATAATAGTGAGTTCTGTATGGCAATATGGAATGTACTCAAAGTATATAGAGAATAAAGGGAATATCATTAGCTACTTAGATGGGGGGTGGGGTGGGAGGGGGTATTGGGGTGCTTGGTGGTGGAACATGTGCACTGGTGAAGGGATGGGGGTTTAATCAGTATTTGACTGTGACTTAAACCTGAAAGCTTTGTAATTTTTTTCTTTCTTTTTTTCACGGTGATTCAATAAAATATTTCTTTAAATGTTTTAATAAAAAAAAGAAAGAAAATTAGTGGGTCTTAATTTTAATCTTGATTTCCAGGACTATATGTTAAGCATTCAGTATTATCCAAATTATCAATATCCCTCTACGAAAGCCATTGAATGCCTTCCCTCCACTTCGGTAATTTCAGTTCTTTGGTCAGAGTCTTAGGGTTTCTTGTTTGTTAATTCAACTTGGTTCTCTTGCTTTGTCACTTTGTATACCACTGAGGTACTATGGCATTTGTCTTTCTAACTTATTTCATTTAGTATGATCCCCTCCAGCTACATCTATGTTGTAGCAAAAGGTCATGCTATGTTCTTACTCAACCCTTACTGTGAATATGGATGTTTTCATTTTACACCTCAGTCAAAACATATGGAGATTTATCATATATATTCAAAATAAACTAGACCTCTTCTCCAAACATATGTTAAATTACTTCCCTTAAAAATGTGAGATTTTTGAAGATGTAAAATGCATGAAAATAATTTCATTAAAGCCCATTTTAAGCACTGGAGTCCAGTCCAAACAAAGAAATGACAGAACACTAGCCTTCAGTTGATGCTCTTAATTATAATATTATTGATATTCTATATGAAAGCCTTGGGGTAAAAGTTAAATTAAAATTAATCATCTTAACATTGAAATCAATGAGCAAAAAACTGTGAAAACTTGCAATAATAACTCATAGTAATCAACTTCTCATTGCCTATTTCACTACATGTCCATAGGTTAAGAAAGGATCCTTCATATAGAATTCCTATTATTTACATTATGTATGTGAATTCTAATACATTTTATAAATGTACTGTAAGACCCGTTGTTCATCTATTTGCTCGAGGGGGAACCAGTAGCATCTCCATTGTGAGATTTGTTACTATTTTTGGCATATCGAATACGCCACGGGTTGCTTGCCAGGCTCTGCCATGCAGGAGGGATATTCTTGGTAGCTTACCAGGCTTCTTGAAAGGGATGGAGAAATCAAACCTGGGTTGGCTTGTGCAATGCAAATGCCCCTACCAGCTGTGCTGGGAATCCGGGTTCGATTCCTCTGTCTCTCTTGAAGAGCCCGGCAAGCTACCAAGAGTATCCCGCCCGCACTGCAGAGTCTCGAAAACTACCCGTTTGCCCAAAACAGTCACAACAAGTCTTGCAATGGAGACGTCACTGGTGCCCACTCAAGCAAATTGATGAACAATGGGACAACAATGCTACGATAAGAATATTATAAGCAATACTGAATTAAGAGCCAAAAATTATTGACTTCCTTATGAGCAGATGATTTGGAATTTTAAAGATATTTGAGGTTTGCTAAACATGTTTAGTGAAGCCTTATTCAGTATGTGTATCATATACTTTGTAATAGTGCTGTAATTGTGGAAGTTAGGAAAATCCGGGTTTAAATAACACACATTATATTTGAGGCTTGTATCAGGACTACTGCTATGCCTATGCAAATTGCAAATTATTTCACTGGAGACACTATGCAATATATCTAAAAACTGGGTTTTTTTTTCTCCTTTTGGTCACTCCCAGTAATGCTCAAGGGTTATTCCTGGATCTGCACTCAGTGATTACTCCTGGCTATCAGTGAAATCAGTGCTCACAGGACCATATGGGATGCTGGGTATCAAACCCAGGTTGGTTGAAAGTATACCAAATGTCCTACTCACTATTTTGTCATCAGGTTTTTCTCATGATGGTCCTTGTGATAGGGTGATTCATAAATAAAAGTGTATTTGGTCACTGAAATATAAATACAAATACAAAATTTACTTCTCATATGCACACGTGGTCTTCATCCAAAGCTTCTGTCACAATTCCCCAAAGTATTGGGATTTCCAAAGTGCCAAGAATAAGAAATTATATATATTTATAAACAAGTACCTAAAGGCAGGGGTGGGGGGCACTGGTTGCCAGTAAAACTCATTATGTGAACAGAGCTGGGATTACCACTTCTACCCACTGATTTCTGAGGTTGTGAGCAGGGTTAGAGATAGAATCCATAGCCAGTGGGCAGTTATTCAGTCGTGCCTATGTGATGAGATCTTTATGAAAGATCAAAGAGGGGGTTTAGAGAGCATCTCCATGGGAAGGCTTGTGTAGATTTCTGAGAATGGCACTGTGGGAAAGGCAGGGAATCTCTGAACCCTTTCCCTAGCCTTGTCCTATGTATCTCTTCCGACTGGCCAGTTTCAAAATAATATCCTTTGAAATAAATTCTTGATCTAATAGAAACACAGATTTTCCTGAGTTCTGAGGCCACTATAGCAAATCAATGGAGTCTGGGACGGAGCTTCTGAGAACCTCCCATCCATACTAGAATTAAAAGGATAGGTTTGTGACTGGTATCTGGAGTGGAGAGCAATTTTGGGAAACTGAGTCCAGTCCTTTGGCATCTGATACTATCTCTGAGTAGAAAGGATCAGAATTGAGCTGAATTCTCAATGTCAGTGGCTGGCTGGGAAAGATACAAACAAAGTGAGCCCAGGTATTCCTTCAGGTCTTGTAACAGGACTGTTAAACAGATTTTATTTTTGGACTTACTGATGCAATTTGCTATAAAACTATTATAATAAACTACAGATTTGTAAATAGCATATGGTATATATTATAGTATCTTAAATTTTATATAGATTCATTTTAGTAGTATTTACTTAATGTGCCTAAATGATATGATTTTATAATCATAACTATAGAAAGTAGATAGCCTAGAGTAAAATGTCTAATTTTCACATCTAGAGATAATTCCAATTATATGTTTTTCTGTTGTGATTAGACTGTATAAACACATTATTGTTTCTTTTTTGTTTTTTTTTCACTTCAGGTTTGAATAAATTTTTGTTTTATTTCAATAGATTATAACAAAGATAAATTTTAGCATATTCTATCCAGTGGGGAATTGCCAGTAGAAGATGCAGTGTAGAGGAGAGTAAATGCATTAGTAGGACACCCAAGTTCAATTTCAATCTTTGTTGCTAATTAGGTACATGACCTAGTTACTTAGAATATTTGGGTCATAGTTTTTTTTTTCATTTGTCCCTGTAGGTAATTGAACAACATGATTGCTAAGGTCATAAGAAGCTGCTAAATACTATTACCTTACAATTTTCCCATCATGTATCAGACTAGAGGTCTTGCTGAGTTACCTGATATTAGAAAGTTATTAACTTTCTGTGAACTTTTTGCAGACTTCTGTGGCTCATATTAGATGATAGCTCACAATCAAGTATCCACTAATATTAATTATTAAAAAGGTACAAATGCCTCTGAATTCATACTCACTACCTCAAGTTGATAAAAAAATTTTAAAAAGTTTTTCACTAACTGCAGAAGGTCAGTTTATGAATTCTGCTTAGTCTTAATTCTCAGAATTATAAGGTTATTATTAATAAAATAGCTTACTTTTTACTCTAAATATAATAGATAATTGATTACACTTAAATTGTTTCTGCAAAGATGATAGAGATATAGATGTATTTGAAGTGATTTAGGTCTTGCTATTTTCTTCCAAATGTTATATACATTGCTAAATCCGAGAGTGATCCCATTTGGCAAATCATTGGTTAGAGATTTAGGAAACAAAAAAGCCTGCTCTTCTTGAAAATTCCCTCTTGATCTCTAAAAAAATGGAAAAAAAAGACTTGTCTTTTTCTGATTAAAGCGGCCATGTCAACCTGCCTTTCTTTCTTTCTTTCTTTCTTTCTTTCTTTCTTTCTTTCTTTCTTTCTTTCTTTCTTTCTTTCTTTCTTTCTTTCTTTCTTTTTTTCTTTCTTTCTTTCTTATTCTTTTGGTCTTGGTGGTGGGGTATAGTAAATTGTGCTATATTGACAATAAAATGAATGTATTTGAGATGTATTCTGCTAAACACTGATAAGATATTTATTCGTAATAACTCCCCCAAATCCTAATATGAAGTGATGTGGTTATACACCTTGAATGGATATTAGGAGAAATATGTCTGGAAACATTGATTTGAGTATGTATTTGTGTATCTTCAAATCTGAAGTTCAAAAGATAGCCCTTGTAGAGAAGCTTTTTCACGTACACATAAAGATTACTGAATCCCCATTGCAGCACGCAGTACAATAGCTAAAATTTGCAATCAATCCAAGTGTCTGACAACAGATCAGTGTGTCATGAATATGTGTTATATAGACACACTTAAATACTATGCAGCAGTAAGGAATGATGGACTCATGCAATATGCTGCAACACGGATGGAGTTGAAAGATATCATGTTAAGTGAAGTAAGCCAGAAGAAGGATACACACAGAATGGTATCACTTATATGTGATATTCAGAGTATCTGGATGAGGAAATGCAATTGTTAATGGTGGATGGTGGAGTGGGGGGTGGAGGGATGCCTTGATCACCCTGGGTCCCAAAGTATAAGGAGGAAACTGAAAGGCAATGAGTGGAGGGTGGGTGGGGGGGAGCAGAGACAGATAAGCAACAGAGGGCAAGGATCAATGTACATCGATGGTGTTATGAAATGATAGAACTAAATATCCAAACCACAGCGTCAACAAGACTGAAATCATAAGACCAAAACTTACATAAACAAATTTTAAAAGGTGCCTGTTGAGATGATAGCTGGCTGAGGCAGGGGTGGAGAAGGGACCTGGAAACACTGTTGGAGGGAAGAAGAACCTAGTGGTGGGATTGGTGATGGAACACGGTAAATCTAAAATCCAACTATAAGTAACTGCAAATCATAGTGATTTCATGCAATAAGAAGGGGGAAAAAAGGTTATTGAATACCTTACTCCAAAAAAAAGTGGTATATTAATGATCATTTCTCTTTTAAAGACCAGGAGAAAGTTGATTTTTTTCATTAAGCTTTTTCATATGCTTACACCATTAAGCTTTTTCATATGTTTCCTCACAGTGGATTAGTAGGTGATACCAAATAAGAACCTTTTTTTCAATGACTTGCTGTCACCCTCATTTTATCTTGGGAAGTTCTCATTTTGAAAAGAGTAGCAATTGGGGTAATCTTCTAGCCATTAGAGCACTAGGAAACGAGATAGACTTAACTATTGTTTCTGCGTTCTTGATTTTGGAGCAGAATTAAATGCTTAGGAATTCTTTTCCAGTTTTTTGAACATAACTGAAAGGTAAAAAGTAGAGTAAAGCAAAGGCAGTGCAGACATGAGTATGGTCTGCTCTGAGCCCTGGATATACAGCAGTGAGGTGGCACTTTATGATTAGAGAGAAAATTCTATCCATAAGCTCCTCAAACAAAACTTTCTATTTCAATGAGTAGTTCTTGTTTTCTGGGCGATATTTATGATATTCAATGTTTTCCTTGTGCTACTTACTCAGAATGCCAATAAGATACCAAGCAAGAGAGGAAGTTTTAAAGGAGCAGTTTAAAATAAAAATCTGTTTGTATATCTAGTCAAAAATTGTGTTTCCACTGTAAACCAAAGACTATCTTTTGAATTGTATGGCAGATCGCATTATATAAAAGTGATTATTTGAAACTGATACCTAAAAGAAATAACAGAAAGTATCATTCCCATTGAAAAGCATTTATTTAAAAAATGCAGCGCTTACTTAGAAAAGTGGATATATTATATGAGTACAAGGTTCAAAGAGAACTAAATGTAAATGCCCACTATACATTTAAAATGTATGCGCCATAAAATGTCAAAATATCTGTTTAAAAATGTTTGGCATGTTGGGGCTGGAGAGATAGCACAGCGGGTAGGGCGTTTGCCTTGCACGCGGCTGACCCGGGTTCAAATCCCAGCATCCCATATGGTCCCCTGAGCATGGCCAGGGGTAATTCCTGAGTGCAGAGCCAGGAGTAACCCCTGTGCATCGCTGGGTGTGACCCAAAAAGAAAAACAAATGTTTGGCATGTTAAAATAAATTCAATTATCAGCAAAGATTTTTTTGTTTATCAAATAATATAATTTATAAATATTGTTGAACTTACTTTCAACTAAGGAGAGTAAAAATATAGCTTTCCTTGATTGGTAATACATTTGTATTGTCTTAAAATTTATGTACTATTTGACATTTTGATTTCACTTAAAAGGAAATTTAAAAAATCAAGAGAGAAGACTTATAAATAAGTGCATTCAGATTTACAAAAGAAAAAAAAACAGAAAATAAAACTGTGCTGTCCAACACTATACATGTTTATTTTTACTGCTTACCCGAATCTGTACTATCTGAAGCACAAATAAAGGTGGATTAAAACAGGTTAAATTGGGATGCAGGACAAAGAGAGAGTAATAGTAGTGAACACTGGTTTTTGAACTCGTACATTGTGGATACTAACCCCCAGTAATACATTCCTAATTCATATGTTCCAAGAGGATAGACATCAGGACCTGACACATAAGTAGTAGGGCCCAGTGCAGAATATAATGCAAGGTCCCTTGATAGACAATTTGAAAGCATTTCAGGAGTGCAGCAGAAGGGCATTAATCCACGAGTGGGCTCTTTCTAAGCTTTCAAACATCTGCTCTGTGAATGTACTGGCAGTAATACGTGATATGGTCACTTCTAGTCTAATGCGAGGAACTTTCAAAATTGAAACACACTGCTTGCTCTCCATGAACCCAGGTTTTGCTATTATTTTTTCCATTAACTACCACTGTCAATCACATGGATCATGAGTATTTTTTGTACGATCCATAAAATTGATTATATAAACCTAAATGCCTATGTTTACGTGTATCTTCAATACATATATTCGTATTCACTTGCATCCATTAATAACTTGTCAAATTCCTTTTAGCTTGTAATTTTCTAATCTAAAATTTCCTTTTGCTATTGCCTCACTGTACTATTAGACATAATGCAATTAGAAAGAAACAGAAAAATCTATCATGAACTCTTGAGCTTATTAAGTTCTATTCTACTCATTAAAACACACGCAGAAACCTCTTATAATGTATGAGGCAGCTGGAAACATTAGGAAATTCTCAGGCTTTTAGAAAAAAGTCTGAGACTTGGGGATTTGCCTGCAAGAATATTGGCCTAGTCCCTTTTGGGGTATTTAAAGCTCTAAAATGAATGTGCATGCATTCATTAGAGTTGAAAGCTGTTCTAGGTGGGTTCATTAAGGTTTGGTGAATTATGTTTGGAAATTATAAATATACCTTTAATTAATGCTTTTTATTTGATTTAGTTGGTATTGCAAACCAGAAATGTTTCAGTTGTATCAGATCATTAGGTAAATATTTCATGGGTGGAGTTTAGAATTAATGATACAATATATTCCTCTTGAGATGGTCAGGTTGCTGACAGTATTTTGTCACTGCAACAAAACCCTAAAACTATCTTCTCTATCTAACATTGGAGTAAGAGAAACTCCCAACTTATTTATATGTTAATAAAATTCTCATAATATTTATTAAGAGAAATTACCTTGTTCTTTGGGGAGATGAGGAAAATCTGACCTACTGGGTCAATTCGAATTTCATAAAATTGCTATGTATCATAAAATGTTCTTTTATTTTTGATAATATTTAATCTGTAAAAATTTTTAAAACTTTTATCAGCTAGCGAGCCATACAAAGCCAGATGGTGTGCTGGGTTTGGTCCATGGGCATTCATTTGCCTATCCCTGCCATGAAACTTTCTTTTAAAGAAAATGTTGGATTAAAAAAAAAGTGAAAAGTGAATGGCTAAGTAATAAAGTATATAAATTGAATGCAATTAATATTAAATAAACTAGATGGTAAGAGTATCATTCTTCAAAAATTAAACTTTAATCATGTCAGATCTAATCAATTTTGCTTAATTAATTAAAAGGTACAGATAGTATTTCAAGTAAGGTACATTTTCTGTATTATACAAATATGTCTAATTTTATCTGGAAGCTAAGAACATCCCAAAAAGTGAAAAAGATTAAATATACTAACCCTAACAAAAATAGTTGCTATTAAATCCCCAATCTATTTTATTCTCCAAGTATGTTTATATAATAATTTTATTACTTATGACCATGAATATAATAAACTAATTTAAATTTTAATATAAAACTGGATATATTTTCAAGCTATTATATAACTCTTTTGAACACCTTAAAAGATGGGCTAACACTATTATGCTATTACTTTGAGCATGGCGCATGGATTAGTTTTTTTGTTTTTATAAGGTAGCACTCTAGCACTGTTGTCCCGTTCTTCATCAATTTGCTCGAGTGGGCACCAGTAATGTCTCCATTGTGAGACTTGTTGTTACTGTTTTTGGCATATCCAATATGCCACTGGTAGCTTACCAGGCTCTGCCGTTAAGGTACATTATTATTAAAAAAATGAAATATAACTTTCCTAGTTGGTTGATCACAGCTCAATTATAAGTCAAGATTTTGATAGTTAATTGAAGGTGTCTTGACTACAATCCTTTGTGCCTCTCTTTTATTTCCACACTTTTACCTCTTTTGTCCCATTCCCCCTCTCTCTGGTCTATTTAACTCTCATATGCACAAGAGCTATAAACATCAAAATTGCTCTGATTCCTTCAAACTTTGCAATACTCTTTGGTGTATAATTCTAGAACAGTGATCCATGTGCCCATCACTTCTCTCTCTATTTTGTCTCCAGTCTCTCACATATCATCTGTATCTCTTCCCAAACTTCAAGGCTTCCCAGAGGAGGGAGTCTTAGGAGCCAAAGCAGGATCTCTTTTCAGAATCATGTCCTATGCACTTCCAATGTTCCCGGTCAAGCACAAGTCTATAATTCCTTAGCAGCCAGAACAAGATCTCTCTTCAGAACTATGATCCATGCAGTTCCAACGTGCCTATTCAAGCCCAATTCTACTTCTGGTGCCCAGAAAATAAAAGACCCACTTGTCTTCCTACAGCTGCAAAATATCAGTGAGCTCCCATATGCAGCAAGTAATATTTTCCCAACCCCCTCCCTGGCTAGCCATGCCAAGCATGGGTCTGGGCTTGGCTTTAATGTTCTTTTGTTGTAGGGTGGAACAAAAGATGGGGCTGTGACCTTAATTAGAAATCTGTCTTTGCAATTTGTCCAGTGACCTATCCTTATTCTGGGACCTCTATTATCAGTCAAGACAGAACCACCCCTGAGCTATAACTAAACCAGGTATGTTTATTCTGGTCAAGCTTGTTTCTCCATGAGTCTTGAGTTTCTCCTCTGAGGCTTGCTTAGTGAGGCTGAATCCCTGCAAGGGAGCTCTCAGGGAGGTTCCCCAGTCCTTCTCAGTAGAGAGAGATTTTCTTTGAAGACTACTCAGGAATTTCATTTATGAGATTGGAAAGAGCTTCTGTCTGCTTTGAATTTCCATGTAATGTTAGCTTCGAAGAAGGTGTTAGAAGGATTCATGTTTCTTCAATATTTTGAAAAGGCTTAAGGATCAATGGCCATATATCATCTCTGAAAGTTTGATTAAACTCACAAACCCATCTGGACCAGGACTTTTGTGTTTGGGGAAATTCTTGATTACTGTTTCAATTCCCTTGCTTGTGATTGGACTGTTCAGGCTTTCTACTTCCTCTTCATTCAGTTTTGGGTGATTACATGTTTCAAAGAATCTGCCCATTTCTTCTAGGTCTTCCAACTTGACTGAGTAGTAGTAGACTGAGTGCATAGTAACATCTCATGATGTCTTGGATTTCTGAGGGTGCTGTTGTAATCCCTCCCCTTTAATTTATATGCTCACCATTTTTTTCTACTCTCCTTCCTTGAGTCTAAAGATCTGTGTTTTTCTTTAAACTGGTGACTTGACACTATTACTTCTCCCAAATCCTTTGTTCATACATACCTCCAGTCCTGTCTTTCTTCCCTTAAGGACTTATGATTTTGGAAACTCACCTCAACATAGTAGCTATTGTTTCCCACATCCCTTACAGTTTTCCCTGTTTCTCCCTAAGGTACCACACACAGAAATGAATGGTAGCTGTATGTGGAGCAGTGCTGGAGTGGGAGAAAGAACACAAACTCCCTGGAGAAAACGACTCTGGATTGTGTTTCAAAATTGTTTGTCTGCTATCTCTGTTTAACTTAGGCTTGTCTTCCTTAACTTCTCATTAGGATTCTTAACCTATTAAAAATAAATTAACACCTTTAAACATCTGTGCAATGTGTACGCAGTGCTATTTTGGAGGATTATGTTTTTCCAAGTACTGGTATTTGTTATCTCACTTCAGGTGTTTTGCTTACTGTTTTTGCCAATCACAAGAATCTAAGGTATAATTTGTCTTCTTAATTTCTCCTAGGTTACCTGGAGAAAATAAATAACAAATATGCCTGAGAAATAACAAAGTCTGAAAGTTTATTACGGGCCAGATAGACTGTACAGGAAGAAGGTACTTACTTGGCACAAAACTTTCACTGTTCAATTCCTAGCACCATATATGGTCCCCTGCACCTCACTAAGAGAGAACCCTGAGCACAGAGCCAGTAATAAGCCGTGAACACTTATGTGTATGACTAAATCACCTCTCCTTAACCCCTTCCCCCCAAAAAAGAAAGTTATTATTTCTCAAGGCAGTAGCTAATGTTAACCCTTACTTAAATATATATATTGTATTGATTAAGCATTATTAGGTACTATGTGAGAAACATAACTACTTATATCAGAATTTTCACGGTAGTTTGTAGAGCTTAGAAATTTTAAATCCCAGAGTTAGGGCAATGGTACAGTGAGTAGAATGCTTGTCTTGTACCTGGCCAACTTGGGTGCTGTTCCTGGCATCCCATATTGTACTCCAAGCCTGCCAGGAGCAATTCCTTAGTAGAGCCAAGAGTAACTCCTGAGCACTGAAGAGTGTGGCTCAACAACCCCCGTCCCCCGATTCCCCTCCCCCCCAGTGCACCCAGGAGGAAAAAAAAATTAAGTCCTGGATTCTCAAGTCAACTTGCATTTTTCTTTGAGAATTCTGTAGTACTCCTTCTCATTTTCCATATAAGATTATGAAAACTTTAGAATAGCAATATCCAACATAACTTTCTGTGATAATTAAATATTCTATGGCTGTGCTTTCTACTATGTTACCCACTAGTTACATGCAGTTCTTAAGTGAAGAAACAAACTTTGGTCTTATATAATCGCAGTCGAATTAAGGTGCATTTTCATTAAATTAAATTTGGGTTATCTTAAGTTTAGTTAAACTAAAATTATTCATTCCAGCTTTATGAAGGTAAAAGTGAAAAATTACAGATATAATTTAAAGTGTATAATCTTTTGATTTATATTGTGGAATGCTGTGCATGATAACATTAACATATGTACTATCTTACATAGTTACCATTGTATGTGTGCGTGATGAATCACTTTTTTAGAAGGTCACACATGGCAATTCTCAGGGGCTATTCAGACTCTGTATTCTGGCATATACCTACAGTGCCTGGGAAACCACGTGTGGTGTCAGGGATTTAACAAGGGTGGACTGCATGGAAGGTAAGATCCTTAGCCCCAATAACTATCTATCTTATCCCATGTGGTGAGTTACTTAAGCTATACAAATATTTTTTCAAATATATAATATGCAAAATTAGTACACTCTAAACTCTATTCTATACATTAGATCTTCAGATTTTATTCAATGTGTATTATTGAATCTTCTGCCTTAGACCAGTAATATCTTTGTATTTTCCAGACACATCATTGGCAATCATCATTCTATTCTCTGCTTCTCTGAGCTTTACTCATTAAGTTCCTTATAAAACTGAGATAATACATTCTTTTATTTTTAGTCTGGTTTATTTAAATTAGTATAAGATTCTACCGTTTCATCCATGTTGCTTCAGATGATAGGATTTATTTATTTTTATTTTATTTATTTATTTATTTATTTATTTGCTTTTTGGGTCATACCCAGTGATGCATAGGTGCATACTCCTGGCTCATGCACTCAGGAATTACTCCTGGCAGTGCTCGGGGATCATACGGGATGCTGGGAATCGAACCCAGGTTGAATGCATGCAAGACACACACCCTACCTGCTGTTCTATTGCTCCAGCCCATATTTCTTTCTAAAGTTTGAACAATATTATGCATAATATATGCATGATACCCTGTACAGTTTTGCCTGTAAATATCTATTCTGATGCCAGGAATGTCCTGTCTGGCATCATTGATTCTCAGGACAACTTAAAAGAATTTAAAAGTGACCTTGTTAAAGTGCTTTTATGGATATTTCTTCAGTTCTGCTCCAAAAGGCCCAAGATGCAGGAAACTGTTCACAAAACTGGGAGTAAAGGGAAAGGATCTCCAGTCATCCTCCCTGCTTCACCCCGACCTCCATCCCCAGAAGACACTGATGGCTTGAATTCAGAAAATTTCAACGACTGGTCTGATGATATTTTTGATGATGAGCCAATTAACAAAAGAGGAAACAGAGAAAAGTACCAGTGGAAAGGTTTTCCAGTTACAAATTTACCTATTCAGGGATCAGTGGAGTCAGATGGTTGATGATTATCCTATAGGCACAGTTCCTGAAAACAATTTTTATAAAGCAGTTATGTTGGAATACTCTGCTGTTGACAAAGGAAAACAAGAAGACACACCCTGCATTCCTGTCATGGAGTTCAGTTGTTCTCATTCACATTTGTTAAAGTTGCCTGAAGAGTGGATGGCGGGCTATCCGACTAATTCCAAAATGAAAGAGATGAGCTCACTATTCCCAGAAAACTGGTACCAGTTTGTTTTAAGGCAGTTGAAACGTTTTCCTTCAGAGGAAAATGCCTCAAAAATACTGGAAGAAATTTCAAAGGATAGAGTTTTTTTTTAAAAGATTTCTACCTAGTATATGCATGATAGAGATACATATCCAAGTTCTTTATCCTTTCATCTATCAGTGAACATTTAACTAGCGTCCATGTCTTGGGTATTATGAATAATGCTGCAGTGAATATAGAAGTGTAGGCATATCTCTGATATTGTGATTTAATTTGCTTTATTGATATATCTACAATGTGGAGTTGATGGTCGTTCTGTTAATGCAAGTTCCAAGGTATCTTGTAGAATGGTTGTACAAGTTTACATTTCCGTTCTCTACACCGTCACCATCATATAGTTTTTTTTTCTAATTAGTAGTTTTCCTAAAATATAAAAGATGAAAACTCATTAGGGTTTTTATTTAAATTTTCCTGATGATTTTAGCAGTCTTCATTTACTTATGGCTTCTTGTATATCTACTTAAATATTATTTATAGGGACGTTACCTACTGTTGCCACAGTTAGTCATGAATTGTTGGGATTAAGCTCAAGGCCACAGTCCTGGTAGACAAGTGCTCTACTAGTTGATATTTCATCCTTGTTTAGTCTTCTTTTGAGAAAAAATTACTTTAGGTTTTTTGCCTATTTTTTAATTGTGTGTGTGTTTTGCTTTTGAAATAAGTTCCATATAGGATATTAATCTTTGCTGAGATATTTACTATGCATTGCGTTGGTTATCTTTTCACTCCATTTTTTTTTCTTTTTGGGTCACACCCGATGATGCTCACGGGTTACTCCTGGCTCTGCACTCAGGAATTACAACTGGCGGTGCTCAGGGGACCATATGGGATGCTGGGAATCGAACCCATGTCAGTTGCATGCAAGGCAAACACCTTACCTGCCGTGCTATCACTTCAGCCCCTCCATTTTTTTTTTTGACTTTACAGATCTGTTGTTTTGCTTTTGGAGCTTTACCTGGCAGCGCTCCCAAGGGTTCCTGGCTTGGTGCTTAGGGATCACTCCTGGTGGAACTCGGGGGGCTTCGTGTGGTGCAGGGGATCAGATCTGGGTTAACCATATGCAAGACAAATGCTCCACTAGTAAATTTTTGCCTCAGCCTTTCAGAAGCTTTGTTGTTGTTGATGATGTATTCTATTTTGTATGTTTTTGGTTTCTTTTGCCCATCAGTTAGAGATCTCCCACAAAACATCATGTCCAAAGCAATATTTGGAACCATTTTCCTTATGTTTCCTTTTAGTTGCCTTATAGTTTCAGGCACCAAATTTAAATGTCCTATTAATTTTGTGCTGACTTTTACATATACTTGTTATAAAATCTAATTTTATTGTTCTGTGTGCAAATACCAAGTTTGCACAATATATCAAAGATATTATGTTTCCCACTGTATGTTTTTGAAACCTTTATTGCAAGTCAGTTGAGCTAAGGGTCACGTATTTCTGGTCAATTTTTTTCTGATCCATTCGTCTACATGCTATTTTCCAAAAGTGTACAGTTCAATAATTTCCTTTTACTTCATTTAAACACCATGGTTTACAAAGTTGTCCATAATACAGTTGTTACGGGCATTCAATGTTTAATACTTCAATCTCCCCACCAGTGTGACCTTTCCTTCACCATTGTCCCACCCAACCCCCCAAGCCTGACCCCTTAACTGACACAAAATAATATATTTTACATTGCTTATTACAACGGAATGGTTAATAGAATTGTAAAAAATATACTGCAAAAGAAAATTTGTGAAAACTGTTATATCTCACTGTGGCTTATTAAGTCACTGTCTGAAAGTTTATCAAAGATGCTTATTGCTAGTTGAGCCTTCTGTGTTACAGTTTTAATTTATATAGCTTAGCCGGCTCCTATGCTACCTTCCCATCTAATTTGGTGTGCTCCTACTGGGCAGTCAGTACTGTGGATTTGGGAGGTCTCACCTGGCAGCTTATGAGGCCTTGCTCTACAGGAACTCCACAATCTGTAGGGCCCATGAGTATACTAGGAAACTGCTATGGAACGAGAGTGAGGGTTCTAGGTTCTCCGGAAGTAGGGAGTTTGTGGGGCAAAAGTCTTGAGGGGATCCAAGACTTCAATTTACCCCACTTTGAGAATACCTCAGAGTTTTCGACTGAAAAAGTGGAATTTTCTCCAGTTTGATGTCTTTGCGGAGACTAGTCATGAAGTGAAGTGTGGCTGTTGGCATGGTGGTGGTTGTGGGAGTGTGTGTATATGCAGTGTGGGGTGGCGGCCAGGGCCTTGGGAACTCAACCTCTCCCCTCCCAAGGGCACCCCAGAGTGTTCAGCCAAAAGACTGGTGTACTTGTGAATTTTAGCAGCTTGGCTGGCCGCTATTCTGAGATTAGTCGTGAATCTGGGAAATTGGGCTTATGAGTTTACATGGTGGGGGCTGTGGGATGTGGATGTAGCTCTCTCCATGTCTGTTTTCATGCTATGTCCAAGCGACTTTGATTATAAAAATTCTGTAGTGTATTTCAAAATCAGATCATGTGCTATCCCCAGTTCTATCCGTTCTCAAGGTTCCATTGTATATTCAGTGTCTCTTAGGTTTCTGTATTTCTGAAACATATCATTGTAATTTTGGTGAGCCAAGCAGGTAAGGCATTTGTCTTGCATGCAGCCAACCAGGGTTTGATTCCTCTGTCCCTCTCAGAGAGTCTGGCAAGCTACTGAGAGTATCCTGTCTGCACGGCAGAGCCTGGCAAGCTAACTGTGGCGTATTTGATATGTCAAAAACAGTAACAAGTCTAACAATGGAGACGTTACTGGTGCCTGGTCGAGCAAATTGATGAACAACGGGACAACAGTGCTACAGTGCTTCAGTTGTATTAAATATAAAGAAAGATTTTCATCTAACATCAGAAAATATACATGATTCTTATGGTAATGATGTCTATTCAATCTCTCCATGAAAATTCAAGCCAGACAAATTAGAAAAGAACTACAGAGATAAAACTATGTAAATTGGAAAGGAATAAATAAAATTATTTCTGTTCAAAGACAGTTTGATTTTATATACAGAATTCTATAAAGACTTTACCAGAAAGGTGTGACAAATTATAAACAAGTACAGTAAAAGATGTAAAACAAGCATACAAAATTAAGTTGTACTTTTATAACTAAGAACAAGCTACTTAAAAATAAATTAGAAAACAATCCCATTTGCAGTAGGATCTAAGACATTAAATTAGTGGAGTATAAATTTGACCAAGCAAGTGAGCTGTCTTTACATTGAAAAGTATACAGTGCTATTGAGAGAAATTAAATTAGACACAAAGAAGTGGGAAGGATATAAAAATTAATATTGTTAAGATGTTCAACCTAACCAAAGTGATTTAAAATAACCACATGTGTTCATAGCTTCCATGTTGGAAGTTTGGGGAAGCCTATTTTAGAAACTCACCAAAGTACCTATAAACGCATCTATGAAATTTCTCATTGTTTTCAAAGTTCTTAGTTTCAAGGAGTGGAAATTAATACCTAATAATTTAAACAAAAATGTGCTGAGAGAAGTGACCTGATAAAAGTTAAAACAATTGGGGCTTGTAAAATGAAAATCAGGATAAGTCCATAAAACTATAGAGTTGTTCCTTCAGTGATATCTCATAACTGCAGTGGTCCACATTTGTTTACCCCACGAGTGAACAAATATCTCATGCTCCTTTGTTTGATTATTGCTGTATTGTTTAGTTGACATTCTGGGTCACAGAAGAGCTTACTTCATTAAGTGATTTTAACTCTTTTTTTAAGGTGGAAAGAAAGCTTAGGCTTTTACTAGTTTTGCAAAGGAACCTAGTCACCTTGTATTAAGCACCTTCATATACCATCCCACTACTCTTCAGTACTCTTCACATGAGAGGGTAGACCCGGTTTCTAGTAGGAAAAGCATTGGTAATCACTGGAAAGAGGAACACGTGCTTTCTGCCACTCAAACTTATTTTGTTACTAGGTTTTGAGGGTTAATAAGAAAATTTTACCAATCAAAATAAATGTATCCAATTGAGCAAGCCTTTCAACATTCCTAGGCTTGGAACATTCTGGGAAATTGTGGAATTATTCTAAATTGACAATTATCACTGCTATAAGTTCGCTATTATTGGTCTTACTTAGAAATAAGATGTTTGTTTTTATATTTAGAATCCAGAAAAATGTCATTAGAAGTTTTTTTGGAAGCTTACAGATGGATTATTATTCTATAAGTAAGTGATATAAAAAGATTCAGAGATTGCTTTTAATTCTAGAGTCTATATATAAAGTGTATAGTTTATACTGGCTCATCATTTTTACTAGGCTTGGTTTAAATGTGTGAGTCACATACAGTGCTCTGTAAAACATGCATTTACAATAGGCTATCATCGTCTAAGGGGACCATCATTTATTATTTGAGGAAAGGGAAGCATTATGTTGACTTTGTTTAAAGCACTGAAACAGGGTCAGTATATTTACAGTATATCTGCAACGATACCATTTCAGAAGAAGGGCGGCATTTGGGGAATAAAAAAGTAGAAAAATCCTCATTAAGATTATAATAATAAAAAGAGTAAAAGTTGAGAAACAAGAATCTGGAGCTTGGCAATAAAATGGGTGCCAAGTTTTAAAATGCAAAATACTGCAGCTCAAAGCTTTCCTCCTCATTATTGTTCTCTAAGGACTGCCTTTGAGGTTGATGTTTCTACAAAAGCAATTAAAGTGACCCTTAAAATATTTATATAAATTATTTTCCTCTGGCCTTTCTTTTCAGTTGGAGGAGAGCATGTAGACAGGTCTTTTCTCTAGGTATACAGCTAATATGCAGGATGACCTCTAGACTCAAGATCCCCTAAATATCTTCAAGTAGTTTTCCCTTTATTTCTAAGAGTTTGTCCCTGTAGTGTGAGGAGTATAGACAGGGAAAAAAAATGCTGATGTCTTTCTATCTGGAAGACAGAATGGTAGCAAAAATGACAAATCAGATCGGGGCACTAAACAGCGCTATCTAACAGTCTGATCCTCCAATTTTTTGTATTTTATGCTAGCATTTGATGTTTGCCAACTGCAGACTCATTTAAACATATGTTCTATGGATAAAAAAGTCTTACTTAGAAACCGCTTTTAATTTTTTGGTTTTTTGGTCACACCTGGCAGTGCTAAGGGATTACTCCTGGCTTTGGGTTCAGGAATCACTCCTATCGGGTTCGAGAGATCTTATGGAGTGCTGGGTATCAAACCCAGGTAGTTTGATTTAACCTGCATCAAAACAAGCTTTACCTGTTCACTATTACATGAACTACAGAAATTGCTTTTAGCCACGAGGAACTCCTCATTGTGAATAAAGTTTCCTCCATCTGTGTGTGTGCACTTAGCCAATTCGATTGACCGTAAGTTTTAAAGACCCCTGTAAATCTGTGTTCTAGGCGGGTGAATGAGAGTCTGAGATGTGAGTATGGATGGGATAAGATAGCTGGAAATACAACTGAGACCTGAGACACAGCCATTCCATCTCTTCTTCTTTCCTTTCAGTCCTAATCCCTAAAGATGCAAAAAGTCTGTGAGGAGATACTTTCAGATATTGCTCCTAAGGCCTGAATCTGTGAAGGCTTTTGAGGTGGGAGAAAATTAGGGAAGGAACCTGTTTTAATATATATTTCCCCAGGAAATTAAAAATAACTATTGGAAACATGACCAAGAAGTGATCTTTTTTTTTAGTTGGTACAATCAATGTGTCTAGTATGTTAATTGGCTTTCAGTACAGCTAATGTCTTGTTGTGGTTCTAAGTTTCAATCCTTATCATGAAGACTCCATATGTTTCATTCTGATAGTCCATGTAGAAATATATCTCTAGAGACTGCTTTCCTATTTTATCTTTTTTTTTTTTGTATGTGGCAGGGGTGGTGTTGATATGATGGTGGAGAAGGGTATTTTTGGCCCAAACCCAATTTCATTTGGCTTTATGCTTTGGGATCACTCCTGGTGGAGCTCAGGGGATCATATGAGATGCCAGGGATCAATCACAAGTTGACCACATGCAAAATATTCACTTTATGCACTGTATTCTCTCTCCAGCCACAAGAAGCCAAATTCTGTTTTGGTAGTCAAAGGAATCTAAGCATAAGCAGATACATATGCTGTCTGGTATACTTTTACACAGAGATAGTGTGCTGTTATCATTTCCTTCAAATTTACATTGTCAGCATCCTATAGTCAAACCTGATAATACTGATGGAACAGACTTGCTCTATTAGGAGAAACCACAGAGACAAAGTATCTTGATAGACATAGCAGAATTTTCAAACTCTCTTACAACTCCTAGTGAATTACAGGTACTTACTTGTGCAGGAAAATATTCTTGTTAAGAATGCAAAGCCACAATTTAGCTTTTATCAGTGTGCAGCTACTTTCCCTTTTTCAGAATAATAATTATTTTCTCATGAAATGGCTTTAATTTTTTTTTTTTACTCACTGACCTCAGTTTCCTTTTGCACATTCATGTGCTTCCACATTTATATGACTCATTGATTGCTTCTCATTCTGTCCTAAATTATGAATTCTCTCTAGTGTAAATCTCTCTTTTTGACCTTGCTTGACATTATGGACTTTATTGTTGATCTTTTAGTTCTCTTTTTCTTTGTTTCACTCTTGTAATAATTTTTCTTGGCCACTTGTCATCAATGAAGTAATCCATTCATTGCTTGCACCCGACCCACGTTCATTTTCTGGTACCACATGCTACTGTCAGCATCACTGGGTACAAAAATTAAAAGCTCTAGCATTGCTGGCATGGCTCAGGTATCCTTAGCATTGCAAGGCTCAAGCTCTATCTCGCTTGTACCTTTCTATGAGTCAATGGAGGCTCTGGACGTCCTGAGTATTTCTTGGTAGGTTTACTCTTCCATGAAGCAAACACTGAATGTAGTTACTAGGCACTAAGATTACAGCATTTAACAAAATATCCTGCTTTCATGCCTTAACCTCTCCTAAAGAAACATAGTCACTCAAATCAATGAAAAGAAAATTCCCATATTACATAGCAAAACATGCTAAGGAGAGCAACAGGAAAGACTAAGGTGAACAGTAACACAAAGAAGGCTTTGCCATTTGGGATGTGAGGAACAGAGAAGTCTTCCTTGAAACAGTAACTTATAACTTGTGAATAGAGCCATGGAGGTATTTGGGGAGGAGGGGATAGTGAGGACCTAGGTTCTTAGGTCGTGATGTTTTGGAGCATCATAAATAGGGCTTTTGAACTAGGTTGGTAGAAATAAGGGAAGAGCAGAGGTAGAAGACACAGAAATGATGGGGAGAAAGCTATGGCATACAGGGTCTAGTAGTTCCTTTTAGGGTCCTGACTTTTACATTGAATGAAGCCAACACTTGAGAGTTTTGAAGGGAAAGGAGTGACAAACTATATTTTTTAATCTTTTTAAATTTTTATTAGTGAATCACCGTGAGGTACAGTTACAAACTTATGAACTTTCACGTTTGCATTTTGTTTGCATCCCTCCACCAGTGCCCATTCTCCTCCACCAATGTTTCCAGTTGCCCTCCCACCACCCTGGCCCCAACCCCCACCACCCCACTCTGCCTCTGCAGCAGAGCATTCCCTTTTATTCTCTCTCCTGTTGAGTGTTTTAGTTTGCAGTAGGTATTGAGTGGCCATCATGTTGAGTCTATCGTCTACTTTCAGCACACAGCTTTCAACCCGATTGGGTCCTCCCAACATTCTCTACTAGGTGTTCCCTTCTCTATCTCAGCTGCCATTTACCCCTGCATATGAGGCCAGTTTCCAAGCTGTGGGGCAGAAACAGTGACCAAAGTACAAAGACAGTCTACAGAATGGGAAAGGATATTCATGTATATTTTAATAGACTCTTTTATGCTGCTAGTCTGAAAGGGGTGTGAGAGGTGGCTGAACAGCATTAGAGAGGCTATCATCAGAAACAAGAGAAGAGAAAATGAGGTCTTCTATCAGAATGGGAGCGTGAGAATAATTTCTGGACAAATATTTATGATACAGTCAATAACATTTGATAATAGAACAGTTTGAAGATAAGAAAACTTGGGGGTGCCTTAAGAGATGTTCGATCGAAGTATGGGGATGTTAGAAGTCCATTCTGTGAGATTGGAAAATATCTGCAGGAAGCTGTTACTGAGAAGAGAGTATATTATAGCACTTTTTCAGTTTTTGTTTGGGAGCCACATTCATTGTTGGTCATGGAACATTACCAGCTTGGTGGGTGGTAGGTGTATTGGGGTCATACCTGGCAGTACTCAGGGATGACTCTGTGCTGGGCCTTTAACACAGCATGCATATGTATATGCATATAGCATGAGAAACCATGGTCAAAGATCTAAAATAATGTACACCATTATTATTGAACTAGTGAGTGAAGAATAAGAATTCATCCTTTTATTCTCTATATTTTTTATATTGTTAGACTTGTTTCCAGCACAAACATCTCATTTGTTTTGTAGTTGTTAAAAGAACAGCCTACTGATTTCTGGAGTTCTTGGGTAGATCAGTTTTAAATAAGGTCTATAGTCACTTCACGGTTATACAAATGCTGATCACAGGCATTTTTGTGATTTATGAAGTATATTATAGACACAATTTTCAGCCCACTTCTTGTTTGTGGAAATTAAATAAAATATGGGCAAATAAAATATTTGTTTCAGTTCCTTACTCTGTTTGAAACTAGTATTCGTCCTTATCCATCCAAAGTATTACTGAGAAGTGAAGCAGACACCATAACTCAAGGTGTAATTTGCTAGTGAGTTACCCTCATTGGACTTGGCGATGCTGAAGTCTCCATCAGTCCTCTGCAGATCAGTGGGCCTCATCCCAGGAAAATCTCAGTAGAAATGATCAAACTTTATCTTGTCTGTGGTCACTGAGTGAGCAGAGCATCCCTGCACTGCTCACTACATCCTGTCTGACTGAAATTAATAGACTTAGGTTCTTAGCACCGACTTGCTCTGTGAACCTACACCAGTCATCTGAACTCATTTGCACCTTATTAACTTGGAATGAGAAATGAGGAAACAAATATCAGTTTCCTGCTTGCCTCACAGATAAAATACAGGAGTGTCAGAGGTACAATGATCCCTTAATTAACAGATTTGGGAATTAACTTGGGAAGAGGTACTCTGATACATTTATTTTTTAAATAGCGTTTTTTTGAGAGGCTGGAGCAATTGTACAGCAGATAGGGTGTCTATCTTATACACAGCCCACCCAGTATCAATCCCCAGCACCCCATGTGCCCCCACTGACCCTCAATACCAGTGATCCCTATAAGTAGAGTCAGGAGTAAGCCCTGGACACTTCCAGGTGTGGGACCCACCCCCCAAATAAAAAAAAAAATACCAGACTTGAATATTCCTGTAAATCAGAACTGTCAGCTTTCACTATGTGACAATAGTGCTGTTATTGCATTATTCTCTGTGTCCTTGCAAGGACTAAATGCAGTTTACTTTGGACATCAAAATAATATTTAGGGAGGGTATAAAACTGAAATTTAGAATGACTTAAAGGGGAGTGTCTTTCATTACCTGTACAGTTCATGGGTTTATTTTAAACTTGTTAAGATCTGTTCCTTCTTCCCAAATGCCAGAGCTTTCCTGCTATTACTCTAGCACCTGGCATATAGGTCCCAAATCATTTTCTTGGAGTGACAGGTGTGAAGGGGAAACCAGAACAAAATTTGGTGCAAGTAGATCCCTTTCCTGTTGGGCTATCAATGTCTGAGGGGCCGAAGGCCATGGGGGAGATGCTCCTAATAAGCTCTGATCTCAGGAGTTAAATTTGCCCTTGAGTGAAGATGTGGAATGGAGGTGAAGATGCGGGACCTTCAGCAATTATTAAGTCATCACTAATTACTCATCACAGAGAGATTAAAGTGTTAAAGTGAAGTTGTTCTTCACGGTCTCTTAAGTTGTCCTTTTTTTTTCTTTTCTTTTTGGGTCACACCTGGCAATGCTCAGGAGTTAAGTCCTGGTTCTGCACTCAGGAATTACTCCAGGCAGTGTTTGGGGGACCATATGAAATGCCAGGGATCGAACCCAGTTCAGCTACATGCAAGTCAAATGCCCTACCCGCTGTACTATTACTCCTTGTCCAACAACAAGGACACCACCCATGTGTATCATGTGTTTGACCTGATAAACTAGATAGCTTATCAGCTCAAGCTTCCTTCACACTCCAAGCTTCCCTGTGAGTAAAGAAAATTCCTCTCATCTCCCTGTCTATTGAAAGTACTCCATTGCTTTACTTAAATTTTGTGATCTTGTTTTTTGGTTGACCGCTTCAGTCTCAACAGACTTGAAGGCCTTCTTTAAATTGATAAATGTTAGACGGTTCGTCCACTATTAGATGAACATTAGACAATTCATATCTATGCCCTAGGCAAACAGGGCATTCAAACTCAATACATCAGGATCTTTCACGAGCTCTATTACAGATTCACCACCAGGATCTCACCATTCTACAAGGAATTGATCCTTGACATAAAGATCATTTCACCGAAACTTTTCAATGCCACCCCCGGGAACATCATGCGACAACTAGAATGGGAAGGAATGGGAGTGAAGATAGACAGTCGGCAACTACACCACCTCCGCTTTGCTGATGACATCTTTCTAGTAACACCAAACATTAGCTAAGTGGCACAAATGCTGGGTGACTTTGACCGTGAGTGTGGAAAGGTCAGACTGCAGCTGAATCTCACAAAGACAATGTTCATGAGAAATGAACTAGTTCCTAATGTTCCATTTGCTCTAAATGGAATGAACATCTCCGAATGCAGTGGTTATATGTACCTGGGTCAAGAACTCAACATGAAGAATTACTTGGTGCCAGAACTGCGCAGCAGGAAGAGAACTGTGTAGAACGCCTCCAAGAGCATCGAAGTAATACAGTTTTTGGGTTTTTTTTTTTAGTTTTGGTTTGGGGGATGCTACATCCAGATAGGACCAGCATCCTATCTGCTGTGCTATCTCTTCAACTTATTTTACACTTTCATTCCAAACCTCATTTGGAGGCAGCCAGGAGCCAGGAATGTGATTGTGATACAGTGGTTGACAACTTCCTTGCATGTTTGAGAATTGGGTTCAAGTCCCAGCATTTTACACACACACACACACACACACACACACTCATGCACGCACGCACGCACGTGCACGCACGCACGCACGCATGCACACACACACACACACACCTCATTGGGATTGAAAAATGGAGGAGAAAATTTGGAGGGTATTATGTATCTTTTATCTCTCTATCTTGGATATTAAAGATGTTTGCCTTCAGAAGCTCTTTTTCTCCCTCTGATTGAGGATCACTTTGGAAGTCAGCTGGCATTCTCCCCTGCAGGGGGTGCTGTGCTGTTGATACAGATTTCTACTTGAAACAAGGATTTATTTGTTCCATTTGCTTGTCAGGGTGCTGCAGGGTGTGTATAGTTCTCAGTTCTCACTGATGAAGAGGAACTTTTCACACAAGGCTGCTCCTCCTTGGGAGAACCTGAGTCTGCTGACTAGCAAATGGGAGACTGCACTGGTCTGGTTCTATTACCTCAAGTGACAAGGAGCTTTGAAGCATTTGCCAAAGTTTCAGCATCTCTGTGGAGTTGCCTATAGCCTTATTTTGCTCAATCTTACTTCTTTCTCCTTTCCCCTGGGTGTTAAGTTTGCAAGTACTCCCCAGGGAATTTCCTGCATATAAATCTATGTTGCAGAATTTGTTCCATGGGAAAACTGATGTGTGATGCCTGCTAAAGTTAGGGAGACGAATATTTATGCTCCTATAATTCTTATACTAATTATATTCCTCAGAGAAATTTTGTATATATTTGCATCAAGATGTATGTATGAAAATGGTCACAGCAGTGATTTGTAAGAGGAACTGGAAAACTAAGTATCAGTAGCAAACAGGTAAATTATGGTGAAATCAGACACATATACAAGTAGCGAAAGTGAAAAATGAGTAATATATTTCTATAGTAAGTGATATGGATAAATTATACATATATGTATATATCTGAGGAAACGAAGCAAAACATTGTAGATTTATATAACAATATATTTATGGATAATAAGTATAAATGAATGTATTAATAAGTATATAAGTATAGGTATATATAGGTATATAATAAAGCATATCCATATAATATACCTATATAATAAGATATATACATATATAAAAGATATATGTATATAATTCCCATACATTAAAGAACAATCTTATTTTAGATATGTACATATGCAATTAAAACTAAAAAATAAAAATTAAAAAAAGTAACTGACTAGTTTATATTTTAGGATAGTATCTATTTTTAGAGAAGAGTTACAGTAATTTTAGAATATACATGGAGTTCTAGAGAACAGAAAATTTATATTTTGATACTGAGATTGTGATAATATATGTTTGATTTTAATTTGTGGCTACTGGACTATAATTTTGAGGGGAGAGATCAGAGAAATGCAAGATCAAATTCAAGATATGGACTCAGTCCCTGAGCTCCATCCTGGATCCCCTGATCTGCACTTTCAAACTGACTTACTTTACTTGCATATATAGTGAGTTGGACACTCTGAAAAGGCTTTCCAGAACACATCTATTTTAGTAAGTGCATTTCTAAGAAAAATCAATGGATCTTGAAATGTCATATATGTGAACCACCCTGAAACTAATTTTTTTTTAGTCATGAACTATTTCTTAGAGAATTTAATCTTAAAACTATTTACAAAAAGAGCAAAAAAAATCCTGATTCATGCATTTGATTTTTTAGTTTTTAATCCAATCGCCATGAGATACAGAGTTACAAAGTTATCCGTGATTGCTTTTCAGTCATACATTGTTCCAACACCTACCTGTTCTTAAACCAGCACACATTTCCCATCACCAATGTCCCCAGTTTCGTTCCCACAAACCCTGCCCAGCCTGCCTCTATAGCAGACACTTTTCCTCTCTCCCTCTCTCCCTCTCTTTCCCTCTCTCTTCCTCCTCCCCCTCCCTCTCTCTTTCTTCTCTCTCTCTGTCTCTGTCTCTCTCTCTCTCCTTCTAGGCACTTGGTTTGCAATGAAAAGTTATTTGCAATGTGGTTTACTGAAAGGTTATTATATACCTACTTTACCTACTTTGAGCATTCATTTCTTGTCCAGAGTGATCATTTACAAGTATTATGTTGTAATGTTCCCTTCTCTATCCTGACCACCACTGCTCCCCACATACTTCTGGCAAGCTTCCAATCGTGTACCAGTGCTCCTGGCCCCTGTGTTTTTATGTCCTTGGATATAAGTCTCAGACTATGTGTTTTTTTTTTATCATCATCATCATCATCATCATCATCATCATCATCATCATCATCATCATCCCGTTGATCATCAGATTTCTAGAGCAGTCTCAGTAAGGTTTCCATTTGTTCTAGCCCTGAAATTTTAGAACCCTCTCTTTACTCATCCTTTCCAATGGTGCCACATTGGAGGATCTTTCAGGGTCAGGGGAATGAAAAAAAATTGTTCCCCTATTTTTTTTATATCCCACAAATGAGTGAAGTCATTCCATATCTGTCCCTCTCCTTATTACTCATTTCACTCAGCATGATACTCCCCATGTCTATTTATAAGTGAATATCATGAGTTCATTTTCCTGGTAGCTGTGTAGTATTCCATTGTGTAGATGCACAAAATTTTTTATCCGGTCATCTGTTCTTGGGCACTCGGGTTGTTTCCAGGTTCTGGCTATTGTGAATAGTGCTGCAATGAACATAGAAGTACAGATGGCATTTCTGCTGATGCGCTCACATTTAATGGAAAGATTTTGTTTAAAGCCTTTATTTCGGGATGAGTTTTAACTAAGAATTAGAATACTTTTAAGAATGGCTGTGTCATGCCTAGATGACCCTGTATTTAATGACCCCCCAAAAACCCAGCTTCTGAATATTGGCATACCTCACTGGTGTGAGTACTGTACTCCTGACGGTCTGTAATGGTGGCAAGGTAGCCAACTCCCTAAAACAGTTCAAGGCTAAACGGTGCACAGATGCTAAATGCTTTGTCAGTTGACCAAAATGCCTTTTGGTTGCTTTTGGATTACACAAGTCTTCAGAAACCTGGATCCTTGCTCATCCCCTGTTGGAGGGGGAAGCCTTTGCTCTATCATCACCCATCATCAAACCTTGTCTAAGGACCTGAGAGGAAAAGACTATTTTAATGTATTCATTTATCCTCTCACTTGCTTATTTATTCAACACATTTATCAAGTATCTGTGTGGTATTAGGTGCCGTATTTAGAACAATGAATACAGAGGGGGACAAAAAACAGATGGAAACTTCCGGTTGGTGCATTCAGGAGTTTTCCTGCATGGCGCTGCCTTGGATGAGAATGGAAACAGTGGGGAGGAAAGTCTTGTTTTAGAAACAAAGAAATAGAAAGCTGAAACAAAACATCTCAGACTCAAGGAATCCTTAATGGATACAATTATTTCCATGTTGTCTATGTTCTTTCTAATTTTAATAACATTTTTGGCAGAATGAACGCAGGAAAGCTCCACAGCTGCTGACTTTTCACTCATACCAACCAGCTACTAAACAACCATTTTCAATCCCACCTCCAACCTTTATAGTAGACTGTGCTTCAGAATGTTTTCCAACTTCTTTATGTTTTAGATGTCAGGAGTTTTTAATGTGCAGGGCCAAAGCCTGCTCTGGGGAATAATAAATAAAACGTTGGATGTCAAATGCATGTGGCTGGAATCAGATTGTTCGTCGCCTGGTGAGCGTCCACTCCCTGCATTCCCGTTCCTAACAAGGCCCCAGGGAGTTCCCAGCCATTTGAAAGCAATTTTCAGGGTCAGAGTTTGATGCTAGTTAGTTTAAGCTATCCTGTGCACCCCGTATTTTCTGGGCAAAGGTTTTGATTTCGAAATAGCATCAAATTGTCTACAACTCTGTCTTGGACAGTGGCACCCAAGGAAACACTTTTGTTGGGTGTTGAAGATGAAGATTTCTTTTTTTAAAAAAATTTCTAATTTTCTTTTTTTTTTAAAAAATTTAAAATTTTATTGAATCACTGTGAGATAGTTACAAGCTTTCATGTTTGGGTTACAATCTCACAATGATCAAACACCCATCCCTCCACCAGTGCACTTTCCCCACCACCAATATCCCGGGTATACCCCCCCTTTCCCACCCTCCACCCTCCCCCTGCCTCCATGGCAGACAATATTCTATCTCTACTTTTGGGCATTATATCTTGCAACACAGACACTGAGAGGTCATCACGTTTGGTCCATTATCTACTTTCGGCATGCATCTCCCATCCCAACTGGTTCCTCCAACCATCATTTTCTTAGTGATCCCTTTTCTATTCCATCTGCCTTCTCCTCTCTACTCATGAAGCAGTCTTCCAGCTATGGGGCAATCCCCCTGGCCCTTGTATCTACCATCCTTGGGTGTCAGCCTCGTGTGATGTTATTTTATACTCCACAAATGAGTGCAGTCCCTCTTTGTCTGACCCTCTCTTTCTGACTCATTTCACTTAGCATGATACTCTCCATGTCTATCCATTTATAAGCAAATTTCATGACTTTGAAGATGAAGATTTCTTACTCTTCTGCACGGAGTCCTCAGAGAAACACCGCTCTTACCCATGTTAGGCGTGAATGGGGAAGCAGTATCCTGGTTGGCCATCATTGCCCAAGGATGCTGTTGCTCTGCCAAGTGGAGAGGGAGATGGTTTTGGGTTTGGAAATGATACTGAGAAAACCATTGATCATCTCCTCTCTGTATGTCAATCCTGTAAAGCAGGACGTTCTATTTATTGTGTAGGTCCTGGGATGTCCATTTTAAAAATAAATGTCAATTAAAATATCCTGAGTGCCTAAATACAGAAGAGCTGTTCATAATATGTGACAGTTGTATTTTGAGTCAGATGGCATCATGTTTTTAGCTGAACTGGTAAAATTTTTTAAAATATCAATGAATTTTTAAAACATAATAGTCATCCTGGTCTCTGGTATTTTAGCATCTGGTCTGTAAAATCTCAGTTTTTCTGTCTCTTCTGGAATGGCATACTAAAAAGAGAAGGCCTGGAGGGATTTACATTCTTTATTCTACCACACAAATTAGAAATGTACATATCTAAGTTTAATCTTGGGTAGATTTCACAACTTCTCCTCTATACAACACTTCCCTTCCCCTGCCAACACCACTGCCTTTTCTTTCACTATCACTCATTCTCTCTTGCCCCTGGAAAAATACCTCTAAATCCCTGAACTTGTCAGTTTTCACAAGCATGTAATTTAACTTTAGCTAAATTCTAAACACCGGTAAAAGGTGAATTTGACACGGGAACTGTGAAAGAGTCTTATCTATAGTGACACAACTGCTACTACCTTAATATCTATTAAGTAGCAGAGAATTATAGTGTAACAACTCTGAAATTGCTTGTGACGCCTGCATGAATACCAAATAGATTCGTTATGTTCAGACTTATTACAAAAAGCACTTTCTGAATCCTAAATGATTAAGACTCTTACAAATTAATAGCTACCCCAAGTGAGTTTACTTTCTAATGTACATATATTATTGAGCAATCACAGTTCAGTTAAATGTAGGCAAAGATACAAAAAATATTGCCACTTACTAGAAAGTGTCATTTAGAGCAATAGTATTAATTTTGAAGGCTTTCAAATGAGATTATATTTTAAAAAGCACACCCCCATGTAAAGTGCTACATGTCATTCTCCTCATCACCCTGGAAATGAAAAGAAAAAAAAAACAAAGTGATAAATGTGGGTATTATGCAGAATTTGCCTTTTTGAAATCCCAGTGCACTAGCTGGAATTTTATAGAGATATAAATCACAAAGAAATAAGAAGCCAGTAATGAGATAGAAGTATATTTGAAATATGGATGCAAATTCTTACCACCTGCTGAGCAAAAGTAGTCTGCAGAGACTGTCCTGGAACCCACAATGCCATTAGCATCTTGTAAGCTCTAAATTTGCAGCAGAAGAATAGAGGAATTATGTCTGCAAAATGCCAAAGGCCGCTCTGATTTATCTCTAAGCAGAATGTTTCTGCCACATCTACATAAATATTTTAAAAGGAATTTAATTTTCATTTCAGTCACACAATAAATCTTTTTATTACACACCATCATTTTGTCCTAAATGAGTTGCCTTTTTTATGCAATTTGTGTTCATTCTTCTTTTTTTGTTTGATAAATACAATTTTAATATACAAAAGAACAATGGTTTCATTTGCACAAGAGTTTTGCCTTAGGCTGTTTAATTTTAGCCATGAATTCTATTTACTTTAGTACAATTTATACTAAGACTACCAGTTGGCTCATGTCTAACGTTAGCACTTATTTTAGGACTGCAAGAAATTACAGAGATCAGGGTAACGAGAGGATAAGAGTTCAAGTAACATGCCAAATCAACATCCATTCTATTTGGATATGGCTTTAGATGCTTTGGCTACGAAGGTCTGCACACAGGTCTCCCATCTTATTGGCACTGTGTTTCATGACTGGCATGTGAGAATGGTGGCTGGCAAGTATGATGGATCTTGCCTTGCTTAAGTTTCAGGAGTCACACTGACTTCTAAGCTGTGCTGATGCAAACTCTAAAAGCAATGGTCAATCATTTCCATCCTCCAGAGGACAAGAAAAGGTTATACCTTTCTGAAACTTTATTTTATTTAATATATTTATTTATTTATTGGTTTGGTTTCTGGGATACAGCTGGAGATGCTCTAGGTTTACTCCTGACTTTGCACTCAGGGATCACTTCCAGCAGCTCAAGGGAACTATACGATGACAGGGATCGAATCAGGGTCAGCTGGGTACACATCAAGTGCCCTACCCACTGTACTATCTCTTCAGACCTCCTTTTGAATACATTTGTTAGAAAACTGATAGGACTGAGCCCTGCAAATGCAGTGTGGATATTTTTTTTGGAACCAGTTCATCAAACATACTCTCTAGTTGTGCTCAAGATATTAAATTTGCCATTTGCTGATAGGTCACCCAGCTGGTGTTTTGGTCAATTGCAACTGCAATCTCTGCCAGTATTGTCTCTGTTTAATGAGTATTTTATGCCATAGTTTTAACTTTAAAATTCTGACATAATTGAGAGCTCATGTTTGAGGGTAAATGTACCTACAAGAGCATAATGCTATTATCAGACTATTACAAATCATTGTGACTTTATCAAAGTTCATTGAAAATAAAATTGACTTTGGGTGAGTAAGATGAAAAATATGTCCTTATCATTTTGAAGCAGTAATAGGATTTCCTCTCATTCTTGTTTGTATAGTAGAAAAATCCAGTATTGTTCTACTGATTAAGTCTTGATTAAAATAGAAACAACATTAGCAGCCTGCATGGGTTATTATGAAAATCAAGCACAATTCAAAACTCTATGTAGACAGCTATAAAGGGGGCGAAAATTCCCCCCCTTTGATTCCTTGGTACCATCTCATTCCCTCTCTCTTTCTTAAAATCTCATACTATATTATCAGTTCATTATGGCTATTGTCAGTTATTTGATTTATTCTGACAGTTTCCAAGAGAGTGTGTGGCACATACTATGCATTTTACGAGTGATTAAATTATCTTCACATTTAAATGAGGAACTACTTTGCTAAGCACCAATGATCTATCTTTCCGCAAACCCTTTCATGATTTAATTTAAATGTATAGCATAAATTATTGTTTGCTTACACATGGATTTTATGTCTCTAGTATGGTAGACTCATAACTAATAGTTATCATTTCAAGCTCTGAATCCTCCAAACTTACTTCTGTGACATTGTGTCTTACTTTCCACACTATTATATGTTCACAGCGATAGCCCATAAGTAGCTATTGAAAATGTGGTGAGGTATGCAAATATTCACTGGAGTGGCACATATTGAATCTCAAAAGTTCCTAAATCAAATGTCATTGTTATTATTGTTATTAGTATGAACATCAGAGATTTTGACTTATATTCAATCCAGTTTCCTACCAACTCCCTTAAAATGGTAAGATTATCTGCCTTTAAAAGTTAGTCACAAGTTTCTCTTGTCAGTATATATTCCTTTATATATTTAAGCTATTTTAAGTTCCCCAGCATCCCAGCCACAGACCAACTTGTCAGATCTAATATTCACTGCAGTGTGTGGGCTGCCACAGGATTCCACAGTGAGAAGAAGGTAAATAGCCTTCTTTATGATCACATTCCCCAGGATGTTCTTTTATACTCAGAAATAATAACAGAAAATATTTCATCTTTCACTTTTGTTAACTCTGAGGAAACTGCCTTTTCTGTTCTGATTACCAAATCTCCTATTTGTTCTTTTCTTTTTCTAGAAAGTTGAAAAAGAGATGGCTTTCTAACAAGGGGAAAACAGAAGAGGGACTCAAACAGGTCACCTTCCTTGATAAAGGTAACTAGGGGAATAATCGTATTGAGTGTCTGAAATGAAATGAATGACAGATGTGTGAAAAATTTGGCCAACATCTTACCTGCAGCTTTCTGATGTAGTTAAGTGAGGTGGAAGCAGATCTTTTACATTTCTTGCCCCGGGTTTAAGAGAAGGTTGACTTGTACAATTTTGATAAATCTTCAAATTGTGCTCTGAGATCAGGCAAAGATAAATCAATATGATAGAAGCGCATCGATTGTAAATATTTTCATTTCACAGAATGCTCATATTTTTAGATTTTTGTCTTCCATTCCTCATTTTGCATTTAATATGTAAAGACAGCCTTTTGGGGGCTTGATTTTTGAATGGGCTGAACTTTGTAAAATAAGGTTTTTCATTATTAACTCCATTATACTCATATCCCAGAGCTAGCATGCAGAAAAAGCAACCTGATTACTTAGAGCACAGTTTTTCAATTTTGAAATTACTAAAATTTTGGAACACATGATTCTGGGGAAATGGCCTATGTATTAAAATAATGTTTAGCATCATCACTGGCCTCTATCCATTAAATGTCTGTCATGTCACCCAAAAGTTGTGGAAGACAGAAAAATGTACAGAAATTTTCAAAGGTCCACTTTAGGTGAGGTAGACGCCATTATATTCTGAGCACAAAGCTTGAAACTTTGCATGTAGTTCTTGCAGTAATCCTAAAAAACGTAGGCATCATTGTTTTCAATCTTATCAGTGAAGAATTTAAAATCCAGATGGCTTAAGTAATTTCTCTATGGTTACACAGATACCAAATGATCAACTCTTTTTGCTTTACTGTGTTGTACATTCTGATCATTATTTTCACACAGAAGCTGAATACTAAATTTTACATTTGCAGCTATAAAAAAAGTCACAATTCATAGAAGAAAAAGAGGTATAAATTTCAGATAATTTTAGTTTATAATATAGTAAGAAAGGAGATATAGTGACTATTATAAAACAAAATGAGAATGAACATGAAAACTATGAAAAATTTAAAATACACTAATTAATACTTATGTGAAGACTCCATTTTGATAATAATTCCCTTTAACATATTGATTTTCTTTTTCTAACATCATTATATTACTCAGATTGGAAAGACTAGGGGGACATGAAAACCAAATCTTTTCCTGAAGCAGGAAACTGCATTAGATAAAGGACTTATACTATCTATAGTTTGCTTCTCAGTATTGTTTCAGTGTTAATTTTGCAATTTTGATAGCTATCTGATTGCTATGCAAGATGTTATTATTGGGGTTAGATGGCTGAAAGGTACTTGGAAAATTTTTATCTTTGCAGTTTTTCACTATGTGCAATATTAAATAAAAATTAAGCATATAAGTATAGAGGCCATAGAAAAATTTAGTAAAGGGTCAAGGCACTTACCTTGCTTGCTATGGACCCAGTTTGATCCCTTATACTACATGACTACCATCCTCAGCATCACAGGAGCAAGAAGCCTCTGAAAACTACCAGGTATGGTACAACCTCTCTCCACACAAATAAAAATGGAGTGATAGCACAGCGGTTGGGCGTTCGCCTTTCACGAGGCCGATCTGTGTTCGATTCCTCCGCCCCTCTCGGAGCCTGGCAAGCTACGGAGAATATGGAGCCCGCACAGCAGAGCTTGGCAAGCTACCCGTGAGTATTGGATATGCCAAAAACAGTAACAATCAGTCTCTCAATGAGAGATGTTACTGGTGCCCACTCGAAAAAAATCGATGAGCAACGGGATGACAGTGATAGAAAATAAATTTATAATTAATTAAAATTACATTAATAATTAGGGGATGGGTTTTTATTCGTATTGTGTTATCCAATAGCATATTTGTTATGAGCACACATTCTACCTATTTCAATTACATAAACTGGCGATTGATTATATCTAATTATAAGGCATGCTGCTAGACCTTTGTATATTTAATTGGATAAATTCCTGTTTCTCTTTCTTTCTATCCCTATCCATTTTCTGTTCATCTTTGTCTAATCATGTCTTTTGGTATATGATACATGCACACCTATTCTTAGAGCTTTTTGCTTTAAAAAGGGGTTTGAAGTCAAACCTTAGCTTTGGTTTAAAACTCTCAAGTGTGAAACGAGTGTTTAAGAGCAGTTAGAATAAGTTTCAATGGCCAAACGGATTTAGTATTGCATTATTCAGCCATCCAACTAATGTGGGTTTCTTAGGCAGATGAAAGATTACGGAAGGTTGTGCCCATAATGAGAATGAGTCTACGTACCTAATGTTCTAGAACTACCATTAGGAAATGCAAGTCTATCACTGCTCTACTCTGCCGAGATATTTTCTCCATAACTTCTAGTGTAGAAAACTTAGAGTACAAATAACTTTGTTTGGAAGTTTAGGGTTCCTTCCTCAGCACATGTTAAGCTCCATAAAAATTTCAGCCTCTGGGGACTGGAGCAATAATAGAGGGGGTAGGGCCTTGCATAGGGATGACCCAGGTTTGATCCCCAGCATCCCATATGGTCCCCTGAGCACTATTAAAGTAATTCTTGCGGGCAGAACCAGGAGTAACCCCTGAGCTTCGGCAGGTGTGGCCCAAGATGCAAAATTAAAACAAAATAAAGTTAAAAAAAACTCAGCATCTCTCACAAGTGTTGTCAGTTAGTCTGCCCTTAACCACGGTTTCCCTACCACACTGGAATCACTACCTAGGTTAATTCACTTAATGACTGAAAGGAGATTTAATAATAAAATACTGGTTTTGTGTACACATGAAATGTGAAGGTTGGTTTTAAAAAATATTGAAACTATCTGAACTTAACAAAGTTTCTAGGGAATTCACCTTTAAAGACTTTTCTGCGTGACCACATCTCAAAAATACTTAAAAGTTGTGTTTTATGTTTTTGATTGTGTGAATAACATTGTTACATTAATTTGATTGACTGCAAGAAGATAGCCCAAATACAGATAGAAAATAGTCGTTCTTTTATGACAACAAAGGGGTAGATTTCCATGCAAAATAGCTGTTGATGCTGGTTGGTGTACTATAGCCTTAGAATTAGAGGCAGGATTTTTGTATTACATAACAATATTATTTTTGGCTGTGACCACTGAGATTCTGAACAATTTCATATTTGATGAGGTGAACTATTTCTCTTCTTTACCTTTCTAAGTAAACATAAACAATGATATTTGTATTGGATTAGTCATACTTTACCCTTTATTTTATTACTGACTACCTGAGTACCTTTGTGTATCTGTTATCTTTCTTTCTTTTTTTACTTCCTCAGAGCTTTGAATATATTTGATTCTATTTATTTTGATTTTCATGATTCCCTCTTGTAAGATTCTCCTTGGTATAATTCTAATGTTACTCCTTCAGTTAAAGTCAGAATTGATATTTTAAGGAACCAGAATAAAATAAAGACAAAATTCACTTATTTACTTAGTATTATTGGAGGGCAGAGAACATTCCCAAAGATCTTGTTATTTAAAAAAAGCAAAATTCCTTCATCCATAATCATCTTCTCCACCCCAAGCCAATTTCCAAGTCACTTTTTCTTTAAACAATAAGTTGGACATGAAGAGCTTTCTATGAACCATGTAGGAAACTTCTGCAAATCTCTGCGCCTGGTTCTTATGCTATTATTAGAGTTTTCAGTCTTCCAACTAAAGTACATGTACCACTGCCAAGATCCTCATTTTCAAAATAATGTGATCAATGTGATCCTTTTAAGATACATGAAAGAAGCTTTTTAAAGGAGTGCATCAAGTATCCAGGGATAACTCAGTGAGAGAGCACTTCCCTTGCAAGAATGAGCATCTGAGTTTTGTCCCTGAACAGTTGCACATACCCTGATATAATCATGTTGACACTGTATTTTGGGATCCCTGAGAGTACAACAGAGTATATGATTTCCAGCTTTGCACTACAGCAAGCATCTGGGGATACTACAATACTATAACATGTGACCCAGAGCAAGATAAATCTAAAATGTGCAATTCCCAATCACCGCAGGAGTAACATAAAGAGAAGGGAACAGGATAGAAATGAAATGGCATATTAAAAAATAAAGAATGTACATGTATTTTAAAGCATTTGTAAATTATTCAGAACTAGGGCAGGGTTATTCCTGGAAATGGCCACAAAGAACAAAGGGCTCCCAAAATCCTTGAGGTACAAATTGAGCCCATACCACTAGGACATATTAGAGCTTTCCGATGTGCTTGTTCTGAACCATGACCCATGATATATGGGGCACAATCTTCCCCAAAGGATGGATATTTCTGATATCAGTTGTCCTGCTAAGAGGCAACTCTTAAGATAGAAAATAAGACTTTGGAACCAAAGTTCCCCTGTCCCTCAATAGAAAAAGGAGTGGTTTCCTTTACTGAGAGTAATCCTTTCTTGAATTTGGAGCCTTGAATTAGGAATTTATGATATGCTCAAGGATGAACTTAGATAATAAGAAAGATGATCTTTGCCAAGTGGATGTAGTTGCAATTAGTTAAATTTTGCGACAGTACTTTGGGACTAAGTGGGTTCTTGGCAGAGGGACTGTCTCCCAAAGCCTGAATTGGCCTCTCTGGTATTGTCTCCATTAAGCTGTGTCCCCGGGTTCTGTGTGTTGGGGTCTCTGTGTGTAGACTAAAAATCAGTGTCTCACACCTGTGAGAAATGCACGCTACAACTGAGCCCTATTACCAACACAAAGTAGTGTAAAATTTGATTGAAATAAAAATCTTGGCCAATTAAACTATAGCAGCTTAAGGAAAGAAATAAATTCTAGGGATACACAGAAATAAACTCTAGAAATAATAGCTTTGTCCCCACATAAGAGTAGAAGCTATAATAGCCGGTCATTTCTTATATCTGAAGATTTTTCTTTCAGTTGCCATCCTTGGAGAATTTGGTTTGACTGTATTGCTATAGGTTTCTTAAAATAATTCTATCCACAATTAAGAACTATTTTCCCCCTAAAACTGAGATGGATACGATCTACGATCAGTTTGTATCATCTAAATTCTTTTAACACCCTCAAAAAGGACCCTATCTTCTCTCTCTCTCTCTCTCTCTCTCTCTCTCTCTCTCTCTCTCTCTTTCCCGCTCTTTCTCTCTCTCTTTCTCTCTCTGATGCATTTGTTCTCAAATTCATCAGCACCATTCAATTACTTTTACAACATTCTCCCATCTAGTTCCTCAATTTCTTAATTTCTTGTTAGGATACGTGATGCATTAGGTTTTTGGATCAGAGGCAGAGGTTAGTCTAATTAGGATAATTAAAGTCATTCTTTCATTCTCAAGTTTTATTCAGGGACTTAATTTGGTATTTTGTTTCTACTTTCTCTTTTTCTATTTATATTGGAAAATGCTGAGCCAAAGACAGAACAAGGCTGTACTTCATAATTAGCTAGTTTCTCCATCATTTCATTTTTTTTTTTAATAAGGAGCATACTTCTCAGTGATGTGGGGAGAGGGTGTCCAGGGGCCGCTGCTAATGTAAAAAACTAAGGCATGCCTAGGAGCATGTGCACTTGTGGGCTCTCCAGGCGGCTCTGTCTCACCGCCTGCGTTCGGTGCTTCGGATCCGCTGTGTATGCCTATTGGTTCGGAAGGAATGAGGACCAAGCTGGTTGCTGATTAGTTATCGTTTATTCAATCTTCCATCTTTCTCATCTCCCGCACTCCCAGCTCCGGCCTCTCTCTGGATCAACTGCAGCCTCTCTCTGGCTTCTCTAGTCTCTCCTCCTACTGTCTCCCACCTTGCCCTCTAGGCTACACCCAGCCAGGTAGCAAAATCAACATAAGAAAGCCCTTCCTGAGGGCAGGGCATTCCAAAGCCCTTCCTGACTCTTAAAGTTTTTTTTTTTTTTCTTTCCTTAGTCCAAACACTTATTAACATCTTAATACTAGTTATTTTTGTATAGACATAGCAAGAGATACATTGAAATTTGCAAGGCAGTTCTCCTGGCAATATTTTGCCACAGGCTCAGACTACAGCACTCAGGCCAGATTAATCACTCTAGCAGGGTCCAAATCTAGTTATCACTGCTTGGATCATGACAGCATTTGTCCATGATCAAGCTCTTAACTTATAGTTAAGCATTAGGCACTTTGGCCAGGCCCATCTCGATGCCAGGGTAGCACACAACTCACCAATTGCCCTGGGTCCGTCTCGTCCCTCGTCAGGACCCTGCTTTTGGGGGTGCTAGGAAGTAAGGGTAGCTGAGGCTCAGGTCGAGAGAACAGATGCCCGGGAGGAAAATATCATGTAGAATCAAATGACTCCCAGGTTATAAAAGCATAGCATTTGCTAAGCCTTCCTGTGTCCATACAAAAAGGACATTGCTCTGAATAAACTATGCAAAGGACTCAAGGAGAAGAGAAAAACAGTATTTACAAGTCAAAGGAACACTAAGAAAGAAGCTACAAATAAACAAAGAGCAATGGGAGCACTGTGATGGGAGTAACCCAATAAACCTAAACTACCTGAGGCTATGTAATCCTACAGAGCATGCTTCTCAGTAATGTGGGGAGAGGGTGTCCAGGGGTCACTGCTAATGGTCCTGAATCTGGTGGTTTGGGCTCAATGGTTCCATGCTTGGGCACAGCGGCATTTGGCATTTGGGGGCCTTCCAGGGATACATTTCTCCAGGGAGCTTAGGGGTCCATGTGATGCCAATGATTGAATTCAGGCCATCTACATGTTAGACATGTGCTCTATCTATTGAGTTATACCTCCACATTTGCAGTCTCATCTCTCATTTTAATTTTTTTTCTTCTGATAGCCAAGAAGCAGTTGAGAAAAACAAACTTAGTACCATAATAATTCCACACTGTTTGACATTTTCCAGTATGTATTAGAACTGCCTGGCCTAAGGGGCTGACTAATATTTAAGAAATTTTGTGATGTGAATATTAAACTATTAATTGCTTTATATTAGCCATTGGAATAAACGGGATTGATCACCAATCAGCTTGGTGACTCTGTTCTTAGCTAGGAACTAAGGGGAACTGAGTCTTAAGTCAAGTAAATATGACAGATGCCCAAGAATAAATACAATTCAGAGTCAATTAACTCCCAATTTACAAAAGCATAGCATTAACTGTCTTCCTGTGTCTATACAAAAAAGGCATTGCTCTAAAGTGAACTATGCAAAGGACATAAGGGAAAGAGAAAGGTAACATTTCACTTACATATACAAAAATCCAGAGATCTCTGAATAATCTGACTTTACAAGTCACAGGTTCTGATTAGGAGAAACTAGTGATTAAGTCTGTGGAAGCAGAGCACAAAGGAGAAGTGAAAGATGAATACTGAGGAAATGGGAGTGTTTGGGGAGCATTGTGATGGATGTTACTCAATAAACCTAAGCTCCTTGCTTGGGAGGAGAAAGGGTGGAGGAGAAAGGACAAACCAATGTTATCCTACACGTTTGGCTACCCCTCAGGTAAAATTTATTGTCCTTTGTCTGAGAATTTGTAGGTATTTAACTATCCTTTGCTTTGACAATGTATTTGGTTTAACAAACCCAAACTTTCTTGATGACTACATATGTATATAGGTGGTGAGGTGGGCTAGTAGGGGAGTTGGAGATTTGATTTGAATTGGTTTGTGGAGTTTCATCTGAGATAGTTTCTGTTCTCAACTTGGTTTCCTTATGATATAATTTCTCATCTTTCAGCTTGCCTTTAAACATTTTTGCTGAAAAATGGGTATGTTGCAATTGAGTAATAGGATCTGTGATTAATATGGCTATAATAGAGGGAGACATTGTGTTAGTCTGGATGAAGATGTGTTGTGTGTAATGTTTCTCTAATCCTAGGGACCAAAGATTTCATTCTGTCAAACATCATGATTTTTGTCTCACCGGTTATCTTTGGGTTTATCTAAGATCATTTTCTCAGGAATAATGTGCTCGTTGGAGTTGTTTCATGTGGAATGTGCCATTATTATCCTAGAGATTGATTGGTGTCATGATACCATGTAGGGGAGGGAAAAGATTCTCAAAGTGTTTATTAGTATTCTAATTTAGAATTGCTTGCTTACAAGTTAGGAAGTATTATTCCTCTCCTTTGCTTGATGGGGTACTTTCTCATTTCTCTCTCACATTTCCTAAATAAAACTCTTTTATTAAAAGGAAAAAACAAAAGTTAAAATTAAACCTCAGTTGTTTAGTGGTTTTTATGTGTCCTTGGGCTGTACATGCACAATAGATTTTTTTTCCTTTTGTATATAAAGTGAAATAGAAAGAGACCTCTGGAGTCCAATAATTCCCCTGCTCCCGATCCCAGCATTTTGTAAAATCAGTTCTCTTGGAGAGTAGACCTTTACTCTGGTGAATGTTTTTGGCATATTTTAAAGTGATTAATTTTCTCTTTCCCATGCCCAAAACACAAGAGAACAGTTCTTAGACTTAACAGGAGAAACTGGCAGGTCTGTGAAAGTAAACTGTCTACATGGGCCACTATCCTCTAAGTTTGGGAGGGTTCTCATTGTAAAGTCGTCTATGCTCCAACTCTAGTCATTTTAGTTCTCATTGTAGTCTACATTCCACCTCCAGTAATTTGTTAAAATTGATATTTAAATATATTTACTACTTTACGCAAGGCTGGAGCGATAGCACAGTGGTTGAGCTTTTGCCTTTCACGCGGCCAACCTGAGTTCGATTCCTCTGCCCCTCTCGGCAAACTACTGAGAGTACGGAGCCTGCACAGCAGAGCCTGGCAAGCTACCCATGCGTATTGGATATGCCAAAAACAGTAACAATAAGTCTCAGTGAGAGATGTTACTGGTGCCCGCTCGAACAAATCAATGAGCAATGGGATGACAGTGACAGTGACTTTATGCAAATGTTGTCAAGTTTATATACTCAAACTTGATAACATGCTTTGATCTTCTCTATTTTCTCTCACCTGGGTTCGATTCCTCCATCCCTCTCAGAGAGCCCAGCAAGCTACCGAGAGTATCTCGCCCGCACAGCAGAGCCTGGCAAGCTACCTTGGCGTATTTGATAGGCCAAAAACTAACAACAAGTCTCACAATGGAGACGTTACTGGTGCCTGCTTGAGCAAATCGATGAGCAATGGGATGACAGTGATTTTCTCTCCAGAACTGTAAGTGACATTTTATGTTGTAACTTAATTTTCCAATGAGTCTATGAAAAGTTGTTAAATTTTTATTTCTTCATTTGTCTCTGAAGGATAAGGTAATGCCTTCTGAGTTCTTTATATGTTGAGGCTTAAATTCTCATAATTTTTATTTTACAGTAACATCTGAATGTATACTGAGGCTACTTATATTTAACTGTCAAATACATTGGTAGTCCTAGAACTACCAATACAGTATAGTGGGTAAGGTGCTTTCCTTGCATGCAGCAGACCTGGGTTTTATCGTTGATACCACATTTGATCTGCTGACTCCTTTCAGGAGAAATCTTTGAGTTCGGAGTCAGGAGTAAGCCCTGGGCACAGTGAATGTGGCACTCACCAAAAAACAAACAAAAACAATAACAATTCATTCATGGGCTTGTATTTTATTCCTCCAATTTCCATAATTTCTGCTGAAAAAAAATGTATCTTTAATTGCTTACTCAAACCTTCAGGATTTTATGCTTCGATGCTCATTCTTTGTTGATGGTATTTAGTTCTATTTCACTAAGAAATTTGAAGCAACTGGCAGAAAACTTCATAAACTCAGTACAATCAACAATTTGCCTATGTTATAACGTATTGTATCCTCTTATCATAGACACAATCATCCTCTTCCTCTGTACTTCATTCCCTTTTATGTCACCTTTTTATGTCCTTTTCTAGTCAAGATAACCACAGAAGAAATTCCCACATCATTTTTTTTGAAATCTTAATTTTTTTCTCTCTTTAAGGTAATTTCCACCAGTACAGAACATTTGATCTAATTTTTTCATAAAAAGTAAGACTCGGATCTAAACTACTATCTTTCCTGAATTTTTGATCGTTTTTGAATACAAAGCTGAAAACTTTCGTTCTCTTACTCCCTATTTTACGATTCTTACAGAAACACATTTACATCTGATGTCCGTTTCCACAATTCCACTAAAGTGACTCTTGTCCTATAATCGTAACCATAATAGTCATCAACTGCTTGATCATGATTTCTCCTTTTCATTGCTCAATCCACCCACTCATATAGGTCTTGGGGAAGTGCCTCTCTTTGATTAATGGAAAGTGGAAGAAGGGATTTTATACCAATTATGAGCCAAGACCATTCCATTTTCTATCATTCATTTTGAGATTCTTAACGGTATTAAAGCTCCCAGCATGTATATTATGATAATAGTGTGTTATATTGCTTAAATTTCTACTTTTCTGTGAGTAGTAGGTGAATTCCCACTCTTCCAAGAATAGAGTATTCCAGTTGCATCCATACCTCAAATATAGATACTTAAATATATTCACTGTCTAGTTATAAGAATTTGAACCCTGTGATATTTCCCATGCTATCTGTAGAAAACAGTCTTATTTCTGTGAAATTATAGATTTTCCTTGAGAATTATTTTGGAGAAATAACTTTTTATCATAAGAGTTAAGGATTTGTGACTAATTTCACCTTTATCTTTATATTTATTCTTTAGAAGAAAGAAAAATGATCTCATAGGATAGCATCTGTTTAATATTGGTTTGATAAAAATTCAAATTATTAGTTTTATATAAATTTGCTTTCCAGGTCATCATCTTCTCTTCCTCTTCCTCCTCTTCTTCTGCTTTTCTTCTCCTTCTCCTTCTCCTCCTACTCCTACTTCTTTCTCATCCCCCCTCCTCTTCCTGCTCCCCCACCCCCTCTCATCTTTTAGGCACTGTGGTTTGCAATATCATTACTAAAAGTTTATCATGCATATGACTTTACTTACTTTTAGCATTCTGTTCTTGTCCAGAGTGATCATTTCCAATTATCCTTGTCATAACAGTCCCTTCTCTGCCCTAACAGCACTGTCCCACAACTTATTGCAAGCTTTCTGACATGGACCAGTCTTAAATTTCACTTTAAGACTGGTGAATACCCAAAACTATTTTTCATTAAGCTAGTTAAGTATTATTAACAATAATACTTAACTAGCTTAAGTATTTTTCATTAAGCTAGTTAAGTATTATTAACAGAGAAACCAACATTTCATTTCTCGTGATTGGTTAGTAAATATTTGGCAGAGTTTTGGATGACAAATGATCAAATCATTAACTAACAAATTATTTGCTTTTAGGATGATGATCTAACCTTGCATTTTGTTGATTCTTCTAAGAAAAAGAAAGGTGATTTAATTTGAGCCTCAGTTAAATCCTGAAATGATGTCAATAGGAAAATACTTTTCATTAAAATAGAGATGGGCAAATAATTTAACAGACTGGAGTGGAAGGGATATTTTATTGATTGAGAAAAACGGATACTTCACATTAGGAGAAGAGGCAAGAAGTGGCATCAAATGAGATAGTTACTGTAAAAAGAGTCCATTGAAACTAGAACATATGGAGGATAATGTATGCCATATTCAAATTAGTGCCAGATTTTTGTGGTTTGTTGGATGCCTTTCCATAGATTTGAGAAAGAAAAAGAATACAGCTGCTAAAACTCCCCTCTTCACCTTGACTGAGGAACTCTCCAAGAGAGCAGATGGTTCTGTTTCAATTCATGAATTACTGTCAAGGGATCTCAAGCTGCCATGAGCAAGAAGAATTAACAATCCTCCGTAGAGGATTGTTATATTTTTATTACTACTGGTATAGCCACATCTATAGATTTCTGCTGGGATTAGGATTATTATTAACAAAACTCTAACTTGAAAGCAAAGTAGCAAAAATCAGAAAATTATATCTACTGAGGGTCTTGCGCATCTTTTAAGACCTTAGTATTTCTCTATTAGTCATCAGCAAAGAGCAAGATGATCCATTTCTGGGCTTTATTTATTATATAGTCTTAGAGCAGAGAGTCTCTTGCCTCCGAGTCTGGCTGTCTTCTTTGAGGCCTCTCGGAGAGGGTGGGATTCAGTTTCTTTCCCCGCCTGAACAGAGCTCCCACAGCGAAAGACCTCTGGAGCCTAGCTACAGCCATGCTCAAGGCCCCACTCCACACATTCAAACGAGCCCCATACATGAAGGAACCGGCAGAGGAACCCAGGTGTGTGGGACCTGGGGCTGAGACCTCCAAGCCTGCTCAGATAGGGACTGGGCCGCTTCCACCCAGATTCCCCATTCTCCAGTAGCTAGGCGATCACACCCAGGGACTGCCCCTGGCGCCGTGTAATCCTACCAATGGCCAACATCCAGAGACTATAAAACCAAGCTTCTGGACACCTTATAGCCTACTTCTCCCTCTGGGAGAAACTGGCAAAGTAGCGAGAATTTCCTGCCCACATGGGAGAGTCTCGAAAACTCCCCATGGTATTCATATGCCAAAATCAGTAAAATGATAGATCTCATTCCCCTGACCCTGAAAGAGCCTCTAATGTGGCACCATTGGAAAGGACAAAAGAGGCTTCTAAAATTTCAGGGCTAGGACAAATAGAAACGTTACTGAGACTGCTTGAGAAATTCGACGATCGACGTGATGATGATGATGATGATGATGATGATGATGATAGTCTTAGAGCAGACTTATTGATAAATGTTTTATTTGTTTAGACCTTTATCAATTTTTGAAAGCTATAAGTGCCAGTATTATTTTGTTGATTATAGTGTTCCATCTGAATTTGTTGCCTTTTTATTATGAAGGTAGATAAGTGCAAGTTTGGGTTTGACCTTGATTATAATGTATTTTATTCTAATACTCTGGCTCATAATAGAGTATTTTCTATTTGAAGGAGCCAGGGTGAGTTAATTTGGGTCACTGATCTCTTCATGTAATGTAGAACCAGATCAAATTTGCCCTCAAAACCCCTAATATACGATATATATTATGTAATAATATACTTTTGTTGTATTGATTAGACCATCTTTCAGTTACTTTTTAATTAATCAGTTTTAGTTATAATCACTTTCAATAGTTAGAGCTGATTTTTTTTTCTTAGAATCTTGGCCAAATATCTTGGCTACTTTTTATAGAATTTAATGATTAGAATATGCTTCAGTGACCATTTTTAACATTTTCAATTGCAAAGTACTGTGGACCATTAGCTTTCAAAACCAGAAATATTATGTAGGACAAAGTGGTCCAGAGTAAAGTTTTTTTCATAATTTTGAAAAGTCAGTGTTTGATAGATTCTTAATGTCTGCAAGTGGAAGACAGAAGGGCTATTTTAGAAAGCACATCTACTTTTTACTTCTGCAGAATTTAGTCCGGGAAACTATTTCACAGCAAGTGTTTTGAAGCCCATTACTTTTTGCTGACATGAAAGGTGGAGTGGTCATGTGCAAATAACAGGGGCTTTGAGTCAGTCAGATACGCTCTATTCTCTTTCATTTGTAGTTGCTTGTGAGGCACTTTCCCAAACTTGAAAAATGGGGAGAAGAGTATATTCCTTCTGGTTTTGAAGTGTTAGTGTGTGAAAAAAAAATTTAGGTTGCCAGAATTCTTGGATTTTTACCTGTCCAGTGATGGACACTCGCTAAAGGCAGCCATTGTTAGTATTTATTTTTTCTTTTTGGGTCACACCCGGTTATGCACAGGGATTATTCCTGGCTCTGTACTTAGTAATTACCCCTGGCAGTGCTCAGGGGATCATATGGGATTCGGGAATCGAACCCGGGTTGGCTGCGTGCAAGGCAAATTCCCTACCCACTGTGTATCGCTCCAGCCCCACCATTGTTAATATTTTCCCATCACACTTAAGGATAACCCAACCCTCTTCATTTTAATGACCACAGAATATGCTTGGGGAATAATAATGTTAGATAAAAGGCGAGACCAGAGTAGGAAAAAGAAACAAAATTATGAAAAACAGAGTTGGATCAAATATTTAGAAAATTGATTTCTTGATTTGGTCCTGTAACTTCTGAGTTATATAATCTCAACACACATCATTTATTTTTTCCATAATTGTAAAATGAAAAAGACAGACTAGATCATCTGAAATCTGCTCTGGAAAACACTGATGTCAAAAGTTATTTCAAGAATGAGAGTTACACAGCAATGGAAAACAAATTATCCAATGCTTCCTTTTCAGCAGGTCCGACTTTAGTGGGGAGAAACTCCAAATAATAATAATAGTGAGGGGTTTTTTGTTGAAATATTGAATGTAATAAAAGTAAAGTGAAAGTAAAGTGAAATTTATCAGTTACACAGGCGGGGTGGGGGCTGGGGAGGTAGGGGGTGGGGGGAGGTATACTGTGATTCTTGGTGGTGGAATATGTGCACTGGTGAAGGGATGAATGTTTGAGCATTGTGTAACTGGGACTTAAACCTGAAAGCTTTGTAACTTTCCACATAGTGATTCAATAAAAGAATAAATTAAAAAAAATAAAACACATGTCTTACAAAAAAAAAGGAATGAGAGTTACAAGTTTACATTATTAAGTGACATGTTAAACTGTAGTTTAAAATGACTTTGGAAAAGGTATGTGGAACTTTATATAAATCAATTTTCAAAACACTTGATAAGAACATCCGTTTTTCAAAAAATCTGTCTTTCAAGGCAGGAAAGATGGTATAGGGGTTAAGGTATAGGCTTGGCTTTTGGTTAACTATGACTTGATCCATAATTGTTCCCCCAAGCAAGCTTGAATTCAGTGCTAGGAGCCTCCAAGCACCACTGGGTACGTTTGGTTCATCCTGAGCACTGGTGGGTCTGAAAAGGACCGCATCATCAGGTCCTCATACTGAACCCATGGGCCAGTTTACAGAGTATCAAGTACAAGCACCTAACATCCCCTTCTCCTGAAACAACCAAGCCAAAAAATTCAGAAAGAACCTAAAATTTATTTGACCCAAGGGAGCATTTTTTGGGTAATGGTTTAGACCCAACACCACTGCCATGGCCCCACACCAGGGAACCAGCTTCTCTCACCTGGTTCTCTGCAGAGGCCTTGGAACGAGCACTGCCCTGCCATCTTCTTACCTTCCCACTTGGCTGTGTCCACAAACTCAGTCCATGTGGAAAAAGGATGCTACTGTACTATCCCTGTGGACATCTCCTCAGGGCTGCTGGCCTCCCCGGCATGCCAGGGCTGGTCCTGCTCCAGCTTCTTTTCTGCTATTGTTTCTTCCTCCCCCCATGTCTGGCCTCTCCACTGGAAGATAAGCTTGCTCCTTGTTGGTTTTGAATTATGAGAGCCATAGCACAGTGATAGGCTGTTCGCCTTTCTCGTGGCCGACCCGTGTTTGATTCGTCTGCCCCTCTCGGAGAGCCTGGCAAGCTACCGAGAGTATTGCGCCCGCACGGCAGAGACTGGCAAGCTACCCGAGGTGAATAGGATATGCCAAAAACAGTAACAAATAAGTCTCACGATGTGAGACATTACTGGTGCCCGCTCGAACAAATCGATGAACAATGGGATGACAGTGACAGGATAGTCCAGGATCTTAGTGCTGATCAGTTGATGGATTAATTTAGGGCCGACCCCTTTCATCCTTTGTAAAAGTAGCTACTTTTGATCACTCTATATAGACTCTAATTGAAGGAATTGAATACAGGTGACATTCATCTATGTACAGATAAATGAGGTACTTTTAGAGGGTCCAAGAACAAACCAAATTTCTCTGCAGTTGTTCAGTGTTTTGGGGTAGATACAGCTAAAGTATAAGCAGACTAGAGGGAAGGTAACACTGTAGCACTGTTGTCCCATTGTTCATTGACTTGCTTGAGGGGGTGCCAGTAATGTCTCCATTCATCACTGTCATGTGCTAGTGGGGCCCAATGATATCTGCTCGCTCCAGGAACATGAAGAGCCTCAAACCATTTATTTAGAGTTTTGACGGAGAAGTCTTACCATCTTATAGGTGGATGGCCATGCGGTCTTTTGACATCCCGTGGAATCAAGTCGGTAACAACTCTAATCCAGCGATCGTCTCTGAATTGCATTACGTGTCCAGCCCATCTGATTTTTTGATGAGATAATGTCCCTGATTCTGTCAACTGAGATCGGAACTCAGGATTCCTTCTCTCACTTGAGTGAGATGTGATACTCCAAGCATCCTCTTTGGTATACCTGAATAGCATTCTCATCCTGTTTACATAGGGCCCTGAAAGTTTCTCAGAGAAACTCAGTTCTCTAAGGCGTATATTAGTGTGTATGTTAGTGCAAGAAGAACGGTGGGATCGAAAAGATGTGCCCAGAGCCAGAGGTTCTTTGTCCTCTTAACCACTCTTGAAGGTGTTCCACGCTGCTCTCTTCCTCCTGCACAGTTCTGGCACCAAGTTCTTCCTCATGTTGGGTTTTCGACCCAGGACACATAGCTGCTGCATTCAGAGTTGTTCGTTCTGTTGAGAGCAAATGGAATGTCAGGAACTAGTTCATTTTCCATGAACATTGTTCTGTGAGATTCAGCTGCAGTCTGACCTTTCCACATTTGTGGTTGAACCCAGGCATCCCATGCTACTGGAGTCTCTCTCTCTCTCTCTCTCTCTCTCTCTCTCTGTCTATATATATATATATATATATATATAAAGCATGCGTCCGACCCAGGTTTGATTCCTCCGTCCCTCTCAGAGAGCCCAGCAAGCTAGCAAGAGTATCCTGCCCACAGGGCAGAGCCTGGCAAGCTGCCCATAGCTTATTCAATATGCCAAAAACAGTAATAACAAGTTTCACAATGGAAACATTGCTGGTGCCTGCTGAAGCAAATTGATGAACAACAGGACAAGAGTGCTATACACACACACACACATGCACATACACACATATATATGCATATATATATCACTTGTCACTAAAATGATACTGCCACACCCAAGAGTATCGGCAGCTTATTTTATTTGTTCGTTTGTTTGTAGCCTAGTTCTCCCTCTCGGAGAAACTGGCAAGGTACTGAGAGCATCTTGCCTGCACGGCAGAGCCTGGCAAGCTCTCCGTGGTGTATTTGATATGCCAAATACAGTAACAATTATGGTTCTCATTCCCCTTACCCTGAAAGAGCACCGCTAAGAAGATTGAGTAAAGAGAGGCTTATAAAATCTCAGGGCTAGGATGAATGGGGACGTTACTGGTGCCCACATGAGCAAATCGATGGTCAATGGGATCACAGTGATAAGTGATACAGTGGTTTAGAAAGAGTTTTATTTTTAAAACTTCATTTTATTTGAAAAACTAGTTTTTTGTTTGTTTGTTTACTATTTAAGACACGTGGTTTTTAAATTAATGCTAGGTTTCTCATGAAATTATAACAGTTTTTGCATTGATAGTATGTTTACAGAAAAGAATATTCTAATTGCATGATTTAGATTATTTAATTTATAAATTAAATTTGTATTTTAATTTTGTTGAACATAATTTGACATTGACTAAATTTTGCAAGCTCTTATAGAAATACTTATTTATTTAAAAACATGTAGGCATAAAAACTCTCAAAATAATAGCATATATACATACATAAAACATACGGAAAGTGCATGCTACTGTTTAAAATTTATTCACTGTGATGACACCATTACTTTTCTCTCATTTGTACCACATGCTGCTTCTTTATTTGACTTTCACTTCTAAATCAAGAGTGGAAAAATAAGTAATATAAGTGACTGCAGTCATGAGCATATAGCATCTACAATTTTCTAAAATATTTTTATCCTATCAATAACGGTAGGAATCTTTCATTGTGCCCTTGAATTCAGGGCATTTGTGGAAAAATTTTCATGTAGTCTCTCATTGATTCTTCTCGAATGAGAATACTTCTGTGAGGAAGATAAGGAATTATCGCTGCCAAGACAGGCCCATATTTCCCATGTTCTGTGGCTCTTGGGAATTCATAGCTTAAGTGTATCAGTTAGTCTTCCCTGATTATACAGCTTATCTGAGGAAGTCGACTGTTTTGGATTGTAGCCTGTCTTCCTGTGTGTGATAATGCCTACCTCCAGTAACGGGGAAAAAGAAGAAACAGTTGCGCAATATCTGCTCTCTTTCTTTTGGAGGTTCTTCATTCTATGAATGGTTATTCAGTATAGAATGGTTGTTAATCTCTTTTTATTATGTTTCATTATGATCTCTCATGTGTTTCCCTGGGGTTGAATTTCACTCTCTTAGGCAAAGCCCTGTGATTTGGGTCAGATTTCTTAACATTGTTGGGTTTCAGTTCTGTACCTATGAAAAGGCAAAGGTTGAAAATGTAAACTAGAAAGTTAATGAAAAATATTCATTGGGATGATATGCTAATTTACTCAAATGTTTAGTGTGGAGTTTGGAACATGGGAGGAGCCCAGAAAACGTTTGCTTTCCTTCTTATATATATTAGTCCTTTAGATTTTCATTATGCAGGTATATCTTAGAGTTAATGTGGGACTTGTTTTATACCACAAAACAGCAGGTATTACAGTAAGGTGAGTCATATGATTTAAAAAAAAATTCCCATACATGCCCAAATTGTGTTAGAATATGGGGAGATAATTAAAATGATATAGCATGTGCACAATAAATGAGAGGTATTGAATTTGATTTTTTTTTTGCTTTTTTCGGGTCACACCCAGTGATGCACATGAATTACTCCTGGCTCTACACTCAGGAATTACCCCTGGCAGTGCTGGGGGACCATATGGGATGCTGGGAATGGAACCTGAGTTGGCTGCATGCATGCCAAATGCCCTACCTGCTGTGCTATCACTCCAGCCCTTGAATTTGATTTTTAACACTATTTCCACCTCTGTGTGTGGCCCTGGTGGCTCCCAAGCATTGCCAAATAGTGGCCCCTGCAGGAAAGAAAAGTCATTATTACACTACACTACTGTCTGTTCAGTTTGCCATATCATTGTGTCTGAAAATGTGTGCAATTTAATAAACAGCATCAAAATTGCACAATACAGCAAGAAAAATGGAATTGATTGACTTTTCAGATAAAGTTTCCATAAACTTTCCGGGTCTTTCTCTTAAAGTAGTATCTGCCAAAAAAAACAATAAATTGGAGCACAACAAAGAGGATATGCCTTTATTTATCACTCTTAGCTACTCTCTGAATAAAAAGTATCTTTTTCCCTTTTCTGAAACCACCCTCCTTAGTACTTTCTGAATAATCTTTTAAAATTGCATATAAAACCTTATGTCAAGTTTGAAACCCTACTAAAGGTCCCAGATTCTTTGCAGGAGACCACCCAGACTCTAACAGGATGGAGTATGCATACTTGGGCTTCTTGTGCAATGTCAAAATTTGGCAAATTCACATTTTTTGTACTCCTGCATCTCTCCATATACTTTCCCCTCTGTCTTCAGTGTGTAAGAACGGTTATACCTCTGTCCTTATCTAGTCATTGAAGAGTCAGTTCTTCAGTGAGTCACCATTTAATTAGCGTTCCCTTTTCTGTGTCATATTTTACTTCATGTGCTTAGATTTCATCATGATTCCTTCCTATCCTCTATTATAGTTAAACGGGCACCTTCTCTGTCTCTGCATGCCTCACACTCCCTTCCTTTTTTTTCTCTTTCTCTAAGCAAAGATATGATTAGATTTACCTCCCAGTGTCATAAATGATTTCTGATCTCAGTTTGTTGACTGATTTAATTAATAGGAGTTGATATTGAAGACTATTCTCTACATCCTAAACATTTTATGTTTGAAATCTAGGGTCTTGAATAAGTGCATTTAGTAACTTAATTTGTTTCTGCACCTAATTTTGATCGATGAAGTTAAAGGAAATTAAGTCACGTAAGAATAATAGAGAGGCTGGAGCGATAGCACAGCAGGTAGGGCATTTGCCTTGCACGAGGCCAACCCAGGTTTGATTCCCAGCATCCCATATGGTCACCTAAGCACTGCTAGGAATAATTCCTGAGTGCAGAGCCAGGAGTAATCCCTGTGGATCGTCAAGTGTGGCCAAAAAAGACAAAAAAAAAAAGAATAATAGATATGGTAGTATTATTGATTTAAACATGAGTTGAAAATGGACTAAAGTTCCTTTCCCCTATCATTCAAGCTATTGTATTTTCCCACATTTTCTTTGATTTTTATATGCCATAATTTATAATTATTTAAATATATGAAGTGTACTTGCCATTCCTTGAAAAGGTTAGTGCTATCAGAGGATGTGTAAATCTTCTTTTATGATTAAGATGACAAGCAAAATTATGATCTAAGTCAAGGTTTTATAAAACATTGACTTGGACATGCTTGCTTTTAAAGTAATTTCACTTTAAGTCCTCATTAGAGATTCAGTCCTTATTTATGTATGATAATCAAGCTGATAATATTTTTGAGTCATTGACAAATGAACCAATGGAAATAAGGTCAAATATAGAATTTTCTTCCCTTTAGAATCACTGAATATTTTACATTCCACATTACTGTTTTATAGACTTTCAATGACTAGATAAATAGGACCCTAGGTTTTACATTTATGAAGATATTAATAAATGAGCAGAACTGTGCCCCAATTGCCTAGAGAAAAAGCCTGTAAGTGGAGACATAATCACAGGGAAATGTGTAAATGCTGAAGTCTCCCTGCTCAATGAGCACTGAAAGAACAAACACCTTTCAGAAAGCCTCAGGATTTTGCTTGGTCTAAATAGAATCAAAACCAAATTCTAAAAGTAAGAACAGAAACTATTCATTTCAGTATTTTGTCATAACTATCCCCAGAGTTTGTGTTTAAAATACGTTTAACTCTGAAGATTACGTACCCAATCTTTTATGACTGCACTAGTCCTTATGTATGGATATATTTCTTTCTTTCTCTCTTTCTTTCCCTCTTCTTTCTCTCTTTCTCTCTTTCTTCTTCTTTCTTTCTTTCTCTCTTTCTTTCTTTCTTTCTTTCTTTCTTTCTTTCTTTCTTCTTCTTTCTTTCTTTCTTTCTTTCTTTCTTTCTTTCTCTCTTACTTTCTTTCTCTCCTTTCTTTCTTTCTTTCTTTCTTTCTTTCTTCTTTCTTTCTTTCTTTCTTTCTTTCTTTCTTTCTTTCTTTCTTTCTTTCTTTCTTTCTTTCTTTCTCTCCTTCCTTCCTTTCTTTCTTTCTCTCTTTCTTTCTTTCTCTCCTTTCTTTCTTTTTTCTTTCTTTCTCTCTCTCTTTCTCTCCTTCCTTCCTTTCTTTCTCTCCTTTCTTTCTTTCTTTCTTTCTCTCTTTCTTCTTTCTTTCTTTCTTTCTTTCTTTCTTTCTTTCTTTCTTTCTTTCTTTCTTTCTTTCTTTCTTTCTTTCTTTCTTTCTTTCTTTCTCTTTCTTTCTCTCTTTCTCTCCTTTCTTTCTTTCTTTCTTTCTTTCTTTCTTTCTTTCTTTCTTTCTTTCTTTCTTTCTTTCTTTCTTTCTTTCTTTCTTTCATTCTCTCTTTCTCTCTTTCTTTCTTTTTCTCTTTCTCTCTTTCTTCCTCTTTCTCTCTCTCTCTTTCTTTCTCTCCTTCTTTCTTTCTTTCACTCTCTCTTTCTCTTTCTTTCTTTTTCTCTTTCTCTCTTTCTTCCTCTCTTTCTCTCTTTCTCTCTTTCTTCCTCTCTTTCTCTTTCTTTCTCTCCTTTCTTTCTTTCTTTCACTCTCTTTCTTCTTCTTTCTTTCTTTCTTTCTTTCTTTCTTTCTTTCTTTCTTTCTTTCTTTCTTTCTTTCTTTCTTTCTTTCTTCCTTCCTTCCTTCTTTCTTCTTTCTTTCTTTCTTTCTTTCTTTCTTTCTTTCTTTCTTTCTTTCTTTCTTTCTTTCTTTCTTTCTTTCTTTCTTCCTTCCTTCCTTCCTTCCTTCCTTCCTTTCTTTCTTTCTTTCTTTCTTTCTTTCTTTCTTTCTTTCTTTCTTTCTTTCTTTCTTTCTTTCTTTCTTTCTTTCTTTCTTTCTTTCTATCTTTCTTTCTCTTTATTTTTTCTTTCTTTCTTTCTCTCTTTCTCTTTTCTCTCTCCCTCCGTCCCTCCCTCCCTTCCTCCCTTCTTCCCTTCCTCCCTTCCTCCCTTCCTCCCTCTGTCCCTCCCTTCCTCCCTCCCTCCCTCCCTCCCTCCCTCCCTCCCTCCCTCCCTCCCTCCCTCCCTCCTTTCCTTCCTTCCTTCCTTCCTTCCTTCCTTCCTTCCTTCCTTCCTTCCTTCCTTCCTTCCTTCCTTCCTTCCTTCCTTCTTCCTCCTCCCTTCCTCCCTTCCTTCCTTTTTTCCTCCCTCTCATTTTAATTGAATCCCCAGGAGATACACAGTTACAAATTATTAATGATTGGTTTTCAGTCAAACAATGTTCCAGTACCCATCCTTTGTGGTCTGGGTCTTCTTGTAACTCTAACACTATGTTCCTGAAGCACTCCAAGACAGGAAGTGCAAATTTCAACAGAGGTTGTCATCAACACATCTAAACAGTAATGCGGAGCAATTTGTAGATTTCTACCTGTTATAGAGGGTGACAGAGAGTATGTGAGCAGTAAAACAAACCACAAAGAAGTAAAATGAAGTAAGTAATCAATTCAGATTCCTAAATGTTGGGAAATGTTTGGGCACTGGATTCAAATACATTCAATATAGTGTCCCTTGCCATGGCAAGACGTAAATCACAAGAAGTGATTTTATTCATCCTCAATAATGCACAATGCTATAAATATAGGTACTTCATATACCTGGGTCTCCTGTATCCCTGTTCATTTGCCTGATGAGTCCGCTCCTTTTGTTAGTCAACACAACTAAGCTATACCTCATTCTCCAGAATTCCACATAGGACAAATTGAAGCAGACTCCTGAAGAACTTTACCTGAGGTTGGTTTCTTTCATATTAATATATTTTTCTATTTCCGTAACTGGTTTCTCAGAATAATTTCTCACAATGTCATTGACATACAATACCTTCTATGTAGATATGCTTCTGGGAACCCAGCCTAAACAAACATTTACTTTAAAACTTCCTGATGTGAGTCAGAGATAACATACCTTTCATAATAAAAAAGGGTATACAGGTTAGAAATTAATGACTCAAAGTCGTGGCTTAGAAAACCTACTTACATGGCATCTTTAACATGAGACTATGTATTTTAGGAGAAATTATAGAACAATGAAAAGCAGCTTAGGGTCCTTGGTCTCTAAGGACAGAGAAAAAGGCTACTTGTGAGAGTTTGTTATATACGTTTTTCCCCCCTCATTTTCTCTTCGGCATGATAGGGACTAGAGAAAGCTCCAGAGATTAAATTCTGGTCTACCTTTGAGGGTTGTAGGGACATCTTTGCAAATTTATGTCCTGCTTTTCAGAAAATGGGGATGGGGTGAACAAGTATCTTTCTTGTGTCTGCTGCTTCTCAGTTACCTTCAGCTCAAATCAATCCTCTACCAAGTAACACAATTTGAGGGAACATGTTCTCAGAGCTTTGGTTTTTAGAGCCACCCCAGGAAATATAGTTTTTCTTGTCTTCACAAATGCAGTGTTGCTTACTTAAATTAGATTTGCATTTTACTTAAAATGAATAATCTGTACATTTTCCCTGACGTGATATTTTGTAAAAAGTCACAGTTACAGATTATGTTGCAGTTAGCATTGTTATTCTCTAAAAGGTGTTGAATAGTGATAATCTTTTTTACAGAACAGTTTAGATTAAATCACCCTTAAAACTGGGAGCTGGGGGGGGCAGGTTTTGGGTACCTAGAATAATTTTTGTAAATTCTAATTTTGTTCTTCTAATTTTTGTAGTGATATTTAGCATGGTCTCTAAGGAACACTACCTACATAGTTTAGTTTACAAAAAAAAGTTTTTTAAACATGGAATGAACCGTTTCTAAAAAGCTTATAATTTAAGCAAAATAAACTGATTTATATTTCAATTTCCACATATCTTTGGGGAAAATCTTTGACACACATGATTTTTATCTGCTTCAGACTTTCAATATTGCCCATTTTTTTTCTCTTTTCTTCTATGAGTGACTGTAATCTCTATACTAGATTCTTGAGTACCACGGGAACACAAGTTAGAATGATTTTAAATGTGCATCTCCCGGGACTTCTGGTTCAGTGCACCCACTGTGCTTTCAGCAGAGACCCACTTTTCTAAAATTTCTCAAGACTTTAAAAGAATTCACATTCTCTCCTTCTTAGGGCACTAACAGATAAGAGGTAGGCATTTGTTAGCTGTTGTGAGACTTTTAATAACTGTAAAGTCAGTGCCTCTTTCCGATACTGCATTTTGTTCACATTCTGAAGAAGAGGTATCACGCCATATTTGACATATCAAGCAAGATGGCACCGATGCTGCTCCAACCCCTCGTGCTCTCCTGAACCCAGCTCAATATCTCGCCTTCGACAACGTGCAGCTCAGCACGCCAGGCATGGAACTCTACGTGTGATTCCTGATGGAAATCTATGCGTGATTCCTGATGGACATTGCTGGCTGTGTTACAAGATGAGGACAGAATGGCATCGGCGGGGCACGGAGAAACCATGGAGGCAGCCACAGCATCACTGCCTGCCCTGGCCAGGGTGAGTCGAAGCACCATTGGAAATAGAGCCGTCGGTGGCAGTGCACGCAGTGGCTCATTCACTGTGAGATGCTCTCAGCCAACCGACCTAGCACAAACCCTCTGCGATAGGGTCCTGCTCTGCCAACTGCTCAATCTGGGCGCACTTCATCAACCTCAAGGAGATAAACCTGAGGCCACAGATGTCCCAGGTGCTGCCCAGAGATGAAGGCAGGTGCATGTTTGTCAGTGCGCAGATCATTACAACCTGCCAGTCGACCAAAAGCTTACATTCAGTAGACAGGAACACCTGTAAAGGTGATTAGAGGCCATCCCAAAAGACTTCATCCCTCTTGAGAGCCTGGCAAGCTACTGAGAGTATCCTGCCACCACGGCAGAACCTGACAAGCTACCTGTAGTGTACTCGATATGCCAAAAACAGTAACAGTGACGGTCCTCATTCCCCTGATCCTGAAAGAGCCCCCAATATGCCATCGGGCTACACTAGCATGTGACAGGGACGAATGGAGATGTTACTGGCACCTGCTCAAGCAATCAATGAACATCGGGATGACAGTGATAACAGTGATACAGTGATGTAGAAGAATTCCAAATGTAGTAAATCACCTGGAGATTAATATCTATACACAGATGTATTGCATGTGTATGTGTGAATATATATATATATGATGATATAGATATATTTAAGCAACACATGTGCATGAATTTAAAGCTCCTTCTGTTATGCTGGTTATTTAATTGACTGATACATATGTAGTATATATATTATATCCTTGAAAGTGGCCTAAAGTTGTCAGAATATAACCACTCAACAATTTCTTACTAAGAATTTTAGAGAAAAGAGAAAAAATTGCACAACTTAGAGATTAGTTAAAATTGTTGAGAAAATTGTCTCAACATGATTTATAATAATCATGACTACTTAACAGTGACTTAGTATAGACTGGAGTGATAGTACAGTTGTTAGGGCATTTGCCTTGCATGTGGCTGACCCAGGTTTGATCCCTCCATCCCTCTCAGAGTGCCTGGCAAAGGCACAAAAGTCAGATCAAAGTAGATTAAAGACCTCAATATCAGACATGAATCTATAAGGTTCATAGAAGAAAATGTAGGCAGAACTGTCCATGACATTGAAGCTAAAAGCATCTTTAAGGACGAAACAGCACTGACCATGCAAGTGGAAGCAAACATAAAACAAATGGGACTACCACAAACTAAGAAGCTTCTGCACTTCAAAAGAAACAGTGACCAAAATACATAAAGAACCCACAGAATGGGAAAGAATATTTACCCAATACCTCTCTTATAAGGGATTAATATCCAGGATATACAAGACACTTGTAGAATTGTATAAGAAAAAAACCTCCAACCACATCAAAAAATGGGAGAAGAAATGACAGAACTTTCCTCAAAAAAGAAATATAAATGGCCCAAAGGCACATGAAAAAATGCTCAACATTCTAGTCATTAGGAGATGCAAATCAAAACAACAATGAGATATCATCTCACACCACAGACCGTGGCACACATTCTAAAGAACAAAAGCAACCAGTGTTGGCATGGATGTGGGGAAGAAGGGATGCTCCTTCACTGTTGGTGGGAATGCCGACTGGTCCAGGCTTTCTGGAAAACAATATGGACAGTCTTCAAAAACTAGAAATTGAGCTTCCATATGACCCTGAAATACCACTTCTGGGAATATATTCTGAGGATGCAAAAGAGCACAGTAGAAATGACATCTGTACCTATATATTCATTGCAGCACTGTTCACAACAGCCAAAATCTGGAAACAACCTGAGTACCCTAAGACAGATGATTTGTTAAAGAAACTTTGGTACATCTACACAATGGAATACTATGCAACTGTTAAGCTGTTAGGAGAGATGAAGTAATGAAATTGCTTATAAATGGATAGACATGGAGAGTATCATGCTAAGTGAAATGAGTCAGAAAGAGAGGGACAGACATAGAGGGACTGCACTCATTTGTGGAGTATAAAATATCATCACATGAGGCTGACACCCCAAGGACGGTAGATACAAGGGCCAGGGGGATTTCTCCATAGCTGGAAGACTGCTTCATGAGCAGAGGGGAGAAGCAGATGAATAGAGAAGGTATCACTAAGAAATGATGGCTGGAGGAACCAGTCGGGATGGGTAGATGCATGCCGAAAGTAGATAATGGACCAAACGTGATGACCTCTCAGTGTCTGTGTTGCAAGATATAATGCCCAAAAGTAGAGAGAGAATATTGTCTGCCATGGAGGCAGGGGGAGGGTGGGAAAGGGGGGGTATACCCGGGATATTGGTGGTGAGGAAAGTGGCACTGGTGATGGATGGGGGTTTGATCATTGTGAGATTGTAACCCAAACATGAAAGCTTGTAACTATCTCACGGTGATTCAATGAAATTTAAAAAAAATTAAAATTAAAAAAAAATTAAAATTAAAAAAAAGAGTTCCTGTCAAGCTACCATGAGTATCCCACCTGCATGCACAGCCTGGCAAACAACTCATGGCATATTTAATATGCCAAAAACAGAAACAGCACGTCCCACAATGGAAATGTTACTGGTGCCCGCTCGAGCTAATCGATGAACATCGGAACCACAGTGCTACAGTCCTACAGTGTTACTTAATATAGTTATTTGGAACATGCAATCATTAGAGAGTATAGCACTGTTAATCTACAAATGTTCATATATATATATATATGTCTGTGTTTGGTTAATGAGCAATCTAGATGAATGTTTATTTCCTATCAAATTTATATTCAAGTTGTGGTAGATGAAATACAAATTTTGAGCTTGTTTTAGTAATATATTGATTGCCAAATTTAAGAAAATATTATGTGACCAGAAACATGACATAAAAAGATAAATGCTGGCAAACATTTTTGGTTTTGTAAGATGAACATATTCTAGAAATCAAGTATACAATGTCACACCTATAGTTAATAATATTTTTTTCGTACACTCATGTTTTTTTGTTCACAAGGGAGATCTCTCATTAAGTGTTTTTATCAAATTGGAACAAGTTTCCACTAATTTGGGGCATTATTAACAAACATTCTTTTGAGTACTTGGTTTCCATAGTTAAACAGAATGACCCAAATCTTGTTCACTTAGAATTTACTTTCTGGCTGGAGGAACATATGATATATTATATATCTCTATCTCTATCTCTATCTATCTATCTATCTATCTATCTATCTATCTATCTATCTATCATCTATCTATCTCTGAAAATAAGAATGATGGAGAAAAAGAAATATAAAAACAAGATTACTGGAGGAATAGAGTGGCCATTACCATTTCAAATGCATTAAGACATGGAGGTCACACTGAGAAGATGACATTTGTGCAAAGACTTAAGAAGGTTAAGGAGTTATTTCTACAGATGTCTGGGGAAGATATTTTGTGCAGAATAGGCTGCTAACACAGGATCTAGTATTTAATACAAGGTCTAATATTTGCTGGAACGTTTGAAGCTTACTAAGGAGGCCAGTATTGTTGGAGCAGTGGAATTTGAGTCAGGAGGTAAGAAATGAAGCTACAAAGGTGAAAAGGGCGATTCATGCAATGGCCTTGGGATCACTGTGAGAACTGTGTCTGATTTGAATAAAGCAAAAAGTACAGGAACTTTTCGGTTAGTGTGATGCTGTCTGGCTTACTATATTATTATAATCCTTTTGACTTAGTGTTGTGACTAACTAGAGGGAAGCAATGATAGAAGCAGCAAGTGCAGAGAGGAAGCCCCTATATGTAAGCCCCTATATGTAAGCCCCCTATGTAAGACTTAAATATGGTCTAACCAAAGTCAGTACCAGTAAACATGGTGAGAACTGGGAATATTTTGGAGACTGGAAATAGTTTTGTTTTATTTTTGTTTTGTTGGGATGCCATGCCTAGTGGTACTGAGGGCTTATCTCTAGCAGTGCTCTTCATTCCTGGTAGGTCTGGGGTGCTGGAGGTCAAACCTGGGCTGGGAATGTGCAGGATAATCACCCTACCCACTGTACTATCACTCTGGTCCTTGAATATATTTTTGGTTATGGAACCTGTAGGCTTTCTTGGCAGAATGAATGTAGGAAAATTATAGATTAAATATACTCCACAAATGAGTGCAGTCCATCTATGTCTGTCCCTCTCTTTCTGACTCATTTCACTTAGTACAATACTCTCCATGTCTTTCTGACTCATTTCACTTAGTACAATACTCTCCATTTATAAGCAAATGTCATGACTTCATCTCTCCTAACACCTGCATAGTATTCCATCGTGTAGTTGTACCAAAGTTTCATTAACCATCCTCTGTTTTAGGAAACTCGGGTTGTTTCCAGATTTGGGCTATTGTGAACAGTGCTACAGTGAATATATAGATACAGATGTCATTCCTACTGTGCTTTTTTTTGCATTCTTGGGTTAGATCCCAGAAGTGGTATTGTGGCGTCATATGGAAGCTCAATTTCTAGTTTTTGAAGGACTGTCCATATTGTTTAACAAAAAGACTGGACCAGTCGGCATTCCCACCAACAGTGAAGGAGCGTCCCTTTTTCCCCACATCCACGCCAGCACTGGTTGCTTTTACTCCTTTGAATGTGTGCGAGTGTCTGTGGTGTGAAATGGTATCTCATTGTTTTGATTTGCATCTCCCTGATGACTAGCAATGTGGAGCATTTTTTCATGTGCCTTTTGGGGATATTGGTGGTGGGGAATGTGCACTGGTGAAGGGATGGGTGTTTGATCATTGTGTGATTGTAACCCAAACATGAAAGCTTGTAACTATCTCACAGTGATCCAATAAAATTAAATATATATAGATTAAAAGACACCTGCATTTTTGCCTATTAATAACCATGTCACTAAAGAATATTATTACAAGTTAAAACTCCCATTGAAAAAGTATTACATTTAACTTATTTGATAATAATTATTCATTTGAACATAAATAGCAATAAAAATTTCAGAACAAAGGAGAGGTAAATGGTAATAATGAAATCAGAAATTAAAAAATCTTGGTCAAAACTCAAGTTCCGTCCAACATTCCTAACTGTAAGGAATGTCTCATGGAGTTATTTTTCAACTCTTTGGATCTCAGTTTCTCTTTGGTAAAGATGTTATTGTAAATTTCTACAAATAATAATGCATTAATAGAATGAAATTTCTCAACGTAAAGAATTTAATGTAATTCATCACACACAGTGTTAGCTATTTTATTGTCAGTTAAAATGGGACGTTAGAAGAAATTGGAATAACTTATTAATTATCACTGATGAATGTGAGCCAATTAGCGAGAATTTGAAGTACATATATTGTCATTAGGACACCTATGACAGAGTGAGAGCTGGAATGATTACCTGGTCAGGTCAGGTGAGTAGAAATGTGTAAAATGAAACGAATAGGTCACTTTCATGAAAAAATCACATATCTCCAAATACTGTGCTCCGCCTTAAACTTTATGGTCCATATTAGCTCAACTTTTGACTAGTTTACTTAGATTTTTCATCCCTCTTACAAAATTGTCTTAATATTCCAGGGATAGTGATATATGAAACCACAATTGATGATACTGTTCCTATATTTTATTTATATTTTCTCCTTTATTCTAATTAGCCACGATAACAGTGTCATTGACTTAAAAATATGATATTGAGAAATTTAATCAACTAGAAATTTGGAATTATCATGAGAGACTTACTAGCACTATAATAATGAAGATGTCTACTAATAAAAGGCTGTGCTCTTATATTTCAAATTATCCAACTGAATAAAAATAATAAATATCTTGAATAGTTGTTATATAGTGATTTTATTCATTCATACAAATTTTAACCTTTCTCTGTATGATATATATAATTAACTAAAAGGAATGTATACTTGGTGCCATAGTACACCACAAACCATTCTAAAAATATGTTTTATACTGTGAAAATGGCAAAGATTTAACATTGTATATATATTGATTGTTAACGATGCACACATGAAACATGATGTTATCATGTAATTACTTAATTAAAAAATACAAAGCCCCATCCACAAATGGGATAAGAAGATAAACAGATATTTTTCCAAAGAAGATATGCAGTTGACCAATGGCATATGAGAAAGTACTCATCATCATGCAAGACTAGGGAGATGCAAGTCATGCAAGCAACATTGATATATTATATGATGCTAATTAGAATGGCACATATCAATCAAAAAGTTTGGATACAACTAGTATATAGGGATATGGTGATAAAGAAACCCTCATCCACTGTTGGCGAGAATGTCATCTGGTTAAACCACAATGGGAAAGAGTATGGAGATTGATATAAAAAATAGGAATAGAACTCCTATATGACTCAGTGACACCAGTGACATCACTTCTCGATATCATCCCCCAAACGCAGAAACATCATTTTGAAAGGATACATGCATACCTATGTTCATCATCACACTTAGCATAATGGTGGATATCATGTTGAGTGAAGTCAGTCAAAAAGACAGAGATAGATACACAATGATGTCACTCATATGTGGGACCCAAAGATATACAGGAAGATAGTAGCAAAGGATAAAAGACAACCCAATGGGGAACTGAACCACCCGTTGTGCTCGTTGGGGGAAACTGTAAAAGGAAGGGCCTACATACCATTCTTTGGGTGAGGAAGGTGGATACACTGGTAATAGGTGTGGTGTTGGAATTATTCTAATAACAGTATTGTAAATCACAGTACCTCAGTCTATAATTTTTAATTTTTAAAAAGTTGGAAATAATTACTTGTGTTGAAGTAAAACACCTAATATTAAATCAGTTTATATTAATTTAAAATTATGTACTTTAAATATGCAGAAATTTAGGATATTATAGCACAAATATCAAGATATGTAACATCCCAGAGCTAGAGTGATAGCACAGCAGGTAGGGCATGCAGCCAACCTGAGTTTGATCCCTGGCATCCCATATGGTCCCCCAAGAACTGTCAGGAGTCATTCCTGAGTGCAGAACCAGGAGTAACCCCTGAGCATTGCTGGGTATGACTCAAAAAGCAAAATATATACATATATAATATTTTTTATATTTTTATTATTTTAGTATTTTATAATGTTTTATATTTTATAATGCTCAACAAAATTAATTAAAATATTTTAGAATTTATCTGACATCTAGCATCAACAAATAATTAGTATAAGCAAAGGAAGATATTTTTATATATACTATATTATAAAGAGAGAGAGAAAGAAGAAAAGTGCCTGGCATAAAGGAAGGTGGGGATGGGATGAGAGGGGAACTGGGGACATTGGTGGTGGGAAATGTACATGGTGAAGAGACAGGTGTTGGAACATTGACTAAAAACCAATCAGGAACAACTTTAAAACTGTGTATCTCATTGTGATTCAATTTAAAAAATGATATATTGTGTAAATATATACTCTACATTTATGTTTTATCTATTTACACATATAAATATATAATTGATGAGTTATATGTACTTTTACATGTAAATAAAACTAAAATAGCAATACAAATATAAAAAAATACAAATATGGGGAAATAGAGAATAAGATAAAGTAAAACAATAAACATGCCAGCACTTTAAAGAAAACTATACAAATGTTTACTGAAAGACATTAAATAATACCTAAGTTAGTGCAGATATTGAGGTTGTGACTGACAAGGTTAATCACATAAAGATGTCAATTTTACTGATTCAATGTATTCATAATACCAGCATAATTTTCTTTCAGCCATTTCCTAAGCTTATTGTTAAAACTTAAGTAGACAGATAAAAGGTACAGACAAATCGGAGAAGCTGTAGTGACCTATTTCTATGCACGATGAATACATATATAATTAATATGGGTAATGCTCTATTGATAAACACATTAGCTGAGAGGTTAAAAGAAAAGCCCAGAAACAATCACAGACCCAGAAGCAGTTGAGAGCTGGCTTCCGATGGGTTCTGGGAAAATCTGGTTGTCTACTAGGGGGAAAAAGTAATTGAACCTCTCTTGACACCACATATAAAAATCAATGACAGGAAAACATTTTAGAAAACATTTTAGAAGGATTTTTTAGAAACGCTTTATAAGTATAGAGTAGAAAATATGTATGACAGTATGTTATCATGTCAACACAATCAGCCAAAGGTCACTGGGGACAAAAGTTATGGGCTGGAGAAGTCAGTTTACTGGCTCTCTGCAGACAAGAAGCCACAAAGCTGGGAATCCATGGAATAATGTTGCACCAAAGGGAATAGAGGTATCATGATATCTAGGAAAGGAATCACTTGAGTAAAATTAAAAATGAGGTAGTTTTATAGGCTCAAATTCTGAACAACTTTAAATATTTCTGATATCCAAAACCCTCTTGTGGCTTTTCAGGTTACAGTTCTATACTAAGTTCACCGCCTTGGTTGAATTTCTCCCCATTATAAATTCTTGCAAATCTAGAGTTTATAAATGGTAACATTTTACTATATTTGCTTCATTGATTTATTATTTTAAAAAGAAATAAACTGATTTTTAGTGATTTTTTCAGGTCCTGAAAGTTGTAGCTTTTTTTTTAATCCCATTACAAAGGAGAACCTTTAACAAGCTATGTATATGGGATTTCCTTTTCTTTTCTTCCCTTCCTCCCTTCCTTCCTTCCTTCCTTCCTTCCTTCCTTCCTTCCTTCCTTCCTTCCTTCCTTCCTTCCTTCCTTCCTTCTTCCTTCCTTCCTTCCTTCCTTCCTTCTTCCTTTACTTCCTTCCTTGTTTCTTTCTTTCTTTCTTTCTTTCTTTCTTTCTTTCTTTCTTTCTTTCTTTCTTTCTTTCTTTCTTTCTTTCTTTCTTTCTTTCTTTCTTTCTCTCTCTTTCTTTCCTTCCTTCCCTTCCTTCCTTCCCTTCCTTCCTTCCTTCCTTCCTTCCTTCCTTCCTTCCTTCCTTCTCTTTCTTTCTTTCTTTCTTTCTTTCTTTCTTTCTTTCTTTCTTTCTTTCTTTCTTTCTTTCTTTCTTTCTTTCTTTCTTTCTTTCTTTCTTTCTTTCTTCCTTCCTTCCTTCCTTCCTTCCTTCCTTCCTTCTTTCCTTCCTTCCTTCCTTCCTTTCTTTCTTTCTTTCTTTCTTTCTTTCTTTCTTTCTTTCTTTCTTTCTTTCTTTCTTTCTTTCTTTCTTTCTTTCTTTCTTTCTTTCTTTCTTTCTTTCTTTCTTTCTCTCTTTCTTTCTTCCATGTACTCCCAAGTGTGCTCCAAGTCCCTGGGACCACTCACTCTGAGGGACATTTGACCAATCAGGTGTTGATTCAATATTCAAACCTAAGAATTTGGTACTGCTTGTGACCTGTCGTGTAGTTAGAATGCCACCAGGATCACCCCAGCCATGTTCAGGGGACTGCAGGCTTACTCCCAGCAGTACAGAGTGCCAAGTGGTGTTGAGTACCACACCCAGCTTTAGTGCAGACTTTGTCTTTGGGTGCATTCCCATAACTCATCACAGATTGGACTAAGCTCTGTTTCATTAGACAGTTGATTTCGCTTTGCTTTGATGTGTATTTTATCATGTATTTTATCATGTTCAGAGGCCACACCCAGTGATTCCCTGGGCTTACTCCTGGCTCTACACTCAGGAATTACTTCTGGTGGTGCTCAAAGGACCATATAGGATGCAAGAGATCTACTCCTGGTTGGCTGAATGCAAAGGAAGTGCCCTACCTGCTGTACTGTCTCTCTATCCCTAAGTAATATTTTCAGGAACCTTACAAATTTCTTCATTATCATTCACAATGATATTCAGAAACATCACAAATTTCTCCACAAAGTGTTATACTATATATGGTTAATTTTTAATATATTTTATATCATTTTTTGTTCTTGAATATTTTTTAAGAAATTTTTTTATTGAATCACCTTGAAATAATTATAAAGTTGTCATGTTTGTTTCAATTTCATACAATGAAATTGAATTTCAATCATACAATACCAATCCCTCCACCAGTGCACATCTTCCATCACCAATGTCCTCAGTATTTCCTCCATCCCAACCCTATCCCTGCCTGTAGGGCAGACAATTTTCCCCATACTCTCTCTACATTTGGGCACTATGGTTTGCAGTACTACTGAGAGGTTATCACGTTTGGTCCTTTATCTACTTTCAGCACACATCTCCCATCCCTAACGATCCCTACTATCACTAAGTCAATGATCACTAACGATTATTGACTTAGTGATCCCTTCTCTATCCCAGCTTCCTTCTCCCGCAGCTCATGAGGCAGGCTTCTAACCATGGAGCAATATCCCTGGCCCTGGTGTCTACTTCCTTGGGTGTTAGTCTCATATTGTAGCACTGTATCACTGCTCTCCCATTGTTCATAGATTTGCTCTAGTGAGCACCACTAACATCTCCATTGTGAGACTTGTTCTATTTTTGGCATATCAAATACACCACGGGTAGCTTGCCAGGTTCTGCCGTACAGGTGGGATACTTTTGGTAGCTTGCTGGGCACTCTGAAAGAAATGGAGGAATCAAACCTGGGTCGGACGCATGCAAGGCAAATGCCCTACCTGCTGTGCTATCGCTCCAGTCTCTTATTATGTTATTTTTTGTCACTGTCACTGTCATCCTGTTGCTCATCGATTTGCTGGAGCAGGCACCAGTAACGTCTCCATTTTTTTTTGAGACTTGTTACTGTTTTTGGCATATTGAATACACCACGGATAGTTTGCCAGGTTCTGCCATGCAGGCAAGATACTCTCGGTAGCTTGCCGAGCTCTCTGAGAGGGGCAGAGGAATCGAACCCGGGTTGGCCATGTGGAAGGCAAATGCCCTACCGCTGTGCTATTGCTCCAGCCCTATGTCATTTTATATTCCACAAATGAGTGCAGTTATTCTATGTCTACCCCTCTCTTTCTGACTCATTTCATTTAGCCTGATACTCTCCATGACCATCCAATTTTAAGCAAATTCCATGACTTCATCTTTCCTAACAGATGCATAGTATTTCATTTGTGTAGATGTACCAAAGTTCTTTTGCCAGTTGTCTGTTCTCAGGCACTCTGGTTGTTTCCAGATTCTGGTTATTGTGAACAGTGCTGCAATGAACATACATATGCAGATGTCATTTCTGCTGTGCTTTTTTCCACCCTCTAGGAGCTTTTCTGTAGAGTCTTTAGAATTTTCTAAGTATAGAATCATATAGTCTACAAATAGTGATAGCTTGACCTCTTTCTTTCCTATCTGTATGCCCTTAATGTCTTTTTCTTGCTCACCTGCTATGGCCAGAACTTTCAGTAATATATTGAATAGGAGTGGCAAGAGTGGGCAACCTTGTCTTACGGCCGATCTTAGAGGGAAGGCTTTTAGTTACTCCCCATTGAAAATGATGCTTGCCGTGGGCTTGTGGTAGATGGCTTTGACTATATTGAGGAAAGTTTCTTTAACACCCATTTTGCTGAGAGTTTTCATCATAAATGGGTGCGGGATCTTGTCAAATGCTTTCTCTGCTCTATTGATATCATCATATGGTTTTTATCTTTTCTTTTATTGATATGAAGGATTATGTTGATTGACTTGTGAATGTTAAACCATCCTTGCATCCCCGGCATGAATCCTACTAGGCATGTTGTATGATCTTTTTGATGAGTCTTTGGATTCTGTTTGCTAGGATTTTGTTGAGAATCTTTGCATCTGTGGTCATCAAGGATACTGGCCTGTGACCTGTAATTCTCTTTCTTTGTGGCATCTCGGTACACTGAGTTTTTAATTCATGCTTCCTTGATGGCTATTGATGTTTAATATCTTTTCTTACTCTTATTGGTCATTTGTTTATCTTCTTCTCTGTGGTGAAGTATCTGTCAAGTCTTTTGCCTATGTTTCTTTTTAAAACACTTTTTTTAATGAATCACCGTGAAGTACAGTTGCAGACTTATATACATTCATGCTCACATTTCAGTCATACAATGATCAAGTAACAGTCCCTCCACCAGTGCCCATTCTCCACCACCAATGTTCCCAGTATCCCTTTCATCACCCCCACCCCAAACCCCCCTCCTGGCTTCTGTGGCAGGTATATCCCCTTTTACTCTCTCTCTCCTTTAAGGTGTTGTGGTTTGCAATACAGGTATTAAGTGGCCATCATATTCGGACTATAGTCTACTTTCAGCATGCATCTCCCATCTCAAGCAGGCCCTCCAAGCATCCATTACTTGGTAGTCCCTTCTCTATATGAGCTGCCATTCCCCCAGCATGTGAGACCAGCTTTCAAGCTATGGAACAATCCTCCTAATCCTTATCTCTACTATCCTTGGCTGTTAGTTTTTCATTGTTATTTCATATTCCACAAATGATTGCAGTCTTTCTGTGTCTGTCCCTCTCTTTCTGACTCATTTCACTTAGCATGATACTCTCCATGTTGATCCACTTATATGCAAATTTCATGATTTCATCTTTTCTAACAGCTGCATAGTATTCCATTGTGTAGATGTACCAAAGTTTCTTTAAGCAGTCATCTGTTCTTGGGCACTCAGGCTTGTTCCAGATTCTGGCTGTTGTAAACAGTGCTGCAATGAACATACAAGTGCAGATGTCATTTCTATTATACTTTTTTGCATCTCCAGGATATATTCCCAGAAGTGGTATTGCTGGGTCAAATGGGAGCTCAATTTCTACTTTTCTGAGAAATGTCCATACTGTTTTCCAAAAGGACTGAACCAGTAGGCATTCCCACCAGCAGTGAAGGGGAGTCCCTTTCTCCCCACATCCACACCAACACCGGTTGCTTTTGTTCTTTTGGATGTGGGCCAGTCTTTGTGGTGTGAATTGATATCTCACTGTTGTTTTGATCTACATCTTCCTGATGATTAGTGATGAAGAGCATTTTTTTCATGTGGCTTTTGGCCATTGTATTTCTTCTTTGAGAAAGTTTCTGTTCATTTCATCTCTCCAATTTCTGATGGGGTTTTCTTCTTGTAGAGTTCAACCAATGCCTTGTATGTCCTTGATATCAACCCCTTATCAGATGGGTATTGTGTGGGGTCCCCCCTTCGGGCATCATCCTGTCCCGCAGGGAGGACCTTTCATGGGGCTAAGGAGGGGACGCAACCAAACGAAGAGACGCAGAGCCAGAAGGAGGAGGAGAGAGAGAGAGAGAGAGAGAGAGAGAGAGAGAGTTTATTCACAGCAGTTACAATACTTATACCTCTTGGTGGGAGGGGGTGGTATGCATGCTTGGACCCCCACAGGAACAATAGTAAAATGTTGATCAGGCATGGCCGTTGGCTATTGAGACAAGTGGTGAAATGATAAGATCACAGGAATCCCAAGCAGCCTCCGCTTGACAAGACGATAAGAGCCAAGCTCTGTAAGATGGCTCCCTACAGTATTGGGTGAATATCCTTTCCCATTCTGCAGATTATCTTTGTATTCTGGTCACTATTTCTTTATCATTATTATTATTATAGAGCAGAGAGCCTCTTGCCTGCATGCCTGGCTGTCTTCCCTGGGGCTCCTCGGAGGGGATGGGCTCCAGCTTCCCTCCCCACCCCCAGCAAAACTCCCGGCAGCCAAAGACCACTGGAACCTAGCCACAGCCATGCTCAAGGCTCCTCTCCGCATGTTCTGACAAGCGTCATGCATGAAGGTACCTGCAGAGAAACCCAGGTGTGTGTAATCCCATCAACCGTCAACATCCAGAGGCTTAAAAGCAAGCTCCCAGAAGCGATACCTTATAATCTACTTCTCCCTCTCGGAGAAACTAGCTTCTACTGAGAGTTTCCTGCCTACATGGGACAGTCTCGCAAGCTTCCCATGGTGTATCCATATGCCAAAGCCAGTAACAAGCTGGATCTCATTCCCCTGACCCTGAAAGAACCTCCAATGTGGCTTCGTTGGGAAGGCCGAGTAGAGAGAGGGTTCTAAAATCTCAGGGATAGGACGAATGGAGAGGTTACTGAGACCACTCGAGAAATTCGAAGATCAATGGGATTTCGTGATTATTATTATTTTAATGAATCACCGTGAGACACAGTTATAGTCTTACAAACTTTCTTGCTTATGTTTCAGTCATACAATGATTGAGTACCCACCCCTCCACCAGTGCCTATTCTCCACCACCAATATTCCCAGTATCACTCCCACATCCTCCCCACCCCTTGCCCCCCCCCACTTTGTGGCAGGCAGATTACCTGTTTACCTTCTCTCTCCTTTAGGGTGTTGTGGTCTGCAATGCAAGTATTTAGTGGCCATTATATTTGGTGTTCTTGAATTTTTTAAATTCAAGAATTTTTTATCACTATCAAATTTTTTATCACTATCACTATCATCCCATTGATTGTCAATTTGCTCCAGCAGGCCCAGTAACATCTTAATTTGTCCTAGCCCTGAGATTTTAGCAGCCTCTCTTTACTTATCCTTCCCAAAGGTGCCACATTAGAGGCTCTTTCAGGGTCAGGAGAATGAGACACATCATTGTTACTCTATTTGGCATATGAATACACCACAGGGAGCTTGCCAGGCTCTCTCATTTAAAAACATAATGTTATTTCAAAAATTATGTTTTATAATTGTTAAAAATTAGTGGGTTATACAGTTAGAACTATCTCTCTTTCTAATATTGCTTGTGAATCTTTCCAGGAAGAGAGAGATCTTGGACACTGGAATATTCAGGAGGGATTGTATCTTATATACTCACTGGAAGGCATAGTAGATAATAAAATAGAGCCTTCATGAACTGCAAATAGACTAAGAGAAAGTGGAAGGTTTCATTAGGTTAAATATTTAAAAGACTCCTTGCTGGATATGCTCTTCCAAATAGTCAGTTAAATAAATTTTGTCTTATAGGTATTTATAGCAAATGCAAAATGAGTCCATTCTTATCTGTAACTAGGAGTTTTCAGTAAAAAAGCAGCTGTTTAATTATCTACTAGGGTTTGGAAATAGCATTTGAAGTTCATTTAAATGTTCAGTTGCTTGAATGTTTAAGATGTCTCTCTATATCAGTACAAATGCATTTTCAGTTGTCAGGTTTCCTTAAATTCAGAATCAATTCTACATTCACCAGAGTCAATCTCAACTATTAACTTATCTATGAAGTTTTTCCTGAGTTTATCTCTAAATTTCTATTATTCTCCATTCACCCCCCCCAATTTTTAAGAAACTCTCTTTCTAGATTTTCATTATCACCTGCATCTCAATGCTTGATTTTAAACTCAAGATAATAGAAATTCTTTTGAGTCTTAGAATAATATTTTACACATACTTGATCCAGCCTGGAGCGATAGCACAGCGGTTGGGCTTTCACCTTTCACGCGGCCAACCTGAATTCGATTCCTCTGCCCCTGTCTGAGAGCCCGACAAGCTACCGAGAGTATCGAGCCCGTGCGGCAGAGCCTGGCAAACTACCTGTGCGTATTGGATATTCCAAAAACAGTAACAATAAGTCTCTCCATGAGAGACGTTACTGGTGCCCGCTCAAACAAATCGATGAGCAACGGGATGACAGTGACAGTGACACATACTTGCACTCAGTAACACTTAGAGGAAAGGCATATTTTGGGCCTCTGTTGGGGCTAAATGGCCAATATGCTAAACTAAAACTAATATTAGGCCGCTTATTACCCAAAGTACTGATTCCACATGTGAAAACCAGGCATAAATATTTCTGATTAAAGAATATGTCAAGTGCTTATCTTTTTGCCCCCTGAGGTTTGAAGGCTATAACAGCATCAAGCACAATTAGCTGATAATTTAATTCAGTCAACTATACAGTTAAAGTATTTTTATTTGTTTAAGATTTTAGCTAAATTTAATTTGGGGGGGCCACACTCAACTGTGCTCAGGCCTACTTATGGTACTGTGCTGAGGGATCAGTCCTGGCAATACTTGAGGGACCATATGTGGTGCCAGGAATTGAACCTGGGTTGCTTGCTTGCATGGCAATTGCCCTTCTGTTGTATGATTGTTCCAGCTCTGTCACTGTCACTGTCATCCTGTTGCTCATCAATTTGTTCAAGCGGGCACCAGTAACGTCTCTCATTGAGAGACTTATTGTTACTGTTTTTGGCATATCCAATATGCACGGGCTCGATACTCTCGGTAGCTTGCTGGGCTCTCCGAGAGAGGTGGAGGAATCAAACCTGGGTTGGCCATATGAAAGGCGAACGCCCAACCGCTGTGCTATCGCTCCAGCCTGCTCCAGCTCTAGTCAATGTATTTTTAAAATGAATTGACTGCTTTATACATATTGAAGCCCAAGTTGGCTTACCCATTCTTCCTATCGTATCTAATAATAAAATTAATTGAACATCAAAATAATCATATAAAATGCCATGTTTTCTACATTTATAAACATTATTAGTAAACTCATATAGATTTCTGTTTAGCACTATTTAAGCTGGAAAGTATAGTGTCTTTGCGTGGGCAAAGTTAGTTTTCATGAGTCAAGATAACCCAAGTGGATTTAAAACTTACCTTAAGGTATCATATGTATAAATATAAAATACATTCATATGCACACTATATAGATGAATAAACTTTTAGATACATTATAATTAATTTTCATGACTGAGGCTGGCAAGCTCCCTGTGGTGTATTCAATATGCCAAATACAGTAACAATAACAGGTCTCACTCCCCTTACCCTGAAAGAGCCTCTAATACGGCTTCATTTGGAAGGTCGAGGAAGGAGAGGCTGCTAAAATCTCAGGGCTGGGATGAATGGAGAGATTGCTGGCGCCCACTCGAGCAAATCAATGAACAGTGGGATGACAGTGATACAGTGATACAGTGATGATTAATGTGGCCAATATTATACTATGTTCCTGGAAATAGATTTTCACCATGAAAATTAAGGTTTTTTGATGTGTTTGTAAGCATTGTTGGTTAACTGAAGTTGTAAAATTATTTTATATTCTGATATATTGAATTGTACTGTTTTCCAAACATACAATAGCTCATTTCAGATTTTTATTGGCTTCTATTCCACATTCCATAATTCACCCTGCTTTAGTTTTCTTTGACATTTTTTAAATGTTCAATTAGCACTCTTAAATATCAAAAACAATATATTTATGGAAATAAGTGAAAATTATTATATTATTTGTAGATGCAAATAAAGGTAATGAACTTTAAAACTTTTCTAAAAATCCCCTGCAAGGGTGCTAGAGCAATGGAATCGTGGGTAGGGCATTTGCCTTGCATGTGGCAGACACGGGTTTGATTCCCAGTATTCCATATGGTTCCCTGAGCACCGCCAGGAGTAATTCCTGAATACAGAGCCATGAGTAACCCTTGTGCATCAACGGGTGTGACCCAAAAAGAAAAGTTAAAAAAAATCCCCTGCAAGGAATCCAACATTATGTTGAATATTAATGATGCAAACAACAACAACAACTGTTCTGGCCTCAAAGAATTTTTTAGTTCCATTAATCCTACACTGTTCAAGCAGGATTAGTATATTTATCCTACACTGTTACAGCAAGATCAATGTATTTTGTGGGCTCAGTACAAATTTTTATTTTCCCCTCATGTATGTCCCACTTCATGCCAGTCCAAGTAGTCTTCGAAATTGTATTGGAATTACTGTTGGTTTGCTTACTGTGTATTTCACAGAGATACCTGGGAATTGACCAAATGAGCTCAAGGGTTCAGTTACTCCCAGGTGAATCTGTAGTCATTTAAATTAAATACGTGAGAACAGTATTTCTATTCAATCCCCTTGTCCTTCCTGATTGAACATTGGTAACTGTTGCATTGTCTTGAAAAGGATGCTCATTCACGTGGGAGAGATTAGTCAGACTCTGTCAGCCTCCTGGGGAGAGCAATCTTGCACCAATTCCACGTTCATTGATCTCATCTTCTATTCCATGCTTAAAGGCCAGCAGTTTAAAAATGGAATTCTTTTCCTTCTTGTTGCTATGAAGCTGAACAGCTAGCAGCTGTATGACTAGAATCCATGGAAACCAAAGTTTTGTTTAAGACAGAAAAATACCAGAAAAAAGTTTATTATTTTTTTTATTATATTGAAAGGCATTGGCATCTTATATTTTCAGTTCATCCAGTTGTAGCATGAATAAATAATAAAAGGGATTTTTTAAAGAGAACTAATTATAAAAATGTAAATATTTTCCAGTTCTGCATATTGCTCAGGTGAGACAAATGATCTTTCGAATATTTCAAACATTCATTTTACTATTAATTTTATTTATAATTGTTACCCAGCAGTGAAGGTGAAACAAGGTTTAAATAGGGTGCCTTGATTGCTGAAAGAAGTTCTTTTACTAATGCATAAAATTTAACATAAAATATAAGGCATAAAGATGTAAAAGTTTGATTATTTTACAACTAAAATTAAGAGATAAATAAAAACATACTGAAATGTAAAATCACTAAGTTAAATTCATGTGTGATTTCAAGATCTGTGTCATAATATTATAGAAAAATTTGTAATACATTCTGTTGCACTGTCACACTGTCATCATTTGCTCGAGTGGGCACCAGTAATGTTCATGGATTTGCTCAAGCAAATAATATAATAAAACAATATAATATATTATTATATAATATTATATGATTTTGCATATTATTATTACATAATAGTATATATTATTATATAACATTAGCACTGTTGTAGCACTATTGTTCTGTTGTTCATCGATTTGCTCCAGCAGGCACCAGCAACGTCTCCACTGTGAGACTTGTTGTTAAATGTTTTTTGGAATATCAAATTCGCCATGGGTAGCTTGCCAGGCTCTGCCAGGCAGGTGGGATACTCTTGGTAGCTTGCTGAGCTCTCTGAGAGAATCTAACCCGGGTTGGCTGCATGCAAGGCAAACGCCCTACCCGCTGTGCTGTCACTCCAGCCATTATATAATATAATATAATATCATACATAATATACATTATATTACCATATTATTATATTATATAATATTAATGAATAGGTTATCCTTTTGTCCTAAATGTCATTATCATATGTGATCTTAATATTATATTCAATACTCAAAATCCATGCTATTTTATATTTAATTTTGAGAGTTAATTCTGACAATTTTTCAGAGGAAAGAAGAAGGGAATGAAATCTCCAAAAATATTGCTCATTCATATATTGTTAAATGTATATAACTCAGACTTGCGTTATTGGCACATTTATATAATAGCGTTTTGACATAACCAGGAGTGATCAGGAGCAATAATATTATTATCAGTGTACCCAGAATAATTAGAATATTGGAAGTCTAGTGTTTGAATATGATGGCGTTAGATAATATCTCCTGGGAGAAGGTTATATAATGAGGGTGAAGCTTTGTGAATTGTTTCAGTTTTTTTATAAACGAGACCCCATAGAGCTTCCTAGCCTCTTCCACAACATAGGGTACAATAGGATGCTGGCAACCTGGAGGGACTGTCAAATGACAAAAAAGATGTCAAGTATTTTTCAAAAATATCTCAGACTTCCAGCTGCCAGAACTGTGAGAAATACATCTCTCTTATTTATAAGTTTTCCAGCCTATGGTTCTTTGTACAAACCTCTAAGATACTGGACACCATTTATTATTGATTCCATACTGTATGGCACAGCTTGCTCCAAAAATATGTTAACATTTCCTGGCAATAGGTAAGTATTTAAAAAAGATAAAACAAATGTTAATTAAAAATTTAAGTGAAGGGACAGAGCAATAGTACAGCAGATAGGACGTTTCAAACTTCAGAATCCCACATGGTCCCTCAAGCACAGCCAAGAGTAATTCTTGAGCATGGAGCCAGGAGTGACTTCTGAGCATTGACGTGTGACTCCCAAACAAAAACAAACAAAAATTTTAAGTGAAAAATAGTAAATATTGTGAGAGGAAAAGTTCATTAGAAAATTTGGATGAATAATAGTTAAAAGTTGAACAAAATACAACAGGAAATATAATAATGAGCTATATGAAAGTTTATAAAGTAACATTGTGCAACAGGTGGACTCTAAGAGAAGTTCTGCTTGATTAAGTCCTATACTTTCTTAGAGCCAATAAAATATCACAAAGATAATGTGACATTGATTCCAGAATTAGAACTACATAAAATTTACTGTCTTCGATGTCTCTGATTTTGATGAAGTAAATTGTGATGTTAGAGAGATATTCATAACAAGGAGCTTAGGGAAGTTTTTGCCAAATGTTCCTTAAGGAAGTGAGATCCTCAGAACAATAATCTTTAGGATTTAGTTTTCTCCAAACTACCAGATAACAAACTTTTAAGCTAAGATTTCCCTATTTGAGCCTCCATATGTGACCTTAGCCCTTACTAACATTTCTTGTTGCAGCATCTTGAGAGTCTGTGGAGCAGAAACACAGATAGCTGGACTCATGAAATAGATAAGAGATTATGTACATATACATATACATATGCATGTATATGCATATATATGTATATGTGTGGGGGGGTGTATTTTCAAACTTACTAGCTATGCATGATATCAATAACAAGCTTACTAGTTATATAATATCAAATAACAAATGTTACTTTTTACTCCTGTTCTTTAAAGTTTTAGCATTATATAAGGGAATTCCTTGTATAAATATGAAATACCAAGAAATAAATCACTGTATCACTGTCATCCCGTTGCTCATCAATTTGCTCAAGCGGGCACCAGTAACATCTCCATTGTGAGACTTGTTGTTACTAGTTTTGGCATATCAAATATGCCAGGGGTAGCTTGCCAGGCTCTGCTGTGCGGGAGAGATACTCTCAGTAGCTTGCCGGGCTCTCCGAAAGGGGCAGAGGAACCGAACCCGGGTTGATCGAATGCAAGGCAAACGCCCTACCACTGTGCTATCTTTCCAGCCCAAATAAATTGAAGCCAAAAATGTTATTTACTGAATATTTTAAATGAACCTTTATGTAAATAAAGGCAATAAACATTTTATCGTAAGCCAGTATAATATAAGGAAACCTAGAGTAATTAGCAACTATTATTTTCATTAGGTTCTGTTGAATGAGCTCTTTGAAATGTTGGGCTCTATCCTAAAGTCTTGACTGGATCTTCCCAGGAGTGCCATCGTGCAGATATTCTGTGTTGTCAATTAAGGCATCAACCATATGCTTTATATGTGTGGCATGCAGGCAGAAAACCTGGCATTCTCACTGGGAAATTCAGAAATCTGGCTCATGCTCTGATTTCAACAGAGGGCCATCCAGGTTCCTTTTGGAAGGAGAGATGCCATGATGGCAGTAGGCAGACATTTTTTTCCAAAAGCTAATTTTGGATTTGTTCAACTCTTTGGCTAAGGGTGGTAAGATTCTCAATGGCTCTGACATTTGCTTGCAGGAATAACTTTTTGCTGGAAAAAAATGTTAAGGGTAGTCATTCACCCATTGGTTCCCAAGATCTCCTTGTTTTATGGTTTTAATGAAGACTACACGTGTATGCCCATGACTACACGTGTATGCCCATGACTGGTGCTAAACATAATACATAATGTTTAGATGTATTAGTTGCAAATTGTAACCTCAATTAACTGAATGATTATATTTCTTGGATAAAATTATTTAGAACTTAACATTTCCTTATCTCTAGAGGATTAATGAGCCTTTTTATTACACAATTTGATTTTTATATATGCATTTTTTACTTCATGAAAGAATACCTTATGATGAATTTCAAAAATTCCTTTAAAAATGCTTTTCAAATCATTGAATTGAAGCTATACACTTGACAGAAAGGTCTATCTCTGGAGTTTGACTTCCTGAGTTTGAGTCATAAGTTGCCACTTTCCTTGTGAGCCTGGACAATTAATTTGACTTAGTCTATGACTTTAGTTTCTTCTTGTGTTATGTTGATGTGTTGATATAAATAATATTTGATTGGGGACTGAAGAGATAGTGCAGTGTGTAAGGTGAATGCCTTACCTGCAGTTGACCCAGATTCAATCCCTGGCACCACATACAGTCCCTGAGTGCTTCCAGGAATGACCCCTGAACTCCCAGGACTGATCCATACTGAGTAATACCTTGTATGGCCCAACACCACCCACATAAAAATATATATTTTTAAAGGTAACCAAAATCTTGTTTAGGGATGTGTTAAGGGTTTAAACAGTCCATGTATCCAGTCTTTTATTTTACACTTGCTAAAACTTAGATAATCATGAACTTTCTCACTCTTCACTAGTTGAGTCTTTAGAGCAATGTTTCTCAACCCCTTTTTGTTCATGGTCCTAATCCAAATTTGTTGCCTTCCTGTGAATACCCCATTCCTTACTGCTTTGCTACAAGTAGCACTGTAGTACCGTTGTTCATCGATTTGCTCGAGTAGGCACCAGTAATGTCTCCATCGTGAGATTTGTTGTTACTGTTTTTGGCATATGAATACGCCACAGGTAGCTTTCCAGGCTCTGCCGTGAGGGAGGGATACTCTCGGTAGCTTGCAGGGCTCTCCGAGATGGATGGAGGAATCGACCCAGGGGTCGGCCACATGCAAGGCAAATAGTTCCCCACTTCTATTCATGTAATTTTTCATCTGTAGCCCATTTGGGATACCCTGGGAGCCACACTGAAAGGGCATATGGCCTCTGTTGAGGAACACTGTTTTAGAGCACAAATACAAGTTCCTTATAGAAGGCCACTTCAAATTTGTTATAATAAAGCCACACCAGCAAAAAAAAACCCAAATATGATTCTCTTGCAGTAGGAGTAAGATGTTCATTTACAGAGCTTAAGAGTCAACACCATATTAAACTTTAATTCTTCTTTCATGGCACTTGAGTTAATTTCTAGTCGTTACAGTGTGTGAGAAGTAGCTCTGTCGCAGCCATTGGTGCTGTCTATCCAAGTGGCTGGTTTTCCTCCTTCAGTGAGGAAGATAGCTGGTTTGTTGCCCCAATTCTCTTGAAGTGGGTTGTTACTATGCAATAATCCCTAACCTGAATTGTACGCAATTTGTAGCCTCTTATTTTAAATTTCTCACATTCCAGCAGGATTTGCAATGATGAAATCACTATCTTGTTTCATGTGGTAGAGAAAACTGAGTCATGCTGGACATTATTCTTTAAAATAAAAAAAGATGAGAAAATCTAGAACCAACAGTGATGCTTATGTGTATGAAATTGAAAAAAAAATGGAAGGAAAGATAGTAAGATAGTTGCCAAAAAGTTATTCTACTATTTTAGGAAAGGATGAGCCAAAAATAGAGGAAGCATAATTAAATAGAAGATAATAAACTATTAAAATAGTATATAGACAGAATTGAAAATAGTTTTACATATGATTAGAGCTAGAAAAAATTGCTAGGATTTAATATAGGGGCAGAGTCTGGATTCTGGTGGATAAATTCCCTGTCCACCAATTAAAATAGAAAGCATGGATGTGGGGCAGACTATGAAGGAAAGAAGAGCTCTGTTTCATAAACATTGAGGTTTTTAAATCATTTTTATTGAGGCAACAATTTACAACAGTACTGATAGTATTGCTTTATACTGTCCCGTCCCGCGGGACTAAGTTATTCCAGGGTCTGAAGAGGCGCTACCTGAAATAGCAAGGGCGAGAAAGAAGAGGGAGACCAAGCAAGGAACTGTTGTCAAGGTCTCGTTTATTGAAGGAAAGTTTACAGAATATATAGGCTGAGGGGCAAGGCTTTTGCGAGGGGGCCAGGGTGGATCACGCGGGGCATTCGCGGGGCATTTGCGTAAGGGGGATCAGCAGACTGGAACATGATATGCCTGTCATCTTTGTGGGTCTCGCCCTTGGTACAGGATGTCTGTTACATAATACAATATCTTGGTGGGCACTCCCTGTCTGGGGAAATGGCTAAGTTCTCCTTTTCCCAGGGTCCCGGTCCCCCACATCTCCCCCTGTGTTTTTATATATGAAAAAATTGAGGGCTACTGAGAGCCGCCTGGGTAGGTGAGGTGCCGTGTCTTAGGCTATGTAACGTGCCTCCAGACCCGAGGGGGCAGGGGCTCTGTCTTAGGCTATGTGAGGGGATTCTTACTCTTGCCATCACTGTGCTCTTATATGTGGCGCTTGGTTATTTTTTCTGCCAGCCGCCCCCAAGGTGAAGCTAAGGGGAGGTTGCACAGGGTAAGCGCTTAGTGAAAATGTGATGGGGACTCAAGAGGTAAGGCCTCACACTACTCCCGTCATGGAGACCCCTTGCTGCTCCTACTCGAGTCTGGCGTTACACTATTTCCCGTCATAGGCTAACCTCACAGCTGACCCGAAGTGGGAGAGGGGTTGTCAGGGTGCCGTGTCCCTGGGAAATGAGCCCAGAGCCTATGGTACCAAGGGGACCCTAGTCTCTCGGCTAGGGGGGAGAAGTTGAGCCGGTCTGTCTCCGGGACTTGGTCAGGAACTCCCTCTTCAGGAGGCGGTATCGGTCCAAGGCGATGATAGTGAACAGCAACCGTGCTTCTGGTAGCCGAGTCGATCTGTGACTTAATAAAAGAGGTTAAGCGACTAAAGGCCCAAGGGCCAAAGGATAGTAGTATCAGGAGACCCACGAGGGGTCCCAAAAGACTAGGCAGTAGCGTGGACAGCCAGGGTGAAGTGGAAAACCAATTTTGATACCATGACTCCTGTTTTTCTCTAGCCCTTTTTCTTTCTTCCAGGCTCCTTTTGACTTTATTAATGCTATCCTGTACTAGACCTGTCTTGTCTGCATAAAAGCAGCATTCCTCTTTAAGGGCCACACAGAGTCCGCCCTCTTGTAAAAAAACCAAATCCAAACCTCTGCGGTTTTGTAAGACTACTTCAGAGAGGGAAGTTAAAGAGTCCTTTAGATCTTGCAGCCCTTTCTGCAGTTCCTGAATGTCTCTGTCTACAATCTGGCTGAGTTGATTGTACTGCTGTTTGGAAGTAATTAGGGAGGCAATGCCAGTGCCAGCGCCTGTAGCGCCTAGTCCTAAGACAACAGCTAGTGTTATTGCTGTGAGTGGTTCTCTCTTGTGGCGGGGTGAGACTGCCCCTTTTTCCCAAAAACTGAGAAAATCCTCAGGGTCATGAATGGAGAGCCTGGGGAACAGGCGGACCAGGACACAGTAGTCTCTAGTGCGCAAGAAGGCTTTGGTCTCGACATGAGTGGTAAGGCCAGTAGAGCAAGCGAAGTAAGTCTCTGGCGGGGCCGAGACATAGGTGAAAGAGGCGTCCACGCGCTGGGAGACATTACAAATGTCCTGCAATTCAAAAGGAGGGAGCATTTTGGGTCCTAGAAGACAAAGACCTGCACCGTGGACCTGACCTAAGGTAAGGCCGTGGTCCTCATCTGGGGCCCATCTCAAGGCCGCGGGGTCATTGGTGAATAAGACCTGAGCAAAAATTGCAACACCCTCATAAAAGGGGGGTCTTGGGGAAAAGCAAATCCAGCATTGCTCGTATCGGGCTGAATGGGTAGCATGAAGGGCTTCAACAGATGCATTCACCATTTCCAAAATTAGTTCAGAGGAGGAAGGGCTCCCTTCAGGAAGTGTGGGGCGAAAGTATGTGGGCATAGGCTTGGCAACTGGTGATTGGGCGTTCACCGGAGGGGGAGAGGGGTGTGGGTGTTCTCGGGAAGGGGGGTGAAAGGCTGGGTTAGGCCCGACAGCCGCTTTTTGTAGGTTGGGAAGTTCTTTTAGAAGACGGATACTAAAAAGCAGACCAAAATCCCTATAGGCCATGTAGAGGCGCAGTCCCCATTGCAGGTCTCGAGAACTAAGCCAATCATGTTGTCTGCCACTGGCTGTGAAAGAAATGACAATGGGGTTACACCAGCCATTGGCGGGGCTCAAGTGGTCACATGGCTCTCCGGGGAATTCGTCGACATGCCATAACCGGTACTTGGAGGGGCTGAAGTCTGGGGGACGTTTTACAGTGATAAAGTCCCAGGAGGAGGAGGGGTTCCAGTACGTAGTGCCGGTGGTTTCGCAACCCCAAGAGGCACAAAAATAGTCAGAGGCCTGGCCGCATTGATATGAGAGCGAGTGGTCTCGATGGGGGCCTGGACACACATAAAAGTCAGTGTGAGTAAGTTCTGCTCGTGTACTATAGCAACCACAGCCGGGTATGCCTGTAGTGAAGCAACGATCAGAAAGGTCAGGGGTCCTATCCAGGGGCCAGAGATACTCATGTGTGCTCCAGTCAGGGCTGGCTCCTAGGGCAAGCTGACACAGGTCCACTCTAAGCTCGGGCCAGTGGGGTTGAGTGCCAATGGAAGAGGAGGCATAGACAGCATCGCCCGCTTCATTCACAACCAACCAAGTATAGTTAAAAAGTTGGTAGACTGAGGCGGAAGTTGGCGACGCCCAGGCAAAAAATAGCCAAGTCCACAAAAACAGCATCTGAGGCAGGTCCATGATGTCTCCTGTAAGAGAACAGAAAAGTCTGTCTCAGGGGTGGTTTCCCCTGGTTCAATAATATAATTTAACTAATCTTGTGGGGAGTCACTTGACTCCTGGGGTTTGTTATATAATTTTACCAATCTCTCAGGGAGCCATCTAGCACCCTGATTTTTGTTGTCATATACACAGACATGTCCTTTTCCCCAAATGAGGGCGGGGTCAGGGCCGTGCCATGAACCGGTGACAGGGTCTTTCCAGAGTATTTGAGCATAATTATCCTTAGAGGAGGGGTGCCACAGGCGATCGGCCGCCGAGCGACCGGCGTCATCCAGTGTAAGAAAATTCAGGACGAACAGGGCATGAGAAAGCAAGAGGCGAGAATTGCCCTTGAAGGTGTACAATGTCTCCTGAGCCTGCAGCTTTAGGAGAGTGTTTTTGAGTGTCTGGTGGGCACGTTCAACAATGCCTTGACCCTGGGGGTTGTATGGAATGCCGGTGACATGTTTAATTCTCAGCCGAGCACAAAAGTCTTTGAATTTTTGGCTTGTATAACCAGGACCATTATCAGTCTTAATAATCTTGGGCTGTCCCATTATTGCAAAAGTAGACAGCATGTGGGTAATCACATGTTTAGTAGCTTCTCCCGCTAGTGCTGAAGCGGAAAGGAATCCGCTAAAGGTATCAATAGTAACGTGAACATATTTAAGCTTGCCAAAGGTGGGGATATGAGTAACATCCATCTGCCAGAGTTCACCAGGGATAAGCCCTCTGGGATTGACACCATAGTGAGGTTCAGGCATGAAAGGTAGGCAGGTCTTGCAGCCTTTAACTATAAGCCGGGCTTGCTCTCTGGTAATGCCAAACATCTGGCGTAATGTGGAGGAATTTAAATGATGAAGGGCATGGGCCTCCTGCGCGTCCTTGAACGGATCAGGAGTTAGTGCTAGAGCAACAAGGCGCGTGGCTTTATCTGCCAAATCGTTGCCCTGTGACAAAGGTCCAGGTAAATCAGAGTGTGCACGAATGTGCCCAACAAAGAAAGGGTGGGACCGACAACGGATGCATTTTTGAATGTCAGAAAACAGCTGGAAAGTAGCAGAGGATGGTTGAATGGAAGGAACCGTTTCCAAAACAGTTAATGATCTAACAACATACTGGCTGTCTGAGAATAGATTAAATGCTTGTAAAGGAAACATTTGAAAGACTTTAAGAGCTGCAAACAATTCCACTAACTGAGCAGAGGTAAAAGGAGTTTTGATGGGATATGCCCTACCATGGACGACGTAAGCAGCTATCCCGTTTTGTGAGCCATCAATAAACAAGGTTAGGGCCCCAGGGATGGGTCTTGAGACGGTGTTTTTGGATATAATAAAGGGGGTAGTCTTAAGAAATTGTAAAAGCTTGTCCCCAGGCAGGTGTGTGTCAAACTGACCCTGATAGCTAGACAACAAGACTGCCCAGTCGTCATGACGGCTCTGTAGCCATCCAATTTGTTCTTTAGAATAAGGGGTGATAATCATGTCAGGGTCACGCCCAAAATATCTGACAGCAGTTTTTAGTCCAGAAAAGATCAATTGTCCCACTAGCAGAGGATAAGGAGGCAGAACCTTAGAGAAGGACGCAGGCATATGAATCCACATAAGGGGTTGTTTTTCCTGCCACAGCAGGCCAGAAGGCGAGTAAGGGGATGTGAAAATAATGAGATATAGGACTTTGGAAGGGTAAAAATAGCCACAACTCTGTTGTGCAATGGCGGTTTCAACAAGTTTCAGGGCTTCCTCAGCCTCTACAGAGAGGGACCGAGGAGAAGTAGGATCTGGGTCACCACGGAGTATATCAAATAAAGGTTTAAGTTCCCCAGTAGTTAATTTTAAGTAAGGTCGAAGCCAATTTATATCCCCCAATAATTTTTGAAAATCATTGAGGGAAGTGAGAGAGGACCGTCTGATCTGAATTTTCTTTGGGTGTATGAGGGAGGGGTCAAGCTGAAAACCCAAAAAGAGGAACGGATACTGAGTCTGAATTTTGTCCGGGGCGATAGTAAAGCCGCGGTTTTGAAGGGCTAAAACTATTTCTTGCGTAACCTGCTGCACTTCTGCAGGGGAAGCTGCGGCAATCAGTAAATCATCCATGTAATGAATAATATATGCAGAGGGGAAAAGCACCCTAAAGGGGTCAATAGTTTGGGCTACATAGCGCTGGCAAAGAGTAGGGCTATTAGCCATGCCTTGCGGAAGGACCTTCCACTGAAAGCGAGGGTTGGGTCCTATATGATTAGTAATCGGAACTGAAAAAGCAAAGCGTTTGCAATCCTCGGGGTGTAGGGGAATGGAAAAAAAGCAATTTTTTATGTCTATGATTATTTTTTGAAAGCCTGAGGGTATAGCAACTGGAGTTGGGAGTCCAGGTTGTAACGCGCCCATAGGTTGCATGGTCTTATTTACACTCCTAAGGTCTTGCAACAACCTCCAAGTCCCATTTTTCTTTTTAATCACAAATATGGGGGTATTCCAAGGGGAAGTAGAAGGTTCAAGGTGGCCTAAGCATAATTGCTCCTGCACCAGCTCACAGGCTGCCTTGACCTTTTCTAGGGGCATGGACCACTGATCAATCCAGACGGGTTCATCAGATTTCCAAGATATTTTGTCAGCCTGGAGTGCAGGAGAGCCAGTGGTCCTTATGAAAAAAGGTTAGGATCGGATCCCAACCCAGCCCTTCCTATTATAGGGGTGAGCTCAATAGGCTCTTTAATACCTTGCTCGTTCCTGCCCAGCCCTTTTCCCGGCCGATAGCCCTGTTGGAGCATCTGTCTGGTGACCATCTCATTTGGACTGCACATCATGAGTCCCATTTTACTTAAGATATCCCGGCCCCAAAGGTTGATAGGGAGATTCTCAACGACATAGGGCTGAACGAGGCCAGTATTACCATCTTCATCCTTCCATATTAGAATCTTAGCACTTTGTAATGTACTTTGGGTCTGCCCAGTTCCTTGTAAGTGAGTGGCGGTGGGGCTCAAAGGCCATGCTGAAGGCCAGAAATTTCGAGAGAGAACCGTGGCATCAGCGCCAGTATCAATCAAGCCACGGAAGGGCTTCCCGTCCAACCAAAGAATCATCATGGGTCGAGAGTCATTTAATTGGCGGACCCACATAACATGGGGAGCCTCTTGGGTATTTGAGGCCTCACTTGGCTCAGGCATGTTGGAAGAAGCCGGTTGCTTAATTACAGGAAGTGGCAAGGCCTGAGCTAAGCGGATTCCAGGGCGGATGGTCAAAGGGCCACTGAATGCAGATACAAGGAGTTTAATTTCTCCTAGGTAGTCAGAATCTATGATTAGAGGAATCACCGCCAAGCCTTCAAGTGAGGTCGAGGCACGTCCGATGATAAGGAAAAAGGCGCCTTGGGGCGGGGGACCAGACTGACCTGTTGGAATGATCACAGGGCCTTCCTCAGGGGTTATAATCCGGGTGGTGGAGGAACACAGGTCCAATCCTGCTGTCCCTGAGATGAGGGAAGCAGAGTTCGCGGGGCGGGGATTGGGTACCGCTGAGGAGCCTGTTGGAGCGGGTGAGGCACGTAAGGGCCCCGCGCAGGGGCCCTCCGCCCGTTTCCCTGGCCCTGGGAATAACCTTGAGGAAAACCAGACACAATAAGGCGACCTTCCCTGTCCGTTAAGGACCGGCATTCCTTGGCCCAATGCTTTCCACGACGGCATTTTGGGCAAAGGGTGGGTGGTTGAGATCGCCGGTCCCCCTGTAATGGAACGGGGGGAGCAGGAAGTGGATGAGGACATTCCTTAGCAAAGTGTCCTGGTTGGCCGCAGCGGAAGCAAAATTTAGACGTATTAGGGGGTGTAAATGTCCGGCCCTGAAATACCGCCCCAATGGCTAAATTGATAGACCTTGTAACTTGATGAGAAAAACCATCCACGTCACTACACAATTTTATCATGCCTGAGAGTTCCAAATCTTTAACCTTTCCTCTAAGCGCCTCTCTACAGGCAGCATTGGCATTCTCATAAGCCAAATGCCGTACTAGAATCCCTTCGCCTTCGTTAGGACCAAGAATTCTTTCTGCTGCTTCCTGCAGTCGTCCAACAAACTGAGCAAAGGGTTCTTGTTGTCCCTGTACTATCTTAGTTAATGGTGTAGAGACCGCTCCTGTGGATGGAACGGCTCTCCAAGCGGTAAGTGCAGCTTGTGCTGTTTGGGAAAGAATCCCAGGGGGAAGCTTCTTCTGCTTTTCTTCATCTGCAAAATGCCCGCGGCCGCTGATTTTATCGGCCGTCCAGGCGGCAATGGGACTGAGGGGGTTCTTCCTGTTTTTGCTTGCCATATGTTCGGCCCTATCATAAAATTCAGACTTCCAGGTGAGGTATTGCCCACGGGAGAGGACTGACTGGGCCACCTTATGCCATTCGGCTGGGATTAGAAAGCCAGGTTCAGCAAGTCCTTCCAGAAAATTAAGGGTAAAGGGCGCGTGGGGGCCATAATTTTTGACTGCAGCATGCAGTTCTTTTAGATCTTTCAGTGAGATGGGCTTAAAGGGCAGCGAGGTGGAGTCAGGGGGTGCAGGTGCCACGGCCTCATTATCCTCTCCTTCTTCCCCTTCCTCCTCCCCTTCTTCCTCATTCGGTGGTCCCCCCTCGGCATCGAGGCCAGGTGCCTGTGGGCTGTTTGGAAGCAGCTGGGCGCGAGACCTGGTTAAAATGGGAAAGGTGAGCGCCTTCTGTTTAGTGGGCTTTTTGGCATTCCGGGGATTGAAACCTTTAACTAAGGCCTCCTGGGTCTCCTGAACCTGCAAGGTGAGATCATTAAGCTCTTGGTGAAGGGTAAGAACCTGGCGAAGACCTCCTAGCTGAGCCTGCAAGGCGGCCCTAGTCCGAGACAGGTCACGTAAGGCAGAGACAGGCAGTAGGCTCAAAGAGGACTCTGGGGCGTACGGAGGGGGACGATATCTAAAGGCTCGAGAAAGGTAGATATTAGGCTCCCAGAGATCAGGTGGAAATCTGTCACGATCATAGGCAGCAGCCTCTGCATCAAGTTCAGCCTGAGCAGTAGGATCAAGAGGTTCCAGAGGAGAGGGCTCTTCAGGAGGGGCAGAGGTGAGAGCGGGGAAGAGAGATTTCTGTGTTTCCGGGAGAGCCCGGGATTTATCATCTAGAGTGTCGGACTCGGGGCCAGGCATATCCAAAATAATGGAGGGACAGGGAGTGGAAGATTTTTGGGGGGTCGGTGAGAGGGGGAGAGGGTCAGTCTGCGATCCAATATTTGAACGAGAAAGGGGCCTAGTCAGGCGAAGGAAATCAGAGACCAGACTGAGGAGGTGAGACCCTCCTGTTTCCCTCAAAGGACCGACTATTACCTCACGAACCAAGGCCCAGTAACTAAAAACAGACTCAGGAATGGCGTGTCCCTTATTTAAAAGATCATTGAGTTCTGTCCCGACCTTATCCCATGAACGGGGATCAATGGCGGGACCTGTCAATACTAACCACGGACAAGAAACATCAATAAAAGAAAAAAATTTTACCAGATCTTTTTTCTTAACCCGTACTCCTCTTTCCCTGAATGAATTTTTGAACTCCTTAATAAAGCTCTGTTCCTTAGATAATGAATGGCCCATGCTGAATGGGACGGCATATGAATAGGTACCTTTTTTTTTATATCCCCCGCCTCCGAAGGTCGCTCGGGCAGCACTGATCCTTCGGGGGCCTTCTCCGTTGCTGGCGCCGTCCGGTAGTTGGCCGTGCTTCAGGTCCCTGTTCGGGCGCCACTTGTCCCGTCCCGCGGGACTAAGTTATTCCAGGGTCTGAAGAGGCGCTACCTGAAATAGCAAGGGCGAGAAAGAAGAGGGAGACCAAGCAAGGAACTGTTGTCAAGGTCTCGTTTATTGAAGGAAAGTTTACAGAATATATAGGCTGAGGGGCAAGGCTTTTGCGAGGGGGCCAGGGTGGATCACGCGGGGCATTCGCGGGGCATTTGCGTAAGGGGGATCAGCAGACTGGAACATGATATGCCTGTCATCTTTGTGGGTCTCGCCCTTGGTACAGGATGTCTGTTACATAATACAATATCTTGGTGGGCACTCCCTGTCTGGGGAAATGGCTAAGTTCTCCTTTTCCCAGGGTCCCGGTCCCCCACATTATACTTACAATGTTTCTCCACTTTGCCCATCATCAGAGTGCCAGGAGTCTTCCACCTTTGTCCCTAGATGCCTTCCTATCACCCCTTAACGTCCCAAGTTCACAGTTATTTGACCATATCTCAGGGCTTGGTTCCACTGGGTATTATCTAATTCCTTGCTTTGTTTATTCATACTCTGCATATTTATTTACTTTCTCTCACTTCTCTTAGCTCTGATTCTATCAGAGTCACAGCAAAAATCACAGATTTCATCTTTTCTCAAAGCTAAGTGTTATTCTGTGTATATATAGCACAGTTTCTTTATCCACTATACTGCTGTTGGGAACTTAGTTCTTTACAGATCTTGGTTCTTTAAAAAATTTTTTTTATTGAAATCACTGTGAGATAGACCCTTACAAAGCTGTTCATAATTAGGTTTCAGTCATGCAGTGTTCCAACACCCATCCCTCCACCAGTGTACATATTCCAGACCAGACCAGCATATCCTCCTCCCTCCTCCTCCTCCTCCTCCTCCTCTTCTTCCTCTTCTTCTTCTTCTTCTTCTTCTTCTTCTTCTTCTTCTTCTTCTTCTTCTTCTTCTTCTTCTTCTTCTTCTTCTTCTTCTTCCTTCTTCTTCTTCTTCTTCTTCTTCTTCTTCTTCTTCTTCTTCTTCTTCTTCTTCTTCTTCTTCTTCTTCTTCCTCTTCTTCTTCTTCTTCTTCTTCTTCTTCTTCTTCTTCTTCTTCTTCTTCTTCTTCTTCTTCTTCTTCTTCTTCTTCTTCCTCTTCTTCTTCTTCCTCTTCTTCTTCTTCTCCTTCTTCTTTCTTCCTTCTTCTCTCTTCTCTCTTCTTTCTTCTCTCTCTCTCTCTTTCTCTCTCTCTCTCTCTTTCTCTCTCTCTCTCTCCTCTCCCCAATTTTGGGCATTGTGATTTGCAATACAGATACCAAAAAGTTATTATATGTATCCCTATACCTCCTTTCAATCTTCAGTTCTTGTCCAGCATGCTCATTTCCAACTATTATTGTCACTCTGGTCCATTCTCTGTTTTAAACATAATGCTGCATTGAACATAAATGTGCTTATGTCCTTTTGAATTAATTATTTTATTTTACAGGGTACATTCCCAGGAGTGGAATCACAGGGTCACCTAGAAGCTATATTCTTATTTCTTTATGTCTCTGAATCATTTTCCAGAGAAACTGAACCAGATTATAGTCCCACCAGAGTGATTGAAATTTCCTTTTACAGCACATAGCCACCAGCACTTATTGCTTCTGAACTTCTTTTGTATATGCCTTGCTTGGTGGTGTGAGGTGATACCTTATTATTTTGACTCATATATCCTTGAAAATAAGGATTAATACATTATTGAGTGCTTTACTTATCTTGAATATTAGCCTTTTGATGTATGATTTGAAATAATTTCTCCCAATCACAAGGGTGTCTTCTATTTTAGGCCTCATTACTTTCAAAGTGCAGAATATGTCTATTTTAATGTGGTCCCATTTATTTACTTCTTTTGTGCTCTTTGTCATTGGGGTTATATCATTGAAGATTCTTCTGAGGTCAACATAATGGAACATTTATGTTTTTCTCAATGCATTTTGTAGATACAAGTTTAGAATCAGGGACTTTATTTTCAATTAAGCTTAGTATTCGGTGTGAGATAGGGTTTGCTTATTCTCCTTATCTCCCTTCTCCTTCTTCTATTTCTCCTTATCCTTTCCCTTGTTCTCCTTTTTCTCCTCCTCCTCCTCCTCCTCTTTTTTCTCCTCCTTGTTCTCCTGCTTCTTCACTTTCTTCCGCTTCATTTTTTCTCCATCCTAACAGTTTTCCATCACCATTTGTTGAAAAGGTTTTACTTGCTCATACACCTTGTATCTTTGTTGTAAATAAACTGCTCATATGTCTGAAACTTAAGCCCTGGGCTTTCAATTCTATTCCATTGATTTAAATGGATCTGTCTTTATTCTAATACCATTAACTTTTAGTTATTATAGCTTAGTTGTATAGTTTAAAGTTTGGGCATGTAGTGCCTCCCATCTTTTTTCTATGATTGGTTTAACTATTCAAGTTTTCAGACTATTCTAGCATTCATATTGGATTGAAATACCAGAAAAAGTGTGACCAAAATGTCAATATTCAAACTAGAAATAAAGCATGAAACAGTGAGAAGAAATGTAAAAGAGGAGAAAGAATAGAGGAGTAGTGGCATTTAAAATCAGGTATTATTCAATAGCCAGAATCTGGAAAAAACCCGAGTGCCCTAGAACAGATGACTGGTTGAAGAAACTCTGGTACATCTATACAATGGAATACTATGCAGCTGTTAGGAAAAATGAGGTCATGACGTTTGCATATAAGTGGATCAACATGGAAAGTATCATGCTAAGTGAAATGAGTCAGAAAGAGAGAGACAGACATAGAAAGATTGCACTCATCTGTGGAATATAGAATAATAGACTATAAGACTAACGCCCAAGAATAGTAGAAATAAGTACCAGGAGAATATTTCCATGGCTTGGAGGCTGGTCTCTCATTCTGGGTAACTCAGGGAAGGGACCACCAAGTAAAATGTGGTTGGAGGACATGTGGGGGAAGGGTGAGGCGGGTGGAATACAGACTAGAGACTGAACACAATGGCCACTCAACACCTCTATTGCAAACCACAACACCTAATCAGAGAGAGAGAACAAAAGGGAATTCCCTGCCACAGTGGCAGGGTGGGGTGGGGGGAGACGGGTCTGGGGAGGGGGGGAGGGATGTTGGGTTTACGGGTGGTGGAGAATGGGCACTGGTGAAGGGATGGGTTATTGAACTTTGTATGGGGGAAGCATGAGCACAAAGATGTATGGATCTGTAACTGTACCCTCATGATGACTCTCTAATTAAAAATAAACTAATAAAAAAAAACAAAAAAAAAGAAATAATATAGATAATATTATATGTTTCACTCCTTAATAAATTTGGGAAAATATTTTGCCCATAAAAAAATAAAAAATAAAATAAAATCAGGTATTATTGAATTTAGTTGTGTCTCATGGTTTTATGAAATAGGAGAAAACATGCATATATCTTAATTCTAAATTAAAATCTTTGCTACCTCCTGGCTTTCTAATGTAAACTTTTCTGGGTGGTTTAGCTATTGCTTCTGAACAATTAAGTTCTCAAATTGATGGCTGTTTTCCATTTTTTAAAGGTTCCACTCTATTAATATATTTTTTTCACAATAATTCCTCAGTAAGTTTACTGCATATACATCCTTCATGCTTTTTCACTTTATATAAACACAGTGAATTTGGGGGCAGCTAATGCATCTGAAAAAATCATCACTCTGTCAAAATCTGGAGTAAGAATACTCCTTCAGATTCAATTTTACAGGGATACTTACTGATGTCACTTTAGTCTAATCTTTCAGATGATCCTTCAGAAGTCACTTGTAAATGATTAAGCATTGAGAGAAGAACACAGATTTGTTTCTTCATGTCAAGTTTTTACAACTTAAGCCAAATCTAGAGTTACATTTAAAGCTGTAAAATTATCCTATATCACATGCTTTCCCAATATTTCAGTCTGTTGAATATATTCAATAATATATTGCAAGTCTCAGAATGGAGATGTTACTCGTGCCTGCTTGAGCAAATCGGTGAGCAATGGGATGACAGTGATACAGTAACAGTAATATTGAATAAATTGAGTATATTCAATAAATTTCTTTAATAATATTATTGTTCTCCACAAACACAGTCTTAAGCTCATCAGAAGTTTATAGCCTATATCTGGCACCAGAATTTCACTAAATTTAATTAAATTTAGTGGCTGACCTTAGAGAAATATACTTAAAAATAGGGGTCAGATAGGTAGTCCAATAGGGAAGGTACTTGCCTTACACATACCTTACATGGGTAAGATCGCTGGTACCCCATATGTCCCCCGACCCTGAGACTTACTAGGAGTGGTTCCTGATCACAGAACCAGAAGTAATCCATGAGAATTGATAAATATACTCTCACAAACAAAAACTATGTGGTAAGAAAAGTAAACAGTAAAAGAAAAAATAGTTCATTTTGTTTTTTAATTAAGGAATTATTATATTCTCTTGCCATGCTGAAGAAGCACATTCTCTTGAGTGTATTTCTGTCTTTTTCTCTCTTACTCATATGTCTCTAAATAAAACTATTTTTACTTAAAAAATAATCACTATTTGTAAATGATGAATGAGTGGTTGACTAATTTGCCAACACCAGCAGGTTTCTGTTTTGACTTGTTTTGTTTTTAATTTTATAGGCATAGATGATTTGAGGTCTTTCCTTGTCAGATCTTTTATTTGAACAGAAGAACATTGAACCAAATCAGATCAGCCGATACACCTCAGAAAATACAGTCAGAATCCAAAGAAAAAATTACAACTTCTTTATCATTTCAACTCAGGAGTATGTGGTGTTGTATTTTGGGGGTTACAAAACAATCACTGCATCACTGTCATCCAGTTGTTCGTCGATTTACTCAAGCGAGCACCAGTAACATCTCTATTACACACAACCCTGAGATTTTATCAACCTCCCTTACTCCCAACGATTGGAGGCTCTTTTGGTGTCAGGTGAATGAGGCCCATTGTTGTTACTGTTTTTGGCATATCGAATACACCACGGGTAGCTTGCCAGGCTCTGCAGTGCAGAAGGGATACTCTCGGTGGCTTGCCGGGCTCCCCGAAAGGAATGTATATATCTTTTACTTTATTGAGGATATGAATACGCCTTGGGGAGCTTTCCAGGCTCTCCTGGGCGGGCAATAGACACTCGGTAGCTTGTCAGGTTCTCCAAGAGGGAGAACTAGACTATTAGAAGTCAAGCAGCTGCAATGCTCTGGGGAGTTTGGCTTTATAGTCTCTGGATGTTGGCAGTTGATGGGATTGCACAGTGCCTGGGGCAGTTTCTGGGTGTGACTGCCTAGCTACTGGAAAATGGGGGATCTGGGTGGAAGAGGGCCAGTCTGGGTCCGAACAGTCTTGGACAGTTGAAGACCTCCAGAACCTAGCCACAGCCATGCTCAAAGCCACTCTCCACACATTCAGACAAGCCTCACGCATGAAGGAACCGGCAGAGGAACCCAGGTGTGCGGGACCAGGGCCAAGATCTCTAAGGCAAAACAATAGAACTAGCAAACAAGTTGTGTTGATAGATAATGCTTGGGTCATTCATTGATTTATTCAGTGCCTTGTTTATTAAAAACTTTATATTTTTAAAAGTGATTTCAGGCATCGCACCCTAAACTTGTTTAAGCATTTTTAAAATGATGAGGATTGGGGCCAGAGAGATACTACAGTGAGTAGAGGGCTTGCCAAATAGGCAAATAATCCGGGTTCAAGCCCTAGCATCCCACATAGCTTTCTAAGCACCACTAGGAGTAATTCTTAAATGCAGAGACAGGAGTAACCCCTGAGCATTACTGGCTGTGGTCTAAACACACAAACAAAACATTTTTAAAAATAAATAAAATGATGAAGTTTAATTAAGAAACATGAGTATGGTCATTTAAAAATTTAGCATTATAATCCTTAATGTTGTCATTGTCAAGTATAGTTCAACTTCGTGACAATTCCTGAAGCTTATGAATTTTCTATTCCGTGGAAATTTTCAGGGGGAGATACCTGTTAATGACACTGCAAATAGTGATATGTTAGTGTTTTTCCCCCTTCTCTTTATGTTTTATTTGATTCATAAGACCTTCAATAAGTTAGTTATTGTGGAAATAAACAACACTGAATAAAGATGCAACATGTTGTCAGAGATTCAAATAAGTGTGAAAGAATTGTCTGTTGCAATGGAAGAAGTTTGATGGGAAAAAAAGCCCTGTACTTGAGTTAGGAAGCTGTTGTTCTCAGTGTATGTATTAATAACTTTAAAGAAGATGATCCTGGATTCTAATATCCACTGAAAAGAACTGATACCCTGATTCTGGGAAATTCAGCCTATGGTTTCTTTTGTGAACTTGTCATTTTATTTATATTTTCCTATGCTTGGAGCAAAAGGTTCCTAAATCATTTCTGGATGTCTCAACTTTAATTGCAGTAACATTAATAAAAAATTCTAGATGATTTATATCTACGTACTTTTAATATAAAGGGTTTAAATGTTAAGTAGAAATATTGAGAAATATTAAACCTGCAGAGGACCCCTGGTGTGCGGGACCCAGGGCTGAGATCTCCAAGCCTGGTCGGATCGGGATTGGGCCTCCACTGCCTAGACCACCCATTTTCCAGTAGCTAGGCAGTCACATCCACAAACTGCCCCCCGACGCCGTGTAATCCCTCAACAGTCAAGATCCAGAGACTGAAATAAAGCTCCCTGAAGCATGCGACTGCATTTGCGACTCCACGGGAGTTCTTATTGTCTTGTTCTCCCTCTTGGAGAATCTCGCAAGCTACCAAGAGTATCCAGCCTGCAAAAACAGTAACAATGATGGGTCTCATTCCACTCACCCTGAAAGAGCCTCCAATGCGGCACCATTGGGAAGAAGGGGTAAGGAGAGGCTGCTAAAATCTCAGGTCTAGGATGAATGGAGACATTACTGGCACCCACTCGAGCAAATCGATGAAAAACGGGATGACAGTGATACTGTGATTAAATCTGATATCAGAATAAAGAACTTCATATGGCCCCTTTCTGATATATTTTTTAAGTGAAAGCTCTGTTAAAAGAAAATACTTGGAGTGGGGGAGAAGTAAATAGGAATGAACTATAAGATTCTATTTTACTAATCTATAATGGGCCACCACAATCCTTTAGTGTGTTTTTGTCATGGGAAATCATTGTTGTACCCAAGATGCAAACAGTGTCATAGATTATCTTTCAGTTATGAGCATCCAAGTGGAAATGAGCACATGATAATCTTATCCAGATGATGTTTGATTTCACTGAACTTTCAAATGCTGCTATGGGTCATCTGGGAAAGATTAGTTGATAATTTATGTCCTCTGAGTTCTGCCCACAGTGTTGGCCATTGAGATAAATTATTGAAGTCTCCAAATAATCAATTGTAGCCATCATTTTCTGGGGCCACCTGATACTTGTAGCAGAGGCTCTGTGTGTGTGTGTGTGTGTGTGTGTGTGTGTGTGTGTGTGTGTGTGTGTGATGGTGGCAATAGGTAAGAGGGTAGGTGGAAATTTTGAGGATATGAGTGGTGAGAGGTAAGTGAGAGGAAATAGGTGTGGTGAGAGGTGAGAGGTAGGATGGGTGGTGAGAAGTGAATCAAAGATGCCTTAGGGGTGTATTTAAATGAAAACAAATTCTGAGACTGAATGACTCCTCAAAGGGAGTTGCTTAGACTGGTGGCCTGTCACAAACTAGGAAAACAAGAACTGAATTAAAAAGGTGGTAGGAAGACCAGGCCAACTTTGGGGAATGCTGTGCTGGCAACTGTTTAAAGGGCTCTGTAGTGTCATCAATCCAAAAAAGGCACAGACGGCTTTGGGAGCTGGCTCAAAAGGATGGAGCTCTTGCTTTGTATGTGGGAGCCCTGGATTGACTTTGATCCCTAGCACCACATGGTCCTCCAAGCACACCAGGGATCAAGCCTGGAACACTGAACTATCAGTATCCCAGAGCACCACTAGCTATGGCTCCAAAACAACAAACAAACACAAACCCCAAAACAACAAAAAGACCACGTGTCCTATGAATGCACTGAAAAAGGGGGGGGGGAATTATCTGAAAGAATGAGTTTGCCCTTGCAAGGAGTCTTTGAAAATATATGGATTTCTATGCTCAGTAAAAGTATCTCAAATGATAATAGTGGTTTTTTCATTTTTTTTATTATCTGCTCCCTGTAAAATCTCCGTTTTTTGGTTTTCTTATTTTATTTCTATTTTTTGTTAGTTTTCTATTTAGTTTTCCTTCATTCACTTCAGGGAAAACTGCTCCTTTATTGTTTTCGGGCAGCTCAGCATCCTGCCTTGCAATGACTGTTCTCTTATTCCTGGAACTTTGATCCCCAGCTATTTCCACAGCCAACCTTTTCACTTCATTATGGTCTCTCATTCAACTCTTTTCTGATCATTTTTCAAAATGCCATCTGTCACTCTGTGGCTGGTATTTGCCTAGCATCTCCCATTATGTGATTGCATTGACAGTAGGAAGCTGGTTTTGTTTATTTTGTTCATTCCTGAATTCCTAGCATCTCAAATGACAATTGGCCCATACTGAGCACTCGCAGGTATGCAAGACTTGAACATTGTCATGTAGTATTTCTATTATTATCATTATTGTTTCCTATCGAATCAAATATCGACTGTCCGATATGCCAACAACAGTAACAACAATTGGCCTCATTCACCTCTCACCAAAAGAGCCCCCAATATGGCAGCGTTAAGAAAGATGAGCAAAGAGAGGCTGAAAAAAATCTCAGGGACGAACTAGACTGCCAAAATGAAGAAAGATTAAAATGATTGTCTGTACTTTCAACACATGTACGCTGGCATCAGAGGCATCCATCAAGGACCTGATGGTGCAAGTGCAAAAGATCAAGTATGACATCATTGGTCTGACCGAAACGCATAGACATCAATCACATCACGCCATTTTTGACACTGGAGAAGAATTGTTCCTCGAAACATGTGACAACAGAGGCGTTGGTGGCGTTGGTATCCTTGTCAACACAAACGTAGCCATGAGTACCGATTCATTCGAATGCCTAACAACCTGAATTGGACGATTATGCTTGAATAGATGTGGCTCACTGCCTGCAGTTTCTATCTTTGTCGTCTATACGCCAACTTCCAACTACAATGAAGAAGAAATTGAGAGGTTCTACATGGAATTGGAGACATTCTATAAAGAAGACCACACCTTATACAAGATCATTGTTGGTGATTTTAATGCCAAGATAGGTCTGAGAAGGTCGCCCAAAGAACTCCACATTAGGACACATGGCCTAGAATGGAACGATCAGGGTGAGAGACAGTCTGAATTCATCATGTCGACCAAGACCACCCATGATAACTCACAGTTCCAGAAGGCTGAGTCTAAACGCTGGACATGGACATCTCCCCGTGGACAGTTCCGAAATGAAATTGACCACATCATATTCAATCGAAGGTTTTGCCTGACTGATGTCCCTAAATTCCAAACGAGATCGAACCACCATCTCCTTTGTGCAAAATTCTACTTCACAGAGCGGGGAGAAAAGTCTGCAAAATTTAAGTCTAAGAAGACAACTCCCAGAATGACCACCAACTGGGAGCTCTTTGGCACTACTGCAGCAACATGGGAAGATGCCGTCCTTGACAATATCGACGAGGAATACGAGCAACTCCTTATCTGTGTGAAGAATGCCGAGAGTGAGAAAGCCACAAACAGACGCCTGTCTTCGGAAACTCTCAATATCATTCATCAACGTGGTTTGGCTTGAGCCTCAGGCAACCACAAGCTAACGTCCGAGCTCACAAAGCTGTGCAGAAATGTGATAAAGGAAGACGTCAAAGAGAGAAGAGCAGCAGTGTTGGCTAGTGCAGCAGAAGCCGGGAAAAGTATTCGCAATGCTCGTCTGTCCTTTGCCAACTACAAGACCAAGATGACTGCCCTCCAACGTCCCGATAGATCTATCACATCTTCTAGAAGGGCAATGGAGAGGATTATTCATGACTTCTACTCGGATCTCTTTGACAGCCATGTCCACCTGCCCATGTGCCAAATTCCGTAGGATGGATATATCATTCCCAAAGTTCTCCCTTCTGAAATCCAACATGCCATTTTGTTGGTAAAGACGCGTACAGCACCTGGTCCGGACAAAGTCAGACCCAAACACCTGAAAAATCTGCTGCCAGTACTCATCAATACACTGGCACAACTGTTCACATGCTACCTATCTGAATGCAAATTTCCATCTCAGTGGAAAAGCAGTAGGACCGTTCTGTTGTACAAGAAGTGAGACATCCACGACATCGGCAACTATCGCCCAATCTGTCTGCTGTCTGTCATCTGCAAGTTGTTCACTTGTGTCATCCTGAATAGAGTAGGCAGAACACTAGATGAAGGACAGCCATGCGAGCAAACTGGGTTCCGAAGGGGATTAAGCACGATAGACCATATCCACACAGTGACCCAACTCATTGAAATTTTGCGAGAGTTCAAGATGCCACTCTGTCTAACGTTCAGCGACTTAAAGAAGGCCTTCAATTCTGTTGAGACTGAAGTGGTCATCAAAGCCCTGGCCAAACAGGGCATTCAAACTCAGTATATCAAAATCCTCCGTGAGCTATATTGTGGATTCACCACCAGGATCTCACCATTCTACAAGGAAGTGATCATTGATGTAAAGAGAGGGGTGCGGCAGGGTGATACCATTTCACCGTAACTCTTAAGTGCCACCCTCCAGAACATCATTCGACGATTAGAACGGGAAGGAATGGAAGTGAAGATAGACAGTCGGCAATTACACCACCTCCGCTTTGCTGATGACATCGTTCTCATAACACCAAACATTGGCCAAACAGCACAAATGCTGGCTGACTTCGACCACAAGTGTGGAAAGGTCAGATTGTAGCTGAATCTTAACAAGACAATGTTCACGAGAAATGAACTGATCCTGGAAGCTCCATTTGCTCTCAATGGAACAAACATCTCCAAATGCAGCAGCTATGTGTACCTGGGTCGAGAAATCAACATGAGGAACGACTTGGTGCCAGGACTGAGCAAGAGGAAGAGAGCAGCATGGAATGCCTTCAAGAACATCAAAGAAGCAGTTAAGAAAACGAAAAACCTCTGACTCCAGGGACATCTTTTCAATTCCACCATTCTTCCTGCACTAACATATGCCTCAGAGACCTGGGCCCTACGCAAACAGGATGAGAACGCTATTAGAGTATCCAAAGAGGAATCGAAAGAGCTATGCTAGGAGCATCACGTCTCACTCAAGTGAGAGAAGGAATCCGGAGTTCTGACCTCTGTCGACGGTCCAGAATCAGGGATGCTGTCTCGTTTGCCAAGGCATCAAAAATCTGATGGGCCGGTCATGTAATGCGATTCAGAGACAACCGCTGGACTAGAACTGTTACCGACTGGATTCCACGGGACGTCAGAAGAACTCGTGGCCATCCACCAACTAGATGGTCAGATTTCTTCATCAAATCCCTGAATGAACGATTTGAGGCTCTTCCTGTTCCTGGAGCAAGCAGATATCATTGGGCTGCACTAGCACTCGACAGGGACAAATGGAAACGTTACCAGCACCTGCTCAAGCAAATTAAAGATCAATGAAATGACAAGTGATACAAGTGATTATTATTCCCTGGACTGTGAACTAAAGGTAGAAGGCCCTCACCAATATATTTATGTTACATAAATATATTGATATATATCAATATATTTATGATATAATTATTTATGTCATATTTATATACATATTTTTGATATAATATATTGACATAATTGATCTATATCAATCAATATATAATTGATATAAACAATTATAATTGGTTAGCGATTCAAATTGAGATGAGTATTTCTTTAGCAACTGTATTTGATGAAGTTAACAGAAGACAAACATTTTATTGTTTTTTAACTTGCTCACTCTCATACCTTTCCTTTCCATTTCAAATGAACTGAAAAATATTTCTGGCTTATTTATTTTGTTATGAGAATCATTCACAGCAGCATTAACTCAAACCCCTGCTAATTTTACTCTCTCAATTCCACTTAAGAAATGCTTCACAGTGGCACAGTTTCAAAACTTCCTTGAAATACACTTTCTTCTTTTGCATCTTTGATACTTGCCAACCATTTCTCCTTCAGCATTCTGCTGGTCCATGACCTTCAAATCATTATTGCCCTGCTTGGCAAATACGAGCTCATTACCTTTTCTCTGCTCCACAGGTGATCTGACTTTGGGAAGTTTTAGATGAGAAAGTTTGTAACGAATATAATTTTAAGTGTAAGGCCATTAATTTGGTACTGAATGTAGAGAAAAATGAGAATCTTGTCAGAATTTGGTAAGGTTAAGCCCGAGGAAAAATATCCAGACTTTGTCAGAGGGTATCCAGCTCCTGCCATCTGATTCCGCTGACATAATTGAGTTTCTAGAAAGACTTGTGGTGTTATTTGGAAGCTCAGGGGTAGGAAGCAGATGGGTGAGTCATTACAATTAGACTGGGAGGGTGGAGAAAGAGCGAACTCCACCTATGTACATGCTACACCTGATGCCTTCCACTGAGTGCTTGGACACATCCTTCTGTCTTTTGTGTTGCAGCTACCTAAAAAAATTCCAGGGGCACTTTCATTTTTCTTCATCTTTGGGTCACACCTGGCAATGCTCAGGGATTACTACTGCTGGGTTTTAAACCCCCATCAGCTTCGTTCAAGGCAAATGCTGAAAGCTGGACTAAAGCTCCAGCCTTCCCTGGATGCTTTCTCAGACCTTCAATGGGAGACTGAGGAACTGCCATAGCAGTGAATAATTTCTGTTATGTTTACCAACTCAAAGGATCCGATACTCAAGATTTAACTATCATTTGTGAATTACTACTTTACTCACAAGAAATGGACACAAACTGCCTAATTTTGAATAATTGTTGTAATTGGCATCTTTTATTAGGGTGGTTATGTAACTTATTAAAAATACAAGGTGGCTTATGAAAGGAAAGAAACCAGTGAAAAGTATAATAATATATATTTATATATTCTCATCTACATGCATACTATGTGAATATTTAGTTACGTTTAGTTCAGAGGCAGCTACTCTGTGCTTAGGGTTTTCTTCTGGTTCTTTACACAGAAATCACTCCTGGTGGTGTATGGAGATCATGTATGATGCTGGGTATTAAACCTGGGTCAGCTGAGTGCAAGGCCAGCATCCTACCCACTGTATTATATCTTCCGCCCTGTGAATATTTAGAGTACTATATATTTATATTATACATTAACTTCCCTTTCTTATATATTTGAATGTTGTATAAAATAGCTATTTTATTAAAGCATTATAAAATATTTCTATATAAAAATTATCAATATATTATAAAGCCAAACTAGTTTGTAAAAAACAAAGTATCATATCAGTGTACATTAGAGTAAAACAATTTTCTCATTAACCTAAACAATATAGTAACAGAATGTTATTGTATTCATATTGTATTCATCTAACCCCTTAATCACATGTTAGTCTTATTAATTCCTAATACATGTTAATATTTTTCCAAAGAATAGTTGTTTATAAAATTATCTTATTTGTGAACTTACCTACAATAACCTTAATTTTGGCAAAAAGTTTGAGATGAATGGCCATTATATATGTTACACATAGACATATATGAATAGCACACACATATATACTCAAATATGTATGTATATAACTTTTCTTTTTTGTGCTGGTGATCAAGCCTAAGTTTCCCCATCTGCAAGATCTGTGGCTTACCACTGGACACTAAACCCAGCACTTGATATGACCATCTTTCATTTAATTTCCGTATGCTCACCAAGTAACACATATTAACTTAACTTTAATAGTTAAAGTTTGTTCTTAATCTCCTTTGGAAAGGCAGAAACAGATACCTTGTTCTGAGAAGCAACCAGAATTGAATGGGTTGAAATAATTGGAGTTGCTGTCCTACCAGAACCAGTCAGAATAGCTAGTGAGGCATCAAGGTGTCCTGTTTATCCTAGAAATAGCCTTCGAGGAGGAAAGAGGCCAATCCCATGTAAAGTTTGTGACAGCTGCAAAATGGGCAAGAAAAGGAATAGATGCTGGAGAAAGCAGCACATGAATTTTCATATGTATGTATTCTTCAAGTGAATAAACATCCTAGTTATAAAATGGACTGGAGCGAGAGCATAGCAGGTAGGGCACTTGTCTTGGATGCTGCCAACCCAGGTTTGATTCCTCTGTCCCTCTCGAGAGCCAGGCAAGCTACTGAGAGTATCCTGCCTGCCTGGAAGAGCCTGGCAAGCTACCCGTGGCGTATTTGATATACCAAAAACAGTTACAAGTCTCACAATGGAAATGTTACTGGTGCCTGCTCGAGCAAATCGACGAACAATGGGAAGACAGTGCTACAGTTATAAAATAATAACTATTCCCCCCAAATAATACCTTCATAAGACCAACAGAGCCCTCAAGTACTTAACCCTTGTTATTTTTAATAAAGTTTTAGCCAAAAGTGGCACGTAGTAAGAATTCCAATTGCTGGGTTTCACTTTAGGGAAAACAATGATTCTGGCAGAATCTTCTACGTCTTCTTTATCAATGGTTATAATGACTTGAAGTTCTAAGTGGACCATAAAATCTTTCATTCAAGAAATGTAATTGGATATTTCAAAATATTTACCTAAGTAAAAAAATGCAAACTTTTTAAACGCACAATCTCATTAGTGAACTCTACAACTAAGAGTGTATTTTGAATAAAAGCACCCAAAATTAATGAGCTTGGGAAGCTTATATTTAAAGGCTTATATTTAAAGTTAATTGAGGTATAATTTTATATGGATCATGAGTGTGTTTTAATCACCATTTGTAGTCTCTCCTATCTGGTAAGTTTTGCATGTGGTCAGTGAACACAGTGGGTCGGATCCTTTCCTTTAAATTATACACAAACAATAGTGCATGTCTCCAGGACACATAAAGATGGAAGATACATTAAAGAGATGAGAATGTTTGAGAGGTAAGGGATAACAGAATTGATGAGATACATTAAGACTGAGTAATTTATGAAAGAAAACAAGAAATGAGTTTTACAAGGACAAATGGAATAATGTGACTTAGAGGAAATGCATTATTCATCATCATCATCATCATCATCATCATGTTGATTGTCAAATTTCTTGACTGGTCTCAGTAACGTCTCCATTCGTCCTAGTCCTGAAATTTTAGAAGCCTCTCCTTACTTGTCCTTCCCAACGATGCCGCATTGGAGGCTCTTTCAGGGTCAGAGGAATGAGACCCAGCATTGTTACTCGTTTTGGCGGGAAGTTTGTGAGACTCTCCCGTGGGCAGGAAACTCTCGGTAGCCTGCTGATTCTCACAGAGAGAGAGAAGTAGGCTATAAGATGTATGCTATAAGAAGTATATAAGATATAGGCTATAAGAAGTAGGCTATAAGAACAGGCCTCTTGGTTCCGGAAGCTTGCTTAAGCCAACTCTGGATGTTGGTTGTTGATGGGATTACAAGGTGCCAGGGGTTGGTGGGTGGGGGACAGTCCCTGGGTGTGACCGCCTAGCTACTGGAAAGTGGGAAATCTGAATGGAAGAGGCCCAGGCCCGATCAGAATAGGCTTGGAGGTCTCAGCCCCAGGTCCCACACACCTTCATGTGTGAGACTCGTCCAAACGTGTGGAGAGAGGCCTTGAGCAAGGCTGTGGCTAAGGCTCTGGAGGTCTTTGGCTGTGGGAGCTCTGCTTGGGGCAGGGAGGGAAGTTGGAGCCCATCCCCTCCGAGGGGCCCCAGGGAAGACAGCCACGCATTCGGGCCAGAGATTAATTAATGATTAATAATGTATGAATAATTCAGAAGAACCCAGAAGAACTGAAGGACCAGGGGAAGAAAATCGTATTATTGGCAGTGTTATCTTCTCCTACTCTGTATGTTTTTGGTTTATTTTTTTGTTTGGGACCACACCTGAAAATGCTCAGGAATTACTCCTGGTAATTTTGTGGGAGACCATATGGGATGCCAAGGAATTGAATCCAGGTCAGCTGCATGCAAGGCAAGCACCCTACCTGCTATACTATTACCCCAGTTTCCTGCTGTATGTCTTAAGCAAGTAGCATAGGACCTGTGACCCGCAATTTCCATGTTCTTAAAGTGATTGAACTAAATCACTTGAGTTTCCTTATGATTCTAAATTGGTATATTCTATACAATCTTGCTCCAGAGAAATGACAAAATCAAACTTTGACTGCCCCAGAAATCAAAGTCAAAATGAAACAGCCTTATTTTTATGACACAACATCTTATTCATAGACCCTCACTTATCTTACACTACTAGAATCTCTGAACCTATTTGCAAAAGGATGTTAGAAATGAAATAAAGCACACTGATTTGTATGTTGAGTGTTTACAGGTCTGTTAAACTTTTCACCTTTGTTATCTTACTCTGTATTGGTTTTCCTTATTTTTTTTTGGACATTGGGATGATAATTCTGAATTAATTGTACATCTCAGCTAACTCACATTATTATCATTTGTCCTTGTAAACCTCATTTCCTGCTTCCTTTTGTGAATTACTCAGTCTTAACATATTTGATCAGTTCTGTTACTCCCCACCTCTCAAACATTGTCATATCTATAATGTATCTTCCATCTTTATGTGTCCTGGAGACATGCACTATTGTTTGTATATAATTTAAAGGGAAATAATTATGTGGTTGAGATCATTCTGTTTCTATATTTATTAATTTCAGCAGTAGATTTTCAATATTTATTCATTTTGCATTGTGAATTATTAATCTTTGTACTCTAAATACTTTTGGTATTTACTGCACAGTGCAGCTACTATATTTACCTACCTATCTCCTAGAAGTCTCTCTTTAACCATTTGTTATGCTGCAATGAAAGTTCTCAGGGTTATTCCTTCATGAATGTGTGAGAATTTTAGTGGGAAAGAATAGCTGGGTCCTATTGCCATACAGGGCAGAATTATAGGGCCCTATAATATTCATAGGCTCTATTTGTCTGATTTATCTACATTACTTTTTGTTATTGGCTGTGTAATAAAATGCACAGTATTTAGTATTATTAATTAATCATACTAGGGGGGTGTGCTACTTGTCATTGTATTTAATATTTTGATTTCTGAAAACACCAAACTTAACTTATCTACCTTAAATAAACAGATTCCTAACATTTGGCTTGATGCCACACTGGAGTACAGTGATTAAAACTTTTATGAAGATTTGTTAGATATATTTTTTGACTTTATAACCAGAAGTAAAATTTCTAGATCTTAAAATGTATGTATAATTAGCATTAGTACATTTTGCAAAAGTTTTGTGCTGATTTGCATTCCCATAAGAAAACTATGAGAATCCAATTATGCTGTATCCTGGTGATTTATTACAACTCTGAGTATTCTTCTAGAGGTATAAATATTTCCCAGAGAGATTTTAATATGCCTTTCCTTAATGAGGGGTGCATCATGGTCTTTTTTGGGGGAGGGGGCGCACACCTGGTAATGCTCAGGGATAACTCATGGCTCTGCACTCAGAAATTACTCCTGGTGGTGCTCAGGGTATTATATGGGTGCATCTTGGTCTTAAATGGAATTTTTCTCTTTTTTAATAAGAGAAGTGTTATCTTTTCCTTTATATTTGATGGACTATCATGGTTTTCTTTTTCAGTATTGCTTTGGTATCTTTTATTCAGATTATGACAAATTTATGCAATCACAGTTTCTCAGAATCATCCTTTTTAATATGCTTTCTATGATAAAGACCTTGGCATTTTTACTGACAAAAGTGGGTTTAGTTCACTCTAAAATGTAGTAATCTTCGTAACCCAGAAGCTAGATCAAATATTAATGGATTTTTTTCTTTTTGATAAAAAAAGATAGCATGATTTTATATCTATAGTGATATCACACAGATTACAAAATGAACAAAGGAAACCTTTAGGAAATATGAACTCTTTTGTAGGTTTTGCAGTAAATATTACAGGTTAAAAAGTCACAATGTAGAAAGGATGCTTCTGTCTTATACAAAATACAACAATTATCTAGATGCTTATTCATTCAGGCATGGCCAGCTGTAAATGTACTAGTTTTATACCCATAAACTATTGACAAAAATTTATCAGTCTAATCTGTGCAGTATTCATTTTCAAATGAACAAAAATGACAGCACAATCTAAAGTATTCTATTCAGCAACTTATAGAAATAAAATATTTGGGGAATTAATTTTTTATGCATCACTTAACAAAGAAGCTATTAGCTAATATTTTTAGTGGATTTTTTATATTCAGTAAAAGTGGTCAAGATGGTTAAGATATATTAAAGAGATATTTCAGCGAAACAATAAACTATTTTGGTAAAGTTTTACCTGCCATCTGAAAGATTTATATTCTATGAAATTTAGACTCAAACAATTTTAGCAATTAAATTTAAAAAAATCAAATTTAACTGTTCCTATTTTTTCCTTCCAGTTGTTGCATGATGACTGGAATGGGAAGGAATGGGAGTGCAGATAGACGGTCAGCAACTACACACCTCCAGTTCGCTGATGACATTGTTCTAATGACACCAAACATTAGCTAAGCAGCACGAATGCTGGCCAACTTCAACCATGAGTGTGGAAAGGTTGGACTGCAGCTGAACCTCATGAAGACAATATTCATGAGAAATGGACTAGTTCCTGACATTCCATTTGCTCTCAACGGAATGAACATCTCCAAATGCAGCAGTTATATGTACCTGGTTGAGAATCAACATGATGAATGACTTGGCGCCAGAACTGCACAGGAGGAAGAGAGCAGCATGGAACACCTTCAAGAGCGTCAAAGAAGTGTTTAAGATGATGAAGAAACTCTGGCTCCGGGCACATCTTTTCAACTCCACCATTCTTCCTGCACTAACGTACACCTCAGAGACCTGGGCCCTACGAAAACAGGATGAGATGCTTCTCGGGTCTCCCAAAGAGGAATAGAAAGAGCTATGCTTGGAGTATCTCGTTTCACTCGAGTGATAGAATGAATTTAGAGTTCTGACCTCGTCGACGATCAAGAATCAGGGATGCTGCCTCATTTGCCAGGGTGTCAAAAATCAGATGGGCCAGACACAGAATGTGATTTGGACACAACCACTGGACTAAAGCTGTTATTGACTGGATTTCACAGGATGTCAAAAGAACACGTGGCTGCCCACCTACAAGACGGTTAAACTTCTTTGTCATGACCCTGAATGAAGACTTCAGTGCTCTTCATGTTCCTGGAGCCAGCAGACGCCATTGGCCTAACTAGCATGCGACAGACGAATGGAGATGTTACTGGCGCCCACTTGAGCAAATCTATGAGCAACGGAATGACAAGTGATACAAGTGATATTTTTTCTTTCACTTTGGTGCTTTAGGAATTTTAATTTATTTCTAGGGCACTGGAAAATATAAACATTAATGTTATTTTAGCAGGGTGTTCATATTAGCAAAATTAAATATGAATCTAGCATTACATTTATCATAGGTGGATAAACAAGTTTATCTAACTGGCACATTTGTTCATATCAATTAACCTGTATCTTCATAACAGTTATAGTAGTTTGTAAAGGAGTAAGAGGAGGGAAATAGTATTTATAGGAAATATGAATGATTTAATATTTTCTTTGCTAAGAAAATAAACAGAAACTTTAGAGTACATAATTTTGACAATTTAGGAATTTACCTTAACTTGTAACTTTTGTTGATCTATAATTGTCATATTACTATACTACTTTAGGTATATAAGTTAATGGTTATGTGTTTGTGTATGTGTGTGTGTGTGTGTGTGTACACATACATAGTTACCATAATGTGTCAATGCTACATCAACTAATGCACATCTTTCCTATGAGAGTTTTGGTAAACAAAATTAAATATCTCCTATTATGAAACTGTATTCTATTGCAGTAAGAAAGACCATTAAATTTAAGAAAATAAATAGATTTCAGTTATTTTTCACTACTTAATGAAAAATAAAATGACATAACATGATAAAAAAAATTGGAATGGTAGAAAGGTCCTTCTTAATATTGTTAGAGTCAATCTCTCTGAGAAGAATCCATTTGATTTGGGAACCAATGGACAAGGAATAAACAGTCATACAGAAATATGTTCCTTCAATATGAAGAAACCAGTAGAGGAACCCAGGTATGCGGGGCCCAGGGCTGAGATCTCCAAGGTTACTTGGATCGGGACTGGGCCTTTTCCACCCAGATTCCCCATTTTCCAGTATGTAGGCAGTCACACCCAGAATCTTCCCCTAGCTGCCGTGTAATCCCATCAACAGCCAACATCCAGAGACTACAAAACCAAGTTCCCAGAAGTACTCGGCCACATCTTATAGCCTAGTTCTCCCTCTTGAAGAACCTGGCAAGCTACTGCCTGCACAGGAGAGAGCCTGGCAAGCTCCCCATGGCGTATTTATATGCCAAATACAGTAACAATGATGGGTCTTTTTTCTCTGACCCTGAAGAGCCTCTAATGTGGCACCATTGGGAAGGACGAGTAAAGAGAGGCTGCTAAAATCTCAGGGCTAGGATGAATGGAGACGTTACTGGGCCCACTCGAGCAAATCGATGATCAATGGGATGACAGTGATGCAGTAATACAGAAGTATGGTCAGAGATCATTTAAATACAAGAATTAGCAAATGTAAATGACTGGACTCAACATCTTAAAGGAAATTAAAGACGAAATTGAAAGGACCATTATATTTCGATGATTGCATCAGTCTCTAATGAGTGAGAAGTTTAAGTTCTAAACAAATACAAAGCATATAAAGGTGTGAGTGAACCAATCTCATGGTCTATTATACTTTCTTACAAGTTGAATCTCTCTACTTGTGGAGGCTGGGTTGTAATCAGAGAGAACTGTAGGATGCTTGTTAAAGGTTATGAAAAGAGTGATTGGACTAAGGTTCTTACTAACACAGTAAACTCTGGTTTGATTTCAGCTGCTGCATTTTGGATGTAAATGTAGATAAACTATGTTTGATGGATAAATTTAGAAGGAAATGATCTTAATCTTGATGGAGAATGTTTTGAATAGATTTTGAATATTTAATTAACTGATTAATTAAAGTATAATCAATGCTATTGATTTGTTCAGAGCATGAAAAGATTGATTCAGTAGCAGAAATGTGGAATAGGCTATTACTTATAAACCTGGTATTTAGTAGAATGCCCTGGCTTGGCAAATTAAATTTGACAGCCATCAGCATATTAATTATATTCAAGGTGACAGGATTGATGACATCTGGTTTGAAAATATAGAGAGAAAATAGAAAAAGTCCAAGGATAGACTCCTTTGACAGCCCAGAATACGTAAGGCAGGTGAAGGGAAAGAAACAAGGAATATTTACTAGGAAAGACTCGGCAAGGATATAGAAAGACATTTTGATTGTTTTCACTTTGATTAAAATAGAAACTATTAGTTTCAAATTTCCAGTCATAATCACTAACATTCATAAGTTTTGGTCAAAAATTATTTTCCCCAGTCTGTTTTATACTCTCAAGGTATACATTTAAGGACATTGGCCCTATTGTAAAAGACAATGTATATAAAAAAATGAATGAGGGGGCCAGGAGCATAATAGTGGAGAGTACTGTGCCAGGTCTAACTGCAACAAAGCATAGGCAAAGCAAAGAATTCCATACATGGCCTCCCGAAGGAAGTACACAGGAGCAACCAAAAAATGGCTCTGGGAAGGTTAAGAGGTCGACTCCTGTTGTCTGCAAAGGGTCAAAGCTGAGATAGTGGCCAGTGCAGGGAATGGAGACTGAAAATCCACCTACAGCCTTATGACTCTCCTTCTCAAGGCTTGAGTTAGAGACTGGAACTGACCTTGCAGGTCCCATGATGGCATTTCTGTCCTAGGTGATGAGTTGATTGCCACCAACTTTGGTGAAGATAAGATTTTCCCTTCCAATACAGTGCAGCTGAATACAGGCACTCACTTGGACTCAGGGTGATGAGCAGATCCAAGAAACAGGAAGGCAGAGCTACCCAAACTCAGTGTGGAGCTAATGGGAAAGTGTTAGACCTTTCTTTAACTCTTGAATGCTACCAAATTACCAGTTACTGTTTCCATTTCTTGAGATTTTTATTTTCAATTGTTCTGTTTACTCTTGGTTCAATCTTGGAATTCATGTGATTCTAAGAATTCATCATTTAAGGTAAGTTGGGTACACTAGTAATGGGTGTGGTGTGGAAATTATATAAATCAAAAACCATTACTAATAGTACTGTAAGGGAAATATACTTTGGTGGAGGGATGGGTATTGGAATATTATATGACAGAAATACCATTGTGAACAGCTTTGTAAAGGTCTATCTCACAGTGATTCAAAAAAATGTCTAAAAACATAGTACTGAAAGCCATAAGATATCAATTTAAAAATTACAAATTGAACTTAGTCCTATACTAAGTCTCTTTCTGTATGGAGAGTTTCTTTTTTTTCTCTTCTACTTCCCAATCAGTTTTTCTACTTTCTAAAAAAATTAAAAATGATAATAAAACAATTGTACCCAAAGCATATTATAGATTATATATAGTCCCCAGCAAGATACCCATGACATTTGGGCTGGAGCAATGGCACAGCGGGTAGGGCATTTGCCTTGCATGTGGTCGGCCCGGGTTTGATTCCCAGCATCCCATATGGTCCCCCAGCACCGCCAGGAGTAATTCCTGAGTGTAGAACCAGGAGTAACCCCTGTGCATCACTGGGTATGGCCCGAAAAGCGAAAAATAATATTTACCCATGACATTTTTCAGAGACATTGAACCAAACAGTGTTGAAATGTATATGGAGTAATAACCACTCCACCCCAGAACATCCCAGAAAATCCTAGGGAAAAAGAATATGGAATACTTTTCTTTTCCCAAATTTAGAACATGTTACAAAGTTATCATGATCAAACAGTGTGGTTCTGGAATACAGACTGTCAAACCAGTGGAACAGAATTGAAAGCCCAGAGATTGATCCTCAGGCATACAGTCAGCTAAACTTTGACAACGATCATGAAGTAATGCAAGGGAAATCTCTTTAACAGATGATGTTGGAATAGCTGATAAATCACATGTTAAAATAAAACAAAGAAAAACATAAAACTGAACTTAAGCCCCTATCTCACACCATGCACAAGTCAATTAAAAAATGGATTAAAGACCTGAATTCATAAATTTTGTTGTGAAAAATATAGACAGAACCCTTCATGACACTGAATCTAGAAGTATATTTCTTTAGTGATTCAATGCCATTGACTAATCAAATGGAAAAAATATATATAACCATATGAGACTACATCAGATTAAGAAACTAATGTACTAGGGGCTGGAGCGATAGCACAGCGGGTAGGGCGTTTGCCTTGCACGCGGCCGACCCGGGTTCGATTCCCAGCATCCCATATGGTCCCCTGAGCACCGCCAGGAGTAATTCCTGAGTGCATGAGCCAGGAGTAACCCCTGTGCATCGCCAAGTGTGACCCAAAAAGCAAAAAAAAAAAAAAAAGAAACTAATGTACTATAAAAGACATTATGATCAGAATTAAAAGGCACACCATAGACAAAGGCAGAGTTTTTGCCCACCACTCATCTGTCAAAGAATTTATTTCTAAGACATAAAAAGCACTGAGTTGGTTTATTGTTTTTTCTTTCTTTTTTTAAAAAAAATCGGATTATTCCCAGTGGAGCAGTTGTGTAGGGAGGGTTCAATGCTTGGTTTGGTGATATAATACTGTTCAGACTCAATGGTGTTAGGGTACCAGTGGTACTTAGAAGCCATACAGTATCAGGTATCCACAGGTAAGCATATGCTCCACGCCTTTGAGCTATCTCCTCTGCTTAATTTTGTGGTTTTCATTCTGTTTGCTTGCTTTTGAAATTCATATTTTATATATGAGTGAAACCATCCAGTAATTATCTTTCTTTTGTACTTATTTCAGTCACCATAACCATCTCCAATTCTAACCTTTCGTCTCAAGAGGCACAATTTCATCTATTTTCAATGGCAGAGTAATGTATCATTGAGAATATATAGGTGTGTGTATATATAGATAGATACACACATATAGAAGTATATACATACATATATATGCACATAAACACACACACACACATATATATATATACGCAGACACAGACATACACATACACTTATATATATATGTATATATGGTGCTGCTTGGAGGACTGTATGAGATGTGGGGTATCAAACCCAGATTGGCTGCGTGTAAGGCAAATGCCCTCCTTTCTTTTTTGTAATTGTTTATTTTGGGGGAGATTTCAAACTCGTTGTTTCTCCGAAGTTCCTCAACAATATTTATTTATTTACTTTGCATTTTTTTTAATTGAATCACCATGAGATACAAAGCTTTCATGTTTGATTTTCAGTCACACAATGATAGAACACCTATCCCTTCATCCTTCTAGCAGTGCACATTTTCCACCACCTGGAACTATCCCTCCAACCATCATTGACTTAGTCATCCCTTCTCTCGTCCAGCTGCCTTCTCTCCCAACTTATGAGGCAGGCTGCCATCCATGGATCAATATTTCTGGCCCTGTCTCTACTGTCCTTGGGTGTCAGTCTCCTATTGTGTTATTTTATATTCCACAAATGAGTGTAGTCCTTCTATGTCTGTCCCTTTCTTTCTGACTCATTTCACTTAGCATGATACTCTCCATGTCCATTCACTTATAAGCAATTTTCATGACTTCATCTTTCCTAACAGCTGCATAGTATTCCATTGTGTAGATATACCAAAGTTTCTTTAATCGGTCCTCGGGCACTCAGGTTGATTACAGATTCTGGCTACTGTGAACAGTGCTGCAATGAGGCATACAGGTGCAGATTCATTTCTACTCTGCTTTATTGCTCCCTCAGGATATATTCCCGGAAGTGGTATTGCTGGGTCATGTGGAAGCTCTATGTCTAGTCTTTTAAAGAATGCCCATATTGTTTTCTAAAACAGTTGGGCCATTCAACATGGCTGCCAACAATGAAAGAGAGTCCTTTCACCACACATTTGTGCAAACACTGGGTGTTCTTGTTCTTTTTGATGTGTGCCAGTCTCTGTAGTGTGAGATCATATCTCATTGTTGTTTGATTTGCATCTCCCTGATGGTTAGTGATAGGGAGCATTTTTTCATGTGCCTTTTGGCCATTTGTATTTCTTTTTTGAGGAAGCTTCTGTTCATTTCTTCTCCCCATGTTTGATGGGGTTGGAGGTTTTTTCTTGTACAATTCTAGTAATGTTTTATATACCCTGGATATTAAGCCTTTATCAGATGGGTATTGGGTAAATATTCTTTCCCATTCTGTCGGCTCTCTCTGTATTTTGGTCACTGTTTCCTTTGAGGTGCAGAAGATTCTTAGTTCAATGTTGTCCCATTTGTTTATGTTTGTTTTCACTTGCTTGGTCAGTAGTATTTCATCCTTAAAGATGCTTTTAGCTTCAATGTCATGAGGATTATGCGTACATTTTCCTGCATAAACCTTAGAGATTCTTGTCTGATATTGAGGTTTTTAATCTACTTTGATCAATGTCCTCCCTTCTGTGCTCTCATTCTGGCCCATTTTTTTCTCATTTATTTTTTTAAATTAAAAAACTGCAGGTTACATTTTAACATTTATTTACTTGTTGGCTACTAAAGCATAGAATTGTTGTCACTGTCACTGTCATCCTGTTGCTCATCTATTTGCTCGAGCGGGCACCAGTAACATCTCCATTGTTGAGATTTGTTACTGTTTTTGGCATACTGAATACGCCATAGGTAGCTTGCCAGGCTCTGCCGTGTGAGTAAGATACTCTTGGTAGCTTACCAGACTCTCTAAGAGCGGCCGAGGAATTGAACCCAGGTTGGCTGAGTGCAAGGCAAAAGCCCTACCCACTGTGCTATTGCCCCAGCCATAGAATTGTTAATTGATGGAAACAGGCAATATATTAAAATAGTTAGCTAGGAAAGAAGACTCTCAAAGTGTTTTTAATGGTAGATGAGAATGAGGTGTGTAGAGATGAATACTAGGGAGTCTATATCAGGAAATTAATGTTAGGTGCCAAAACATAGACGATAACATATAACAAATGAAGCAACTTGTTATTAAATTTTAAGTGTCCTAAACTTTTTAATATAAGGGATTACAGTTATTTGAAGTATTTCTTGTTTGGGAACAAAATATGACACAGTACTTCTTTGACAATTGTTTCAAGAACATCTTCACAATTAAATAAAGATATATATGTTTTTTGGTTCCCTACTTGAGATAGACCTAAATATATAAGATCTAATTCTAAGGAATATAATTAAATTCTATTATAATGTTGTTTGGAGCATTGTTTTGTATATAATGAAAATAATTTACCCAATGCTGATAGAAATATTAAATATGTTTAATATAAGTAAAATGTAAGGGATTTAAATAATGTAATGTTACTTATATACTGGTATAATATATTAAATAATAGAACTAAATAAAATATTCTAGACCCTCAATATTATTGAACAAATATTTAACAGTGTTTCTATATGCTTTTAAATTTATATGCTCATTAAACTCAATTTTATGAAAGTCAAGCATAAGATATTGTTTTAAACTTCTATATAATAAAGGTGTTTGAAATATTTTTATCTGGTTAGATATCCATATAAAAAAGAGAGAAATTAGAGAAATCTAGGCAACTTGATGAGAGCAAATTTTTTCACTAAGAACATTTTCACTATTCACATTTTTTACAAGGTATGGTATTTTTCAGAATTAGCACAGCAGATTTTAATACACTTTATGTGGGTATTATGGGATAAAAAAAGCTATCTGGGGCTACATTTCTATAAGGGATTGATGCCCAGTTATAAAATGACAAGCAGAATTAACAGAGTATTATACTTTCTCATCTATTGATGACCTTTTAAGAGAATTGTAGTCACTATCTTACAATATTAGTTCATTTATTATCTGTCTCCTTCTCCAGTTTCCTTGCTATTGTATGTCAGAAATATAGATACATGGCATAAAAATTGAGACATATGATTTAACTATTATAATGGCTCAAGACTCTCGAGTTTAATTCAATTCTTTTTTATTACATGAAGGGTGTTGAAGCTGATGAAAACTGCTTGATCAGACAGTTTAGGAGAAAAATCCAGACAACTTCATCTTTGGCCATTATATTAGTCAGAAAGGGCATTTTATTTTATTTTATTTTATTTCATTTCAGACTTCGTGGAAGTTCATTTAAGTGATTGGATAGGCTTTTAGGATTGCATTAGGAGATATTATTGTTAGAAATGTCATATAGGTCCTAAGTAAAATGACTGATTTGAGCAGTAACAAATGATTAGACAGTCTCATTTTTTTCTTTTATTCCTCTCAATCTCCTCTACCATGTATTAAAATGGGGGAAAAATACTTTTATCATAACTCACGTATTGAGTTTCCAATAATAAAAAAGAGAGAGGCATGTATTGTGCTCCTGATTAGAAACTCAAAAAAGAACCAGACTAAATCTCTGGATGAAAGAATAATACAATTTACTTTTATTCTTTCCTATCGAATATTGAGTGAGAATTTATGTGTATGTCTTCGGCACCGTGGAGAGTAGGAAAGATTTTCATTTACTCTGAACTTTTCTCCATTTGGATTTAAGAAGTTTTAAATCTGTATTTGTTATAATATTATGTTTTATTTTTATCATTTTATTTTTTAACCTTGTTGTTTTATTCCTTAATGTCTTCTGAATGCTAGAATTTGGTGTTTGGAGGGGGTATTTAGGAGAGGTGTTGAGGCACAGTTGTTTTCCAGACAGTGGTGGGGAAAGGCTACTTATTGCTAAAGAAATTGGAAGAATACAATTTTAGGTTTACCCCAGATGGAGTTTGAAAAGTCACCCTAGTGCTCGTTTCGGAAGCACATATACTAAGATTAGAACAATACATAGAAGATTAGCATGGTCCCTGCGCAAGGACGACACGCAAATTCGTGAAGCGTTCCATATTTTTAAATATGCACTGGTGGGAGGATGGGTGTTTGATAATTGTATGACTGAAGCTCAAACATGAGAGCTTTGTAACTGTATATCACAATGATTCAGTAAAAATAAAGTAAAATTTAAAATAAAAATAAAAAAATAAAAGAAAAGTCACCCTAGTTTAATACAAGTAGAAAAATTGGATCTGAGCACCCCGGAAGAGGAAAATGTGGCAAACCAGGAATACCGGAGTATCCCCCCACCGCCCCTGCCCCAGCAACCCCCACCCCTTATATATCACTGTCACTGTCACTGTCATCCCGTGGCTCATCGATTTGCTTGAGCAGGCACCAGTAATGTCTCTCATTGTGAGACTTATTGTTACTGTTTTTGGCATATTGAATACGCCACGGGTAGCTTGCCAGGCTCTGCAGGGCGGGCTTGATACTCTTGGTAGCTTGCCGTGCTATCTGAGAGGAGCGGAGGAATCAAACATGGGTCGGCTGCGTAAAAGGCAAATGCCTTACCGCTGTGCTATCAATCCACGACCCCCCCCCATATATCATCTTATAGAATTGGTTTGCTCTAACAGAACACATTAAGAAAAGGTAGGGGGGATAATTCATGTAGCATATCATTTTATTTACTTCTACAAATCACCCTAAAGATTAAGATGATTAAGAGGGTCAGGCATAATCTAGTTACACAATAAATAAACTGGCAACTAGCATTGAAAGTCGTGTAGAATTACAAGACTTATTTCCTACCTGTAAGCTTTGACTTTTTATAAAATATTCTTATTACTTTCTGTTATCTTTTAGTTTGATCAGCTAAGAGATTTTAATTTAGTTGATGAGCATGTTCGCTGAGATAAATGTAGCACAAATGTAAATTTTCTGTGACATTAATGTAGGTCATTGCCATATGGCATAGCAATTCAGACATCAATAAGACTTTGCAAAAGAAAATGACTATTTAGGTTTCTACCAAATATATTTAAAATAAAGATATGTTAGTCATTTAAATCTGTTCAAAATATAATAAGTATAGGTTTTAACCCCATTAAAAATTGACAGTGATTGAGTTTGTTCTTTTTATTTTGGAATGATTTTCATCCTGGAGCTATTATAAGTTCAATAAATTATATAGTTTCTCAAAAGCTACTTTACCGAAACAGTGATACAACAGCAGTAGAAAAATGCTTCTTAATACTACAATTATTGGACCTACAAGGAGATCCCAAAATTCAATAGATTATTTTTAGAGCAAAACTGCAAATGATTAGATAATCCAGAAGCCACACATAGATGGGTTTCTAAACTAATAAATACAGATTTAAATATCTTTTGAGATAAGAAAATTCAGACAAATAATACTGGCAATTGGAATTATGTTGTTATTCTTATGACAATAACTGTATAATAGCAAGAAAAACCCAAAAGCTGATGGATCAGAAAACCATAAGTTAAAATACACTGACTGGAATTTGACATTTTCATTTATATTCTTCTCCTTTTATATGGAAAATTCACCAAAAGGCAACCTTCCAAAATACTATTTTAATTTGAGGGGGGAAAAAAACCCTAAAACAAATAAACATCTTGGCCATCATCCGGTGATGATTAAAAAAAAAAAAAGAAGTAGAGGAGAAGAGGGGAACACTGAATTTTTAGTACTCCATGTTTCATAGATGCTGCATCTAAGATAATTAAAACTATTGATTTTTTTCCACACCATGCATTCTACTAAACTTTTTGCTTTGTTGTGGGACTGCAGGACAAAATTCTGAGCGCAGTATTTTTCCATCAACTCTGAGTAATTATTAATTTTCCATATCAAATTTTGTCCTGAGCAGGGAGGAAAGGGAGAGACTCAATTCAAAACTGCTTCCAGGAGAAAGTCATCAGCCACAACAATCCAGGAAAATTATTTCCCTAAAATTGTGCTGACTTCTAGTAAAGTGTTTGTGATGTTTGAAATTCTATAGTTTACGTCCCTAATATGGGTTGAGTTATGTTAAAATTTGAAATGTGAGTGGGAACTGACTAAGTGAAGAGCTGAGGAAAGAAATGTTCCAGACGGAGAGATCAGGGCAAGGTAAGCCTTTGCGTGGAAAACAATTTGGTACGGATTCCAACTATCCCCAATAAAACATCCGCATTCAGTATGGTTTGGTAAGCCATTTTGGGAGTCCTCACACACTGGAAAACAGTTCTGTACAAATCCACAGTAAGAGCATTTTTAGAGCCTCTAAATAACAATGAATCCTACTAATGCAGAACTTTCTACTGTCAGATAGCAGAGAAATCTAGTGTATTGTAAAGCAAACCACCAACCTATAGGAAGGTAAATCGAATGACAGTGGACAGAACTCCAGTGAGACCACAGAAGAGACAAACCACAGAGGGGCAGAGAAGGTTACAGAGCAAAACTACTATATTGAAATGTTCTAGTATTTGTCTATACTAGAACGTATGGAAAGGTAGATCTGTACTAAGCAGATAGGATGTAGTGTGGTTGCATTGAAGTACTTTTGGGGACCGGACCCAGGTACGTGGACCTATCTTATTGCCTATCGTTCTTCCAGCACATGATAATCTGGCCATATAAATTTGTTAAGCAGCAATAACAGCAGTCATAGCAAATCGTGATTCATGTCCAGAAAGATGCTAGGGACCTTTTCTCTTTATTTACAACCCTCCTTTGTTTTATCAGCTCTGAAGTATTATATCAACAATCCAGAAGAAGGATACTGGCATATGAAAGGCCATGCAACTGCCTTAGATATTGTGGCATTACTTACCATTTAGTCTTCCCTATTAATTTTGCAATTGAGAAGACAAATTTCAAGGCAGTTGACAAATTCACATGGATATGAATGGTTCAGGTTGATCTGGGACTTGGATTTCCATCCTCTTGTTCTGCTTTCGGAGAGATCTATGAACATGCGAATATTTTTTTATGCAAAATGATGTATGGAAGCATAATTCCCAGCTTAGAATAGTGAAAGCAATTTAAAAAACAGCTATCTTGACTGGAAAATGGAACTTACTGGTAATGTTCATCACTATGGTATTAGATTTTCTTATACTGTAAGCCATATGATGGAATATTATGCAGCAGATAGAATAAAAAAATCAGGTCAAAATGGATCAACATGCATAGATTATAGATACAAAGTATAATGAAGATAGCTGTGAGTGAACCTTTCATATGCTCATTTTAATAAAATGTAAAAATGAAAACTTGCTATGTCTATTAATATGAACTGGAGCAATAGCACAGCGGGTAGGGCATTTGCCTTACATGCGGCCAACCCAGGTTTGATTCCTCTGCCCCTCTCAGAGAGCCTGGCAAGTTACCGAGAGTATCTCACCCACAAGGCAGAGCCTGGCAAAATACCCATGCCATATTCGATATGCCAAAAACAGTAACAACAAATCTCAAAATGGAGACATTACTGGTGCCCACTTAAGCAAATCGATGAGCAACGGGATGACAGTGCCAGTGATCTTTTAATATAATGTATAGATACTGACTAAAGAAAGATGGGACGGGTGTGTATGAACCAGTAGAGTGATGCCTTTAATGAGAGAGTTATCTGGAGCTGGAGAGATAGCAGAGTGTTTATGGCACTTGCCTTGCATGCAGCCAACCTAGGTTTGATTCTCTGCACCCCATATAGTTCCCCAATCTCGGACAGGAGTGACCTCTTAGTGTGGAGCCAGAAATAAGCCCTGATCACCTTACGTGGCCCACACCCAACTAAACCAAACAAAAGGGAGTTATATTTTGGGAGATTTATGAGCTATATTTATTTGCCTAAAAGTGCTTGAGGCTATAATAAACTAAACATCAACATTTGTTTCTTTGTGTTTTATTTTTGTATATATGTGTGGATTAGATACTTTTATAACTTGCATTTTGAGTGTAATTATTCTTTTCTAATAATGTGCATAATTTAATTTAACTTTATTTTATTTAATTTATTGTTGTGATGTGCTTTCTGGGGGTAGGTAGCATACTTGTGTGTAAGAAAAATAAAGTGTGGAATCGGTTCTAAGACATGGACTATAAACATAGTTGCTCTCGAAGTTGAGATTTTGTAGAGTTCAGAGATTTTTAGAGCCATGAACATTTGGCAGTTTAATTTGCAATGAACGGCAGTTCTATGAAACACGTTGGAGCTGAGTGGTATTTGCATCTGCCTGAGTTAAGCAAACGCATAGATGTAACCATCTTCCACTTTCCCCTAATGTTGAGGCCTTTGTGACCATTATCTCCAAAGGATTTGGATGTTAGATGATTTGAATTATACTCTCTCAATAGATAGATGACATACTTAACACACTTAACAGTGTTAGGAGCCATTATTCATAATTTTAGAGAAATAAGTCACTTTTATTATGGTCAGAAGTTTTATTGCCTCTGTTGTTAACAGAGTGCCAGTGATTTCTTGGTCCCTTGAATAAATCTATTCTTTCTGAATAGAATAGATATAAATATTTTTACTGGATGACTTTAATTTATTTTAAACTCAGAGGACATGAGATCACTAAGCAACTTCCTACTGGCCTTACCTCCAACCTGGAACATGCTTGTGAATTCTTTGCTCTTTTCTGCACCCAACACACTTAGACTATTTCCATCTCATCACTGTATCACTGTATTATTGTCATCCCGTTGATCATAAATTTGCTTGAGTGGGTGCCAGTAACGTCTCCATTCATCCTAGGTGCCAGTAACGTCTCCATTCATCCTAGCCCTGAGATTTTAGCAGTCTCTCTTTACTTGTTTGTCCAAGTGGTGCTTCATTGGAGGCTTTTTCAGGGTAAGGGGAATGAGAACCATCATTGTTACTGTATTTGGCATATGAATATGCCACGAAGAGCTTGCCAGGCTCTGCCATTATGGTTGCCTGTCAGTACCTTGCCAGGTTCTCTGAGAGGCAGAACTAGGCTCTAAGAGGTCACGCCCAGAACTTTGTTTTATAGTCTCTTTATCTTGGTTATTGATGGGATCACTTTCCTTGTGTTGATGGGATTACACAGCACCTGGGGCAGTTTGTGGGTGTGGCTACCAGATACTGGAAAATGGGGGACTTGGGTGGAGGAGGCCGAGTCCCAATCCAAGCAGGCTTAGAGATCTCAGCCCTGGGTGCTGCACATCTGGGTTCCTCTGCCGACTCCATGCATGAGGCTCATCCAAATGTGTGGAGTGTGGCCTTGAGCATGGCTGTGGTTAGGTCTTCAGCTCCCGGGGCTCTGCTCGAGGCAGGGAGGGAAACTCAACCCCCCCACCCCCTCAGAGGGGCGCCGGTGAAGAGGGCCAGGTGAGGGGGCAAGAGACTCTGCTATCTCATAGTAGAAAGTAAATAAATAGTTATCATTTATGGCTATGAGTGCTCTAGCTAAGGAAACTTGGTATCATTGTCATTAGCCTCATCTTCATCACTTTGTCCCCATTTGAGAACTGACTCGTTACTTTGTTTACTCAATGTTCATTGTGTGTGCCAAAATTGTGTGGGGGTTCATGGCCTGGTTTGGTGGCCATAAACTGCTTCTCCACCCCAGCTGGCCACAGCTGACTGATGCGTGAAGGGGGACCGGGGCTGCCAAGCTGGATGGTGGTCAGTCGCCATTTATTCCAATCTGTCTCCATCCAGACTCACACCCTAGTCTCACACATTGCCCATCCAGTTTCACTCTCTCCATTCAGTTTTCCCTCTGACCCATTCCAGTCTTACTCTGCCTCTTATTCCCATCTCCCTGCCTTAATTAAGAGCAAAAACATCAAAAGTTGGGGGTAGCAATTACACATAGGTGAGGTAGCACAATTAACATGTGTAAAGCCCTTCCTTTCAGGGAAGCTCTTCTAGACAATATCTCATTCTGCTAGGAAATCCACCCAAGGACAGGATCCCATCTAAGGAGCATTACTTTCCCCTTTCCTTAACCAGTATTCATTTAAACAGTCATCTTACATTTACTTATTAATATTTCTAGCCATTTCGTATGGACACAGTAAGAGATTATTAAGCTTAAAGGGTGACTCTCCTGGGGACATCTCACTATATATCCCAAACTACCGTCCTCGGGTCAGGTTAGTCTTTCCTAACCCCAGCAGCATCCTTATCTAGTTACTTCTTTTTGTATTATGACAGAGTTTGTTCCATTATGGTGTTTGGACTGTCCCATTTCAATGCCAGAGTAGCTTACACCTTGCACTGGGTCCATCCAAGTCTTCCATTGGGACCCTCCTGTGGGGGTGCTAGGAACTAAGGGAAACTGAGGCTTAAGTCGAGTAAATATGACAGATGCCCAGGAGTAAAAATTATTCGGAGTCAATTAACTCTCAAGCAACAAAAGCATAGCATCAACTGACTTCCTGTGTCTATACAAAAAGGACATTGCTCTAAAGTAAATCGCAAAGGACATAAAGGAAAAAGAAAAGTAGTATTTCACTTACAAATACAAACTATAGAGATCTCTTGTTGGGGCTGGACTAAGCTATCAGGGCAAGCCCATGTATACTGTACCCTACTATGGACAGGAACATAGGGACCCATGAAAATGGGCAAGATTTCTCCTGTGTCCTGACTGGTTTGGATGAAGCTGAACATTTTCCCCCTTCAAGCTTCCTTCAGAAAAATAATTTCAGTAGATTAAAAAGAGCAGTTTTCCTTCTCTCACAGAAGCCTGGCTGGTCTTTGACATGAAGATCTCCAGTGTTAACCAGGCCTGACCTTTGAGATTGCAAAATGCAGGCTCTGGTGAGTCTAGTCTTTGGGATGTAGATTTCAGATGCCTGCCCAGTTTGTATTTGAAGTGGCAAGCACAGCCTAGTCTTTGGGATGTAAATCCAGGTGCCTATAGCCCAAGAAACGTTTCAGTTTTTGTTTCATATCCAGGTGCCTGTAGAAGGTTTTAGTTTTGGTTTTGTATCTTTTCCTTCTCAGTTCTGTATCTTTTTCCTGAGGCTACAGGCCTACCAGTACAAGGAAACAATATAATCCTGCTATCTCAATGTTCTCCCTGTAACTTCTTTTGATGCCTTTGGTGACTCACTGTATTGTGCCCTTTAGAGGTACCATGATCAATAAAAGGAGATCACAGGCTCTCTACCTTTGTTTTTTTTTTTTTTTTTTTTTTGCTTTTTGAGTCACACCCAGCAATGCACAGGGGTCACTCCTGGCTCATGCACTCAGGAATCACCCCTGGCGGTGCTCAGGGGACCATATGGGATGCTGGGATTCGAACCTGGGCCAGCCGCGTGCAAGGCAAACGCCCTACCCGCTGTGCTATCACTCCAGCCCCGGCTCTCTACCTTTGTCAAGAGCCAGAGAGAGCCTTGGACCTCCATGAGACCTATTTCTTCCGTGTTCCTTATCTCAGCGCCTCCGACCCCACGAACATTCACACAACAATCTCTGAAGAATATGACTTTACAAATCGCAGGTTCTGATTAGTGGAAATGATCAATTAACAGATAGGGGAAGCAGAGCACAAAGGAGGAGTTAAAGGTGAATACTGAGGAAATGGGAGTGCTTTGGCAGAATTGTGATGGGTGTTACTCAGTAAACCTGAGCTCCTTGCAGTGGAGAAGAAAGGATAGACCAATGTTATCCAGCAGTTCAAGATTTTAGTGACTTTTAATTTTTATTTTATTTATTTATTTATTTATTTATTTATTTATTTATTTATTTTATTTTATTGAATCACCGTGAGATAGTTACAAGCTTTCATGTTTGGGTTACAATCTCACAATGATCAGACACCCATCCCTCCACCAGTGCACATTCCCCACCACCAATATCCTGGGTATAGCCCCCCTTTCCCACCCTCCCCCTGCCTCCATGGCAGACAATATTCCCCATACTCTCTCTCTACTGTTGGGCATTATAGAGCTTGCAACACAGACACTGAGAGGTCATCATGTTTGGTCCATTATCTACTTTCAGCATGCATCTCCCATCCCAACTGGTTCCTCCAGCCATCATTTTATTAGTGACCCCTTCTCTATTCCATCTGCCTTCTTCCCTCCGCTCATGAAGCAGTCTTCCAGCTATGGGGCAATCCCCCTCGCCCTTATATCTACTGTCCTTGCATGTCAGCCTCATATGACGTTATTTTATATTCCACAAATGAGTAGTCCCTCTATGTCTGTCCCTCTCTTTCTGACTCATTTCATTTAACATGATACTCTCCATGTTTATCCATTTGTAAGCAAATTTTATGACTTCATCTCTCCTAACAGCTGCATAGAGTTTTTAGATCTAAAATTCTCCACTGCTAAATTATGACAATCTTGAAACAATATGGTACTCCAGCATCTAAACCGAATAAAGAAGCTGGACAAGTGAATAGAGGTTCTCAACCTTTTCTGTGAACTAGGGCAAGTCTAGCCAGACCTAAGGCAGTAATGAATAGTTTACCCACCAGCTCCTCAGTGCTGCTCATTACAAAAGATAGTTTATTCCAGCTGTGAGTCCAAGGGGTCCACTAACTGCCATGGTATGCAAATAAAACAGATTAATCTCTTTAAAATGGAATCCTTCCCTGACATAGTTGGGCTTGTGCAGAGGAGAAAAGAGTGTCACAGAACCACAATGTTTATAGTGCTGGCAGTTCACTTTGTATCTGCCAGTGCTTTGATATCTCACATGTGCTTCTGAACTATCGTCTCTCTAATTGATCTCCTAAATTTTTTTTATTTTCTAAAATTTACACAAGTTGACCCCAAAAGTAATAAATGGGGGAAGACTGGAGGCCCATCTATAGAGATGTAAACGAGGGTATGGTATAACAAGGACTCGAGATTATGATTTGGTTTCAATTCCAAAACAAATTCTGGAAGAGAGCGAGAACCACCAGGAGCCGAGAGCTGGGAGGACAAAGGCTTTATGGTTGCCCAGCACATGGATTTGGGGCTAGGATTATGGCACAGTTCTCAGGATTATTCCTATGCTCCCTGTCTTTTTTCTCTACTATTAAATGGTGATTAAAAAAAATGATGTAAATCAAGTAAAATAATATATCTATAATACAGTCATATCACTTCTCGTGGTCCCTGCTTCTTATTGAGTGAATAATAAGCTGCATTTTATTTTCATAATGTAATAAGTTAAAATGCCTATTTCTGTGCTGTTACTGTAAGTTTGTGCTAAATTGGTATAGATTATTATAGTTGCTATATAGATAAAATTTAGAATTTACAATAGTCAAACTGAAGAGATGAGCATTGCATCTTAGCAAATGATTAGAAAGGAAGAGTTAAAAAAATTTTTTTTCTAGATAATACTGTATTAGATGTTTGCCCCGTTGCTTAGCTGCCATTTCCATCAGTGGTGAAGGAGTTCAATTCTGTGAACACCTCCACCTCTGTGTCTGAGAATTTTTTTTTTTCTGGTAGAAAGGTCCTTCCAGGGCCAGTACATATCACAAGTCAAACAGCATATAGTTAATGCCCCAAAGTGTCTTTTTGCCTATGACAAATGGGAGTGTTCTATAAGTATCTCAGTTTACTCACACCTCATTTTGGATCATTATAAGATGTGTACTCTGTGAACACCAGATTTCTAAAGTGGGGTTAAGCTCCAGTTACTCAATGCCTGATGATTCGATAAGATGTGTTTCACTGACTTCAATCTTTGCCTCCTTTTCTCCATTTCTTTATTTTTATTTCCAGGTACCATATATCAAATTACTGCATACTATGAATTATGATCGATTATGTAGATTATGTAATCCTTGAGTATTTGCCTCTCAAGGATCCTAAACAAGACTAGCATGGACAAGGTCAATATGGCTAATACTTATTAAAAAGCATTTGATCGCAGATTCTGGACCAATCATGCAAATGGATTTCAGTTACCACTCATAAAAATCATGCAATATAGTTGTGTCTCATTTGAAGATTATTAATCTTAGTAAGATAAAATAAAGTATCTGTTAAAGTTATTCTTAATCCTGTGATGAGTATTGAAAAGTTCCATTAAACTATAGATCTCAAATTTCCCACTACATTGTTGCTGAAGTTTGGAATATCCTATGAAGATTTGAGTACATAAATTAATCTTAGAGTGTATGTGACTCAGTAGACTGAGATTCTGATGTTGTATTTGACTTATTTGAAATTAAATAGCACCTCATTTAAAAAAAATGTTTCTTGGAATAATAGTTTCTGTATAAAACATCAGTTTTGCAGCAGAAAGTGATGGTGTATGTAGATACAGATAGTATGGAGGGAAAAGTGTAATTTTCCTCTGCTCTCCTGTGATTTTAACTGAGTCCTCAGTAATAGAAACCAAAGAAAAACAAACAGAAATTGATTAATGTTTATAGCTCATATATACAAGGGATTTACCTGGGGGAAAGTTAATAAATCCCCAAGGTAGATTAGACTTCTGGTTTAAATACAATATTAATAGAAAATGGGAAGAGGAATATGGATTTTTAGCAAAGATGAATAAACCCTTGGAATAATAGTTTGGATATTTAATTTTGAAAAACATTTGTCTGGATGCCAGGATTCGGTGTCAGCTTCCAGTGTCCTCTGTGAATCAGTCCTCCCCGGCTGAAATGCTCAGGGAGGCGATTAATGACAATCAAGAGCCTTTTAGAGGATTTCTCTGTAGGCAGCAATGGAGAATTAAATAAAAGCTCTCCTTTTATTTGCTGTTTTTTAAGTGTCTGAGCTCATAATAATCAATACACAAAGCGGCATATTTTGATCTTTGGGTGGTATACTCAGTTATCCCCTCTCTCAAAAAATTGTTTTGGAGGGGTTGGAAGTTTTACTATGCTCTGGCCTAATTTTCTTGTTAGCTTGAAGGTTTTTATAATTGTCACTTCAAGCATATATTCAGTTCATTTCAGTTTCATTTAAGCCCATTATGATTTTCTACAGAAAAATGACGACGATGCTGCTCTTTTTTTTTTTTTGCCCCCTCCCTGCAACCACTACAATAATAGCTTCAGTACTTTGCTCTTTCTGATGTATCTCAGCTGTGATGTCTGAGCGCAGGTTTATATCCTGCAGAGTCTGGGCCACCCGCTACACAAGAAGCCTAAGACAGGACACCGGTGCTGCCTTCTAATGATTTCATCTGAATTGCAAAGTACTGGCTTATGGCCCCATTTATAACTTCAGTTTTAGAAACTGCTTTTTATGACTAGAACAGACGTTTTTAAAAAATGCAGCATAAGGGATGACTCTGCTAACACAAAGCTGGAAAACATGTTCGAGGCAACTTAGAGGTGTGACCTGTATGAGTGTGCAATTTCACTCATAGTGTCCTTCTACTTAAACCAGACCCTCTACTGGACCTTCTGCTGCCCACTGGATAGAGGCAATATGGGGTGGTGGGAGAGTGGGGGTTTTCAAGTGAAGTGGATTTATTTATTTATTTACTGTTTTTATTTATTATTATTATTAAATTTTATTCTTTTATTGAATCACCATGTGGAAAGTTACAAAGCTTTCAGGTTTAAGTCTGTTATGCAATGTTCGAACACCCATCCCTTCACCAGTGCACATATTCCACCACCAAGAATCACAGTATACCTCCCCCCACCCCCCCAAATGAAGTGGATTTAAGTTCAAATCTTGACTCTAATAATGTTGGAGCCAAGATGGTGTTGATGCCACCTGAATTCCTCATGTTCTCTCGAACCCAGGTCACCATCTCACCTTAGACAGCGCACAGCTCAGCACGGCAGGCATGGAACTCTACGCATGATCCTTGCTGGACATCGCTGGTTGTTTTGTAAGATTCGGACAGAATGGCTTTGGCGGGGCACAGAGAAACCACGAGGGCAGCCACAGCGTGCCTCGGTCAGGCTGAGTCGCAGCACCTTCAAACATAGAGCTTTGGCAGCAGTGCACAAAGTGGCTCATCCACTGTGGGGTGCTGTCAGCCAACCACCGGCTGACCTGGAACTCAGCACAGGTGTTCAACCTGGCACAGACCCTCGGCGATAGGGTCCTGCTCTGCCAGCTGCTTAATAACCTCTGAGCACACTCCATCAACCTCAAGGAGATCACCCTGAGGCCACAGATATCCCAGGTGCTGCCCAGAGATGCAGGCAGGTGCGTGTTTGTCAGTGTGCAGATCATTACAACATGCCAGTCGACCAAAAGCTTACATTCGGTAGACTGGGAACACCTGTAAAGGCGATTAGAAGCTGTCCAAGAAGCCTCTGTCCCACTCAGAGAGCCCGCAAGCTACTGAGAGTATCCCGCCTGCACAGCAGAGCCTGGAAAGCTACCCCTGTCATACTCCATATGCCAAAAGCAGCAACAATAATGGTCCTCATTCTCCTGACCCTGAAAGAGCCCCCAATATGCCATTGGGCTACACTAGCACACGACAGAGACAAATAGAGACATTATTAGTGCCCGCTCGAGCAAATGGATGAACAACGGGATGACAGTGATACAGTGAATAATGTTGGTAGTGTGGGTAATCTGTAGAGGTTCAGATAGTTCAACCAACTTCCTTCCCCTCCTCTCCTCCCTCTCTCCCTTCCCCAAGTTGTCATCCAGGAACCCAAATCCATTCCCCCTATACTCATGGTCCAGGTCTAAGCCTGGTTATATAGTGCTTCCCAGGAGCTTCAATGGAGGGACAAACAGGGGCATCCTAATGGGGCTGAATCCTGATTTGGCCCCCTGTTGGTGTTCTGGGGGTCTGTCCAGGCTTCTGAACCTAGTCAAGGAGAGGAGAATATTCTTGGCCCCAAGTTCTGTTTTCTCTCTTACATTTTCAGAAGTGAGTTTTTCCATCCATAGTTTAATGGATAGTTCCTATATACACTACTGTTTAAGGATTTTAAGTGTTCTAAACAAAACCATTTCTGAAAATGTTAGAGCACTACCTGACATGAAGGAGATAATCAGATATAATGAACATATATAATTCTGTTTTAATATCTAAGACACCTATTTATCTATCTTTAATCCCTTTAAAGGATTCTTCAATTGCTCATTTTTTTAACCATCATTCCATAAACTTGCTGTATTCACTACTGTTCCCACACATTTACTAATGCTGTGTGTGCATTGAAACCCATTTCCCCCATCCCAATCTTCTTATACATGTAAATTTTACTAATCATTTCAGAACAAATTCAACTCTCATTTTAATGAAACCTTACTCAGGGTACCCATGTTCCTTTTATCTGATCAGTTTCCTTTACGATCCACACCATTTCATTAAAGGACATTATCATGCTGTGTTTAATTATTCTTGAGAGCTTACTTAGGCATTCTAGCAGAGGAATGCAGCTACTTGTATACCCTCGACCAAAGAACAATACATCTCTGTCCAGGGAAGATCTCTTAGACCAAATATGCAGCTACCAGAGAGAAGCAGACAGAGCACTGAAAGAGGAAGAGCCTTGCAAGCCAGATCAGTTGACTCAACCATGGCAATCAGTAGGGTGACAGATGTCACAGTCAGATATCCCTCACATCCAGCATTGAATTATTCTTATTGTCCCAGGTTCATTTCTTATATTTAAATCTCTCACCTCAGAAAGATTGGCAAAATACTTTCCTAAAGACTGCTTTAGGAAAGTAACCACCTGGTAACATTTTCTTTCCCTCTGTGATTTCCAAAAATATCTAATGAAATAATTACTTAATTCATATTAATTAAGTTAAATGAAATAATTAATATAATTATAACTTATACCCTGCATCTAGTACTTTTTAAATTTAAATTATTTGCTATAGCATCTCTGCAAGCCTCATTCTAAACGTTATTCTTCTCAATATTGTCCTCCCTAACCATCAGCTTCTGATGCCATTCAAAGTGAAGAAACCATACCCAGACATTGAAAGTACCCCCCCTCTCCTCTTCTCTTCTCTTCTTTTCTCTCTTTAGCTTTCTTATCTATTATTTTCTCTTAAAGAGACATTTGAAATATGGTGAAAAATACTCCTGACTGTGCTTGGGGAAACATCTGATGCCCGTGATTTAACCTGGGTCAGTAGCATGCAAGGCAAGCAGTTAAACCTCACTGAGGAGACATTTTAATGTAGGTGGATATAAATTATCAACAGATTTTTCATGATTAGACTGAAGTTTTGATTGCTTTTCATCTTACCACAGATTGAAGATCTAGGATTTAAATTGCCATCTGGATAGCAGTAGTTGATTTAGATCTACAAAAAATATACGTTAATACCACCCATCTGAATTTCTTTTTAATGGAAGAAAGCAAATTTTGCCACATTGTATATCTCTTATATTTTAAATCTATCACTATACATTTTTGGGGTTGAGTTCAAAACAGGGTACCATAATTTGTTGACCGAATTGTTTGCTCTCATAGTATTTTACGTTTTTCAAGTTTTGATATGATATTTGTGCCAGATCATTATGAGGACTGTGGTTCTGTGTATTGGAGGATATTTGATGCCATCTGAAAACTCTGCTGAATAGACTCCTTCCCAGTTGTGACATCAGAAGCTCTCTAGACATTTGTCTTTGGGGATCGAAAGCAATTGTTTTGGGGATCTGTTGGGGTTCCTGCTGGCAAAGCTCTGAAACCAACTAGACCAGTTGAACTGTGAGAATTCTCCCAGACCCAGATAGAGAATGATGGAGTGGAGCCAGGGAGCTGATATTTCAAGATAGATTCATGATTGGCAATTCACCAGTGGCCAGGTTTGGAAAGTGGGGTGTTTATTGAATCTAGACAAATAACTCATTGGTAATAGCGGAATCTAGACAGATAACTGATTGGTTATAATGATGAAACCAAATAAATAATTTTGGTTTTGCTTATACCCATCTTCCCCATCTAATTATTGATCTAACTTTCCATCTCCCACTTACACCCCGCCCTCATCCTCCAAGTATTGTATTCTGTTTGCCCCTATATAATCACTGTTGATCCTGAATTTAACTGTCTCCTGTGCCATCATCCTGTAGTCTGCCTCTGTTGACCATCAGTCATAGCTGCAACAGAATCATCCCAAGTCATAGGATACTGCTGGATAATATCAGGGCTCAAAATTGGCCTTCATTTAAAAACTGATGGAAATTGTTTCATTTCTTTGAATATTATATTTCACATTACTTAAAATCCTTGAGATAGCATTTTGAGTAAGAAGGCAACTGTAAGGAAGGAATAATAATTTCTCCCTTCTAATGTTGTGTTTTAAAGCAAGGCCTAAGTTATATGTCATATTCTTTACTAAAAATCATTGCACCCAATTGGAAGTGGGTGCAAAAAAATTATTATATTTACATAATAAATATGTACTTAAACACTATAATGAACTTGGTCAGTTTAAAAAAAAAGAACTATGCATTAAACAGATTATTATCTTGGGCATCATAGTGGAGCATATTTATCCCAGTTGAGAACCACTGATTTAGATAAATGAATGATGGCCTGGAAAGAAAAACAATCTTTGGTATTTGTTAAGTTTTACAATGATCTAGAAAATGAACGATAGGCATCCTCACCAACCCTGCAAACATAGAAAGAATAACTAAAATGGTGCAATTTAAATATTATAATAGTAATATATATACACTCACACATATATATGTGTGTGTGTATCTACACACAGACATACATACACTTTTACACACTCATCCATATGGAAGAAACAGTTCAAGGTACCTAGTGCCTTCCTCAAACTGCAGATAGTATAAACCCTCTCTATATTGTTTTTTTATATATTCATACTTATAGTTTTAATTTTTAAAAAAGAATTGGGGCCACATTTGGTGTGCTTTGGGCCTACTCTTGGCTCTATGCCTAGGTATCACTCTTGGCAGTGCTTAGGAGACCCTATAGGATGCCCAAGATTGAACTAATTTGACCATATGCAAAGCAAGTACCCTACCCACTGGACTATTGTCTGGCCTTATATTCATACTTATGCTTAATTTTAATGAAGTTAGGTACAATAAGAGATTATCAGTCAAATATAAACAAAACAGTTCTGATAATGTGAAAATAATAAAATTTATGTGAATGTGATCTTTCTCAAAATATTCTATACATAATATTTTTGGACTGCAGTTGACTGTGTACAAAAGTTTTAATAAAGAGGAAAAAAACACAGGCATTTGCTTCTTTTTCTGAAAGTGACTTAAAACAAATTCTCCAAACTTGAATGTGGCTGCATGCTGTGTAATTATGTTCCAATCACATACACAGACTCTTGGTCTCTCTTTTAAATGCAAATGGAAGTCCAAGCAAAAGGCCTTAAACAAATCTAAATTCTAGCAATAGACCTTGTTTATGCTCACTGTCCTGGCAAAGAAAGAAAAGACAAAATTAGATTCTAGGATTTTGCTCAAAGAGAGCTGTAGGGAGATACTCAGACCCTCAGAGTTGGTGCAGAAATGATTTTAAAATGAAGCATTTGAGCTTCAGATGACAAAAAAAAAGACATCTTATCTGACTAAAGCAGGACCTTCAAAAAATACAGCTGCTTTGTGCTGTTTCTAGGAGAAGCCTGTATGTTCCCTGCAGACAGATTGATTACCCATTAACATTAATAGTAAAAGACCCTATAGAATTTTGATATCTCTCTCATTAAAGCCATAATAACCTTTCTTAATAAGTTGATACTTTAGAAAAGCAAACATTTACTAACCCCAAATTAGTGCAAGAATGTATATTTTGGAAGAACGTGTTCATGGGAGTGGATTTTTAAGAGACATTAGAAATATTCTGCATAAGGGTACATATCCGAAAGATCTAATCTTAATTTTCCTCATTTGAGAAGATAGAAATAAAATTTCCTTTCTTTCATACCTTTGTTTACTGTGCCTTCTTTAAATTCATACATGACCTTTCCATTTTTCTCCTTCTCCTTAACCTGCTTGGACACATTAAAGTAGAATCTGAAGCCATGTGTGTGAATTACTTTTTCTTTCTTTCTTTCTTTCTTTCTTTCTTTCTTTCTTTCTTTCTTTCTTTCTTTCTTTCTTTCTTTCTTTCTTTCTTTCTTTCTTTCTTTCTTTCTTTCTTTCTTTCTTTCTTTCTTTCTTTCTTTCTTTCTTTCTTTCTATCTTTTTTGGATTTTATTTCACCCTTGGCTGTGTTCAGGGCTTACTCCTGACTCAATGCTCAGGGATCAATTCTGGTGGGGCTAAAGAGACCATATGTGTTGCTGGGGATCAAACTGGGTCAGCCACGTGCAAGGTGAGCATCCTACTGGTTGTGCTATCACTCTGTCCTTGAATTACTCCATTTTATCAGGCTCACTCGTGGGCAAGAAGTGCATGTATGTTGTTCTTAAACTTCTTTTCAACATTTTTGTGTGTGGTGTGTGGTCTATACCCAGACATGCTAAGCAATTACCCCTGGCTCTGCACTCAGGAATCACTCCCGCCAGGCTCAGGGGACCATATGGGATGCAGGGGACCAAACTTGTTTTGACTGCTTACAAGACAAGTACCCTATCCTCTGTACTATTGCTCCAACCCTAAACTTTCTTATTAGCCAGTCTGATGTTTGCTTACATAGAAGAAGGCAGAGAGGTATAGAATGATTTAAATATACCTACATATATTCATTAACATCTATACTTGGGATGAGTATAAACAATTCATTGCAATGAAACTTCCCAGTACTTGTAGACATAGATTTTGTCTTTCTTCCTCTGACTCTCTTTACCATCTGTTACATTACAATAACCCCAAATCTTAACTATTGGACCCATGTTAAACAGGAAAATATTTTTTCCTCTTAGCCAAATTGTCTGCCTTGGCATTGTTAGTGTAGCACTAAGAAGCTTTGATAGATTGTAATTCTGCCTGCCATAAATTATCTTCATTATTTCTCTACAGATATCTGAATTTTATTTACAATATTAATTACAGATCACTGAAGTTGAAAGATACCATTCCTCTCCTGGTGCAAAGCAAGTGAGATCCTGACAGTTTTAGGTGATTGGTTCTATGATGTATTACTGCATTCAGATAGTTGGAATTTACACTGGTTTCTTCGAAGTCATAGACGAATATAATTGAGGTTTCAGTTGAGAAAACCAAATAAGTGTTGGATTGTTGGAGTCAGGGTGGGGGGGGGGGACAGAGAGATATACTGTAACAGGAGGCTGCATCAGTACAGCACTGTTTTCATTTTAACTTCGAAGGCTTAACGTAAGACCCTCTCTACTCCACCACTGATAACAGTATTTTGAAACCAAGAGAAATACATGCCCTGTATTGCACTAATGAAAGTAGAAATTTTGCCAACTTTTAGATTTCAGGATACCTGGTAAGATTCCAGAATGCAAGTTAATTTTAGAAATAGGAGAACTAGTGGAAAACAAATTGCACCCAATTTAAGTTAAAATTTATACCAATTTAAAAAATATTTTGTATGAATTATTTATGATGGCTTCTGGGGAGAATTTTCATTCACTTATTCCTTTCCACTCTATTAAAGCAAAGCATTTTAAATAAGCCTGTAAAGCTAATCCAGCCAATCTTTTTGTGATAGCATGCTTGTAATTCATCACGCTACCCATGTTTATGATATTTGTCAGTATGATGAGCCATGTAAGAGTAATTACCATATCAATTTTATTTATCCAGTCCCAGCTTCTTTGATCCTTTCTGAATAAATCTTTGTATTGACAGTCATTCAAAAGGGTCAACTAAAATGCATTCTAGACTGTGTAAAATTAATGACTCCTGATGAGTCTCAAAGATCTGTTGGCCCATGTCATTTTCTCTAGAGAGGAACTAGGATATTAATAAATGACTTTTATTTTCCCTCCAAAAAATTTTTGCTTAATTTTCTTTAATACAAAGCTAGCTTTTTGAGAGGAAGAATAGACTAAATGTCAAGTAAAATTATGCTGTGAGTTTTATAACTGGAGCTATATACAATCTGTGAGTGAAGAGATTGGCTACACAATATACCAAGACAGCCAGTAACAGTCCACAGCACATCAATGCTACCACCTCTCATGGTCAGTGGTTCTGGATAATTTAATGACTGGTTCTCTTCAGGGGATTCACTTGATAATACTCTTAATCCATCCATTAAGAGTGTCAAGTGCATTTCTAATATGTTTTCTTCCTTCGGGTTTTATAATTGAAAGTCACATTTCACTGTTGAGCTAATTTGCAGTCTTTCGGAAGCCGAATGTTATTTTCTAAACTCTCTACATATTTCAAAAACATAAGAAATTACTACGATTTTAATAAAAATGGTAAAACTGAGGAGTGTAATTGTTTTGTTGATACTAGAATTTTAAAATCTTATGCCAAATATATAGATCTTTTACAAAAATGTTGCTTTCACACCACACCTGGTGGTGGCAGAGGTAAAACACATAGGTTTCCTGCATGTAAAACATGTGTTCTAGTCCTCTCAACTGGCCTACGCACAATTGTTTTATCTCTCTTTTTTTTTTCCTTGCTCTTTTCTTTTGGATACTCATAATATCCAAAGTAGGATATGAATAACAAGATGATTGCCATCTTTTCTATCATAGAAAGGTGAATTATCTGTAGGTAATTCACAGACAATAATGACTTTTTATTGTCTAAAGTTATCAACTTCTCAGTATTAGAAAACTTCTGGAATAAATATTTAATAGATTTTCAATGTTTTTTTTTTGGTAATTCAGAGTTTTTTAATGTCTTATTAATGGTAATTTTAAATCAAGAAGTGGTTGCTGATGTTATTAACTGTACTCAAGGAAAAATTGTCTCAAGGTCCCTAAGATTCACAGCAGACTTATCAAATGAGACATATGTGCCTGTGTGCTGAAGGCAGTGGATGGGGCCTACTCCTTCCTATATCAAGGCAACCGATATTTTGAAATATTAATTTAATCAATGATATACATACTGTCAAATGAAATGTTGAATTCATTTGAAAAGCTGCTAGATTTAGAAATACATTGCCAGAGTTTTAAAAAGTGTGCGCTTTTACATTTTGCTAGATGAAAATTTGAGGGGAATCAAAGGCAAACTATTATTTGACACTGACTACTACATGCCAGATAATTTGAATACAGAGATTGAATAAATTATTTTTAAGAGCACTGATAAAAGTAATATGCATGATTAAAATTGGAGTAAAATTGGTTGAGAATACAGAGAAATCATATTTTTTTTCCTTCTCAGGTCTCTAAATTCAACCAAACTTTAGCTTTTCTTTCCCTTAGGCTAAACAATTTTTCAGCTATTCCTTTTGAGTCTGTTGGTGGAGGTTCCTCGGGTGACTTATGTAAAGCAGGGAAGAGAGATGTGGTAGCCTCAAGACAGAAATCTGTTCTTTTCTCTCCTCCACCTCTGCCACCCAGGAAGTGGCTGGGGAAATCTAGAACTGCTAAAAATCTGTGACCCGCACAGCACAGCTTCACAGCCTGCTAGCACCACATGTCAGTCATCAACCTGCACTTGAAGTCCACTTTTTCTTCGTGTCCTGGGGATGGATACCCCTACCTCCCCAATTTCCCAGGTTGCAGTGGCCTCAGGCTGGAGAGAGGAATTGGTCTTTGCAGGAAAGGAAAGTCAGTCCCACACCTTACCCAGGTTTTCGGATCCATGGCCTTTCTCAGAAAAGAATTTCAGGAGGAGATGAACGGTAAAGTGCAACAAGTTCACTGGGAAATAAAGGAAGAGATGAAGAGATAAGTTAAGATACTTGTTCTAGGGCTGGAGCGATAGCACAGTGGGTAGGGCATTTGCCTTGCACGCGGTCAACCTGGGTTCGATTCCCAGCATCCCCTATGGTCCCCTGAGCACCGTCAGGAGTAATTCCTGAGTGCAAAGCCAGGAGTAACCCTGGCTTTGCACTCAGGAATTGGTGCACCGCCAGGTGTGATCCAAAAAGCAAAAAAACAAAAAAACAAAGATACTTGTTCAAAAGAGAGCCCAGGCTTCTCCAGAGTGGAGAGAGGCCGAGTACACATCGTAGTGTTAAAGTACGAACACGCACATCTCAAGAGGGGGCATGCAGGTGGCATGTGCTCGGGCATCATGTTTGCATGGGCACCACGCGCACAGTCATCCTAGGTGCCAGCAACGCATGAGCTCAGGCATGTGCGTGCTTCCTCTGTCCCAAGTTTATATGCACGTCTCCCAAACTGCCCTACCCCAGTCTCTTGCTAGGCTGGTTGCCAAGGGGCTTTTGGGACAGTTGATGGTCTTCTTTGGACTGCTGTCTTCCTGGGGCCTTTGATGCTGTACTGGAGCCTCTCCTCCCAGAGGTTCCAGCTCCCGCTCCTCTCCGGAAGGTTCCAACTCCAGCTCCTCTCAGAAGCCTCCTACCCTGGGGCTGGAATTTTGCATCTCAGAGGCTTTCCTGACTCCTGAGATGGATCCTTTGGGTCAAAAGCCCCCACGCATTTGGGCTGGTTCAGGTTTCAGTGCAGTTTTCCTCAGCATACCTCCTCAGCATTACCAGATCCCGTGTACTCCTCCCCTCCCCTCACCCCGCCCTGTATATCTACCTGCCTGCAACACCTTTATCCTTCAAGTTTCTTGGCTTAGGGGCTAGAGCAATAGCACAGCGGGTAGGACTGTTGGCTTGCATGCAGTCCACCCGGGTTTGATTCCCAGCATCCCATATGGTCCCCTGAGCACCGCCAGGAGTAATTCCTGAGTGCAGAGCCAGGAGTAACCCCTGTGCATCGCCGGGTGTGAACCAAAAAGCAAAAAAAAAAAAAAAAAAAAAGAAAAAAAAAGATTCTTGGCTTAAATACTTCTCTTAGTAAAAGGCTTAAGAGAAAAGGAAAGAGTAATGGCATGTGAGCCTCCTATATACATTTAGAAGAGGCAAGAAAATTGTTAGTCTCTTCAAGGCTTCCACCATCACCTTACACATCAATCTCCAGCTAAAGACGGAAGAAGGTACTGTGTGTTAGGCAACTGTTTTTTAAAAGTTATCAGGCAAAGCACAATAAATAAGAATATCATTGTGCACGTTCAAGGTGCTGCCTTTCTCAGTGAGATTTTTGTGATTCAATTGGCTTGTTTTTCTTGAAAGAGAGAAAGGAGACCCTTATAAATGGAGATTTCCCTTATGCATGCAAATGTTCCTAAAGAAGTGTGACTTTTGTTCTTTCTTACTTGTGTCAATCTCACAGAACTGGAGAGTTGGTCTATGGAATTGAATTTACCTGGGGATGGGAGAGCAGGAGAGAGAGTGGATGAGAACAGTCTTGAGACATTGGTGAAGGGAAGTGAGCACTCAGGTACAGGATGTGTGTTACAGTTTGCATTAACTCTCAAATAAGAGTTTTTGAAATCTCAGTATTTCAATAAAATGGGAGAGGGGTAAAGTTTAATTTTAGTTTAACTAACTAAATCCAAAAATAATACTGCCCTCGATAAAAAGGTAATTTTTACTTCCTTTTTTTTCACAGTCTTCCATTGACTCTTGACATTTAAAAGTAATCAACCTAAAATAAGTCATATACCAAAGTGTTTGTGCTGGATGCCAAACTCTGCTCACTCATCTGCAGTACTTATTGGCAAACTTTGGCTAAAGATCTCAGTGACAATATAGAAAAGAATTGGTTTACTGTTCATAACAGCACTGTAGCACTGTCCTGTAGCTCTGTCCTCCTGCTGTTCATTGACTTGCTCGAGCAGGCACCAGTAACGTCTCCATTTTGAGACTTGCTATTACTGTTTTTGGCATATTGAATATGCCATGGGTAGCTTGCCAGGCTCTGCCATGCGGGTGGAATACTCTCAGTAGCTTGCCGGGCTCTCCGAGAGGGGCAGAGGAATCAAATCCAGGTCGGCCTTGTGCAAGGTAAATGTTCTACCCGCTGTGCTATCACTCCAGTCCATAGTAACAAGAACATATTGGTTGGTTATACTCTTGATTGGTACTGATAAAAATAAAAACTCATCTGAATGAACCTGAAAATGTAACTGACTTTATTAGATAATTTGTGAATCAGATATTATCCCATCTAGCAAATACAAAGTCTCTGTAAGGAGTCCTGCAAAATACGAAGTTTTAACTAACCAGAGAAGCACTAGGTAATTACAAAACAAAAAAAGTTTATTCTGGGCAAAGTCACCTTCTTTTGCTAGTGATGGTGGTGGGGTGTTAGTATGCAGATTATCTCATTAGGGAAGACCAGAGAAACTCCTGACTGGCTTAGAATACTTTGGGGAAAGATCGAAACTGCAATTAGGTCAGGTTTTACGTCTTAGTGAGACCCAGTATAAGTGATCCATCTTGGGTCTATTTTGTTTGTTGCTGGTTGTTTTTTTTTTAATTATTTATTTATACGACTCAATTCTGAGTAGCTTCATCTATGGTGGAAGCCAAACTGAAACGTTCACGGAGACTTCCAGCACAACTTGTGTTAACTTTAAAGTAATTTGGGGCCGCACTTCTCACTCTAATCTGGGTTTATTAATTTTCTCTCAGTCAGAAAAGTTCATTAGTGTCATAGGTGGGAGAAGGGCTAATTTTAAAAAGTAGGTTTCCTGGGTGGCTCAGGAAGTTTTGTAGGTGACTTAGGTAAAATGAGGAGCAAAGGGAGGGAATTGCTTTCAGAAGAAACAAACTAATTCCTTCCCTCTCAACCCACCCTGCTCACCCAGAAAGTGTCTGGGCACATTAAGGCTTGGTAAAGTTGGCTCTGAGCACATGCTTAGCATGGACTCTCTCATCCCATCATCCTCACTACACAGCTATTGCCCTGTGCCCGGGTTCCACTTGACCTTCATTTCCCAACATTGGATTTCTCAGGGAGATGTGGCCTCAGGCTGGAAAAAAGAAATATTTCCCTGCAGAAAAAAAATAAATGCAACCTTGACTTCTTCCCAGATTTCTAGATCAATTGTCTACTCTTATAGAAGAGAATCATAGGAAGCCTATAAATAGTGAAGTAAGGTAAGCTTATTTGGGAAATATGAAAGGAGAGGGAGAGGGAGGAACACAGTGAAAAGAACATGAATTTCTCCTGAGGGAAGAGAGCACCCATGGCTTTTAAAATGGCGTTCTATATGGGTGTACTGCAAAATTGCCTTGGTTCTGATGAGTTAAGTTGGGGTCGGGGTTTTCATGGTGAAGTGCTTTGAACAGTTTGGTAACTTTTTCATAATTTTATCAGAGCCTTTGTTCCCTCATCTCAGAGAGTCCAGCTGATGCTCTGGGCCTAAGTGTCTGTATCTCAAAGGGTCCCTAGTCTTCTCAAATGGTTTCTGCATCTCACAGCTTCCCCTGTCTTGGGACCTAGTTAAGTTTGGAAACATGGTGACTTTTTTCAATTTATATCACTCGGGCTGGAGAGGTAGCACAGCAGATAGGGCATTTGCCTTGGATGTGGCTGACCCGGGTTTTATTGCTCCATCCCTCTCGGAGAGCCCGGCAAGCTTCCTAGAGTATCCCACCGCAGGGCAGAGTGGATGATGGTGATATAGTGATCACCTGGGCAGCATCTCTATGCTTGCAACTATGTGGTTCTTTTTTTTTTTGCCAATCCGGGAAATATTTTGATTATAATTTGGGCTAAGAAGGCAGTGTAAATTACTGAAAGATAGAAATAGGCATAATTCTTGTGATTCTTTTAGTTGCCTTCTGGTAATAAAAAAGCTCTGAAGAATTAGTTCTGGTTGGTTACCGCAATATGTGCAATGGCTATAACATTGGAAGTGGGGGGCATTTATGCTGAACTATGTGGAACACAAGAAAAATATTTTTGTTATGAGAATAAGAGAGTGAGAGAAATATAATCACAATACAAATAAAGAGTGACTGTAGTAGAATACTACTGTTTCTTTTGGTTGGACACTCAGGTGATCATATAGAACCCAGTCCTTTGAATTCAATTTGTCTCTGCTCTGGGAAAAAAATAGTCTTCACTAATATTATAAACATTCTGTAACTGAAAAGATCAGTTCCATGGACATTTGAGAGCCAATCAAGAGACAAAGTGAGGGATCATGAGGCTTTATGTCAGCAACTCAATAGGTTAGAAAATGGCAGACTTGACTCCTCTAAGAAAATAGTGCCTGAATAATCATAAGAAGAGATTTTTTATAGAAAAAGAGAACAGGGAGCTAACTTATGGAAATTGACAAATGATCACTGTAGCACTGTCATCTCATTTTTCATCGGTTTGCTTGAGCGGGCACCAGTAATGTATCCATTTGTCCCAGACCTGAGATTTTTAACAGCCTGTCCTTACTTGTCCTTTCAAATGGTGCCGTATTGGAGGTTCTTTCAGGGTCAGGGGAATGAAACCCTTTATTATTGTATTTGGCATGTCAAATACACCACTGGGAGCTTGCCAGCCTTTGCTTTGAGGGCAGGATTCTCTCGGTAGCTTGCCGGGCTCTCCAAGAGGGACAAAGAATGCATATACGAGAATACAAACAAATATGTTAAAACTAAACACATGTGTGCTGCTCTAGGTATACCAGTGGGCTAGACTATAAGAGGAGCTTTGTTTTACAGTCTCTGGATCTTGGCAGTTGGTGGGATTACATGGCGCTAGGGGCACTTTGTGAGCGTGACTACCAAGCTACTGGAAAGTGGGGGATCTGGTTGGAAGATGCCCAGTCCAGGTCCGAGCAGGCTTGGAGATCTCAGCCCCAGGTCCCACATACCTGGGTTCCTCTGCCTCTTCCTTCATGCGTGAGGCTCGTCCAGCATGTGGAGAGTGGCCCTGACCATGGCTATGGCTGGGTTGTGGAGGTTTTTGGCTGCCAGGGCTCTGCTTGGGGCCAGGAGAGAAACTCAATTCACCCCCTCCGAGGGTCTCCAGTGAGGACAGCCTGTTGTTAACACAGCCTGTTAACAACAACCACAAAAAGACAAAGCTGAATTTATTGTGCATTGCTTCATTTTCTTTCCTTCTAAGAGACAATATAGTTTCTAGAGTTTGGGTATTATCTCAGGGTCATTTGGTATTATTCAGCAGGGCTGAAAATTTTATTGATAATTGGGAGCTAAGGTCTAAATCAATCTTATATTTAGCTTTGGGAGAAGAAGAAAGACTAATTAGAACTGAGTAAGAACCAAGCACTATGATAAGTAGTTTAGGATTGCTAATAACCTCGAGACAAAGTTTTCAAGGTAGGAATTTCAAAGGAATCTCAGGGTACATGGCCTATTGATACATTCTTAAATAGTGGAAGGATATTTGGGGGAAGTTTTTGTAATAGCAACCAACTTGTTTGTTACAAAACAGAGTTATAGAACAGAAAATTATGCTAAAGAAGACAATGGAATAATGAAGTCGTGTTAATATAAACCAGTCCCAAAGGGAGTAATGCCACCCCTGCAACACCAATAGACAAGAGCTGGAATGATCCACTGAGAAGTTAGTAGCTTCAGGTACAATTCTGGGTACTCTGTTTATTCTCTTAAAGAAAGCAGATTTTAAGAGGGAACAGAATAATTTGTTTTTCAAAAGGAGACAGTAAGACAAATTAGTTTGGCAACCTCTAATCTAGACATTTAACTCTGTGAGGGGTATTGTTACTAAATGTTTAAATTATGATTGGAAAGGGTAATTTTATTTCTTAATGTTTTGGACTTAAAATAAGGTTATTTGTCTATGACTTAATAAATAAAATGATTCAAAAATAAATTAGAATGCTAAATATTCAAGATGATAATAATTTAATTGATTTGTCTGACCTATTAACATGTAAATAAAATGATATAAAGATAAAGGATCAAAAGAGAATCTTGTAAAGGTAAACTGATAGCTTGAAAAATATGTTTTATGTCACTATTCTCCAGATTCTCCAGAAAATTTAAATGACGATGATTCATATATTCAAATTAGAGTGAAAACTTTTCTTATTGAGAAACATTTCACTTGCTGCCTCCTCTCCTTGTTTTTGGGGAGACCTCCCTGCATATTGCTCTTATCTTTCTAGAGCAGCTTTCATCCTGGGGCTCTACTTTTTTAAACAACTGAGAATAAACTTCCTCAGTTTTCTTTTTTAAATATATTTTTAATTTATTGAGGTAACATTGGTTCCCAAGAATATAAATATTTCAGGAGTACAGTGTTACTACTGTGCTTACAACCAATGTATCTCTTAACCATTGATCTTTATACCATTTTCTTTCCCCTCCCTCACTCCCTTAGGTCAGAGTCTTTTTCCTTGCATTGGACATGCTTTATTCAATCCTGTTCTTCCCTCCCTCCCTCTCTCCTTCCTCCCTTACTTCCTCCCTCCTTCCTTCCTTCCTTCCTTCCTTCCTTCCTTCCTTCCTTCCTTCCTTCCTTCCTTCCTTCCTTCCTTCCTTCCTTCCTTCTTTCCTTCCTTTCTTCCTCCCTCTCTCCTTACCTCCCTTCCTCCCTCTTTCTCCCTTCCTTTTATTCTTCCTTCCTTTTTTATTCCTTCCTTCCTTCCTTCCTTCCTTCCTTCCTTCCTTCCTTCCTTCCTTCCTTCCTTCCTTCCTTCCTTCCTTCCTTCCTTCCTTCCTTCCTTCCTCCCTCTCTCCTTACCTCCCTTCCTCCCTCTTTCTTCCTTCCTTTTATTCTTCCTTCCTTTTTTATTCCTTCCTTCCTTCCTTCCTTCCTTCCTTCCTTCCTTCCTTCCTTCCTTCCTTCCTTCCTTCCTTCCCTCCTTCCTTCATTCCTTCCTTCCTTCTTTCCTTCCTTTCTTCCTCCCTCTCTCCTTACCTCCCTTCCTCCCTCTTTCTTCCTTCTTGTTTATTCCTTCCTTCCTTCCTTCCTTCCTTCCTTCCTTCCTTCCTTCCTTCCTTCCTTCCTTCCTTCCTTCCTTCCTTCCTTCCTTCCTTCCTTCTTTCCTTCCTTCCCTCCTTCCTTCATTCCTTCCTTCCTTCCTTCCTTCTTTCCTTCCTTCCTTCCTCCCTCTCTCCTTACTTCCCTTCCTCCCTCTTTCTTCCTTCCTTTTATTCTTCTTTCCTTTTTTATTCCTTCCTTCCTTCCCTCCCTCCCTCCCTCCCTCCTTCCTTCCTTCCCTCCCTCCCTCCCTCCTTCCTTCCTTCCTTCCTTCCTTCCTTCCTTCCTTCCTTCCTTCCTTCCTTCCTTCCTTCCTTCCTTCCTTCCTTCCTTCCTTTTATTCTTCCTTCCTTTTTCCTTCCTTCCTTCCTTCCTTCCTTCCTTCCTTCCTTCCTTCCTTCCTTCCTTCCTTCCTTCCTTCCTTCCTTCCTTCCTTCCTTCCTTCCTTCCTTTTTTCCTTCTTTTCCTACCATATATGAGTGAATTCATTTGGTATTTATCTTTCTTCTTCTGACTTACTTTGCTTAGCATGAAACCATGTAGTTCCATCAGTAGCTATAGTAAAAGGCAAGATTTTATTTTGTCCTGTATGTATGTGCATGTATATAATGTAAGTATGGCACAGTTACAGTTCTTTATCCATTCATCTGTTGGTGTGCATTTGTTTATTTTCCAAGTTTGGTTACTAAAAAGAATTGTGAATAGTGCCGCAAGGAACATGAGTGTGCACATATCTTTTTGAATTACAGTTTGGGTGGATAGCTACCTAGGAATGAAATTGCTGTATTATAGCTATATTTTTACTTTTTGAGAAACCTCCATATTATTATCCATAGACCCTGACCCAGAACATAAATCCACCAAGAGTGGATAATGGCTTCTTTTTCTGTACATCATCACCAGCACTTTTTGTTTCTGGTTTTGTATGTTTGTTTTGGGCCACACTCAGCAGTGCACAGGGCTTACTTAAGGCTCTTCACTCAGAGATCATTCTATATGATGGCTCAGGTGGACATATGGTGTGCCAGGAATCGAACCTGTCTGGGTCAGCCATATGCAAGGCAAGCACCCTACACACAATCCTATCTCTCTGGCCTTTTCGGCATAGATCTTTCTTACGGGTATGAAATGATAGATCATTGACATTTTGATTTGCATTTCTTGATAATCAGTAAAGCTGAGCATATTTTTATGTGCCTGTTAACCATCTGTATATCTCCTAAGAGAACATTATCTTTATACTAAAAACAGACAGAAACGTCATAGAAAAGAAAATTATAGACTAATTTTCCATAGAAATTTCTGAGCCACTGAAGATGGTTCTGATCTTTTCCTGTATCTGAGAGGAATTGCCATCTATTCTCCTAGTGTAGTTGACGAAACTTATGACACAACACTCTTTTCTTTACACAGAAATAAAAAACACCACAACTTTTAATCCAGTAGAGGAAGACCTCATTACCTACAATGTGACAAGCACCTACAGAAGGTCACCCAGGAAAACATGAGCAATTTGGATGCAAGTGTAATTCAAAGTGTACTTCTTACCAAAATGGAGCTTTTCCTTCCCTTAGGAAGTGTATAAGTACAGGTCTATGTCCTCTGGTATAACACACACACACACACACACACACACACACACACACACACACACACACATGCACAGACAGAGACAGATACTTCAAATATTTTCAAAATAAAACAGTGATGAACTTGTATATGTAAGAAAACAAAATCTCATGCTGATGAAGTTGAACAAGTAAAGATTCTATGCAAGAATATTGCAGTAGGAGATATAAGCAAAAATTCAAGCAATCTCAATGCTACACACAATAAATACTGGAAACTATTTAGGAGCTGAAGCAGAGGAGTCATGTGTCATCCATATTTGCTAATTGGCAGACTTCACCCACAGGAAAATCTAACTTTTTCTGAAGTTCATAGCAGGAGGTAATTTTACAACCTGGAGAAAGGGGCCTCTTTTCTCAGAGAGACTGAGAGGTTAGAGTGCTATCTTCATTGATGATTATACTTCAAAGAGATGATTTTCACATGCTTGAAAAAGGGATTTCCAGGGTTGTAAAACAGGCAAGAGGCTTGAAGAAGATTTGCATATATTTCAAAGGATTAGAGAAAGAATTTACATGTTTTCTCAAGTAAATTAGACAAGCTTTTTCCTATTCTTGCTTTCCTTAGCATTTTTATTTATTCTATCAAGTTTGGTCATGCTAAAGAAGGGGTATATTCAACTTAGCCACACCTCCTGGAGTGTACTTCTTACTTCCTATAGTCATCTGAAGCTTCTTCACCCCAGGGGAGACAGAAGCATTGAATTCTTTGGAAAGCAATTTGGTTTAGTTAACATACATAAAATAGGTAAAGGTCATTTAAGGTGAAGGCAAAGCTACTAAAAGTACAGTATTTCATTACATTATCATCACAGATTTTATGCAAAGTTCTTTTTCCTGCAAAATAGTTGACTGTAGTCATTATGTGAAACTTTTAAAAAGAATTTTGTGCCTTGGGCCAGTGGGGGAGACAGTACAATGAGGAAGGCACTTGCCTCACTTGTGACTGATCTGATTTGAACTCTGACACCACATGTCAGTCCCCCAGAGACAACTAGGAGTGATTCCTTAGCGTGAAGCTAGAAGTAAGCCCTGAGAACCACCAGATGTGGCTAAAAAAAGCAAAATGATAACAAAATGTGTCAGTATACCATTTTTAAAAGACATGAGTGACAATGCAGTGAAATGTGCTACTATTGCCACTAATTTTTCCTGTGTGACCTCTTACTGATATCTAAAGTTCCTTTTTTTAGTCATTCTTTTACCTTATGAGTCACATATATAAATATATACATATGTGTGTATATGTATATATATATAGGTATGTCATTCCATTGTTCATCGATTTACTCAAGTGGGTGCCAGTAGTGTCTCCATTCATTTCAGCCCTGAGATTTTAGCAGCCTTTCCTTACTCATCTTTCTCAATGATTGGAGGCTCTTTCAGGGTCAGGGAAATAAGACCTGTTATTGTTACTGTATCTGGCATATCGAATACACCACAGGTAGCTTATCAGGCTCTGCTATGCGGGCAAGATACTCTCGGTAGCTTGCCGGGCTCTCCGAAAGGGGTGGAAGAATCAAACCCGGGTCAGCTGCGTGCAAGGTGAATACCCTACCGCCTGCACTATCACTCCAGCCCTTAAGCCCTCTACTGTCATTTAATCATTATGAAAACACTCTGAGATAATTCTAATGGGCATGACCTAAAATATAAAGGATCCCACAAATATGATCTTACTTTAAAACATCATTCATATACTAAATGGTAGAGTTACGATTCTAAGCCAAGGTTGTTTTCTTCATTTTTGATGTTTGGCACTTGAGTTGAGGAGAGAAAATTCTTCCTATCATCTAATTTCTTCTCTGACTGATAGAATAATCAAATAAGCTACAGAATAGTAGAAGAAAAAATAATTATATTCCTATAGGAACCCTAATTAGACATGGATACCAAGATCAGTTAAGAAAACAAAGAGTATATACATTGAATGAAGGAATAAAGTAGGGTGTGGTGTTTCAAGGAGTGAGAAGGGAGACTCACATGATGAGGGTAGGGTAACCCATGGAAAAGATTAGGGGTTGCTAGTAATTAAACATTTGTCTTGCCTCATTTATAGAAAGGCTCATGGCTGCCCTTCTCTAATAAAAAGTAATAGCACTGTAGCACTGTCCTCCCATTGTTCATTGATTTGCTCGAGTGGGCACCAGTAACGTCTCCATTGTGAGACTTGTTGGTACTGTTTTTGGCATATTGAATATGCCATAGGTAGCTTGACAGGCTCTGCCGTGAGTGTGGGATACTCTTGGTAGGTTGCTGGGCTCTCCGAGAGGGATGGAAGAATCGAACCCGGGTCTGCCTCATGCAAGGCAAATGCCCTACCTGCTGTGCTATCGCTCCAGACTGAAAAATAATAATAATAAAAATGTTATATTACGTGGATCATAAGCACTTTTATACCCTCTTGTTGACATATGGTTTCATTAGTTATTATTTTAGTCATTATTTAGGTTGGGATATGTCCTTCCTGCAGTCAGGACACATAAAAAAAAAGAGACAATGCAAATGCAAATGTAGTAGAGGTTGGACTGTTGTAAACCCAAACCACTACATCCTATAGAGGTCAAGATAATACATTTGCTTTATCCATATAGTTTCTCTTGTGTCCTAAAAAACACTCAGAAGAAAAAAGTGTGGCAGGTGGGGGTGGGACATGGGGAGCCTTAGAACCTAAGGAAACCTAATTTCCACAAATCCTGTTTGAAATGTAGTCCATATCCAATTCCAAGTTCTCTATGGCTAGTGTGAACCAAAGCAAACTTCAATCAATGTAATAATAGACTGAGTTTTTTTAATAAAATAATTTATTAGTAATTTTGGATGTAAAATTAATGAGTATACAGTAGGCATGCTCTTACTTTCTTAAAAGAGGAATTCAATAGACTTGGGAAGATATCTATAGTCCTGGACAATGTAAAGAATGTGCGAAGACCAAAATTTGTTTTCGATTTTTTTCTGTATTCTGTTGTTTTTCTAGAGATTTCATGCTCATCTCGTCTTGAAGATCCTTGAGCTTCTCCTCGGTGACTGTTACTTTGCTACTCAGAGCATTTTTTTTTAGGTTTTTTTTTTTAACGTTAATATATTCTTTATTTCTGTCATTTCTGACTGTGGCTTTCTATTTTGGCTTTTTACTTTTTCTTGTGCTTTCCAGACTATCTGTGCTGTTGATTATCTGAGCGCATGGTGTCACTAAAGTCATTAAAGTCATTGTCTGAGTATTTATAGAACTGGGTGGTGCTGGTTGAACTTTCCATTTACTGTTTGCACTTATAAAACTTGGTAGGCTTCTGTGTGTTTTGCCCATTGGGTTTGCTATACTCCTGCTCTACTGAAGGTGAAACTGTAGTTAACCCCCACAAGAGCTTCTGAAGAATTACTCTGGGAGTTGCTCTTTTCTTCCTTGCTTGTCTTCGCTGAGTGACAGAAAGTCCAACTGTGAGCAATGTGAGAGCTGATGAGTAGTAGTAATCTTGCTCTTGCAAGATTCAGGAGCTGTGGAGCGGGCCTGTTGATAATGGCAGAAGTGAGGTATGGTGGCAGCTGACACCTAGCCAGAAGGGAGGGAATTCCACCTGAGTTCCAAGAAGCCTAATGCCATGTCAGCCAGATTAATCACACCTTGGAGCAAGCAACAGTTTAGGCGATGTGGAGGTGACCTAGTGACACCAAAAGATCATGATTGGAGGGGCCAGAATGATAGTGTGATGCATAGGGCACTTGCCTTGCACACAACTAACCCAGTTTCAATCCCCAGCATCCCATATGGTCCCCCGAGCATGGTCACGAGTAATTCCTGAGTGCAGAGCCAAGAGTAACCCCTGATCACCCCAGGTGTGCCCCCAAAAGGAGAAAAATAAAATGATTTGAGGAACTGTTTCTCCCTTTTTGTTGTATTGTTGTAATGCCTTTTAAAATATGCTATTGCTAAGCAAGAAGATAAATTCTTTGTTGCAATAATAAAGACAATTTCTCATGCATCTTCTGGAATGTTTTGCTGGTGTTGTTGCTTTTGGACCACACATCGTGTTTTTCAGGGCTTACACCTGACTCTGTACTCAGCAAAACCTCCTGACGGGGGTCCAGGGGACAGCATCCTGTCCACTGTTCTATCGCTCTGGTCCCTTATGGAAGGTTTAGTCCGGAAATTGTCCCTGTGAATTATAGACATCTGCTTTACTCAGATCTCCCTTATTCTATTCCCTGACAGTAGAACTTGTTTTCCTCTGAGGTTTCAACAGAGCTGGGTCCTTCAACTTTTTAAACTCTGCCTTAGACACAGATGTGGACATAATGCCCAGGCTGGAACTACAAAAATTATTTTGTCTTCCCAAACATAATGTGGGTTTTGAAATGTGGCCTTGTTCAGTTCAATGCTCACTAGACATCTCACTGAGAATGTTCTTCTAGATTATTATAGATCATCATGTCTTTCATAGGCGATGATGAAAAGGCTGGAATAGGTGACTGTCATTGATACCTATAGGACTATTAATAGAGAACTAAAAATAGACATAAATCTATAATATAGTTCCAGAAATCTTTGAAATTTTAAGGAATATACACCAGTGAATTCCTCTCCCCTCACCCAAGCTAGTTTGAGTGGTTCCTATGATTACTTCTGATCAAATATATTGTGTCATAAAGTGATGACGGAGTAAAGAGAATAGAGCAAAATCAGGGTTCATTTTTTAGTGAAAGTAAATACACACACACAGGCTACCAATGGAATTTATTCATACCAGTAATTGGTTTGTATTCTACCAGACTGCATGTCTTTAAAATCTTGTAGTAGCCTCTTTCATAACCATAGATTATTTTTTTCAGTTTACTCTATGTACATTATATGCTTAAAAACCCATTTTGGGTGTGTGTGCTGGAAGTAGCTCAGTAGCAAATCACCTGCCTTGCAATTGTGAGACTGTGAGTTGAGTTCCTGGTACTCTCCCACTTGTACCAAACACGATCCTGTTATTGGTGGTTGGGACCTCTGGCCCAGTACAGCCAAGTTTTTGAAAGCACCCCAGTTAAAATACACATGTAAACACTACAACAATATGTGTCACTCCTGTGCATTGTAATAACAGAAACAATAAGGAATGAGAAGGAAAACAGAATAAAAAAAGGAAAACTGTTTGTAAAAAATGGCTGCATCTGAAGATTGCATGCATAGATTTTAGTACTCTAACCACTATATATAATATATCTATATTATATAGACGCACATGTATAACATTTTATCATTTTATATTTAAAATTTCCATTTGAAGGATTTATAAGTCGGGGGAGAATGTGGTTTATAGGAAAATTGCCTGAAATAAGAAGCAAAAATTGCCTATCGAAGTAGGATGAGACGAAAGAAATAAGGGATCTGTGACCTAAGATTGTATATAATGTGAATGTGACATCAGGGACTTTATTTTGGTTTGATCAGCAGTGCTTCCTTTTTTCTCATTAAGAAATCCTTCTGGGTTCTTTATATGCTTACATGGGAAAAATTGTAATTCTGCTAAGACAACTCTAGTGATTTAATTCCGTTCTTTTAGTGAAAGATCTTCAGAAAAAAAATCCATCCATTTATGGCCAGCGGGGTGTTAGAAATCTTTGGGGGACTTTATCTTTCTTCTTTGAAATGAAAAGGAAGGAGAACATGATACTTACCCTAGAATCTCTTTCCCAGGAAGCTTCTTGCTCTTGGTGCTATTGTGATTAAGGGCGGAAACTGAACCTGGGGCAGTGAGTTGGTGTCCATGAGTCAGTGAGGCTGAGGATAGGAAACAGCATGCTGGTAACAGCGAACCAAGAACCTAGAAAGCCTGTGGCTCCTTAGTGGTGTTCCTTAATTGGAGAACCAGGCTTGTCAATTCTATCTCATACCATTGTTAAATAAGCAAGTTCTTATGTTTTTTTTTTTTTTTTTTTTGCTTTTTGGGTCACACCCAGCGATGCTCAGGGGTTACTCCTGGCTTTGCACTCAGGAATTACTCCTGGCAGTGCTTGGGGGACCATATGGGATGCCGGGGATCGAACCTGAGTCGGCCACGTGCAAGGCAAACGCCCTACCCGCTGTGCTATCACTCCAGCCCCGCAAGTTCTTACGTTTTGAGCGATTATCATGAAAGATTATTTCCCCTTGTCCCTATGTGTGTTTCCTGTTTTATACAAGAGGTATAAATTAAACATCAGGCTACTTGGGCTTCATGTCAGTCACACATTACTGATAGTTATTCTCTAAATGAAAGTACCATATCATACTCCAGGCATCATAAATGTCCTACGCTTATACAGCCCACCTGGGTTCGATTGCTCTGTCCCTCTCGGAGACCCCGGCAAGCTACCAAGAGTTTCCTGCCCGCACAGCAGAGCCTGCCAAGCTATCTGTGGCATATTCAATATGACAAAAACAGTAACAACAAGTCTCACAATGGAGACATTACTGGTGCCTGCTCGGGCAAATGGATTAACAATGGGACGACAGTGCTACAGTGCTACCCTTATGCAATTTCTCCTGTGGTCCGTTCAGATTATCCTGGGGGTTCTCCATTGGCCATATGGCCCTTGATTGAGAAACACTATTCTGGACTAGCTTTTGTGCCTGCTGACGGAGACATCACTACTCTCCCTCCTCCTTTTCTTACTTCCCCTCCACCTGTTTTCCTTGTCTCTTTCTCTAGTGCCATAAGAAATCATTCTTCAAGATAAGCATGGAAAAAGTCTGTGTGAGTTTACGAGAAAGCAACAACTATCTATCTTTTGTGGTTGATTTAGGATCATGATATCGATGCTTAGGATCAATTCCTGATTATATTTAAAATAACCAATGCTCCTGCAACCAAGGGAATTAATAAACTGACTTTTCTAAAAACCAGTATAGACCTTTTTGTGTTCCAGGACCAGGATTTTCAGTGAGATATAAAATTATATAGGTAAACCACGCCCTGGAGACTCAGAACTCTTCCTTAGATGTACATTAAACAATGCAAATATGAGATTCATTACTAAAATGTTCACTATTTCAGGTACTTGTTAGTATATCTTAGACTATGTAGCATCTCATCAAATTTGATATAATTTGTTTGCTAACAGGAAAGACAGCAAATATTGCTTTTCTATCCCATTTACACAAACATTAAAATGAGTCATATGAAATTAATAGTTTTGTAGGCCAAAAATATTTGAATGCTGGCAACTTCTATATAGTTTAGCTTATTAAATGAATTCATTAGTACATAAACTCAAATCAGGAAAGCTAAATTCTTCTAGTACATAAAAACTGAGTTCTATTAAGTAGATAAATATTGGGACTGGAGCAAAAGCACAGGGAGTACGGCATTTGCCTTGCATGTGACCAACCCGGGTTCGATTCCTCCATCCTCTTGGAGCCCAGCAAGCTACCGAGAGTTTTCTGCCCACATGGCAGAGCCTGGTGAGCTACCCATGGCATATTGATATGCCAAAAACAGTAACAACAAGTCTCACAATGGGGACGTTACTAGTGCCCTCTCAAGCAAATCAATGAAGAACAGGATGACGGTGCTACAGTGCTACAGATAAATATTGAAAGGAATCAGATTTTATGAAGAAAACAAAGAGAAGAAAAAGTCATAAGTTAAAGTAAATGAAAGAAGACACAAAGGTGTAAAACAAGTTCTAGAATTAGAATTAGAATTCATTTATTTTAGCTAGAATAAAAATATTGAGAAAAGAAAAGCAAGAATTCATCCTGCTAGGTGGAATCTCTTATTTTTGTAGTTCTTCCCATCTAGAGTACCTTTCATTATTTAATGCACCTACCCTTCTGCTACCTACAGATACCTGTCCTAGGTGGGAAAGAATGGCTTGCTTATTTATCTCCAAGTCTTATTTAGAGAGATGATCTTGTTCTGAAGTCAAGAGTAAAGTGTGATCACAGGAAATTTAGAGGCAGCTTTATGCAGGAAGGATTATGATATATTACAAACTTTATCATAAAAATTATGGGATGTATCTTAGGCCAAAATAATAGGTAAAGCATTTGTAGTTATTTCTTTTGTGTGTGTTTATAGACCTTTACAAAGAATTACAGTTTTATATCAAATCAGAAATTTGAAAACAATCCAAATATACTTGATATTATTTTTAAGTATATTTTTATTCTAGACTATTTTTTAAAAATGATGGCTTATTGGACTGGGGGGTGTAGCTAAGTTGTAAAGCACATGTCCTTCATGGGGAATCCATGAGTTTACTCCCCAGCTTTGTTAAATCAAAACTATATTAAATATTGGTTAAATAGGATAGTGATAATGAGTATGCTTATAAATAAAACAATATTTTGATGGACATTTTTATATCTTTTTTTAAGGAACTAGAACTTTGTCATTATCTTTAGGAACTAGTAAGTCCCTAAATTGTTGGATATTAACCCTAAGTGCTTTAGGCTTTATCAGTGTATTGTCTCCTTTCCTCCTCCTAGAGGAATTTATATTTCCCTTGCTAGCATCCCTAACTTAGTTAAAGTTTATCTGTAATCTTTCCCTTGTATTTTACCTCACATTGTCACAGTCCCCTATGTCAATCTCGATTGCTTGTAAAACAAAACTTTCTGGTAATTCTGAACTTGTATTGATACTGCTTTGTATTTGAAGTGCTGTATATTTGTACTTGCTTTTCTGTTTCCCTTATAGCCTTTTATACATTACCATAGAGCAATGTTCTTTGATTAAACACAGAAAGACCATTACTGCTGTGCTCCTAATATTTGGGAGTTGATTGACCCTGAAATATATCTGCTCCTGGGCATAATCACTTGGTCATAACTACTTGACTCAGGCTTTAGTTTCTGTAGTTCCTAGCACACCAAAGGGGAGGTCCCGCCGTGGGACTGGGATGGACCTGGGGCGAGTGGCAAAACTACCAGACAGCGAAATGGGACATTCTAGAAAGCATAAATGCATGGTTTTCATGCAAACTGTTACAACTAAGAGACAGGAACTCCCTGGGGAAGGACTAGCTAAACTGGCTTGAGGATTTAGTTTGAGATTTATGGTAAAAGCCTTGCTTGCTCTCAGCCCAGAGAACTAAATGTTGGGATCTTTGTCTCTTACTGTGTTTATCCAAACAACTGCTAGTATAACTTATACTATTATATAATACTTATATGTAATATAATTATTTATATTTATATTGCATATAATATACTTATATATTATTATACATTATATACTTGTATATAATATACTTATATATTATTATATATTATATACTTATGTATATTTATATATTATATTATATAATATATCATATAACATATTATGGGGCTGGAGCAATAGCAGTGGTTGGGTGTTCGACTTTCATGCGGCCAACCCGAGTTCAATTCCTCTGCCCCTCTCGGAGAGCCCGGCAAGCTACCGAGAGTATCAAGCCCGCGTGAGTGGCAGAGCCTGGCAAGCTACCCGTGCCCGTGTGTATTGGATATGCCAAAAACAGTAACAATAAGTCTCTCAATGAGAGACATTACTGGTGCCAGCTCGAACAAATTGATGAGCAAAGTGATGACAGTGATTAGACAGTCATTAGACAGTGATACTATATTACATAATATATTATACTAGTATAACTTATAGTATAACTGCTAGTATAACTTATACAATTAGAGGGAAACATAAAAGCAATGTAGTTGTCCCTGGGAGACAGAGTGTCTCCTTGAGTTGATCTCCCCAAAAGAATTTCCTCTGCCAAATGTTTATCTATGTAAATGACTAATCACACCTGTCCTTACCTCAACTCCCCTTCAGATGTTCTATAAGTATGCTCTGCATTCAATGGGCCATTTTCACCATCAGACTGTGGTCCCCATCCTCCCCATCTCCCCCATCTCTAGATGTCTCTGTTGGGGAGCCCTAGGGCGGTGGGGAGGTGGGAAGGCGGCTTTGGGTCACCCAGTGAACACACGTGTCCAGCAGCAGCAACAACAGCCCCCGAGGATCATTCATTTTTTTTTTTTGTGATTACACACTAAATTTTGTTTTTACCTTCTGTCATTATGTTTGTTTTTATTAAACATAAAATATTTATCATTTATTCAATGTATTTATTATTTAACTGTGTGAGCATAAAGTGCAAGATTTTATTCACATAAGATGGAGAGGAGAGTTGGATGGGCAGCTTTAACCTTCACTCTGTTTTGTTTTGTTTTGTTTTTGGGGGAAGCACATCTTGCTCAGGGCTTATTCCTGACTCTGTGCTCAGGAGTCACTCCTGGTGGCACTCAGGGGACTATCTGGGATGCAGGGATTGAATCTGGGTCAGTCACATGGAAGACAAGTGCCCTCTCCTCTGTACTATAGCTTTGGCCCATTCCTTTGCTCTGTTATGTGCCATAGTCTATTTTCTTCTTTATTCTCTTTTCATAGTTTGAGTTAGAGCTCTGTAATTCTTATGTAAGTGCTTTTAAATTTTAAGATTTTTTCTTGCTAAGATTCTTTTCCTTTGCATCCTGGATGCATATTTCAATTTTGCCTTTCATCTTACTACATCGATTTTCTAAAGGTCAGTGTTGCTTTATTTTGCATTGAATGCATACTTTAAATCAAATATTGAAATTTTAGGTGATTTCTCTGCTGTTATTTTTTTTTACCTTATCCTTATAATTGCTTTGTAAGGAAAATTGACTTTGATGACATATGAATAAAACTGCCTACTAAAAGTAAATATAATTTTTCATATAAAAATAAAAATACTTCTTCAAGTAAACAGGTATATGTAGTTTATTTTCTATGCCATGCCAAAATCTGCTAATATTGTGAACCGATTCCAGTAATCAATCTTATTGGGGGTCTGTGTTCCTAGTAAGGAATTTTTTGGGGTGAAACAAAATCAACCGTGAAACAAACTGCCCAGAAATATAGTGACTTAACCAATACTATGTATATAAGCCATACTTTTCTTCAGGTCTGATTTTGAGCTGGGCTCAAATCAAGGTTATCCTTCCCTGCCTGAGTTTACTCAGTAAATCATGGTCAATTCCAGGTTACTAAGGGACCAGCCGGCCTACGACAATCTCCTGTGAGGATCCTGTTTGTGCTTCACATTAACACACTTGTCTGTATGTATGTTGGGTGGACTCAAGAGATGAGAGCAGAAATGTGGAAGGATGCTAATCTTAGACTTGCACCTAAACTGCTGGATTCCTTGTATTTCACAGTTCAAAACAAGTCACCAGCCAACCTTAATTGGAAAGGAACTGACATGCCACGTCTTTATGGCTGTAAGATTGTGATGGGTATGGATTCAGGGAAGAGCTCAGGATTTAGTCCATTTGTATTCCATCAAGGACAGTGTTCTTCATCTCCAGTACTGAGAATCTTTTGAAAAGGTTTCATATTACTGTTTATTTCTCTGTTAATTATCAGGCTCGGAGGGTCTAGACAGAACTGTTGAGTAGATTGTAAAAAGGTGTTTTAATTGTTTAACTATGTTCACAGCCTAGCACAGCCTAAATTACTTTACAATATTTTTCTTTTCCTAGAGAAGCTTAGTTTCCATGTATTATAAATGTAAAAACTATTTTCCTAATACATTTCTAAGAAGCTGAGAAAGCTGACAACAGAGATTGCTATTCTTTTCATCTTATTTGAGGGTCGGGGAGAATACCTCTCAAACATTTCTCAGTGTACCCTTGATTTAAACTTCAGGGCTGAATGATCCAATGCTAGGACTGGAGAATGTGAATTATTCAGGCCATGTCATATGTCAAGGCCCCCTAGTCTGTGCCAGATGCTAGTGGACAGGTCATGCAATGTGGCTATTAAAATGGGGTCCAAAACATGCATCTTATGACCCCTGGGCTTTTCCCCTAACCCCTACAAGTCCATTTTATTTTTAATTTTTATTTGTTTTTTGCTTTTGGGGTCACACTGACAATGCATAGGGGTTACTCCTGGCTCTACACCAAGAATTACTGGTGGAATGTTGGGAATTGAACCCAGGTTGACCGCATGCAATGCAAATACCCTACCCACTGTGCTATCACTCCAGTCCCCTACAAGTCCATTTTAAACAGGAGGCCTGACTTGATACTATTGCTTGATAAGATTGTTAATTTTTGTCCTGACCATAAGAGTTCAGGTAATACTAACTGGTTATCACAGTGACTGTCACAATACCATATTTTGACAGTTGCTTACTGACATTTACTTGTCTGACACCTCATATACAAACCCAGGTTTTCTTGAATTGATTTTCTAACAAGATAATTTCTCTTTAGCCTGTGCTCCTTTCAACCTGCCATTCTTTTCGTGGTGGCAATATTTGAATTGGTTTTCTATTACCCTTCTGAACTGACATCAATCAGGCTGTCAGTATAGACATCCACATTTACATAACTAATGATAATCCCATTAGGTATCTTTGCAGTTTGTTCTATGACTAGAGATCTCATTTACCCACTGGTGACCTTCCAGATTTCACTTCTGTTAATGTGATCTGTAGGTTATTCGGGTTCAAACTTCAAGATTCCTTCTTGTTCAGAGAAATACTTTCAAGACTCTTGTTCCTGCCAGTTGGATATCTGATTTTATTTTACTTTTTGCTTGTATTCATTAGCTCAGCTGTTCATTTACTCTCTTATTGATTTAATGATTTTGGCTCTGATATTTTAGCATCCTTGTGGCCTCAGTTCTTTTTACCATGGAAGCTATGAAAATGCATGCTGTTTCTATCAGATTACTCTGCTGTGTCTCCCAAGAGGGTGCTTGTTCCCACACTGTGGCACCAAATTGTCTGTTTTGATGGCACTATTCATCACTTAAGAAAACTTCTATTCATTTCAATGAAAGAACCGATTTAACTTAATTTTTTAAAAAGTCAATTAACTGCATTAACCGGCCAGATGAATCTATTGAACATTCTGGTTTGTTTTGTTTTTAATTTTCAGATGTAAAATGTTTCTAGTTGGCATTTTATGAATAATAACAGAAAAGCTAATGTTGTAGTCACTCTGAAGAAAGGGGTGGGCTTTTCATTTACTTTTGAAGGTCATTGTTTTGTTTTATTAGCATTTTCCAGCCATGACCATAAAATGTGGCTGTCATTGAAACAGAGAACTTAAATAAGGGCTTGAAGTCAATCTCCTGATTCTGCCACATCATACCTGGTGTTGAGTCTCAGTTGCTTTATCTGTAACTGTAGCAACACCCACTTGAGGAGTCAAAATGGATGTGACCAATAAATTGCTGAGAACTCTGTTAGGGGTGAAGTACACTACCAATTCCTTTTTCATTCCACAAGTGGAGTGGAATATATTGAAATTCAGAAAAAAATTGTCTATTTTATTCTCACAAAGATCTGTTTCTCCGGGATTCCTTTGCTTCCCCATGGTCTGTCAGACTTTGCTCTAGGCAGTTGAAGGTTTGCTTCTCTAGTCCCTTCTGGATTTAGCTATTGGTCACAAAAACATCGAGAATGCGAGAAGGCACCTGCTGTTTTGGAAATACAAACAACAGGGTTTGCGGCAAGGGTACTGGGAGGAGAAAATAACTATCAGATGGAGATGCCAAGCTCAGGACTTTCTATGGGGCCTTGAGACATTCTCTATGTTAAGTCAGAGAAAACAGTGTTTCCATTCTTTTTTGATTTGGCTCTTGTGTAAGGTGTTAAAAAAGAGTTTGAGTTCATTTTTCACATGTGAACAGCCAGTTTTACTCAAAAACATACAAATGGCCAACAGGCATATTTGTAAAAAAATGGCAGCAGGTAAATTTGTAAACAAAAATTCTGTATCACTAATTATCAGGGAAATGAAAATCAAGACAACAATGAGCTCTCACCTCACAGCAGAGAGACTGGCACTCATTTGAAAGAACACAAACACCCAGCGTGGGCATAGATGCAGGGGAAGATGGGGAGGGGACCCTCATTCACTGATGGTAGGAATGTTGACTGGTTCAGATTTTTGGGAAACAATATGGACGCACCTCAAAAAAACTAGGGATTGTTCTTCCATATGACCTAGCAATTTTACTTTTTGGAATATACTCAAAGGATACCCAAACACAGTCCAGAATATATGTGCAACCCTGTGTTCATTGCAACACTGTTCACGGTATCCAAAATCTAAGAACTACCCAAGTGTCCAAGAACAGACGATGGGATAAAAAGCTATGGTACATCTCTACAGTGAAATACTACTTGGCAATAAGAAAAGATGAAATAGTGTAATTTGCTGCTACTTGGATGGATCTAGAGAGTGCTATGCTGAGCAAAGTTAGTCAGAGGGGAGAGGAACAGGCAAAGAATGATCTCTCTCATATGACATATATAAAGAATTATAGCAGGGGAGTAGCAGATATCCAAAGACAATAGAAACATAGAGCATGAGAACAGGTTTTTGGTAGAAATCTTGACATTTGTGGGGTTGGGGTGGGATGGTGGATAGGACAAGGCAAGAAACACTGGTAATGGTGTAGGGAAGGGGTGCTGCAAAAGGAGAGGGAGCTGAAAGGCAGTAAAGGGATTTGCACGGTACCTTATCAGTGAAAGTAAAGTAAACCACAGTGCCTAAAAGGAAAAAAAAAAAAACAAGCAACTGCCACAGAGGCAGGGAGTGGGGAGGGAGAGAAACTTGCTACATTGGTGGAGGGAAGTGGGCACTGGTGAAGGGATTGGTGTTGGAACATTGTGTATCTGAAACCCAATCAAGAATAACTTTGTAATTCATGGTGACACAATTAAAAAATAGTGTTTTGACTCCTGTTAATTACACTGTTCACTCAAGGTCACTCAGAGAAGGATGCTTGCATCAATGTTACATGAAAGAAAATCTTGGCATTTGGTAGCAGATGCCAGCTAGTAATGGAATAGACACAAGACAGCAATCTCCAGTTTTCATGGAACTATTATCGCCTGAATTTGCTGGTAGGCTTGCTTTACTGATGCTTCAGGTAATAGAAATAACACAAAATCAACCTTTGAAGAAAGTAGATCACATAGGTAGTTACTTGGTCCCAGTTGAACAAAGTGCTTACTTACATTCATTGGGACCTAGCTTATTTGCCTACGGAGTGATAGCACAGTGGGTAGGGCAGTTGCTTTGCATGTGGCTGACCTGGGTTCGATTCCTCCTTCTCTCTCGGAGAGCCTGGTAAGCTACTGAGAGTAACCCGCCCACACGGCAGAGCCTGGCAAGCTATCCGTGGTGTATTCGATATGCCAAAACCAGCAACAAGTCTCACAATGGAGACATTACTGGTGCGCACGCAAGCAAATTGATGAACAACTGGACGACAGTGCTACAGTGCTAGTGTAGTATCACATTGTAACATTTCAAGTGTGCATCAATATAAATGAATAGCTGCATATACTACTTTATGTATACTGCTAAAATTCTACTCTACCTGTAGAATAAAATTGACCTCTTTTTATTTTATTATATTTATTAATCTACTCTCCCTTTTGGTAACTAATACTCTGGACATACAGTTTCTAAAGCTGTAACATTAAAGTGGTAATTTATGATATCAAAATGTTCTGACATGTCTTGATTCTATTTTAAAGCGTTCACATGTGTTTTAGTTATCATGGGTGTTATCTCTGGAAAGGTTTTTAGAACAATCATAGAACTTATTCAACATAACTGTTGGCAGAAATCCGGATAAGTAAGATTTAGTATTCTTCCCAGAACTACTGCAAAACCTGTTGAGCCAAGTTCCTGGGGCATAGGAACCACTGGCTGGCCTTCTTCCAGAACTGCTAAGTGGTACCTTTGTGACCTGACTGTGTTAATCATGAGTTGGGTACTTTGGCAGGTAGATGAGCTCACTGATACCTCTGGACCAAGACCAGGTTGTTTTGTGTGAATTATTGGGCATGAGAAAGAAAGTCTTTTATAACAAGTATACAAATTGCTATCTGCCAGAAATTTATGGCCAGGATCAAGATCCAATTCTATTCCAAAATGTTCTAAGAGTGTTTTGGTATGTGATAGACATTGTGGTAGATATTTGACTAGCTTCATGTCAGCATGCTGAAGAAATTACATATTAAATATGAGAGTTGTGGAATAGGAACTGAAATGTCTTAGCAGTTAACGTGTGCATGTCCTCTAACATTTATATTTTGTAGCCCTAAAGTGACCTGGAATCTCCCAAATGATCACAAAAGAGAGAAATTTCCTATAAGAATATAGAGGTTCTAATTAATTTATATTAATTTTAAAACATAGGCCAATCAAATAACACTACAGGGAAATTCAGATTATTTTAAACAGAGAATGTACTGAGGAAAATGTCTTCCCTGAGACATTGTATGGCTACCATTCTCCCAGAGTGTATGTGCTGATACACTCACACACACACAAACTCACACACATTTCTCTATCATGGAGTCAAGCACACATTCATAACTATGTTCATGTACAACCTGGCTTAATTTATATCATACAATTGCTGCCCGAGTTTAGGTGTTGGGAGAGGTGTAGATAGGCTAAACTTAGAGCTCACTGTACCTCCCTGCTTTGCTTAGATAGTCCTTTGGTAATTGAAATTTGACTTACATTAAGGAATAGTAAATCTGAAATCTGTAAGGTAGACTAGAAAGCTGGTGACCTATAGAAGCATTGTAGTTTAAGTTCAAAGGCTATCTGCTGGCAAAATTCCTTCTTGCTCAATATGTTCTATATGGTCTTCAGGAATTCAAATATTTAATTGAGGTTCATCAGTTGGCTCTCCCTGAAGTCTACTAACTTATCTGTTATTTTAACTAAAACTACTTTCTTGGATATACTAAGAATAATGCTTGACCAAGTCGCCTCGACAGTATCTCCCAGCAAGCCGACACAGCAAATAACCAACCATGCACATGTAAATAAACTACTGAATGGTGTTTATGACACAAAATATTTGTTATTTTTTTGTTTTAGTTTGGGGGTCATACCTGGTGTTGTTTAGGGTTTACTCCTGACTGTGCTCAAGAATCACTCCCTGTGGGCTTGGGGGGCTATATGGCTTGCTGGGGATTGAACCTGTGTCAGCAGTCTGCAAGACAAGTGCCCTAACTACTATTTTATGGTTCAAGCCCCCCTAGTTGATATTTTTTTCTTTAGTTAAAAAATTTTTAATTGAATCACTGTGAGATAGACCATTATAAAGCTATTGATTGTTGGATTTCAGTCATACAGTATTCCAAGATCGATCCCTCTATTAGTGTACATTTCCCAGCACCAGTCTCCCCAGGTTTCCTCCCACCCCCCGCCTACTTCTGCCTGCCTCAATGGCAGGCTCTCTCTCTCTCTCCTCTCCTCTGTCTCTCTCTCTCTCTCTCTCTCTCTCTCTCTCTCTCTCTCTCTCTCTCCCTCCCCCTTTTGGGCACTGTGGTTTATGAAATTGATACTGAAAGGTTATCAAGAATATCCCTTACCTACTGTTAACCCTCAGATCTTGTCCAGAGTGATCATTCCCAGCTACTATTGTCATAACAGTCTCTTCTCTGTCTTACATACTCTCAGCCCCCCACACACTTGTGGTTAGTTCTTTTAGTTGTTATTTTAGAGTATCGGACAAGATCTTTGTTTGCCGTCAATTTGGTTTCAGACTCCTAGGAATCTAGAAGATTTCAAAACAAAAATTATAGCTTTTAGTGGAATTGGTAAACTCCTGGAATTCACAGGTTGAAAATCAAATTTGCATAGAATTATCCTGAAAAGTTATTGCAGAGCAAAAGGGATAAATTGAAGTTTGGAGGATTCTTCCTACCTTTCTACTACTCTTTTTAAATGCTTTAAATGTAACAGAATGTTAGTGTACTTTTTCATTTGCCATATTTCTCACAGACTTTGATTTAGACAATTCTCAAAACACACCCAAGGCTTATTTCTTTGAAAAATATGATTGCAGTTGTTTGAAATATAAAATTAGAAGGTAACTGGGCAAAGTGGTGGTTGTGTTAACACTCATGAGAGCTATCTTGAAAATATATAGGTAGCAATTTTATTTCTGTGTTTCTCAGTTAGGTTGATCAGACCACCACCAACAAAAGAAACCTCAGAAAACTATTCATCTAATGACTTGAGTTGTTTATTAAAAGAATACTTATTTTTTCAACTGAATTTAGTAATCTGATCAGACATCACGCATCAGCTAAAAACAGCTGCTATAAACAAGAATTGGTGATTAAAAGACTTAATCCTGTGGTTGTTTAAAAAAAATCATCTTGGAGTTCTTTCTTATTTTAATTGCCATTTGGATTAAGTGATGAAAGTGGCTTTTAAAAAAAAAATGTTAGTATCAACACTCAAATCAAGCCTTCTCTTTAGTATCTGTACAATCATGTTATAAGATCGAACTCATCATTTTTACTCTATGTCCAGCTTGGAAAGATCTAAATAATTTTATTTAAGAGAATGATTATCAGCATTAACAGGCTCTTTGTTGGTGAGTAAGCTTGAGAATAGGAAAAAATAGTATTGTTGAAGAGAATGTTCTCTGTGGATAATGGTTAACACACATAGATTGTAGTTTTTAGTATGGGAGAACTATTCCAATTTTAAATTTATACTCCCACCAACACAATGAAAAAAATTATGGCATAAGAATTAATAGTCACAATGAATAACAGTGCTATCACAAAGTAATGCCTCGCATGCAGGACAGATTCTGAGTTGTAATGCCTCTAGATCTTTTGAAAGATATGGCATATATCTTTTATATCAAAGATATGGGGTATTTTATATAAAATGTCTTTCATATTAAGGATATGGGATATAACTGTTTCATGAGCACTGTCAGGAGAGATTCCTGACTAGCACAAGATATAGTCCAAAAAACAAATCTAAACACTAAATATTATATAAGTATTAGCATGTTGGAACATAATGAGTTTTATATTAATATCTGTAAAACTAATTTAATCATGTAAATATATACTCTGAATGAAACATTCATATGCATATCTATAAGGCTACATATTTTCACTTGTAAATAAAACAGTATTTATTGAAATGATAAATTATAGCTTTTATCATAGTTCACATACATGCATTCAAAAAATATTGATTTCTAATTAGATAAATCTACTACAGATTTCTAGCAACCCTACAACAAAATTTTTTTATGATCTCAAAGAGTTTCAATGAAGGGAATAATACTATTCATTGATTAGTTAGTGATTGATCTGACGTACCTCACTTAAAACCTTCAACCTACCAAATTTTACAACATTGATGCTCACTCAAAACACTTTTAACTCCAGGAACCTTAAACCTTTTCAAATCATTCTATGCAATGTCTTCTATTCATCTAATTGTATTCCTAAATTTAACCTTTCTTGAGAACCCAACAAGCTACCAAAAGTATCCTGTCTGCACGGAAGAGCCTGGCAAACTCCCCGTGGTATATTCGATATGCCAAATACAGCAACAATAACAGGTCTCACTGATCCTCTTGACCCTGAAAGAGCCTAAAATTGTTTAGCAGCAGGGGAGGCTGCTAAAATCTCAGGACTAGGATGAATGGAGACGTTACTGTTGCCCGCTCAAGCAAATGGATGACAGTGATACAGTGAACCTCTCTGGACATTATTCTGTTATTTTGTCCTGTTCTGTTCACCTTCATAAGACTTCTGTCATCTAGTCAATCCAAGTATTCCTCAAACTTGAAATTATACTTACTCCTTTGCTGTACTCCAATTCTGGCAGTTTTGAACAACTTTGCTTGTTCCCATTCCTAGAGTCTAAGGAAGAAATTTCAACAATAGTTCTCTAGGCTGTTTCTCTCTTCAGCAGGAGTTTCCATCAGGACCAGAGTAGGACCCAACTGAGCAGACTGAACAGGAAACAGTACTCTAGCAATGTGGGTTTAGAGTTTTTGGTACTCTGTCTTGCTATGCAAATGCTAGTGGTCAAACTAGCTTGCCAGAACTTGGCATTGAGTCTCAGGCCTTAAACATGCATGTACTCAACCCCTCTGAGTTATCTCAACACTTTTACCCCCACTTTTACTGCACATTGTTTTTTTTTACCTGAGTTTTGTCAAGTTTCAAATAAAAAAATTCAGAAATTTCTCCATAGCTGCTATTTGTCCTTAGGCTTGGAAGATTTGCATAATTCTTTTTCTCTCTTTTCTCCCATTTGAATGCTGATATTTTATGCCTGTTTTATAGGTTGGTTGTGTTTTTGCATATTCTTATATTAATGAATCATAGGCCTAAGTTGCCCCTTGGTTTTAACATACTTTGATGAGTAAGTTTGAGCTTATTATTTTTAACTTTGATTTAACTTAACGGGCGGAGAGTCTCTTGCCCGCACGCCTGGCTGTCTTTTCCCCGGGGCCCCTCAGAGGGGATGGGCTCCAGCTTCCCTCCCCACCCCAAGCAGAGCTCCCCGCAGCCGAAGACCACCGGAACCTAGCTACAGCCATGCTGGAGGCCCCTCTCCACATGTTCGGACAGGCCCCATGCATGAAAGTACCGGCAGAGGAACACAGGAGTGTGTAATCCCATCAACGGCCAATATCCAGAGAGAGACTTAACAGTAAGCTCTCAGAAGTGCAAAGCGGCTGCGCAATATCATGTAGCCTACTTCTCCCTCTAGGAGAAACTGGCAATCTTCTGAGAGTTTCCTGCCCACATGGGACAGCCTTGCAAGCTTCCCATGGTGTATTTGTATGCTAAATCCAGTAACAAGCTGGATCTCATTCCTCTGACCCTGAAAGAGCCCCCAGTGAGACATCATTGGGAGGGCCGAGTGGAGATAGCCTTCTAAGATCTCAGGGAAAGGATGAAATGAGAGGTTACTGAGCCCACCCAAGAAATCGGTGATTAATGGGATTTTCGTGATTCGTGATTCATGAACTTTGATTTCATAATGACATTAAAAATTGTTAGGACTGTGATTTATATTACTGTTAATGATGGCTTCTCATGTACATAATTCTAACACAAAATCTATCACCAGTGTATCCTCCTTCCCCCAAGCCCCTAGAATCGTAACACTTCTCCCCCACTCCCCTCCCTTTTTTTTGGTGGGTGGCCATACCTGGCAATGCTGGAGTGTTACTCCTGGCTCTGCACTCAGGAATCATTCCTAGTGGTGCTATGGGGACAGAACCTGGATTGGTTAAGTACAGGTAAAGAGCTTCTACCCTTGGTACAATCATTCTGACCCCTAACACTTCTCCCTTTCAAACCTCACTCCTAACTCAGTTATGTGGATTTGTTCTCCCTTCATGTGGCTTTTGGTCCTTTGTTCTTACCTTGCTGTGCATCTGTAAGCCTTACATGTATGAGAGATCATTCTGTACCTGTCTCCCAGCAGGATATAATCTAGTTCCATCCATGTGGCTCAAAGTAAATGATTTTGTTATTGAAGAGCAAATTTTTAAATGTGGTAAATTGCTCTTTTCTTGGAATTGACTTACTGCATCATCAGTGTCTTATGCAGAGTGCTCCAATGTTGTACACTTTTCCTTGAATATTGTATCACTTGTATCACTTGTCATCCAGTTGATCTTCAATTTGCTCAAGCGGGTGCCAGTAAGGTCTCCATTTGTCCCTGTCATGTGCTAGTGTAGCCCAATGATATCTGCTTGCTCCAGGAACAGGAAGAGCCTCAAACCGTTCATTCAGGGTTTTGACGAAGAAGTCTGACCATCCCATTGGTGGGTAGCCATACGGTCTTTTGACGTCCTGTGGAATAGTCGGTAAGAGCTCTAGTCCAGCGGTCATCTCTGTATCACATTACGTGTCTGGCCCATGTGATTTTTGACACCTTGGCAAATGAGACAGTGTCCCTGATTCTTGACCGTCAACCAAGGTCGGGACTCCAGATTCCCTGTCTCACTTGAGTGAAGCATGATACTACTAGCATGGCTCTTTCTATTCCTCTTTGGGACACCCGAATACCGTTCTCATCCTGTTTCCTAGGGCCCAGGTCTCTGAGGTGTATGTTAGTGCAGGAAGAATGTTGGAGTCGAAAAGATGTGCCCGAGCCTGAGGTTCTTCATCCTCTTAACCACTTCTTCAACACTCTTGAAGGCATTGCATGCTGCTCTCTTCCTCCTGTGCAGTTCTGGCACCAAGTCGTTCCTCATGTTGAGTTCTTGACCCAGGTACACATAGCTGCTGCATTCGGAGATATTTGTTCCATTGAGAGCAAATGGAATGTGAGGGACTAGTTGACTTGAATATTACTGTGAATTATTTCATACCTGAGTTAGGTTACTGTTCTGTGAAGACAGTGCATGTGTCCTTTCTTTGCTATATTATCAACACATTCCATAAACTAATATAGTGCACATTAGGAAGATGTCAAATCAGTTAATAGAACTCATACTTATCTTTGTGACCATTCTTTTCATATGTAATATTGACATTTGATGAACACAGATTACTCGAGCTCTTTTAAGCACTTCATGTGTATTTTCTTATTTCACTGTGATTATCAGGTCTACAAGGTAGGTACTGTTAATTTGTCTGTATAGAAAGGCAGGAATTGAGGTAGAGAGAAGTCAATAAACTCAATTAAGTTAAAAATTAATACATTAGATTGTGAGTGCTTTAGAATCTAGATTTGTCTCACTATATTTTATGTACACAATGCCCAAACCCAGTCTACCCAAATTCTTGAATGCATAAATTAATGAATAGTTATTAAGTGAAATACAATGTCACTATGCTTTAGTATGTCAACTGGGTCTTAGGGATTCTTAATGCATGCACTCAATGATAACTTAATGACTTTTATAATGATGTTGGTATAAATAGCTAGAATTTTTAACCAGGAACTTATAATGTGATGCATATGTGAAATAACTTGTGGTAAATTGAGCAGATACTAAACCACTTTTAAAATTGTACTGTTGAAAATTGCATAATCTTCATTATGAATCACCAAGCCTTACCTCATTAAAACTACAAAAGTATAGTAATGATAATGAGAGTCATACCTTGCATTTCTGTGCTGTTTTGTACTCTGCATTGTTCAGGAGAGCAGAAAGCTTACAGTAAGATGAATGACATAACACAGTGGTAATCTTATATGGGAAACAACGTACAATTAGCTAAAAATTGTATAATGTGGTGCTAAATGGGGCATAGCTGAATACACTGTGCGAAGTATTTAATGTGAGAGGAAAATTTATTATGTGGAAATTGTGGGCATTAAAATCGAATATTTCTATTTAAAATACCCACTCTTTTTTCTGCCCTCCCCTCCCCCCCAGCTAACTAGTAGTCTGCCAAACAGAGGTATTGGAGAGGAACAAAAGAGGTGGGGCAGATTTGTGCTCAGGATTTTACCATAGACAGAATTACATTCAAACTCTTAAAATTTTTCTTTGCAGGTTATTTTCTTGGTGCTTTCAAAATAAAACAAGTGACAGATATTGTGGGGGTTGTAGAGACAGCTGGAATTTAATGTTAGAAAGGAAATAAAAAAATATGCAATGAATAATCAACCTGCCAAATACAAGCTTTAGAACTCAAGAGTTTACAGCAGTGCCGGTGATTTTTCAGTCGTGTTACTTGTGTATTTCCCATGGGTTAGATATGTATGACCTTTATGTCGAGACTGAGTAGTTTAGAAAATAGATTTCTAACTAATAAGCTGAGTAGTTAGAAGTCAGGTAAGGATTTGAGCATAATTAAGTGAAATGCAATTTATTCATCTGAATTCACTGTCTCTATAGACACTATTCTAGTTTCTCAATGATGCTAAGAATATTTAACTTTTTGCCTCCCTAACACCTATTCCTCCCTACTGGATTTACCTTAGTATAGTTTTCCTTTTGGTTAGCTCTCTTAATCAACCAGTTCATTTTTTGTTTGGTACTGATTCCTGAGGTAAACCGGAAACCGTTTAATAGAGTTGCTGTAGATTATATACCAGAGTGAATTGGGAAAAAAAATATTATCTAATATTTATCTTGTGGTTAGTCTATAAGAATATAAATTGAAAATTAAAAAAAAAAGAATCCCAGTATAGCTCCACCCCGCCCCCCCACACCCCTAGCCCCCCCACCCTTAGCCCCCCCCCCGCCTGTGTAACTAATAAATTTCACTTTACTTTCAAAAAAAAAAGAATATAAATTGAAGTTGAATGGTCTATAGACATTTTTACAGTTGAAACCCAGGAATTATACTCTGAGAAGAAATGAATAGCATGTTACAACCTGACCATCACTGTGACATAAGCTGTTTTTAATTTTATTATTTCATATGGTAGTTCACAATATTTGATTACATTTAATATTCAAACACCAGTCCCACCACCATTACACCTACCTACCACCATATTTGGGATGTTTTCATCCCAAACCCCAATCCCTGTTCCAAAGCAGAACCAAAATAATATATTTTGTATTGTTTATTATGAAAAGCCACAAAAAATGCTACAATAATGTATCCATAGAGGAAAGAGTGTGAAGATTGTTCTATTTCGGCAGGGCCATTAAGACTTTCTATAAGATATCACTAACATGTTGTTAAAGGTTGAGCCTTGTGAATATATATGTATATACATTTCAGATATCTTAAAATATATATGTATATATAAATATACTTCCCTCTATGATTGGTTGCTTACTATTTGAACCCCATCAAATGTGGTGTGGTACTCTTGGAGAATGGGTAGGGTGTGTCTTATGATGTGTTGCTGCTGCGCAGTCCAGGAATAGGTTCACACATGCATGAGGCTTGGCTCTAGCAAGTGGGGAACAGCCTTGAGCATGGCAGTGGTGGGGTTCTGGAAGTTTTCAACTGCTGGGGCTGGATCCCTTGGGGCAGGGAGGGCTCTCACCCGCCCCTCTCTGGGACACCCCAAGTGAAACAGACTGGTTTGGGGTCTGGTGGAATGGCCAGGGTGAGCATCATGTTATCCTCCCTTATGGGAGAGAAGGACATGCCGTGACATTAGTTTTGGTTGAATTTAGACACAGTTTGTGAATAGTCACATATCTGGGTAATGATTTGCATATTTCCACCTGCATGCCTCTTTAAAATAGATGAGATATGAATAGTAGAATCACTGCCTCATGATTTTTTAGTGATTAATGAAGATTGGCTACTATTAAGAGAAAACAAATTTAAGACAGATGGTCCTATATAAAATATTCGGTAATCCTACATTTGATTTATCCATTGGTTTGATTATATGATCAGGGACCCAATTTCTTTTCATTTCTTTTTTTTTCTGCTGCTTTTAGAATTGCAGATTAGTAGTTTATTTTCTTAGATTACCTTCTTGGCCCTAAGGTGATTGGCTGTATTTCCAAGTTCTTGAATAGACAGTTTCAGCTGACTATACAAGTCTCTGTTTATATATCCCGGTTTAATAGTCAAATAAACTGTTACCCATCAGTAGAATCACATTCAGTTTTCGGAATGGTATAACACACCTATTTCTAAACATTGACACGGTGAAATAAATGATTGTGATTGACATAGAACATGTCAAGCTGGGGAGAACTTTCTTTCCTGATTACCAGCCATATGGAAAACAGCTTCTGTTAAAACACTCACACACCACACAACAACAACAACAACAACAACAACAACAATTACACCTGGTTTGCTTACAAGGTACAAGGGGAACTATAGATAATAGATTATTTTTTTTCACATCAGAGAGCTTGATCTGCTTGGTTGAGATTTTCTGAATCATATTTTTCTCTGATTTTTTTTCAGCAGTCTTATCTCAATTTCCTTCAATAGATGTCTATTGCTGCTGAAATGGAAAATGAGCATGGTTCTTGTGAGAGTTTTGTTACACACTTGCATTGTTCCAGAGAACATAGGGGTAGGACCCTTCCTGAGCAGATATTTTGATTCAGTCACTATCAAGCTTGCCCCCGTTCAGTTGCCTTTATTGACAGCAATGGAGGATGAAAGTGGGCCGATCAGTCAGTTCAATCATCACATATCAGTCAAAACATTCTACTTTGCAACTAACCTAACCAATCCTCCTATTTTTCTATTTCTCCTCAAAATAAAAAAGTCATAGTATTTGACTATACTCAGTGTTTTATACCTATCCACCCTCCAAATCGATGTTCCTTATTAGCATTCTCTCTCTTTCTATATATGTAATTAAATATATATGTATGTATATGCATATATATGAGAAGGTTCATTTTGAATTGCTCAGAAAAGACTTTGCTAATGCTTCCAAAGGTCTGAACAAAAATATACCTAAATAAAATATTATTCAGTTTTATTTTCGTTTTGACATTTCTTGTCCTTGCTAAGAAAATGATAATGTTTTCCAAGGTTAAGGGGATGAGATTACAAACCCTGTTAAATCTACACCTGCCCTTGGCATTTTTACAGCTATCCTATATTATAGTAAAATATTTCTCAAATAAATGTAATTAAGCCACATTTTATCAACATATATACACTTAAATCAAGATTGACCTTGTAGTCTGGCTGGAGATTTTGCCGATGTACCTTGAATAATTGTATCTACTTGTTTATATGAGGTTTAAATTTGATTAGAAAGCATCCGATGTTCCTCCTTCAAACTTGCTGGGCTGTCTCCACGTTTTGTCTAATGAATAGTATGCATAAGTCAGTGAACCAACTTGGTTAATTCTCTTAGACTTGTTTAGTATGCAGGGTTCATTGATGTTGCTATAAATGCAAGTTTTGCATCCCCCTTCCAAATTTATATTTTGAAACTTGACTTAATGTATGCTGGTATTTGAAGATGAGGGTCTTTAAGCGTTTGGAACTCATAAGATTGGGATTAGTGCCCAGACTGAATTAACAGTTTCGCAAAATAGACTCCTGAGAGTTGTCTCACTATTCTTGCCATTTGAGGAGACAAAATTCACCCCACACTGTTTTTGAACCAGGAAAAGGGATATCACCAGACACTTAGTCAGTCATTGTTAATTTGGATGTTTCAGCCTCCAGAACTATGCTAAGTGTTTTGTGGAGGTACCAAACCTATGGTGTTTTGTTATAGCTGTCTAATAGACTAAAAGTGATTTTCATCAGTTCCTAGAGGCTGGAGCCTAACTGTTGCTTATAGCAGCTGTACAAGGGGAAAATATGGTTCAAAAAGCATGTTATAGAAATCCTGGATGCCCTTATTTTTGGTTTTCAGAATTTCATTATCTATAAGTGTTGTTAACCCAGCTTTATTTGATTACAAATTTCTAAGAGATCTTTGTCACCAGCGGTGCCAGACATCAAATGCTGGACTTCAGCTATGTGTTTAGTCTCGAGCTACATCCCCTGTCCTCTAGGAGATGAAGTGAAAGCTACAGTTCAATGTGTCTGACTGTGTACTGAGAGTCTGAAGTCTAGAAAGCCCCCAGCAGATGTGAATCACCATTTCCATAAAGCATACTTTGAGTGGTAAGACCCAACATTCCATCTCATTTGGTCCTAGAAAATCCACATGCCACTCCCTCAGAGCCTTTTATGACTTATGGAGGTATTATAGGTGGTTGAATTTTAGCTAAATGATGTCTTTACTCCTTGAAATTTCCAATTTACTGTATTTTTATTGGGAATGATTTATGACATAGTTAAATACAGACCTTTATGCTTGCCTCTGACCAGGCTCCATGTTTGTGCATGCTCTCCTCTTTAATCTTGAGTTATTCAAAATATTTCTCTATGGAGACAAGAGACTATAAAACCAAGTTCCTGGATACATGACATCTTATAGCCTAGTTCTCCCTCTCGGAGAACCTGGCAAGCTACCAAGAATTTCCTTCCTACATGGGAGAGTCTGGCAAGCCCTCATGGTGTATTCATATGCCAAAACCAGTAACAATGATGGGTCTCATTCCCCTGACCCTGAAAGAGCCTCCAATACAGCACCATTGGGAAGGACAAGTAAAGAGAGGCTTCTAAAATCTCAGGGCTAGGATGAATGCAGATGTTTCTGAGACCACTCAAGAAAACCGATGATCAACAGAACTATGATAATGATGATGATGATGATGATGATGATGATGATGATGATGATTGATGATGATGATGATGATGATTGATGATGATGATGATGATGATGATGATGATGATGATGATGATGATGATGATTGATGATGATGATGATGATGATGATGGGGACAAGAGAAGGAGGATGGTCTATATGGATATAGATACTCCCAGTGATTCAGTAACTTTCAATTTATCTCCACATTATAATGTGTCAGAAAATTGCTGCAAGTAATTTTTTCAAGGCTACCTTCCCCCAGCCCACTTCACCCAAAGTCACTCTCAGCAAATCTTGCTCCTTCTGCCTTTGTATTTCCATAAAATAGGATTTTGTGTAATATATGCTACTATTTTTATGTACGGGCTCTAAAAGCTCCCTAGGATTGTTTTAGTGTTTTTGTGGAAACATACAAAGCGTGGATAGATCACCCCAAGATGTTCAGAACAAGCCTTCCTTGAATTGTCACTTTGAAACATGGAATATTTCCAGCTGAGATCAGTCGTGTTCCTGCAGGCTCATAAGAATATTTTTCTGCTTCCTTTACTGTCAAGAAGAATGAAAATTGGAGATATTATCCAGAGTTCAGTGCTAGGTTTCTCAAAAAGATTAATTTCTATCTGTCTGGTATCCCAAACGTTTAGTTGAAACATATCTGACTTCATCATACAATTCAGCCTCTCCTAGTCTGATACTCTGAATGCAAGCCCCATCCAATTCATTTCCTCAAGATATATATTACCCCATCCTACCATCCATTTTATTTTTTTCTAGTATCTGAATCAATGTAGATGTTTATATGTAATTAAATAAATTATTATGTGTGTATATGTATATGAATGTATGTAACTAAATATACTCTTTTCCCCTACTAATTCATCAGATGTTAACTTGATTACTTAACTAGTTGGAGAAGAATGCTTAAGTGTTGGAGAAGATTTTTTTTCTCCTCCTTGGCATAAATGTTATGGGGAAGACATAAATAAGCATGAGAATTTGGTGGAGAGTATTTGACTTTAACCATGTCCTCTTTGGTGAGAGTGAAGAAAATCTGAGTATCCTTTTGCCCTATTACCAGATTGTTGTTTCATAGGTTGTTTTGATCTCTATGTTGTAAAAGTCAAATTTAAGTGGTACTAATGGAATGGTTGAGAAATATTTGTTCAAAGTTATTAAAAAGTTAAGATTTTTATTGTAAATTATTGGAAAACTATTAAATTACCAATATTATTTTGTATCCTGCATTAAGATATTTTCTCTTGAGAAGGTAGAATATGTTCTGGCCCTAAGAACTGCTTATAGTTGCCATTACTAAGTTGTGTTAAATCTTGAAATAACATAATCCTACAAGTATGATTTCTTTTTTTACCCGAGGAACTAATTTGTTCTTTGTAATTCATTTGATGCCTTGAATTTCATTAGATACTCAGTATTTTTTTTAAGACAAACTTGTTTCTTTGCTTTTCAGATTGACAACATGTTTAGGGTTTGATATTTACTGGATCTTTTTTTCACTCTAAGTTGGAAAGAAGTTTTGAAAAGTTTTGCTCAGAGATAAACTGTGGAATATAAAACACGTTAATACTTTCAGCAAAACTGATTAGAATCAGACAGCACTAATCCAGAATTGCTAATAAGAAAACTGCTGGCAGGAGCTAGGAGAAAGATTTATACCAAAAAAGATTTAGAAGCAATGAAAGGAAGCTAAGTATACGACTTCATTTGACTATAGCTTAAAGCCTAGATGAATGTTGTGATTGGCGTTCTTACTTTTCTAACTTCTTAACCTTGAGGAGTTTACTGGTTGAGGTTTTTGTATACTGAGACCTCCTAACTGCTGCATTAGAAACACTGCAATCAGACTGAACCAAATACTGGTGAATTGAATTGCTAATTGTTCTTTCCTACTGAGACCATTAGTGATATCAAAGGCAACTGCATGGTCTCCCATTGAATTACCAAGAAATTGCTGTGGAATCTTACTTTCTTATTTTTCCTCTTGGGACAGTTGGACTTTTGAGGTTAGCTGCTGTAATAAGGACCTCGCAAGGTTGTGAGATGAGTCTTCAAGGTTTTGTTGTTGTCCCTCCTCTCTCACTTGAAGCATCCTGCATTTTTAACTCTGCAGTTTTATAGCATAATATGCTGTTGCTATTTAAGGCGTTTGGCATTTACTGAGATAAACTTTCAAAGATTCTTGTTAAGTGGGTTAGGGAATAGTCAAGAATCAGAACTGGTAAAAGCTCTTCAGCGATTATCATGGTATTGTCCAAGTTGAGAACCACTGGACAGCAAAAAAATGGGCATTCACTTCATTCTTCTGTCCCTCAATTTCTTCTGTAAAATGGGGGTGGATATATAATAGTGCCTGTATCATAATTCATGCAACATTTACTGTGATAGGTAGAATATGGAAGCAACTCAAATGTACAGTGACACGTGAATGGATAAGAAAGCTGTGGAACACTATGCAGCTGTGAGGAAAGATGAACTCTTATTTCACTGCAGTGTGGAAAGAACTAGAGGATACCATGCTAACTCAAACGAGTTAGGGAGAATAGGACAAAGAATGGATAACCTTACTCATCTGTGATTTTAGAGAAATAGAGTAAGGGACTAGGGACTAATGAATAATGACTACCCTTGACACTGGACTAAACACTGAGATTTGCAGTAAAGGTATTAAGTGACCATCATGTTCAGCCTACAGTTTACTTTCAGCCTGCATCTCCCATTCCGAACGGGCCCTCCTAGCACCCTTTACTTGGTGGTCCCGTCTCTATCTGAGCTGCCTTTTCCCTCATCATGCAAGGCTGGCTTCTAAGCTTTGGAGTAATCCTCCTGCTATTTATCTCTACTGTTCTTGGGTTTGTGGAACTTCATGTTCCACAAATGAGTGCAATCTTTCTATGTCTATCGCTCTCTTTCTGACTCAATTTCACTTAACATGATACTTTCCACGTTGATCCACCTATATGCAAATTTCATGAGCAAAAGGGAATGCCCTGCCACAGAGGTGGGGTGGAGTGGAGGAGGACAGGATGGGGGTGGTGGGAGGGATGCTGGAGCCATTGATGGTGGAAAATGGGCATTGGTGGAGGGATGGGCACTCGACCACTGTATAACTGTATGCAAGCACGAAAGTTTGTAAGTCTGTAAATGTACCTCACGGTGATTCACTAATAAAAAATTAAAAACAACAACAACAACAACAGACTGAGAATACCAAGCATGAGATGAAGGGAAGACTAAATTGGACTAGGAAAGTAACAGGACATTAATGGAGGGGCATGGGTACTTTTGTTGCGGTGAAGCAACATATATACTCAAAAAACATAAACATTAGCACTGCTGTACATGTTGCCTTAACTATAATATTTTTTTAGAAAATCATAATTTATGAGAGATTTAAGTGAGCCCATCTATGTACAGCACTTAGATCTTTATTTATAGGTAATAAAAATTCTAGATAATATTGATCACTGTTGTTTGGTAGAAAAGGAATTAGTCATAGTAATAGATGATATTAAACCTGTGAGCTAAGAATCTTTCAATTTTTTAAGTCATTTCACTGAAGTCTCGGTAATAGATGGAAATAATTTTATGTTCCTGTCTTACAAATTAAAAAACTAGGCCACAAAGCTTTATGTAATTTCCCTAAGGTCAAAAATTTCCAAGGATTTTCAAAAGATTAAATCTCAAAGATGAATCATAATTCAAGTACATAAATAAGACCATAAATTGAAATGAAAAGTAAAATGTGTTCTGATAAGTATCAGAACAAACTATTACAAATATGATAAACTAGAATATATAATATAAATAGTTCCCATTTGTGTCACGTAATTACTAAATCTGTGTATAAGCACCTGAAATTTCTTGCTATAAAACAAGAATTTTTAGAATACTTACTGGCTGCTAAGAAACATTTTATCTCCAGACAATTGACTATACTACTTAGAATGTTCATAATAGTTTCTCTTGCTTTATCTTTGTAGGGAATTTTGCAATCAAAATTTATTCAATACCATTTGAGCTAAATATTTTTTGCTTTTCTCCTCTAAGGACAAAATGATTTCTTCAGTTTCAGGTTCCACACAGAAGTTTTCTATCTTCCAGTTGGTAACAAGGCAGAAAACATTTTCAAATTGTTTCTCTGCAAGTATTTATCCTAGGATTCTTAAAATGATATTTGTGTGGGATAGAGATATTAAGAAAATTTTCCAATAATAATAAATTTCAAGTAATTATAAATGTGGTAAACATATTTCTAGGATCAAAATTTTTTTTAAGTTTTTCTGAATTTTAGTAGCCAGAACTGTTACTTCATTTATCTTCTCAAATTATATCACTTTAAAAAATTTCTTCATTGTGTTTATGTCTCAAGTCAATTGTTTCTTCCTCGATTATTATAATGATAGAAAAATAATGTCTTTCAATGATAACATTTTTCAAATTCTAGTTCTACGAATTTAAAGGATGGTTGCAATGTCACGATGCTCTTCAGGTGAAAAGATGATCCTTAAATGTATGTTTAAGGTTTGTAAACAACACTTTTATATTTGAGAATGATATTTGTTTTTGATTTAATTTTCATATTGGCTCCTGAAAGAAGACACTAACTTTTTTTTTTTTTTGCTTTTGCTATTTTGGGTCACACCATCAATGCACAGGGGTCACTCCTGGCTCTGAACTCAGGAATTACCCCTGGCAGTGCTCAAGGGACCATATGGGATGCTGGGAATCGAACCCAGGTTGGCGATATGCAAGGCAAATGTCCTACCCGCTATGCTATCACTTCAGCCACAAGAAGACACTAACTTTGAAATCATCTGTGCTGATTAAATTTATTGATGGTTATTGATGGCAGAGAGTCTCTTGCCTGCACGCCTGGCTGTCTTCCCCGGGGCCCTTCGGAGGGGATGGGCTCCATCTTCCCACCCCACCCCATGCAGAGCTCCCGAAGGCCAAAGACTACCGGAACCTAGCTGTAGCCATGCTGGAGGCTCCTCTCTACACGTTTGGATAGGCCTCATGCATGAAGGTACCGGCAGAGGAGCCCAGGTGTGTGTAATTCCATCAACAGCCAACATCCAGAGACTGAAAAAGCAAGCTTTCAGAAGCTCCTGGCCGGCTGCAAGCAGCTGAGTGATATCTTTAGCCTGCTTCTCCCTTTGGGAGAAACTGGCAGTCTTCTGAGAGTTTCCTGCCCACATGGGACAGTCTTGCAAGCTTCCCATGGTGTAATTTATATGCAAAATCCAGTAACAAGCTGGATCTCATTCCTCTGACCCTGAAGAGACCCCAGTGCAACATTGTTGGGAGGGCCAAGTTTAGATGGACTTCTAAGATCTCAGGGAAAGGACGAAATGAGATGTTTCTGGGCCCGCCCAAGAAATCAGTGTTTAACGGGCTATCGTGATCGTGAATGAATCTTTCCCCTACTTTATTAAAATGTGAGGAAAATGAATAAGAATGCCTAACAGCTGTTAATAATGGAAATATGATTAAAATAAATGAGAAAACAACTGAATAATGTGGTAAATTTTAGCCTCAATGATGCTTATTTGTATGTATTAGAGAACCATAGATTTAAATAAATCTTTTGAAATTATAGAAATGTACCATTAAAATCTAGCAAAAATGACAGAAGCTGAAGTGTAGCACTGTAGTACTGTAGTCCTGTTGTTCATCGATTTGCTCAAGCTGGGACCAGTAACGTCTCCATTATGAGACTTGTTGTTACTGTTTTTGGCATATTGAATACGACAGAGGTAGCTTGCCAGGCTTTGCTGTGTGGGCAGGATACTCTTGGTAGCTTGCCGGGCTCTCTGAGAGAAACAGAGAAATCAAACCCGGATTGGCCATGTGCAAGGCAAACTCCCTACCTGCTGTGCTATCACACTCCAGTCCAACAGAAGCTGAACACAACTAATAAGTTTTTTTAGGGTATTGACCCCTTCTTTCCTGTAATTTCTTTGTTGGACATTTGAATATCTGATTTTTGCACATTTTTAAGGAATATCATTATCCAGAATGGATTTCTACTGAAACTACATTTAATAAATATTTATTGTACCATTTAGTTCTATCTCTGATTGATATGTCTATTGTTTCTATATTTGTTTTTTTGTCTGTTTGTTTTGTTTTTGGATCACACCCGGCAATGCACAGGGGTTACACCTGGCTCATGCACTCAGGAATCATTCCTGGCGGTGCTCGGGGGACCATATGGGATGCTGGGAATTGAACCCAGTTTGGCCGTGTGCAAGGTAAACGCCGTATGCGCTGTACTATTGCTCCAGCCCCTTGTTTTTTTTTTTTTATTGTTTCTATATTTGAAAGACAAGTTATTGGATAGAACATTCCTGCACAAGCCCCCTTTCCTTCTTCCAGAAGACTTTGTCCATGATTCTTTTATTTTAGTTCATGATTGGAGAGAAGTCTGAGGTCACTCTGATTTCTCTGTTAGTAATTTGCTTTCTTGCATATGCACTTAAATGATTTTATCCATATTTCAAATTTGAAAATGTATCTCATTGGTGATAACCCCAATGTTGCTCATTGCCAATTATATATGTTATTTTGATGTGCTCACTACATTTGATATAATTTAGTTATCAAGTAATTTTGGATATCTTTATGAACTTCATAAAAATATTTTTAAAAACATTTTAAAAAGTATTTAAAAATTCAATTAAAAAAGTCCTAAAAATGTAAGAAATTTTCTAAAACTACTGCCTTTCGGGGGCAATTTCTTTTTTTCCTAAGTTGACCCTTTCCCTTCCTTTTCCTTCTCTTATTTTTAAAACCATTTCCTTTATGGCATCATGGTTTAGAATAATATAGCAGTCTCTTACGTAAAACATTTCAGCATCACATCCTCCCAGAGTGTCTGATGCCCTCCACTTTTGTCTCAGAGTCCCACATTTTGTGTTCCACACCCCTGTCTCCCCATCAGTGGTAAGCCTTCTCCTGAAGACCACTCTACAGTTCCTGTTGCCTTTGGACATTTACTATTCTCTCACTATGTTTCTTTACATCCTGCATATGAGAGAGATCATGCCGCGTTCTTTTTTTTTTTGTGATGTCTGGGGTTTATTTTTTAATTTTTAATTTTTAATTGAATCACCATGAGGTACAGCTACAGACATACAAACTTTCATGCTTATGTTTCAGTCATACAATAATCAAGTACCTACCCCTCCACCAGTGCCCATTCTCCACCACCAATGATCCCAGTATCCCTCCTACCACCCCCACCCTGTTCCACCAAACCCACCAAACTCTGTGGCAGGGCATTCCCTTTTGTTCTCTCTCTTCTTTTGGGTGTTGTGGTTTGCAATATAGGTATTGAGTGGCCATCATGTTTAGTCTATAGTCTACTTTTAGCTCGCATCTCCCATCCCAGCGGGTTCTCCAAGCACCCTTTACTTAGTGGTCCCTTCTCTATCTGAGCTGCCTTACCCCCCAGCATGTGAAGCTGGCTTCCAAGATATGGAGCAATCCTCCTGGTACTCATCTCTATTATTCTTGGGTGTAAGTCTCCCATTCTGTTACTTTATATTCCACAAATGAGTGCAATATTTCTATGTCTGTCCCTCTCTTTCTGACTCATTTCACTTAGCATGACACTTTCCATGCTGATCCACTTATATGCAAAGTTCATGACTTCATCTTTTCTAGCAACTGCATAGTATCCCATTGTATAGATGTACCAAGGTTTCTTTAACCAGTCATCTTTTCTTGGGCACTCGGGTTGTTTCCAAATTCTGGCTATTGTAAACAGTGCTGCAAAGAACATCCAAGTACAGATGTCATGAAATTCTTCAAAGAAATGTATCAAACACTCCTGAAATTCATATAGAACAAACCCCCCACGAATAGCTAAAGCAATTCTTGGGATAAAGAAGATGCAGAACATCACCTTTCCCATCAATCAAACTCCACTACAAAGTGGTAATAATTAAAACATCATGGTACTGGAACAAAGACATAGATGCAGATCAATGGAACAGGGTTGAATATATTTACACACACCCTCAAATATATGATTATCTAATCTTTGATAAGGGAGCAAGAAATGTGAAGTGGAAGTGGAGCAAGGAAAGCCTCTTTAACAAATGGTGCTGGCAAAACTTGACAGCTACATGCAAAAAAAAAAAAAAAAGGTCTCAGGGGCTGGAGCAATAGCACAGTGGGAAGGGCATTTCCCTTGCGTGCAGCCGACCCTGGTTCAATTCCCATCATCCCATATGGTCCCCTCAGCACCGCCTGGAGTGATTCCTGAGTGCAGAGCCACGAGTAACCCCTGTGCATTGCCAGGTGTGACCCAAAAAGCAAAAAAAAAAAAAATGATCTCAGATATCTACCTAACACCATGTACAAAAGTCAGAGCACAGTGGATTAAAGACCTCAACATCAGACCAGAATCCATAAGGTACATTGAAGACAAGGTCGACAAAACCCTCCAGGACACTGATGCCCCTTTCTTAATGCTTAACTTTTCTCGGCATGATACTTTCCAGATCCAACCCTAGCAGAACATTTCATTACATTTTTTCTTATAGCCAAGTTAGGATTCTGTTGTGTATATGTACCACAGTTTCTTTACCTAGTCATTTGTTCTCAGACTTTTGGATTATTTCCTGATTTGGACTATTGTGAGTAGCACCACAGTGAACACTGGAGTGCAGTTGTCCTTTGGGCCCTAGAGTATATGGCACAGAGTGGAACTGGTTCCTAGGAGCCGGGAGAATAAAGATAGCAGCTACCAGAACATACCGGGACATTGCAAAATTAAGAGGAAAGTTCATAACACTGCAGACATTCATTAGAACCAAGAAAATACCTACATACCTAACTAGTTGCACACTTGAGCAACTAAAACAGACAATAAAAGAAACCAAAAGCCAGCTGAAAGAGTAAATAATAAAACTTACAGCAGAAATTAGTGAAACGGAAACTAAAAACAGCAGCAACAAAACACTTCAAAGATAAGAGCTTATTGTTTGAAAAAAGTAAATGAATTCAACAAACTATAAGCAAGACTCAGAAAGAAGGGAAAAGAGAAAACCTTAATAAACTAAATCAGAAATAAAAAGGGAGATGTCATGAAATACACAACAGAAATGCAAAGGATAATCAAGGAATACATCCAATTATGCTAGGCAACTGGAGAACCTAGAAGAAATGGATAAATTTTTAGATTCCTATAACTTTCCAAACTCAAAAGGAAAAAGAGCACCTACACAGACCAGTTACTATCAAGGAAATCGAATTGGTAATCAAAGTCTCCCCCTAAACAAATGCTCAGGTCAAAATGGGTTTACTAGTGAGTTCCCAAAATTTTAAGATCTTTTTCCTTTCTTACGTGTCCTTACTCCTAACTTTTCTGTCCCTCCTTTGTCAAACCCCTACCAAACCTCACTTGTCATCTATACTTCTATCCTACTCTGTTTGTCTAGCTTTCTTTTTCATTCTCTCATTATAGTTTAACATAAAATCTTTGCATATTTAATTTTCTGACATAAAATGCATAAAATTCCCTGGATTGATTTTTTACTTCAATTATTTGAGGATCTAGTAATTTTGAGGGTTCTCTCTCTTTCTCTCTCTCAGTTAAAATCTATATGAACTATTTTATTCTATTCCTATTTTCTACATCCTTTGTCTTAGTTATCAATGGTTTGTCTCTGACACTGCATTAATTAAAGTTATGAACATTTTCTATTTGTCCTTCTCTGTGCTTGGTATTGCATTGGACCCCCAAGAAAAGAGATCTTTTAGATCTTCTAAGAATTTTAAAGTTTCCAAGTAAAATTATTTCATCTGTTTTTTTATTCTAAGTTTTTAATTAAAAGCATCATAGAGTATAAAGTTAAAAGAACCCTTAAATTCTTTTCTTAAGAGTATTTACGTTTTTGTTTCTCTGTACCTTTGGGAAATTTTATTGATGCTAATATTTTGTTCTTGAATGATTATGAATTTATGTTTGAAAAAGATTATTCATGCATTATTCATAAAATAAATTATATTGTTAGATCATAGTGAAATAGAGCCAAGGCAAAGCTTCTTTAGAATGGATTAGCAGCCCTGTACTTCAGAAGTTTACAAAGGCAAAATTTGGGGGATCCCATCTTAGACATTTGGTAGAGAATTCTAGGATGTGCTTCCTAAAATTTTGCTTAAAAACCAACCAACCAAAATTTCTCAGGAGACTTGTATAATAATGCATTGTATTGTACTTTATTTGGAGGATACTGGACTAGAATGCTAGTATCTAGTATCTACAGTACCTTGGAGGGAGTCAGCTGGTGAGAGCTTAGTTTGTCATAGTGAGAACTTTTGCTCTATCGGGTATGCAGTAACAATCCATGGATCATGCCTGATTAACATCTATTTTTGACCTCTAGGCAGACTGTGCAGAGTAGCTCTTTCTTCTGTTTTTCTTTGTGTAAAATATATGCTATTCGAATAGACATTTTACAATAAAAAATGTATTCCAGTTACCTTATTGTGAATGCCATAATAAATATGAGACAAAGACATGAGTGGGATTGAATAAACCCTAGTTTCTTAAGCTGTGAGTGGTCACACCATATGTGGTGTCACATAATCTTTAAAATATCTTAGAATAAATTTATTTTTGATTTATTATCATTGATTGATTTGTATACTTGGATTTCTTCCTGTAAATCTAGGCTCAAAAAAAAAAAAAACCCTTCTTGGGTCATGTGTTCAGTCCCCAGCACTCCCTATGGTCCTCTGAGCCCACCAGGTATAATCCCTGAACTAAGATCCAGGAGTAAACCCTGAACACTTTTGGGGTTTGGTTTGTTTAGTTTTGGTTTGTTTAGTTTTTGTTTGGGGTAACCCCCAAATTTATTTTTGATTTATTATCATTGATTTATTTGATTTGTATACTTGGATCTCTACCTGTAAACTCCAAACAAAAACTAAACAAAACCGTTCTTGGGTGAAAACGAGATACAAATGGAAAAAGTTTCAGAAGCTCTGAGCTGTGAGTACAAAACAGACATTTAGGGTAAGACAACAAATTAATGTCTAAGATAGTTTGTAACCTAATATATTTACCATCCCTGTGATGGGAAGACCCAGTATATGTGGTGTCAGGAAACATTTCCAAAATGATATAGGTGATAAATTAGAAGTTAGACAATGGGAATGAAGACTTCCTAATTTTAGAAATATTAAGAGGTGTTCGAAAAAATGGAAAGCAATGACATTTGAAAATTATACCTAAGCAAGAGAAAAAAAATCATGCTGGACCCCACATCATTAATACTTGTGCTTCATCAAGATAATAGCAGGAGTAGTCTTTGGGGCAATCAAGCTAAAGAAAATAATGTATTTTGCCAAGATGGTATGATTGCTAGATAATAATATCTCTCTAAACAAAATATGTTGCTCCTCACCCTCATTATGTTCTTGTATTTTAAGGGAGCAGCAGATATATCAAAAGAGAATTCATTTGGATTAATTATAACTATTCCCGATCTACTTGAGTCCCTCTTCATAAAGTTAAGTATGCATTTAAATAGTCAATGAAATACTTAAAATGACACGATCTGTGTTATTCAATTGACATAATTACTTTGCCTTGCCTTTCCTTAAGAACTAATTGATGAATTGTTAGCAAGATCTATTTTCTGTTGTTTTTCCAATCAACTTATATATAGCTTTTGCAAAATATTTAGACATTACAGAATTTATTACATTCACAGAGATTAAGTTTTCTAACAGGAAACCACCGAAGTCAGCAACTCTTAACTCAAACACATTCTTACATATCAGATATGCCTGAAAAGTGTAACTTGAGCTATAGTTCTATTAAAACAGCTATTTCTATAGACCGTGATGTTCAAGAGGAATGCACTGTTATTCAAAGGGAGACAATAAAGACATGTGAGTATTAAGGTGGAAACTAAAATTAAATCTTAAAGTTAAATAGTGTGTGATTGTGGAATCTACCTTCTCTTTATCCTAGCCTAGAGGGAATTCTCTATGTACTTAGAATCTTAAAACTGACATTTTAGCTTAGACAGAATTGATTTTACCTAACTTCATGCATTTTTGTAGGAACACGGGAAAATGGCACAAAACTATGTGTGGAACATGGCATAAAATTCACTGCTTGAATATTAGTAGTGACTTTAATACAAAAATGACAAGTTAGATTAGAAATAACAATACCTTCTGTCAAATGAGGCAGTTATGTCCTTTGATAGTGAAACTATTATTAGAAACATCCTTTATTCATATGCATTTATAATATTTGTATGTGCACACACCCTTGCACATTCATACTTATATACATGTATGTCTACATGTACAATGATGTCTCCCTGAACTTGAAAGTAGAGTGAATGTTGAAAATGTTTCCCCTATGTTAGCCTGTTGAAATCTAATTCATTTTGAGCCCCTGTCATCCTTCATATTGCCCTGAACTAGTAGAGAGAGATGTATTCCCTGTCACAGTGCAGCTTACATTTAACTCACTCCATAATTGAGTCTTTATTCATTTCTTTGTAGGATTACTTATAATTGCAAAGGGACTCTCAGTCATTTTGAGGAGACCCAAAGAAGAAACGAGGCATCCAATTGATTTAGGAAAATGTGCAATGGCAAGAAAATTAAATAGAAGAATTAAAAGAGAAAATGACTAGAACACGCTATTAATTCTGTGCGTGCTCTCTGGGTTTAGGTGAATGTGCAAACAGCAAACTAATTGAGCAACAGCATGCAAATATGGGGACACATAATAATTGACTGCCTGGACATTGATTAGTTGGTTCATATACATACCTTTGAGATAAAAAGTGAAATGTTTTAGTGCAGATTGGCTTTTGAATCAAAAGGCAGCGTCTTTACTATCAATGACATCTATCTCATGTTGGGGAGAGATATTGCATTCTCAATATGAAATTCTGTGAGTTTTTTGAAAGTCATAACTAAAACTTCATTTGAGCAGTCATTCGTGAGCACAGTTCAATTTCTTTTTTAAAAATTCCTGTGATAGGTCATCAGAAAAAGCAAGTGCTACTTTCTTCCCACACACATAGAAAGAAAACAAGACTTGAAATAAATTCACATTGCTCCTCCTACAAAGGTTTTTTCCCCTAAGAGCTGAATGAGACTTAAAAAATATTGTTGAACTATGATACAAAGAGACCAATATGACAAAAATTGTTGGAAATGATCATGCTGGACAAGAACTGAGTGTTAAAAGTAGGTAAAGGGATATATATGACAATTTTTCAGTATATGTATTGCAAATACAATGCCCAAAAGGATAGAAGGGAGAGAGAAAGTGAGAGAGAGACAGAGAAGCAGAGAGACAGAGACAAAAACATGCCATAGTGGCAGGTAGAGGGTGGGGTAAGGGGTTATGGGAGGGAATTGGGGACACTGATTGATGCTGGGAAATGTACACTTGTAGTGGGATGGGTTCTGGAACACTATATGACTGAAATCTAACCATGAGCACCTTTGTAAGGACCTATCTCACAGTGATTTAATTTTTTAAAAATGTAAAACAAACTTGTTAATCTAATATATTTATTTCTCTGTACTGGGAATTATGTTGGGAATAAGGAAAACAGGGAGAAAAAACTTGTTTTCAAGTTCCACAGAGTCTAATAATGGTTCCTATATTTTGTGTTGCAAATAGAGTGGCGAAGGCAAATACAGCACTTAAGACCACAAAGTCGGTTCATGGATTTAGTTTAACCTGACTGTTCTTTTTCTTTCATTTTGTGATGTCAAATGATTATGCAGCAATTTAACTATATTTACTTCTTTCAATTATTCATTTTTTCCTTATTACCAGTTTATTTTTTTCTTTTCCTTTTTATTTAACCATCATTCGATACATAGTTACAAAGTTGTTCATGATGGTGTTTCCAACATACAAAGTTCCTGCATCTTTCCTTTCACCAATGTACATTTCCCCATGCCAATGACTTCGATTCCCCTCCTTCCACCACCCCCATCAGTCTTTATGGCAAGCAATTAATTTTCTTCTGTCTCTCTGTTGCCTCTCTCTCTCTCTTCTCTCTCTCCTTTTGGGCATTATGGTTTGCAGTACAGGTACTGAAAGGTTATCATCTATATTCCTTTACCAACTTTCAGTATTCAGTTCTAGTCTGGAGTGATCATTTCCAATTATCATTGTCATAGTGGTCCCTTCCTCTCCTAATTGCCTGTCTCCCCCCGCTTCCCCACTGAAAAAACCACACACAACTGTGGTAAACTTCCAGCCATGGACCAGTCCTCCTGTCCCTTGTTTCTACTGTCCTTGAGTAATAACCTCATATTATGTCTTTTATATTCCACAAATAAGTGCTATCATTTTATATGTGGCCCACTCCTTCTGACTCATTTCATTCAGTATGATACTGTGTATGTCCGTCCATTTAGAAGCAAATTTCACTTCCTTTTTCCTGACAATTGCATAGAAATCCATTGTGTAGATGTACCGTAGTTTCTTTATACATCTATCTGTTCTCAGGGACTCTTGTTTCTAGATTCTGGTTAATGTGAATAGTGCTGCAATGAACATAGAATGACAGATGGCATTTCTGCTGTGCTTTTTGCCCCCGGGTATATAATGAGGAGTGGAATTGCTGGTTTGTATGAAATCTCAATTTCTAGTCTTTTGAGGAATTCCCATATTGTTTTCCAAAAAGGCTAGATCAGTCACCATTCCTACCAACAATGAATGAGAGTCCCTTTCTCCCCACATTCATACCAGTGCTGTTTGTTCTTTTTGATGTGTGACAATATCTTATGGTATGAGATAATACATTGTTATTTTGATTTGCATCTCCCTGATGATTAGTGATGAAAGGCATTTTTTTTCATGTGCTTTCTGGCCATTTCAATTTATTCTTTGGGGGAAATTTCTGTTCCTTTCTTCTCCCCATGATTTGATGGGGTTGGAAGTTATTCTTGAACTTTTAGCAGGGCCTTATGTATTTTAGATATTAACCCATTATCAGTTGGGTATTGGGTATATATATTTTCCCATTCTGGGAGCTGTTCTTTTATCATATTAACCATTCTTTTAGGTGCAGAAACTTCTTGATTCAACATAGTTCCATGTGTTTGGGTTTGCTTCCACTTGTTTGTTCAGTGATGTTTTTTCTTTGAAAATGTCTTTAGCTTTAATATCATGGAGGGTTCTGCCTACATTTTCCTCCATGAACTTTGGGGATCAATTGATGTTGAGAACTTTAATTCATTTTTATCTGACACTTATGTATAGTGTTAGATGAGGTCTGAGTTCATTTTTTTTTACATGTAGCTGCCCAGTTATTCCAATGCCACTTGTTGAAAAGGTTTTCTTTGCTCCACTTCATAGTACTTGATCCTTTATAAAGGATTAAATGATCATGTGTTTGAGGGTTTGTGCTAGGATATCCAACTCTTTTCAATTGATTTGTAGGTTTGTCTTTATTACAATATGTTGCTTTCTTAATAACTTCTGCTGTGTAGTACAGTTTGAAGTTCAGGAAGGTGATGCCTCCCATTATTTTGCCAAAGATTGCTTTAGCTATTCTTCGGGGTTTAGGTCCATATGACTTTTAGGAGAGTTTGATAAATGTCTTTGAAAAAGGTCATGGATATCTTTATAGAACTGCATTGAACCGTATAATGTTCTGGGAAATATTGCAATTTTGTTCCTGAGATCTTTATTATAGCATCTTTAGGATTAGTCTGTCCAAATTGCACAATCTGTAGCTAGGTCAGAATTTGTTAAGCACTGGGTAACCTTGGGTTTTTTTCCAAACAGGAATCCTTTTGATGAATCTGAGGCTATAGAATATGCCCACTCTCAGAGTAAGGGCCACAGTTTAGTGTAAGTGGTATGTTCTCAGGACTCAGGAAACAGTTAATATAAATCCATATTACATATGAACTAGTTCAAAACGAACTCATGAAAAAAAAAACTAGTTCCTGATGCTCCATTTGCTCTCAATGGAATGGACATCTCCGAATGCAGCAGCTATGTGTACCTGGGTTGAAAACTCAACGTGAGGAATGACTTGGCGCCAGAACTGCGCAGGAGGAAAAGAGCAGTGTGGAAACCTTCAAGAGCATCAAAGAAGTGGTTAAGAGGATGATGGACCTCCAACTCCGGCCACATCTTTTCGATTCCACTGTTCTTCCTGCACTAATGTACACCTCAGAGACCTGGGCCATATGCAAACAGGATGAGAACGCCATTTGGGTATCCCAAAGAGGAATCAAAAGAGCTATGCTAGGAGTATCATGTCTCACTCAAGTGAGAGAAAGAATCTGGAGTTCTGACCTCAGTCGACGATCAAGAATCAGGGATGCTGTCTCATTTGCCAAGACATCAAAAATCAGATGGCTGGACATGTAATGCGATTCAGAGACGACCTCTGGACTAGAGTTGTTACAACTGAATTCCATGGGGGACGTCAAAAGAGTATGTGGCCGCCCACCAATGAGATGATCAGACTTCTTTGTTAAAACCCTGAATGAACTGTTTGAGGCTTTTCGTGTTCCTGGAGCAAGCAGATATCATTGGGCTACACTATCACACAACAGTGACAAATGGAGATGTTACTGGCACCCGCTCGAGCAAATCGAAGATGAACGGAAAGACAAGTGATACAAGTGAAGTGATACATATGAACCAAGAAACCGGTATACTGAGCTCTTTAAGTGTGAAGGTTGCTGATATTTACAACTCTCTCTCTCTCTATATACATATATATATGAATCAATACATTTTAAAAAATACCTAAATCAAATATATACAATATATATACACACACATATACATATAAAATGAATAATAGTGAAGTATTGACAAGAGTGGAATCTAGATGTTGTGTATCATTTTTATTTGAAAAATTCTTTAAAAATTTCCATACTTATAAAATTTCTATAATAAAATTCGAAAAGAAAGAAGCTTGAAAGGCTGCAAAAGATTACTGGGACTGTAACTGTCAATCAAATTGAACTACATTATCCTCTAAAATAAGATAATATAATCCAAATGTCCCCAGTGTGTTTATTATCCAAGCATAAAATAAAATTTTTGAAGATCATAAGAAATAGGAAAATGTGACATGAGCAAAACAATAATTAATAGAAATAAAGTAGCTGATGAAATACTAAGTATTTAAAATTACCAGTAAAAATATAATTAAGAAATTCCAGGATGAGACTAGAAAAAGCCACGTATTTTTCAATAAGAAAATTTCATAAGTTGTGGTGTGTTGAAAAGAAAGAGGATTATTGTAAACATTTAAAAGCAAAAAATATTGGGGCTGGAACAATAGCACAGCTGGTAGGGCATTTGCCTTGCACATGGCTGACCGGGGTTTGATTTCCAGCATCTTATATGGTCTCTGAGCACCACCAGAAATAATTCCTGAGTGCATGAGCCAGGACTAACCCCTGTGCATCGCCAGGTGTGACCCAAAAAAGCAAAAAAATAAAAAATAAAAAAGAAACATAAAATATTGACAAGACATAACACCCTTCCCCTCCTTCTTCACCTCCTCCTCCCTTCTCTCTCCCCTCCCCCTCTCCCTTCCTTCTTCTCCATTCTTCCTTTTCTTCTTCTTTCCCTTCTCCCTTTTCCCTTCTTCCTCCTCTTCTTCTTTTCTTTCTTTGCCTTCTTCCCCTTTTTCTTTCTTCTTCTCCTCTTCTTCCTGTTTGTCTTACCTCTTCTGCTCCTCTGCCTCCTCCTCTTTCTTCTTCTTCTCCTCCTTTCTTTTTATTTTTTTCTTCTTCACAAGGGCATTAAACTGAGGGGAATTGTCATTCTAAAAGGTTCCTGACCACATGTTTTGTATATGAGATGCTCAAGTTTGATCTCTGGTACCACATGGCTCTCTAAGCAGTGTCAGGAGAGACTCTCAAGCACAGAGCCATGAACAGCCCTTGAGAACCACCGGGTGTAATCCCCAAACAACAGCAACAACAACAGCAACAAAATTTTACTCTTCAGGGTACAGAGAGTCCAGGTTATGCAGAAAGTTTCTGAAATAACTGACATAAAACTCTTCATTGTAATATTTTGACATATGTATACATATTTGTCAATTCATTTATTCTCTAAAATATTTCAGTGTATTAATAATTAACAGTGTAGTTATTTCTATATGAGAAAATTCACATTGATTAACATGAGATAGTTGTGTGACCTTTTACATATGCCTCAGCAAGTAAATTCCTTTACTCAACAACACATAGCTGAACAACAGGAAAGGCAAAATAAAATCCAAAATTTTGTGTTCCTTTGCCTCATTCAGTTTACCCTACCATTTCTTGCTTGGTTGTGTCCTTTAATAAAGTTGGATTTCAGACCCAGCAAATCCTCTTTCGGCATGGGCAACTCCTCGCAGAATGTCTCCAGCCTGAGAACTAAACCTCGGCCCCATGCCCACCCAGGAGGGGAAAGGTATTTCTCTCTCTCTCTCGCCTCTTTCTGTCCGGGGATGAAGGGCGCGGTGTCCGCCATATTAAGACGACCACACATTGGGTTTTCAAGCCTGCAATGATCCAATATCTGGAAGAAATCTCCCTGGACTTAGTGTTAAAGTACAGAAATTCAAAACCGCAGTAGCAGCCGCGCGACCTTATTTGTCTTCACAGTAGGTCTGAATCTAGTGGGGTACTCCTAACAACAATAGTGAGGTTTGTGTTGAAATATTGAATGTAACCAAAGTAAACAGAATGTAAAATGAAACTTATCAGTTACAAGGTAGGGGGTGGGGGGGCGGGATGGGAGGTGTACTGTGTGGGTTTTTTTTGGTGGTGGTATATGGGCACTGGTGAAGGGATGGTTGTTTCAGCATTGTATAACTGAGACCTAAGCCTGAAAGCATTGTAATCTTCCACACGGTGATTTAATAAAATAAAATTTTTATTTAAAAAAAAAAGTTGGATTCATCTTGCTATATGGAATAAAGTGAATACTTACCATTTAAGTCGAGCCACTGACTTACCCTCTCGTTTGCAATGCAGACATATTTGAAACAATTATTTCCTGTCCACTGAGTGCTCCTTCTCAAGTGATAACTTTGACATCTAGGTAGCAGGGTTACAGTAGACAGGCTAATTAAAATTCCACAAAATATTATTTGCAGTAATGATAATGATATAATTCAAGTACTCCCAACAACAGTGGTCTTTTGGATGAAGAAAAGCCTGTACATTTTACTCAGAGACTCTACTTTCTAATTTTGAAAGATATCTCAAGGTGATGCAATCTGTAGATTTTATTATATGATTCAGTCCAATAAAATTACAGTGAAGAATATTTCATATCTGGTTTTCTTTATTTAATTGAAGGTTTATTTTCTCCATGCATAGCAGATTTTAAGGAAGATAAGGTCTGCACTGTTGCTCTAACTATAAATCTTATCTTCCAGTTCTTTTTTAAAAAGATGTATTTGTATCTTTTTATTGAAATATATATTTGGAAAAATGGTCTCAAAAGTGATCTTTGAGGGCTGGAGTGGTAGCACAGTGGGTAGAGTGTTTGCCTTGTACGCGGCAGACCCGGGTTTGATTCCCAGCATCCCAGATGGTCCCCTGAGCACCACCAGGGGTAATTCCTGAGTGCAGAGCCAGGAGTGACCCCTGAGCATTGCTGGGTGTGACCCAAAAAGCAAAAAAAAATAAATAAAAAAATTTCAAAAAGTGATCTTTGAAGATGAAGATAGAAAGTGACAGTTTTTATCCTGCTTTTTAAAATTTCATTTTTGAGGTGCCACACCTGTTGTCACTCTGAACTTACTCCTGGCTCTGTGCTCAGGAATCATTTCTGATGGTCTTGGAGGACCAAATGTGGTGTCAGGATCAGAACCGGGGTTGGCCATATTGCAGCCCTATGCATCTTCTAGACACAAAAATAAATATTTTAGAAGACTTACTATTAGCTCTTTCAGATTTTGTTTATATAGAAAATGTCTTAACTAAAACATGTTCTTACTACATGGCTGTGAGATATTGCATTAATATGTGATACACATATTTACTCATTTGATTCCCTACCCACACTGGTCACACCATTCTAATATGTAGAAAGTAATCTGCTTATAATGTTGTGCTTAATAGTGAACATACAGAAGTATATCAATAGGTTTAGTCATTACATTTTACACCTGAAAATTATAAACCAATATTAACATCGTCATCATCATCATCATCATCATCATCATCATCCCGTTGATCTGTGAATTTCTCCAGCTATCTCAGTAATGTCTCCATTCGTCCTAGCCCCAAGATTTTAGATGCCTCTCTTGTCCTTTCCAATGGTGCCACATTGGAGACTCTTTCAGGGTCAGGGGAATGAAACTCATTATTGTTACTGCTTTGGGCATAGGATACGGCTATAGGGAGTTTTCGAGGCTCTCCCATGTGGGCAGGAAACTCTCGATAGCTTGCCAGATTCTCCCAGAGGGAGAACTAGGCTAAAGGATGTCGCACGGTTGCGGCCACATGCTTCCAGAAGCTTGGTGTTGTAACTCAAGTTTTATAAAAGCAAGTGCTGAATATGATGCATTTGAAGATGCTTAAAGTAAAACATTAGGTAAGTAAGAAGATATTACGAGGTTTTAATTTTTTGTTTTTGTTTTGGTTTTTACAAAGGACCTTGTTTCCGAGTCCTTTTCTGATGTTACCTTAGAGAAATTATTTCAGCTTTTGGCATCTTAATTTCACAATTTAAAATGGGGGAGTCATTTGATATGAAGATCAAATCAAATAATGTAAGATATTTGATGGTGAATAAATTCTACTATGTATCACAGACGGTGAACTTTTATTAGTACCAAGGAAATAGAGAGAATACATTTAAGAGTTTAAAAATTTAACCTAGAAGTACAAGAAATAAACATATTATCATTTTATGCCTGTAAAGCTAATGACAACTCGAGAGCTTTCTCTTTGGGAAGTGTCACATTCCTGGCTCGGATTTTAGAACTCACTGTACTCTACTCCCACTCTATGTCTACCTTATTTTTTCTGCGTTCTAAAGAAGTCCAGACTGCTTCCCATTCTGTTTAAAGTTTCCCCAGGTTTTAATTCATTCATTTAATCAAAATTAATTCATTGATTTATTTATCTATCTACTCATTAACATGTCTATTTTAATTTAGCAACTCCATTAAGTACAGATGAAAAAAAAAACAGTGAAACAGATAAAGTCCAATTCCTGTATTTGTGGAGCTCTTATTATTAAACTTAAAAAATGAACATAGAAATGCATAATAAATTTACAATGAAAATGTTTGTGAAAAAAAGTATAAGGTATTTTGAATTCAGGGGACTAGAACAATAGCACAGAAGGTAGGGCATTTGCCTTGCATGAGGCCGATCCAGGTTCGATTCCCAGCATCCCATATGGTCCCCCAGCACCGCCAGGAGTAATTACTGAGTGCATGAGCCAGGAGTAACCCCTGTGCACTGCTGGGTGTGACCCAAAAAGAGATAAAAAAGATATTATGAATGCAAACACTAGAGAGAATTAGAATAATTAGAGTGTTATTGGGACTTGCTTTTAATTTTCATGCTCTTGTGAATAATAAAATTGCAGAGCACTTTGTTAAAAAATTGACATTATATAGGCCAGAGAGATAGCTTAACAAGCTCATGGCACATATGTTAAATTCAGGAAGTCAGGGATCCATCCTTTGTACCACATGCAGAACTGTCCATAAAGGCCACCAGCAATGACCTAGAAATAACCCCTAAGCACTGCCAACTGTGGCACCTCTGCAAAACAACAACACATCAGAATAAAGGTAGTGATATAAGAGCAAGTACAGCTATGCACGTCACCATACGTACAAAACTAGAGCTGTGTACTGTGAAGGAAGAAGGAAGCATTTCTTGGGGAGATGTTAATTCTGCTTGAGATCTGAAGATGACTATAAGTAAGGCATGTAATTTCTGTCTTGCAACTTCATTTCTGATCACCTGTTGATTTACTACACTCTTGACACCTCAAGCCCTACCTTAATACTGAGGGATGATGATGCAGTTTTACTAGTTTCTTTTAGGGCCTTGATGACAGAAAGGGACTATTTTCTTTCCAAGAAGGATTTATTTCCAAGTGAATTTTTTTTAAAAAATCAAAGTCTATGTATGCATCAAGATTTTCTTAAATAAAAATTTGTAATTAATTTTTGGACTGTCTTTGTTGGTAAGTTATGAGAGTATAATGGCCTGGGAATTTGAATACCTGGGTTCTTGTCCTGTATCTGGCAGTGAGAAGATAGTTTTAGATTAACATTTACTACTTTAAGAAAATAGTGATATTGAAAGGATGACTGGTTGAGGAAACTTTGGTACATCTATACAATGGAATACTATGCAGCTGTCAGAAAAAAAGGAGGTCATGAATTTTGTATTTAAGTGGATCAGCATGAAAAGTTTCATGCTGAGTGAAATGAGTCAGAAAGAGAGAGACAGACATACAAAGATTGCACTCATCTAGGGTGTATAGAATAACAGAGTGGGAGACTAACACCCAAGAATTGTAGAAATAAGTACCAGGAGGTTGACTCCATGGCTTGGAGGTTGGCCTCACATTCTGGGGAAAGGGAAACTCAGAGAAGGGATCACCAACTATAATGTAGTCGAAGGCTATGTGGGGGAAGGGAGTTGCGGGCTGAATGAGGGCTAGAGACTGAGCACAGTGGCCACTCAACACCTTTATTGCAAACCACAACAGCTAATTAGAGAGAGAGAACAGAAGGGAATGCCCTGCCACAGTGGCAGGGTGGGGTGGGGGGAGATGGGATTGGGGAGGGTGGGAGGGATGCTGGATTTACTGGTGGTGGAGAATGGGCACTGGTGAAGGGATGGGTTCCCGATCTTTGTATGAGGGAAGCATAAGCACAAAAGTGTATAAATCTGTAAATGTGCCCTCACGGTGATTCACTAATTAAAAATAAATAAATAAATTTATAAAAAAAAGACTATGAAAAAAAAGAAAATAGTGATATTTAAGTTTTCCTTAATTCTGAAGTTTCAATGAATTGAAAATAACATCATTTTATTTTCTTTAGCTAAAAAAATAATTAATTTTATTCTAGTTTGTTTTCTAACACGAAGTCATGGTGTTGGCTGAATCACAGAAAGCATAAATGCAGCAAGAGCTGCCGAGGGCAGCCTTCAACAGGGAATCTCTTTTCTTAAACAATCACATTATATCCCTAAGGTGACCAGTGCTCTTCTATTCTGTTGTTAGTTAAATGTCACCTCTACAATCAGCCAATTTTTGTGCCTCCCTGAGGTAGCTGCTTAAGTCTATAGTCATTGTCTTTATTAAATTTTCCAGTAGAACTGCTAAATATCAGATGTAGTTAAAGGTAATTACAGACTTATAAAGACATTGAGTTACTTTATTCTCAAGAATAGGCTTTATTTCTGACCAAGAAACTCCAGAGAGTGTAGGCTCGGAAAGGAAAAGCTGACATAATTTCGGGTTTCTGAAATGCTTTCTTGTTAAATTGTTTGTGCATTTGGGATACCCAAAATATTTTTGGTTGTCCAAAAGCTGATTTTTCCTTATTCAAGTAGTTTAGGTTTTGCTATGATAAATGATACCCATATCTCACAGTCTTACAAAGCAATAGCAACAAAAAACTGATATTTTTGTAGTTTTCTATAGGTATAGACAAATGCCATCCATGACATAGCTTAGTAGTAATGAATACAGTCCACAAGCTTGTCATCTTACCATTCAGGTCAACTCTTGAAAACTCTTGGATGCTGTAAGGAAAAAATGCCCTTGAGACCCTCTCATTGAAATTATAGATGTGCTCTGAATCTGATACATCTTTCTTTTTAGACCCATTAGTTATAAAAAAAATTCTACAGCTCAGTCTAAATACTTATGTTCAAAGCCTCTTTAACAAATAGTGCTGCAGTAGAAATTAACAACATATCTGAATGTTCATTGCAGCACTGTTCACAGTAGCCAGAATTTGGAAACAAACAGAGTGACTGAGAACAGATGACTAATAAAAGAAACTCTGGAACATCTACACAGTGGAATACTATGGAGCCATTAGGAAAGATGAATTCAAGAAATTTTCTTATAAGTGGATGGTCATGGACAGTATCATGCTAAGTGAAATGAGTCAGAAAGCGAGGGACAGACAAAGAATGACTGCACTCATTTATGGAGTATAAGATGACATAATATGAGACTGACATTCAAGGACAGTAGACACAAAGGCCAGGAAGATTGCTCCATTTTGGAAGATTGCCTCGTGATCTGGGGGAGAAGGCAGCTGGAATAGAGAAGGGATCACTAAGTCAATGATGGTTGATCACTAAGTCAATCACTAAGTCAATAATTCAGGATGGGAGATGTGTACTGAATGTAGATAAAGGACCAAACATGATAGCCTCTCAGTATCTATATTGCAAACCAAAATGCCTCAAAGTAGAGATAGTATGGGGAAAATTGTCTACCATAGAAGCAGGGGGAGGGCAAGGGTGAGTGGGAGATACTGGGGACAATGGTGGTGAAAAATGTGAATTGGTGGAGAGATGGATGTTCAATCATTTTATGACTGCAATTCAATCATGACAGCTCTGTAACTGCATCTCGTGGTGATTCAATAAAATATATATACATATATAAACAAATAGTGATGACAAAACTGGACAGCTACATGCAAAAATAAAATGGGTTCAGATCTCTACCTAACACCATGCAAAAAAGTCAGATCAAAATGTATTAAAGACCTCAACATCAGACCAGAATCCATAAGGTACATTGAAAAAATGTTGGTAAAACCCTCTATGACATGGAAGCTAAAGATATCTTCAAAGATGAAATACCACTGACCAAGCAAGTGGAAACACAGATAAGCAAATGGGACTATCTTAAACTCAGAAGCCTCTACTTCTCAAAAGAAACAGTGACCAGAATACAAAAGACAGTCTACAGAACGGGAAAGGATATTCACCCAATACTCTTCTAATAAGGGCTTAATATCAAGGATATACAAGGCACTGGTTGAATTGTACAAGAAGAAAATATCAAATTCAATCAGAAAATGGGGCAAGGAAATGAACAGAAACTTTCTCAAAGAAGAAACCCGAATGGCCAAAAGGCATATGAAAAAGTGTTCTCTTCATCACTAATCATCAGGGAGATGCAGATCAAAACAACAAGATATAATCTCACATCATGGAGACTGACACACATCCAAAAGAACAAAAGCAACTGGTGTTGGCATGGATGTGGGGAGAAGAGGACTCTCCTTCACTGCTGGTGAGAATGTTGACTGGTCCAACCTTTTTGGAAAACAATATGGACATATCTCAATAAACTAGAAATTGCACTCCCATTTGACCCAGCAATACCATTTCTGGGAATATATCTTGGAGATGCAAAGAAATACAGTAGAAATGACATCTGCACTTGTTTATTGCAGCAGTATTTACAATAGCCAAATTTGGAAAAAAACTGAGTGCCCGAGAACAGATGACTGGTTAAAGAAACTTTGGTACATCTACACAATGGAATACTATACAGTTGTTAGAAAAGATGAAGTCATAAAATGTGCATATAAGTGGATATACATAGAGAGTATCATGGTAAGTGAAATGAGTCAGAAAGAGAGGCTCAGACATAGAAGGACTGCACTTATTTGTGGAATATAAAATAACATGATAGGAGACTGACACCCAAGGACAGTAGACACCAGGGTCAGAAATATTGCCCCATAGTTGGAAGACTGTATTATGAGCTGGGGAAAAAGGCAGCTGGGATAGAGAAGAGAGTACTTAGTAAATAATGCTTGGAGGGCTTTCTTGGGATGGGAGATCAATGCTGAAAGTAGACTATGGAGCAAATATGATGACCATTTAGTACCTGTATTGCAAACCATAACACACAAAAGGAAAGAGACATAAAAGATAATGTGCCTGCCACTGAGGCATGTGGGAGGATATGGGGTGGGAATGGCAGGTGGGATACTGGGAACATTGGTGGCGGAGAATGGGCACTGGTGCAAAGATGGGTACTCGATCATTGTATGACTGAAACATAATCATGAAAGTTTGTAAGTCTGTAACTGTATCTCATAGTGATTCATTTAAAAATAGTAAATAAATACTTAGGTTCAGAGAGATGCAATCCTCTATATCCATAGAAGAAAAAGAGAGAATACTAAAGTCTCTATCACATTTCCAACAACAAAATAGTCATTTATCAAAGAACCAATCTATCTGAACATTTGGCTTGTACAGATGTTTATAAAGCATTTTAAATATGTGCATGGTATTTTAACCTAGATGGATCCAAGTAGTTCAAATGGCCAAGAATCCACACATAAATAAAGCTCACACTTTATTCGGAATCTTTTATTTAAAATCAGGGTAGCTGACTTAGTTATTTATATTGCTATTTTCCATATTACTGGTTTTTCTTCTTCATTATTTAAATGTTGATTGATTTCTCACTGTTTGCTATGAGACTATAATTAAAGTATTATCCCTTTCTTCAAGGAGCTTACAATAATCTTTGAACATCAATTAGGCCCACAAATAAACATCTTCTCAAAACCACATATCCCAGAGGAATCATATTCAGCTTCAACGATGCACAAATTGACTTTTTGATAGCAGGTTTTAACATTTTTAGTTTGACACAAATTATATTTTCCACATTTAAAGCACATGAATATATCATCTAAGATGAATATTTACTGATACATTAGAGAATATTTAGAGATCTTGAATGAAAAGACAAGTTTTTAGCAAAGTTCATAGGCACCTTTGCATTCCAAAGCCTTGAACAGGAAGGATAGTTTTATAGTTGTAGCGAAATTGCATAACATAATCCTACTGATACTTAATGTAGTATCTAAAGTGAATGTGTGCTTTTTGATTAGCTAACAAGAATCCTGTCTTCTTTGTAAATCATAAATATAAAATATCAGGTGTCTTAATGAGTTCTATACAAATCAATCAATTGTCCCCAGTTTATTGTTGAATGAAACTTTACCTAAACCATATGTCCTTTGACTCACTTTGGATTGTGCTTTCATTTTTGTCCTGTTTTGAGTATCTTTTGAATACCTACTGTGGAACAGGTACTTTTATCAATATCCAATATACAATGGGAACACAATTTCTATCTCTTTGGAAGTTTGTCTATTTTGTTTACAAGCAGTACACAGTTACACTAAAATTTATAAAGGATGTTTCAGGAGGCTGGAGCAGTTTAACTTCTCTTTCTGTGGAGGACACAATTCTACAATCTTCACCAAATATGTCTATAATTGACTGGTACTCTAATGAATTAATATTTTCTCACCTTTCCTTTGAAGACACTGTCCTCCCTGACCCTTCCACCAATCCCACTCCAGTGTGTAATTCAGTCTACTTACATAACTTCCATGACTATCCCTTGCCCACACAAAATTTGTGTCAATGCGATCTCTATAAGGATAACTATAAAATTCTTCAAAGAAATGGATCAAGCACTCCTGAAATTCATATGGAACAACAAACATACACATATAGCTAAAGCAATTCTTGAGAAAAAGATGATGGGAGGCATCACCCTTCCCAACACCAAACTCTACTACAAAGCAGTAACAACTAAAACAGAATGGTACTGGAACAAAGGCAGAGCCACAGACCAATGGAACAGGGTGGAATATCCTGACACACAACCCCAAATGTACGAACATCTAATCTTTGATAAGGGAGCAAGGAATGTGAAGTAGAACAAACAAAGCCTCTTTAACAAATGGTGCTGTGGTAACTGGACAACCACATGCAAAAAAATGGGCTTAGACCTAGACCTAATGCCATGCACAAAAATTGGATCAAAATGGATTAAAGACCTCAACATCAAACCAGAATCTATAAAGCACATTGAAGACAAGGTCGGCAGAACCCTCCATGATATTGAGGTTACGGTATCTTCAAAGATGACACTCCACTGACCAACCAAGTGGAAACAGAGATAAACAAATGGGACTATATTAAACTAAGAAGCTTCTGTGCAGCAAAAGATACAGTGACCAAAATATAAAGACAATCTACATAATGGGAAAGAATATTCACCCAATACCCATCTGATAAGGGGTTGATATCAAGGATATACAAGGCACTGGTTGGAATCTGCAAGAAGAAAACATTCAACTGAATCCTAGAAAATAGGATAAACAAATGAACAAAAACTTTCTCAAGGAATAAATATGAATGACGAAAAGGCACATGAAAAAAATGCTCTTCATCACTAATCATCGGAGAGATGCAGATCAAAACAACTATGAGATACCACCTCACACCACAGAGACTGGCACACATCTAAAAGAACAAAAGCAACCACTGTTGGCGTGGATGTGGGGAGAAAAGGACTCTCCTACAGTGCTGGTGGGAATACCGACTGTTTCAGCCCTTTTGGAAAACAGTATGGACACTTCTAAAAAAAATTAGAAATTGAGCTCCCATTTGACCTAGCAATACTACTTCTGGGAATATATCTCAGAGTCAAAAAAGTATAGTTGAAATGACATCTGCATTCGAATGTTCATTGCAGCACTGTTTACATTAGCCAAAATGTGGAAAAACCCAAGTGCCTGAGAACAGTAAAGAAACTTTGGTACATCTACACAAAGGAATAATATGCAGCTGTTAGAAAAGATGAAACCATGAGCTTTGTATATAAGTGGATCAACATAAAAAGTATCATGCTAATTGGAATGAGTCAAAAAGAGAGTGACAAACATAGAAATATTGCACTCATACATAGAATATAAAGTAACAGAATGGGAGACTAGCACCCAAGAATAGTAGAGATAAGTACCAGGAGGTTGGCTCTACGGCTTAGAAGCCAGCCTCACATGCTGGAGGAAAAGGCAGCTCAGACAGAGAAGGGAATACCAGGTAAAGTGTGACTCGAGGACCCTCTGGGGATGGGAGATACACTCAGAAAGTGGACTTTAGATCAAACACAATGGCCACTCAATACCTCCGTTGCAAACCACAACACCCAAAAGGAGAGAACAAAAGGGAATGCCCTGCCACAAGGCCAGGTGGGGTTGGGGGATGGGGTGGGGGGTTGGGAGGGATAATGGGATCATTGGTGGTGGAGAATGGGCATTGGTGGAGGGATGGGTACTCGAGCATTTTATGACTGAAACACAAGCACAAAAATTTGTAAGTCTGTAAAAAAATCCTAAGACACTATAAACAAGTTCTAAGAAATAATAGACATGTACAGTGAAGGAACAGTTTACAAAATCAACACACAGAAATTCATGGCTTTTCTATATGCAAATAATAAAACAGAATAGAAAGAAAATTGTAAAGAATTCTCACTCAGTTATCCCCCAGAAAGTAAAAATCCATAACATGACTTTACATGATTTTATTACTCCAGTAATGTAACTTTAAATCCCAGCATAATTGTATTGACATGCCCTGTTTTATTTTCTAACTTATAGTGCAGTTTTTTATTTCTTCAAGACAGAAAATAGCATCTAAGACAAGAGATTTAGATGAGATAAGTGCTTTTTACTCTTATGCTGAAAAGAGTTGTTTATAAATTACTTATTTAGTGCATTTTAGAATTATTTTTAAATTTCATTAAAGCACCATAATTTGGACTGGAGCGATAGCACAGTGGGTAGGGAATTTGCCTTACATGCAGCTGACCCAGGTTGGATTCTTCCATCACTCTAGCAGAGCCTGGCAAGTATCCTGCTCACACGGCAGAGCCTGGCAAGCTACCCGTGGCATATTCAGTACGCCAAAAGCAGTAACAACAAGTCTCACAATGGAGACATTACTAGTGCCTGCTCAAGCAAATTGATGAACAATGGGACAACAATGCTTCAGTGCAGTGATGCCACAATTTACAAAATTATTCATAATTGAGATTTTAGACACATAGTGTTCCAGTACCAGTCCTATCACCAGTGTCAACTTCCCTCAATCACTGTTCCTGTGCTTCCTTCTACTTCCCCAGCCCTCAGTCAATGCAATTTTTTGAAAACAAAATATTATCTGAATAAGTAGATATGAGCCCAAATTTACCATACTATATTTCACAGAATACTTGCAAAACAAATGAACTTTGAGAGCTGGTTCATGGGAGATATTTAGGCACATTTCTTAATGGTTATAATCTCATTTTAGAAGAAAGTTTTATGATAGAATTTAAAACTGTTAAAAGTAAAAAAGTACACTGTTAAAAGTAAAAAAAAAAACAGAAAAAGTAGATTCAATGTCCTATCTCAGTTAAATCCTATTTAAATAGTGTCAACTCGCCTCCACCAGTGTGCCTATATTTCTGCTCCACACCAACTCTCATCCCATTCCCACCTATCAGCTTGACAGATACATTATAAAATTCTGGTGGTTGCAGCTTAGATCTCGTGTTTGCAGTTTATTGAGCCTATGTTTTGGACATATGGCTCTACTACTCCTGAAATTTTCTTTGATTTTTTTCACTGCTACTATTTACAATTTTATAATACTCTTAGTGGTAGTAGTGGTAGGGTTTTATTGTGTTTTAGAGTTTAATTATAATAAATTCAAATATTTTATTTTGCTAATATAGTGTTTAGGGAATTACATATTTATGTTAATGTAAGAGTATGTGTTCTATAGGTGTTCTTATCAAATGCATAAAAGTGAGCAAGCAAGAATAGAGTTGACATATGATCCATCAATTCCAATCCTTGTGTTTAAGCCCAAAGCACAAAACCTTTTATACAAAAGGTCATAAGTGCACCATTACTCATTGCAGCTCATAGCATAGTAACTAGAATACAGAACCCACCCAGGTGTCCAATGACATACAGTTAAGTGGGTAATGAAGATGTGGCAAATAAACACAATGGGATACTATGCAGCTGCAAGGAGTGGTTAAATAATGCAGTTTCTGCAACTTAGATGGAACTATAGTATATTATGTATTGAACAGTAAGTCAGAAGAAGTACAAATACCAGATAATCTTGCTTATTTGTAATATATAGAAAAGCAGGAGAGGTGAATTCAGGGTGTCAACATGGGGATACCTAGATTATCCAGGACTCCAGATTATAGAAATGGAAAGGACCAGAGCCAGAAGTGACAGACAACAGGTACTATGTGATTGTACAAGTACACTTGCCATTCTTGATTTGATTCCTAGCACCACAAATAGTTCCTGAAGCCCTGCTAGGAGTGAGCACTGATTGCAGAGCCAAGAATGATGTATGAGCACTGCCTGGTGTGGCACAGAAACAAAAGCAAAACAAAATGTGAAAGGGCAGAAAAGGGCCAGATCGATAGTACTGCAAGTAGGGAGTTTGCCTGGCAGGTGGCAGATCGGGGTTCAATCCCTGGCATCCCATATGGTCCCCCAAGCACCACCAGGTGTAATTCCTGAGTGCAGAGCCAGGAATAACTCCTGAATATCGCTGGATGTGACCCAAAAGGAAAAGAAAGAAAGAAAGAAAGAAAGAAAGAAAGAAAGAAAGAAAGAAAGAAAGAAAGAAAGAAAGAAAGAAAGAAAGAAAGAAAGAAAGAAAGAAAGAAAGAAAGAAAGAAAGAAAGAAAGAAAGAAAGAAAGAAAGAAAGAAAGAAAGAAAGGGCAGGGAAGGAAAGAAATTGAGGCCGAAAGTATGAAAAGGCAAAAAGGAGGTAAAGGGAGGGTGCCCCTAGCACATAAGTGGTGTAGAGGTGATATGTATATGTCAAAAAGCAACACAGAGCCAAAAAAAGCAAGCAGAAAACCTAAGCTGCAATAGCTAAATTTAATCAAGTGCCTGTCAGACTAGAAGACTGAGGGATGGGGAAAACTTGGGATATTGGTAACACTGGTGGTAGGATTAGTGTTGGAATATTATATGCCTGAAACTCTGTTATTAAGAAATCTACACATCATAATGCTTCAAAGTAAAAAAAATGTTAAGAATTTAATGGAAAACTAATTATTAAATGCTTCATTGGCAGTAGGTCTGTCTTGTCTGGGGGGAAACTCCAACAACAATAGTAAGTTTTGTGTTGAAATATGGAATGTAATCAAGGTAAAGAGAAAATGAAGTGAAATTTATCAGTTACACAGGCGGGGGCAGGGAGCGGGGGGTGGGAAGTATACTGTTTGTGGTGGTGGAATATGGGCACTGGAGAAGGGATGGGTGTTTGAATATTGTATAACTGAGAAATAAGCCTGAGAACTTTGTAACTTTCCACATGGTCATTCAATAAAATAAATTAAATAAAAAGAATTTAACAAAGAATTTCACTCTATGGTTATGAGTTAGGTCTCAAGTGGGGTCACTTAGCAACATATGTGGATGACAAATCATTCCATATTACCTATACACAACATTTATTTGCCATTTGTATATCAATAAAGTTAGAAATGAAATGTGATTAAATCAAAAATATTAAAATAGTAAGGAAATTTTAGCTACTATTATTTAAAAACAAGTATTTTTACTTAATACATTTATTATCCACTGTTACCAAGTCTCTTATAAGAGTTTATTTACAGTTACTCTCTCTCTCTCTCTCTCTCTCACTCACTCTCTCTCTCTCCTTGTCCCTTCTCTACCCTAAATGCCCTGTTCCACCAGCCCTCATGGCAAGAATCCAACATTGGACCGGTCCTGGCCCTTGGTTTTAGTCTTTGGAAATTAATCTCATTCTATGTCTTATTTATATCTCACGAATAAGTGCAGTCATTCTATGTCCTTGGGAATTAGTCTCATACTATGTCTTATCTATGTCCCACAAATCAGTGCAGTCATTCTATGTCTGTCCCTTTTCTTCTGACTCTTTTTACTCAGCATAGTATTCTCCATGGACGTCCACTTATAGGCAAATACGGAAACTCAATTAATAACATGCTTGTTATTTGACACTTGCTTTTTATTTTGAACTTAACCTTAAATATTTTGTAGTGATTTGAATATGCAATACATACCTAAAAAAATCTTTGTAATCTAACTTTTATAGGAACTATCAGAACTGGAGAGAGAGCACAGTGGGTAGGGCGTTTGCCTTGCATGCAGCCGACCAGGGTTCGATTCCCAGCATGCTATATGGTCCCCTGAGCACCACCAGGGGTAATTCCTGAGTACAAAGCCAGAAGTCACCCCTGTGCATGGCCAGGTGTGACCCAAAAAGAAAAAAAAGAACTATCAATACTCTGTTATCAAATAACATCTATTTCAAAAACTTAGGAAGAAATTCTATTCTACCCTGTGGTAAATAAATCATATATTTAAAAAAAAACTATTCCATGTCATGTATGAGTTTCTATTTCCATGTTTGGCAATTACTGAATCAATAAAAATAATAAATGCTTACTGTAATATGTTTTAAGGACTTCTATTATTTTGCCCTGAAATCTAAGGGGGATACATGAACTTTTCTTTCCTTACTATTACCCATTTCTTAATTTCAATAGCTTATTTCAAATTAGGCATGCAGCTGGGCTACAATGAATGATAAGGCTTATAATGATTCATATTAAGCATCTTGATAAATAATATTTAATGATGGATGTGTCCGACTGCAGGCACATGTTTTCCATTCCACCTTTCTTCCTGCACTAACATATGCCTCAGAGACCTGGGTCCTATGCAAACAGGATGAGAATGCTATTAGGGTATCCCAAAGAGGAATCGAAAGAGCTATGCTAGGAATTATCATGTCTCACTCAAGTGAGAGAAGGAATCCGGAGTTCTGCTGTCTCATTTGTCTAGGCATCAAAAATCAGATGGGCCAGTCATGTAATGCGATTCAGAGATGACCGCTGGACTAGAGCTGTTACCGACTGGATTCCACAGGATGTCAGAAGACCTTGTGGCCACCCACCAGCTAGATGGTCAGATTTCTTTGTCAAATCCCTGAATGAAGGATTTGAGGCTCTTCCTGTTCCTGGAGCAAGCAGATATCACTGGCCTGCACTAGCTCTTGACAGGGTCAAATGGAGACATTACTGGCACCCGCTCTAGCAAATTGGGACTACAAGTGATACAAGATGAAATAAATTTAGTTCTTACCTTAGGAACAAATCTTCAGGCTATAAATAAATTCTGTACAAACTAAACTGCAATTAGATGAAATTTTGAAAATAGATTTTGGTATTCACTCAATAATCAACATTTTCATAAAGACGTGAGTGGGTGGGTGTTAAATTCAATTGGTGTGTCTTATTTAATATATAATTATATCATTAATAATTGATATAAATAAATAATGATGGAAAAGAAAACACATTGGTCTGAGACTGTAAGAAATCAATCTTATAGTATTTTTGATGCTACTATAACTCAAAATATTCTGACTAATGTTATCAAGTGTGTGTCTGGAGATACTGCTAAAATGAAGTGAAACTGGTAGCTAGCAAATGCTACGAAATGCTTACAAAAGATAACTTATCTCAATATCACTCTCACTCATTTATTTTCCTCAGTGAAAGCTTTTCTTAAAGAGAATGCAAAGATAAACCTCTGCTAAATTAAGACTCATTTATCCTTTAAGAGTAAAAAATAGTGATTCTTCACTTGGTTGACTAAAAGTGGAAATAAAAGTCTTTTCTACTATTGCATTTAAGCACTGAAAAACAAATGTAGTAAACATAGAAGATATGTAATTGTTCCAGAGTGAAAACTAGTGACATAATAAGTGGAGCTATTATTTTGGAAGGGCAGATAATTAAAATAGCAGGTCCACATCTTACAGGAAGCTCTTTTGGACTAAGGTTTATTAAGTAATAAAAAGGTGAGCATTCTCATCAGCACAAGTATAGACAAATGATGTAGAATTGAGTAATGACACCTAGTATGTTGTGAATAACTCCTATGAGTCAAGTCTCTCTCTCTCCAAATGTGTGTGTATGTGTGTGTATTGCACTCTTTCTAATACCCTGAATTGAAAAACTTCGCCTTCACTTTATGGTGAGAAAATTGAGATTAGTGGATAATGTTTTTTTTCCCTACCACTGATACAAAATTCACAGTGATCTATGTGGTGATTAAACATAGAAATGGTAGAAATAGAGCCCATATTTCTTTTATCAAACCTTTTGCTCTTAGCCGGTATCAAAACAAGTGGTTTCACTAGGTATTCTCTCACAGGCTGAGGTAATATCTGTTAGAAATACCCACCCCCCAAAAAAAGCAACTGAGATTGAGTCAGTGGAAACAATGACTGTACATGGCTTTTACAGATGAGACATTGGTATAGAGAGAAAAAAATAAACCAAAAACACCTCTGAGATTGAGTCATTGAATGTCTATTGAAACAAAACATGATACCTGATTATTTGTCAGTCCAATTTCTCAACTTATTTATCTCAAAGATGTGACTTACCTGAACTGACCATATCATTTTTATTTCAGCAGTACACAATGGCATTACCATACATAATTCATCTTAGTTGGTATGCCAAATCACTATTAAAAAGTAATAATTATAACAAAAATTAAAAAAAACCTTACATCAGTAGGAAAATCACTCAATATTATTTCAGCATTTCAAACACTTCCTGTATTTAAACAGATAAATGGACTGGTGTGCCAATAAAATTGACAAAATGTTGGAGGTTTATGCCAATGCCTTTCTTTGGGACTTTTGAAATAGAAATTCAATGGAAGGTTTGTTTATATTCCTTCTTTGAAATAACGATGAAAAATGATTATTTTCTATTTTTTTCTCTCGAAAACTTTGAAACTGATACTTATACATTTTAAATAAAACCTTAAGCTTTTTACTAAGTACATAATTATTTATTCTCAATTTAAAATATTACCTGCAATTATTTACATTAATGTTAATGTTTCAGGAATATTGCCAGCGCTCCTTCGCTACTTCTAAATTTACGCGGGGAATGGATATTTATTAGAGAACTATCTGGTATAAAGCTTCGAGGCCACTCATGGAATTTTGGAAAACCATGAGAGGCTGGGGATTCAAGGATTCAACCTGGGACTTCCATAAGCAATGCATATCCTCTAGCCATTTGAGCAATATTCAAAACCCAGGGGGGAAATATTTCAAGAGCATATAACAAAATACATATAACTCTATTGATAAAATTGTTGAATGTATATGTATGTCTTTAAGTTTAATTACTATAAGACATTTGCGTATAGATAGAAATTGCAGATCATTATCAAGATCTTTAATTTTGTCTCCACCTTTGATTTGATTACAAAATGTTGAATGTTAAAGTCAGTGATTTATTTTTGCTGCTTCTTGCTAATCTTTATATCCATCTTTTAATAGTTGCTGATTGTTAACCTTTTCTTTAATATTATCAATGATTTAATAATCTTAGATAGAAATGTCTATCCAAATGATTCCTAAAAATGAATGAATCAGTAATGGTTCACTTTAAAAATACATGCATATGAGCTATAAACTCGATTACAAGCACATAGGAATCAAAGTCATGTCAGAGAACATGACAAAGATTTAGTCTTTCATGCCATTTATATTTTAACAGTGTGGAAAATAATAAAATCTGTAACATGAAATTATATACTATTATATATAAGATGAATACTATCGAAAAATATAAAGAGAAAACGCTGTTAATTATGTAGAATATGTATTTTAACAGATTTGGAGACCCCCCCTAAATGTACACAAAATACAATTTTACTGAAGCAAAGTTGGTCTTTTTCCATTTAGATAAATTTAAAATGGAAAGAAAGCTAACCACATAGAACACAGTAGTGAAGTAAGAGGATTGGAGAAAGGAGTGCTCACATTTTTATTCTGTCCAAAATGTAGGGTCAGAATAAGCCTTGCAGAAAGAGAAGATAAGTGGAAGAGGATTTTATCATGTCGTCAGTGCCTCTTGTGCTGTTCCATCTGTTTTTATAGCAGCAAAAGAGCTTGAGGACAAGGAGTTATGATTGCTCTATCTTAATTCTTCTGTGGCCTTTGGGAAATATGGAATTTATAAGAAAAATGTATTTTGTCATTCACACATTCAAAACATTTTCCACACATAAATGTATTCCTCACAGCTCATATCTCCCCCAAATACTGTAATTTACTTTGTTTTTCTTTTCTTAAAAAAAAATATACAGGCCCTGTGTGGAGGAGCCCCCCCAACCCGTGGTCTGAGGCTCTGAAGCCCCCAGCCCCGCCTCTCAGTCACCTCTCCTCCAGCCCTGAACCCCTCCTCTTGCTCAGGTTGTTAGGGGCGTGTCCTCACATCAGGGGGCGTGGTATCAAAAGAGGGCGTGGCCTCCTTCTGGAGCAGTGGCCGCATGCTGCAGTTACTTCTCCGATTCCATGCATTGTGCTTTGGCCACAATCAGTATAATCTATTCTTCTGAAGAATACCCTTGTCATTTTAGTCACTATATGTTAATAGTCAACTATCCTATCCTATCCTATCCTATCCTATCCTAATTTCACAAAAACTGTCAGTGAACACATCAAGCTGCACATAAAGTCCTTTGTAAAAAATCATAGCCCACGTCTTCAATTGAGGCCCCTCTCAAGCTCAGGAGAGTGCCTGACAGTAAAGCCCATAACAACATGAAGAAACAGCGAAAATCCCCACCGCCAGGAGAGAGGGAAGAGAGGATCTCAGAAACCTCAACAGGGACTTCCCAGAAATACAACCTCCTCTCAGATAAAGAATTCAGAGAGGAAATCATGAAGATGGTTCAGGAACTCAAAGCAGCTATGGAACGAATATCCAATAAATTAAGGGAGGATATGGATGCAGCATTGGAACGGTCCACCAAGATAATCCAGGAAGAAATGAGAGCAGAAATTTCAAAGCTACGAACAGAAGTTACACAATTAAAAGAATCAGTAGATGAAATAAAAAAAAAAACTTGGTAGGAGCCCTCAATAGTAGAATGACTACAGCCGAATACAGAATCAGTGAGCTTGAAGACGAGCTGCAGAAAGCATATAGGAAACAACAAATAATGGCAAAAGATCTCAAAATGGCTCTAGAGCGAATTAGAGTCCTGGGGGATGACCTCAAGAGAAACAACATAAGAATCATTGGAGTACCAAAAGCACAGGGAACCAATCCCAATGAAAAAAAAAACACAATTAAAGACATCATTGCTAAGAAATTCCCAGAACTAGAGAATGCGGGCATCCAGATCCAAGGAGTCTGAAGGGTGTCAGCTAAAAGGGACCCAAATAAAAAATCCCCAAGTTATGTCATAGTCAGAATGATGGATGCCGTGGATAGAGACACAATACTGCAAGCAGCAAGATCAAAGAAGGAAATCATATACAAAGGCGCACCCCTTAGATTCACAGCAGACCTATCAGAAGAAACCTTCCAAGCCCAAAGACAATGGTGGGACATAGTGAAATATTTAATGAAATGAAGGCCTCACCAAAAATACTTTACCCGCCTAAACTCTCAGTTAAACTTGAAGGAAACATACACTATTTCACGGAGAAGCAACAGCTCAGGAACTTCATAAACTCAAGACCAAACTTAAAAGAAGCAGTAAAAGGGCTACTATAAGACAAGGAAAAAACCTACAAGAACAACAAACCCTACAGAAAGATGGCACAAAAATCCCATGACAATAATTTCTCTTAATCTTAACGGTCTAAATGCACTAATCAAGAGGCACAGAGTGGCAAAATGGATTCAAAAACTAAATCCAACTTTCTACTGCCTACAAGAAACACATCTGAACAGTCAGAACAAACACAGACTCAAAATCAAAGGATGGAAAACAATCCTGCAAGCAAACAACTCCCACAAAAAAGCCGGGGTGGTCATACTAGTATCTGACAAGATAGATTTCAGGCTGAAAAATATCAGAAGGGACAGCAAAGGTCATTTTCTTTTTATCAAAGGATATGTACAACAGGAAGAAATCATACTCTTAAATGCATACGCACCTAATGAACGACCAGCTAAATACTTAAAAGAACTGCTAACAGAATTTAAGGGGGACATACTTAGCACCATGATAGTAGTTGGAGACTTCAACACTGCCCTATCACTTCTGGAAAGATCGACAAGAACAGCACTCAGCAAGGACACAATGGCTCTGAAGGAAGAAATGAAGGAGACAGGGCTAATAGACCTATACAGGGCTATACACCCCCAAAAGAAAGAATACACATTCTTTTCCAGTGCACTGGGACCATTTTCCAAAATAGACCACGTTCTGGGTCACAAATTATACCTTAATAGAATTGGGAAGATAGAAATTGTATCAACTATCTTTTCAGACCATGATGCGCTGAAGATCGAAGTTAATCACACACAGACTCAGACAGTAAAATCAAACACCTAAAAATTAAACAACTCACTGTTGAACAATGAGTGGGTCAGGAAAGAAATAAAGGAAGAAATAAAAAATACCTCAAAACAAATGAAAATGAAGACACAAGCTACCAGAATCTATGGGGTGCAGCTAAAGCTATGTTAAGGGGAAAATTTATAGCTCTGCAAGCTTTTCTCAGGAAGGAAGAAAGGGCCTATATAGATAGCTTGACTTCGCAGCTCAAGATCTTAGGAGAGGACCAGCAAAAGGAACCCAAGCCAGATCGAAGGAAATAAATAATAAAACTTAGAGTAGAAATTAATCATATGGAAACCTGAAAAACAATCCAAAAGATCAATGAAACAAAGAGCTCGTTCTTCGAGAAAATAAATAAAATTGATAAACCGCTAGCAAAACTCACAAAGAAAGAGAGAGAGAGAACCCTAATAAACCAAATCAGAAATGAAAAGGGGGACATCACAAAAGAAACCAAGGAGATTCAAAAGATCATCAGAGAATACTTTGAAAGTCTGTATGCCACAAAACAAGAGAACCTAAAAGAAATGGACAAATTCCTTGATTCCTGCAATATCCCAAGACTAAAACAAGAAGACTTGGAATAAATGAATAGGCCCATAAATATCAAGGAAATAGAAACTGTAATCAAAAGTATCCCCAAAAACAAAAGCCCAGGTCCAGACGGATTCACTGGCAAATTCTTCCAAACATTCAAAGAAGACTTGTTGCCAGTTCTCTTCAATATTTTCCAGAAAATTGAAAAGACAGGAACCCTCCCGAACAGTTTCTATGGGCACATATCTCCTTAATACCAAAAGCAAACAAAGATACCACTAATAAAGAAATCTATAGACCAATATCTCTGATCAACACCGATGTGAAGATCCTCAGCAAAATATTAGCAAATAGAATCCATTTGTATGTACAAATGGCTAAAAGGTACATGAAAAAATGCTCTGCATCACTAATCACCAGGGAGATGCAGATCAAAACCACCATTAGATACCACCTTACACCACAGAGAATGGCACACATCCAAAAGAACAAAAGCAACTGCTGTTGGAGGGGATGTGGGAAGAATGGGACCCTTCTACACTGCTGGTGGGAATGCTGAATGGTCCATCCCCTTTGGAAAAAATATGGACACTTCTCAAAAAATTAGAAATTTATCTTCCATTTGATCCAGCAATATCACTTCTTAGAATATATCCCAGAGAAACAAAAAAAGTATAGTCAAAATGACATCTGCACTTATATATTTATTGTGGCACTGTTTACAATAGCCAGAATCTGGAAAAAACCCGAGTGCCCGAGAACAGATGACTGGTTAAAGAAACTATCGTACATCTATACAATGGAACACTACGCAGCTGTTTTAAAAGATGAAGTCATGAACTTTCCATATACGTGGATCAACATGGAAAGTATCATGTTTAGCGAAATGAGCCAGAAAGAGAGGGATAGACATAGAAAGATTGCACTCATCTGTGGAATATAAAATAACAGAGTAGGAGACTAATACCCAAGAATAGTAGTATAAATATCAGGAGGTTGGCTCCACAGCTTGGAAGCTGGCCTCACACGCTGGGGGAAAGCCATCCCAGATAGAGAAGGGAACATCAAGTAAAATGTGATTGGAGATCCCGCGCAGGGAGGGATATGCGTGCTGAAAGTAGACTAGAGACTGAACATGATGGCCACTCAGTACCCCTACTGCAAACCACAACACCCAAAAGGAGAGAGAGAGAACAAACTGGAGTGCCCTGTCACAGAGGCAGGGTGGGGTGGGGGGATGGGACTGGGGTTGGGAGGGATACTGGTTCATTGGTGGTGGAGAATGAACACTGGTTGAGGGATGGGCTCTCGAACATTGCATGAGGGAAAAACAAGCACGAAAATGTGTGAATCTGTAATTGTACTCTCACTGTTACTCACTAATTTAAAAATAATATATATATATATTTAAATTTAGTTTTAGTGGGGGGTCAGCTCTGGTGGTACACAGGGCTTGTGGCTTCTCATTCAGAGATCACTCCTTACCTGTGGAACCCTGTGTGGTGTTGGATTTCCAACCTAGGTTGATGTCATGTTCAATGGCTTCGCCAGCTGTACTATTGCTCTAGCCCTGTTTCCTCTGTTTTGAATGTACTAAAGGTAACTTGTTTTGTTAATTCAATATGTTCAGGAAAAATCCTAGAGATGGAAAAGTAACTAAGAGACTACAAGTTCGGGACCTCCAGTTCCACACCCACCATCTCTTCTCATAAGCTTTCCTCCAGGGATGGGAGAATGCCTGGAAGTTAAGTCAATCACCAATTTACTAATTAATTATTTAATCAATTGTGCTTATATAAAGTGTCTATTAGCACCTCCTCCCCAAAGAATGAAGGTCAAAGAACTTTTATATTAGTAACATGTGAAAATATAGAAAACATAATATGTTTAGAGGTAGGTTTAACGCTTGTGCTCTTCCCCATAGCATGACCTATAATTTTTTTTTTGTTTGGCCATTTCCTAGTCATATCCATTATAAGTAAAGTAATGCTCCAGTTAAGAGGTAGGTTTCTTGAGTTCTGTGAGCTATTATAAGTAATAAGTGAAATCCAAGGAGGGTTTTCTAAAAACTTCTTATTTGTAGTCAGTTGTGCTGGTCAGAAAAATGATCAAAATACAAACTTATATTTGACATGTCAGGTTGCACGGGATGGGTCATTGGAAAATTCAGTTTTTTCAGAAGCACTAGTAGCAATCTGGAATTTCAGCTGGCAGTTGAGTAATATGGTCTTATGAAACGGAGTTCACTTCATTTTCAATTTTTGTAGAATATGATCAGAGTGGTAGGGTAAAAAATTGAATTAGATAATTGAATTCTTTGATACTTGCTGGTGTGATGTACTTATACACACACATACACATATAAGCATATGTGTGTATATATGTACACACATAAGCATACATTATGCACCCTTCTGTGTTTGTATATATATATATACATATATATGAGAAATATATACACACATACTACTAGGGTCCAGTTATATACCAAAGTTTCCTCCCCTCACATTAATAGGGTCCAGAAACCTTCCAGGGATATCTGCAGCTTCTTTGATCTCATAGCATTAAAAAGAGGGAGAAGGGAGGGAAGAGGTTTCTTCTTTTTAAAAAAATATGAGTAATATAGTCATTCTTCCATGCTAATGAAAATCATACCATAAAAATGAAAGTTATTTTATATTTTAAAAAATACGATACATTCTAGCAGAAATTAGGGGAGTCTGGGGTCACCCCTGGAGCTATTTGATCCAGAGGAGCAAGCCTGGCAGAGGAGTGCTCCACTGCTGATGCAGTTCTGCTCTCCCAGGGGTCATCAGGAGCCTTGCGGTCACAGCCAGCAGTGCTAATATTGATGATGTCGGTAGAGATGAGGATGTGGTTCCAAAGAATCAATCCCAGGCCATTGTACATGTCTGTCAGTATTTTATCACTTAAACTACCTACAGTAAGTTATTGATGATTTAATAAGCAATCCAAAGTGTTGTCATAAAGTTTAGAAAGAAATGATAGTAGATTGCTTTTGAACTATGATTTTTATTAAATGATTTTCATTAAAATATGCTCACTCAATGCTTAATTTCCCCACCTCCCCTTCTTCTTCCCTCTCTGTCTCCCTTTGATTCCTCTCTTAATCTGTAATAACATATGAGTACATACTATAAGGCAGGGCTTTTCTAGGGTCGAGTATGTAAAAGACCTACTTTGACATTTTCTTAAGGTGCTTGAAGTTCTTTAGGAAAAAGAGCCATTGTTACAAACAAGTGAAATAAGTGATTTGTGATCTAAAAACCAGAGGAGGGAAAGCAAGTCCATTCAGAGTCCAAGGACTATAGAATTTCTTTCTCGAGGACATTACTTTTTAAACAATAATATTTAACACTAGATGGGAATTACTATTGATCATCTATCAAATCCGATTTCTTTCTGCAGTGTTTCAGAATAAATGGGACATAGCTAATATTGGTTTTGCTTCAAAGCATCTGCTGATCTCCCGTTGTAATTTGTATCCAAACTTAATGAGGTGATCTGATTTGAATGACCTCGGTTTGCAAAAGGCTAATTTATCATCTTCCTGTGCAGCCTAGACTCTAATGCCCCACTCTCAGGATATAAAAGGGGAATATTTCAGACATAGCATTTTCAGTTAAGGCATCAAATCATAACCGGACAATTCCCAGAGAAGTCAGCCACAAGACTGCATCAAGAGTCAATTAAAGAAAGCCTTCAAACCCCTGGTGTTTACAGAAAACTTCCTAAACAGCACTTCTGTGGATGGGGATGATCTAAATGAATATTGTTTCACACCCAATTTGTTGTGCATAGTTTATCCTGCTTTCCATGCCAATTAGATTCCAAAACTGCTTTGTGTGCAGCCTGGGAAAGGTATCATCAAACTAAGGACAGGCTTGATTGTACCGAATAGTAATTGGAGCTTTGCCCCTTATCTGGCTTCATCATAGATAGGTATATTTCTAAAAACCTGTATTTGAATAGACCTTTATTTTTAGAGTTAGATTGGACATGTGCTTTATTATTCTCAACCAGAAAATACATGGTTTCAAAGAGCAGTAAGTTTAGCAAGAGATTTTTTTCAAAACTAATTTCATATGAAGGACAAATGAATAATAAGGACAACTTTGATGAGCTCAATGACTTGTGATTATTGCATAAATCCTGACCACTGGATATTTTTCAGTCATTACTTGTAAAGATATGATCAGGAAATTATCAAATAGGAGCATAATTGCACTTAGGTCAAATGGTAGTCAATAATATAGTCTAGGTGATACCTTAACTGAAATAACTAGGTAGTTCTAGGTACTTTCCTAGACATATTCTATTTAATAGAAATCGGGTAGGTTTGGAAAAAGCTATTTTTATTCATTGGGTTCAGTGGTCTTAACTGCTTTCCCCAGTATCTGCTACAATGTTGAATAATTCACTCCTCACTCCTTACTATTCAACATTGTAGGAGATACTGGGAAAAGCAGTTAAGGTACAATCTTTGGGTAAAAACATTTATTGTGTCATCTGTAATTATAATATTAACATTTGTTTTACATAATTGTCCATAAGTTTAGGGAAATTTTCTATTTCAGATTTGATGAGAATTGCTTTTAAAAAGTATATGTTGCAAAATTTCAAATTCTAATAATTGTATCTGGTAAAATGACTATGTTTTTTCTGCCTTTCTCTATTTAACTAAAAATGATATTAGTTAGTTTCCAATTAATATACAAAAATTGTATTGCTGTAGTAAGCAACACATGGTTGTGGTGTATAATCATTTCTAGAAATTATTCATTTGTACAAATATTGTACAAATTATATTTATTTTCTCTGTGTTGCTAGTGATTATACACACAATGCTAGATAACTTTATTGAACAATATTTATATTCTTTCTAAAGAGGTATCAGAAATTTAGGGATAATCTAAGCTCTTTCTGATACTTTGTTTATGTTTTGGGGCCACAGCTAATGAAACACAGGGGTTGTTTCTAGCTTTGCACTCAGGAATTACTCCTGGCAGTGCTCAGGGAATCATATGGGAGGCTGGGGATCAAACCTGGGCCTTCCACATAATAGTGAGCACTTTAACCACTGTACTATAACTCCATCCCCTCTTCCTAATACTTTTTGTAGATATTCTTTTCACCCTAGCTATTCAGTTATTACACTCCTTAAGATATTCAGATATTCAGGTCCTATTTTTTTGGGGGGGGGTTCACACTCAATAGAGATTAAAGTTACTACTGGCTCTATTCATAGGGATTATTCATGGATGGTGCTCAGGGAAACATAGCGTGCCCTAAGATTGAACCTAAGTTGACTGCATACAAGACAAGCATCTTTCCATGTTATCTCTCCAGCCACAGGTGTCTGTCTGCTTACTGTGGAGTTTAAAAGTGTTTGCCAGTCTCACTCTCTATCCTCCCAATTTCCCAATTAGGACAGGAAGCTAAAATGAGTGGAATGGAAATATTTCCTCTCTACCAAGGTCAGACTCAACAAAAAAACATCACTTATATTTTAATAAATAGTATTGAGGGCATGCTTTATTGAGGATAAAATGACTAAAGTATTTAAAAATAATGATTCCCCCAACCGCGCCCTTCACAAGTTTTGTTTAAAACATGAGAAGGGTTTCTCTGATATTTTCATTATAAGAACCTGGTCTATCTCCTGAAGGTAAAATGCACAAATGTATGGGAATTAAGCTATGGGCAATTCCTCACAAAATTTTAACTTCAAAATTTGTCTACACTCAAGTTTAAGAAATTCATTTCTTAGTATTAGGTTATCATAATTGCTTGTTTTGTTTTGTTTTCACCCTGGCTTAGGTTTCTGCAAAGGTTTTGACTTATAACATGCATATCCAGTTTTGTGTGTGTGTATGTGTGTGTGTGTGTGTGTGTGTGTGTGTGTAAGCATGAGAACAGTCACATGTGTGTATGGGGGATGGGAGGCTCATGGATGCTTTTTTTTTCTTTCTTTTTTTTTTTTTTTTGCTTTTTGGGTCACACCCATCGATGCACAGGGGTTATTCCTAGCTCATGCTCTCAGGAATTACTCCTGGCGGTGCTCGAGGAACCATATGGGAAGCTGGGAATCGATCCCGGGTTGGCAGCGTGCAAGGCAAATGCCCTACCCACTGTGCTATCTCTCTAGCCCCTCATGTATGCTTTTCTCTATGAACTTACTTCACTGATGGCGAGTTGAACTGCTTGCTACCTTTTCCCACGGAAGGATTGTTTAGGCTATAAAACCAGTTACCACACATTCATTCATTTTCAGCATCCAAATTTTATTTCTTCATTATTTCTAGTTTTTATTGAGGAATTGTTATTTACTGTTAATGGTAGTTTTATGCATACATTATTTTAACACCACATCCACGACCAGGGTCCTAAATCCACATTGTTTTAATATTGTTATCTTATGTTTTCTCCAGTTCGCTAAGTTCATTTTAAAAACTATTTTTTGTAAGTATATCTAAGGTTTAAAAGGAAAATATACCATTTGCTATGATTCCTTAATTCATTTACTAGTAAAGGAATATTATGATTCATTTTCTATGACTTTTATAGTATATCTAGAGTAGAAATATTACAGTTGTTCACAATTTTCTTATTTTTTTCTTGTGTCTGGGAGAAAATTATGAATTCTTTAATAATGCCTTTTTTCATGTTTAAAAATAACAATAAAACCCATTTTACTAAAAACTTTAAGGAACCAAATACCAAAAGCGTCATGCAAAGTTCTTACCAAGGAAAACAAAGCTATGGAGGTACAAATTGAACTAAAATATTTTTTATATCATATGGTTAAACTTTATAAGATGGACTTTAACAATGTTTCTTTAATTAATCTTTTTTTTTTCTTTTTGGGTCACACCTGGCGATGCACAAGGGTTACTTCTGGCTCTGCACTCAGGAATTACTCCTGGCGGTGCTCAGGGGACCATATGGGATGCTGGGATTTGAACCCGGGTCGGCCGCGTGCAAGGCAAACCCCCTACCCGCTGTGCTATCATCCAGCCCCCTTTTCTTTTTTAAGAATTTCTCTGATGATGAAGAAATCATATGATATCTCCTATGACTTCACCTCTCTTCCTCTGTTTGTGTTAGATGTCTATATTTTTTAGGACTGCATATACTTTTACATTATAGATATATGGACAAATATATTAATTTATTTATAGATAAATTTATTGATAGATTGGTAGATATATTGATATATAGGTAGGAAGACAGACAAGTAGATTTATATATCTAAATTTAGAACAAATTAAAAAACCTATAACTGAGATCCTTCATTTTTGATGAACATGAGGCACAGTCTGATAATTTTTATTTTAGAATATAAAATTAAGAAGAGGGAGTAGGTATAACTCATTTGGATTAAGGACCTCAATATTAGATCTGAATCCATAAGGCACATGGAGAAAAGTTAGGAGAACACCCCATGACATTGAAAATAGAGGCATCTTTAAAGATGAAACACCACTGATCAAGCAAGTGGAAGCAAAGATAACAAGTGGGGCTACATCAAACTTTTGAGATGCATTTGCATCGCAAAAGAAGCTTCTGCAACTCAAAAGACACAGTGATCAATATACAGAGACAACCCACAGAATGGGCAAAATTATTTACCCATCATATAAGGGGTTAATATTCAAGACATATAAGGCACTAGTAGAACTTTACAATAATTAAACATCCAAAAGCACCAAAAAATGGAGGAAGAAAAAATGAACATAAATTTCCTCGACAAAGATATTCAAATGGTCAAAAGGCAAATGGGAAAAATGCTCTTTACAACTAATCATCAGGGAGATGCAAATCAAAACAACAATGTATCATGTTATACCATGAGACCGGCACACATCAAAAAAAGAATGACCAGTGCTGGCATGGATGCTGGGAGAAAAGGACACTCATTCATTGCTGATAGAAATGACGACTGGTCTAACCCTTTAGGAAAACAATATGGATGTCCCTCAAAAACAAATAATTGAGTTTCCACTTGGCTCAGCAATGCCATTTCTGGGAATATACCTCACAGGCACAAGAAACACACAGCAGAAATGCCATCTGCACTTCTGTGTTCCTTGTAGCACTATTCACAATAGTCAGAATCTGGAAACAACCCAAGTGCTCCATAACAGAAGACTGGTTAAAAAAAACTATGGTACATCTACATAAAGGAATACCATGCCACTGTTAGGAAAAACAAAGTCATGAATTTGCTTATGAATGGGTGGATGTGGAGAATATCATGCTGAGTAAAATAAGTAAGAATGACAGGGACAGGTATAGAATGACTGCACTAATTTATGGGATATAATAAAAAGGAAACATAGTATGAGACTAAATCCTAAGGACAGTATGAACAAGGGCCAGAAGGATTGGTCCATGCTCGGAAGCCTTCTCAACTACTGGGGAAGAAGGCAGATAGGATAGAGAAAGAACGAATATGGTAATGATGATTGGAAATGATCAATCTGGATAAGAACTTTTACATACTTTTATATATAAAAGTATACTTTTATACACAAAAGTATACTTTCAGATACTTTTTGTGCTGAAAGTAAGTAAATCTGAACTGTAAACCATAATACCCAAAAGGAGGGGGGAGATAGGGAGGGAGGGAGGGAGAGAAAGAGAGAGAGAGAAGAGAGAGAGAGAGAGAGAGAGAGAGAGAGAAGAAACAACTGGGGGCAGTAGACATTAGAACATTGTTAGTGGGGTATGTACAACTGGTGGAGGGATGGGTGTTGGAACATTGTATGACTGAAGCCAGATAATGAACAGTTTTATAAGTGTACCCCATGCTGATTCAATTAAAGAAAAAATAGTGAAGACTACTATATCACTGTATCACTGTCATTCCATTGTTCATTGATTTACTTGAGCGGGCACCAGTAACATCTATTTCTCCCAGCCCTGAGATTTTAGCAGCTTCTCCTTACTCATTTTTCACAACGATTGAAGGCTCTTTCAGAGTCAGGGGAATGAGACCTATCATTTCTGTTTTTGGCATATTTAATATATCACAGGTAGCTTGCCAGTCTCTGCCCATGCAGGCGGGATACTCTTGATAGCTTGCTGAGCTCTCCTGGAGGTGTGTGTGTGTGTATATATATATATGTATATATATATAAAACACATATATTATATATGGCTGGAGCGATAGTACAGCTGTTGGGTGTTCGCCTTTCACGTGGCCACCCCGAGTTCGATTCCTCCGACCCTCTCAGAGAGTCTGGCAAACTACCAAGAATATGGAGCCCGCACGGCAGGGCCTGGCAAGCTACCCATGTGTATTGGATATGCCAAAAACAGTAACAATAAGTCTCTCAATGAGAGACGTTGGTGCCCACTTGAACAAATCGATGCGCAATGGGATGACAGTGACAGTGATATTATATATACATATATATATTTTATAAATATATTTTACTCTATGATTTGTTGTCTACAGTCTGAACTCCAACAATTATGTGGTAATTATGAAAAATGATAGGAAGTGTCTTATAATGTGTCACGTGGCCGCAAGTGAAAGACTACAGTGGGCATAATTACTGATGTGGTTTTTAGATCTTTAAAGGAAGATTGAATGTAGAGTATGCAAAGTAAGGAAATATGAAAACATATAATCTGTATGGTGATAAAAGCAATGATAAAGGGCAAGATTAAGAAAAAATTTGTGATTAGAGAATTTAACGTTTTAAACTTAAAATAATTTTTGGAATATAAAGTTATAATTATGACCATCTTTTTTTTTTTTGCTTTTTTGGGTCACACCCAGCGATGCACAGGGGTTCCTCCTGGCTCTGCACTCAAGAATTACTCCTGGCAGTGCTCGAGGGACCATATGGGATGCTGGGAATCAAACCCAGGTCGGCCACATGCAAGGCAAACGCCCTACCCGCTGTGCTATTGCTCCAGTCCCCTATGACCATCTTTTATTTAAAAAAATATCCACAGTAATTGACTCTAGCAATTACTGTGATAAAGAGCACAGTTGTTTCATTATATACATTGTCATAAGTGGTCTACACTACATATAATGCAAAATTCATCCATTAGACTTCTGCAAAATATCATGAGGTAATATCTAAGCTAATGGTTATTGTATAGTAACACCTGAATTTTCTTGAAGATAAGAATTTTGATATTTGTGTCTTGTGTTAGTCAGGGTTACATTTGGAAAGAGTTGATTATTTCAGATGTGCCTACTCAAATGAGTGTGATGAAAGTTCAGATTACTAGGTAATAAAAGTAGCCATATGAAAGGATGTATTCAGTGGAATAGTTACTTTTAAATAAAGATATACAGCCCTATTGTACACATTAAGTAACAAATATATATATATATATAGTGAGTATTTTAAATTCTCAAAATGCATAAATAAAAACAATAGAAATGATGAATATAGCAATTAAGTTATTGGAAGCATCTCAATTTGGAGCATATCCAAATTGGTCCATATCCACTATTGAGCTCTGTGCTCCATATCCATATCCAAGTTGGACCATACCCACTATGGAGCTCTGTGTTCCATAGTGACTCCTGGCAATCCTCACAATACCAAACAGCTCCAGGGATGAAATAGGGTTGACTTCAGGAAGACAAATGCCTTATGTCCTGTACTATATCTCTGGCTTCCCAAACAAGACAATCAAGAGTTGGGTATGTCCATTACATCACTAAATACAAGACAAGTTCATGTATCCTCTAGTAACTAGAAGATTTTTTTTAAGATGATGGTCAGGGAAATAGTTTGGTAAAAAAATAAAGAGCAGGAAAGTATCCTTACTTAGCATTTAATAAGTACTCACAAACTATGTGTCAGGTAATTAGAGTAATCAAGATGCAGCCACTGAGTTTAATTAAACTTTACAACACTGAGTGTGGAGTAATAAATTTATCTGAAATAAGAGTGGAGAGGATTTAAGGCCAATCTGTATTCCATATTGATTCAGATGATAGTAAAATGTATGTGTATGGACACATCAGTAATTAACTAGTGTAAATCATTCCCAATAGGTCTCTCTTTCAGATACATACAAAGACTATGTTGAAAAAGTGTCCAGACATCTTGTTAGTTTCAATCCTGACACTAGAAGTCTAGGTACATACTTTTGAATAACTGCAAGTATAATACTGTACAGCCTTGCTCAACCCAATGGGAATGAATATGTCACTTGATTCATTTTGACTTTGATCTTGAATTTGAATCAAAAGTCTAAATTCTAGAAATAAGGAGCCAAAGAGGATATTCATGGCATATATTTCTAAAAGAATGCCTGCAAAGGGAATTGAAAATTCTGTTGTAACTGATGTGAGTTTTCTTATTTCACCATCAGCCATGTATCTTGTACCTGTTAGGTATGAGGCATAGAAACTATGCTTTTTGCATTCCCATGAGATAATTTTATGGGAGGGTAGTGGGAAAAAACAAGTATGCCAGCCATGCAGAGGTAAATTGCTTCTTAGTAGGTTAGAAAATAAAAAAGGTAGATATGTATACGTATATGAGGAGAGGCTTATTGGGTAACATTTAGGGCAATTTTTTATGTTTATTGTTTATTTATGGTAATATTATCCTAAATATTACCAAAATAAGGAATATACATCTTATATAAATTTTAAAGATTATTTATCTTTAAAGGGTAATATCGTTAAAGGGTAATATTTAGGGAAATATTACCTTAAATAAGGAATATGCATCTATAAAAATAATCTTTAAAGATATTTAAAATAATATAAATATATAAAATAAATAAAAATAATCTTTAAAGATACAAAAGATTAAAAAGTTAATCAAAGAAAACAAGAAGAATGGTGGTAGAATAATTAAGGTTGAGAGCATTCCAGGCAGAGGAAAGAACATATAAGAAGGTCTTAATAAAGGATAGAATTAGGTTTATTCACTACTAAGACTGTCCATAGGTTGGTAGTTATATAGGAAATATTTTAAAAAGAGGTCTCAAATTACATAGAAAGAGACAAAGAGTTCACAGCCTTGGGCAAGGTATAATTTAATATATACATAATTTAAAGCAATAAGATGTTCTAATCAAAGGTATTGAATCAATTAATTAATCATGTACTTATCTAGGGCATTAATATATGCCTGGAGGACTCTGACTGTTTAGCAGGTATTAGTAAGCTATAACACTCTATTTCTGTCTGTCTATATCTACACTCACCTACTTCTGTTTGAGTATGTACTTAGGGGTAGAGACTAACAAGAATTTACATAATAAATAATTAAATTTTATGTTATAAGGAGAAATTTTTCCATGAATTTGGGGCTAGATAATATTAAGGGCAATTAATACTTAGGTCGGGATGTGTGAATAACATGCAACTTTATTAAATAGAGTAGTAAAGGCCTTGTTGATACTGTATAAAAATCACTCTGTTCAAAATATTATTATTTTATTCATGTTGTGACACAGCAGAAATGCATTTTGCAGTTATTGGCATGATGCACTTTCTGCCTTTGTGTTATGATTGTGCAATTACTGCATGTAATTGTGATGATTGCTTTATAGGCACACCACAAGCTCTTGCATTTTATACTGCTCTTCCATTGACCCATCCGATGTATTGGTTCTCTACTTCTGTTTGGTCGGTCTTCACCACACTGTCTGAATGTGGGATAATTTATAAGGATGTATTTTAGTGCCTTGCAGGAATAATACTTTTGTTTATAGTGCTCTGTAGGTTACCTGAGTAACTGGCAACTCAAAAAAATCAGCTGATTTGGTGAAAGAAGAGCAGGAGGAACTCAGATCTTTGAACATTTAAATATCCTTTTTAACTCTAGATTAGCTATGTGCCTGATTAAGAAATAGCAAGAATTTTAAATATTTTAAGAGATTGGGAAGATGCTGTCATTGGTGACATTGAAGAGGAATATGATCAACTGGTTCAGCACCTCCATGATTGTGAGAGGAATGTTGAGAGACAGAAACCCACAAAAAGATGCCTGTTTTTGCAAACTCTCTAGCTCATTCGCCAATGTGGCTAGGCGCTAGCCTCAGGCAATTACAAGCTAGTGTCTGAGATGGCAAAGCTGTACAGAAAAGTGATAAAGGAAAACGTCAAAGAGAGAATAGCAGTGCTGGCTGATGCAGCAGAAGCCAGGAAAAGTGTTCTCAATACCCACCTGTCCTTCACCAACTACAAGACCAAGATGACTGTGCTCCGATGTCCTGATGGATCTATCACATCTTCCACAAGGGCAATGGAGAAGATTATCCATGACTTCTACTTGGATCTCTTCGATAGCCACATCCACCTGCCCACATACAAATTCCAAAGGATGGATATGTCATTACCAACATTCTCCCTTCTGAAATCCAACACACTATTTCATCAGTAAAGAAGTGAACAGCACCCAGTCCAGACAAGGTCAGACCCAAACACCTGAAGAATCTTCCCCCAGTACTCATCAATACACTGGATCGGCTCTTCACATGCTACCTGTCTGAATGAAAGGTTCGGTCCTAATGAAAAACAAGCAGGATCTTCCTGTTGTATAAGAAGGGAGACATCCATGACATTGACAACTATTACCCAATCTGACTGTTGTCCATCATCTACAAGCTGTTCACTTGAGTCGGATTGGCAGAACACTAGATGAAGGACAACCATTCGGGCAAGTAGGGTTCCGAAAAGGATTCAGCATGATCGACCATCTCCACATGGTGACCAAGCTCCTTGAGGATTTTCAGGAGTTCAAGTTGCTGCTCTGTCTAATATTCATCGATTTAAAGAAGGTCTTTTATTCTGTTGAAACTGAAGCGGTCATGGAAACCCTAGCCAAACACAGCATTCAAACTCAGTACATCAGGATCCTCTGTGAGTGGTATTAAGGATTTTCCACCAGGATCTCACCATTCTACAAGGAAGTGATCATTGATGTAAAGTGAGGGGTTCGGCAGGTGATACCATTTAACCGAAAATCTTTAGTGCCACCCTCAAGGATGTCATGCGACAATTGGATTGGAAAGGAATAGGAGTGAAGATAGATGGCCAGTAACTCTACCACGTCCGCTTTGCTGATGACATCATTCTAATAACACCAAACATTAGCCAAGCAGCAGGAGTGCTGGCCGACTTTGAACATGAGTGTAGAAAGGTCGGACTGCAGCTGAATCTCATGAAGACAATGTTCATGAAAAAGGTACTATTTCCTGACGTTCCATTTGTTCTCAATGAAATGAACTTCTCTAAATGCATGCAGCAGTTATGTGTACCTATGTCAAGAATTAAATATGACAAATGACCTAGCACCTGAGCTATGAAGGAGGAAGAGAGTAGTGTGGAATGTCTTCAAGAGCATCAAAGAAATAACTAAGAGGATGAAAAACTGCCAGCTTTGGGCACATCTCTTCAACTCCACCATTTTTCCTGCACTAGAATATGCCTCAGAGACATGGGCCCTACAAAAACAGGATGAGAATGTTATTCGGGTCTTCCAATCGGAATCCAAAGAGCTATGCTTGGGGTATAATGCTTCACTCAAATGAAAGAAGGAATCTGGAGTTCCGAACTCTGTCGACAATCAAGATTCAGGGACGCTCTCATTTGCCAAGAAGTCGAAAATCAGATGGGTGGGACACGTAATGTGATTTAAAGATGACCACTATCTAGAGCTGTTACTGACTGGATTTCACAGGACATCAAAAGAACTCTTGGCCGTCCACCGATGAAATAGTCAGACTTCTTTGTTAAGACCCTGAATGAATGGTTTGAGGCTCTTCATGTTCCTGAAGTGAGCAGGTGTCATTGGGCTACACTAGCACGTGACAGGGACGGATGGAGATGTTACTGGTGCCCGCTAGAGCAAATCGATGAATAAGAGGATATCAAGTGATAAATTGATCAAGAAATTGTTAGGATTCTAAGTTAGGGTCAACTTTTATCTTGAGGTCAACATCTTAATAAGAACTTAATTTTATGTATCATTGGATTCCTCCTTTCCAACTATATATGCTTATGGTGATATGTATGGCATGATAATTAATCATCATCGTCATCATCATCATCCTGTTGATCATCAATTTTCTTGAGCGGTCTCATTAATGTCTCCATTTGTCCTAGCCTTGAGATTTTAGAAGCCTCTATTTACTCATTCTTCCTAATGGTGCTGCATTGGAGGCTCTTTCAGGGTCAGGGCAATTAAATAGTAATACATAGTTTAAATATCTTTGTTTTCCCGATGACTGGTTACAGAAACTTTGGTACATCTACACAATGGAATACAACACAGCTGTTAGGAGAGATGAAGTCATGAAATTTGCATATAAATGGATAGACATGGAGAGTATCATGTCAAGTGAAATGAGTCAGAAAGAGAGGGACAGACATAGAAGGACTGCACCCATTTGTGGAGTATAGAATAACATCACATGAGTCTGACACCCAAGGACAGTAGATACAAAGGCCAGGAGAATTGCCCCATAGCTGGAAGCTTGCTTCATGAGTGGAGGGGAGAAGGCAGATGGAATAGAGAAGGGATACTAAGAAAATGATGGCTGGAGGAATCAGTTGGGATGGCAGATGCATTCCGAAAGTAGATAATGGAGAAAACATGATGACCTCTCAATGTCTGTGTTGCAAGCCATAAGGCCCAAAAGTAGAGAGAATGGGGAATATTGTCTGCCATGGAGGCAGGGGGAGGGTGGGAAAGGGGGGATATACCTGGTGGGGAATGTGCACTGGTGGAAGGATGGGTATTTGATCATTGAGAGACTGTAACCCAAACATGAAAGCTTGTAACTATCTCACAGTGATTCAATAAAATTTTAAAAAAAAAGAAAAAAAATCTTTGTTTTTGTGGTATTACCGATGATCAAGAGGAATTTTGATGACAGGATTAATAAATTCAAGTTAAGCTTAAATTTGAAGTTAGTAAAGTAGAGTGCGCTCTCTGTAGCACTGTCATCCTATTGTTCACTGATTTGATCAAGCAGGCACCAGTAACGTCAGCATTGTGAGACTTGTTGTTACTGTTTTTGGCATTTTGAATATGCCACGGGTAGCTTGCTAGACTCTGCCATGTGGTAGGGATACTCTAGGTAGCTTGCCGGGCTCTCTGAGAGGGATGGAAGAATTGAACCCCGGTTGGCCGCCTGCAAGGCAAATGCCCTACCTGCTGTGCTATCGCTCCAGTAGTGTACACTCTTTGTTATTCATTTATTTGAAAATTATTAATTAAATTTTCATTATAGGATAAGTTTAGTGTTGGGATTTCAGGAATCAAAGATAAAAAGTGACAAGATTTTTATTTGGGAAACTTAACCTATAGAGTAAATAGGATTTTCTTTTACAAATACTTTTCAATTAATCATGGTAAATCAAATTCATTCCCAAATCTTTAAAATTTTTGAAGCAGGGGTCGAATAAAGGAACTCAGTGGGGGTAGCTGTAAGAAAGCATTTAAATTTCAGGGGCATCAATTTGATTAGACAAGTTTCACTTTGTACAAGCATGCTTAGCTAAGATAATGTTGGAGGAAATACCCATTTTTTCTTCATGATCCTTGTGTTGTATCTTGTGTTGTGGCATAAGATTTCTTATTTTGAGAAGGATTACAACTTTTTAATTTTCAGAAAGCTTGGAATGGTCTAGTAGTGACCATCACAGACTCTTAAGTTTGATAATATTGGTAACTAATATTTGTAAGTTGAACCTGTGTTAGGTATCATAATTTGAAACTAGAACTTTATTATCTTATCTGAATTCTCTGACAATGGAGACACACTCTTGTTATTTCTATATCACAAATGAGATAAAGTTTGCTTACAGAAAATATAACTTACCTAATGATACGCAGCTAATAGAGTGAAGCTAGATTGCTTATTTCTAGGACTCACTGATTTTAATAAGTATTAATGCTGTAGCAAGATATACCAAGTTTGCAGATATTTATATTCTACATATACTAATATAAATTTGATAGCCACTTCAGCTTAAGAAAATTTATGCACCAAGTGGAGTCAAATGGCCAGGAATGTCATGTTCAGAACTTAGTAATACTGAACAGGGATAAATTACTGTTGTGGGGTTTTTGGTTGCACTGCTCTATTAATTTAATAACAGACTGTCTTTATTACAGTAAATAACATATTCATTAAAATATTTAAACACTCATGAATGAAGATAAGAGGCAATTAGAAATGCACTCTGCTAGCCTAGCTAACAAAGCAATGAAACCATTTCACTGCATTAGAGAAATCTTGGGAAGTGAACTGCATGTTGTCAGTACTGGACACTTGCAGTCTATTTCAAACCTATCACACATACTCACAGAGGCTAAGTGAAGAGCTATTTGTTCTAGAGAGAAAAATCAGCAGCCTTTCAGTTAAATTAAGAGATTAAGAAATAATGTAAGCCTTCATGAAGGAAAAGTTTGCTCTGGATTGGCTTAGGCTAATCCACCACGGTGAAAATATCATGCAGTTCTTCATTATTTCTGCATGAGAAACAAAATTTCATCCCAAATAGGGACCGCAAATGCAAATGCTTCATAAATGTCAGTTCTGCTGAATTGTTTCTGTAATTTTGTTTGGGATTCTAGTTTTATAGGCTTAAGGTAACCTGCCACAGTGAAGAGTAGCTCCTATGTGTCCTGATAGCCGAATTTTGGACATTTATCCTGATTAATTAAATATACACAACAAAGAGTGATTTTATGAGATAAAAATTATTTTTGGCTAATTTAGATCATCACCCTTGGAGCTCTTAATGGAGATATGATGTTCTGTAGTTACATAATGAGTTTGATGCAACAGAGAACATTGAGGTCATTATAATGATACACACTTATGAGAACTGGGTTATAAAAGTGGTGATGGAGAGAAAAGACAGATGAGAAAAATACATCTCATATTAATGGAGCTTGATTACTCTAAATTGACCATAGAAAAGAGTAGCTGAATTTATTCATTTACTTACGAAATAAGTAGTTAGCACCAATAGAATCTCAAGCTGAGGATCAAAGCTGAATACAGGTGATGAAAAAGTAATATACTGGTTCATGTGAGGTTGTATATCTAGGTAGAAATACATAAACACTACTGAGTTTGTAATGGAGGTATTTGACTGAGCCATGCAAATAAAGGAATGCTTACTTTCTTCTCTGATGAACTAACTCATTAGCCGAGGTCTTACATGTGGCGAAATTATCTTGGTAAATATGGGAGAAAGGATTGCTTTCGTCTAGGAAAGTTTTTGAATTAGAAGAAGAATAACATGTTACTGGAGAAACCAAAAGGCCCAAATGGAAAATAACAATGAATTACAGGCATCTACCATAAAACAAGAAATAATTCGAGACTTGTGATTGTTTTATTTTATTTTCCCGTTTTCTTGGGCGGAAAGAAGGACTTGGGCAATAAATACCCCTGTCTCTATGCTAAGGGATCATGCCAATTAGTGCTTGAGGGACTGTATACAGAGAGGAAATAGAACCAGAGATAATTGCATGCAAAGCAAGTGCCTAAACCCCTGGACAGTCTCTCTGGCCCAAAATGTGGTCTTTATTAACATGCAAATATGCTTATTTGTTCAACAACGTGCAATTTTGGATTTTCCTGCTTCCCTGAAATAAGTTGTGATAGCCACTTCATAAATCAAAACAGTACAAGAGAAATTTGAGAAACACTTGGAAGAAAATCAAATTAAAAGTAAGACGGTGGCAGAAATCAAATCAAGTATTACACCCATAGTTCAAACTTGAAAATAGATTAAAAAATTTTCGAGTAGAGGCTGGACAGAATATGTAGTCTTTAGCACAGCCTCCCAAATAACTAACAGACCAGAGACAAGGAGCCAAAGGTGTTCTTCCAACTCAAGCTGGATGGAATAATTTTAATACCAATTATAAATGAGAATGTGTGCACTAAAGAAGGAGGGAGAGAGAAGAAAAAACAGGGAAGAAAGAGGAAAGGGAGGACTTGAAAAACTTTAGATCAACTAACAGAATTTTTGAGAAAAAAAATTTCTGATTTACTGGAATCAGATATTTTTAAAGGCTTAAAGATAATCCAAGTGTATCAATAGAGAACAGACAAAAGAAAAGAATAGAATTTTTTTTCCTTTGGAACATTTATGGAAAGAGAAAGCAATTCAGAAATTGAGGTGAGTTTATGCTCTGACTTTAATTTTTGAAAGTTTCCAGAGATAAAGTAAAAAATAACAGAAAGTGGAGCCTTAGGTGGTCTGGCCCTGCTAGCAATATTTGTGCTTATTCAAGGACCCTCCTATATTAGAATACTATGGTACATGTCAGAATTGTGATGAACCAGTGATTTTTGTATGGTTTTATTCTGTACCCTTTAACTGAGACTGTTTACTGAGATTATCCTTATCCAGTCCTACTGTTGCATGCTGAATGTGTGTAGATCACATTTCAGTTTCATTTGAAGATTTCAATTTGTAGATTTCAGTTTCTTGATCTCTGGATTTAAAGGAACCATGTGCAAACACAACGAGAGACTGCTATTCAAGAGTGAAAGCTATTGTGTCTTTATTTTTATTTTTTGTTCACACATGGTGGTTCTCAGGGTTTGCTATAGGCTCTGTGCTTAGGGTTCTATATATAATTTCCCATCATTCATTTGTACTACCTATCTCTGCTATTAGACCATTTAGCTTTATGAACATAGGTGTATATTTTCCTCCATATGTCCAATAAACACATATACATATATATGCATATAATTATATATTTTATTGTTTTGAGGCAAAGTTCTGCCTAACTGGTTTTGTGGGGCTTCGCTCCTGTGTGAAGTTCAGCCCAAGTGTCTGGAGAGCTGCCTGGAGCATGGCAGTGGCTGAGAGTGGACTCTAGGCTCAACCAGACCCAGAAACAAAATCCTCTGTCTGCCTCCTCCAAGCTCTGGCACCTTAGGGAGAGGATCAAACTCAGATGCCCTACCCTACCCAAGTCAGATAAATACTTTACCGGCTAACCCGCACTACTTCCACTACCCAGCACCGCCACGCTCCAGGCTGCTCTCCAGACTGCACAGACACAACATAAGACACTTAATGCCTATTTCCCATAATTCACGCACCATATTTGATAGGGTTCAAATATGGTGTGAACCATGGGAACACCTCTAAGGGTGATTGAAGGCCACCCTAAAAGCCTCCATCCATCCTGCTCAGAGAGCCCAGCAAGCTACCAAGAGTACCCCGCCTGCACGGCAGAGCCTGGCAAGCTACCTGTGGCGTATTCAATATGCCAAAACAGTAACAACAATGGGCCTCATTCACCTGGCACTGAAAGAGCCTTCAATACGGCAGCATTAAGAAAGATGAGCAAGGAGAGGTTGAAAAAATCTCAGGGACAAACTAGACTGCCAAAACGAAGAAAGACTAAAATGACTGTCTGTACTTTCAATGCACATATGCTGGCATCAGAAGCATTCATCGAGGACCTGATGGTGCAAGTGCAGAAGATCAAGTACGATGTCATTGGTCTGACCGAAACAGGAAGACATCAATCACATCACGCCATTTTCGAGACTGGAGAAGAATTGTTCCTCGGAATATGCGAAAACCGAAGCATAAGGTGGCGTTGGTGTCCTTCTCAACACGAACTTGGCCATGACCATTGACTCATTTGAATGCCTAACAACCTGAATCAGATGATTAAGCTTGAATAGATGTGGCTCACTGCCATCAGTTTCTATATTCGTTGTCTACGCTCCAACATCCAACTATGATGAAGAAGAAATTGAGAAGTTCTACATGGAACTGGAGGGGGTCTATAAAAAAGACCACACCTTTTACAAGATCATTGTTGGTGATTTTAATGCTAAGACAGGCCTGAGAAGGTCGCCTGAAGAACTCCACATTAGGACACATGGCCTAGAATGGAACGATCAGGGTGACAGACTGTCTGAGTTCTTCATGTCGACCAAGACCATCCATGGTAACTCACAGTTCCAGAAGGCCGAATCTAAACGCTAGACATGGGAGTCTCCCAGTGGACAGTTCCACAATGAAATTGACCACATCATATTAAATCAAAGGTTTTGCCTGACCGATGTCGCTGTTGTCCCAAAATTCCAAACGGAATTGAACCACCATCTCCTTTGTGCAAAATTCTACTTCACAGAGCGTGGAGAAAGGTCTGCAAAGTTTGTTTAAGAAGGGAACTTCCAGAATGACCACCCACTGGGAGCTCTTTGGCACTATTGCGGCAACGTGGGAAGATGCCATCATTGACAACATTGACGAGGAATACGATCAACTCGTTCAGCAGCACCTCCATGACTGCGGGAAGAATGCTGAAAGTGAGAAAGTCACAAACAGACACCTGTCTTTGGAAACTCTGGAGCTCATTAGTCAACGTGGTTTGGCACAAGCCTCAGGCAACCACAAGCTAATGTCCAAGCTCGAAAAGCTGGGCAGAGAAGCAATTATGGAAAACCTCAAAGAGAGAAGAGCAATAGTGTTGGCCGATGAGGCAGAAACCAGGAAAAGTATTCGCAATGCTCATCTGTCCTTCACCAACTACAAGACCAAGATGACTGCCCTCCGACGTCCTGATGAATCTATCACATCTTCCAGAAAGGCAATGGAGAGGATTATTCACAACTTCTACTCAGATCTCTTTGACAGCCATGTCCACCTACCCACATCCCAAATTCCGCAGGATGGATATGTCATTCCCAACGTCCTCCCTTCCAAAATCCAACATGCCATTTATTGGTAAAGATGCATAGAGCACCCAGACTGGACAAGGTCAGACCCGAACACCTGAAGAATCTGCCTCCAGTACTCATCAATACACTGGCTTGGCTCTTCACACCTACCTGTCTGAATGCAAGTTTCCATTTCAGTGGAAATCCAGCAGGACTGTTGTGTTGTACAAGATGGGAGACATCCACAACATCGGCAATTATCACCCAATCTGCCTGCTGTCTGTCGTCTACCAGTTGTTCACTCATGTCATCCTGAATAGAATAGGCAGAACACTAGATGAAGGACAACCATGCGAGCAAGCTGGGTTCCAAAAGGGATTCAGCACGATTAACCATATCCACACAGTGACCAACTCATTAAAGTTTCACAAGAGTTCAAGATGCCGCTCTGTCTAATGTTCATCAATTTAATGGAGGCCTTTCATTCTGTTGATACTGAAGCGGTCATCAAACCCCTAGCCAAACAGGCCATTCAAACTCAGTACATCAAGATACTCCATGAGCTGTATTATGGATTCACCACCAGGATCTCACCATTCTACAAGGAAGTGATCATTGACCATTATACAAGGAAGTGATCATTGACGTAAAGAGAGGGGTTCAGCAAGGCAATACCATGTCACTGAAACTCTTCAGTGCCACCCTTGAGAACATCATGCGATGACTGGAATGGGAAGAAATGGGAGTGAAGATAGACAGTTGGCAACTACACCACCTCTGCTTCTCTGATGACATCGGTGTCATATCACCAAACATTAGCTGAGTGGCACAAGTGCTGGTTGACTTCGACCGTGAATTTGGAAAGGTCAGACTGTAGCTGAACCTCAACAAGACAATGCTCATGAAAAACAAACTAGTTTCTGACGTTCCATTTGCTCTCAATGGAACAAACATCTCTGAATGCAGCAGCTATGTGTACCTGGTCGAGAACTTAATGTGAGGTATGACTTGGCACCAGAACTGCACAGCAGGAAGAGAGCAGTGTGGAACACTTTCAAGAGCATCAAAGAAGTGGTTAAGACGATGAAGGACCTCTGACTCTGGGCACATCTTTTCCATTATACCATTCTTACTGCACTAACTTATGCCTCAGAGACCTGGGACCTACGCAAACAGGATGAGAATGCTATTCAGTTATCCCAAAGAGGAATCAAAAGAGCTATGCTAGAAGTATCTGTCTCACTCAAGTGAGAGAAGAATCTGGAGTTCCGACCTCCATCAACGGTCAAGAATCAGGGATGCTATCTCATTTGCCAAGACATCAAAAATCAGATAGGACAGACTCATAATGCGATTCAGAGATGACCACTGGGCTAGAGCTGTTACCGACTGGATTTCATGGGATGTTAAAAGACCTCGAGGCTACCCATCAATGAGATGGTCAGACTTCGTCAAAACCCTGAATGAACGGTTTGAGGCTCTTCCTGTTCCTGGAGCAAGCAGATTCCATTGGGCTACACTAGCATGCAACAGGAACAAATGGAGACATTACTGGCACCTGCTTTAGCAAATCAAAGATCAACGGGAAGACAAGTGATACAAGTGATTGTTTTGAAGGGCCACACATGGCTGTTGTTCCAGGCCAGATACTTTCTTTGATTCACTAACAAGTTTTCTGGTGCCTAAATAGTTTCTTACCCACAGTAAATGCTCAACACATACTTTCTGAATGAATGAGTGTCAGATTAGCAATGAATTCAATCAGAAGGGTTCCGAGTGGTGGTAACTTGGGATAGGAAGTGTTGATGCATGATGTCAATATACATTAGGGTAGAGGTGACTGTGGTAGAGGGACAATACTGTTGTGTTTTTAAGAGGTATTTATAAGCTTAAATAGATAGTCAGTTGAATGCAGCTTGTGAGGAAGAATGCAATGTTAATGTAATGTAGATTTCTGACCACAAAAGGGATCAATGAGGAACCAGTTTTAAGATAAAAATCATGAATTTTATTTGAATGTTTAACTTGATGATTAACAATCACATTGAACTTTTACAACTGAGAAATTATTTCCTGTATAATTCAAATTATAGATTATATTTTAGAATGTTGGTATTTAATATGCTATGGGATCATTTATATCTGTGGGGTTTTGATGAGAATACGTATGATTACTAGAGCTAAATTTCTCATCCCTTCCCATAGGAATTAGATTTGTTTTAAGCAATCCAATGCCCCTTTCTCTCTCGAAGTCATCTATAAGAGGGTAACTTAAGTGAGGAGCTTATCCATAGTGTAAATATGAACTAATAAAAGATTATCAGGCTCATTTACTGCTAGAGATAAAAATACTCACCTCTGTACCCCCACTCAAGGATGTTTTAAATGAGAACAAGCATATTTGCAAGATCACTATAGAAATGGAAACAAATATGACATTATTATTATATTGATCAAGTGATAACATAAACCTATTTTCTCTACATAGAATAAATTCTGGGTTTACTGATAGTTTATACTGATGAGTAGATGAAATATTTTTAGCTTATTTTTCATTGCTAAATAAATGGATTCTCAGCCCCAAGAATTTCAAGCAAGAATCAAATTGGTAGGTAAAAATTGTTGTAGGAATAAAGACTGATCTATCCATGAGATTATATCGATCTGCAGGGTAACTTAAACCCACTTTTTTATACATACGATAAACTCTAGGTTTATTTTTAATAATCTCAGTTAAGAAAATGGCTGGTTGCCTGGGAGATATTATGACTTCTTCTGTAGGCATGTCAAGAAATGAAATTGCCTAGTGATAAAAATTTGAAAAGGATAAGGATTGATGTAGTAAACCTTTTATTATAAATCTACCTTTGCAATGTATTTCTGAATTGAGGACTTGCATCCCCAAAGAGGCATTTATGCTGGAGATGAAAACTATCTGTCTGATTAAAATAGAAGAGTAGGGAAAATTGAGTTATTTAAATGTTAATTATGCCCAAACTAAACAAGTGCTTCCACAAGAAAAAGGGGAGTTTCTTTCTTCCTGCTGTAAGCCAAGGTATTTTTTTATATACTCACAAAGTATTTATTTAGCACTTAATTTATTTTATTAAATGGCTGTGTATTCCTGACTTGTACCTGTCAAATATCATACCCTGAAGAATGAAAATTTTTTAATGGCAGGGACTTGAGATTCCGCACCTGTTATATTCTCTGAGCCCAGGTACTTAAATACCGAATAGATTTTTTTTTTTTTTTTTGCTTTTTGGGTCATACTCGGTGATGCATAGGGGCTACTTCTGGCTTTGCACTCAGGAATTACTCCTGGTGGTGCTCGGGAGACCATATGGGATGCTCCTGCTTTGTACTCAGGGAGTGCTTTTAGCAGTCCTCAGGGAACCATGCAGTGCTGGAAATCAAGCCCAGGATCTCATATATGCAAGACAAGTGATCTACCACTGAGCTCACTTTCTGGCCCTTTATTTTATTTTATTTTTACATAATTTTAATTTTAATTCAATTTATTTGTTTTTGGACCAAACTGGAAGTGTTCAGGCATTGCCCCTGGCTCTGTGTCCAGGGGTCATTCCTTGTAAGGCTTAGGGGGACCTATAGGGTGCTGGGGATTGGACCCTTGTCAGCCACATGCAGGGTAAGTGCTTTCCCCCTGGACCTCTCCAGTACTCAGAAGAGTCTTGTCCCATACAGAGTGTGGTGTCAGAGTGTTAGCACAGTGGATGGGACGCTTGCCTTGCACAAAGTCAACTCTGGTTTGATCCCCGGAATCCCGTATGGTTCCCTGAGTCCCACCAGGAGTAATTCCTAAGCACAGAGCCAGGAGTAACCCCTGAGCATTGCTGGGTGTGGCCCAACCCCACCTCCCCCACCTCCCACCCACCCCCCACTCACCCCCACCCCAATCAAAAAAAAAATAACTGAGGATTTCTGCCCCTCTCTGAGAGCCTGGTAAGCTACTGAGAGTATCTCGCCCTCAGGGCAGAGCCTGGCAAGCTACCCGTGGCATATTCAATATGCCAAAAACAGTAACAAGTCTCACAATGGAGCCGTTACTGGTGCCTGCTTGAGCAAATCAATTAGCAATGGGATGACAGAGGTACAGTGGTATTATTTAAAAAATTTTGGGCTGATATTATTTAATACTGAACCTTGAATCTACTATGTTTGTTGCAGTAAAGAACCTCTTAGGTTTTATTATAGGAGTTTTTCTATAACTTCAATATAATAGATGGCAAATTATACATCAAGGCAATTATAGTCATGTGGAAATTCAGAAAATCACTTCTGCCTCTGATAGGATGTTTGGGGAAATTTAGATTGATTCTCAAGAAAGGTAGCATTAGTTTTGAGCTCTGCAGAATAGATACTATCAGAAAAAAGAGCTGCAATGTTAAAAATAAAACAATCCCCATTCAAAAATATAAACAAAGACAAGGAATCCAGAAAAAAATCATTGTACCTCTTTGGTATTATGCAAATGATAGTTTGGCTGTACCATAGCACATGTGATGAAGAGTACAGAAAAATGACTATAAAGTGATTCCAGGATGGAAGGATAAAATTAGATTACTTTTTCTATGTCACCAGACTGTTTGTTCAATATTATTCATGATCAGTATTGAAACCCAAATTATTTGAGATTTATTTTTTCTTTTTGGGTCAGACCCAGTGATGCACAGGGTTTACTCCTGGCTCTGCACTCAGGAATTACTCCTGGAGGTGCTTGGGGGACCATATGGGATGTTGGAAATCGAACCTGGGTCAGCCACATGCAAGGAAAATGCCCTAACCACTGTGCTATCTCTCCAGCAGTATGACAGTGACAGTGACAGTGATTGAAACTCAAAGGAGAATGATAAAAATACCTGGGGAGTTACTAAGATTCACTATAGATCAACTATACTCTGTGATACTGCTTATACCCTTTATTCTTAGACTGTCCTTTCTGCTTGCCTATATTAACTTAAGGATGTCCTAATGTATATATAGAGTATATACATTTATAGAGTAGTGAAAATACTATTTCCCTAGCCTCATCCATATACACATACATTAGCTTTTGGGAGCAGAGAAGTGAGGCTATTCCCACAGCAAGTAATTTTAAAACGACCGTGTTTAGTTCTGCTTTCTACGTGTTTGAGTTTTCCACTACACTGTAATTTGTTTTTAATACATTTAATCTCTCAAAACACCTAGTTCCGTGATGTGTATGAAGGAGTCACTCAAGTAAATTATGTTTAATCAATTTATTTTAATTAATTAATTAATTTTTTTTTGCTTTTTGGGTCACACCTGGCAATGCATAGGAGTTACTCTTGGCTCTACACTCAGGAATCACCCCTGGCAGTGCTCAGAGGACCATATGGGATGGTGGGAATTGAACCCGGGTCGGCCCCGTGCAAGGCAAACGCCCTACCCGCTGTGCTATTGCTCCAGCCCCTATTTTAATTTTTTATTGAGGTATCATAGTTTACAATAGTACTGAAGTTTTTATCATAATTGCAGAACCAGTGGACCAATCCTTCTACTAGTGTTTCAAGCTCTTCTTGTAGAATGACATTGGTTTCCGGTTTCTCCTCTGACACAAAGAACTGAGGTTTGCTGAGAAATACCCATCATAATACTCCTGAAGCACTCCCATTTCCTTAGTATTCATCTTTAACTTCTCTGTCCTCTGCTTTCTCTACCTGTCAATCACTAATTTCCCCTAGGCAGTACCTGTGACTTGTAAAGTCAAATTCCTCATATATCTCTGATTTCGTATTTGAAAGTGAATCATTGCTTTTCTCCATTCCTTTTGTCCTTTTGCATAGTTTACTTCAGAGCAATGTCCTTTTTGTATTGAGGATTTAACTGACTCAGAATAATTTTCACTCCTGGGCATTTGTTTTCTCATTTACCTCAGTTGCCCTTAGTTCCTTGTACTCCAAAAGCAGGGTCCATCCCAATGAAGGACTGGATGGATCCAGGGCAAGCTATGAGCTACTCTGGCATTGAAATGGGCCAGGCCAAATGCCATAATACTTAACTATAAGTTAAGAGCATGATCATAGACAAATTCTGTTTAATCCATAGAATAACAACTGGATTAAGACCCTGCTAGTGTTAGGAAAGATTAACCTGTCCTGAGTACTATAGTCTGGGATCTAAGTGAGATGTCCTCAGGAGAGCCACCCTGCAAGCTTAATGTATCTCTTACTGTGTCCATACAAAAACAGAAAGTAAAAGATTTTTAAGAAGTAGAATTAAGATGAATGTTTAAATGGTTGTTGGACTAAGGAAAGGAGAAACACACCCCTAGGTGGTATTTTGCTTCTGAGTGGATCTCCTAGCTGCAGGAGTTATTTGTCTTATCCAAAGGAAGGGCTTTCATACATTGTGCTACCCTGAATGCTTGGAGGTTGGGGTTGGACCTAGGCCACAAGATGGAGCGCAGAGAGACTACCATGGGGATCAGGGGGAGAAGGGAATGAGGAGCTTAGTGAGACTGGAACAGGTGCCTGGGGAGAATGGAATAAATGACAACTGATCACCAACCAGCCTCGTGACCTTGTTCCCTCTGGCACTCCGGCAGCTGCAGGCCAGAGTGGGGAAAGCAGCTCATGACCACCAAATGCACATGGCGGGCGAGAGAGACCACCACTGCCCACCGCTACTCACTTATTTATTTTGTGATTACACACTTCCCATCATTCTCCCATAGCCCTGCCCACTGTTCCGATCACCCTTTCAGTTCCTGCTTCTGTGGATCATGTCCCATGATTTGTTTCCACTAGGAATCATTTGATTCCTTTCTCTGCATCTTTGTGCCTCCACCTGAGCAAGAGCATCTGCTGATGAATCTTTTACTTTCTATCAGTTCAACCCTCAAAAAATGGAGGGAATGCAAAGGATCGAGATTGAAGCTTCACAATCAGGATGGAGAATTGGCTTATTGCATATACTAGACAAGTCTGCTTTTACATTGTGAGTCAAACTTATTAATGGGCCTCCTTGCACTAACAACCCAAGACACCAGAACAGAAAAGAACCTCATCTCTCAACTCAAATCACAAATGATTTGGACTGGGGGTAAAACCAGAACTCAAACTGAGCCAATCTGTTTGCACTCCCAGATTTTGGATTGAGAAAACCATGAAAAATGAGTAAAGACTCAAGCCTAGGAACACATAATTGAGTCCCATTTTTGGCAGAACAATAAAATGCAACCCTGGAAACTTCTGTTAAAACCCTGGAACTACTCTTGCTTTTTCTAAGAACATTTGTTTGCTTGACTTCATTTTAAATTGGATGAAATCCTTAATAAAACTGTTTGGAGATGGTTTGGATAGCATTTTATTACATGAAATCAAAATTGTCCAAATAAAAACTCTGCTCAACCCTCTGTCATCTTCCTCTTTGCTATCTTCTAATTCTATAATTATTTCTTGAGACTGGTAATAGATGTCAAATTTCACTGTAGGCAAATTCCTCTTAGAAAAGAGCCAAGTTTGATTTCGAATATCTCATGTGACTAGTAGAGATTAACATAAATGAGTGATTTGGTAAATGCAAAGGGGTTAAAATAGAATAGATGTTAGATGACCATTTAAGTGCTGATTGACTATCCTTCTCTTGATGAACATTATCAGAGTTCAAATTAACCTGCCAAGAACTCGTGTGGGTTTCTGGTGGCTTACTAAAACAGATATTCAGTAGGGTTTTGTAACTGGTAGACCAGAACTAGAATTTTTGAGCTAGAGGTGGAGATCATTCAGAGTAACAGAAGTTACAAATATCAATATAAATATAGCAGAAGCAGAGTATTATCTTAGACATGCTTGCTAACAAGAGATTTCTTTTTCTTGTTTTTATTTTATTACTATAAAGTTCTTCACAATAATTCATTCCATTTAATACTGGAACACCAACCCACCACCATTGCACCTTCTCAGTACCATATTTCTAATGTTTCCATCCCAAATCCCAAACCGCATCCCCAAAAGTGAACTGAAACAATTAATTTTGTGTTGCTTGTTATAAATAGTCTGCTAAAAGCGGTCCAATAATGTTTCCTTAAAGGAAAATATGTGAAGATTGTATTTCATCCTGGAACCATTAAGCCCTTGTTAATACCAGATTTAAATTTGTTTGTGACACTGATGTAACCAAAATTATGTGTGTACCCAAATTATGTGTGTATGTGCATACATCTATTTTAAATTGTATGTTATATGTGAAAAAATAATATAAAATCCACCCTTTTAATTCTGAAATATATATAGTATATTAAGCTATGAACACGATGGTGTATCAGAGCCCTAAAAAAGGTTTTCAGTCTTCTTGACTGAAACTTTAGCACTAACCAAGAAGCAAAACTCAATTTTCTTCTGCATTCAACTCTTGCGAAGCACTGTTTTGCTCTCTGCTTCTATGAGTTTGGTTACTCCTAGTGGCATTGTCTTGCACTTGTCAGTGAAACAATCTCTCAGTCTGTGGGCTTTTTCTCTGGGTGCAAGAAGAATCGTGTAACCAAGCTAAACTTTGAAAGTTCATTTTATTTTTCCAAGCCAAGAGGTACATACGTACCTCTTGCTAACACTTCAAATAGAAGTCTAGCACATTATCTCTGAAGGCTTTGCAGAATTTTTGAAGTTGGTGCCTCTGTACAGGGTTTATATCTCCTCCCAGCTGGAGGCGTGTCTAACTGTGACACAGAACCTTGTGTAGATGTAGCCTGCTGGCTAGTCCTAATGGGAGAAGCCAGGGAGACAGAGCTGATGGTTTCTTCTCTGGGAAGGAGGCGGGTACGACAAGAGAGGAGGCTAATCATTTTAACAGACTTCTTGCCTTTGCCTGAGGCTAAAGCAGTTCTGCTTGGAATGGCAAAAAACAGCAAGAGTGGCACTCTGTGCAGAATAAAGGATAGAAAAATACACTACCCACTGTATTATAAACAATACACTAAATATAGTAAATCAATAAGAACAGAGAATCTTGCAGTATTTGTCTTTCTGGGACTGTTCTATTTCACTTAGTAATGTCTTCAAGTTTCATCCACATGTAATATTTGATAGGATGTCCTTTTGAAAGACTAAATAATGTGTCATTCCATGTATTTATCACATCGTTTCTCTCTATAGCTATGAACATTTAGATTATTTCCATATCTTGGCTATTGCTGCAATAAACATGGTAGTATAGATTTCTCCTTCAGAGTCTATTGTATTTTGGGGTTTTTGTTGTGCTTTATTTTCTTTGGAAAAATAGCCATAAATGAAGTAGTCCTATTTATAAATATTTGAAGATACTCAATATATTCCCATAGTGAATAAACCTTTTTACATTCTTACACAGCCCTGGCTGTACTGTTTTATTGATAATAGCCATTAGGTATATATTCGCTGATAGTTAAATGTGGCTTTGATTTGAATAGTGATCTTGAAATATTATCATATCTATCTTTGTCTATTGGCCATAAGTATGTTTTCGTTGTGTAAAAATGTTTATTGAAGTCCTTAAGTTAACCATTTTTGGAGGGGGCATCATATCTTGTGATACTCACTTTTAACAAGGCTGTCTGCTTTCTTTCCTTGTGCTTTTGGTTTTAGATCCTAGAAATTATTTTGAAGACCAATGTTTTAAAGCTTTTACTTTGTGTTTTAGAGCAAACATTTTCAAGTTTTACATATAAGTTTTCAATTTGTTTGGAATAATTTGTATTTATAGCATAGATTAAATGTTCTATTTCATGTTTCATGTTTTGCCTTCCAAAACTAGATTTCCTTATAGGATTTGATGGAGACACTATCATTTTCCCATTTTGTTCATTATTATTTTTGACACATATTTTAAATGTTATTTGGCCTTGAGATACCTGAGATTTTAGGAGGCTTTTTATTCCATTGCCAGTTTGTCTATCTATAGTCCATTGCAATGCTATTTTAATTTCTGTAACTTTGAATATATTTTTTAAATCAGGATATATTAGGTCAACTTTGTTCTTCTTTCTGTATGTTTTTACTATATGGATGTCTTTGTGATGATAATAAAATTTCAAGTTAGTTATTTTTATTGTTTAAATAAATTGCCATTGAGATATTAATAGGGATTGCATCACATCTATAAACTCCTTTTAATAGTATAGACATTTAACAGTAGTATGCATTCCAATCTGAAAACACCAGGCATGTTTCAATTTATTTGTGTAACCTATAATTTCATTCAACAATGTTTTATAATTTTTAGTATACTATTTTTGAGTGCCTCTGTTGGATTAATTTCTTAGTTTCATTTTTAAATTTTCCTTATTTCAACAGGGAAATATAGCTATTATATGTTGATTTTGTTTCCATCAATTTTGAGACTTGTCTATTTCATTGATATTTAAAAAAAAATCAAATCCTAGTTGTTTTATTTATTTTTATTCTTTTAAACTCTCCATTTTATTTAATTCTTGTATAATCTTAGTTATTTTCTACTTTTGGGCTTAGTTCTTTATTTTTCTTAGTTTTGAGGAGTTAGTAATCAGTTATTTAATTCCCGCAAAATCTTTCTCCGTCTCCTTTCCCTGCCATCTTCTCTCCTCCTCCTCTTTTATTTCTTTTCCTCCTCTTCTTTCTATATACACTTATTCTATAATGATAATATAGTATACTCTTTTCAATAATAATTCTGAATCATTATACTCTTTTCAATAATAATTCTGAATCATTAGATTGAATTGTTGTTTCTACTTTGGGCTGGAGCAATAGCACAGCTCTCCCTCTCGGAGAGCCCAGCAAGCTACCAAGAGTATCCCACCCAGCTTGCAGAGCCTGGCAAGCTACCTGTGGCATATTTGATATGCCAAAAACAGTAATAACAAGTCTCACAATGGAGACATTACTGGTGCCCGCTCTAGCAAATCAATGAGCAACGGGGTGACAGTGATAGTGATTTCTACTTTATGCTTTATCAAAATTAAAGGCAGATGAAATATAAAATGAAAATTTCTAAAACAAAGGTTTCAAAATTTATTTGACTTATTGTCTATTTTCCAGAAGAAATTGCTTGTTGATCCTCTAGAAATTTACCTTCTCTAAGCAGACAAATAGATTGCACCCCCAACTGTACCCTGGGCTGCTACTCACCCTGTAGTTTCAGCACATACCCGCTTCTGGGGCCATCATCCCTTTTGGGAGATACTATAGTTTTGAAATACCCTACAATATTTATTTATTTATTTTTATTTTTATTAGTAGATCTCTGTGAGGTACAGTTACAAGCTTACGAACTTTCATATTTGTATTTGGTTTACATCCCTCCACCAGTGTCCATTCTCCTCCACCAATGTTCCCAGTATCCCTCCCACCACCCCCACCCCAACCCCCACCATCCCACCCTTCCTCTGTGGCAGGAAATACCCTACAATATTTATTATCTGGCCTATTTAACACTTTATCTGATTCCCATTTTATGAATGGTACCTTTCCATATTTATAAAATCCAGTTATATGTAATCTCAGACATTTTGTAGCTATGAGATTAATGATATTATTTGATCTTCATTTTGTCAGAGGCAGATAGACAGGGAAGATCCCTGGCAATGAGATTTTTAGGAATAATGCCAAAATGAGATTTGAAGAAGTCAAGACACCAGCCCCACAGTATCCTGAAGGCATAATGACACACGAAGATGCAGAAAATGAGGTTCCACACAGAGAATCGTGCATTCCCTTAGAAAAGAAACTCAAAAAGAATAAAAGGTCATGTTAGAATTGTGGAAAAGATTATCAAGAGTCCAACACTTTTTCCCTTTGGCTGCATTTTAATAGAAAAGCACCAAGATTGGCAGTTTGGGATAAGTCATACTATAAAAAACCACCTTTGTAATGGCAAATAACCTGTAGTCTCTCTGTCCTCATCATAGTCGGCCAAGTCTATCAGACCCTTTTCCTTCTTTTACTCTTTCTCTCATTACACTTTTCTAAATAATACTATTTTACCTCCCTGTTTGCCTTTTCCTGAAGTTCTGTTTTTATGAGGAAAGGCCATGATTCTGGAGAACCTGGTCAAGAATTAGGGCTGACTTTTCCTCTTTAAGAAAAATGCAATTCCTCATCTGTCTGAGTCCTTGGTTTCCTGAGAATTCAGGTGTTAGGGACCAGTTCCCATTCTTGATAGATTAAGTGGATTCCAGGTTACAGATTGGCAACTGCCTTGTGGGACTGGTGGTATATTGGCATTTGTGCTGCATGGATGCAGATAGCCAACTTGATCAGGCTTAACCCAATCCAGGTACTTCCCTGGGTGACTGAGGCAGGTCAAGCAGAAATTGGAAGCATTGTTCTCTTAAGACTACATTCCTTGCTTCCCATGTTACCATAGTGCCCGGCAATACTTGGTGAGATAACCATGATAAACAGGTGCCTTTAAACATAATAAACATAATTACAAAGTCACATTTGGTGGGTACCATTTTTTCCACTTGCAACAATTTGCTTATTTTCTCTACCTCTCCTGTCTCCTGCTACTTCCACATCACCATCCTTCCGATATGTAGTAAGTCCTCAAGAGAGTTCAAGTGTGCCAGCTGCCTCTTCACCATTGGTTGCCTGCCAGCTTGTTGAGATGCTTTGTACTGACATCATAGATTATGTCCTTCATAAGAATCTCACTCTTCATTCCTTTGGACTTACTGGCACATAAATTTGGTTTCAGGCAAGTAGATGGGCTGAGGTGGAGTGGACGTGCTAATAATTTTTTATTTTAGTACAAAAACTAAGATCTGATTTAGAGAAATTGCCTGGTCACCATCCTGAAGCAACCAACGGAACGGCATAAAGACCACTTCTCCTTCAGATACTAATACTGAGCTTTTTCGAGATGCAGAAAATAATGATACCACCTAGATGCAGATTTCAAAGCACTACCAGAGAAGGATAGGCCACCGCTGAAAAGGAAAACTCCTGGAAGAAGAAAGAAAATCTATGATAAAATAGGTGGAAGATCAGTATAAGATTCATCTTCTTGACAATATCCTAGCAACAAATTTTTTCCGTCATAGAAAGCCCCAAGCAAGGGAACTTTGTGAGTGTGGGCAACAGCTATGAAATCACCTTTTTACCTTTTAAAAGGCAATACCACATATGCTCCATCTTTGGTGGTCACCAAAGAGGAATAGTCTCAGCCTGAGATGGCCCCTCCTCCCCCTTAGCAACAGACTTTTACCTAGGTAGAAGCCCAACATGGAGCAGTTTGGAAAAATCCTATAAAAAACACCTTGAACAAGGGAAGGGCACGCATATGCTGCCTGAGTCCATGTGCTGCTTGTGCCCACATGGCTGAGCACATATGGTGCCCAAGCTCATGTGTCAGGAGCATCTCCACTCTTGAGATGTGTACTTTCATGCTTTCATATTCAATGCGCTGAGATGTGTGTAGGGTCTCTCTCTCTGCCCTTGGAGAAACCCGGGTTCTCTCCTTAGTGCATTATTCTGTCTCTCTCCCATCTTTCTCTTCCTCCACCCCTTCAAAACCTCCAAATAAAAATCTGTTTTACTTCACTGCTTGTCTACTCCTGAAATTCTTTTCTGTGACAGAGACAAGAACTCAATAACCAAAACAGTAACAACAAGTCTCACAACGGAGACGTTACTGGTGCCCTCTCAAGCAAATCCATGAACAACAGATGACAGTGCTACAGTGCATGTAAGAATATGCTAATATTATATGTGAAAGGCTTTCCCAAAGAAGTTATGTCTGTAGGTCCTGTGAAATTTCCCACGAATTGAAATATTGCAATTCTTTCTCTGGACTCACTTGCCCTTTTGTTGGTGACTATTTGGGGAATTAGGGAGGTAGCTTCCAAAAGCAGTTCCTGCCTCCCTGTATAACCCACTTCTGTGTCTGGGGAAATGTCTGTGTGATGAGAAGCTACATAGTGTGAAAAATATGTCTCACTGGGAGATCACCAGGCTGTTCCTGAAGTCCTCCTCCTCTATGCAACACAGGATCTGGTCCCCACCAAGTCCTCGCCTTAAATTCTTGGGAAACTATAGATTCAGACTGGAGTAAGAAACTGCTTTTTGCAGAAAAAAAGAAAGTCAGTCTCAATCTGCCCAGGTTTGTGAAATTCCTTGTCCTTTCTTGCAGAAAGAATGTCAGGAGATAAGGAACATTGAATAAAATAGCTTCATTTAGAAAGGAATATGAAGGGATAGTGGGAGAGAGAGGGAGCAAAAAAGAGAAGGAGAGGAGAGAAAAGAGCAGGTGAAAAAAGAGAGGAGAGGGGAAAGAAAGGTCTCAGTCACTTCTTTTATAAGGTGAATTTCCATCACAAATGTGGTTTCATGGGGCTGGAGCAATAGCACTGTAGGTAGGGTGTTTGCACTTGGCCAACCAGGGTTCAATTCCCAGCATCCCATATGGTCCCCTGAGCACCATCAGTGGTAATTCCTGAGTGCAGAGCCAGGAGTGACCCCTGTGCATCTCCGGGTGTGACCCAAAGAGCAAAAAAAAAAAGTGGTTTTATATTAGGGCTCTTCCCCCAAACTGCCTGGGACTTTGTTGTTGCTAGGATGTGGCAAAAGGGAAGAATCCTGGGTTCTTAATAGTCCTTTCCTATAATTTTGAAAGGGCATTTGTTTTCTTGGAGCTTCTTTCTGAGGGAGGCCACCCTCGCCTTGGAATATGTGTGTATATATATATATATATGCATATATATATATATATATATCAGCTTCTGCCTGTGGGTGCAATCCTATTGCCTTTGGTCTGCTTCTGGAAAAATGACTTTACATCTTTAAGTTATATCTTGAGACTGGAGAGATAGTACCAGACAGAGGTAGGGAGCTTGCCTTGCACATAGCCAATCTGGATCTTATCCCCAATATCCCATAAGGTCCCCCAAACAGTGCCAAGAGTAATTTCTGGGCACAGATCCAGGAATAACCCCTGGGCATTGCTGGAGGTGCTTCCCAATAAATAAATAAATAAATAAATAAATCACATGTTGTATTAATACTTTCAACAAAACCCTTAGGGTTCTTTCTGTTATCGATCTATAATATCTATATGTTTATTTAATATGCAGGCTAGTTTATTAAAAAAATTAATGTTTTCTTACTAAATATTAGTTCAGTGAATATAAAGGATTTTCTCCTTACAGGTTGTGATTGGAAGTTAAAGGATTGACATTACTTTTCTTAATGTCAGAGGTATCAAGTTGGAGGCAATGTGTTGGTTGTATTGTGCCACGAAAATGAGAGCTTGGAAGAAGCATCCCTAGAAAGAAAAAATGAATGCATAGTATTTATTTGCATGACATCTCCCGATCAGTGAATATGTAATATGCTGTTTATTTTTTAAACACTATTTTCTATCCATTCCCCTCACTTTGTTGTTACTATTGTTGCATTTTATGTGAGTTGCACATTTGGTTGAGTTTACACACTCTTGGTTGTTGTTCTTAAAGTGTAGATTATTTTGGTAATTTCAAGGCAAACATAGCTAAATATTAATTTTAATTCAAGGGTCTTGGTAGCAAATTCTTACCACATGTTCTTTTTGGGTATATTTTTCAGGCTGAATTGTAGATCCCAGATGATTTATCAATGTTTTAACGCCTAATACTTCAGAATATGAGCTTATTTGAAAATAGGGTCATTGCATGAGTAAGTTAATATGATATCAGACAGGGGTATGGAAGCCTTTCAATCCAGTACTGCTACTTCTTTTATAAGAAGAGGAGAGAAACAAAGAGAAGAGAAACAAAGACTGACCCTCGGTAATACGATGGTCATATAAAGATGGAGGCAGAATTTGGAGCGATAGAGCAACAAGCCAAATGGCAATCAAGGATCATTGATAACACGAAAAGCTAAGAGAGAAGTTGGAAAAACATCTCCCCTTGACCTTTCAGAGAAAATATGCCCCAGTTGATACCAAGTTTTCAGACTTTTAAAATTCCAGGATTGTGAGTAATTAAATGTCTATTATCTAAGATTTTGCAGTTAAGGATTCTTTGTTAAAAAATCTTAGGAAAAGGAATACAGAGTTCAGACTGTCCAAAGGGCAAGCCAGATGTAAAGCAATTTTAAAATGAGAAGTTGTGCAGGAAGTGCCATGATGGAAACTTAGGTGACAACTAGTCCAAACTATTGTCAAGTTAAATGAATTGTATATTCCTAGACCATTCATTGCAGAACACAGTGCTTTCACTCTGGGGCTACTGAACACAGACTGGCTTATTAAGCCATGTGCAGTAATGGAAGAAAAAGACATGTTATTTACTCTAAACTGCTCTCTTTAAATTGAACTATGGAAGAGTTAAATAATAGCATGAGTGTTCTGGCTTTCTCTTCTTCTGCTTGATTTCTCATTTTTATGTGATTCAAAATTAAGAACCTAATGGGCACATAAATGGTAGTAATTTGTCACATAGATAAGTGGTTATCTAAAAAATAAGATGAAAAAGAGAAAATTAAGTTATGATACAAAACAAGTTCTGCTATAATTTTTCTGAGTTTCTGTGATTACCAAATCTATATTCAATTTTCTGACAATCTAAAGACAACTATAAAAAAGAGAAATAAGATAAAATAAAGGTATTTTTTAATTCTATAATATCAGAAATTTGACTGATACATCTATGGTATCTGTTTGGCTTTTCATTAAATTATTGTGAATAAATTAAATCTTGAAAAGTAAATTTTAACTCCTTGAATTTCTACATCTGTATATAAGACTATTTATGAAACTTGCATATAAATGTATATAAATAGGTAAACACAACACAATGCAATATATTTCTACATGAAAATTAAATATTTACACTGTTCTGAATGAAGGCCCCAGGGCTGGGGGGTAGGGTGTAACGGGGTAGGTTGACCACCTTGCATGTGATCAACCTATGTTTGATCCCTGACACCTCATATGATCGCTGTAGTCTTCCAGGAGTGATCCCTGAGCACAGAGCCAGTTGCAATACCTGAACCCTACTGTGTGGGGGACCAAAATAAACAAAACAAAGATGGCCGTAGATTTTGATCAGATTCAGCATATCTCTTTGACCTGTGTGAAATTTGTTCCAATTATACTTCCTGCCAGTTCTTGCTCTTGCCATGCAATATCTCCCTATGGATGAGAATGAATAGGCAAGAATTCACATAAAAATTCAATATGGTTATATGCACATTTCTGGAGTTTGTTCTCTATGAACTTCCACCTTTTCTGCTACTCTGTTCTACTTCTAGTTATTTCATTCACCATGAACTTGTTGTTCTGTATTCTCAACTCACTGACATCAGTATGCCTCCTTTGCTTGGTATGTCCTGCCTATGCCTTCATCAAGAGATTGCCGTTACAAAGAAAGCTCGGACTATTGGAATGTTCACTAATCTTGCTCTGTCCTTCCTTGAGGTCAACAGACTAAAATTTTTTTACTTTATGCATTTTATTCATCATTATACATATTTATGATAAGAGATCAAATGCCTACATTAGTCCTTTGTTCTCAGCAGTAAATCTTGAGCTATTTATGTAAAAATGTATCCTATCTTTTCAACTTTTGGTTAGTGTTCATGTGTACAGTTTTCTTTCTTATACTCATCTTCCCCTCCTTCCCATTTTATATGTAAGTCAGACTCATCACTGAAAACAACAGCATGATGTAGGTGATTGGTTCAAACTGCTGCTTGAAAGAGCTGTGTTTAAGCAAGGATATCTAGTGTGTCTTTTAAATATGATGGTTATACTTTAAATATGATGGTTATACTTAATTTCCTGGTGGAATTAAGTGAGAATTTGAGAATTTGAAAAAAAATCAACTTCTTAATGACATTTATACTGTAATAAGCACTGTAGCACTGTCCTCCTGTTGTTCATCGATTTGCTTGAGCGAGCAGCAGTAACATCTCCATTGTGAAACTTGTTGTTACTGTTTTTGGCATATTGAATATGCCACTTGTAGCCTGACAGGCTCCCATGTGGGCAGGATACTCTCAGTAACTTGCTGGGATCTCCAAGAGGGACAGAGGAATTGAACCCAGGTCAGCTGCATGCAAGGCAAAGACCCTACCCTCTGTGCTATCGCTCCAGTCCCATCATTGATAGTATTGCAAATTATGTGCCTAAAAAAAAGTCTAAACCCCTATTCTCACATAAATGTCAATTAATACCTCAGTTTTATCTTTTAGATTTAAAAACAAAAATATTGGGGCCAGAGAGATAGTACAGCAGGTAAGGCACTTGCCTTGCATATAACTGACCTGGGTTTGACCCCAGGCATCACATATGATCCCTGGAGAACTGCCAGTAGTGATTCCTGAATGCAGAATCAGGAATAACTCCTCAGCACTGCAAGGTGTGGTCCCCAGACTTCCAAAATTAAGGAGATGAAAGTATTTAGTTAAAGGGGCTGGAGTGATAGCCCCTCTATGTCATTTGCCTGGCATGCAGCCCACCCGGGTTCGATTCCCAGCTTCCCATGTGGTCCCCTGAGCACTACCAGGAGTGATTCCTGAGCATCTCCGGGTGTGACTCAAAAAGCAAAAAAAAAAAAAAAAAAAAAAGTATTTTGTTACAAAAACTCTGATCCACACTAAAAGTTCTAATTCTCCCATGACCCCTGTTTTGATGATTGCTATAAGGGAAGCTATGGAAGACTTCTCTCCTGCTTCCTAATGGTCTCTACAATGTGACTGTGTCATATTTGGATACATCCTCATGTTCTGTTAGAGAGCATAACACAAACTATATAAGTCGAGAAGAGTGAGTCTCTTTTGGTTTAGAAGTAAAGTCAGCTGAGCTTGCAAGAAAAGAACTCACTGGTTAAATTTGCCATTCATGCAGGTAAGAAAAACTTCATTTTCTGCTTAGTTTCCTTCCAGATACTGTTAAGATTTAAGGTTACCAAAAGTAGTAGCTAGATTTTACTCGGTGTGTAATTTCACAAGCCATCATGTAACACCAAAGCTCATCATTGCCAGTAAAATGAGTTGCTGTTGATTCTATTTTTTGTAATTCATTTCCAGAATTAAATTTGAGGAAGAATGTTTTAAAACTCATTGAACCTTTAGCCCAAAATTTATGTGGGAAGTGATAATTTTTTGTAATTTGTGAACTAATTATTTTTAAGTATGCGTGCCTCTTTTTCTTTTTTTAATTAATCACCAGAAATATATCATGCTTGAGATTCTTGCCCATGTTCTCATGCTACAAAATTGTCACCTCCCATCCATATGGCTTTCAAAGTTGTCAAGCTTAATTATAAAAAGAATAGTTATTAATAAGCATACATTTTCTGAGTTCCCTGCTTCCTCTTGATTTCATTTATCTCCATACCTTAACACATTTACAAAAATAATTAAAATGAGAATAATACAGAAGTCTCTTATGGAATTTGTTTCATATTATATGAATGGCTTATAGTTTCTGTTCATTACAAAATGAATCAAAATTAGTTAGTGGTAAAGAATAAACTTGGGCTGGATCAATAGCACAGCAGGTAGCGTGTTTGCCTTGGATGCGGCCAACCCGGGTTCAATTACTCTGCCCCTCTCAGAGAGCCTGGCAAGTACCGAGAGTATCCCGCCCACACCACAGAGCCTGGCAAACTACCCGTGGTGTAGTTGATATGCCAAAAACAGTAACAATAAGTCTCACATGGAGATGTTACTGGTGCCCGCTCGAGCAATTCCATGAGAAATGGGATGACAATGATACAGTGAAAGAATAAACTCAATTGTTAGTACTTTTCTCATTGTATCTAGCAGTTTTTATCAAAATCTCTTCCACATTTTGCTGAGAAATATACATTCCCTGATTACTAAGTAATTCACATATATACATATGATAATTAAAATCATGTTTAGTAAGATCCTTACATTATGTTGTATCATAATATTTAAGCTACTATGTTTCTAAATGTTATTTTTCTTTAAAACTTCTTCACATCAACTATTGTAAAAACCAAAAGTCATCCCATTGCATGGGATAAAGTTTTGCAATTCATAAATCTGATAGGGACTTAATTTCTAAAAATTTCTGAAGAACTTGTAAAACTCAGCAACAATGTATTCCACCTGATTTTTAGGAGGGACTTGCAGGGATTGGTTAGGTGCTGACTAGCAATGCTTGATGCTCGTTGGCTGATGCTATTCCACTTATTTAAAAATTAATTTATCTTATAAATGTTATGTTTACTTATGTTTTATTTTTTGATTGAATCACTGCCAGATAAACACAGTTACAAAGTTGTTCATGATTGAGTTTCAGTCATACAATATTGCAATACTGATTTCTTCACTAATATAGATTTTCTACCACCAGTGTCCCCAGTTTCCCTCCCACCCTGCCCCCACAGCCTGCCTCTATGCCTCTATGGTAGACACCCCTCTCACTCTCTCTCTCTCTCTCTCTCTCTCTCTCTCTCTCTCACACACACACACACACACACACACACACACACTCTCTCTCTCTCTCTCTCTCAATCTCCTTTTCTCTCTCTATTTGTTCCTTCACCTTTTTCACTTTTAGGCAATGTGGTTTGTAGTACTGTTACTGAAAAGATATCATGAATATCACTTTATCTCCTTTCAGCACTCAATTCTTTACTCTGTCAGAAGTGTTGTGCTTTAGCTATATATACATATGACTTATGATATGTATGTGTATATAAAATATATGACTTTTGATCTTATCTCAAATTAATTTGTGATTTTTCACTTGACCTGATTTTCATTTGTTTTTCTTATTTCTTGCTTTACTGTGGACTCTTCTTTTAAAAAATGCATCTATCAGATATTGTGGAATTTCAGCATACTGCTTTAATACTTCTGTGGTTCTAGGAAATGGTCTACTTCAGGTTTTGGGGGTCTCCTTTGCTGTGAATGAAAATCCTGCTAACCACTGGTTTTAAATACGGAGTTTGCCTCTGATTGAATATTTTCTCTTGTCCTAAGGATGTGAATTCTCAGTTACCTCTACCTAATCCTAAACACAGAAGCTAGTATGTATGAGAATTAGTCTCTCACATTAGTGGTATTTTCTATCTTTTGATGACTGCATTTACAAATTGTAAATGTTCCTGTTTATGTCATTTTATTTCTATTTTTTAATATTTATGATATGTGTTTTAAAAAGTGTCTCACATCATACAATTGCAATTCCTATATAACTGATATTACTTACACATTTCTGACTGTTAGGGAATTTGAAGGAGTGATCCTTAGGTAGAGCGATGGCTAAAATTCAGTGGTAACTGGGGAGATTGGTGCACTGGTAGAGGGATGGGTGTTTGATCATTGTGAGATTGTAACCCAAACATGAAAGCTTGTAACTGTATCTCATGGTGATTTGATAAATAAAAAAAAATAATACAATGGTAAAAGTAGAGAAAATTTTCTTGTTTTATTATACATATCTGGCTTCAAATTTTATGAAATATTGTTTGAATTTAGATATAGGTCCCTCTGAATGCAGAAATACTTGTTTTCTGGTTTGAATGTAGTGTCTGATATAGTGGGAAAAATCTTTGCTGTTGAGGGACATGTAAATCAGAGCTTATTCTAAAATACATGGGGATAAAAGTGTGTGTGAGACACCATAGATGTATCCTGCAAGTTTTTGAATGTATCCAAACTTAGTAGAAGTGAGTTCTACTGAGAAACACAGTAGAAAAGCCTAGATTTGAGACAAAATTGAGAGTTGCCAGCCCATAATCGATTTGAAAGTCATTCTCCTCGTTGATTCTTTTTGCTCTAGTCTCTCAGGCTTTGTTTTACTTCAGTCAGATGTTTTTACTAATTGTGACATTGCAAACTGAAATTCCTGCCTTCCTTGTATATTGCTTGCTTCTGCCTTCTCCATTTTACATGATTTTTTGAGTTTACTCTTAGTTTATCTTAACATTTATTAAATGTCCCATTATTTTTATTGAGATTTGTTATCCCTTGTATCACTTGTCATCCCATTGCTCACTGATTTGCTTGATCGGGCACGAGTAGCATCTCCTCCATTCATTCCTGTCACGTGCTAGTGTAGCCCAATGGCATCTGCTCGCTCCAGGAACACGAAAAGATTTATTATAATGCTATTAATAATGGTTTGTCACACACATAATTCCAATGCTGCACCCATTATCAGTGTAACATTTAAATGAGAAGGAAACAGCAGTGATTTATAAAAGAATCTCAATATGGATTGACTTATCAGGAATATATGGATATGGGACAGAATAGAGTGGTCATTCTTATAGATTTAAGCTGGAACAGTCACCTGGTATGTTAGTTTTTCTGTAGCTTTTCATTATCCCTTGATACGCTTTTTTTGTATTAAGTTGAAAGCCAAAGTTTACTTAAGTTAACTTTGAATGATTTCAAGCTTTTGGTACCAGAGAGATAGTACAGCAGACAGGGTACTTCCCTTGTATGCAACTATCTGGGCTTGATCCTCGGTACCACATACAGTTTTCATAGCACCGCCAAGAATGACTGTAGAGGACAGAGAGCCAGAAGTAAGCCCTGAACGCCACTAAATAATGATAATAATAATGATATTAATAATTTCAAAATATTTAAGAGACCTGACATAAGTAAAAAGTCACTCTCAAGAATGCAACTGATAACTAAATCAGAGCTGCATTTACTGATTCTGAAGACATCAATATGCATCTCTATTAAAATTTCCACCAGTGAACATTGTCAAAATTCATCTAATAAGATGGTGGGTCAATTTTCATTGCAAGATTCAGAAAAAGTGTGTGTGTAACTTTAGTAAAAGACACAATTTAAAACACACAATTTTAAGTTCTATCATTTCAACTGCAATTAGACTCTTCGTGTATAAGGCAAAATAATGTGAATTTCTATGAGTCCATGCAAATATAAATTTGGCACTTATCAGCAGCCTTTTCTTAAAAAAAGAAATAATGAAGAGCTAAATATGAAGCTGTATCCCAGAGTAGAAACATAAATATTGGAGGGGAGAAAAGTGTTATGCTATCCATGCAGCTTAATATCATTTATTTTATTATATGTGGCCACCTAGGTACTGGAAAATGGGGAATCTGGGTGAAAGAGGCCCAGTCCCGATCTGAGCAGCCTTGGAGATCTTGGTCCCGGGTCCTGCACACCTGGGTTCCTCTGCTGGTTCCTTCATGTGTGAGGCTCCTTCGAATGTGTGGAGAGAGGCCTTGATCATGGCTGTGGCTGGGTTCCGGAGGTCTTCAGCTGCCAGGGCTCTGCTCAGGGCAGGGAGAGAGATTCAACCCGCCCCCTCCGAGGGGCCCCAGTGAAAAACCCAGGCTCAAGGGGAAAGAGACTCTTGTCCCATGCAAGATAGCCTAGTTCATCCGATAGCCTAGTTCTCCCTCTTGGAGAATCTGGCAAGCTACCAAGAATTTCCTGCCTGCACGGGCGGGGGGGGTGGTCCACCGAGGGGGGACATGAGGAGAGCCTGGCAAGCTCCCTGTGGCGTATTCATATGCCCAATACAGTAACAATGATGGATCTCATTCCCCTGACCCTGAAGAGCCTCTAATGTGGCACCATTGGGAAGGATGAATAAAGAAAGGCTGCTAAAATCTCAGGGCTAAGTTGAATGGAGACGTTACTGGGCCCGCTCGAGCAAATAAATGATCAATGGGATAACAGTGATACAGTGATATTTTATTATAACTATTGAAATACTCTGCAGTGGTATTTGCAGTGTTTATTTTTTTTAATGTTATCTTTCATCTCCCTATTAGAAAACATGCTGTTATCTGTTAGCCAATTGGTTTATACAATAAAGTACAAACACCACGTATTGTTCCCATAATTTTTATTTATTAGTGATACTAGTCTCTGACAATATAGATTTCAGGTTGAAAAATATTAGAAGGGACAGCACAGGCCAATGTGCAGTGTTTCAAACCCAAAATTCCTCTAATCTGTATCACCAACAGAAATACTTCTTTATGCATAAACCTTAGTAAGTAAAGAGAATACATAAGAGACTTTCTCTTGTTTTAAAACAATCTATAAAAAAATCAGAAGCATCCTAATCATAAATGCATCATCATAGGCTCATTAGGAACCTTATTTTAATCCTTGGTATGAAGAGTTTCCAGTTGGTTCAAGAGAGCACTGCCTGATGTCAGTCTTCTGCTGAGCCCTTGCTACTGAAAGTGAAAGTAGTTAAGACAGTTTGATAAGTTCCATTATAATGAACAAGCAGTCTATGGACCCAGTGCTTTAAAAACCCAGTGAGATGACTTTGACTGCACTCTTTTTAACAGTCTGTTAATTAAAGTAAGCTCCATTTGTGGGAAATGAAAGGTGGATGATGGAGGTAACTGTAGCTCTATGTTTTTCTCCTCTCTCCCTTTTCTACCCTGACCTATGTGAAGGGGAGATAGGACATTGTTATAACGGAGATGCAGGGCACTTAATAAATGTTTAATAACATTCAGATCTATTCACTTAGCTTACGAGTTATTGTCAGCCAGTTAATGGAACATTAATTAAAAAGCATATTTAATGAGGTGAGGATCATTTTCATGTGGAAACTTTCTACCTGCTTTTGGAGCTCAGATGTAGAGGCTCAGCTAATTGCTATCATTTTTACAGAGGACCAAAGTATTGTCACTTAATAGAAATATGTCTCGGAACAACAGCATGATGTATGAAAGAACAGAAAAGAGGGTGGTGACCCAACTGGGTATGTGACTGAAAGCTAAGAAAGAATAGAGATCTATAAGAAGCTCTGGCACTCTAAATGAAAGGGGAAATATGCAAACTAAAAAATGTTTTAAATTATAATTTATAGGAAATGTATACCTATAAATAGTAGGTCAGTGTTTTCATTGATTATCATAATAATATGTCTTACTTTAAATTTATTTTCACAAGTCACCCTAGTTTATCTTCTACATGATTCCAGAAATTGCAAAAAGTGCTGCTTTCTACCTGCTTTTAAGGTTGTAATATTGAAATAATAATATATTTCAGTAATTTACAAAATGTATTTCTTGTGCTACTAAGGGAAAATCCTATTCTGGGGGCTAAATTTATAATTTTATACACTAAATTTTGTGGTTTGGTTGGTGCTAAAACAGAACTAAATTCTCAATTCTGTGTTAATTTATAATCTTGATTTTTTTGTAATCTTGATTTTTTTTGAAAATATACACTTCATACAATTGTATCTCCATCTAAATTATTAGCCCGTGCAGCACCTCAAATTTTAGGGAAAAGCTATTAGTTCATCCATATTCAAACTATTATACATTTTTAATAATGGTTAGTATTCATGATAAAAGAAATCCTATAATTTTGCATCATTATACAATTATTTTGGTAAATATGTACCAGGCACTGTCTCAGTGCTTTATAGTCATGACCTCATTTAAAATTCATGAAGTCTCTGTTATACAAATCAGAGAACAGAAGTACAAAGCAGTTGTATAATATATCCAAGGTCACAGAGATGATGCATCCACCTGCCTGGATTCAGATCTAAGCTTCTTTATTCTCAGCATATACTATTTATTTTAAGCATTATTTCACAATGTTTAAATTTTAAAAAATTGGGCAGGAACTATATGCAGCAGTGCTCAGTAGTTATTTTGAACTCATACTAGCAGTCATTCCAGGTGGTGCTCGGGAGAGCCACGTGGTGCCAAGGGTTCAACTGGAGGCTCCTGCATGCAAAGCTTGTACTTCAGCACTTTGAGCCATCTCCCCAGTTCCTAAAATGTGGAAAACATTGTTGTAAGGCAAAATATCCTGCAACTGTTATTAAAGCAATTATTGTGTATCATTGTATTCCAAAAGCAGGTCCTGGTATGGAAAAATCCATTTTTATAAGACCGTGTTAGAAACTGATACATGAGTATGAAAGGAAAATATTCTAGTATCAAATATCAAAATATTGAAAGTAAAACATCAAGTAGGAATATACATTTTACAAAAGAGAAAATTGGAAAAGAGAAACCATGAATCATTGGATCTCATGGCTTTCCAGGTATTTAAATTTCTCTCCTTTGATTATCGTGTGCTACCTCCAGCTCTGCCATCCATGCTCATGGATATAAGATAAATTTATGATTGATAAAACTTTAATTTTTTCACAATTTTAATTTCTGGTTTATTATTTATTATGTTTTGGGGCCACACTCATCAGTGCTCAGGGTTCACTCCTGGCTCAGCACTTTTGATGAGGCTCATGGGGCTCATATAAAGTCCTGCTGTATTATCGCACTATACCCTTAATTTCCAATTTTGAACATTAGATCCCCACTTCCTTTCTCTCAACTTTCTCAAGTATCTCAAACCAATATTTCTTTAACTGAAGTATATTTCTAATCTTTTATTCCTAGAAAAGCTTTAATTTCTATTTATTTTTAAATCAGTTTGGTTCTAGACTTCATAACCATTTTCATAATTGTCATTCCATCCTTAATCCTACTTAATTTAAAACCTCTAAACCCAGGACTGAAGAGAGAGTTTAATAGATTGAGTGCTTTGCATGTTGGATGCCTGGATTTGCCCTCCTGGCACCAATTTGTCCCACAAGCATTGTTGTTAGGCAATCCTTGAACACAGACCCAGGATTAGCCCTGAGCACTATGGGTGTGGCTTTCAAAAAGCAGAGAAAAAAAATCTAAGCAATCATGTCCATCTCTAATCTTTAGGGGATGCAAATCAAAACAATGAGATCACAGAGACGGGCACACATCGAAAAACAAGAACAATCTGTGCTGTGGTGGATGCAGGGAAAACAGGACTCTCCTTCATTTTTGGTGTGATTTCTGACTGCTCTAGCCTTTTTTGGAAAACAATATGGACATTCCTCAAAAAGCTAGAAGTTGAGCTTCTGTATGACCCAGCAATACTACTTCTGGAAAAATATACTAGGGGCCCAAAAACACACTACAGAAAAGTCATGTGCATTTTTGTGTTCATTGCAGCACTATTCACAGTAGCCAGAATCTGCAAGCAACTAGAGTGCTTCAGAATTGTATAAAGAATCTAAGGTACATCTACACAGTAGAATACTATGTAGCCACCAGGAAAAATGAAGTCATGAAATTCACATACAAATAAATGGAAATGGAGAGTGGCATGATGAGTGAAACAAGTCAGAAGGAGATGAATAGATGGAATGATTACACTCATTTGTGGGTATATATATATATATAAAACATATATATACATACATATATATACATATATATATGTATATATGGGATACTCTCGGTAGCTTGCCAAGCTCTCCAAGAGGGATGGAGTAACCAAACCCAGGTAAGCTGTGTGCAAGGCAAACACCCTACCCACTGTGCTATGGCCCCAGCCAATATACATATATATGTGTATATATATATATATATATATATACATGAAAGTAATACCCAATAACAGTAAAAACAAGGGTCTGCAAGAATCAAACACAATTGGAAAAACTGCCACAAGTGGTAGTTATGGGAGGGCAGCTAGGACAGAGAAAGGTTTGGTTTGACAAAGATAGTTGGAAATGATCACTCTGAACAAGAACTGACTGCTGAAAATAGATAATGGAACAAACATGATAACCTTTCAGTACCTGTATTGCAAAGCATAATTGCAGGAAGGAAAGAGAGCAAGAGAGAGGGAAAGAAGAAAGGTGCCTGCCTTAGGGGTCAGGCTGGGGGGGAGGGCGGTGAGAGGGAAACTGGGGACATTGGTGATGGGAAATGTACACTGGTAAAGGACCAGGGATGGAACATTGTACGACTGAAACCCAATCATGAACAACTTTGTAACTGTGTATCTTGTGGCGATTCAATAAAATAAAAACCACAATCAATGAGAAAAAGAAGGAGCAGACAAAAGGAGGTGGAGTAGAAGGAGGAAAAACGGAGTATGAGGAAGAGGAGGAGTAGGAGAAGGATGAGGAGGAAGAGAAACAGAAGAAAAAGGAGGAGGGGAACACAGAGAAGGATAAAGGAGAAGAAAGAATGAGGTGGAAGAAGAGAAGGAAGAAAGAGGATGTCAAAGAGAAAAGAGAAAACCAATTCCATACCCAAGGAAAGTCTCGACTATGTATTCAAGTAGGTGTTAGTCATAAATGTATGAGGCTGCATTTAAAATTTTTTATACTTAACAGAATTTGTCTCTTATTGTGATGACATAATTATGTTATGTCTTTGATTTTATTCACTCTCATTACTTAAACAGTTATTTTATATGTTCACAATTCTCAAGACTTTTTCACATACTATACTTTCTCAATTTATTATTTTCCGTGTATGCTGGGGCTGGCTTGAGCTACCAGGATGAGCCCGGTGGTTTAGATGAGGTTGAACACATTCTTTTGGCTACTTTAGTAAATAATTTCCTAAATTAAAACAATTGTCAGTCTTCCTTTTCTCACAGATCCCAGGTTCTGCTTAAGCCTGTTTGTTGTCAGTATGCAGATCCTAGGCACTTAGCCTGTTTGTCAGTATGCAGACCCTAGGTACTAAGCCTGTTTGTTGTCAGTAAGTATATCCTACATTGTTTGTTTTCCCGAATGCAGAAGAACTTTGCATGATCTTCTGTAACTCCTTTGGTGACTGTATTGCACCCTTAATTGGTGACTGTATTGCGCCCTTAAGAGTTTCCATGATCAATAAAAGATTACAAGGCTCTCTACCTTTGTCTAAGAGTCAGAGAGAAACTAGACCTTCCGTGACATACATTTCTTCCGAGTTCCTTGCCTCAGAGCCTCCGACCCCACGAATGTTCACGCAACACGTATATTTTACTAAAAGAATTATAAAGAATCCTTCTACCAGTATTGTCTACAGGTATCTGCTTCCCTCCTTGTCTATGTTTTCTGGTTACTGTCACTGTCACTGTCATCCCGTTGCTCATCGATTTGTTCGAGTGGGCACCAGTAACGTCTCTCATTGAGAGACTTATTGTTACTGTTTTTGGCATGTCCAATACGCATGGGTAGCTTGCCAGGCTTTGCCACGCTGGCTCTATACTCTCGGTAGCTTGACAGGCTCTCTGAAAGGGGCCGAGGAATTGAACTCAGGTCGGCCACGTGAAAGGTGAACGCCCAACTGCTGTGCTATCGCTCCTGGTTACTGGGAATGGATTTTTGTACTTCTAAGGCAGCCTCTTAAACACTTTTTTTCAATTATTCAAGTACATATAAATAATAATATGTTCCTTGTGGGGATTTTTCGTTTGGTTTTGTTTTAGAGACACACTGGCAGTGCTCAGAGCTTACTCATGTCTCTGTGCTCAGGGATCACTCCTGGTGGTCTCAGGGACCATATAGAGTGCTGAGGATTGAATCCAAGTCAGATGTGTGCAAGGCAAGCATCTTACCTACTGACTATTTTTCTAATCCCAAAAATGTTCCTCATGTAATCAATTTTCTTTTTCAGCTGTAAAGTGATAATTTAGTTTATAAACAATATATGAATTTTATTGCCAAAATGTTTTGTAAAATCCTATAGAAACTCAAAATGTTTTGACTATATGTGTATTTTAGTTACATCGTTACATCTTACTCCTCTTATATAGTAGAAAACAGTATGTACTAGATTTCAGTATAGAATTGAAAATGATTTCTTTTTTTCTTTTTTTTTTTTTTTTTTGCTTTTTGGGTCACACCCGGTGATGCATAGAGGTTACTCCTGGCTCTGTGCTCAGGCGGTGCTCAGGAGACCATATGGGATGCTGGGATTCGAACCCTGGTCGGAGCGTGCAAGGCAAATGCCCTACCCACTGTGCTATCACTCCAGCCCATTTTCTTGCCTTTTTATTTCTGGTTTTTCATTTGCTTGTTCCACAACTAGTGGGGCTCAGGACTTACTCCTGGTGGTACATGGGGGACCATGCTAGGGATTGAACCCATGTCAGTCACATGCAAAGCAAGTGCCCTACCCACTGTGCTATCTCTGTGGCCCCAAATTGAGTAAACTTTACTTCAATCCTCCTTTTATTTGTGAAATAAACTGACTATGCATCTTTTTATTTTGGGCCACCACTATTCCATTGAGATCACTCTTATCATATAGCTGGTCAATTTTTGCTTACTAAACACAATGATACGTTCTCAAGCATCATTTGATATGGTTGATCATGCCCTACATTTTGACAAACCCTTTATACTTAGCTTTCTATAGCCAAATCCCCAGCTTATTTTACCCCTTCACAAACCATGCTTCTATTCTCAGATCCAGATTCTCTTTATAATTCTGTGCTATCCATATTGACTTGTCCCACCTCCTATAGCTCTAGAGCTATACATTATTTTTTTCATTTTGAGATCATTCTTTTTAATATAAACATAAATTTAGCTTTAAATTTGACTAATTGTATTTTCCATTAATGACTTCTAATTGCCATCTTTAACTTAATATGTTTTAAACCAATTTCTGATCACTCACCCAGCTCAGTAAATAGTATTGCCAACTCTCTACTTACTCATGTCAAAATCTTCAGTCTCATTTGTAATCTCTAAGGGCCCATATTTACCCTAAGAGAAAGCTCCTTTTGGGCCTTTCATCAATATTCATATATTTATTACTTTCTGTACCTCTAATTTTCTTGCTGACTTGCTTTCCTAATTATTCTGGTATCTTTTTCAACTCAGCACAGTGAGATGATGTCTTCAAAATATAATCAGTTCATTTCATCTCCTATTCTGGTTTCCTTGAGCATTCTCTAAACAAACTAAATCCTTTTGTGGTCTACTGAACCCTACATGACATTGTCTTTTAAGCATCTCTGAGTTCTCCTTATTCCACACTGCTTCTCAATGAGCCCACACAGGCCCCACCCACTGGAAAATTCTTGGTGCTCTCTGAAAGAGCACAGATGTTTGTATCTGGGGATATTTCCACCTGACATTCTCATGGATTAAAGTTCTCTCTCCATATAGTCTTTTACTCATTATGTCTTTTAGGTTTCTATGCGAATATCTTATGTGAAACATTTCCTCAATAACAAGTTTAAAGTTGCTGTCCTTTGCCATATTGGTCTCAGCCCTCTTTCTGTTTTAATTGTCTTTATTACATTTTACCAGCTCATTGTTTGGCAAATCTTATGTGTTAAAATTTTAATGGTCTTTTTTATTATAATTCATCTTATGAGTCAAATTACTTTTTATTTATTGTTAAATTGTTATGTCCTCAGTGTCTAAAACATTGCCTGATATATAACACATGGTTGGTAAATGTTCAGTAAATGCATGTAATACACTACAGAGATCCATATTAGCTTAGAATCCTTGTACTTATCAACCCCTAGTACAGGTGGGAGTACAAAGAAGCACAGAGAAGTGAAATTGTCTCTTTTGGTAATAATGTTACCCAGAGTGGAAAATGAACATCTATATGAAAAATCATAGTCACAAGCAGCTATGTTTTAATAACTTTAACAGTAGAAAAAATATCAAAAGAAACAAGAATAAGAAGTCCTTCTTTGAGCCATAAGTTGTTTTTTTGTCTGTTTATTTTGGGAGCTAAATTTTGCCATTCTCAGAGTTTACTCTTGGTTCTGTGCTCAGGGATCACTCCTGGTGCTAAGCTCTTGGGAGCTTATTCCATGCTGGAGATTAAACCCCATTTGACCACATGCAAGGCAAATGCTATTCATACTTTATTTCTCTATGTGCTGAGCAAGAGACTTTCTGTGTATGTCCTATAAGAAAAATAATTTATATATTGTTATTCACACTTGTTTAAACACATAGAACATTTTTTAAAAGTCTGAAATTTCATCGAATGTATTCTGAGATACGAGAATTATATTTTACTCTTTTCTGAAAGTAAGGCAGGCTAGTTGTTCTCAGATACTGCTTTTATTAATGAAATGTGGGAGCAGTATTTAAGCCTGTAAGAGACATTTTTCTAGGCACTGACAACAGCCAGTGAAATCCCTGTTCTTATGGAGATTATAGTTTACATTATACTACTAAGACCCCAAAGCAAAACAATATGTTCATATTTTAAAATGTTTTAAAAAGTTACTTCTCAAATATTGTGAAATGTATTTTGCTGTTATGTACAGGTAGTAAATTTCCAATTTTTATTGCTATATTACTATTTTAAATAATAAGCAAATCTATGATTGCCTTTTACATGCTAATATGCAAGTATCAGCCTATGATTTGATAGATTTTTGAGAGCTTCTAAAATTTACTGTTTTGCAGGGTTGGGAAGGACACCTGGCTATGATCAGGGTTTACTCCTGTCTCTGCGCTCAGGTCTCACACCTGGCGGGGCTCAGGGGACCGTTTGGGATGAGGGCGATTGAGCCCAGGTTGGCTATGTGCAAGGCAAGTTCCCTCTGCTTTGGCCCAAAATTATATTTTTTTTGCATCTCACTTGGAGGGTCTATATGGTCTCGAATGTGATAAATTTTAATTCTAAATCCTTAATTTACTGAGATCTATAAACTTTGATAAATCGTTTATTTCTATGCCTCAGGTTTTTAATTTTAGATCAACTGAAGAAATAATAAGTTAACATGCACTCTATAAAGTGATGATTCTTATCTTTTCTCTGTATTCTTTCAGGTATACAACAGATATTCAGATATGATATTCACATGCACATATATGCACATTTGTGCACATACATGCAGACATATTTCTAGTGCTTAAGGAGAAATATCTATAGTGAGATGATTGCCATTGTATTAAGGCATATATGATATTCTATGATAAAACATGATTAGGGAAAAAGTAGTATTTAATAGGTAGATACATTTATAAAATATTTGCTCTTTATTATTACTAGTTTCTTCCCTGTCAAAACCTATTTAAAAATTATTACTTTGCCATTGATATTATTTTGTTTGGCTATAGGACTTGCTTGTACAGAGAATCTTGAGCAGAAATAATATGTTTCACTCCACAGAAGAGCCTGAAGAACTGTACTTTCTATCTTATTGCTTCTCTGAGACTGGCATGAACCATATAAAAGGTGTTTTATCAGTGTTGATCTTAGACACTGAAACTGATTCATAGTTCACCCATCACTTCCCGTGATGGACACAAATGTGAGCACAAAATAATATTTTAGATATAAGTATCTATGATTTGAGATTTGGGGTCATTGTTGCTATGGTAACACTTGCCTAAGTTAGAACTGATACAAAAAACTAGAGATAGATTTACAATTTAGATGTGATTTGATGTGTAAACCTCTGCTGTGTAAACCTAAGGCAGGTGCAAAAAAGGAGCTAGAATTCCAGAGAGAGTGCGAATCTGAAAATATCTGAAGACAAAAAATAGAGTGGTAATTTTAAGAAGTTGTAAGTATTTTTGACATGAAATGTAGGCTAGAATTAAATATTTGTCAGTTGTGTACATTCTGGTGAGGTATTCAGTCTAAATCACATAGAGTTCATGGATGTTAGGCAGTGAAAATAGCAAATATAGATTTGTAATTTTTATAAAACCATTCTAGCTCCATGATAGATAATAAATCAGTATGTGGTGAGACACTGTTTGATAGACATTTGTATTAATGTGTAGAAAAATAAAACAGGACAACTTGAATCATGTATGAAGAAATAAATTCAAGTTCCTTTTGGTTCTAGAACCTGTAAGATTCAGGACCTTTTAGAACCATGAGAAAAAAATCTTTCTTAAGATATGTCTCAGGGTAGAAGAAGGAAGTCGTAATATGTTAGAGGGATCTAAAGTATTATATATCCATTTGATACAATATAAGGAAATACACTTTATGTCACTATTAGTGAAGTAAGTGTGGTGGCAGAGTATGTTAGAATTACGTGCTTTTGTCTCTTTAATATTTTTATTTACAATAATATTAATAATGGTTTCCCGTGGACAAAATTATTTACAATAATATTAATAATGGTTTCTCATGGACAACGCCACACTCATCATCAGTCTAGCCAACACCCTCCCCAACCCTCCTCTCCCCTCATCCTCCCCCCAAGTCAAATATGCAGATCAGTTTCCCCATTCTGTAGCCTTTGGATCTATTTTGCTACCTCACTGTATATCAGTAAGCCCCACATAGGAGAGAGATCATCCTGTATCTGTCCCTTTAATTCTGACTACCTTCATTCAGCATGATGTCCTCTAGTTCTATCATGTTTCTGTAGATTGAGTTTTTTTTTATTAAAGCTGCATAGTATTCCATTATACCTATATTTAAAAACATCTTGAACCATACTTGGGCAATTGGGTTGTTTCCATTTCTTGACTATCCCTCTAAGTGCAGCAATAAAAAACAGGTGTGCATACACATTTGCCTGTTTGCTGTATCCCAAGTGGCAGGCGTGATTTTTATAGATGATGTTAGATGGCAGAAGAATGTGTTGACTAAGTAACAGTGCATCATATTCAGTATCATAGAGTTTTGTGGCTCATATTGTCAGTAATTACCTGAAAAAGCACTTTTCACAGTAGGTTGTGTCTAAAAAACACAATCTAGGATGATAAATGCCTTAGTAGTTGCTTGATTCAATTTACCCTCATTATCTAGTAAATAATTGTCTCTGCATTGCTGGAATAATAAAGATAGACTAAGTGGCATTGCTATCGTGGCAACCACTACTAATGGGACTATAATTTTTCCCGTAGATACCTAACTTGTTGTAGGTATGTAAGCAAAGGCAGCAACTCCGCATCAAATGCTTATATTGCTCAGCTTTTCTTGAAAATAACACTGGGGAGAAAATAATCAAATGAAAAATTAAAGCTGCAAACTCTTCACCTCAATGCATTATCAAAACATTGTGTTGTTGCTTTCAGAATGTCAAAGTTATTTGCAATTTTATATCAGGCTATGGCAAGGTCACCTACTTCGATGAACCTCAGTCTTTTTTAATCTCAGTTGTGGGTCATGGAAGAATTTTAGTACTTTAACATTAATTTAGGGCACTGTAGAGACACCAATAGCAGAATGTCACCTGCCATTTCATGGATGCTTGATGAATATTTGTTACATGTATTAGTGAAATTCTATCTTCATATGATGTTTCTGTAGTTTGGCATATTTCTGTTGAAATTTGTGTTCCGTAAGTGAATTTAACAGGAAGGGACTTTTAGAAGCTGTTGTTTTATTTAAGATGCATTCAAGTACATATTTTTGAATAATGAGGGTTTTTTTACATTTCTATATTGTGCCGTAAATTGCATTAATGTAAGGATAAATTGTAAAAAAATGGATGAGAAATTAGAATGTCCAGTTGTGCTTTAATTCATATATTTAAACTAGAGATAGGAATGGGAAGGAATGGGGATGAAGATAGACGGTCGGCAACTACACCACCTCTGCTTTGCTGATGACATCATTCTAATAACACCAAACATTAGCCAAGCGGCATAAATGCTGGCCAACTTTGACGGCAAGTGTGGAAAGGTCAAACTGCAGCTGAATCTCACCAAAACAATGTTTATGAAAAACAAACTAGTCCCTGACATTCCATTTGTTCTCAACAGGACGAACATCTCCGAATGCAGCAGCTATGTGTACCTGGGTCAAGAACTCAACATGAGGAACGACTTGGCGCCAGTACTGAGCATGAGGAAGAGAGCAGTGTCTTCAGGAGCGTCGAAGAAGTGATTAAGAGGCTAAGAACCTCCGGCTCCAGGAACATCTTTTCTACTCCACCATTCTCCCTGCTCTAACATATGCCTCAGAGAACTGGGTCCTACAAAAACATGATAAGAATGCTATTCGGGTATCCCAAAGAGGAATCGAAAGAGCTATGCTTGGAATATCACATTCCACCCAAGTGAGAGAAGGAATCCGGAGTTCCAACCTCCATCAACGGTCAAGAATCAGGGACGTTGTCTCGTTTGCCAAGGCATCAAAAATCAGATGGGCCAGACACATAATGCGATTCAGAGACGACCGCTGGACTAGAGCTATTACCTACTGGATTCCATGGTATGTCAAAAGACCGAACGGTCATCCACCAACGAGATGATCAAGCTTCTTCATCAAAACCCTGAATGAACGGTTTGAGGCTCTTCATGTTCCTGGAGTGAGCAGACACTATTGGGCTACACTAGCATGCAACACAGATGAATGGAGACATTACTAGAACCTGCTCAAGCAAATCGATGAATAACGGGATGACAAATGATACAAGTGAAGCTAGAGATATCTGAATAAATTTGATCAGTCAATGGAAGGAGCAATGCTCTGCTTGTTGATATATAAGAAGTAGATTTTATTTGAATTTCAAGATGTATGACTGAAATGGGTCAGATATGTATTTAATAGAACTAAGAAAAGGCAAAGAGAACTTAGAAACTCTTTGATATGACATTTAACTTTGGAGTGGGAATTTACCAACAGAGAAATCACCAGAGGCATGAAAAAAAAAGGTTAGGTAACTTGGTGACTTGGAGGAATGCAGAAAATAATAAAAATAGTTGTTTTTAAAGATATAAACTAATTGATACTGTGATAAACTCAGGGGAAATTGGAACAGAAACTGGCCAGCATTGTTGTTAGGGCACAATGAGTGTAAAATAGTGAGTTATCTTCTCTTCATGTGTTTGAGCAGGTACCAGTAACGTCTCTCATTGAGAGACTTATTGTTACTGTTTTTGGCATATCCAATATGCACAGGTAGCTTGCCAGGCTCTGCCGCACAGGCTCGATACTCTCGGTAGGTTGCTGGGCTCTCCGAGAGGGGCGGAGGAATCGAACTTGGGTCGGTAACGTGAAAGGTGAACTCCTAACCACTGTGCTATCACTCCAGCCCTCTTCATGTGTATAGAGAAAAATTCTAACTTGGCAGACATACACCCCAGTCAGTAGGATCTACTCAAATCTCTCCTAACATAATCACTTTCCCATTTTAACCTCTATTCCACAGCAAAGACCATTTCACTTTTCATTCCAGCTACTTCAGTCTTCAGTAGATTCTTTATTATTGCTCCTGAGACATGAAATCAGCTTTTTTTAAATTTTTTTTAATCATCTCCTCTCTGGCCTAGATTTGGTGACTCTACTTTCTGGCAGTGTTTTTAATAGAACTGTCCCATCTCCATAATTTATTCTAATAAAATATACTGTTACCAATTCAGGAATTAATTTGGAAGAGAGCATTCTCATAATATGAATATGCTTGGCCTTGTTTGTGTCCTCGTTCTTTGGCTAAGTCCTAGGAGAATTTTACCAAATTAACTAACCTTCCCTATTCAGGTGACTGCAGTGAATCCTAGCATTCACTTTTTATTTTGTATTCCTTTTGGAATAGATCACATTTTCTACCTAATTATCTGACTGTGGTTTCTGTAGTTTAAGCTGTCATGTTAGTTTAAACAGTGGAAGTAATCAATAGTTTAATTAGTCACTCGATTTCTAATTCTGTTCATGTTACTTACATTATTCACCACACGTAAAAAGTAATGTCATTTCCCCCTCCTGCCAAAGCCAAAGTCAGGTCAATTTTAGTGATATAAGCAGTTGCATAAAAACTAAAAATGTATGTTTTTATTCTTCTCATTTGCCTTTGGAGGTTAGAGCATGGTGAAGATATCATAAAAAACATATGGAATGTATTTATGTGGCGGTAAAATTCAGATACATACTTCTTGTCTGCAATCCAAATAGGCAAAATCAATGTAGAGTTACTAAGTTTGTTTGAGAAATTATAATCATGTATAATAATGCCAACTTCAGTGTAATTTTAGATATTAAATGTAATGTATATGCGATTTAGGAACGTGGCTCAAATGGTGTGCATATACCTTATGTTTTCGAGATCCTGGATTTGATGCCTGGATGAACTTGCACCACCCTAAAGCAGCACCTTTCTTGTAGTGGATCTCCAATGCACTTCTGGGTCTGACCCTCACTGATACCAATAAATAAATATGGAATGGATGAATAAAAAAATATATATGGAGTATAGAACATATTAACATTAACATGAATGACCCAGACAAAAAGCTTGAGGACATTTGCAAAATAATTTCCTGTTGATATCTGAAGTTTTGATCATAGGAATTTTTCCTAAATCAAGCCTGGAATTCATAAATTTTCCTACTGAAGTTGAGGGAAAATAGCTGTGTTTGGGATATCTACTGGCTAAGTGGATTTATTTTTTTAATCAAGGGAGGATATTTGAAAGGAATCATATTCTGTGATTTACAGTACTTTTAATAATGGTGTCCCATGCACATAATTCTGACATCACACCCATCACTGGTGTGCCCACCTCTCTCCCTCAGGACCCCATGATCTTTCCCTGCCTTTCAACCCTCACCTACCTGAACTCTGATCCCTCAACTAAATGGTAGATCAGTTCTACGATTATAGTGCCTTTGTCCCTTTGTTGATACCTTGCTGTATTTTCTTTAAGCCTCACATATGAACAATATTTTGTTTGTTTTTTGTTTTTGTGCTACACCCAACAATGCTCAGGGTTAACTTTAGTCTCTGCATTCAGGAATCACTTTTGGCTGGGTTTAGGACACCATATGGAGTGCCAGGAATGGAACCCTGGTTGGCTGTATGCAAAGCAAGCACCCCAACCATGTACTATCTCTCCAGCCCTGAGAGAGATCAATTTTATCTATCCCTTTTTTTTCTAACTTTACTCAGTATGGTATCTTCTAGTTCTATTCATTCTGCTGCAAATTGCATGATTTTGCTTTTTCTAAAACCTGCATTGTATCCCATTGTGCATATATGCCATAGGAACTTTTAGATTAATTCATCCATAGTTGGACATTTGAATTGTTTCCATATCTTGACTAGTGTTCTAAGTATGGCAATAAACATAAATGCGCATATATCCTTTCAAATGAATGTTTTGGTGTTTGGGGAGTAGATGTCTGTAGTATCACTGGGTAGTGTGGGTGCTCCATTCCTATTTTTGGGTAGATGTCCATATTGCTTCCCATAGAGGCTGAACAAGGTGACTTTTCCATAGACACTTCAGAAATGTACCTTTCTCACTACAGCTTTGACAACACTGTTTCCAGGATTTGTGATATGTGCCATTCTCACAGGTGTGAGTCGATATTTCATTGTTGTTTTGATTTGCCTTCCCTTAATTATGAATGATGATGAGCACATTGTCATGTTTTGTGTCTTCTTTAGGAAAGTGTTTATCTCCTTACTCCATTTTTAGATAAACTTTTGTTGTTGTTGAGTTTTGTGCTTTATAGATCTTGAGTATCAACCCTTTAACTGATGTATTAAATACAAATATTTTCTCTGATTCACTTGGATTTAATTTTATTAGAGCTTGAGTTTCTTTCACTATGCAAAGGCTTTTTAAATTGATGGAGTCCTTTTTTGTTTATCTTTGTTGTCTCTGCCTCTTTAGCGGTCTCATTGAAATCACCTTTGTAGTCACTTTCATGAAGAGTTATGCTGACATTTTCTTCAGAGCATATTGTTGATTCTGATCTAAGATTGAGATTTTTAATGCATTTTGAGTTCTTTTTTTCATGAATAGTGTAAGGTATGGTTTCCAATTTCAATTTCAATGTGGCTATCCATTTTCCCCAGTACCATTACTTGAAGATATTTTCATTGCTCCATTTCACATATCCTTTCTCACAGATTAGCTTCCCATACATCTGGGAACTTAATTCAGGACTCTCAGTTGTGTTCTTTTGGTCTGCATTCTATCCTTATTCTGGTACCATGCAGTTTTGATTATTACAGCTTAAAAGTTTATAAGTGCAATGCCTCCCCCCACTTTTTTAAAAGGCTGTTTGGAAAGTTTTAGGGCTCCATACAAATTTTATTAAAGTTTGTTACATCTATTTGAAAAAGTTATAGGAATAGGAATTTTAATTGGCATTGAATTTTTTTGGGCACTGAATTTTAATGGACTGGAGCATTAGCACAGTGGATAGGGCATTTGCCTTGCACCCAGCCAACCTGGGTTTGATCTCTCTGTCCCTCTTGGAGAGCCTGGCAAGCTACCGAGAGTATCCCGCCCACATGGCAGAGCCTGGCAAGCTCCCTGTGGCATATTTGATATGACAAAACCAGTAACAACAAGTCTCACAATGAAGACTTTACTGGTATCCTCTTGAGCAAATCGATGAACAATGGGACGACAGTGCTACAGTGCAGTGCTTGTTACATCTATTTGAAAAAGTTATAGTTATTTTAATGGGCACTGAATAAAATCTGTATAGTACTTTCTGTAGGATAGTCATTTTAACAATGTTGATTCTTCCAATCCATAAATAGGGAATGTCTTTCTACGCCCTGGTGTATTCTATTTCTCTTAACAGTAATTTATAGTTTTTCACTGTATAAGTCTTTCACCTCCCATAGGAGGGTATTTTTCACGAGAGGTAGGGAATTATGTGTGCCATCATTGTGACCAACTGTTGAAAAATATATATTGGTCCCCTTATCTAGATGCAGGAGTTACTGTTCATTAATTCCAAGAAGGTTAGAGTCAGAAAATAAAGAATATTTTTTTCATAAATAACTTTGTGAGAAATGAAAGGAAAGCAACATAAATACTACAGCCTGGAAAGCACCAAAAAAGGCAGAATATTGGTATCTTAAGCCATGTTTATGGTGAGCTGATTCTGTAGAATCATAACAAGAAATTCAAAGAATCACTAAGAAAATGATGGCTGGAGGAACCAGTTGGGATGGGAGATGCATGCCGAAATAGATAATGGAATAAAGATGATGACCTCTCAGTGTCTGTGTTGCAAGCCATAATGCCCAAAAGTAGAGAGAGAGTATGGGGAATATTGTCTGCCATGGTATACCCAGGATATTGGTTGTGGGGAATATGCACTGGTGGAGGGATGGGTGTCTGATCATTGTGAGATTATAATCCAAACATGAAAGCTTGTAACTATCTCACAGTGATTCAGTAAAATTTAAAAAAAAGAAAGAAAATATTTGAGAGCAAAGGATTATAGAATCTGCCATCCTGGGTAAAAAAATGTGCTCAGAGCTAAATCTGGGTGACATGTGATATGACACTGTAGAAATCAATTTTAAAAACAAAACTTAATTTCCTGTTTCTAATTTTACCCAAAACCTTATCACCAACAGGTGTCATGCTAGGAAGTATTTCTAACAACACCACATTCTGGTATTACACTATAGGTGCCATCACGTAAAAATATAGGCTCATATGAAATTAACATTTCCATCAAATCCATGGCCTAAGAAGTTAAAAGAAGGGACCTGAGCACTAGTACAGGAGGTAGGATATTTGTCTTGTGCACGGCCAGCATGGGTTCCATCTCTGGCATTCCATATGGTCCCCCAAATTCCTCTAAGGTTAGTCACTGGACAAAAAGCTAGAAGTAAACCCTGAGGACTTCTGGGTGTGACCCCCAAACCCCATCCCCACAAAAGACATAAAAAGAATACTTACATTATTATATCTAGATGATTTTCACACAATAACTGTAGAAGTTTTGTGAAAACTATTTCTATCTATCCCCTATGGAACTGCAATACCAAAGACCTATTTCACTTAGTTTTCAAGACAGTGTGATGCATTTTAAAAGAGATACCGATGATGGGAGCTGTGCTTGAGAGAGACTATTCCATGCTTCTGAAGAGAAAGAATATAGTGTGAGTGCAACATCTTCCAATTGCTCTAACCTCACATTTATACAATAACTAACCTTTTAGTTTACTGTACAGAAACTAACACAATTCAGATACAAGACTTTTGGACCCTTTATTGACTCCATATCTTACATTTTATAAATGAAGAAAATGAAGACTGGAGTCCATGTAAGAGTTAAGCAATGTTATGCAATATTTCTTGTCTGAACTTTTTTCCTCCCCAACCCTCAGCTATAGATTGGTGACTAAAAACTGCTTCAAGATGTTTTTTCCTGCTTGACTTAACAACTTAATGATGTGTTTTCCTTGGAGATATGCTGTTTTATCCAAATTTTTTAGTGCTTTAAGGAAATAAGAGTTCATAGGCAAGATGTTTGGCAGATCACTGGTTGTTGCTATGTAAGGTTAGGGGGTCCTAGGACATAGTTCAAATGGAAGGATACATACATTACACATGCAAGGTCCTAGTAACATTATAGGAATGACCATTTATCTCCTTGACTCAGGATCATTTAGTAGACATAGTAGCCCAATGCACAGCTGGGTATGTTTCCCCCTGCTAATAATAAACCTTCTCAACTTTTGTTATATTTATTATCTTTGGTGTTTTCATTGTGGGGAATAGAGATTATGTGAGTATTATTATTTTTCTTTTTAGAATCATGAAAGGTATAGATATTTCATTGTCTTAAAGTTAAACATTTGGATTTCATTGCTGAAGTGACAGTTGGACTTTAAAATAATTTACATTAACATTTGATGGTTTATAAGTTTAATGCTTATAAATAAATGGTACTAATGTGCTATTATATGAAAGCTTAATTCCAAAATATACTAAGCTTGTAATCTTATAATCTTAAATTTTCTTAAAAATAAGCTGAGAATATAATTTTATTCATCTACACCTAACCTAAATAATATACATGAAATGGAAATTTCTATTGTCCTTTTTATTACAACTATAGATATGGCTATATGGCAAAGATTAAAATAATGAGATGATCTGTGATTTTCCTGATTTATTGCTTCTGTCTTGTTGGTGAAGTTGTTTTTTCCCTATACCTTATTAGGCTCCTTCACTTTGACATTCAGAGCACTGGGCAGAAGGCTTCTTGGGACTACTCGCTAGGCAGTTTTCACTCAGGACGCCCAAGAGGGGGTCGGGTGAGAACCCTCCCCCCCTCAAGGGACCAAGCCCTGGCAGCTGACCTCCACGACCCAACCGTCCCACGCTCCAGGCCACTTTCTGGACACAATATAAGACATTTCCTGTCCATTTTCCATAATTACTGCACTATATTTGATGGAGTTAAGACAGTAGGCAACAGGCCTTCCGCCCAGAGATGAACCGGGAGCCGCGGCACGAGAAGCAGAGCCTCCACGCCTACTGACTGTGATCCTGAGGTCTCCTAACCCATTTTGGCACCAGAGCGGATGCTTGAGCCATGCATTTTGACTGTGAACTGAGCTACAACCTCGTGCAGCCCGGGGAGGGATTTTTTTCCCTCTCCACCCCATTTTTCTGAGCGAAAATGGCGGCAGCGGCAGCAGCCACGCGGTGAGAGCCACCCTCTAAGACCCCTCCAGCAGGAGGTAGGACTCTCTTTAGTGACATAGCCTGTAGGTGGTCCTGGGAGGGGGGGCATTCCCGGCGCGCCTTCCGCCCAGAGATGAACCGAGAGCCGCGGCTCGAGAAGCAGAGCCTCCCGCCTACTGACTGTGATCCTGAGGTCTCCTAACCCATTTTGGCACCAGAGCAGATTCTTGCAGCCATGCATTTTGACTGTGAACTGAGCTACAACCTCGTGCAGCCCGGGGAGGGATTTTTTTCCCTCTCCACCCCATTTTTCTGAGCGAAAATGGCGGCAGCGGCAGCAGCCACGCGGTGAGAGCCACCCTCTAAGACCCCTCCAGCAGGAGGTAGGACTCTCTTTAGTGACGTAGCCTGTAGGTGATCCTGGGAGGCGAGGTGTTCCCGGCGCGCCTTCTGCCCAGAGATGAACCGAGAGCCGCGGCTCGAGAAGCAGAGCCTCCGCGCCTATTGACTGTGATCCTGAGGTCTCCTAACCCATTTTGGCACCAGAGCGGATTCGTGCAGCCATCCATTTTGACTGTGAACTGAGCTAAAATATTAGAAACCCAAAACCGCGCGGCTGCTATCGTGGCCGCGCGGACTCAAAGTCTTCACTTTTACCAAGGAAGAGAAATTATTAGATGATGCCTATTCAGCAGGCCTGATTGTTGGGGAAGATTTCCAATCAATAATAGTGAGTTCTGTATGGAAATATGAAATGTACTCAATATATAGGGAATAATGGGAATATCATTAGCTACTTACATGGGGGGTGGGGTGGGAGGGGGTGTATTGGGGTTCTTGGTGGTGGAATGGGTGCACTGGTGAAGGGATGGTGGTTTAATCAGTATTTGACTGTGACTTAAACCTGAAAGCTTTGTATTTTTTTTGTTTTCACGGTGGTTCAATAAAATATTTCTTTAAGAAAAAAAAAGACAGTAGGCAACAAATATATATATATATATGTATATATAGGTATATACCTATATATACATATATATACCTATACCTATATATATATTGGAGAGCCAAGCAAGCTACCAAGAGTATCCCGCCTACATGGAATGGACAGAGCCTGGCAAGCTACCTGTGGTGTATTCGATATACCAAGAACAGTAATAATAACAGGCCTCATTTCCCTGACCCTGAAAGAGCCTTCAATCATTGGGAAAGATGAGTAAGAAGAGGCTGCCAAAATCTCAGGGCAGGGAGGGATAAAAACATTACTGGTGCCCGCTTGAGTAAATCGACGAAAGATGGGATGACAGTGACACAGTGATTAGGCTCCTTGGCTAGGTCTGAAAATTAAAAATGCAAAAACATTAAAAACATGAAATCATGCAAATGTATGTTTTATAAGTTTTATGCAATCCTAAGGAAATGAAGACAGAAAGAATTGTTAAGTCTGAGTATGGTTTATGCCAATTTTGACGAAGAATGGATAGTTATGACGATAGCCAAGTTAAGAATATGAATGATTAAAATAAACTGGGGAAAACTTAGGAAGACCTGTTTGTTAGGATTTTTTTTTTTAATATTCCTTTTCCTTTTTTCTTGGTTTGGGCAGGAGTATTTTGCATGTAGATTTTGTGGTCTGTTTCAGGGAATGAAGGCAAGTTGGAGAGGATATCAGGATGATCTCTTTGCTTTTATCATTTTTGTCAAACTTCTATAACCTAAAATATTTGTCATTCTCAGATACCTGTTGGGAAGTAACATGTCCCTAAGTCCACCTATTTTTTATTTATTCTTTGGATCTGCTCCCTTTAACTAGGTGCCTAAATGAGACTGTGAAAACAAATCCTGGGAGTGTGAAAACAAATCCTGGGAGTGTTCAGGTAATTTAATGAGCATGTCAGAGAAGTATTATTTATTCCACTGGGAATTTCACTTAGAGGCTTCTCTTGTTCGAAATGTTGAGTTTAATAATTGTTACTGCTAAGTAGGAAAAAAAATTACGCTCACCTAATTGTTTTGACTAATTATATTATGAAAATACATAACTATTTATCAATGCAGCTACCTATTGAATAGGTAAGGATTACAACACATTACAGGTTATAGTTAGATCATCTTTAATTTCTATTCCTATCTGAGATCTTAGGAGTCCATCATAAATGTTTCTGTGATTCATTGATTGCCTTCAGTTCTTCTGTTCTGTCTTGCAGCTCTTGATTCTCCAACTTAAAAGATCTATTTAAGCCTATTTTTATAGTCCACTCTCCCTCCCGGCTAGCAAACATGTTTGGACAATTAAATGAAAATTACCTGAATAAAATATTTATAATTAAAATGTTTTCAAGACCCCAAGGGATAATTCCTAAAGGGGCACACTTTGTATCCTGTTAAAGTGGGAGGAAGTCATTTTTGCAGAGGTGAGGTCTTAAGGGCACACCTCAACCCACACATAGCCCTCTTCTTGTCTAGGTTAATTAGACAGCAGAGAATGACACTGAACCATGATTTCCTTTTGGTGCCTCATTACATATTTTTCTCTTAGGCTGAATCTTCAATTTTATGTAGAGCCAGGTGTTGTAGAGTGGGTTGAAGTAACAAATCAACCCATTTGAGCTTTTGAAGATACTAATTTGCCTTCGGATATCTTTAATCTAGCTTTATATATCCTCCTTTCAAAGCATTTCTGAACTTAAACACCCTCCAAAACAACATGTGGCAGTTTCTCTAATTACTTATGATTAAGAAAAAAGCAAAGTCAGGCCCTCAAGGCATCAACACTTTGCCATTTTATTTGGAGAAATGAATCCTGCAGAGCAAAGCAGCTTGAAAATTAATGCATGGTATAGCACAGGACAGCAGTTCAAGATTGCATTTCTTTTCTACACTGTATTTCAAAAAATGCTTTACACAATGGGAAGAGGGCGGGTGGGGGGAGTGCAGATGGTTTGAGTTATAAAAGCTGTAAAAAACAATAGTGCAAAAACATTTCTGCAGCAAAAACCTCATCAAAATTGTCAAGATAAACACTGGAAGGGCAAAAAATGGAAAACTAGAACTGTTTAGCTATGGGTGCTTGAAAGCGACAGACACACAGTTGAAAAGTTGAGACTTATGGGTCATCTGTGGGAAGTATCTTGTAGAATATTTTCTTCAGTTAATAAGAAACAATCATAAACACATTCTTTCTTAAAGATAAGGAAATTATTTTTTTCTTTTTCTTTTAAAAATTTTATAAAGTTGTTCACAATAATTTATTACATTTAATAATCAAACACCAGTCCCACCACCATTACACCTTCCCACAACCATAATTTGAATCTTTCCACCCGGAACTCCAAAGACTGCACCCAAAGCAGGGCCTAAATAACTTACTTTGTAAACCCGAATGCCCTAGAACGGATGACTGGTTGAGGAAACTTTGGTACATCTATACAATGGAATACTATGCAGCTGTTAGAAAAAAGGAGGTCATGAATTTTGTATTCAAGTGGATCGGCATGAAAAGTTTCATGCTAAGTGAAATGAGTCAGAAAGAGAGAGACAGACATAGAAAGATTGCACTCATCTATGGCATATAGAATAACAGAGTGGGAGACTAACACCCAAGAATCGCAGAAATAAGTACCAGGAGGTTGACTCCATGGCTTGGAGACTGACCTCACATTCTGGGGAAAGGGCAACTCAGAGAAGGGATCACCAACTATAATGTAGTTGAAGGCCATGCGGGGAAAGGGAGTTTTGGGCTGAATGAGGGCTGGAGACTGAGCACAGTGGCCACTCAACACCTTTATTGCAAACCACAACAGCTAATTAGAGAGAGAGAACAGAAGGGGATGCCCTGCCACTGTGGCAGGGTGGGGTGGGGGGGAGATGGGATTGGGGAGGGTGGGAGGGATGCTGGGTTTACTGGTGGTGGAGAATGGGCACTGGTGAAGGGATGGGTTCCCGAACTTTGTATGAGGGAAGCATAAGCACAAAAGTGTATAAATCTGTAACTGTACCCTCACGGTGATTCACTAATTAAAAATAAATTTTAAAAAAATTACTTTGTATTGATTATTATGAGTAATTCGCTAAAAATGATCCAAATATAATTAGAGGAAAGTGTGTGAGGATCGTTGTATTTCACCCTGGAGTCATCAAGCCCTTATATAAGTGATTCCTAACATGTTGTAGAAGCTGAGCCTTGTGTGCTTTTATTTATGTGTATGTGTGTGTATAATTTTTTCATGCATGTGTGACGTCCCACTGAACCCAGGTAATGCGGAACTTTGTGATCTTGGACTCTGAGCTCAACTGAACCGGGAGCAGAGATCCTCTGCCTCCTTCCCCTAATCTCCAGCGACCCAGGGGTCACACCCATAAGCCACCTCCTGCCAATGCCAGATAATCTCCTCATAGACCACCCTCCAGAACTCACGGCTGCTCCTCCCGGAAAGGAGCATAAAATGAGGCTCCCATAACCATGCTACTAGACTCCACGCCAGGCTGTCTCCACTTAGGGGGCCCCAAAGGGGAGCGAGTAAGAGCCCTCCCCACCCCAAGAGACCCAGCCCCGACAGCCAACCTCCACTACCCCACCGCCACCATACTCTAGGCCACTTTCCACACTCCACAGCTTTACGCACGAGAGAACATATTCTTATGAACACATCATAAGACACTCCTTACCCATTTTCCATAAAATCATCAAGGGAAATGTATGAATATTTATATATAAATATATATATAAATATCATCATCATCATCATCATCATCCCATTGATCATCAAATTTCTCGAGTGGTCTCAGTAACGTTTCCATTTGTCCTAGCCCTGATATTTTAGAAGCCTCTCTTTACTCATCCTTCCCAACGATGCTGCATTGGAGGCTCTTTCAGGGTCAGGAGAATGAGACCCAGCTTGTTTTATATGTATATATATAAGCATATATATATATATATGCTTCTCGGAGATCCTGGCAAGCTACTGAGAGTATCCCACCTACACAGCAGATCCTGGCAAACTACCCATGGCATATTCGGTATGCCAATAACAGATCTCATTCCCCTGACCCTGAAAAATCCCCCAATTGTTGGGAAAGATGAGTAAGGGGATGATATTAAAAATCTCAGGGCTGGGATGAATGGAGATGTTACTGGCACCTGCTTGAGTAAATTGATGAACAACAGCATGATAGTGATACAGTGATAATTTTTTACCATGATTGGTTGCTTTCAACTTTCAGATCCCATGCCACAGTCTTTTATCTGGTACAATCTGGAGGGGCCAGGTGACTCCCCAGCAGCCTAAAACCTCCAGAACTCAATTGCTTTCATGTTCATTCCCAATTTCCATAGGCTTAGATGAGCCTCATCCATGAGTGAATATGCTAAAAAATCCAGGTATGCAGATCTTGTGCCAAAATCTTCAGACTTGCAGGGAGTCGTAATGAGTGACCTCCTCACATCACCCTGTGCTTCTGGTAGCTTGACAGTCACTCCCACAAATTGCCCCTGGTGCCATATAAGGCAACATTTTTCACGGTGTTTCCTTGAGAAGTAATATGTAGGGCGTGGGCATAGGAGAGAGGGGTATTAGTGTTGGGTTGCAAAACATGTGCCCAATCCTAAGTCTTCATGGGTCTCAGTGATGCTGGGTATATATTTAGCCCTGGAGAGCCCTCAGCAGAACCACATGTATCTCTGAAGGTCCTCACCTAGATCTGGCTACAGGCAATGCTAGGATAGCCTTGATGGATCCTAGCAAGAGAAAGCTTAAGCAGCACCACATCCCTTCTGCCTCACATTGAACTCTTGCTCTGGATGTGTGAGAATGATCAGGAATAGCCAGTTATGTCCTGAGTAGTGCTTAAGAAACCCTCTTCACCCCCCAACAGAAAGAGTATTTTATTTTGTTTTATTTTTGTTTGTTTGTTTGTTTGGTCATACCTGGAAGTTCTCTGGGCTTACTCCAGGCTCTGAGCTCAAAGATCACTCCTGGTGGGACTTGGGAGACCACATGGGGGGCTGAGGATTAACCAGGTCAGCCTCATGCAAGGCAAGTACCCTACCTATTGTATTATTGTTCTGACCCCTAAAAGGAGTATTTGAAATTTAATTTTCTTTTAATGAGTAACATATGTTTATAGGTTTTTGAAAATTAATTCTTCTTTCTTTTGGTAGCAGGCCCCCACACCTGGCTGTCTTCACTGGGGCTCCTTAGAGCAGAGTGGGTTGATTTTCCCTCTCCATCTTGAGCAGAGCCCCAGCAGCCGAAGACCTCCGGAACCTAGCCTTAGCCATGCTCCAGGTCCCTCTCCACACGAGCCTCATGCATGAAGGAAATGGCAGAGGAACCCAGGTGTGCTGGACCCGGGGACGAGATCTCCAAGCCCGCTTGATCGGGACTGGGCCTCCTCCACCCAGATCCCCTATTTTCCAGTAGCATGGAAGCCACACCCAGAAACTGCCCCAGGTGTTGTGTAATCCCATCAATGGCCAAGATCCAGAGACTATAAAACAAAGCTCCCAGAAGTAGATATCTTATAGCCTAGTTTTCCCTCTCAGAGAACCTAGCAAGGTACTGAGAGCATCCAGCCCACGTGGCAGAGTCTGGCAAGCTCTCTGTGGCATATTTGATATGCCAAATACAGTAACAATGATGGGTCTCATTTCCCTTACCCTGAAAGAGCCTCCAATGCAACACTGCTGGGAAGAACAAGTAAAGAGAGGCTGCTAACATCTCAGGGCTAGGACCAATTGAGATGTTACTGGTGCCCGCTTGAGCAAATTAATGATCAATGAGATGACAGCGATACAGTAATACAGTGGTAGCAATCAACTTATCCCATTCATTGGTCAAAAGCTGAAGGTATAGACGCCAAAAATTAGCCCAGCATCTAACTCAGATCAATGTGTAAAAGAGATATTAAAGTGGATAATTAGTTAGTTGTATAATCCCTGGAATGAGCACAGGTGACTATTTTTTACTATGTAATTTCTCCAAATTGAGCAAAGTTGCCCTTATAATTACAGAAATAATATGTTAACTAACTTGTCAGTCTCTTGTTCTCAAAGCAATCTCATCTTTATCTCCTCCACATACTCTACTTAATAAAATTGTATGTTCATATCTACAGAGGATTATATTCCACCTCAGCGTGCACACTGTTCTATAGTGTGCTCAGTGAAGGAAGGATCCCTGAAATCTTTTGATGTATTACGTTATTTTTATTTTGGCTTTTTGGGTTACACCAGCGATGTTCAGGGATTGCTCCTGGCTCTGCACTCAGGGATTACTCCTAGTGGTGTTCAAGAGACCATATGGAATTTCAAGGATGGAACCTAGGTTAGCTGTGTTCAAGGCATATGCCCTACCAGCTTTACTATCTCTTCAGTCCTGATGATGTTACATGATTGCTTTGTTAATACTTCTGTGATTTTTATTATTAAAAGTCTAACACTGAAAACAGAACATAATCTTTTACGGTGCTTTCAGTCATAAAGAAAATAAAATTTAGGGATAGAAATGTCTCATAGGACAATCACATAAGAAATCCTCAGAATAGTTAGGAACATTATCATCATTAGCAGCTGGCTAGGTGTTTAGTTATATAATCCTGGCATTAGATGGCTTTATATTTTTGTTTTGTGTCATATTCTATTTTTGAAGAAGAGGGGTTGTTCCCCATTTTGTATCATATTCTTTCTATGAGGAAGAGGGGTTAGTTCCCCAATGTGAAATAAATTTGAGATGAGAAATAATATGTTTTATAATTGCGAAGTATCGAAGAATATGGATTGAATACAGAGAAGTAAGGCCTGGGGCCAAGTGTAAGTGTCAGGAGCTTTAAATTCCGACAAATTAAACACAGCAGTCTGAAGTCACAAAGGAAAGGGGGCTAAGAGGCTATTGCAGAGAGATCTAAAATCTATTAAAGTAGCACTTAAAGTTAACTTTGAGTCTGTAGAATCATGAAGAGTAAATAGAATCGTTGCAGGTGACATGTGAAGTTGGGAGATGACAGCCTTGAGTGGGGAGTCTCCTTCTTCTCTTTTTTACCCACTTTGGTAACCCAGGAAGTGTCTCAGAGGTTTAGGACAGATAAAAGCAGCTGTGAAAACCTGCATCACACAGAACTTGTGTCTTATAACAGTTGTCAAACAGGCAGGGATCAAACTGCTCCTGAGTCCCAACTGATGCATCTAGTGTGAGAATTACTCCCCAGCACTGAGAGATTTCCCAGGAAGTCATGGGCTCAGATTGGAGTGAGCCATTGCCTTTGGTAGGAAAAGAAACATCAGTCCTAACTGCTGCCTCCCCTCTTCGTTTTTCTATGATCTTTCGAAATTCCTACAGGAAAGAATTCAAGGAAGGAGACAAATAAAGAAGTATGGTAGGTGTATTTGGAAAATAAGAGGAAATAGAAGAGGGTTATTGACTCAGGAGAGAACATAGGCTTCTTCAAAGTAGAGGGAACCAAGAACATGTCCCAAGAAGGGCAGTAGGTGGATCCCAAAGGTGGAGACTGTGTACCATGAGGTAAAATGAAAGAATCGAACATCTCAGGCAGAGATGTGGGGGCCTTGGATTAAAAAACTGTTTGCAGAGTACACATCTCAGGCAAAGAACTTTCTGGTATGGGGAAACATGTGCCTTTTCTCTGCTAACTTCATTTTTATTTAGTCGAAAGGGAAAGTTTGAAACTTTTGATACTCTTCTTTGATTCAGCATGGCTTTTGCTGCTCTAGTGAAGCTGTTCCTCCCAGGGGATACTGGGGTTGCTCTGGACCTGGAATTTTGCATCTAACAAGATTTCTGAACTCCTCAGATGGGTTCTATATTTCAGAGGCCTTCATGTCTCTGGGTGGGTTGGGGTTTTAGATATTGTCTTTTCCTTATATGCATTAACAGGGACACCAAATCTCTATCTGCAACTGAATGCCACTAGAGATAAGAGTTCTCAACCCTAAGATTATGACAAAGTAATGGACCAGAGTCATTGTCTATGAATGTGATAGAATAACAGGAAAGGCAATTCTCATGTGAAATACAGTAGATCTAATACAGTACATCAGTATCTAGAAAAGTAGTATCTCAAAGGTGACCAGAAGCTTTCCTTTTACTGACCCTAGAGAAAATAGAAACAATTAAATATAAATATCATACAAACACACGCACACACACACACATATACACACACACAGTTCTCAGATTCCTTTTGGTTAGGTACCAAGCTTCTTGTTATACTCTTTTTTTTTTAATCCTTTAAGACCATGGTGGAGAACTTCATGATTTATCTGTTTCTCTTTCTGTAAATCTCTTTGTGTACCTATCTATCACACTTCATTGAACTTATAGATGTCTGTATAAATTTAACCTTCTCTGACCCTCCTTGCCAAAAGAAAGTTATTCTTCATCTGTGCTCACATACCTTTCTATGTGGTACCCTTGTAAGAATTAGTACACTGCATTGAAACAATCTTTGCTTTTTTTCCCTTCCCTGTAAGTATTCAGAAATCAGTCTGCTCTATTCATTTTAGGCATTTCTGATTGTCTGCCACACATGGTGGAGGTAGTGATAGAAAATAACTTTCATCATGAATTTAATTGTTTCAGAAAAAAATTATAAGGTTTTTAAATGTGCCAAATCATTTAATGCATCTGAAGAAACTAAGACAGCTATTATGTAAATTTTCTAGTACCAAGAGACAAGAAAATTTTCAAATGTTATTATTTTAAATTTTTGTCTGTTTTATTTTTTATTTATTTTGGATTTTTGGATTATACCTGGTGATGCTCAGGGTTTACTTCTGGCTCTGCACCCATGAATTATTTCTGGAGCTGCTCAGGGGACCATATGGAATGCTGGGGATCAAACCTGGTTGGCCAAATGCAAGGAAAACACTCTCCCTGTTTAATATCAACCTGGCCCCAGTTGTGTGTTTGAAAGCTTCCTAGCATTAGGGTCAGTTTGCTTGATTTCATTTTAATCCTCAGTGAATGTCGTGCAGCTTTGTTGATTAAAATATCCCTTAGTATCATTTAACTACTTAAAATTAAAATCCTAATATGTAATAAAAACTGACCATTTGCAGAACCACAAGCTTTTTCAAACTTTTCAAGCCAGGTAGTCAATTGAAGAGGAGTTTTCTGAAGGCAGGCCTGGAAATTTGGCCAGTAGGTGGGTAATGGAATAGATTTTCTTTAAAACTTCAGCCCATCCTACTCCCAGCTCTCTTTTAGGGTGATGATTGCCACTCAATATAAAAGACTCAATTGAGAAAATTGTAAAAGAGGTATTTAGGAGAACTGAGGCAATTATGCCTTGAAATTCGAAAGGTAAACAGGGATTTAAGCAAATTATAGAAAGAGAATAGTTAGCAACTATATTCAGTGGAAGACCAACAACAGAAGCATGGAATGAGTGGAGAAAGCAGTCTAAATTTTGTGTCTCCAACTCCCCAAGATCTCAGTTTAGTAAATGTATGGATGGGGGGGAATATATGAGACATTAGTTCAAGGCTGGTAACATATCATCCCCATTTATCAGTGTCTTCCACACAAACTTTTGTTTCTTTCTCATATATAATCAGTGAGCAAGGGCTGTAGTGATATCACAGTGGGTTGGCTGGTTGCCGACCCGGATTTGATTCCTCCACCCCTCTCTGAGAGCCGGCAAACTCCCGAGAATATCTCGCCCCAATGGCAGAGCCTGGCAAGCTACCTGTGGCGTATTCAATATGCCAAAAACAGTATCAACAAGTCTCACAATGGAGACGTTACTGGTGCCCGCTCAAGGAAAATCGATGTGTAATGGGATGACAGTGATACAGTGATACAGTGAGTCAGTGAGCAGGGTTCTCTGTGCATTAGAGTCACTCAGGATTCATGTGACCATATACCCAGTGTCAAGAGAAATGGGAGAATTTAGGGAGGGGAAACATACCCATTGCTCAGCAGGCGATAACAAGAAACACTTAGTGGGTAGTACAAATTACTGCTCCAGGGAATAATGACAGTTAACTATCTCATTAGCGTATTTAGTGAGGTCAAGCATAGAAAGTACCAGACACATAGCAAGTGCTGACTACTAATACTAGTTATAAGCAATCCTGTTTTAAACTCCCTTTTTTTTCCTAAAAGAGAAAAAATATAATGGAATACTTTATACACAGCATGTCAAATCGGAGACCAGGCAGATAAAATTTAATTTCTGTTTGGAAGTATTACCCTTAGGAAAATGAACACAATTGTAAATTGCTTCTTCTCAACTGAGGGCAACGTTTTTTCAAAGGCGATGTGAGCACCTTTTAGTTTTAACATAATATTAAAATGTGCGCTGTACTTTATAATCAATGCTATGCAATGATAATGTACTCTTTTCCATTAAACAAATTATGGACCTGAAAAGTTGCTAACAAAGGATTGTCATACCTGATGATTTCTGCATTTTTGAATTAAGGGGGAAATGAGTTAAGAATAGTATAATACTAGGGTTGGAGAGAAATTACAGTGGGTTGGGAACTTGACTCACAAATGGCAACCTGGCTTTGATCCCTAGCACCCCATATGGTCCCCACAAGACCGCTAGGAGTGAACTCTGAGCCCAGCATGAGGAGTGTTGGGGATGGACCAAGCTTTCAGGGCGAGCCCAAGTAGACTGTACTACAGACAGGAACATTTCCCCCCTTCAAGCTGCCTTCAGTATATTGAAAGAGGCAGTTTTTCCTTTTCTCACAAAAGCCTGGCTGGTCTTTGACATGCAGATCTCAGGTGCTAGCCAGGCCTGATTTTTGACTTGTAGATTCCAAGCTCTGGCCCAGCCTAGTCTTTGGGATGTAGATTTCAAGTGCTGCCTAGTATGTAATTGACGTGTAGATTTCCTGTGGCAGCCCAGCCTTGTCTTTGGGATGTAAATCCAAGTGCTTTTAGTCCAAGGAAGGTTTTGGTTTTGGGTTTTGGTTTTGTATCTTCTTTCCAGAGGCCTCGATTACTGGCCTGCAGATACAAGAAAATAATGCTGCCTCAATATTCTTCCTGTAACATCTTTTGATGCCTTTAGTGACGTCACTGTATGGCACCTTTAGAGGTACTATGATCAATAAAAGGAGATCCACGGGCTCTCTGCCTTTGCCAAGACCCAGAGAGAGCCTTGGCCCTCCATGAGACACATTTCTTCCAAGTTCCTTATCTCAGCGCCTTCGACCACAAGAACATTCACACAACAGAGGAGTAAGCCCTGAACACTGCCAGGTGTGGCCCAAACCGGCCTTCAATCCTCACCCCAAATAATTTTGTATCAAATATAATGAGAGAACTTTCACAGAATGATTTGTGTGAGAATGGTAAATACGTACAGGCTATGGACTTCTGATGTATAACTACTTGTATTGAAATACTCTGCTCCACATTATTATATCAAGTTTCTTTGTCTGCTTCCCAAGAATTTGTGATGCAAAGGATGTTATTATTGTCATACTGAGAAATGTTTCCTGGTGGATTTTTTTTAAAGGCAGCTTTTGTGTTCTGGATTATTAGCCGACAACAATACAACTTTGAGTGTAGCAAGGAAACCGCTTCTTCTTGCTGGTGTGCGAAAGGGAAGCAGCAGGGAATTCCATCTACAGTGTCAGTCTAGGTAAATGACATCTGTTTCAATATTGTGTTTTGTGACCAAGACATCCACTAATGGATGCAGGCACACCACCAACAGAGGGCAGCTGCCATATAGATCAGCAGGATTTGCCCACAACAGCAGAGTCAATAACAGCAGCAATTTATAAATCACCTCAAATTAAAACTGCAATCCTCTGGCTGACTTTAATACCTTCAAGTCTGAGTTTTCTCATTGTTAGTCGTCTGAATAAACGCTGAAGAGACTGTCATGCTCAGGGATGATCCAAAGGCTTGATAATTTATTATGCTCCAGCAGCGGTTTTATCTAGTCTGATGGATTCCAAAGTAGAGAATTATGTATAGGTAAGATGAACGCAGTAGTTCTAGGTATCTTAGTGGATGGAGATAACACGTGAGCTTCTGTCTGTGACTCTCCAGCTCCCTCACTGGGAAAGGAGTATTTCTGACTTTTTAGAAAGCAAGTTTCTGCTATTGCTTAAAAAAAAAAAATGGATGGAGGGAAGGTTGCTAAAATTTTCAAGTCTACCCCATGGGCATTATGATTCAGAGGCACTAAAATTCAGTCTCATGCTGGTAGCCAGTGGGTAGTAGTGAAAAATGACCCAAACCAAATTATTGATTCTTACAAACAAAGAAGCTGACTAGAATTATGTGGGGTTTGCTTCCACCCTTGGAAGATCACAAGACTCAGTAGGGTTAGGCATCTATGTTTAAAAATATTGCAAAGATGACTCAAATATGGCCATTCCAAATGATAGTTATGGATTACAAGTCCATATTCCAGCACTGGACTGGAGCGATAGAACAGCAGGTAGGGCGTTTGCCTTGCATGCGGCTGACCCAGGTTCAATTCCTCCGTCCTTCTTGGAGAGCCCGGCAAGCTACCAAGAGTATCCCGCCTGCATGACAGAGCCTGACAAGCTAACTGTGCGTATTATTCAGTATGTCAAAAACAGTTACAACAAGTCTCACGATGGAGACATTACTGGTGTCCACTCGAACAAATCGATGAACAGTGGGACTACAGTGCTACAGTGCTATTACAGCACCAAGTCCTGTGATTACTTTCTGGAAGTCCATTAAAAGAATTGGTTGCATTGTATGAATCACCATAAAACAAATTAGAAGAACAGTGAATGTTATTGAAATCTTAGTATTTGTTTTTTGGTTGGCACTCTAGCATCACAATTTAGATCCCTGGTGTTGAAGAACTGAATTGTTTAAGTAAGAATCCTGGCTCTGGAACTTTCTAGCTAATTGAAAGTGAGCAAAACTTTCTGCTGCACAGTTTCCTCAGATATAAAATGGGCATTCCAGTCTCTTTGTATTAAGTGTGCTAACAAACCAATGACCATTGTTATATAGTCAATAGTATGACAGATTCTGTTCACAGCCACTATACTAAACACGGAGCTAAAGAAAGTCAAAGGTATTTTTAAATGAACCTCACCTTTCCTAAAAGTCTTTTGTGGGTTCATCATTGGCATGACATCATTGCCAATGGTTGAAAGTAGTAGATAAGTGCCTGGGGTTTGGGGGCCATGTTTGGGAGTTTCTCTTTGTATCGCTCATAGTGTGACTGTGGAATAAGTCACTTAGCATTTCTGTAAGTTATCACATACATATGCAAAAAATATTAGGATGGTAATATTTGCACCATGAATATTTTCTATGCATTAGATGACAATGTGTGAATTACCCAGTAGGTAATAAATACATATTGATGGGCTTCTAGTCCTGCTTGGCAGAACTAGGGGAAAAACATTAATTATGCACATAGTTCTGTGCTGGTTAAAAAAAAGAGAGAGAGAATCTTTTAAAAAATGATAAGTACCTATTTGTAAAAGGAAATGTAAATCACAAATCCTGCTGTAAATTTATCATTTTACATTGAGAGGCTCCTCAACTACCTCCTATACTTTCTGATAAATATTTCCTCACAGATGACAATTGGATCTGAGCCAGGCCAGTAAGCCATCTGGAGAAAAATCAGATTTTTCTCCCCTAAAATTTAGAATTAGACTTAATTGCGTGAATTCTAAGTGGGCATTAATTATCAATTTGAGCCAGTAGCAGATCTCTTATCTCAGGTTAAAGAAAAATGACAGAATAAAGGCAGATAGAGAAGTCTTTTAGCAGTAGAAAATTATCACTTAAAATATCTGCTTAGGTTTCTGAAAACTTGCTGGTTGTTCTCCCTGCCAATCTTGTACCTTCGTTGATTTTCTTCTCCTTGGATTGTCTTAGTTTGCAGAATGTACTTTCAATAGCTTTCATTTTATGCTTAAATTAGTTTGAAGTGAGTTTCTGTACTGTGATGCAAAAATCACCTTGACTAAGGTACTGCGATAGGAAGAAGAAGAAAGCATTATCTATTAAGCACTTCATTTAAGCCTAAAACAGCCATGAAATGGAAATATTCTTATGCACATCTTGGTGGTAAGGCAATTGGGATTGAGAACCTGTAACTTACTTAAAGAGCAAACTTCTGTATAAGATACAAACATATAACTTTTGAGACATGTTGTCCTATTTTCACCATTGCCTTATTACACAGGGAAAAATGTTTGTACCAGATACATGATGAATTAAAACATGTAGTTTATGGGGCCAGGGAGATCACACAATGAGATGAAGTATAAGCCTTGTGCGTATGAGGCCCAGAGTTTTAGTCCCAGAACTACATAGCCTCAAACACTTCTGAGTGATTTCTAAGTACCCTGGTTACTCCCATCTTTGCTAGCAGCTGTACAATTCTGGGTCAAGCATTGAACTGTCTTGTTTTGTTGGACAGTTGTTTGTTGTTTTGTTGAAATGACCCTTCACCCATCAGATCACTGCTCACCCTTTTAACAAAAGTGAAGTGAATAGGGGCCAGAGAGATTGTGCAGTGGTTAGGGACTTGGTCTTGCACGCAGCCCATATGGTTTCCTAAGCCCAACCAGTGGTGATTCCTGAGAGCAGAGAGAGGAGTAAGACTTATGTGCCACCAGGTATGGTTCCCAACCCTATAGTCCTCCAACAAAATATATAAATGAGCATGATCCTGTGGACAAGGGCTAAGAGAGAAAAAAAGTCAATGTATTTAAGAATTGTAAAATAGGAATCTTATAAACAATGAAGTCTATTTTATATGCTTCTAATTAAAAATATAATGAAAATAAAACCCATTAAGAAGAATACATAGGCATTTTGGAGCTCTAGTATGAAAACAAACTCATCTCTGTAGTTCCTCAAAAGATTTTGCAATGATTTGTTTTCCTGCGAGGAATGTGAGAACTAAAATTTAATTAATTTTCTTTTGTTAAAAATCACTTTCTTTATACTGGTTTGTGTGTGTGTGTGTGTGTATATGTGCACGTGTGTGAATTTAAAAGACATTAAACTAAAAAGCTTCTGCACCGCAAAAGAAACAGCGACCAGAATACAAAGACTATCTACAGAATGGGAAAGGATATTTACACAATACCCATCAGATAAGGGGTTGATATCAAGGGTATATAAAGCACTGGTTGAACTCTACAAGAAGAAAACATCCAACCCCATCAAAAAATGGGGCGAAGAAATGAACAGAAACTTTACCAAGGAAGAGATACGAATGGCCAAAAGACACATGAAAAAGTGCTCTACATCACTAATCGTCAGAGAGATGCAGATCAAAACAACCATGAGATACCACCTCACACCACAGAGGCTAGCACACATCCAAAAGAACAAAAGCAACCGCTGTTGGAGAGGATGTGGGGAGAAAGGGACCCTTCTACACTGCTGGTGGGAATGCCGGCTAGTTCAGCCCTTTTGGAAAACAGTATGGACGACTCTCAAAAAACTTGAGGTTGAGCTCCCATTTGACCCAGCAATACCACTGCTGGGAATATATCCCAGAAAAGCCAAAAAGTATAGTCGAAGTGACATATGCACTTATATGTTCACCGCAGCACTGTTTACAATAGCCAGAATCTGGAAAAAACCCGAGTGCCCTAGAACAGATGACTGGTTGAAGAAACTCTGGTACATATATACAATGGAATACTATGCAGCTGTTAGAAAAAATGAGGTCATGACGTTTGCATATAAGTGGATCTACATGGAAAGTATCATGCTAAGTGAAATGAGTCAGAAAGAGAGAGACAGACATAGAAAGATTGCACTCATCTGTGGAATATAGAATAATAGACTATAAGACGAACACCCAAGAATAGTAGAAATAAGTACCAGGAGGTTGTCACCATGGCTTGGAGGCTGTTCTCTCATTCTGGGCAACTCAGAGAAGGGAACAGCAAGTAAAATGTGGTTGTTGGTCATGTGGGGGAAAGATGATGCGGGCCAAATATAGACTAGAGACTGAACGCAATGGCCACTCAACACCTTTATTGCAAACCACAACACCTAACCAGAGAGAGAGAACAAAAGGGAATTCCCTGCCATAGTGGCAGGGTGGGGTGGGGGGAGACGGGACTGGGAAGGGGGGGTGGGATGTTGGGTTTACTGGTGGTGGAGAATGGGCACTGGTGAAGGGATGGGTTATCAAACTCTGTAAGGGAGAAACATGAGCACAAAAATGTATAAATCTGTAACTGTACCCTCACGTTGACTCACTAATTAAAAATAAACTATAAAAAAAAATAAAAAAAAAAATAAAAGACATATTTATTTTTGGTTTCAGGATCACACCCAGTGGTGCTCACTTCTTCTTACTCTGCTCAGGGATCAATCCTGGCAATCCTGGGGAACCATATTGGGTGTTAGGGATCAAATGTTGGGATTAACCACGAGCAAGGCAAGTGCTCTACCTACTGTAATACTGTGATTCTAACCCTTAGAAGAGATCTTTAAAACAAGTTGTTTAGCACTCCAGAATTATTGAATAAGTAACAGTACTTACTGGTAGGTAACATTTTCCTTTTTATCAAAAATATAATTGGAGGTTGTTGTACCTTGCAATGCTCAGGGCTCAGTACTGAGTCTTCGCTCAAAGATCACTCCTGGAGGTGCTTCGAGGACCATATAAAGTGCTGGGGCTCAAACCAAAGTTGGCTGCATGGAAGGAAAATGCTCTGAAGAATGTGTTATGTCTCTGGCCACTTTGTGGGCAGTGCTCGAGGCTTATTCCCCTGCCTCTCCTCTGGGTTCACTCCTGGTGGACTCAGGGGACCATACGGGATGTCAGAGGTAGAACCCAGATCTGCCTTCTGGAAGGCAAGCACACCTGGCCCTCTGTACAATCTCTCCAGCTCCAATATTTTCCTTTATAGTATATAATTCATCCCCTGGAAGAAAGCTTTAAATAGAATGAACAACACAGACTGACATCTGATCAGTAGAGAGCATGTGACCAGGGATTAAGCAGGTTCTAGTCTAAATTTTCACTCTGATGCACAGTAAAGTAACTGTGAACTTAGAGAAAAGCTGGCCTTCAGATTCTTTACCTAATGCAGATGAAATATAATTGTACAAAACTTCAAGGACAGAGTTTTATTTTTGCTAACTTAGATAACTTAGATAAGGGCTGTAGCGATAGCACAGTGAGTAGAGTGTTTGCCTTGCACAAAGCCGTCCTGGGTTTCATTCCTCCGTCCCTCTGGGAGAGCCCGGCAAGCTACCGAGAGTCTCCCGCCCGCACAGCAAAGCCTGGCAAGCTACCCATGGCGTATTTGATATGCCAAAAACAGTTACAAGTCTCACAATGGAGACGTTACTGGTGCCCGCTCGAACAAACTGATGAGCAATGGGATGACAGTGATACAGTGAACTTAGATAAAGTAGTTGCTGTGCAATATGTGCTCTATGATGTGATGCTAACTAGAGAGAATTTATAGCTAGAATTACTGGATGCAAATCCTGGCTGTGTTCCTTACACAGAGCTTGAGCAACTTACATAAGAGCTTGAGCAACTGTTGCAGCCTTGTGTAGGTTAACAACCTTACTTGGTTAGCTTTGACTATTGTGAAATGCAGGTAATCTTTCGTTTTGAACATTAAACAATTCTATCCATAGAAGGCACTTGAAAGAGTAGCTGATATAAAGTAAGTACTAGGTTAGTTTCAAGCAATTTTTGCTATGCCGATGCATTTCTCACCTCCATTCAACATGGAATTGTATACATATCTGGTGCCATATTCAAGTCAAAAGACATGATTTAGCAATATGGAAAATAGTGATTCACTATGCAGGATGGGAAAGTAAAGCTCAGAAAGATTTCTAAGGATAAAGATTTTGATCAAAATTCTCCAGTGTGTGTAGTTTAGCCCCTCTCAGTGGAAAGCAACAAACAGTGGAACATCTTTCAAAGAGCAATGTCTTGCACAAAAAAAGTGGATATTGAGGTAAAATTTTGGCTATGGCAAGTCGGGTTTGTAGGGTTATTATTCCTCAGGGAATCATAGAAAATGACTAGCTACCTCCCTGTGTTTGGATATATTTCTTATATTTATTTTTCTGGGTATTCCTTATAAATTTATTTGCGTTGAGCACTGCTCAATCCCATTTAAGAAATATAGAAGGGGCAAAATTCTAAGGCAAACTTTTTTTTCTCATTTGAAACTTTTAAACAATGTGTTTTAAAAAGTTATTCATAATACAAATTCAGGTGTTCAGAATTCCACCACCAATTCCACCACCAGTGTGACCTTCCTCCACCAATGTCTGGGTTACCCACCCACCTGCCCTATCTGTCCCTTTAGCAGACACAAAGTAATTTACTTTATAGTGCTTGTTACAATATTTTTTCATAATGGTTTTATTCGTCATTGTCCCAGGATTTGCTGAGTTGTGAGGTGCTAGTTGACCCTGTGCTACAGTATTCTGTTAATTGAGCTTAGTGGGGCTTCTGCAAGAATTCCATCTAATCTTCTGTGTCCTTACTGGACGATCAGTACTGTGAACTTTGGAATATGTGGCAGCTAGCTCCGCAGATGCATCATTAGGGTGATTCAGTACCAAGGCATCTGGGGTCTGCTGGGTTTAGCGCCCCTGGGGCCTCCTCTCTCTGAGATCAGTTGTGGGACAGGGCAGTTTAAACGTGAGTTGGGGGGCGCAGGTGTGGGAGTGGGAGTTCTGAGTCCTCCAACAGGGGAGGGACTCAGCCTGTCTCACCTGGAGAAGGCTCCAGTGATCTCACCTGGAGACAGAGAGGTTTGGCTCACCTGTAGCTTTTCTTCTTTTGCAGTAATTTAAAATGCAAAGGATAAGGCCTTAGATTGATCAAGCAAATAGTCTTTAATTTTTATTTGGCCTTTTGGGTCACACTCAGCGAAGTTCATGAGTTACTCTCTCTGCACTCAGGAATTACTCCTGATGGTGCTCAGGATACCATATGGGATTCTGGGAATTGAACCTGGGTCTGTCGTGTGCAAGGCAAACACCCTACCCACGTTGCTAATGCTCCAGCCCCTTAAATATTATTATTTCTAGTTACTTTAAGAGCAGTTTCTTATTTTTATTTTTGTTTTGGGGGCCACACCCAGTGGTGCTCAGATCTTACTCCTGGCTCTGTGCTCAGGATTATTCCTGGCAGGGCTTGTGATACCATCTGCAGTTCCAGGGATCCAACCAGGATCAGCCACATTCAAGACAAAAACCTTAACCCTAGAACTATCCCTTTGGTCCTTCAATGAATATTTTTATGAGATCTTAAAAAACGTTTTTGTCTTTTATTTCTCTGCTTTAGAAACTATTTAGAAAATATTTAAATGAAAGCAAAGTAAAACCCCGCTAGCTGCAAGAGGAAAGGTACCAACCCCTTTCCGGTATCAGAGATCTCCGAATCTCTGTTATGAATACAGCTGTTATGAAAGCAACTGTCCCAGTGAGCTGGCTGAGGTCAGAGTAAGAGCTGCTGTGGGTTTGTGGAGAATGACTGTGATTTATCTGTCTGCCAACTCAGATTGCTATGGTCAGCTCTACCCTGGCAGCTAAAAAGACGCTTTTCTCCCCACCTGGGTGCTTTTTAACATATTTGTTATGGTAAAAACATCTCCTTTTCCACCATTAGAATGAGTTTTCTTATTTGCTTTAACTCTTGTTAGTCACATTTCCATAATGTGGGATAATCGCAAACCACATAAAAGTATTTTGATATACAGCCCTATATGTATGGTAATCTCATTGAGTGACATTTGCAAGGTATTGCTGCACTGCTGTTGATAAATAATACATTGTGTTGCATTTTATACACTGAGGCAGAGGAATTAGAAATGAGGAATGGGTGGGGGACAACAATTCGGTTATTTCCATTCCAATCACTGTTTGCTTACTATAGTGTGCTGCCGAGTGTTGCATATGTTTTAGAATGAAGACACAAAATGAGCGATTTTCTTTTCCTTTCAGACTGTTATACAAAATGTATTCATGAAATGGAATGATAGGCTGTAGAGTATCTCTCGATACATTGATGTAGGACAATATAATGATGAGAAAAATTACCAGGCAATGCATCTGCTTATCCTCTCCCATGAATGACAGATACATAGCATAAATGTCATCACTTTATTGCAGTACCTGTGACAGCATCACTCATTGACCATAGCATGTCTTTAGACTAAATCCAGAGTGAGCTGGGACGGGAAGAGCAAAATACCATCTAGACACAAGTGTGTATTCAGTCACTACTAAATATTCACATGGTTAAACTTCTTTGCTATACTTGACCCAGAGATTTAGTGCATTTGGAGAAAGGCAGAACCTGTTGGGGATGGCTGAGCTTGGATAGCAGCTGTTTCGCAGACGTAATTTCTTCACTGCCAAGCATTTAAAATACATTAAACCAATGTGAATATACCCTTATTTTGTGACATTGTGGTTGTCTTCTCAAAAGGTTTTCCTATGTGTTGTTTCAGTTTGTTAATGTTATCAATTACCTATTATTTTAGAGATGTTAGTCAAATGTGTGCCACATAAACCCTTTCATTAAAATACTAAATAGTTTATTTCTGCACTAAGTTATGCATGACAAAAGCTTCCCATTTATGTGCTTCACATGACCTTTTAGGTCACTGAGATCTTAGGTATATATATCTACCTAAATTTATATCTTAGGGAATGAATGTGTGTTCAAATTGATTCCCACAATTGATTATTTACATTAGATCACGCTGAGAGTTGAGTGAGGGTTAAATGTGCACATATGGGTGGGAGATTGTATGGCGCAGCTGATAAAAGAGATGTTGATATTAACACAAAAATGATTTTTAGACTGTTCTATGCACTTTTCTTGATTTAAAAATACATCCTTCTAGAAAAAATCAGAACACAGTGTTTGAACCCTGTTTTTCTAAAACTTGGGTGGAGAAAGACTATCTCAAAGAGAATAGAAAGAAAGTTACAAATTCACATTATGGTACTTAAAAGGAATACAATATATCTTAGAAATCCAAACAGATAAAGAGACTTCTAGCAAACTAAAAGCAAAAATAGTTATTTCTACATGCATTCTCATATCATGGTAGGTGGGAGCTCTATAGCTGGAGTTTGACTATTGTCCCCAAAACTAGAATGAAATTTTGAGTATTTCTATCTTTTCATAATTGGAATATAAAACACCCTTTTTGATAATTGAAGAATAGCCAAATTTATCACAGAAAATATCCATCTTATATGGAAGCATTACTAAGATGGTTCCTTGAAAAGGATACTTGAAAAAAAGAACTTTGTGTACTTCCTTTCATTTTAGTAAACAGTAATGATTTTTTATTGTCTCCAGCCAAGTGATATACTCAAAACAGTACACTGGCTTGGCTCTTCATATGCTACCTATCTGAATGCAAGTTTACATCCCAATGGAAAACCAGCAGGAACACTCTGTTGTACAAGAAGGGAGACATCCATGACATTGGCAAGTATTGCCCAATCTGCCTGTTTTCTGTCATCTACAAGTTGTTCACTTGAGTCATCCTGAATAGGATTGGCAGACCACTAGACAAAGTACAACCATGTGAGCAAGCTGGGTTTTGAAAAGGATTCAGCACAATAGACCATATCCACATAGTGACCAAGCTCATTGAGGATTCGCAAGAGTTCAAGATGCCGCTCTGTCTAATGTTCATTGATTTAAAGAAGGCCTTTGATTCTGTTGAGACTGAAGTGGTCACTGAAGCCCTAGCCAAATAGGGTGTTCAAACTCAGTACATCAGGATCCTCCATGAGCTGTATTACGGATTCACCACCAGTATCTCAGCATTCTACAAGGAAGTGATCATCGACGTTAAGCGATGGGTTTGGCAGGGTGACACCATTTCACTGAAAATCTTCAGTGCCACCCTCGAGGACATCATGTGATAACTGGAATGGGAAGGAATGGGAGTGAAGATAGACAGTCTGCAACTACACCACCTCTGCTTTGCTGATGACATCATCCTAATAACACCAACCATTAGCCAAGTGGCACAGATGCTGGCTGACTTTGGCCCTGACTGTGGAAAGGTCAGACTACAGCTGTTCAGAATAAAATGTTTGTACAGAATTGTACAAGACAATTGTACAGAAGACTATGTTCATGAGAAATAGACTAGTCCCTAATATTCCATTTGTTCTCAATGGAACGAACATCTCCGAATGCAGCAGTTATATGTACCTAGGTTGAGAACTCAACATAACGAATGACTTGGCAACAGAACTGTGCGGGAGGAAGAGAGTGGCCTGGAATGTCTTCAAGGACGTCAAAGAAGTTGTTAAGAGGATGAAGAACATCCAGCTCTGGGCACATCTTTTCGACTCCACTGTTCTTCCTGCACTAACATATGCCTTAGAGACCTGGGCCCTACGAAAACAGGATGAGAATGCTATTCATGTATCCCAAAGAGGAATCGAAAAAGCTATGTTTGGAATATCATGTTTCACTCAAGAGAGAGAAAGAATCCGGAGTTCCAACCTCTGTCAACAATCGAGAATCAGGGACACTGCCTCATTTGCTAAGGTATCAAAAATCAGATGGGCCGGACATTTAATGCATATTTGAGATGACTGCTGGACTAGAGAGAGCTGTTACCTGCTGGATTACACAGGATGTCAAAAGAACACCTGTCTGCTCACCTACTAGATGGTCAGACTTCTTCATTAAGACCCTGAACAAATGGTTTGATGCTCTTCGTGTTCCTGGAGCAAGCAGATGCCATTGGACTACACTAGCACGTGGCAGGGATGAACGGAGACATTACTGGCACCTGCAAATCGATGAGCAATGGGACCACAAGTGATACAAGTAAAGTGATACCTAGAAGGAGGGCCTTCTACATTAGAAAATCATAATAACTCACTCTAAAAGCAGGTTGTTGGAATTACAAAAACTGATTCCATTAGAGCTAAGTGCAGGTAAATTCTTTTCTTTCCCCTTTATTAATGAATCACCATGGGTCTACAGATACAGGTTTACATATTTTCATGCTTGTGTTTCAGTCATATACAGCTTGAGTATCTAACCCTCCTCCACTGCCCGTGCTCCGCTGATGACCCCATCATCCCTCCCAGCCACTCCCACCCCATCCACCCCATCCCCCTCCTCATCCCACCTCTTTGGCAGGGCATTCCCCTCTGTTCCCTCTCTCCCTTTGGGCGTTGTGGTTAGCATTGGAGGTCTTGGGTGGCCAATGTGTTCGGTCTGTAGTCTGCTCTGAGCATGCCTCTCCCATCCCGAGCGTATCCTCCCACCACATTTTTGCTTGGTGTTCCCTTCTCTATCTGAGCTGCCCTTTCCCCCAGCATGGAAGGCCAGCCTCCAAGCCACAGAGCAAATCTGGCACTTATTTCTGCTATTCTTGGGTGTTAGTCCTCCATTATGTTGTTTCATATTCCCCAGATGAGTGCAATTCTTCTATGTCTGTCTCTCTCTGACTCATTTCACTTAGCATGATACTGGCCATGTTGATCCACTTGTATGCAAAGTTCATGACTTTGTCATTTCCGACAGCTGCATAGTATTCCATTGTGTAGATGTACCAAAGTTTCTTTAGCCAGTCATCTGTTCTCAGGCATTTGGGCTTTTTCCAGATTTTGGCTATCGTAAATAGTGCTGAGATGAACATACATATGCAGATGTCATTTTGACTATATCTTTTTGCCTCTTCGGGATATATTCCCAGAAGTGGTATTGCTGGGTCAAATGGTAGCTCAATTTCTAATTTTTTGAGGAGCAACCATATTGTTTTCCAGAAGGGTTGAACCAGTCGGCATTCCCACCAGCAGGGTAGTTCTCCCCACATTCACGCCAACAGTGGTTGCTTCTGTTCTTTTGGATGTGTGCCAGTCTTTGTGGTGTGAGGTGATATCTCATAGTTTTTTTGATCTGTATATCCCTAATGATTAATGATGATGAGCATTTTTTCATGTGCCTTTTGGCCATTCATATTTCTTCCTTGAGAAATTTTCTGTTCATTTCTTTGCCCCACTTTCTGATGGGGCTGGATGTTTTCTTATTGTATAGTTCAACCAGTGCCTTATATACCCTTGATATCAATCCCTTATCAGATGGGTATTGGGTGAATATCCTTTCCCATTCTGTACACTGCTAACAAGGAAAACTTCAGGACAATATCCCTGATGAAACAGATGTGAAGATCCTCAACAAAATACTAGCAAAAAGAATTCAACAACTCATCAAAAAGATTATACATCATGACCAAGTCGGATTCATCCCTGGGATGCAAGGATGGTTTAACATAGGGAAATAAATCAACATAATCCATAACATCAACAAAAGTAAAAATAAAAACATATGATCATTTCAATAGACACATAAAAAGCATTTGACAAGATCCAACATCCATTTATGATGAAAACTCTCACAAAAATGGGTTTTGGAGGAACTTTCCTCAAGATAGTCAAAGCCATCTATCACAAACCCCTGGCAAGCATTATCCTCAATGGAGAAAAACTAAGGGCCTTTCTTCTAAGATCAGGGACAAGACAAGGATGTCCACTCTCACCACTTCTGTTCAACATAGTACTGGAAGTACTTGCAATCGCAATTACTATTAAAAGGAAATAGACAGGAAAAATACATTAAGGACATGTAGATAGGAAAGGAAGAAATCAAGCTCTTACTATTCGCAGATGACATGATTCTATGCCTAGAGAATACTAAAACCTACATTAAGAAAGTCCTAGAAACAATAGATTTATACAGTAAAGTCGCAGGCTATAAAATCAATACCCAAAAATCCATGGCCTTCTTATACGCAAACAGTGAGATAGAGAAAAATGACATAAAAAAATGCCATCCACAATTGTGCCACAGAAAATCAAGTATCTTGGAATCAGCCTAACTAAAGAGGTTAAGGATCTCTACAAAGAAAACTATAAAACCCTACTCCATGAAGTAAAAGAAGACATGAGGAAATGGAAACATATTCCCTGCTCATGGATAGGAAGACTTAAGATTGTCAAAATATCAATACTCCCTAAAGCACTATACAGATTCAATGTGATCCCCATAAGGATACCCATGAAATTCTTCAAAGAAATAGACCAAGCAATCCTGAAATTCATAGGAACAACAAATGGCCAGGAATAGCTAAAACAATTCTTGGGAAAAAGACGATGGGAGGCATCACCCTCCCCAACCTTAAACTCAACTACAAAGCGGTAACAATTAAAACAGCATGATACTGAACAAAGGCAGATCTGCAGACCAATGGAACAGGGTGGGATATCCCTACACACCAGCCCAATTGTATGAACACCTAATCTTTGATAAGGGATCAAGAAATGTGAAGTGGAGCAAGGAAAGCCTCTTTAACAAATGGTGCTGGCATAACTGGTCAACCACATGAAAAAGAATGGGCTTAGACCTCAACCTGACACCATGCACAAAAGTCAGATCTAAATGGATAAAGACCTCAACATCAGACCACAATCATAAGGTACATTGAAGACAAGGTCGGAAAAACCCTCCACTGTATTGAAGCCAAAGGTATCTTCAAAGATGACACGGAACTAAACAATCAAGTAGAAACAGAAATAAACAAATGGAACTATATTAAACCAAGAAGCTTCTGCACTGCAAAAAACACAGTGACCCGAGTGCAGGTAAATTCTTAAGGGGAATAGTTGAATGCCTATTCTTGCCTGAAAAAGGCCTACATTAATTCAACTTAGCTGACTGACCTGATGGTAGAGAGAAGGAAAGAAAGCAACAATAGAAATGGTGTATTTTTTCAGATTTGACAAGAAAAGGTGTGTGCTTGCATATCTGCATGTGTGTGTTTGTGCGTGCGCGCGCGGGTGTGTGTGTGTCCTATAGACTTAGTAGATTGAAGATTGCATTAACATGAAAGAAGTGGCTAGTCATTTGAAGGACAGTCTTGCAGTGCCTCACATATGTAAGAATGGTGCTAGCTGAAGGCCCCTGTGTATATAAAAGCCTCCAAAGTACATCCATGAAGTTCAACTTTGAACTCCTGACAATCTGTTACTAGAAGACTATAACAAGTCTTAACTAAATACAAATACTTTGATCATTCCTTTTGCAAATCTTTTTCACTCCTTCTTACCTCACAATGTCTTTTAGGTAGAGAGACAACGTCAAAATTTTTATTTTCAAGTATTTGATTGATTATGAATCTGTGGGAGTGGTGGTTTAAGTCATATGAAATCTTAGCTTTGATTTACATAGTTTTAGACTGTTAAACTCTTAAGAGTGATTTACTCTAATTCCCAGAAGTTAGTAGAAAAGCAATCTATCTGTGAAAGTAGCCAAGAGAAAAAACGGAGATCACAGAACATATTACATAAATTGTAGAAAACCAAAAGTGTTCACTGATTTTATCCTTGCAAATTTAGGATATTTACTCATTTCACTAAACATTCTTTTTGATACATTCATCAAATGTTTGCCATAAAGCATTCAGTTGTGTTCAGTTTTTGTTTCTAATGGAGTACTGCTTAAATTGTTATACTCTTATGCTAAAAATTCTTTGTATAAGCATGACTCTAAGAGATACTATAAAAAAGCACAAGCCACAACATTTAGAGTATCTTATATCCTGTCTGAAGTAAATCCTCTAAAAAGTTTTCTATTAAGAAACTGAGTAAGTACCATTATTTTCTATTTAAAAAATGATTAAATTTGCTGATAACTTCAACTTTTGTTCCCTTCCCCACCTTGGATAGTACAAAGTTTGCCATTTTCATTGGAATATGTTGCTGTGAGCCTTCACATAATATAAACATAATATCAAGAATCTAATTATGCATAGAAGATTGTATCATTATATCACTATCATTCCACTGTTCATCAATTTGCTTGAGTAGGTCCAATAGAGTCTCCATTTGTCCTAATCCTGAGATTTTAGCATCCTCTGTATACTCGCCCTTCCCAATGGTGCCATTAGAGGCTCTTTCAGGGTCAGGGGAATGAGACCCATCATTGTTACTGTTCATGGCATATGAACATGCCACAGGGACTTTGCCAGGCTCTCCCCGATGCAGGCAGGAAACTCTTGGTAGCTTTCCAGGTTCTCTGAAAGGGAGATCTCCTTGTGCTTTCGAGAGCTTGGTTTTATAGTCTCTGGATGTTGGTCCTTGATGGGATTACATGACACCAGGGGCAGTTTGTGCATGTGACTGCCTAGCTACTGGAAAAAGGGGGGATCTGGGTGGAAGAGGCCCAGTCCTCATCTGAGCAGGCCTGGTGATATCAGCCTCGAGTCCTTCACACCTGGGTTCCTCTGCTGGTTCCTTCATATGAGAGGCTTGTCCAAGCATGTGGATGGTGGCCTTGAGCATGCCTGTGGCTGGATTCGGGAGGTCTTCGGCTGCCGAGGCTCTGCTTAGGGCTGGGAGGGAAACTCAACCCTCCCAAGAATATTGTATAGGAAGGCAATATATTTAAAAAAGTAATTGTTCTCTGACATGTCCAAAACTTTTTCTCTTACTTACTGCTGTCATACATGAATGCAATATATAAGCATGGGCTTCTGCTCTATTAGTTATCTCTGATTCCTATTTGTTCAAGGAAATCGAATTATTTAATATTTTAGTTTTCTCTTTTCTTCAAGGTTCTATTTCTTAAAGTGTAAAAAGCGGTTGAATTTTAGTAGTAGCCATAACTTTTCAATGTCATGAATTTTGTAGACTGTTAAATATTCACTGTTAAATATTCCAAGGAAAGATCTTATCACCATCATTAAAAAGTACATAAACTTTTACCTTATAAGACATAAGGATGATCATGATTATGAGGATGAGATTGACCCACCTACCCACCCATATTACTATTAAAGACATTTTATGCCATCCTTATTTGGTTAAAACTGTATTTACATCTATTATGTCACTTTATTGTCAAGACAACTTTTGGTGTAGAGCAGGAATAGTTGGTCTTCTATTAATATAGTATATTAATCTTATATTTGATATAAATTTTGTAAGGTATCATATACAATTCTGAGAGATATTGATATTCCCACCCAACCAAGTATAAAGCACTTGGTAAGAACCTTGTGTATACCTTTAAAATTTACTCTAGGAAAAAAACAACCTGTGAAAAAACCATCTTGGCATGGTTAGGAATTACTTAAAGTAACTTATAAATAGCAACAGGTCTACTCTAGCAAAGGGCTTAATCTCAAGAAAACCAAAAAGACCCACCAACAATTTGGTGATCTGACCAAAAAAAAATGTCAAAATGCCTTTTTAAAGGTGACATAAATTCAAAACTTTACATAGAAATGGATTATTAAATTTATATATTAGATCTTATATCAAGAAAATATACTGAACACTAGACAAAGTACTCCTTTTCATTTGGCTTCTGTGATGTGTCTGGCAATGTAATTCTAAAGGCAAAGGAGATAGCAACAAAGACCATAGTCAAAAATCTCTGCACAGCAGAAGAAACTCGCTAAAACAAATGGAAATCTACTAAATTGAAGAAAATTAGAAAAACATTTGAGAGAGAAAGGGGTAGCACCTAATATCCCCAATAAAGGCCTCACAAAGCTCAGTAATAACAAAAACTCCCCATCAAAAATTGGAAAAGAATGGAACAGACCCTTTACCAAATAAAATGTTCACATGGCAACACTTGCAAGAAAATGTTTATTGTTAGTTATTATAAGATAAATGCAAATCACAATGTCAGTAAGACACCATCTCATACTAAGTTCACTTAGCCTATAAAGTACAAGTAATAATACATGCTTCAGGAGAGTGTGAAGAAACCTTTTATGTTTATGGTAAGAATGTAATTGGTCCCGTTTTTATGGAAGACAGTATGAACTTGCTAATATTTTTTTTTATTTTATTGAATCACTGTGAGATAGTTATAAGCTTTCATGTTTGGGTTACAATCACACAATCATTAAACACCCATCCCTCTACCAGTGCACATTCCCCACCACCAATATCTTCGGTATACCCCCCCTTTCCTACCCTTCCCCTGCCTCCATGGCAGACAATATTCCCCATACTCTCTCTCTACTGTTGGGCATTATAGCTTGCAACACAGACACTGAGAGGTCATCATGTTTGGTCCATTATCTACTTTCGGCACGCATCTCCTATCCTGACTGATTCCTCCAGCCATCATTTTCTTAGTGATCCCTTCCCTATTCCATCTGCCTTCTCCCCTCCGCTCATGAAGCAGGCTTCCAACTTGCTATTTTTCTCTTTAGGTTTGTTTGAAACAATGGTACTACGTGCATTAAGCAGAACAAGTAAAGCTTCTTCAACAGTTGTTGCTGGGAAAACTTGTTAGCGTCATAAAAAATGAAGGTAGACTCTTGTCTAATACCATATACAAAAGTTAATTAAAAATAAATCAAGACATAGACATTAAATCTGGGCTGGAGTGATAGCACAGCAGGTAGGGCATTTGCCTTGCACTCAGCCAACCAGGGTTTGATTCCTCTGTCTCTCTCAGAGAGCCCAGCAAGTATCGAGAGTATCTCGCCCGCATGACAGAGCCTGGCAAGCTACCAATGGCATATTCAATATGCCAAAAACAGTAACAACAAGTCTCACAATGGAGACATTTCTGGTGCCCACTCGAGCAAATCGATGAGCAATGGGATGACAGTAATTGTGATAGTGAAGTAATCCATAAAATATACCGAGAAAAACATAGGCAAAACTTCCCAGTTTTGTCATTAAAGATTCTTTAATGGGACAGCATGGCAAAGAAAACAAAAGCAATGATAAACCAAAGGGACCACATCAAACTAAAAAGTATCTTTACTATGAGGAAATGATTGCTAAAATCAAAGACACTACTGAATGGGAGAATTTTGCAATGTGCTCTTGACAAATGGTTGCTTTCCAAGTGATAATGAAGCACTTAGAAGGTTTAACTACAACAAAACCCTCCATCAAAAAATGTGGAGAGAAGCTGAATTGATAATCCCCTCCCCTCAAAAAATATTGGCCACTAGGCATATAAGGAGTTTATCATCAGTAATTATGAAGGACGTATACATCAATATGTTGTTGAATATATGACCTCAAACCAGCAAGTGTCATACATATAAATCCAAAATCAAATCGTGTATGTGGAGATGTAGTGAAAAAATGAAAACTCATACACTGTTGTAAGAACATTGTATAATTAATCTCCTGTGGATAATGGTAATGAGACATCTTATAAATTAAAAATAGAAATTTTCTATGACCTAGTGATTTTACTCCTTGGACGTATATCCAAGAACACAAAACTCTAACTTGTAAGGATACCTGAAAACATTTTGTTCATTGCAGCATTGTTTACATTTGGCAAGATCTTGAGTTAATATGAATATTCAAAGATTAAGAAACTTAGTACTTATTCACAAAATACTACTACTCATACATCAGAAAGATAATTCACATTCTTTCTTGACTTGGGTATAACCAAAAGGTGTGATGCAAGTGCAAGTGAACTGAGAAAAAAAAAAAAAAACCTGACAAATACAGACTGATCTTACTTATGTGGAATACAAAGAATAAAAGTAAGAAACAATCATTATCTAATAGAAATCAACTCTGAATTATTGCCAACAGAACTGAGAACTGAGGCTAATAAGGAGAAAAACAGGGAAGAATCATTGGCATAGTTGTGGAGAAATATTGATACTCTGATTATATAAGTGGTACAGCACCATTATAAACAACAATATTAATGCTACTGTAAGCCATGATATCTCAATAAAAATAAAAATTTAAATAATTAAAGTATATTAGTCTTTTTTATTTTTAATAAAAATTCTTTATCACCACAAAAAGCATTAAGAAGACAAATCAAATTATTAAAAAATAATTTACTACATGATTCATCATTTCCACTCCTAGGTATACTTAGTCAAAGAACACAAAAACACTAATTGGAATAGATACACGTGTATATATATTCACTGTAGCATTATTTGCTGAAATCAAGATGTGGAAGAAACCCAAGTTCCCAACGCCAAATGAATGTATAAAAATGCAATGAATACATAAAAATGTTATATATCTGAATATTCAATCCCTAAATAAAATGAAATATTGCTTTGAAATATCTCTTTGGAGAGACTGAATGGATTGTGTTAAAGGAAGTATGTCAAGAGGACAACAAATACTGGGTAGACTCACCCATATGTCATGTATAGATAACCAACCAAAGATGGAGGTAGATAAAAGCATCAGAACAAATGACCAACAGAAACATTTGCAAATATAATTGCTTCAATTTTTCTATATTAGTAAAACATTTCCATATACCCAAATTGATTGATTTCTAATCCCAAGAAGAAAATTATTTCTTGCCAAGAAAATGTCAAACAGCATTAGAACTACTGAAAATCAAAACCAAAAAACCTTAAGAGTGGATTCACAAATAAATCTTGGAAGAGAACCACAAGCTCCAGACTCCATTCCAGGCTGAACGAACTTCATTTTCAGGTCCCTGGAGTGGGGCTGGTTAGCCCAGCACTAGCGCTAATAGTACCAACAGCTGAAAACATCCAGAACCCAATCACTACCATGCTCATGATCTCCACAGTATTGGGACAAGGCCCTCACATATGAGAATGAATCTGCTGAAAGACCCAGGTATGCACCTTTTGTGACTGAAATCTCCAGGCTCTCTGGGAGTTGGGAATGGGCAACCTCTCCCAAATTCCCTGTCTTTCCTGGAGCTTGGCGACCATGCCCACAAACTGCCTCTGGCACCGTCTAAGCCCATTAACGGCCATGATTCAGAGAATCACAAATAAATCCTGGAAGAGAGCTACGAGATACAGAGATGCCTCTGAATTGTAAAGTCATTTCCAGGTGTATCACCTAATTTAAATGTTTAGAATCATACACTGCTCCACTGATATACCAAGATTAGCACACCACATTTAATAAGTTAAGGTAGAAGGGATTGGATCTCAATCCATAAGGCTCAACATTTAACACCATATTAGTAATCTCTTATACAAGGGCTTAATGGTTATCAGGAGAGATACAACAATCTTCACACATTTTCTTCTAAGGAAACTTTTAAATCATTTGTAATTCATTATTCATAACAAGCCATACAAAAATGTGGGACCTGCTTTGGATTTAGGACCTGCTTTGGGGGCAGGCTTGGGTGGTGGTGGGAAAATTTGAAATAATGGTGGTGGGAAGGTGTTATGGTGGTAGGATTGGTTTTGGAATACGGAATGTAATAAGTTACTGTGAACAACACTGTTAAAATAAAATTTCAAAAATTTGAGAAGTCTTAAAAGTTAGCAGAGAAAGTGCAAAGATGGATACAGAGGAACAATATTACACAGGATTTTTTATTTCATGCAAATAAGGGTTGCAGGTGACAGTGAACCATCCTAGTATTGAATGTAATGGTGAAAAGATCTACAAAGCATCAGTTCCATAAGCAATGAAAATGCATCTAAATATAGAAGCAAAATAAAGACATTTCTGACAATTGACAGTTGAAACCTGTCACCAGAACATCTGCTTTTCAGGAAATGAGATTTATGAGACTTTCTGAGATTTAAGAGGGAATGACATCAGACGAAATTCAGATCTTCCAGAAGGAATGAAGAATGCAGGAAATCATAAGTATGTGGGTAAATGTAAATAAAGTTTTATTTTAACTATTCTAAACATAATTATTTAAAGCAAAACAATCTTTAAAATTGTATTAAGGTATATACATTTTATTAGCTGAAATAAAATATATAAAACAATAGCATGAAGAATGGTAGATAAATAAAAGTTCACTATTTTTAACATTTATTTAAAGCTGTACAATATTGACTTGAGGCGAACTAAGTAAGTTAAGGCACGTATTATTGCATGTAGGAATACTATGGCTAAAACATCTCCAACATATACTATAAAGGTGTATTTGATCTGCTCTAAGGTAGGCAGGAAATAAGAAAAATATATAAAAGCCAGATAATACTGCCAGAGAACACACTGCAATTAAGAAAATGACATTGATGACAATAGTAAATATAAATAGACTAAACAATGGTAGCAATAGATTGAAAAATTTCATTCATTTTATGGATTAGCAAATTAGTGCATTAAATATAAAGACTAGGCTGATTACAAGTTGAAAGATGGGGATACATACGAAGAAAACACTCAGCAAAAAATGTGTTTGATGATACTAATATCAGTTTATATTTTAAATAATAAACATTAAGTATACAGTTTAAGAAAAACAGGAAATGTTCAAAACCATTAAATAGCTGATGCTCCAAAAATATATATCTGAAACTAGTAACAGGAGTCCAAAATATGTTGGGAAAACATACAGAGTTGGGGGAAATAAATTCATCTTAATAGATATTTTCAAATCCCTGCCACTAGTAGTTAATTAAGAACAGATAAACGAGAGTTATGTGAAAGAAATAAACATGAAATCACACTACTTGCTTGCAATATATTGATCTAACATTAAGTCTTGTGTTTACAAGATCTGTGTTTTATTATAAATTTGCATGCATTGTGCAGCAGTATGGACCATGCACTGGCCACACAGTAAGTCTAGGCCAGTAGTATCTGGTCTACCTAATATTTCCACAAACATTCCACTAGTCTGTCATATTTACGTGTAGTCAGTCTATCAGAAACAGAAAGTGGCAAGAAGATATTGTGACAAACTCAGTGTTGCCCTCAGGAAGGAAGATAAAGTCTATGAATATTCAAGGGTTGCAACATATCAGTCAATATTTTAGGAGAATAGTGTTTGGGAGCATAGGAAGACATGTCTCCCAAAGTAAAATGGTAGAAATGATGCATTACCCCTCAGAGTAGGACTAAATTCACAAGTAAGCAAAAATTATCTGACCCATTGGCTTTAGCTAGTTTATTTCATTGTTTTCCTCTGTGCTCCCTGGCACAATGGGTACATGAAAGTTGCAACCAACATGGCAGAAATAGATATTGTATTAAAAGCCCTGTAGTATGGGATCCAATGTTACTTTCTCTGAGTATCAAACAGCTGTCAACACAAACTTGTGGGGCTGGAGCAATAGCACAGCGGGTAGAGCGTTAGCCTTGCACGTGGCCAACCTGAGTTCGATTCCCAGCATCCCATATGGTCCCCTGTGCACCACCAGGAGTAATTCCTGAGTGCAGAGCCAGGACTAAGCCCTGTGCATCAACGAGTGTGACTCAAAAAACAAACAAACAAAAAAAACAAAAACACAAACTTGTTACCTAATTTCATACCATGCTTTTGGCTATTGTCGTTTGATTTCTTGGGAAATATCAGTAACCTCTGCATTGAAATCAGTACAGATTCTAGGATTGTTTCTTTACTACTTGCACAGTTTCACTAAACACTGGTTTTCTTTCAAAGATACACAACCTTGTTCATGTAAGTTTAGGCATTGAACTGCCTTAGACTAAGGGATCCTCTTTATAGCTACATTTGTTATTGCTATAGAAAAATGTCCCCAAACTTAGACATTTCAAACAATAAGTCTTATATGATTTCTGTGGATCAGAAATCTGGGAGTGTCTTAGGTGGATAATTTTGCCAGCCAAAGTTGTATTAGAGCTGTCAGCTAGGACTTCAGTTAGCTAAATGATTGATTGCATTTGGATAATAAATTTCGATGACATCTCACAGAACAGGCTGGCAGTTGCCAGTTGTCAGTTTTGTTTTTTTTTTTGGTAAGGGTTCCAATTCCTTGCTACATGACCATGTACATGACCTTGCTACATGACCTTGCTACATGACATGGTCCGGAGGTCTTCGGCTATGGGGCTATGGCAGGCTAAGATTCTCTTGTACCCATTCCTGGCTGTCTTCACTAGGGCCCCTTGGAGGGGGTGGGTTGAGTTTCCCTCCCTGCCCCGAGCAGAGCTCCCAAAGTCAAAGGCCTCCGGAACCCAGTCACAGCCATGCTCAAGGCCCCTCTCCACATGTTCAGACGAGCTTCACACACATAGTAGAACCGACAGAGAAACCCAGGGGTGTGGGACCTGGGGCTGAGATCTCCAAATCTGCTCAGATCGTGACTGGGCCTCTTCCACCCAGATTCCCCATTTTCCAGTAGCTAGGCGGTCACACCCAGAAAATCTAATATATATACATATGTTAGATTATATGTATATAGTTAGATTATGTAATAGGTAATATAACATATTCTATAATAATATCCTGTGTGTGCCAGGACCCTGCAGTCATACGCAAGTGAGCATGGGGTGCAGAAAGGGCATTGACTCTCGGCCACTTCCCCAGGACACACACACACAAACACACACACACAAATTGATATGTAGATTTTTAACATGTAGAGATCATATCTCTGGAGCGATACCACAGTGGGTAGGGCCTTTGCCTTGCACGTGGCTGATCCAGGTTCTATTCCTCCATCCCTCTCGGAGAGCCTGGCAAGCTACGGAGAGTATCCAGCCCACATAGCAGAGCCTGGCAAACTACCCGTGGAGTATTCACACTGTCACTGTCACTGCGTTGCTCATCAATTTGCTTGAACAGGCACTAGTAAGGTCTCCATTGTAGACTCGTTACTGTTTTGGCATATTGAATATGCCACAGGGAGCTTGCAGGCTCTGCCGTATGGGCGAGATACTCTCCGTAGCTTGCTGGGCTCTTCCAGAGGGTAGAAGGAATCGAACTCAGGTTGGCCATATGCAAGGAGTATGCCCTACCCACTGCGCTATTGCTCCAGCCCATGGAGTATATGCTAAAAGCAGTAACAAGTTTCACCATGGAGACGTTACTGGTGCCTGCTCGAGCAAATCTCGAGCAAATAGATGAACAACGTGATGACCCTGATACCATGATAGATTATATATATTAGATTTATTCATTAGAGTTAGGGTTAGAGTTAGGGTTAGGGTTAGGGTTAGAGCATATTCAATATGCCAAAAAGAGTAACAACAATTCTCACAATGGAGATGTTACTGGTGTTCGCTTGAGCAAATCTAACAATAGGGGTATAGTACTATCGTTCAATGCTATTTATTACATATTATTATATATTAGATTATATGACATAATCTAATATATAATTAGATCATATAATATAATGCATCATATGATAATATAGATTATATGTATATACATATATATATGTTCTCCATCATTTGTCTCCTAAAGTTGGAATTGTCAGTTTTGTTAAATATTGATTTCGATTTTGTTAGGATTTCATTGAATTAATCAGCTCATCAATTTGGAGAAATCTGTTCTTTGTCTTAGGTGGGCTTTCTATGATATTTTGACATGTGCTCTGATATGCTAAAATCTGCATACATGAGGGTTGTTGCTGAGTGTTGCTGAGAATAGAAGTTCTACAGAGGTAAAGAATCAGTTTTGGATAACAAAGTAATTTGACAGAGGATATAACTTGATCAGAGACCTGAGTTTTACAGGAATAAACACTCAGAATTTGCCTGTGATAGTCATTATATAAAATTAGCTCAATATTGTTGACACACATTAGTGATGTCAAAATATAAACGCAAACTAAAATAGTCGATATATGATCTAACGCAAGCTCTCAGAAGCTTTATCCTACTGATATCTTTAGTCTATTTCTCCCTCTGGGAGAAACTGGTAATCTTCTGAGAGTTTCCTGCCCCCTGGGACAGCCTTGCAAGCTTCCCATGGTGTATTCGTATGCAAAATCCAGTAACAAGCTGAATCTCATTCCCCTGACCCTGAAGAGCCCCCAGTGCAACATCGTTAGGAGTGCCAAGTCGAAATAGACTTCTAAGATCTCAGGGAAAGGACGAAATGAGATGTTACTGAGCCCGCCCGAGAAATTGGTGATTAACGAACGGGATATTGTGATTGTGATTGTGATTATCTAACAAATACTGAGTTTTTTTAGAACTATTTTTTTTCATCTTGGTAAGAAAATAAGTAGATTATTAAAGAATAGACATCAATTTATTTTATTTTATTTAGTCACTGTACAATTACAAAGTGATTTGTGATTGGGTTTCAGGCATACGGTGCATATTCAAAGGCGTACAACAGTCCCTTCACCAGTGTCTCCTTCCCTCCCCAACACTCCTCTGCCTCCCCACTTGCCTCCCATCACCCAGTCTGCCTCTATGAAAGGCGCTTTTAAAAAAAGAATTAAAAAGAGTTTTACATAACTATTTACAGTACTGTTACTGATAGTTTCATGCATAACACTTTACCACATTTTGGTACCCGGTACCCACTTTTTCTCCTTGATGAACATCTCTCTGCACAATAATTGTAGCCCCCTCCCTGTCCTATCCCCTCAAGCCCTCACCCCACCCCCAGTGACAGCTTTCCTACTGAAGATCATTTCTCATGTTCTTTGCTTCCATTGTCTTTGGCTAAGAAGAAATAGCATTTAGTTCGGTTTGCAATGTACTTCATTGTCACACTTCTGTTTCATCTTCCAGACATCAATGTTCCCTTTAGTAATTTAAGAACTTAGTGACATCTAAATTTTGTCCTCTTCTCCCCGCTCCTTCTGTCCTCTCCCACTTTTTCCCTCCTCATCCTTCCCTCCCCCACTCTCCCCATCATTCTCTAGCCTCAATTCCTCTCCTCTAATGTGCTCAGGGATGGCACTGCTGGCTAGGGATCATATATGCTTCCATATATGCTTGCAGAGCAAGCCCCTTTTCCCTGTAATATTTCTCTGGTTCCTTTAAATATTTTTTCTCTTCTCTGAGAAGGGTGCACACCTAGAGCTACTCCTTTCCAGGCACTCAGCTTGTTGAGGTATCTTCTCAACCCTATATATACCTTGCATGAGCTAATTTTCAAATTTCCCTTTTTTTAAAAAAATGTTTTTATTTTCTCAAGATCCCAAAGAATAAAATCTACTATTGCGGTGCCAAACTTGTATCACTTGTATCACTTGTCATCCTGTTGCTCATTGATTTGCTCGAGCAGGCGCCAGTGACATCTCCATTTGTTCCTGTCACGTGCTAGAGTAGCCCAATGGCATCTGCTCACTCCAGGAACACAAAGAGCCTCAAACCATTCATTTCAGGGTCTTGACAAAGACATCTGATCATTCCGTAGGTGGGCGGCCAGTAACAAAATGGGCCTCAGTCACAAAAATGGGCCTCACTCCCCTGACCGCTGCTGTGCCAAACTAGATGCAATAATTTAGAAAGGACTTATTGGGGGAAATGACCACTTAAGGTGCTTGACTATTTACAATAAATTCTATAGTAATAGCATATTAGTGCAAACTGCTACTCAGTGTTATTAAAAGTTTGATATTATCACTTTTTCCATTTTTAGAGAATCTGGTTGTTCCCTGGAGAACAGTTCACTCCAAGGACTGCATCATTGCTTTTTTATTTCCATTTGCCATGGTGTTGGCTATACTTCTGCTTATTGTCACTCAACACACAGTTGGAGGGAAGAAGCATTTCTTCTCTATAATTGGAAAATTTCTCATCACTCTGCCTCTCCCACTCTTAAATGCTGAGGTCAGTTATGGCATCCTTATAAAGTTGTCACTTTGTTTCCCTCCCATCTTACTTTCTTCTGAATCCAATATATTTGTTTGCAAATGATTTTATTTTCTCCAAAATGGTTATAGGTATCATGTGGCACAAAACTGTTCTTTTCTAATAATAATCCTCTATGATGTGAGAAAAATACTATATATTTGTAGATAACTGTAGTATATTTGTTTGTAGATGACTTTATTTCCTGCAAGGTAGTTATAAGTATCATAAGGATAAGGATAAAGATAAGGATTTAGTTGTAAATTATCTTATCCAAGGTAGTTAAATGAAAAACCATATTTTCACCATAAAAGAAATTTCTAAGCAAGTTTTATTTTTCCCAACAAAATGTCATAAATATTGGAGCTAATGTATTTAAATTGATTCAATTTATATATTAAAATTGACTAAAGCACGTGATTTAGTAGTAACTATTTTTTTAAATCTTATTTGATTCCCTAATCACCGAAGAGGCATAATTTGATTCAATAGGTCATCTTAAGTTGGAGGAGTGATAGATAGACCACTAGTTATAAATTGTATGTCTTCCACATATATTAAGTCACAGAGAAGTAAAGGATGCTATTATATGATTAAAATTCTAATGAGGAGGAAAAAATTATTGGAAAATTCCCAGAATATGACAGTCAATCTAAGCATTTGTAAAATCTTCAAAGACATCAGAGGGCTCCCTATATACATCACTGTCTCTCTTTTAATAATTTATTTCTGGCAGTGGTTCCCTAGAAACACTTCTGTTTAATAAAAATGTATTAAGCAAAAATTTTTAGATAAATCTGATATCTCTTTTGTTAAGAAAAACATCTCTAGTGAAAAGTCAGACCTATTTCTGCTCTGGTTTAAGCTGTAATCTACCTTCTGTGCTATCATTTCTGAATTGTCTTCAAAAAATCGTTATCAATCTACATAAATGCTAAAACAGTATATTTAGATTATATTGGATTTGTTATTTTCTTCTTTCTCTTTTATGAGACTTTGTCCTTAGTTTCCCCTGTGATTGTTCATCTTGATTCTCCTCTTTGCTCTGATAATTTCATATACATTCCATAGTCCCTTGTTGCCTCTCCCCTTCTATTACATAGTTCTATTTTCAAAGTCACCTTCAGCAAGTTTTTAAAATGAAATTTATACCTAATGAGAATAACTCTCCAATAAATATTTATTATTATTGATGATTACCTGAACTCTGGTTTTATATTTTGTCCTATCTCTTGGGTATCTCTTTTTTTGTTCTAAGTCACTTTACTCTACATTTTTTAAGGTAAAATTTTGTTGAGGCATGTCACCACTGAAATGCAAAGTCCATTCTTTTATCACTGACTGAGTTTAACAGAGTTTAGTGGAGAGTTTAAAAATTATAGAGCATGGACCAAAATTAGCGGTGAACAAAGTATATTTTATGTTGCAAATAGAGGGCAAGATGATATTTTATGACACTAAATTTTAATGAAATTTAAATTGTGTTCAAGTTTGTATGTACACACACCATATTATTAGACTACTACCATTTTTAAAAATGTATTTTTTGTCTATGGTCCTTTCTTTCTTATAATTACAAAATTGAATAGTTGCAATAGAGACATAATGGGTTACAGAATTTTGAATTTTCACAGATAGCAGTTCAGAGAAAAAGTCTGCTAACATGTAGCTTATTGGATGAAGTCCAAATATAAACATAAGTAATGGATCTAAATATATACATATATCTTAGAACCTTCATTATATGAAATTGTAAAGGCACTAATAATCTTCATTTTTCTTATTTGTGAAATAGAAATGCTAATAGTTAAGTTCTTTATGAAGTTAATTTAATCTCTAGTCTATTACAGTATATTAGTATATATTTCTAATTATTTTTTCAGCTTTTTTGTTTATTTCTTTTGGGGAGGAGTCATAAACAACATTGCCCAGGGTAGTTCCTAGCTCTGCACTCAGGAATTACTCCCGGTAAAGCTCGAGAAACCATATGTTCTGCCAATGATTCAACCCTGTACCTCTGCATGCAAGGCAAGTGTCCTACCTGCTGTACTATTGCTCTGACCCCTATTCTTTCCAACTTTTATTTCTAATTTATATTGTGAAAGAGTGGCAAACAAAATGTATTTTATTTTGGTGTCACCTCAGAAGTATTCTGTGATTCATTTTTCCAAAGTAGTTTTCAGGTTACAGTAAAAGAGCCTCTCAGCTTGACATTATTTAGCAAAACTTTATATACTATGATTGCAATTTTTAGTATTTTCTTTTCCCATTGCATACACTATATTGATATAAGAATATATGGTATAAAATATATTATTTATTTAAAGTATATAGCACATGATGTTAGAAAAATGTACCTAGCCATCTCTATTACTTACAAAAATAGAATCAAGCTAATTCAAAAGCCTAAGAGTGAAAGTTATAACTATTTGAGAATCTAAAACATGGGAGAACCTCTTTGATCTCCATTCTTATGGTTAATGAAATGGTTTTATTCTAATTCCCTTTTTACCTAATATGCAAGGTCTGTCAATACAGGAGTCACTTTTTTGTTCTCTCTAAAAGCAGATTGTAGGACACAGTAATTTTGATCTCTTTGAAATTTTTAAATTTATAGCAGTTTAAGATTTTATTGCAAATTACAAATATTTTAATTTGTAATTGATCTCAGAGTGTTCCTATGAATCTTTCCTTAAGCTGAAATTCTTGGTCTAAAGCCAAGAATTAATCAGTGATATTTTCTATGAAAATTTTTTGAGTTTTCCCCAAACCAAAAATCAAGCACTAATTCATAATAACACACAAACCTAAAGAAATATCGACATGTAGAGAAAGTGGAAATTATATAATCAATATATAATATTTAAGAGTTGTTCTTGAGGGAAGAGTTTGGTAGTGCTAGATTCTGCTTGGGGTGTGCAAAGTCTACTCAAAGTATGAGTGCTTCTTTGCTTTTGCCTTAAAGAATGAAAAGCATCTTTGGGTTTCCTTCCATTCATAAAATCAGATAATAATTCAAGTCTTTCATCAAAACAAATTGATATGAAAACTAGACTAGTACCTCTATTTTAATTCAGTCTCTAAGAATTTTTCACCTTTGTAAATCTTAAAGTATCTTTTGTTTAATTTATTGTTAGTTTTTCAATGTTCCTTATGCTCATGACTATGAATATGTATGATACACATATAGACATGAGTAAGTATATATTTATATATCTATATGTTGATCTATACATATACAATAGATGTATATACATGATGCATATAACAGACAACCTATATAAACAAAAAGCTATAAATTAGATACATAATTAGCAACATAGATTAAACTTAAACGAGTGGTTTTAGTTAAAAAAAATTAGGCCATATCTCTCTATACATCATATAAGACTTTATGGGTTGATAGCACATTCTGTTAGACTTCAAAAATATACTTACTCTCAAATGCAAAATGAGGGTAAAAGCTAAGCTAAAAAATATATTCATATTTATAAAATATACTAAATATAAGGATAGAGGTGGGTTCATACTTGTAGTAGTATGAGTAATAAGAGTCAATGCTTTTTAAATTGTTATAAAAGACATGAAGACTATAGAACAAATTATCCTGCCATGATACGATTAAATATTTTTGAAAGGAACTACTATAGATCATTTAAAGTACATCATATTTTTGCTTAATTTTTGTAGGTGTTTATTCCCCTTTTGTAATAATAGGAAATAACTTTTGTATATGATTTTTTGTGCAGAATTTTTATATAATAATATAACTTTTGACAGATTATAGTATTCATGCATTCAAAATTACAGAATTTATCTGGAAAATATAATAAGTTTTCAGAAAAAAATTAAATAATCTTAAATTTAATATACAGTTATCTATTTATAGGTTATTTATAGATTATTTGGTTGTTTCTTGCTAGCATGTTTTTTTCTCTTTATTTACAATAAAAATTACTGCTATAGGGGCCAGAGACATAGTACAAGGATTAAGGTGTTTGCTTTGCATTCAGCCAATCTTAAGTTTGAGCTCTGCTACCGGATAGGATTTTCCAAGTGCCACCATGGGGTGATCCCTGAGCCAGATCCATGTCTAAGTCCTAAGTATTGTTGTGTGTGTCCCCAAACCCGAAAGAAAAAATAAAAAAAAGAAAAACAAATTATCTTTGTGATACTCCTAACCTCAGTACCCATGACATACTCTATGTGATGGGTATGTCTAATTTTAATTAAATGTATTATTGGCTAAACCTACATATGTAATGTATAACTTCATTTTGATATCATTGAAAATTGTGTTTTGTTCAGTAATTTATCAAAGGAATGATTTGGAGATAGGGTTTTATTGAAATGTTTGTAGAAAGTCATTTATATAAAAGGGAGCTATGGAGCTATCTTTGAATTTCAGATTTGGGAGCTGTTATTTAAATAAAATTTAAAAAAACACGCAAAAAAAGAACTAGAATTTCTATGGCTAGCATTCATAAACTGATCATTTGGAATTCATGTGGCTTGATTTAATTTCATATCATCTGAATGTAATTCATAAAATGACATGGTGATATGTAGAATGAGTAAAACTGAGGACACATCTAAAGGTAAAAAACAAAGGTAAAGTGTGCATTTTTTGCTTTCTCAAACCCCATCATGTCCCTGATATATTATAAACATATTGAACATGTGTTCTCAAAGTACTCAATAGTATGAAAATAACTTAACGAATAAGATTATAAACATTGATCCTATTATAAGTTCTCTAACTTTTAAGTTCCACATTGATATCAAACTTTAATAATAAAAGGTTTTTTTAAAAGTATTTCATTGTATTATGCTAATTTTTTTAAATGTTACCAATGTATTATGAATTAATAAATGGAGTGGTATTTAAAACCTGTTTTTAAAAGGCTATTGTTGTTAGTATATTGTTATACTAACAAACGGGTTGAGTATTTAAAACTGTTTTAAAAAGTGCTATTATATACATTTATTAACAATTTTTGGTAGTTTTCCTGGGGGTGTTATTAGTGTTCATTTCAGACTTTGTTTTGCTCATTTCTAACCTTGTTTTCTTCCTTTGATCTTTGGTCAATTTCATTTTGTGATACCCGCCACACCATTTACTTAATTTTCATTTGTAGCCATTTTATAATATCCTGACACATAGTAGGGAACATAGAGCCCCTGGTTGAGAAATAATATCCAGACTAGCATTATTTTATTTAAAAAATGTAATTTAAATAAGCTTAGGATAATAATTATCAGGCCAGAGAGATAGAATAGCAAGTAAGGTACTTGCCTTGTGCTTGTCTGACTAGGGTTTGATCCCTGACATCCCAGTACAGTCCCTCAAAAAGCACCAGGAATGAGCCTTGAGCAAAGACAGAAAGAAGCTCCAAGCACCACCACTGGGGGTTACCAAAAAGCCTAGTGAAATGAATTTTAAAAAAGAAAAAAAAAAACCCAAACTGAAACTAAACTAGAACAAAACCCCAAACTAAAACATATCTATTGGACCATCTGTGAATATAAATCCATCTGACCTACTTGTTGTGATTAAATAAATTTTAAAGGGAATCAGAATTAATTATACTATTCAGTATTCAGAGTATTAGAAGAGAGCGACAGAGAGAGTCTCTTGCCAGCGCTCCTGGATGTCTTCCCCAGGGACCCTCGGAGGGGTGGGCTCTAGCTTCTCTCCCTGCCCCGAGCAGACAGACCTCCCAGGGACAAAGACCTCCAGAGCCTAGCCACAGCCATGCTCAAGGCCCCTCTTGAGCACGTTCGGATGAGCCCCATGCATGAAGGTACTGGCAGAGGAACCCAGGTGTGTGGGACCTGGGGCAGAGACCTCCAAACCAACTCCAATCGGGACTGGGCCTCTTCCGCCCAGATTTCCCATTTTCCAGTAGCTAGACGGTCACACCCAGGGACTGCCCCCGGCACCGTGTAATCCCACCAATGGCCAACATCCACAGATTTAAAACCAAGCTCCTGGAGTCACGCAGCCGCTTTGCAGTTGTGTGACATCTTATAGCCTATTTCTCCCTCTAGGAAAAACTGGCAAGCTACCGAGACTTTCCTGCCCACATGAGAGAGCCTCAAAAACTCCCCATGGTGTATTCATATGCCAAAACCAGTAACAATGCTGGGTCTCATTCCCCTGACCTTGAAAGAGCCTCCAATGCAGCATCATTGGGAAGGTCTAGTAAAGAGAGGATTCTAAAATCTCAGGGCTAGGACGAACGGAGATGTTATTGAGACCGCTCAAGAAATTCGACAATCAATGGGATGATGATGATGATGATGATGATGATGATGATGATGATTCAGTATTCATATGTATTTCCTGAAAAACTTGGATAATATAGGATACTTGAACATTCCAGATATAAATTTAGTTGCTGATTACACAAGATCTGTCTGAGAAAGAAAACAACTGTTGTCAAATCCTAAGATGTTTTATGAAAAACCCAGTTGCCATATAGATGTTCTCAAAGTTTCAAAGGAACTTATGAATAAAGAATGTTAAAATTAAGAGGATTATAGACTTAATTTTAAATGGACATTTTAAGTATATTTGTAAGACCTGGAATAGATTATCTTTCAAAAATAAAACTAAAGTGCCCAAAAGAGTAATAAGAATACAACTTCTGATTGGTGTTGGGAATTGTATTCCAGAAATTCAATCATGAATAAATTTGTGACTTTGTAATTCATGGTGTCAATTAACAAGAACAATAAAAACACATATATATGTATATCTCTCTAAATGGCTCACAGCCTCATCGTGGCAAGGGGGTGGCAATGGTGCCAACCAGCAAAGAGCGAACCAACAGGTGCTGCCCAGAGATGCAGGCAGATGCAGGACTGGACTCCTTGTGTCTACTGTGTCAATCTGGCCAATAATTTCTGTACATGAGCAGCATGTCCTTGCACAAGATATGGGGCCTGTTTGTCAGTGTGCAGATAGTCACAACATGCCACCTGCATGGCAGAGCCTGACAAGCAACCTGTGGCATATTCAATATGCCAAAAACAATAACAAATGTCTTGCTCCTTTGTCAAAGATTAAGTGGCCATATATTCGGGGCCATATAGTTGCGACTGACAAGATATTCAACTATATTCCACTGGTCTGAAGGTCTGTTTCTAGCCCAAATACCATGCTGTATTAATTACTACTGCTTTGTAGTAGAGTTTGAAGTTAGAGAAATGTGAAATGGAATAACGAAAGCCTCTTCAACAAGTGGTGCTGGGAAAACTGGATACCTACCTGCAAAAAAATGAACTATGACCTCTGCCTAATAACAGGCACAAAAGTCAGATGAAAGTGGATTAAAGACCTCAATATTAGACATGAATCTGTAAGGTACATACAGGATAATGTAGGCAGAAATCTTCATGACATTGAAGCTAAAAGCATCTTTAAGGATGAAACAGCACTTACCATGCAAGTGGAAGCAAACATAAACAAATGGGACTACATCAAACTAAGAAGCTGCTGCACTTCTAAAGAAACAGTGACCAAAATACAGAAAGAGCCCACAGAATGGGAAAGAATATTTACACGATACCCATCTGATAAGGGATTAATATCCAGGATATACAAGACACTAGTAGAATTGTATACGAAAAATATCTCTAACCTCATCAAAAAATGGGAAGAAGAAATGAACAGAAGTTTCCTCAAAAAAGTAATAAAAATGGCCAAAAGGCACATGGAAAAATGCTCCACATCACTAGTCATCAGGTAGATACAAATCAAAACAACAATGAGATATTATCTCACACTGCAGAGACTGGCACACATTCAAAAGAACAAAAGTAACCAGTGCTGGTGTGGATATGGGGGAAAAGGGACGCTCTTTCACTGTTGGCGGAAATGTTGTCTGGTTCAACCTTTCTGGAAAACAATATAGACAGTCCTTCTAAAACTAGAAATTGAGCTTCCATATGACCCCACAATACCACTTCTGGGAATATATCCCGAGGATGCAAAAAAAGCACAGTAGAAATGACATCTGTACCTGTATGTTCATTGCAGCACTGTTCACAATAGTCAAAATCTGGAAACAACCTAAGTGCCCTAAAACAGATAACTGGTTAAAGAAACTTTGGTACTATGCAGCTGTTAGGAGAGATGAAGTCATGAAATTTGCCTATAAATGGATAGACATGGAAAGTATCATGCTAAGTGAAATGAGTCAGAAAGAGAGGGACAGATATAGAAGGACTGCACTCATTTGTGGAGTGTAGGGTAGCATAACATGAGGCTGACACCCAAGGACAGTAGATACAAGAGCCAGGAGGATTGTGCCATAGCTGGAAGACTTCTTCTTGAGCGGAGGGGAGACGGCAGATGGAATAGAGAAGGGATCACTAAGAAAATGATGGCTGAAGGAATCAGTCGGGATGGGGGATGTGTGCCGAAAGTAGATAATGGACCAAACATGATGACTTCTCGGCATCTGTGTTGCAAGCCATAATGCCCAACAGTAGAGAGAGAGTATGGGGAATATTGTCTGCCATGGAGGCAGGGGGAGGCTGGGAATGGGGGGGAGGGGTATACCAGGGATATTGGTGGTGGGAAAAGTGCACTGGTGGAGGGATGGGTGTTTGATCAATGTGTGATTTTAATCCAAACATGAAAGCTAGTAACTATCTCACTGTGATTCAATAATTTTTTTTAAAGTAACGAAAATGGGTCTCATTCCCCTAACCCTGGAAGAGCCCACAATATGGCAGCATTGTGAAGGATGAGCAAGGATAGGCTGCTAAAAACTCATTACCGAACTGGGGTGCCAAAATTAAGGACTGAAATGACTGTCTGCACTCTTTTATTAATATAAATTGTTTTATTTATTTTTTATTTTTTTAATTTTATAGAAAGATCAAACTACAGCTGAATCTCACGAAGACAATGTTCACGAGAACGGACTAGTTCCTGATGTTCCATTTGCTGTCAATGGAACGAACATCTCTCAATGCAGCAGTTCTGTATACCTAGGTTGAGGACTCAACATTATGAAAGACCTTACACCAGAGCTATGCAGGAGGAAGAGAGTGGCATGGAACGCCTTCAAGAGCATCAAAAAAGTTGTTAAGAGGATGAAGAACCTCTAGCTCTGGGCACATCTTTTCTACTTCACCATTCTTCCTGCACTAACTTATGGCTCAGAGACCTGGGCCTAAGAAAACAATATGAGAATGCTATTTGGGTCTCCTAAAGAGGAATCAAAAGAGTTGTGCTTGGAGTATCAAGTTTCACTCAAGTGAGGGAAGGAATCTGGAATTCCAACCTCTAAGGATGATTGAGAATCAGGGACACTGCCTCGTTTGCCGTTTGCCAAGGTGTCGAAAATCAGATAGGCTGGACATGTAATGAGATTTGGAGATGGCCACTGGACTAGAGCCATTACTGACTGGATTCCACAGGACTTTAAAAAACCCATCTATGAGATGGTCAGACTTCTTCATCAAGACCCTGATGAAAGGTTTGGTGCTCTTCGTGTTCCTGGAGTGAACAGATGCTGTTGAGCTACACTAGCACATGACAGGGACGAATGGAGACGTTACTGGCACCTACTCGAACAAATCAATGAGCAAGCATTTATTTATATATAAATATAAAGCTAGTTATATGTATGTATGCATATCTATATATACACATATAAATAAGGCTTTAAGTGCTTCCTTAAAGCATTTTAGAAAATCAGAGAAACAAAGTGAGATTAATGGGGATATGGAGGGGTAGAGAGAGTGGTCATGTGTATAGAAAGATATTGAGACTTATAGAACTATGTATATTTAAATTATCAGCATTTACTAAATGGCTTCCAATGTCAATTGGATGTTACAATGATTTAAACCTTGTATCCAACCAACTCTGATCTTGACAAACTGGGAGCTTGTCTCTGGTCATTTTATTGCAGTTAAGATCTCAGAGCATTTTATAAAATTGAATTTTTTCATGGTTTCTACTATTTTATAGAACAATTTTGTTATCCTTACAAAGCAAACATGAAACATAATAGAGTGTATAGATTACAAACAGTTAAACTGAGTAAAGCAATTTATAAAGAGGAACATAAATAATGATGAGGTGGAAAGTCTGGGTTTCTAAAGTATTTCAAGGAAGCTATGATTAATTGTACACAGAGGTAAATTCTGTTCTTATGAGAATTGTATTATATGGAGAGGTCTTAAGATTTCCAGATTCTCTAGAGAGATAAATTGCATTAAGTTCAATACTGATACAGAAATAGAATGATAGTAAATCAATAATGAATTTATAGAGAAAAATATTGAAATTTTTCCCATTTAATTTTTATAGAATTATCTATATGATTTATAAATATTTTATCTAGTTTAAATAGAAAACCTTTCAAAAGCTCAAATAGTTTTATTTTCAATTTGTTTTTATGGTTAAATGGCCATTAAGAGATATGAGAGTTTTAATTGAATACCTTGATTATGATTAGGAAATTCATGAAAATATTATTTTTATTAGCCTCTGTTGAGTCAGACCACCTAAGGTCTTGTTCAATTGGAATGATATTTAAATGTATTTAGGGAATTTATTATTTATTATTAATGTATTCATTAAATAGATATTCATTAACTGAGTATTAGTATGTCCCTGTCACTGTTATAAATCCCAAGAAAACAGCAGCACAATAAAGATACAAATGGATTTTTCTATTGCTGATTCTATTCTAGAAAAAAAATAAAATTATAAGAAGAAAGTAATAGTTATTACTCAGTACAAGGACTAAAGTAAGCTAAAGGCAAGCAGTGACAAGTTGTGATGTTGGAAGGTACAGCGGTGGTTTTATTGCAAGGTATCATTTGGGTTGAGAGAAGAAAATAGGGATTTAATCTGGTGGAAGGATATATTAGAAGAACAAACAGCACAGATAAATACTTTTAGATGTGATATATTCTCTGAGTTTAATTCAAGTACTCAATTGTAGTAATGAAGTCAGAGCAGTAACAAGTGACTTGATCACAGAGGGATCCACAGGAGACTATTGAAGCATAAAATCTACAAGAGAAGAGAGTGACAGTATCTTTTTGTATCTTAGAAATAGAGGAGGAAGAAGCAAATGAGCCAGAGAGAGGACTTTAACCATAACCAGAGGTGCAGGAGACAGCGATACTGTCATTAACTAGGGGGGTTACAGCAGGAAGGGTGAATAAGTGTCTATACTTCAGACATCTTTTGTAGTGTAACATTATGCTAAATTCATTTGCATGTGATCTTTCATTTAAGAAATTTAACTCTGAGAAATAAGGATATAAATATTACCCATCGTTCTAAAGGAGGAATCTGTGGGTGAAAGATATCAGCTAAACCAGTGTTCCTGCACTGAAATGTTAGCCTTATGATTAAGCCTCACTTACCTGTCTCTGCTACTTTGTATTTTGTATATTGCATTGCCTTTTAAAAATAATATTTAGAAAGTGGACTGGTAAGAAGAGAATAACATAGAAAATTATCTCACGTGTCAAGACATAACTGTAACAAATGTTCACTTATTTTTGATTTGGAGCATTGTTGTTCACTGTTGAAAATGGATTCTCAATTTCACCTCTGAGTAATAAGTTGAGCAGGAAAGAGTACTTGAACTTAGAGAGCAAGAGAATAGAGCAGGATTTTTTTAAAAAAGTATGTATCTTCCTGCCCTCAACTCTCCATCATAACAAAAACAAAGTGTTTTTCATTTTTTTCTTATCATCATCATCACGATCATATTATTATAGTTGAGATGACATAGTTACAGTAATTTAAACATTTCTGCTTTTGATGTGCAAATTTACTGTACCTCTACTATGACCAAAATACCTCTACTACTGTCCTTATGTTACATCTAGTCCACCCCTTTGCTCCATGCCACAAACCTGACCCGGCACAGTTTGGTAATTTCATTTCTGTAGTGAAAGTTTAAACATATTGTAAACAGTAGATACTATCCATTCACATACTTTCTTTACCACTTATGAGTGAGATCATCCAAGATTTGCCCTTCTTATTCTGACTTATTTAACTTAACTGCATCTGCAGTGTCACGTTCTAGCAAAAGACAGGAAATCACCAATGAATTATTTCAGTCAGAGATTAGTAATGCAAATGTGCCAGCTTAGCAAATGTTTCTGCCATCTTTTAAAAGTAAAATTGGTTTCTCTCATTTTATTCCTAATTTGACCATTCCATCAACCACTTCTAAATCTTGAAAACCACTAATTTTATGTTGGTCTATAAAAAGTCTACTTTTTTCTAGAAAATTAAATAAAATAATACATTACTATTTTTATGTTTGAAGTCTGGACTGGAGCAATAGCACAGTGGGTAGGGCATTTGCCTTGCATGCAGCCGACCTGGGTTCAATTCCTCCCCCCTCCCAGAGAGCCCGGCAAACTACCTAGAGTATCCTACCAGCACGGCAGAGCCTGGCAAGCTACCGTTGCATATTCAACATGTCAAAAACAGTAACAATAAGTCTCACAATGGAGATGCGACTGGTGCTCGCTTGAGCAAATCAATGTACAACAGGATGACAGTGCTACAGCACAGTGCTATGCTTGAAGGCTATAACTTCAGCAGGCTGGATTAGAAATAATCCTTCTTGGTCCATGTGTTGCAGTCTTTTTTGCGGGAGAAAACAGGATGCTTGAGTTTACTGTGCTCAAAGTTTACCTTTAGTGACACTGTTGATATGGTCGGTTATAGCTTTTCATTTGTAACTTTTTTCTATTTCATTAAAACAGTGAATTACAAAGTCATCCATAGTTGAATTTTAGGCATGAAATAAATGCAGCACCAATCCCATCCCCCACAGTCAAACCCCCATCACTATTGTCATCAGGTTCCTTCCTGTCCGTCTATCTCTTCTCAGGCTTGTACCTTGACAGGCACAATTTTAAGATTGATTCTTGAAATTTGGATCTCATGAATTCAGTGTGTTTTCTCGGTTGTTTCAATGTATAGCCATAACACTCCATTACACCACTGTTGTATTTGAATCCCCGATGTCTCTACTCCAATTGATTCCCATCTGCCTCCTCTTACTTCATACTTCTGTTTCTTTATCTCTCTGTTCTTCTCCTACCTATACTCTGGGGTCAAGGTGATCAAGGTAATTTCCCTTTAAACATTACATTTGCCTATCCTGTTACTCTATATTCTGCCTGTAAGTGAGATCATCCTGTGATTGCCCATTTTAATGCTTACATCTCAATTAGCGTATTTTCCAACCAAGTGTTTCCACATTGCAGTGACATGCATAATTTCATCATTCCACATAGCTACGTAGTATCCCGTTGTGTATATATATCTCATCTTCATGGCCCACTGATATATTGTTGACATTTTAGGTTGATTCCATATCTCAGCAATTGTACTAACTGCTACAATGAATACTGGAGCGATAGCACAGCGGGTAGGATGTTTGCCTTGTACATGGCTGACTCGGGGTTCAATTTCGTCATCTCTCTGGCAGAGCCCAGCAAGCTACTGAGAGTATCCTGCCCTCACAGCAGAGCTTGGCAAGCTACCTGTGACGTATTCGATATGCCAAAACCAGTAACAACAAGTATCACAGTGGAGACATTACTGGTGTCCTCTTAAGCAAATCAATGAACAATGGGACGACAGTGCTACAGGGCAGTGCATTGTTGCTGCTATTTGTTTTCAGTGAGTTTGATTCTTTGCTTAGTATCCATTCCACCTGGTGCGTGGCCATTCATAGCTTTGCTCCTTTTATGTAGATTTTGTTTATATTTGAAAATCTATTTCTTGTTTTAGTTATTGAGCCTGTGTCTGAGAAGACATCAGTAGTTAGCAAATGATAGGGGTGATTTACTCAAAAAGCTAGTGATCTTTCAGTCTTTGCCAATAGGTTTGTGAGTAGTGGGGAGGGGAGTGCAATTAAGGCTCTGGGTCCATATCTGACGTCCATTGTGCCATTTCAAATCTCTTCACAAAACTTTTAGCTCAAAGGTGAGAAGGAGTGTATGAACCATTGGTTTGTTCTGGACCTTTATGGATATATGGGTCTCAATCTTAAATATATTTGTCCTTCAATCATACAGTATAAAGCTTGATTTGCTGACCTCCCTTATTTACCTAGCTCTGAGAAATCATATCCACCGATAGTGGTGTTGAGCTATAGAAAAAGTAAAACCATTTTGCTTGTTACAGATAATCTCATAGTCATCATAAGCTCTGTAACCAGCATATTGATCATAGCTCTATACTTTTCTTACTAATGACCAACAAATTTTAAATCATACTTTTCCAGATAGTTTTCTGCCTTTTGCCACTTTTTACAACACTTCAGTGGTTTTCTTTCTTTCTTCTTCTTCTTCTTTTCTTTTTTTTCTCTTTTTTTGGTTCACACCCAGTGATGTTCAGGGGTCACTCCTGGCTCTACACTCAGGAATTACCCCTGGCCATGCTCAGGGGCCCATATGGGATGCTGGGAATCGAACCCCAGTCGGCTGCGTGCAAGAAAAACGCCCCACCCACTGTGTTATCACTCCAGCCCCTCTTCTTCTTCGTTTTTTTTTTGGCTTCTTGAATTATTTGTTTGGATTTATGGTAGATTCTGGGAAGATATATTTGTCCGTCCTATAAATCAACTCTACCATAACTCCTGTCACTCTTTGTTTTTGTTTTTGTTTTGTTTTGACAATTGCAACAAATTTATTTTGACTGATGAAGAACTGGATTAGGAGTTGTATCTGTGGATCAAAGAAAAAATAGTTTTTCAGATTACATGACACATAGTTTTGTGAAGTGGAAAGGTTATCAATTTAGATGTTTCAAGTTAAAAGATGCCTTCTCCTTCAATTGTTTGTTCCAATATGCTGCAAAACTTTTTCTAAATACCAAGAGGGGAAAGGTTTTGCCACATGCTGTGGAGGAGTAGATTCTGAGAAATATTTCCATTTAAGAGAATTTTTTTCATCTTTAAAAAACGTTCAAAAATTATTTGCTGTTTTGAGCTTTATTTTGCTTTTCTTCCTTCCATCTCTCACAAGAAATGAAGTTCTTGCCAAGCCCGATTGCACCTTCAGCTACATAAAAGTTTGCTGTGCTTTCCTGACACCCCCCACCACGATCAGGGGATATCATTAGCTAAAGCAATTCAATTATCCTACTCGTTACTCAAGCCCTGTGAGAACTCAGAAATAGGTTAAATTGGGAAATTTGATGAAGGAACAGTATCTTAGAGATAATCATCTTACTTCAACAAAATGCCTCTTTATTTTAATGGGTCAGGATAAAAACTAACAGGCATTTAAATGCCTTCACCTGTGTCACTAATTGTTTCATAAGTTGCTTAAATGAAATGATTGCAAGAATTCTGCTTGCCTCAAATATTTTGCCAAATATTTCTGAGCATCTTCTTTCAACCAGCGTATAAAAGTTGTGAAATAGGAACCAAATCCAAGATATTGCTTCCTGCATGAAAATTTAAAAGAGATCTAAGGAAGTGCTATAAATAAGGTGTTTGAGTTTTAAAATATTTCTATCTGTATCTCATTTTTATGTAATTATAAATTTTTATGGCTTTCTGTGGTTGTCCTCATATTATTGTTAACCTAATATTATTTTTTCCTCACTCTTCTTTTAGTAGAGTGTGATTTGGGTGTGATTTGGTGTGATTTGGGCTGGATGAGATGGTATAGTATGGATGGCATGGTATAGATGGCATGGTATAATGTTGTGTGGTATTATATGGTAGAGTATCATATACTCTTGTATTTATTATGCTACAGTGCCTCTTCAGTTTAATATGCATTTATAGTAGCTAAACTAAAGGTTCTGTGTTTTAATCAACGGTGCTTAGGTGTGGTCGTGAAACTCAACCTTTGAGAGGTTAACTGACATGCCAATTCTCACACAACAATTTCTGTTGATCTGAGACATAAAACCTTATCTATTGCATCTAATATCAGCATTGAGTGTTGGAAAGTTTTAGTAGGCCATTATTTGAGGATATATTATATTCACAGTTAAGTAAAATTTCCTTCTAATTTTGGATTCTTTGTTAAAAGTCGCTGAGACTATTATTTCTATTAATTTTTCTTTCAGATACTTATGCACAAACTGCAACCTATTCTTAGTTAAGACTTTATTGTGTGGATGGAGACAGGGTACAGTGGGTTGGATACTTATTTTGCATGCTGCTGATGTGAGTTTGGTGCCCAGTACCACATGTGGTCCTACAAGCACCATCAGGAATGATCCTAAGAATTGCAGGATGCAGCTTGCAAAAAACACAAAAAGTGTATTCATATATATTTTAAACTAAAATCATACTCAGATTATGTAATAATAGTGATTTATAAAGCACCTAAGAGAATCCACCATTTCAAAAGTCTTAAAATTAACATCAATCAGAAGATAAAATACCAATGAATAAATGTGCAGCTGTAGTGTAATATACCATACAAATATTAGACATGTAAGAGATTCAATAGGCCATCTGTTCTACTTTTATTCACATATCAAAGGAAGAAAACTAACAGACCATAATCTTTTGGTCAACCTCTGAAGCAAAGAAATGATACAGACTTCAGGTTGCACATGGCTCACTTAAAATGATTAATACAAGAATTAATATGAAATAGGCATTTTTATTTGAAAGTAGTTTGGCATTTATGTAACTCTTGTTTCTCTAAACTTAGGTTTTATGTTTCCAGCTCTACTTGAATTCAACATGCTTTATAATAAAAGATATTGCTTGGCTGGGAGAAATTAAGAGTGGGAGTTCGAAGGTATAAGAGCAGAATTTCTAGAATGATCGATAACTAGCAGAAAAAGAATGGTTTGGGGCTGGAGCAATAGCACAGTGGGTAGAGCATTTTTCTTGCACAAGGCTGACCTAGGTTTGATTCCCAGCAATCCATATGGTCCCCTGAGCACTGCCAGGAGTAATTCCTGAGTGCAGAGCCAGAAGTAACCGCTTTGCATCGCTGGGTGTGACTCAAAAAGAAAAAAAAATAGAGTGGTTTCATTTTTCATCTATTCTACTGCCATTTGAGGGAGTTGGGGAGATGCTCCCAAGCAGTGTTCAGGAGGTCATGGTACCCCACTGTGAATCTTGGCCATGAGGCAGTGGTTTAACTACAAAGGTTGGAATCTGAGATGCTAATTGAGCCCTGCTTTCTTATCTTCAATAGCAGAGTCTACTGATACAGTAAAGCTTAAATAGACTTACAAAGTGTATTTAAAAAACATATTTTTCCAATTCCAGTATTTTTTACGAGTTTTTGTTAAATTTTGTACTGGGATACTTTAGTGAATATTTTATTGCTAAGCAACACTAAATTTACAGTTATTTTAATTTAAAATATTAATTTAATTTACATGTTAATTTAATTGAGCTTTTAATATTTTGGTGTATGGGGCCTAGGACCTGTGCTATGCTCAAGTGACATTTCATTGTTTATTACCAGGTACTCCTGGAGGTGCTTGGGGACCATATATGGTGCTTAGGATTGAACCAGGGTCGGCTTCAGACAAGGTAAACTGCCTTAAGCTCTGTTCTCTCTCTCAGGCCCTGTATGTTCATTTTAATTGGAGTAGTACAGATGTTGTATCCTTAAAATTATGAGAATACAAACCCATTCTTATAACATCTTTAAAATTAAAGCATTGTGAACCACCTTATACGTTCAGACACATAGAAATCATTTTTTAATGTATGTGTGTGTTTCAAAATAGCTGTCTGTTTTAAGTTTTATAACTTCATGATGTGCGTCAAATGTTGGCAACTGTTACTTCTAAGTGACTAGATTTGGGTTAATTTGAAACTTTTTATTCCTTTGATTAAAAACACAAGAGTGTTAGAATTTATAAATCTAGGAAGAATAAAATTATGTAAAAGTCTACATGTCTACACATAGCTCGGTCCTCTTCTCTCTCCAATCTGCTTTTCACAGTCCACTTCTGTTTTAGGTGACTAGAGTCTTTATGTAGGTGATATAGAAATGGTGATCACAGGTCTCTGCTTTCATTCATAATTCCCAGGTTTTTAAAATATTTTTTAAGAATGAATATAATGAGTAATAAAGATGCTAAGACTCAAGTTATTGTATAGTAGAAAAATGTGGACAGTAGAATCAAAAAGAAAAAATTAAGCTCCCCAAGTGAGGAGAAACTTAATATACGACTAAGTTAAAAGGGAGTTTTGTGCGTGCCCCTTCCAAAGGTTTCTTGCATTCTTTATCGGTTGGCAAGTGTTTCACAAAAGATGACATAAAGTCATAGGGATGCCAGCTGGTATAAATATACCTGGGCATTCTTTCCTCTTATCTCAGTCCCCCTGTTGGTCTAGGCTGCAGAAAAGTGTTTAATAGTCCTGGAAAGCTCTAGGAATTCTGGGTCAGGACTTTGGGGGTGAAATATGTGTCAGGTTGATGGGGGAAAGGTGCCAAGAGAAAACTGGCTTCCCTCTTCACTGGCAAGCTGAAACAAATCTCCAGGCATAACTGCCCATTCTCCTAGTTTCCCTGTCAGTTTAGATTCTAGGGTAAAGTTCTATGTGTTTGAGAAACCCTGGGAACATTGAGGTAGAACCTCGGGGATGGAATATGAATCAGGTTGATGGCCGAGAGATGGAACACCTGCAGAGAGGAAGCTCTGTCTTCCTCAATGGCAAGAGGAAACCAAAGCTTTCTCTTTCAGAGTTTTGAACACTGATGTCATATATAGCTGCATTTTCCTCTTCTTTACCAGGCTTGGGGATCCATAGCAGGATGTAAGCTATCTTGCACGCTTTAATTAAGTACTTTGAAAGAATATTGGAAAATGCCTTTTTAGAAAAAAGTCTTAAACCCTAGTCTTAGAGTTGAGGAGATTATTTAAAGACACAGAGGCATGGTTTGCATGTATGAGGTCCAAATTTCATCTTCTGCATTGTATGTTCTCCCCAAGTCCCACCCCAGGCACAAAAGTAGTCACTGGGCACTGTCGATATAGACCAGAAACTAAACATCAGCTTTATCTTAACAAATAGAATGTCAGATTTGCATAGTGGTTAAGAGCTTGCCCTTTGATTGCAAATAACCTTTGGCCAATGGGTTACTGCCAATTGTAAAGTATATGACCTTGAGAAAGAGCTTCATCAGGCAATTTTTCATTTCTCTAATACTGACTTAATGAATGGCCAGAGCTTAGAGTTCCCGCAAAGGTTACATTACATAACATCACAGAGCACTTAGCATAATGACACACATGTGAAGCCTTGTCAGCAAAACTCTTGTAAATAGTCCATTGCTATTTTCCCAAGTTCTGTGAAGGAATTTTCAGGGCACTGAGGAAGAGCAGGAGGTCCAGGCCTGATAGGCTTGGGGAAGCAGTGTTCCTAGTGCTTTATCCAGCCATACAGGTATTCCCTCTAATTACCTTGTGGAGTGGAAGACCTCTGTACATTTTGATGAGGGTGAGGAAAAATGTTTTAATAATAACCAGCCTGCTTTGTGTGCTTGTGAAAAAAATATTAGGAATTCATAGCAAGGAAGATAAGATAGCATAAGTGAGAGATTACATGGGTAACAGGTGAGAGCCTTGAGTTTAAACCCCAATTCTACACAACCTCCTGATCATCACTGGTACTAGGCCTGGTGGGCTCCAAGCACTCGAAGGCCCTAGTCCCAAACTATCAGGTCCACATTCCCAGACTGAGGCCACTATGAGTAAAGCCTTTAAAGAGTTCAGGAAATGGCATGTAAATCTGTAGTTATAACTAGCCCAACCTTGTCCATATCATAATTTAAACTTTAAAGTCAGAAGTTTTTCCCCTTTCTTAAAAAAAATCGTAACAGGCTGTTACTGAAAGTAACTGAAATACATTTGAAAGTAATTTGAAAATAACTGAACTATATTCTGAAAAATGCAGTCAATTGCCCAGAGAAAAAAGGTTACCAAAAAGGAAAACAAAATCAAACACACACACTTACACATGCACACCATAGCTGAAGATAATGCTGTTTTGAATTAAATTCTAATAGTTTTTCACAATTTTGAGTTCTATTATTCTGAATCAGACACCTGCATTCAGTATTATATATAATAATTTATATATTATATAACATATAATTCATATACATCACATATAATGTGCAAATCATATACAGTAATTTATAAATCATGTCTATAATATAGTTATATACACTGCATTTATAAACTCATAAATTATATTTATATATACTGAATTTATAAGTTTATGACTTCAGTATATATAAATATATACTGAGTATGGGCTGGAGCGAGAGCACAGCGGGTAGGGCATTTGCTTGGCACGTGGCTGATCCTGATCCGGGTTCAATTCCTCCGCCCCTCTGGGAGAGCCCGGCAAGCTACCGAGAGTATCTCACCCTCACAGCAGAGCCTGGAAAGCTATCTGTGGTGTATTCGATATGCCAAAAACAGTAACAACAAGTCTCACAAGGGAGATATTACTTGTGCCCACTCAAGCAAATCGATGAACAACAGGATTACAGTGACAGTGACAGTGATACTAAATATATAAGTTCATATATTGTGTATATACAAATGTTAAGTATATATTTATATATAAATATGTGCATATGTGTGTATACATATATATAGGCATTCAGTACATATATATGTATATATGTATATATATACACTTATTTAAATTCCGGTGGTTATTTTAAGAGGTGGGAAAAAGGGGTAAAGAGGTAGCCTCTCAATGGGGAGGTGGGGGAATGCTGCCTATCTTAAGCAGGATTCTTTCAGCATACTTTGTGATACTCTTAACAGCTAACATATTAAGAAACTTGGTTGATCTATTGAGAACACCAAATGGATTCTTCTTTACCCAGGGCTAAAGTGATTTGCTTGTACCTTTTACCAACAAGGTCTTTGCTCCACCTGTGCCCATGAGGATGTAGGAGTATTCAAGAGGTTGTGCAGCTATCTTCCTAGAAGACTGACTCACAATAGCTATTAGATGCCTCTTAGCTTGAAATTTAGGAATATAAAAGACCTTGGCAATCCATACTTAGTATGATTGCTTCAAGTTCTGTGCTTTAGAATGTCTAAACTGACCCTGAGAGAGTGACAAAATATCAATTTAGGATGGGTAGTTGAAACAAAGAAGTGCTCAGCATTTGAAAAATCCTCTTCACCAGAATATTTCTATATCTGCAGGGCAAACAGAATTACTCCAGGATCTTCTCCTTTGTTATCACAGAGTTTCATTTTGTTTTATTTTTGTCTTCAGACATTTGTTGAATAGTAGTTTGAATGTTGCTTCCTCAATAGACCCATGTTGGGGGAAATGAGAGGGAATACTTATGAGAGATCCCATATATAAGGATTGAACAAAGTAATTAAGTAATTTTTTGAAACATCCCTCTTTGCACACACAGATTGTTAGGTATGGCAACTGAACATATATATTTGAGAGTTTTTGAACAAGATTGAAGAACCAATCACATTAGTGTGCTGAGGGATGAAAGGTATCATTGAGTTAGTTTATATCCACCTTCCACACTTCTGAGATGAGACAATTGCTATGATTGCTTCTCTTGCAAAATATTTACTGACTGCGAAGGTATGTAGGAAATAACTTTATACCTTACAATCTGGCAAACTTTCAATTATCCATGGCAATGGCACACAGAGATTGCCCTCCATTGAAATTCACAGACTCTTTACATATTTGAGTTTGATCATTTACATTATCTTTTTGCATTAAACATGTTTAATGTTTGGAGGACTACCTGGAGAGGATGTCTTTTGATTCTTGTTTCATCTTCTTTCCATGTTATTTTTTCCTCCAAACAGGGAAAACAACAGAATAAAATTTATTCTTGAAATTGCACTTGACTTATTTCATCTTTCTTTAATAACTAATAAAAATTAAATCATTCTGGATTTACAAAAATTGCTTAAAATGGCATAATGGAATCAAATGGTCAGTTTGTTAATATGGAAATAAAGGATCTCTGTAAGGCTCCAGATATGGTTTGTACTTAGGCAGACAAAACCAGGCAGAGTGATATATAATTGGGAGGCTGTAATTTATTCTTGTTATTATACCTGAACTCATAAATCATAAATGTTTATTAAATATTAACAATGTGACAGTTTTTGATTTAAGTATTGAGCATTTAATACATAAAGATAGCTATAAATATCTTCCCTTCAAGAGCTTAGATTTTATTCTATGGTGTCAGACTAATCACAAATTAGAAAAAAAACAAAATAGCAGCTGAGAAAGATATATGGAGAATACTCTATATGTTCTATGTGTATCACTGATTCTACCCAACAGAATTATTAAGAATTTTGTTATGCTAAAAGTTGAGATAAACCACTCAGCGAAAAAGAACAATAACAAAAGTTCATTACAGATTTATAAAGAAAACACAGTTGAAGAAAAGATTTTTGAAACTGGACAGTATATACTGAACACTGTAAAATTTCTCCTTTGACAGCACCTTTAAATTTGAGATTGTAATTATTGTCACAAGTAATTTCTTTGATTTCTTGTAACAACTTTTTGTTCCTACACAGATACTGAAAAGTTACTCTTCTTTTTTTTGTCCTTTCCTTTCAATGGAAAGCTTTAAGATAATTCTTGACTCTAAACAAGTGATTCTTCAGCTATTTAAGCCATATATAAAGTGATATATATCTCTCTACGTGAAAGTATACTTTGTCAGATTCTCTTTTTTTTAAAGTAACTATGAACCCAGTGACAAAAGTTTTTTGGAGGCTTTATATACATAGAGTTATTTATTAAATGTGTCATTCATTAGGTATTAGGGGTTAGATATTGGGGTTAGGCAAAGAGTTCATATTGAGTTCTATCTAGGATATAAATTTTAGGTGGCTTTAAAAGGTCCAGTTATACTCTTATTTTCTACTGTAACTTTTTGTTTTGGATCAGTAATTGTAATTGCTCATGATCTGACACCAATTAATATGTCCATGTCACTGACCTTTTTTGTAACATAAAAGCTAGTTCATAGTTTTGATCTAATACCCAGTATTCCACTCACTATATTATTGGATTGTCAAAATTTGTATCTATATTTATAATTTTGTCACTAAATATAATAAAGTTGAGTTCTATCTTCCCTCCTTGTTCCACTATGTAATCTCTCCCATATCATAATTCTGTTCACACAACTGCTTATCTAACATCTCCCTTTAACTTGGTAATTTTCTTTTTCTAGAATATAAAAATTAAATAGCATATATAATTTTTTTCAAATAATCAACTTAGATACACTATTATAATTTAATTCAAGACGATGTATTTTTATTATTGGTATATAATTTGCATACCCAGTAATTTACCCCTTTTTAGCATATGATTCCATGATTATTTTTAACTATGCAATTAACAATACTATGCAATTAGCAATACTAATTCCAGAATAATTTCATCTCCCGCCAAAGAAATATGATACCCATTAGCCGTTACTCCCATTTTATTTTTGCATGCTCCTGACTGTCATTAATTTACTTTCTCTCTATGGATTTTTCTATTCAGTAATTTTGTTTAAGTGAAACAGACTATATGTTCACTCTTGTGTGTGGTTTCTTTCATGGAACATAATATCTCCCTTTTCCTCGCTTTCCTTTTCTCATCCCTGGCACTGGTTGTTGTGATTATGGGTGTTGCACACACATACTTAACTGTGGTGCTCATTCATTTAACAGCAGGGCTCACCAAAGTGGCACATTCTGATTCGTGATGCTTGTACCTGTGCTTACCAGGGCTCATATTCTTTACTTTTGTGGTGCACATACACATTCTAACACTGTATATTCTGGTGTTTCTGGTAGGTTGCTGTGGTACTCACATATGGGGAATTGCACTTGCAGCCACAGTGTTCACACATTTTTTTGTGGAACTAAGGACTAAGGGTTAGGAAAGAGGAAGTCTCACTTTCCCATTGAAAGTTGACAAGAGTGGTTGCATTTTAGCCGCCTCCATTTTACATTCTAAACATTCCTGCAGTTTCCAGGGCTCTTTCTGAAACTGAGGGAGCCTATAGTTTCCCAAGGTCATCACTGTCACTGTCACTGTCATCCCGTTGCTCATCAATTTGCTCGAGCAGGCACCAGTAACGTCTCATCGTTACTGTTTTTGGCATATTGAATACCACACGGGTACTTGCCAGGCTCTGCCATGTGGGCACGATACTATCAGTAGCTTGCTGGGCTCACCGAGAGGGGCGGAGGAATCGAACATGGGTCCGCTGCATGAAAGGCGAACACCCTACCGCTGTGCTATGGCTCCAGCTCCCCAAGGTCATACCTTAGAACAAATGGATTTAGAGAAGCCCCAGGTCTCAGCAGAGCTCACAGAAGCCTGGAAAATAACAATGGGGGGAAGCGGGCGCAGGGTGGCGCAGAGCGATAGTATAGCAGGTAGGGAGCCTTGCACAGGGCCAACCTGGGTTTGATGCCAGCATCCCATATGGTCCCCCAAGCACCACCAGGACTAATTCCTGAGTGGAGAGGGTGGGAAGGAAGGAAGGAAGGAAGGAAGGAAGGAAGGAAGGAAGGAAGGAAGGAAGGAAGGAAGGAAGGAAGGAAGGAAGGAAGGAAGGAAGGAAGGAAGGAAGGAAGGAAGGAAGGAAGGAAGGAAGGAAGGAAGGAAGGAAGGAAGGAAGGAGGGAAGGAAGGAAGGAGGGAAGGAAGGAAGGAATTGTCCTGGGCAAAAGAGCCTCATTGGTCTAATTAAAAATGCAGAGATATTGCACTTAATCTTTGCAACATGAAAGGGCCTCTGTGAGCAGAACACCTGTGGAGAAACAAACAGGAACTGTCTCACTTTGTAACAGCCTGGTCAGTACAACTGAACACATGTGAGTAGTACCAGGAATGCAGCACTTTCGCTGTTGAGCTATTTGCCCTGGCCCTTAGTGTAATGTTTTCAAGGTTTATCCTTGTAACATATAGCAATGCTTTGTTCCCATGGATGACTAGATAGTATTCTATTGTATGGATACTTACATTTTGTTTATAGATTCGCAATTGAAGGCCAATTGGGTTTTTTGTAACTTGGAAATTATTATCAATACAATATTGTTAATATGAGCACTTCTTTCAATGTTCAACAAGTTTCTTTTTGCAAAGTATTTTTAGGTCTTAGGTCTATACCTAGGAATGACATGCTGGGACAAATGTTAACTATATTTAAGTTACGAGAGATGGTTAAACTGTTCTCTAAGGTGGCTGTACCACTTCATATTCTAATCAGTAATGTGATGGGAATGTGAAGGTTCCAATTCCCTCACAATGTTTGAGATATGCTCAATATACTGAGTATACTCAGTATACGGTATGCATAGTACTCAGTATACTCACTAAATTTCGGAAGACAGTATTTAAGGAATATACAGTATTTGAAGGTTCCAATTTCCTTAAAGTATTTCCAAATCTTACATAAGTTAATCTGATAATTGTTTTTACTTGTGTATTCCTCATGACTAATAATGTTGAGTATCTCTTCACTCTTTCTGTATTCTTTTGGAAAGTGTAATTTTAAATACTTTTCCATTTTTATTGAATTGTTATTAATTTTAGGTTTGAGATACTCATGTGTTCTTGATATAGAATTTTAAACAATCGAGCAAATCGATGAACAATGGGATGACAGTGCTACAGTGCTACTTTTGTGAGATATATAGTTCCCAACTACTTTTATAATTTTGTGGGGAGTTCCTTTACTATCTTGATCATAACTTTGAAACAAATTTTAAACAATATTTAAACCTTTAATTTATTGATCACATTTTCCCCTTATTACTTATGGCATGTGCTGTTTTTAAGATTATAATGTCCATTATTGCCCAAAACACTTTTCTTCAGGTTAAAAGTTAAACAGTATTTAAATATTTGGTTTTCAATTTTTTGAATATATTAAAGGGACATATCCAGTTTAGTTCATTTGTTTGTGATTATCTGGCTCAGTATTATCATTTCTTGAAAAACTTTTCTCTATAAGTTGTCTTATGCTTTTGTCAAAAATAATTTAAGCCTAAATAATGTATTTATTTCTGGACTCAGTTCTATTTTACTGACTTAGGTGTCTATTTTCATGCTAGTATCCTAGTGTTTAAAGTATTAAATAAATAAGGGATTTTTCCAAATGATTGGTAAAGCAGATGATAAAAATGAAACTAGTATAGGTATCAAGCAAATAAATAACTCTCCAAAGTGTAGAAAACCATTCTTCTTGAAGAAACAAAGTAGATATTTGAGATTTAGGCAAAAGGATTCTGAATATAATTATCACAATCACAATCACAATATCCCGTTAATCACCAATTTCTCAGGCAGGCTCAGTAACATCTCATTTCGTCCTTTCCCTGAGATCTTAGAAGTCTATTTCGACTTGGCCCTCCTAATGATGTTGCACGGTGGGGGGGTGCGGGGGCTCTTCAGGGTCAGGGCAATGAGATCCAGCTTGTTACTGGATGTTGCATATGAATACACCATGAGGAGCTTGCAAGGCTGTCCCATGGGGGCAGGAAACTCTCACAAGATTGCCAGTTTCTCCTAGAGGGAGAAGTAGGCTAAAGATATTGCTTCTGGGAGCTTGCTTTTAAATCTCTGAATGTTGGCTGTTGATGGGATTACACACACCTGGGTTCCTCTGCCGGTACCCTCATGCATGAGGCCTGTCCGAACGTGTAGAGAGGAGCCTCCAGCATGGCTGCAGCTAGGTTCTGGTGGTCTTTGGCTGCCGGGAGCTCTGCTTGGGGTGGGGAGGGAAGCTGAAGCCCATCCCCTTCGAGGGGCCCCGGGGAAGACAGCCAGGTGTGTGGGCAAGAGACTATATTTTTTAATATAATTATATTCTCTTTATATTCCCTATACAGATAATATAATTATATTTAAAATAATATTCTATTATAAAAGTCTAGCTTTTGATGTGTTAGGTGTAATATGCTTTCAAAATAGTGTCAAATGTCAAAGTTTTTCATGAGCCAGTAACTTGGCCAGGGGATATAGGTTGGGCATCTTAATCTACTGGATGGACACAGAGAATATTTCATTACTGGATTAATTGGTTTTTCAGACATACTGAGTTGCATTCCATTTTTGCAGACACAAATCAAAATAAAATGATGATAAAGAAATACTGATTTGCTTACTGTAGTACTCTGTGGTGGGACATGTGGCAGGGGTGGGATAAAGCAAAGGCGTCTACATTTCGATGCAAGTTCTCTTGACTATTATTGAAATTTTGAAATAGAGCATGATAATTAAGTTCATGGGAGCTGGCAAAGATTGTGCAGCCAATTTACAGGTGTGGGAAACATCTGAGTCAACTCCTTCCAGTGTTGTAGGTGCCAAAGCGAACACCTGGCTGTGCATAGAAATTGCTTTGTCTGCCAAACCATTGCTATGAAGTGATTGGCAGAATGAACAGGAACCCAAAGACTGAGCATAACTGAAAACTGAATGAAAAAGAGCACCCTGAGGATACGAAATTCAAGGTTGGAGATGAGGGTTGAATCAAATGTTGTTTAAATGCAACAAATGAAATAACCTTTTCGATGATTAGTGTTAAAGATTTCTAGCTCTGTTAAGAGTGGGGAGCCATTGATACTTTATTAAAAACAACATTCCAAAAACTTGTGATGAAACAATGTTTTGTGTATAAATTATAGTGGAAAGAAATTTTAAAGGTCATTTAGATGAAATGGATTGCCTGATATTTGAATATCTGTACTGCCAGAAATTAATCTATGCATTGGTGTACAGAGGAGAACATATAGTACGCAAGTATAAGTTCAAAGAACTCATAATGCTGTTAAACATAATATAGCACAGTTTAAATAAATTATAAAAAAATCTATTATAATCATATGTATTCTGCTATAAAAAGAAAGGGACAAAAGCAGAATTAGAGAGAATAGACTATCAAGCAGGACTCTGTAATAGAGAATTTCAGGTAAATAAAGGACAAATTCAGTAAATTATCTTGGGATATTTCATTTATTTAGGAATCATCCTAATTAAGGAGAGAGAGATAATTCTCTAAGAAAAAAGGGATGCTGATATAAGTGGATCAACATGGAAAGTATCATGCTAAGTGAAATGAGTCAGAAAGAGAGAGACAGACATAGAAAGATTGCACTCATCTGTGGAATATAAAATAACAGAGTAGGAGACTAACACCCAAGAATAGTAGAAATAAGAACCAGACAGTTGACTCCATGGCTTGGAAACTGGCCTCACATTCTGGGGAGAGGGCAGCTCAGATAGAGAAGGGAACACCAAGTAAAATGTGGTTGGAGGCCACGCGGGGGAAGGATGATGCATGCTGACAGTAGACTAGAGACTTTACACGATGGCCACTCAACACCCCTATTGCAAACCGCAACACCCAATTGGAGAGAGAGTACAAAAGGGAATACCTTGCCACAAAGGCAGGATGGGGGGAGATAGGATTGGGGGGTGGGAGGGATGCTGGGTTTATTGGTGGTGGAGAATGGGCACTGGTGAAGGGATGGGTTCTCGAACATTGTATGAGGGAGACACGAGCACGAAAATGTATAAATCTGTAACTGTACCCTCACGGTGATTCACTAATTTAAAAATAAATAGATTTAAAATTTTAAAAAAAAGAAAAAAGGATGCTGAAAAGAAAATACGCTATATACAATAGGTTGATCCTTACTTTTAGACAAAGGGAGATTATACACCCTGTATATAATAAACTAACATTAAAGCATTATGCTTTTTACTAAATATGAATACTACAGCTCTGAATTTTATTGAGTCTTGACTTGCCTTTGAAATTTATGGGTAGCCTTCAACAGATTGAGTTTAGATCTTTATATGAAGCTTATATTATATTAGGCCATTAAATAATTGCCTTCCACATAAAGACAATATTGAAAATAAAGGCTCTTTCACTGATAATAGACCTGCCATAGAAGCAGTTTTGCTCTAGTCCAAAGAATAGGGACACAGGAGGTGTTATCATACGGATGACATTGTTTAGTCACCCCTGAGAGTTGAACTCGAGAATAAAGGAAAACCTGAGTGAGAGGCATAGCAGAGGTCACTCAAAAGGCACAATTCAAACTAATGAGAGAAGAGTACCTAATGAGATCAAAATCTGGAGCTTAACTGCTTTAACTGTGCATAATTGAATGTGGAGGTTCTGAAATATTAGGCAGCAGTAAAATATTTCTGAATACATAATGGCAAAAAAACCCCTCAAAATCAAGCACGCAGTAAATCTGAGGTGTTTGGGGCAATACTCAACATATTACATTTCTCAGGCACAAAAGAGTTGCAGGTCAAAAATGTTTGAGAAGCCCTGATGTAGAGATAAGAGTGGTAGCTCTGATCAAACTCAGAGTGACAACAGAGAAACCAGGAATCCAGAGAAGATAAAGAGTTGGAAGGTCAATGGGATAATGAATAGAGTCACAAAATTTCTCTGGAAAATTTTAGCTTGATTTTGGAAGTTGCTATTTTGGGGTCTGTGACTTAAAAGTACAATTATAAAAAATAGAATTCGATAATAGACTTACCACACAGTCGACTTTCCTCTTTACTGATCTGAACAGATATTGAGGTTGCCTTCACCACCAATAACCTCAAATGATCTGCTTTCTATACTTCAGTTAAGCCAATAAAACAATTGACTTAATAAATCGGATCCTATTTTTATGGAACCCAGCTTGCTTGCATGGTTGTACTTTGTCTAGTGTTCTGCCCAATCTTATTCAGGATGACTCGAGTGAATAATTTATAGATAGCAGACAACAGGCAAATTGGGCAATAGTTGCTGATGTCATGGATGTCTCCCTTCATGTATAGCAGAACGGTCCTTCCTGCTTTCCATTGGAACAGAACCTTGCATTCAGACAGGTAGGTGTGAAGAGCCGAGCCAGTGTATTGATGAGTACTAGCAGCAGATTCTTCACGTGTTTGGATCTGGCCTTGACTGGACCGGGTGCTTTACACTTCTTTACTGATAAAATGGCGTGTTGGATTTTGGAAGGGAGAATGCTGGGAATGACATGTCAGTCCTACAGAATTTGGTATGTGGGCAGGTGGATGTGGCTATCAAAGAGATCCAAGAGGAAGTTATGGATAATTTTTTCCATTGCTCTTCTGGAAGATGTGATAGATCCATCAGGATGTCGGAGGGCAGTCATCTTGGTCTTGTAGTTGACGAAGGACAGGCGGGTATTGCAAATACTTTTCCCGGCTTCTGCTGCATCAGTCAACACTGCTGCTCTTCTCTCTTTGAGGTCTTCCTTTATCGCTTCTCTGCACAGCTTTGTGAGCTTGGAAATTAGCTTGTGATTGCCTGAGGCTCACTCCAAACCACATTGGCAAATGACTTCAAGAGTTTCCGAAGACAAGTGTCTTTTTGTAACTTTCTGATTCTTGGCATCACTCGCCAAGTCATGGAGGTGCTGAACTAGTAGATTGTATTCCTCGTCGATGTTGTCAATGACGGCATCTTCCCATATTGCACCTAAAGTAGTGCCAAAGAGCTCCCAGTTGGTGGTCGTTCTGGGAGTTCTCTTCTTAAACTTTGCAGCACTTTCTTACAGCTCTGTGAAGTAGAATTTTGCACTAAGGAGATGGTGGTTTGATCCCATTTGGATTTTGGGGATAACAGCAACATCAGTCAGGTAAAACCATCGATTGAATATGACATGGTCCACTTTGTTGTGGAACTCTCCACCAGGAGACTCCCATGTCTAACGTTTAGATTTGACCTTCTGGACCTGCGAGTAACCATAGATGGTCTTGGTTGACATGATGAACTCAGACAGTTTCTCACCCTGTTCGTTCAATTCTAGGCCATAGGTCCTGATGTGGAGTTTCTCAGGCATCCTTCTCGGTCCTTTTTGGAGTTAAAATCACTGACAATGACCTTGTAGAAGGTGTGGTCTTCTTTAACTTCTCCAGCTCCATGTAGAAATTCTCAATTTCTTTTTCATTGTAGTTGGATGTTGGTGTGTAGATGATGAAGATAGAAACTGTTGGCAATGAGCCACATCTATTCAAACCTAAGTGACTGATCCGGGTTGTTAGGCATGTGAATGAATCAATACTTATGGCTTAGTTCATGTTCATGAGGACACCGATACCACCAACACCTCTATTATTGCATGTTCCGAGAAACAGTTCTTGTCCAGTGCCAAAAACGGTATGATGTGATTGATGCCTTCTCGTCTCAGTCAATCCAGTGATGTCGTACACTTGATCTTCTGCGCTTGCATCATCAGGTCCTCAATGGATGCCTCCAATGCCAGCATACGTGCGTTAAAAATGCAGACAGTCATTGTAGTCCTTCTTCATTTTGGCAGCCTAGTTCGGCCCCGATAATTTAGCAGACTCTCCTTGCTCACCCTTCTAATTGCTGCCATATAGGGGGCTCTTTCAGTTTCAGGCAAATGAGGCCCATTTTTGTTACTGTTTTTGGCAAAACAAATACACCAAGGGTACCTTGCCAGGCTCTCCCTTATGGGTGGCATGTTGGTTCGCTCTTCACTGGTTGGTACCACCCCCTCACCACAATGAGGTGGTGAACCATTGAGGGGGATGGTTGCCAGGATAACCTTGGTAACTGGACGGGCTATTAGAGGCTTTGGGGGCGGCCCCTAATCTCCCTAACAGGTGCTCCCAGTCTATGGAATGCACGTTTTTGGTCGACTGGCATGTAGCAACGATCTGCATGCTGACAAATACGCACCTGCCTGAGTCTCTGGGAAGCACCTAACGGTTTAGTCTTCACCGGTTGGCACCATTGCCACCCCCCCCCCCCACCGGCCACTATGAGGCGGTGAACCATTGACTAGACAACCATGCAAGCAAGCCAAGTTCTGAAAAGAATTCAGCATGATCAACCATATCCACATGGCAACCAAGGTCATTGAGGTTTCGTGAAAAAGATGCCGCTCTCTCTCATGTTTATCTATTCAAAGAAGGCCTTTGAATCTGTTGAGATTGAAGTGGTCACCAAAGGTCACAGAAGCCCTAGCTAAACAGGGTGTTCAAACTCAGTACATCAGATTCCTCTGCGAGCTGTATTAAAGATTCACCAACAGGATCTCCCCATTCTACAAGGAAGTGATCATCGACATAAAGAGAAGGGTTTGGCAGGGTATACCATTTCACCGAAACTCTTCAGTGCCACTCTGAGAACGTGATGCGATGACTGGAATGGGAAGGAATGGGAGAGAAGATAGACGGTAACTACATCACCTCTGCTTCACTGATGACATCATTCCGTTAACACCAAACATTAGCCAAGCGGCACAAATGCTGGCCAACTTCGACTATGAGTGTGGAAAGGTCGGACTGCAGCTGAATCTCCCAAAGACAATGTTCATGAGAAATGGACTAGTTCTTGACATTCCATTTGCTCTCAACATCTACGATTGCAGCAGTTATGTGTACTTAGGTCGAGAACTCAACGTGATGAATGACTTGACACTAGAACTGCGCAGAAGGAAGAGATCAGCATGGAACACCATCAAGAGCATTGAAGAAGTGGTTAAGAGGATGAAGAAACTCCAGCTCCAGGCACATCTTTTTGATTCCACCTTTCTTCCTGCACTAAAATACACCTCAGAGACCTGGGCCCTACAAGATAGTATGAGAACACTATTCTGATCTCCCAAAGAGGAATGGAAAGAGCTATGCTTGGAGTATCACGTTTCACTCAAGTGAAAGAAAGAATCTGGAGTTCCAACCTCCATCAACAATGGAGGATCAGGGATGCTGCCTCGTTTGCCAAGGTATCGGAAATCAGATGAGTCGGACACGTATTCCAATTTGCAGATGACTACTGGACTAGAGCTGTTACCGACTGGATTCCACGGGATGTCAAAAGATCACCTGGCCACCCACCTACGAGATGGTTGAAACTCTTTGTCAATACTCTGAATGGTTTGAGGCTCTTCGTATTCCTGGAGCGAGCAGTTGCCATTGGGCTACACTACCATGTGACAAGGATGAATGGAGATGTTACTGGCGCTGGCTCCAGCAAATTGATGAAGAACGGGATAACAGTTGATACAGGTGAACAAATCGATGCACTTGATTTTATTTTTTATTGTTATCCAAAGCTAAATGTAATAGCCAATGTACAACTACTATGTAATACTGAAATGTTGGTTTTTGCTGATCCGTTTTCTTTAGGAATTCTCCCTTCAATCTCAGTTTGCCAGCACCTAGAGAAGGGAGAGAAGGGGCCCATTTCACTATCTGGATCTTTATTTCTTTTTCCATAGTCATTAACCCATATCAGACACTATCATATACAATGTATTAATTCCTGTAATTCCCAGTTCATTTAAATTCAACACTATTTAAATATTATCTTCTTTCCTTATAAATTTAAAGCTATTTTCCCTAAAAAAATTTTGTTAATTTTGTGGTAAACAAAGTGAACATATTCTGTCAAAAAAAGTCTGAGAAAGTAATAATGGCTTATGTTAATAAGAATATTTCATTTTTTAAAATCAACTGAAGTGTTTCAGTACACCAGTTTGTGGCACTCTTGTTAGTCATATCATTTTATATTTCATGTTAAACACCACATAATATAGTTGATGGTGATTGAGCTCTAAAACATTTACATGCATCAGTTAGTTAATAAACTCTTATGGAGTTAATCATTAATTTCTTCAAAATAGGTGGTTTTTATAGCTATATTCCATTTAAGAGGTAGGACTTTCCCCCGGTTTATAGGTTTTATCTTTCATTAGTTAATTAAATTTTTTAAAACCAGAGCTCCTCTTTTTCATTCTCTCACAGGCAGGACAGACTAGACTAAATAGTTTTCTTTGAAATCGAATCTATTACTTTTGGTTCGTATCTTTGCCATGACTATTAGAACTAATTTAGATTTTGCTGTCATTAGTGAGTAGGTTCTGCATAGCCAGTTAAATGTAAGACCAGAAATTATTTTAGTAACTTTTTTACACTATTTAATGAATAATGTTGGTAGTGTGTTGTCTCATCAGTTTGCTGAATATGCTTTGTATGCCCTGACCTTAAGTTAATGATGTAGTTAGATTTTTGGCACTGGTCAATCTAACTGTATTTTCCACAGCCAGAGAAACAGTAGAGTGGTTTAGGCACTTGTCCTGCATGTAGATCACTGGGGTTTGATCCCTGGCACCCCTTATCAATCCCTGGGTTGCCTAGAATAGTTCCTGAGTAAGAGCCAGGAGTAAACACTGAGCTGTAGCCTGATGTCCTGCTCCCCAAAAAAGAGACCCTCAAAAAACCCCAAACAAATAAAATCCCCCCTATTTTTGCAAATATTTAGAAAATATTCTTGTGTTTTATTTCCAGAACTAATACCTCGGGTTTTAATAACTGAGTTTCTCGGGCTCTATATTTGCCTTCTTTTAGTCTCTTTAAATTTTCAGGAAGAGTGTAAACATCTGGAAATTTGTTTGTTTGCTGAAAGTCTTGTCTGAATTCTTTTTTCTTGATCTGTTTCATAGTGTGGGCTGATAAGAATGTTATGTAAGATGGGGCAAAGCAAAAGTTTGAATACTAGCTACACTGCAAAGATCAGAACCTATAGGAACAATGAATATCTCTCTCCCTAAATCCAATTCTTGGTATTCCTTCAGCCGTTGATTTAATCAGTTACAAAGAGCATCTCTGGAAGAGCTGTGACATAAACTTGTCTGGAACTATAGATGTTCAACATGACTGGAAACTGAATATGAATAGACTCAGTATAGATGGATTGGAGGGGTATTAGCAGCCAAAAGTTTTAGTGCATATTATGATTGTTGTAGCATGTGGGACTCCCATACCCATATGCTTGAGCATATGATGGAACTATTAGATTAGCTATTTTTATTCCAGTCAAGAAATGTCAAGAAAACAGAAGATTCAAGATTTGTCACTATTTCACTGTTGGAATATTTCCCCTTCTCCAGCTGCCTTCTGGAGTTTTGTCAGAAACCATTTGTCACAGAAACCTAGCTGATCTTTGACCTGCAGATCTAAGGTGATAGCCAGCTTGACTTGACATTGTAGATTCCAGGCTCTGGCCCAGCCTAGTCTTTGGGATGTAAATTTCAGGTGCTGTCTAGTTTGTAATTGACATGTAGATTTCTTGCTGCAGCCCAGCCTGGTCTTTGGGATGTAAATCCGAGTGCTTTCAGCCCAAAGAGGGCTTCAGTTTTGGTTTTGTATCTTCTCTCCGGGGGCCGGATCCACGGGGCAGATCCACGGGGCAGATCCACCGGGCAGATCCACCGGGCAGATCCACCGGGAGAGACAAGTGGGAGGAGAGAGAGAAGCCAGAGAGAAGCAGAGTTGAGCAGGAGATCCAGAGAGAGGCTGGAGCTTGGGAGTGCGGGAGATGAGAAAGCTTGAAGATTGAATAAACGGTAACTAATCAGCAACCAGCTTGGTCCTCGTTCTTCCTTCGCCTGTCCTTGACCACCGGCCGTCCCGATCCAGTCCACACACTGCGGTTCCAGAGCACCGAACGCGGGTGGTGAGACAGAGCCGCCCGGAGAGCCCGCGAGTGCACTCGCCCCCCCTCGGCGTTCTTTAGTTTTTTACATTTCACTGCATGCTTTTACACAATAGCGACAGAGGAAATATCTTGACAGTTTCCAGAAATGTGTGTGCATTAGTGTTGTGTGTGTTAAATCATTTTTAAAAAAAACCTTTTATTAGTGAATCACCATGAAGTACAGTTACAGACTTACAACTTTAGTGCTTGCATTTCAGTTATACAGTGGTTGTGTGCCCATCCCTCTATCAGTGCCCATTTTCCACGACCAATGGTATCAGAATCCCTCCCCTCAGCCCCACCCCGTCCTCCCCACACCCCACCCCGCCTTTGTGGCAGGACATTCCCCTTTGCTTTCTTTCTCCTTTTGTGTGTTAAATCTTCTTATTTATAATTAGAGAACACCTGGCATAAAAATTAATATTGATAAAAATAAGAATGAGTTTGAAATTACACGACTTAAAGGAAGGTACATGGCTAATTTTTAAAAGTAAATCCCGTAATGTTGGGTGTTGATAGCTCTGATGGCCATATGATTTTGAACAACCTAAGGTACTGTCTTAAACAATTGACAATCTTGATTTTCGAAAAAGATACGTATGTGAAATAGCTTTTTAGAAGTTTTTGTCTAATTTAGGATTCCCAGGAAGTATGTCTTCACAACTAAGCACAATTATTTTTTTCACCATTATTAGTGATACTATACTTTGGAAATTAAGGATCTGTATTGTTATATCAAACTCCACTGTGATTCTGTTTATTCTCATTTTTATATAAATTCTGGGTTTAAGGTGCAACTCAGGTGACACATACTCAAAGACTGTTTATTTGATCTTCCCTCAAGACCACATGTCTAAGAATCTAATATAAGCCATGTTATCTTGATGTTATCCCCAGAAAAATATATATTAGACACTTACAAAGGAGCTTCATGTTCATTGTATAATGATTTAGGGATAATCCAGTGTAATACCCATAATTATCAATGTTTGAGCTTTTATCTGGAGAGAAACCATCACTTTAGGATTTATGTTAGTGATTACTCCAGTGCAAAAGAAAGCATTGTTTTCCCGTTTCCTGACCATCTAAAAGATGAAATTTTCTTATTTCTAGATTCCTTTATATGATATATTTTAGAAAATGGAGAGTTATTCTGTTGGTGCAGAGGCTTATTGACATTAAGGAAAGACTATCTGGTAAAATCATCCTTCTTTTGTGGCTTTTAAAATTAATATAAAAATTAAATTAACTTTCTAAATTATATGACGATTGGAAAACTACATTAAATAAAATATATACTTTCATTATTTAATAATATGTAATATTTAATTTTGTATATGTTACATGTATGTATCTGCTATTTTTTCTATATGTGTAATTTTTCTATCTAATTCTCAATAGAGAGTGAGTCATGCATTTAAAATTATCCTTCATAGATTTTCAACTAGTTTTACAATGTTTCCTAGCTCAAAAGATTGAGGAATTTAACAAATATTCTTCTCTATGGCACCTAGGAAGCGTTTTATTGGCAGTTCTCGGGAGCAAATAAGAAAAATAAATTTATATGATATGACACAGAAGCCCATTTCTTATACTGCGTCTACTTTTTCAGTGCTGAGAAGCTAGGATTTCTCTAATTTATATCACTCCTAAACAAAAGTCTCCAAGATTAAATCTTCTGAGAATAGTTGCAAGAAAGAATAAATTTCTCCCACTTATGATGGAGTTACAGCCTGATAAGCCCAATTTAATTTGAAAATATTTTAAGTTGAAAATGCACTTAGTATAGCCAACCTACAAAGCTTCATATTATCCTAGCCTATATTAAATGTGTTCTAACATAAATTAGCATATAACTGGCCTACAAATTTTAACAGAAAGGATGTTTTGCAGTAAATGTTTGACTAAATTGTGTAAAATTATAAGTGCTGAATACTATGATAAAAAATGAAAAAGCAGAATGGTTGTATGGTCTCCCAACCCTTTACAAAACATCCTAATGAAAATAATGGTTGAAGTTTGAAAATAAGATGAGTTGCTGAATGAGGATGAGATAGCAACAAGGTACTCAAGTCCTCTCTCTCTCTGTGACTTGAGAAAAGTTGATCAGAGACACTGTAGAGTGAAGAGGTAAGATACAGATTGACCTCTCTCATTTGTATTGGTAAATAAATGCAGGAAACAGGTTTGAGTGATACTACAGCGGGTAGGGCAGGCTCTTACCTTGCACCCTCTTACCTGGCTTTAATCCCTGGCTCTCTGTATGGCCCCTGAGCCCACCAGGAGTGATCCCTGAGTGCAGAGTCAAAAGTAAGCCCTTAGTACTGCTGAATGTGGCCACAAAACTAATAATAATGATGATAATAATGATAGCGATGATAATGATGGTCTGGAGCGATATTACAGCGGTTGGGCATTCGCTTTTCACCCACCCGAGTTCGATTCCTCCGCCCCTCTTGGAGAGCCCAGCAAGCTACCGAGAGTATCGAGCCCACACAGCAGAGCCTGGCAAGCTACCCGTGCGTATTGGATATGCCAAAAACAGTAACAATAAGTCTCTCAATGAGAGACTTTTCTGGTGCCCGCTTGAACAAATCAATGAGCAACGAGATGACAGTGACAGTGACAATGATGATGATGATGATGATGATGATGATGGTGATGATGATGATAAAGGAACATAGTAAGGGAATGGCAAAGGCAACGTAAATTTTGGGAAGTGGTTTACAAAAGTTTTCTCAGGGCAAGGCTGGATTGCAGCTGAGGGGAGGGGCTGAAAGTCACACTCAGACAATGGTAGAGGGAAGTGTACATTGGTAGGGGGTGTAATGTGGGTATGTTGTGTGCATGAAACCCTATTATGATCAGGATTGTAAAACATGGTTGCTCAAATGGAATAAAGTCTTTTTAAAAGACACGTGTAGAGGTATCATTTGTGATGGCCTGCCGGAATGGGAGCTGTACCTGCTACCAATATATCACTAGATAAATCTTAACAGACCTCCTATAACTAGTCAGGAAAAAAAATTCAAACTTTGAAGTATGGATTCTACTGGACTGGAGCCAATGCACAGTGGGTAGGGCATTTGGCTTGCATGCAGCTGAACCAGGCTGGATTCCTCCGTCCCTCCTGGAAAGCCCAGCTAGCTACTAAGAGTATCCTGCCCAAAAGTCAGAGCCTTGCAAGCTACCTGTGGCATATTAGATATGCCAAAAACAGTAACAACAGGTCTCACAATGGAGACGTTACTGGTGCTCACTTGAGCAAATCAGTGAAAAATGGGAAAACAGTGCTACAGTGCTACACTGGTTTCTACTGACAGTGCTACCTTAAGACAGTACATTCCTGTTTTGCACTGTCTTAAGGTAGCACTGTCATAGCACTGTCATAGCACTGTCGTCCTGTTCATCCATTTTCTCTGGCGGGCACCAGTAATGTCTCTATTGTGCGGCTTGTTGTTAATGTTTTTGGCATATTGAATATGCCACAGGTAGTTTGCCAAGCCCTGTTGTGTGGGCGGGATACTCTCAGTAGCTTGCTGGGCTCTCCAAGAGAGACAGAGGAATCGAACCCAGGCTGGCCGCATGCAAGGAAAATGCCCAACCTGCTGTGCTCCAGTGTCTTGAAAGTAAAGAAAAAAATCATTAATTTGAACCTTCCTAAGTTTCCTGTGGGCTTCAGAAGGTGGGGCTACATACAGGAGCCTTTTCTCTGACTGCACTTTCCACACACCTCAGTGGGCTTCACCTTGGTACATATGATCAATGGAGGCAACTTCGTGCAGGGAGTTGCCTGAAAGACGAGTCCCTTTATGGACAAATGATGGTCATGACCTTTTCTTATGTTTTCATTTGAGGCATTTTATTATCATGGAAGTAATGCAACCCAAGTTGCCATACTGCCTTTCTTCTGAAAAAGTTATAAAAGATTGAATTTGCTTTTATACTTTTATTGCTGTTATTTTTGCGATTAGGTTGAGAACTTACCCAGAATGAAACCAGCATCCCTAAACTGGTATCTGAATCTAATATCCACAGTTTACATTTCAAACAATGTCCCAGTAATGAATAAGCCATCCAACATTCCACATCATATTCTAGTCAAGTTCCTGAGAACAGTTATAGATGGAGTTTGGAAAATTCCAGGGTGAATTTGAGCACTTAGAGAGTTTAATTTATGTGCCAGGCTATGCAACCAGTAGCACCACTTGTTGAGCAGTCTCTCTTTGTTCCACTTCACATTTCTTGCTCCTTTGTCAAAGGTTAAGTGGCCATATATTTAGGGGTCTGTGACAGGATATTCAACTCTGTTCCATTGGTCTGAGGTCTGTTTTTAGCCCAATACCATGGTGTTTTAATTACTACTGCTTTGTACCAGAGTTTGAAGTTGGGGAAGGTGATGCCATCCATCTTCTTTTTCCCAAGGATTGCTTTAGCTATTCATGGGGGGTTTATTGTTCATATGAATTTCATGAGTGTTTTGTCTATTCCTTTGAAAAATGACATGGGCATCCCGATAAGGAACTCATTAAATTTGTATAGTGCTTTGCACAGTATTGCTATTTTGATCATGTTAATTCTCCTTATCCAAGAGCAGGGGATGTGTCTCCATTTCATAGTGTCCTCTTCTATTTCTTGAAATAGTGTTTTGTAATTTTCCTTGTATAAGTCCTTCACCTCTTTGGTTAAGTTGATACCAACGTACTTGATTTTCTGAGGTACAATTGTGAAAGGGATTTTTTTAATGTCTCTTTCTTTCTTTCATTATTTGTATATAAGAAAGCCATGGACTTTTGGGTGTTGATTTAGTAGCCTGCCACTTTATTATATCAATCTATTGTTTCTAGGAGCTTTTCTGTAGAGTCTTTAGGGTTTTCTAAGTATAGTATCATATTGTCTGCAAATAGTGATAACTTGACCTCTTCCTTTCTTATCTGTATGCCATTGATATATTTTTCTTGTCTAACAGCTATGGCCAGGACTTACAATACTATATTGAATAGGAGTGGCAAAAGTGGGCAACCTTGTCTTGTGCCCGATCTTAGAGGGAAGGCTTTTAGTTTTTCCCCATTGAGAAGCCCATTGTTGTGGGCTTGTGGTAGATGGCTTTGACTATGTTGAGGAAAGTTCCTTGGATGCCCATTTTGCTGAGAGTTTTAATCATAAACAGGTGCTGGATATTGTCAAATGCTTTCTCTGAATCTATTGATATAATCATATGTTTTTTATTATTTTTTCTATTGATGTGATGAATTATGTTGATTGACTTGCGAATGTTAAACCACCCTTGTGTCCCAGGGATGAATCCTACTTGGTCATGATGTATGATCTTTTTGATGAGTCATTGGTTTCTATTTGCTAATATTTTGTTGAGGATCTTTGCGTCTGTGTTCATCAGGGATATCGGTCTGTAATTCTCTTTCTTTGTGGTATCTTTGTCTGCTTTTGGTATCAGGGTGATATTTGCTACATAGAAACTATTTGAAAGTGTTTTTGATACTTTAATTTCCTAAAGAGGATTGGGAGTAGGTCCTCTTTACAGGTTTGGAAGATTCACTAGTGAATTCATATTGGCCAGGACTTTTGTGCTTGGGAAGACTTTTTATTACTGTTTCAATTCCCTTGATGGTGTTAGGTCTGTTCAGGTATTCTAGGTCTTCTTGATTCAGCCTTGGGAAGCTATAGGAGTCTAGAAATTTATCCATTTCCTTGGGGTTTTTATGTTTTGTGGCATAAAGATTCTCAGAGTAATCTCTGAGGATCCTTTGAGTTTCCATAGTTTATGTTGTAATGTCCCCCTTTTCATTTTGGATTCAGTTTGTTAGAGTTCTCTCTCTCCCTTTATTTGTGAGTCTTGCTAGAGGTTTATCGATCTTGTTTATTTTCTCAAAGAACCAGCTCTTGGTTTCACTGATCTTTCGGATTGTATTTTGGGTTTCCAACTCGTTCATTTCTGCTCTGAGTTTTATTTTTTCCTTCCTACTGTTCAGATTGGGATCATTTTGTTGGTCATTCTCCAAGCTTTTAAGCTGTTAGGTTAGGTTACTTATGTGGGCTCACTCCTCCTCCCTGAGAAATGCTTGTAAAGCTATAAAATTTCCTCTTAACACAGCTTTTGCTGTGTCCCATAAGTTTTGGTAACTCATATCCTCATTTTTGTTCATTTCCAGAAATCTTTTGATTTTCTCTTTGATTTCCTTTCTAAGCCACTCATTGTAAAATAGTGAGTTGTTTAATTTCCAGTTGTTTGAGTTAGTTTTCGTTTTGTGTGCATGATGAACTCTGATCTCTGTCTAATGCCAGGCACAAAAGTCAGATGAAAGTGGATTAAAGACCTCAATATCGGACATGAATCTATAAGGTACATACAGGAAAATGTAGGCAGAACTCTCCATGACATTGAAGCTAAAAGCATCTTTAAGGATGAAACAGCATTTAACCATGCAAGTGGAAGCAAACATAAACAAATGAGACTACATCAAACTAAGAAGCTTCTGCACTTCAAGAAAAAAAAAACAGTGACCAAAATACAGAAAGAGCCCACAGAATGGGAAAGAATATTTACCCAATACCCATCTGATAAGGGATTAATATCCAGGATATACAAGACACTAGTAGAATTGTATAAGAAAAAAACCTCTAACCCCATTAAAAAATGGGGAGAATAAATGAACAAAACTTTCCTCAATAAAGAGATACAAATGGCCAAAAAGCATGTGAAAAAATGCTCCACATCACTAGTCATCAGGGAGATGCAAGTCAAAACAACAATGAGATATCATTTCACACCACAGAGACTGGCACACACTCAAAAGAACAAAAGCAACCAGTGCTGGTGTGGATGTGGGGAAAGAGGGACGCTCTTTCACTGTTGGTGGAAATGCTCACTGGTCCAGCGTTTCTGGAAAACAATATAGACAGTCCTTCAAAAACTAGAAATCGAGCTTCCATATGATCCTACAATACCACTTCTGGGAATATATCACGAGGATGCAAGAAAGCACAGCAGAAATGATACCTGCACCTATATATTCATTGCAGCACTGTTCACAATAGCCAAAAAATGGAAACAACCCGAGAGCCCTAAAACAGATGACTGGTTAAAGAAACTTTGGTACATTTATACAATGGAATACTATGCAGCTGTTAGGAAAGATGAAGTCATGCAATTTGCCTATAAATGGATAGACATGGAGAGTATCGTGCTAAGTGAAATGAGTCAGAAATAGAGGGACAGACATAGAAGGACTGCATTCATTTGTGGATTATAGAATAACATCACATGAAGCTGACACCCAAGGACAATAGATACAAGGGACAGGAGGAAGGCCCCATAGCTGGAAGACTGCTTCACGAGCGGAGGGGAAAAGGCAGATGGAATAGAGAAGGGATCACTAAGAAAATGATGGCTTAAAGCATCAGTCGGGATGGGAGATGCGTGCTGAAAATAGATAATGGACCAAACATGATGACCATTTGGTCTCTATGTTGCAAGCCATTATGCCCAAAAGTAGAGAGAGAATATGTGTAATATTGTCTGCAATGGAGGCAGGGAGAGGGTGGGAAAGGAGGGGTATACCCAGGATATCGGGGGTAGGGAATGTGTACTGTTGTAGATGGGTGTTTGATCGTTGTGTGATTTCATGACCCAAACATGAAAGCTTGTCACTATCTCACAGTGATTCAATAAAAATAAAAAATAGATAAATAAACCTAAAATTACCGCAATTTAAATATTTCTTCTTCCTTTTCTCTTATTCTGCTTCTGTGCTTCTCTCAACCCCACATTTACTGTACTATCTCTCCACCTCTCTTTTATTCACATTTTTCCAACTAATTTAATAAGCCAGTAGTACTTGAGAGTTGATAACTTTGAAGTTTGGAGAAACAGCAATTTTCTTATTATAGAAATAATTGGCAGAAACAGAATTTGACTATGACTTTTAAAACTGTTTTCTTTTCTAACACAACATATGCTTGAAAAATCAAAGTAATACAACTGTAGGTCTAGTTTTCACCTTGGGATCAGCTTCATAACTTTAGCTTTTCTTGTTTCTTAGAATAAGTCTCCATATTTCACCTGATTCCTGGTTTAACAAATGATTGAACACTGGTCTTAATTACCTCTGGATTGAAGCACAGAGCTATGTGGGGACGCTCCTTTCCGGCCCCGCGCGAGATCGACCCCGGAGGCAACTGAACCACTTTGGACACGAGCGGCGCCCCCAAAATGCCTCCAAACTGTGTGCTCGGAGCTTCTGGCCCAGGCGCTGCCAGCAAGTGATGCAATTACCAAAAGAATTTTCCCTGGACTTCATATAGAAATCCAAAACCGCGCGGCTGCTATCGCAGCCGTGTGACCTAATATCTCTTGATTGTCAGCAACGTGTAAATGTTCCTTTTTGGCAGGGCTTATGGTGGGGAGAAACTCCAAACAATAGTACTGAGCTTTTTGTTGAAGGGTAAAAGATTGTAGCGATAGAATTTTAGGCAGAATTTTCCCTGGACTTTATATAAACCCAAAACTGCGCGGCTGAGGCAGCCTAATGTCATCTAATCATCAGCAATATGAAATGGTTCCTTTGTAATGGGTTGGACTTTGGGGGGACCATAATAGGGTTAAAGTTTGTAGCGACGTGTAATTTCTGGCTGTACTTTCCCTGGACTTTATACAGAAATTCAAAGCCGCGAGGCTGCTGCCATGGCCGCGCAACCTATTGTCATTTAATCATCACCAATATGAAATGGTTCCTTTTTAACAGGTCGGACTTTGATGGGAAGTCCTAACAAGAATAGTAAGTCTTTTGCTGAAATATTGAAGGCTACCAAAGTGGTAGTCATCTCTATAGACTGAACTAAGCCATATCCCCACGCTGGCTGAGAAGAAATATCCTTCTTTCTCGGGAAGAAACGCGGTGTGGCGTTAGCCATAGTATAATGTCCATTAAGCTGACATGGACCTGGTGGAGTGGGAATGGGATACAAGGGAATAAATTATTATGTACTTGGAAGAGCGGGACGCTGGTGGAATCTCGAGCCGGGGCCGATACCAGCATATTACTTTTGGTTCCAGAAACTGTTTGCAGACATTCTACCAGACTATCAACTAAGCCAGAGCCCCACGCCGGCTGATGACGGGAAATAACCATCTTTTTTGGTTTGTTTTCCCTTTGTCAGGCAGCGTGGTGATTACTAAACAGGCGTGATCTCGGTGGCGCGGGATGAGGGGGGAAAAAAAATAGAAAAGTATGTAACAAACAGCGGGACTTAATATCTCTACATTCTCAGCAATGGAGAGCCATCAAATGCTTCCTTGACAGTGGGACTGTCTTTTCTTTTTTGGGGGAAACCCTAGCAACAATAGTGAGTTATGTGTTGAAACATGGACTGTAACCAAGATAAAGCGTAAACGAAGTGAAACTTATCACTTACAAGGGCGAGGACTGGAGTGGCGGGAGGGGGCAGGAGGTATAATGGGGTGGTTGGTGATGGAATATGAGCACGGGTGAAGGGAAGGGTGTTTGAGTATTGTATCCTGCTGGGTATTCTTGCTTGCTTTCAACAATTAATCAAGATTTCCTTCCCCCACCCTCTCTCTATCACTCTCTCTCTCTCTCTCTCTCTCTCTCTCTCTCTCTCTCTCTCTCTCTCTCTCATCAATGGAATATATTGCACATATGATTGGGAGAAATTGGGACATATGTACCTAGACCTTTCACTAAGACAGAATCCTGTTTAAATGCCTGAATTTTTTGTTTCTAATTTTTAAAAATTTGTTATGATTTATTTTATTTTTAATAGTTAATTATATTTTGTTTGGTCTTTGGTCCATACCCAGCAATTACTCCTGTAACTACTGGGTAATTAGAGTTATTATAGTTATTACACTAATTATAATTATTACTCCTGGCTCTATTACTCAGGGATTATAACTGAATGGGCAAAAGGGGCTATGTGAGGTCCTAGGGATTGAACCCAGGTCAGTCACATGTAAGGGTAGATCCCAACTATCTTTCTAGGCCTTAACAGTTATTATTTAATTGTGAAAGTTATTTATATATATTTTTAAAAAATAAAATACAAAATTTACTTTTGAAAAAAGTCTTTTTACCTGTTCTTTTCATCCACTAAGTTACTATCAAAAATATTAACTCTTATTCTTAAAATGCCATAGTTTCTGGGTGAATTTGAAGACAAAAAAGGGTGGCAGATTAGTGGTCATGCTAGTAAAAATATATTAATTTAAATAGTAAATAGATAAACATTTGATTTCCTACAAATACTTCATATATTGGCTGCCTGTTCTCTGTATTTTAAATGAATTAAAGTCTTTTCAAGTTCCCAGGAGGAAAATTAAGGGTCATGATTAATAACTGATGTCAACTAAGACATGAAAAGAGGATAATTGTTATAGTATAAGAGTTTGGATTTGCTCAGTTAGTCAGGGCTATGTTCTCCTTGTTGGACTTGTTGCTATGGCTGAGGATACAGTTTCCTTCTCTCCTCCAGAACAGTGACTTGATCACAGGTCTGGCCTTCCAATCTCTCCTATTTCCCTATAATTAACTCATTTAAGTCCATTGAGTCATTATTTATGCACCAGTTAGTTATGCGTCATTATATGATAATTATGCATGAGCTTGAGAATTATGATATAACTGTCTTGTTCACACTGGGCGAAAACCTATTTTTATCCATATTAGACACAACCATCAGACAAGTCATTAAGTACATGATTATGAGAACAAATAGAAAGGGCACAGAAGCAAGGAAGATTATGACAGAAGTACTATGCTCTCGATTTTGATTGTGCAAAAAGTTCATATTCCTTGAGCATAAGGTCCTACCATTTATAAATGCCACCTATTTTCACAGTTTCATCTTCCACCATTCCTTATGCATCCCTAAACACCAAACAAATTAAATTCACTATTTCTGGAACAGTCTTTCTAGAACCAGTTTTTAATCTATTGCAAACTCGTCTCTAAACAGAGTATAAAATTAGAAAACAGTACTTACATCTGGTCCATTTCATAATTAGGTGTCTCTAATGAAACCTCTTTATTTTTTCTATATTTAGATCTTTATTTTGGATATTATTATTATAATTTTCGTAAATTAAAATTTATTCTAATTATGAAACTTATCTGACCCTCTAAAAGTTATTTTTATTTTTTAATTTAACTTGGGTTTTGGGACATACCTGGCAATACGGTTATTCCTAATTGTGTGCTCAGAGCTCACTCATTGTGGTGCTAAGGGAATATTAGTCAGTGCCAAGGACTGAATTGGGGTCAGCCACATATAAAGTTGGGACCTTCATTTTTGTACTATCTTTTCTACCCTATAATTAATTTTTAGATGACTATATTAATAAAGAATAATGATCACAATATTTACATGAGAGCATAGCTAATTAATGCAATACATTTAGCACATAACAAGCATTCAATGATGTATAAGTATCGTTAATGAATCAATTGAATATGGGCATGATTGAAATTTCTGAAAAGCAGTTAATTATAATACCAAAACAAGGTATCTTCAAGTTTATATGCTGAAATATGCTTTAAACAAAATTTTGTTTATTTGATTCAGGGCCACACTTAGAAGTGCTCAGGCTTACTCCTGGTTTGGTGCTCAGAATCATTCCTGGCAGGGCTCAGGGAGAACCATTTGAGATGCCATTTATTGAAACTTGGTCAGCTGCAAGTGTCCTTCCCTTTTAAAGAGTCTTTAAAAATGTTATCCAAATTTTGGCTGTAGTGGTAGTACAGTTGGTAGAGCATTTGCCTTGCACGTGGCCGACTCTTATTCAATCCTCGGCATTCCATATGGTCCCCCACACACCTCCAGGAGTAATTCCTGAGTGCAGAGCCAAGAATTACTCCTGAGCACTGCTGGGTTTGGCCCAGAAAGCAAAAACAAAAACAAAACCAAAACAGAATAAAACAAAACAAATGTTATCCAAACTTGAACTATATTATGAATGAAGCCAGTAACCCAACTTCTAAATCTTCTTACCAATCCTAATTCTTTCAAGAGTATTAATATTTTCCTAGAAATTCGGAACAATTTTGTCCACTCTTGTGCTGTTTTCTAAGCTTCCACTCAGCGCCTGAAAAATTTTTATTTCTTCAGACCTCCCCTCTCTGCTGACCACTCTCTGCTAGAGAAAATATGTTCAATTCTATTTCTTAAAATAATATTACAAGAGGGATTTTATTACTTCTCTATTACAGAAGATAGAACCAAGCTTCAGAGTTACGTTGGTAATGGTTAGAAAAGCATTTTGGATTGATTTCATTTGAGCTCAAAACCTTGCACCCCTGCTATTTGACATGAGACTGGAGGTCCTCTAATGAGACAGTTCTGCCCATGTAGCTACTCATTAATAAATCTGGTACTCATGATCATTATGAGAAAATAATTTTGAAGCGTGACAAGTTTATTTAAAGTTCAACATATTGACGCTGCTATCACATTCTCATTAGCAATAATTAGTGTCATTATGATTGATACAAGTACATTTGGACACATTGTGGGAATTTAGTTCTATGTTTGAGAGCACATTGTAGCTGTGTAATAAGCAAGTGACTGGACTGAACTCTCCAAAATTAAATCTTTTGCTTAAATAACTGCTCTTTTAACCTACACATAAAGCAGATAAGTTGATTTCAAATAAACATTGTAATATGAACAAAGGAACAAAATAACCTAAACAAGTATGAGTAATATGTCCTTATAATAATGGTTTGAGATTGAAATTTTATAGTATTTAAGATGATAGTCTCATTTAATAGGAAGAAGATGATGTAGTGCAGAAACATTGCAAATAAGGTTTTAAATTAACACAAATATACCCATTATTTAAATATATGTCTGTCTTTAAAATTAAATGTGTTATGTAATATATATTGTATACTTATTTTATGTTTAATGCATCTCTCAGGTTTTTAGTGAAGGAATAGCCTCACTCAATTATTTTTAAATTTATTCTTGAGACAACTAGTCCATGACTGAGAGATTCCAATCATAATTACTTTAGCAACTTTGAACAACCAATCCATTGGAATGATCAGATGGCAAATTCAAAAAGAGCTATAGTAATTGCAGCTGGAGGAGGGTCTGGTGTCAACAGATGCTACACTGACAGAATTCAAACCAGCCCAGCGATTGGTGGCACACTGCACCTGTAAGCAAATTATAGAGCTTGTTTCAAGAGATTTTCAAAGTTAGTGCCCATAAATCCTTTACTCATTTGGCCTTTCTTGGATCAACAAGGGAAGCTGACACTGCAAAGATGAAAGGTACATTTTTTAAAAATGATACATAATCTCATAACAGAAATGGAATCTGTAGCTTAAGTATCTTATCTTAACTGGTTGCTGTGAGAAGAAACTACTTTGAAATCCAAAACATTATTGGGTAATAACATGTTGCTGCCCACATATTGGAAATTTTTTTCTCCTTTCAATGTGTTCTAGCAGAAATAATGAAGTAGTTCTCTTCCATGTACAGAAATTAAAAAGAGAACTAATAATTGCTGATCATGATTAGAATGCTTAAGCGCTTCCTAATATTCTTTAAAAAAGTAAATATTGTAAATCTAATGTTGATTCAAGTTGATAATAATAATATAAAATTCCTTAGTTTTAAATTATATTTTGGTATTTGAGCTTCACAGCGTTGTTAATATCTATTTAAAATTAAAAAACTGAAACAGAAAAATTGAGTTCTTCTTCCAGTCTAAACACTAAAAGAATATTTAAATACTGAGTCTGTGGTTTTTTTTAAAAAACCTACACAATATATAGCTTCTCCTAAAAAGTTTATAAAAAGATTAAAGAGCTAGTGAGATACATATGGTTGTTTAATTGAATTCACTTTCATTCAATATTTCAGGTATTTTAGACATAAGAACAGCAAAGGATATAATGGTTTAAAGGTATTTCTGTTCTTTAAAGAGCATAGACTATTGCATAAAAGGTAATTGTGTCCAGATATATCTATGGTAATGAAAGCCAAATACAAGATACAGAAAAATCAAAGCAATACCTCAGGTATGAGAATTTCCTGAGCGCCGCCAAGCTTCAGGCCGCTTTCCACGTGCTCCAGCCGAGCCTCACGCATCAGCCAAGTCCCACGGAACTCAGGTAATGCGGAACTTTGTCATCTGGGACTCTGGTCTCAACAGGACCCAGTAGCAGAGATCCTCTGCCTGCTTTCCCCAGCCTCAGGTGACCCAGGAGACACCCATAAGCCACCTCCTGCTGGCACCAGATAATCACATAGGTCACCCTAGAGAACTCACAGCTGCTTCTCCTGGAAAGAGCATAAAATGAGGCATTCATAACCATGCCACCGAACTTCACGCTGGACTATTTTCACTCCGGGCACCCCAGAGGGGGATGGATGAGAGCCCTCCCCACCCCAAGAGACCCAGCACCGGCAGCTGATCTCCACACTACCCAACTGCCGCCACACTCATGACCGACACTCCCTACCCATTTTTCATATTATTTACCACACTTGATGGGGTTCAGACAGTAGGCAACAAATCATAGAGGGATATATATATATAGTCTCTTGCTTGCATGCCTGGCTGTCTTCCCCGGGGCCCCTCTAAGAGGATGGGCTCCAGCTTCCCTCCCCACCCCAAGCAAAGCTCCCAGTGGCCGAAGACCACGGGAACCTAGCTACAGCCATGCTTGAGGCCCCTCTCCACACGTTTGGACGGGCCTCAGGCATGAAGGTACCGGCAGAGGAACCCAGGTGTGTGTAATCCCATCAATGGCCAACATCCAGAGACTTAAAAGCAAGCTCCCAGAAGTGCTCAGCGATATCTTGTAGCCTACTTCTCCCTCTGGGAGAAACTGGCAAGCTTCTGAGGAGTTTCCTGCCCACATGGGACAGCCTTGCAAGCTTCCCATGGTGTATTCATATGCTACATCCAGTAACAAGCTGGATCCCATTCCGTTGACCCTGAAAGAGCCTCCAGTGCAACATCATTAGGAGGGCCAAATCAAGAGAGACTTCTAAGATCTCAGGGAAAGGACGAATGGAGAGGTTACTGATCCCGCTCGAGAAATCGATGATATATATATATATATATATATATATATATGTATATAGTCGGACAGCCCGGCAAGCTACCGAGAGCATACCGCCCACACGGCAGAGCCACGGCAGAGCCTGGCAAGCTCCCTGTGGCATATTTGATATTCCAAAAACAGTAACAATAATAGGTGTCATTCCCCTGACCCTGAAAGAGCCTCCAATCGTTGGGAAAGATGAGTAAGGAGAGGCTGCTAAAATCTCATGGAGACATGACTGGCGCTCGCTCAAGTAAATGGATGAACAATGGGATGACAGTGATACAGTGATACAGTAATGCAGTGATGAGAATTAATAGAACAATGCATAAATATAGGTAAAAGTATCTGCCTTCTCGACTTAAGTATCAGTTGCTCTTAGTTTTTAGCACCTCCAAAGCAGGGTCCCGACGAGGGACAGAATGGACCCAGGGAAAGCTGTGAGCTACCCTGGCATCCAAATTGGCCAGGCCAAAGCGCCACAATACTTAACTATAATTTAATGGCATGGTCGTGGACAAATTATGTCACTGTAGCATTCTCATCCCATTGTTCATCGATTTGCTCGAGCAGGCACCAGTAATTTCTCCATTGTAAAACTTGTTGTTAGTGTTTTTGGCATATCAAATACTCCATAGGTTGCTTGCCAGGCTCTGCTGTGCGGGCAGGATACTCTTGTTAACTTGCTGGGCTCTCCAAGAGGAATGGAGGAATCGAACCTGGGTTGGCCATGTGCAAGGCTAATGCCCTACCCACTGTGCTATCACTCCAGTCATGATCCAAAAAGTAACGATGAGATTGGGACCCTGCTAGGTTAGGAAAGACTAATCTGGCCTGACAGCTATAGCAAGATGGTCCCAGGAGAGCAGTCCTATAAGCTTAATATATCTCTTACTGTTTCCATACAAAATGATTAATAGTATGAATGTTTATATGTTTGTTGGACAAGGAGAGGAGAAACGCACCCAAGGTATTCGGCTCTTGACTTGGTCATCCTGCTGAATGAGAATCTCTCCTAGATGAAGCTTCCCCTGAGTGAAGGACTTTACCTCAGTTAATTGTATAACCTGTATGACCACACCTACGTGTAATTATTACCCCAACCCCTCTTACTTTGGGAAATACTAAGGCTGTAAGAGTGGGCTGGGGGATCCAGAAGGAGAATGAAATAGAAGGAGAGGTAGAAGCAGGAAAGAGAAGTATGAAGGAGCAGGATCCAAGAGGAGGATGAAGGGAATCGGGGAAGCAGGATCAAGAGGAAGAAGCAGAAGGAGAATCAGGAGAATGGAGATGAGATTGGAATAAACTGCAATTGATACCAACCAGCCTGGCCCTCATTCCTTCCTTTGTCCACCCATTGCCATTGGCCTCCCCAGGGTGGGGGAAGTGGCGTGAGACCACCCGAACGCAGGCGGCAAGAGAAAGAGACTCACCAATGCCACTTCGTAATTTATTTTTTGAATACACAATGATAGAATAACTGCAATAGGACTTTCATTTAAAGAGTTGATTATGGGGTGAAAAAGTTCAGGTACTGCTTCATAAAGATGATAAAATCTAGCTGGGCTACTATTATAAGTATATACTACCCCTAACATTTTGAGGACAACATGCCTATTATTCCATGAAAGGGACTTCCTGACCTTTGTTCTCTACTGCTGAATGGAAATAAACTGTCTTTTCCATTATTTTTCACAGTGTATGACTCTGAGCACTAAGGTGTCTTTCTAGATCCATGGTCCCAATATTTTCACTTCTGAAAGGTTGTTGAAAAATATACAATTTCAGATCTTTCTAAGTCACATAGAGAGAGCAGTGGTGCTCAGGGCTTACCCCTGGCTCTGCACTCAGTGATCACTCATGTCAGTGCTCAGAGAACCATATGAAGTGCAAGGGATCAAGAACTCTATCTGCTATACTTTATCACTGGACCTAAAAGTTGACATTTCTTTTCTGATTTCTGAAGAGAATTTTGATGAGGAAATATTCAATGTCTTTCCACATACTAAATTAAAGAAAGGTGATGGATATATTAACTAGCTTGATTGTGATCATTATCCCACCGAATATACATCATAACTATATACCTCTATTTGTCAGTCATACCTCATTAAAGCATGGGGAAAACTGCAACTGGACAATGATAGAATTGCTCTATAAATTCCTTTGATCTGGCTCCAGAATCTGTGCTTTTAAGTACCTCAGTGATCTAGCTACCAGCGAAAATGTCTAGAAATATTAGTTGGATCTGTACTCTTCTCAGATGCTTTTGAGAAGACTTGTACAGACTTCTGAGATGATAAAGGATCCAGTGCTCTCATTATATTATACTCAATCTGTGTATGAGAAAATTAGAATCACTTTTCATTAAATCTCTATGTGATTGCATCTCTACTTAAATTGTAATCTAAAATTGAAAGATAATTTATAAAAACCATCAAACACACAAAATGATGTGGAAAGGATTACTATGTAATGAATGAATGAGAGGCAAGAGGAAACTGGCTTAATAATTATAGAATTTGTGTTTGCATCCCTAAAGTCTCTTAGACGTTTTGGAATACACTAGCTATGAGCCTGTTAATAAATTGTATATTTTTAATTATAACACTTCTTTTCTGAAAGTAATTCACATCCCTGTTATAACTGATATCCCATGGTGATGTGTGTAGGGCATACATATTGTCAAATGTTAAGAAAGCTTTAGAAATTGTAAAATATACATGAAAGTAAATTTATTGATGCCATATGGCGATTCTAGATTCTTGAATGACTTTGATCATCTTTGTTTGCTCATTTACCACAGGGGAGTGTTTCCATCCTCATGAAAATAGCAGTGTTCGGTTCTATTAAATAAAATTGAAAAAGTTGTTGTGGATTAAGAATGTTTTACTTGTAGAGTTTTATGACTGAACCTTATAATTTTTCATTGAAATTAATTAAACTTAAGATCTCAACTTTAAGCGATCATCTTCTGTGGTTCCTTTCCCTCTTTTATTTATTTATTTATTTATTTATTTGTTTGTTTGTTTATTTATTTATTTATTTATTTATTTTCCTTTTTGATTTCCGGGCCATACCTGGAAGTGCTCAATTCATTCCTAGCATAGCTTAATGGATCATACACAGCACTGGGGCTCTAACCTGATTGACTGTCCTTAAGGAAAGTACTTGTATTTTCTCGTCCATCATTCTTCTTATTTTTGACTTCTAAACTTTTATATTTTCTTGAAATATACAAGTGTGCTCAATTGTAATGTTTCTGATTCTTTGAAAGTTACAGTAGTTCAGGATTAAAGACTTTGTTTAACACTAACTTTGAGTGGAAAAGAGGAAAAACAAGCATTTCTGTCCTCAGTTACTATAACTTTGTTGGAGAAGATATTCTTTGCATAATTTGTTGCTGTCTGAAAACTAGCATTATAGACTTTAAGAAGTAAGGAATCCAAAATGAATGGCTTATACCTTCGGTAGATACAGATATAAAGTGTGATAGCACCAATGACTATTTATTGAATGCTTGTTTTGTCGTAAATGTAGTATAAAATGTTTCATATGTATTATCATGTGTAACTTTTAATAACCTACCCTATGTTGATGGCTCTTAGAAACTCATACTGACCCTTACTTTTTAAATCTTACATTATCCCTTAGAAAGAGATTAATGTAACTGTGATAATTTAAAATGTTTAGTTCCTAAGAATTAGTCAATTTTTCAGACTTTTCAGAGATGGAAGAGAGAAAATTTATTTTGGTAAAAAAACTTAAGCTGTTCTGTCCCAGATATTCTTTTTCACACGTGCTAACATTAACTAAGATTCATCTTCATCTCTATAGCTTGCTTTGATTTTACTCAATAACTTTTATAAAGAAAAAACAACAATAAAATGGTAATAACTCTGTCTATATGACTAGATGATTTGTATGCTTTTATTTTGCTTTATTTGAGGGTCATACCCGACTTTTCTTAGATCTTCTGTCTCGTTCTGCACTTAAGGATCATTTTTGGTGGGACTCAAGGTATCCTATTGTGCTAGAGTTGATGTGCAATCATGTGCAGGGAAAGCTTTCTCCCACTTTACAATCTCCCTAGCCTCAGAGAAAGTTTATAAAAAGAGAGATAATTACATGTGTAATTTAAAATTTAAAGAAACAACACATGGGCATGATGCTATTATAATGTCAAACATATTACAAATTATAAGTTAAAGTCTAAAATATAAAACCAATTTCATTTTCTATAAAATTATTTTTCTATGATATAAATACGAGGGTAAGATGGAAAATTTATTTTTTTTCTCTTTTCTTCTCTCTGTTTTTTTGGAGGGGTGCTCACTTGGCAGTACTTAGTGTTTACTCCTGGCTCTACACTCAGGAATTACTCCTGGTGTGCTCAGGGTACCATCTGGGATGCCAGGGATCAAAGCCTACCCTACTTGTAGTGCTATTCCTCCAGCTCCAAAATTTGGATATTTTTAAGGCCCTGGGTAAATGCATTCTTTTGAGAATTCCCTACAAATATAAATATATAAATTTGAAAAAGAAATTATTTACATAATTAAAAATAATAATGTTCATGAACTTAATCATTTAAAGTGAATAGATTATAAATGAATGTAGCTTGTACAATAATTTTTTCTTTTTGGATCACACCCGGCAATGCACAGGGTTTATTTCTGACTCTGCACTCAGGAATTACTCCTGACGGTGCTCAGGGGACCATATGGGATGCTGGGACTCAAACCCAGGTTGACCGCATGCAAGGCAAACACCCTACCCCGCTGTGCTATCGCTCTTTTCCAGCAGGTAGTGTTTGTCTTGCACTTAACGGACCCAGGTTCAATTTCTCCGCCCCTCTTGGAGATCCTGGCAAGCTAACTGAGAGTATCTTGCCTGCATGGCGGAGCCTGGAAAGCTACCTGTGGCATATTTGATATGCCCAAAACAGTAACAAGTCTTACAATGGAGACGATGTTACTGGTGCCCGCTTGAGCAAATCAATGAACAACGGAATGACAGTGATATAGTGATACAACTTGTATAATACACAATGGTGTTATTCATCTAAACTTTAAGTATGTCCTTTGCTATAATCTATCAGTAAAAGAGCACTTTTTTTAAAAATAAAATATCATGATATACAGTAGTATTGATATAATATTTTAGCACTTGTGTACCTCACTAATCCTGCCATAACCCTCCAACTCTGTCCTTAAGTCTCTTCTCAAAGATTATTCTTAGACTTTCCTATTTATCAGTTTGTGTTCTGCATATGCAATGTGGTGAATATTTTCTTATTCACCACTGTGTTTTACAGATGGCTGTTTCATCTGTAAAGTTTTGGTTTGAAAAGAAACATGCACTGACCAGGTCACAATATAATACAGAAAACCCTTTTGCTTCATAAAAATTCTGTTCAATCATCATTGTCCTAGATATAACAGGCAATTTGCCTAGTCAGTTCAGTTATTTCCATCTTCTTTAGCTGTCATTCTCTCTGGTTAGCTCTGCACCACTTTAGAAATTACACATATTCTATGAAAAGGATGGGACTCTAGACAGACTAGACCAAATGTCAATATTCTGGCACAACTATGACAAAAAGGAGTAATTTTTAAAGATAAAAAGAGAAAAGCATTTAAACCTGGTGCTCAGACATCACCATAGAAAACAGCTCCTGTGGTATCTTAACAAGCCTATGTCTCAAGAATACATTCCTGTGATGGTATAATTGGGAAATGAATAGAGACTTTACAAAAATTAAAGTGTCCTAGGTATCTGCAGTTGCAAAAATGCTGCCAGAATGTTGGATACTTCAGCAAGTTTAAACTTCATCCCACAAGTTGGGGTTGTTTCACAGTTAAAGAATGAGGTTAATATTGAGACTTATCTTTATCTTCTTTCCAAAATAAAAAAATGCTATTTTGTCATTAAATAGGAAGAAACAAGAATCTTGTGAAGATCTGAGAAAAAAGTTCCTGGTGCACATGATATTATTATTATTATTATTATTATTATTATTATTATTATTTTGATTTTGATTTTTGGCTCACACACAGCATTGCACAGGGGTTACTCCTGGCTTTGCACTCAGGAATTACTCCTGGCAGTCCTCAGGGGACCATAATGGATGCTGGGAATCAAATCTGGGTTGACCATGTGCAAGGAAAACACCCTACCAGCTGTACTATTGCTCCAGCCCCATGATATTATTTTTAAACTTATTTTTAAAAAATGCTATAACCAAACATATTTGAGATAAATATAAAGTTATTTCTTATTTAATTAATGACAGAACAAATTTACTGATTCAGTCAATACTTATTATCTACTTGGTAGAAGTGTTATATAGAATACTGTCCAAATCAGAGAAAAACTTTGATAATAAAATTGTTCCTGGAGATTATTTACTGTGAGGACACAGAATAGCCTTCTAAATTGTCCATGGAACCCACAATTCAGATATGTAAGTCGATTGTGAATATTCTTAGGTGATGATACATTCTAGAAATAAAATAACAATGACGGACAACACCCATGGTTGGAGGAGGAATGTTGTTATAATTTAAAACTTGGGTCTAGGAAGAATTCTCTGAAAAACTGAAAAGACATGACAGTATGGGGTATGGGATGAGAGAGAAAGAATAGGAATCACAGATTACTTAACATTACATTCTCAGATATAATTTTTACAATTCATAAAAAATGTTCCAAACACACTTAGGTTTAGGGACCTTTATTTATGCTGTGGTGTTTTTTAAGACGATATAACACAGTTTGTGCATGCTGAAGTAATAGATCCTTTGATCTAGTACTATCCTTGACATAAGCTAATAGAGTGACTAAGCAAATTGCTTTTCCAGTAACTGATTGGATTGGATTAAAGTGGGTGGCTCATTGGAAAAATAGTGTTGACGTTAATCAGATGTCCATGTGTTCTCAGCTTTTTCTGTCATCCTTTTAATTATATGAAGTTATATTAAATTATATTTATATAATTATATGTAATTATATGACTGGACCATTTCTATTAGGTAGACAGATGCAGTCTTTTCCAGATTTAAGAAGTTTATCATATGTATTCAAATGAATCAATGCTCATGGACAAATTTCTGTTGACGAGGACGCCAACATCACTGATGTATCTACTGTCATATGTTTGGAGGAACAGTTCAAATGCCTAACAACCCGAATTGGACGCTTACATTTGAATAGATGTGGCTAATTGCCAGCAGTTTCTATCTTCCTCATCTACGCACCAACATCCAACTACAATGAAGAAGAATTTGAGAAGTTCTACATGGAGCTGGAGAAGTTCTAAAAAGAAGACCACACCTTCTACAAGGTCAGTGTCTGTGATTTTAATGCCAAGGTAGGACGGAGAAGATTGCCCGAAGAACTCTGCATCAGGTCCCATGGCCTAGAATGGAATGAACTGGGTGAGAAACTGTCTGAGTTCATCATGTTGACCAAGACCATCCATAGTAACTTGCAGTTCCAGAAGGCCGAATCTAAACATTGGACCTGGGAGTCTCCTGGTGGAAAGTTCCACAACAAAATTGACCACATCATATTCAATCAACGATTTTGCCTGCCCAATGTCACTGCTGTCCCAAAATTTCAAATGGAATCAGACTACCATCTCTTTCATGCAAAATTTTACTTCACGGAGCGGTGAGAAAGTGGTCCAAAGTTTAAGGAGCTAACTCTCAGAACGACCACCAAATGGGAGCTCCTTGGTACTATTCCAGCAATATGGGAACATGCTGTCGTTGACATGTATAAAGAGTAGGATCAACTGGTTCAGCACCTCCATGATTGTGCAAGGAAAGCTGAGAGAAAGAAAGCCACAAAAAGGCACCTGTCTTCAGAAACTCTTGAGGAAATTCACTAATGTGGTTTGGCGCAAGCCTCAGACAATCACAAGCTAACTTCTGAGCTGGCAAAGCTGTGCAGAGAAGCAATAAATGAAGACCTCAAAGAGAAGAACAGCAATGTTGGCTGATGCGGCAGAAGGCTGGAAAAGTATTCACAATGCCTGACTGTCCTTGGCCAATGATAAGGCCAAGATGACTGCCCTCCGAAGTCCTGATGAACTATCACATCTTCCAGAAGGGCAATAGAAAAGGTTGTCCATGATTTCTACTTGGATCTCTTCAATAGCCATGTCCACCTGCCCACGTACTAAATTCCGCAGGATGAATATGTCATTCTCAGCCTTCTCCCTTCTGAAATCTGACACTCCATTTCATTAACAAAGAAATGTACAACACCCAGTCCAGACAAGGTCAGACCCGAACACCTGAAGAATCTGCTGCCAGTACTCGTCAATACAAGGCTCGGCTCTTCACACTACCTGTCTGAACGCACGGTTCCATCCCAGTGAAAAACCAGCAGGACCATTCTATTGTACAAGAAGGGAGACATCCAGGACATCAGCAACTATAGCCAGATCTGCCTGTTGTCCATTGTCTACAAGTTATTCATTCAAGTCATCCTAAATAGGATTTGCAGAATACTAGATGAAGTACAAACATGCAAGCAAGCCAGGTTCTGAAAAGGGTTCAGTATGATTGAACATGTCCACATGGTGTCTAAGTTCACTGAGGTTTCACAAGAGTTCAAGTTTCTGGTCTGTATATCGTTCGTCAATTTAAAGGCCTTTGATTCTGTTGAGACTGAAGCGGTTATCAAAGCCCTAACCAAATTGGGCATTCAAACTCAGTACATCAGTATCCTCCATGACCTGTGTTACGGATTCACCACCAGGATCTCACCATTCTACAAGGAAGTTATCATCGATGTAAAGAGAGGGGTTCAACAGCGTGATACCATTTCACTGAAACTCTTCAGTGCCACTCTTGAGAACGTCATGCGACGACTGGAATGGGAAGGAATGGGAGTGAAGATAGATGGTCAATAACTATACCACCTCTGCTTCGTTGATGACATTGTCCTAAAAACACCAAACATCAGCCAAACAGCACAAATGCTGGCCGACTTTGACCGAGAGTGTGGTAAGGTCAGATTGCAGCTGAATCTCACATAGACAGTGTTCATGAGAAACAGATTAGTTCCTGACCTTCCGTTTGCTCTCAATGGAATGAACATCTCCGAATAAAACAGTCATGTGTACCTAGGTCGAGAACTCAACATGACAACGACCTGGCACCTGAGCTGTGCAGGAGGAAGAGGGCAGTGTGGGATGCCTTCAAGAGCATCAAAGAAGTTGTTAAGAGGATAAAGAACCTCTGCATCTGCCACATCTTTTCGACTCCACCATTCTTCTTTCACTAACATATGCCTCAGAGATCTGGACCCTACAAAAACATGATAAGAACTCTACTCAGGTATCCCAAAGAGGAATCAAAAGAGCTACGCTTGAAATATCACTTTTCACCAAGTGAAAGAAGGAATTTTGAGTTCCAACTTCCATAGACTCAAAAATCAGAGACACTGTCTCATTTGCCAAGGCATCGAAAATCAAATGGACTGGACATGTAATGCGATTTAAATATGACCGCTAGACTAGAGCTATTACCAACTGGATTCCACGGGATGTCAATAGAATGCCTGGCCGCCCACCTATGAGATGGTTAGACTTCTTCATCAAGACCCTGAATGAACGGTTTGAGGTTCTTCGTGTTCCTGGATTGGGCAGACGCCATTAGTCTACACTAGCACATGACAGGGACGAATGGAGATGTTACTGGCACCCATTTGAGCAAATCGATGAGCAATAGGATGACAAATGATACACATGATATCATATGTATAAATAACTGTCCTTTGTGCCAATAAAGTATTATAGATTAATAAACAACAGTTATTCTCAATTTCATAAATGTAATTGCTTCCTTATTAAAATCAAAGTTAAGTATTTGTGAACTTCAGATTGTATTGTCCTAGATATCTAATGGTTCTACATTTATTCTCTTAGAAAATTTATATTTTTTGTATTAAGATTTAAAAACCATGTTTCTTAAAAGAAAACAATGTCATTTTTTCAAATAAAAGTATTAAACTCAGTCTTTTACAATATTTTTATCCATTACTGGGCTTAGTGTTTGTTTTCCTGATTGTTTTGTTTTGGGGTCACACTGGCCTGTGTTCAGTACTTACTCCTGGCTTTGCATTCAGGAATCGTTCCTGGAGGGGGCTGGGGGACCAGATGTGGTGTCAAGGAAGAAACTCAGGTTGGTTATGTGCAAGGCAGACCCTCTCCCTCCTGTACTGCCCTGTGGCACACTCTTCTTTACTTTTTAAGTTAATGATAGAGGAAATCTAGAAAAGTGTGTTATGTGATTTTACTCCCTTTTCAAGGACATTGAGACAGAAATCTTGTTTTCATCTAGAAATGTGAAGTTAAGATTCCAATTTGTACTTTCATTCCTCAGTCCTATGCCTTTTACATTTCTCAGAAATGACAAATAAAGGAGTTCCATTGGGAAAACTTTTAATAGTGATATCATAAAATACCATTGATGATCAAAGAACAAGAAAATTTCCATTTATTTCTTAGATCCTCCCTTTGTTTTATAACATTAACTTTCTTAACTAGTCCATGCTTTTATTTCCTTATCTATAAAATATCAAAAGTATATTTTATTATTACTATCTAGTACATGGACATATTTTAAGAATTAAATCTATTAATACATAATCTAAGTTGTTAAATCGTATGATTCCATGATCTATTTTCATTATTAATTACATTCTCAAGATCATAAATTATAATTCAAATCAATCTAGTATGTCTCTAAAGTACTATATAACAGAACATAAAAAATTAAAGTGCAAGAAAGTATCGATGTCTAGATATAATTCATAGTAGGAAACCATTTGGAGTATGTGTGTGTGTATTTGTATCTAAGGACATTAGGAAAGAAAAATCACATTATTAGAATAAGCAATTGATCTACATGTTTCTATATGACTGACTTGTCTTTTCTCCTTATACTTTGGTTAGGACTGACAGATATTCCCAAAGGAACAGATATTTTTTGGTTGTTATTATTTTGGCCACATCAGGGATTGTTGGGGTTTGCTCCTGGCTTGCAGTCAGAATTCACTATTAGTGGCATTTGGGGGAACATATGGACAGTAGGTACTGAATCTAGGTCTAGCCATGTGTAAGGCACATGTTATGCCTGCTATACTGTCTTTCAGGTCTCTAAAACACATTTCTGAGAACTTAGTACCATACTAGAAATGGCAACAACAGCCAGTATTCAACTATGACAATAATGGAGACATTACTAAGGGAGAAGGAACAATGAAATATCGGCTTCATCTCTCTGTAGTTTTTCAGCCAAGATGGTAAGAATTCTCCACTCTGCTGACCTTTTCCTTCTCTCTAACATTAGTGCCATCAAGTTGCCACTGTAGTACCACTGGCCCAGTAGTTTGAGTATCTTCATCACTATATGTATGAATCAGAGCTTGAAATACTGAAGTACATACCACAGATAGGGTAAAAAGAAGTTGTAGAATTATATTTGGAACACCATAAGTGCCATAAAAGGGAAGTATTATTGGTGTGTTAAAATGCAGGTTTAATGGACCTTGAAGATTGATGTTGTTTAGTTGAAAAAACAGTGATAAAGGGCTCTTTAGTTTTTGTAGCTTTCTTTTGTTACAATTTATAATAGCTGGCTTGTAGGAGCATCAGGAAATTTTCTGAACTCATGTATCATTGTCGTAAATATATACAAGGTGACATGACATTTTGAGTGAAGTTCAAATGATTGAATTTTTATAAAGAATTCCGTCTACAGCCATGCCACCCCGAACATGCCCGATCTCATCTGTTCTCGGAATTTTATTGGCAAAGATTTTCTACATAATATGTTTTTATACAACTTTTTCTCAAATTCATTTAGATAGCATAATAGCTGGTATAAATTTTATAAGATTGTGAGACTGAAATTGAATTTTTGTTCACAATTTAGTGGTCAATTTCCCTAATGACCACCATTGCTAATCTTACTGGATCTGCATGTGTAAAATAAACCATTTGTTTACAAGTAAAAAAAAAAACAACATTCTATTCCTTGTTGGAAAACTCTGATATTTTGTCAATAAGTGATCAGTTTTAGAGTTTACAAAACCAAATATCAAAATATAAAAATTTTCTGGAAAATATGGAGAAAGAAAAAACTCAGCTCATAAATACACAAAATTAAGTGGAAATATAAAAACTCATATTTGGACTATAAAATACATTTATATGGCTTATAACTGAAAATTAGGATGAATATGGTTCTTTAAAAATGCTATAAACAGGGGGCCGGAGCGATAGCACAGCGGGTAGGGTGTTTGTCTTGCACGCGGTCGACCCGGGTTTGATCCCCGGCATCCCATATGGTCCCCCAAGCACCCCCAGGAGTAATTCCTGAGTGCAAAGCCAGGAGTAACCCCTGAGCATCGCTGGGTGTGACCCAAAAAGCAAAAAAAAAATGCTACAAACAGAAACTAAACAAAATACTAATGTGAAATGAAAGTCAAAACAATATTAAAATATACTTTGACCACAGATTTTAAGCTTATTTTGCTACCTTATTTAATGTGTCCTTATACATTTGTTGTTGTACAGTAAAGTAGGTTCAACAAACCACCCTTGTAGATAATTCCAACTAGAGGTTAGGAGTGGTAATGTGAATATCTGCTGGGAAACAAAAAAACTAAAAATGTAGATGTGATAATCATACATCAGAGATGATGGTGTAGCCCTAAAAATTATTGGAATCAAAGAGTAGAACATTAAGTAGAATAGCGACTATCCCCCTTAAGAATATCCAGAAGTCACTCAATAGGTACTTTAAAAACTCAGATTGTAGGTAGAATACTTAGATCAGAATCTTGGGGAGTTATTCAAGAATGTTTACATTAAAACATTTGGGCTAGTGAGATAGTACCGTGGGTAAAGAGATTTACTTGCACAAGGCTTTTCTTTCTTGGCAAGGGTTCAATTCTTGCCAAGCTGATTCCTGAGTATAGAGCCAGGAGTGAGTCTGAGCACCACTGGGTGTGGCCCCATATAAAACAAAACAAAATTACTTACATGATTCTATTAATTGCAAAGCACTGAAAAATTTATGACTTAAAAGTTTGCTATTTTCCCTTTCAATATATAAAAGGTCCAAAAATATATTTGTGCTGTATAGCTTAAGCGTTACTAGAATCATGTAAAAGTTGAATTGAAGTACTTTTATACCTAAAGTATTAATCTTTTTTCTCATGAGAAAGACTTGTTTATGTATTTCCCTTATTCCATTTTACCAACTGTACATTATCTATGGTCTCAACAACTATCAATGAAAATATACCATAGTTTCTCACATAATTCATAAATAAATAGCTTAATGTTGAATCTTGCTTATTAACAACCACCTCTTCCCAAAGGAACTAATTACCTAACGATACAAAATTGTGTTACTAAGAATCAGAAATATTTTTAGTAAATTGAGACTGTTTTGGTTACTTCAAATAGTAATACTCTAAAAGCTTATTACAGTTTTTTTTTTCTTCTGAATCTGGGGGAACATCTGAATAAAGAATTCTGTTTTCTAAATCTATCTTAAATGCTATTATTAACCTTGTAAGAATTTCATAAGGTCAATTTATTCCACATATCTTCAAATCTGAATGTACTTACTACCTCTAGATTTTAGTTTGTTTTGCTCAGATCAAAGACCCAATTGCTCTTTTACTTTCAGATACCATTATTGAAGTTCCCGCTAGAGTATCCAAATATGCAGGTTCCATTCACAGAGCCAATGAACTTTGGCATCATCATAGAGTCTAAAGTTTTTTTGCTACACATTATGAATAACTGCCTTATATCACAGAGCAAGATACAGCACTTATACCATAAATTATCATCACACTGTCATCACTGTCATTCCGTTTCTCATCAATTTGTTCGAGCGGGCACTAGTAACGTCTCTCATTGAGACTTATTGTTACTGTTTTTGGCATATCCAATAGGTAGGGGTAGCTTGCCAGGCTCTGCCTCGCGGGCTTGATACTCTCGGCAGCTTGCCGGGATCTCTGAGAGGACCATAAATTATAGCTTTCATTTATTTCAAAGTTAATAAAAATCTACTTTTTTTACAATATCATTTAATCCTGCTTAATGTACATCCCTGCTATAAAATTGACTCACACTCAGCTCTACTTTCAGTAAAAAGAGTGTTGGAATAGTATGTATAGCAGAGAGACACAGAGACAAAGGGGAGAAACTATATATATGTATATATATATACATACATGTCAAACTGAGAGTTGAATTCAGGTCAACTGCTTGCAAGTTATGTGTCCTACCTTCTGTGCTAGCTCTCCAGCTTGATATTAACAGATGAGAGCTATAACAAGAAAGGTATAACAGAGATGGTGCATTTTCAAGACAAGGCTAAGACTATAGGACATACCTTAGAAGACAATTATACCTCTTAACAAGTGACATCATTTATCTTGATGAGCGATAGCACAGTGGGTAGGGCGTTTGCCTTGCACATGACCGACCCAGGTTCAATTCCTCTGTCCCTCTGAGAGAGCCCAGAAAGCTACCGAGAGTATCTAGCCCACAAGGCAGAGCCTGGCACACACCCCGTGGCATATTTGATATGCCAAAAACAGTAACAAAGTCTCACAATGGAGATGTTACTGGTGCCCACTTGAGCAAATTAATGAGCAATGGGATAACAGTGACAGTGATTGAAAATATTTGTGGAATTACTCTGCATGCATCAGAATTTTCTTCCTTTAAATTTTTCTATTTAAGCTGTAAAAGAGGAGAAAGCCAATATAAAGTATATAATGTCATAAAATTGTATGTTGGAAATTGTGTCCATGCACTGTCAAAAATTGAAAGAGAAGTTGAAAATTATTTTAAAATATATTCTTCTAAAATCACTTGTTCAGTTATTATTTTGTAATGTAACTATTGTAAGTACTAAATGATGTCAGGAATGACAGAGTTATTATATTTATGGCATTTGCATAAATAATTTCCATAGGGCTTGATGATTATTAGGACAGGGATAAGTGAACGAAATGAGAAAGTAAATTACTTCGACTCAGTAGGAATTGGTAGGAAGGTGGTATAATTAAGGTGTCCATCTTCACTAGTCTGAGAAACAAAGAATTGTGTGGAGTTCTTATTTCATATTGTAAGAACTTGTATGTCTACTCTCTGAGTTCCATCTACTCTAATAACTTCGTGTATTCTGGCGTCCATTCATGTCAGTGGATTACAAAATTATTTTCATTATTATTTTTTTCATGTCTATGTCCTAATTTTATATTTTAATTTTTTGGGAGGGGTTACACCTGACAATGCACAGGGGTTACTCCTGGTTTTGTACTCAGGAATTGCCCTTGGTGGTGCTCAGGGGACCATATGGGATGCTTGGAATTGAACCTGGTCGTCGTCGGGCAAGGCAAATGCCCTACCTGCTGTGCTATAGCTCCAGACCCTCATTTTATATTTTAGAAGTGGATTATGACCTAAAGGCAGTAAAACAGACTTATCAAATCTTTTGTAATGCCTCTCCCACATCTCTTTATAACTTCGGGAGCCAGGGGGCTGGAGTGATAGAACAGTGGGGAAGGTGCTTGCATGGCATGTGGCCAGCCCAGGTTCAACCCCCAGTTCCACATATGTTCCCCTGAGCCCACTGGGAATGATCCCTCAGTGCAGAGTGAGAAATGAGCCTGAGCACCACCGGGTGTGGCCCTCAAACAAAAACAAGCAAAATATATATAATTAAGTGTGATGTCTTCTTTGTTCCCCTATTTTAGTAATCAGCCATAAACTGCTGTTACTTGCATGAAAACTTTAGAAAATGCTTTTCAGTTGACACATGAATATTAAAGTAGATTCAGCAAATTTTATTTCCCAACTGAGGTCATAGAATATTTTCCTCTCCTGTAGAACCTTATCACATTGTCACTAAGAAGTTGTCCTTCCAAGAATAGTAGAAATAAGTACTAGGAGGTTGATTCCATGGCTTGGAGGCTGATCTCTCATTCTGGGCAACTCAGAGAAGGGAGCACCAAGTAAAATGTGGTCGGAGGTCATGCGGGGGAGGAGTGACGCGTGCCGAATGTAGACTAGAGACTGAACACAATGGCCGCTCAACACCTTTATTACAAACCACAACACCTAATCAGAGAGATAGAACTAAAGGGAATACCCTGCCATAGTGGCAATTTGGGGTGGGGGGAGACGGGACTGGGGAGGATGGGAGGGACCCTGGGTTTACTGGTGGTGGGGAATGGGCACTGGTGAAGGGATGGGTTATCAAACTCTGTATGGGGGAAACATGAGCACAAAAATGTATAAATCTGTAACTGTAAAAAAAAAAGAAGTTGTCCTTAATTGTCCAACCCTTGAATTGGAGCAAGCTTGTAGTTAGTTTTTATCAATTGGATTTGACAGAAGTAATACAACATATTTTTAAGACTAGGTCATAAAAGTACAATATAATTTGACCAGTTAGCTATGAAGCTTACCTTTGGAGCACTGAATCACATGACATGAGGATCACCTTCAGAGTGCCACCTCTTGCTGCAACTGAGGGCCCAAACAACAGCCAGGTTAGATCATCAGACACTTAGAAATTAAAATACTCCTGTATTCTTAGCTTGTCAGCTTTTACATCTTTCTGGTTGAGCCTTCAGTTATAGAACAAATATAAGTAGTGGAATATACTATACACCATAGAGGTGCAAAATCCATGGGCTTTTAAAAACTATGTTATTATTTGGAGGTCGTTTGCTTTATTGTAATAGTAACTGACATAGTTTGTGTAACTTCCAAATTTTGTATTTCTAAAGTAGAGTATGTACATCATAAACTTAAATGGGAATTTCTATCTTATGACAACTGGGATTTCATTTATAAAATGCGGTGACACAATGAATATCAACTGATGAGGTTAAGTGATTTTAAAATATAAATAACATGATCTTTTGTGTAACAATTAAGGTGAGCTTAGAACTATTGAAGAAAGCAATACCATTGACATTAAAATACATCTATTTGAATTTAGCTGTTTGAAGCAATTTGAATAGCACTCTACTTTCTGGACATTTTTCATAAAAATTTAGTTAATTTTCATACTTTTACTATTTGTTCTGCATCAGAAAAAAATTGTAATGTGATTTGAAGACAACCGCTGGACTAGAGCTGTTACCAACTGGATTCCCCGGGACATCAAAAGAGTGCCTGGTCACCCACCCACGAGATGGTCAGACTCTTCGTCAAGACCCTGAACAACACCCAAAAGGAGAGAGAGAGCAAAAGGGAATGCTCTGCCACAGAGGCAGAGTGGGGTGGGGGGAAGGGGCTGGGGGTGTGGGAGGGATACTGGGATTATTGGTGGTGGAGAATGGGCACTGGTGGAGGGATGGGTACTCGAGCAGTATATGACTGAAATACAAGCATGAAAATATGTAAATCTGTAACTGTACCCTCACTGTGATTCACTAATAATAAATAAATAAATTAATTAATTAATTAAAATCATTTATAAAAAAAGACCGTGAACGAACAGTTTGAGGCTCTTCGTGTTCCTGGAATGAGCAGACACCATTGGGCTACACTAGTATTCGTCAAGGACAAATGGAGACGTTATTGGCACCTGCTTGAGCAAATCAATGAGCAACAGGATGACAAGTGATACAAGTGATCAGAAAAAATTGATCATATGCTATGAAATAAGTGATTTACTTTTATTATGCTATTGAAAGACAAAACCAAGTTCTAGGTTCTGAGAAAATCAGTGAATGATTCATTATAAAATACATTTGGTTAACTTGTCATTTAAAGACTTTATTTACGTATTTTTAATTTTTTTGCCACACCCAGATGTGCTGAGGGCGTGCTTACTCCTGATTCTACACTCAGGGATCACTGTCGTGGACTCAGGGGACTATATGGGGTGCTGGGGATGAAATTTGGGTTAGCTGCCTGCAAGAAAAGAACCTACCTTCTCTACTATTGTTTTAGCCAACCATTCCTAGATAATTATGTGTGAGTATGTGTGTTGTTTTAAGACTTAAGAGGGTAAAAGATGGCTACATTATTTGAACAATCTAAATTATATCAGTTTCCCAGAGGAATTCTTTTGATTTCATCAAATTTTCAGTGAATCACCCTTTTGTGATACTGTGAGGTTTGTAGGTTCTGGCTACTCAATATTTTGAATAAAAACTAGTCTTGTATTGTGTCCCCTTATCATTTATAAGCTAAAGATAAGATCAGTTAGAATTATACTCATAACAATAGAGAAAACTGATAGCTAAGGCTGGATATCATCACCTATTTTTCCTTCTACTGCCTAGCCTCCCTTCCTCTTCCTCCTCCTTTTTTTTCCCTCACCAAGAAATTGCTTGAATTTCCTGATGTTCATCCCTGCTGAGAAAATTTATGAAATGGTTTAAATGCTATGCAGGGTTTACAAAGCATATATATATGTATACACACATATATATGTATATATATATGATGGAAATTTAGCTCACTGGAAGCATCAAAAGTGACTGTTAGTCTGGTATAAATACAGTGTCAATTTGCCAACATAAATAAAAAATGAATATTGTTCTATTTTCTTTTCTTGTTGGTTTTTGCTTTATACCTGCCGGTGCTCAAGGCTTACTCCCAACTGTGCATCCTGGCAGTTTTCGGAACCTTGTGTGCTTCCTTCGATCCAATGTGGTTAGTGTATTGTGGGCAAGGCAAGTGCCATAACCTCTGTTATATGACCCTGGCCCCAAAAGAGTGTTTTCCTACAGAACCATGTTTTCAAGTAACTGCTAAATAAATATTCGCCTTTATACTGCCGTGATGAATTGCTGATAGTCAATGTTGCCTTGTCAATTCCTTTGATTACACTGTATCTCTAAAATGAAAAATAATATTCCAATGGAATGTAAAAAATTGTTATAATTCAAGTAAAACTACACTTTAAAATTATATCATTAAAGGCAGAACCAGAGTGCGGTGGGTAAGGCACTTGCCATACAGTGAGGCAAATCCTGGTCCCCTGAGTGCCCCCAGGTATCACTTCTGAGCACAGAGAAATAAGTAATTCCTAAACACTCGCAGATGTGGCCGAGAAACCCACAAATAAATTTAAAAGATAATGTTGTATTATAAAATATATCAAAAATCCAAGTGTTTTCATAGTTATTATTAAGGCAAGAAACATTTGGAGAATTAAAGAATAGGCTAAACATTCCAATCAGTAAAAAAGGGGGGGGTGGGGAGCATGTAACATTTTTCTGAATTCAAAACTATTTTAATACTATAGAACAGGAAATTTGATGGGTGTGAAGAACTGTAAAACAAGGAGGATCCAAAAGTTATTTCTCCTGCCTTCTAATCCTTTTTGTACTGTCCTGTCAGATTGCTTCAGCTTGCTTTGTACACAGCAGCCAGAAATATCTTCCTAAAGTACAAAATAGATAATGCTCACTCAATAGGGACCCTCTTCTGTGTCTTTGTAACTCATTCAGAGTAAAATTTGAATGCTGGATAGACCTCCTCCTCCCTTTGTAATCTGCCCTCTGATGTTTTTTCTGGACTTATCTCAGGACTTTTCTTCCTTCTTATACTCCTTTTTAGCTTCGAGGTTCTCGTTTTCCTAATCACTGTAACATACACTTGCCTCAGTCTGCATTATATCGCTCTCAGGTGTCCCTGGACAAGTTTTTCTCACTTGAAGCCTCTGTGCAGTATATTTAGAAGAAGGTTATGTGGACCAGAAGAAACCATATTCTCATGCATCAAATGTTCTCTACATTCAATTTTGATTCAATTCAATTCAATTTGATTCAATTCAAATTTTGTGAAAGACCAATAGCACAGTGGGTAGGGCATTTGTTTCACACGAGGCCAACTCGGGTTCGATTTCTCTGCCCCTCTCAGAGAGCCCAGCAAGCTACTGAGAGTTTCCCGCCCACATGGCAGAGCATGGCAAGCTACCTGTGATGTATTCAATATGCTAAAAAACAGTAACAAGTCTCACAATGGAGACGTTACTGGTGCCTGCTCAAGCAAATTGATGAGCAACGGGATGACAGTGACAGTGAGAGTGACTGTAGTTATTTTAAAATAAATATCAAGTCAAAAGAAATTGTAAAATTTAGAAGAGGATGAGCTTTTTATGGGATTCATTATCCTGCTGCTTGAACTATGGATAGCTGGAGTATAGTGGGATGGGTATAGGCAGATGAAGTTTATGGTATTATGAAAAATGATATTAGAGATGAAAATACCTGCTACTAATGAAGGTTGCTTTACAAAGATGTAAAACCTCAACATCTGTATGAATTGAATCAGTTGTAGGGGGAATAGTTGTGGGAGCTAGAGAGCGAGAGTTATAATCAAGCTTCAGATACCTTATAAATATAATGGAAATGATGAGATGGCAAATATTTTTGTTAAAGTTATCATTCATTGAATGTGTGCTTGATGGACTGTCCTGTGGCATATAAAGCATTGGTAAGCGGTTGTGTGACAAATCCATATCAATTTGAGTGGTTGCAAATAAAAATTTATTGAGTTCCTTCTTTAAATTTAGGGCTCATTATTTAGGCATTATAGGCATTATTTATGTGTCAAAGATGAGCAGTTATTATTCATTAAGCACTCTCAGAAAAGATAAAATCCTTGAAGAAAAATGAAACCAATACATAGAGAATTATTGCTGGTTTACATTGCTGCTTTACAAGATAAAACAATTTAGGCATTCAAGAGGTGATAGAAAAATGTCCATACAGATGAGAGTGATTAAAATTAGTGTATAGAGACTACATTCCATATCCTAGATTTTTGTTGTTGTTTGAGTCACATTCTGATGTGCTTAAGGATTACATAGGCTCTGGTTAGGGATCACTCCCGACAGTGCTCAGGGGTCCTTATGCAGTGCTAGGGATTGAACTGGGTTGACCACATGCAAAGCACATGTCTCACCCCATATATAACCTCTGATCCCTTGCTCTCAATTTAAAACCTGAATTATATCTCAAGTAATCCTACAATGTATTATGATCCCCATTAATAAGAAAAATAAAAAAATTAAAGAAGTCAAAAATCTTTACCAATTTTACATAACCAATGACTGAGAGAGGCAGGATTTAAGGCAGTCTCTCCAGATTTCAGAAATTCTGAATATTTATTCTGGAAATTAATTTTGAGAATATATTTATAGAAAATATATTAATTTTAATTAAATTGAAATACACATACATGCTTGATATATTTACCAATGGTTGTAATACTCCCAACAGTTTAATTAGAGGAAATTTTAGTTAGTTATCAGACTGATTTTGGTAGAGAATCATGGTGATGACGGGAAAGTTGAAGACAGAAAGAGAATTGTTTGAGCAAAGTAATTTCCAGTTCCAATCACCATGAATTTGTTAATTTGGGCAAAATAATTCTTATTTGCATGTGCTAATTTTAAGTAAATCCCTCTTTTGGGATTGATCCTAAAAGGAAGTCTCACTCAATGCCAGAGATGAGGACTGATACGGTTTGACATGTTACTAACATACTCAAATTCCACAGGCTTGTCATGAATTTGAAAGACATAAAAAGTAGTTTTCAAATATTCAGACCTGAGCTAGGGGAGAAGCTGAGTTTCACACTTTGAAAATAAATAAATCGTGTCAAGTGTTTGCTTCTCAAATCCTCCTTAAAATTGGCATGTCAGTTTTGCAGGAAAGGGAGGGTCCCTCCCATTGCATTTCCAGTAATAGTAAGAAAAGAGCATTTCCCATACATGCACTTAAATGCAGACAAAGGGTAGAAGAGGCTGCTCTACAGATGGGTGTCAAAACTAAAAGGTAGCAAATCAGTGCCAGGAAAAATAATCATTTTTTTTCTGAAGGAGTCCATTTTATACGTTATTTTTTTTTACCAAAAATGCTTTAAATTCTGAAATGATAGCAGGTGTTTCACACAATTAAAAGGAATAGACAGGAGTTCCTAAGCATACATCCAAATTTGCCCTTATATAAAATGTATTATGGCATTTTACTGTGGAAATGTGCCACAGAGGTATGTAGATTAAAGCTCACAATCCCCATTCACTGTTTTTCCAGCTATTCTCTTTAAAATGCATACCCAAGGTTTTGAGTTCATCCTTTAGTTTTCTTTCTATATTTCACACATCAGTGTAAATACGCGCATATACAAAACACCAGTTTTCTGTTGCATTAGCTCTCTGTCCATGTTATACTTTTCAAAAAAAGAACGGACTTTAAACATAAGCATGCAGAATAATTTAAGAAATTGCATATTCATAAGTATCTTTTTTGGGGGGTTGTTGATAGTGCTTTTCTTTTAGTAACACTGTTTTTTTTGGGGGGAGGGGGTCAGATCCAGCAATGCACAGGGATTACTTCTGGCTCCACACTCAGGAATTACTCCTGGCAGTGCTCAGGGGACCATATGGGATACTGGGAATCAGACCTTGGTTGGCTGCGTGCAAGGAAAAGCCCTACCCGCTGTGCTATTGCTCCAGCCCCAGCTTTTAAACACAATGCCGTAGAAACTTAAATTCTACCTATGGTTTGGTACAATTGGTTCCAGACTTACTCCCTTGCCATCAGTACACAGGACAGCACACAAAGGATATTTTTCTTTAAGAATTGGATGCGGTCAATACAAAGAATGATCCTTAGAAGATGAATCCGAGAGATATCTTAGTATTTGACAGCACTTCCTTAAATGGTAGATACTACTTACACCCCATCAAAATAAATAGCTCATATTGAAATGAGGCGTTCTAAGATGGGGATGCAACTTTGGAATTCGTATGGAAAGAATGTTTATGGGAGGAATTTGTTCAGAGGAGCAGAGGTTGGACATTGACTGGGTGCCTTGATGATTATCGACCTAGTGCTTGGTCAGCAGACACAAAAGTGGCTGCTGTGGGTGTGATGACTGATCAGCAATGATCACTGTCACTGTATCATTGTCATCACGTTGTCTACAGTCTACTCAAGCAGGCACCAGTACCGTCTCTATTCCTTCCAGCCCTGAGATTTTAGCAGCCTCTCCTTACTCATCTTTCCCAATGATTGGAGGCTCTTTCAGGATCAGGGGAATGAGACCTATTGCTACTGTTTTTGGCATATCGAATACATCATGGGTAAATGAACATTTGTTATGTCCCATAATTGAATAGAAAACAAAGAAATAGAAACCTTCAAAAAAGAACTATTTTGTAGTAAATTAAAGGTAAGTCAGTAGAAAACTGGAGAGATGCTACAGCAAATAGGGGCTTGCCTTGCTCATAGTCATCCCAGGTCCAGTCCTCAGAACCATATGTGGTCCCCTGAGCATCACCAGGAATCAGCCCTGACTGCAGCTGGAAGCCCTGGGCACCACAGGGTGTCGCCAAAATATATAATAGAAATGAGATGATCTGTGGACCAGAGAGCAGAATTTGGGGAGAAATAAGGGAACAGAGATGTTTGCAGCAGTGTTAGGTTCTATAGCTCAGCCACTTAAAAAAATTATTTTAGCTACTATGGTTGTGATATTGTTAATGGTAGGATTTGTTTCATAAATCAACCCAGCACCACATCCTCCACCAAAGTGTATACTTCCCTTCCCCACTGTCCCCCAGTGTCACATGCCTTCCCCACCCCCATCCTCACTGCCCATCCTACACCTTCCCCTCCTGGTAAGGTTCCTACTGAAGACCAGCTCTCAGTTTCTATTTTGCTTTTGGACATTTGTTATGTCCCATTGTGTTGTTTTTTTAATATCTCACATACAAAAGTGATCATTCTATGTCTGTCTCTCTCCCTCTGACTAACTTCACTTACCATGATGCTTTCTATATCCACTCACATTGCAGCAAATTCTATGACTTCATTTTTTCTTTTGGCCATATTATATTTCATGGGGCATTATGGGGGACCGAGAACCTGAGAAAAGGAGAACTTGGCCCATTCCCCAGACAGGGAGTGCCCACCAGGATATTGTAAAGGAATGTATGTCACAAGAAGCAGTTAAACTGTTTCAGATCATCTGAAACAGACATGCTGTACCAGGAACAAGACCCACAAAGACTACAAATGAATCATGATTCAGCCTGCTGATCCCCCTTACACAAATACCCCGCGTGACCCACCCCTGACCCCTTGCATGCAAAGCCTCATCTCACAGCCTATATATTCTGTATACTCGCCCTCAATAAACGAGACCTTGACAACAGCTCCTTGCTTGGTCTCCTTCTCTCTCGCCCATGACTTTTCCAGGTAGTGCCTCCTCCAATTCCTGAATTACTGGTCCTGCGGGATGGCACAGGGCATATGTACTATAATTTCTTTATGCAGTCATCTCTTCTTGGACATTTGTTTTTTTTTTCTAGATTTCGACTATTCTGACTAGTGATAAACATAGTAATGCAGATATCTTTCCTGCTTTGTGTGTTTGGACCCGTGGGGTATATTCCAAGGAGTGGTGCTTCTGTGTCATATGGAAGCCCAATTCCTAGTTTTTTGAGGAGTGTTCATATTGTTTTTTCAAAAAGGCAGAACCAGACGAAATTCTCACCAGCAGTGAATGAGTGTTCCTTTTGTCCCAAATATATGCTAGCACTGGTTGTTTCTGTTCTTTGAAACCTGTGTTGTGAGATGATATGACCTTTTTTTGATTTGTATTTTTCTATTGATAAGTAGTATAAAACATTTTTAAATATATCTTTTGGCCATCTGTATGTCTTAACATTTTTTAAGTCCATAGACATAAAAAATTTCTGGTTCAACATAGTTAAATTATATTTCCATAGAGAGCTTCCCTCTCTATTGAAAAAAAACCTTCCTACAGTTTTAAAATTGTTGAGTGTGGTTTGATTCCAGTCACCTCAGATGGCTCCCCTGAGCAGCATTACAAATGATCTCTGAGCAGAGTCAAGAGTAAGCTCTGAGCTCTGCTGGGTGTGGCCCCAAATCCAAAAATAGGAAAAGAAATGTGAAAGGATGTTGGTATGATTCTAGAAACGTATGGAATGAATAAATATCATGGTATTCCATTGGTGATTAATATTACATGAAGTTTAAAAGTGAAGACGTTTTGGCAGAGGGTGATTGGGGTTGGGTAACGTGCAGTGGCCGACTCCTGGTTCTGTCCTCTGGGATCACTCCTGGTGGTGCTTGAGGAACAACATGTGGTGCCAGAGATTGAACCAGTGTCAGCCACACCACATGCACTTCCACTACCTTCATTTGTACTATTTCTCTGACCCTTAAACACCCCATTGAATGATTACTTTTAGTTTATGAGATTAGATATTCTCATCCATGTCTAAGGACAAGTAAGTTATATGAGGGCACATAAAAATATAGATATGCACATATGTATGCACACACATATATATACACATATATATATAATCTAGAAATTTTCACTTAATGTCTAAAACCTTAACAGTATCATTTATGTCACAATTCTTTATTTAGGACAAATTCTTCCGACTGGCTAGATTTAAAAGTTTTGCTATGTTTTCTTCATGGATCTCATTGCTGATGCATCTGCTTATGTTTGATGTCAGAACTGGAATGCTTCCCCAACTATATAAATCATACAGAATTCAAGATTTCAGCCTGAAAAAGTATGACTCTGTTTTTCATTAGCATAGATACAAATACTTTTAATAATTTTTAAAGTGTGAATCAGCTAGATTAATATTAAAATATTTAAAGTAGTATACTTGATGTAGAAATATGTTTAAAAACTGGTAATTATTTCTAGCTATTTGTGTTATGGCAGAAAATATAACTATGAGTTAACTAGAAAAGACAGAGAAGTGATAATTTACCATAAGGCTAAGGCTCCAACATAAAGTCTGAGTAGACTGATTGACTTTCAAATAAGAACTAAAAAGTGTTGTTTTTTTTTTTAAATTATTTGACTCTTTCTGTTTCTCACATAAGGATTGGTTCCATAATCACTGTAGTTTATCAAAGTCCTTTTTACTTTTTCATATTTAAGTACATTGATGCCTCTGCAAAATGGAATCATGGAATAGATCCAACATTGGCAGTCCTGGATGGATTAGTGTTTGTGATGCATAAACCCTGGATTATTGTGCATTACATAGGATGGCATTCTTCTGAGAAGATTGGACTGGGTATTCTTAGGCAGTAAAAGGTTTAAAATCTATGAACAGTAATGCGAAAATAGAAAATGATACCAACTAGAGAATTGTAACATAAAGGCATGTCAAAGTACAAACCTAAACTGAAAATCTTGAACAAAACTGAAGACAACTTGAATCTTTTTTGACTTAGTACACATGGTAAGGGTTTCCCCATTTGTGAAAATATTTCAATTTTTAGATGAAATTTTCACATTTCATTTTATCTCATTCCCCGTCTCTTTCAGCATCAACTTCTTTGTTTCATCCTAACCCTGGTCTCCCCTGTGCACTGCCAGGATTAATACCTGGATACAGAGCCAGGAGTAACCCCTGAGCATCATGGGTGTGACACAAAAGCCAAAAAAAAAAAAAAAGGAAGTCCTAACTTTTCTCACAGTGATAGAAAGCTGGGTTATTTTTATAAATTAATTACTGGAAATTTAAAATCTGCTCAGTTGGGGCTGGAGAGATAGTTCAGCAGGTAAGATGCTTGCCACCCATTGCTGCCAACCCATATTCAATCCCTTGTACCATATGATACTCCGAACACTACCCAGAGTAATTGCTGAGTGTCAAGCCAGGAAGAACCACTGAGTATTACCAGGTGTGGCCCAAAAGCCAAAAAACAAAACGTTAAAATCTGTTCACTTGTAATTAATTTAAAGACAGATTGATGCTTGGAAATGTGCACTGGTGAAGGGATGGGTGTTGAAACATTGTATGATTGAAACTTATTTATAAACAACTTTGTATAGGTCATAGTGATTCAACAGCAAAGTTCTAAAATAAAAATGAAGACGGAGAGAAAGAGAGATGTGAGAGATTCAACTGAAAGAATTAATATAGTTTTCTGGAAGAAGTAGATTGTTAGTATATGTACAGTACCTATGGATAAATAAGTAACACTGTTATGATTATACATTACAAATACATATATATATATACATGTATATATATAAAGCTTGATATAGAACATCACTTATCAAGACCCGATAATACTCCAAAAAACTAGCTGGCTTTATATAGTTATGTAAATATACATAAAAATTCACATGTAATAATATATAAACATATAATTGCTAAATATACACATAGTATCACTGTCGTCCCATTGCTCATCGATTTGCTCTAGCGGGCACCAGTAATGTCTCCATTGTAAGACTCGTTACTGTTTTTGACATATTGAATATGCCACGGGTAGCTTGCCAGGCTCTGCTGTGCAGGTGAGATACTCTCAGTAGCTTGCCGGGCTCTCAGAGAGGAGTGGAGGAATCGACCTGGGTTTGCCGCATGCAAGGCAAACGCCCTACATGTTGTGCTATCACTCCAGCCTGTATAAAATATATTATTAATGATACAATTAATCATATGTTTAATTTTGTTTTCTTGATTTCATATTTATTAATTTATGTGTTACTATGGCAAGTATTAACCAAATGTCATAGACATTATGTCATTCATTCCCTGCAAGCATGCCTGTAAAGTAAATATATTACTAAATTAAGTCAGGTTTACATGTTTTAAACTATTGAAAAAACTAGAATTATATCTCTCTAGTTCTGGGTAAGAAGTTCACTTCAAGAAGTGGGTTTTGTTTTCTCCTGCATGGTTTCATAGGGTCTTAATTCATTACATTCTTTCCGTTCCTTAAATGCTTATCCTGGTTTACATAGAAAGATTGGTGCTTTCAAAGGTCAGTTTTAGTTAACACCTTTGAGATGTAAACTGAGAGAGAATAACACTCATGCCTTGAAGATTTAAGTCTAGAAATTGCACACATCAATTTCATTCACATTCCAATAAGGCGAGGACTATCAAATGCTAACATTTGAAGGAAGTGTCTCTGTAATCAAGTGGAACAAGACTCCCAAATTCATCTTCAGCAGCAAATCAAACATGAACATCACTGGTCTATCCTTTTGCAATTTCTGCGTGTGACTCTAGTATCACCCACACACCACTAGGTATAATCTCCATGTAGATGAGAGAATAAATACACTGGGTCTAGGCCAGATGTTTGTAGCTGTTACTCTTATAGTAGATGACACCAAGTGGTAATTGTTTCTCAGGATAATTTTTCTTTATTATTATGGTGCTGGAATTCTAACTTTTGGGCAACACAGAGTCATCAAGAATGGGTATTATAGTTTCTTGCCTATTTTGTAGCTTGTTATAAAAAATATTTAATGTTGACTAGTTGGATCTAACTCCATTGCCTTGTGTCCACATTACTTTTTTTGTTGTCCCTTTTATCCATTTGTTCTTTTTTATTTATTAATTTAATTTGATTTTTAAAAACTTTTTAATTGAATCACTGTTAGAGAGACCATTCAAAACTGTTTATGATTGGATTTTATGATTGGAATCAGACAGTATTCCAACACCCATGCCTCCATAAGTGTATATTTCCCAGCACAAGTGTCCCCAAGTTATCTCCCATCATTCCCATCACCCAACCCCTGCCTGCCTCTATGGAAGGTGCTTTTCTTTTTTTTTGGGGGGGGGGGGTCACACCCAGCGATGCACAAGAGTTACTCCTGGCTCATGCACTCAGGAACTACTCCCAGCGGTGCTTGGGGGACCATATGGGATGCTGGGAATCGAACCTGGGTAGGCCGTGTGCAAGGCAAACGTCCTACCAGCTGTGCTATTGCTATCACTCCAGCCCCTATGGCAGGTACTTTTCTTCTCTCTCTCTCTCTCTCTCTCTCTCTCTCTTTCTCTCTCTCTCTCTCTCTCTCTCTCTCTCTCTCTCTCTCTCTCTCCTTCTGGACATTGTGATTTGCAATATTGCTACTGAAAAGTAATCAAGAATATCCCTTACCTACTTTTAACCCTCAGATCTTGTCCAGCGTGATCATTCCCAGCTATTATGGCCATACTAGTCTTTTCTATATCTTACCTATCTCCTATATCTTCTTCTTCTCTATCTCTATCTTACCCTCACCCCCACACACACTCGTGGTTAGTAGCAACCATTGAACAGTCCTTACCCCTGTTTACCCTGGCCATGGATATTATTCTTCTACTATCTATTTTTTTGTATACCACAAATGAATGCAACATTCTATATCTGCCCCTTTCCTTCTGACTCATTTCACTCAGCACAATCCTCTGCATGCTCATCCATTTATAGGCAAATTATATGACTTCATTTTTCCATTTGTTATTTTAACAAAAGGTAATTATTCTAAGTTATGAAATAAAGAAATGAATGATGAAATGCTAATAAAAAACTTGATCCTTGATACCATTAACTACCATATCAATTCTGGTTGACATGCTCAGAAATTTATATGAATGAGCATGAACTTAGTCTTGCTCTAGCCTTCGTTACTTACTGGATTTCTACAACTAGCATTTAAAATTGCTATGTTTAATATTATTATCTTGATTGTAGTGACAAATTTATTCCCAGAGTGGTAAATGATTTGAATTTAAGATAAAACCTAAGGCAACCTTCCTTCAAATCAGTGCTTTTCCACCTTATTAAACCCAGAGAGGAATGAAAACAGAACATAGTCTTTGAGTAAAAATGGAAATTTACAAAAGTCTCTTGAGGAAATATTTTAACAAGCTGTTTAGTTGAATCAGTGTATACTGAACCAATTTTTTATATCTGTGTGTCAAAACAGAGCTAGTTTTCCTGTCCTTCGCATATCTTATCTAGGTAATTCTTTGTAAAAACTCCAAGAATTCTGAGCCTCAAAGGAAGAGATAAAGAAGAAAGTTAGATGTGTTGAGCTAAATGAAAACCAGATAAAAGCAAACAGGGAAATGCCAGTGTTCAGAAAGTAAACATTATATTTATTCTAGCATGTGTCTCCAATGCCTTAGAATTGAAGGATACAAATTGGATTGCCTCTCCCTTTATTTTTTTGTTGTTGTTGACAACAGATGTTGTAAACATTAAATCTGTCAGAAAATTTGTGGGGATATAGGTTAGCTGATCCTTCCCAAAGATTGACACCCTTGAGTTTCAGAGAAATGTGTGGTAGAGAGATGATCTAGTCTTTTGACCTAGAGGCTGTCATTTTGATAGTGTTGTGGAGTTACACTGGATGCAAGTCGCTGCTTTAATCTGATTTTTTACTCTGAAGAATTAGGACTTTGAAATAAGTGGGAAAAATAAAAAAGTGAACTGCAATAAAAGTCCTTCCTCTTAATAGCAACCCTGATATTTCTAATGCATTCTAAAATGCATGTTGGATATGTTGTCACTGATCAAAGTGTTTTGCTGTATTTTACAGTATTCTCTTTCATAAACTGAAAAAATATAATGTAGAAAGGACTCATTTTTCCTCATTGAAAAGAACAGAGAAGTATTGAACATAGGAATTCTAGACTCACAAGTATTACTAAACTAAAAGAATGACCTTGGGAAAGGAAATCTGGAATTTTCTGAATTCATTTTTCACATCTATAAAATAAGAGCTAAACAACCTGTATAAGGACTTTCAACTATAAAACTAAAAGGGGATGTCTGGGATTCTTACAATCTGAAGTCTAACATAAACCTTTTATTTTGCTAATTTATAGTGCAAATAACTCCCAGTAGAAAAAAATTTTATCAGTATTTTACCATATAGAGTTATTTTTATGACTGGACACTGTTTGACACCTAGTTTTGACATCATTTCTTTTACAACAAATTGTAACAATAAACAAGTGGAATTTAAGAATATATGCTAAAATTTTTTTGTAATTTTTGAGAAATTCAAGATAATAATTTGTCTAAGACTTGACTAATAAATATGTTGTCAGCTATGAGAATTATTCTCAATATTTAAACTGGATTGTTCATTCTTATGAATGTGCAAAATTTCCTCCAGGGTAATTTTGTTGGGAATGATAACTATTATTTTAAAAATTTAAAAATTTATCCATGCAATATGAGAGAAATAGCTACCATGTCACACATAAGAAATTTTTAATTTACAAGGATTCAGATTTGTTCTGTGGCCACTACTCTTAGTGATTCTGTTAAGAAAATTTTAAAAAGCTGAAAAATACATTTGCCTTCCAAACTTTCCATGACCATGTGAAGGAAAACTAATACCATGAGCTAATTTTATTAATAATTATAAATTATATATTATAATTTATTTAATAATATACACGTATAGGGGCTGGAGCAATAGCACAGCGAGTAGGGCGTGTTTGCCTTGCATGTGTCCAACCGGATCTGATTTCCAGAATCCCACATGGTCTCCTGAGCATTGCCAGGAGTAATTCCTGAGTGCATGACCCAGGAGTAACCCCTATGCATTACTGGGTGTGACCCAAAAAGAAATAATAATAATAATAATAATAATAATAATATAACATACACCTATATGCTATGACTTTTTTGGTATCTGTGCCAAATATCCAGTAAAATTTACCATCACAAGAAAAAAAATAGTTATCCCTTTAGAATATGACAATGATCAGAGAAGACAAAGCAGTATTGTAGTGTAAAACCAGGGAGAGACATTCATAGTTGAAGATGCAAGTATCTAGAAAGGAAAGCTGCTGAACCATAGTCTGTGAGGTGGAAAACACAATTTTTAAGAGTTATGTAGTCCTTGATACCCTTTGCTACAATTACAAATATGTTTAGTTACTTGTAAACACATCTTTTAATTGTGAAATAATTTTTCATTGTTTTCTAATTAGATTAAAAAACATTTGTTTTACCATTTTTAATGAGAATAAATTAAAATTTGTGAGCACATTTCCTAGCCAGCTACTTTTTTTAAATTTTATTGAATCACTGTGAGATACTTACAAGCTTTCATGTTTGGGTTACAATCTCAAATTGATCAAACACCCATCCCTCCAACAGGGCACATTCCCCACGACCAATATCCTGGGTATATTCCCCCTTTCCCACCCTCCCCCTGCCTCCATGGCAGATAATATTCTCCATATTCTCTCTCTACTGTTGGGCATTATGGCTTGCAACACAGACACTGAGAGGTCATCATGTTTGGTCCTTTATCTACTTTCGGCATGCATCTCCCATCCCAACTGGTTCCTTCAGCCATCATTTTCTTAGTGATCCCTTCCCTATTCCATCTGCCTTCTCCCCTCCGCTCATGAAGCAGTCTTCCAGCTATGTGGAGCATTTCTAATGTGCCCTTTGGCCATTTGTATGTCTTTTTTGAGGAAAGTTTTGTTCATTTCTTCTCCCCATTTTTTGATGGGGTTGGAGGTTTTTTCTTATACAATTCTACTAGTGTCTTGTATATCCTGTATATTAATCCAATAATTCCCTATAAGATGGGTATTGGGAAAATATTCTTTCCCATTCTGTGGGCTCTTTCTGTATTTTGGCCACTGTTTCTTTTGAAATGCAGAAGCTTCTTAGTTTGATGTAGTCCCATTTTTTGTGTTTGTTTCCACTTGCATGGTCAGTGCTGTTTCATCTTTAAAGATGCTTTTAGCTTCAATGTCATGGAGAGTTCTGCCTACATTTTCTTCTATGAACCTTATAGATTCATGTCTGATATTGAGGTCTTTAATCCACTTTGAATTGACTTTTGTGCCTGACATTAGACAAGGGTCAGAGTTCATTGTTTTGCAGGTAGCTATCCAGTTTTCCCAGCACCACTTGTTGAAGAGGCTTTCCTTGTTTCACTTCACATTTCTTGCTTCTTTGTCAAAGATTAAGTGGCCATATATTTGGGGTCTGTGACAGGATATTCAACTCTGTTCCATTGGTCTGCATGTCTGTTTTTATCCCAATACCATGTTGTTTTAATTACTACTGCTTTGTAGTAGAGTTTGAAGTTGGGGAAGGTGATATCACCCAGTGTGCATGGAACATTCTCCAAGATAGACCACATGCTGAGCCACAAAACATACCTCCATAAAATTAAGAAGATAGAGATTCTATCAACCATCTTCTCAGACCACTATGTCCTGAAATTAGAAATAAAGTACACAGACACAAACAGAAAAGGAAATTGAACACCTAGACAACTATTTTGGGTACTCTCTTATCTAAGTGGCCTTATTTTCAGTACACTAAAAATAGAAATGATTTTGCTAGCTTGCAACATTTTTAAAAAAGTTTGACATATGTTTACTTTTTTTCTCTGCTATTGTTAGAAAAAACTCAAGAAATAGAATGACTTACCTAGGTTTTATGAACTTTGTCAAGTCACTTTGCTTTTGTCTTCATTGGTTTTCTTATTTATATAAAGGACAAAATTTATTTATACAAAGGACAGGAGCGATAGCACAGTGGGTAGGGCGTCTGGCTTGCATGTGCCTGGACCGGTTCGATCCCTCCGTCCCTCTCAAATAGCCCGGCAAGCTACTAAGAGTTTCCAGCCTGCACAGCAGATCCTAGAAAGCTCCCCATGATGTATACGATATGCCAAAAACAGTAACAAGTCTCACAATGGAGACAATACTAGTGCCTGCTTGAGCAAATCAATGAGCAATGGGATGACAGTGCTACAGTGCTATAAAGGAAATCTGAAGACCCATTTAGATCTAATAATTGAAGCAGTAAATAATACAATATAATTTTTAGTTTTTGCCTTGATTTGTAACTTTTAGAAGTTCTATTCTGGATGGTGATGCACAGTACAACCAAAAATTGATTAGTGAAGTATAATAATTTTTATTATTTGCTATATAGTAAATTAAGTACCAACCGTAATTATTGTCCAGCCATTTTTTGTAGAGTAGTATAGTGGGATAAAAGAGTCACACTGCGGAATTTCTCTACTGTATAATTTTGAGTAGACTTCAGAGATGAAATCATTGTCATTGTTCATTGTCATCCCGTTGCTCATAGATTTGTTTGAGCGGGCACCAATAATGTCTCTCATTGAGAGACTTATTGTTACTGTTTTTGGCATATCCAATATGAGCCCGCATGGCATGAATGAAATATCTATTAAAAATAGGATATCATTGAATTATTTTTGGTTGACTTCTTTTTAAGCATCAGGAAACAAATTTATTTGTTAATATGTATATATGCTTCACCTCACCACAAAGGTCTGGTGTTATACCTGTGATCAGAATTAGACACTCTATTCTCCACACTTATCCTCCTTCTTGTCTCCTGTAATTTTTTAATCTAATATTTATTGTTACATGACTATCTTAATTCTTTTGACTACCTGTATTCCATATGTGAGTGAATCCATCCAATAACTGTCTTTCCTTTTCATACTTATTTTGCTTAGTATGACAAAGTTCCATCTGTGTTGTCACAAAGGCAAGATTTCATCTGTAATATTGCACTGAATATCCATACAATTAATTTCATTATTTCATCATCTGTCAATAGGCTTTTAGTTATTTCTAATCATGACAATGGTGACTAATGCTTCTTAAATCATAGGGATGAATTAAAATTTTAAAGTTAGTGTTTTCATGTTTTTTAATAATAGGAATTCCTAAAAATGGTATTCCTGAACCACATGATATTTCTATTTATATTTTTAAATAGAACCTCAGAATTGTTTTCAATAGAGACTAAATCAATTTATTTTCCCACCAAAAATTAAGTATTCCTTTTTCTTTACACCCTCAGCAACAAGTGTTCTTTCTAGTACTTTCCAATAGGTCATTCTTAAATATAACGGACTTTAAAAAATCAAATATTCAAACTTATACTACTCCTAACATGTACTTGATTGATTTATCATTTTTGCTAGCAACAGTCCCGGAAGAGTCACTATCACTTCTCTTTGCTAATTAGCCTATTTTAAATGTCATATATTCATCACTCAATAATGCAGTATCTTTTTAATTTCGATGTTGCTTAAGTATAGGTCAATTTCACAATGTAGAACAATAATTTTTATTGCACATTTGTCAAACTTCACCCGTGTCCCACTTGTTCTGCATCATGGGAAATGACCCCTGCCACTTAATTTCTCTGAGGAACTCATACTTGAATGAGGAATTGCTTTTTGCAGGAAAGGAATGTCACTCCGAAGTTCTACTCAAGTTTTTCAGGGACATTGCCATTCATCCTGGAGAAAAAAATTCAGGAGAATATGAATAGTTGTTTTTTTTAAAAAAGATCTTTATTTAGAGATAACAAGGAAAGAAAGTGAGGGAAAAAATTGTTCACTCAAGAAAGAATGAAAGCTCCTCCAAAGGAGAGAGCCGGAAGTTCACATCTTAGGGGATGATTGTGACCCATTCCCCAGCAAGCACAGATCCTTCTTGACTTTGGAGAGTTGACTTTAGAGATTTTGCTCCCAAACTGCCCCCGCCTGGGGCATTCTATTTAGATAGAAGTCTGTTTCTAGGATGCTGTCAGGGCAGGAATTTGAAACTTTATGTCATTATTCCTTTTATTAACATTAATATTATTATTTTTAATTTTTTTTAAATTTATTTATTTTTTTAATTAGTGAATCACCGTGAGGGTACAGTTATAGATTTATACATTTTTGTACTCGTGTTTCCCTCATACAATGTTCGAGAACCCATCCCTTCACCAGTGCCCATCCTCCACCACCAATAAACCCAGCATCCCTCCCACTTCCCAATCACATCTCCCACCACCCCACCCTGCCTCTGTGGCAGGGTATTCCCTTTTGTTCTCTCTCCCCAATTGGGTGTTGTGGTTTGCAATAGGGGTAAGCTGCCACATTTTCCCTGACATATCTTCTTTCCAAACAATGCCTTCTTCTCTGGGCCTCTACTGGCACGAGTTAGAGTGTTATCAGGCTTCGATTCTCTTATTCAAAGACTGGTCCAGCTTTAATGCTTTTTGTTATGTTGGGACTAGTGATAGAGTAATTTCTATCAATCACATCTTGGTTGTATTACTATATTACTTCCCTAGAGTACATTGCAGTCCCTACCCCTTCTCCCTATCTACCTGTCTACTTCAATTATAACAATGAAATAAATCCAACACTTTGCTCTTGTGCATTTAAATTCTAATGTGGAGTAGATACAATTAAAATCTATTTATATATAAGTATATAATATATATAATAACTGCCAAGCAGTTATTCTGGGAAAAACTTGATGAAGGTTTTCAATAATTTTTAATACTATGTCTAGTAAAAATTTTTAAAATTTTTTGAAAGAAATTACATTTGAACAAGCGCTTGAAATACAAGCATCAACCTTTTCATAATCTTGGAGAAGAACATTAGAAGTGTTCCAAATGCAGACATACCCAAATACATAGATCCATGTGAAACTACTCTTACTGTATTTGCTTTCTGTATTGGACCAGCAACAGTGAAATCAGTGGTGCTAGACAAAAGCAGTTGAGATGTTAGATGATATCTGGGAATGACTGAGAAACAAGAACCAGATTTATGTTTGTCTATGCATAATGAGATGTCTCTAGAAAATTTTGAGTAGAAAATTTGAGTAGTTACATTGCATGCCATTAAATCAGATTAAACTTATCTGTCTATATATTTGTGAACCTGTACCTCAGTGCTACTGTCACTGTCACTGTCATCCCGTTGTTCATCGATTTGCTCAAGTGGGCACCAATAACATCTCCATTGTGAGAGTCGTTGTTACTGTTTTTGGCATATAGAATACGCCCTAGGTAGCTTGCCAGGCTCTGCCATACAGGCGGGTACTCTCGGAAGCTTGCCGGACTCTCCGAGAGGGGCAGAGGAATCGAACCCGGGTTCGCTGCATGCAATGCAAACGCCCTACCGCTGTGCTATCGCTTCAGCCCACAGCAGTGCTACATAGGGTGCAAGCCAGATAATACTAAGTTCTAGGAAACAATGCTAGTCCAGAAAAGTGATACTGAAGGCTATAAGGATGACCCCAGTAGTGTTCAGATCCATATAGTGTTGAGAATCAAATTCAGAACCCCCCCCCATATACAAGGCATGAACTCCAGTGTCTTGAGCTACCCACCAGATCTCATAGCATTGGTCCTGTCTGGTGAACATACAGTTGAGGAAAGCAGGAAGAACCTTTAAAAATTAATTCTCATTATCTAGATAAAGTGTTATGTGAGCTAGGCTGCTAGCAAGGAATTACACAAATTTTAATTTTGGGTGTATTCCCAAAATGAGATTTGCTGATAAAAAGAGGTGTGTGAAATAAAGACCGAAATCAAATGTCATGTCTACACACAAACGCACACACACACACACACACACACACACACACACACACATACACATATCTGTCTATTTATTTGGCACTCAAAATCAGTGCAATTTTAATGACATTTATTATAATAGGAAATACTATTTAATTTTGGAGAACATATAAAATGTGTTTGAACATGTTGACTCTTTCATACTTAATTTCAAATGAAAACATCGAGTAAACATTCAAATTAAAAAGTGATGGAATCCAGAAAATAATTTCTGCCAAAAATAGAACTTGAGATAAGACATGTTATGGTTGTACTCTAATAATCCTGATGTATATATTTGATTACTAGTTCACATTCTTAGATAATCTATGCAGCATCTAAGAAATCACATTGTATTCTAAATGATAATAGTAAAACAGTGAAATTCACAACAGTGTATGTTTATAATACTAGAAAGCATTCAGACTATGTGATTTTTAGTGTGTAAATGTAAAGTCTAGATTGCAGTCCTTACTTTTACTGCAGTTGAGTTTTGACATCTATGGTTCACATGAGGTGGACTCTCTGTCCTGAAGCATTAATACAGAGTGTTATTAGTTTGATGCTTCAGGACTCTTGGGAGGTCAACATTTTATAAGAGGAAAGCACACAAATCATCAAATCAGAACTAGTAGACCAAAGGCTGGGTCATAGCAGATAGTCAGGGGCAAAAAAATATATCATGACCTGATTTATCTTCCTATATATAAAGACAGACTAAAATAAACTTGAAAATCCTTAAAAAGATAAAAACACATTCGTGACCACTATTTTTATGGCATAGATAAAAAGTGAAGTTACAATAGAGATCAAAGTAAAATTAAAGCCAAATGGAACTCTAAATGTCTACAAAAGCTCCCTGACCTTAGCATTATTTGATCAAAATAAGTAAAGCTGACAAAATAAAAATCTGTGAAGTCAGTTTAGAAGCATATATACCATGCTGCTGTTATATAACAGGAACACAATATCAATGCAGTTAGCAATTTAGCAGCAATGTTTCTATCCTTCACACATGATAATATAACATTAAAGCAATGTTAAATAATAGCTGGTCAAGTATACTTTTTATAATAGTAAATATATATAGTAAGGAAAACATGTTGTTTTGCAAGAGAAGAAATGAAATAATGCAGTTTTAGTTTATTCTTAGATTTTTTTCCCCAAGACTAAAACTCCTCTGCAGTGGGGAAATTTAATGATATATGATGTGTCTTCAGAATGATAACAAAAACTCAATTATATCTGAAATAGTTTTACTTTTATATAAAGACTAAAGTTAAGAGAGCAAGAATCATGCAGTATGGAAGACTAAAACTGAAGAAAACCGAAGTCCAATTTAAAACCAACATAAAAAATTATAAACTGTGCTAATTTGTGACAAATATAGAATAGTCTATAAATTCATAGGAATGTTCAGTTAAAGTTTTTTAAAGTACTTGTTGGATCTCTGTATGTCCAAAGATACACCCTCTCATTATAAGAAACAAGCACATATAGTAATTCCTTAACTTGCCTGAAAATTGGATTATATGTATTTCATTTTCTATAACCTTAAGTATCTTTAAAAAGTACATAATAAATAGAATTTCATAAGTCTATTGTTTTGGGGAATATTACATTCAATAATTACTTTTTGAATCAAAACAATTCATATTAACTGGAGGACTCAGGAGTCAAAGATTTAAACACATGGTTGACTTCAAAATCTGCTATTTGAGCAGTAGCTTGCTTTAGTCTGAGGAGTATATAGTTGTTAAGTACTAAATACTTAGTAATTGCATGTTCCAGTTTTTCTATGGGAATTACATTTAGTAGTTCCAAAAGTAATTAGCATGTATGGTGAGCTTCACTTGCTTAGAATGCTGAGGAATAAAAAATAAATAAATTCACCTGTAATTGCATAGTTAGTACCATGTAATTAATCTGCCATGAAACAGCAGTTAATTATGAATTAAAGGTTGCCAAACAAACTGAATTTGATATGGATTCACTTTTAGTTTTCATTCGCTCAACATTAATGGGAAATTTTTTCTTTTATTCACTTACCATTCGTATAACAAATGATGACTTTTTTTTTAACATTCCCCATTGTAGAAGACACATAAACAAATATATTTGTTGGAGTCTCAATTCATTACGAGAGAAATCTGAAGCACTTACTGTGCTTCTAGAAATGTGTAATGCTATGTTATTTTTGTTTATTGCCTGGGGAACATTAGTAATGTAGTATTTAGGCTAAAAGATGTGAAAGTTATTGGTCTTTGTCCTTTAAGAAGAAAAATCACTGTCAAGTCTTTCAGATTTACATGCTGTAAACATATAAAAGACAATCAAGACTGACTATCTTCTAAACGTTTGTCATTCATATGTTTAAACATTTCATAAGATCAATTATCCACATCAAATGTGAAATCTGGAGCCTGGATATACCTCATTAGGTCCATTAACTGTGACGACAAAGACATCTTAATATAAATTAGTCTCATATGAGTTCTCAAGAAGAGAATTAAACACTTCTCCAAAAAAAAGATAAAAAAGAAAAAAATAATAGACTTCATGATTTCCAGTCTTATGATCATTAATGAGCCACATATCTTTTGTACTGTTAAATCAGTTCTAATTACACTGGATTTTACAAGAAATATACTTCTACCATTGATCTTTCCATCATGAAAAAGTTTCCTCTGCACAAAGAATAACAGAGCTTGAAAGTTCTTAAAAGATTAGTTTAACATTTTTATTTTACGGAAAGAGAAATTGAAGGACCACAAGGTGGTCATCTGGCAAAATAATAGTAGTGTCCAAATTGCAGAGTTCTCATTCAGGGCTTTTTGCACTTTAATACATTTTTTTTTCCTTTGCAGTATATTCTGTATTTTTCCTACCTCAGCAGGCACATAAGTTTACTTAGTGGTAGTGTAAATGTCTTTCTTAACTGGATAATTTACTTTACCAAGCTAAGCAGCTTTAAATGGTCTCATATGCAATATTTTATTTCTTCAACCACAGATTCACTGTCACTGTATCACTGTCATCCCGTTGCTCATTGATTTGCTCAAGCAGGTACCAGTAACATCTCCATTGTGAGACTTGTTGTTACTGTTTTGGGCATACTGAATACACCAAGAGTAGCTTGCCAGGTTCTGCCATGGGGGCGAGATACTCTTGGTAGCTTGACAGGCTCTTTGAGAGGAATGGAGGAATCGAACCCAGGTTGGCCACATACAAGGCAAAAGCCCTACCCGCTGTTACTCCAGTCCACCCCCAGATTAGAAATAAAAATATTGTTTTCGATATTTTTATCTCTTCTTTATATGTTCAAATTATATATAGGAAGGATATTACTAAGATAGATGGCATCAGAATTTTAACTTGGATAACCACCGTATTTTAAATGTGATACCTGGTTGTATCTAGGCATTTTATTGGCAATTGTGTGAAGTGTCTAAACCACAGCAATACAAAGCTGTAGTATTCCTGTCCTGGTTCACATCCTCTAGTTGGCTATAGAAATTAATCTGTGCCTTAAAACTTCATAAAATATATTGATACACTTTTCAGTTGCTTTTAGTTCTGCCCCCATCCCCATCTTACTGTTTTTCATTTGCTTTCTCCCAGCTAGTTTCTCTATTTACTTTATTGTCCTCAATATTCATCTCTGTATCTGTTTGCATGAATTAACAATAAGATATTTTATCATCTGATCAAGCACCCACGTTTTCTCTTAGTCCGTTGCCTATTCTAACCAAATTTATTGATATATCCAAAATTTCTTCAGTTATTCTTAGGACTAAATTTGCCCTCCTAGAAGCATAGATGATTGGGCATTTGAATAATATAGATTCAGGTTCTCAGATTTACAGAGGATGTTAGAAAAATGTTTAGTCCCTTTTAAAAGGATATCTTGTTTGATCCTAACTCACAAAGGAAAATTTAATGATGATTTTTTTGGGATAGCTAATATTACTGTAGTATCTATATAGTGTTTCCAATACTAAAATGTCTTATTTTCAGATTGTTTTTTTTTCTTCTCTATTCACATTCTGTATGTCAAATAAAAAGCAGAATAAAAGAAATGGGACTTTTTGTTATTCTCTCTTCCCAAAATATATCCAGTAGGTTTGTTAGTGCTTTGAATAAATTACCCTAAATACATACTACACAATTGCTGTTGGTTCTTGGACGTTCTGTCTATTCTTCTATGAATTTAGCTGTGATAACTAGTCTGATAGTGTAATGTGAATGAATTGTGACTTCTTGCTTGCTTGTCAATTCTTTATCTATTACAGGTTTGCGTTAAATTTGCACTTCCAGGGATATTGTCTGAAATGACTCCTTTGCTTGGCAACCATTTCATTGTTGTGGTTTTCTTCACTTTCTCTTCCATATATCACTTATCTCAGTGCTTTGGGGAGACTAGTTCGCCTGCGAAACTCCCTTCCTAGAGTTATACAAAATAATTCTAGCTTCTTGGTATATTTAGATAACTCAGACATCTTAATAAATAGTAATTAATTAACATTAATTAGTACTAATTATATAATATTAATAATAACCTATATTAGATTACTAACCCAATATTAATAACCTATTAATTAGGTTATTAGTAACCTAATCTATATAGGTTAATTAATGATTAATATTATTAATTATTAATATTATTTATTAACCTGTATCGATTAGGTTACTGCATTTTTCTGTAATGGCCAGTGTATCAAGTTATGCTAACTTTAAAAAGGAAGTACAACAAAACCATAATTGTTCATATTGTAAATATGTGACCCAAAATGTATTGTTAATATTTGTGTGACCTAAACTATGAATTAAGTGATAATTATAAAGTAAAAAAAATTCAATAAAAATAGATCTTATGGAGCTGGAGTGATAGCACAGCAGGTAGGCCTTGCATGCAGCCAACCCGGGTTTGATTCCCAGCATCCCATATGGTGCCCCGAGGACCGCCAGGAGTAATTCCTGAGTGCAGAGCCAGGAGTAAGCCCTGAGCATCACTGGGTGTGACGCAAAAAGTCAAAAAATATATATATCTTATCAGGATGTTGAAATTATGGAAAATATCTCACAGGTACAGGAAGGTGTTAAGTAGAATGACTACAGTAGGGATTCTTTAACAAAGGTCACCAACCTGAATGTAAGGAGTAGGAAAAACTTAGATGTTAGAGACATAGCTCAAAGGCCCAGTGCACATGCTTTAAATGCCGGGAACCCGGAGTCAATCCCAGGTTTAGCATGGTCTCCTGGGCATCACTGAACAGAGCAACCCTGAGCAAAGTATAAGTGGTAGCCCTTGTTAAACCACCAAGTGTAGCCCCCAAATAAAGCAAAAGGTACAAATCATCCACATATTCCAAAGATAAGCTAATGAGTTGCTAAAATAGATTGGACCAGACATGAGTGTTTCAACAACTTGTGGAAAAATCTGGAAATATGAATGTGAAATCTTGTCGATTGAAATCACAAGACTAAAAGCCACTATGGGCTTTCTCTTCTTTAAGACTAGGTATGAGCATCCTTCTCCTACCCCAGGGAGAAGAAAGAGCAACCATAGAACTCACCGGGGCTGTTGGAATTTCCCTGGTAGTGACTTACACTGTAAAGATGGACATAGTGTGGTTTTAGATGGACTTACTTTAAGTGTAGCTTGAAGAGCAAAGATGTTAATGTAAGATATCATGCTGGGAAAGCACAGTAGAAAGAATCTACTTAGAAGTTCTTCTGGCAGCAGGTGTTGAAGAAAGGGCTATAGCAGGACCAGGTCACCTTGGAGTATACTGGCAGTTCCTGAGTTCCCATGGCTGGAGAGGGCACTGCATGAAGTAGCTGAGCTTGAGTAACCTGTAAAGGACCACACAGCAAATAGACTCTGGCCATGTTCCCTGAGAACATAGCAGAGGCAGCATCCAGGGAGAATTATCGATGTGTGGGCAATTCTATTGCTGCACACAGTGACTGGTCCAAAGAACCCATTCATTTCGCTTTGCCATTAGGGAAAACCCCAGGGAAAGACAGAGAGGTGACTCTTTGTCCTGACAGTGAATGTTTGATGTCTAAGAAAGATCATTATTGAGTGTGTGCAAGGTAAAGAAAAGTTTAGCAGTTAAACACAACTTTACCTTTATCCTTCTTTTTCTGCGCCAGAATTAGAAAGGCCAGTAGAGCAAAAAGATGGCAGAACTGAGAGGGAGAGAGAGAGAGACAGAGAGAGAGACTGAGACAGAGAAGAAAACAGGTCATACCTACCTTTGTGCTCTTGGTCATGTGCAAACATACAGAGCAGAAAAAGCTTTGAATTGAATGAAAATGTAAAACTAATTTTTTTTTCACTATTTAAAATAAAACCATTACAGCACTTAAAAATTGTGGGACTTGGGGCCAGTGTGATAGTACAGAGGTTATGGCATTTGCCTTGCATGTGGCCCACCTGAGTTCAATCTCCAGTACCACATAAGTTCCCCTGAGCCAACAAGTAGTGGTTCTTGAATACAGAATCAAGAATAAGCCCTAAGTGCTGCTGGGTGTGACCCCAAAGTCCCCCTCCCCACAAATGGTGGGGCCTTTGTCACTTAAAGCCAACAAAATACTCCAGCAATTTTCCAGGAGAGAGCAAGGGTAGCTGTCAAAATATACTTGAAGATAAAAATGAAAAAAATTAAGGTTATTATCTCATAATACCTAATTAAAAATCCTTTGCAATTCTAAATAGTAAGTTTCTTTACTAGAGTACACAGCACAAAAGACTCAGCAGATGAGAATCCATATTTCCTTTAAAAGGGCATGTTGTATTCATCTTTTTAAAGTGAGAGAGGAAGTTAGTAAGGAAAAGGTCAGTTTCAAATTACCTTTAGGACACCAATTTTAAACATTAGAGAGATTCTAAAATCCTATACTTTTTTATACAATCATTAAATTATCTTCTGACTAAAGAGGAGAGCTTTATAAGAAAGCTGCTTAAAGCTTCACTTATTTGCTTGCTTGTTATATGTTTGCCTTACACGATTTTATAACATCTTAAAGTATCTCTTGTCTGGTTATCTCTGCAAATATGTTAGATTGAGTATCAAGCAATGTGCCTTTGGTGTCCAGTTTTAAATGTGTTTTCGTTATCTACTGGCTATTAAGGAACTATGGTTTTAGGGGTTAAACTAAAATCTATGTTCTCTACATTTGCTTATGTTCTAGTACACAATAAAGATGTAGGTTATTGCATTTGAATGTAAGCTGAGAAACCACTGTCTGTCCAAATGATGTCATGAAGCTGACGCTATGGAGTTAAATTTGCTTCTTTAGAAACTGCCATAAATATTATCGTGTTAATGGAATATTAGGCATGTAAGTCAGAAGCAACCATAGTCCAAAGATGAGTTAAAATCATTGCTAATGATTTTTAAATACACATTTCAAATCTCTCAAGTCATAAATATCATACCTTATATCGATTTTGAGGTTGTTTTGTGCCAGTATTATGCCAGGCCTTCTCATGCATTCTTTTACTGAGCCAACCTAGGAGTATTGAGACTGAAGAGCTGACACAGGGTTAGGGCAGAGCACATGTTTTACACCTGGGAGCCCCAGGTTTAATCCCACATGGTTTAATTCTCCAAGGCTGAGCCCTGCGTGAGTCGTAGCACCTCTGGATGTGACCCCGTTAACCTTAAAGCATGTAGGAATACAAAAACACTGAGATTGTTTTTCTCCAGGTTAAGGATTAGGCAGAGACCAATATTTTAAAATTTTTGTTCCACCTATATTTCAGAATAAAAGTCCTTACTCTCCAACTTGCAACATTTTGCAACACTCAATTAATGTATACATTTGGATGATTTCTACAATTTTCTGTTAAATGGCTCTTTCCTGTGGGAATTAATTATTTTGTAATGATCTCCCTAGGGAAGTTTCTTTGGGGGGGAGAAACTTTCCACTGAAGTAAGTGGTTATGCTCAGTTCTCCTTAACATATATATTAAAATGCAGTTTTAGCCCTTCCCTAAGTTCGTGTATGATACAGCACTCAAATGAGTGAATATGATACTGTTTTCCTGCTTAGAGTAACTTGTACTAGATCTCAGCATTCTCTCTTTCTCCCACATAATGGTAAACATGCAAGAGATGTTCTTTTTGGTTATTATTTTCTCATCATTCTTGATTCTGCTGGGATTCCCTTATGGATCTTAATACATTCAAGCGTACAAAAAACATTCACATTCATTTTTCCTTGCCTCCTGTTCTTGCTTTATCTCCATCAACCTTGAGTATTTTTCCCTGTTGTTACTGCTAAATCTAAAGTTTTAGTTGCTTTCAGTCCACTATAAGATTAGTGACAAGTCTGCCCTTTAATCTTTTCCCTTTCTTGTCGTCTCCCTACATATCTTGTTCCTCCACCAGTTCTAAGCAAAATAACCTGGATGACTTGCAGCATTTCTTTCTGGCTATTCCTGGGGATTCATAGATGAGACTTTAATATGAACTCAAACAGATGCTTCCATGAGCTGTTTCCTTTTCATCTCTGCCTTCCTGAATTTGGCTGGTCTATTCCTTCTCTAGATTTTAAACTGTTTGCCATATTGCTTCCAAAATGAGCAGCACTTATTTAAAGAGTGAAAATTCTCATTGTATTGTGCAAGCATTTCCATTTTGTCACAGTAGCTTCTTATCATATGAGTCTAGCATATGTCTGATAGTAAGGAAATTGGAAAAGTAGTACAATTAAAATCCAGAACCAAAACTGAATGACAGAATATCATTATTATTAGATTTCTACATGACTATTTATGTATACTATATCTAAATTTTACTGATGAAACTTCACAGAAGTATACATTCATTTAATCATAAAACTCTGAGTACAGAAATATTTGGTTGTTGTTTTTAGATATTAGATTATCAATTATTTTAAAAATGATTGACTTTTTAACAAGTTTCCCCAATACAAGGCATTTAAATGACTCTAAAACACTTGCAATGCTATTTTTGACAATTCTCTATAATATTGACTTAGTTTTCCTATTGAAATAAAAAAGAATTTAATCATTCATTTTGAAGGAATGTCATGTAGATGGGTTTTCAATATTATCAAATTCTTTTTCTTTCATCCTTTCATGCTGTGAATATTGGCAGAATACAATGGTTAGAGAAAAAAATGCACAATCGAAAATCAAAAGTAAAATCTTTGCCAGTAGGTAAATAATTTTTAGTAGATAATGAGAACATCAAGCAACTTCATCCAGTTTAGTTTATGATATTGAAAGTGTAGGCTCTCTGGAAGCACCTTATAATTAAAGATCCCCTGTTATTAAATACCATATGATAGTTAAGTAAAATATATGAACAGATAAAAATATGATTTTATCTATATCAGTGGAATCATAGGGATTTTTTAAAAGATTTTATTAATATTATTATTATTATTATTATTATTTTGCTTTGGGAGTCACACCTGGAGGTAATCAGGGGTTACTCCTGACTCTGCTTTTAGGAATTAGTGCTGGCATTGCTCAGGGGACCATATGGGATGCCAGAGATTGAACCCAAGTCGGCTGCATGCAAGGCAAACGACCTACCCGCTGTACTATCCCTCCAGTCCCAGGATGATATTTTTTGGTCTCTCTAAAAGTGCTTAGAAATCATAGAGACCATCATCATCATCATCATCATCATCATCATCATCATCATCATCATCATCATCATCATCATCATCCCGTTGATCCTCGAATTTCTTGAGTGGTCTCAGTAATGTCTCCGTTCATCCTGAAATTTCAGAAGTCTCTCTTTACTCGTCCTTTCCAACGATGATGCCACATTGGAGGCTCTTTCAGAGTCGGGGAATGAGACCCATCACTGTTACTGGTTTTGGCATATGAATACACCATGGAGAGTTTGTGAAGCTCTCCCATGTGGGCAGGAAACTCTCGGTAGCTAGCCAGGTTCTCCCAGAGGGAGAACCAAGCTATAAGTAGCTAGGCGGTCACACCCAGGGACTGCACCCAGCGCCGAATAGTCCCACCAATGGCCCACAGCCAGAGACTTAAAACCAAGCTCTCTGAAGAGAGCAATGCAGAGAGTCTCTTGCCTGAGTGCCTGGCTGTCTTCCCTGGATCCCCTCAGAGGTGGTGGGCTTCAGCCTCCCTCCGCACCCCGAGCAGAGCTCCTGCAGCCGAAGACCTCCGGAGCCCAGCCACAGCCATGCTCAATGCCCCTCTCCACACATTCAGATGAGCCTCACGCATGAAGGTACTGGCAGAGGAACCCAGGTGTGTGGGACCCGGGGGCTGAGACCTCCAAGCCTGCTCAGATCGGGACTGGGCCTCTTCTGCCCAGATTTTCTATTTCCATTAGTTTAGGCAGTCACACCCAGGGACTGCCCCCCGGTGCCATGTAATCTCACCAATGGCCAACACACCCAGAGAGATAGAGACCATATCTGAGAAATTTCACTAGACAATTCATTGATAGGATCTGAGGATAGGTGTTGCTTAGGCCTCTCTGGGAGGAGCTGGGGGTCTCCACGGCTACAACTTGCACTGCTCAAGATGTCAGCTGAGCTGCAAGGGGTTGAACTTTGGTCCTGGTTTTTGCAAAGTATAAGTCTCTGACCACTTAGCTATTTCCCTAGACTGAATCTTGTTTCTTTTGGCCAGTTTCTACTTCAGTATCAGATTTTCAGAAGAGATATTCTGTGTAAAAACACAAAAAGGAAAGGGGCACACACCAGGCACAGGGCACTGGTGCTCTACCTCTCCCGCCGCCCGCGTTCGGTAGTCTCCAGCCACTTCCCCCACCCTGGGGAGGTTGATGGTGATGACGAGCCAGGTGAAGGAAGGAATGGAGCCAGGCTGGTTGGTCTCAGTTGCAGTTTATTCCATCCTCTATCTCCTCCTACTTCTTCCTCCCCCATGTTACTTCATTCTCCTTTTCCTCTGGATCTCGATCTTAATCTAGCTTCTCCAGATCTGGCTCTGGGACTCGCCCCGGGACTGGCCCACTCTCACAGCCTAGTTAAATCCCCCAGCATGAGGGGTTGGAGCTTACACATAGGTGTGGTCACAATCAAAAGGGGTAGAGTTCTTTCCCTCAGGGGTTGCTTTTTATAGGACAGATTCTCTTTAGCAGGACACCCACCCAAGAGCGGAATCCCATGAGTGTGTTTCTCCTCTCCTTGTCCAAATAACATATAAGTATTCATAATATTAATCATTTTGTATGGACATAACAAAAGATGCATTAAGCTTATAGAATTGCTTTCCTGGGGTCACCTCGATCTCAGACTACAGTGCTCAGATCAGATTAGTCTTTCCTATCCCTAGCAGGGTCCTAGTCTCGTCGTTGCTTTTGGATCATGACATGACATGTCCATGACTAAGCTCTTAACATATAGTTAAACATTAGGCCCACTTTGGCCAGGCCCATCTCAATGCCATAACCCACCGCTTGCCCTGGGTCCGTCCAGTCCTTTGTCGGGACCCTGCTTTTAGGGGTGCGAGGAAGTAAAAGCAGCTGAGGCTTAAGTCGAGAAAGCAGATGCCTGGGAGTGAATAATATTCGAAGCCAATTAAATCCCATGTTACCAAAGCATATTAACAACTGTCTTTCCTTGTCCATATAAAAAGGACATTGTTTTAAAGTAAACTATTCAAAAGACATAAGGAGAGGAGCAAGGCAATATTAACTGACAATACAAGTTCACTGTCCTAGCAAGGTCTGACCAAATTAACAGAGTCTGATTAGGGGAAAGGCTGATTAACTAGTTGGAGAAGGGAGCATAGAAGTGATTACATAAAAAAAGGAATGGGAGTGACTCGGGAAGCACCTTGATTGCATGACTGATATACCTAAGCTTCTAGTGGCAAGGGGAGCAGGACATACCAATGTAGTCTAGAATTGTTTAGAGATTATTACCAGATAAAGCTAAAGTCTTTATAGCAAGGGAGAAAGGACAAACCAAAGTCAGGCCTAAAATATTTAGAGCTATATTCCAACAATATTCCACATAAATTTCACCACCACTTTATTCTATTCCTCCATCATGTTCTAATTCCCTACGTAGCTTTCTAACTTACCTTTTCTCGTGATTAGTCTCTGTATTTGTACCCTAGAATTTGCTACAATATTCCTAGAAGTTGGATCTGTTTTTGGCAAATGACAATTGTTCAAGTAATATTTGCAGATTTGTTGATCACATCTTCAGATGTATTCAACAGATATGTTCAGGGAGATGTACCTATCTTCCTGAACTTAGGTATGGGTAGTAATTAAAACATTAATTTTTGTAACCTTTAAAAATATTATAATGTAAGTAATTCAAGATGATCATACATCTGTTTTATTTATTTATTTATTTATTTATTTTTGCTTTCTTGGCACCCTGGGAATTCAACCTTCCTTTGGCAGTATTACCATGTTTTATTCTTTTCTTTTTTTTTTTATCTTGTATAATGTTGTTGTCCAATATCAGTTTGGTCATTTTCATTAAATGAAGTTTATCTTGACTCTAGACGTACTGGCACCTGATCCAAATACAGCTAGTCAGCAGATCACAAAGTAATATGAGACTTTTGTTGGAACTCTCATAAACTTAAGTTCCCTTTCCCCTTCAATTACATCTCTGAGGTCATCCAAATACAGCTACCATAGGAGACTGTGAGAGGAGAACCAGGGAGGAGAACTAGAATGAAGCCAACAGGTAAAAAAGCAATTCCATAAAACTTTCTGATTTGTGTATTTCAGTACCTATACTCATTTTTGCCTGTGCTAAAATTACCAAGAATACTTGTGAATTGGACTGGAGCAATAGCACAGAGGGTAGGGCATTTGCCTTGCACACACCTGACCTAGGTTCGATTCCTCCATCCCTTTTAAAGAGCCCAGCAAGCTACTAAGAGTATCTTGCCCAAACAGCAGAGCCTGGCAATCTCTGTATTTGTATGACAAAAACAGTAATAACAAGTCTCACAATAGAGACATTACTGCTGCCCACTCTAGAAAATCGATGAAAAATGTGAAGACAGTGCTACAGTGCTACTTGTGAATTGTGTAGGATACTTTAAATAGGATTAGTGTCCTTTGCAAATGAAGAAGTACTTACAATCAATCGCTTTCTTAACTGATATATATTAATATTGTGGACTTCAACTTCTATTTGCAAATAAATATTTTTGCTTATTCTAAACTTACATTTAATATGATTCACCACGGCCATTCTTGTATTACGACTTTTTCAGCTCTAACTCTCTCTCTCCTGTGAACTGCTTTATTCTCACACTACTTCTTTAAAATAATTTCTTTTATTTTGTTTTCTGTTGCTAGATACACATTAATTATCTGTTCTATTAATGATGAGTCTGGATATTTTAATGGTTTTGTTTGGTAAAATTTAATACTAAATGTCTGTCCAACTTAATTTTTACTTCTCTAATACATTTGTTTTTATTGAGGGACATCATGATTTACAATGGTATTGATATTATTGTTTTCGACTTGTAAGCGTATTCTATCACACTCACCACATTGTAGCAGTGTAATACCTGTTCCTTCAGTATCCCATCTTTCCTATCCTTCAGTAGCAGTTCACAATTTTATTCTCAGGGCTGTTTCCATAGGGGATTGTCTGTTCCCTTCCCTTGCTTTGTTTCTTTATATTCCACACATGAGTAAGATTACTCAGTATTTGCTTTTTCTTTGTAACTCACTTCATTTACCATGAGTTCTTCCACCTGCATTCCAGTGGCAATTGATGGCAAGATTTTATTTTTTCTTACAATAGTATCCCACTGTATATTTATACTACAATGTAAACTTTTTAATTATTATTAAAATAATAAGGTTGCAATAGTGTTTGGGTTTCTGGTTTTGATGTATAAAGTTACTGAACACCATCACTGCCAAAATGTTCAGATTCTTGCCCACTGCCTATCATCTCAGGAATTGGAGGGTTTCAGACTTAGAGGAAGAAGGAAAGATACAGAATTATCTCCTCTATCTGTCACATTTGAAGAAAAAAAAGTCAAAGATATGGACAATATCAATTGATAATACACTGTAATTTTTTATCTGCTCATCCATTGTTGAGAACTTGGGTTGTTTCCAGATCTTGACATGATAAATAATTCTGCAATGAACATAAGTGTGTGCATATATTTTTGAATTAATGTCTTATTGTCCTTGGCAAAAAAGTCTAGCAGTTTAATATCTGGGTCATATGGAAACAGTTTGGAGACTTCTTAAACAACTAACAATAAAAATTTTATCCTTGTAAACTCAATTTCACAGAGAGATTCTTATTGTTCCCTGGAGGCATAGTAGATCAAGAATTTAGTTGATAAGTTGGTTGCATTTAAATGAGATGCCCATACTTTTCTTATTTTTCAGAAGGATAGACAAAATAGAGTTGTATATGATATGGTATTAAACTTGAGTACCTGGAAGGATATTGAAGAAAATTAATAAGAACAATGTGTATGGGAGCTAATGCTACAGACTATCATATTGATATATACTCATTGGTACACAAATAATCACAGTAGATGCTCAATTAATGATTATTAGCATTTGTAATTTTTTGTGCTTGTCACATTAAAGACATATTTAGCAATTACAGAAAAGTATGCATATATATGTATGTACACATTTGCTTACATATATATATATATAATCAAGGTATAAGTACAAAGATTTCCTTGTTGCTTCTAACTTGAACTGATATAATATTCAAAGTAAATATCCAATGGTAAACTGGATTTTGGTCAAAATTTTACTACTCTTGACGTAACACCTCCATGTGTTTCCTTTAATAGACACCTGGCTAAAACTATTAAAGAATTAAAGGAAGTAATTATTTCACTAATGGGAAAATATATTCTCCAGTGTTTTTATCTATGAAAAGACTACTTTCAGAAATCCCTTGTGCCACAGCAATAGTACAGCAGGTAAGGCGTATGCCTTGCACACAGCCAACCAGAGTTCAATCCCCAGCATTCCATATGGTCCAGCAAGCACTGCCAGGAGTAATTCTCGAGCTCAGAGTAAGGAGAAACCCTTGAGAGTATTGCTGGGTGTGACCCAAAAAGCAAAAAAAAAAAAAAATCCTAAATATAAAATTTTCATATTTATTATTTACAGTTTTAAGATATCATTTTAATTATTTAATCTATAAAATAGTGGTTTTATAGAATTTTCAGATATGTCTTATAGTAGGGCTAATCTGCTTCTCAACTCTGTCCTTTGGGAGTACACATTAAGCAAAATCATAATAACCTAGGTAAGTGCTCTTGGGCATAATTCTTCTTTTCTAATTTCTTTCCCAATGTACATAACTAATAACTGATGTAAGTTTTTCCAAAATACATTGCAAAACATACTACATTTCGAACATATACAGGCACTTCAATGCAGTTCGTATTGTATTATAAAGTCAGAATTTTACAGCCCTAAAAAAACTTTTTTTTGGTTATCAATCATTGTAAAATACTGGTTGACCCTTTCATATATATTTCTATTCTAAATTATAAAACTTCAAGTATATGTTATGAATGTGGAGGTAAGAGGGGCCTAATTTATAACTGAAATGCCAAGTAGGCACTTCAACCTTCTCCTGTAAAATGAACTTATGTCTTCCTGTATTTATTAGTGACAGCTGTATTTCACAATAGAATTAAATCACACAGCAGACATCAATCATTTGTACTTCTGCAATCAGAAGGAGACTTTCTTTATATACTAGCCAAATGTTCCACCTGATATTTTGTAGGAGACTAAAACAGTGACAGCATTATTCAAATGTTAAGCATCGAATCTCCTTATGGACTACTGGATTTGGTGTAAGCGTTTTAAATATTGCAAGGTGTGAATGACAATTTAGATTTTTGAGGAAGATCAGTATATGAAAAGTTAGTTCAAACTGTAAAGAGATAATCCAGTATCCAGAGACTTAAAAGCTAGCTTTCGGAAGAGAGTGACACAGAGAGTCTCTTGCCCACAAGCCTGGCTGTCTTCCCAGGGGGCCTCCTGGGAGGGGATGGGCTCCAGATTCCCTCCCCACCCTGAGCAGAGCTCCCGGTGGCTGAAGACCTCCAGATCCTAGCCACAGTTATGCTCAAGGCCCCTCTCCACATGTTCGGACCAGCCTCACGCATGAAGGAACCGGCAGAAGAACCCAGGTGTGTGGAACCCGGGGCTGAGATCTCCAAGGCTGCTCCGATCGGGACTGGTCCTCCTCCGCCCAGATTTCCCATTTCCCAGTACCACACTTAGGGACTGCCCCCAGAGCCATGTAATCCTGTCAATGGCCAGCATCCAGAGACTTAAAAGCCAGCTCCCAGAAGCGCACGGCCGAGATATCTTATGGCCCATTCTCCCTCTGGGAGAACCTGGCAAACTACTGGGAGTTTCCTGCCCAAATGGGAGAGCCTGGGAAGGTCCCCATGGTGTATTAGTATGCCAAAACCAGTAACAAGCTGGATCTCCTTCCTCTGTTCCTGAAAGAACCTCCAGTACGGCATTGTTGGAAGGACAAGTAGAGAGAGGCTCCTAAAATCTCAGGGCTTGGATGAATGGAGATGTTACTGAGACCGCTCAAGAAATTCTATGATCAACGGGATGATGATGATGATGATGATGATGATGATGATGATGATGTAAAGAGATAATACATTACTAGATAGACTTGCATTCCTAACCACACAATGAAGACAAATCTGCTAAGTTTTAGAAGACTAAGTAACCATTTATTCCTTAACTGTGTACACTTAAAGGGTTTGAAGACAAAAGAGAAATTCGTGGAATCTGTTAACAAAAGAGGATATGTAATGAGAATATAATATAAAGGAGGTCACATTTGTCCCCATAGCTATATACAAACTGTCAAGTGGCAGAATAGAGAGGCTTTCTTTCCTGTGGGAATGAACTTGACCTTTCAATGTAAGAGGAACCAGCAATAGAGAAATATACTGAGACAGATAAATGAGTTGAGGGAAAGATGCACTGTGTGCAGAGTATACTTACTTCCATAGCATGGTTGCGAAGAGATGAGAGCTCTAGCAAAAAATGTAGTGATATTCCCCCATGTAGGAGTTTGTAAAGGTCAGTGGCTCTATCCACAAGCAAACGTAACTCAATAAGCATCTGGACTTGAGCGTCAGAATTTGGCATTTCCTTCTTTTGGTAGTTATTTAGAGATGGTTATAAAGATTGCTTCCTTATCACTGCATTGCCTGGTTGTAACAATGTAGCAATAATAATGCAATTCTGGAAAATTTCAAATAAATCCTGTATTACCTGTTTATCATATGAATTTTTAGCTTTTCAGTCAGGGATGTGACCCAAGATATTAAAAGCTATTTTCCCACTTAACATGTAGGTAGGTGTTATGTACTTGTACACTATTAATAATCAGAGTACATATTCCCACATATTGCACACAACTATCTTCTTTGAAAAAGATTATTTACAATGAAGTATTAAAATTCTTTTGTCTGTTCCCATATATGTAGTATATATGAAAAACATGAAAAGATTAAGAAAACACTTAGTTGAAGAACTATTTACAAATATTAATAGCAAAAGTCTTAAATCAAATACTTACTTATAAGAAATTTGTCAAATAAAATCAACAAGAAAAAAATTTAAAAGAATAAGCTAAATTAAAAAAATTGTTTGGACCTCATGACTAAATTAGTGATCATCATGAAGTAAGGAAAAGATAGGAACAAAAATGATGAAAAGGTACAATTGTATATAATGAAAGGTAGAATTGACCTGTAAGTTCATCTACAGGTTTGGATTTATAATGATGCAAACCTAGAATATGTGACATTAATGTTATATTACTCTGATAGGGGACTGGAGCAGTAGCACAGTGGGTAGGGCATTTGCTCTGCACACGGCCAACCTGGGTTCGATTCCTCCATCCCTCTCAGAGAGCCTGGCAAGCTACCGAGAGTATCCCGCCCACACGGCAGAACCTGGTAAGCTACCAGTGGTGTATTCGATATGACAAAAACAGTAACAACCAGTCTCACAATGGAGACGTTACTGGTGCTAATTGAGCAAACCAATGAACAACAGGATGGCAGTGCTACAGTGCTCCAATAGGGACATTTTAAATGTTGAAAAAAAATCATGGATAGCAGGTATATTAGTAATGAAAAAGTTTGAAACATTGTGGAGTACCTAAATGTGTATCAGAAACTTAAATAAACATGTTTGATGGAAAAATGATAGACTTGCTCCAAACAGGACTGCCAGAAAACTTGCATTTATATAAAATACTGTTTCTGAGGTGCAATAAGGCAAAGGGCAATAATTTGTGGATTTCCTCCCTTTTAGTCACTACAGAAAGCTTGTCAAACAACAGAACATTGTTTCATGAACAAGGAGAGAGGAATATTTGTGACCTATGGAATTTTTCCAATTCAAATATGGAGGAAATGAATGCATTCATATTATGTTCTATATGTTTATTACATACAATGCACTTATATTTATTATTTATAGACTTTGAATAGAAAGTTGCAATTTTCAACATGAAAATAGTACACAAGGGGAAACAAAACCAGGGAGAAAGAGAGGATACAGATTGTTTTAATAGTTAAAATATGTGTATTTTAGTTATATTTAGTTAATATATATTTCACCTTAGAACCCTCTGTTTTAATATATATTATAAAATTAACAAATACTAAAATAAAAATATAGTAAAACAAACCTATTGTACAGTTCTTAAAATAAAATGCAGATAGTAAGAAGGATTTATTTCCACCCCAAATTTGGACCATTTGTGCATAAGTTAGTATAATGTATACAGTGATTTAAAGTATGCTTCATCTCATGAATAGGATCGAAGAAGTCTTAGTAGCCATGAGCTGATTATTTTTCAAACTATATAATGGAGACATGGCATTTTATTATACTATTTTCTTTATTTTTATAGGCTTAAAAATTCCAGTAATAAAGTAAAATAGAGAGCCAATTTGCATTTACAGAGAAAGTCAACTCTAATTTATATCAGGTTGTTACATTACAAAATACTGTGCATATTAGCTACCAATGCTTTCTCTTACCAAAAAGAGAAGACATGATAAAAAAGGTCTGCCGTAATATTTTTAATTATCACAGGAGATAAACTATGAAATTGAACTATTTACAATGGTAGACTTATGTTTCTAAACTCAGAAGTGTGAAGCAGTGATATGAACATTATCATAATTTCTAAAATTTATGAAAAGAATCTATCTAGAAGGCATCTCTATGTATTTATTTAACAACTCAGCTCAGTAGTGCTATATGATATTTATTATCTTTGACTTTCTCATTTTGGGGGATGATATTTTAACAATTGAGCTTACCTCTAGGATGACAGTGAAGATTAAATATAAGACACTGTACACTTACCTTGTACAAATTGAATCACTGTATCACTGTATCACTGTCATCCTGTTGCTCATCGATTTGCTCAAGAGGGCACCAGTAACGGCTCCATTATGAGACTTGTTGCTACTGTTTTTGGCATATCGAATATGCCATGGGTAACTTGCCAACTTTACAGGCTCTGCCATGCGGGCGAGATACTCTCGGTAGCTTGCCGGGCTCTCCGAGAGGGGTAGAGGAATCGAACCCAGGTAGGCCGCGTGCAAGGTGAACGCCCTAACAGCTGCACTATACTCAATATTATTTTTTGTATAAAATATCCTTGATTATTAAATAGATTATACAGTGTTGCCTATAATTATATGGTACTATAACAGTTAGATAAATGAAGCAAAGTTTAGATTGCTAAACTGATTTTATAATGTTGGAAAACTCAGAGATATTTCTAACTATAAAGACTCAACCAAATCTATAATCACGTCTCTAAGATTGTCATGATGTATCTTTTTCTCTTCTTTTTCTTTTTTTTTTCGTTTTTACTTTGTGGGTCACATCTCGAGATGCACAGGGGTTACTCCTGGCTCTGCACTCAAGAATTACTCCTGGTGGTGGTCAGGGGAACATATGGGATGCTGGGAACCAAACACAGGTCGGCTGCATGCAAGGCAAATGCCCTACCCACTGTGCTATTGCTCCACCAACCCCTTCCTAGCTTTCACGTATGGAGCTATTTGTTTGTAGAATTTAAGCCACACATTCTTTTCTTTTCTAGAAAATAATTGCATTTTATAAGCAGAATCAAGGGTACTACAATGATTGCAACACTGTAATCTGAAGAAAAAGTGAGTACATTATGTTAGTAGCACTGGAGCACTGTCCTCCTGTTGTTCATCAATTTGCTCCAATGGGCACCAGTAACGTCTCCATTGTGAGACTTGTTGTTACTATTTTTGACTATCAAATATGCCACAGGTAGCTTGCCAGGCTCTGCCGTGCAGGTGGAATACTCTCTATAGCTTGCCGGGCTCTCCAAAAGGGGACGGAGGAATCAAACCCAGGTCAGCCTCGTGAAAGGCAAATGCCCTACCCGCTGTGCTATAGCACAAAGTAAAAATTATAGATTTAAATCAGAGAGATAAGCCTTGTTTGTACGGATAGGCTCAATGCAGTCAAATATACTCTTCAAAGTATAAGATGGAGGTAGATGGGTTAATAGTAAGAGAAATTAAAGATATAGTCAGTACAACAATATTTAAAGCATGAGAGAAACTCATTTTTCTTTTTTTTACTTTCTAAGATATGTGGAAGCACCCACAGGCATAGCTTTTAGAAGACATGTAAAATCTGTATATGGTCCTAGACACAGTGTTAACAAAATTTCACGGGCCAGCACTATAATACAGTGGATAGGGCACTTGTCTTGCATACAGCCAGCCCAGGTTTGATCTCCAGAACTCCACATGCGACTCAGAGTCCTACAGAGTGATTCCTGAGCACAGAGTAAGTAGTAAGCCCTGGGCACTGTCAGATGTGGCCCAAATGCCAAAAGGAAAAGAAAAAGCAAACCAAATCTCAGTACCGCTTTTTAAAAAAAAATTGGTTCTGCCAACAAATTAAAGAGTAAGGAGTCAAACTACCCTTTAGTAACTCCAGAAACAAATTTAGCTCTACTGCTATGTTCCTGACCTTGTAATATTTCTATCATTATTTCAATACATATAGAAACATAAGATTAGCAATTTGCATTATCTAAAGTTTCTTAGTTTTTGAAAACCTGTACACCAGTAGAAAGCAGATGCAATAAGAAAAACTGAAAATGCGTTTAAAAATTGGCAAGGGAGAGTTTTCAGCTTCTTCAATGTTGCTACCATGTAATCATGATTGCAGAGTGTATCTACTTATAAATTTATAACTTCATGAATATAGAATGAGATAAAAATATTGAAACTAAGACTAAAATTATATCCGCATTGTAAGGGAAAGTCAGAAAGTCCATAATGTATTTTTGATGATGTATGAATTGAGAAAAAGGTTTGATTGATGTGCCCTATGATGAGAAAAGCTGAGTAACTTTTAACAAAGAGTGAGCATTCCTTTTTAGATATTACAATTTATCCCAATTCCAGATGTGGGAATTTAGCACTGTTCCTTATTTCATATGTATTAACTTCTGAATTGTTCAGAATTTCCTGAGTTGATTTTCCCTCCATCATCTTAAAGAAGTTCATCTATATACAGATAGGCATACAAATTATTTTGAGTTTAAAAAATAAAAACTTACTGTTTTCACTTTTACAGTTGGAAGTTTTAAAAAATAAAAACATGAATACAGCTATGGAAAAATTTAACCTGGAAAATAGGTATAGTACAATCTAAAAATCAAACCTATATTCTAATCTAAAACATCTTTCTTCTCTTTTTCTACCTTGTCAAAGATAAAAGAAATTCAGCTAAACATGGCATTTTTACAAACAGTACATAAGTCATATGTGCTTACTAAAATTAAAATCTAAAATCTCATGTGCTGTACTATAATCCTAAGAAGATACTACCTACTTAATATAGAGTACTATAGTATAGTAGTTAGCTATAGAAATGTACTCTCCTATCTTCCTATCTAGTACCTTAATCTTTTTGTACTACTTTACAATAAAAATTATGTTGAAAAATATACATTCCAGATAAGTTCTGAACATTTCTAAATTTTGTATACCCAAGTGATCTTTTCTATATAGCACAATACGTGAAATATCAATTAAAATACTGGAATGTCATTGGAGTAAGAGATATCATTCCCATTTGATACAGTGAAAGAGGGTTCTTATGAAATGTCACAATCTAAATTCAAGATGCAGATTTTGTGTACTGACTAGGGATTAACATCTATGCTAGCATGTATATTGTAAGCCCAGTAAATATGAGGGAAAGCAGATCTAAAACTATTTTTAAAGGTCTCACATGCTCTGCGACATTCAGGGCGGTCGATTATACAGCTCAATTCATTTGAATCCTAACTCAGATCTTTGTTTTTATTTTTTATTTTATTTTTTATTTTTTTAATTAGTGAATCACCACGAATTACAGTTACAAACTTATGAGCTTTAATGATTGCATTTTGTTTACATCCCTCCACCAGTGCCCAGTCCCCTCCACCAATGTTCCCAGTATCCCTCCCACCCTTCCACCCCATCCCCCCCCTCCGTGGCAGGGCATTCCCTTTCGTTCTCTCTCTCCTTTTGGGTGTTGCGGTTTGCAACAGAGGCACTGCGCTGCCATCATATTTGGTCTATATTCTGTTTTCAGCGAGCATCTCCCATCCCATGTGAGTCCTCAAACCACACTTTACCTGGTGTTCCCTTCTCTATGCGAGCTGCCCTTCCTCCAGCGTGTGGGGCCAGCTTGCAAGCCTTTAACTCAGATCTTTATTTGATATATTTACCTATATCTCAGTTACTCATTTTTGCATCCAGAGATCACAATACCATCTGATTTACTAGATTGTTATAAGAGATAAATGAGAGATAACCTTAAAGTATTAAATAGTTTCTACTTGGTAATGCTGATCATGAAATGTGGACACACCTCCTGGTAGGCATATTTTTGTCCCACAAATGTAATGGGGAAAGAAAAATAGACTTCTGTTAAAATCTAAATGTTGATTTTAATCCTAGTAGTTCAGCATCCCAACATCTTAGGTTGTGTGATGTTATTCTGCAAAATATACTCACTACAATATATTGAAAAGTTGACCTTTACACGAAAGCCATTATTAGAAGATTTTATGATTAATTTCCTGCTGACATATATAGCTCTAGTGACAAGTGATGGCATTATATGAGTTAGAGATGTATGAATGTAGAAATTTAAGTGTTGTCAGAAAATAATTGTGCTACCCAGTTGATCTGGAAGAAAGCATACAGCATGAAGTTTTTTCATATGATAAAAGTAAATTGATATAATACCATAAAGTACTCCAAATTTGGGGTTGCTGATTCCTTATTAATCTGTAAATTATTAGTGCAGATATTTGGACAATTTCCAGTAGGTTTTGAAAGTGGGAAAAATAATACACTTTTAGATAAAATAATACACTTTTAGATCTACTTCTTTAGTAGACTCCATGTTATAATTGTGATTTGACCACCAATGGAGTCAGTCCAAGCTGGAAGAAAAAGGAGGTACTATTTTTGTTCTAGAAGGCTGGATTAGAATATTTGGTCCTCCATGTCTGATGATTGTTCCAATGACTGAGTAGGGTAGCAAGAAATGACTCAGAGCTGCCTCCTTCTCCATCAGAGCTGAAAGCATCCAGATTAAATTGGAGAACAGTGCTGTGCTTTCATTACAATGGGAACTGCTCTTGCCAAGAGGGAATTTTCGTTAATTAATAAGAAAGTACTGCTTTCAAGTGCTACACAATGAGGTCATTGTAATACTACTCTACCAACAAAGGGCAGTCAGCCTTTGAATACTGGAGTTTGTATTTGAAAGGGAGAGGCAGTTTCAATATAATTGGTAAGATAATAAGATTTAGAGTCAGAACAACTGCTATGAATTATTGGTTACCAGAAAACTCAATAACAATGAACATGTTATTTCATATCTTGATTTTCTGATTGGCGAATGTGTTTACATCAATCCTAATTCAAACTATATTTTTAGGGTTAAGCAACATGAAACCTAATTGAAAATAATTTAAAAATAATTTTTAAAAAGCACTAATGTTTGAAATATATTGGTATATCATGGTAATTACATTTAATCCTAACATTTTTACAAATAGTTTTTTCCTATCTGCATTTTCCTTCTTAAATTTTTTTTTTTGGTTTCAGGGCTGGACTAAGCAGTATTTAGGGACCACTCCTGGCCGACTCAAGAGACCAGGAGTTTGGAATTGAACTCAGGTTTACCTTGTATAAGTCAAGGTAAAGGGTGATGGAATATACTTATAATCTTGAGTTGGAGGAGGAAAAATATTCGGTCAGTACTGCATCATCACTTTGAAAGATAGTTTTAGTAATAAGCTATTCAAAATGCTGAAAAATGATAACTTTGCATTTATTACTCCAGCATCTCAATACATAAACTCACATGGGTAAGAAAGATTTGCAAAATTTGAAAAACTCATTTGTCCACACTTGATGTACAAAATTAATTGACTTCTCATATAATAAGTGCAGAGTTTCATTAATGTTAAGTCATGAAAATAGGTAAAATTCAATTCTTTTTTTATCTGTTCTTTTTAGGGATGAATTATTATGAGACAGGTAATATTAATATTAACAAATAAACCTATGTTGACATTTGCTTAAAGAACAAATGTTCTGCAATCCCAATCTAGAGATATTCATTATTCATGTAATTACAGAGTTATACAGAGTAAGAAAGAGAAAGGGAAATCAAGATCTTTTCGTGCTACTTGACTCTTTTCTTTATTAGTGAGCTTACTTACATCGTTTCTTGTGATAAAAAAAGCAATCAGATGTCAGACTTAGCTGACATATAGTGTTTGATGAAACAAATGTTAGTATCATAAAGGCGACTCCATTTTACAATACAATTCTTTATTATGAAAATTCACAGGGTTTTTCTCAGCAAATACTTGCATGAGATAAAATAAGAGCCCAAAGAAGTTACTCCTTTTATGACTTATGGGGCATGTTTGTATTTAATTTCTGCTTCTCCCCACTCTATTTCTCTACTTTCTTTTGTTGACTCATTGTTTTACTTAGTATATCGTGTGGCAGAAAGTACCTTTACTGATCACATATTTTAAAATTGATTCATAATACCTTGTTTATGTTCCTGATAGAAAATTACCTATTTGAGGTCTAGAGAGATAGATCAACAGGTAGAAAATTTGCCTTGCATGTGACTAACTCAGAATTGGTCCATAGCACCACACTTTGCTTCCTGAGCAGTTCTCTGCATATTGGCAAATGTGGACTCAAAATAAACAACAGCAACAACAAAATAAAATAAGAAAAAAAAATCAGAACTCCTATCCAACTACCAACTTTGATGTTGTTGATCTACTGTCATTCACCTCAGGGATGAAGGGCTTGGGGAGAGGGGTTAGCAAATGGATAATAATAAATTTGGTTTTCTAAATGGTTATAGGTGGACTCCTCCTTTAATAAATACTCTTCTTGGTATATGGAAATGTCAGGGAGGTAAGGGAAATCCCTCCCCTTACCTCTCTGTGTTCTGTGTTGCTCCATCACAGGTTGCTCCATCAATCAAATTATCAAATTAACCTCAGATTAGCAGGAGAAAAGAACAAGTCAATTACACATAAATAATTAAACATATAATTATTTATATATGCACACAGCCAACCCATGTTCGATTCCTCCACCCCTTTTGGAGAGCCCAGCATGCTACTGAGAGTATTGCACCCACATGCCAGAGCCTGGCAAGCTACTCGTGGTGTATTCAATATGCCAAAAACAGTAACAAAAAGTCTCAATCAGACGTTACTGGTGCCTGCTTGAGCAAATCAATGAGCAATGGAATGACAGTGACAGTGATATATATATATATATAGAGAGAGAGAGAGAGAGAGAGAGAGAGATCATCTATATGAGTGTATGTTATAAAGCAAATGAGGCAGAATGAAATATTTATCTTGAGCTAAGAGAGAGAATGATGGGATTTCAAGGAGAGAAGGTCTAGGCTGTCAGAAGTAGGAGAGGAATACTCTCATGTGACAAAGACAAGGCATTCTGCAATAAGCTTCTTGCACTCCATGGAAAGGGTTTTCTTCAATCAAGAATTTTTTTAATATGTCTAACCCTTGTTCAGGCTAATACCCTAATATTTATTATTTAAAATGGTTAATTTTGTAGTGAAAGTTTCTCCTTATCCTGAAGGCAAAACCTCAATAAACCTCAATTCTCAATAATTCGTGTGCTGAAGAGACCCATTTTGAGAAGTCTTGAACATCTCAGGAATGTTTTAACCATTTGGAAAGATCTTCAAGAAACTCTTGCAGTATCTTTCCTTGCCACCTTCGTTATCTGTCCATGAATATGCCATTCTTTCCATGTGTCATTACTTGGAATTACATTATCTATATGAGGCTTACCCACTTTTTGGCATATTTTGAATTTTGTACTTGCGAACTAAAAGCTATTCATTGAATATTCATCCTCAGAGTGCATTTTGGCCTTTAATATCAACTCTGGTTGATATTAAATACTTTTATTTTTTCATTCTATACACATCAACCGCCATCTCCTACACACACACACACACACACACACACACACATACAAACACAAATGCATACTGCACAATACTTGCGTTCTAGAATGAAAGAATAATTAAAATTTCAAATATTGTCTAAGAAAATTATGTGATTGTTAAAGACATGCTTATTCATAGGAATAATCTAATTCTTTTTTTAAAAAAAACACAATATTCTACAGTTTTTCAACATCAAGGCTTTGAGGTTTCTTTCCTTGCAACTTTGAGGTAAAGTTAAATTTAATAATGAAACTTTAAATGAATATGATAATCATGTTAGAAAATTACAACAGGAAAAATGCATTAAAAAAAAAACATTGATGATAACTTAAACTTCGACTTGTACCAAAAGTCCTTGAAAAACAGTCTCGACCCCTGGATTCTGAGTTCCTTGAATAGTGACAGCAGTGACATAGAGTTTGTGGCTTGATCGGTAGTATCTCTAGGAAACACAGTATTAAAGAGAGGATATGAGCCATGACATAGCAATAAGTCATTGCAGCCTGAGGCTGAAACCTCAATATGTAAATCCGTAAACTCTTTAATGTGTCTCGATAATAAAACTAGAATTATACACAAAGCAATCATTTGGAGTGGCCATTTTCGGACAGCTGAAGGACACTAAAGTGTATTAGAATTTGGATCATTTGCATTGCACTGATTTTGAATTGAAATAGTCAGTAATTCACTTTATAATATACCGTTCAAATGATTTGACTAAGGGTTTTAGACATCAAGGTTTTCTTTACACTTCTCTTAAGGAGACAAATTTCTTTTTTAAAAATTGAAATGTAACTGATATAAATATAACTGTAAAGGTTTAAAGCATTGCTTTGATATATTTACATATTAGAACATGGATATCACTGTAAAGATAGCTAATGTCTATATCACATAGGTAACTTAAAAAATTACTACACAAGGACTACCTGAATTGCCTAATATCACTAATAAATAATCCTTACCTAACCCCCAGGCTTAATACAACAAGAAATATTCAAGTACTTATCTATGTCTCTCTACCACCTTGAAATGAACTTACTAGCACTCAAATACAGTGACAAAAGTCAACTGATTTTGAAATTAGAATGGATCATAGATCAACTGGCCATAGGAAAATAATAAATTTGGTAAGCAACTTCTGGTGGGCAGATTTGTAAATTTTGTAAATTTATGTACTTTTTATCTTTAAAGATAATTGCAACCATGCCATAATAAATATTTCTAAAAGCTTATGTCTGGATTTTTCTGATTCTTTTTCTTAATTTCCCATTACTTTACTCTTCCGGAAATTAAGGATAACATTTTGCCTCCCTGGTTCTTTATTTCTTGAAATTTAAATCTAAACTATCAGTCCTACACGTGTGTTCTTTTGGTTTGCTTAGTGCTCTTGATTCCACAAAATATTATCACTTTTTCTGAGTGTGCAGAAAATACCTTTGCATTTTTTCTCTTTTTGTAAATAGCCTCTTCTTTTAGGTTCTCTATTAGGCCCTCACATCCTGGAGCAATAGCACAGCGGGTAGGGCATTTGCCTTGCATGCAGCTGACCCAGGTTCGATTCCTCCATTCCTCTCCGAGAGCCCAGCAAGCTACGAGAGTATCCGGCCCGCTTGGCAGAGCCTGGCAAGCTACCCATGGCATATTCGATAGGCCAAAACCAGTAACAAGTCTCACAATGGAGAAGTTACTGATGCCCTCTGGAGCAAATCAATGAACAATGGGAAGATAGTGCTATAGTGCTATTAGGTTATTTAATAAGCCTTTTTCATTAAATAGCCTATTAACATATAATTAATAAGCCACTAATAGGACATTTTATAAGCCCATTTCTATTAGGGCACTGCAATTTCAGAGTGGCTTTTAGCTGCGATTCAGGTATACAATGTTCTAACATCAGTCCCAACACCAGTGAAGGAAGTGACCTTTGCAATTCCAATAGGGTTTACATTTTACCCTTCCGTTATGCTGAAGAATAGTCACTTTTATAGTTTAAATATTCGAATTCACAAACAAATGGTATGTCTTTCCATTTAGTGAGTCTTTCTTTATCTTCTATTTTCCAGAAATATTTCATTAGATTTTTCAGTATATAAGTTTTATACTTCTTGGTTGATTTTTTAAAAATTTCTTTATTTTTATATTATTCCAAATTTATATTTTTTATGATTTTCTTTTGGAGTCATCTATTGTTAGTATAATGAAGGCAACTAATTGTTATATGTTGATTTTAAATTTCCAAATTTTGTCAGTTTATTAGAATAGTTTAAAAATCAGATGGGCCGTTCATGTAATGCGATTCAGAGACGACCATTGGACTAGAGCTGTTATAGACTGGATTCCACAGGATGACAGAAGACCTCGTGGCCACCCACCAACTAGATGGTCAGATTTCTTCGTCAAATCTCTGAGTGAACAATTTGAGGCTCTTTCTGTTCCTGGAGCGAGCAGGTATCATTGGGCTACACTAGCTCGAGACAGGGACAAATAGAGATGTTACTGGTGCCCGCTCGAGCAAATCGAAGATCAACGGGACTACAAGTGATACAAGTGATTAGAATAGTTTGGTGTACTATGCAGGATTTGTGCATATAAAGTTATGTCATTTATTTTTCCTTATTATTATAGTGACCACACTAAATAGTGTAGTTCTTAAGGTTAAAGCAGGGCAAAAGACTGAACTCAGGGCTTCACATAAGGGTAAAGACTTCACTATACTGTATGCTACCACTTGACCTGAATCTTCGGATCATCATGTCATTTTATAATATAAATAACTTTTTGAATTTTTCTACCTCTGTAATCTTATGTAATCTTTTATTTATAATTATTGCTTACATTTTCTAGCTATAAGATACAATATACTTTTTTGTAGGTGAATGGAGAAGGATGGAGTTTTGTTTCATACCTAATCTTAGTGGAAATTGTTCAGTCCTTCAGTACCATGTTAACTATAGGTTTTTCATATATGTCCTATATTATATGTAAGGAATTGCCTTCTTTTTCTAGTTTATAGAGTGTATTTTTACCATTAAAGGGATGAATTTTTCAAATACATTTTTTATAATCTGTATTTTTTGTGCATTAATATACTGTTTTACCTAGTTTTTTTTTAGTGTACAAATATGTCACATTCCTTGGATAGCTGCACTTGGTCATAAGGCATAATTTTAATATGCTGATGGGTTCAATTAGGTAGCCTTTTATTGAGGACATTTTTGTTTATATTCATAAGGAATAGTAGTCTCTAGTTTTTCTTGCAATTTGTTTGTCAGACTTTGGTGTCATAATAACACGAACCTCAGAATATGAATTAGGAAATAGTCTCTCTGCTTCTATTTTTTCCAGTTTTACTGAGAAATAATATATGTACATATGTGTGTATATATATACATGAATATATTTCTGTAAAAGTTTAATGTAAACAACATCATGGCTTCATTTACATAAATTGTGGAATATTATTAGAATAGTTTTATGTAATATTCATCTTATAAATACAACAAAAAAGAGAGGAAAAAGAAAAAAAATCTGTGATCAGAACCCCTCAGCTTTTCTATCAACAACTTTTCTGTGTATCATGAATCAGTATTAGATTCAAAACCAGTTATTTATTACTACACTAATATTTATTTATTTATTTATTTATTTATTTTACAGCTGAGTTTGTTTTTTTTAATTGGATGGTGACTTTGGGGTCCGAAGGCACTTCTGTGACGTGTTGCTCTCATGTTGCTCTCTTCAGAGAGATTATTTGTGAATCTCTGGATCATGGTCATCAATGAGCTTATATGGTGCCAGAGCCAATTCATAGGCATGAGGCCAGGCTATCAGAAGCACAGAGAGATGGCGGTGAAGGTCGCTCGTTGTCAACTGTGTGAGCCTAGAAATTTCAGTCACAAATCCCCCATGCCTGGGTTTTCTCAGAAAATTCACTCATGGATGAGGCTCTTTCAAGCCTGTGTGTGTGGATTGGCCTTGGGCATGGCGGCAATTGAGTTATGGAAGTTTTCAGCTGCCAGCACTCTGTTGGGGTGGATGGGGAGACTCACCCATCACCCTCCCAGGGTTGACCCAGATGAGTCAGCCTGGCGCAGGTTCTGGAGGCATCTCTGCGGCATATTGCAAACTAATATTTATCTTACACATGAAACTTTTTACCTCCTGACTACCTCCTTAACTCTTCCCTCCCTTACTCTTATTTTTTTGGATAATAATTATAAATTTTCCCTTTTGGATTTGCTTTGGAACTTGACCTTAAATCTGGTGGAGTTCAAAGGTATGGCATTGTGTCTCTGGGCTTATCTTTATTGGAATTTTTGATTACTAATTTAATAACTTTACTTGATTTAGAACAGAGGAGGGAAAATTCATGTTCACAGCAAAACTTAGAGAATTAATCACTTATTAAGCCGTAAAATATCTCCACGTATCAAGGAATGGCTTTGATTAGAACACGGTCACTATCAAAACTATAATTAAAATAGAAGTCAATGATAAACCTAAATCTTGAGGGACTGGAGGGATAATAGTTGGATAAAAGCACTTGCTTTGAATGCAGCTGACTTTTTTGATTCATAGAGCACAGCTCTGGATTTCTTGAGTATCACCAGGAGTGATCTATATACAGAGACAGGATAAGACCTGAGCACTGAATAATGTGGCCCCCGAATCCTACCAAAATCTTGAAAGTCTTAAAATATAAAACCTGCTTCAAAATATCTATAATTCAAAGCAAAAATTATATGGAAATTTAAAAATAGTTACAACTGATATAAAATATTAATATTTGTAATATGAAGCTAAGTAATTATTCATTATGGTTTGTTATATGATACTGAGTATTAGAGTTGTGCATTTAAAAGATACAAGTTGCCTCCAAAGCACATGGATAATCAAATTCAAAAAATAAATATTATACTAGCAAATATAGCATAACACTGCGCTGTAGCACTGTAGCCTCGTTGTCCATTGATTTGCTTGAGCATATCTTACAAATATTATGGAGTCTTAAAGCAGAGTAAAGAAAAATGAAAACAATCCAACAGGAATGAGGCATAGGATATGAACAGATAAAATAAGAACATAAGTAAATTGCTAAACTTTTGCTGAGTCTTGGTGGATAGTATAACTTCAACTGGAAGATTTTTTGTGGTTATGGTTTGTTAATGAGTTTTGCTAATATTTTTATGGTTATTTTATAAAATGCTTTATAATATTTATAGAAATCTAAGTATGAACCATTAGACATTATTGTCTATTCAGTGTTATATAGTAAAATTATTTTGAGTTATTGATGCAAAATTGCTAATAAGTCCATTTTTGTTATTAATAAACTTTCCCTAATTTTTTCCTCCTTTTATGAATAGTGAAGGTAATATAAAAAGTTGTTTAACTAAAGATTTTATTCAAAATAAATCCTATCTTCACTGAAATAAGAGTTATGATTTGAAGATGTGTTTTTAAACTAATATGATACAAAATGACAAATAGTTTAGTCAAATGCAAATGAATCCAAACCATTGGATGTTCATTGATTGCCTCATTGTTCACAATAATTAATATAAAAATATTTGACTGCTAGACTATAAATTGTAATTAGGATAATTACTTAGATGATTCAAACTCAACCAATGTGTGGTGTTTTTCTTTAAATTAGCCTGTCTTTCTGTTTGATTATGGGTATGTTTACAATTGTGCTTATAAAACTATTTTAATTTAAAATATTAAAAACTATGAATTAAATGCTATTAGTTTTTTAAACTTTAATTAAAATATATTAATTAAATCTATGGTTTAAACCACGTGCTATCAGCCTTAAGAAGTGATTTTTTGGGGCACTGGAGATATAGTCCAGGGGAAAGCTGTTTGCTTGCAGCTGACCCAGGTTCATACCTTGGTACTGCATATGGTAACCCCAGGGCCACTAGGAGTGACCCCTGAGCACAGAACCAAGAGTAATCCCTGAGTACTGCTATGTTTCACTTCAAAACAAACAAAAATGTGTTTGCAATATATAGCTATGTTAGCAAACCTTTCTGATATTCATAAAGATTTCAGACTTCTAATTTTATATGCATAAAATACAATAGTAGCAAAAATTATAAATATATATACAATCTATTCTATTTCTTTTGAGATGCAGTCTATGAAATCACAAAAGCAGAATTTACTAAGTCACTCTTTTCTAAATCTAAACATCAGCAGTGTAATAACAGTATAATCAAAACATTGTGTTCTCTCATACTTGCATGTTTTTATACAACACTTTTGCTCAAAAGAAAATTATGTACATCTGTTTGTAGTAATAGACAGCACCAATGTTTATTGCTTACACGTAAGAGATTATGGTTAACTATAGGTATTAATTTTTCTACTTTTTAATTTTAGACCGGGCTGGAGTGCACAGTGGATAGGGTGTTTACCTTGCACGCAGCCAACCCGGGTTCAATTCCTCCACCCCTCTTGAAAGTCCAGCAAGCTACCAAAAGTATCTTGCCCAAATGGCAAAGCCTGGGAAGCTACCCATGGCGTATCCGTATGCCAAAAACAGTAACAAGTCTCACAATGGAGACATTACTGGTGCCCGCTGGAGCAAATCGGTGAGCAACGGGATCACAGTGATGATGACTTTTTAATTTTAACATTTACTGAAGAATTATAAAGAATTCAGTCAGACCAGAAAACCAAAGAAATACTCAGTTAGTAGAATTAACATTCACAAGTTTATAATATTGAACCAATATAATGCTTTCTTTAGTAAATTCAATTACTCTTTGAATATCTGCTACGTGTCTGGTTCTCTCACTCAAACTGGAAACTTTGAAAAAGATGTTACTATGTGCTAAAATTTATAGAGGAAATTTAAATTGCAAAGAGGTTGGGGGTATTTTTTCTGAGTGACCTCAGACTACAAAGCCGGAATTCAAATTCTGATTTCTCTGACTATCAAAAAGATAGATTTTCATACTCTGTCAGTCATAAAAAATATATATATAATTTAAAAACCACGTGCCAAATAAATAGCATCACAAAAGTCCTTGGAAAAGTATGAACTTGATTAGTTTTTCTCCACTAAGAGTCATATGACTTCCTGTGAGAGCTGGGATATTCTCAGTGAGCAACAGGTGAAAATCACATAAATTCAGGGTATTGCAAAAGACGAAGGGTTTATCCAGCAGGACAGAGTCTGTAGGGAAAAAATGATGTCAGAAGGGCTCCCCGGTCAGAAAGAGGTTGAAAAACACAGAGCTAGATCATTTTTCTGATGATATCATGGATAATGACATCATCTTTAAACCCATACATAAATATGAGAAAAGTTAATGTGAATATAAATGCAAGGGAATTCACAAAGACAATCTCAGAGTAGATGTCTTACTCTAAAGTGACTGTTCTAAATATCTAATAACTGTGAAAAATATTCTTTAAGGTTTATAAATTGAGAAAAAGAAAATGTGCTGGATCTCAGAGAATAACTTCACCTGTGCTAGTGAACACATTTATATATTTATAAATGTATATATATATACATATACATTCATTCATGTGATGTTCATAATATTTAAGATCATATTAAAAACTTTTGCATTCTGAAGACATGAAATATTTCAATAAAATAACAAAATTGAACATAAGTAATAAAAAGACAGAGATTGATAACATTTAGGAAACAGAAGTCGACTCTTATGATGGGTGAGCCCCAACTGTTTTTAAAATTATAAAACAAGTTTCACTGGATCACCGTGAGATACAGTTACAAACTTGCATGATTGCCTTTCATTAGAACAATGCTTGAGCACCCATCCCCCCACCAGTGCACATTTTCCACCACTGTTGTTCCCAGTGTCCCACCTGCCACCCCCACTCTACCCCACTCCCTGCATCTGTGGCAAGTACAGTCCTTCTTACTCTAATTTTGGGCATTGTGAGATGACCCCCAACTTGTATCATTAAGTGTTTTCAGGTTATGGTAGGGCTGGAGTGATAGCACAGCATTTGGGCGTTCGCCTTTCATGAAGCCGACCCGAGTTCTATTCCTCCGCCCCTCTTGGAGAGCCCGGCAAGCTACCGGGAGTATGGATCCCACACGGCAGAGCCTGACAAGCTACCCATGCGTATTGGCTATGCCAAAAACAGTAACAATAAGTCTCTCTATGAGAGACATTACTGGTGCCCGATCGAACAAATTGATGAGCAATGGGATGACAGTGACAGTGACAGGTTATGGTAGAGAGAGGGATAACTGGGGAGGACCCCATGGAATCTCTCTGTAAAGAAGCAAAAGGCATGGGATATCTGTGATAAAACTGATCAAGAGAAAGTTCCAGAAATCTTAGGAAAACTGCTACTTAAATGTTCAATCGCGTATTATAGGGAAATCAATGAAAAGAAACTGACCTGTTGATCAGAGAACTGGACTGACTATTCAGTCTGACAGGCTTCTTGCCTCCTGCTCTTGTCTTGGAATGGAGCTTAGCTGACATTCCCTTCTCCCAGAAACTGCCCAATGCTCTAGCAGCAAGCTAGATATATTGTTGAAAGCATCTAGACAATACATATAAAAAAATTATATTGAAACCTCTATAAAAATTATTGTTTTGTTATTGGTGAGGGATGACATCCAAGCAGCTCTTGGGGAACTCTGTGGTCACCTCTGGTGATATTCTGTCTGGCCATGTGGGTCTGACAGGACAGTCCTCAAACATGCAATGCTGGTGGCTATTGGGGGGGGGTGTCCTTGGTGATGTTCCAGGCACTAGGTCTACACCCTGTAATGTTTGGTGCTCATGTAGTACTGGGGATAGACCACAAGGCCTCAGGAATTCATGATTCCAGAACTTTGAGCGACCTCCTAGTTTCTGTATAGGACTACTCTTTTAGCAATTAGTTACAATATATAAAGTATAAAAATAAAAACTCCAAATGCTCAGCAAGTAGATTCACAAACCATTGTGATTCTATATTCAGCAAAATATAACGTAGCAAAAATATAGAACTTATTTGCAAGAACATAGTTGAAATTCAAACTATTTATGTTGATTGAAAAATCCTTACAAAAATATCTCGTGTGACCCTACATCTACAAAATTCTAGAATATGCCAATGAATTTGTGGTGTTACAGGTAACAATTGTGCCTTTAGGCAAAGTGGAGGTGGGTGGTACAAGTAGAAGGCACACAAGTGATTTGAAAAAGTGCATGAAAACTGCCTTTGGAGATGATGGATGGTTTCCTCATCTTAGATTGTGATCATGCTTGAATGATTGTATTCATGTTTCTGAAGAAGATATTGTAAACAATATATTTTATTGCAATTCTTAGTAAAGTGGTTAAGATACATATTAGAAAGAAAAATATTAAGAAAGAGAAGTGTATCAATATAATGTAATAAAATATTTTACTGCATATAGAGCTCTTAATTTTTTTAAATTAACATCTTAAGATTTTGTTTGTTTTTGTGCCATACCAGGTGGTACTCAGGACTTACTGCTGGCTCCATGGGAATCACTCCTGATAATACTCAGGGGACCATAGGAGGAACCAAGGATCAAACCTGGGTTGGCTCCTTGCAAGGCAGGGGGCCATATTAGCTGTACTGTTGCTTCCGTTTGAATATCTTAAGATTTTGTAAAGTTAACAATTCTCTTGTATCAGTCACTGTAGTATGTGCAAAAACCTTGAAATTCATATTTAATATGTTGACTTCTAAATTCAACCTTCTGATATTTAAATCAGTGTCACTGTATCACTGTCATACTGTTGCTCATCGATTTGCTCGAGTGGGCACCAGTAACATCTCCATTGTGAGACTTGTTACTGTTTTTGGCATATTAAATACACCACGGATAGCCTGCCAGGCTGTGCCATGCAGGTGGGATATTCTCGGTAGCTTTCTGGGCTTTCCAAGAGGGACAGAGAAATAGAACCCATATCAGCTGTGTGCAAGGCAAACGCCCTACCTGCTGTGCTGTCACTCCAGCTAATATTCATATAATGTTTGTATATTTCCATGAGGCATAAAAATAGCAATAATGGTACAATTATTCTAATGCAATAGTTCATCAATAATAATACATTTTTTCAGATTGATTGAAGTGTCAAATATAGAGGTTGAAGTCAGTTATCAGTTTGAAACATGTTTTCTAAAGTTATCCTAATGCTTATTCGATATATTAATATATCTCTATTTTATTGGCATGAAGAGTTCAACAATATATTGGTATCAGTAAATCCTTGGCTTAGGCACTTCAATAAATCCTTTCTCTAGAGTTTAGTTTTATATGTCTAGTAAGCTTAATAATGATAAGTCATCAATAAATAATATGACTGTTACTAATAAGACAGGGTTTAAATTGCATAATAAGAAATATCAGGGAACACAAAGATTTTACTGTTCAAAACATAGATAAAATTTTAAAAACGTTCCAGGAATTATATTTTCTAATAAAGACTTCAAGTTGATGTATGTATTAATGCTAATACTAGACATTTATAATACTTTCCTACTTATAAATAGTCCACGTTATAATTTTCATTTTAAGAAATAATTAAAATAAATTATTAAAACATACCATTTTGTAATATATATTTTGATGCTTGAAATATTAAATTGCTCCAAGCTTTCTGTATATTTCTCTGAAAATTCTTTGGTCAGTTCTAACATATCGTGACGACAAGTTTTTTAACTTTTCATTTGTTTTTTAACATATCCTGAATTATATTTTCATTCAAGATCACGAATGAAGACTAAATACAAGACCTCATATAAAAACTTTACCAAGAGAACATATTTTTAAAACCTGCACAAAAAAAGAATGTAAAGGGGATTTGCCTGTGACCCACCTTCGTTTGAATCTCTGCCACTAAATATTGTTCCCTGAGCCTATCCAGTAGTGATCCCTGAACACAGAACCAGAATTAAGCACTGAACACAGCTAATGTGTCCCCTTTTCCCCAAAGACAACATATATAGAGGCAACATACACACTCATACACACATATATGTGTGTGTATATATATATATATATATATATATATATATATATATGGGATGCTGAGAGCTGGAGCAATAGCACAGTGGATAGGATGTTTGCCTTGCCTTGCACATGGCCGACCTGGGTTTGGTTCCTCCGACACTCTCAGAAAGCCCTGCAAGCTACCGAGAGTATTTCTTCCACACAGCAGAGCCTGGCAAGCTACCCGTGGCATATTTTATATGCCAAAAACAGTAGCAACAATCCTCACAATGGAGATGTTACTGGTGCCCGCTTGGGCAAATCAGTGAGCAATGGGGTGACAGTGATACAAAGATATATCACACACACACACACACACACATACGTATATTTGATACTTGGTTCTAATCTCACTTCTTTTTATCAGGGGTTGAACGCCCATGGAAATTTCATATAACTTGAATGCCTATATTATTTATTTTCTGATATTCTGTATCTTCCAGTACAGCAGGAGTATAAAAATACCTACCTGGTCCAGCTGTTAAAAAGAATAAAGGCTAGGTATGTGTAAAAACCTCTGACTCGAAGTTAAGAGAAATTAACATTTTTATCTTTAGCACCATAATCTTACTTTATACCTGTAAACTCTTGTTTCTAAACTTAGTTCAAGCATTAGATAATGTCTTGCTGACATTGTCATGTGTGACTATTTAATCCGTTGCTCTATTTACTGGTCACATTGGCACTGTGGCTCCTGATTAAACCATCCCTGCTTCCATTTCCCTGAAAGCAGTGCTTCCAGAAATTGCATGGCTAGATCACATCCTCAAAAATTTTTAAATGTCATCCTGGAGTTCAATCATAATGTATCACTGTATCACTGTGATCCCATTGTTCATCTATTTGCTTGAGTGGGCAGCAATAACGTCTCCATTTTGAGATTTGCTCATTTTTTTTTTTTTTTGGCATATCGAATACACCATGGGTAGGTTGCCAGGCTCTGCTCTGCGGGCAGGGTACTCTCAGTAGCTTGCCAGGCTCTCCAAGAGGGACAGAGGAATGAAACCCATGTTAGTCGTGTGCAAGGCAAACGCCCTACTGGCTATGCTATTGCTCCATCCCATTGAACATCTATTCTCATAAATTGAACTCTCCATTTTTGTAGCATCTTTGTCCAAAAGGTGGCATAAACATTGTTTCTTGAAATAAGAACCCAAAAGATCAGACACACTAGAGTTTCACTCTTCCAATCAGTGAAACTGACCTTCCAAATGAAAATTAAGTTATAAGTATGTAATGTGTGGAAGTAATCTATTAATTCAAATAAAATTAATTACCCTGAGAAACTAACAAAATATCATTATCTATATTGAATATTTTGTTTAGGTTAACGTTGATGCAAAGGGGGATCAGAGAGATAGTACAGTGGGTAGGGCATTTGCCTTGCATATGACAAATCCAGGTTCGATCCCCAACATCCCATATGCTTCCCCAAGCACCAGTAGAAGTAATTCCCGAGTGCAGAGGGCAAAGCCAGGAGTCACCCCTGAGCATCACCTGGTTTAATCCAAAAAGCTAAAAATAAATAAATAAAGAGGTCAGCCTAATGAATTACTAAAGTTATCCAGCTAAGAATGCAAAATTATCGATGAACCCAATACTTTTATCCATAAAGCAAGTTTTCCTTGAAATAGCAGGAGAATTCTACTCTGTAGTTTATTCTCACAGTACGATTTATATCTTGATGTTGGATCATCAAATTCTAGTTGTGTAAGGTAACATATTTGTATAAAACCTCCTAAGTTGAGTAGATGGAATCACCCAAATTTGTTTCATACATAGTAGAGTATTGCCAAAGAATAAAGATCATTTAGATAATAGAATCAAGCAATTACATACAAGGCAAATAGTGACCTCTAGCTTTACTTCGATTTAGCACATTAATACTGTATTTTTAATGTCTACTACTATTTGCATCAATCGATTTTGCCATAATTTTTTTAACACTGACTGCACCAAAAGTTATAAGCCCAGTCTTGGAAGTCTTTAACTCATAGAATAAATGTAACCATCTAACTAAGACCTCTCTCTCTCTCTTTGTTTTTGACTTGGGGCACACCTGGTTGTATCCAGGGCTTATTACTGGCCCTACACACAGGGATCAATCCTGATAATGCTTGGGTAACTGTACAAGGGATAGGAACTGGGTCAGCTGCGCTCAAGACTAGCCTTACCCATGGTACTATCTCTCCAGCTTTTCTCTTCACATTTAAATATTTTCAATGGTTTTAAGAAAAAATAAATACTGTATTATAGGCGAAAATTATATTAAATTTATACCTTTATGTCTTAAAATGTTGGCACAACTATGTCTATTTGTTTATTATATGGCTGCATTTTCACATAAGAATTGAGAGTTGAGCAATTGTTTCATAGAATACATGACATTCTATGACAGCAAAGTACAAAATTATTTCTATCCCTTCAGAGAGAACACTGTTGATAATTATTTTAGGCAGCATATAGTTATGAAAAGAACCAAGTATGGTAGAGCCATGCAAACTACTGTTTAACAGTTTCAGATGCCACATAATATATATATGTATATATATATATATATATATCAAAAATGCTCTGACCACTAATTGTTGGACCTTTATACCTCTTGCTTTGGCGTTGACAATTTGAGCATTAGTCCTAGCTCTGCACCAAACTACAAAAGGGGTTTGGATCAGTTTTCTTTCAATTGATATTAACTTCAATGTCTTAAAACTAGATCACTTCACCATGAAATAGGTTTCAAATTCAAAATATGGTTTTAAGAAGGACAAATAATCAGTAGTACAATTTCATAGAAGGTTACATTAGCAATCAGTTTACTGTCCATTATACTAATTAACGAATAGTCATTTATGTTTTCAGCTTTCATCATTATGACTCATGACATTTTACCTTGAATATGTTTTATTTCTGATATTTTCATCTGAAGTTATTTTTTATTAATGTAGATCCATTTAATATGCTACACAGTTTATTATATTCATTGCATTCAATTTGTTTCTCAGCTTCAAGAACGTAACCTGTGTGAAGGTGAGAATGTTTATTGTGTTTTTAATTATTATTGAGAGAATAATAGTGCCACTGAACAGTGCCAGGACTTTAATACCTTAATAATATATATTTGGAGGTGGTGGGTTGGCCAGATCTGGTAGTGCTCAGGAGCTACTCCCAATGTACTATGTATAGCTACCAACAGTGGTTGGGAGCCTGTGCCATTTCAGAAATTGATCTTGGGTCTCCCACATGTCTGCTTTGTATGTTCTTAGGCCCATTGAAGGATCTCTCTAGTATCAAGATCTCTTAAATATCTAGTAACTGAAACATATGATGTACTAATTATGTGTTATTCAAAAAGTTTTTCCCCTGAAATTTTTATATCTTTTCTCATAATAGACTTTTCTTCAGTCTCAGAACATAGTTTTTATTCAAAATCTTCTTGATATAAAAAGTTGTAATTTATATTTTGATATTCTTAGAATATAAGCAGATTTTTAATATAGGGCTTCTTATTAATGTTTGTGCAAAGAATAAATGGAGAAATGAGATCTTAAGACACCAAAGCATCTATCTTATGAATCTGCATTAAGATTTAACTTGTTGTAGCACTGTAGCACTGTAGCACTGTCATCCCGCTAATCATCGATTAGCTCGAGCGGGCACAAGTAACGTCTCCGTTGAGAGACTTGTTACGGTTTTTCTTGACAGGTCTGCCGTTTGGGTGAGATACTCTCAGTAGCTTGCTGTGTTCTCCGAGAGTGATGGAGGAATCGAACCCGGTAGGCCGAGTGCAAGGCAAATGCCCTATCCACTGTGCTATCGCTCCAGTCCTGAATAGTTACATAATCCACCAATAGAGAAAAAAATCTTCAAAACAATTCTTCCAAGTTTGCATTTTCCCTTATGGAGGTGTATGTTCTTTATGGCATTTGGAGTGGGAAAGTTAACTAACTACATTTAATTTGTTGGAACACTTACCCTTTTTGAAGCTACTGTTAGGAAGAAATCCTGGGACGACCCTCATACTTTGCCCCAGTTGAAGTCTGTGTTGGTGTTAAAAGAAGCTGGATAATGTTTTCAGTGAGCAACTCATTTCCAGAAACTAAATTAAATCTTGGGAATCAAGAATATATTTTAAAATATATATGTCCCTGATAATTTTAGTTTGATAAATTAATAGTGACATTTTATTTCTCCTCTGTAATGTCAGCAAGATGACTTGGAGCTGAGTTACCATTTGAGTACATAAGTCTTCTATCCTTTCCGTGGCACCTACCTTTTCAGAATTGAAAGGTGGGAAGAAATTCTTGATTTTTATTATAATTGGAAATGGATATATTATCCTGAACTCTTTCTTGATAAAGTTGGCTAAAGAATTCCAGAATTTATTCTTTTTCTGGGAAATTAAAAGGTGCTGGTTACACAGGGTGAGTGAAAATCACTGAGGACACCAAAATCTCTCCTGGGTTTATTTTTGCACAAGTCAAATTAATTAGCCAATTTCTCCTGATTGTATTAAGTACTCTCACAATTAACTATACACAAATTATCATAAAGTAGAATAAACAGATAGTTAATGATTTTTCAACAGATCATGTTCCACAGAGGAAAAAGGCATGTTACAGATAAAAGGAATAATACCCAAGTAAAATAGTAATGCGTTACTGAGTTCACATATTTTCAGGGTTATTCCTGGAAATATATTCCTGGCTGTGCTCCAGGAGGACTCTTAATGGTGATTAGGGAACTGTATGCAGGCCAGGGACCAAACTGGGGTCAGCTGTGTGCAAGTACATTAACCTGCACTGCACTGTGAGTACCCAACAAAAACCGTGCACACACCATTGCCAGGCTATGTGACAGAGGCCAGGATGTGTGTGTACACAGCTACTAAAGCTGTGTATTCCTCTGTAGGCACCACAGCTGACTGTGGTCACATTGCAATCTGATGTGTGATTCAACTGAGACAACAATGGCAACTGCAACAGGGAGAAAGAGAGGAGACTCAAAGAAATAACTGTTCCTGTGAATATTTATATAATAGGGGACAGTGATTTTATTTATTTATTTTTGAGGGCCATCCCAGCGATACTCAAGACCCAGGAGGCCATTCCTAATGATACTTTACCAGCTATGCGTGATCAGTGAGTGTTGGTGCTGAGACCAGACAATTTGGGGATGATAGAACCCAACAGTACAGAGGCCACAAGGATCATCTTAGAGAATTCAGGGGCTGCCAGAAGTACCAAGAGTACGTTCAGTCTGGCCTGGGAGAGCCATAGAGGGTTAAGGATCAAGCTCCAAGGACTCATGCATACAATGCAAACATGCCTACCGTTTGAGCTATCTCCTGGGTCTCATAAAAAATTTTTAAAGCTTCACCCAATATGCAAATGTGTGAAATAACCTTGAATTGCCTAAATGTTTGTATATAGTGCATTGTTATATGACTAGTATAACAAATCTCTAGATACAGAAAGTATGAGTTTAAAAAATAGCGGATATAAACTGAGCTGAATGAATTCCCTTTTAAAATCCCTATGCTTTACAAATTACTATTATTAAGAATTTATATGGTACTTTGTGTTTGCGAATACTTTATAGGTAGCAATTAACCATTTACCTGGGATAATTGTTGCTATTATTTTCACCATTTTATATGTTCATAAAACTAACAGAATTAAATCCTCCACTGGTGTGCCTGCATGAATGTGTGCATATGTGTATGTGTGTGTGTGTGTGTGTGTGTGCGTGCATGTGTGCGTGTGTGTTTTAAGACAGTGACAAATTCTTGGTGAAATTAGTAATACAATAAACTTTTGGTCTTCTCGATTTATTATTTTTTTTTTATATATCAGTAGAAATTGTAGTAATTTTACTAATAAACAGCCTTAAATTTCAATAGAATGTATTTCTGGAACACTTCTCACAGTTTCTGCATAGCTTCAGCATTTAGGATTCTATACACTCTGTTCAGTTCTTTAATTCATGAGTAAAGAAGTTAGCTAACTAACTGCCATGTATGACTAGTCTCCTCACTGGTAATGTAATAGTATAATTGACTATTTTATGAGATAATTATTACATAAGTACTTGTGAATTGTTAGTTTAATTTTTGCATTGCTGAAGCTAGAGGAAAAACAAGTTAAAAATCTCAGAGAAGCAATTTATTTTTAGGGATACATATTCACAGACTCTAGAGTGAAAAATGGTGAATTATAATAGAAATAACATCCATGACATCGGCAACTACCGCCCAATCTACCTGTTGTCTATTGTCTACAAGTTGTTCACTTGTGTCATCTTGAATAGAATAGGCAGAACACTAGACAAAGGACAACCATGCAAGCAAGCCGGGTTCCGAAAAGGATTCAGCATGATCGACCATATCCACACAGTGACCAAACTCATTGAAGTTTCTCGAGACTTCAAGATGCCGTTCTGTCTAACATTCATCGACTTAAAGAAGGCCTTAGATTCTGTTGAGACTGAAGCAGTCATTGAAGCTCTAGCCAAACAGAGCATTCAAACTCAATACATGAAGATCCACCGAGAGCTGTATTACGGATTCATCACCAGAATCTAACCATTCTACAAGGAAGTGATCATTGACGTAAAGAGAGGGTTTCAGCAGGGTGATACCATTTCACCGAAACTCTTCTGTGCCACCTTTGAGAACATCATGTGAGGACTGGAATGGGAAGGAATGGGAGTGAAGATATATGATCAGCAACTACACCACCTCCACTTTGCTGATGACATTATTCTCATAACGCCAAACATTAGCCAAGCAGCACAAAGGCTGGCTGACTTCAACTGTGAGTGTGGAAAGGTCAGACTTCAGCTAAGCCTCAACAAGATGATGCTCATGAAAAACGAACTAGTCCCTGACTCTCCATTTGCTCTCAACGGAACAAATATTTCCAAATGCAGCAGCTATGTGTACCTGGGTCGAGAAATCAACATGAGAAATGACTTGGTGCCAGAACTTCACAGGAGGAAGAGAGCAGCTTGGAATGCCTTCAAGAGCGTCGAAGAAGTGGTTAAGAGGACAAAGAACCACTGGCGTTGGGCACATCTTTTCAACACTACTGTTCTTCCTGCACTAACATATGTCTCAGAGACTTGGGCCCTATGCAAACAGGATGAGAATGCTATTCTAGTCTCCCAAAGAGGAATCAAAAGAACTATGCTTGGAGTATCATGTTTCACTCAAGTGAGAGAAGGAATCCGGAGTTCTGACCTCTGTCAATGGCCAAAAATCAGGGTCGCTGTCTCATTTGCCAAGGCATCAAAAATCAAATGTGCTGGACATGTAATGCGATTCAGAGATGACCACTGGACTAGAGCTGTTACTAACTGGATTCCACAGGATGTCAAAAGATTGTGTGGCTGCCCCACAACGAGATGGTCATACTTCTTTGTCAAAACCCTGAACAAATGGTTTGAGGCTTTTCCTGTTCCTGGAGTGAGCAGATATCATTGTGCTACACTAGCACATGACAGGGACGAATGGAGATGTTACTGGCACCCGCTCAAGCAAATCGAAGATCAACAGGATGACAAGTGATACAAGTGTTAATAGAGATGATTGTATATAACAAATCACATTGCTATAGACATTTCAGCAGCAGAATGATTATTCCAAAACTATCCTTCAGAATTTGTATTTGACAAATATATGTTTAATGTTTTGTTTTTACCAAACAGAACTTTATTGATATTAACTAATTTAGTTCTCCTAACACTGGAGCGATAGCACAGCTGGTAGGGCATTGCCTTGCACTTGGCCAACCTGGGTTGTGGTCGATTCCTCCATCCCTCTTGTAGAGCCTGGCAAGCTACCGAGAGTATCCTGCCTGCACGGCAGAGCCTGGCAAGCTACCTGTGGGGTATTCAATATGCCAAAAACAGTAACAACAAATCTCAGAATACAGACATTACTTGTGCCAGCTCAAGAAAATCAATGAATAACAGTGCTACAACAACAGTGCAACTCTCTTTAAAGTAGATACTATCAAAATCTCCATTGTAACTATAGTTTCAAAGCACAAAAAGGCTAAGAAACTACCAAAATCACAAAATTTACATTTGATTCAGGATTCAACCAGCCTATATTTCTTAATTATATTTACATATTTCCTTGCTACTATTCTATACCACCTAAATATTTGTGAGATAAACCCATTGCATATTCATACATTGTAGAGATATGAATACATTTATATTTTATTCTGGTTTGAAATAAGAACAGGTTTAATTTTTTTTTTTTGCTTTTTGGGTCACACCCAGCGATGCACAGGGGTCACTCCTGGCTCATGCACTCAGGAATCACCCCTGGCGGTGCTCAGGGGACCATATGGGATGCTGGGATTCAAACCCGGGTCGGCCCCATGCAAGGCAAACGCCCTACCCGCTGTGCTATCGCTCCAGCCCCAGAACAGATTTAATTTGAATGTAACATAAGTTAAATAGATGCTAGTAAATTATATTATGAATTTCCTCACATAGATATTTGGAAGATTCAAGTAGTGTATTGAGTGCACATCAGTAACAAAAGTGAAGTAAATCATCCAGTAGGGGGAAAAAGCATCTTGCTACACAAGAAAAGATAGTCTCTCTTATTTTTCATGTGATCTTCCTGATCTCCCCTTTATTTTTCTACAGCATGCAGAGTGATGAGTATGATATTTCACTGTTTTCTTGTTTCTCTGATCAGCTCAAACAAGCAACTGTCAGCGCATAGCATCAGTGTTGGGGACAAAGGCAATAGACTTGACTGCAAGTTGACTGCTAATTTTTGTGATGGGTAGATTGTGCCCTGTCTACAATAGATCAACTTTTTAAAAGAGAAATAGAAATCACATCATTGCAGCATACACACTCAAATGCATGTCTTGAATCTTAGTTCTCTTTGTTTAACAATAACTTTGAATTAAAAAAAGAACAACAAAACTGCTAAGATCAATACTGTGTGTGAGCCTGTATGATAAGCCCAGCTGCAGACTGGAGTTCAAAGTGAGACTCATGTCAATGCACCAGTAGAGTCAAAGAAGCAAAATTAGGGGCACACACCATGAAAATGGTGATTGAGGTGAGTGCAGTGCAAGCAATACAGCTAGTGTCTCTTCTGCTGGGAGAGCTAGACGAATGGTCCAGGTTGCAGGGTTTCAAAAGTCAGGCTTCCTCTTCTCCTTGTCAACCTAGGGAGCTTGCAGTATAAAAACATTCCGTGTATTGTCGCAACAACCAGTTGAGTTTTGTCAAGTTTTCCCTCAGCGACTTATTTTTGTGTGGGATTATGACAGCAATCTTGACACTGTCTCAGAGAGATTGTTCTTGAGGTTCATTCTCCTCAAGTGAAATATTCTGCATGTATTTGCTCCAAACTCAACAAACTTCATCTTCTGATACCAAAAAATACCAGGGTATAGTGAATTCTTGTGTCTAGAAGGATGAGAACTAAATATGTTTGGGTAAGAATTCACTTGAATCTACTTAAATTTATTAAAATGATTTAAAAACAGGCTGCTCCTGTTGAGTTAACAAGTCACCATCTTTATTGGGTATTGATCATTTGCGGTGTGCATAATGATCCCTTAGATGAAGAGTAAAGCACAGATGGCCCAATGCAGCTTCTCCTTCCCATTAACCAGTACTGCTCTGCAGCTCCTGTAGTAGCAGTTTATCTTTCCTGGCACTATAGCAGCGATTAGCAGGGATGAGAAGAACTTCTGAGCACTGACTTGTACATTAAAAATGGAAGAAAATTGATACTATTAATCACACAAGAGACACAACAAACAATTCATTAAAATTTCCAAAGCATACATTAGAAAAGGCAAATATTAATTAAATAAAATAAGATGCAACAACAGAAATTATATCCAAATGGGACTTGGGGAGCATCTACTATTGATTATAAAAGGACTTAGTAGGTTTCTGTAGAAGCAAGTCATTTGTGGACAAAGGAAAGCAGGTATGTCCATTCAATGGCACAGAATGGTTGAAGCACATAAAAGAAGCTGTTATCAAGAAATAGTTCAGCTTTTAGCCCGCTTAAGTAATGTTTGGTGATGCCTCCTATGTGACATTGAAAGAACAGGTTGTGTTTTATATCCTGACTGTTTAGAAGGAGGAGGTACAGTTCCCATCCCACAGATATCTCAGTTCAGGCCCTTTGCCTGCTCTGTATTTTCAATGGGTGATGGGGACATGGAAAAATATGGTTAAGCAAATCAAGAGAGAGTTCAATGTGCCATTTTGTGGAAGCTCAAAGAAAGAGTAGAAGACATAAATTGAAGCTTTTGCCTAATACAGCTAAAAAGGGTAAGTAAGCATTCAGTATGTCACTTCATAAAATACACTCCCTGAATTGCTTATTACATTGCTATGTGGCAAAGGCAAATGAGGTCTTAAAATTTTGAAAATACACAGGGTTCAGCTGATAAGGCATATTTATCTATCACTTAAGACTCATTCCAGATGTGATGTACCAGTTTAAGTTGCTTGTTATAATCTGCTATACTACTATATATCGCTCAAAAAGAAAAATTGGGGCTGGAGTGATAGCACAGCGAGTAGGGCGTTTGCCTTGCACGCGGCTGACCCATGTTCGATTCCCAGCATCCCATATGGTCCCCTGAGCATGGCTAGGAGTAGTTCCTGAGTGTATGAGCCAGAAGTCACCCCTGTGCATTGCCGGGTATGACCCAAAAAGAAAAATATATCACTCATGTGCTGTTTGATCAAGGAATGCTTAAAAATTTGTGAGAGCCATACCCTAAACATTTAAGAGCAATCATCTGAGCTATGCACACCCCTAAAAGACACTAGGGTAACTCCCTAACAGACTCTAATATTTTGAAAGCAGGGTCTGTTATGATGAAAGGAAGCCCTGATCCTGAACTATGTAAAGAGGCAATTTTCTCCTGTATGATGTATGGCTGTGACTAAGGTTAAGCCTTATTGATCTATATTTGTAAATCACATCTTGTTTGAAACATAAGTAAAACTTGTTAATCTTGTATGATCTTAATTGACAATCGGAATGTAGTTTTAGAGAATAAATGCAACCTCATCTTTGAATCATGTGTCAAATAGGTTGGAATCCCATGTCTCATCACAATCAAATGAAATGAGTCCTATGTCCCTTCTGCGTCTCATTATCTTATTGAGTTATGGTGAGTTCAGGCATAATACAGAGGCCTACTCCAAGAAGCCTTGCTTAGAATCTGTCAGAAAATTTCCTAATTTTCCATTCTTGTCCAGTATTCCTCGACCGTTTTTGCTATGATTGTCACATGTTTCTGATTTTGTTTCATTCCTATAGCCTACTGTCTTATCATATTATGCCACCTCACTATTCCCTGTCCTCCACTGTTGCAATTTATACCTGTAGTCCCCTTATCATATCCTGGGTATACACAGGGGTCCATATAGCTCCCATAAACTACATTAAAAACAGTTTTTTTTTTTCTGTTACCTGGGAGATAGAGTATAGTGGGAACAGCTCTTGCGTTGTATGGAGTATATGTGGGCCTGTTCGCCTGTAGCAGATAAATATCCTAACACCTCCAGGAGGGGTCCTTGAGTGCAGAGCCCTGAGCACATAGGAGTGTGGTGCAAAACAAAACAATTTTTTTCCAGCATTTCAAAAACTTGTTTATGTTTCTAAAAAAGTTACTGGCACATAGCTCTCAAGCTTGTGGTAATGTGTTCCTTTATCTCCTAACTAAACACCAGTTCTAAGGGCACAGAAATACAGTCTTTTTTGGGGATCTCCACCTTGTCTATTCTAATGTTTCATCTAAATAGCTGTTGAGATGGTCTCTCCATAGAATCTCCTATATCACGGAGAACTTGGTTCAGTGTGATGAGAGGTAAAGAGGAATTATGTTTGATTTAGTTGTAGATCTATCTGTTTTTACAGGTGACCAGAATATTGTGATGAGTGGTATAATTGGCAGAAATTTGCCTTAAGGACCAAGCACTATCCGTACATCATTCATTCTAAGTACAGAGGAAACAGCATCTTCGAAACTGTTAGCCTTTCTCAGTGAAATAGACCCAATGGAGTGATAAAACATAGTTAGCACTTGAAAGTAGGGAAGAAATGTGAAGTAGTTTATTTTTCACAGGAAATAAAGTGCTTTAATACATTTTGGAATCTTTAACAGATTGTTTGCTTAAACAGTTTCTATAGCAGAAGAAAAATGTGATACTTTGCTTATAATTTTTTCTACTTAAGTGTATATATTCACATGACAATTAAGAAGCTTGCTAGTAAGAATCTGTTCTTTTTATGCATTGATGACTACTCCACAAGAGGAAGTGGAAGTCATGAAAAACTCCCCTTTTATGTTCCAAAATGATTCATAGCTAAAAACATCTATTAGTTGAATTTAAGTATTTTTGCTTTTTCATATTTGGGGTTATTAAATGTCCTAATTTTGGTGGTATGTGATTGTTGTTCATAGGTTTTATTATAATTAAAATAATATATGCTACCAATAGTTAAAAATTAAATGTTTAAGAAAGAGTAAATTCTACTGATATATAACAAAAGAAAACAAATAGAAATTCAAACCAATTATTTCAACTATCTTTCTTGAATAAGTTTTCTATTTCTAGTAGTAACTTACTTAATGATGTCACCTTGATATAAAATAATATATCATCTCTATTAACTTTATATTTTAGTAAGTGATTTTTTGTATTGCATGTTTGCTTTCACAAATCCAATTTTGAGATATTATAATATTGTTCTATCATGTTGTTTTGCTCACTATATCTTTATAATATACTTTTGAGTTTGGTAATGAGATACTCCCAGTTGCTTACTTCACAGTATGGTTATGGGTATTCAATAACTGCAGATCATGAAACAAATATCGGTTCTGTGGAACTGAATTAACCCTATATTTCTGATGACTGTGTTTGGGCACATTTTGCTTACTGTATCTTACTTGTAACTGAAATCACAAAGTCATATGATTATTTTTGTTGAGAATAGTATATTGTTGACAGTTTATCTTCACCATATCTTTCTTCTGCAAAGCTAATCAATTCAGAAATATATCACGATCACAATCACGATCGCCCGTTAAACACCGATTTCTCGGGCGGGCCCAGTAACATCTCATTTCGTCCTTTCCCTGAGATCTTAGAAGTCCATCTGGACTTGGCCCTCCCAAGGATGTTGCACTGGGGGCTCTTCAGGGTCATGGGAATGAAATCCAGCTTGTTACTGGATTTTGCATATGAATACACCATGGGAAGCTTGCAAGGCTGTCCCATGTGGGCAGGAAACTCTCAGAAAACTACCAGTTTCTTCCAAAAAGAGAAGCAGGCCAAAGGTATCGCTTCTGAGAGCTTGCTTTTAAGTCTCTGGATGTTGACTGCTGATGGGATTACACACACCTTGTTTCCTCTGCCGGTACCTTCATGCATGAGGCCTGTCCGAACGTGTAGAGAGGAGCCTCCAGAATGGCTGCAGGTAGGTTCTGGTGGTCTTCGGCTGCCGGGAGCTCTGCTTGGGGTGGGAAGGGAAGCTGGAGCCCATCCCCTCCAAGGGGCCACAGGGAAGACAGCCAGGCATGCGGGCAAGAGACTCTCTGCCTCAGAAATATATAAATTAGATAATTAAAAGTAATTTTGAATAATATCTGTTGAAGATAGGATAAAATGATAATGTACTGCTTATAGTTTTGATGCATAGCTACTAGTACTATAAATTCAAAGTAAAATATTTTCTTATTTAGCACCTCACATATTAATTTTATGTTTTATATAGAAATAACTTGCACAAGCTTTTATGTGATAAGTCTAAATTTACCTTCCTTACTTCCTTTGGAAAGTTTAATTCTTTTGTTATTTCAGATAGCCTAAATTTTATTGAGAAAACATTAATAATAATTTACAGCTATTTACTTTCAAGGAAAACATCATTAACCCTTTGCAGTTTCTATAGTTGAAAGGACATTTACTTATTTAAAATGTCCTGCTTAGGTTGAAATTAAAAATTACCTGTCTGTTATTCATTGTCTTTCAAGTACACAGAAATATTTGTGTCTTCTGGTGTTTATGTTGTCTGTTTTTGAAGATGTAATAAAACGATAGGATGAATTACCACTGCAGATACATCCTACCCATTCCACACAGTCACTACTATATTACATAAATGGTGTCCACTAACTATATCTATTTCTTAATATCCTGGTTTCTCCTTAGGAAGGCAGGCAGAATAATTATTTATATAAAAATATTTTCATGTACACATTTGTGTGTGTTCATGCATGTGTGCGTGTGTGTGTCCACATCCAACAGTGCTCAGGACGTTCTCCTGACCATGTTCAGGGTCACTGCTTGGAATATGAACAGGAATTGATCATGTGCAAATACAGTTACAGTTACTGAACTATCTCATATACCCCCACTTTATTCATTTTAAACAATATGTGACCATCTATTATGAACCATTTATCTAGTCCTTATGAATTGATCAGTCAAGAGCAAGAGACAAATGTTCCTTTGTGCTGTCCTGTGGGACTTATATTCTATCATCTCCATTTTGTTGCATGCCAATGTATATGACATGGCATAGCTAGTAATCTTTTTAGACTAAGGCACAAAGCTACCTTGGCAGACAAAATACCAAATCTAAATTCAATTGCTAAATAGATGTGTGATCTTTGACTGGCTCTTTCATTTGTTTGAGTCTCGCTGTTTAGTTTTATTTACAATTTTTATTTTATTATGGACTGGAGCGAAAGCACATCAGGTAGGACATTTGCCTTGCATGTGGCCGACCTGGCCGACCAGGGTTCAATTCTTCTGTCCCTCTCGGAGAGCCTGGCAAGCTACTGAGAGTATCACATCCACAGGCAGAGCCTGGCAAGCTACCGTGGCATATTAAGTATGCCAAAACCAGTAACAAGTCTCACAATGGAGACATTACTGGTGCCCACTCAAGCAAATCAATTAACAATGGGAGGACAGTGCTACAGTGCATTTTATTAATAAAATAATCATAATCAAATGAACAGATGACAAATATTCTCCAAAATATTAGCGCACCTCTTGTAGGTGAATAGTAACTAGAAATTTTACATTAAAAAATTGACTGCATTTGCATTCTTTCTAAATTATTTTTATTTACAACGGGATACCAATTCTAATGATTCATGTGTTACTAAGTTAAAAAAATGTTAACCCTCTGTCCACACCCAGAATTTGGCAACTTATTGTCAAAAAAGATACTGCTGATCTCCTCTGTCACCCACCCCAAGCTCTCAGGGAATATAAAAATTATCTCAGCTTTTCCAGGTTTACAAATAAAAGAAAAATAAACACAAGAGTCTCCCTATCATACAACCAGGTTCATTGTATTTTATCCCAAAACTAAAGTCGCAGTTCTTAATGGTCCGTTGTCTAGACTAATACAAAGAACTGTGCCTTTGTGAGCACCTAGTAGGCAGCTCTGTAATGAATAGCAGACCTTGCCATGAGGTTTAGAAACATAAAATTGGACAACAGAATCTTGCTACTTCAAAGATGCTTAAGCCCATTGAAAGTCTTTTATATGGCAGCCTGCAGTGGTTGATGCTTCCCTCTGAGACAATCTTCCCAAGTCTTCTGGAGCTACCTGCTGAAGAACTTCTTTCACAGCTGGTTTTTTCTTTTCTGCCACATTAATTGAGTTCCAATCAGGGCCACATATACAGATATGCCAGCTGGAAGGGGAAACCATGCAAGAGAAAGAATTAAAGGCTACAATATCAATTCTGATTTTCCATGTAATTTTTTGCAACATGATTGCCTACTCATATATAGATGTCAGAGTTGTGATGATTAATCTGTGATGTTTTGCTTGACCTGTACAGAGTCTATGTTTAAAGATTATAGAACAAAAAATTAGAATCTCCAGGTGCCCCTGTCAAGTTCTGACTGAGCTCAACTAGGTGGTCACCACACAGGAAAATGGAAAAATCAAAACCCAGATTTGGGGAAATTCAGCTGCTGACCCAATAGTGTGCAGTATTCTGATTTTACATGCCGTTTACATGATTTCTCAGAATTTAGGGAAGAGTATGGCTTGTCTCATAATTAAGACAATGGAAAGGGCAGACAGTGTCTCTTGAAAATAGCCAATGTATCCACCCTAGCAGGAACAGGCCGGCTCGTTAACTGTAAAAGGGATGAGACTAGAAGTGAAATAACCAATAGGGCAGTTTCCCTTTGTTTCAGAGAGTCTGACTCCACAGACACATTTGGAAGAACTTGTTTGCTTGTGTCCAGAGAGTCTGGAAAAGTAATTCAGCACAGCTTTAACCGTGACCTTTGATTATCTCCCTAATCCTTGCTTACCCAAGACGAGTAATAAAACTGCCCTTTGCAGAATCCATATCTCTAGTTGAAACCTCAGATGCCAACTTCAAAGGTGAGGGAGAATCAGGCTGTGATAGAATTTAATAATCTATTTTCACACTCAAGTGAGAGAGGAAAACATACGGAAGGAAAATGAGAATGGAAATGGATTTTTGACTACAGTCATTCACTAATTGCTTTGCAAACTAACCTATAAGCATTAATATCAATGATAACCAACAAGGTATTTATTTACCAGCAGGTCATGTATGAGGTGCAATGTGGGGCAAGTGTTGATATATGTTTTATTCATATTAAAGACTGCAAGAAATAGGAAACAATATATTACTATTGAGAAGTATCACTGTATCACTGTTATCACTGTCATCCCATTGCTCATCTATTGAGAAGTATGTTTTACATATGTTATGTCATCAGATATATTCTGAAACACCATTGATCCCTGTATATTTTCACTATGCAAAGCATAGTGACAAAGGGCCTTGCTTAGAGCTATATCAGTAGCAGTTAAGAAACTACGATTTGAGTTTCTTGCTGCCCTTAAGTAAAAAGGCAGAAAAATGAGCTGTTTAAACTGTCTCTCCAGTCTCTACAACTGAGATTCTTTAGACTTCATCTTATAATAGTCTTTAGGATTCATTTTCCAATAGTGTTGATGAGAGCTTGGTTTCAGAACAGTATATATATTTTTTAATTATCATAAGCTTTAGGCTATGACCAGGAACCAGAGCTTAGGTTAGTGTAAAGTCAGTAGGAGAGTAGCTGTCCAGATTATTGATATAGGGCCATGAGAATTGACTATTCCAGTAGAATTATAGGGATCTGAGTCTAACCTTACAATAACTATATAACTGTTCCCAAATATCCTACATGTTTGTAATTTGTAGACTTGTTGTAAGTATTAGGTGAGTTAATATATGAAAAAAGTGTGCAGCAGTACCTGATGTTTTTTTCTATTATTATTATTATTATTATTATTATTATAATCATTGTGCACTTCCACGGAAGGGACTTAGAAAAGTTTACAGGGAATAAGAACTTTGGTATACAGATACCTAGAAAAGGAGACAGGAAGTAAGACTCTCACAGTACGGTCAATGAAAGTCAAAAGAAATGCTCAGTTAGACTGGGCTGCAGTGACATAAAAGAGAGACTTCACTTTGTAGCTATGTTTTCTCATGCTCAGGATATACTTTACACCATATACCCTCCTTTATGCAGAACTGTTAGTAGTGATTTCCCTGATAGTTGGTTATAGGCTTTTGTTCTGATGTAAATTGGATCAGGCTGTACCTCCAGGTGAGCAACCTTAAGGTGATGTGTGGGAGGATCCACAGACTTGCAGAGCTGCTGTCTCCCGAAGAGAGAGAATGTAATGAGAGTTGGAGTATAGGGTCAGTGATGTCTAATTTTTGTTTTATAGCCACCCCTACCTGTGCTCAGGGCTTACTCCTGGCTCTGTGCTCATGGATCACTCTTGTCAGTGCTTGGTGGACCATATGGCGGTGTGGGAGGGGTCAAACCCAGGTTAGTCTTGTGCAAGACAAGTGCCTTGGCCACTGTACTATCTGTCTAGCCCCAGGTCACTGACTTTTAATACTGCATTATCACGCTATTACTGTATCTCTCTATACAGTGATATGTTTTTTCTATTATTATTATTATTATAATCATTGTGTGACCACACAGTGACCAAGCTCATTGAATTTTCCCAAGAGTTCAAGATGCAGCTCTGTCTAATGTTCATTGATTTAAGGGACTTTGATTCTGTTGAGACTGAAGCGGTCATCAAAGCCCTAGTCAAACAGGGCATTCAAACTCAGTACATCAAGATACTCCATGAGCTGTAATACGGATTCACCACCAGGATCTCAGCATTCTACAAGGAAGTGATCATTGACATAACGAGAGGGGTGAAGCAGGGTGATACCATTTCACCAAAACTCTTCTGTGCCACCCTTGAGAATGTCATGTGACAACAACTGGAATGGGAAGGAATGGGAGTGAAGATAGACGGTTGGCAACTACACCACCTGCACTTCACTGATAACATTGTTCTAATAACACCAAACATTAGCCAAGTGGCACAAATACTGGCCGACTTCGACCGCGAGTGTGCAAAGGTCAGACTGTAGCTGAATCTCACCAAAACAATGTTCATGAAGAGCAAACTAATCCCTGACGTTCCATTTGCTCTCAACGGAACAAATATCTCCAAATGCAGCAGCTATGTGTACCTGGGTTGAGAAATCAACATGAGGAATGACATGGTGTCAGAGATATGCAGGAGAAAGAGAGCAGCATGGAACGCCTTCAAGAGCATCGAAGAAGTGGTTCAGAGGATGAAGAACCTCCAGCTCTGGGTACATCTTTTCAACTCCACCGTTCTTCCTGCACTAACATACACCTCAGAGACATGGGCCCTACGCAAACAGGATGAGAACGCTATTCAGGTATCTCAAAGAGGAATGGAAAGAGCTATGCTTAGAGTATCACATTTCACTCAAGTGAGAGAAGGAATCTGAATCTGGAGTTCCGATCTCCATCAAAGATCAAGAATCAGGAACTCTGTCTCGTTTGCCAAGGCGTCGAAAATGAGATGGGCCAGACACGTAATGCAATTTAAAGATGACCGCTGGACTAGAGGCTCATAGTGTTCCTGGAGCAAGCAGATACTATTGGGCTACACTAGCACGCGACAGGTACAAATGGAGATGTTACTGGTGCCCACTCTAGCAAATCGAAGGTCAACGGAATGACAAGTGATACAAGTGATGCTGTATCACTGTCATCCAATTGCTCCTCAATTTATTTGAGTTGGCACCAGTAATATCTCTATTCCTCCCAGTCCTCAGATTATAACAGCCTCTCATTGCTCCAATGATTGGAGGCTCTTTCAGGGTCAGGGGAAATGAGACCTATCATTACCATTTTTGGCATATTGAATATGCCACAGGTAGCTTGCCAGGCTCTACCCGTGCAGTGGGATATTTTATATGCATTCAGGAATTATAAGGATCTCAGAAAAAATATGAGTCATGTTATTCTACAGTAAAACGTGTTAGATGACAGAACTTTCTCACAGAACTTTGGGCCTATGAGTAAATCCAGGTCTGTCAGGTCTATATGAAAGCACAGGGACTCTGTAGTTATCATTTCCATATTCTCACTTCAACAGTGCATTCTTCAATTTCTTTACACCTTCACATCATTCATTTCCATAGTGGTGGTTGAAGAATCCTGCTCTATTGGACAGATATTCTCTGTAGATTTGTCCTGTTCCTTTCCTTGTATTTACAGAGCGGGCATCACACATCCTTGGGCATTCATTCATTTCCTTACTCCATCTTACTTTATGTTTTAGTTCAAGATGGCAATGGAGATTGAATAGTTTTCCTTCTTCATTTCTTCAGAGAGGAAACAATCTTGGCTAAGAATTTCATCAGTTTGTTTCATGTAATTAGTAAGTGGGTGGCAGTAGTATTTTTTGCCCTAATGATACCCTGACAATACATTTTATGAGAATGGAGTAATGACTGGGAAGATAAGCATCATTGTGGTTTTAACAAAGTGAAGGTCCTAAGGTTGTTGTACTTGGTTAAGTATTCTGGAAGGAAGATATGGAACAAATAACATATTTAAGGAACCAGTGAGGGGCAGGAGCAATATCACAGCGGGTAGGGCATTTGCCTTGCACATGGCCAACCTGGGTTTGAATCCCAGCATCCCATGTGGTCCCCTGAGCATTGCCAAGGGTACTTCCTGAGTGCAGAGCCAGGACTAACCCCTCTACATCGCCGGGTGTGACCCAAAACACAAGAACAAAAAACAAAACACAGTGAGTCTGTGTATGACCTGGTTCAGGCTTTGCCTTTTGCCCTTTGTGCATCCCTGTTCTCTTTCTCTTTGTGTTCAACTGCACATACTCATAGAACTCAGCCTTCTTTTTTTTTGATATTTTGCAACCTGGTTTTCCTGATCATTTCCTTAGTCAGTTATTGAAGACTGGGCAACACTCTACTGGCAGGTATATTGTCGCACTGTTTATGGATTTGCTCGAGTGGGCACCAGTAATGTCTCCATTGGGAGACTTGCTGTTACTGTTTTTGGCATACACGCCATGAGTGAGTAGCTTGCCAGGCTCTGATGTACAGATGGGATACTCTCATAGCTTGCCAGAGGGGCGGAGGAATCAAACCCGGGTCAGTCATGTGCAAGGTAAATGCCTTACCTGCTGTGCTATTGCTCCAGTCCTGACGGTATATTAATTTTTTGCAGGTATATTATTTTTTAAATTTTATTTTTATGAAATTCACAATAATTTATTACATTCAATATTCTAACACCAATTACACCACTATTACACCTTCCCACCACTATTAATTCAAATTTTCCCACCACCTCCTAAACCTGCCCCAAAGGCAGATGATAAATGATTTATTTTGTGTTGCTTGATATGAATAATCCACTAAAAATGATCCAAAAAGTTTTCCTTAGAAGAAACTGTGTAAAAATTGTTGTATCTCACCTTGGAGCCATTAAGTACCTTTATAAGAGATCATTAACATGTTGTTGCAGATTGAGCCTTGTGTGCTTATATATATGTTTAAATATATTTATATTTATATTTTTTGATCAAGATCAGTTGCCTTCTACTTTATATCCCATCAGATGTGTTGTGCTCTTCTTGGTACATCAATAGCCTAAAGTATGAGATGTTGCACAGCCGCAAATGAGGCCAGAATGCAGCCTTCCTAAATTATGTTGTTTTCTTATTCAAAATATGCAGTAATGAATGGTAACTAGACATTTTTCTGTGGACATACATTTGTTTAATGTCAAGCTGTATTTCTGTAATTTCTATGCTATTGCACATCAGTATCACCTTATTCTAATATAAATACACACATACAGCTATGTGTGATTTTGATTATGACTACAGTGAAAAGTAGCACTGTAGCACTGTCATTCATTGATTTTCTCAAGTGGACACCAGTAACGTCTCCATTGTGAGACTTGTTGTTACTGTTTTTGGCTATCGACTATGTCACGGGTAGTTTGCCAGGCTCTGCCGTGTGGGTGGGATACTCTCGGTAGCTTGCCGGGCTCTCTGAGAGGGATGGAGAAATTGAACCCAGCTCAGCTGAGTGCAAGGCAAATGCCCTACCTGCTGTGTTATCACTCCAGTCCATAATTAAAACAAATCCAATGGCAAAAATTACTCATAATTCTCCAGTATAACTAGATCTAGTACCACAATACTCATTCTGTTTTCAGGCATGGCATTACATAAGGATAAAGGGACAGAAGAACAGAGTAGTTAAATCTTCATCAGGAGATAGCTGCTCCTTCAGATAGTAAATGATAATGCAGTATGATAACAAGCTGCTCTCAATTTATGTTGACAGGTTAGCATTTTAATAGATAGTATTAGATATGAATTCACCAGGATATCAAAACTACTGTACTTCTCTTCTCTTGATGAGATTAAATAATATGGATATTTTATGATTTTAATAATCATACATGTAGCCTATCTGTGCCATGTAATATTTTCTGTTCAGTTGCCAGTATGCCTTTAGCAATCATGTATTTTTACTTCATTGTGACTTAACTCTTACTAGTATCCTATCTGATCTAAAATATGAAATTGTTTATAACTTTACATAGACAAATAAAAATTGCCTTCTAGTTGAGGTAAAATAGCTTTCTGAAAGTAATGTAAATTATGCTAAATGTAACTATTCATTAGAAAGAAGAGCATAAAAATGCTACAGATAATGTACACAAATAGTAGAAACTAGGAGAACAGGTGTTCTACTTGCTTTATTCAAATAGATATCTAAGTCAGTGTTACTGATTATTTACCACTATAACTATGAATCACACAATTAAAAATAACATATAGTAATCTTTTGATTTCTTATTTGAATTTTAAGTTGAGTTTTACCTATTTCACAGTATAAGGTGTTCCAAAATAGATTTATGAGTACAAATAATTAAATGTTCATTAACAGCAGAATAAAGGCATATTTTCAAATAAATAACATAAATAGTAAAAAAAATATGTTACAAAAGAGTTCCACTAATATATAGTTATATACTTTCAATTTCATCCAACTGTATTATAATATGAAGGATAACTAATGGAAGCCAAAATATGGTTTTTCTTGATATGAGTTTTGGAGGCAGAAGTCGCTTGCCCCTGCACCTGGCTGTCTTGACTGGGGCCCCTAGGAGGGAGTGGGTTTCAATTTCCCTCCCCGCCCTGAGCAGAGCTCCCTCGGCCGAAGACCTCCATAGCCTAGCCAGAGCCATGCTCAAGGCTCCTCTTCACACAGTTGGATGAGCTTCACGTATGAAGGAACCAGCAGAGGAACCCAGGTGTGTGGAACCCGGGGCTGAGAATTCCAAATCTACGCTAAGATCATGACTGGCCTCTTCCACCCAGATCCCCCATTTTTAAGTAGCTAGGCGGTCACACCCAGAAACTTCCCCTGCTGTGTAATCCCACCAACGGCCAACATACAGAGACTATAAAACCAAGATCCCAGAAGCAACATCTTACAGCCTAGTTTTTCCTCTGGGAGAACCTGGCTAGCTACCAAGAGTTATCCTGCCTGCACGGCAAATGCCCCATAGCATATTTATATGCCAAAACCAGTAACAATGATGGGTCTCATTCCCCTGACCCTGAAAGAGCCTCCAATGAGGCACCATTGGAAAGGACGAGTAAAGAGAGGCTTCTAAAATCTCATGGCTAGGATGAATGGAGATGTTACTGAGACCGCTGGAGAAATTTGGCTATCAATGGGATGATGATGATGATGATGATGATGATGATGATGATGATGATGATGATGATGGTGATGATGATGATGATGATGAGTGTTTGGAAGATTAACCAGTAAAAATTGTTGCAAAGTATGATACTCTGGGCTAGAATGATTATACAGGGGACAGGGAGCTTGCCTTGCACACAACTGACTCAGGTTACTCTCTAATATCACTCTGGTCCCCTAAGTCCTGCCCGCAGTGATCCCTGTATCCAAAGCAAGGAGTGAATCCTGAGCACTGCTGGGTGTGGCCCAACAATGCCCCCCTCATAAGAAAAAGAGGACTACTCTGCTGGTACTCAACATTTTCAGTATTAAAATTTTGCATATGCATTCAATTCCCTCCCCCTCTCTTTCCCCTCTTCTCTTCTCCTCTCCCTCCCCACACCCCATCTCTCTGCCTGGGCATTCTGATTTATAGTACAAGTGTTGAAAGGTTATCATGTACCTATTTTTACCTACTTTCAGCACTTAGTTCTTGTCCAGTGTAAACATTTCCAACTATCATTGTCATAGTGGTCCCTTTTTAACCCTAACTGCCCTACCTCATATGCTGTGTCAAGCTTCCAACAATGGACCAGTCTTCCTGCCCTTGTTTCTACTGTCCTTGGGTATTACTCTCATACTTTTTTTTTAAATATACCACAAATGAATTCAATCATTCTATGCAAGTACCTCTCCTTCTTACTCACTTCACTCAGATTGATACTCTCCATATCCATCCATTTATAAGCAAATTTCATGATTTAATTTTCCTTGTGACTGCATAGCATTCTGTTGTGTTAATGTACCATAGTTTCTTGATCCATTCTCAGATACTCAGGTTGTTTGCAGATTCTGGCTACTGTGCTGCAATGAACACAGAAGTATAGATAGCATTTCTCCTGTGTATTTTGGGGATCCCAGTGAATATTCCCAGAAGTGCTTCCTGGGTTGTATGAAAGCTCAATTTCCAGGTGTTATTTATTTATTTATTTATTTATTAACAAACACACATATTACTTGGTCCAAAAAAACTTAAAAGAATGGCAAATGGAATTATTAGAAATTAAATAAGTAAACATCAATTTGTGATGATTAATTGCTGTGTACTTTTAACCTTTCTTAATCTAGCAGAGGATAACCGTATACAACATTAGCACACACCATATTCAATAACACATTGTAGAAAGTTTCTTCTGTCCTTTATACAAACTCTTTTAATGCTTCTTGCAAAACTCAAAAAAAAAAAAACACCTCAGGGCTATGAGTTCCCTAAACTATTGCCTTTCCATGAAGCTATCTGTGCAGTTGCTTCAAATCTGAATGATACCCGAGCTGTATAGAGTATTCTAGGTGAGGTGTTCAAGGTGAAGTGTTCAGTTGAGTTTTTGTTCTTTATCTTTTCATATTCTTCTGGCTTTTGTGTCTCATTTGATAAATCTACTGTATGGGTTTTCCTTTATAAAGGAAAATATTAGTTCTTCCTGCTTTAAATATTTTGTTTCTTTAAAAGTCGTCATTTTGAGTGTAATGTATCTTGCAATTTTCTTAATTGGGTCTATTTTCAAGCCTCTTGGATCTTGGTGCCTGTAGTCCTCAAATCTGGAAACTTCTTATTAATGTTTTCCTTAACTATTATTTCTTCACATTTGCCTTCAGGAACTCCAATGATTCTAATATATTTCCTCTTGAGATCATTCTATAGTTCTCTAGTATGTTTATTTCTTTTCAGTCTCAGACTATTTTCTACTTTCTGTTATTTCCTAACGGTTTCCTTCTTCTCATCTTTTCATCTGATCAATCTTTTGATCAGCTATTATTCTGCTGTTCAGAGCTTCTATTAATTTTTTAAATATCACCTACCATGATTTCCATTACTCTAATTTCTGACTGTAACAGCTTTTCATTTTGACTCTCATACTTTCTTGTGCTTTGCTGATTTCTTGTGCTATCACTTCTTTGAACTCATCATTAAGAACACGGCCCAAGGATTTACTGGTGTTGTTTATGTCTTCTGCGGTATTGTTTTTGCTCACTGAGCAAACTTCAACTTGTATAAACTCAAGAAATTTTTTACCTAGATATAAGAGTAACAAACTGTTAAAGAAAATGTCAAAGTCAGACTTTTGAAAATATCAAGAAAGCACAGATTCATCATGAAAATGGTGAGTAACTTTGATTAAGAGAAACCAATAGAAATCATAGAGTAGTGAAGAAAATGATGAAAGCAAAAGTTACCACATACAATTTTATATCCAAAAATGTGAAGGGGACATTAAGACACTTGAAAATTAATAAAATTTAAAGAATTTTATACCACTAAACTTGTGCTTTAAAATTTGCTGATAGACTTTATTCACTCTGAAATGAAAGGATATTAGACATCTGGACATCACATAAAGAAAATAAAGAAAAAGTACATAAGTAAATATTTTTAAACTCTTTAAGTATATTTTGTAACTTCTTTCTTTTATTCTGAAGACTTATCAAAATGATTGTTACACATTCTTATCAGGTGCATATGTGACATTATCTAGGATTATGCCATAAAACAAGTCTCAATAAAGATAAAAAAATTGATATCATACAATGTATGTCCTTGGATGACAATTTAATATCATTAAATCAGTAAAAGTAATTTTGAGAAATTAAAAACTATACAGATGAAAATATATAAAACCTCTAAAGCAAGAAATGAGTCATGGAGAAAAGCATTATGGAAAAAGAAGATACTTTGAGTATCATGAAGAAAAACCCCATAACATTCCAAATACTTCAACTGAAACTAAAGAAAAAAAATATTTAGCACTACTTTTTTGGCTCTCAATTATTATATTAAAAATTGCCCATATAAACTCAGTAACCTAAATTTTTACGTTAAGAAACTAAAAAAAAAAAAGGCCAGAATATATATTTTCTTTGCAAAAGGCCTGGGTTCAATATCAGGCACCACGTGTTTCCTGAGTATCACTGGGAATGACTCCAGGCACATAACTTGAAAAAGTCCCAAGTGGGGCCGGAGCGATAGCACAGTGGGTAGGGCATTTGCCTTGCATGCGGCCGACCCGGGTTCGATCCCCGGCATCCCATATGGTCCCCCAAGCACTGCCAGTAGTAATTCCTGAGTGCAAAGCCAGGAGTAACCCCTGAGCATCGCTGGGTGTGACCCAAAAAGCAAAAAAAAAAAAAAAAAAAAAGAAAAAGTCCCAAGTTACTATCAGGTATATTGAAAACATTAAATGACAAAAATATTTTATTTTATTTATTTATTTTATTAATAGTTTATTTTTAATTAGTGAGTCAACGTGAGGGTACAGTTACAGATTTATACATTTTTGTGCTCATGTTTCTCCCTTACAAAGTTTGATAACCCATCCCTTCACCAGTGCCCATTCTCCACCACCAGTAAACCCAACATCCCTCCCCCCTTCCCAGTCCCGTCTCCCCCCACCCCACCCTGCCACTATGGCAGGGAATTCCCTTTTGTTCTCTCTCTCTGGTTAGGTGTTGTGGTTTGCAATAAAGGTGTTGAGTGGCCATTGCGTTCAGTCTCTAGTCTATATTTGGCCCACATCATCTTTCCCCCACATGACCAACAACCACATTTTACTTGCTGTTCCCTTCTCTGAGTTGCCCAGAATGAGAGAACAGCCTCCAAGCTATGGTGACAACCTCCTGGTACTTATTTCTACTATTCTTGGGTGTTCGTCTTATAGTCTATTATTCTATATTCCACAGATGAGTGCAATCTTTCTATGTCTGTCTCTCTCTTTCTGACTCATTTCACTTAGCATGATACTTTCCATGTAGATCCACTTATATGCAAACGTCATGACCTCATTTTTTCTAACAGCTGCATAGTATTCCATTGTATATATGTACCAGAGTTTCTTCAACCAGTCATCTGTTCTAGGGCACTCGGGTTTTTTCCAGATTCTGCCTATTGTAAACAGTGCTGCGGTGAACATATAAGTGCATATGTCACTTCGACTATACTTTTTGGCTTTTCTGGGATATATTCCCAGCAGTGGTATTGCTGGGTCAAATGGGAGCTCAACCTCAAGTTTTTTGAGAGTCGTCCATACTGTTTTCCAAAAGGGCTGAACTAGCCGGCATTCCCACCAGCAGTGTAGAAGGGTCCCTTTCTCCCCACATCCTCTCCAACAGCGGTTGCTTTTGTTCTTTTGGATGTGTGCTAGCCTCTGTGGTGTGAGGTGGTATCTCATGGTTGTTTTGATCTGCATCTCTCTGACGATTAGTGATGTAGAGCACTTTTTCATGTGTCTTTTGGCCATTCGTATCTCTTCCTTGGTAAAGTTTCTGTTCATTTCTTCGCCCCATTTTTTGATGGGGTTGGATGTTTTCTTCTTGTAGAGTTCAACCAGTGCTTTATATACCCTTGATATCAACCCCTTATCTGATGGGTATTGTGTAAATATCCTTTCCCATTCTGTGGATAGTCTTTGTATTCTGGTCACTGTATCTCTTGCGGTGCAGAAGCTTTTTAGTTTAATGTAGTCCCATTTGTTGATCTCTGTTTTTACTAGATTGCTTAGTTCCGTGTCATCTTTGAAGATACCTTTATCTTCAATATCCTGGAGGGTTTTGCCTACCTTGTCTTCAATGTACCTTATGGTTTGTGGTCTGATGTTGAGGTCTTTAATCCATTTTGATCTGACTTTTGTGCATGGTGACAGATCGAGTTCTAAGCCCATTTTTTTGCATGTAGTTGTCCAGTTGTGCCAGCACCATTTGTTAAAGAGACTTTCCTTGCTCCACTTCACATCTCTTGCACCTTTATCAAAGATTAGATGATCATACATTTGAGGTTGTGTGTGGGGATATTCCACCCTGTTCCATTGATCTGCAGTTCTGCTTTTGTTCCAGTACCATGCTGTTTTAATTGTTACCGCTTTGTAGTAGAGTTTAAGGTTGGGAAGGGTGATGCCTCCCATCATCTTTTTCCCAAGAATTGTTTTAGCTATCCGTGGGCGTTTATTGTTCCATATAAATTTCAGGATTGCTTGCTCCGCTTCTTTGAAGAATGCCATGGGTATCCCCATAGGGATCGCGTTAAATCTGTATAATGCTTTGGGGAGTATTGCCATTTTGACAATGTTTATTCTCCCTATCCATGAGCAGGGGATATTTTTCCATTTCCTCATGTCCTCTTTTATTTCATGAAGTAGCGTTTTATAGTTTTCTTTGTAGAGGTCCTTTACTTCTTTAGTTAAGCTGATTCCAAGGTATTTGATTTTCTGGGGCACAATTGTGAATGGGATTGCTTTTTTCATGTCCCTTTCCTCTGTCTCATTGTTTGCATATAGGAAGGCCATGGATTTTTGGGTATTGATTTTATAGCCTGCGACTTTACTGTATAGGTCAATTGTTTCTAAGAGTTTCTTACTAGAGCTTTTAGGTTTCTCTAGGTATAGTATCATATCGTCTGCGAATAGTGAGAGCTTGATTTCTTCCTTTCCAATCTGAATCCCCTTAATATCTTTTTCTTGCCTGATGGCTATTGCTAATACTTCCAGTACTATATTAAAGAGAAGTGGTGAGAGTGGACATCCTTGTCTTGTCCCCGATCTCAGAGGAAAAGCCCTTAGTTTTTCTCCATTGATGATAATGCTCGCCATAGGTTCATGGTAGATGGCTTTGACTATCTTGAGAAAAGTTCCTCCAAAACCCATTTTGGTGAGAGTTTTTATCATGAATGGGTGTTGGATCTTGTCAAATGCTTTTTCTGCATCTATGGATATGATCATATGGTTTTTATCTTTACTTTTGTTGATGTGATGGATTATGTTGATTGATTTCCGAATGTTAAACCAACCTTGCATCCCTGGGATGAATCCCACTTGGTCATGGTGTATGATCTTTTTGATGAGTTGCTGGATTCTATTTGCTAGTATTTTGTTGAGAATCTTCGCATCGGTATTCATCAAGGATATTGGTCTATAGTTTTCTTTGTTAGTGGTGTCTTTGTTTGCTTTTGGTATTAGGGAGATATGTGCCTCATAGAAACTGTTCGGAAGGGTTCCTGTCTTTTCGATTTCCTGGAAAAGCTTAAGGAGAACTGGCAACAAGTCTTCTTTGAATGTTTGGAAGAATTCGCCAGTGAATCCGTCTGGACCTGGGCTTTTGTTTTTGGGGAGGCTTTTGATTACCGTTTCGATTTCCTTGATATTTACGGGCCTATTCAGGTATTTCACGTCTTCTTGGCTCAGTCTTGGGAGGTTGTAGGAGTCAAGGAATTCATCCATTTCTTTTAGGTTCTCTTGTTTTGTGGCATACAGACTTTCAAAGTAGTCTCTGATGATCCTTTGAATCTCCTTGGTTTCTGTTGTGATGTACCCCTTTTCATTTCTGATTCGGTTTATTAGGGTTTTCTCTCTTTCTTTCTTTGTGAGTCTTGCTAGCGGTTTATCAATCTTATTTATTTTCTCGAAGAACCAGCTCTTTGTTTCATTGATCTTATGGATTGTTTTTCGGGTTTCCATATCGTTAATTTCTGCTCTAAGTTTTATTATTTCTTTCCTTCGATCTGGTTTGGGTTCCTTTTGCTGGTCCTCTTCTAAGATCTTGAGCTGCGAAGTCAAACTATCTATATAGGCCCTTTCTTCCTTTCTGAGGAAGGCTTGCAGAGCTATAAATTTTCCCCTTAACACAACTTTAGCTGCGTCCCATAGGTTCTGGTAGCTTGTGTCTTCATTCTCATGACAAAAATATTTTAAATGGAAAACAATCAAACTATAACTGTAGCAAACAGAAGAAAGAGATGGTAAGAGTTAGAGGAAAATAAATTAGCAGGAAAGTGCAGAAAAAAAATCAGTGGAAACAAGTTATTTAAAATTTAAAAATTTTCTAATAGAAAAAGAAATTTTCGCAAAGATTGAGGTGGAGAGCTAGAATAGCAAGTAGGCACTTGTCTTGCATGTGACCAACCAAATTTCAATCCCCAGCATCCTGTACGGTCCTCCCAGCACCATGATCAGTAATTCCTCAGTACAGAGCCAGGAATTACCTCTGAGCATTGCTGGGTGTGACCCAAAAACCAAAAGGAAAAAAATATTTACAAAGTTCTACATAGATAGCTAAGGAAAAAAGAATTAGTAGAATCAATCAAATCATTAGCAAGTAGAAGAGACATTATCTTTTATATCGAGGAAGCTAACTATAAAAGGAATTTCAAAGGAATGCTATGATCTGTTTCTCAGTAGCTAGACAACCAACCTATAATGACAAAAAATCCTTTTCAAACATTTCCAGCTGTCTTAAATGCAAATCTCACCAAACTTTATAGAAATGTGTAAACCAAATAGTAGTTTAGTTTTTCAGTCATTGTATATTTACCATTTGGAATAATGCTAAGGTAAGTGAAAAATAGCACTTACTCCATCTACATCTTTAATAAAACACTTTGGGCCCTGATCACTTATATGGTAATGGAATTTCCCCACCATACCTACCTATGATAACCATACATCAGTCTTCCAAACACCATCATAATGTGGCAGGAGAGATGGGAACCATGGAGAGAGTAAGAGTTTTATTTTCTTCTCATCTGTTTGGTTTCCAGTTGACATAGCAGAGCATAAATCCTCAGGCAAATTGTAGGTAGGGAAGGTAACATTTGGAACTCTCAGTCCCCTTCAGAAAATGTAGACATGGTCACAGCTAAGGGACTCTCTCACTTATTAGCTCCTGCCTTTAGGAACATGGGCACAAGACACTTCCAGAGTGAACCACACAGATGAGGGCTGACAGTACAGTAAAGGCTGATGCATGAGCCTCAATTTATAGCTTACGCCCCTGACACAGTGGATACTTGGTAGCCCAGAACCCTGAACTCATCTTAGGTACCTGGAGTCAAGCCAGCATGACATCACCATTCTGGCAGCACAATTTATTGCACAAAAGAAAAGCAAAGTGAGTGAGAAGCAATTATTCAATGGTCAAGCCACCCTTTTGTAACTGAACAAGACATATGGTTCCACAAAGGCATTATTTACATAATTGTGAATTCTGGAATCCAATAGAATGTTTGCTCACTTCACATGTAAAACTGAAACATTAGGAGGTTTAAATAATTTAACAATAACAGTGAAAAGGGCTCACATTGTGCTGGTTTGGATCAATTAAATTAAATGACAAAGCCAGCCTGATTCATCCAAGGTGCCTTAGGGGAACACCAAAATTTTTGCAGAAGACCTTCCAAATCGCAGAAGCCTGAGGTGCAGGGACCATGAGAGGGTTCTTTTTTCAGATCTCAGGGTAATAATGTTGAAGACATCATTATTTCTGATAAGTTCTATTGCAATTAATTTAATAGTTTACTTGTTCTTAGAGCCTAGGAAATTATTTCATTCACTGGTCAAGTATAATTAATAATTATAATTAACAATGTGATTATAAATAAATATAGCACCTGTGATTGAGATATACTGTGTTTCTCTTAGATGTTGACTGGATTTGACTACAACATAGACATGATGAATGGATAGAGTAGGGGTGGGAGCACTATAGGATTTTTTTTATTTTTTAACTTAATAATTACTTGAGTCAAGGATTCATTTGTTCATTGATAAAAATAATCATAACAAAGTTATAAATAGATATATAGTAAAAATATTTCTTGTCATAAAATTTGTGGAGTAGATTGTTCAGGTTCACGATCACAAAACCCTGTTAATCTTCGATTTCTCGAGCGGGCTCAGTACCCTCTCCATTTGTCCTTTCCCTGAGATCTTAGAAGTCTATCTCGACTCGGCCCTTCCAACGATGTCGCACTGGGGGCTCTTTCAGGGTCAGGGGAATGAGATCCATGTTGTTACTGGATTTAGCATATGAATACACCATGGGAAGCTTGCAAGGCTGTCCCATGTGGGCAGGAAACTCTCAGAAGCTTGCCAGTTTCTCCCAGAACTAGAAGTAGGCTAAAGATATCGTGCAGCCACTTTGCGGCCATGCACTTCTGAGAGCTTGCTTTTAAGTCTCTCACTGGATGTTGGCCATTGATGGGATTACACACACCTGGGTTCCTCTGCCGGTACCTTCATGCATGAGGCCTGTCGGAATGTGTGGAGAGGGACCTCGACCATGGCTGTAGCTAGGTTCCGGTGGTCTTTGGCCGCTGGGAGCTCTGCTCAGGGTGGGGAGGGAAGCTGGAGCCCATCCCCTCCGAGGGGCTCCGGGGAAGACAGCCAGGCATGCGGTGAAGAGACTCTGTTGGAGTAGATTGTTAGACTCTTAAAATATTTCCTTGAGTATTAAATTTTGGGCTAAGAAATATTTATAAAAAGCTGTGATTGTTTTTACACTTGCTTGAAAAACTTCTTTAATTTGAAAATCAATTTATTATCTTTAATATCTTGACTTTTATTCATTTCCTTTTTGAAAACAATTTAACCAGGTGTAGTTCCAGAACATTGTGATCTTAGACTCTGGTCTCAATGGGACCTGAGTTCAGAGATCCGCTGCCTGCTCCCCCCAATCTCCAGTGACCCAGGGGTCACATCCATAAGCCACCTCTGCCAGTGCCAGATAATCTCATCAGGCACCCTCCAGAACTCATGGCTGCTTCTCCCGGAAGGGAGCATAAAAATGAGACTCTCATAAGCATGTCACTCGGACTCGTCGCCAGGCTGTCTCCACTCAGGATGCCCCAGAAAGGGGTGGGTGAGAGCCCTCCCCAACCCAAGGGACCCAGCCCCAGAAGCTGACCTCCACTCCCCAAAATACTGCTGTGCTCCAGGCTGCTTTCCAACGCTTGGGCCAAGCCTCACACATGAATAAACATATTCCTGGGCCGCTCCCTACACATTTTCCATAAAGTCATATATATATATATATATATATATATATATATATATATATATGTTCTCGGAGAGCCCGACAAGCTACCAAGAGTATCCTGTCCACATGGCAGAGCCTGGCAAGCTCCCCGTGACGTATTCGATTTGCCAAAAACAGTGACAATAATGGGTCTTATTTGCCTGACCCTGAAAGAGCCTCCAATCGTTGGGAAAGATGTGTAAGGAGAGACTGCTAAAATCTCAGGGCTGGGACAAATGGAGATGTTACTGGCACCCGATCAAGTAAATCGATGAAAAAGGGGATGATCGATGAAAAGGGGATGAAAGTTATGGTGATACAGTGAACCAGGTGTAGAAGATATGACTTCACAAAGTGTTTGAATATCAAATGAATTCTTACTTATATTCATAATCATGGAATGGAGAAATAGCATACGTGACTGACCAGGGTTCGATTCCTACACCCCTCTTGGAGAGCCTGGCAAGCTACCGAGAGTATCTTACCTGCATGGCAGAGCCTGGCAAGCTACCTATGGCATATTCGATATGCCAAAAACAATAACAACAAGTCTCACAATGGAGATGTTACTGGTGCCCACTCGAGCAAATTGATGAGCAATGGAATAACAGTGACAGTGACAGTAATTCATAATCATTGAAAGTGCTAATTTCTGATAGATTCTCATGTGTTCTATAAGTTTTTCATTCTAATCAGCATATGGTTACCTGGTAACCAGGATAGCTAAAGTTAGGATACAAGTAACCAGTATTTTTTCTTGTTTCTATGTCAACCATACTGCATAAATATTGTATAAAAATGTAGAATTAGTCTTAATATTGTCTTAGGTAATAAAATAAATTTCTCCTAAGATTACTGAATATCTTTAATTTTTTTTCTATTTTCTACTTTATTTTTTAAAAAGGGGCATGGGGATTATTGGAGGTCATAACTAGCAGTTTGTGACCTTAGTCCTCAGGGGCTATTCTTGACTCTATTCTCAGGAATGACTCTTAGTAGTGCTCAGGGGAACATATGTATCCTTTTTATTTAGACCTTAAAGATAAACTTAGCTAGTAAATATTGGTTGTGGGACCAAGAAGAGAAAGACAGGATTAGTGATTAGAAGGAAGCCCACATCGTGATTTTATTTTACTAAAAAATATTTGAATTTTAGTTCTTGAAGCACACCTGGTAGTACTCAGGATTTATTTCTGGCTCTGTGCTCGGAGTTTTCTCTTGGCAGTGCTCAGAAGACCATATGTAGTGCCAGGCATTGAACCAGCAGTCAGCTGCATGTAAGATAAGTGTCTTAATCCTGAATTAACACTCCAGCCCCCACATGGCAAATGTTTGTTTGTGTTTTGGGGTCACGCCCATTGTGCTCAGGGCTTACTCCAACTCTTTGCTTAGGGGTCATTCCTGATTAGGTCTGGGACCATGTTCAGGATGCTGGGTATCAAACCCATTTTGGCCACATACAAGTCAAACATCTTACCTGTTGTACTTTCTTTCTGGAACCACTCTAACCTCCTCCTCCCTCCCATTACACACACTCACATAATGAATTTAAAAAAAAAATGTCAGTTGTTGAAGAGATAACAAATAAATAAAAATACGATTTTAAGGATTTAGAGTTGAATAAACATGTAGAAATTAATAATGACAAATTTTAATTTTTAACTCTAAATCATTTGTTTGCTCAACAATATTAGTCACATTTTGCCACATGTCAAGCAATTTATTAGAGTGACATAAAGAATGTTATAGAAATTAAGACCTAACGATAGGAGCCATGGTTTTTTAGGAAACTGAAAATTTAAATGTCAATATGTTTTACATCTTTTAAAGAAAGCTCTGGGCCTCATTGCTGGCTACTGTGAAAGGGGCTTTAAAATAATCTTGAAGTCATAATCATAATTTTAAAAAATATTTTCAGTTCTTCTGTAGAATAAAGCTGGCTGTTATTACTTACAAAGTCTGTGAATTCAACACATTCTTTGATTTCTCCTTCTACTTAATCATTCAATCTGGGCTGCCACAATCATACCAACAGAAAGTATAAAGATTCTATTTTTCCAGCACCAGTGATGAAAACCTATCTTTGATATTATCATCTAACAATGGAAACAAAAGAATAGAATGTTGTTTCTAAGTACACAGGGGAATGAATGGTTGTTCACTTATGAATAATGTCAGTGTTTAAGGTATGAGCTCAGAATTGGGTCAAATAAGCATAGGTTCTTTTGATGGCTGACTTATGAAGGAAGGTAATCAAAACTGAGCAAAATTATGTCTTTTCTCAAAGATTTCAATAAGGACTGTGAGTTTCAAAGGAAAAGCTGTGGGCACACGTGTGACTCGAGTGTTGGTGGCTGAGAACCATTACCCTGGCCAGCCCACACCTACAGGCAGATGAAGAACCAGGAGAAAGGAGAAACAGGAACTGGGGCTCCACACTGATCAGCAGTCAGTTTATTTCTCCCCCCCAACCCACCCAGGGTAGCCCTATTTCTCCCTTACAGCACAACCGTAGTCGTAGTTTTGGCTGTAGTCCCAGTCATAGTTCCATCCTCGTAGACCCCAAAGTCCTCTCCCTCCAGTCATTGTTCTATTTTCCTCTTACCCCTTACAGCATAGTTATATAGAAATCATGAAGGGTGGGGGTACACCTCAGTGGGGTTGAACATTGTCATAACAACAAACAGAGGTAAAGTCACTTTTTCAGGGGAAGTTCTGGGAGATTAACTCAAGGAGCTCCAAGCCTGCTTGGATCAGAGCTTGGCCTCTTCCGCCCAGGTTTCACATTTTCCAGTAGCTAGGCAGTCACACGCAGGGACTGCCTCTGGCGCCATTTAATCCCACCGATGGCCAACATCCAGAGACTATAAAACCAAATAGACTATAAAACCAAGCTCCAGGAAGCTCTTACAGCCTACTTCTCCCTTCTGGGAGAACCTGGCAAGCTACCGAGAGTTTCCTGCCCACATGGGAGAGCCTGGCAAACTCCCCATGGCGTATTCATATGCCATAACCAGTAACAATGAAGGGTCCCATTCCCCCGACCCTGAAAGAGCCTCCAGTGCGGCACCATTGGAAAGGACGAGTAAAGAGAGTCTTCTAAAATCTCAGGGCTAGGATGAATGGAGACGTTACTGAGACCACTAGAGAAATCTGATTATCAACGGGATGATGATGATGATGATGATGATGATGATGATGATGATGATGATGATGATGATGATGATGAAGAACTCAAGGACAAAAACTCACCTGAGGATTCAGCACTCCAGATCACTAGGAGATCCGCCCAAGGGTAGGATTCCATTCAGCATATATTGCTTTATCCTTTCCTCAGCTAGTAATCCATTTATGCAATCATAGTAAATTTACTTCTTAAACTATTCCTAGTTGTTTAGTATAAACACAGTAAGAGATGTATTAAGCTTAAAGGCTGGCACTTCTTGGGAACATCTCACTGTGTATTCCAGACCACAGTCCTCAGGTCAGGTTCCTTTTTCCTAACCCAGCACGGTCCTTATTCAGTTACTTTTTTTTGAGTCATGACAGAGTTTGTTCTATGACCATGCTTTTAACTTATTATATTTCTTGTGGTGTTGGATATTAACCCTAAGTGTTTTAGGCTTTATCAGTGAATTACCCCCTTTCCTCCTCCCAGTGAAGTTTACAATGATCTTGCTAACATCCCTAATTTAATTAAAGTCTATCTTTAACGTTTCCTTTGTATTTTATCTCTCATTGTAACAGTTCCCCAAGTCAGTCTTGGTTACTTTTAAGCCAAAACTTTATGGTAATTCTGAGTTTTGTATTTGTACTGCTTTGCATTTGAAGTGCTGTGTATTTGTACCTGCTTTTCTATTTCCCCTGTCATCCAGTTGGTCATCGAATTTCTTGAGTGGGCCCAGTAATGTCTCCATTCGTCTTAGCCCTCGAGATTTTAGAAGATTCTCTTTACTTGTCCTTTCCAATGATGCCGCATTGGAGGCTTTTTCAGGGTCAGGGATATGAAACACATCATTGTTACTGGTTTTAGCATATGAGTACACCATGGGGAGTTTGCGAGGCTCTCCCATGTGGGCAGGAAACTCTCGATAGCTTGCCAGGTTCTCCCAGAGAGAGAACTAGGCTTCCAGGAGCTTGGTTTTATAGTATCTAGATGTTGGGCATTGGTGGGATTACATAGCACCGGGGGCAGTCCCTGGGTATGACCGCCTAGCTACTGGAAAATGGGGAATCTGGGCGACAGAGGCCCAGTCCTGATCTGAGCAGGCTTGGAGGTCTCAGACCCCGGTTCCACACACCTGGGTTTCTCTGCCAGTTCCTTCATGTGTGAGGCTCATCCTGTAGACTTTTAAAATTTTACTATAGAGCAATGTTCTTTGGTAAAACACAGAAAGACCATTAATGTTATGCTCATAATATTTGGGAATTGATTGACTCTGAAATATATATATATATATATGTATATATATATATTCCTGGACATAATTACTTGGTCATATTTACTTGATTCTTGTTTCAGTTGCTGTCACTCCTAACACCCCAAAAAGGAGGTCCCGCCATGGAATTGGGATGGACCTGGCACAAGTGGCAAAGCCACCTTGGCACCAAAATGGGACATTATAGAAAGCATGAATGCATGATCTTGATGTTATGACTTAAGAGACAGGACTCCCATAGGGAAGGACAAGCTAAACTGCCTGAGGACATAGTCTGGGATTTACAGCAGAAAGCCTTGCATGCTCTCAGAGTCCAAAAAACTAAGTTTTGGGATCCTTGTCTCTTACTGTGCTTATCCAAACAACTGTGAATATTGATAACATATAAACTAGAGAGAACACGATAAAAGCAATGCAGATGTCTCTGGGAGACAGAGTATCTCCTTGAGTTAAGGGCCCTAAGAGAATTTCTTCTCCAAATGTTTATCTATGTAAATGATCAATCACACCCATGTCCTTACCTCAATCCCCCTTCCGATGTTCTGTAAGTATGCTAGCAGCTCTGCGTTAAACTGGCCATTTTCACCATCAGGCTATGGTCATCCATGTCCCTGTTTCTCTGTCTCTCTGCTGGGGAAATCTGGGGAGGTGGGGAGGTGGTTCAGGGCCACCAAACGCACACACTTCTCAGCTCCCCCACATTTTGCTTTGTGAATTCATATTATAGCACTTAGATTGTCTCCTTTTGATGCCATGGTAGTTTACGGCTTGCCCTGGGTCCATCCAGCCCCTTCATTGGGACTCTCCTTTTGAGGTTTTAGGAAGTAAGGGCAGCTGATGTTTAAGTCAGGTAAATATGATGGATACCCAGGAGTAAATATTATTTCTGAGTCAATTAACTCCCATATTACAAAATCATAGCATCAACTGTCTTCCCATGTCTATACAAAAAGAACATTGCAAAATAAACCATACAAATGACATAAAGGAAAGAGAAAAGAAATATAGGATTGTTAGTGCCTGATGGATTTGGGTGTGTCTCAGGGGCACCACTGTGGGAGTAGATTAATAAATCTAAGCTCCATTTGGGAAAAGCAAGAGCAACCCACCGTTACCAAAGAGAGGATGTGATACACACATTCTGTCTATCTCCTCACTCACACACTCCAGTGTTGCTAAATTCTGTGACTTTTCTTTTAATCCAAGTACATGCCAAAAAGTTCACAAGATATCCCTCCCCCAAAAAGATTACAGACCTTATAAAATTATTTTCTTAGTCTCTCACTTACAAGCTTTACAAAACAAAGTGCTATATTTTGAGCTGCTTTGTAGAGAGATTTATATAGCAAGGAAATAAAATAGTCTTTGACCAACAATATGCGTGCACACACACACACACACACACACACACACACACACACAAGAAACCCTTGGTTGCATCATTCAGAATTCTGTCAAACCCACATCCTCTCTCCCTTCCTTCTTTTCTTCCTGTATTCCTTTCTGTCTCTCTTCCATTCCTTCCTCCATCCCTTCCCTCCCTTCCCTTCCCCTCACTCCAGTGAATCTCTTGCTTCATTTCTTCTTCCCTTTCTTCCTTCTCTATGACTTCAGGTGACACAGCTCTCCTACCTGACTCATCATTGTAGCCATGTGCAAAAGACTTGGGATATACTGAGGATGTTTATCTAAACAATGTTTGGAATTCTGCCCCACAGGAAATAATATGACAAAATTGCTGTTATAAGCCTCTAATTTTATGATTTTTATAAAAATTATATGACTGACACAAGGGTTAACTTGTTGATAAGTGCAAGAAGTTGGGTTTAGTCTTAGATGTGGTGGGGGAGGGAAGGGGTATATGTGTATGTTTTGTGTGGTGTCTTGGGAAGCTCAGGATCTCATAAATATTAGATGTGCACTTAACCACCGAGCATCATCTCTTTCCTCTCACATAGTTTCAGATCTTGAAAAAAGTGACTTCTGTAGGCCTTGATTTCTCCCTATTTTACTATATGCTTTATGTTATGGAAGTAAAATATTGTTTATATGTGTTAAAATGTATTCACATTAGGGACTGGTTTCTAAACAGTCCTTAAGAAATCTATATTTGTATAAGGTACTAAGTGCATTATTGGTTATTATCATCATCATTATTCTGTAGTATATTTCTGGAAACAGCATGAATTTTATATAGCCATAGACTGAATACTTACAAAATGTCTAGCACTTTGCCTTGATTTCATGTGATGATAACTATTATTATCAGTTCCAACAGGATGGAGTCAGCTGAAATGTAAAGGCTATTAGGCAAACTACAAAATGAAAATTTTCAAATCCTTGTAAGGCTTACAACATCAAGCATGTTTATTTTGACAAAAGCTATGCCCCTCATTAGGAGATAATGTTTATCTAGCATTTATAATTCTGATAAATCCCATGTGTCTCATTGAAACATGTTACTACTAAAAATTATTAATGTAATCATAATTTTGCAAAATGTTTATTATATCCAGTAAAACTACTGTGTAATTATTACCATTTCACAGCTTAAGGTTAAGCAGCATTTACTGATTTTGCTATTGGGGTTATTTAATAGTATGTCAAATTTCTGGAATGGTAAAATACCTTCAGGTAGGCAGTATCTTTCATCCACAAATCCCTGCTATTTACAGCTATCAAAACATATCATTACAAGCAAATGGCAGGGAGATAGAAGTGAACAAATACATGCATTATTCATAAACTGCTTTTCACTTTGCTAGCATTCTCAGAACCTTTTCTTTAAGAAATGCCCAGAAGCATGCATGTAGATTAGTTTATTAACAAGATCATTAATACAGAATCTATGTTTTAAACATAAGCATGTTTAAAAAGTGCCAATAGGAAAATGTGGAATGTCATATAGTTCCAATGTATTAATAATTACATTTCATGATTTATTGACTTCATAAATTAAAAATTTAGTATGTAATATACAAGCAAGTGACATGCATATAAGCCAAAATACTTTGCAATGCATACTTCCTTCATTCTCTTCTTCTCTTAGTTTTTGGTCTATACACAGCGGTGTTCAGGTCTTACTCATATATCTGTGCACAGGGATCACTACTGATGGTACGTAGGGAGATGTTGTGTAGGGATCAGAACAGGGTCTACTGCAAGTAAGGCAAAGGCCTGTATCCTGAAACTATATCTATGGCCCAAAATTTGCATATTTTCAGCCTGCCTTACGAGTGAGAAACAAAAGAGGCTGATCCAAGACTAGAAAATATTTCATTCCCTCTTTGACTGCCAACGATGTCCCATTTTCAATATTTTATTGCCTCCTGTGTCTTGAAATCCTGCTAATTGAGATGAGAAAAAGAAAGAAAACATACCTTTTGATTCTCTTTTCTATAGAGGTTGAAAATGACTGTAATAACTGCAAAATAAAAAAAATTATTGGATCCTACGAGCAGAGAGAGAGTACAGCGGGTAGAGTGCTTGCAGCCAACCAGGGTTTGACTACCAGTACTCCATATGGTCCCCTACACACTACCAGGGCTGAAATATGTCCTGAGTACTGCTGGATGTGGCCCTTAAAACAAAGGAAAGAAGGAAGGAAGGAAGGAAGGAAGGAAGGAAGGAAGGAAGGAAGGAAGGAAGGAAGGAAGGAAGGAAGGAAGGAAGGAAGGAAGGAAGGAGGGAAGGAGGGAAGGAGAGAGAAAGAAAGAAAGAAAGAAAGAAAGAAAGAAAGAAAGAAAGAAAGAAAGAAAGAAAGAAAGAAAGAAAGAAAGAAAGAAAGAAAGAAAGAAAGAAAGAAAGAAAGAAAGAAAGAAAGAATTTTGTATTTAAGTGGATGGGCATGAAAAGTTTCATGCTGAGTGAAATGAGTCAGAAAGAGAGAGACAGACATAGAAAGACTGCACTCATCTATGGTATATAGAATATCAGAGTGGGAGACTAATACCCAAGAACTGTAGAAATAAGTACCAGGAGGTTGACCCCATGGCTTCGAGGCTGGCCTCACGTTCTGGGGAAAGGGCAACTCAGAGAAGCGATCACCAACTACATTGTAGTCGAAGGCCATGTGGGGGAAGGGAGTTGCGGGCTGAATGAGGGCTAGAGACTGAGCACAGCGGCCACTGAACACCTTTATTGCAAACCACAACAGCTAATTAGAGAGAGAGAACAGAAGGGAATGCCCTGCCACAGTGGCAGGGTGGGGTGGGGGGGAGATGGGATTGGGGAGGGTGGGAGGGACGCTGGGTTTACGGGTGGTGGAGAATGGGCACTGGTGAAGGGATGCGTTCCCGAACCTTGTATGAGGGAAACATGAGCACAAAATTGTATAAATCTGTAACTGTACCCTCACGGTGATTCTCTAATTAAAAATAAATAAATTATAAAAAAGAAAGAAAGAAAGAAAGAAAGAAAGAAAGAAAGAAAGAAAGAAAGAAAGAAAGAAAGAAAGAAAGAAAGAAAGAAAGAAAGAAAGAAAGAAAGAAAGGAAGGAAGGAAGAAAGGAAGAAAGAAAGAAAGGAAGAAGAGAGAAAAAGAGAAAAAAGAAAGGGAAGGAAGGAGGGAGAGAAGGAAGGAAGGGAGGGAGGAAGGGAGGGAGGAAGGGATGGGGTGGGAGGGAGAGGGAAGAAGGGAAGGGGAGGGAGGGAGGAGGGAGGGAGGAGTGAGTAAGGATTACTAGATCTAAAAACCTTCAGAAAGTGTATGTGTGTCTTTGTATTTGTCTGTATGTAATACTGGGAATCAAACCCAGATCCTTTGGCATGCAAGGATGGAATATACCACTGATCCATAACACCAGTCACCCAATATACATGTATTAAATATTTCTATTGCTTATGTGTCCAGCTCATCTGATTTTTGATCTGGGCAAACGAGACAGTGTCCCTGATTCTCCATCTTTGAAAGAGATCGGAACTCCGGATTCTTTCTCTCACTTGATTGAAATGTGATACTCCAAGCATAGCTCTTTCCATTCCTCTTTGGGAGAACCAAATAGCATTTTCATCCTGTTTTCCTAGCACTCAGGTCTCTGAGTCATATGTTAGTGCAGGAAGAACAGTGGAGTCGAGAAGATGTGACCAGAACTGGAAGTTTTCATCCTCTTAACAACTTCTTCGATGTTCTTGAAGGCATTCCATGACCATCTCTTCCTCCTGTGCAGTTCTGGAGCCAAGTCTTTTTTCATGTTGAGTTCTCAAACCAGGTACACATGACTGCTGCATTCAGAGATGTTCATTCCATTGAGAACAAATTGATCATAAGGAACTAGTTCATTTCTTATGCACACTGAATTTGTGAGATTCAGCTGCAATCCTACCTTTCCACACTCATGATTGAAGTAGGCTAGCATTTGTGCCGCTTGGCTAATGTCTGGTGTTATAAAAATGAAGTTATCAGTGAAGCGGAGGTGGTGTTGTTGCCTACCATCTATCTTTACTCCCATTCTTCCCATTCCAGTTGTCGCATGATGTTCTCAGGGGTGGCACTGAAGAGTTTTGGTGAAATGGTGTCACCCTGCTTAGCCCCTCTCTTTACATCAATGATCACTTCCTTGAAGAATGGTGAGATTCTGGTGGTGAATATATAATACAGCTCAAAGAGGATCCTGATGTACTGTTCATCTAGGGCTTCGATTATTGCTTCAGTCTCAACAGAATCAAAGGCTTTCTTTGAATCAATGAACTTTAGAAGAGTTGCATCTTGAACTCACAGGAAACCTCAATGAGCTTGGTCACCGTGTGTATATGGTCCCATGCTAAATCCTTTTCAGAACCTGGCTTGTTCACATGTTCTTCATCTAATATTCTGCCAATCCTATTCAAGTTGACTAGAATGAATAACTTGTAGATGATGGACAACAGGCAGATTGGGCAATAGTTACAGATGTCATGGATATCTCCCTTCCTGTATAACAGAATGGTCCTGCATAGTTTTCCTTTGGGACGGAACCTTGCATTCAGACTGGTAGTGTGTGAAGAGCCGAGCTAGTATATTGATGAGTACTAGTGGCAGATTCTTCAGGTGTTCGGGTCTGACCTTGTCTGGACAGGGTGCTGTATGCTTCTTTACCCATAATGGTGTGTCGGATTTCGGAAGCAGAACGCTTGGGAACAACATATCCATCCTGAGGAATTTGGTATGTGGGCAGGTGGACGTGGCTATTGAAGAGATTCAAGTCATAAATAACCTTTAACATTGCCCTTCTGGAATATGAGATAGATCTGTCAGAAGGTCAGAGGGCATTCATCTTGGTCTTGTAGTTGGTGAAGGACAGGAGGGCATTTCGAATACTTTTTCCGGCTTATGCCACATTGGCCAACACTGCTGCTCATCTCTCTTTGATGTTTTCCTTTATTGCTTCTCTGCACAGCTTTGCTAGCTCAGACGCTAGCTTGCGATTGCCTAAGGCTTGAATTATACCACGTTGGCAAACGAGCTTGAGAGTTTTTGAAGACAAGCATCTCTTCGTGACTTTCTCACTCTCAACATTCCTCATGCAGTCATGGAGGTGCTGAACCTCGTTGATGTTGTCAATGATGGCATCTTGCATATTACCTCAATACTACCAAAGAGTGCCTAGTTGGTGGTCGTTCTGGGAGTTCTCTTCTTAAACTTTGCAGCCCTTCTCCCCGCTCCGTGAAGTTGAATTTCACATGGAGGAAAGCATGGTCTGATCCCATCTAGAATTTTGGAACAACAGCAAAAGTGGTCAGGCAAAACTATGGATTGAATATGATGTGTTCAATTTCATTGTGGATCTCTCCACCGGAAGACTCCCATGTTCAACGTTTAGATCCGGCCTTCTGGAACTTAGAGTTACCATTGGATGATCTTGGTTGACATGATGAACTCAGACAGTCTCTCACTCTGTTCATTCCACTCTAAGCCACAGGTCCCAATGTGGAGTTCTCCAGGAGACCATTTCCATCCTATCTTGGCATTAAAATCACTGACAATGACCGTGTAGAATGTGTAATCTTCTTTACAGACCTTCTCCAGCTCCATGTAGAACTTCTCAGTTTCTTCTCCATTGTTGTTGGATGTTGGTGCGTAGACGACAAAGATAGAAACTGCCGGCAATGAGCCACATCTATTCAAACATAAGCATCTGATTTGGTTTGTTAGGCATTCGAGCAAATCAATGCTCTTGGCCAAGTTTGTGTTGATGAAGACACCAACACCACTGATGCCTCTACTGTCGCATGTTCCTAGGAACAGTTCTCCAGTGTTGAAAATGGCGTGATGTGATTGATACCTTCTTGTCTTGGTCAGTCTAATGACGCCATACTTGAGTACTTGATCTCCTGTGCTTGTACCATCAGATCCTCAATGGATGCTTCCGATGCCAGCATTCGTGCTTTGAAAGTCATTTTAGTCCTTATTCATTTTGGTAGCCTAGTTCTTCCCTGAGATTTTATCAGCCTCTCCTTGCTTGTCCTTGCCAATGCTGCCATATTCTGGTCTTTTTCAGGTTCAGGGTAATGAGGATGTTAGGGACATTACCAACTGGATTCCATGGGATGTCAAAAGAACACCTGGCTGCCCACCTACGAGATGGTTGGACTTCTTCATCAAGACTGTGAATGAATTGTTTGATGCTCTTCTTGTTCCTGGAGTAAGCAGACGCCATTGGTCTACACTAGCACGTGACAGGAACAAATGGAGAGGTTACTGGCGCTCACTGGAGCAAATCAATGAGCAATGGGATGACAAGTGATACAAGTGATTATTGCTTATAATTATGAAATAATAATGGAATAATGACATTAATCCTCATTATTACATTTTATGTTGTCATGTATGAAAATTCTATCAAAACTAGAATCTTAAATATATGTAAGTCATTGATTTTCTATGTCACACTTTATCACATAATCCAAGTTTAAATTTAACATTTCAAGATAAGACATAGGACTAGAATCAAAGAAATATTTTTGTTTTAATAATGCTCTAATCACACCCTTTATAGTAAATATGTTATCCATCAAGTGAAATTACATGGTATACATAAATCATGTGAGTTTGCAGAATAATATGAATGTCTAAGAATCAAAAATTGACCTGCTTTCAATACAGAATGCAATTGATTTCAAATCTTTTAATGCAGGACCTAACATTCAAAATGCATTACTTATGTTATGCTATGGTTGCTTATTAAAATTTTATGGTAATTTGAGATTTGTTGCACATTTATTTAGACATTTCTTTAGAAGTTTCATTGGAAATCTCATCCATTTTCTTGTTGTTTTGGTCATTGCCTGCTGTGCTCAAAAGTAAATATGACTCTTTGTTCAGGGATCAGTTCTGGCAGGGCTCAAGAGGCTATATAAGGTGAAAGATAAAACCCAGGTCAGCCTTGTGCAAAGCAAGGGTCCTATTCATTCTACCATTACTCTAGCTCTTATCTAAAATATTTAAATTATTGCATTAATTATTAAGTCCTTATTTATAAAGCACACATTGTGAGCTTTGTTTTTAATGACATGAAAAGTTTTTGAAGCCTACATAGTAACTACAAACTTCAAATACCTAGGGAATGATTAAAAATTTTCCTAGATGCCAGAGAGCCAGAATGATAAAAAGATGCAAGTGAGTTTTTCCTTATAATTTTCACTAATGTCTGTATGTCTTAAGTAATTTGCCAGAAACCAATGATTGTGTCAGTTCTTATCCATATTCCTGAATAAGAATGTCTAAATTTCATTTAGTAGGAGTAACACTGTAGCATTGTCTCTCATTGTTCATCAATTTCTCAAGTGGGTACCAGTAATGTCTCCATTGTGAGACTTGTTGCTACTGTTTTTGTTATGTCGAATACGTCACAGGTAGCTTTTCAGGCTCTGCCCTGGGGGTGGAATCCTCTTGGTAGCTTGCTGGGCTCTCCGAGAGGGACAGAGGAATCAAAGCTAGGTTGGCCACGTGAAAGGCAAATGGGCAAATGCCCTACCCATTAGTAAGAGTATATCTATTATTTGTTTAGTTGTGAATAAAGTTGTTTTCACTTATTTGAAAATTTAAAAAAATGTATCAGCAAAAAATATTTGAGGTGAACATTTTCTTTTAAAGCAATAAACAAAAACAGTAAAACAACCAAGAATAAAGAGAGCAAGAATTAGATTTGTGATATGAGACAGAACTTAATGTTTGATATGATTTGATTTCAAGAAGCTTTAACATTTTGTCTTCACAATGAGATTCTTTATCTGTAATGTGCTTTCATTCTGGAAGATTCTATATTCTAAAACATAATTAAAATTACTGTTCCAGGAAGGTCAACATCTAAACCTTTTTCCAGCTTTCATTGCAAAGAATTCTCTTGTGATCGTCAACAGAAAATGTTTCTTCTTATTCACTAAATAATTTTCTACCCCATTTTGTATTTCTTGGAAGCTGTGAATATTTTACCTGAAATGCTAAGAGTCTTTACAGATCTAATTAAATTGTCTCAGGATAGGGAGAGTATCAGGATTATTCAGGTGGGCCACAATATATTTAATGTTTATATAAGAGGAAGCGGGAGGATCATAAACAAAGAAAAAGACAATGTGATTATACAAGCAGCAAAAATAGAAAAATAGAAAAAATAGAAACAATAAAAACTATGCTATTGCCTTTGCACACATAAGTGCCAACTGAGCAAAGAGTTGGAGAAGTTTCTATAGACTGGAAAAGTCAGTCATTTATTAACAGCCCTCCCCCTCCCCAACCCCTGCTTACCCCCAAGTCTTGCATAAAGAATGCATTTCTACTGGAGCTTGCATTTTGACCTTTAACCTCCATCTCTATAAATCTATAAATTAATAAATTTGTGTTGTGTAAGCCTCATAATTTATGGTAATTCTTCATAACAGCAATAGGAAAACATGCTTTTGGGGAGAGATATAACCACCAAAGATGGGTCACACCTGGCAATGCACAGGGGTTACTCCTGGCTCTGCACTCAGGAATCACCCCTGGCGGTGCTCAGAGGACCATATGGGATGCTGGAAATCGAACCCGGGTCGGCCGCGTGCAAGGCAAACGCCCTACCCGCTGTGCTATCACTCCAGCCCCCAGATGGGTGAATTTAATGAGATAGAAAATGTAAAGTTCTACTTGGAATATCTAGAGCTATATTTCTAGTTATGATATTTGAACTAATTATTTCCGACAATGAATAACAACACTATGGTCATATGAAATAAAAACTCCTAGAAGCAAGAAATTTCTTAACACTTATTTGGTTCTTTTAAAACTTACTTTTCCATTAATATAAATTCATATTTTATATATGGATAAAAGAAATTTGATCATATTATAGAATAATATCTACAGTATTTTAATTTGGTATATATGATTTGCTAAGTGTGGACAAAATTTGCAGAACTTAAAGAAGACTATACAAAAATCATAAACCAAGTATTATTTGCTGCCTTATCAGAGCTGGGTATCTACCATGATGTGCAATTAAAAGAATCATATTCCTGGATGTTTATATCAATGCAGTGATAGAGAGCAATGTTATTTAATTTCATCCAAGTTTAATAAAATTCTATTTATCATTCTGTAATATTTATGCTTCTAAACAAACTTTTTTTAAACTAAAATGTTATTTTTTTCTTAAGTCAAAATAACCAGGAGCTCTAGAACCTATCATATATAAATATTTGCTCCTCCAGCACTAGTTTTGCAAAAAAATTATTTCATGCAAAGGAGAATTCTAAGAAAACAGCACAGAAAATTATGAGAGAGTTATGCTTTTAACTCCTTATGGTCAGATGGATGCTTCAGGCTACATGGTACCTGTTACTGATCTAAGGCTCCTCTTTCTTAATTTTATTCATAAATAAGGAAAAGCATTTGAGTATATACTATCTTGTTCCTGCTCCCAGGAAGCCAGCATACTTTATAAGACAAGATTTCCCAGGGACAGACCCTAATATGGAAAAGAGAGTGATGGTTTTACAATATGGCATTTGATTATATAGGATTTATTGTTATGAAATCAACTTTTCCACAAGTAGAAGGCATCTGGTCACTGTCACTGTCACTGCTCATCGATTTGCTTGCGTGGGCACCAGTAATGTCTCCATTGTGAGACTTGTTTGTTACTGTTTTGGGCATGTTGAATATGCCACGGGGAGCTTGCCAGGCTCTGCCGCGCGGGCGAGATACTCTTGGTAGCTTGCCGGGCTCTCCGAGAGGGTCAGAGGAATCGAACTCTGGTCAGCCACTTGCAAGGCAAACGCCCTATTGTTATGCTATCGCTTCAACCCAAGGCATCTGGTAAAAGGTGATAGTTTTGGCTTTGTATGTCTGATTTCTCTCTATCCCACTTTTGTTATATTTTCATACAGTGTGTGTAATCTCCAGGCTTCTAGGGAGATCCCTGGCAGCTTTCTCTCCCCGCTTGTGTTCAGTGGTCTAGGGCCACTTTCCCACCCGGGACAGCCGATTCCATGGGTGGACAAAGGAGTAAATGAGGGCCATGCTGGTTGGTTATCAGTTGCCGTTTATTCCATTCTCTCCATGCACCTGTTCCAATCTCACTCAGCTTCCCTTTCCAGTCTCACATTGCCCCTCATTCCTGTCCCCTACTGTCCACCATGCTAGTCTCTCTGCGTGCTGACTCGCCGCCTTGGTCTCTCTCTCTCTCTCTCTCTCTCTCTCTCTCTCTCTCTCTCTCTCTCTCTCTCTCTCTCTCTCTCTCTCTCATCTCCACCAACTCCCCACATTGGGGGTAGCCACCACACCTCATCCAGTGGCAAAATCAACACATGAAAGCCCTTCTTCTGCTCAAGGGCAAATACCACTTAGGGGTGTTTCTCCTCTCTTTAGTTCAGTAACTTAATTAACATCTTAATTCTACTTCTTAATATTAGTTATTTTGTATGGACACAGTAAGAGATACATTAAACTTGTAGGGTAGCTCTCCTGGGGACATCTCGCTATAGATCTCAGACTACAGTGCTCAGACCAGATTAATCTTTTCTAATTCTAGCAGGGTCCTAATCCAGCTGTTACTTTTTGGATCATGATAGAATTTGTCCATGACCATGCTCTTAACTTGTACTTAAGTATTATCGTGCTTTGACCTGGCCCATTTTGATGCAAAGGTAGCTCACAGTTGCCTTGGGTTCATCCAGTGCCTCGTTTTGCGATGCTAGAAAGTAAGGGCAACTGAGGTTTAAGTTGAGAGAACAGACGCCCAGGAGTGAATATCATTTGGAGTCAATTAGCTCCCAAGTTACAAAAGCATAGCATCAACGGTCTTCCTGTGTCTATACAAAAAGGACATTGCTCTGAATTAACTATGCAAAGGACTAAAGAAAAGAGAAAAGCAATATTTACAAGTTAGCAGACTCTTATTAGAAGATAAAGGTAATTGGTTGAGGAAGCAGAGCACAGAGAAAAAAGGTACAGAGGAATGCAAGCACTGTGATGGGAGAAACTCAATAAACCTAAGCTCTCTGTGGCAAGGTAGAAAGGACAAACCAATGTTATCCTACACTGACTACAACTATGTTGCTACCATATAGCACTTAGAACACTATGTAACAGGAACTGTTCTAAGCATCATAATGTAAACACTTCAAACTATATTGATATCCTCATTTTCTCATATGAGGAAACTGAGAAACATATGTTAATTTGGGCTCCCTAATTCAATAATATTGAGAGTTGGGGCTGTGATTTAAACACAGAAACCTATTGTTCTATCTTATACATGTACTATAATATATGTTGGCGTTCTGTTTAGAGATTCCTCAAATTCTAATGCTGTGGAGATAGTAACTTCTAGACTGGAAAAGTGGCCAAGAGTAGTAGGAATCACAATGCTTCAGAAGAAATATTGTTACTAGAAAGAGGAATCTGAAAACAAAATGTGCCTATATACTCTCTTAGTCACCAATGTTTGAAGTGATAAAAAAATTTTTTTCACAAATTAAACACAACCTTTGGGAAAGTAACCAGAACTCTTGAAATTCCTGGGAGCATATATAAAAATCAAATAAGTTACAAACATGATATAATATTGTATCTATTACACCATTCACAATATTGAATTGGATTCATTGGTCAATTTGATATACTAGTTAGCTACATATTCTGCTACAGCATAAACATATTTAATCAGACATTCAGCTTATTTGACAAAATATTAAGATGTCACTAGTTTATTTGAAATATTACAGAACTTTGATTCAGTGTTATGTAAATAAGATGATAGATTGCCTACTTGATTGTGCATAAGTCTAAACACTAATAAATATAGCATTAAGTAAAGCTTATTTGAAAGTAGTTGGAATCTTTTAATATGAAGTGCTCCTCATTATAAAAAATTACAACACAGCTATATCTTGGCAAGATCTTTAATGTGACCACTCTTCTTTAGATTTTCTAATTATTACTACCAGGCATCAGTACTTGGTTAATGAATAATATATTAATGGCTTAAACACATATATTTGATCTTGTTCATTTATTGTTTTTTTAAATATTCTTTTTACATTATTCACTGTATAATGTTTCCACTGAGAGTGTAAAGGTAGGTTATGCAGTGGTCCCAGGTGATTTCAATACAGTTAACCACAATGTAACTGGTACAGGTGTGTGCCAGGGTGGTCAGGATTGGAACAGTCTGAGGGAGGCGTGCATAGAATTGTTCCTTCAGGTCCTGCCAGCCTCATTAAGGTAGTCACAGAGAAGTTAAGATTCACTTGATCTGTACAGCCCTGGAATTAATACCTGCCATCAAATTTTAAAGGGGTTGAAGTTATGCTTTTGTAGGAAAAGATGTCAATTCCAACCATGACTAGGGTTCCCAGGGGTGTTTTTTTTTTAAATTTAATCATAGAAAAATATGTCATGAGAATATAGAGAATAAAATTTTAGAATTGTTTATATAGGGCAAGCCACTTTCAAGGAGGAACATGGACTTCTCCAGGGACAGAGAGGCATAAAATCAAAGAAAACCAAATATGAGAATTTTCAAAATGGAGTGTTCCAGGTTGATTTTAGAAACTGAATTAATAGGACTTTTTCATGCCACCCCAGCTTTGGCTCTCTGTGCAGAGAAGAGCCATTACTCGGCAATGTCAAGAAACAGAACTTTGGGTTCTGGTGGTCAGTCTCTAAATCTTCTCTCTTGGCCTATTTGGTCCTTCTCGTTAATCATCTCCAGACATGTTTTGCCATTCATCGTGGTGACAAGATGTTCTCTTTCCAGATGATATTTTATTTCTCCATATACTTCTTTTTCTTTTTTTAATGGCTTCCTGATTTACTGCCAAGGAATCACCCTTCCTGATTTCCTATCTCAATTACACATCTGTTATGAGAAACAAATGTATGGAAAGACAATGTCAAAATGTATCTATTTTGAATTATAGCTATTCAAAATAAATTGAATCTTTACTTCTTATAATCCCACACAAGATGGATTTTGCAGCTGCTTACCACATTTACTGAAGTAGTAAAATCTGTATATATAGTCTTTAATTTCAATAGCAGTAATTAATTGCTAAATGTAAGGGTTGTTAGGTTTGAGGACACAGATATGAGACATTTCCTGCTATAATGAAGTTTGCATTTGACACAGTTTGATATATGGTAAAACTGTTTTTTTGATCTTTGGGGTCAGGTATTGGGTATTTTAGTATCAAATCTGTCATTAACTATAGGATTTCCAGACACTTTTATTTGGGGGTTGGTGAGGGGGTTTCTCTCTTTGTTTCAGGTGATTCGCAGGCAGCTGAGGTGGCTGTTCACTGTGAGGGCACAAGGATGCGCTGTTGCTTAGACACTGCTTCAAAAGATTAACTGGGCCATCTGCTCTGGTCCAGCTCATGGTCCTCCAGGGCTCCATGCATCAATAACCGGCGGGATCATGTGTGCTAGGATGAAACCAGAGTTGGCTGTATGCAAGGCATTCACCTCAACTCCTGTTTTCTTTCTGCAGCCCCCAGATATACTCTTTATTAAATTGAAAACATTCTCTTTACTTTATAGTTTGCTAAAAGTTTTTTATTTTTTTATTTTTATTTATTTATTAATTTTGCTTTGGGGTCACACCTGGCGATGCACAGAGGTCACTCCTGGCTCTGCACTCAGGAATTACCCCTGGCTGTGTTCATGGGACCATATGGGTTGCTGAGAATCCAACCCAGGTCAGTCGCATGAAAGGCAAACTCCTTACCTGCTGTGCTATCACCCCAGCACCCAGGATTTTATTTCTAAGTCTATAATTGGACTGACCAGGGTTTTGTTCGAATTTTAAATTATTTTCATGTTTATATATAGTTCTGTTTATTCTGTTTGTATTTTAAACAGCTGGAATTGGTTTTAAATTTTATTTTAAATAGCTGAATTGGTTTTCGTTCTTAATTTCTTAAAAATATATGGATTAATGCTGTAACAATTTATTTGTCCAGGAATGTGTCTAAGCAGTAGAGTGTGTGTCTTACATGTGGGGTTTAATCCTTAGACACACATATGAGACAGAGAGAGAGCGTGAGAAGAGAAGAGAGTGACATGAAAAAGGCACAAAATCTCTCTCTATATATACATGTACATATACATACATATATATATATATATATATGCAGCTCAGTGAGTTTGGGGATAAGTATACACACATGAAATAACACTATCAAGACCATGGATTTATCCACCTCTACAAATTTTCTCCAACTCTCTTGGTATTATACTTGAACATATTATCTATAGGAAGAGCATTTAACATGTGCTTTGCTCTGTTAACAAATTGCCAATGTTGTGGACATTATGGATTTATCCATCTTGTATAATTCAATAGCTATGTAAGTTTTTCCTCGTCTTCTTTTTTCTTCCCTCAAGCCCTGGAAATCACTACTCTTTGCTTCTAGAGTCTGACTAATTTTCTCTGTGTAAATATGATCATACAGTATTTCTTTCTGTATATGGCTTATTTTACATATCTAAATATCCTTCTCGTCTATTCATTTTAGTGCATGTACAGTAGAGGAGTAGTGTTTCCTTTTTCAATAATGCATGGCATTATCTTGTATGTATATACCACATTTTCTTCATACATTTATTCATCAACAGGCACTTAGAAAGGTTGACTATGCTTCGCTTTCTGTGATATTCCACCTTATCATAATGTATTATTGTTGTCAGATATTTTAAAATTCTATGTACCAAGTTGTTATTCTTAAATTTCACAACTATATTCTTGTCGCATATGGAATGTAGTCTTCCAGACTTCATCTTCTGTACCAGAACAATGCAGATTAGATTACATAAGTGAGATAGACACTTTATTTTCTTTATGTCCAAGATTCTAGGATAGAATAAAATTAAGCAAGTAAATAGGATAAAATTAAATAAAATTTGCATAACATTAGTTTTTCTTGAATAGTATTGGTTATGACTAACCAAACAAGACATTTGCACTGAAGTGTTTAAGAAAAGTTTTTAGACTACTCATTATAAATAAGTAATGCTGATAATAAAAAGATAATAAATGTGATATACTTATGAATACATTTAAATTTATGTTATCTATATGTTTTGTCTGAACTTTATGAAATTCCTCCAATTTTACTTGTAAAATCTATTAGCATAAATTTGTTGAGGATATTGTCTTTCTATCTTGTTTATGTGTTGAATGTTAATTTTTCTTTTGTGTGACAGATATTTTAAGACTTATTATTTTTCAGGATAGAGGGTTATTTACCAAATCCACTAATCTTTTGAGAAAAAATATTTTTATATCATCACATCTGTTTCTTTTATATTAACCTGAATTTTTATTATATTTTTTATTTTCTGTATGTGTTTTTTTTCCATTCTTGTTTCTTTTTTAAGATAGAGACTGAAATAATCATTTGAAATATCTATTCATTTCAAACAATTATTTTAGCAATGTCTATTCTAATGCTGATTAGTTTAAATTCAAGAAATATATTGCATTGTTATTTTTTATTTTAAACTTAATTTTGAAATAGCCCTTGGTATCTTGGTAGTGCTTTCTGGTGTAATTTCATTATGGTCAGAGAACATAGTTTGTGATTTAAAAGCTTTAAAAATTTATTACATTAAATATTAAACTTATATATATATTTGTTGTTTTATGGCTAATTCTGTTTTATTATAGTGAATAGTTTGCACTTGAAAAAGAATTTTCTGGTATTGTTAAATGCAGAGTTCTATAAATTTCTATGAGACAGGTTTGTTACTAGTTTTGTTAAACACTACATATCCTTGCTAATTACCTAGCTTCTTTAAAAAAAAATTCATTTTTGACAACTTGAATTGTAAACAGTATTTACAATACCATTAATGCACAAAGGGTTTCATTTACACAGCATTCAAAACCACATCTTCCACCAGTGCGGCTGAGATGAGAGTACAGCGGGTAGAACACTTGCCTTGCATGCAACAGGCCTTGGTTTGACCCCTGTCACCCATGTGGTTCCCTGAGCACTACCTGTGTGATCTCTGAGCATAGAGCCAGGAGTCTGCCTGAACCACTGCCAGATGTGTCCCCCAAAGAAAACCAAACCAAACCATATCCTCCACCAGAGTGTCAGCTTCTCTCCAGCATTCCAGTGATTCCATCCATACTATTGGAAGAAAAGCTTAAAATCTATGTAGATTTCTGTACTTGTCTTTATGGTTTTATCAGTTTCAGTGAATTTTGAAGTTCTGTTGTTATCTGCATAATCATTTAAGCTTGTTATGGTCCCATGAGCAGATTAACTTCTTTGTCTTTATGAAATGCCTCTTTCTATTCCTGGTAATATTTCCTTTGTAATCTGTTTACTCCCCTATATATTATTTCAGTTTCAACTAATGCTAGATATTACATATTTCTCCATCATTTTACTTTTAGCTGACATTTATTTGAATATTTAAAGTGATTCTTTATGAATTACAAAGATCTAAAAATTTTAAATCAGATGTTTTCCTATTCTTAGCTTTATTAAACATGATTATTGATATGAATATATTTTAATGCATTGTTTTGAACATTGCTTCTTTCCTTTTTTCCTATATTAGCCTTATTTTTTTTTAATTTCAGTTTTATAACATGTTATCTTATTGGTTATAGTAGTTGACTAAATCTGCCATATCAAAATTCCTCAAAGTAATTGAATAAAAGCCCCAAATGTATTTCTCACAATTTTGGAGACTAAAAAGGTTAAATTAAGATAGACAGAACTGGTTTCTCTGGAGTCTCCCAGTTTGCTTTGGTGTTGGTTTGGTCTTTGCTCAGGGATTACTTTGGCTCTAGATTCAGGAATTACTCCTAGTAGTGCAGGGGACCATGTGGGAGTCGGAACCAAACACAGGTGAGCCATGTGCATGGCCGTGTCCTATCCGCTGTACTATCACTATCCACTTACTTTCTTGCTCTTCACATGGCTGTCTTATGCTTGTGGATTTGACGTCACTTCCATGGAGGACACTATTCAAATATTCAATTAAACTCCTCTGCAGTGTCCTCAATTTAACTTAATTATGTCTTTAAGGATCTTATCTTGAAGTTCCATTACATTCTGAGACAATGGCAGTTGGACCATTAATCTGTGAATCCTGGAGAAACACAACTCAAGTTGTTAAACATTGGCTGTAGCTTTTTGAGGTGTAGTAACTATGCTATTCATTATATCTTCTAGAGTTTATTGTATATGTCATAAACATGTTGCAGTAAATTTGTTACATTTTATGCAATTCCATTTCTTTCTTTTGTGATATGTTTTATAGATTTCATTTCTGTGTATAAAAGTTCAGAATATATTGGCAGCATTTTATATCACTTTTAGAATTAGTTAAATGATAAAAATATCTTTTACATTTATTTATGAAACTTTATTATATATACTATTATTGGCATCCACTTTTGGTTTTCTTTCCTTTTAATATTTATAATTCCATTTGTGTCATATAGGTTAGAAGTGTAACATTCCCCAGTAATTGAGCACTCATGTGTATTGAGATTGCAGTAAGCCATATTGATCAAGCAACAGGGACAACTGAGATAGGGCTATTTAAGCTAACAATCAAAAAGCAACCACTTTTTATGTAAAGACAATGACAAACAGAAAGAGAAAAGCAAGGGTGAATAAAACTTGACTATTCCAGGAGGCCCTACCTAAATTAAATTTAAAAGGTGATTCTGATTATATACTTCTAAAGTGTGATATAAAGATATATACACCATTAAGTTAATGTAAGACTCTTCTACACCCTCTGTCTATGGTCCTAATACTTCATCCAACTGTTAACAAAAAGACAGTAGGATCTTTCACTTTGCAAAATGACACACACTTCCCTACTGACTGATGCTGACAGGAACTCTTAGGATCAGGGCATATATCACCTCTACACACACTGGTTTTGTACACTGATATTTGCCAAATAGTATTCCTCCCTACTTTATTATGTATTTATGATATGATTATATTTTCATGTGGATTTCCTCCAATAAAATCATATTATACTATGTGTTATTTTTACCTGAGTTATAAAAAAACTTCCCCACTTTGGTGTAAAGAATATTTTATTTATTTATTTTTTTAAAATTGAATCACCATGTAAAATGTTACAAAGCTTTCAGGTTTGAGTCTCAGTCATACAATGATCAAACACCCATCCCTTCACCAGTGCCCATGTACAACCATCAAGAACCCTAGTTTACCTCCCATATCACCCCCCCACCCGCCTGTGTGGCTAATGATTTTCACTTTACTCTCTATTTACTTTAATTACATTCAATGTTTTAACATAAAACTCACTATTATTATTTGGAATTTTCCCCAAAAAATCAGACCTGCCAAAAAAGCATCATTTGATAATTTGTTTTCCATTGCTGAGAATGAAGAGCAAAAGAGGTTTTGAATTTCTGGTACTTTAGTAATTAAGTCCAGAAAAATTTCTGCCAGAAGTCGAGTCACTTGCAAGTTCATACCTCTGGTTAGTGAGCTCTGTAAGATGGCAGTAGCCATGCCACCACTGCCACCACCGAAAGGAAAGGCCAAGACAGAAAAACCTTTCGACCCCCGGGGCAGCATGGGGCTGTAACTCACTTCACATTCTATAGGCACTTCTGCAAGAAGTCACTGGGTGCCGAACGTAGTTAGTGGGCCTCCGGGATCATGGTCTTTAAGGAGTGGAGGAGCCATTGGTGTGTGGTCACTCGGGGTCTTGTCTGGGCATGAGAGTGTGCTGGTAACACCCCCCATCCCGAGGTCTCCCACATGCCCTGTCACTTCAAGCTCATGGAAAGAATTTTTGTGATATAAACCACACAGTATATTTTGGGGACTTGATTTCTGCGTGGTATCATTTCCATTCCTTCTGGAGGATGTTCTTAAGATTACTTTTAATGAAGGTTTGTTGTAATTTCTGTCTTTGTAATTATAAAGTCTTTCATTTACTGTTGAGAAAATTCATTTGTGAAGCAATCCTATTTTGATGATCATTTATTTGTGTGGGATAGGAAGGGGTTTTCCAAGTGGTGCTCAGGAGTCCTAGATCCTTTCCCACCAATATTCTGCCAATTGGGCCCAGCAGATCAATCCTTAGGCCCAGTGGTACTGAGAGACACCAAGGGCAACCTTGGCTATGTTCCAGAGTCAGAAGGGCCACACTCTCCATTTCTTGTAAGTGCTCTCTTGACATCTTATGGTCATATTTTCCGGTAGCTAGGTGGTCACACCAAGGGACTGCCCCTGGTGCTGTGTAATCCCACCAATGGCCAACATCCAGAGACTGTAAAACCAAGCTCCCGGAAGAGAACAACGAAGAAAGTCTCTTGCCCCCAAGCCTGGCTGTCTTCACTGGGGCCCCTAGGAGGGGGTGGGCTTCAGTTTCCTTCCCCGCCTGAAGCAGAGCCCCCGCAGCCGAAGACTTCTGGAGCCCAGCCACAGTCATGCTCAAAGCCCCTCTCCACATGTTTGGATGAGCCTCACGCAGGAAGGAACTGGCAAAGGAACCCAGGTGTGTGGACCCGGGGCTGAGACCTCCAAGATGGCTCAGATTGGGACTGGGCTTTTTCCACCCAGATCTCCCGTTTTCCAGTAGCTAGGCTGTCACACCCAGGGACTGTACCTGGCACCATGAGATCCCACCAACGGCCAACATCCAGAGACTCTAAAACCAAGCTCCGGGAAGCTCTTATAGCCTAGTTCTCCCTCTGGGAGAACGTGGCAAGCTACCGAGAGTTCCCTGCCCCCATGGGAGAGCCTGGCAAACTCCCTGTGGTGAATTCATATGCCAAAACCAATAACAATGATGGGTCTCATTCCCCTGACCCAGAAAGCGCCTCCAATGTGGCATCATTGGAAAGGACAAGTAAAGAGAGGCTTCTAAAATCTCAGGACTAGGACCAATGGAGACATTACTGAGACTGCTCAAGAAATTCAATGATCAATGGGATGATGCTGATGATGGAGATGGTCATATTGATTGAGTAATCTGCCACTATCCTTGTTTACTTTTATTTATCTATAATGACTGTATTTACTCGATGCATTTAGGATTTTGTTTTGGTTTTTGGGTTTTTTTGGAGGGAGGCTATGACTGGGGGAACACACCTGTCTATGCTCAGTACTTACTTCTGGCTCTATAGTCAAGAAATACTCCTGGCTGTGCTTGCAGGACCATAGGGGATGCTGGATCAGCTTCATTCAAGGCAAACAAACTCCCTCATTTCTTCTTTTAGGCTTTGGGTTAGCCCTATCATTTTTCTTTTTTTTTTTTCAGGTTCATACTTTTATTCATTGAGGTAGTATTGTATAATGTTTCTTCAAGTGGAGTTGGCTGGCTTCAGTTTTTGTCATTTTTCAGCTTTTTTTTTCTTTTTCCTATCTACAATTATGTACTTTCAATCAAAGTAGAAGTCTTAACAAAATGTGTGATTTTTTTTAAATGCATTTTTTGTTAACCCATTTAGATATCTCCAATTTCATTTTATTAGCATGCAGCTGACCCAGATTCAATTCCTCTGTCCCTCTCCAAGAGCGCAGCAAGCTACTGAGAGTATCCTGCCCACACGGTAGAGGCTGGCAAGCTACCTGTGACATATTCAATATGCCAAGAACAGTAATAACAAGTCTCACAATGGAGATGTTACTGGTGCCTACTCGAGCATATCGATGAACAATGGAGATGACAGTGCTACAGTGCAGTGCTACTTTAGCTTTTTGATATTTATTCATTTGTTTATGTATATTTCCCCTCTCTGATAAGTTTCTTTTGTTTGCTTTCATGTCCACTAATATTTATTTGCCATGTTTAGTCCGCCTTAATTCTACTTACAAGTATTTTTTTTTATCTTAGACTTTACAATTTCTATTGGGTCAGCTAATTTCTAGCAGTTCAGATTGTGTCTTTTAAAAAACACCCATACTTCAATTTAATATACAACTAAACAACTTGTAACAACTTCTTAGCATATATACATATCTACTAATTCTCTGAGTCATTTATGGATAAATAATAAATGATTATTTTCCATTTGTGGACTTTTTCTTAATATAACATTTTTTTGTTTGAATACCAGGCATTACTTTGCTGTGTCCATTTTCTTATTCATGAAATTTATTTGTAAAATGTCCTTAATATTTATTTTAGAATATTGTAGTTACTTCGGAAAGGTTTTGCTATTTACATTTTAGGCAGCATCAGAAAAGCATTATAAGTCACATTTTGATCACTATTTGGTATGGAACTATTTTTGTATGCTCTATCTAGTATTCCCCAAATTGTAAAATTTTGTTTTCTGACTGATAGCAATCACTTCCTATCGTTATTGATAACTAAACTGTTACACTTGCATTTTATCCCCTCCTCCTTGCGTGTTTTTTTTTATTTCTCCGGTAGAAGGCATGAAGGTATATTAAGTGCCATTATCTAACTTAGATAAAAATTTTTACAAGGAAATATTCATTAAATGATACAATTAATTTATTTTATTGAAGATATGAAATGTCCTTTGAAATTTAATATTTTTTGTTTTACTGCTTTATGTGCCATTTTTCTGTAGGGTTTGTTGTTCTTATAGGTCTTTTTCCTTGTCTTATAGTAGCCCTTTGAGTCCTTCTTTTAAATTTGGTCTTGAGTCTATGAAGTTCCTGAGCTGTTGCTTGTCCATGAAATAGTGTATGGTTCCTTCAAGTTTAACTGAGAGTTTAGCCGGGTAGAGTATTCTTGGTGAGGCATTCATTTCATGAAGTTTTTTCACTATATCCCACCATTGTCTCCGAGCTTGGAGGGTTTCTTCTGATAGGTCTGCTGTGAATCTAAGGGGTGCTCCTTTGCATATGATCTCCTTCCTTGATCTTGCTGCTTGCAGTATTGTGTCTCTATCCACGGCATCCATCATTCTGACTATGATATGCCTTGGGGATTTTCTATTTGGGTCCCTATTAGCTGGCACCCTTCGGGCTCCTTGGATCTGGATGTCCACATTCTCTAGCTCTGGGAATTTTTAGCAATGATGTCTTTAATGGTGTTTTTTTCATTGGGATTGGTTCCGTGTGGTTCCGGCACTCCCATGATTCTTATGTTGTTTCTCCTGAGGTCATCGTCTAGGACTCTAACTCACTCTAGAGCCATTTTGAGGTCTTTTGCCATTATTTGTTGTTGCCTATATGCTTTGTGCAGCTCATCTTCAAGCTCACAGATTCTGTCTTTGGCTGTAGTCATTCTACTATTGAGGGCTCCTACGGAGTTTATAATTTCATCTACTAATTCTTTTAGTTGTGTGACTTCTGTTCGTAGCTTTGAAATTTCTGCTCTTATTTCTTCCTGGATTATCTTGGTGGAGCGTTCCAATGCTGCATCCATATCCTCCCTTAATTTATTGGATGTCCGTTCCATAGTTTCTTTGAGTTCGTGAACCATCCTCACAATTTCCTCTCTGAATTCTTTATCTGAGAGGAGGATGTATTTCTGGGAGGTTGCTGCTGAGGTTAGTGAGATATTTTCTTGGCTCTCTCCTGGTGGTGGGGATTTTCTCTGTTTCTTCATGTTGTTATGGGCTTTACTATCTGGAGCTCTCGTTAGCTTGGGAGGAACCTCAACAGAAGATTTGGGGCTATGCTCTTTTGACAAAGGACTTTTCTGTGCAAGTTGATGTGTTCATTGACAGTTTTCAAGAAGTTCGGATAGGCTAGGTTAGTTGAGTACTAACATATAGTAACTAAGATGATCAGGGAGTTCTTCGGAGGAATGGGGTCTATCAATTGTGGCCAAAGGACAATGCATGGAATAATAAAAAAAATAACTGCGGCTGCGTTAGCGGCCTCGGCGCTGGAAAGAGGCCACGTCCACTTTTGAGGCCATGCCCCCTAACAAGAGGACACGCCCCTAACCTGTTCGGACTCGGGAGGGCGGGGTCAGGCGCGGTGGGCGAATGACTGAGACCTGCCTGGAGGGGCTGGGGTGTTCTGAGCTGGCCCGCAGCCGTGGGCAGGCACGGGATGCGGGGGCTGTTTTACTGCTTTAATTGATAGAGAATGTAGAACTATTTTGCAGAACCATACATGATATCCTAGTAAAATTATATGGACATTTTGTGGTATTTTTGCATATTTCTCTAATCCTTTCTTGAGATTCAAGTTTATATGGTGATTGTTGTTTCATGATTACTTATTTCATGTACGGTATGATTTATACCCAGGTTTTAGAACTAACCCTATTACTATGTCTATCGTTTACATTCAAACTTGGTAAAAAATGTATAGTTAATATAAGGTGTTTTTGAAAACAAATAGCTACATATGCCAATAAAATAGAGAAATGTTTAGAAGATGCTATACTACTGCCAAAATTAACTTAAGATGTATCAGTGTTTATTTTATGTTTCCACATATCACAGCATAAAATATAATGGATGCATAAGGCTTTTAAAATAATTGTGAGCTGGAGCAATAGCACAGAGGTTGGCCTTTCGCCTTTCACTCGGCCAACCTGTGTTCGATTCCTCCGCCCCTCTCGGAGGAGCCCGGCAAGCTACCGAGAGTATGGAGCCTGCTCGGCAGAGCCTGGCAAGCTACCCATGCATATTGGATATGCAAAAAACAGTAACAATAAGTCTCTCAATGAGAGATGTTACTGGTGCCCGCTCGAACAAATTGATGAGCAACGGGATGACAGTGACAGTGACAAAAATTACTAGAAACTAAGTAATTTTCATGACTTTATATTCATGACTTTATATTCATGAAGAGTCATACATTTATGATATTTATTATATAAAAATGAAATGGTCAATACATTCAATGATTCCAAAAATGCTTATGTGTATATGTATATATACACAGATATATATCAACTAAATATTTCCACACTTTAAAAGGGTCATTTCTGGTGGGCTTGGGGGACCATATAGGGTACCAGGAATCAAAACCAGGTCAGTTATATGCAAGGCAAACACACTCTCCTCTGTACTACTACTCCAGCCCATCTTCAAAAGTCTTAACTAATCTTTGAAACATCTTGTTAATATGATTTCATGAGTGTCAAACAATAAAGTTACTGACCCTCTGTATTTAATGTTAATTATATTAGGACTTGTCTAAGATTATAATGAATATCTTAAATACATTCATTATTTTGTAAACAGAATTTGTTTTGTTTTAATATTTTTGAGGTAAGTCAAAAGAATTAAAAACGTGAACAAAAACTGAATTAAGGATAATTATTTTTAAAGAGTAAAAGCGTATTTTGTCTCTATTTTTTAAGATGTTGGAAGCTTTAACATGAATAATATTTTTTTAATATTTCATATAGAGATTTAGTTTCATGTATTTGAGGTTTTTTTTATATTCTTATAAAAGTTGATGGACTGGAAAGTATTAAAGCCAAGATCTTTGAACCACTTTTATTTGAGTAAAATAAAAATTTCAAACATTCCTTAGAGACACCTGTCTTATTAACTTCAGTATGGATTTTGTTAGCATGAAGACTGTATTACTAGGCATTAAAATTAATTTCATAATAAGCTCTACTGAAATTAGATTTCACATGGGTTTAGTTTAGCGAAGTATTTTTTATCAGGGCTATAGGGTCATTTACAAGAAGTATATGAATTTTTAGCTGTTGTAACCGATGTAAAATCTGAATAATTTTAGCTAAAAATGATTTGTATTTATTCAGTATAAAAACCACTAGATATTAACAGATACTATTTATTCAACAGAGTAGCAGTTGATCTTAGCTCTTAAGAGAAATAAAAACCTATTTTTTCTCTGTAATCTCTTCGACCCTTTATATTCCAACACTGTACATATACCTAAGGTATTTAAATGCCCTTTATAATGAACTAGTAGTTTACTAAAAACTTATTACAATTAAGTTAAAATCAGTAATTCTTTCAAAACAATGCTAGTATGTTATAAAATTAAAGATTCCATTTAGCTTGAAATGTGATAAATTTGCTAGTGATTCAGATAACAGTAAGTTCAAGGCATAATTATTTTCTTAAAGTTGTAAAATAAGTATGATTTAATGAGTTCTGAGCACTTGCTGACTTTTAAAGTCCATATGTTATTGAATCATATTTATTGAATGTCTATGCCTCAATTTTTTTCCGAAGTTTCTAAAGACGTTAACAATCCTCTCTCAAAACTGACTTGGACTATTTGCAAGTATACTGATAACATGTTATCCAGCCATTTTCCTGTACAGAAGGATTTTGTTTAGAAATTCAGAAAGGAGAAAGGACAAATGTCATCTCTTCTGTATTCCACCCATTGACGATGGGTGCCTCAAATGAAAGATTTAATCAGCTTGGCTTGCGATGTGTCATTTCAAGATGGCTCCTTCACTGACTTGTCTGTGATGCTTGAGACTCATCTGAGACATTCACTCACACTGTGCATTCTCCGCTGTGTCACTCTCAAGGTAGTTTAACCTTTCGAAGTTTAGTGGTGTGGCTTTTCCCACCCAGTACATGCTTGGGACTCACATGGCATCATCTTCAAAAGTTTTCAGCTCACTTAAGTTCAAGAGGATGGGTATTTATATCTTCCTTGCTGGTGGGGAAAATATTAAATAATTTACAGCATGTTAAAAAATCATTACACAATTGATGCAATTTTTATTTGTCATATCATTTAAGCACTTATTCAGTGTCTTCCAAGCCTTTAATTCTTTTATTTTTAAGAGTGTCTGACAATAACAAGTTACAGAGCTATTGAATGATATAAGTAGAAAATGTAGTTCATAATAAGGTATCATGAGAAAATAAAACTACTTCATAAATATCCTAGGTAAAATTATTTTCAATGATTTTCTGTATACAAAAATTATTCTTTTTGGAATTTTATTGAGAATTACAGGACATATTTAGTATCCTAAAGTAATATTAGATGTTATGTATGTATTTTAGCAGGTGCAATAGAATAACCTCAGAACTACTAAGCTACAAGATTTCTGCTGTACCAGCCAATCCATGTTTGTATCTACAACTTTGTTAACAGCCAGTAAAGCAAAAAAGCTCATTCATCTTCCTAAAGGGTTGTAAGATCTATTTATTTAAAGTGTAATTTGGAGATTGGTTTTTCCATTTTGATATGAGTCGTGTATCACTTTCATTTAGTGACATCAAATGTTAAGCATGAGTAAAACTGCCCTATAGAAGAGAAAGAATGATGTTGACTCAGAGATAAACAATTTAAATAAAAGAGGATATTCATGGTGAAATTAGTTGTACAGAGGTAAATTTTTTAATCTGATAATTTATCTAGTTTAGGGTAGCTCTGCATAATAAAAATCAGCTCTTACTTGGTAATGTTGTTTCAGTGTAACATCTCAGTTAAAATGATTAGTGTGAGTATATTTTATAAGAGGTAAACTGGAAGGAAACAAGAAACCAAAGACTATTAAACTAAAAGTGTTAACAATTATTCCTCCAAATCTATCATTTTACTGCAATAAAGGTTAGCAGTGTAGCTACAATGACAGACATACGCTCATCCAATTTCCTCTTGTAAAATCGGTCATTTGATTTTGCTAAGTTTTCTCTAAAATGCCTTTTGTGCTGTTTCCTGCCTTTTCATTTTATGTCTATCATCATGTATACATAAGAGGGTATATATTAATTGTTCAAGGTGGAAATTGCCTTTTTAAAGGAATGTAAATATTTTAGTGGACTAGTTTCTTCATTACTTTCTTAGTTTTCTTTGTACGTTGAAATAAATATTATTTTTGTAAGTATGGTGCATAAAGATACTTAAATTCGTGAAACCTCGCAGTGTTTAACATCTCATGATAAGTATATGACAGGAGCTCTCTAGGAAAATTTCTTCTACCCACTTCTAACCTCAATAGAACCAGCCATAAAAAATTTACACTAATCCACATAGTACAAAAAAGTAATAAACTTTTTGAAATGTCAGTATTTTATTGTATCCCATTTTTTAGTTTCCTGTGTATTATGATAGCCCAGTTTCAAATGTATTTTTATACTGTAGTTCTATATAACTTCTGCCATTTTTCTTTTCTATTTCATCAAATCTCCTCCACTTAAATAAGATCATCTTATCAGATGGTAAATGTGTTTCAATTCATTACCTTACAATAGCAAATTCTGTCTTTATTTGCAAGGGTCAAAATACCCAAGTACCTTATTTCAAATGGTATTTCTGGGACAGAATAGAAAAACCAAGCATAAGAAAAGTCAGACTGTGAGTATTTGTTATTTGGGAGGATATATTCACAGATCAAATTTAGACTGCATATTAATAAAAACAACAAGATTAGCATTGTGCCAGTTTCTAATTAAAGTCAAGAACAACAATTTTTGGGCTGGAGCGATAGCATAGCGGGTAGGGCGTTTGCCTTGCCTTGCACGTGGCCGACCTGGGTTCTAATCCCAGCATCCCATATGGTCCCCTGGGCACCGTTAGGGGTAATTCCTGAGTGAAGAGCCAGGAGTAACCCCTGTGCATCACCAGGTGTGACCCAAAAACCAAAAAAAAAAAGAAAAACAATTTTTCATATGCATTTATTTACCTTACACAACAAATCCTTGAAAAGATGTTATTATTGCATTTTCTTTCTAGACAGATAAACTGAATGCAGAGGATTTTACACCACAATGCGACAGTAAGTAATATAGGTAACATTATAATTTCAAATGGTTTAACTCTTAATACGAACTTAAAATAACTATGGTTTATTAAACATTAAATAAGTATGGGCTTTTTAGATGCTTTGAAACTTGGACCCTAGCAATAATACAGTGGGTAGTGTGTTGGCTTTGCATGTGCCTGACCTGGGTTTTATCTCTGGCACCCTATATGACCCCGGAGCACCACCAGGCATGCTCCCTGAATGCAGAGCTATGAGTAATCTCTGAGCAATTGAGTGTGCCCCTCTAAAAAAAAATACCTTGAAACTGAAATGTAAGAAAGAGTTTCAACTTTGGAGAGAAAGCACAGGGGTTAAAGCACTGGCCTTATATCCATTCATCATCGCCTATTCAGTCCTTGGCTCTGAATTTGGTCTCCCAATAATTACCAAGAGCAATTCCAAATCCAGGAGCAAGCCCCAAGTGTAACCAGGTGGCTTAAAAAAGGGAGGGAGGGAAGGAAGTAGTGAATTTCATTTAATCGCTCACGTTGATTTGAGTGTCTATCAGGCACCAGACTGTATTTAGCTTTGCAACATATGAACATGAAGAGCAAACATGTTTGACTTCGTAGAGCTGATAATACAATGAAAGGGAACAGAAGATTCAAGTAGGAGCAAATCATCTTATGTTAACAAGAGATTTTAAAGCACTGAACACATCTTTTTTATATTTATTAAATCACTGTGACCTATAAAGTTATCCGTAATACAGTTCTTTCAGGCATTCAGTATTCCAACAACAATCCCACCACCCCTATGACCTTCCCTTCACAAATGTCCCCATTTTCCCTCTCTTTGGCTAGCCAACATCTTAAGTGAATGATTCAGGTAGTTTAAGGTTACAATATATGAAATGTTTTAAATTTTTCAAATGATTAAAAGTCCACTTAAAAAGACCCTAGTAAGAACTAACACCACATTCAGTTTCTTTGGAAAACAGAATATATATATATATATATATATTTCAAAAGTCATTACTCCCAGCATTTATTTTGTGTAGCACTATAGCACTATAGCACTGTTTTGTTGTTCATCAATTTACTCGAGTGGGCACGAGTAACATTTCCATTGTGAGACTTGTGATTACTGTGTTTGGCATATCGAATATGCCACGGGTAGCTTGCCAGGCTCTGCCATGCGGACGGGATACTCTTGGTAGCTTGCCGGGCTCTCTGAGAGGGACGGGGTGAATCAAATCCAGGTCGGCTGCATGCAAGGCAAATGCCCTACCCTCTGTGCTATCGCTCCAGTCCTTATTTTGTGTATATTAAAAATTATAATGAAATTATGAACAAATTTAGTCAAAATGTCAATTACCTTTGTGTAAAAACACATGGTTTTATCTGTTACACATGCACTTAGCAATCTCTTGGATGGCTCTTCTGAGCATATTTAACTATCTTGAGGAACAATAACTTTACATGGTTATTAAGTGTTCCCAAGTATAGTTTTTCTATTTAAAGCTACTCTGACCAACAGTGCACAAGTTGTTACCCTCTAAGTGCATTCAAAAAATAAAATACAAAAGACCACACCACTTCCCCTACCTTGGGGAGGCCTATGGCAATGGGCAGGTGAAGGAAGGAATGAGGGCCAGACTGGTCAGTATCAACTGCAGTTTATTCCAATCTCTTCTCCATTCTCCTCTGATTCTCCTCCTGCTTCTCTCTCTCTGATCCCCCTCATCAACTCTTGGATCTTGCTCCTTCATACTTCTTCTTTCTACTTCTGCCTCCCCTTCTACCTCATTCTCCTTCTCTCTCTCCCAGCCCACTCTTACAGCCTTAATTAAATCCCAAAGCATGAGGATTTGGGCTTACATATAGGTGTGGTCGTACAATCAACAGAGGTAAAGTCCTTCCCTCAGGGGTAGCTTCTTGGACAGATTCTCACTCAGCAGGACAACCCACCCAAGAATGGAATCTCATGGGTGTGTTTCTCCTCTCCTTGTCCAACTAACATATAAGCATTCATAATATTAATCATTTTGTATGGACACAATAAGAGATATATGAAGCTTATAGGATTGGTCTCCTGGGGCCATCTCACTATAGGTCTCAGACTACAGCACTCAGTCATATTAGTCTTTCCTAACCCTAGCAGTTGTTACTTTTTGGATGGTGACAGAATTTGTCCATGACCATGCTCTTAACTTATAGTTAAGAATTGTGGCTCTTTGGCCTGGCCCATTTCAATTCCAGGGTCGCTCACAGCTTGCCCTGGATCCATTCAGTCCCTCATTGGGACCCTGCTTTTTGGATGCTAGGAACTAAAAAACTGAGGCTTAAGTCAAGAAAGCAGATGCCTGGGAATGAATATCATTCAGAGTCAATTAACTCCCAAGTTACAAAAGCATAATATTAACTGTCTTCCTGTATCTATACAAAAAGTACATTGCTTTAAAGTAAACTATGTAAAAGACAGAATGAGAGGATAAAGGCAATACATGAATGCAAGTCAAGTGTCCTTAGGAGGAGCCTGATTAGGGGGAAAGGTGATAGACCAGTTGGGGAAGAGAGCACAGAAAAGAGGTTACAGATAAGCAAAGAAATGGAAGTGACTCGGGAGCACTGTGGTGGGTGTAACCCTATAAACCTAAGCTCCTTTCAGCAAAGGAGAAAGGACAAATCAATGTTATCCTACACTCAATAGTGGCTATTTCATGATTTTTGAAATCATAGCAATGACAGGCAATGACAGCTTTAGCTATAGTTTGCAACCAAAAATAGCTCTTAAGCTTCAACCATCAACCTATCTTTTCTAAGAGTAATGATCCCTGAGTATCTTCAGAGACATTAAATAATTGTCCAAATATTTGGATGAGAAAATAGAATGATATGAAGGAATTCTAAAAATTGAATTTTTTGCACTGAAATATGGCAATCATATGTCACAACACTGAAGCACAATATCTTTACACAATGTAACTTTGATAATCTATATTAGTAACATTTATTGAAAACTACTACAGACTAGAAATAGAATTATTTATTTAACATTACAAATTTTAATTCTTTTGTACTGTATTAAAATTATGATTTGTATATCAATATAAGTCTTAAAATTACATTACCTATAGACAAAAATAGTAAATTATAAATACAAATCTTAATATTTTTACAAGGAAATTGTATACAAAATATATGACATAGATTATCCAGAGCCAAAACCCCATTAGTGGGACACATATACCCCACATATGGAAAAGCTGTTGTAGGTCTGAATAAGTCCCAGACCTGATTAGATAAATTACTTGAGATAGTTCTGTAATTGAACTTTTGGTAAACCTGTATTTAAACAAAGAGAAAACAAATTAGCTTCAACAGCTCCACCACCATCTTGCCCCATTCATTCATCGTACTACAAAATGATCGATCCAGGAACAGTCACTGGGCTACACTAGCAAGCAACAGGGACGAACAGAGACGTTACTGACACCTGCTCAAGCAAGTCAAAGATCAACTGGATGACAAATGATACAAGTGATATAAAATGATACTTTGAGTTTTGTTTTGTTTGGTTCTGCCTTGAGGACCACACGTGGCATTGCTCAGGGCTTACTCCAGACTCTGAGCTGAGGAGTTTCTCCTGGTGGGTTTAGGGAACCATTTGGGTTGCTGAGGATTGAACTCAGGACATCCGGATGAAAGGCAAGCACCCTATACACTGTATTATCACTCTAGCCCAAAGTGATGCTCTGTGTCAAAGAAATGTACTGTGTTTATAGGTCTCTGCCCCACATAGCTTCACATAACTGAATGTGTATCTTACACATACAGAAAAATTGGCAGCAGTAAAAGGTTTCTTAACATCCAATGACCAAAAGTTAACTAAATATTAAATGTATATTGAACCATAGGTATTTCTGGCATTGCTTTCTGGTGTTGCATTTCTTGGGCAAAGAAAGGGGTGATGAGTTGAAAAGTTTAAGAGGTCCTGGTTTATAATGACAGCTATGGTCTTAACACTTCCTAAGAGAATCAACAGTAAATCGAGCAATATGTTGAATTGAATAAACTATGAATTTCATAATTCTACTTGTATGCATAAAAGAGTGGAATAAATGGGGGGAACCTGGGAACTTGGTGTAGGATGCTGACACTGGTTTTGGGGTCAGTGCTAGAACGTTGTCTAAAACAACTATGAGTTACTTGGTAAGTCACGGTGTTTTAATGAAAGAAAACATAAAGAAGAAAAACTATTTTCAAAGAAATTTAGAAAATATGAAGACTGGAGATAATAAATAAATCTATCTGATTTATTTTATTTTTTTTATTTTTTTATGCTTTTTTTTAATTTTTTTTTTTAAATTTTATCACCATGTGGAAAGTTACAGAGTTCTCAGGTTTATGTCTCAGTTATACCGTATTCAAACACCATCCCTTCACCAGTGCCCATATTCCACCACCAAAATCTTGGGTATACTCCCCGCCCCCCACCCCAACTGTATAACTGATGAATTTCAATTTATTTTCTCTTCACCTTGATTACGTTCCATATTTCAACACAAAACTCACTATTGTTGTGGAAGTTATATCCCCAAACAAGATAACCCTAATAAGGAGGCAATTGATAATTAGTTTTCATTAAAAGATTGTATGTTTTCAGGTTTTAGAAAAGGTCGGGCGGCCGCGCGGCTCGGATGTGTCCCAGTCCCGAATCCTGGAGCCATGTTAGTTGCTGCTCAGTGTCGCCAGGGTTCCATCTGGAGAAGGTGTGCTCTTGGCACATCCTCCTTCCAGCCCCCCGGTGTTGCTGGCCCCAATTTGGGTCCGGAGTATTGTCCGGGCCGTGTTGCTCACCAGAATGCCTGCCGCTTCTCTGTGGATTGTGGCATCAAGATCCTGATATTTTTTAAAGGAGGGCATCATTTAGGTTGGTAGACTGATAGTCTTGTAATGTATTTAAATCCAGAAATAAAATAATTTAGTACAGGAAAAAATAAAGCTTTACCAACACCAAAGTCTTGTTTGATAAATATAGAGCACTATTTTAAGAATTATTTGACATTGATCCTAATCTTTGTACTAAATGGAAATGGTAGATTGTATTGTAATCTCTAGGTGAAACTGAGATATCAAACTTGCTGATCAGTCTAAAATCTATAATCAAACAGTAGCAGAGCTGGGAGTTAAGTAAAACCTAACTGTAGAATTTTACCTCTAGCTACCATTGTTATGTTAATCTCCCTTGAAGGAGTGACCCTGAAAATATTCCCATTAAGTAATTTCATTGCCCATCATTATGGTTAAATAATTACAGAGGCTGGTAAAGATTTGGAGGTCTGATTAACCTTCAATGGGAAAAGAAAATCCAATGTTGAACATTGCTCATAGCAAACCTAGTATTGAGAGTACCTATACAATTTCTCATTTTTTCCCTTACTGCCAACTTTTGAGATAGAATGTGTTACCTACATCTAATCTAATTTTTTAAAAAATTATTCCTTGAGATAGTAGTTTGCCTCGAGATACAAAGTTCATACATCTAGGTTAAGGATTTAAATCCAGAGTTTCAAGAGTTCAGAGTCCACACAAAACTCAGTACACATTCAATTTTTATAGGTTAGTGGTCATGAGACACTTTATTATCCTGTTTTCTTACCATTACCACATAGTTTTAACTAAAAGTATTTTTCAAGGACATGAGAAAATAAGTTCACAAAACAGCAGGATGGGATATTTTTGCAAGTTTTACTAGTGATCACTAAAGAGGGAGGCCAAAGTTTCATTCAGAAGCCATAATTATTATTTCCACTATTTTAGTACTGCTTTTTGCATTAAATAATATATAAAACATAGAAGATAGCTAATTCTGTGATTGACCTGCTCACAAGAAAGAACAGCAAAACCTCTGAATTTGAATAAATTGGTTTTTATTGGTAATAGATGAATTAATGGAATAAGACTAAATTCTTTCATGTTTCTTAGACTCATATTTTTATAAAGATTTTTAAATTTTATTTTTTTTATTATGTTGGGAGAACTAAAGCAGTGCTCAGGGGGTCACAGGGCCACTTTCTGCCATACTCTGCAGACTGGACTACAAGTTCCATACTAGGGCCTGAACATGTTTCACTTGGGCCATATGATGTGGAAGCCAATTAGAGTCCTCCTCATAGTGTTCTCGGTAACAAGGGCTAGATCACTTGATAGTGGGTGGCAAGAGGTGGTAAGGACAGGGTCTTTCCCCGCTCAGTCAAGGATTATCAGGAATCACCCATGTATTATCTTTCTGCTTCCTCATAGATGATTTTTAAAACTATAATCTTAATATTAAATCATTAAAACAAAAACATACTGCGTCAGTCTCTGAATTCGCATAGGTCCTTCATCCATGGAGAATATTATTGCTGAATTTCCAATTGAGCACATCATCAAAGTGAATATCTTTCTCAGCATTCTATACATAACACTGACAAGGGCATTTTAGCAGGAGACCAAACTGCCAAACAACAAGCAATCTTACTCTTATAAACTTAATAGTATAGCAATCATAATATAGAATCTCAAGACTATTTTCTGAATAAATGGCATTTTAAATATAAACATGCATTTCTACATAATGTTAACTTATTTAGTGTTCTTTATATCTACATGGTGGAGAAATGTCTTGGCTTTTTTCCTATTTTTTTTTCTGGCTAGGCAGGTTACACTGTAACTTCACTGTGTCAGGGACCTAGAGAGAGAGCACAAGTATTAAGACACTTGCTTTGTATGCAGCAAATTCCAGTTTCATCTCTAGCACCATCTATGGTCCCCTGCAGTGATTCCTATGGCAACACCAGAAGTGATCTCTGGGCATCTTTAGGAGTAAGCCCTAATACTATGGATTGTGGTCCAACTCACACCCCACCTAAGAAATCTCACCACAAATCTACTGTGTGGGAATTGGGAGGTGTCAGAGAGGCATATGAGCATGTGTGAATGATAATGAATTTATTTACATGTACATATTTATTAACTCAAAATATAAAATAGATGATGTCACTCTAGTCAAAGCAATGTCTCATTGGAATTATATTAACTTTATTATAGTTATTTTCTACCACTGTTTTCTAAAAAATAATTATTAAAGATAGCCAAAATATATTTTTCTGATTATACTGATAGTTATAACTTTCTCTAACTATGTCATCTTCTCAATAACAAAAGCAATTATTATGGGTTGGTTGTGTTTAAGAGCAGCTCAGTAAACATTTTTAACGAAAAGATAAATGATTTTATTTTTTTGCTTTAAGTTTGAAATGTTCATTATGTTTATAGAATTAAAATGAAAGCAAGATAAACATAAACCTCCATAGCTAAACTTTAAGAATACAAACATTGTAGCAACTAAATAAAATAATGTTTAATACATGCAGACATACTGACCATGTTTTAAAATATTGTGACATAGAAAGATGAAAGTTTTTGCTTTATAAATTGGAAACAATTAGGTAGTGACAAACCATAGACCAGTTAGACTTACTTTAATCTTTAACAAAAAGATTCCCAAAATCCCTAAATCTTTATTTCTAAAAAATATATTCTATTACTTTTGAAGAGAGCCTTTTATAGGATAATTATATATTTTCTACTAGCTCTAATAATTATTCAGTTTTATTTTCTTAAACTCTATTTTCCTTCTTAAAAATCTAGGCCTATATTCTTTCCCTACTATTATATGCAAAAAAAAAAAAAAACAGAGCCTATTATACAGAAGAGATATGCCAGGTTGTATTTTTGAAATGCTGGTGATTGTAAGACCCCTTGGAATTTACAGAGCCTTACTAGTCATTAAAATGAAATAAGAATCTGTATGAGCAGGCGAAAGGGTCTGAGAAGCGTAGTGAGAAGGAAATGTAGCTCACTTCTTCAGGGAATTATGCTGAAAGTTTCCAAAATAAACCAGAATGGGAATAGTGAACCTGGCCAATTTTTAAAAATCAGTCACTTCCCTTGACTATTTTTTAAAATCAGATTTTCAAAAGGACAGGAATACTGTCCTCAAGTGACCAAATTAAATTTCAAATTCTGAAAGCTGTATGATGAGGCTATAGTTAAAGGAAAGCCGTTAAGGTTTCTTTTTCCTTTTTGAGAATCACCAGTAAATACCTACATAACTTACTCATGTTTAATTTCTGAACATTACAGGCTAAATCATTTGTAAGTAAACACATTTTTATGTCTGTACACTTTGACATATTGAGTTTATATATAAAATACAGCAGGGTGTTCCAGATTACTCATAATATATTAGTCAGAGCTTCTTACCTAAAAGTGTATGAATACACTTTGGAAGGACTCAGAAATGCCTTGATCATTCATAGATGCATATCTTTAGGAGCTGAGGAGCTGAGAATGATTTTTCTCAGATCTTAGTAGGATTCTTGATTCCAACATTTAGTTCCTTGCCTCTGAAAAAATGTTAAAAATATATGCTACATTATAAATCCACCACTTCTTTATAAACATACTTCTCATTTCTAGGATATCTTGTAAACTGATTTTTTTAAAACATAATTTTTCAATAAAAAATATTTAAAGCCCAGGTAGGTTTATGGGGACTATGCTCCCAGGGACCAGATACAGGGCCACCCACATACTAGTATGTACTTACCCTTTGAGCTACCTCCCCAGCTTCTAAAATCTTCACTTTTTGACTGAGCTAATGTTGATAGCTCATAATATATATAACATATTTTCTAAGTGTGCCCCTAAGCAATTTATGTAATCCCACTACCTCTTGTACAAATGCAATGAGATAAACAATATTACCATACTGTTTTGAAAACAAAGAAATAGAAGTAAATTGTACTGTTTTGTAGTTTATAACTGGCAGTCATTTCCAATGGGAAGTTTGGTTTTAGATAATACACTGGATGACTGTACCTTTCTCATATTTCTGTTGCTACTCTCTATCGTGGCTGTGGCTAGGCTCCGGAGGTCTTCGGCCTCCGGTAGCTCTGCTTGGGGCAGGGAGGGAAGCTGGAGCCCATCCCCTCTGAGGAGGCCCCAGGGAAGACAGCCAGGTGCATGGGCAAGAGACTCTCTGCGTCGCTCTCTTCCGGGAGTTTGCTTTTAAGTCTCTGGTTGCTGGCTGTTGACAGGATTACAAAGCACCAGGGGCAGTCCCTGGGTGTGACAGCCTAGCTACTGGAAAATGGGGCATCTGGGCAGAAGAGGCCCAGTCCTTATCCGAGCAGGCTTGGAGGTCTCAGCCCAGGATCCCACACACCTGTGTTCCTCTGCCAGTTCCTTCATGCATGAGGCTCATCTGAACATGTAGAGAGGGGACTTGAGCATGGCTGTGGCTAGGCCTTGGAGGTCTTCAGCCGCCGGGAGCTGTACTCGAGGCGGGGAAGGAAGCTAGAGCCCATCCCCTCCAAGGAGGCCCCAAGGAAGACAGCCAGGAGCGACTCTCTGTTCGGATGAGCCTCACACATGAAGGAACCGGCAGAGGAACCCAGGTGTGTGGGACCCGGGGCTGAGACCTCCAAGCCTGTCACACCCAGGGACTGCCCAGGTGCTGTGTAATCCTGTCAATGGCCAGCATCCAGAGACTTAAAAGCAAGCTCCCAGAAGCGTGGCCACTTTGTGGCTGTGCGATATCTTATAGCCTATTTCTCCTGCTGGGAGAACCTGGCAAACTACTGCGAGCTTCCTGCCCACATAGGAGAGCCTTGCCAGGTCCCCATGGTGTATTAATATGCCAAAACCAGTAACAAGCTGGGTCTCATTCCCCTGACCCTGGAAGAGCCTCTAGTACGGCATCATTGGAAGGATGAATAGAAGGAGGCTTCTAAAATCTCAGGGCTTGAATGAATGGAGACGTTACTGAGACCACTCAAGAAATTCGATGATCAATGGGATGATGATGACTCTCTATCATAACTATTTCTTTTTTTGCTTTTTGGGTCACACCTGGCAATGCTCAGGGCTGACTCCTGGCTCTACACTCAGGAATCATTCCTGGCGGTGCTCAGGGGACCATATGGGATGCTGGGAATCGAACCTGGGTCGGCCGCCTGCAAGGCAAACACCCTACCAGCTGTACTGTCGCTCCAGCCCCTCTATCATAAGTATTTTAATGAACATATAGGTAGAAGGAATGACACAGAATTCTTTAAAAATCTATATAGCATGGAGAATTAAAATATATTTCTTGGTATTGCCTGGAGAGATGCTCTTGTTTCTTTTTGTTTCTCTAGGAAAAGTACATTCTAGCTAATATTTTCTATAGAATATCAATACTAAATATGTCTACTAAAAAGAAGTATCACATTTACATTTATCTTATAAATACCTATGTTAGATTCAAATAAATCATCAGTCCCAAAATTATGTTAGTTGTGAAAGAAAACACAGTTTATATCTGATAAGGAATACTTATTGGCTATTTGAAGAACAATATTAGAATCAATGTTCAGTATAGCCAGAGATAGAATAAACTAACTCCTACTGTAGTGTTCTAATTACTAGATTAATGCATCTGCTTTACATAAAATAAAATGAGTATGTCTATAAAGAAAAAATATGTTTTACAAAATTGTACTAAAATGATCAGCTTCATTTCCATCTGCAGGGGTGCAAATTATATACTTACTTGGTAAGCAACCATTGCAGACAATAAAATATGATGGTGTATATAATCTGCTGCTTTACAAAGAAAGTAATTAAAGAGAAAAGTGTAAATTGAATATTTTTCAGATCTGCCCATGCTAAATGAATCCAAAGAGAAATCATTGCATTATAATAAGAGCTTAGAAGTAAAATAATGCGATTATACAAAGAAAATACAAATTAACACTGACTGTTATGACTGCTTTATTAATATCAAACACACAATAAAATTATATAATTTTGTATACATAATATTGGCATAAAGTACACTTAGGCAAAGAAAAAGTAAAGTAAAATCCAAACCACTAATTACCAGACATGCTAAGGGGATATTAACTTTGAAATTTCAGGATGGAAACAACCTCTTCTATAGCACAGGTTTTCACCTGCACTTTCATTTTTCTTTTCTCAGTAGTGCCTTTCATTTTCATAATCTAATATTATAATTTTCCTTAAACTGAAACCTTAAGCTTCTAATTTATAGTTTTTCCCTCTTATGCAAACTATCAAAAGATTATCTTACTGATATTGTAAGATATTTTTCCAGAAAGTAATTTGGATTAAAGATTACCAATCAGTCCACGAAGTATTGAAACTAAAATGGTTTGTGCCATTGTTAACTTCCTCTGTTGTTTCTCTGTTATGCCAAGTATCCTATAGAAAGTACTGAAGCTGTTAGTAAGGAGAGCTATCAGCTTGAGTTTCTGAATGACTATGTAAATAGAGCTTCTGATGTCAGCAAATCACTGTCACTATCATCCCATTCCTCATCAACTTGCTGGAGCAGATACCAGTAACATCTCCATCTCCATCATGAGACATGTTGTTACTGTTTTTGGCATATTGAATATGCCATGGGTAGTTTGCCAGGATCTGCCAAGTGGGTGAGATAGTCTCAGCAGATTGCTGGGCTCTACGAGAGGGGCGGAGGAATCGAACCCAGGTCGGCCATGTGCAAGGCAAACTCCCTACCCACTGTGCTATTGCTCCAGCCCATGATAACAAATGCACAAGATAAATGTTACTCCTTAATGAATACTATATAAGCATAAATGTTAGACATGCGTGATATATTGTATACACATACATAAAGGATATAAATATGATAAATGCAAACAAATATTTGTTGTATTTTAGTCACAAAAAATTGTAATTGTTCTCTAATATTATCTGTTCTAAACTCACTCTATGTTCCCTTCTTTTTTCTTTTTCTCTTTTTGGGTCACATTCAGCGATGCACAGGGGTTGACTCCTGGCTCTGCACTCAGGAATAACTCCTAATGGTGCTCTGGAGACCATGTGGGATGCTAGGAATCGAACTCAGGTCGGCCATGTGCAAGGCAAATGTCCTAAACGCCCTATCGCTCCAGCCCCTATATTAAGTCCCTTATTAACCCCATTTTTTTTACCTATCACTCATTTTACTATTTTCTGGAACCATCAAAAGAAACTAAGAGATTATTGTGTTTAATGTTCTTTCTAAAATTTTATTCTACTTTGGATTGTTTCATTGAACAGCGTGCTTTTCACTAAATTGAATGCATTATTTTCATGTAACTTCTCGCCAAATTTGATGATCAATTCTCAGTTCTTCCTATACCCAAATTCTTGATTTTTAAAACATTTTTATTTTTTATTTAGTCACTGTGAAATTGCAAAGTTACTAAGGATTGGCTTTTACCCATACTGAGTTTTAATGTGAATTCCTTCACTAGTGTCCGCTTCTCTCCACCAATACCCAATGCTCCACCCCCTGCTATTTGCTTTCCACCCATTTTTACAAGAGGCACTTAAAAATGTTATTGCAGCATGATTTGTGGTATTTTTGTTGAATTTCAAACATAACACTTTACCTCCTTTCAGCACCACCTTCTGCCTGAACACTTCCCTCCACCATAGACATTGCCTCCTTCCTCGTCCTATCTCTAGCCCTTTCAAGTGGCGTATTTCCTACTTAATATCAGTTCTCATGGGCAGAGCAATAGCACAGCACATAGGGCATTTGCCTTGCACACTGTCAACCTGGTCTTGATTCCTCCATCCCTCTTTGAGAGCCCAGCAAGCTACTGAGAGTATCGCGCCCGCATGGCAGAGCCTGGTAAGCTGCCCGTGGCTTATTTGATATGCCAAAAACAGTAACAAAAAGTCTCACAATGGAGGGCTGGAGCAATAGCACAGCAGGTAGGGCATTTGCCTTGCCCGCGGCTGACCCGGGTTCAATTCCCAGCATCCCATATGCTCCCCTGAGCACCGGCAGGGGTAATTCCTGAGTGCAGAGCCAGGAGTAACCCCTGTGCATCGCCGGGTTTGATCCAAAAAACAAAACAAAACAAAAAAAAGTCTGGTGCCCACTCAAGCAAATCGATGAACAACTGGAAGACAGTGTTACAGTGCTACCAGTTCTTATGTTCTTTGTTTCCATTGCCTTTGAGTATTCATTATTCCATCATTATGTTCCTGTACATCCTGTATATCTTACATCTCCAGTGTCGAAGATGGCGTGATGTGGTTGATGTCTTCTCATTTCGGTCAGACCAATGATGTCCTACTTGATCGTCTGTGCTTGCACCATCATGTCCCCAATGGATTCTTCTGATGCCAGCATACGTGCATTGACAGTACAGACAGTCATTTTAGTCTTTCTTCATTTTGGCAGTCTTGTTTGTCCTTGAGATTTTATCAGCCTCTACTTGCTCATCCTTCTTAATGATGCCATATTGGGGGCTCTTTCAGTGTCAGTCAAATGAGGCTCATTGTTGTCACTGGGTATCGAATACACCACGAGTAGCTTGCCAGGCTCTGGCATGCGGGCGGGGGACTCTCAGTTAGCTTGCCAGACTCTCCAAGAGGGATGGAAGCTTTTAGAGCGGCCTCCAATCGCCCTTACAGGCGCTCCCATGGTTCATACCATATTTGAAGCCCATCAACTCTGGTACGAAAATTATGGAAAATGGGTATCAAGTGTCCTATGTTTTGGGGGCAACACGGTCTGGAAAGTGGCCTGGAGCATGGTGGTGGTGGCTGGGTAGTGGAGGTTGGAGGTTTGCCAGTGAGGCGTTTATCTGGCTCCGGTATGGTGGGTCATCTGGGTTTGATCACTGGGGTGGGGCGCCGGAGATTGTAGGAGTATCTGGCTCTCATTGAGCCTGGAGTACAAGGTCACAAAGTTCTGCTTTACTGGTTCTGTGGGCTTCACTCATGTGTGAGATTAGGCTCAAGTGTCCGGAAAGCGGCCTGGAGCGTGGCGGTGGCTAGGTAGTGGTGATAGGGGAGGTCTACAGGTGAGGTATTTAACAGAAGCATTGGTGGCATTGGTGTCCTTGTCAACACTAACTTGGCCATGAGCATTGATTCATTTGAATGCCTAACAACCCAAATCAGATGATTATGCTTGAATAGATGTGGCTCACTGCCAGCAGTTTCTATCTTTGTTGTCGATGCAACAACATCCAACTATGATGAAGAAGAAATTGAGAAGTTCTACATGGTACTGGAGAGGTTCTATAAAGAAGACCACACCTTCTACAAGATCATTGTTGGTGATTTTAATGCCAAGATAGGACCAAGAAGGTCGCTGGAAGAACTCCACATTGGGCCCCACGGCCTAGAATGGAACAAACAGGGTGAGAGACTGTCTGAGTTCATCATGTCGACCAAGACCATCCATGGAAACTCACAGTTCCAGAAGGCCGAATCTAAACGCTGGACATGGGAGTCTCCCGGTGGACAGTTCCACAATGAAATTGACCACATCATATTCAATCGAATATTTTGCCTGACTGATGTTGCTGTAGTCCCAAAATTCCAAACGGGACCGGACCACCATCTCCTTTGTGCAAAATTCTACTTCACAGAGCAGGGAGAAAGGAATGCAAAGTTTCAGTTTAAGAAGAGAACTCCCAGAATGACCACCCACTGGGAGCTCTCTGGCACTATTGCAACAATGTGGGAAGGTGTCGTCATTGACAACATTCACGAGGAATACGATCAACTGGTTCAGCACCTCCATGATTGTGCGAAAAATGCCAAGAGCAGGAAAACCACAAACAGACGTCTGTCTTCAGAAACTCTCGAGCTCATTCGTCACCGTGGTTTGGCGAGAGTCTCAGGCAACCACAAGCTAATGACCGACCTCTCAAAGCTATGCAGGGAAGCGATAAGGAAAAACCTCAGAACTGTGCAGGAGGAAGAGAGCAGAATGGAATGCCTTCAAGAGTGCCGAAGAAGTGGTTAAGAGGACGAAGAACTTCCGGCTCCAGGCATATCTTTTTGATTCCGCCTTTCTTCCTGCACTAACATAGGTCTCAGAGACCCGGGCCCTATGAAAACAGAATGAGAATGCTATTTGGGTATCCCAAAGAGGAATGGAAAGAGCTATGCTTGGAGTATCATGTTTCTTCACTCAAGTGAGAGAAGGCATCCAGAGTTCTGACCTCCGTTGACAATCAAGAATCAGGGATGCCATCTCATTTGCCAAGGCATCAAAAATGAGATGGGCGGGACATGTAATGTGTCAAAGACGACCACATGTGTCCCTCCCCTCCCCTGCATGCTCCACCTGCTACGGGCACCAGCGTCTGCCCCTCCGCATGGCTGGGCACTTTCCTGCTGTGCCTCAGCTGGGCAGGTGCCCGGTGCAGCTTGAGGCCTAGAGACTGCCCGCACACTGGTCACAGAATTATTTACTTTGTTAAAAAAAAGAACAAAACTTTGCATTGCATTATGCTTGCCCCATAAACTAAGTTACCCACAACTTAGTTTTTACCGACTGGATTCCACGGGATTTCAAAAGACCGAGCGGCTGCCCACCAATGAGATGGTCAGACTTCTTCAAAACCCTGAATGAACAATTTGCCGGTCTTCCTGTTCCTGGAGCAAGTAGATATTATTGGGCTACACTAGCACACAACAGGTACTAATGGAGACGTTATTGGCACCCACTTGAGCAAATCGAAGATCAATGGGATGACAAGTGATACAAGTGATATCCTACATATAAGAGATATAATTATGCGTCAGTCTCTCTCCACTTGACTAACTTCATTCAGCATGATAATGTCCAAGGCTCTGCATGTAGCAGTAAAATTTCATGACTTTATCTTTTTATGGCTGAGCAATATTCCATTTATTATTCTCATGCTCTGTTTCCACTGCCTTGGGGCATTTATTATTCCACCATTATTTTTCTTTATATCCCACATATGAGGACAGGAGCAATAGCACAGCGGGTAGGGCGTTTGCCTTGCACACGACCGAGCTGGGTTCAATTTATCCATCCCTCTCAGAGAGCCCAGCAAGCTAATGAGAGTATCCCAGCCACACAACAGAGCCTGGCAAGCTGCCCTTGGTGTATTCAATATGCCAAAAACAGTAACAACAAGTATCAAAATAGAGATCTTGCTGGTGTCCACTCGAGCAAATTGATGAACAATGGGATAATGCTACAGTGCTGTGCAATATCCCACATATGAAAGTATTCTGCATTGGTCTCTCTCCTTCTGACTAACAACTCAGCATGACATTCTCCATATCCATTCACATAGCATCAAAATGCATGATTTTGTCTTGTGTTAAATGGAGTAATATATTACAATATATACCAGAATTGCTTTATCCAGTCATGTATGCTTACACAGCTGAATTACACAAAAATTTCCAGATTTTTGCTCTTGTGGAAAGGGCTTCAAGATGAGATCTAGAAAATTTCCAAAAATACAGAAAATGGAGAAGAGGACTCTTTTATATTTAAATATATACATATATACTTAATTAAAAGGGTAGCTATGAGGATTGAATAAACATAATGATAAATTAAGCCATTAAGATGAATCCAAATGTACATATTCTGCTTATTGTTTAAAATGATTGATAACATCAGTCTTGTTAGAATAAATATAGAAAATAGGTTAGACTTAGAGTAGGGCATAATGCTAATTTTACAACATTCAATCAACCATAATATATAAAGTTGTCTTTGTACATCATTTATATTATCATTTTTTGTGGAGAAATAATTTTTTTTGAGTTTTGGGTCACACCTCGCAAAGCACAGGGGTTACTTCTGGCGCATGCACTCAGAAATTACTCCAGGCAGTGCTCAGGGGACCTTATGGGATGCTGGGAATTGAGCCCGGGTTGGCCACATGCAAGGCAAACACTCTACCTGCTGTGCTGTTGCTCCAGCCCCCGCAATAATTATTCTTGATACCTTGATAGGTAAAAGTCTAAGAAAACACGAAGACACCTAATGTTTATCACAATATTTGAATGATTTTTAAGTTACATTAAAAAAACTAATGAAGAGACAATAAGGATGTGGCATATTGAGGTTTTCATCATGGAAATATCTTTCCAGTCCTGTATGGAAAATCAATGAAAATAATCAATTAGGCCAAGAGCAAAATAATCAGTATGAAGGCTATTAAAATAATGTAATTAAAAAAATAATGACCGAGAATTATCTTGTGTCACTTATGGATTTTGAGGAATACTCAAAACAAAGAAGAGCACATTTGTTCATTGATAACATGTGTAGGATGATGAAGAAGAAATTTATGATGATATTCCGTCTAAGCAAATAAACTAATGGTAATATTAATCACCAAGAGGGAAAAGACTAGAAGAGAGAAAGATAATGGGACTGTATTTAGAGGGTATTGATTTTGACATCCCATAACAACAACCATCTTGCTGTGTCTAGTAGGCTCTCTGGTGTTCTAGAACTAATCATCTTGCAAAAAGCAATTGTTAATATTCAGAAACTTTATGACCCAGTTGTTAAGCTATTATAGCGTGAAGTTGAAGGAGAATTACTTCTCAATAAATTGGAAAATACTACAAATTATTTGACCTCCCAGCAAAGATCAAATTGACCAGCTCATCAGTGCAGATATTGACCTCAGAAAAGAGGGGATTTTGCTTTTTTTTTTCTTTTTGATAACACCTGCTGATGCTCAGAAATTACTCCTGGTAGTGCTCAGGAGAATATGGGATGCAGGGGATTGAACAGGGTTGGCCACGTGCAAGGCAAAGTTCTACCTGCTATACTATCACTCTAGACTCTCAGAAGAGAGTTTATGCCAGGAGATATGAACTTAGTGGTCACCATTATGTTATGTAATTAAATTCCTGAAAATGAACAGAGTAGTTCAGAAGAACATGACAATTTATAAGATGGTCTAGAGTAATGCTCAGACAAGGCCCCAACGAAATAGATCTTATTAAGGATGTAAGAAAGGAAAAATAAAATGGTACAAAAAAATCATCAGAGACTCGGTAAACACAAAAGCCAATAAAAACAAGCATTCAAGATTCAGGAAATTGAAGAGAAATCCAAATATGACTTTTCTTGGTCTTTGGAATAAGAAAGAATAAATAGAAAAAAATTAAAAAATACATCTTCAAATAGAAATTTGTCCCTCATACGTACTTAATATAGGTGATATTTTCAAAAAAAACTTTAAATATTGCTCATATTAATTTGGACTAGAGATATAAAGATTGGAGCATTTTGGTGGTGGTGAGGAGCAGTAACTAGGTACAGAAAACTATAACTGTTAATACTAATGGCCTAACATAAAACAAATCATTTTTTAAAAATAAAAGAAAAAGAGCTTACAAATTTATGTATCTTACCCAAGGAGAACTTTATATTACCCAATATGGGGGCCAAAGAGATAGCACAGTGAACAAGGTGCTTGCTTTGCATGTAGCCAACTTGGGTTCAATTCCCAGTATCCCATATAGTCCCCCTACCCCTCCAGGAGTAAGTCAAGTGCAGAGCAAGGAACACTGCAAGGTGTGACCCCCCCAAACAACAAAACAATGCCTTTAATTGCAAACAGCAGATATATTTATATTCATTTGAAAATAAGGACAATTTATTCAACAGCATGAGCTATAAAGTCACATGTTTTGTTGACAAAGGTGACAGGATTCTGGAATCATTTCCCATTCTCATGGTCACAAAAAGGAATACATAAGAGTAACTCTAAAGTTTCAGGCAGAGACTGGAGTGGTCACACATATGCCACAGCTCCTCTCCTCCTTAAAGACTATGACCCTGGAGGGCTACTAATCACGTTTGGCACCCAGAGACTTCTTACAGAAATGCATCTAGACTGTGAACTGAGCTACAATCCCAGGCCACCCCAGGGAGGGGCAAGGTTTTTCTATCTCGGCCTTGTCTTTCGATGACTTCTGGCAGAAATCTCTCTGGACTTAAGTACTAAAATATCAGAAATCCAAAACTGCGCGGCCGCAACAGCGGCCATATGAGCTCATATATTCTTAACTCTCAGCAATGGAAATCAAATTATCAAATGATGCCCTTTTAGCAGGTTTGATTCTTGGGGTAAAATTCTAAACAATAATAGTGAGTCCTCTGTTGAAATATTGAATGTATTCAAAGTATAGAGAGAGCAAATTGAAGATCATTAGCCACTAGGGTTGGGGGGCTGAGGGAGGGGGTATACCAGGGTTCTTGGTGGTGGAACATGTGCACTGGTTAAGGGATGGGGGTTTGATCATTATATGACTGAGACTTAAACCTGAAAGCTTTGTAACTTTTTTCACAGTGATTCGATAAAATAAAAAATTAATAAAATAAAATAAAATTTCAGGCAGAGTCTCTCCATAATTTTTTAAATGATGTTTATTTGAATAAAAGTACATCATCTATGGACTCTTAGCTACAGCCTAAGCTCTCTAGACTCCATATTATTAACAGACAAAAGAGGGTTGTTTAGGAACAACTTAATGTTAATCAATGTTAAATTTGATGACAATGCGTGAAACTATATGAAATTTGTGCATAGTTTATTGAAAGAAGGAATACCACACGTTAGACTTGGTGATACTAAATAGAGTAAATAAAAAAAAGAAAAAAGCAGTGAGACTTATGTAGAACTAGGTACAATTGGAGACCATTTAGCTAATCCAAACAGTTATTCTCCAAAGATGCACAGTTATCATGAAGAATGTACTTTGTACCACTGGGATAGAGAAGAATTAGTGGGGGTGTGAAGGTTACTTTGGGTATAGTGGTAAGCATAGTGAGTTAAGCAAACACATAAAACAATAGTATTCTATTTGAAACTTCTGGTACTGCTAACTCCATTCCAAGTAGCAGCAGAAAATACACTCTTCAGGGGAAAACTGAGAACCAGATACAGTAAGAATCAGAAGAGCATTTAAGGAACAAAAAGCTGGTCCTTGTAAAATTTAAACTTTCACGTCACCACTCCCTTTCAGTTGCATCCAGAGAAATGATGCTTCAGATCATGTTGTATTGTGCAACTGACAACATCTGCTACCTACCATAAACACAAGCATTTGTTTGGCTAAATAAATGTGTGACCATGGGGAAATCACTCTGGCAAATTTACTGACATTGCCATGGTGTTCCTATAATAAACCTGGGAATCAACTTAACTTACGATACAGATGGCTGCACTGAGCGTATGTCACAGTGGGCTCATGGAAATGAATTATCCAACCAACTAGTTTGGGTTCTAAAATGATTCTGACTTCCTTGTGATAATTGACTAGAACTTAATGAGAGCATTATCCCATTACACTTAGTATGGCAAAACCTCTAAAGATTTTTCAAGTAATTTAGGGTTCAGACATAATTGCAGCACTTGTATTTCTCTAAGGGGATTCTGCAAGGCAATGGCCTCACATTTTTTTGACACATAAACCTGGTCAAATCTGCTCTTCCTGAATCTGAGTAAGGCAATTTGTGTGCCTTGTCAAATTATAGTCATTTGTTTACCAATGTTTAATTTTCTATTTATTTACTTCATCAAAGAGATTTAATACCATGTAGATTCTTATATTTACAGTATCTCCCTATAGAAAGATATGGGATGAAAACTACATTAAATAATCACATTTAAAGTAACACAAGTAAAAATAAATCTCCCACGCAATTTTAACTGATATGGACACTCAATAGGTAGTTCTTTGTCCATTGGTCTAGAAATATGCTTCAAACCACTATTAACATAACACATATAAGAAAATTGAGGGGCTGGAGCAATAGCACAACCTCTGTGCGTTGCTGGGTGTGACACAAAAAGCAAAAAAAATGAATATAATAGTAAAATATTTCGGAGATATTAATAACTTATTAATGTTTTAACATGTCTCTAAACTTAATCTATTTTTAAAAAACACAGTGATTTCATTTTGTATAAATCTTTATCAGATAAATGAGTCGGGGTAGGGAATGAGTTAGCTATTATGTTTTCTTAGGTGTATGATGGTGAGGATTTAAAATTGCTACCATCGTTAAAACATAGTTTGGAAGTCCAGTGATTATTTTAATTGAGTTAAATTGATTTTAAAAACTCCCTAAGTTTTCTACAAGGATGCTTTTGTATGCATGTTTATAATACTTCATCATCATAACAAAGATGATTAATAGTGGTTACATTTACGAAGAAAAAACACAACTTGATAAACAATCTAACTAAAGAACCCAGGAAGAATACAATCTAGTCAAGGACTGATACTAGTTTCAAAATGCCTTCTTTTGCCACTAAATAGCACTGTTGGTTTCTATGGCATTTTTTTCATTTTGTAAACAGAAGGTCATGAGAAGTCATTGTCATACAGAAATGTTTCAGAGATGCCACTGGATTGATAATTAAAAAAATTTAAAAAGGAAAGAAATATAAAAGAGTGCACACAGGACTCTGTATAATTTGGAGTAGTCTCAGTACATAACCTAAGTAACTATTTGTTTAAACCAGTGGTTGCTTGTTTGGTAACTTTTCTTCAAATTCTAGACATAAAGCCATCTAGTTCGAACATATGTTTTGCTCAGTATTATATTTATATTCATTTAATCCTACTGTAACTTAAAATGGAGGAAGTGAATCAATGTAAATATATGGGCTAACATAAAGGACTTGTCTACCAAGAAAGAATCAATTATGAGGTTTCACTTAGGTTCAAGCTTTATTAATAACTTGAAATGCAAGAGACTCAGGAAAAGAAGGGGGAATGATCTGAAGCATTCAGGTCAAAACATGTCCTCTCAATCTAAATTAGCTTCAGACATATGTGTCACTCAGTGGGAAAATCTTTAGGTCATTAAAACAAGCTTCACTTGTATAGCTTACATGACATCCTCCAGGGAACCATTCATTGCATTTTAACTGCCAGGTTAGTTTATCATAAATAATTTTAAGTCAGTGTCACCCTTCTAACAGCATTATGTTCCTTCTGCCAAATATCATTACTTCATTTATCAGATAGTTCATTTAACAGAATTATCACAAGGATTAGAGTATACTATCTGCATCGTGTCTTTGCTGAGACTGGCCTACTTTCCTCCATTCAGGAAAAAAAAAAATCACTTAGCATTCCTTTGGAAATATACCTTCTTCTTGAACAGGAAAGAACAGAAACACCACACTCCAAATTGCACCCCAATGCTAGCAATGTCCTTTGGATCATTCCAGCATCATTTACACCATAGTATACAGAGGAGACCAATTGCTGTTACTATTGTTGGCCTATCGAATACGAGACGAGTAGCTTTCTAGGCTCTGCCGTGCGGGCGAAATACTCTCGATAGCTTGCCGGGCTCTCCAAGAGGGATGGAGGCTTTTAGGGCAGCCTCCATTGCCCTTAGAGGTGTTACCATGGTTCACACCAAATTTGAACCCTATCAAATATGGTGCGGGAATAGTAAGTATTAAGTGTTTTATGGTATTTACACTTTGCGGCTGCGCAGTCCAGAGAGCAACAAGTCGATGTTCATGAAAAACGAACTGGTCCCTGAAGCCCCATTTGCTCTCAATGGAACGAACATCTCCCAATGCAGCAGCTATGTGTACCTGGGTCGAGAAATCAGTATGAGGAACGACTTGGTGCCAGAACTGCACAGGAGGAAGAGAGCAGCCTGGAATGCCTTCAAGAGCATCGAAGAGGTGGTTAAGAGAACGAAGAACCTCCGACTCCGGGCACATCTTTTTGATTCCACCGTTCTTCCTGCACTAACATATGCCTCAGAGACCTGGGCCCTATGCAAACAGGATGAGAATGCTATTAGGGTATCCCAAAGAGGAATTGAAAGAGCTATGCTGGGAATATCACGTTTCACTCAAGTGAGAGAAGGAATCCGGAGTTCTGATCTTCGTCGATGGTCAAAAATCAGGGCTGCTGTCTCGTTTGCCAAGGCATCAAAAATCAGATGGGCCGGTCATGTAATGCAATTCAGAGAGGACGGCTGGACTACAGCTGTTACCTACTGGATTCCACGGGACATCAGAAGACCTCGTGACCGCCCACCAACTAGACAGTCAGATTTCTTCGTCAAATCCCTGATTGAAGGATTTGAGGCTCTTTCTGTTCCTGGAGCAAGCAGATATCATTGGGCTGCACTAGCTCTCGACAGGGACAAATGGAGATGTTACTGGCGCCCGCTCGAGCAAGTCAAAGGTCAACGGGACTAGAAGTGATACAAGTGATACAGAGGAGAGTGGTATTGCCCACTTTGGAAATACTGTGAAAAGTTCTGAGAATTAGTATGAATCAGACAGACTATTTAGCTTCTTTCGTCCAGTTTAAGCAATGTTGATTTACAATCTTCTGTCAATGTTATGAGTCCAGCCTTCTATCATGATGTTTTTTTCTTATAAAAAAAATCTGGATGCACTTTTAAAGTGTGAAGGCATTTTTATTTCCTTTTATTCTTATCAGTACTTATTGAAATAACTAGTTTACAAGGCTTTCATTTAGAAATGTAATTTCACAGTTTTTCATAGATATATTTTATACTCTTTATTTAAATTACGTTGGTGCAAACGCAATATATCCAACTGCTTTTTCAAGTCATGCTATAAGTAAGCTGAGCATAAAGAAAGATTTTAATACTTTGTAAACAAACGGCATTGGAAAATTGCTGGCTAATCTTTATCAAATAAATAATTTCAATATTTAACAAAGGTTAAGAAGATATTCCAAATATGTTAAATATTCTAAGTTTCCTATAGTATTTATGTGCAATTAGACATATAGAATACAAAATATTCAAGGTACAGCTATGAGTATAGACATAGGTTTACTTTATACAATACAGGCTGTGAAAGGATGTTTTACACTTATGGGGCACATACAATTTTAGCTTATTTTATATTTTAATCTTATTATAATTGTAGTTCAATGTGTATTTATTTGATTCAATTCAGTTCCATGAAATATGTGACTGTGCATCAGCTGACATGATACATCCCTAAAATCTGACAAAGACTATTGAGTTTGTTCCTGTGATACTGTGATTTTCAGAAATTCATGCTTTGACCTTTTAAAAGAATAAACTACAAATTTCTCAACTATCTGTTCTTTATGCTGTTTTCAGGTTTAGGATGCTTATTGTTTTGGAATTTGTAAGAGTGACAAGGGGAATTTTGTATGAAACTATAAAGAAGAATGAATTACCAGGAAAATTTGTCCTGTGATTAGGGGATTAGAACTCTCCGTCCCACCCTCAATTTCAGTTTCAGACATGGCAACAATAGATGACTTCATGAATGTGTATGTTTATCTGTATATAGTTGTAAAATATATTCCTTCTTCACCGATGTAGAACAATTTATAAAACTGTGTACGCTGTAAGGAGGAAAAATTTTAAATGTAAATCTGAAGTCATGCTGGTAATGACCTAGATAATGACATGAGATATCAGACATGATTATGTTCAGGAGGAGGGACCTCTAATTGAAGAGTCCCAGTCTCTTTGACACAGATATCATAATAAATGACAGGGAATCATCTCTCAAAACTATCAAAACAACAGGAAATGTAAAAACATTGACAAGAAATTACAAGCTTTTCCTAAATAAAAAGCAAGTAAAAACTATTTGGAACACTTAAACAGCAGGGAAAATTATATTTATGAAATGCACCTGAAAACTTGTGATTTGCATATCATTTTTGTCTAACTTACTAATTCTATGGGTGCTTATTAAGCACTTAGCGATGAAAAACATAATTTAAATAATAGAATACAAGGTATTATTATGCAAATAGGTATGACAAGTAAAACTACAAATTTTAATTCTTGCTGGTTTTACTTTCCCAGTATTTTTTATCTTGAATATATCTTCTTTTCTGTTTTCAATACCATACACTGCTTGTCTTTTGGCCTCCTTATCCATTTAGCTATCAAAATGCTTCAAATGTAATTTTTAAAAGTTTTAGTGTAGCTTTCAATGTCATGATTTTGTTCAATCCAGTCTATCTCCTTAGTCTTGTTTTTCAGTATATATATTCCGTCTATCATACCTTGCTCAAATTAAGGTTGCACCTACTCTCATTACAGTCTATGAAAGCTCATTTTTCAGTGTCTAGAATACCTGTCACCTTTCTCAGGTCTTTTGTCTGAATATGTTCTCTCTCAATATTCAACTCTTTTTTTTTAATTTTTATTTTATTGAATCACCATGACAAAAGTTACAAAGTTTCAGGTTTAAGTCTCAGTCATATAATGATCACACCCCATCCCTTCACCAGTGCACCTGTTCCCCCACCAAGAACCCCAATATACCCCCCTCTCACACCCCCCCGAACCTGAGTGGCCAATGATCTTCACTTTATTCTCTCTATACTTTGAATACATTCAATATTTCAACAGAAAACTCACTATTATTATTAGGAATTTTCCCCCAACAATCAAACCTACTGAAAATCATCATTTGATAGTTTGTTTTCATTGCTGAGAATAAAGATTATAGGAGCTTGTTGCGACCGCGTGGTTTTGGATTTCTGTTGCTTTAGCTCAGTTTACAGTCTAGATGCATTTCTATAAGAAGTCTCCAGGTTCCAAAATGGGTTAGTAGACCTCCTGGATCATAGTCTTTAAGGATCAGAGGGGCCGTGTCATGCGTGGCTGCTCCGGATCTCATCTGGGCGGAGAGCGTGCCAGTAAAACCCCCATCCCATGATCTCTTGCGCGCCACATTACTGCAAGCTTGTACCTCTGGGTTGTGAGTTCTAGAATATGGGGATGACACGTGGGTGCTGCTTCTGCTGCTGCTGCTATCTTCCCCATAGAAAGAAAGCTTTGGGAGAGAAAAGCTTTGAGAGAGAAAAGCCGGAGCTACAACCCCAGGCGGCATGGGGTTGTAGCTCAGCTCACAGTCTAGATGCATTTCTATAAGAAGTCTCTGGGTGCCAAAATGGGTTAGTAGACCTCCTGGATCATAGTCTTTAAGGAGCCTCAACTCTTCTTTCTCTTAACCACTAACATGGTACTCAGGCAGGGGACACTCAAGTGTGGGACATGAAACAGTGTACCACATGCAAAGTCTGAGATCTGGAGCATTGAGCCATCTCCAGCTGTCCTCCATCTCTTTTTTTTCTTTAAGACCCTCAAGTCCTTATTTATTTCTCCCTTTTAGGCAATATTGGTAGAATTATTGCCTTTGTATAGTTAATCCTTGTTCAAGCTAAATTAAGTTCCAGGATGTCAGATATTCAGTATGTTACATATCTTATAGAATCAGAAGACATTCGGAACAACAAAAAGCTTTTGTTAATTATAATGAAACACTTACTTGATGCTGTGTTCACTTTAAATTAAATAACAAAATCATATTCTATGGATAATCCTAGCTGCTAATAACTACCTCCTCCATAGCGGGTAGCTGTTTAAGGAGTCTCTGAGGGGGGACAGTTTATGCAGTTTCCATTCTAAAGGAAAGTGTAGTGTAATTTTTGTTTTTAGTTTCTACTTTTCATCCATTCCAGTGGCAGATGCCTATTAATCCACAATTGCTTAGAATAGGAAAATATGAAAAGTGACTCTTAATTTATTCAAATCTACAGTCAACAAATAGAAAATTCTTGAACAAAAACATTTTATTTTTATATAAATGATGACTCACTTAAATAAAGAGAAATCTGCCATATAAGTATAAAAATGTCAGCATATGAAAGGGTCTTGTAGCTTGTTCGCAAAGAGAAACAGTGTGGCAGAATCTGAATCAATTCTTCTCCATTGCACATAACTTACACAATTCATTCCATAGGAGCCAGTATAAAATCCACATTGCACTTCGATGTCAATATGGTTAATCCTCTCTATTTAAAAAAGAGTTTTGGGGGCTGGAGCAATAGTACAGTGGGTAGGGTGTTTGCCTTGCACAGAGCTGATCTGGGTTCGATTCCCAGCATCCCATATGGTCCTCTGAGCACTGCCAGAGGTTATTCCTGAGTACAGAACCAGGAGTAATCCCTGTGCATTTCCAGGTGTGACCCAGAAAGCAAAATTAATTAATTAATTAATTATTTAAATTTAAAAAAATAATAATGTGTTTTTCAAGGAATAAATTACGCTCGGATGGAATGAATTGTCACTGAGGGTAGATCAAAACTTTAAAAGTTATTGCTAAGAAAATACTTATCTCCAGTGATAGAAGTTTCAAATGAATATTTTCTGTGTTCTATTTCTAACATAGCTGTTGAAATCTACTAAAAAGTTAAAAACCTAAAAGAAAGTCAAATCATCTAGTACAAATCAATGATTTTATAAATAAGAAAACTCATAGTTAGTGGAATAAAGTCATTTGTTCAAGGGCACAATTAGAAATGCAGTTAAGTTGTTACTATGCATTAGTTTTCATGACTTATGTGAATCTTATTTTCCACTGATACTGTTTTCTACATATCGCAACTACTGAACATGGTAGGCATATAATAATTATTCCTTACCTTAATTTTTATTCTGTGTATTTATGTGCTTATTAAATTTTATCCAGTCATCACTAAATATAAATTTTGATTTTTCTTTTGTGTCAAAATTTGTCAATCAATCACAATATTTATATCTTTTTGCCTTTACAGAAGAGTGAACAGTAAATATTTATTTAAAAAGAGGAAAATTTTACTGAACTATAGAGAAAATGAGAAGATGCTAGAGATAGTAGCTGATAAACTCCTTCACTGAGATATAGATCAGGGACTTGTAGATGCAGTTCCCAGATCAAGAGAAATTGAGTTGTGTTAAAAGAGAAATAGATGGCTCCTCAATCTAGAAGATTGATGATCTGAAAACACAAAGGGAAAAAAAACATAACTATGAACAACCTTAAAACCCATAACTGACAAACTCAATGTTGTTTTAAGACAATCTGTCAATCTAACAGCAGAATATGTTATCACTCAGTTATCACCAGAATCTTAAAGCAAAATCTGGGGAGTTCTGAATGTTTTCCCGTAAGAAAAGCCACCTGTCTAAGTTCATGATCATTTTCCGTTTGTAAGAGTACAAATTATTTTATGAGGGATGAGCAGATGTTCATGCATCACAGCAAAAATCTGTTCTACCAAGGTAAAGCCTTTAGAATTCTAAGAAAATAGTCTAGCATAATGAAATCTGGTTATCATTTCCATGAGTTTAGCTCTTACAGCAATCAAAAGCCCAAAGAAGCTACAATATACAACCTCATACTGCATAAACGTCTATAGTGGGTCTAATGTTCTCTCCCACCCCAGGTGGCTCAGATCCTAACTCCTGATAATGTGCACATAATTTTATTTGATGGTAGGGTCCTTGTAGATAACTTAAGAATCTTGAGATCATGTCATCCTGGATTCAGAGTTAGTCTAAAATGGAGTTATAAGTGTCCTAATGTGGAAAAAAGGAGATAGGTATGAGAATGGGAAGAAAACCATGTGAAAATAGAGAAAAAGACTGGATCTACATGTCAAGGAATGTAATAAGTTAATGAATATAGAGAACAGGAATTCAGAAGGGACCAAATCTGCTAATACCTATATTTAGGGCATTTGAACCTCACGCTGTGAGAGGAAAATAATGATTGTTTTAGGCCACATAATAATTTCACCTGTAGTAATTTATTACGGCAGTCCTAGCATACAAATATTTTTACATAAAACCATTTAAAATGTGACAGTTGATTTTGGAGAAGTACTCTTTAAACTATTCATTTAAGCTGAGTTCAGAGTAACAAAATTAAAACTTATTTATTAATCTAAACTTAATTCAAAGTAATAGAATTAAATTACTATTGGGAAAAACTTTTGATATTAACTAATGATATACATAAAGAATGATATTTGATAAGCATTCAAATAATTGGAATAATTAGAAACAATTCATATTATGGTGATATAATATCCCAATGTCTACACATCAAAATATCATGTATTATTGTTTCTATTGAAATGTGGGGCAAAAAAATAGATTTGTGTTTAAAATGTTTATGTTTTGAAAAGTAATCTTATATTATTCACATATTTTATAAAATACCATAAATCAAGGGCTAGAAAGGGAAAAGCAGGTATTAGTTATAATAATATATAGAAACTGCCATATTGATGAATGCTTCATTTCCATTCATCCATTCATTATTCTTTTACATCCTTTTATCTTGGCACATAATAATCTTTTAAAAATGTTCCAAATTCCAAGAACTTATCTAAAGAATGGAGCTTATGAGGGCAGTGAGCTGGCGGAGATGTTGGGGATGATGCATGGGGAGGACCCTGGGAAAATAGCGGGGTTATTGGGCACTCCAAAATTGTAAATCGACAGGGCTGGAGCGGTCGCACAACCTGGGTTCAAATCCCAGCATCCCATGTGGTCCCCTGAGCACTGCCAGAAGTGATTCCTGAGTGCAGAGCCAGGAGTAACCCCTGAGCATCACAGGGTATGACCCAAAAAGAAAAAAAAAAAGTAAATCATGGTGACAAAAATAAAAATCAAAAGAATGGCTTAAAATAACACAAAGTTTGGGTCTGGAGCCATAGCTCAGCGGGTAGGGCATTTGCCTTAGCACAGAGCTGACCCGGGTTCGATTCCTAGCATCCCATATGGTCCCTTGAGCACCACAAGGAGTAATTTCTGAGTGCATGAACCAGGAGTAATCTCTGTGCATCGTCAGGTGTGACCCAAAAAAGAAAAATAAAATAAAATAATATAAAATAACACAAATTGGTGCTTTTATAATTCTGTAGGGAAAAAGTTTTACATAGATCTGACAAGAATAAAGTAGGGTATTGGCAGGACTTTTTTTTTTTTTTTTGCATCTCTAAGGCAGCATTTCCTATATGAGGCCCTGTGAGCACCCCGGTTATTCCAGGTCACAGGTGAAAATCCATGTAAATAGATGATCATGATATGACATTTGCATACTTACTGGTAGTACAAAGAGCAATAGGGGGAAAAAAGAAACAAGATTCAAAGAGTCTTGATTAGGAAATGGCTAATAAATAGTACTCAAGGGAGAATCTCTCCCTGACCTTTCAAATTTATACAGTTACCTGGTTCTTGGATCATGGTCCTCAATTTAGATTTTAGTTCAGTTGTGTCATATTTTTACCTGCCTTTGAAATAATATAAATCATGTTATCTTAGTGGTAACCATGAGATTTAAAATAATTTTATAAGACCTTTTAAAGCTTAAAATTATTTCTATTAGGACACCTTCATTAGCAGCCCCTACAGCTGACCATTATGAGTCAATTACCATTTTCAGGCTTTCATAAAAGGCTCTACTTATTACCAAATGCATAACCCACAGTGTAATTTTCCTGGGATTACTTCTTTTATTCTCACTTGCCATCTGAGCCATTTCAAAGTTTAGCATTAAGTAGCACTTAATATAGTAAGGCAACAAGCACTGCTAATTCCAGTATATGTTCATTGTTCCAATACAAATTAATTTTAACTTTTACACTAGCTGGGATATATATATATGTATATGTATATATATGTGTATATATATATATACACACACACACATATGTATACTTGGGTATATACTGTTTTTCTCCTTGGCTTAACACTAAGAATGTAATAGAATTTAATGCGATTTTTTTCTTTAATTTAACAAACAGCCAATCTACAAAACTTTACCAGGCTGTTTCCTTATTTATTTTACTGTGAAGAGTGTTGCAATAAACCTAAATTGCATTTATCTATTTGAGAATATTTTCATATTCTTTAGGTAGACTCCTAGGATAATTTTAGATAATATATTTTATGGCAGATTTATTTTATAAATTGTTTTTCAGAAACCTCCATATTTACTGGCAGGACTTTTTAATATTCCCATAAGTTACCTCTGCACCTTTACCAACACTTGGTTTTGTTTATTTTTCTTTTTTAAAAATATAGTTCATTCTCACCGATATGAGGGGTTATTTTTCTGTGGTATTCATTTGCACTTTTTTTATGTAGTGTTAAACAGATTTTCATAATTTTAGTGTTTTTAGCAACCAATATGTCTTTTTTGACTTTGCTGTAGCACTGAATGAGTTCTTTATATATTTTGTATGTTAAACCCTTGTTGAATTGTAATTCAAGGATATTATCTCAAAATTAGGTTTCCTTTTTGATTTTGTAGTATATTTTTCCCCATAATAAATATCCGTTCATTTTTTTTCTTTTGCTTTTCTTAATGGGACAGTTATACTCGTAAAGACATATCTAAGGCTGATATTGATGAGATCATTTCTACAATTTTCTATATTTTTCTTATATTTTACCTTATTATCTACTTATGTTTTCAGGACTTACATTCAGGTATTTACTCTATTTTAATAAATAGTTTTTTACTTATGTAAGGCAATGGTATGGTTTCATTTTTTTGCATTTAACTGTTCATTTTTCCCAGCACCAGTTGTGTACTGACAGCAGATGAATAAAGATGTGCTATATATGTACAGTGAACTATTATTCAGATTAAAAAATGAAATCTTGCCATTTTAAATGCATAGATCTTAAGGTGATTATGTTAAGTGAAATAAACCAGTAACACCAACATAAATACTGTATGATTTCACTCTTAAGTGTAATGCAAAGAAGCAAAGCAAGCAAGCAAACAAAGTGAAATGAAAAGATTTTTTTGATTCCATGAAAGATGAATGACTAACACAGGGAAAAGGTTTAGGGTTCTATTAGATGGTATTGGAAGAAGCAATACTAATGTTATGTTCTTTTGTCCTGTATAAAATTATTTCCCTTGAGCTGGAGTGATGGCATAGCAGGTGGGGCATTTGCCTTGCACCCGGCTGACCTGGGTTCAATTCCCAGCATCCCATATGGTCCCCTGAGCACTGCCAGGAGTAACTCCTGAGTGCAGAGCCAGGAATAACCAATATGCATTGCCAGGTGTGACCCCAAAAAAGCAAAAAAAAAAAAGAATTTCCTTAAAATTAAATTAGATTTAAAGCTAATATTACCTTTATAAAAATTATAAAAGAGGAAGTGTTTAAAAAAAGGAAAAGTAATAAAGTGAAAAAATAAGGAAAGAAATACAGTAAAATTATAACTGAGGGGATATTAGATGCAGAGCCATAGCACAGTGGGTGGGCATTTGCCTTGTATGCATCTGACCTTGGATTTGATTCCTGGAATCCCGTATGGTTCTCTGAGTACCACTAGGAGTAATTCCTGAGTACAGAGCCAGGAGTAGCATGTGAACATCATTAGATATGACTCAAAGGAGAGAGAGAGGGGGGGGGAGAGAGAGAAAGAGAGTGGGAGAGAAAGAGAGTGGGAGAGAGAGAGAGAGAGAGAGAGAGAGAGAGAGAGAGAGAGAGAGAGAGAGAGAGAGAGAGAGAGAGAGAGAGAGGAGGTTCTTGCTTTGCTTGCAGCTGGCCCTGATCTGCGCCCTGGAATAGGACATGGTCCCTGAAGGAAGACCAGGAGTGATCCCTGAGCCAGGAATACACCATAAACACCATCGCTGCGTATGGTCCCTAAGTGAAAAAAATATATATATGTAAATTTATATCTATCTATACACACACACAAATCTTTGAGTCAGTTTAAATAACTTTGGACTCAACCAAGTGACCTGCATAGTTTCCAAGAATCACTTTTATCAATCTCCAAATATCTTGAAATCGTTATTAGAATTAATATAGTAATTACTTTGATTAAACGTTAATTCAAAAGGAAGAGTTATAATTTTTAGGCTAAGTAGGTTAAAAGATTCAACTTTGTGAAGGCAAGCCACTAAAACAAAACTGCTACCAGAATAAATGCAGAAGATGAGTAGATGAATAAAAGATGGTGGTCAGGGAGACTTAAATGTCTGCAAATAGTTTGTACTGGGATTTGTTTACATGTGTTTTAAATTTTTATTTTCATTTTAAGAGACTCAAACTGAAAATTATAGAAGGCACATTAATGGTATTTTAGCAAGAAAGGTTATACAAATATCCACTAGCATATTCATTCAAGGAAGAAACCTTACTTCTACATCAGCAGACAACATAGAGAACATACATTTTTATAGTTTTAAAAAATGGGTGTTTAAAATGGTTTAAAATCTTTTTATGATCTTAAGGTACATATATCAATTTTTATTATTTTTGGTTTCAGTTGGTTTTCCTATAACTTGTCAACAAATTTTGTTTGTCCTGTTAGATGAGAAACTTTCTACTATACATAATTTTAAATGCCCTACATTGGAAGTGGGTTTTACTAATATTAACACTGAGCACTTTCTTCATTTTCCTATGGGTCTTGTTTGTTTTAGGACACACTTGGGTGAGCTCAGGGCTAACTTCTGGCCCAAAGTTCTGGGATCTCTCATAATACTGCTCTGAGAAATCATATGTAGTTCCAGGGATTGAACCAGGTTTGGCCGTTTACAAAGCAACTGCCGTAACCTCTGTACTAACTCTTTTTTTCTCTATGAGTCTTTTTGTGACCTTCTGATTAATGAAGGAATGATCCCTCAAAATTGTTTTAATAATTTCATATTTTTGTCCCTGTGCTTTTTGGCCCCTTAATCATCATTATCATCAGTACTATCAATATCAGTATTATTAACTGGAATTTTTAAGACTACCTGAATGATCTTATGCTTTTAATATGAAAAAAGTCTAAATAATTACCAGGTTGGAATTTATTCACTTTTGCAATAAACTCTTTTAGGTGAACCTTTTACTGAAAACTGAAATTGTTGATCATCTCTGAAATAAAATATTGTTCTGTGATATGTCTTTGTACATCTGATACCAGGACATACAATTATTAATTCTGATATTTTAGGATCCAAGCCTATTCACAAACATATCAGGCAAGTGCCTTACTGCTGAGTCATACACCTCTCCTCCATTTCAGGATATTTAAATAATTTTAACTTGTAGTTTATGTCTTCTTTTTGGGATCTTCCATTTACATTCTTAAAAAAAGAGATTTAAAGGCTGAATATACTACATTCCTTTCCACAAATATCTGTGCTTCACATACTATGTTCAAGTCATTTTTAACGATAAATAAAAACTCTCTTCTCTAACCTCAGTGATCTTAGATCCTAGTGAGGAGAGTTCATAAATAATTGCACAGATATTAATTAACTATGATTATGGCAATTGCTATGAAGCAAAGGGCATCATATTATAAAATGTTTGAGAACTAATTAAATGAGTCTCTATACTTTATTGGGTAAAGTGACATTAAAGGACATTAAAATGAATATGAACCAGAGCCTATGCGAGAAAAAAAGGACTGGCATGAAGAGAATGCGCAAAGTCAGTGAGGGTAAATCTGTGCCAGAGAACTTTTGGAATACTCTACCTGGAAAAGAAATCAGCGAGACATAAGACTTCATATAATTTGGGGTAAGAATATTATAAAATGAGGTCTAGGAAAAGAAGCTTCAAACTTAGATAAAAATATCACTTATGAGACCTACTCATAACCTCCTTTACCTGAACATCTGGAAATGGAATATGGTAGCTTCCTTTCAAACACCAAGGTGATTCATATGAAAAAGGAAAAAAAGTTTGAGATTTGTCGAATTAGACCAATTTACTTCCTAAATTAATGATATCCAGTTGGAGAACACATCACTGTTTAAATAACCAGATAGATGGGCGTGTTCTTTAAATTTAGACTTTTTCTATTCAGGTTTAGTTCTGGAACCATTTAAGCCTCTTTTTTTTTTTTTGTCTTTCATTCTTTTTGTCCCCAGACAATAATGAAGAATTACATACAGGCAATGTAGTAAAAGCTCTTCTTTTTATTTTAATGACCACCTTTTTTGCTACTCATAAAATATCAAAGGACTGAGGTAGGAACATCTACTTCTTTCATGTTGCACATCAGAAACAGTGGCTCAGAGAGGTTAATTGCCTTTCTGGGAATCACGATTTGCCCAAAGTAGTGCAAAGGTCTTCTGACTCCAATGTCCACTTACTTGCCCCTTAGATCTCCTGTGTCCCTTTATCTCATCTGGGAGTCATTAGTATTTGTTCTTTTCCTCAAATGGCAGTTTTCATATGAACTAGATCTGTAGTCAAAGAAAATAGAAAACAATAGGAAATGCTAAATGTTGAACTTTTCACAGGTGATGTTTTCAGAAATTGATGTCAAGAATAAAATAGCTGCTGGCAGTTACAACTGTTTGGATGTCATTTTTACAAAACAATTGCCTATGAAGTCTTTGTGGGTTAAAGGTTTCACATAAATTGGGAAATTCTGGCTTCCTGCTCTTCTTTCTGACCTCCTTTCACTGGCATTTTTTTTTTTTAAACATAACTACATAGACCCGTTGGTCTCCACATCTGCCACACTTTCTTTGTTGTTGTCGCATAAAAATTATAATTATCAAGAAAAAATGCTTTAAATAGAGAAGGCATGAGAATCCTGAGAGCTGTTCACATTTATTAACAGGTGTTGCAATTACAGCCTCCCCAGAGCATGCGTGATTCTAATCAGTTGTGAAGTGGAACCAACCTCATCTCTGGAGATTGTTTAAACATATCAGGCTCAGCAGCGTGTAAAGGTAAGTTGTGAAGAAGTTTGACCCGGAGATTCTTTTTTTTCTTTTTTTTTGAAACTGCAATGTGATGTTATTATCGTGTGAGACTACAGCCTGCTATCCCCAGTGGGTCTCTTGGAAATCAAACCTCTTCTGTGATATTAGGAAGTGGAACATTTGGGAGATAGTGGGGGTGGAGCAGTGATGAGGTGTCCTTATAAAAAGAACACCAGAGAGCTTGTTCCTTCCCTGTTCTCTAACGATGGGCGATACTGTAAGAAGGTGGGATATCTGCAAAACAAGAAAGTGGTCTCAGCAGACACCCGATTTGCCAGTGCCTTGACCTTGTTTCCTGGCCTCTACACTGTGTGAAGTGTTGTTTAGGCCGTATGGATCTGTTCCAGTCAGGGGAAGGAAAAAACATAAAACATCACTGGTTCAAGTCACTCCTTATTTAAGTGTTCTCCTTCCTTTGTCACTCATTCTATGACAACTTCTTATAGCCTGAGCTAAGAGCAGTGGAATTAATAATTTAACAAATCACCGAATGGAAGTTTATCAGAGAAATCTCATAAAGAACACAGCCCTGCTGGTCATCCCTGGGATATCTCCAAAGCCCAGTGGCCATGCTTTCTGCATTGCACTTCTGTTGAGTGCGAATCGGAATCAGTGACCTGCGTTTAAGCCACTGCATACATCCTGGGATCGTATTACATACAGTTGTATTGTTCTTCTTCAAGGAGGCAGTCTGCCTCTGAAGAAACAAACTCCTCGTATGTAGTGGAGAGCTTTATGCATATTGTCCCATGGCCAGGAGCGGAGGGCCACCTTCCAAGCTCTAGTCAGCATGAAATTCAATCTCCCCAACACCCCCCAGCACTTGCAAGATCTTGAAACCTGCCAATCATCAAGTGAAGTATTAGGCATGGAGGCTCAGATGAGACTGCTTCCATGGCCCACGGCTTAAGTGTAAGGCCTAAGAGAACCTGAATGGAGAATTCAGGTAAATCATTCCTGGACACCTAACCTGTCAGAGAATGTGTATTGTTGTAAATGACTGTAATTGTGTAGGTAGCAACGCATAACTAACACTTTTCACAAATATCAATTTTATATTCAAAAAGTACGTTCCTCAACATAAATATTTGGAAGGAATGCATTCTCTGAATCAAACACCTGAGTCCCAAGGTATATAATTAAGCATGCAGAGGGAGGATAAATCAGATATTTGGATATCAGATTTCTCTTCTCTGAATGCAGAAAGTTAGAGTAGTTACCAAACAGCAGTAAATCAAAGGAGTTGTCTCCTGCTTAAATGTCTCCACTGTGTCTTATTAGATAGATTTCTACAAGAAAAAATAATACAAAAGTGGTAATCTATCCTTTTTATCTCACAGTCTTATTACTGGATTCCCCACTTTCCCCACCCATGAAACTCGAAATCAAACTGGCTTTCAACTCCATTAAACTATTCTCATGATTATGGCCAGGTATGAGTAGACAGATAATTACACTTCCACATCATTTGATTTTGCACCTGCACAATAACCCTTTTCTTCTAGTATAAAGAGTCCCTACACTATATTCCTCTGTGCAGTAGGAATTTAAATCAACAGAGGATGATTGGTCTTTTAGTAAAATGTCCTCTTCATCACCTTCCGTGTTATGCAAGCTGCATATAGAAAAGTATTGTCATAGTCATCTATGTACTGACAATTCATTTTTTTATTACACCCCGGTTTAATGCATAAGTACATGTGCAAATTAGTTTACTGTAATTAGTTATGATGGTCTCTGAATGAATGATCAGAAGACCCGGGGCTCCCTCCTGGAAATTCTTAGCCAACCAAGCTGGCATTTCAATTTGAGGACTGAAGATGTGGTGCTGTTCAGATATTGTGGTGCCAGAGGTTATTCAGGACATCCCTGTGGTATTGGGGTGGGGAAGACCTCAAAACTGCACTTGGAAATATTGGTGAAAAGGAGTTATATCAAAACAGAGTTGGAGACATGCAAGGCATGAGGTTTAACCACTGCAATATTTCTCCAGACACTCAAATGACTTTATTTTAAACAAATGAAAGAATGTCATAGTGAAAAGGTTTGAAGAATTTTGGTTAGAGAAATCTGCACTCAAATTTCAATTTACCATGTCTCTGGATTTTCCAGGGGTAAATTACCAAATCAGTGTTAACACTGACTTCCTTGTATGGAAAAATGATCAATAGCTATCATTCCTTCAGTGAGCCTTTCAAATATTAATCCACATTTCTAATAAATACTGTGTAGCTTTTATTGTCTGATAGATGTGGTTCTGGGGCTGGGGGACAGGAATATATGAGTCTAAATACCAGCTTTGAGGATAATAAAACATTTACCAAATAAAGTGAATGAAACTTGCTATTATTAGATAGTATTTTTTACTTAATGATTTCGTATGATAAAAAAACTTAATTAATTTTTTGCTTTATTGAATTATACAACTGGATAACCATGGCTTACTCTTGGCTCACTCTCTGGGCTCACTTCTTGAAGTGTTTGGGAGACTGTATGCCATGTATTGGTCATGTGCCGGTAATATGTCTTACCCATTGTACTATTTGGCCACTCTTGTGGGCAAATTTTAGTTCTCTAGCTTGACTATAAATGTCTTGAGAAAAGTATTATGTATTAGCATAGATTTAACTTATTAGATATTAAAAACACTCAGCTCTGGGCAGTCCTGGGTCAGAGGTGGTGATGAATAGATCTTTTAAGGTTCTGAAGTAGGTACCTATAGGGTGATTCTTTACCAACATTCAATATAAATATAACAATAAAGCAACATATTTTCCCTTTCTTTGAAAGGCAAACTTGAGTTCAGAAAATTAAAATAAATCCTAACCATGTTTACACAGCAAAGACACAGCACAAAGTCATGAAACTAGAATTTAATCAGATCTTTCTCTGATTTAGTTTGTATTCTAAGGCAATATGTGTGATGATTCATGACAAGCTGAGTATTTTCTTAAAAGAAATGGGAAGATACATAAAAAATATTCATAATTTGGACAATTTTATGATATATTATAAATGTGATTTACTAGCTTTTTATCCACTTGAAGATAAATATTCTTTTATGTATTTCCATAAGATGACTGTTACTCCAAAAACTTATTATTGAAATTATTGGAAAACTTATTAAGGAATTTTACAAAGAAGTCTGCTGATTATATTCATAAGCTATCTTCGTGGAATGATATACACACTCAAGAATGGCAGTATTTCAAAGGTCATATAAATGGATTAATTCAGTAAGCATTTATTGATACTAAATCCAGGCTCTGGGCTGTGTCATGAATACAGAATGAGAACGGCTCCTTCCTGAGTCTTTATATGTTTGCAAGTTTGTGTGAAAGGTATTCTATTTAAGGGGAAAAGTTCCAGATGGAAAAAAATATAGATTCTTGTAAAATAAGTATTGAGTTTAAATGAACTAGATTTGTGAGAGCACATATCAATAGATGATTAATTCTGTAGAATATCTTTGAAAATTTAAGATTCTCTAGAAAAGGTGATGCTTGACCTCTACTTTGAAAGATAGGGCAGTGTTAACTAGACTGTGATTCACAGGATAGGTATAACAGAAAGACAAAAACTTTCTAAGACACAAAGTATTTTTACTTATGGACATCTGTGCCGATGCTGTTATTAAAGGTGAAGGGGTGAGAAACAACAATTAAAAATTAGAGTAGGTATGGAAGGGTCTTTTTATTTAAACTTGGCTCAATATTGTGTTTTCCCTAATACCTCTAGTCTAGCAAATATGATCCTCTCCCAAGCTTTTAACAACGGTATTTAATTAATTTTCTTATTCCAGCAACCTGAGATAAAAATAATTTCAGGTTGGCTTCAGATACCAACTGCAGATCCTTCTAATACTTCTGATCTTATGTGAATGATCTTACTACTCTCACAATACCCTTAGTGGAATCGATTGCTTCTCTGCCTGGTGTTCTCTACTGATGCCTGTCACCATGTTAAACCCAATAGCAAACCCACTGGATAAATGCACAGTAAACACGGGTGAGATGGCAGTGAACAGGGTAGTAAACCAATCAGCTGATTTCATGAAATGTTTGAAAAGAAAAATGAATTATCTGGGAAGATAAATTGGGACCCATTTGTTTCATAGTCTCATATTTAATTTTCCCCCTTCTAAATTGTTTTGAAAATTTAGAAATGCTCTCCGCATATTTTTTTTAATTTTTATTAGTGAATCACTGTGAGGTACAGTTGCAGACTTATGAACTTTCATGTTTGCATTTCGTTTACATCCCTTCACGATTGCCCATTCTCCTCCACCAACATTCCCAGTATCCCTCCAACCACCCCCACCCCAAAATCCACCATCCCACCCTGCCCCGCGGCAGGGCATCCCCTTTTGTTCTCTCTCCTGATGGATGTTGTAGTTTGCAATAGAGGTATTGAGTGGCCATCATGTTTGGTCTATAGTCTACTTTCGGCGCGCAGCTTTCTACCCCAGTGGGTCCTCCCAACATTCTCTACTAGGTGTTCCCTTCTCTATCTCAGCTGCCTTTTCCCCCAGCACGTGAGGCCAGTTTCCAAGCTATGGGGCAGACCTCCTGGTTCTTATCTCTACTACTCTTGGATTTTAGTGTCCCATTCTGCTACTTTATATTCCACAGATGAGTGCGATCTTTCTATGATGTGTCTCTTTCTTTCTGACTCATTTCACTCAACATGATACTTTCCATGTTGATCCACTTATATGCAAATTTCATGACTTCATCTTTTCTAAAAGCTGCATAGTATTCCATTGTGTAGATGTACCAAAGTTTCTTTAACCATTCATCTGTTTTTGGGCACTCCAGATTTCTCCAGATATTGGCTATTGTAAACAGTGCTGCAATGAACATACAAAGTGCAGATGTCATTTCTACTATACCTTTTTGCCTCTTCAGGATATATTTCCAGGAGTGGTATTTCTGGGTCAAATGCTTTCCTCATTTTCTTTGTAAGCATCTTCTTACCATTTTAAAATGAATTTCTGGGGGCTGAGAGATAGTGCAATGGGTAGGCTGTTTGCCTGGAGTAGAAATGACCCAGACTCTATACCAGGCACCCCATGTGGTTCCTTGACCCCTGGCAGGGGTAATCCTTGAACACCTCCGGATATAGCACCAAAACAAAATTGGCATTTTTTTTCTTATGCCATTTTAAAATTTGGTGGGATAAAAAACAAATGAACAAAAACAAAAATGAGGGCAACCACTCCCACCTAAAAGCTTAATACGTTTTCCAATTTGATGTTAAAGCAACTCACAAGGGGCCTGAGAGCAGCTGGAGAGATAGTACAGCAGGGAAGGCATTTGCCTTGCCTGTAACTTACCCAAGTTTGACCCCTGGCACCCAATAGGATTTCCTGAGCCTTGCTAGACGTGATCCCTGAGCACAGAACCAGGAGTGCTGTTGGTGTGTTAACAAAACAAAAATGGAAACAATTTCTACCTTTAGCTTATATGTGCCGATAGACAAATCCTCCCCTTACTCTGCAGATCTACTTTTACATATTATTAATAGAAATAAATGTTAAATTTGTAGATTAGAGGTCCCATTGGCTCTAATACTCCTTAAGGAGAAACATAACTCACTTTGGGAACCTCTGAGTTGCTAAATAAATATACTGGATAGGTGATAACAAAATGATCTCTGAGACTGAAAATACCCTCTCTCTTCACAAATAATATATGGGACAAATATATTGGTTTTAACATAACAGCCTGAAAACAGGTAGCTTAAAAATCGAGTTAGTACACCACTTACATTAACACTGTTTTCGCCTCTATTTAAAATAGCTTTATTGTAAGATAACTGATAACACAAGTTATAACTGATGCACATTTTAAGCAAGCAATTTTGTTTTATGGTCAGGGCTCAGTGGTTACTCCTAATTCTGTGCCAAGGGATCTTTCCTGGTAAGGTTTGCGGCACTATACAGGGTGTCAGGGATTAAACCTGAGTTGGCCAGATGCAAGGCATGCACCATGCCTGCTGTATTATCTCTCTGGATCCTACCTTTTGGTATTTTTTTTTTTTATAAAAGGTGAGTACTTTGCATCTATACAATGGAATACTATGCAGCTGTTAGAAAAAAGGAGATCATGAATTTTGTATATAAGTGGATCGGCATGGAAAGTTTCATGCTGAGTGAAATGAGTCAGAAAGAGAGAGACAGACATAGAAAGACTGCACTCATCTGTGGTATATAGAATAAGAGTGGGAGACTAACACCCAAGAATTGTAGAAATAAGTACCAGGAGGTTGACTCCATGGTTTGGAGGCTGGCCTCACATTCTGGGGAAAGGGCAACTCATAGAAGGGATCACCAACTATAATGTAGTTGAAGGCCATGCGGGGAAGGGTGTTGCGGGCTGAATGAGGGCTAGAGACTGAGCGCAGTGGCCACTCAACACCTTTATTGCGGGCCGTAGAAGCTAAATAGAGAGAGAGAACAGAAGGGAATGCCCTGCCACAGTGGCAGGGTGGGGTGGGGAGAGATGGGTCTGGGGAGGGCGGGAGGGATGCTGGGTTTACTGGTGGTGGAGAATGGGCACTGGTGAAGGGATGGGTTCTCGAACCTTGTATGAGGGAAACATGAGCACAAAATTGTATGAATCTGTAACTGTACCCTCACGGTGATTCACTAATTAAAAATAAAAAAGGTGAGTACTTTGTTATTTCTCCAATCTGTTTCTTCTTGCCCACACCGTTTGACCACATAGTTCATTTTGCTATGGATCAGTTTGTAATTTTTAAATTTTTACAGCATTAGAATAATAAAGTAATATCCCTTTCCTTGAGATATGTTTGAACTTCTTCAAGAAAATTTATAGATACATTTAGCTAAATTTTATAAATGGCTCAATCTGTTTTACTACTAAATAGTATTTTTTTACAAAGGCTTATTAAAATTTATCTTTTCATTCACCCATTAATTATTTTTTAACATTTTACTGGTGAAAACACAGCAAAATATTATATGTTGAGTATCTTAAACAATGACATTGGACTGGATATATATATATATATATATATATTTCGCAGTAAAGTTCTTATATATATATATATATATATATATATATATATATTTGGCAGTAAAGTTGCTGGGTTTTATGCCCAGTAGCCACCTTCTCTTCAACACACAAATTGGACATCTTTAAAAAAGATAAGATATGAAAATTTTCTGGCATTTTCCAGAGTCTAGAACTCAGATAACAAGATGCCACCAATATTGTTTTTTTTCTGATGTTTTCCTTTGGAGCATTCAATAAACATTTTTTCTATATCTTTACACTTTTTTTATTCTGTATAAGTGTGTGTCTTTTCTCCCCTGAAAAAAACAGTTTAGATCAGGAAGTACCCCAATGACCTCTTTTAGCCTCTTTAAAGTACATTTTCAAAATACAGTCACACTTTGAATTATGATTTCAATGTGTACATTTTATTGAGAACACAATTCAATTTTAAATGTTTTTTTTCTGTATTTTGGGGGTATGGACTGTCACATATAACAAATTTCATATATACTTTGCCTTAATTTCTCTTGGATAAATATCTGGAAATAAATTATCTTGGCTATCTAAGTGAAATTAACTTTAACAATCAAAGTTTTCAAACTCGTTTTATCATTTTACAGTCCTATTGGCACCATGGAAGAGTTCTTATTGTGCTATTGTCTCGCCAACACTAGGTTTTATTTTTCAGTTTAAAATTTAAACATCTTTGTAGTTGTCATTGTTTCTGGGAAGCGAAACTCTGAGAAATTCAAGGACTATTTCTGGCTTTCGGCTCAGGGATCACTCCCACTCAGAGACCTTGAGATGCTAGCGGTCAATATATGCCACCTCCGTTTGAAGTATTTACTTATTTCTGTGAATATTATCTCTGTGGCCCAAGTTTTACACATTCTTACTGAGAATTCAATTGCAGTTTCCTGATGGGTAATAGAATTGAGCTTATAATTTTGTTATCTACATATTATCATTGGTATAATGTTTTTTAAATATTGTTTATCCCTTATTTCTCTGACATTGAAAAATTAATAGTATTTTGTTGTGTTTTTGTTTAAAGATAGTATAGTTATCTTTTATGAACAGTACATTCACTGGGCCTATCATTCTAGTCTGATGATTGTTTTCATTAAGCTCTTTCAGTATTTTACTTACATGGTTTCAATAAAAATACATGAACCTTCATTTTTTCTAAATTATTTTAATATTTTATTTTTTAATTCTTTTATGGCAATTTTATTTTGATATATTTTATATTTTAATGTTTACTCTGCTTTCTTTTTTTTTTTTTTTTGCTTTTTGGGTCACACTTGGCGATGCACAAGGTTACTCCTGGCTCATGCACTCAGGAATTACTCCTGGCAGTGTTCAGGGTACCATATGGGATGCTGGGAATCGAACCTGGGTTGACCACATGCAAGGCAAATGTTGTACCTACTGTCCTATTGCTCCAGCCCTCTGTTTGCTTTCTTGAAATTCAGGCATGATTTTTAACTATTGTTACTTGCAAATGTATGCAATTTCTCTTCCCAGTCTTGGGGACACCCCAAGACTGTATTTCATGCATTTCACTGCAAAGCTCTATGAATTCTTTACTAAATCATTAATATTTTATTTCCATAATTATTTTCATTGCATTTAATTTTTGATTCTTTTAATTATTACCTTTACAATTTTATCCTTTATTTTGGAATATTTTAGCTGCTTTAAACTAAATATTATTTCCATTGCCAAAATATAATTATCCCATATCTCTATTTCATATATGACATATACATTATGTAATTGAATTAAAAAATTCCCCCACTTTGTTTCTCTTTATACTTTGCTTTTATGTACATTTGTTTTCTAAATGTTTTTAAAGCAGGCTGGGTATTCATGTGTCTGAGATTTCTCTTACGTTATCTGTTTCTCCATTGTCTATCTTCTAATATTTGAGTCAATTGATAATTTAGGTCAAACATGTTATCCTTTAGAAACTAATTTTACCATTTTTAGAAATATTTTAGTACTTGCTTTCTGAATCTGCCTTATTATAAATTTTCGTATTTAGTATTTGTAGAAGTTTTCTTTCATATTGCTCACATGTTAAATCAAGAACTACGCTATATTTTTCACCAATTTACAAGGTTTCAGTGTTCACTGAACCAAATAAAATATCTTTACTGTGGTAATATTTAGCTCACTTTCATCTTTATATAATTACCAAGATGTTTAAACACTTTTATCATAGAACTTAACTATTCAGAGCCATAAATAATTAGAGGCTTTTCTGAAAGTCATTAAACTAAAAATTTGTAATGGTTTGGGAACCTACCATTATGGTAGTTTTACTTTCCTGTGGGCCATGGCATAGCTAGACAAAAACAAAATCACTTCACGGTTGCTAATAAACTTTGATTATTCTTTCAAAGGCATGAGTCTCATACAAATACAGTAAGGTGATAGCTCAATATTCCTCAAAGTTTTAGTCAAGTATCTCTGTATATGTTTGGATGTATCTATATCACAGAATCTCCCTTGCCAATGTACAGCAGGAGTAAGATTCAGGATCTGTATAATTTTTATGACATCCAAGTCAAATTCATTTTTGGAGGACTGGAGTAATAGCACAGTAGGTAGGGCGTTTGCCTTGCATGCAGTCGACCTGGATTTGATTTTTCCATCCCTGTCAGAGAGCCCGGCAAGCTACCGAGAGTATTCCGCCCACATGGCCACGCCTGGCAAGCTACCCGTGGCATGTTCTATATGCCAAAAACAGTAACAACAAGTCTCACAATGGAGACATTACTGGTGCTCGCTCGAGCAAATCGATGAAAAACCAGATGACAGTGCTACAGTGCTACACGATAACCTTTCAGCCTCTGTATTGCAAACCATAATGCTGAAAATGAGAGAAATAGAAAGAGAGAGAAAGAAGAGTGGTGCCTGCCATAAAGGCGGGTGAGAGGGGTGAGAGGGAACCTGGGGATACTGGTGCTGGGAAATCACACTGGTGGAGGGATGAGTGTTGGAACATTATATGACTGAAGACCAATCATGAACAGTTTTGCAATGCTCTACCTCATTGATATTCCCTAAACAAAAAAGTATTCTTTTAAATACTACAATTATAGGGGCCAGCAGACAGGGGCTTTGCCTTGCATGCAGCTTACCTGGGTTTGATTCTCAGAATTCTATATGTTCCCCTAAGACTCCAGGAGTGATCCCTGAGTGCAGAGCCAGAAATAAGCCCTGAGGACTGCCAGGCATGGCCACAAAACTAAACAAACAAAAAAACACTACAGATTACTTATGTGTGTGTGTGTGTGTGTGTGTGTGTGTGTGTGTGTGTGTGTACGCTCACATGTATGCGTGTGTGTTTATGTGTATAGGTTTCTGGAAATCAAACCTGGATTTCAGACATGCAAGGCAGTGGTTCTACTACAGAGTTACTTCCCTGGGCTCCAGATTATTATTTTTAAAGGAATTTATGGAAAAGAGCTAACTTGACCTAACGTAGTTTACTAGGTTTATGGAATTAATGAAAGTAAAAGATTATAGATGTTCGGACATTCATCTTGTTCATTTTGATGTATTTTGAAAATGTTTAAGGCTGCTTGGGGAACAAGATTCTGAAATTATTCAGAATCTTATTCAGTATTTTTCCTTAATATGTCTTTCATTTTGTTTCATATTTAATATTCATAATCCTAATAAATAATTGATAAGGCTTGTCAATTCTCATTTTTATCACAGACCTCGTTCACTCACCCTATCAAGTGTCAGGAGACTGATAAGCGATTTGTGCTTGAGTACTATAGTTGATGAACCTGTTTTTCAGTGTTTCACATGTCACTTGCCTCCGGATCGCTTAGAAAGTTGTTTAAAGTATAAATTCAGGTTAATCTAAGCAGGATGTGGTCTGAGTATCTGCGTGTCTGATCAACACTCAAATGATTTTTAAGAAGCTCATCTGTGGACTATACTGTCAGCAAAGTCTTGAATGCCATTCCTGATGATCTTCTCTAGCTGATTCTGTTCATGGTAGAAAGAGAATCCCATTTGGGGGTTGAGACAGAAAGTAGAAGGTATGAGCACCAAAGTCTAGGAGTTCAGATCTGAAAGTTGCCCTCTCTTTTTAGTTCTAATCTAGATCACGCTTTGACCTGTTTCAACGTTTAAAACTCACTCTTAACATGGCCTTTATGACTACCAATTATTGTCTCATAGCATAATTTCTTAAAACTCATCTAAGCACTACTAAGTTCAAAAGATTCTGGATGTATATAATATATATATATATATATATATATATATATATATATATATATTCCAAGGACTCTCCTCAAACATAATATCTGCAGTTGATGCTTTGAAGCCTACATACTGTCCTCTGAGTATATTTTAACCACTCTGAGTAAAAATAAGTAACCACTCTGAGTATATTTTAGCTTTCTTTTTATGTTTTAATTCTAGTGTTATTCCACTGTGATTCAAAAATATACTTGACATGATTTCAGTTTTTCAGTTTTCAAAACTTTTTTTTGACACTTGTTTGGACATAGCACATTATCTTTCCTGGACCATGTTCCCTATGCATAATAGATGAAAAGATATTCAGATTTGAGGTTATGGAGAATTCCCAAAATGTCTATTTAGCACTGATTTACCAGGTCCACTTTTTAGACTATTGTTTCTCTGTTGGTATTTAATCTGGTTGATATATACATTGGTGAGAGTGGGGTATTAAAGTTTCATATTGTGACTCTTTTGTTGTTTAAGTCTCTCTCTGTATTCTAATTATTTTCTTTTTTTATATTTGATGCTTTTTTTCATGGTGCATATGGGTTTATGACTGCTAATCCCTTTGATGAATTGATCATGTAATAATTGTACACTACTCATAACTCTCATGTTACATTTTTTTCCACTTTTAATTTTGCTTTTTTCTGGTAAAATTATGGTTTCCTCTGCTTTTTCAGACTGCCTTTTAATTGTATGACTATTTCTATTACTTTAACCTTATATTTATAATTAGATCCCAAGTGTGTCTCCTATAGGAAGAAGGACAGATTTTCTTTCCTAATCCATCTGGTCATTCTGTAACTTTCTTTAGTAACTCCTGGCTATTGACATTTAACTAAGTTATTGATATAAAAGAACTTGTCCATTTTCCCTGTGAACTCCAAGTATTTTTGCACCTTATCTCCATTCCACTGTTGTCTTTTCTCGTCCTTTGGACTTTTCCTTGCGCCCTTTGTTTAGTGAAGAGACGTTTGCCTCTTATTGTTTGTTTCTTAGCAATTCTTAGTTTAGGTTGTCATGAGGACTCTGTTTGAGGCCCTAATTCATGGTTACATATTGGGCTTTCTATTTAAATCCTGTTTTATCATATCAAAAGCAAATGAATTGTTTATTCTGAGTGCCTTTTTCTGCTCTGCTTTCCCATATTTTATTTTCAATTAGTTCTCTTCTACTTGCAAATAGAATTTATTTTCCTTTTATAGAAGACCCTTTAGTATTATTTACGTTTGTGGAATTCCTCTAACTACTCTGGAAGGATTATCACTCCTTCTAATCTGAGTGATAACCCAGCTAAGTAGAATATTTCCGGCAAGAGGTCTTTTCCATCCAATGCTTTTGGATATATCATGTCATTCTTTTTTGAACTGTCAGTTTCTTTTGAGAAATATCTCTTGTTTTATGGGAGTTATCTAATATATGTCTCTTTGATTTTCTCTTTCTGCTTTTGGGAATATCTCTTTAACTTTTGACTTTTATCTTTTAAATTAATATGTGTCTTTCCTTGTGTGTATCTGTTGTTGCTTATTAAATTTTAATTATTTCAGCTTCCTAGACCTGGATCTTTATCTCTTTCCTCTGTATGGGAAAGTTCTTCTCTATTATGTATTCAAATCAAAACTCAACTCCTTTCTTCTTCTCTGGAATTCCTGTGATGTATATGTCATTCCTCTTAATTTTGTTGCATAAATATTTTGTTATGTTGAATAATTACTTTTCTTATAAATAAATTTTTGAACACATCAATATATACTCAGGGCTTACTACTGGCCCTATTATCAGGGAAAGCCTGGAAGTACTCAGCAGACCATATATGTTGTCATATGTTGAACCAGGCTTTGCTGAATGCAATGCAAGCTCTTAAACCTCCATACAATCTTCTAGCCTCTAAATTATTTGTTGCTTCTCAGCTGTGTCTATAAGCTCACTGATTCAGCCTTTGGTGTTTTTTAATATTGAGCTTCTTTACCATATTTTTAATATTATGGTGATTTTTAATATTGAGCTCCTTTACCGTATTTTTATTCAACTACTATGATTTAATAATATATTTTTATATTCTTTAGTTCCAATCCTATAGATCCATATTATCAATTTGTGCTTTTATTATACTTTCTTTGACCTTGCTGAATTTTTCATTTGTCTGCTCAGTCCAAGTGAGCATTGTTAGGGTTCTTGTTTTAGAATATTTTTTAAGGGGCTGGATCTATAGCCTAGCAGGTAGAGCATTTGCCTTGCACGAGGCTAACCCGGGTTCTATTCCCAGTATCCCGTATGGTCCTCACAGCACCGCCAGGAGTAATTCCTGAGTGCAGAGCCAGGAATAACCCTCGTGCATCACTAGGTGTGACCCATAAAGCAAAAAAAAAAAAAATGAGGAATTTCATCATGTGTTTTTATATTTAAAATTTTCCGCAAGTTTCTTCACCCATCAGTTTAGCTACAATTGTTCTGCTTCTTCATTATGTTTGTCTGATGCTACATAATGATCTGAATTATGGTGCTCAAAAGGTGGGGAAAAAGGAGCTTTGTATTCAAGCAGAACCAGCTGAGAACCAATTTATAGACTGTATTTTGCTTCAATATACAATCCTGGGGGAATGACAGGTGTTTGTGGTCCTGGAATACTAGGGTTTTGAAATTTGGACAGTGACCATGAATGTATAGTAGATAGAGTGGGACAGAAGCTGTCTTGTCAACTTCAGTTGGGCCAGTGCAGTGACTGAGTGTTTGAGGTCACAAAATTCTAACAGCGTCTGTAGCAACACGTAGGCTGGGTGACAACTAGAAGAGTAGATGTGATGCCAGGCAGCAGCTATAACATTAAGGTTAAGTGGGTCTATCTAGGTTATGTCCAAGGATGTGCATTAATGTCTGCCTGCTAATACCTGTGTTCCCAAATTCAGTGGATCTAGGAAGCAGCAGGAACTTAAAGTTGTAACTGCATGACAGTAGTTAAGCTGCCACAGTCATTCAACATCAATAGTGACTGGAAAAAACACATTAGGATGAGTTTGAGCAGAAGAGAGGTCTTCAATCCCAAGGGATAATGAAGCGCATCCTAGAGGGCTGGCAGAGAATACGTCAGGGACCATCGTGGGTATTAGTGCAGGCTCGCTAACTGGCTGTGCTTTGAGGATTCTTTCTTTGAGGATTCTGGCTCTAGAAATATATTTTGTTAGCTAGCAATGAGTAGACTGGCAAGGGGTAGTGTGCTTGTCTGTGAGGAGTAAGCTTTCTTAGTAACTGTCTCTTTGTTCCCTGCTATCTTAGGAATTTCCCAAGAATAGGTGAAGTTTTACTTAGGTATATGTCCGAATGGTCTCTTTCTGCAGGGAGTGAGATACAATATGGCAGCACCCACCAGCACTCCTATTGGCAAGGTTGCGGAGTTCACTAGGGGAGGACATGATCCGTGATTGACTTCCCCCTCCACACTAGTGCTCTAAGTATTGGATTGTAATCATTGGCTCAGGTGTTCTCTGGGCTGTTTCACACCTCTCCCACTGTGGCTACTTGCCCTGAGCTGAATATTCTTTCCCAGCAATTGTTTCTCTTTATCTCCAGTCCATCAGGACACTATTTGTGTCCCTTGCTCTGGGAAATTTGTCCAGACGTCAAGTCAGTTTTCATGTACATTATCCTAGTTTGAGCAGAGATTTACAGGAATAGCAAGAGGCTATCAACACAGAATTTTCCATATTCTGTCATCCTGGTCCCACCTCTGACTCTTCGTCCTTCTGCTGGAGAATTTCACCCAAGAATCACCATGGAAACTAGACTCATTGAATTCTAGCCTGATATGTTTTCAAGACATAATCTTTTCTATTTAACTTTTGTCTTTACTTCCTTCCTCCTTTAGTCTTTCTCAATCTTTTCAAATTCTGCCATAATGCTGTAGTGTGCTCTCTGGAATACACATCTCTCTACCCTCAGATTTCTCTAAATTTCTTTCACTAAAACTTTTTTTTAAAAAACTCTCCCCAAAATCAAATACCGTTTTTACTGTAGATTTATTTGGTGCACCATAAATTTGATTCCATATAAATGATATAATAAGAAAGATTTTACATGTGTGACCCTGACATTAATTGTTATGGAGGATATAAATGTGATCTGAACATAGCAGTATAAAGGGCAACTTAAATGAATTTTGTAGTCCTAATATTAGGTACTCCCCAACTTAAATGAACTAATATTTGTTATTATTAAATATGTTTTTAGAAAATCAACTTATATTAGGATTATATTGCTATTTTCAATTTTAATACCTTGATCTGAAATAGGTATTTTATGCTTGTATATGCTCGAAATTCAAAACTGAATTCAAAATACTAAAATCAAGATTCTGGTTTGACTGATTTTTTTTTCTGAAAGGTTGTAGGAGAGAATTTTGTTCTTATTTATCACCATTTTTTGCTTTTAGGGGCCACCTAGTAACCCACAGAACCAATGGTATCATACTACTGTTCCATTATCTATTTCTATAAATCTGACCCATTTATTTTGTGAGTATCCTTTGGCTACATTGAACCATCCATATAATTTAGGAAAATCTTTTCACAATAAGATCTTTAATTTGCACATATCTGCAAATGTAATCTTGCCATGTAAAGTAACACATGCTCATGCTCAGATTAAAACCTGAACTTTACTGGAGAAGGAAAGGAGATTTTTATACCAGACATCCTTTCCTAATTTAGTTCATGAGGTATGACTCGATATCACTACTCCCTCCACAGTGTTGCATAAAATTTATAATCCAAACTAATTTTTATTATAGGTCCACCACTGTGATAACATCAATGAATTCTGGAGTGGGATTGTACCCCAAATTGAATAATTATGAAAAATTCTTGTTACTTTTGTAAAAAATAAATTCTAAAAGATTTCCGGGTTCAGTTAGTGAAATGGATTCTTAAGTAAATGGTTAGCTTATTTTCACTTTATTCTTGGAAATAAAATGAAAACAGAAAGTCATTGGGTTATGATAGAAATCACTGTATCACTGTCATCCTCTTGTTCATTTATTTGGATGCCAGTAACCTCTCCATTCGTCCCTGTCGTGTGCTAGTGTAGCCCGATGGTATATTGGGGACTGTTTCAGGGTCAGGGGAATGAGCACCATTGTTGTTACTGTTTTTGGCATATTCAGTACACCATGGGTAGCTTGCCAGGTTCTGCCGTGTGGACGGGATACTCTCGGTAGCTTTTTGGGCTCTCTAAGAGGGACGGAGCCTTTTGGGGCAGCCTCTAATCACCTTTACAGGTGTTCTCAGTCTACCAAATGCTAAGCTTTTGGTCGACTGACATATGTAATGATCTGCACACTGACAAACACACACCAGCCTGCGTCTCTTGGCAGCACCTGGACATCTGCAGTCTCAGGTTGATCTTTTTGAGGTTGATGGAGTGCCCCCAGAGGTTGGTGAGCAGCTGACAGAGCAGGACCCTATCGCAGGGGTCTGTGCCAGGTCGAACACCTGCGCTGAGTCCCAGGTCACCCAGTGGTTGGCTGACAGCAGCCCACAGTGGATGAGCCACTGCACACACTGCGCCTCAGCTCTATGTCTGGCAATACTGCAGCTGCCCCCACAGTTTTTCAGTGCCCTGCCGATGCCATTTTGTCCGAATCTTGCAAAGTAGCCGGGGATGTCCATCAGGAATCACACGTAGCGTTCCAGCAGGGACCACACATAGAGTTCCACGCCTGGAGTGATGAGCCAAGCGTTGTCTAAGGCGAGATGGTGAGCTGGGTTTGGGAGAGCACAAGGGGTTCTGGCAGCATCGTTGCCATCTTGCCTCCAGCCCGTATATGAGAGTACAAGCAAGTATGTTAAAACCAAACACATGTGTGCTGCTTTTGTTACAAATGATAGAAATGGGAATAAAACTTTTGATGACATTCTTGGAGCTCAATAAAGATTCCAGGAACTCCATCTTTCTGATTTTCCCCAACACACTTGACATTTTTTCATCCTCTTCAAAGCAAATGAAACATTATAAATATAATTATGATAGATGATCTGAATTATAGGTAAAAGGAAATCTAGGTCATCGAGAAGACAAATGTTTGTTTTCGTAGATGAAAACAAAAATGACAAGATTTTGAAGAGAATTATTATCATTATTCTGGGTAAGTAGTTCTGAACTTTCTGGCTTTCTGCACATAACCCTAACTATCTATTTTGTGCGATGGTCTCTCTGTTACAGGTCTGGGTTAAGCAATGCCTATGTCAATGCTGACTAATAAACTAGGTTTATACACACCCCATTCAAGAGGTCTCAAATAAGTGTTGTAGATAAGTCATTGCATGATGCAATCCGATAAAATATGCCAGAGTACAATGGAACATAGAGATGAAAACAACCCAGTGGAATGAGAAAGAATTGTCAACCTCATGACTGAATTTATTGTAAAGAGAACTATGAATTAACTTGGAATATTGGTGTGAGTAGAGACACAGTCATAAAAGTTTTCATATTATAATTTCTGAAAATGAATGTTATGATTTAAGGGCCAGTTATTTCTCCTTGTCTTATGAAAGCAGCTTTAATAGGCAAATGGCTCAATTCTTGCCCAGTCCCACATGGTTCTGTGTGACTTTCACACACTAGGATGCCCTGGATTAAAGAAGAGATTCACAGCTAGGCGAAGGCGGCGGCCACAGCATAGATCCAAGCCCCAAACAGCAGGTTTTAGGGCACAGCAGTAGGATATTCACATATCTACCAAGATTAGAAAACTTCAGAAAGAGTTGCTCATGAAAATCTGAACTGACCTTTAATTAAAACTATAAGGAAAGAAAGTCCTTTCTTTTTCCCCTTCTCAAAGCTACTGTGAGTGGATGACAGATGTAAGATTTATTGCATTAAGAATTTAATCAGAAAAACATATTTTCTTTCCTAGAGAGGTAGTAAATTGTTTTCTTATGTGGAGGAAATATACTGCACTCCTGTGCCCAATTACTTATTTCTATTATTTCCCTGGTTTTTTTTTACATGTTTTTCTCTAAGTGTTGTGAAATATTTGTTCTCTTTTTAATCAGACATCTAAATATCCACATCAGTTGGACTGTGCTTATAGCTCTAAAATATTGTGTTTGAGTGCTGGATACATCTAAAGAAATGTTTCCCAGCCCAATTTAACAAGGACTTCACAATGGCAGTTTAATTCAAATTGTTCATGGAAGGCTAACTAGCTGGCATTTTCCAAAGTATTTGATAAGACAAAATATTCTAAAAAGTAAAAGCAAAATGAAAATCTTTTAGCACAATTTATTAGAAAATATATAATATGAATAAGGCTGGTGATGGGCTTCACACAAATAAATAAATATAGTAAATTTACCAGTAATAAAATTCAATTTCATGTAGCAGTTCAGGTACCAACCCTATTATTTGAATTTAATGTCAGGTATTTCTTTCAATAGTAAAGTTTATTAAGCATTTAATAAAACTTCCAGGTGCTCTTCTACCAACCTCTTCATGGCATTTTTAGTTGACTCTTTTAGGAAGTCTGTGCCACACTGAAAAATAAAGGAGCCAATATTTCAAAAGCCAATTTCATTTTTAAATGCCATGTAGAAATAGGCAAGGATAGAAAGCACAATAAAAGTCTATTACAATAGTAAAGAGTGGCCCAAAGCAATGTGCAGGAAGATGCACTTCTAGTTCTGATTTATGTCAACACAGCTTCCGTTCATGACACTGAAGTCAATTCACAGGATTATAAACAGGCAGTACAGTAAGGGATGAGGCTGACCTCCAGATTCAACTATTTCCCATCTGATCATTGTCAAAAGGATAAAATTCACGCTTCGGCCTCATCTGTTCTTATTACAATCTTTGTCATTGGAATGAGGCACCAGAATGTTAATAACTATTGCAGTCTGGAATGGCTCGTAGACTGCAGAAGTGCTGTAACCTTTTCAATATTCTATATTTGATTGGCTCCCCAATCCACCCTGATTTTTCACATGAAGCAGAGGTTGTAAAAGGTGATAACAGAGTCAGCCATCCAATCAAACTGCAGAACATTGAAAAGGTCAAGCACATATAGAGTTGCTTCCCTGAGAATGTATCACAGAAATTAAATAAAGGCCCCCATTTTTTTTTTTTACCTGAGATTTTAGAATATCAGTTTGGGAGTAAAACAATTCAAGCCACAGAAGTTAAAAATGAAAACAATTGATTCTCTCCAATAGATATAAAATAATTGCTATAGAGTGAATATCTTCTTTTATTCTTATTTCAAAGTGAACTTAAGTCTATGAAGGATATGATATACATATTCAAAAAGTCACACTGTGTAGAATAATTCTCAAAGTAGCTCAGGTTTAGAAAAATTAGTAATATTGCATCTAGTCTCAGATCTAGAATTCATTTGTAAAGTAGTTTGGGTTAGCAAACTTAGCAATTTTAAATTTCAGTATTCTTTAAGGGGGAAAGGGTTGTATTTAGAACCATACTTGGCAATATTCACTGTTCTATGCTCAGAAGTCACTCCTGGCAAGGCTCTGGGGACCATAGGTGGGACTGGAAATCAAAAGGACTGGAGGCTTAGGGGAAGGGTGGAGCACTAATACAGCAGGTAGGGTATTTGCCTTATACACAATCATCTCTGGCATCACATATGATTCCCCACATTCCAGGAACAATCCCTGAGTATAGAGCCAGGAGTAAGCCTGAAAAGTGATGGGTGTGGCTCAAAAACCAACCAGCTTACCTAACAAACAATAAAAAGGGTTCTGCCTCTTGCAAGGTAAATGATTTAACCCACATACTAACTTTTTGGTACAACTTTCAACATTGTGATCTATAAAATCAAGTGTTAGTGTAATTAAAAAGTTAATTTAGTATTTTAATTGAACCAGTGAGATACACAGCTACAATGTTGTTCTTGGTTTGATTTCAGTCATAAAATGTTCTGACACTGTCCTTTCACCAGTGTATCCCACCACCATGTCCCCAGTTTTCCTCCCACTGCCTCCCCCCACCCCTATGGCAGGCATATTTCTTCTCTCTCACTCTCTCTCTCTCTATTTATCTATCCATCTCTCTCTCCTTTGGGGCATTATGGTTTGTAATACAGATACTGAAAAGTTATCATGTATATCCCTTTACCTACTCTCAACACTCAGTTCTTCTCTAGAGTCATCATTTCAAACTCTTATTGTCACATTGATTCCTTCTCTTTCCTAACTGCCTCCATCCCCCCTAAACCCCACACCCCATACACACTTATGGCAAGCTTCAAACTACTTACCAGTTGTCCTGACCCCTGTTTTCCTTGTTCTTGCATTTTAGTCTCATATAATTTTTTTGATTCCCACAAATGGGATACAAATATGATCTTGCATATTAATCTCATACTGATTTTTTTTGTTTGTTTCCCGCAGATGAATGCAGTCATTCTATATTGGTCCCTCTTCTTCTGACTCATTTCCTTCAGCCTGATACTCTCCATGTACATCCATTTATAAGCAAATTTTGTGACTTCATTTGTTCTACAGTTGTGTAGTAGTCCATTGTATAGATGTTCCAAAGTTTCTTTATTCAGTCATCTGTTCTTGGGCACTGGGATTGTTTCAGATTCTGGCTATTGTGAATAGTGCTGCAATGAACATTTAAATGCAGATGATGTTTTTGCTGTGTGTTTTGGGATCCCCAGGATATATTCCCAGAAGCTGCATTGCTGGGTCAAATCGGGGCACAGTTTTTAGTTTTTTTGAAGAGTGTCTGTATTGTTTTCCAAAAATGTTGGACCAGTCAGCATTTGCAACAATGAATGAGACATTTAAAGAGTTGTTTTAAAGATGATTTGGAATATTGTAATTATTAATTATGTGATAAATCGATATAATACAATGAATATTGTGACATATAATAGTTGCAACAATAGCAGTTGTAATAATTGTGGTTATAGAAGTAAGCATAGTCAACCCACTTGTGGATACCATAGCAGCTATTTAGTTACTTCTATATGAATATTAGCGAATGAAAATAGCTTGCATTTTATCAAATCATTACATACCACAAAGCATGTATAAAAATGCATCTTTAAAAAATATTTAGGAAATATGTTCAAATATTTGACTTTTATTTCAAGAACTCATTAACTGCATAATACATTAAGAAATAAAAGGATACATAATTTAATTTCTAAAGGACATGAAGAGTAAAATTATATTTATATTTTTAACAGAAAATATATTCCAATTTATTTCCTTATGCATTAAAATCTCATAGAAGGGTAGATAGGAAAAATAGGAGTAATAAAACTCTAAAAGTTAACCCACAAATTGTGTTTCATATATACATGTGAAAGGAATACAGGGGAAATACTGGCTAGAGAATAACATTCCTCTTATATTCTTCAAGTTGTAAATGCACTGCAACTGATCACTTAATTCTAATTCTTTTTCCCTGTATGCCTTACTCTTCAGATTTGGATGTAATTTTGATTATGTATAAATTTAGCTTGACAGTGTTCATTTATACAAACAACAATAAATTGCTAAGGTCAAACACTTGGAGAGTTTATTTAGATTAGTTTTAATAAATTTAATTGAAAATACAACTTTGGAGATCTGCAGGTTGACACAGCTAATGAAGAGAGATAAATTTCACACTTAGAAAAAATAAATAGCAAGTGATCTTGTAATTTGCTGAAACTTGATCTTCAGTGATGACATTATTTTAGAATCTCATTAATACAGATTAAGCCGTTATAATACATATTATAATGCTACGTTGGGGCACTTAATCTATATTTTATCACAGTTATATTTTTAGGGGTATTTTTGGTTATTGTGGAGTGGAGCACGTGCATGCCATGAGCATTATGACCATGACCGCAGGCACAGACATATCATAGGCATTTGGATTATATCTACAGGTAAATCATGCAGATTAGCAGGGGCACTGAGTAAAGAGGGAAGTGTCTCAAGTAAATAGGAGACTACAGAGAGAGTTGCTACCCTTCTGTAAACACGCAAACTCATTCCTATGGACACTCCAGAGACAATCACAGGTGGGGGAAGGGACAGGAACTCAAGTTCAAAGCAATCTGCTTGTCTTCAAATTTCAAGTAGGGTTTTTTTGGTCCCAGACCAGGGAGCTCCAGAATGGCCAACCAAGTCACCTGTTGACTGAGCCCCTGAGGCACACACTGTTTTATCTGCAGACCTAAACAAAGCAAAGGTTTAGGCCTTTAGGAGAAAGGCAAACTCTGTTATCTTTTGACTTTCAGGCAAGAGTTGCTGTCCTTGTTTAGTATTGATCTTCTTCTGGTTTCAATTAGACTAGTTTAGATTCCTGAACTATAATCTCTTCCATTCTTCTTTCTGTTAGAAACTTTTTCCCAGGAAAAACTCTTCTTATCATCCTGAAGGAGAGGCTCCCAGAACTTCTAGGAAGAAATGAATTGAGCCAAACAGGGATTGTCAAGTGTAATAAGCGTCTCAAATCACCCTTTAAAGATGAAGCCTATTTCCTCAGCTGCTGGGGTAATATCAGCTGACAGCTCTCAAGTGTTAGTTTTCTTCAAAAGCACCTCAGATGAATTGGGGCACTTGGCTGAAAGATACACTTCCTTCCTGGAGCAACAAATATTCAATTACTGATTCACATAGAATATAAAGTGGTTCTAAGTAACAAGGTGATATCTCAGTTTCACAGCCCCTCCTAGAAACAACTGTGGACTTTTCTGGCAATGAATCTCTGCCCAACCTACTTCCCTAAAATGTCTTCACCTCTCTTCCACTGTGTTGTTTCCCAGAGCAAATCCCCAAACTGCTTAACCTTGTAATGTCAGTCCAAGTCACTTTGTTGCCACAAAAATAAACAGAAAAGTACAGATCATTAAACAAAACATCTGTTAACGACAGGGAAACACATGCATATACATTTTACAGTAGAAGAAACAATCCCTCACTAAATAGAAAGGTGTTCTGCATAAGTGTTGGTCAGGGAGAAATGAAGACTACAAAGAAACTTGTTTTATGTCCATTCTACTGGAAAACACCAACTATTTTCCAATCAAATTTTATTGATTTATTATTATTTTACAATACCAGAAAATTTCAAGACTACATCTTTACATCTCTGTCACTTAATAAGCTTCACCATATTTGGCATCGAGTTCTGCTACCATCGCATTTTAAAGTTACCCCCATCATCCCTTACTCCTACCCATTTCTCTGTTTCCTCTGGTAATCACCTTATTTTTCAGAGTCTAAGAGTTGTGATATGTTTATTTATTTACTTATTTATTTATTTATTGGCTCAGAACTTACCATATGTTGTGTGATTAGGGATCAGTCCTCGGATACTTGAGAAACCATATGTGAATACAAGATGCTGAGGACAAATGAGAGTCAGCTACCTACAAAGCAATCACCTTACCTGCTGTACTATCTTTCTGGCCTGACTTTGATTATTTTTATTTCATAGATGGGTGAAATCAACCAACTTTCATACTTATTTTACTTAGAAGAGTTATCGAAAATTCTACCCATATTGTATCAAAAGGCATAAATTCATTATTCGAAATAGTAATTAGCATGCTATTGAGTTTGTATGTTATAACTTCTTTATCTAGTTGGTTGATGAGCATTTAGATTTATTCCATACTTTGACTATTGTGAATAATGCTGCTGATATACTTAGAGGTGCAAATATTCTTTCAATCTAGTATTTTCATGTCTGTCATATAAATAATTAGAAGTGGTATTTTTTATATCATAACAGGCTACTTGTTGCCATGTAGCACATAGGCACTTGTCATGGCTTGTAAAATCTTTATGCTTTTAATAATATGGCAAATGATGTTATCAACTAGTTATCAAAAAACAGTAAAATGTTTCAATATACATAGTTTGGTGTATAATCTATGGGCAGCCAGGGGAGGCCCTGTCGACTCTCCCCCTCAGCACCCAGGTTGGGTGGTCTCAGACTGCTCGCCGAGCCGGGGCAGCCCGTGCCATGGGGCACCCGGAGGAGGAAATGAGGGCCAAGCCTGTTGGTTGATCAGCTGCCGTTTATTCCATTCTCCCCACGCGCCTGTTGCAATCTCTTTGAGCTTCCCATTCTAGTCTCACACTGCCCCTCATTCCCATCTCTTCCTGTCTCTCCCACTCATCCCTCATCTCTCTGCGCTTCATCTTGCTGCCCTGCTCTCTCTCCCAACTCCTTCAACTCTCTCATCTCTCCACGCCTAGTACTCTGGCCCCATGCAACACCCAGTCAGGTAGCAAAATCAACATAAGAAAGCTCTTCCTCACTGCCCATCAGGCTTAAGGGAGGAAACACCACGTAGGGGTGTTCCTCTTCTCCTTAGTCCAATAACTTAATTAACATCTTAATATTAGTTATTTTTGTATGGACATAGTAAGACATACATTAAAGCTTGTAGGGCAGCTCTCATGGGAACATCTTGCCACAGACTACAGACTACAGTGCTCGGTCCAGGTTAATCATTCCTAACCCTAGCAGGGTCAAAATCTAGTTATTACTTTTTGGATCATGACAGAATTTGTCCATGATCATGCTCTTAAGCATTATGGCATTTTTGCCAGGCCCATCATAATGCCAGGGTAGCACATAGCTTGCCGCTTGCCCTGGGTCCCTCTTTGGGACCCTGCTTTTGGGGTGCTAGAAAGTTAGGGCAACTGAGGCTTAAGTCAAGAAAACAGATACCCAGGAGGTAAATATCACTGAGGGTTCATTAACTCCCAAGTTACAAAAGCATTAACTGTCTTCCTGTGCCCATACAAAAGGACATTGCTCTGAATTAACTATGCAAAGGACTTAAGGAGAAGAGAAAAACAACATTTACAAGTCAACAGAACACAAGGAAAGAGGTTACAAATAAACAGAGGAATGGGAGCACTGTGATGGGAGTAGCCCAATAAACCTAAGCTTCTTGTGGCAAGGCATAAAGGACAAACCTATGTTATTCTACATTTTGGTAAGACTATGAAGTCTTATCAATTTCGTTTTTTGACTGGAATGGGAAGGAATGGGAGTGAAGATAGACGGTCGGCAACTACACCACCTCTACACCACCTCGGCTTCACTGATGACATCATTCTCATAATGCCAAACATTAGCCAAGCGGCACAAATGCTGGCCAACTTGGACCACGAGTGTGGAAAGGTCGGACTGCAACTGAACCTCAACAAGACAATGTTCATGAAAAACAAACTAGTCCCTGATGCTCCATTTGCTCTCAATGGAACGAACATCTCTGAATGCAGCAGCTATGTGTACCTGGGTCGAGAACTCAACATGAGGAACAACTTGGCACCAGAACTGCGCAGGAGGAAGAGAGCAATGTGGAACACCTTCAAGAGCATTGAAGAAGTGGTTAAGAGGACGAAGAAGGACCTCCGACTCTGGGCACATCTTTTCGATTCCACCATTCTTCCTGCGCTAACGTACGCCTCAAAGACCTGGCCCTATGCGAGCAGGATGAGAACACTATTTGGGTCTCCCAAAGAGGAATTGAAAGAGCTGTGTTAAGAGTGTCACATCTCACTCAAGTGAGAGAAAGAATTTGGAGCTCCAAGCTCCGTCAACCATCAAGAATCAAGGATGCTGTCTTGTTTGCCAAGACCTCGAAAATCAGATGGACCGGATATGTAATGCGATTCAGAGACAACCACTGGACTAGAGCTATGTCCGAGACATCAAAAGACCGCGTGGCCACCCACCAACGAGATGGTCAGACTTCTTCATTAAAACCCTGAATGAAAGGTTTGAGGCTCTTCCTGTTCCTGGAGCGAGCAGTTACATTGGACTACAGAAGCACAAGACAGGGACAAATGGAGACGTTACTGGCGCCCGCTCGAGCAAATCAAAGATTTGTGATAAAGATTTGTGATAAATCAAAGACAAGTGATACAAGTGATAATGTTTATTTTTTAACTTCAGAAAGAGTTAATGCTCAGTGCAAAAAAACAAAAAAGGATTCAATGAAGGGTAATGGGCGGGTGTAGTGGGGAAGTAGCACATCACACTTCCTACTGCCAGTGAATCCTTACATCCCAACCTAAGAAATCTCTAATGTCCCGATTTTCATTATCTAAGTAATTTAAGAAGGTTTTTAATGAGGATCTAGCTGCATATAATCTTTCCAAGGACAGCTATTTTATTCGTTTATACTCCACAATGATCTTTAAGTAGAATTATTTTCAAACTTTGAATGAAAGGAAACTACTAAAACATAGAAGTTGAGGACACAGTTATTTAGATGTTTTGTTACATGTAACATAATTTAGAATCTGAATGTGCTATGATGATCAACTCAAGTAACACAAGAGAACAAAATCTGAGTTAGTCATTTAATGATTTTCAAAGTATTCCAGGTGACAGAAAAATAATTTAAGTGTATATTTTAAAATATCTTGATTTCTTGAAAGATAGAGATTACAGATTATTCTGATAATAGTTTAAAGAACTTTGGTTGTAGAAAGTATTGTTAAAGATTTATGATGAAATTAAAGGTAAATAAAGAATAAATTTATGCTAGACACATCAATGAAAACTATTCCAAATAAATTTTTGTCTTTGTGTAATGTCATTAAATTGATAAAGTGGTAAAGCATAGAGTTTTATCAAAGTGTTGGAAAATTGCCAAGCATATAATATGTAATTAGGTATTTATGTATCCAGTTTAGAATATTTCTTATAAAAAAAATACACATTAAAGAATTTTAGGCCTACCAGACTAACATAGCATGTCCTCAACAAAAATTACAGTGATTTCTATAAAGACATTAAGTACGTGGAAATTAAGTAGGTGGAGAATATCAAAATGAGAAGTGTAGTCAAGCTATTAAGTGAAAATTCTGAGTTTTTGTTAATTCATACATGGCTCCCATAGACACCCTGTGGTACAGAATTGAAAAAGTGCTGTATAAGTTAAGTTTGAATAAATAGGGGCTACTTATTTGACAAAGGGAATTTAGAAACAAAACAAAACCTTTATAAAATATTTCAAAATGAAAATTTTGAATAAAAATTTGCCTTATTTCACTAATATTCTGCATTTATTGAAATAACATTTACTGAATAGCTAATTGGTGCCTGGTGCTTAATAAAAGCAAGTATATGATGCAACAATGGACACAGTTGTAGACATGTACCTTTTTTATTGTTAAATAGAACTGAAATTTTCTAATAGAAATGAAAAGTTGAAGAAAAAGGTAAAAGTTTTACCATTTGTTCTATGTGTGAAACTTTTACAAATACACAAACACTTGCATAGATGTTAAGGAGTGATACAACAATTAATTTTTTGCAGTTAATATCACCCCTTTTTGTTTATACCAATTCTCAAAATCCTTCCAGACTATAGTTAACAAAATTATTATTTTCCCTGTAGCAAGTATAATTTATGAAGTGTTTTGTTTATTCTTTCTGAAGAACGTATCTTTGCTCTAACTGTAATTAAACTAAGTCGAGTTTGTTTTTTCTTTGCAGGGTTGTGCTTGGTTACTTAACTAAATCTAAATACTTATCATGTGAGTCACTGCTTTAATATTTCTAAATTTTTATGAGGGTGGGATGTAAAAACATAATGATTATTTTTATTATAATTTTACTCAGGGATTATTTTATATTTATGTAAATTTTTGATGATTAAAGGGAGACTAATATTAGATTAATTTATAAGAGCTGTAGAACCCTGATATTAAAACTTAACAGAACAGTGCAAAAAATAATAGTCCACATAAAAAGTGTCAAGTTCATGAAAAAAAATTAAGAAGGTAACTCAAGCAATTCATAGAAAATGCATAGAAAAGAAAAACAATTTATTTCCAGATGTGCTTAATGTATGAAAAGCAATAATATAGTCTACACAGTATTTTATACAAGGAAAGGACATTATATTTGTGGAGCATAACTTTTAAAAAATAAACCTTTGCACCTATTCTCAACTTAGTTTTATTTTTTTATAAAAGTTTTAGGAGGGGGCTGGAGTGATACAACAGTGGGGAAGGTGCACCCGGCCAACCTGGATTCAATCTGTAGCATCTCATATGGCCCCTGAGCACTGCCAGGAGTAATTTCTGAGTGCAGAGCCAGGAGTAACCCCTGGGGGTCATTGGGTATGACCTAAAAAGTAAAATAAAAACAACATTTTAAGAGGCCTCAAACATAGCACAGGGGTTAAGATGATTGCCTTGCACACAACTGGCCCTAGTTAGATCCCTGGCATCACATGTGGTCGTGGAACTTCCTTCCTTCCTTCCTTCCTTCCTTCCTTCCTTCCTTCCTTCCTTCCTTCCTTCCTTCCTTCCTTCCTTCCTTCCTTCCTTCCTTCCTTCCTTCCTTCCTTCCTTCCTTCCTTCCTTCCTTCCTTCCTTCCGTCCTTCTTTTCTTTTCTTTTTTGGACCACACTCAAGTGATACTCAGGGTTCCTGTCGACTCTGCACTCAGGGATCACTACTGGGGAGTGATCACCATATGGGATGCTAGAGATTGAACCCCCAAAGGCTGCTTTCAAAGCAAATGCCCTATGTGCCCTGCTTTACTACCTCTCTGGTTTCTACTCATCTAATTTTTTTTTTTTTTTTTGCTTTTTGGGTCACACCCGGCGATGCACGGGGGTTACTCCTGGCTCTGCACTCAGGAATTACTCCTGGCAGTGCTCAGGGGACCATATGGGATGCTGGGATTCGAACCCAGGTTGGCCCCATGCAAGGCAAATGCCCTACCCACTGTGCTATCACTCCAGCCCTAACTCATCTAATTTCGTCAGGGAAGGATAATATCAGCGATTCTCTCAATACTTACTGGTATTCCTGATAATAGATAAACAAAATAGAAAGAAATAGAAATGTAGCCTTTTTGGGGCTTATAGTCTCCAGTAAGAGATTAATAATAAGCATATATGCAGGTAATTAAGAAATTACATGAGTACATTTACCTATAGAAATGTACTGAAAAATCGATAATTGCTTAGGAAAAACAAAGCTAAGTAAAAGAGCTTGGTTATGAGGTGGGATTACAATTATGAGTTACTTCTAAGTCTGTTCATCTTTCATTCAATTCACTTACATGCCTTATTTCATTTAAGGTCGTTCCTCATGATAATCTGGGTATAGAAGGTTTCTCCCATTAGAAAAAGTAGGTTTCTGTGAAGTGCGGAGTTGCATAGCTCCTCAACAAGAGAGTCCTTTGCTTCCTTCTCTACCCACTTTAGTCACCCAGCAAAGTTCCTGGGTCAAATATTTTTGACAGCTTAGTCAGTTTCGATCTTTTGGGTAAGGAACAAAAAAACTGGCCTTGTCCAACACAACAATTCAGTGTCTTTTGTACATAAATATAAACATACCTATCAATTCGTTCACACACCTACATGGTACAACAGCACATACCCAGCACACATTTAGATGTACAATTGAAGACATACAAATGAAGTACAGTATAATTATGTATTTTTGCTCATATTATGTTCTCAAATTTAATGCCTGCCACATGTCTCCTCCAAAGTATTTAAGAACCTATCACTCTAAAGCTTTAAGGAAATTTCTTCAGAAGTTACCATAGTTGAGGGATACTGCAGTAAGAAAGGAAAAAAAAAGTGAATTACTTTGAAATTCACCAGTTAAATGGTATCTTTTTGGCTTTTAGAATTTCAATAATAGGTTTCTTCCTCAAATAGAAAAACCTCAATTTAAAAGAATTTTCCCCCTGGGTAACATTTACCTTTCTTAAGCAGAATAGAAAGTGTCAATGACATAATGGAAAAAATACAGTCTCAAAAAGTATGATATATCATAAAAGCCTATTTTTTGAAAAAAAAATCCTTACTTAAAAGAGAGAAGAAAAAGCAGTAACTTTAATGATCAAAATGTCCAACCTTTTCTTTGGTTGTTGTTATTGGCTTTTGCCTTAGAATATTCTCTTCACATGCCTCAAAATAACCTGTTTACAAACTCTTGCTCACTCAAAGTGCTGGGCTGCTTATTCACAAGACTTTGGGAAAATGGTAATTCAGTCCTTCATCTCCTTCACCAATGCCAAATGCCAATGGCCTTTGACACAAAGCTTAAAAAGCTTTGCTCATTGAAATCAAGGCAGTTAAAGTATTTATTTTAATGAAAAGGCCAGGCTTTGTTAGGAATGACTGCATAGTTCAGAAATGCAAAAAAGGTTGCAAGTTTCAGGAGGGCAGAGAGAAATTTCTTTCTCAGCCTGTGAGGGCTCTGTAGTCAACTGGATCACAAACAATAGACTGAAGACTAGAGATCTTTTTCTTTCTTTTTTTCTTCCTTTCTTTCTTTCTTTCTTTCTTTCTTTCTTTCTTTCTTTCTTTCTTTCTTTCTTTCTTTCTTTCTTTCTTTCTTTCTTTCTTTCTTTCTTTCTTTCTTTCTTTCTTTCTTCCTTCCTTCCTTCCTTCCTTCCTTCCTTCCTTCCTTCCTTCCTTCCTTCTCTCTCTCTCTCTCTCTCTCTTTCTTTCTTTCTTTCTTTCTTTCTTTCTTTCTTTCTTTCTTTCTTTCTTTCTTTCTTTCTTTCTTTCTTTCTTTCTTTCTTTCTTTCTTTCTTTCTTTCTTTCTTTCTTCCTTCTTATTGAATCACCATGAGATACAGTTGCAAGCTTTCATGTTTGAATTACAATCAGACAATGATTGAACACCCATCCATCCACCAGTGCATTCCCCACCACCAAGATTGGAGATAGGTTGAAGCTTGAGGAACTCTCGATGTAAAAAAGTGAACTGCATGTTTACAAGTTGATTCTATAATAGGACTTTCCCCAAAACTGCTTCAGCTCTTGTCAAGAGGAAGAACTTTGGAGTCTTGACAGTTAGTTTCATACTCTTAACATGATCTTTTGTTTCTTTTAGGACTTTACCTGTTCTGAGCCAGGTCCACCCTCCTCTGGGTGGTATCTCAGTTGTTACATCTCAAAGGGGTCTTGTTTTCCTTTTTTTTTGGTATGCAGTTTCTTTAAATCACATCTTGGTTTTGTATTTCTAGAAAATCTCATCACTATGCACTGCCCCTCCCACCTGACACCCCCCCCCTCCATTTACCTGCTTACAACATGTCTTCTCTGTGGTTATTTATGCTTAAAATGTAGGAAAACTTAACATAGCCACACCGTCAATGGAGATGCTATTTAACATTGATGTAATTTTCAAAAATTAAGAATTGGTGGTGGAAGGAGGCTGGAACAACAGTTCGGCAGGTAGGCATGGAGGATACTTGCCTGGGCAGGGCTGAGCTGGTTCAATTCCTGGCACCTCATATGGTTCCCTCACCAGTAGTCACCCCTATGTGCAGAGACAGGAGTAAGCCCTGAGAATCACCATGTTGACCCCCAAAACAAACAGAAAAAGAATCGGTGGGATGGTGTCAAGCAGTGCTCCTAAGCGTTAAGGGCCTGCCCAGTTGACAGCAATGCTTTGTCAACTGGGCAGGGTTGTTCATTGCTAGAGCCTAAGGTCTCTAGGGTGGTTTCTTGGAGCTTGGAGTGCTGGAAGCTACCCAGGTCTTCAGTAGTTCTCAGGGGTGCCCAGAGTACACCTAGTAATACTTTGGAGATAGTGTCGAGTCAGAGATCATACATGGACTGGGTGTGTGACAGGTATATGCCTTAACACTGTAGTCCTTGGTCCTAAGTTAAAAATCTGGACATTACTACATATTGGATCCTCTGCTGGCATAACTTCGGAGCCATTTGGGCAGCACTACCCTGTGGATAATATATGCAGGCTTTCTCCTTGAGGCAAGAGAGCTTTGGAGATGTTGCCTTAGAAGCAAAGGACAGTGCCAGAAGGGGAGCCAGTCCCTTCATAATTTGTAATCATTGCTTCTCTATTATAAGGACCTTGACTTGACTCAGGTCTATTGCTCTTGCTAGGAGGTTATGTTAATTGAGTTACCTGTCATCTTTTGTTTCACCCATTGCAGAGCTTGCATGGCTCATGGACTCCCCAGGGATAGTCACAATTCCCTGTGCCTGTAGTAAACTTCTCCTTCTTGATGCACTTTCCTGCATTGTTTCCTGATCTATCACTGCTGGTCCCTCATGCATCCCCCCAACACACACACACACACACACACACACTTAGTCTCTAGCGATTGTTCTCACTTATATTGAGCTTATAGAACCAGGAATAAAGGTTGTTGATTATTCTCTGGCTATCTGTCAGCAACAAGTTCTTCTATCATCTGGGAAATGTTCATCATCCCAAAAGTACTGGGGACTCCCATCACCACAGATGGTGACTCAGACAAACTAAGTACTGACTTAAATATGTTAATCATCTCTCTCACTCTTTCTTATTTTATTTTTACTTTTATTTTTTTTTGGTTTTGGGGCCTCACTCAGCTGTATCAGGACTTACTCTGCACTCAGAGATCACTCCTAGTGGAGCTGGGGCACCATATGGGGTGGCAAGGATTGAGCCAGATCAGCTCTGTCCAAAGCAAAAACCCTCCCCACTGTACGATAGCCCTGGTCCATTAATCATAGCTCATACACTGAAACTGGACAGACAAATTTGTGCAACTGCTTTGGAGAATACTTTAACATTATCTTGTAAAGGTGAACATTTGCATACCTTAAGGAATAGCAATTGTATTTCCAGCATATATCTAAGAAAAAAATGGCCATGTTTACCAGAAGAAATAAATATTAGTGTTCAAGGCATCAGAATTTGTAAGAACAATCATTGGGGTCATTAAAATGCTCTTTGTTCTAAGGATGAGCAAGTAAACACTTTTTTTATCAAAAAACCCAGACTACTATACTACTATAGTGCAATGCAAATATGCAATTGAATGGTTGAAGCTTAGGTAATTTTTGTGAGAGAAATTTTATAAGAGAAAATGCAGATAACTATCCATGATACTGCTTGTATCAACTAATATAAGCATGTGTGTGTTTGTTTGTGTGTGTGTGTGTGTGTGTGTGTGTGTAAGAAAAAGGCTCAGTCTTCTTATTGCCAGGAAATCGTACAGTCTCCCATAAGATTCATTGTCACTGTCACTGTCATCCCGTTGCTCATCGATTTGCTTGAGCAGGCACCAGCAACATCTTCATTGTAGACTTGTTATGGTTTTTGGCATATTGAATACACCATGGGTAGCTTGCCAGGCTCCGCCATGTGGGCAGGATACTCTTGGTAGCTTGCTGGGCTCTCCGAGAGGGATGGAGAAATCAAACCTGGGTCAGTCTCATGCAAGGTGAACACCCTACCCGCTGCATGCTGCACTATTGCTCCAGCCCATAAGATTAGAAAGAGCAAAATTAACATCATAAGAAAGTCTCTAAGGACAAACATTTGAAGGCAGTTCCTGTGTAAAAAGAGTTGTGCTGAAAAAAAGTTGTGGCTGAATCCTGGTGTAGGATAACATTGGTATGTCATTTTTCCCCTTGCCACAGGAAGACAATGAATGCTCTGCTTTGTAACTTGGGGGTCAATTGACTCCAAATAATATTCTCTCTGGGCATCTTTTTTTCCCAACTGAACCCTCAGTTGCCCTTAGTTTCTAGCACCCCAACGCAGGGTCCCAATCAAGGGACTGGGTGGACCCAGGACAAGCTGTGGTCTACCCCGGCATTGAAACGGGACAGGCCAAGTGCCATAATACATAATACTTATAAGTCGGACTGGAGCGATAGCACAACGGGTAGGGAGTTTGTCTTGCATGCAGCCGACCCAGGTTCGATTCCCCCGTCCCTCTCAGAGAGCCCAGCAAGCTACCGAGAGTATCCTGCCAGCATGGCAGAGCCTGGCAAGCTACCCGAAGCATATTTGATATGCCAAAAACAGTAGCAAGTCTCATAATGGAGACATTACTAGTGTCTGCGTCAGCAAATCGATGAACAATGGGATGACAGTGACAGTAACTTATAAGTTAAGAGCATGGTCATGAACAAATTGTGTCATAATTCAAAGAGAAACAACTGGACAAGGACACTACATAGGGTTAGAAAGGGCTCATCTGGACTGAGCACTGTAGCCTGGGATCTATAGCAAAATGTCCCCAGGAGAATCACCCTATAAGCCTAAAGTATCTCTTATTGTGTCCATACAAAATGACTAAAATTATTAAGAAGTAGAATGAAGATTGAATGTTTAAATAGTTGTGGACTAAGGAAAGGTGAAACACACCCCTAGATGAAATTCGGCCCTTGAGTGGATCTCCTAGTAGGGGATCTTTGATTTAGAAGAGCTTCCCCGGAAGGAAGGGAAGGGTTTTACATATGTTGATTGTGCTATCTGACACGGGAGTAGTTGCTACCCTCAAGACTGTTGGGTTGAGGTGTGGACAAAGGCGGCTAGACAGGGCGTGGAGAGAGTAGCATGTGGGACAGGAGGAGACAGGAATTAGGGTCAGACTGATACTAGAATGGGGCACTCATTGAGACTGGAACAGGCGTGTGGGGAGAATGGAATAAAGAGCAGGACAGCGATTGGAATAAAGGGCAACTGATCACCAACCAGCCTTATGTCCCTGTTCCCTCCATCATGCAGCTGTTGGCAGCTGGGGCGGAACAGGGTAGAGCAAATCAGAGTGGAAATGTAAGCGAAGGAATAGAAGGGTTAACAGAAAGAAGGCAATTTGGAAGAGAAAAAGGAAGGGAAGTGAAGGGAAATGTAGAAGGGGACAGAAAAGGTAATGGAAGGGATATAAGAAGGGGAAAAAATGAGAAGGCAAGGGAAACGAAGAATCACTTTTGATAATGAAGCACTATAATAATGGATGTCATTGACAGAAAAATTCAGAAAATAATAAAAAAGTGACATATGTGATACATTATATAAAATTAATATAGTATATAGTATATAAAATCCAAAAACATGTGGTTGTTTCCCGAGCATGAGGTTGGGGTATAATATTCACTTAGGAAGAAAATCATAAATACATGTAATCTTTTTTTGTGAAATGGAGGTGGATATATATGGTGTGGTATTTAGGGACCATACATGATGGTGACAGGCAAAGCCTCTGCTCCCGTGCCATCTCTTTGGCCCAATAGATGCAATCTTTGGGTAACTTCTGTTCCTTTAGAGAATCTCAGAGACTCTATATTAACTAATTATTTTAAATTGTTGGCAGATAACATATGACTTATGGAACAATTATAATAGTGTTGATGAACTAAGCAGTGCTATAAAACCAATTTGTGACCCAAGGAAAAAGTAATATAGTATTGATTCAAATGATGGTTACGACCTAATGTACAAAAGTTATTTATTTTCTTGACAATCTGATCTCACTTAGTAGAGAAAATTCCATGTAGTACCAATCCTTCAAAAAAAAAAAGTACAATGAAGGGCTGGAGCAATAGCACAGTGGGTAGGGCATTTGCCTTGCACACGGCTGACCCAGGTTCGATTCCCAGCATCCCATATGATTCCCTGAGCACTGCCAGGGGTAATTCCTGAGTGCAGAGCCAGGAGTAACCCCTGTGAATCCCTGGATGTGACCCAAAAAAGCAAAAAAATGTACAATGCATAAAAGTATGTCATACAATGCCTGCTATGTCATATTTTTAACTGCTATAGTTATTGGTTCAATAATGTAAAAATTAAAACTATGTAATGCAGAGTGTGAGGAATTGGCTCAGGACAGACCTTAGGAATTAATTTAAGCATCGCAAAATAACTTTTTTTTCTGCCCCTGAGCAAGGAACTCGGATACAGGCACCCCGAGCTGCAAGTCACAAGAAAGGTGGTCAGACCAGATAACCAGATGTCACAAGATCCCTGACTGCCCTAAAACCCAGGACATTCCTGAACATTGACGCAAATGCTGATCTCTAAAACTATAGGCCAAGGAGGATGTCCTTCTAAATGGATTGGTTAGGAAAATATGTACCATTACAAATCTATTGGCTATGAAATGCACTGGCTCTGCTGTAACGGCCGGTGAAGGCCTATGTAAGATCTCCTTTGGAAAAGCTTGAGGTCTTGTCCAACCTGCTGGACTTGTGTGTCCAGGCGTCTGGACCCTTGCTAGCCAGCCTTACAATAAACCCTGCTTGCTGTTTGCAGTCTCTGGAGTCTCTTTGTCGTTAAAGGGATCCGCGCCCTAACAGAGTATATCTTCTTTTTATAGTCATCTGTGTCCTACTATCTATCCATATATACTCATGGAGAAAAAGAGAAAATTCATGCTGCTATACTGTTAGCATTTCCCTAGTTCTTGCTGATGCCTTATTTAGGAAAGTCATTCTGTTAAAATTCTCTGTTCTGTTCACTGTCACAGAAAAACCTACAGGCACACACACACACACACACACACACACACACACACACACACACACACTTCCTAAGAGAAAAGATTTAGAAAAAAGTTTATGGAAATAGTTTACTATATATGAAAATGTTAACTTTTTAAAAAATGTGTGTATGTGTGTGGGGGGCAGCATTTGGGAGGGTACACCCGGGGGGTGCTCAGGTTTACTGCTGAGCACTGTGCGTAGGGATCATTACTGGACATGCTTGAGGGACTTTGGGTGATGCTAGGGTCTTAATAAGGGTAGGTCTTATGCAAGGTATGTGCCTTAACTCTTATACTAGTTCTCTGGTTATAAAATATTTGCTGAAAAATTTTAGAAGGTAATATTGAAATCCAGAGACATCTAAACATGTAGTAAATATAAAAACAGTTATTTAGAGAATATATAAAGTATACTCTAAAATAAGAGCTAACTAATAGGATTTTGAGAGATTTAATGATTTTATTAGTGAGTTTCTTAGTATTTTCACACTTTCTCTTATTATATACTGAAAACAATGAAAATGAACTGAAACTATTACTAAAGAAAATAGTCATTTATTATAAGCAAAAAAATGAAGAGGTATTGTTTGCCACATATCAGAGTAGTAAAGGTTAATAAACCTATTTCTGAAAGGTGTTGAAAAATTTAGTATTAATTTGTTACTAATGACTATCACCCCAATTAAAGGAGAAAACCGTTTTGCATATGGTAAGGTCTCCCCCAAATTCATATTGTTTGATCCTGAAATGCTTTTAGCAAAGATGTCCTCAGTCAAATAACATAAGCTAGATCAACTATAAATAGAAACATATTTGACTGCATGGTGTTGATTATGAGTAATGGATAGGAAAATCTTATTCTCTTTTTAAAAAGACAATATTTGTATAAGACAAGTATGCAATCAATTATAGTATTATTAAGAATGGTAATGGGGCTAATTATTGTTTTTAGTGGTTATGACATTAAGTGCAAACAATAGGATATATCATTGAAGCTACATAATTGCTCTTTCATAGAAAGCATTTGAGATAGAGTGTGGCATATATTCAAGATATTTAAAGTTTAATTCAGATGTCAATATATAAAATATTATTTCCAAAACTAACATAAAATAATCTCCTGCCGAATCTCCTCCTCCCCACACCAGGCTGTCTTCACCAGGCCCCTCAGAGGGGGTGGGTTGAGTTTCCCTCCTTGCCCCAAGCAGAGCCCCATCAGTCAAAACCTCCAGAACCCAGCCACAGCCATACTCAGGGCCACTCTCCACACAAACAGACGAGCCTCACCCATGAAGGAACCAACAGAAGAACCCAGGTATGCGAGATCCATGACTGAGATCTCCAAGCCTGCTTGGGTTGGGACTGGGCCTCCTCCACCCAGATCCCCAGTATTCCAGTAGCTTGGCAGTCTCACCCAGAAACTCCCCCTGGTGCCATGTAATCTTATCAATGGCAAAGATCCAGAGAATATAAAACAAAGCTTCCGGAAGAGAGTGATGCAATTTTTCCTGGAGCACACAGTCGAAATTGCGGCCATGTGAACTCTGTATTTTTATTTTTACTTTTTTTTTCCTGCATGGCAGAGCCTGGCAAGCTGCCCATGACATATTTGATATGCCAAAAACAGGAACAACAATGTGATTTTCGTGTTCCTGGAGTGAGCAGATGCCATTGGGTTTCACTGGCATACAACAGGGCCAAATGAAGACATTATTGGTGCCTGCTCAAGCAAATTGATGAACAACGGGATGACAGTGATACAGTAGTACGGTGAACATAAAATAATATTCCCAAAACTTACATTCAGTTTTTCTTATATGCTGAGTTGAAAAAGAAGACTTGTGTCTTCTTTTTTCATGACTGACACAAGACTTGTGTCAGTCATGAAATCATGATTGAAGCTCAATTGAAGCTCAATTGACTCCCCAGACATAACCTTTCAAGAATAATTAAAATTCCATTGAGGAAACATCTATTGAAAATTTGAAAAATATTTATATAAATTGGGTGGTCTCCTAAACAATGCTTAGAAGACCAGGATCCTCTCCCAGCAAACTGGGCAGAGTGTTCAATACAATGATCTGAGGATGCAGTGCTGCTCTGGGCCCTGTAACTAGGGTATACCTGGACTCTCTTATGGGTGCTTAGGGGCCACACCCATTAATACCAGAGCTGTACCTGGCAATGCTTCAGGAAATACACATTGTAACCTGATAACACTGCAGAAAAGAAAGGTGTCTCTGCTACCAAAGTAAAATTTTTCGATAGGATCCTATTTCTGCCATCTCCAACCTGAGTTTCCCTCCTTGAGGGAGGGGCTGATTGCCTCTCTATTCATTGATTCCAAGGCCAAATTACAAAATCTAAGGACTCTAGGACTCTATGGGATCCCAAACTCAGTCCAATTTTTACCTGTCACTAGAGTCAACAACAACAACAACAACAACAACAACAACAAACTTTTTGCTTTTCTTTGTGTACTCTTCAGGACATAATTCTCCTTTGGTGATGGTGTTCGCATACAGCTGTTCTCCTATTCTCACCAGGAACACAGCAGCCTCACTTCCTCTTCCAGGAAACTAATGCAGGAAAATTTGTTCCTGGTGTCCAGTAAATTTTTTTTTGCCTTGACAAGCCATCACTTATATTTCTCAAGAAAGGAATGTCACATGGAGATATTTTACACATCCAAAAACGAAGGTGGCCTTCCAGGACCACTCTCCAAGGTGCAGGTTTTTAATCCATGGAACTTTCAGATTATACCAGCTATGTTCATTCCCTGTGAAATATTCTCTGCCCACACGCTGAGGGTTTGCAGGACTAGCTGCTCTTAATATAGCCACTTTTGTGCAGCCCCTACAAGAAAATGCAAACGGCTGTGCCAGTTCTCTTCAGACTTTAGCACTGGGAACTCTCATGGCTGAACATGAGGCCACTGAGTATAATGTGTCTTTTTTTTTTTAATTCAGACTGAGTTTCCTCTCTTTTAGGAGGAGACCAAAGCATGTTTTCTGCAGAGTGTGTTTAGTGGCAACAGTCTCAGTTCTTGTTATTCTGAGAATAACTCAAATCTAAGTGATAATGTATCAGGTTATAAAAATTCCTAGAAAATTTTTGTTGGAGATTCTTTTCATTCAGCACTTAAAATATATCATGCAATTTTCATTTTGCTTATAGAATTTGATTTGAGGAATCTGATGTGAGTTTTATGCCAGTTCACTTACATGTGAGTCATACTCTCTTGTTTCTTTAAGGAATCTATTTTTCTTCCTTGTTTTCTTGTCATGTTGATTACAGTGTGTTGGTGTTATTCAGCTTAGTTTTATTTTGTTTGGAGGAGTTCTTTGGAACTCCTCAATCAGTACAAATGTCTTCCTTCTCCAATTGAGAAAGGTTTTATCTTTTATTTTTTTCTAGCAATTGTTTCCCTTTCTCTATTCTTCTCTTTCTGATATTCTGATAATGTGCAGGTTGTTATTCTTAATGTGGTATAATCTATGTATTAAATTATTAAAAATATTGTATTTTATTTTTCTTTTTTTAATAGTGATGATGCGTACCTTTTCCTCAAGGTCACTGGTTTGTGTTTCAGCTCTTCCATTTAATGAATAGTCCTGCTATTGTTTTTTATATTAGTGAAACTTCTATCCTGTCTGCCTCTTCATTTCTGTTTTGATGATTTTCTGAGATTCTTTAATTTTCCCCATTAAGTTTTATTCAGAGAATCTCCTGCCCCTGCACCAGGCTGTCTTCACCGGGGGCCCCCTCGAAGGGGGGTGGGTTGAGTCTCCCTCCCCGCCCCAAGCAGAGCCCCAGCAGCTGAAAACCTCCAGAACCCAGCCACAACCATGCTCAAAACCACTCTCCAAACACTTGGACAAGCCTCACCCATGAAGGAAACAACAGAGGAACCCAGGTATGCGGGACCCGTGGCGGAGATCTCCAAGTCTACTTGAATTGAAACTGAACCTCCTCCACCCAGGTCCCCAGTTTTCCAATAGCTTGGCAGTCACACCCACAAACTTCCCGTGTAGTATCATCAACGTCCAAGATCCAGGGACCATAAAACAAAGCTCCCGGAAGAGAGAGATGCAATTTTTCCTGTTTTCCTGCACTGCAGAGTCTGGCAAGCTACCTATGACGTATTTGATATGCCAAAAACAGTAACAACATGCTCTTTTGTGTTCCTGGAGTGACACCATTGGGCTACACTAGCACTTGACAGGGACAAGTGAAGATGTTACTGGCACCCACTTGAGCAAATCAATGATGACAGTGATACAGTGAAATTTTATTAAAGTTTACTGATAGCTTCCTTCACTAACTTCTTTGTTTAACTGGCATACAAGAATTGTTGTTTTGTAATTTTCTTCAGAAAGCTTAGAAAGTTCTTATTCAGTTAATTAAGAGCATTCACCACTGTGACTAAATTTATTCTCCTTTGTTTAAAAAAATTTCTCTGGGATTAGGGGTAGAAATAGAAGTAAAAACTCTACATGGATAACTATTAGGTATTCAGGTTTGCAAAATTTGCACCTGTGGCTTCAATATTTTGTGGACCTGCACAGCTACTGAAGATTTGTGAACATATGTGTCCTATAGACACCGAAGTTCTTAAGCAAAAGCTCAAGGCCTTGCCTCTGGCCCAGGATTCACTGCTGCTAGTGTCAGACAATTAAAGTGGTGTCACAATTTGGCTAGCCTGAAATCAATGGGGATTATGACTTCACATTCATCACAGAAGTTCATCAAACTGATCTTTATAACTCCCTCTGAGTGTGTTTCTGAATTTTTACCTGCCATTGTGGAGCCTAAATTAAGCAAATATGGGTGGCAATATCTGCTATAATGCTATGATTCTATGATAGCCAGAGGGATAAAGTTAGTGTGGGCTATTTGTACTGCCAGATGGCCTAATTTATGTATGACCACATGTGCCTGGATGACATGTTTATTTTATTTTCGTGTGTGTATGATATTTTTGCCATACTCAGTGGAGGTCAGGATTTACTCCTGACTTTGTGCTCAGAGATTGCTCATGGTATTCTTGGGGGACCATATGGGGTGCCAAGAATCAGCCTGGCTTAGCTGTATGAAAGGCCAACAGCTAACTCACTCTGCCCTCTCTAGAGACATTTACACATATATGGAAGATGAGCACAGGGCACAATTTCTACTCCTCTGTGATAGGTCTATTTTTATTCTGTAAAGATCTTTTGGTTGCCTTTGTGTGGTTTTTTTCAGTAGCCAATAATGCCCTTTCACCAATTTGAGGGATTAGGCTTGAGACCAAAATATCCCAAAGCACCAGAGTCCTTGTTCTAGCTGCTGATTTTTTAATTTTTTTTTGCTTTTTGGGTCACACCTGGCGATGCACAAGGGTTACTCCTGGCTCTGCACTCAGGAATTACTCCTGGCAGTGCTCAGGGGACCATATGGGATGCTGGGAATTGAACTCGGGTCTGCCTCGTGCAAGGCAAATGCTCTACCCGCTGTGCTATTGCTCCAGCCTCCTAACTGCTGATTTAATGATTGGTGCTTGCCTCCAGATTGAGCCTGTTCATAGATACGGGGAAGTGTGGAAATGTGGTTCCATGTTACCTGTCAGAGACAAGTCCTGTCTCTGATGACTCCTCCTCACTGCGTTCCAACAAGCATACTCCCCGGAGTCACCCTAGCTCTTTGCTGCTGGCATTCCTTTCTGTTATCTCACTTTAGGTTCCTACTTCCTGCCACTTCTGTTAAACCACCGGGCTGCCTTCCTATCCCTGATGCTTCACAGTTGCCCGTTCTTCACATTTACCCAAGATCCCTTTTCTGTATCTCTACTGTTTGTACTCATTCCCTTATCGTAACTCTTTTTCCTGGTGGGTACCCAAGTCTAGTGTTTTTTCTTTTTGCCCTGCTAGAATTAAATTTAGGTTCTATACTTATTTATTTCTTCATAAAGATTTTGCTGTGAGAAATTGTTTATGAAATTATCCTTTTCATTCGGCCATCATGAACGCCCTCCACTACAATCTTTTTTTTTATCTTTTGGGATATTACTCAGTGATGCTCAGGGGTTACTCCTGGCTCTTTACTCAGGAATTACTCCTGGAGGTGCTTGGGAACCATATGGGATGCCAGGGATTGAACCTGGGTCAGCAAAATGCAAAGCAAATGCCCTACCCAATCTACTATCGCTCTTGCCCACCACACAAACTTACGAATCTTCTTAGCGCCTTTCTTGTAGGTATCTTGATTTGAGAATCTACTATTTTATTCTATGTAGTCAAGAATGATTGTAGATTTAAAAGGATGATACTTCATACTAAACTTGATATTCAGCAGTCTACCTAAATAAGAAATTGATATTTTACTGAGTCATCTCAGTCATGTGGAGACTAGATACTTGAATCAATAATCACAATAATTATTGACATCTTCTTGGAAATAGTAGAAAATGAACAAAAATAAACTGAATATAAATATCGGGGAATATGAGCAAAATTATCATCATTTACCGATAGCTTTATGTGCATGGATGCCAGGATTAATGGAAGCCTTAGGGGAAAGATGCTGAAAGTTCTTTGTAAAAGAAAACATAATACAAATATCAATAAATGCATTCTGTTACAACAAAAATAGAAAACAATATATACAAAGAAATCACCATTCAGAAAAGCAACAAATATTTAAAATCACTAGGAGCAATTTTTAAAAATTCATATTATTTGCCTAAAGAAAATATTAGGGTTTCAATGGAAGAAATGGGAAAATTCTAAATAACTATAGATATATGCTTGTTCTTGAAAAAAATCAATACTGTAAACATACCAATATTCCCCAAATTGCTATTTAATTATGTTGCAATTGCATTTTAAAACCTAATAGATATTTTAAACACACTGAACTTGGTAGAAACATTCAAATAATATATGAATGCATAATATAAAAGAATGAAGAAAATCTTTAAGGAACAAAAGTAATGGAAGATTATTCCCTCTGCCAAAATTAAAGCGTTTTATGATGCTACAGCAATTTAGGCTATGTTGTAATTATACACAAAGAGATGGTTTAATGAAGCAGAATAGGTATATCGAAGAAATATAACCTGTATACATAAAAAAGCAGTGTCTGTTAGATAGGATAGGTTAAAATACATTTGTTTCTTTTTGTTTTTATCAGAAGAAGGCTTCCCTCCATGTACAAATTGTGACTTTCTTATATTTTGAACCAGTGTCCTCTAATAAAATATCAGTTTTCTCTAGTTCAGACAACAGAACAACAGTGCCAAGCTTACCAGTAAACTTATTAAAAATATAAATATTAGACCTTATCTCAGATTTATAAACTAGAAACTGGTGTTGAAGACAGAATTTTCTAAGTTCAAAGATGAATCTGATACATCATGAAGTTTGATATTCATTAGCTCAGTGAATTGTTATCACCTACATTAATGTTGAGAATGGAAAAATGACATGTAGAGATTCCGACTACCACAATTCTTTGTAAGTTCTTTGTAAATGAGCAATAGTGTTCACTTATGTCAATGCCCATCTGATATGTGACTTACTTGGAATAAGATTCCTCAAAAGTAAAGAAGGACTTCAAAGTGAAATTATCAGCTTTCTGGCAAGCTAAATTTATTGACTGGTATCCTTATATGAAGAAGAATGGGATAAGAAACTGAAATGCTATATAAAGACTAAGGCTGTATTGAAATAACAAAGCTATAAAGCAGGCAATGCCAGAGGTTATTAGGAATCACTAAAAACTAGGAAAAGCCAAGGAAGGAATCTTTCCAATAATCTGAAGAGAACTATGATCTCGCCAATACTTTCCGTATGTAGCCTCTAGAATTGGGAGAAAATAAATTCTCTTTGTTTGAAGTCACCAAATCTTTGATATTATGATGCTATTAGTAAACTAATATAGTTATTTAACTCAGTGCAAACATAGCATACATTCAACTACAATGACATGGGCTAGAACTCAGTCATATGATTTCACCCAGTTGCAAGAGAGACTAGAGATTATGCCTAGCTGCATAGCCTGGGTGCAGAGAAAGTGCTTGATGCTGGAGAAATTTTACTTTTCTTTGCCAAGGTAATTTAAAATTGTTGAGAAAAATTATTTATTTCATATGCAGTGATAAAATGATGTTAGTTTTAATAACTGTTATAAAAATAAGCACAGTGAAGCTTTGAACAACAGATTTAATTGGTAAATGCTAAAATGATTGAGAGGTGCCAGAACATTGCTACAGCAGGTAGGGTTTCTTCCTTGCAAAAGACCCACTGAAGTTCAATCCCCTGCACTCCATGGTCCCTTGAACACTGGCAGGAACAAGCCTCAAGCACAAGGCAGGTGTTTGCCATGAGCACAACAAGCTGTGGCCCGAAAACAAAAACAAAGGCAAGGGGCTGGAGAGATAGCACAGCGGGTAGGGCGTTTGCCTTGCACGTGGCCGACCCGGGTTCAAATCCCAGCATCCCATATGGTCCCCTGAGCATGGCCAGGGGTAATTCCTGAGTGCAGAGCCAGGAGTAACCCCTGTGCATTGCCGGGTGTGACCCAAAAAGCAAAAAAAAAAAAAAACAAAGGCAAAAAATTATTAAGAGTATGGAGAGTATGGCCAAACAGAGACAGTCACTACCCTGGGTAGAAATATGAAGATAACTTTCCTGATGAGTATTTTGGCAATAAATATCAAAATATTCAATAACATTTATTCTGGGGCACTTGCAGAGAATTTTTTATTTTATGAATAGAGAATAGGAACAGTCCTTTAATTCAGAACTCAGTTATCAAATTATGAACATTTAATTTCCTAATGTTATTAATTTTATATTAAAATACCAATCTAAACATGGAAAAATGCTTATATTAGTTTATTAAAGATAGCAGTGTAATACAACATTTTGTCCTGTAAAAATATTATCTCTATCGGTATATTGGCATATACAGTGTTCTCTAAAGTGTTCTCAGGATTGTCTCCTTTATTATATTCATATCAGTTTATGTTTCTTTGGAATTTTGTATCTGTATTTTTCCAAGTTTTACCAATACAGTCATGCATTGTTTAACAATGGAGGTATGTTCTAAGAAATGTGATACTTGTTAGTTTCCCCATTGATTGAATACTGTAGTGTAATACAAATCCAGAGGGTATATCCTCGTACACACCTAAGCTTTATGGTATATAACATTAGGATCACTGTCTATTTGCAAGTTTATTGAATAAAATATTCCTAAGTAATGCATCACTATTCATGCATCACATATTTGAAATTAATATCAATCTGGGATGCTGTTTGCTTGTTCAAATAATACTTGGGTTACACCAAAATATATTACATGCACATTTTTCATCCCAACTGTGAGCTACGTTTATAAATAGAGAATACTAGTGACTGAAATGACTTGAGAAAGCCTGATTTGTCTCATTTTACCAATAGTTTCTAATCTGACCATAGTTCACTTATGTTTTTCAACAAAAACAGTCAGAATATTGAATAAAAAGCATACATTTTCATGGCATATTGTTACATCTCCTCAAGAAGAAAACCAATACATCATACTCACATGCGGTAGCTATCAAGGAAGAATTACATTTAACATCATTTTATTTATTTATTTTTTCAAGCAATGATCTGCTAAAACATATTGGTTAAAAAGGGATATTTTCTAATATTGGATTGGTTATATTTCTACCTAAAGAATACAGGCAATCACCCCAAAGCACCCTAGGTGGAGATCTTTTTAAATGAAATAGAAAAGTCAACCCTAATTACCTTCTTAAAAATCAGATATATCAACCTATCTGTGTTTAATATGCTACCTCAATGGCATGAAAACTAGTTTCAAGGTGATGGGGTAGGTTTTATTTTTATTTCTCCTTTTATTTTTTTTTAAATTTTTTAAATTTTATTGAATCACCATGAGATAGTTACAAGCTTTCATGTTTGGGTTACAATCTCACAATGATCAAACACCGATCCCTCCACCAGTGCACATTCCCCATCACCAATTTCCTGGGTATACCCCCCCTTTCCAACCTTCCCCCTGCCTCTATGGCAGACAATATTCCCCATACTCTCTCTCTACTTTTGGGCATTATAGCTTGTAACACAGACAGTGAGAGGTCATCATATTTAGTCCATTATCTACTTTCAGCATGCATCTCCCATCCCAACTGGTTCCTCCAGCCATCATTTTCTTAGTGGTCCCTTCTCTATTCCATCTGCCCTCTCCTCTCCACTCATGAAGCAGTCTTCCAGCTATGGGGAAATCCCCCTGGTCCTTGTATCTACTGTCCTTGGGTGTCAGCCACATGTGATGTTGATAGGGTAGTTTTTTAATAATATGTATACATGTTCATCAAACTGAAACTTTCCTAAATGGTTTGATATATTTAATATATATTTTAATTCAATTTTGAATTCAATTTGCATTATCACATGAACTTTCAACATGACATGTATCATGAAGGTAAAGGCTATGCTATTTGATTCTTTAAAAATAATTTCTAATGATGTAAATTTTTCAGTGTTTGTGAAAAGTTTAAATATTTTATAACCTTTCTGTTTGAACAAAGTTTCTCCTTGATGGTAACTCTCAAGAATTGAAAAAGATCATCATTAAAATTTTTGATTAAGAATTTCTTGTAACCATTTCAAGTGTGAAACCTTATGTAAAAATTTATGTGAATAGAAAGCATACTGCAATTTAAATATTTAATGTTTATAGGCCATATTTTAATATTTTCCAATACTTTATGAAGTTTTTACATAATTGATATAAATATAAGTTTTATAAGTTCATAGAAACTATCAATTACTTTAGTTTTCCCCTGTGTGTCTATAATATTATCAGTTTCTCTGAGTGCTATTGTAATGGATAAGTAGATACAATAGACTCTTAGGTGATTCCAGGGATACCTACTTCTGATAGTCATGTCCTTGTGTAATTGTAATTTATGGTATATGAATGTGGATAGGATCTGTGAATTGCTTCTAATCATCTCTGGCAAAGGATGTCACTTTCCTAGTTGTGTTAAATTACATGTCCAAAGTGATGGAATTATCACTCCTGAGGTTCCATCTTGGGAGTTGACTTGGTTGGAATTACAAAAATACTTTATTTTCTGGCGTGACACATTATGCAAGCAGATATGATAAGGAAACCCTACAGGCAAGTCAGTGAGGTTACCTCCTCAGTCATGTCAGAAACATGCCCAGGACAGGCTCCTATTTCTAGTAACTGTGACTATCTCTAGGAAATGTGTACAGTCTGCATGTAGCTTTTAGCTGATAGTCCGCAAGAATCTAGCCATGTAGACACAATGCTACAACTGTAGACATGGCAATGTACAATTCAGGATGTTTCAGTAATGTAGACACAAGGAAGTATACTCAGGAAAACAAGGAAAACAGACTTTCCAGTAGAGTCCCTATATGAGAATGCAGAGCGTGGGAATCTGAGCCTAACACGCTATGTTGTAAGCTGATAAGTGTATGTGTTTTCAAAGGTTAAGTTTGCGGCATGTTACTTAACAATAAAAACTAAACAAAATAGGCATGTCTGGAACAAGGTTAGAAAGATTTTCTCGAGATAACTCTTGGTTGCCCATAATTAAACCATGTTCATCAAGATCAGTGAAATCAATAGAGTAACCTTGATTTCACTGTTATGTAGCCCCATATCTACTTATCATTAAAAAATTTCAGAAATTTGCAAAACATTGTCTATCCAAGTATTGGTTAGTAGCCCTGAGGAGTATCTCCATGGCCCGTGAGTAACACCAGGCTGCTGTATTTCACTGATCTCTTATGAACAAAGTTTTATCACTTTCTACCACAAAGCATTCTTTTTTTAAACTTTATTTTATATTATTATTAATTTTTTATCAAATCATTGTAAGATACAGTTACAAAGTTGTTCATGATTTGGTTTCAGTCATACAATGTTCCAATACTCATCCTTTTACCAGGTACATTTTCCACCACCAATGTCCCCAGTTTCCCTCCTGCCACTTGCCTCTGTATGGCAGGCACTTTTCTTCTCTCTCTCCCTCTCCCTCTCTCTCTTTCCTTTTGGAAATTATGATTTGCAAAACTGTAGCACTGTAGCACTGTCATCCCCATTGTTCATCAATTTGCTCGAGTGGGCACCAGTAACATCTCCACTGTGAGACTTGTTACTGTTTTTGGCATATCGAATACATCATGGGTAGCTTGCTGGGCTCTCCGAGAGGGATGGAGGAATCGAACCCGGGTCAGCTGTGTTCAAGACAAACGCCCTACCCACTGTGCTATCGTTCCAAGTTTGCAATACAGGTATTGAAATGCTGTCATGAATATCTCTTTACCTACTTTACCTATTGTCCTCTGTTTTCTTCTCTTCCTGGAAATCCCCTCTCCTCCCCCCCACCCACACACACACATGCATACTCTTGTGGCAATTTTTAAACCCTGGATTAGTTCTCCTATCCCCTGTTTCTATTAGTATGAAGCAGATTTTCCTGCACTGATAGGTTCTTGAGAACTCTATGAAAATCTTTCATACAAAACTTGGTAGCTTGATGGTTAGTTTATTGTACAGAAAAAGTAGATGGTTCTGGGTCCTTCCCCAGATGTCCACGCCTCACCTTTACCCATGAGTGACATCATTTAGTACTGGTCCTGATGCTGCCCAGTCCAGTGAATGACTTCCCTGACTGGTTCTACGCAGTCTACTCATTTCCCGTGATCAAAGGCCAGGCCCTGTCCCTGCATTGCTGTCTCTGTCCTGGGTACTCTTTCCCCAGTCTCCAGCCACGACCACACGCACATGGGTGAGATCTGTGAGCGAGATCCTTGTGCTCTGTACTGGCCACTGCATCTCCCAGCCATACCCCAGCAGTTCCTGTCATTCTGTCCCCAGCTCTCCTAGTCTCCAATCGTGGCCACGTGCACATTGGTGACACGTGAGACACCTATGCTTAGCACCTTGTCACTGCCTGGGCATCCAAGCCCAGCCTGAACCTGAACTTTCCTGGGTATCTGAAAATCCCTGCCTGCATTCTGCCCCTTCTGGTCCTATGCAGCCTGCCTGTACTGAGCATGATTTGAGGGCCTCACAGCCGTACCTAAAAAGGGAGGTAATCCAGAGAATGCTGCAGAGATGGAGATGGAGAGGGAGAAGGAGAGGGAGATGGAGAGGGAAAGGAGGGGGCGTGAGGGGAGGAGAGAGACAGAGAGAGAGAGAGACAGAGAGAAAGAGACTTTGGAGGTGACGGGCAGGGGCTGGAAGTTTTCTTTTTTATCTGCCGCTGGTCCCACCCCAGCCATCCCATGATCTATCCTGATGTGCTACATGTTACATGGACAGAGATCTAAAGTGACCTGGTGTTCCCCACTTCTATTCCTGCTGTATTATTTCTACTGTCCTTGAATATTAGTCTCATACTACATACTATGTTTTTGATATCCCACAAATGAGCGTGGTCATTCTATGTCTGTCTCTCTATTGCCAGTAGATCCCTGGGTGAGTTATATGAAACAAAGAAGAGAGAGAGAGAGAGAGAGAGAGAGAGAGAGAGAGAGAGAGAGAGAGAGAGAGAGAGAGTTAGAGAGAGAGAGAGAGAGAGAGAGAGAAGACTGCTTTCTCTGATCCACATCTACTTCACTGCTCCTCTCCTTCTGAAGTTCTTTTCTGTGAGAGGCCAAGGACCCTACATAAGGCCTAGGACTAACCCCAAGAAAGAATGCAGGTTTCTCCAAAGGCAGACAGACCTCAATGGCCTTCCACACCATTTTTTATATGGATATTATTCAGGTTGCCTTGACCTGGAGTTTTCTGAAGGTGTAAACGTTAATCATTTAATCATCGCCTTCAGATCCTTATCACAGTTTTCCTCTCTGCTAAAGTTTGTCCTTTCATAGGGAGGGTCCAGCCTCCCCACCGGCTGCTGGGTCACTTGAAGGTCTTATCAGGACTTAGTTCCTGTATCCATAAGGTAAACCCTGACAGTTTTAGGGCTAAGTTGATTTTATTTCTTTTCAGGAGTTCCACTGCCAGGGGGGGCCCTTTCTTTAACTACCTGCCTCATGACTTCTGCTGACTCATTTCACACAGCATGATACTCTCTATATCTATCCATTTATAAGCAAATTTCATGACTTCATGCAGTCCTGGTGACTGCATAGAAATCCATTTTGTAGATGTATCATTACTTTCTCTATCCAGTCATCTGTTCTTAGATAGCCAATTTGTTTCCAGATTCTAGCTATTGTGGTTGCAATGAACATAGAAGTTCTATGTGTTTCTGGGCACCCAGTGTATATTCCCAGAAGTGGAATTTTTAGGTCGTATGAAAATTCTTTTTCCAATTTTGCAGGAATGTCCAGCTTGTTTTCCAGAAAGGCTGAAATAATTGGCATTCCCACCAACAATGAATGAGAGTCCCTTTCTCCCCAAATCTGCACCAGCACTGTTCTTTTTGCTTTTTGATGTTTGCCAGTCTTTATGGTCTGAGATGATATCTCAGTGTTGTTTTGATTTACATCTCCTTGATTACTAGTGATGTAGAACATTTTTTCCATGTGTCTTTTTGGCTACAAAGCATTCATTGGTCCAAGCACATGTATGTCATCTCTATTCATTTGTTTGTGTGCATGTGTGTGTGTGTATGTGTGTGTTTATTTACTGATTATTGATATCATGGCTTCATCTTTTATAACAGCTTTATAGTATTCCATTGTGTAGATATACTGATGTTTCTTTAACCAGTCATCTCTTCTCGGGGACTCAGGTTTTTTCCAGATTCTGGCTATTATAAACAGTGCTGCAATGAACATACAAGTGCAGATGTCATTTCTCCTATACTTTTTTGCATCTCTGGGGAATATTCCCAGAAATGGTATTGCTGGGTCAAATGGGAGCTCAATTTCTAATTTTTTGAGAATCGTCCATACTGTTTTCAAAAGAGCTGAAACAGTCAGCATTCCCACCAGCAGTGAGAGAGAGTCCCCTTATCCCTACATCCTCACCAACACTGGTTGTTTTTGTTCCTTTGGATGTGACAGTCTCTGTGGTGTGAAATGATACCTCATTGATGTTTTGATCTACATCTCTCTGATAGTTAATGATGAAGAGCGTTTTTTCATGCCCTTTGGCCATTCAGATTTCTTCTTTGAGAAAGTTTCTGCTTATTTCATCGCCCCATTTTCTGATGCGGTTGGAGTTTTCTTCTTGTAGAGTTTAACCAGTGTCTTGTCTATCCTTTTTTTTTTTTTTGCTTTTTGGTTCACACCCGGCAATGCACAAGGGTCATTCCTGGCTCATGCATTCAGGAATTACCCCTGGCGGTGCTCAGGGGACCATATGGGATGCTGGGATTCGAACCCGGGTCGACCGCGTGCAAGGCAAATTCCCTACCCGCTGTGCTATCACTCCAGCCCCATGTCTTGTATATCCTTGATATCAACCCCTTATCGGATGGATATTGGGTGAATATCCTTTCCCATTCTGTAGACTGTCTTTGTATTCTGGTCACTGTTTCTTTTGAGGTGCAGAAGCTTCTTAGTTTAAGATAGTCCTATATGTTTATCTCTGTTTCCACTTGCTTGGACAATGGAGTGTCATCTTTGAAGATACCTTTAGCTTCAATGTAGTAGAGGATGGGCTGGAGCGATAACACAGTGGGTAGGGTGTTTGCCTTGCACGCTGCTGACCCAGTTCAATTCCTCCACCCCTCTTGGAGAGCCCAGCAAGTTACCGAGAGTACCTTGCATGCAGGCTGAGCCTGGCAGGCTATCTGTGGCGTATTTGATATGCCGAAAACAGTAACAACAAGTCTCACAATGGAGATGTTACTGGTTCCCACTTGAGCAAATCGATGAGCAACAGGATGACAGTGACAGTGACAGTCAAGGATTTTGGCAAACTTCTCTTCAATGTGCCCTGTGGATTCTGGTCTGATGTTGAGGTCTTTAATCCATTTTGATCTGACTTTTGTACATGGTGTTAGATAGAAGTCTGAGCCCATTTTTTGCATGTAGCTGTCCAATTTTGCCAGCATCACTTGTTAAAGAGGCTTTCCTTGATCTACTCCACATTTATTGCTCCCTTATCAAAGATTAGTTGATAATATATTTGAGGGTGTGTGTAAAGATATTCAACCCTGTTTCATTGATCTGCATCTGTGCCTTTGTTCCAGTACCATGCTATTTGAATTATTACCGCTTTGTAGTAGAGTTTAAGGTTGGGGAAGGTTATGCCTCCAATCTTCTTTTTCCTAAGAATTGCTTTAGCTATTCCTGGTGTTTTTTTTTGTTCCATATAAATTTAAGGAGAGTTTGATCTACTTCTTTGAAGAATGTCATGGGTATCCTTAAAGGGATCACATTGAATCTGTATAATGCTTTGGGGAGTATTGCCATTTTGACAATGTTAATTCTCCCACCCATGAGCAGGGGATATGTTTCCATTTCCTCCTTTCCTCTGTTATTTTGTGAAGTAGCATTTTGTAGTTTTCTTTGTAGAAGTCCTTTACCTCCTTAGTTAAGCTGATTCTGAGGTACTTGATTTCTGAGGCATGATTGTAAATGGTACTGATTATTTCATGTCGCTTTCCTCTCTTTCATTATTTGCATATAGGAAAGCCATGGAATTTTTGGTATTGATTTTGTAGCCTGCATCTTTACTATACAAGTCTATAGTTTCTAGGAGTTTCTCAGTAGAGGCTTTAGGGTTCTCTAAATATAGTATTATATTTGTCATATAGTGAGAGCTTAATTTCTTCCTTTCCTATCTGGATGCCCTTAATATATTTTTCTTGCCTAACTGCTATTGCAAGTACTTCCAGTACTGTATTGAACCAAAGTGGTGAGAATGGGCAACCTTCTCTTGTCCCTAAACTTACAGGGAAGTCTCTTAGTTTTTCCCATTGAGAATAATGCCTGCCATAGGCTCTTGATAGATGGCTTTGACTATATTGAGGAATGTTCCTTCAAAACCCATTTTAGTGAGAGTTTTCATCATAAACATGTCCTGGATCTTGTAAAATGCTTTATCTGCATCTATTGATATGATCATATGGTTTTTATCTTTTCTTTTGTGATATTATGCATTATGTTGATTGATTTCCAAATGTCAGGCTGGAGTGATAGCACAGTGGTAGGGAGTTCACCTTTCATGAAGCCTACCCGTGTTTGATTCCTCCACCCCTCTAGGAGAGCCTGGCAAGCTACCGAGAGTATTGTACCCGCACGGCAGAGCCTGGCAAGCTACCCGTGGTGTATTGGATATGCCAAAAACAGTAACAATAAGTCTCACATTGAGAGACGTTACTGGTGCCCGCTCAACCAAATCGATGAACAACAGGATGACAGTAACAGTGACAGTGATTTCTAAATGTTAAACCATCCTTGCATCCCCGGGATGAATCTCACTTGGTTGTGGTGTATGATCATTTTGATGAGTTGTTGGATTCTAATGCTAATATTTTGTTGAGGATCTTCACATCCATGTTCATCAGGAATATTGGCCTGTAGTTTTCTTTTTAAGTGGTGTCTTTGTTTGCTTTTGATATTAGGTAGATACATACCTAATAGAAACTCTCTGGGAGAGTTTCTGTTTCCTTACTTTCCTGGAAAAGCTTGAGAATAACTGGCAATAGGTCCTCTATAAATGATTGGAAGAATTAGCTAGTGAATCCATCTAGACCTGGGCTTTTGCTTTGGGGAAGACTTTTGATTACAGCTTTAATTTCCTTGATGATGATAGGTTTATTCAGGTATTTCACATCTTGGTTCATTCTTGGGAGAGTGTAGGAATCCAGGAATTTATCCATTTCTTCTAGATTCTCTTGTTTCATGGCATACAGACTTTCACAGTAGTCTTTGATGATCTTTTGAATTTCTTTGGGTCTGTTATGATGTTCCCCCATTTAATTTTTGATTTGGTTTATTATAGTTCTCTCTTTCTCTTTCTTTGTGCGTCTTGCTAGTGGTTTGTTGATCTTGTTTATTTTCTCAAAGAATCAGCTCTTGGTTTCATTAATCTTTCTGATTGTTTTTTGCATTTCCATGTTATTAATTTCTGTGCTAAGTTTTGTTATTTCTTTTCTTCTGGCTGGTCTGGGGTCCTTTTGTTGGTCCTTTTCTAAGATCTTGAGCTGTGAAGTGAAATTATTTATGTGGGCCCTTTCTTCCTTCCTGAGAAATGCTTGAAGCACTATAAATTTTCCCTTAATGTGGCTTTAGCTGTGTTCCATAAGTTCTGGTAACATGTCTTCATTCTCATTTGTTTCCAGGGATCTCTTGACTTCGTCCTTGATTTCTTTCCTGTCCCACTCTATCTAGAGGCGATGATGTGGCGTTGAAGTCTCCAACTTCTATTGTGTTGTTAGTAATGTTCTCCTTAAAATCTGTTAGGAGTTGTTTTAAGTATTTAGCTGGTCCCTCATTAGTTGCATATATATTTAGAAGTGTGATTTCTTTTCTTGCTGTATATATCTCTTAATTAATGAAAAATGGCCTTTGCTGTCCCTTCTAATCTTACCTGAAATATATGTTGTCAGATACTAGTATGCCCACCCCAGCTTTTTTGAGGGAGTTGCTTGCAGGATTTTTTTCCATTCTTTGACTGTGACTTTGACTGTTCAGATGTGTTTCTTTTAGGCAGCAAAATGATGGATTCAGGGTTTAAATCCATTTTGCTACTCTGTGCTTCTTAATTGGTGCATATACAGCCTTGATATTGAGAGAAATTACAGTCATGGGGTTTTGTGCCATATTTCTGTATGGTATTTTATGTGCTTGTAGGGGTTTTTCTTGTCTCACAATAGTCCCTTTAGCCCTTTTAAGTTTCGTTTTGAGTCTATGAAGTTCTTGAACTATTGTTTATCCTTGAAATAGTATATCATTTCTTTGAGTTTGAGTGAAAGTTTAGGTGGATAATGTATTCTTGGTGAGCGTTCAGTTCATTGAGTTTTTTCACTATATCTCACCATTGTCTTCAGGCTTGGAGGTTTTCCTCTTATAGGTCTGCTGTAAATCTAAGAGGTACTCCTTCGTGTGTGATTTCCTTCTTTGACCTTGCTGCTTGCAGTATAGTGTCTCTATCCGTGGCATCCATCATTCTGAGTATGATATGTATTAGAGTCTTTTTATTAGGGTCTGTTTTAGCTGCCTTCAAGCTCCTTGCATCTGGATGCCTGCATTCTCCAGATCTGGAAGCTTCTCAGCAATTATATCTTCAACTATGGCTTTTTTGTTGGGGTTATCCCCTTGTCTTCTCGTATTCTGATGCTTCTTCTGTGGTTCTTTTGATTTCATCGCCTAGGACTCTAATTCACCTTAAATCTATTTCAAGGTATCTTCCCATTGTTTGTTGTTGTCTGTAAACTTTCTGTAGCTCATCTTCAAGCTCACTGATTCTGTCTTTGGCTATAGTCATTCCACTGTTGGGGGCACCCACTGAGCTTTTTATTTCATCTACTGACTCCTTTATTCGTAACATTTTTGTTTGTAGCTTTTTTAAATTTCTGCGCTCATTTCTTCCTGTATTTTGTTAGCTGTCCATTCCACTGTTTCTTTTGTGTCCTCCTTTAATTTACTAGATGTGTGTTCCACTGCTTCTTTGAGTTCATTGAATATCTTCAACATTTCATATCTGAATTCTTTTTTGGAGAGATTGTATTTGTTGGTACCCCCTGTTGAGTCTTCTGGATTCTTTTCTTCATCCTCTCCTCCTGGTGGGGACTTGCACTGTTTCTTCATGTTGTGGTGGGGGTATGGAGGTGGGACTTTCCACTTCACTATCAGTATTTCCCTCTTGATTAGAGAAAGAATTCTGGATGAGCTTGGTCGTGGGTGGTCACTTTTCCGGTATACTTTGATTGGACTAAGCTAGTGGTCTATGGCCTAATGTGTTTGGGGTAGGTAGTCAGGATGTCCGCTTTAGAATTAGGTATTGGAGGTTGAGCTGTTTGTCCAACGTGCTGGGAAAGGGAAAAATAACTGCCTCCAACCCAGAGGCCACACTCAGCTGTTCTACCTGTCAATGGGAGGGGCTGCTTATGTCCCTGCTGCCATTGAGTTCCCTCTACTGTGCTCTAGATGTTTCTAGGGTGTGCCTTTTGGCAGGTGTTCCACAGGCACCTCAACTGAAGCTGGGGGCTTTCAGGATCCAGGGATCGGGGAGCTGCTTACTGATTATTTTTGTCAAAAGTATTCAGATGTCTTTGTTTTACTAGTTTAGCAAGAAGAAAACCAAAGGTTATAAATAACGTGTTTCCTAAAAATACTATTTTTTCTTATTTCATATTTTCTAACTTGAGATATTAGAAACAAGATATTTCATCTTAATGAAACAAGATGAGTCTGTTTTGGTATGCTCAGATAAGGGAATCACACAGTCTAACTCCATTGGCTATTAAGACTCAATAAATAATGATATTGATTAGTTTCTATTTGTATACTTTTTTGTAATGTATCTAAATCACTTTATTTTTTAAAATTTTTTATTAGTGAATCACCATGAGGTACAGTATTAGACTACAAACTTTTGTGCTTGTGTTTCAGTCATATGATGGTTGAGTAACCATCCCTCCACCAGTGCCCATTTTCCAACACCAATGTTCCAGCATCCCTCCCACCTCCCACCACCCCCACCCCTTCCCACCCACCCCTCCCCGCCTCTGTGTCAGGGCATACCCTTTTGCTCTCTTTCTGCTTTTGGGTGTTGTGTTTGCAATAGAGGTATTAAATGGCCATCATGTTCAGTCTATACTCTACTTTCAGCTTGTATCTCCCAACCTGAGCGGGCCCTTCTAGCACCCTTTAGTTGGTGGTCCCTTCTCTATCTGAGCTGCCTTTTCCCCCAGCATGCAAGGCCAGCTTCAAAGTTGTGGAGTAATCCTCCTGGTACTTATCTCTACTGATCTTGGGTGTTCGTCTCCCATTCTGTTTCTTCATATTCCACATATGAGTGCAATCTTTCTATGTCTGTTTTTTCTCTTTCTGACTCATTTCACTTAACATGATACTTTCCATGTTGATCCACCTATATGTAAATTTCATGACTGCATCTTTTCTAACAGCTGCAGAGTATTCCGTTGTGTAGATGTACCAAAGTTTCTTTAAATTTTAATTTTATTATGCATAGATTATTGGTGAAATATTTTGATAGAATCTTATATCATCTACAGTGATGTCGGGAAAAAATGGTTCCAGAGGTATAGCTTGAGGACTATAAAGAAGCCATGTTGGACCTTCATAGTCCAAATAGTTCCATATGTTTTTGTAATAATGCTAGGAAGTTTTCTACCTACTTCTTCTTTTGTGAATTTACAGTAATCATGTGCTTTAAATCAGTTTAGTATCTAATAGGCATAATTAGAAGATGTAATATGGAAACATCAAATATTGGTTGATTTATAAGCTGACACTTGATAAAATACCAATTTTTAGCATTTTTAGGTCAGCTTTCACTTGTGAATCATCCATGCCATGTTTTATTTCAGGCTACTGTGTAATAGAAGTGAGTGCAAATTTGAGAAATGAGGTTTAATACGATTAGCTCTTATTGATCACTACGGCTAACTCCAGCCAATACTGACTTTAAATCTTTTAACCTAATGATCTTTAGGATATTCAAAATGTTTATGTGTCTGTGATAGTCCTAATTTGAAGACATTTGAGAAGCTTTCTATAAAGTTTCTCTTGGAGTCATCATACCAGACTCCTTCATCCCTAATATTCTCAAAGGAATTTCCTCTTCTGTAATCTTCTTCAAGTTATTAGAATGCACTTAAATTGATGAATACCCCACTTTTGTTTAAAATGTTTTTAAATTAAGTACCTTTAATGAAAATCATTGAATGGGCCATGTTAAAGGTGGGGTAATCATCAAACTCACTTTCAATATATACTTAGATTTTAATTTCAGTTAAGAAATACTTCTATAAAATATTGTTTCATTTATAGAGATAAACAAATAGACTAAATAAAAATGAACATTTGGACTACACAATCCATATAAGATCATATAAATGGTGAAGAGATGAGGAGTTACATTGGAAAAAAGAAGACAACTGTGTTATCTTTGTGGAAGTGGAAAGTTGGGGATTTTAGCAGTGTTCAGGGTTTACTCCTGGATCTGAACTTAGAAATCAATCCTGAATGTATTCAGGATAACGTGTAGTGTGCTGAGGATTTATCAGGTCAGTAGTGTGAAGACAAGTGCTTCCTCTGTTGTACTATTTCGCTAGCCCAAAATAAGACAATTTGAATGGAACTTTAGTGCTACACTTAAGTTGTATTTTATACCTACGTTGATTTTCAACAATGTAAATCTAAATTTTATATAATATTATTATTAAATTTACTTTAATAAATAAATAGAAGCACAATTTTTAGTTAAAATGCTTAATAAGATGTTCAAGTTCTTTTCATGGATAGAAAAAATGAGCTTATTCAATAATTTTTATTGAGTGATTATTTACACGAGATAAAAACTTTTCTGGAGGCAGTACTATGCAAAATCTATGCCCTCTTTGAAGTTATAAACTAGTGGGGGAGACAAGTGGTTAAGTATATATGCACATAGACATTTCAGAATAAATATAGAATACTATAAAAACTAATCCCGGGCCTGGCTGCCTTCACCAGGGCCCCGGGTGGAGCTCCGGCAGCTGAAGACCTCAAGGAACCCAGCAACAATCATGCTCAAGGCCCTTCTCCACATGTTCAGATAAGCCTCACAGATCAAGGAACTGGCAGAGGAACCCAGGTGTGGTGGGACCTGGGGCTGAGATCTCCAAGTCTGCTTGGATCAGGACTGGGCCTCCTCCTCCAGATCCCCCATTTTCCCGTAGCTTGGCAGCCACAACCACAAACGCCCCCCCACCCCCCCTACCCCCAAGCCCCCAATGACATGTAATCCCATCAATGGCCAATATCCAGAGACTATAAAACAACGCTTCTGGAAGCACACAAACTCTTATAGCCTAGTTCTCTCTCTCAGAGAAGCTGGCAAGGTACGGAGAGCATCCTGCCCACATGGCAGAGCCTAGCAAGCTCTCCGTGGCGTATTTGATATGCCAAATAGACTAACAATGATTGGTCCATTCTCCTTACCCTGAAAGAGTCTCCAATGCGGCACTGCTGGGAAGAACTAGTAAGGAAAGGCTGCTAAAATCTCAGAGCCAGCACAAATGGAGACATTACTGGCACTCTCTCGAGCAAATTAATTATCAACAGGATGACAATGATACAGTGTTTTATAGTGATTAAAACAAATTGCTATATTTCTGAGACATATAGCTAGAGAAGGAGCTAGAGGTGGTGGAATGATAGCACAGTGGGTAGGGCATTTCCTTGCACAAGGCCGGCCCAGGTTCAATTCCCAACATTCATATAATCCCCTAAGCACTACCAGGAGTAATTCCTGAGTGCATTGCCAGGAGCAACCCCTGTGCATCACCGGGTGTAACCCAAAAAGAAAAAAAAAGAGAAGGAGCTAGAGAATTATGGAATACTTAAAATATAAAACATGCATGTGTGTAATATTTTATGTGTTTCTTCAGGAGGAAGATGCAGGCAGTGTAACAAATCATCAAATCTGAAAGAACTGATGACATGAACCTTGTAATCGACAGAGAGAAAACATGATAGCTCATAGTTGGGAAAATATTTATTAGATTTATACTTAGGATACTTAAATTGCTCAAACAAGAAGATAACATAAATCTGGCAGCGGTCTTATAACATTTGTGTATTTGGAACATTATGAGTAGATCAAAGGAAATTCCCTTTAAGAAAATTTGCTTATATGTATAGTTATAGTTTGAGGTTTATAAATCCATGGATCATCTTGGCATCCGACATTGCATTATTCCACATCAGTGGAAAGTTGCACTAAGACCATATTGCAGTTTACTAATGGATGCTACAAAGCTGGATGAATGATTCTTCCTATAATAATCCCTGGGAAAATGAACCTAGACCATGAGTACAAATTTCAGGCGCATGCTTCTATATATAACTGTTCTAGTACTTTCACCTGGGCTAGGGAACTGCCCTCCTTTTCATCTAGGCATGTCCTGCGTTATCTGCTGGACTCATTTCAAAAATTACATTCTCTAGGTTTCCTTCATTTATTTATTTCACTAAATAATCATATGCACTTTCTCTTCACTCAAGTAATGCTCTATATATACTCTATTGCTTAATAACACTATGACATAATTATATGTTTGCATTTTTCATATCCTTCCAGATTATATTTGAGGTATCTGAAGAGGAGTTAAACAATTAAAATTGTTTAACAATTAGGTGCTTTGTTATCTAATCCTTGTGAGTTATGATTTGCAATTTTGGGAATGAAGCAATTTTATCAGACCTATTTATGACACTTGCCTATTTTGAAAATTCAAACTATTTCAAGTTGTTTGTTTGTTTACGTTTTGTCTTACAACACTCCTTGAACTAACTAGAAGAAATGAAATAGTTACTAAGGTCATACAGCACACTAAATTCAGTGTTCTCCCACATTATCAAACTGTCTCAGATCAATAGTTGCAAGATAAACATACCTTATTCTTTTAGTTCTGCTTTTATTTTCTCAAGCACATGAATTAAACGATTTAAGAAAAATGTAATGAATGCAACTCCCTATCATTATGCTTCTAACAGAAAGGAAATGCAATATGCTTCTATAACATGATTTGAATCTTCATGAAAAGATGATAATAACACATACATTTAATTGCTTCATTTTTTCTTCTAAAGTATAGTAAGGCAAACTACTTTAAATAGTTTTCTTTCTGCAAGCATTTTTTTCCTGGCTCAGAAAATTTAATCTTTAATATCGCTATATTTAGCTTTATTTAGCTATAGGGTTAGAGTGATAGCACAGGTGATCGGGCATTTGCCTTGCATTCAGCAGACACGGATTTGATTCCTCCGCCCCTCTTGGAGAGTCCGGCAAGCTACTGAGAGTATCCCTCCCGAAAAGCAAAGCCTGGCAAACTACCCTTGGCGTATTTGATATACCAAAAACAGTAACAATAAGTCTCACAATGGAGACCTTACTGGTGCCCACTCAAACAAATCGATGAACAACTGGGCGACAGTGCTACAATGCTACAGTACTTACTTAGCTACATTGTTTTCTTTACAGTAGCTATCATCTCTTCTGCTCAAGGTAGTGAGCAGAATAGTAGTACCTTTTGTACTACCATTATCATACTAATGCTATTTTAAGTGAGAATCACAAAGCCTGCCTATTCTTGTTTACCTAAGTGTTTCCAATCTAGTAATAGAGATAAGACAGGTCTTTGAATAACCAGTTTGTAATTAAAGAGAGTTGCTAGGGCAAGCAAGAAAAATACCATTAGATATAAAAGAAGGAAATTGATTTTACCTCAGGTAGTTCCATTAAACAATACAGAAAAGAATGTCCATGAATATATTGGGTATTTCACCCAAAAACAAAAAGAGAAGAAGAATACATAGGTCGTACATATTAAAGTGGGGACAGAGCTATAGAAGAGCAGGTAGGGTGTTTGTCTGGGAAGCAACAATCAGGTTTCAATCCGAGGTACTCTACATGGAACCTAAACCAAACAGGAGCAATCTCTGAGCCCAGAGATAAGAGTAAGTCCTGAGTACTGCTGGGTTTGGCCCCAAACTCAAAAATAAAAACAAATGCAAACAATAAAGCATGTTAAGGTGAATAGCATAAATGAGGAGTTCCAGCAAGATAGTATAGACAAGTTAAAATCATTACTGCTGTCTAAAAAAAAATATAACTATAAAGGGTAGGAAAAGAGGATGGAAAGAATAAAATAAACTGCCTAAATTTTTTCTCTGAAGAGTTGGAATTCTCATTGTTAAACAATTGTCAAGCCTTAAGTTTTTCTGAGGAGAAACAGATATACTTTAATCCATCATTTATGTACTAGAGTATGTGACAAGGGTCATAACATTGAAGCACGGGAATTAGAAAGTCAATATTTTAGGAGCCAGACAGGTAGTACAGTGGATAGTGTATTCGTCTTGCATGCTGCCAGCCCAGGTTCAATCCCGGGCATCCCTTATAGTCCCTAGAGCACTGTAAGGAGTAATTCCTGAATGTAGAGCCAAGAGTAACTCCTGAGCATTACAGGGTGTGCCCCCTCCCTCCAAAAATAGAAGGTCAATATTTTATAATACATTTCACCTTAATAATATGGATTAAATTAGGTCAACCACTTAATGTTAGAGAGAACTTTATATACTGCGTGCTTTGTGCTACAAAGGAACTTGTATAAAGGATTGTGAGAAGACATTCATTAGTTAGGTCTAGCTGTACCCATCAGAAAGAAGAGTAAATGGCTTTTTGAGTAGAAGCACCTCATATACATGCCAGGGATGCATGGTCTTGGATTGATCTGAGAGAGTCAGGATCCTAGGAACCCCTGTCCCCATGAAGGTCACAGTGTGTCTTCCTTGCCTTTGCCCCTCCCACAGTCTGCATTTGACTTGTTTTCTGAGCAGGTGTGATGGTGATTTTCAAAGTGTCCCATCCCCTTCTTTAATTAATTTAGGAGTCGGGAAGCTAGCAGAAGCAAGGTGGCACATGTCTAACACAGGCAAAGCCCTGCGACCGATTACTTGCCGTATATGGCTCTGCTATCCACTAAACAATTGGTCTCCACCATAGCTGCACTAAACATTGTAGAAGATATCCTTATTTTAAAAAGAGAATGCATGCACATGTGTGCACGCACACACAAACACACACTCACACACACACACACACACACACACACACACCTCTTCAGTCATTTGTCATTTTACTTGATATAAGATACAAAATGCATCCTATGGCCCCAAGCCCTTCGATAAAGTGACCCCAACCTAATTTCACTAGATTTAGCTTGGACCGCTTTATGTCTTCTTCACCTGTAATGCATTTTTTAGCTCTTGAAATATACTTTTTATGGGGAGGGGGTGCGGTTAAGGATCTTTACATATACTACTTCTTCCTACTTTCTTACACAAATGTCTTTACTATTTCCTCCTCTGGCTTTAAAGCTAAATTAGAAAGTGAAAATTTCCAACTGAGACTTAAAAAACACAGAGTGACCTCTGAGGACAGAACCAGGAGTCAGCCCTGGGTGTGCCACACTGCTTTGTACAGCACTGTAGCACTGTCCTCCCGTTGTTCATCGATTTGCTTGAGTGGGCACCAGTAACGTCTCACAACAAATTGTGAGACTTGTCATTAATGTTTTTGGCATATTGAAAACATCACAGGTAGCTTACCAGGCTCTGCTGTGCAGGTGAGATACTCTAGGTAGCTTGCAGGGCTCTCCGAGAGGAGCGGAGGAATTGAACCTGGGTCCACCCTGGGCAAGGCAAGTGCCTTACCTGCTGTGCTGCCACTTGCAAAAACAAATAAATAAGCAAAGCAAGACAAAACAAACTTAATTTTTGAAAAGATATAAGTCTCTGTCTAAATAGAACCTTGATGGACTCCCCTCAGAAGTCACTGTCACTGTCATCCCGTTGCTCATCGATTTGTTCGAGTTGGTACCAGTAACGTCTCTCATTGAGAGACTTATTGTTACTGTTTTTGGCATATCCAATACATGGGTAGCTTGCCAGGCTCTGCCACATGGGCTCGATACTCTCGGTAGTTTGCTGGTCTCTCCGAGATAGTCGGAAGAATCAAACTCGGGTCGGCCGCGTGAAAGGCGAATACCCAACCCCTGTGCTATCGCTCCAGCCACCCTCAGAAGTAGATTCTCTTAATCATGCAGGTCCTGTAATATTTGTTAAAATCAGTGTCCCTTTCCAACCCCCAAACAGGAGGGCATGTCACTCTGGACATTATGTTCTAGAAAAGCAGGGCATATGCATGCTTTCTGCAGAAAAGTCACTCTTCGGGAGAAGAAAGAGATTTAAAAACTATATATTGGAGAATATACAGTAAAGGTCACGAATCATGATCACAAAATCCTGTTAATCACCGATTTTTTTGGGCGGGTTCAGTAACATCTCATTTCATCCTTTCCCTGAGATCTTAGAAGTCTCTCTCCACTTGGCCCTCCCAAGAATGTTGCACTGGGGGCTCTTTTAGGGTCAGGGGAATGAGATCCAGCTTGTTACTGGATTTAGCATATGAATACACCATGGGAAGCTTGCAAGGCTGTCCCATGTGGGCAGGAAACTCTCAGAAGCTTGCCAGTTTCTCCCAGAGGGAGAAGCAGGCTACAAGATATGGCTTCTGAGAGCTTGCTTTTAAGTCTCTCTCTGGACCTTGGCCGTTGATGGGATTGCATACACCTGTACTCCTCTGCAGATACCTTCATGCATGAGGCCTGTCCGAACGTGTGGAGAGGGGCCTCGAGCATGGCTGTAGCTAGGTTCCAGTGGTCTTCGGCTGCCGGGAGCTCTGTTTGAGGTGGAGAGGGAAGCTGGAGCCCATCCCCTCTGAGGGGCCTTGGGGAAGACAGCCAGGCATGCGGGCAAGATATTCTCTGCCTCTTTACATACAGTAAAGGTATGGTGAGATTATGCTTCATGAGGGCCTGGGTCTCTCAACCTCCCTCTCTGTTCCCTGCCCCCTACCCTCAACACTACTGGTACTGATCTCTAAGCAAAGAACAAGGGGTTCTCCTTGAGAACCTCTGGGAGTGCTCTATACTCAGAGATGACTCCTGGCAGGGGTTTTACTTTGCCTTTCAAGTTGGAGTTTGATACTTTCTAATTTAGCTTTAAATCCAGAGGAGGAAATAGAAAAGACATTTGTGTATTAAAGCTGGAAGAAACAGTATGTGCAAAGACCATTGGGCCCCCTCAAAAAAAAAAAAGTTTCTTTCAAAAGCTTATAAAATACAAGAGCTAAATAAAACAAAATAAAAATCCCTTTTCTCCCATTGGTTTGATTGTGTAAAGAACTTTTAAAAAGTCTATTTATGTGTTCTCGAGGTAGTGCTCAGCTATTAGGAAAGATGCAATCTTGCAGGCTCTCGCATCTTAAATGAAACTGGAGTGCATCATATTGAGTGAAGAAAGCCAGAGGGAGACGGACGAATACTGAGTGGTTCTACTCAAACTAAGTATAAAGAAGCAGAATGGAAATTGAAGAATAGTCCATGATTGGGGCTGGAGCAATAGCACAGCGCGTAGGGCATTTGCCTTGCACTCGGCTGATCCGGGTTCGATTTCCAACATCCCATATGGTCCCCTGAGCACCGCCAGGGGTGATTCCTGAGTGCAGAGCCAGGAATAACCCCTGTGCATCACTAGGTGTGACCCAAAAAGAAAAAAAAAAGACTAGTCAATGATAATAGATCATGAGTCTTTGTCTTTAGAAGTGAGTCTTAGGGGGAGAGTGGGAAGAGAAACACATAAGGGCCCTAGAGACAGTGGTGTAGGGGTGTTGGCACGGTGGTGAGTATGGTGCAGTGGCATTACATTCCTGAAACATTATGCATTTCACAAATCATGTTTATGAGCCATAGCGACAGAACAGCAGGGAGGTTGCTAGCCTTGATAGAGGCTGACCCAGATTTAATTCTCAGCACCCCATATGACCCACAATTCCCCTCCAGGAGTGATCCTTGAGCACAGAGCTATGAGTCCTGAAATAAATCCTGAGCACTACTGGGTGTGGTGCCCCAAAACAAACAACAGAAACAATCACATTTAATGTAAGACAAATTAAAATTAATTAATCCCTAGTGATTTCAAGGGTTTAGATGATGAAGAAAAATGTTATTTCATTGTGATAGTACCCTTAGATTATCTATCTTTCAGCACTCAGTTCCGTGCTTGCTTTTGTGCCAGCAATTTACAAAAGAAAGTAAGTGTACATGCGCTTTCTTAAATGTATGGTAGTGTCCCACATACTCAGCCCTATCTCTCAGTCACTAGATAATATTTGTGTCCCTGCATGCTCATGCATTCAGTCAGAATAGAGAGATTAATACTATTTAGTTCTTAGTCAGACCAATTTGACAAAAGTTCTAGGGTGAAAATGTTAAAAACTGATGGTATTTGTAGGTCAAGGGATAATTATAGTGAGAGATGAGTTTAGTCACATCAGAGAGAGTTCACTTCAGACATTTTCTTAGTGTCAGCAGCAATATTTTCCACTCACTAATGGGAATTCAAGCTTTTTAAAAGAAATATATATATATATATATATATATTATAGTAGTACATCAAAGGAAAGAACAATGTTCTTTTCTGTTAGAGTAGATTTTTAATTTACTTCTTTTCTTTGCAAGAGTCAAATCTGAAATGCTTTACCTTAAGAAAAAAAAAATAAGAAGCATCTCGACTGAGCCAAACCATTATGTTATAATTCAGATAAATGTTCTAGAAATGTTCTATGGGTGAATATACCATTCACATAACATTCACTAGGTGTTTAATCTCCAGGTGGCGAGGTAAGAAGCCCTGATGGCTCTCCCCCTCGCTGCCTGGGTTTGGGTGGTCTCACGCCACTAGCCCACCCAGGGCAGCCCATGCCATGGGGCACACGGAGGAGGAAATGAGGGCCAAGCCAGTTGGTTGATCAGTTGCCATTTATTCCATTCTCCCCACATGCCTATTGCAGTCTCTCTGAGCCCCCCATTCTAGTCTCACACTGTCCCTTATTCCTGTCTCTCCCGCTCATCTCTTTGTGCTCTATCTTGCTGCCCACCTCTCTCTCTTTTCCTCCAACTCTCTCATCTCACATCTCTCTGCGCCTCACACTCTGGGTCAACACTACACCCAGTCAGGTAGCAAAATCAAGATAAGAAAGCCATTCCTGACTGCCCATCACACTTAAGGGAGGAAACACCACCTAGGGGTGTTCCTCTTTTCCGTACTCCAATAACTTAATTAACATTTTAATATTAGTTATTTTTGTATGGATACAGTAAGAGATACATTGAGGCTTGTAGGGCAGCTCTCTTGGGAACACCTTACCACAGACTTAGACTACAGTGCTCAGGCCAGATTGATTATTCCTAACCTTAGCAGGGTCAGAATCTAGTTATTACTTTTTGGATCATGAGAGAATTTGCCCATGACCATGCTCTTAACTTATAGTTAAGCATTAGGCACTTTGGCCAGGCCATCTTGATGCCAGGGTAGCACATAGCTCACTGCTTGCCCTGGGTCCATCCAGTCCTTCGTCAGGACCCTGCTTTTGGGGGTGCTAGGAAGTTAGGGCAACTGAGGTTTAAGTTGAGGGAACAGATGGCCAGGAGGCAAACATCATTCAGTCAATCAAGTTACAAAAACCATAGCATTTACTGTCTTCTTGTGTCCATACAAAAAGGACATTGCTCTGAATTAACTATGCAAAGGACTTAAGGAGAAGAGAAAAACAACATTTACAAGTCAACAGAGCACAAAGAAAGAAGTTACAAATAAACACAAAGTAATGGGAGCACTTTGATAGGAGTAACCCAATAAACCTAAGCTCCCTGAAGCAAGGCAGAAAGGACAAACCAATGTTATCCTACAATTAGGTACTTTAGTTATTTCCAGATCTTGACAATATGAAATAGTGCTGCAGTGAGCATGGGTGTTTCTTAAATCTCTTTAAGTTAGTGTTCTTATATCCTGGGGTGGATCCCTGTAAGTGGAATTTCTGGCTCATCTGTTTGTGATATTTTGAGAAATGTTTAGTTTCAAACAATGAAGTAAAATGAGTATAACTTCCCCTCCATAATCTTGCTAATGATTGTTGTTTCTTACATTTTTTAGTATAGGATATTTGATATAGTCTAGTATAAAGTGATTTCATTATTTTTATTATTTAGATTTATTTTTTTTTCATATGCCTCTGGTAACCTACATATTTTCTTCATGGAATTGTCTATTTAAGCTTGTAGTCCCATATTTTGATGGGAATTATTATTGTTGACTTTCTGAGTTATTTCTTTATCTTAAATATTCATCCTTTATTTGTTATATGATGTATGAATACTCTCTCTCCGGAGGATGTCTTCATTGTTTTAGTGATAGTTTCTTCCGTTGTTTTAATTCTTATTAGTTTGATATAAGCAATTTGTTTACTTTGATTTGGCTTACTTCTGTAAATGAGTAGAAATGAAGTCAATATCATGAGGTATTTTTCAAATGTTTTCTTCTATGTATTTTATGGTCTTGTGTTTAAAAATGAATTCTTTTATCCATTTTGAGTTAATCTGGTAAATGATGTGTGATAATCCAATTTCATTTATTTTCATATGTTTATACAATTTTATTTACTTTTCTTTCAAAACAATATACTACTATCCAGCTTTTTTAAAATGACTGTATTATATTATCATGTTATGTGCTCTGAGAAACATTTGCTTAGAATTATCATATAGAAGGACATTTTCTGCAACTCAGCTTATCTATAAGGCCTTAGTGAAGATATTTTATGTATTGTATGGAAGTGAAATATTTTGTTCACTTAAAATAGATTTTCAAAAATGCTTTGGATTCTGCCTATAGGAGTATTTATTGTTCTTATTATTACTTATAGACTTATGTAACTGGCAATGACTCCATCTATTGAGAAAACTTAAATGCTACCTTGAAATTATTCAAGTGTCAACCCATAAGAAAGATCTTTATTAAATAGATATAAATTATTGATAAATCACTTGGACACAGAACAATTTATATTTATTTTTATAATGTTTATCCTTATATCATTAGTCAATTAACTATATGTACATGTAATGTGTATATATATTATCTATCTTCAAATGATAAATATATAAACAATATTCTGTGAAACATAAAATATTTTCAAAAGTTTCACTGTCCTCTTTCTTATACCAAATGAGAAGCATAGTTGCAGAAAAGTTTATTGAATGGATCAGTGTATGAACAATAAGCATCTGATTGATGTTTAATCTGTCTCAGGAAACTTTAAAACATTAAATATTTAAAACATTAAAAACATTAAAAGGTTAAGCAGCATCTTTACAAATGTTTCTTATTCATTTATTTTTGATTTTGGTTGAACTTTACATATTATTTCTCCATGGGTTCCTACTGAATCTCTTGATTTCTTCAGTGGTGATCTGTCATTTAACTTCTTGAATCCATCTACTTTCTTATGGGCATTTTTGTTATATTTCGTTTTGGGACAATCCCTGGCAGTACTTAGTGGTTACTCCAACTTTAGTACAAGGGGTTGTTTCTGGTGGTGCTTGGGAGAGCATGTGGTGATATGGATCAGATTGGACCTCCTGCAAGCAAACACATGCTGTAGACTGCCTCAAGAATCTATCTGTTCTAGCATATTAGCTCATTTATACACTAATTAACAAAAACAACACTGCACTGTAGCACTGTCGTCCAGTTGTTCATCAATTTACTCGAGCGGACACCAGTAATGTCTTGATTGTTGTTACTGTTTTTGGTGTATTGAATATACCATGGGTAGCTTGCCAGGTTCTGCCATGCGGGCGAGATACTCTTGGTAGTTTTCCGGGCACTCCAAGAGGGACAGAGGAATCAAACCAGGGTCAGTTGTGTGCAAGGTGAACGCCCTACCTGCTGTGCTATTGCTCCGATCAAAAAAAAAAAAAACAACTCCCTGTATAATTGCATTGATATGTATTCTTTGTAATTATCTAAGACAACTTCCGTGCAGCACATTTTACCTTCATCCAGTTTCTCATGACACCCTTTAATTTATCATCAGTTACCCATGCTATCAGACAAAAATTTTTTAAAACTTATTTTAAAAGTACCCTCATCTGGGGCTGAATCGATAGCACAGTGCATAGGGCATTCGCCTTGCACAAGGCCGACCCGGGGTCAATTCCTCTGGCCTTCTCGGAGAGCCCGGCAAGCTACTGAGAGTATCTTGCCCACATGAGCAAGCTACCCATATCGTATTTGGTATGCCAAAAACAGTAACAACAAGTCTTACAATGGAGATGTTACTGGTGCCTGCTCAAGCAAATGGATGAGAAACGGGGATGACAGTGACAGTGATACCTTCATCTGAATCATAGTTTTTGTCAGAAATATTGTCTCAATAGTCAGAAATCCAAATTGCATATCTTATTGTAAAAAACTAAAGAATGCCGAGGGGCGCGTGCACTCGCGGGCTCTCTAGGCGGCTCTGTCTCACCGCCCGCGTCCGGTGCCCCAGAACCGTTGTGTGTGCCGTCGGTCGAGGGCAGGCGACGGAAGGAAGAAGGAAGAAGGCCAAACTGGTTGCTCGATCCGTTTATTTCATTCTCTCCCTCCGCTTCTCTCCCGCTCTCCTGGGTCTCTCCCTGTGGATCTGCCCCGTGGATCTGGCTCGTGGATCTGGCTCGTGGATCTGGCCCCCCAACCCACTCTCACAGCCTAGTTAAATCTCCACAGCATGAGGGGGTTGGGGCGTACACATAGGTGTGGTCACCATCAATAGGGTAAGGTCCTTTCCCTTAGGGGATGCTTCTCCTAGGACTTAATTCTCTTTCAGCAGGAGGATCCACCCAAGGGTGGAGTCCCATGAACGTGTTTCTCTTCTCCTCAGCCAGCAAACATATAAGAATTCATAATATTAATTATTTTGTATGGACACAATAAGAGATGCATTAAAGCTTATAGAATTGCTCTCCTGGGGCCATCTCAATCTCAGACTACAGTGCTCAGGCCAGATCAGTCTTTCCTATCCCTGCAGGGTCCCAGTCTCATAATTACTATTGGATCATGACAGCATTTGTCTATGATCAAGCTCTTAACTTATAGTTAAGAATTAGGCACTCTGGCCAGGCCCATCTCGATGCCAGGGTAGCACATAACTCACCGCTTGCCCTGGATCCTTCCTGTCCCACGTCGGGGACCCTACTTTGGGGTGCTAGGAACTGAGGGCAACTGAGGCTTAAGTGGAGAAAGCAGAGGCCCGGGAGGGAATATTCGAGGCCAATTAATTCCCAAGTTATAAAAACATAATATTGTCTTCTTGTGTCTATACAAAACAGTCATAGCTTTAAAGTAAATTATTCAAAAGGCACAAGAAGAAGAGAAAGGCAATATTAACTTATATAATATAAATTCAGTATCCTAGGAAGGTCTGACCTTGCAAATTAGCAGAGTCGGATTAAGGGAAAGCCGAGGATTAACTCTTTTGGGGAAGAGAGCATGGAGAAGTGATTATAGCTAAACAAAGGGATGGGAGAGATTCGGGAACACCTCGATGGGTGAGACTGGGGTAAGCCTAAACTCTGGGTAAAACCGGGACAAGCTACTTGTGGCAAGGAGGGAAAGGGCAAAGTAATGTCATCCTACATCTTATCTCTATTGCTTTTAAACTATTGACAGTAGCTACAAATAAAGTCTGCTAAGAAGTATTGAACTATATGTTCTCACAAAGCCCTGTATTCATTATTAGTCAAAAATTTAAAAAAACATATTGATATATTTTAAAGGCTAATTTTTGGAATCTGATCAATGTCTTAATTTATGAAAACTTATTCAAATTAGTCCTCTAGCATAATAATAAACTTCTTTGCTAAGATATTCACTGAGAGTGAAAACTAGATTTTTATTAATATTTAATTATCTCCAATTCAATAAGTTTTCTTAAATGAATAAGTAAAATTGTGATAGAAAATGTACTTATGTTTTGGGATGCAAATAACAATAGCTGAGAATATTATTTAGGAATAATTAAATTTATTAATTCTAACTTCATGAATTCTATGGTCAGAGTGGTATAACTAATGATTCATTCACCATATCAACTATGGATGTAAAGAGGATGTGCAGCAGAGTTTACAATATTTATGAAATGGTATCTGTGGGGCTAAAAGGATATATAGGATTTCTTCAATATTTTGTCTGGGAATTTTTTTATATATATAGTTATAGTATCTTAAAATTAAACTTATAATAGATAAGTTATTATGTGGTACAACAGTGATTTTGAAATTCAAATCAATAAATATTAATGGAGTTGATGCTATAAAGCCATAGCAATAAGGGTGGTATTATATTGGTACAATAGGTAATTAATAGAATATAAGAAAGGAGAATCTATAAGTAGACACATATAACTATAGCAAACCATTCTTTGACAAAAGATCAAGGGAAATACAATGAGCAGAGATAATGGTGTGGCATACAGTGACAAAACATTATTCGTATATCCTTCACAAAAATAAGGTAAAGTGGAGTGCATGGTGAAGCATAAAATGAAAATCTATAAAGTTGCTAGGAGATAACATATTAAACTTAGTAGATTTGTGTATGGTGATAACTTTTCAAACACATTAAAAGCAAGATATGGGGCTGGAGTGATAGCACAGTGGGTAGGGCGTTTGCCTTGCACATGGCTGACCCGGGTTCGAATCCCAGCATCCCATATGGTCCCCACCAGGTGTAATACCTGAGTGCAGAGCCAGGAGTAGCCCCTGTGCAATGCTGGTTGTGACCCAAAAAGAAAAAAAAAAAGCAAGATACATTAATTAACGTTATTTGGCTTAACTGTATTCTTTTTTTAAAAGGCGAAATTTTAAAAATTAGCACAAAAATATATTTGTAAAAGACAAATCTGATAAAGGATTATTGCCTAAATTATACAGATGATTAAAATATTTTTATCTATAATTTATAGATTATGAATTATATTTTGTTTATAGTTGTAAATCAGAGAACTCTACTATAATATAGAGCAAAAACCTTAACAGAAGCCACTTCAAAAAAGATAATACAAATGACAAATAAGCATATGTAAAAATTGTAAAGTATATGTTAATAAAAATTGAAATTAATATATATTCATATATATATTAGAGTTATCAAAATCTGACAATACCAGATTGTAGCAAGGATTTGCAACAAAAAGAACTTTTTCATTTTTTTCATGCGACAAAGTATACTCATTTTATAAAAGAGTCTGGACATTTTAAATTTAAACAAACGTATTGCTATATAATCTAGCAGCATGCTGCTGGATATTTGCCCAGAGGAACTGAAACCATGTCCACATTAAAACTTGCACACATATATTTATAAATGCTTTATTCATAATTGTCAAACTTTTTGAAGCAACCATGATGTTTATCAGTAGATGAATGATATTCATCAACAGATGTATGGATACTCATTAATGGATGAGTAGATACTGCAATGTCTTTGGACAATCAAATATCTCACTCAACACTAAAACTGATAAGCTACAAACTCTGAAAAAATGGAGAAGTTTTATGTGAAAATTAGTGAGTGAAAGAAGCAATGTAAAAAGGATTATAAATACACAATTGCTATTATACGCGTTCTAATATAAACAAATTGTTTGAAACAGTCAAACAAATCAGATAGCTAGGGGTTCTAAAGCATGGGCAAACATGGGAGAAGGTTACAGGAGTGGGAAAAATACAGATTTTAAATTGATGAGCAACGGGATGACAGTGACAGTGACAGTGACAGTGACAGAACATTATAAGTACTCTGTTTGTACCATAAAGGTGGACACGTGTGGCTAGACATTTAAGCTATCTCAAAGAATGTACAAGAATAATGCTATATGCCAAAATGATCTTTGGATCATTTCAGTGATCATTATAGATTCATCAGTTGTAACAAATAAATCACCTTATTAGAAGATGTTGATAACAGAAAAGATTATGATAGCGTAACTTAGATTTCAACCTTGCTTTTAATTTTCTGTGAACATTGAAGGTATCTAAAAGCAAATTATTTCCAAGTTAATTTGAATAAATAGTAGTAAAATTATGTGCAGAAAATAGAAATTTAAAAATATCTGTGATATTTTTCAGAAGATATATTATTTGTTTCAAAGTAATGAAAAATATTATTTAGAATGGGAATATTAATAATAAGAAAGAAATTAATAAACATAGTAATCAACATTTCATGTTGAATATTATGAATTCAGACTTAATTTGCTTCATATTTTGAGTTATGTAATAGAACTTAAGGATTTTCTTTTTATGAGGCATGAGGTGAGAACTCAGGGAAGCAGGATAAAAGAAAGATCATAACACTCGGAGACTAAGAAATAAAGCTCTAAGAAGAGAGCAACATAGAACGACAGAACAGAGAGATACATCCAGACCCCACACCCAGCTGTCTCATCAGAGGCAACCCCGAGGGGACAGGTGAGTTCTCCCCACTCCAACAGAGCCTGTCAGTCTAAAACCTCCAGAACTCAGTCACTGCTATGTTCATGTCTGTTCTCCATAGGCTCAAACAAGCCTCACCCGTGAGTGGATCCACTATATAACCATATTTTAAATTTTAGAATTTCTGGAGTACACAACTACATGCAATGTCTCATATTTTATACCACTGATGTATCAAAAGTAGCACACCACGTTTGATTTAGGGTTTAAAATAGAAGGCAATCAATCTCAGGGGGGAAAATACATATATTTATATTGAATAAATATATATTTAATATGTATTTATATATAAAAGCACACAAGGCTCAAGCTTTAACAACATGTTAGTAATCTCTTATAGAAGGACTTAATGGCTCCAGGGTAAGACACACCAATCTTCAAACACTTTCTTCTAAGGAAACTTTTTTGAATCATTTTTAGTGGAGTATTCATAACAAGCAATACAAAATTAATTATTTTGGTTCTACTTTGGGGGCAGACTTTGGGGTTCAGGATTGAAACATTCAAAATAAGGTCATGGGAAGATATAATGGTGGTGGTATTGGTGTTTGAATATTAAATGTAACATTATTTTGAATAAATTTATAAAATTAAATGAAGAAAAAAGAAAAACACGTAACACTTAAAGCAATAATCCACCAAAAACTAATCTGAATCACAGCAAGTATATCATGTTTAATTCATTCAACATAATATATATCACATTATTTCATAGGAGAAGTTTTCACATTAATATAGAAAAATTTTATATATGTTACTTCTCTGTAATTACTTACACTAGTCATTTGGAGATTTTTAAATTAGGATAACTTTGTTCATTACTAACGCAAATAAGTGTGGTCACTATTACACAATTTATTTCTTTGTCTTTGAGTCTTTTCCTTGAGTATCTGCATGCATTTTGTTTGTTTGTTTGTTTGTTTGTCTTTGGACCACACCTGGTAGTATACAGGACTTACTCCTGGTGTGTTCTCCGGCACTGCTCCCAGCAGTGTTGGGGATTGAACCACGGTCAGCAAGTTCAAGGCCAGCTCCTTGACCTCTGTACTATCCCTCTGCACCCTTCCCATGTTTCTTATCCAACTTGATTTACTTCTAATGTTCTGAGAAAAATGTATATGCATAAGAAATTAGCTTTTTATCTCTCATTGAATTGTAAATGTATATATCTTCTCCTGCCTACTAAACTTTTTTTAGTCTCCCAAATATTTAGACCTAATACATGCAGGACACTTAATCTTTCCACTTCTATGTATATTTATCTTTTCGTCTTTGCTCTTATCTATTTGAGTAAATGGAGCTGTGGTCATCTAATTTTTCAGTTAGGAATGTTTCTTGGGTATTCTTGTCAAAATCAAATTTAATGAAGTAGAACATTATTGAAACAATAATAGTTTATACAGCTATTTATGTTTTAGGGATACATATGTTATCTAATCTTCAAAAGTTTCTTATGAACTATTACCTTGTGCTACTACATCAAATTAAGTGTATTATTTAAGCTATAAAGCAAGTCAAGTACAAATGAGGGTCAGTGACATTGGTACTGGAGCAATAGCACAGCGGGTAGGGCGTTTGCCTTGCACGCAGCCAACCTGGGTTTGTTTCCTCCATCCCTCTTGGAGAGCCTGGCAAGCTACCAAGAGTATCCCACCTGCACGGCAGAGCCTGGCAAGTTACCCATGGTGTATTCTATATGCCAAGAACAGTAACAACAAGTCTCACAATGGAGATGTTACTAGTGCCTGCTTGAGCAAATCAATGAACAATGGTTCGACAGTATACATAAGATTACACTATTAATTGATAAATCTAGTTTGCCATCATCTACTTTTTTAAATACTCAAACTTTTATCTCTCTTATGAACTACTTGTGAAGACTCAAACTACCCCTTCTAAGTCTCTGTAAAAAGTTCATTCCTGTTACAAAAATAATCATTCTTGAGCACCCCATAAAGTAGTTAAGAGCCAGAAATTTGAGGAAGTTTGTTGTTTTATAAACCCTCTTGGTGATTTGCTGCAGTGATACACATACTCAAGCCTAAGTGCTTGAGACCAATTCCATTTTAAGACCTCATTTTTTCACACTCCTGGAAAGATGCTCATCCTCTCTCCCATTTTCTCAGTAGAAATGGTTTTAAGAAAGTAGGGCTACACCAAAGTGTCAATTAAAATGGTGCGTCAAGTTGTAAGGCTGTGTATTCTTTCCTTCTAAAGTGCAGTTTTACTTATAAACTTCAACCACAAAGTTGTAAAATTGCTTACTGATGTAGGAAACTTTTGCCTTTTGTGGAGGAAGCAGTTTTTTTTTGTTGTTTTGGCACGGGATAATGGACTTTTAAAACTAGCAAAGCACAGAGGCAACAAAGAATATATATATATATATATATATATATATATATATACTCACATATATATGTGTGTATATATATATATATATGTTTCTCTTTGTAATACTTCCTTCAGCAGAAGCCACTGTGGTGTACATTGATTTGACTGTGTGCAGGTAACCGTATTACTAGATGAAAGAAATGGATTTCACTAGGGACTCCATCAAAACTTCTAGGTAAATTGCAGAAGGAAATACTAACCCAGTCCCCTTCTGAAAATTGTATGACATTAAGAGAAACTTGAATCGAGATGAAAATCTGTTCTGCTTGCTACCCAGTGCTGAAGTGGAATTTGAATACAGCAACCTATGAACAGAATGAGGTGTGTCCATTTTGTCCCTTGCTTTAAGTTGTTTTAGACAAACTTGATGTAGAGTAGTCTCAAACTGAAAATCCTAAATTTGCATCAGGGTTCCAGACATTTTTTGTCCCAGAATAGACTTTGAAAAATATTAATTTAAGATGCCATATAAATATCTAAAATAATCATCCATTCTTTCAAGCACCAATATGCTCGAGCTAGTAAGATGGAGCAGTCTCTAAAGAGTGTCTCATTTGCCTTTTTCCTTCTGTTAATATCAATTTTTAATCTTAAGTCGGCGAGTATGCTATCACTTACAGACTCTTTTAATTATAGAAGCATATGTCAGGCTAGACTAAGCTCATTTCTTTCTTAGCGAGTACTACAGTTTCCAGAATGATCGGATTTATGCTGTTGTTTCATTTTTTGCTGTATAAAACCATTCCTCAGTCAAAATAATTCAAACTATACATGTATTTATATACTGTATATAAATTATATACTTTCGTGTGTCATAGATTTACATATGTTAAATGTAAATGAAGTTTTTTTATGAAAAAGAAGAAAATAACTTTCAGGTTGATTTAAATATAACTTGATCTAAGAGGAGGAAATACAAACCCCCGAGTGGACATTTGTCTGAAATTATGTTTATTAGCAATTTGTTTAGGGATATGATGTTATGGACTAGACCAGAATCAATATTTTAGTACATCCATTTGCAGTAATTCATCTGAGGCTGTTTATATCTGTGATCCAGACTTCAGGATCTTGGACTGATAGGAAATTTTTTAGTTGAAAGAATAAAGTCCTGCTAATATCGTTATTTCCAAAACTCATTCAAGAGCACTTGGAGGGGAGCAAGCCTGTGAAACAATATTTTGTCAAGACCTAATTTACACAAGTACACATAAATGCCTCTGTTGAACATTGTTCTATTCCTCTATAAAGACTTAAGGCTTCTCCATTAATAAATGATCTCTGGAAGTTTTAGCTCACAACATTGTTTTTCGGTGTTTTTTAACACTCATAGCCCCATCTCTCATTAGAACACAGTGGACCCAATCATTTTTTCTCAACTACATTTCAGGAAAAAAAATATCAATATAAAGATAGAGCCAATCTAAGCATATTATGTAAGCTCACTGAACCTCAGTTTTCTCATACTTAAAATGGAAATACTGGACACTTTAAATATGAATCATTCAAAGTAAGTTAACTTTGAAAGTAACATAGTCACTAAAAAAACTGTAGTTTAATAAAATGCTATAATTTCTCCCCAGGTGATCAGCTAAGGAAGTTGAAATACCCACTCAAATGGCATTTATATTTGAGTACTGGCTTTAGGTGGCTTAAATTGTAAGATTAACTGCAATTTTAGGTATTGCCAAATAGATGTGAAAAATTAAGGTAAGAAAGCACCTTGTGCAAAAAACTAAAAAAAATAAGAAGAAAGAAAAAACCAAAATTATCTTGTTTTCTCCACAATTATGCCTAGGTTGGGCTTCAATTTCAGCTATTTAGCAATAGTAACAACATTGTAAGAACCTGCCCCCCTAAGTCCCCAAAATAAAGTCAAATTTTCCTCTGACAAAAATTATATATAGGAGCTATTTCTCTTAAATTTTCCAAATATATTTGTTGGAAAGCATACCTTTTCTTCATCCCGTTACTTTTAAGGAGTAGGCAGAGCTACCTAGGAAGTTTAGGGAAGCTATTGATGTTAGGAAACAGTGCTCCCCACACACATTCAATTAAAATCAGTTCTAAGGAGAAGCTTAAAACCTGGCAGCTTGCTCTGTCCCTTTCCTGTGGGTTGTTTTAGAGGATCCCTATTATCAGGGCTGCTAAAAAAACATGTGGCCTAGGGAGTAAATGTGAACTAAATAAAAACACAGCAACAGGGAACCAGGCTTCATTTGTGCTCCTTTGAAATGTAAAAATAACACCCAATAGAGGGAAGAATCCCTGACTGTTGATCACAATGCACAAAAGAAAAGGCACAGTCCAAATGAAAAGGCATTTCTCTCCATAGACAGACACCCCAGGTTTTGCAGTGTGGCCGGTTACTAAATGCAGGCCTTCCCACTTCCATTTTTCTTTCTGTTCTCCAGAGATAACAGAGTGCTCCACATATACCTTAATTGGCCTGCCCTGGCTTAACAAGACCATCAATTGTGGTGTCCACGATTATCCACGATTATCTCTTGGGTTTCTTTTCTCTCTCCTAACCATAGTAAGGGATCTTTCACTGGGTCTCGCATCAGCTGCATACTAAATATCTATATATGTTCATTTCACTTTTAAGGTTCCTTTTTCATATCATTTCAAAGTTACTCAGATCTTTTCGAAGGAATTTTTTTCTTCTCTTTTTTCTATTGGCAATGTGGAACAAAATCATTCTTCAAAAAATGCAAACAAGCACAAACACAAGAGACATGCACTGCCTAAACAAGAAGGCTCCTTTATAATTGTGAATAAAGCACAATGCTTAAGAACACATCTAGCTCAGAATTGGAATGTGTATGCATTAGGGAAATGGGTTTACGATGTGTTCATCTCCTTAGCAAACACATTGTACTGCCAAAATGAATATTGTAACTATCAGGATCTGGCTGCCACTACTAGAATCGGTGTTTTAAAATAAACATTTCACTGTTTATTATTTTTATTTGAGTTATGCCTAATTTCTCTTTCTTTCAAAACTCATTAATATTATCCATAATATCACAGGGTATACTGCAGTGTTTATCTGCAAAATATTTTCACGTTAAGATATCAGATAAATGTACACTATAAAAGATAAGAACTAGATTTTACATGAATGGAAACATGATATAAAGTGGTAGCATTTATTATTCTTAAAACTTTTCTTGCATATGGAAGTTTACATAATTATAGAGAACAATTACTAAGAGTTAGCAAAGTCTTACTACAATAAAAATTACTAAATTTCAAAATTATTCTAATAGCTTTCATCCATTGCCTTATTATATTTGTTTTAAAACTATCTTACGTGGATCACAATAATAAGGAAGTAAAAGGAAGCTATACACTAGATTCAGATGACTTTGAATTCACTAGATTCCTCTTGGTTGAATTTTCATAAATTCTGGACAGTCAGAGGTTATGTTCCATTCTCTGTGTCACTTAGAATATTGGTCTGAATCTGATGATAAAGAAATCATCAATGATTAGCTATTTTTCTAATTAGTGGAAAAGTTATCCGAGCAGTTAAGTGTAATATTTTAAACATAGATAATTGCTCTATAATTTGCTTTCTCTAGAATTTCCACACATCTTCCAGAAAGTCTGTGAAATATGTACATTTCCACCAAAGGTGGGGTGAGCACAATATTTCATCTATTCTTCCACATGTTAACCTCTTGTGTAAAAAATTTCTGGAGTTTATTCCTTTTAGGAGCTATAGTTAATGGTTAGATAAATTATGCATATCTAACATCCAGAGAACTGAAAAATTTGAGGACCAAGCAACTGACAAGGATAAAAGCTTAATCAAGAAAAGAAAAAATTGCTATAATCATACTGGAGATGTTAGGATGCTAAGACTCAAGTTTCCAAGTTTGCACTTGGCTAAGAATACCATGAAACATGGGCATAAAATTTCACATACATGGGGAAAGAACAAAAAGTAAAGAAAGAGAGTTGGTTTATTGGGATATGAAATTCTTGAATCTATGCCCTTGTATCATTTTAATAGACAGAAAAATTGTGCATTTTTGAAGCTATTTTGGTGAGTTATAATGCAGGTGACTGAATGATGCTGAGCAATTGCTGTTATTTGCTTTGCCAACTTTAGGTATAGACTAAAAACAAAACATGTGCAAAGCCAGTAGACAGAAATTTACTGTAGTGGCATTTTCAAAAAAGAAAAACACACAGAAAAGATTAGAAAGAAAACAAACTTTTCAGTCATAAATTCACCCTCAAATATTCCATTATATTTTTATCACATTATGTGATATCACAGTTAAACCTCTTTGTTTAACAGAGCATCACTCAGTGACAGTGTTTGCCATCCTACATCTCTGATTATGAATGCCTATAGGACTAAGAGGTCTGCAATTACTAGTGGATTCTTCCATAGTCAATTCTAATTAATTTTTTGTCAACAAAGAAATATTTTTTAAAAAATAACTTGTTTTACCCATTTCTCCGCGCCCGCACCCCCAGAATGACTGATGAAGAGGAGGAAGCTGCTTGGGACACCAGCAGCCCACCAGCAACCTGCAGTATGTGACTTGAGAGTTTCTGCCAGGTCCCCCGAGCGGGGGACCGGCGTTTCTCTTTTTTTTTTCTTTAATCTCTCTCTCTTTCCCTCAACTTCTGGGCACAGCACAGCATCTACCCCACTTCTCTGAGCACAAAATGGAGAGACGCACCCAAACGCGAGGCGCGGCTGGCGGGGGATCGAGGGCGGGGAAGTACCGGTCTCCACACACATCGGACACTTAAAGAGAGTGCAGCCACGTGGGCTTTCCCATTTCTCCGCGCCCGCACCCCCAGAATGACTGACGAAGAGGAGGAAGCTGCTTGGGACACCGGCAGCCCACCAGCAACCTGCAGTATGTGACTTGAGAGTTTCCGCCAGGTCCCCCGTGCGGAAATCTCTCTCTCTCTCCTTCAACTTTTTCCCTGGACTTTAGACAGAAACCCAAAACCTAATGTCATCTTAGTATCAGCAATATGTAATGGTTCCTTCTTAATGGGTCGGACTTTTGTGGGTGATCCTAACAAGAATAGTAAGTATTTTGTTGAAATATTGAAGGCAATCAAAATGGTAGCCATCTCTCTAGACTGAACTAAGCTATATCCCCACGCCGGCTGAGAAGAAATATCCTTCTTTCTCGGGAAGAAACGTGGTGTGGTGTCAAACATAGTGTGATGTCCATTAAGCAAACAGACCTGGCGGCGTGGGAATGGGAAATAAGGGGAAAAATTAGGTACATGGACCAGCGGGACGCTGGTGGTATCTCGAGCCGGAGCCGATATCAGCGCAAGACCTTTGGTTCCAGAAACTGCTTGCAGACACTCTACTAGACTATCAACTAAGCCAGAGCCCCACGCCGGCTGATGACGGGAAATAACCATCCTCTTCGGTTTTTTTCCCTTTGTCAGACAGCGTGGCGATTACTAAACAGGCGTGAACTCGGTGGCGCGGGGCAAGGGGGAAAAAGAAAAGTTATGTAACAAACAGCAGGACTTAATATCTCTATATTCTTAGTAATGGAGAACTATCAAATGCCTCATTGGCAATAGGACTGTCTTTTTCTTTTTGGGGGGAAACCCCAGCAACGGTAGTGAGTTGTGTGTTGAAACATGGAATGTAATCGAGATAAGCGCGAATGAAGTGAAACTTATCACGTACAAGGGTGGGGACTAGGGAGGTGGGAGGGGGCGGCAGATATACTGGGGGGGTTGGTGATGGAAGATGGGCACTGGTGAAGGGAAGGGTGTTTGAATATTGTATAACTAACATAATCCTGAGAACTTTGTAACCCTCCACTTGGTGATTCAATAAAAAAAAAAAGAAAAAAATAACTTGTTTTAGATATTCTCAAATCTGTTGGATAAACATTGTAAATCATTAATAAACCACCATGATTTAATTTTCTAGCATTTAATTTAAGGTTGATTTGTAAATCGTGACTTTGATGCATGAAGACATATCACACTTAGGGATAGAAGCATGAGGCTCCAGATTTCTTGTTTGATTTTACTTTTCATTTATTTAGCAAGAGCTGCTCCTCGAATTCTAAATGTTATCAATAGGAAGGCACAGGAATGACTAAGTTTAAATCTAATTAAAATGGAAAGATGCAAGTTCCATTATATTTTCTAACTCCATCATTAGCTATTTTTAACTCAATTACTCTAGGTAGTGACAGAGTTGATTTCATATTTGTCAAGTGCCATGCTGTCTTCAGAAAAAAAAGAATTTATATTTATACAAGAATCATCTTTATTCCATAGCCTTGACTACATTTGAGATATAAAAATATTAGTACTAATTATGTTATTTTAATATCTAGTTTTTCTCCACTAAATAATTTGAGTGAAGGCCTTATTGATTACAGCATAGAATATAACCTTGTCAATATAAATTTTACAGCAGTGAAAGTTACTGTCCCTTTACCATTGTCGTTGGTTCCTTATTAAGGCTCATGTGCAATTTTTATTGTTGGGTGATTACTGTCTGACTAATATAGTTGTGTCATGTTGAAAACAAATCAGTGATATCAGTTCTGTTAAATAAAAAGTTATTTACCTGGAGAATATTATCATCATACTGATGTTGACCAGAGAAAGAAAAGTTTCCTCAAAATATAAAATTAGAACATGACCAAATTGCATTGCCTTGTACTTACAAATGAAGCATACAGAGGGAAAGATTTATGATTTTAAAATATATGGGTTTTTGATTCTAAGAGAAACTGTGAACACATAATATTTTAGGTTTCTAAGCAACTGGAAGTAAAATTGGCTAAAAAAATTCATAGACATGCTAGAAAGGAAAGGTTCTAGTAATCTCTAATTCCTTCCTGAAAATTTATGAAAAACTTTATGAGAAAGCAAAGTGGTAAAATATTATCATTATCAACACATACAGGTATACATCAAACATATATACATTATTGTCCAGGTGATTACTGTCTGATTAATGTAGTTGTGTCATGTTGAAAACAAGTCAGCAATCTAGGAAAAATTTAAGGAAAAATTTAAAGGAAAAAATTATTTACCTGGAGTGTATCATCAAATATTAACAATATATACATATATATAACGAAATAAAGCAAGTATTGAGAGGGGAAAATTAGGAGGAAATGCCGATGAATTTTCAGAATCAGAGATCACAGAGTTTTGTTGGTTTCAGCCCCTAAGAAAAACAGTGTAGAGATATATTTTATAAAGGAAATTCCATTTGGCTCTGTAATATCATTCTTAGATATATGTCTAAAGTATATTGGAGTCTTTACTTCAAAGAATATTTGTGTTTCATGCCACATCAATAGAAAAAAATTTAAATGTTCTCGGGCACTCGGTCGGGAGGGATACTGGGAACACTGGTGGTGGAGAATGGGCACTGGTGGAGAAACAACTCGAAAATTGTTTGACTGAAACGTAATCATGAAACTTTGTAAGTCTGTAACTGTGTTTGACTGTGATTCACTAAAATAAAACAAAAATTAAAAAAAATAAAATGGCGCCATCTTATTAATTGATGCTATGGAAGTTCTGGGGATAGAAGAAATTTCTCAATGTAGTTAAAGCCATTGACCACAAGCCCAGAGCTAACATCTCAGTGGTGAAAAATCCACAGCCTTTCTCTTAAGAACAGGTACAAGAAAAGATTATCTGCTACCCCCACTATTCATTATGTTATTGGACATTTGGAAGTCCTTGCAAGAAAGATACAAAAAGAATCCAAAATGTTAGCAAAATCAATGTAAACATGATTTGTAGATGGCATGACACTATACTTAGGGACCTTTATCAAAAAACACCTAGGAACAATAAACCTGTACAGTAATGTGGCAGCCACAAAATCAACATGCAGAAATCTATGTCATCCTCATATGCAAATAAGAAACAGTTCATTCAAAATAAACCTGCACAAGTTTATGGAAATCAAATACACGGGAATCAGATCAACAGCAACAATAAAATAGGTGAAAAACATAAAACTGTATGTCATTGCCAAATGAAATAAAGAGCATACATGTACATGAAAACACATTCCTTGCTTGTGGGATGGAAGGCTTAGTACTATCAAAATGACAAGCCTGCCGAAAGCAATATATAGATTCAATGCAGTTTCTATAAAAATAACCATGACAGTTTTAAAGTCCAGAAAAATGGTACTGAAATTTACCTGGAGAAATAACACCCCAAAAAAACCAAAACAATCTTAGGAAAGTAGAAGATGGAAATATTTTCTTTTTCCAAATTTAAATTAGAATATGAAGCTATAGTAAACAAGACAGTGTGACACTGCATTAAGGACAGATCCTCAGATCAATTGAATAGTAGTGAGAACCAAAGATAGACCCTCAAGTATGTTGTCAACTAATCTTTGACAGAGGAGCAAAGAATATTAAGTGGATCAATGAAAACCTCTCCAGTAATAGGTGTTGGAAAAACCTGTCATTCACTTGTGAAAAAATAAACAAAAAAGAATCAGAAATCTACCTTGCACCATACACAAAAGTCAATTCAATATGTATTAAGCAACTTGATATCAGACCTAGATCCTTAAATTATATAGTGAAAAATGTAGATTGAACCCTTTATAGCATTGAAATTAGTGGCATCTTTGATTATTCAATGTCATTGGCCAAGCAAATGAAAATACATATAAAACATTTGGATTATATCAAATTGAGAAGTTTCTACACTGCAAAAGAAGATAATGACCAGAATAAAATGATTTCCCAAAGATGGTAAAAGTAAATTTTCCCACCACCAATCTGATAAAGGGTTAATATCCAAGATACATAAATAACTTGTGAAATTTAAGAAAAATATAACCACCAAAAACAGGGAGAAGAAATAAACAGAAACTTCCTTGAAGAAGATATAAAGATGGTTAATAAGTATATAAAAATGCTTTGCACCATTTATGGTTAGGTAAATGCAAATCAAAACAATGCTTTGCACCATTTATGGTTAGGTAAATGCAAATCAAAACAATGAGATGTCACCTCACACCAGTGAGACTGGTACATATAGAAATCTACACAATGGAATACTATGCAGCTCTAAGAAAGAACCAGTCATGCAATTTGCAGCAGCATGACTGGAACTAGACAATACCATGCTGAATGAAGTCAGAAGGTAGAGATAGATGCAGAATGGTTTCTCTCTTATGTGGAACTTCAAGATCCAGAATCAGTGGCAAACAAAGGGTGAAAGATAGCACTATGGGAGAATTGATCCACAATTTGAGTACAGAGTTTGAAAGGAAGAGAAATTGGGGTACTAAAGGAAGGAGCTGGGCACGTGTGTGATAGGTGTTGTGTTGGAATTGTGTGATGAAAAAACATTACTAATAGCATTGTGGCTAGAATCTCATCTTTTTTTCTTAAAAGACAATAATAAAATCAGCCAATGCTGTTGGCAGGAATTTGGGGAAAAAGGAGCCCTCATGCACTTCTGGAGGGAATGTAAACTGGATTAACCTCATTAGAAAACAAAATGTCTACTCCTCAAAAAACTAAAAATTGAGCAGAATGCTATATAACTCATCAGTTCCACTTCTAGGCATCAATATATGTCCAGATGCCCTAAAACTATATTCTAAAAAGATATCTCCTATGTTCATTGGAACACTGTCCATGATATTCAAAATCTGGAAACGATCCAGGTGTTAATGAACAGATAACTTGATTAAAGAAATTATTACACACATGTATGTATATGAATACGCAAAGGAACACTACTCAATTATAAAAAAAATACTACTGCTCAATTATAAGAACAAACAGAATCATGCAGTTGCTTCCACATGCTTGGTGCTGGACAGTATCTTGCCGAATGAAGCAATCAGAAAAGGAGAGACAGAGAACAACCCCTGTCATATCTGAGATATAAAGAAGCTACCACTGTAGCATTGTTGTCCTGTTGTTTATTGATTTGCTCGAGTGGGCACCAGAAACAATTCCATTGTGAGACTTGTTGTTACTGTTTTTCGAATGTCAAACAGCCAGGAGGAGCTTGCCAGGCTCTGCTGTGCAAGTGGGATACTCTCAGTAGCTTGCCGGACTCTCCGAGAGGGACGGAGGAACTGAATCCAGGTCGGTAGTGTGCAAGGCAAACGCCCTACCTGCTATGCTATTGCTTCTTGGCCTTTTGGCTAAGATCAAGTGTAGTATAAAGAAACAATGTAGGAATAACAAATTGCAAAGTTATAGAGTCTAAGACTGATCTACAGATCTAAACTAAGAACCAAGATTGGGCAGGAATCAGGGGTGGTCGGGAGAGTCCCCTGAGACTACATTGGCGAGAAGTGGACACTCTGGTCCTGGGTGTGTTTTTGGAACAATGTAAGTATAAAACTCTAAGGACTAAAATAATTTTAAGTGGATAGTTTTATCTCTCTGTTCATAGCTTCATTCTTCACAATAGCTACATGTAATCAATTTATGTCTACCAAGAGTTAACTTAGTAAAACAAAACAAAAAAAAACAAACAAAAAATCCCAAAGCACCTCTAGTCTATATAAATCTTTAATAGATTATATAGATTATTGCTGATTCACTGGTGCCAGGTGTGGTCTTAAAACATTGATGGAACTCTGACCATTAGTAATATTGTAAATGAGAGTGACTCAATAAAAAGTGGGAAAAAAAAGTGAAAAATTATGAAATCTTTGGAATAGAATGCATAGGTCTTGAGTTGATTATACTGATAAAATAAACAAGGAAGCAAAAGGCAACCACTGGATAGTTCTACTTATAATTATAATGTTAATAAAAATAGAAATTGCACTGTTATAAAAACTAACTTGTTGAAAGTATGGTGGTTACTGAAGAGGAATGTATGTGTGGAAAAGTGAGTCGCCATTTCTCTTTGGTCCCAAAATGACACTGGTACTTTAGTTGTAGATTAAATTATACAGACAATTATACAGATATATTTATGAAATATAGACTTATGAGGCTATCCCCTGGAATTTCATAAAATTGTAAGCCAGAAATAAATGCCTGGTTTCAAAATTGTTGATGAAATAAATACCCGTAAGTCCTGAAAATATTTCAGTGACTGATAGTTATCTCTTTTAAGGCTGCACCAGCTGTACACGCCTTGAGTTTCAAGTATGATTTTACATGTCTTAGCTTGATAAGTACCTATAAAATTATTTAAAACTTCAAATAAATGTTTTTATATCATTGAACAATAAGAACAAAAACCCAATAAAAGGTTTTCAGGCTACTAAAGCATTCTATAGTTTTTTATATAACATTATTTTATGTGGGCTGGAACAATAGTGCAGCGGGTAGGGCACTCACCTTGCACGCGGCCAACAGGGGTTCCATTCCTCCGGCCCTCTCAGAGAGCTCGGCAAGCTACCGAGAGTATCTAGCCCACATGGCAGAACCTGGCAAGCTAGCCATGGCATATTCAATAGGCCAAAAAATAATAATAAGTCTCATGATGGAGACATTACTGGTGCCCACTCGAGCAAATTGATTAGCAATGGATTGACAGTGACAGTGACAGTGATCATTTTATGCGTACATGAGTAACAAAAATGTAATGTGTATTTTATGTAAGTTTTATGTAAATTAGCACTCATAACATGCAAATATGTGAACAATATGCTGGAATCCATGATATATTTTACTTTTTATTGTGTGTCCGTAAATATTTTTTTAAAAAACACAAAACAAGGGAATAATGGCTGGAGAGATAGTTAAGAGGCCAAGGTACTTGCCTTGCATGCTGCTGATTTTGGTTCTATTCTCAACACCACATGCAATTCCTGGACTGCTGCCAGAAATGTTGCCTGTGCAGAATCTGGAGTAAGCCTCAGCCTCCTGGTATGGCACAAAACCAAGAATGAAATAAAAACACAACATGACCTAGTTGCTCAAATCTTGGTTTCTAATACTACACTCCAATAAGGGTTCAGGTCTACTTAGATGACGGGCTTAATTTCAGACTGAGGCAATATAAATGCACATATGATCACAATTTTGGGCACTAGAAGGTCAGAGACTACTGAAAATGTTTTGTGATCAAAGGGATATGATAAAAAATACACAGAAACCAACTGAAAAAATCTTACTTCCCTAAAATGGGAGAAAAGTATAATGATTAATATAATTATCATGATCACGAAATCCCGTTAATCATAGATTTCTCGAGAGGGCTCAGTAACCTCTCATTCCGTCCTTTCCCTGAGATCTTAGAAGTCTCTCTCAACTCAGCCCTTCCAATGATGTTGCACTGGAGGCTCTTTCAGGGTCAGGAGAATGAGATTCAGCTTGTTACTGGCTTTAGCATATGAATACAGCAGGGGAAGTTGCAAGGCTGTCCCATGTGGGCAGGAAACTCTCAGAAGCTTGCCAGTTTCTCCCAGAGGGAGAAGTAGGCTACAAGATATCGTGGACTTCTGGGAGCTTGCTTTTAAGTCTCTGGATGTTGGCTGTTGATGGGATTACGCACACCTGGGTTCCTCTGCCAGTACCTTCATGCATGAGGCCCATCCGAACGTGTGGAGAGAGACCTCGAGCTCTGCTCGGGGTGGGGAGGGAAGCTGGAGCCCATCCCCTCCAAGGGGCCCTGAGGAAGACAGCCATGCTTTTCCGCAAGGGGTTTGCCGCCAGAACACAGGTGTGAAAACCACAGCTTAAACGCAAGCCAAAATGGGAAAGGAAAAGACTCACATCAACATCGTTGTCATCGGACATGTAGACTCGGGCATGTCCACCACCACTGGCCACCTGATCTACAAATGTGGTGGCATCAACAAGAGAATGATCGAGAAATTCGAGAAGGAGGCCGCTGAGATGGGAAAGGGCTCCTTCAAGTACGCCTGGGTTTTGGATAAACTGAAAGTTGAACATGAGCATGGTATCATCATTGATATCTGCCTGTGGAACTTTGACCAGCAAGTACTATGTGACCATCATTGATGCTCCAGGACACAGAGACTTTATCAAGAACATGACTACAGGCACTTCTCAGGCTGACTGCGCTGTCCTGATTGTTGCTGCTGGTATGGGTGAATTTGAGGCTGGTATCTCTAAGAACGGGCAGACCCGTGAGCATGCCCTTCTGGCTTACACACTGGGTGTGAAACAGCCCATTGTTGGCATTAATGGATTCCATTGAACCACCCAACAGCCAGAAGGGATACGAGATAATTGTTAAGGAATATAATTATATTAAGTCTTAATTTATTATATAGAGTAAATTTAAATAAACAGGGGAGAATGGAAAAAACATGTTGCTGAAGAATTCCAACAATGTATGTAGATATTTTGCTCTCGAGAATCTCTTAATTCCTATGTGTGGTCTGCTAATTTGGTTATTTCAATAAAATATATATGAAAGATATGAAAGGCTAGGAAAAAAATTTAGTTCTATTGTGGAAAACACTGACAAACACTGGATTAGCTAGGTGATCAATATACCATCAAAAGTTGAATGTTCTTTTATATACTTTGTACCCTTGATATGATGTGAAACAAATGGCAGTTTATTGCTATAGTCTTCCTCTCAGAAACCCATAACCCCAGGGAAGCATCACATAAATCTACACTGAATGATGCTCTACAAAATATCTGACTAGTAATCTTCGAAACTGCCAAGGTCACCAAAAGCAAGGAGTGTCTATGGTATTACCAGAGCTAAGATGGGCCTAAAGTGACAAAATAACTAAATGTTCGATAGTATGAAAAATAAGATTGTGGAAAATAAAAGTATATTGGGTAATTCAAAAGAAAAATTTAGCACAGGTTTTAGGTCACACCCATGCAATAATATTACTTTAAAATTGTTTCAGATAAACCATCTCGTTTAAAATGTTACTTATGAGGAAAACTAGATATGGGTTAAATGGAAAATTTCTGCTCTATCTCTGCTTTCTTTCTGTAAATGTATAACTATTATAAAATTAACAGCTTGCTAAAATATATCAAATAAAATGTAGCAATAATACTTTTCACCCAGCTTAATTGCTAAATTGATTTTGCTACCTCATTTGTTTCCTAAATGAAGCTATCAACTAAATTAATACTTTATATTCACATATACAGAAAACTCTCTCCAATTTTATTTGGGGCTGGAGGGGGGCATGAACCCAGTTGTGCTCAGGGTTAACTGTTGGCTGCGCACTCAGGAATCCCTCCTGTAAGGCTATATGGGGTATCAGGGATCAAAACAAGGTTAGCCACATTCAAGGCAAGTGCCCTACCCACTGTACTATTGTTCAGACACACATCTCTCCAAGTTTTATGTAAAATTTGTTTGCATACAAACTTCATTCTTGTGATCTGTCTGCTTAATGGCTTTAGGACATTTTAAGTTTCTAAATTTTACCCTATATTTTATTATCTGATTAATCCCATTTACAATACTGGGGCCATTTGAATACTGGGGCCAGAGAGATAGCACAGTTAGTAGGTCACTTGCCTGCAAGCAGCCAATCTGGGTTCAATCCCAAGCATCCCATATGGTCCTCAGAGTACCAGAACAAGCGGTTCCTGAATACAGAAACAGCAGCCCTGAGCACTTCCTGGCAAAGTCCCAAGACAAAACAAATCTTAATATCTGTGCTCACTGAATTATTCTAAGGGTACAAAAATATTAAGTTCTATTTTTAAAGTACTGATAATTTGATCATAAATTAAATTGTAAATAAATACCTGAATTCTATTTTCAAAAAATGAAGCTAAGTGTCATTGTTAGAATACATTTTTTAGAAAAGCTGTATTAAATCAATAATATGGACATAACATTTAATAATTGAACCTCAACAACAAGACTATAAATCTCCACTGATTATTACTATTGTTTTATTTATTTTTGAATTTATTTTAATTTTTAATTTTTTTAATGTTTTTGCTTATTGGGTCACACCTCGCGATGCACAGAGGTTAGTCCTGGCTCTGCACTCAGGTATTACTCCTGGCGGTGCTCAGGGGACCATATGGGATGCTGGGATTCAAACCTGGGTCCACCGCGTGCAAGGCAAATGCTCTACACGCTGTGCTATCGCTCCAGCCCCTGTTACTATTATTTTAAATCTTGGTTTTAATTTCAGACACTAAATTATTTATAAAAATATGTGATAAAGTTGAGCGTAGCATAATTATCTCCAGTCTCATCTGCTGTATTTATTTATTTTGCATTGTAACCTTGAAGTTCACCTTCAAGAGGTAACACAGTTTCCTTCCCTCTGAAACCAGGCTGGACTTAATGCCTTCTTTCGTTAGATAATATGAGCCAGATGTTAATCTGTGGGATTTATGTAGAGAATGTAATTTCCACTGTGAAATTCTTGATTTCAGGCGCATCATTGTGTAGTGACAAATTTTGATCATTTATTTTGCTTCATCTTGCTTTGTTTCATTGTATTTTTTATGACAATATGATCAAAATAGCAGTATGTATTTTATTATGCACTGAGATTTATTCTATTATTCAATACATGTTTATTTTTGTTTACTGACTAATTTCAATAGATTTTAATAATACCTAATTTTTATGATTTTTTTCTTATAATTTTAGACAATTTGCCAAATTTCTAATTTTATAGTCTCATAAGTTGTATGATAATCATTTTGTTTTTTTTTTCACAAAAAAGGTCTCTTTTATACCAGAACTTACATTGGCTCACATTTTTGGAGTATTATTTGTTGATGCTTCGATTAATATTTTATTCTTTGTTATTTATTTGTAAAGAATGTAAAATTTTAACATAATTAAATCTTTATTATATGTCAATTTGAATTTTTGACTTCTAGTCACAGAAACATACAGGTTAAATTAAATAGGAAGAAAATGTTTGTGTATTTGGGTTTGTTACTAAATTCATGAAAAAATATTTAAAGTCATATTTGCATTATAAGTAAATCACTACCAATAGGATTGATTGAATAACCACATTTCTTGCTTCTGGATTTTAGAGCAGCCCTCTCTAAATGATGTATAAACTGTACTTCAATCACCTGGTCATGGGAATTGCCATAGTTCTGGTTGTGGTACTCCAATGTCTGACATTGTTGTACTCCAATGTCAAATTAATCACAGCCAAGTCATTTTAAGATTGAATCACAACACCTGAAATCCAAATCAATTGTCTAAGAATACATGCTAAATTGACAAGAAATGGTTAGTTTGTCTTATTAAATGATGAAGAATGCAAATGCCTCCTGGCTATATCCAATTTTTTGAACAAATTATTATAAATGTTCCTCATGAACTCTTGAACACAGTGGAGCACATTTATGTCTCTTGGCTCCTCTCTATGAAATTCACTGTGAGTGGTTCATAATGGTTCTCTGCAGAATTCTTATCTCTTTACCATGACAAGAATGTGTTATCATTCATGGTTCTGACTCTGATCTTTGTGAGTCAGATATCAAATATGTGTGTAAAATGTCTATATATAATATACACATATATAGACAGAATATATACAGATAAATGTATGTATGTGTATATATATACATATTTGTTGAAGGATAAGGAAAGAGAAAGAGAGAATTAATCAAAGATGCTACTGATTGTTAGCACTGGGGCTTTATATCGAGAAATGTATCTCTTAAAACCCAAAATAAACCAGCACTGGTTTTTGTAGTGCAACTATCTGAAACAGGCAATATTGAAATTCCGTTTCTTGAAATCTTTTTTTCTGTTTTGTTTTTTGGAGCCACTCTGGCAGTGTTCAGGGATTACTCCTGATTCTGTGCTCAGTGATTACTCCTGGTAGGGCCCACGGGACCATATAGGGTGTTTCCCTGGGCTGGATACATATAAGGCAAAATGCTTATCCACTCTACTATCTATTCTGCCTGTGAAGTTCTCGTAATGATTTCTAATATAATATTTTATTGACAAAGTATTCTTAGCTAGTGTAGTAAGCTTAAAGGAGTATAAGCCTACCTTTTAAATTGTAGCTATTGTAGTAGGCTACCATTAACATATTGCAAAAATTAAAAGGTATCATGTGGGGAAGAAACTAGAGAAGGTTTCTACGGATGCATCTATTGATGGATAATTCTTAGTGTTAGAATTAAGAATATTCTTATTTTTTTTTGGGCGGGGAGCACACCTGGAAATACTCAGCGGTTACTCCTGGTTTTGCACCCAGAAATCACTCCTAGATATGCTCCAGAGTCTATATCGGGTAACAGGGGTTGAAATAAGGTTGGCCACATGGAAAGCAAGTGTTTTACCTGCTGTACTATCTCGCTGCATCTTAGGTATTCTTAAAATAAAGTCTATAAATTAAACTAAAAAAACTCTTAAAGAGCTTTCGGTTAATTTCTCTTAATTTTCTCATTCCAGTCTCCCTCTGTTTTTACTAAGTTAATTCATTCTCTATTTGTCTTCATTTTTAATTTCATTCATTAAAATAGTATTCTACTCATTTTGGTTTCTTTCTTTCCATATGAGCATGTATATGTGTATCTATAGCGTTTTTCCCTAGAAGTTTTATTACTCCATTATTAAAAAAAGTTACTATTGTCTGATGAAATTTCATATTTTCTTTGACATAGAATACTGTTGCATTCATGTGTCTGTCACTTGTCATAACAAAACAATGAATTAATAAGATTTATCTATTTTCTTTATATATTTCACTTTGATCATTGATAATTATCTTCAAATATTTATATCACTCTATCACTGCCATCCTGTTATTCATCGGTTCGCTCGAGCAGGCACCAATAACATCTCCATTAGTCCCTGTCGCATGCTAGTGTAGTCCAATGGCATATTGGGGTCTTTCAGGATCAGGAAAATTAGGACCATTGTTGCTACTGTTTGGGGCATATAGAGTACGCCACAGTTAGCCTGCCAAGCTCTGCTGTGTAATATTGAGATACAACTTAAAACTTAATTGTTTATAACTTCAGAGGGGACAAATGGCAGTTGATCTTATTTGGATGTGTTATATAAAAAAACAAAACAAGTGAGTAGACAGTAATGAATTATTACAAACCCTTTATCCTGGATTACAAAACTAAGATTATCAAGGTAGAGTGAGGGAAGGGATGAAAGAGGTAGACTCAGATTTATAAAAGACAGGGGAGAAGTACATTGGCCACTTTCGTGGCAATAAGTTCTGGTAATTGTACATCAAGACCATCAGCATTAACATTATTAAAAAACATGCTACAACTGGAACAAAAATAAAAACAATATTTTAAATGTTATTGAAGTGTTCAGACCTACCCTCAGGTTTTTTAATAGTGATGACATTATGTAATTTCTTTTTCTCCTTTGAGTAAATGTAAATATTCCACTAAATTTCATTGATAAATAAAATTTTATTTTTTGTTCAAAATTCTGTTTATATTATTTAGATTAGCTCTTAAAATTTCTGAATACTTATAAGACTTTAGTACCTTCTAATATATAGCTCCACTGCTTTTATTTTGAAAAAAAATAACCATCTTCTGATATTCTTTATGACCTTAAGTTCCATAACATGAGAAGTATCTACATCACTATTTAGTAACATTAGTTTTATCTTAATCTTATCACCATCAAAATATTATTATTTTACCAAAACTAAGAAAAAAAATAAGAGATAATTTATTAATATTGCATTAGCAATAATTTAACCTTAACTGAGTTTGTAGGCTGTATGTATAATACATAGAGTGAAATTTATCACAGATTACCAAATGGGGTGCCAATATGCTTAGTTTTAGGGGAGTTTGTGATTTTCGGGGAATGTCACACCCAGAAATGCACAGGGGTTACCCCTGGCTTTGCACTCAGGAATTACTACTGGTGGTGCTCGGGGAACCATATGGGATTCCAGGGATTGAACCTGGGTTGGCCATTGTGCAAGGCAAACACCCTCCCTGCTGTCTTATCGCTCCAGCCCCCTTTGTGATTCCTTTAGGCATTTTAGAGGAGAAGTACTTGTACACTATCAAAACTAGAAGAAAACTTTATCTATGGGAAAGGTAGATTTAAAAAAATAATAATACCTCATCTTAATTATATTCCCAATTTCTCTTACTAAAAATAACCAATATTGCGATTAAATTCCCCATTTTTTCTTAATTTATTTAAAATATTTTCCAACTACTGAGTGCCTATGACTAGGCTAAATGCCAATCAGATAAAGTTGTATTGAAGTAAATCCTTGACCTAATTTAACGACTGAGTATGTCACATAGCGTAAACTATGGACTAAGTAGTTATATTGAACAAGTTCATCTAGGAGATATTCTGTGCATACTTGCAATTTTGTTCTTCAGAATATTGCAACTCTTCAATATCATTACTTCATTACTTTTTCTCTAGTTGGAGGCCCTTTGTTTAGTGGTTCTTAAAATTCTACTTTGACTATATTGTTCATTGACCCTAAGATTTCATATCTCATTGACAATGTTATACAACCATGGGTTTAAATTAAATTGTGGTTTAAACTTTTACTGAATAGAGACATGCCCTGCTTCTTTCTTCTTGACCTTTCTGCAATAATAAAATATCCTGTCTCCTTGGCACTTTTAGTTTCATAGTTTTCTCTTTTTTCAGTTCCTTAGGGCAGTTTTGCAGACCACCTCGAGTTTCCAAATAGAATTGCATGATTTAGGCATAATAGCACCTGACAGCAGTAGAGAAACAGTCTTTCATAAAGAATTTATGGATTTTTCAGAATGCTATCTGGGATGCCACCTCTGCCCACATCACTGATTCATGAGTTCAGCTTTGGCAAGACAGCCACAGAATTACTTTTCTACAGAAAACTGATAACTTCTTAAGAAAGAAGAGGGTCAGCCTGACACCGGGTGAATATCATCCAACATAAAACCCAAATGCTATAACACTATAAAAAGTCATCAAGTATTTTATAAAATGAGGTGTTTGCTTCTTGAATTCTATCAGGCTGCAATTTTTACTCTGATTACCTAAATTTTCTTTGTCTGTCTCTCAACTATTCCCTGCCTATAGCTTATCACTTTCCTTTTAAAGGGAATTTGATGTTCTATCAATTTCACTGTTCTTTAGGACGCTGGTTTTAGCAGATAGTATCCTAAAATAAACAGAAAAATCGGAACAACAAAAACAATATCAAAAAGTATTTGCTTCTCTTCAGAATTTGCTGAAGTCTGAAGATCTTCCCACAGTTGATGACATTAGGGAAGATTTAGATTTATTTGTGTCTCATGACTTTTTAAATCTTTTTAAAGCTTTTTCTAAAAGTGGCTATTCTTTGGTTTATAACTTGAATGACAGATCAAAAATTCTTTTTAAAAAAAATATTTTTAGTGAAGCAGGTAGGTTTATATTGAATGAAATTTGCTTAGAAGGATGAGAGGAAAGAAAGGGAGGAAATGTGTTAAAGAGAGAACATACACTTCTTGAGAGTGGAAATAAGCAAGCAAAGAAACATAGAGACCAAAAATATCAGATACATGTTCAAGGAGAACACGGACTTGAAGACAAAGCAACAGATATAAAAATTCTTTCTGACATTTTTAGTTCTACTCCGAGTTTAATTATTGACACATGCCAACTCATTTCTAAGATTTAAAATAGACTGTTGAGAGTAATATATTTAAATATTATTTGGGAGTAGTTATTTCTATATAGAATAATACTTCCTTATCATTGAATTATAGAAGAAGAATCAAAATCTAACAACAGTGTTATCATCATTTTGCATATGATTCTATTTCCCCAGTACTTTAAACTATTTTTAAACAAGGAAAAAGAATTGTGTAAATGAAATTAGGGGAACTTGGAGTACGGAAAGGAGAGTGGTGAGTGCCTTGGGTTCTTAGATGGTCGTTAAATGCAGTATATCAAAATTTGATATAACAGTATATCAAAACTGTAACCATTAACAACATTATAATCATAAAATCTAAACTAAATAATAAAAAAGGAAAAGAAAAATAGAATGAGTACTGTTTTGGGACCTTGTAACCAAAGGCCAATCTGAAGACCACCAGGGAAGTTCTTAATAATACAAAATGTTGGCCCTAGCCTAAATGTACTGAATCATAATCTATTACCACAATTTCCACATGAATTTAATGCATATTAAAATGCAGTCCTAGAGACCATAATGGATCTTATTATACAGATACTTCTGGACAATATTTAAATGTAAAATATTATTATTAATTGAGCATAAGTGCAAGCAATCTGACTCTAACATTATAAGTGATTATAATTTTCTCAAGTAAATTAAGATGAAATGGACAAGTAATTGATCAGAGTTTAAATCTAGATATGACTTACTGATGTTTGTTTTAAATTATGTATTCTGAAAACAGAAATCTTTTTTTTAGTATTTGGGGTATTATTAAAAGATTAATCAAGTTTAGGTTTTTAGTTTCTACTATTTTATTAAATAAATAAAAATTAAGTGAATTTTTACTTCCTACTATTAGTTGAAAGTCATAACAAAGATTTATAATGTAGAACCAATGCTACTGGCATGTAAACAAGTTCAACAGAATTTACAACGTGTATGTCTTAAAGACTTCATTAAAAGTGTTAACATCATATCATAATTTTGTTTATCTGCTACTCAAGGGAATACTAATGATAATACCATTTCTAAAATACTGTGATATAAGGCATAATTCAGAAAAAATAAAGATTTCAACAATAAAATTGAATGGACAAGAAAAAAGCATAAGAACAAGATTAATGTTAAGGTAAAGTATCTCCACATTTCTTTGTATGTATTAAAAAGCCCTTTAAAACATTCATAATATTACTGATAGTATGTGAGACATTATGAACTTTTAAAATGGAATACACTAATGTGAAATATTCCAGAAAAAAAAGTCAGGAAAGATATATGTCATTGATTTTTGCCTAAGTAATAGTCCCGCCAATATAACATGGCAGAAACCTACAGACATGCTCTGTAGGAACCACTCAACATAAGTGTGAATTATTAATGTAGAGACTAAATATTATAAGAGAACAGTTGCAATTAGAGGTAATGATCTTCATAAGAAATTTAACTCAGAGCTATAATTTGAATGTGAAAATATTTTAATTTCCAGGAAATCTTGGGGCAGTTTACTAGGACAACCAAGACACTTTCAAAAATTAAGAGGCATATGTTTCTCTTTCTTATAAACTAGTTCTCATGAAAAGGTTCCAGGAGTAGTCACTTTTTTTGTTGTTGTTTGAAGAAGTCAGACTTATTGTGGTTGGTGCTCTGGAGTTTGGAGCAAAGACTGGGGGCAGGAGTAGCCCTGAGGTTCTCAGGAGTGCAAAGCCAGACATTTGTCCAGAGCCCCATGATTCGGGATTTACATGACCCACAGCCTTTCGGGATGAGCCACTTTTCTTGTACATATCTTCAAAATCATTTGCACTGCATTTGGTAAAGCCCCACTTCGTGGAGATGTGGAACTTCTGTAGACAGGGAACTTGAACTTGGCATTGTGCAAAGACACAATCATAGGGTCTGTGGGTTGATGCATGTGGACATGATTTGTCCAGTGTGGAGCTTGGCAACCATACCCTGGGACTTTACAAACCTACACACACACACACACACACACACACACACACACACACACACACACATCCACCATCCACCACCAATAGCTGTTTGGAGCCTTATTTGGGTCCAGCATGAGAGTATAAATGTCCACTCCAGTGGATTGTTCCACAGGTCTTTTAGAACAGTCCAAATAAGTCACAGACTGTCTGCTCTGCAGAAGAGCTACTTGCTTCCTTCAGCCCTTGCACACCAGACCCCAGGAGGCAGATAGCATTTTCGGCTTAATCAGCTGAATTTTATTCATGTTTTTTTAATAGCTCAGAAATAATGATCTTAAGGGAATTCAAACAAGAGTCTTAATATATATGAAAAAGAAAGGACAAATCTTCAGTTCTAAACGTTTTGTTGAAAGACTCAGGCCACACCTTTCTATATGCAAACAATGAGACAGAGGAAAGGGACATGAAAAAAGCAATCCCATTCAAAATTGTGCCCCAGAAAATCAAATATCTTGGAATCAGCTTAACTAAAGAAGTAAAGGACCTCTACAAAGAAAACTATATAACTCTACTCCATGAAATAAAAGAGGACATGAGGAAATGGAAACATATCCCCTGCTCATGGATAGGGAGAATAAACATTGTCAAAATGGCAATACTCCCAAAAGCATTATACAGATTTAACGCGATCCCTATAGGGATACCCATGGCATTCTTCAAAGAAGCAGAGCAAGCAATCCTGAAATTTATATGGAACAATAAACGCCCACGGATAGCTAAAACAATTCTTGGGAAAAAGATGATGGGAGGCATCACCCTCCCCAACCTTAAACTCTACTACAAAGCGGTAACAATTAAAACAGCATGGTACTGGAACAAAGGCAGAGCTGCAGACCAATGGAACAGGGTGGAATATCCCCACACACAACCTCAAATGTATGATCATCTAATCTTTGATAAAGGAGCAAGAGATGTGAAGTGGATCAAGGAAAGTCTCTTTAACAAATGGTGCTGGCACAACTGGACAATCACATGCAAAAAGATGGGCTTAGAACTCGACCTGACACCATGCACAAAAGTCAGATCAAAATGGATTAAAGACCTCAACATCAGACCACAAACCATAAGGTACATTGAAGACAAGGTCGGCAAAACCCTCCACGATATTGAAGATAAAGGTATCTTCAAAGATGACACGGAACTAAGCAATCTAGTAAAAACAGAGATCAACAAATGGGACTACATTAAACTAAAAGGCTTCTGCACCGCAAAAGATACAGTGACCAGAATACAAAGACTATCTACAGAATGGGAAAGGATATTTACACAATACCCATCAGATAAGGGGTTGATATCAAGGGTATATAAAGCACTGGTTGAACTCTACAAGAAGAAAACATCCAACCCCATCAAAAAATGGGGCGAAGAAATGAACAGAAACTTTACCAAGGAAGAGATACGAATGGCCAAAAGGCACATGAAAAAGTGCTCTACATCTCTAATCATCAGAGAGATGCAGATCAAAACAACCATGAGATACCACCTCACACCACAGAGACTAGCACACATCCAAAAGAACAAAAGCAACCGCTGTTGGAGAGGATGTGGGGAGAAAGGGACCCTTCTACACTGCTGGTGGGAATGCCGGCTAGTTCAGCCCTTTTGGAAAACAGTATGGACGATTCTCAAAAAACTAGAGGTTGAGCTCCCATTTGACCCAGCAATACCAAGCTGGGAATATATCCCAGAAAAGCCAAAAAGTATAGTCGAAGTGACATATGCACTTATATGTTCACCGCAGCACTGTTTACAATAGCCAGAATCTGGAAAAAACCCGAGTGCCCTAGAACAGATGACTGGTTGAAGAAACTCTGGTACATCTATACAATGGAATACTATGCAGCTGTTAGAAAAAATGAGGTCATGACGTTTGCATATAAGTGGATCAACATGGAAAGTATCATGCTAAGTGAAATGAGTCAGAAAGAGAGAGACAGACATAGAAAGATTGCACTCATCTGTGGAATATAGAATAATAGACTATAAGACTAACACCCAAGAATAGTAGAAATAAGTACCAGGAGAATATTTCCATGGCTTGGAGGCTGGTCTCTCATTCTGGGTAACTCAGGGAAGGGACCACCAAGTAAAATGTGGTTGGAGGACATGTGGGGGAAGGGTGAGGCGGGTGGAATACAGACTAGAGACTGAACACAATGGCCACTCAACACCTCTATTGCAAACCACAACACCTAATCAGAGAGAGAGAACAAAAGGGAATTCCCTGCCACAGTGGCAGGGTGGGGTGGGGGGAGACGGGTCTAGGGAGGGGGGGGTGGGGGGAGACGGGTCTGGGGAGGGGGGGAGGGATGTTGGGTTTACGGGTGGTGGAGAATGGGCACTGGTGAAGGGATGGGTTATTGAACTTTGTATGGGGGAAGCATGAGCACAAAGATGTATGGATCTGTAACTGTACCCTCACGATGACTCTCTAATTAAAAATAAACTAATAAAAAAAAAAAGAAAGACTCAGGCCACAAACTTCCACCTTTCCACAGGAAAGCACAGTTTTATCAGAGTATGTCATATATAAATAATGTTTCTATTTTTTAAATTTTTTTATGATAAATAATTTGCTTCTTCTTGAGTAATCATTACCAGTGACATCAACTTTAAGTCATTTGTAAGTATCTATTGAAGCAGATTATCAAAGAGTTCATTGAATTTGCCTCTGAGATGTCTACATGAAGATTCCTTGTGCAAGTATCATAAATTACATTATTCATGTATGTAACTGTAAGCCAAAAAAGAGACTTGATATTTTAAATTGGGTTCAAGTCACTAAATTAAATACAGTAGTGTCAGGATGCCTGCAAACATACATACAAAGGTGTACACCTTGATTATCTCTGCAGGATTTAAAATTAGACACTTTGAACCTCCAACCTTCACCTACACTTAAGCCAAACATGATGGTAGGGCTGCCTTCAGACTAATTGTGTAGGAATTAGAGTTTTGAGATAGAATTACTGTCAAGATAGTTACTTGTCAAGTCTATTTATTCTCAAGACAGATAAAGACAGAATTACTTCCTGTCAAGTTTTTCGTTTTCCATTAGGATGGGAGCATGCAGTGTCAAGGAATGGGATTTCCAGTTAGAAACTGTTTATTCATAAATGAGGGTATGAAGGAGAGAAGAATGTGCAACACCTTTTATTTGGAAAATTCTAAAGATGGAGAGATTGAGCTACAGTTTCACTGATAGGAGTCAAGGGAGATTCTTCTTATTCATACTAGACTCTACTGAATGTGACCAAAAATGGATGATCAAGAATGGACTTTTCTTAAGAGTTCTGTTGGGACATGGGTGGTCCTAAGAGAGATAATTGTATGCCCTAAAACTATAATGATCTACCAAGAAATAATGAAGAAATGTCTGAGATAAAAGTGCTATCGTACTGAAGGTGCCATCCGAACAGGGGAGGGTCACCAGCACTATGTGCAATAACTTTTGACACCAGTACCATAACCTTGAACACTCTTCCAACCCTTTTACCTCAACCAGATAAAAGTAGTTGTAAATAAGTATTGCTTAAAGTATCAGTAGAAAGAATTTTTGTGGGATATTGTACCAGAAACATAGAGTAGGAGAGCAATATCAACTTATGTTAAAGGAACCATCTAAGATAATTTAGGGTTTTTCCCCCCCAAAGAACATTCAGGTTTAGAGGTAGAAGTTTTTGTTTAGACATAGTTGCAAGTTTGGGTGATAAAGTCTCAGAAATGTGACTATAACTTAATTTTGTGTAACTGTGTGACAATCTTCAGAGTGACTTACCATTTATCATTTCAATTGGCAGACTATGAGTGACACATTATATCCTCCCCCAAATTTATTTTAAACCATTTATATTATTTTTAATCTTTTAAATATCCCATGTTTGTTTCTGCACCTAAAAAATAGTGTTGGTATTTGCATTAGTTTACTCAGTTTTTTTTACACCTTGTGGATTTTGACAAATGCATAATGATATTTATTTACCCTTATAATTTCACTAGTGTCTTCTATTATATTTTCAAAGTAAAAAAGTTGCCATAATTTTGCATAAACTATGCATATTTTTGAATTTTGTGTTTTAAAGAAACTTCCTGCAAAACTGGTTTAAGGGTGCGATGCATTCCTTAAGCCATTGTCCATGAAGCTTTTATTGCTCGTTCGAATCTGTATGATAGTCTAGCTAGACAGTGTTCTTGGTGACATATTTGGTTCACTGATTTGTTTTTCACTATAGTCCTCCATTTTATTTCACCCCATAAAGTCTTATTTGATAGATTTGTATCAATTAATCTTGTTGGAGTTCCTCTGTATGAACATTCCTTTCTTGATCTTCATATATCCAATATTTTGTCTCTTTCTTAAGCTTTGTCATCCTTCTTATGATGTGTCTGGAAGATATTTTTTTATTTGAATCTCAGCTTTTGCTGAGACCCTTTGGGCCTCTTGTATCTGGGAGCCTGAAGACTTAGCTCTGGGAAATTCTCATGTATAATTTTTTTTTGAAGGTGACTAAATTCACCTTCCTATTCCTCAGTGACTCCAATGATTCTACATCGTTTCTCTTGAACTCATCCCTGGATAATCTAGTGTTCTGTTCATTTCTTTTCATACTTTTAAAAAAAATATTGAATCACCATGAGATAGTTACAAGCTTTCATGTTTGGGTTACCATCACACAATAATCAAACACCCATCTCCTTCCACCAGTGCACATTCCCCACCACCAATATCCCCGGTATACCCCCCTTTTCCACCCTCCCCCTGCCTCTATGGCAGAAAATATTCCCCATACTCTCTCTCTAATTTTGGGCATTATGGCTTGCAACACAGATACAGAGAGGTCATCATGTTTGGTCCATTACTACTTATGGCATGCATCTCCCATCCGACTGATTCCTCCAGCCATCATTTTCTTAGTGATCCCTTCTATATTCCATCTGCCTTCTTCCCTCTGCACATGAAGTAGTCTTCTAGCTATGGGGCAATCCTCCTGACCCTAGTATCTACTGTTCTTGGGTGTCAGCTTCATGTGACATTATTCTATACTCCACAAATGAGTTTCTTCCTTCTATGCCTGTCCCTCTTTCTGACTCATATCACTAAGCCTGATACTCTCGATGTCTATCCATTTATAAGCAAATCAGAGGATTTCATCTCTCCTAACAGCTGCATAGTATTCCATTGTGTAGATGTATCAAAGCTTCCTTAACCAGTCATCTGTTCTAGGGCACTTGGGTTTTTTCCAGATTTTGGTTATTGTGAACAGTGCTGCAATGATCATACAGGCACATATGTCATTTCTACTGTGCTTTTTTGCATCCTCAGTATTGCAACGTAATATAGAAGCTCAATTTCTAGTTTTTGAAGGACTGTCCATATTGTTTTCCAGAAAGGATGGACCAGTTGGCATTACCACCAACGATGAAAGAGTGTTCCTTTTTCCCAACATCCACATACTGGTTGCTTTTGTTCTTTTGAATGTGTGCCAGTCTCTGTGGTGTGAGAAGTTATCTCATTGTTGTTTTCATTTGCATCTCCCTGATGACTAGCTATGTGAGGCATTTTTTCATGTGCCTTTGGGCCATTTGTATTTCTTTTTTGAGGAAACTTCTGTTCATTTCTTCTCCCCATTTTTTGATGGGGTTGGAGGTTTTTTCTTATACAATTATACTAGTGTCTTGTATGTCCTTGACATTAATTCCTTATCAGATGGGTGTTGGGTAAATATTCTTTCCCGTTCTGTGGGCTCTTTCTGTATTTTGGTCAGTGTTTCTTTGGAAGTGCGGACACTTCTTAGTTTGATGTGGTTCCAATTGTTTATAATCGCTACCACTTGCATGATCAGTGCTGTTTCATCCTTAAAGATGCTTTTAGCTTCAATGTCATGGAAGGTTCTGCCTACATTTTCTTCTATGGACCACATAGATTCATGTCTGATATTGAGATCTTTTATCCACTTTGATCTTCCTTTTGTGCCTGGCACTAGATAGAGGTCAGAGTTCAATTTTTGCAGCTATCTATCCAGTTTTCCCAGCACCACTTGTTGAAGAATCTTTCCTTGTTCCACTTCACATTTCTTGCTCCTTGTCAAAGATTAAGGGCCATAAATTTGGGGGTCTGTGATAGGATATTCAACTCCATTCCATTGGTCTGCAGGTCTGTTTCTAGCCCAAATACCATGCTGTTTTAATTACTACTACTTTGTATTAGAGTTTTAAGTTGGGGAAGGTGATGTCATCCATCTTCTTTTTCCAAAGGATTGCTTTAGCTATTCATGGGGGCTTATTGTTCCATATGAATTTCAGGAGTATTTTGTCTATTGTTTTGAAAAATATCATGGGTATACTGATAGAGACAATATTACATTTGTATGGTGCTTTGGGCAGTATTGCCATTTATATAATGTTAATTCTCCCTATCCATGAGCAGGGGATATGTCTCCATTTCCAAGTGTCCTCTTTTATTTCTTCAAGTACTTTTTTTGTAACTATCCCTGGATGTGTCCTTCACCTCGTTGGTTAAGCTTATTCTAAGGTACTTGATTTTCTGAAGTTTCCCGTACTATTGTGAACGGGATTTTTTTTAATGTCTCTTTCTTCTCTTTCATTATTTGTATATAAGAAAATCATGAACTTTTTGGTGCTGATTTTGTAGCCTCCCACTTTACTATATTGACCTATTGTTTTTAGAAGCTTTTCTGTAGAGTCTTTAGGGTTTTCTAAGTATAGTATCAAATCGTCTGCAAATAGTGATAACTTTACCTCTTCCTTTCCTATCTGTAAGCCCTTGATATCTTTTTCTTGTCTAACTGCTATGGCCAGGGATTCCAGTACTATATTGAATAGGAGTGGTGAAAGCGGGCAACCTTGTCTTGTGCCAATCTTAGAGGGAAGGCTTTTAGTTTTCCCCATTGAGAATAATACTTGTTGTGGGCTTGTGGTAGATGGCTTTGACTATATTAAAGAAAGTTCCTTTGATGCCCATTGTGCTGAAATGGGTGCTGAATCTTGTCAAATGCTTTCTCTGCATTTATAGATATGATCACATGATTTTTATTATTTCTTTTATTGATATGATGAATTCTTTTGATTGACTTGCGAATGATAAACCATCCTTGCATCCCTGGGATGAATACTACTTGGTCATGGTATATGATCTTTTTGATGAGTCATTGGATTCTATTTGCTAATATTTTGTTGATAATCTTTGCATCTGAGTTCATTAGGGATATAGGTCTGAAGTTCTCTATATTTGTGGTATCACTGTCTGCTTTTGGTATCAGGGTGATATTTGCTTCATAGAAATTGGAAGTGTTTTTGATACTTCAATTTCCTGGAAAAGCTTGAAGAGGATTGGGAGTAAGTCCTTTTTAAAGATTTGGAAGAATTCACTAGTGAATCCATCTGGGCCAGGACTTTTGTGCTTGGGAATACTTTTTATTACCGTTTCAATTTCCTTGATGGTAATAGGTCTGTTCAGGTATTCCAGGTCTTCTTGGTTCATCTTGGGAGGCTATAGGAATCTAGAAATTTATCCATTTCCTTGAGCTTTTCGTGTTTTGTGGCATAAATATTATCAAAGTAATCTCTGAGGATCCTTTGAATCTCTGTATTTTCTACTGTAATGTCCCCTTTTCATTTCTTATTTGGTTGATTAGGGTTTTCTCTTTCCCTTTTTTTTGTGAGTCTTGCTAGAGGTTTATAGATCTTTTTATTTTCTAAAAGAACCAGCTCTTGGTTTCATTGATCTTTGGATTGGTTTTTGGGTTTCCATCTCGTTAATTTCTGCTCTGAGTTTTATTACTTCCTTCCTCCTGTTGGGATTGGGCTCCTTTTGTTGGTCATTCTCCAAGATTTTAGGCTGTGAGGGTAGGTTACTTATGTGAGCTCGATCCTCCTTCCTGAGGAATGCTTGTAGAGCTATAAACTTTCCTCATAACACAGCTTTTGCTGTGTCCCTTAAGTTTTGGTAACTCGTGCCCTCATTTTCATTTGTTTCCAGGATTTTTTTGTTTTCCTCTTTGATTTCCTTTCTAAGCCACTCGTTGTCCAGTAGTGATGTGTTTAATTTCCAGATATTTGATTTAGTTTTCTGTTTGTGATTTACTTCTAATTTCTGTGCATTGTGGTCTGAGAAGATTGTTGATACAATTTCTATCTTCTTAATTTTATGGAGGAATGTTTTGTGGCTCAGCATGTGATCTATCTTGGAGAATGCTCCATGCACACTTTAGAAGAATGTGTATTCAGATTTTTGAGGGTGAAGTTTTCTGTATATATCTACTAAGTCCCTTTCTTCCATTTTTTCCCTCAGATGAAGTATGTCCTTGCTAAGCTTGAGTCTGATTGATCTATGAGTAGGTGATAAAGCAGTGTTGAAGTCTATCATTAGTATTGTGTTGCTATCAATGTCTTTCTTCAAGTCTATGAGTAGTTGTTTTAAGTACTTTGCTGGTCCCTCATTAGGTGCATATATATTTAGTATTGTAAGTTCTTCCTGTTGTACAGATCCCTTTATCAATAATAAATGACCTTCACTGTCTCTTCTGAACTTCTTCAGTTTGAAATCAATGTGGTCTGATTCTAGGATGGTTACCCCAGGTTTTTTATGGGAATTGTTTGCCTGTAGGATTGTTTTCCAGCCTTTGACTTTGAGCATGTGTTTCCTCTGACTGTTGAGATGTGTTTCTTACAGGCAGCAGAATGTTGGGTTCAATTTTCTAATCCATCCTACCACTCTGAGTCCTCTCATTGGTGCGTTTAGTCCATTGACATTGAGAGAGATTATTGTTATGGGGTTTTCTCCCATTTTTCTGCTAAAATTTGGTGTATTTGAGGGTCCTATCTTGTCTTTAAAGTAGCCCATTCAGTTGTTTTTGTAACCATGGTTTTGAGTCACACCCAGTGATGCTCAGGGCTTAACCCTTGCTCAGCACTCAGGATCAGAGGACCAATGAGGTTGCTTAGTCAGTTCATGTGAATGGCCAAAGGCCTACCCGCTATAGTATTGCTCTAAATACTCTCTTGAGTTTTTTTATATCACCTAATACTATTCATTTCTTTAACTTCTAATTGTTATTCTCCAAGTCTGCTCTCATGCTTTCTTGTGCTTTGCTTACTACTTATATCATCATTTCTTTGAGTTCATTGAACATCCTCAACACGGTGTTTCTGTTGTCACTATTTGAGAGGTTACCAAACTAGTTGGTACTGATAGAGCTTTCTGATATAATTTTCACTCACTGTTCTTTGTGGGGTTCTATAATGCTTCTTTGTTCTGCTTGCTCTGCTCTGAAGATGAAAATTTATACTATGCTCCACTGTAGGTATATGAGAGATGAAGCTGAGTGTTTTAATTTTTCTTCTCTGCCAGTCTTCACCCAATGGCTGTACAGTTTGAGTAGAACTGCAGTTTGCAGGCTTCAGGGTACAAGCAATGGCATGCACAGATTGGGGCATGGGATGTGGATGTGACAGTGAAGAAATAATGAACAAGCACTGGAAGGGTTGACATGTGGATGCGGGCTGGCTATGATTGCAAAGGATGAGTGTTGAGGCTACATGGACCCAGACAGAAGGGAGGGGACTCTTCTTCAAGGCTCCAAGGATGTCAGCCAGTTAGAAGGTTGACTTCACGTGTGTAGAGGATCTGAAACCTGAATATGGGCCTGCAGAAATAGTAGCAGTGGTTTGTTGGTAATTTATTTTTAATCTCATTTCAATGTGGTACTACAAAATTAAAACAGTATAAAAGGCCTACAGTGGGACACTTTAAAGATTTGGCTCAGTGGTATTATTTAGCAATAGAATGATAGTTGTAAGAAAAAAAATGATTGAAAGATTTTATAGGATTCCTTAGCTAAAGTCACCAGACTTGAAGGACTATCAATATTCACTGATATTCAAGGGTAAGGATGAGTCATTATTATCTTAAAATGGGCATTAATTCAAATAGTTAATCAGAGAGTCACTGAAACATTTTATCTAATCCTTTTCCCCAGAGAAATGACAAATTAAGTCTTTCCCAGAAATGTCTAGAGTTTGAAAAATTTTTCTTTCTTTCAGGGATCCTATTTTTTTCACTCATTGAGTGCAGTGCCAAGTTCACCTCAGGAATGAAGTGAAATAGTATTCTGTATAGGCATGTAAACACCGATGACTTTGGGAGGAGGTGTGGATGGGGCCTAAATAACTCCAAACTGTAGCCAGGTGAGAAAATACCTCCATGTGGACATATTTTAAAACTGAGGGGTGGCAATACCAGACTGACTATATCTGCCAGTTATTTCTTTTTTACACCTTCTATGTCACTATTTCTGTGAGAAGAGACAGAACAGGGACACATATATGGGAGAGGATAGGAAGGCAGAGGAATAGTGAGGAAAGCAATGATAGAGAGAATACATTTGTATTTTCCATTTTAGTTCAGGCTTTAACATTTTACTGGGTTGGGGTCAGAGAGATAATCTTGAGTTAAGGTATATATCTTGTGTATGACTGATTCCAGTTTAATCCCTGGTACCACATGGTCACCCTAATCACCAGACCTCTGTGCTGAAAATAACTTAACAGTTCTCAGGCCTTAAGTACTTCTTGGGAATCCAATTTTTTTTCAGTAATCTCGCTACATATAAAGAACAGATGATAAAAAATTGAAATATTTGGAGTAACCACATTATAACGGTTACAAAACCTGGAAAACAATTATTCATGCCTTAAAAATATATGTATGTATTTATGTGTTTATTTAAGATACATAAAATATTTATGAAAAGTGTTCTATATGCCGGATAGTTTCTTAAATATTTTACAAATCTTATCTTATTTTAATAATATACTTTTTCATGTTAAAATCAAATTATGAAAGATTTTTTCTGTATGTCTTATTTTAAATTTATCAGAGAGAAATTAGAATAAAAGATTACATTAACAAACATTTTACACTGCTAATGTCATTATTTGCATTTTGTATAAATACCTTTGCAAAATCACTTTACCTAGTGCTTTGATTTGAGCTAACAGCTGCTCTTGAAAAGACCTAGGAAAGTGTAGGTTACATTAGAATTTCACTTCTTTAAAGATTAAAAATATGCTAATAGCATTTTGTAAAGACAAAATTATACTTGAAATGCTCTTCGGACCCGTTTTAACATTCTTCTAAAATGCTAATTAAATATGTGCATGACTGGAGACCTATGAGAGTCAAAACAGCTATAAATTTTATACCCAGATGAGTATCAGGAAGATTCTGTATAAAGATAGTGGAGTTAGAATCCCTTCTGTAAAACTGGTAGCAAGTAAAAGGCTAATTCATATAAATAATATATAATCAATGCTTCATCTCAAAACACACAAAATAAAACATTTACAGAATTTGAAAAGTCAAATTTATGAGTGAACTACTTTAAAGTCACAATTAGTTGGAGTTTTTTCAACTTGACAACTTAATTCTCAATTACCAATTAACTCACACAAACATAGTAAATTGCATATAGTAAGTGAAATATTTGATTTGATTAATTTGTATATACATATGAAAACAATGTCAAATATGTTGTATGTATAGCTTCAAATATCATATAATTATATAACCTATCAAACCTATCAAATAGATCATGCATCATATGTATAAATAAAAATATATCTGTAAGTACATTTGTATGTTCATTTTAAAACATGACCAAATCACATTTTGAACTTTACCACCCCTTTAAAGGGTTTTCCTGCCTTTTTGCAATCTTTCTCTCCTCCATCTCACACCTGGCACCTTGTAAACTATTTCTAAAATTAAATTTTTTATAAATAGAGTTATAACAATTATTTACTATTATATTTTCACTTATGATACTGATAATTCGGATTATTTTGAATTAATTCATGGTTTTTATTGTGTTATCTACAGATCGTTCATTCTTTTTGCTAATTAGAATAAATTGAATGAATACGCCAGAATTTGTTATCCACCTATGATGGGCATTGGGTTATTTCTGATTGTTGGTTATTACAGATAAACAGCCAGAAACTTTGATACTGAACAGTTTATATATATATATATGTATATATATATGCATTTAATTTTATGATCAAATCTTGAGAGCTAAAGTGACTGGATCAGATAGTCAGTATTTGCTTAACTTACAAATAGAATTATTTGGGGGCTGGAGCAATAGCACAGCGGGTAGGGGTTTGCCTTGCACTCGGCCAACCCAGGTTCGATTCCCAGCATCCCATATGGTCCCCTGAGCACCGCCAGGCATAATTCCTGAGTGCATGAGTCAGGAATAAGCTCTGTGCATCGCCAGGTGTGACCCAAAAGAAAAATAAATAGAATTATTTAAGAAAATGAAATAATATTATCGTAAAATTATTATAGATATGAGAAGTTTAGTATTATAAATCAATGTCACTGTCACTGTCACTGTCATCCCATTGCTCATCGATTTGTTTGAGCAGGCACCAGTAATGTCTCTCATTGTGAGACTTATTGTTACTGTCTTTGGCATATCCAATGCTCCACGAGTAGCTTGCCAGGCTCTGCCGTGTGGGCTAGATACTCTCGATAGCTTGCCGGGCTCTCCGAGAGGGGCGGAGGAATTGAACACGGGTTGGCCTCGTAAAAGGTGAACGCCCTACCGCTGTGCTATTGCTCCAGCCCATAAATCAATGTAGAGACTGATAAAATGTATGTTATACAAATAAAGAAAACACAAAATATATACTTTTCAAATCTTATAAATGAAGCAAAATTACATGAAAATACTCAAACCAGAAGGCAGAAAATTAAAGGAAAAACAAATAACGGGACAGATAATAGGAGCAAATGGTAAATTAAAATTAAAATTCAAAAATGGTTACATTACATTAAAAATTCTATGTATATAACTTCTGTTTTACATTGATGAGTCTTTGGTTTTAATCCTGAACACCAAAAGCAAACTTCTAAAATTAATAATTTAAAGGCAATTGTTAGGTTGAATAAAAAACTAATCCCTAATTCCATGCTACCTATACAATTAAAATATATACACACATATAGGGCAAAAGTAAAAAACATAAAAATTAATTTATGAAAATCAATATAAATTATGGCGGGGTGGCCATATGAATAGACTTCAAAACTTGAAATAACTAGGGCTAATAAAAAGGAAGAATTCTTCCATATTTTCTCGAGATGGACTGGCCGTTTTACAGGAAGATAAACCCAAACAAAACATTTAAGTTCATTAACACCATACCAACAGAACTAAAAAACTAATGCACAGTTATAGAGACTTCAAAACTTCTTTTAGAAATTATTAAACAAACACTAAAGATATGCACAGTAGTATTAATCATTTTTGTTTAATCTATAGAACATTTCTACACAGGAGTAGGATTCACAGTCTTTTCACAAAACATTCAGGAAGATGAACTAAGGTAGGAAAGGAAAGAAGGGACCAACTATAGGTCACATAGGAAGTGTTGGAGGTTCTTGGGCACTTTATTATGGGTGAAGGTGCAGTAACGTTGTATATCAAACCGTAAATCTTAATAACACTATCATAACCATATTATAAAAACCATATCAGCAAAAAAATAATTAAAAGATAGACTTAAATTTGTTATATTCCTGCCAAGGGAGCAGGCCTGGGAATGGCAGTTACCCTAGGAACACTGGTGTTCAATTATAGTATGGGAACACTGTATGCCTGAAACAACTCTATTATAAACAACAACTTTGTAATTCTTTAATTGATGTCTTAATTTAAAATAAATAAATATATTTAAAAGATAAGCGAATTTCAAAGCAATAAAGAGTAAAATCTTGTCATGAAACCCTGACAAATGTAAAATAATTAAAATCACGAACCAGATGTTATCTGACCATAAGAGCCTAAGTCTTGCAATTAATAACAGTTATATATGCTAACATGCCAAGATATTTGGATATTAAGCAATAGGATATCTCTATGTCAAATAGAAACCCAAATCCGTTGTTTAAAAAGAACCAAAATTTTCAAATGCCTATCTAGATTTATAGTCTTAGAGTCATTTTAGAGTAAGTGAATTGATGCAAAGACTGTACAAATATTTGCAAAATATGTGAAATTCAATGTTCCCAAATGCTAATACCTTATGTAGCTTATTATTTCCTTTTCCTAAACATGAGCTTTATTTTTAAAAATGTGTGTGGGGGGGAGGGCGACTCCCAAGCTATGCTCAGGAGACTGTGGTACTACTGTCAGTGATTCTTGATCACGTAGTAGGATAATTCAGTGCTTTCTTTGGGGTTGATGTTATTGTTTGGGGTAAATTGGAATTGACCACACACCTAATGGTGATACTGAAGGTATTAGCCACACTGCTTGCTGGAGGTAGCATGTTAACATACTCAGATTTGGTGGACCAACATTTGTGCTCTTTTAGTTCTGACCTTTTCTTACATAATCTCTAGCGCTCACACTTCTAGTTGAGACACATACACTATGGTTGTTCTGCTCACTGAGGCCACTGTGTGATGCTCCCAAGAGTTGACCTGACATGATGTCAAACTCACAAGACGTCAAACTTCTCAGCCATGGAGACTACATATTGTTTAGTTGTGGTGCTTGTGAGGAATTGCATTGCTTTTTGTCATGCTTACACACAACAGGCCAGAAATGGGAGATGGCAGAAAGCAGAACTGTCAGGATTTCATTCAAAGCCTATAAGACATGGGATTTTAACTAACTTCCGCAGTTTGCAAAGAAATTGCTCTAAGTGACACCCACTATTCTATCAGGCCTATTTAAGTATCATATCTATTAACATATATATGTATATGTTGGTAATAGTTCACTATCACATTTGCTTTTTCCAAATATTTTCTTTCAGCCATGGCTTGTCTCAGTCCCTAGATATTATCTTTTACAGAGCAGTTTTTAATTTCAATTGTTATTTTATTCATTCATGAATTATGCAAACAGGAGTGCATCCAAGAAGTTATCATCATGTCCGGCTCATTTTGTTTTCCTCCTTTCTTGTCATCTAATAATTTTATAGTTTTGCCCTTTACATTAAGGGCCATGATTCATTTACAATGAATTCTAGTAAGGGGCATAAGGTCAATGTCTTGACTCATTTGTTAATTTCAAATGAAAATTTTGTTTCTATATACATTATAGCGTTTCTTGCACAATTAGTACTAAATTTATTTAAATCTGAATATTTGAGTTGGAAAGTTATATTTTGAAAAGCTAAGTGAAGAGAACTGCTGGCTTTTGACATTTTTATTTTCACATTGTCTAACAAATTTCAAAGTTTTGAAATTTAATTTTCATTTTAAGTTGCTTAAGGAGTTCAAAAATTTATTTCTTGTATTAAGAAAACATTCCATATCCTGTCTTCCTTCAAATACCATCACTTCGAAAGTATTTCTAAAAATATCTGAAAGACTAACTCGAGAAAAGTAAAAGTAGCATAAGAAAATAACTTACCTACATTTAATTTTGGTGACAGTGGATGACATCCATGTCATAGTGCTCAAATTTAAATATTCTAGAGTTAAATAATTCAATAAAGTTTATTTAATTTAATAATTCACTTTACAAATTATGGCCTGGAGTAGAGGTTGTAAACCTTTGATTTCTGGCAAGGGCCATTTGGATATCTATAATTCACAGGCCATATAATACAGGCAGGCATGCTGTGGGAAGCTTATATGAAATGTATGAAGGCCAGACACTTGTTTTCAACTGCCTTACACGGCCAGTGGGACCTGCTCTCAAAGCTCTGAAACCAATGGGAATGGTTGAACTGCAAGAACATTCCCAGAACCTGGATAGTGGCTAACAGAGTGGAGCAATGGGGGCTGACATCCTGGGTAGATTAATGATTGGCCATCACCAGTGGCTGGGTTTGGAACGTGGGATGTTGACACCTATGGAATCTAGACTAACAGCTGTTTTGTAATAATGGAATCTAGATAAATAATAGGCCATAGTGATGAGATCTACACAAATAATTTTGTTTCAGTTTATACCAGTCCTCCTCGTGTAATAATTGGTCTAATGTTTTGCCTCCCACTTACCACCTGTCTTTGTCCTGCTTGTATTGAATTCTGTTTGCCCCTATGTAATCACTGTTGATCCTGAATTAAATTGTCTACTGTGCCATCAGTCTGTAGTCTGCCTCTATTGACCATCCATCATAGACTGCATAGGAATTGGCTTCGTGTACCCAGGTCATGGAATACTGCCAGTGAGTATCAGGATTGCGTGTTCTGCATCACAGGATTAGTTGTTCAGAAAAGATCAATAACTTTATGAGGCCCGATTATATTCGTGCATAAGAATGATGGAGTTGAATTATTAATCCTTTTACTATGCCTCTATATCTATAACTATATCAGCCATGCTATATCTTGTAGCCTACTTTTCCCCCTGGGAGAAACTGGCAAGCTTCTGAGAGTTTCCTGCCCACATGGGACAGCCTTGCAAGCTTCCCATGGTGTATTCATATGCTAAAGCCAGTAACAAGCTGGATCTCATTCTCCTGACCCTGAAAGAGCATCCAGTGTGACATCCTTGGGAGGGCCAAGTTGAGAGAGACTTCTAAAATCTCAGGGAAATTTTCTACTGTCTAGAAAATTTCATCCACAGTAGACGAATGGAGAGGTTACTGAGCCCGCTCGAGAAATCGATGATTAACGGGATTTCGTGATCGTGATTCTGATTACTATGCCGAGTGTGTCAGCATGATTTAATTCATCACGAGTAGGTATCCTTGTAAACCTATTATGAAGTAAATCACTTTGTGTTTGAAAATAGTTCGGAACCCATCCCTTTACTTCATCACCCCTATGTTATAATTACCTATAAGTATTAGACTTTCAATTGTTCTATAGTATCTTCTCTTCCAATTACCCTTAATCGTATTGAAAAACATTATGTAAGCATAAAAAATAGGTGAGTTGGACTAAAATTATTTCCAAGTTCTTTTTTCTTTTTTCTTTTTTGAAAATTATGGTCATAAGAATTATTTTTAAGTATGAGATCCAAGAAACTTCAGTTATGTATTCTGGAATTGTTCTTTAACAAATATAGCCACATGTCTACTGGAGAATCCATCTTCTTCCTCCAATTTTTGCCCGGTTAGGGCTGGAGTTTGATTATGTTTGTTGAAGTAGGGGCATATTGGCTATGGTAAAAAATGAGGTTGAGGATGAGATAGAAAATTGAAAAAAATGCTAGGGTGCACGTGCGCGGAGAAGGTGATGTGATATGTGCGGTGTGTTGTTCTCAGGCTCTCGGGGCAGCTCCCCTTCTCTCTGGTTGCTCGTGTTCGGTGCTCTTGAGTTGCTGTATATGGACTGGATCAGGATGGCTCCTCCTTTGTGGTCCGCTTCTGTGTGTACCACTGTGCTCTCTTCTGTCTGTCTCTCTATCTCTGTCTCTGTAGTCTCTCCTCTGGTCTCTTCCAACCTCTCTCTGTCCCTGTATCTTCTCCTCTGCTTCTGTGTCTTCTCTCCTGCTTTTTTGTCTTCTCTCCTGTTTCTGTGTTTTCTCTCCTCTTCTGTGTCTTCTCCTACAGTGTTAGTTTGTATAGCAATCACATAGGGTGCTTGAGGAGATCAGCAAAATCTCATCTGAGGAGATTACTCCAGATTAGTAGGAGATTTGCTTAAAGGCGGGATCCCATCCAGGGTGTGTTGCTTTCTATTTTCCTCAGCCAGTAATCCACTTAAATAGTTGTAGTAAATTTACTTCTAGTATTTCTAGCAATGCCATTCTGTATGAGCACAGTAAGAGATATATCAGACTTAAAGTTTGGTTCTTTCTTGAGGACATTCACTATATATTCCAGACCACAGTCCTCAGGTCAGGTTAGTCTTCCTAACCCCAGCAGGCTCCTAGTCTTACCGTTACTTTTGGATCATAACAGCATTTGTCTATGACCATGCTCTCAACTTATAGTTGAGTATTGTGGCGCTTTGGCCTGGCCCATTTCGATGCCAGGGTAGCTCACAGCTTGCCTTGGGTCCATCCTGTCCTTCATCAGGACCCTGCTTTTAGGGTGCTAGGAACTAAGGGCAACTGAGTTGAGAAAGCAGATGCCCAAGAGTAAATATTATTAGAGTCAATCAGCTTCCAAGTTACAGAGCATAATATTAACTGTCTTCCTGTGTCCATACAGAAAGGACATTGCTTTAAGGTAACTAAGTTCTCTGTGGCAAGGCTGAAAGGACAAACCTAATATTATCTTACAGAAAATAACAGTAAATATTTAGATATAACAAGTGTTCAGTTAATAACACATAATATCTTCCGCTCTCTTTAGCGCTAAATTCCTGGTGTCTGGAATTCACCTTTTAAAGAACAAATGTTCTTGGGGAACTAAAAAATGTTGTTCTATTCTACCAATAATTGTTTAATTAAAAAAAAATCCATTTTAACTGTTGTGCTTGAGATGTTGATCCTTAACCTTCAAAGCTACCCAAGTATATACTGAAGTATCCCATGCTATCAAGCTTATTGTTTATCACTAAATCACAATATGCCTCAAAAATATAGTATTATGAAAGAGTTTTAAACAATACAATAGCTAAACACTTTTAGAAACATTGCTTTCAATCCTACCATTGACATTATTTATTTCCAGAGAATCTAAACAGATTAAATCTCTACAGACCTATTTCAGGCTAGAATGAAAATCAATTAGAATCTAAGATTTCCTGTCTTCAGGTTTCTTGCAATGCACTATCCTACTTGATAATATGATTGTATTTTGGTCACAAAGATGTGGAATTTCTAAGCACATTTTCAGATGAATGTTAATATTTGAATTATTGTACAGGGAAAGTATCCAGGAAAGTGTCTTAATAAAAATAATTTGAGTCATAGGCCATTCATATTATGATAGGTGAATAAAGCCATGTGAAAGATTAAAGAATAGATAAAATCAGTTTGACAGATAAGCAAAATTAATTTTTAGCACTAGCAATAAATGATGATACATCCATAAAATGGAACAATATATGGTATTTAAAATGAATAATGTCAATCTCTGTGTAATTTCACAAAAGATCTATCATTTTTTTCATGTTTTAAAAATTGAATCACATGAGATACACAGTTACAAAGCTGTTCATGATTGGGTTTCAGTCTTACAGTGTTCCAACACTCATCCCTCCACCAGTGTACATTTCCCAACATCAATGTCCCCAGTTTTCCTTCCTGCCACCTGCCATCCCCAGCTTGTCTCTCTGGCAGGCAGTTCTCTCTCTCTCTCCCTCTCCCTCTCTCTCCCTCTCTCCTCTCCCCCTCTCTCTCTCCCTATCTCCCCTCTCTCTTTCTCTCTTCCTCTCTCTCTCTCTCTCTCTCTCTCTCTCTCTTTCTCTCTCTCTCCAGGCATTATGGTTTGCAGTGCAGACGCAGTTCTTACCCAGAGTGATCATTTCCAATTATCATTCACAAGCTCTATCTTTAAAAAGATGATGAAGTGAAAAAGATCAAGTTGTAGAAAAAATAGGTGTAATGCAAATTCATAATCACTTATCAGCATTTCTGAAAATTAGAACTCTGAATTTTTTATCAAGTATTTGGTGACAAGAGCTAATTTGTTTTAAAAAAATAATGGCCAGGAAATCATACCTAATCTGACTTGGAGTTATTATTTATTTTAATTTTTCAGTTGTCATTTATTGTAATTTTTGCAAATACATACGGGGTGTGTTGAAATATTACTATAATGAGTCATACCCCCTGGTAGTTTGTGTTTTAGCAGATGTATTTCATTACCTTAGCTTTTCAAATCTAGAAAGATTATTTTATTTGTCTTATTTAATGTTCCCTGTTTTTTAAAATTGAGGTAACACTGGTTTATAAGACTATGTTGCAAGGGTAAAATTTTACATCACAGCCTTATAGTATATTATATTCTTCCGTATCAAACTTCCGTATCCCTTCACCACAATCCGCAAAACTTGGCCTCTCCTTACATTACCTATTGGTAACATCAGCTCTAGAATCTGAGAACAAGATTTTGGTTTTGCTTATCTTTATTTCCTTTACTTCTCTATACCCCACATACAAGTTAGATATTCTGGTTTTTATCTACTTCCGGTTTATTGAATTTGCCCTGACCTCTTCCAGTTTAACCAATATTTTCTCCAAAGGTGAGATTACATCTTTTATTATGAATGGGTAATACATCACACCACAGTTTTTTTGTCCACTCATCTATCATTGCCCTTGGGAAATTTCGGTATCTTTACTGTAGTCCATAGTGCCGGTATGAGCAGAGTTGTGGATATGCATTTTTGAATTAAGCAATTTTGTTTTCTTTGGAACTATACCAAGACATGGAATTACTGGATCATGTGGTAGGACTGTTTTTATTTGATTTGACTTTTAATTTTAGCAAGGACAGAAGCTCTAAGGTTCCTCCCTGTGGTTTAATTTGTCCCAGAGTATATCCAGGGTTTGGTCATTGCAAGGCATTCCTAGTAGTTTTGTTTTTAATATCTTAAGAAGTCTTCATACTATTTTATGCAGAAGCCAGACCAATCTATCTTTCAACCAACCACGGGTTTGTTTCTCTTCATACACTTGCTAGAGCATTTTGCATCTGTCTTCTGTTATACAGCCATTCTTACAGTTACAAGATAATATTACATAACATAATGTAATATAAGATATAAAAAAATTGACTTTACAAATATATCTGGCGACAGAATTTCCTGGAGAATTATATAATAATCAGTTATCAGTAGATGATTTAAAATGTCTGTACAATTTCTCCAGACCCATGCATTTTATTTTTGAGAGGATGAAGGTTGAGGAAATCTATGTCACTCTTTCATTCCCACTTTCTTTATACTATTTGGAGGAAATTTTGCAGCAAAGAGAAAAATGATGTTTGTGTTCAGTTAATAGTGTTCTACAAGGATTTAGTAGAAACGTGCTCCTATTAAGGATTCATTCCAAACATTGTTAATTACCAAAGCTACGATTACCTATACAAAATAATCAGCATCTCCATGCCATCTACGCCATAGTGATGGAGGCAGTGAGTTGGGGGGACTTAAAAGAGGTTTTTAGCATGCAATATTAAAATAACTTCAAAGTGAGTCTAAAGGATAAGGATGGCAGGTCAAACTTGCCTTGAGTCATATGTTTTGCCCTTTCCTATGTTCCATTAGACAATGTCCTCATTTTAAAATTCTTTACCTGTAGGCTAGAACCATATAATGATCAATTAAAATCTTTTATATCTTGAACTATTTAGTGTTTGATTGTTTATTGAATTTATATTATTGGTTTTACCTTTATCTGTAGGCCACTGAGGTTATATGACATATAACTGTCAACAATAATGATAATAGTGGTATTAGTAGTCAGAACATTTATGCTAGAAACTAATCAATGTATAGATTTTACTGACTCCAATATTCAAGGTTTAATGATCTTATCTAAAAATAATTGAATTAAAAAAAGAAAAGCAATTAGGACAAGAATTATAGATAGAACAAAGTAAGTCAGAGAAGAAGGTCAAATAATGGGTGATCTTACTTATCTGTAGTATAGAAAGCAACAAAACAAAGGGACAATGAGTAGCAAAGAGTGACAAACTCCTGACCTTGGATTATAAAACAGAGATTACCAGCTGTGGGGTTAGACAAGGACAGTGATAGAGAGTTTTAGGCATATTAATGTTGGGGAGGTTGGGAAGGTGTAGTAACTGTGCTCATCAAAATCATAAAATTTAGCAATATTATAAGCATATTACCTAAACTACAATAGTTAATTAAAAATTATTTTTTTCTTGCTTTTTGGGTCACACCCGGCAATGCACAGGGGTTACTCCTGCTCTTCACTCAGAAATTACTACTGGTGGAGCACTATATGGGACTATAGGGGCTGCTGGGAATTGAACTATGGTCAGCCGTGTGCAAGGCAAATGCCTATCCATTGTACTATTGCTCCAGCCCCAAATTAACAATTTTTTTTTAAAGGATTATAGATGAGAGACTGGGGAGATAGTACACTTGGTAAGACATTTGCCTTCCATGCAGTTGACTGAGAGAGTACCCCTTATGGTCCATTGAGAGTATACAAAAAGTGATCCCGAAGTATAAAGGCAGGAGTAAGCCCTGAGCACTGTGAGGTTTGGCCCAAACATACAATTATAGGTTTTTCTTACTCATTATAAACGTATCAGCTATCACTATATGTGACATATATATGTACTGTCAAGGGGTTGGAGTGGGTGGTATGTTTTAACACTTTCAGTACCATTAATTTATAACATAAGTTTTCAATGCAATAATTAAATTGTCACAATAGATAGTTTTGAATTAGTGTTAATATATTGTTTTACTAGCACTTCTGGGCACTTTATATAATTTTATGTATATATATATATATATATACACACACACATGGAGTGGGGAGAACCCTCCCGACACTAACGGACCCCCCAGCCCCATCTGCCGAACTCCACTACCAACTTCCGCCATGCTCCAGGCCACTTTCTGGACTTTCCAGCCAAGCCTCACGCATGAATGAAGTCCCATGGAACCCAGGAATTTTGTGATCTTGGACTTTGGACTCAGTGGGACCCCGAAGCAGAGATCCTCTGCCTGCTTCCCCGAATCTCCAGTGACCCAGGGATCACACCCATAAACCACACCCTGCCAAACCCTGCCTCCTCATTGGCCACCCTCCAGATCTCAACGGCTGCTCCTTGCAGTCGGGAGTATAAAATGAGGCCCCCATAGCCATGCCACTGGACTCCAGTCCAGGCTCTTTTCACTCAGGGATCCCGAGAGGGGGACAGGTAAGAATCCTCCCCACCCCAACAGCCCCAGCAGCCGACCTCCACTACCCAACTGCCACCAGGCTGCATTCCACACACATTATAAGACACTCCCTACCCATTTTCCATAATTACCATACCATATTTGATGGAGTTCAGACAGTAGGCAACAAAGCATAGAAAGCAATATATATATATATATATATTATATATATATAATACACACACAGACACAGACACACACACCTCTCAGAGAGCTTGGGAAGCTACCAAAAGTATCCCACCTGCACTGGCAGAGCCTGGCAAGCTACCCAAAAACAGTAATGATAGGTCTCATTCGTTTGAAAGAGCCTCCAATTGTTTGGAAAGACGAGTAAGGAGAGGCTGCTAAAATCTCATTGCCAAGAGGAATAGAGATGTTACTGGTGCCCGTTCGAGTAAATCAACAAACAATGGGATGACAGTGATACAGTGATATATAGACATATATGTGTGTGTTTAAAGCTTTTTTGAGTTGCATAGACTTGATCAATTATATTTTTAATTCCTATTTGAAGACGTTCGTTTCACCTTGTTTTTATTCTCTTTTTCATCTCTATAGTCCACTCGGGGATGGATACCTCAATCTGCAGGCAAGCACTTTCCTTCCTGCATCCCCCCTTTCTCTCTGGGAATTATAGTTTGTAATGCAGATACTGAGAGTTTATCATGTTTGTTCCTTACGAAAGTCCATTTTTATAAAGCTGCAAGTTGTTTTCAATAAGCAGCATTGCTTAATAAGCTATGTTCAATATTACTGATCAACATGTTATAACATTTATTTTAAGAAGCCTTATGCCACAGAGACATACTCCTTGATACTCCATAGGAATTCATTGCTTTAAATATTTGAAAAACATTTTCTTACTTCAGTTATACTTAGTGGAGTACTCAGGGAATTTTTATAATAATACATTTTTTTCCACTTTTAATAAATCCACAATATTTTCAAATACTTTTGATCATATAACTGTCCTTTAAGTAAATTTAATACAATTGCAATTTTAAGAAACTTGATTAATGTAAACATAAAGTTAAACCCTTAGAACGTTAAAGTAACTATTCTCCTTAAAGTACAAATGAGAAATTTGATTTGTGTAATTTCTGCAAGCTGTTTTTTAATGATGCTTTCAACATTTAGAAAAATTCCTCATTCCCTGTGTGCAGAGTCAGGTGTAGGTCCTGAGTATTGCTGGGTGTGCCCCATCCCAACCCCCACCCCCTAAAAGGAAAGAAAATCTTTCTAAGGATTTTTTTCTTCTTACTCCATTATGTAAATGAGCTCTTTTAAACCAGACTCACTATTTCTCTGGGGTTTGTTAACCTCCCAGTATTTGCAGGAATAGTCCCTAACAAAGTGACATATGGGGTTTTTTGCTTTTGTCAGAGAATAATTGCACCAGACAGAGTTAAATAGGCAAGACAATTTATTCAAGACTATTGCAACAGAGGAGAGAGCTAGAACTCAACTTTAAAACAAAAGGCAAAGAAGTTTTTTAAGCCCTAGACTTGCGCAGGTGAAAAACTGTAGGAGTACTTGGGGATCAGGCCGTATGTATTTTTTAAGTAGCTTTTATATAAGTTAGGTACTTACCCTCCCATAGAGAACGAGAGATGGGGGACTTAATTTTCTCATGAATATATTTCAAAGGCATGACCTCTGGTCCTTGAGAAACACATTCCTAAATTATAAAACTGTCAAGAAAATGGGAGAATATTTACATCTCATAGAGACAGAGAATTTACATTTACAATTTGTAATTGCAGCTGCAGTTTACCAGGCAAACCTAATTATTCAAGAAAGCTAGAACTCAGCTTCTATAAAAAATATTCAAGTAAAACTCTAAAGTAAATACTCTAAGGGAAAAAGAAGTCAAGGGTCTATGTTAATAAGAAACGGGTCTTAATTTTGTGTATTAGAATCCAGATTTCACAATTTCCTCATGTGTAAATTAGATACTGTAAAAGTACCAAGGGATTATTTAGGAATAAAATATATTAATATGCCTAAACTTGTGATACTTGGCCACAATCATTATTATTTTCTTCAAAAATGTATAATGGTAAACTCTTTAAAAATCCCAGCTGTGTTTTAACGCCGTACTATGTGCCCTATAAAGGACTCATTCTTTTAAATTAAACATTTGTTGTGTCAGAGGAAGGGAGCCTACCCGAAGTTTAATCATGCTAAGGAGAACATTAACAATATCTTGGTCATTTTCTATTGCACAGAATGAAATTGGTCAGCTGACTTCTGAATCTCACTGCACAGCTCATTGTGTAGAGTGCAGAAGAATATGTAATGTGCCAGACATTTTATTAGCAACACTCTCATTTTGTGCTGTGCATATGGAATAGGGAAGTCTTTGACCCATTCTCTCACAGATGTAGTTTCTATTTTTCACTAATGAAAATTATTCTGTAAAAAACATGTCAATTCTGTCACAGAAAATATGAAATGATTTCCCTTTTCCTGTCTTTATATGAGTTATAATAGAAATAAAATAAAGATAATGGTGCTCTGTTAAATAATATCATCAAGATGACTCTCTTAATTCTGATTATTTAGAAAAAGAATTAGAATGATTTGAGAAGCATTGGTAAAAAGAACAATAAGAAAAATTTTATCTGCTAGAACCATGAATTGAAATTCAAATGAGGATTTTTCTAAAGCAAGTGATTAATCAATAAAATAATTCTTCAACTATGAATCTCTAATCCATAACAGAGGAACTTATTATTTTCTTTTATAAAACTATTACAGAATATATCACAGAATATTACATGATATATTTGCGTGAATCTCTGTGATTTAACTGAATTAAAATTTTGTTTTATATAAAATTCTACAATTTTAGCTATATGAAGATTAACATGAAAAGGAAAGGATATATGGATATATTTTCAGCCAATTCTCTTTTGTATCAACCAGATAATTGTGAAGGGGCATATATAAATACATACATATATATATTTGTACATGTATATATAAAGTTTCTATAAGAAGTATGGACTTCACAAAGAATATAAACCTCTTGAAAGCTTTACAATTTATTCCCCACAATGATGCATCCTGAGTTATAGATACTGACACTATAAATAGTATTAGAAAACATTTCATTTGCCTACAACAATGAAATCTGTGTAATACTCTATTCAATTTGGCTGTTCCGTCTGCTCTTTAGCTCACTTTGCTGCCATTTAATTTGTTGTAGGATTGGTAAGAGCACATACACTAGTGCTGAGAATACTCTATAATATACATTTTTAAGCCATATATACACAAGAGAGAATTCTTTCTGCACTAACATATGCCTCAGAGACCTGGGCCCTACCTGCAAACAGGATGAGAATGCTATTAGGGTATCCCAAAGAGGAATCGAAAGAGCTATGCTGGGAATATCATGTCTCACTCAAGTGAAAGAAGGAATTCGGAGTTCTGACCTCCGTCGATGGTCAAAAATCAGGGATGCTGTCTCATTTGCCAAGGCATCGAAAATCAGATGGGCCAGTCATGTAATGCGATTCAGAGACGACCTTTGGACTAGAGCTGTTACAGACTGGATTCCAGGGGGCCATCAGAAGACCTCATGGCCGCCAAACCAACTAGATGGTCAGATTTCTTCCTCAAATCTCTGAGTGAATGATTTGAGGCTCTTTCTGTTCCTGGAGCAAGCAGGTATCATTGGGCTCCACTAGCTCACAACAGGGACAAATGGAGATGTTACTGGCTCCCGCTTGAGCAAATTGAAGATCAACAGGACTACAAGTGATACAAGTGGTACAAGTGATATACACAAGAGAAAGAGAATATAGGGATCTTCAACTCGCTCAGGATACTCTTGTGTACAGAATAAAAATAAATAAACAGCAAAAGACTGCAATTCAACACTAACAGCAGTAATAAAGGGAATGGAATTTGTAGCAGAGGTGTTCTGGCTGAACATGTGTTAGTGTAGACAGATGAAGTCAGACTTGAGAGAGTGACAGGTTCACACGGTTAGAGGTTGCCTGGCTCTGACACACTTGAAACAACTGTCTAGAACCTCAGATGTGGGTTCTCAAAATCCAGAAATCAAGATTCTGGGGCATTCATGAGTTTGGTGAGTCTGAGACTACGCGGTGCCAGAATTTAGTTAACTCTCTCCCATGGGCTCTACTTGAGTAATTAAAGGAAGACTCCAAAATGGCAGCAAATGCAGAGTACAAAGAGAAGTGATTCTCATGTAATTCCCAGCATGCTTATGTTGGTGGAAAATAAATTAGCTCTCCGTTATGTATTATAATTAAACACAGTTTTTCATGTGTTATCATTAATTCTCATAACAGTACTCAGTTAATTGGATAATGACTATCATTCTATTTTGGGTTTTTTTTTGCCTTTTGGGTCACACCCAGTAATACTCTGGGGTTACTTCTGGCTCTGCACTGTGGAATTACTCCTGGCAGTGCTCAGGAGACCATATGGCATACCGAGCATCAAACCCTGTCAGCCCAGCACAAGGCAAACGCCTTACCGCTAAACTATTGCTCTGGCCCCATGATTCTCATTTGTAAAATAAAGAAACTGAGGCACAGATAAGTCTAATAACTTGGCATACATCAGGTAGCAGTGGAGATAGTCTTTGCCAGATAATATCATCCAGAGCTGAAGCTTCTCATCATTCACTTCATGGACAGTCTGAATGAATTTTCACTTTTTTATTTCCTCATTTAAATATGGGGTTGGAGTGATAGCACAGTGGGTAGGGCGTTTGCCTTGCATGTGGCTGACCTGGGTTGGATTCACAGCATCCCATATGGTCCCCCAAGCACCGCCAGGAGTAACCCTGTTCATTGCTGGGTGTATCCCAAAAGGCAAAAAAAAATTTAAATTAATTTAAACATTCTAACTAAATAATCCATATGGAAACCTGTTACTCTAGAGGATATAGTTACACATAGTCAAATTCTATTTAATACATCACATGGAATTTCCACTCTTTAAAAAACATTATTTTTACACTTACCCAGTTTTCAGTCTTTCAGAATATATCATTTGCTTATGCTTAGGATGAAGGTAATCTTCTTCTACCCTCCCAAATCCATACGATAAAAATAATTAGATTGACACAATAAATATTGCATATTTATTGGTTTTAGCTATATATACATACATAACCACTGTCATCACTGTCATCCTATTGTTCATCGATTTACTTGAGCAGGCGCTAGTAACGTCTCCATTTGTCCCAGCTCTGAGATTTTGGCAGCCTCTCCTTACTCATCTTTCCCAATGATTGGTGGCTCTTTCAGGGTCAGGGGAATGAGACCTGTTATTGGTACTGTTTTTGGCATATCGAATATGCCACGGGGAGCTTGCCAGACTCTGCCATGCGGGCAGGATATTCTTGGTAGCTTGCCAGGCTCTCCGAGAGGCATATAAATATATATATATATATATATATATATATATATATATGTATATTTCCCTGTATGATGATGTGGCCACACAGTCCAGGAATATGTTCAATCATGCATGAGGCTCAGCCCGAGCATGTGGAAAGCAGCCTATAGTGTGTCATAAGTTTGGTAGTGGAGGTTGGCTCCCAGGGCTGGGTCCCTTGGAGCAGGGAGGGCTCTCATCTGCCCCCCTCTGGGGTGCCCCAAGTGGAAACAGGCTGACATGGAGTCTGGTGGCATGGTTACGAGGGCCTCATTTTATGCTCCCTTCGGGGAGGAGCAGCTATGAGATATGGAGGGTGGTCAATGAAAAGATTATATGGTGCCGGCAGGAGGTGATTTATGGCGTGATGCCCGAGTTGCAGGAGATTGGGGGAAGCAGAGGATCTCTGCTCCTGGGTCCCGTAGAGCTCAGAGTCCAAGATCACAAAGTGTATACATACATATACAAACACATATATATACACATATTTATATGCATACATACGTGTGTATGTATGTATGTACATACATGTGCATGTATGTATGTACATACATATACATGTATGTATGTATATATAAAATGAGGCAGGGCTGGAGCGATAGCACAGCAGTTGTGCATTTGCCTTTCATGCAGCTGACCCAAGTTTGATTTCTCTGCCCCTCTTGGAAAGCCCGGCAAGCTACTGAGAGTATCGAGCCCGCACAGCAGAGCCTAGCAAGCTACCCGTGCATAATGGTAACAATAAGTCTCTCAATGAGAGACGTTACTGGTGCCCGCTCAAACAAATCGATGAGCAAGGGGATGACAGTGACAATGACAGTGACCCAAATAATGAGGCAAAGCATCATTCTTAGATCTTTTCTCATCATTCCTGTGACTGCATGGTTTTGGTACCAATATTCACAATACCTATGAAAATGCTGTAAGAATCAGGGGGAAAGGGTTGAAAAAAGGGTGGATACCTGGTGTAAAAGATAAGATTTAGTGACACCTTCAGTCAAGAGCAATAGATGTCTTTCCTGGGTTTCTTGTCTTTTGAAAAATGCTCTCTTTCTCACTAAAAATGTTTAGGCTTCCTCTGGGTCTGCAACTTCCCAGAGGTAGCAATAATTAGGCCATGACTTTTAAACATTTTCTACTCACAAACCCTTTTTGGCCAAGAAATTCAACATGACTGAGAGCTGCCACATATCTCTTGGGATTCATTATGTGGTTTTGGTCATTCATTGAGCATTGAGAAGCATTTTTCTGTTGTCATATATTTTTTAACAACCTCAACCTCAAACTTTAGGAATCAACCCAGTGTTATAAGAAGCCAAAATCTAGACGGAGTCAAGATCACCAAGAACTTAGTAGCCATTTCTGTTTTTCAGAACATTAGTTAGCCCTTGATATATCTTGCCATAAGTCAGGTAGACCAGATGGATGGAGGAGCTTTGTATTAGGACACTCTTAGGGTTTTCTCAGGATTCCTAGGTTGAGTCAGGATGAAGAGAGTTACTGGGAGATTAACATACTAATAACTTTCATGGGATCAGGTGACATTAAGGCTCCAGAGTTGTGCCAACATGCTTCTTTGGGGAGTTGTTCATTCACTTCAGGAACATGATCAATTCAGTGTACTGGTCTGTGATGGAAATAATTTAATCTATGTGTATGGGCTGGTGTCAATTCTCTTCTACTTGTTTCCTGACCTCAGTGTCTTCTCTGTTTCTATCACTCAAGCATAATGCAAATGGTGACAGAAATACAACACTCTGTGCACTGATACTGATATCCGCAGCAATTGCATTTTCTGGTAATTGCACTTTTTTCTTGTGTCTCATCAAGGTGTGATTGAACATTCTTTTAGATTAATCTTAAGCCTTTCCCAAAAGGATACAGATAGGATTTGTTACAAATGGAAGTGTTCTTCTTGCTGGGGACAAAGGATTTTCTTCGGCTTTCTACTCCTGATAGTGTATAGATGGCAATTATGTGAACAACATTAAAAGGAATAATGTTATAGGCATGTAGTGATTATAGCTCAAGAAGGAATCTTCTGGGAGACATATTGTTCTAACTGATACTAAAAAATGCCAAAGAGCAACATAACACGACCAGAAAATGAATTATCATTCATATTCTCTTCCCTATTCTGTATAGGCCATGCATTTATATTCAGCATCAACATAGCACAGTGACAAACTTTGAGAGAGTTACCAGGAATTATCATTCATATACAAGTAATGTCATGTCATGAGTGATGATTTAATCAATTTTAAATAAATGTGCATTAGGTAACTGCAGAGGCAGAAGGATCTATAGTGCTTCAATACAGATAGGTTTTGAAGAGCTATGCCATTGTATGAAATACTATCCTGACATTCTTTTCATAGTGACACATTTAAAATTAATCAGTAATAATGCACATAATAATAAATACCATGAAGGGATGATTATTTTTTGTTTTGAGCAGAGGTAGTTCTTTGAATCTGGGAGAAGTAATTTTAAAATAAAATTGTTAATGTAACAAAGTAGAATTTACTGGAGTTGGGGGGTTTAGGATCACACCCAGTGGTGCTCAATGCTTACTTAGTTCTATACTCAAACTTACCTTTGTTGGTATTCAGGAAAACATGTGGTGCTGGTGATCCAAATAAGCTGCATGAAGGGCAAGCATGTTGATCAATGTATTAGCTCTACTGCTTCATATTTTGTTTATTTTTTGTTGGGAGTTGTTTTGTGAAGAAATGTTTTAACCAAGAACCTGCACACTGCAAAGGTGACCATGATAAACACTGCTTTAAACTCTTTAAGAAAAATTCTTTAATGTCTACTACTTTTACATTTCTTTTCTGCAATAAATGCCATACATATATTATAATATTACATTATACATGCAATATATATTTATTATGAATGATATATATGTACAATAAATATTATACATATATTAATACATTATACATATATAGTGTAGTAATTTCTTATTTCTTTATATGTTACTGACTTTGTAGAATCTACGTGGATGCTTAATATATCACTCTCAACAATGATCTCTGCATTTCAGTAACTCTTGGGAAATTTAATTTAAGCAATGTATACTGCATGACTATTCCATTATAAGAACTATGCTGGGTCTAAGCAGATTCAAACTGTCATAATTTTCTGCAAGTTGCCATCAAATTTTATGAATCCTAAATGGAGAGCTTATGCTAAACAGAGAGTTTAAAACTACGTTATTCATATTTTTTCTGTTTTGTGGTTCAATTCAGCCTGACTTATATGTTATCCACTTCTACTCTCTAGTCCGATGGATAACTCTTCTAATATCAATGATATTTGTACACTTTCTTGATCACAGCTCTTGTAAATGGTATTGAAGTAATGCCTGCCTCCATTTATTCCACACTTATCTCCTAGAAACTGGAATTCTCTGTTTTAATATTTACAGGTGGATAATGATTGCAGAAAAAATTTTGAAACAAGTTTTGAAACATTTTCTCTTATTTTGATAACAAATGTAATTAAATTTTTGAGATTTTATTGCAAAAATCATTCACTTGTATTACTCACAGGAACAAGTAAGATCTCTATGAAAAGTCAGACCTGCTAAAACTCAGGAGGAAAGTTCATAAAGATTTCAGATTTCTACATGACTGTACAAAAATAGGTAATTTCAAAAGAGAAGCTATTTGGTAACTAGTAGTTTGTTACTTAGAGAAGTAACTCTCTAGAATTTCTGAATCCACAGAATTTGATGTCTCATGGAAGGTATAATAATTTACTACAAGGGAGTTGTATTGCTTCTGGGACTATCTCATTTATTATAAGCAGAGGTTTCTGCTGGATGCCCTATTATATGACTAATACTGGAAGTGAAACATGCCAAACCATTGGCATCCCTAATGAAAATAATCTCCATTATAAGCTGTTTTAAAAACTAAGTTGAGATATCATTTCTCATAAGTTTTAACTCACTTCATTCTCAGGACAACCATATGAAGTTAGCACTATCAGAAACCTAAATTACTGAGGATATTGAAATGCAATATATATTCTGTATATATATTCTGTAGTTGCTTGGACATAGATTGGGTAAGTCAACTGTTGTGCTATATTTTCAAAAAAAATGCAAAGTCCTGGATAGTCTCAATTTTATCATGTAGTAAGCTTTAAAAAGTCATTTAAATGTTTGACCTTCATAGCTCTTGTTACCAAAAAAGAAAAGCATTAATATTCTTCTTATAATGTGCAGAAATACTTCTTAACTCCTTGACTGGAACAAAGTGGGAATTTATTTGAAATAGCTGTGTAAATTTCCAAACTGTATAGACTCTTAGTATTATCATTAATACCATAGCAATTCCCTTTAAATATCCACATATTCCTGAAGGGATGTTAGATTTTTATTTGCATATTCCCTCAATCATTTTATATGGAAAAACTATTATTTCTATAATACTATTATATTTTTAAAATTTCTTTCCAGGCATTCGACAGCATGTAATTTTACTGATTTAGTTAAATTATATTTCTCTTTTCATTATAGTAATGATTTATTTTTGGTTAGATTAATTTTTCTTGCACAATATAACTAGATTTTAAATTTTTAGCTTAAAATTACTGTGAAATTCAACATCATTAGCAAAAGACTTAAAGAGTGAAGAACAAAATGGCACAGGACACCATTTGAATATTAACACAAGATTTTTAGAAAATATGAAAGTGTCTGTAACAGCCCTTTTGCCTTTTCCCTCTCTGAAAAAGTTTTTTAAAAAAAACTTTCTCTAAAACTAAAACTAAAATATTAGCAATTGGAGTCATGTTTCTCTAGAACTAGATTTATAATAGTAAAATATTTTGCACTTGTCAATTTTAAAGTACTAACAACCATAATTTAAAATTGATTTTATAATCAATGCCATGTAATTCACTAGAATTTAATCATGTCAGATTTTCACAATTATATTAAAAATGAGTGCCATTGTTTCTATTATAGTGGCTAAAAGACAGAAACTAAAAGAAGTTAAATGACTTTCCAAGCTTACCAAACAATTAGCTATTTTTCACATATATATTTATGCTTTAAGATCAAATTGCACTTGCATAAATGATTAACTAATGAATACCATTGAATAATACATTAGAACTATTTAATGTTGAATGTTGTCTAAAATTTATAAATTTGTTTGTATAAATGTACACTGAAATCTCTATGTACCTGAGTATTTATATATTATTTCTATCCTAATGTGTATTGTTATGTTATATTTCATATATAAGTACTATATCTAGTAATGTTCTATATAATGTTGATAATTATACATATTTATATTTCTTCCATAATATTTCTACTTTCAGAACACTATGTTGGTTTGTTTGTTTTGAATTTGGGGCCGTAAGCGTTGTTGCTCAGGCTTACTCCTGACTCTCCTCAGAGACTACTCCTGCTGGACTCAGGGGACCACACAGGGTGTTGGAATCAAACAGTATTAGCCTGGAGCAAGACAAGTGCCCTAACCACTACATTATTGCTCTGACCCAGAAAACTATGTTGGAACTTCGTTTTGGGCATTTGGGGCTCATGAAATAACTCCACCAGAGTTATTTCTTTGTTTCATTTTTTTTTAATTTTATGGTACTGTTATTTACAATATTGATAATGGCTAGGTTTCATGCACACACATTCTAACATGGCAAGAATTTCATTTGTTTGCTTGTTTATTATTTGTGGGGGCCACACCTGGTAATGCTCAGGGCTTACTCATGGCCCTGCCCTCAGAGATCACTATTGGTGGGCCTGGAAACCATATAGGGGTTGAATCCCAGTTGGCCCCATGCAAGGTAATTCACTCCCTGCTGTAATATCACTTCACTTCTAGCGCTGACATGAGGGTTACTTTTTTTTAATTTTTCGTTTTTTCTAAATTTGATTTTATTAAAGCACCACGGTTTACAAACTTATTCATAGATTTTTGTACGCGCAATTTTTTACCACCAACCTACCACCAGTGTCAACTTCCCTCCACCATGATTCACTGGACCCCTCTCCTTCCTCCCCAACCCCAGCCTGCCATCTTGATAGAAACTATTTTGAGTTTGGTTTATTGAAGTTTGGGTCTCATCATTTTTAAGTGATTCAGATCAGGCGTTTTGACTTCCATATACTAGAAAGTACAATCACTGGTTTATCCAGATATAGTCTTCCTGAATAAGATTTACTTGGTCTACAAACTAGAAATCTATGTTGGCAACCATCTAAATAGCCTTATCACTTCAATAAATTTTAAACTTAGACAATGGTTTGGAGTTGCTTGAAGGAATTTTTTCTATTTTGTAAGGAGCAAAATATTATGCCAATTCCCTTCAGTCCTAATAATATAAATGTGGAGGCAATATTGATTTTCATATTTCTGGTTTTATCAATTTAAATTGAGAGAAGATAAAATTGTTTTTAAAATAAGATCCAGAAGAAATATTAATAATTCTTCTTGACACAGCTGACATAAATTAGAAATAAGTATCTCACGGGAATAATTTGATTTGAGAAGTTTGGGAATGCATTTTGAAATAAACTGTTTTCAGCATTTATTTTAGTCTCTTACAAGGTATTCTAGGTTTCTTATATAAATGATTTGAACTAAATTCCCCAATGAATCAGCAATCAACAGGAGACAGAAACTTTAGTGTGCTTGGATATGATAAATGGTTACTATCTAATATCTACTCTTAACCGTTGCATTTGCTCTGCTGAAACAAATTTTAGCTACTCCTAATCATAAGTGCAAATAAAATCTAGAAGAAATAAAACAGTAGATTTATACAGATAGCTAGCAAATTGAAGTTGCATTATAAAAATATAACTTGTAAACTAATCTGTTTAAAACTGTAGCCTCAGAAAGCACTCACACTTACATAGATCAGTCATTTGTTAACAAAAAACTTGTAAATTATTGAATAGAGACTGAATGTACATGTGTGGCAGAAACATTAAGTGTAAAGAGAAGGAAATGTCTATAATAATATAGAAAAAGACAATTAACAACAAGCCTGTAAACTCTAGATAAGTGAAGAAATATTTATGGAGTAGGTGGTTTCAAATCATTTGAATTGTTTCCATAAAATGTTCTTGTGTTGGACTGGAGCAATAGCACAGTGAATAGGGAGTTCGACTTACACGAGGCTGCTCTGGGTTCGATTCCTCCACCCCTCTTGGAGAGCCCGGCAAGCTACCAGTCTTGTCTTTGATATGCCAAAAACAGTAACGAGGAGTCTCACAATGGAGACGTTACTGGTGCCCGCTCGAGCAAATCAATGAGCAATGGGATGACAGTGACAGTGATAGTGACAGTACTTGTGTTAGGGCCAGAGACATAATTCAATGGATAGTGTGGTTGCCTTGCAAACAGCTGACTAGGACATTCAGTATGGTCTCTCAAGCCCACAAAGAGTACCTTAGAGTGCAGAGTCAGGAAGTCAGGAGTAAGCCCTAAGCACTCTAGTGTATGGGACAAAAAAAAAGGACCTGTTTTAATTTAGAACAAAGAGTAAGCAATGAAAGTTTACTGGTTATTAGGGTTAAATACTTTTGTCATCGATCCATTATTCATTTGCTAAACATTTACTGATTTTTTTCTAAATCTGTCAGTCTTTGTACTTGGTATATTGAAAACAATGTTAAATAAAATCTATCTTCATTCTCAAGGAGTATTGTATTTGGTATATAAATAGAAACTTATGCTGCATTTTTAATTGATGAAATAAAGCACTTTCAGACAATTAACAATGCATTGAATGGGAGAGGTGATGTTATATATATTTGTTCAGGAAAATGTGTCTAGAAAAAAATAAATACTGAAATATCTAATTTAAATGAAAATAGAAGCACTTTTCATCAAAAAGAAACAATAATAACAGACATGTAAGAGTAGCTATGAATTATAGAGAATGTCAAAAGTTCCTAATTACAAGGACATAGAATAATGTGAATAAGAGTGAAATATTAGCCTACAAAATAAAACCAATTCCTAAGAGACATTAAAGGACATGTAAAAGGATATAAAGTTCTACATGGTAGAACAATAATTATAAAGATTTAATTGAGCAAAAGTTTATTTTAATTATAACTGAATATGGAAAGTTTAGATGAAGAAGGCAGGACTGAAGAAATGAACACTTGTACCATTTGTTCATCAATTAGCTGGAGCGGGCACATGTAATGTCTCCATTTGTCCCAGTTGTGTGCTAGTGTAGCCCAATGGCATCTGCTCACTCTAGGAACATGAAGAGCCTCAAACCATTCATTCAGGTTCTTGATGAAGAAATCTGACCATCTCATAGGTGGGCAGCCTATGAGATGGTTTTTTGACATCCCGTGGAATCCAGTAGTTAACAGCTGTAGTCCAGCTGTAGTCCAGCAGTCATCTCTAAATCCCATTATGTGTCAGGCCCATTTGATTTTCGACACCTTGGTAAACAAGACAGTGTCCCTGATTCTTGACCGTAGACAGAGGTTGGAACTCCAGATTTACAAATTATATTTTTATAATTCAACTTCAATTTGATTCCTATATAAATTAATCTACTTACCTATATGTATATGTATACATATATGTACTGAGTTATATAATATTTATACTTATATAATAGTTACTTTTATTTATTATTTATTTATTTGCTTTTTGGCTCACACCGGGTGATGCACAGGGGTTACTCCTGGCTTATGCACTTAGGAATTACTCCTGATGGTGCTGGGGAGACTGTATGGGATGCTGGAAATCGAACCCGGGACCACATGCAAGGCAAATGCCCTACCCGCTGTGCTATAGATCCAGCCCCTAATATTTACTTTTAAACTACCATGTTATTCATCACTCTATTATTGTATTACTGTCATCCTGTTGCTAATTGATTTGCTCACGCGGGCACCAGTAACGTCTCCTTGTGAGACTTGTTACTGTTTTTGGTATATCTAATATGCCACAGGAAGCTTGCCAAGCTTTGCCGTGCAGGCAGGATATTCTCAATAGCTTGCTGGGCTCTCTGAGAGGGAAAAGAGGAATCAAACCCAGGTCAACCACGTGCAAGGCAAATGCCCTACCCACAGTGCTATGGCTCCAGCCCATGTTATTAATAACTGTATTATTAATTACAAAGTTATTAATAATACAGTTGTGCATTTTTGATGCTCAAATACTAATTCTACCAGCAGTGTGATATTCCCTCCATGGAGATTGGATATTCATCAAGAAATTTTTCTTTTTATAGAAAGACTAATAAAGCCTAATTCAGAAATTACTAGCTATAGCAACAGTAGCAATGATAGTGTAATAGATATTGATAAAAATAAAATTAGAAATCATTTAAGTGATTAAGTTCACTTAAATTTAATTACTTCAGTAAATTCAGCGCAATCCAATTCAGAATTTCACTAAGTCATTTCATGAACCTTGTTAGCTTTATACCTCATATCAAAGACATAACTACAGACATGACACTACTAGCCTTCGTTACTAACTCTAAGCTACAGCCAAGAAAATAGAGGGGTAGTGGTGAAAGAATATGCATATTCTTTCTGTTCTCCAGAACAGAACGGAGTCAGAGTTATACCTAGTGAAATCCAGTCAAGTGACCTCTCTTGAAAAAATATAGCTCACCTCCTATTTCTTCTACAATGATATAACTTTTAGCTGTTGACCTGGGTATGTAGATAAAATGACATTTCACATATTTTGTGTGTTTAATTTTGATTTGTGATTGGGTTCATGAGAAAATACTACAAGTAAAAATGAATTTGTATTACTTCCTGCCCTGGTTTAAGTATAAAAGTCACTTGTGGGACAGCAAGATTGTACAACAGATAAGGTGTTTGCATGAGACTTGCCAGGGTCTAAACCCCTAACCCCATATGGGGCCACTGAGGCCACCTGACTCCTAAACACCAGCATGTATGGCTCAAACACACCCCACCGAAGCAAATAAACAAAAAAACAACCCAGAAACATTATTTGTCTTTGTTTTCTTCTTCTTTTCTTAGCACTCAGTTCAGAAAGGATGTGCTGAAAGATGGGATAATAGCCATCTTAGATGCATTAGGACTACAGAACAAGATCAAATAGCATAGTGACCTCACAACATAAAACTTCAGCAAACTGTTTCCTAAGGGCTTAAACTTTAAACTTTTCATAGAGACATGTATATACTTCAATTTTATTTCAGCACTGTTAAAATCTTCTGCTCCTTGTTACAGCTGCTAGAATGTCTGTCTATCCTAATTTTTACATCCTATATATTTGACATGATCTTTATGTTTCTATACTTTAAACTCATTCTATTTTCCCCATGCCTCACAACTCAGCCATAATGGTCTCTTTGCTACTTCTAAAATAAGCCAAGCATTCTTCTAACTTAGATTTTCAATTTGTTGTTACATTTATGTGAACTGTTCTCTCTTCAGAAAATATCTTACTATCCTTTTTATTTTTCTCATGAAGTTTTTGAAATGCCACCTTATCAGCTGGCTGCTTCTATCATTCTTGGTCCCTTGCCCTGTCCTATTCTTTGCTATAAAAATTACTACCTCCTAGTAATTATTGTAACTATTTATTTTCAATTTTCTATGTATCCATCTACATATGTATCTATTAAGTAGAATCTTAGCAATGTGTTTTTGTGCCAGAGTTTCAGATACCCAGTTACAGAAAGACCAAGTCCACACAGGATAATGCAGAAGCAAAGAACTTTATTACTATCCTGAGCCATTATTATCTTAAACTAGAGTCCAAGTCTCATCCAATACACTGGAGTCTTGACAAGGTCCCTGACTCCAAATCAAAAGCAGTTTACATAGGGTTCAGAGTTAAGAGGCAATTTATATACTGGTCTATTTTTAGCATCGGCCCTATTAAAAGGGTGGTCAGCAATTAGACAATGGTTAGTAACAGTTACTAAGGAGGGTACAGTGACCCTCTCATGTCTGGCCAGGCCCAACTGCACAATTCCTTACTAGGCTAATTATTCAACTCTGAGTCTGCCAGAAACTGCAAGTTCTGCTTCACGGAAAGAGAAACTGAGGCCTAGTTGAGACTTAATGGCATCAGTTCCGCCCTCATATTGTGAGCAGAGGTTTTATATAATTATCAGTCCTATAGTCAGAGTTGGGATTGGAGAGATAGCACAGTGGGCAGGGTGTTTGCCTTGTACATGGCCGACCTGAGTTTGATTTTTCCATACCTCTTAGAGAACCCGGCAAGCTACCGAGAGTATCCTGCCCACACGGCAGAGCCTGGCCAGCTACCGGTGGCATATTGGATGTGCCCAAAACAGTAACAACAAGTCTCACAATGGAGGTGTTACTGGTGCCTGCTTGAGCAAATCAATGAACAATGGGATGAGCTATAGTGCTATAGCCAGAGTATGGAATTTGCCAAGTATGCAATATGGATTCCACAAATATTTGTTGAATTAATTTTGGTTGGTTGAAGGTATGAAGGAATAAGAATATGGTATTTTCAGTGGAGGCTATGCAGAGTGAGAAGGACTTAGGGCTGAATTCAATATCCCGACATCGGGGGAAAGAATAGTGAAAGCACTTACAAAGAAGTTAGACAAGGAGGCAACCAAGCAGGGATGATGTCAGGAAAACCAAAGACATGACAGCTTGCAGGATAATTTTAAAAAGTAATGAAATGTAGCAGAGATATAGAAAAAGGTACCAACTATAATAGTGTCAACTGATTATGGAAAGTTGTTGGTGATTTTGATAGCAATGATTGCACAGCAGTAAAACTAGAGCAATATTAATAGCTTTAGGAGTATATGAAGTACAAATTTTGAAACAAGTATTTCAGTCATTTTGGGTATTGGAGAAAGAGAGAGAAAGAATGAGAGAAAATGTAATAAAATAAGTAAGAATTATATGAGAGAGAGGCAGACATGACCTATGTGGAAAGTCAGGATAAAACATTGGAACTAGAACATGAATTGGAAGGAAATGTCCTAGGGTTTGAGGAAAATTCTCAAGAACTGATGAGATAAGTTAAGGAATTAATTGGTGATGCATCAATTAGACATTATTAGTCAACACTTTTAAAATCATGTGAAATTTGAATAAGCATTTAGTTCGATCTATACTTTGATTATACTCCATCTCAATGGATGGAGATAGTAGTTTGGTGGTGGGTATACTCATTTTACTTTAAATATTATAGTAGCACTCTTGTCCCATTGTTCATCTATTTGCTCGAGCGGGCACCAGTAACATCTCCATTGTGAGACTTGTTATTACTGTTTTGGCATATTGAATATGCCACGGAGAACTTGTCAGGCTCTGCCATGGGGATGGGATACCTTCAGTAGCTTGCCAGGCTCTCTGAGAGGGACGGAGAAATCGAACCCAGGCTGGCCATGGGCAAGGCAAATGCCCTACCCACTGTGCTATATCTCCAGTAATTCAAATTCTTCAGTTTTCTAGGTCCCTGCACCTGAACAAGTTTAGTTGCCTGCAAATCTAATTTTCGTCGTGTACACATTAATAGTTGCAACTAATTATGTTGTAATAGTTTTATACCAGAGGTATAAAGCACATAACTTAATGTTTAATACATTGGAGGTATTAAATTATAAATCAGCTTCCATCATTATTGTCATAGTGATCCTTATTATTATAATCATAAATGAATGTAATAGCAGCTCTTTTATTGAATGTAAATTCCACAATAGAAAATTATGCAATAATATAATATCTTTATGTACAAATAAAGTATATATTTCATACCCTAACACATAAAATTTAATGATAGAGGGTCTGAAAGGTAGTATAGTGATTAAGCTGTGTGCCTAGCCTGTGTCCAATAGCAGTCGACTTCTGGCACCACATGGAGCCCCAACCATCACCAGGGACATTCCTGGAGTCCCGTAAGTAATGCCAGGTATGACCTTAGAGGCCCTCAGCACCATCGGTATGTTCTGTGTATTCCTGGCACCCCAGGGACCTAGCAGCATCATATCACCTGGCCATTATATAGAACCACAGCCTGGTTGATCCAGAATCCCCTGTCTTCAAACTCCTGGGCTCCACTTGAAGCCTGTCTCCCCCAACCCCCGCCTCCTGTTTCAGTAATGAAAATTCTCTTTAGTATGTAACCTTTACTTCAGGGCAGTCAGAATTTATGGAGGATCATTTATTACGGATCATTTATTATGGTCTAGGCTTTCCACACTGCACCTTGTTGAGACTAGAAAGAGGGAAGAGACAAAGGATATTCTTAGAAAGTTCTCAGGCATTAACTACAAAGGCTTCTTAGTAGGAAGCTATATCAGTATTCTGATTCATTTTAAACACATTATTTCCGTTCATATTAACTTTATTTCTCTATCGTCACCCTGGGTCTACTGTCCACTCATCTAGCAAAGAGATATTAAGAAGCTAATTAGGTGGTTATCCCAGTGATGTCCATGACTAGCTTCATTATCTCAATTAGGGTTTGATTTATCAATTAGCTCTACAACAGTTCCAGAACCACTATACATTTCAATGTGGCAAAATTTAATTACAACACTGTCTATTAATTGTTCTTAAAAATGCTACAGGGTTAAATAATAATAAAATATCTTGAAACTGAACAATGCCTCTAGCTGTTCATTAGATGTTAACGATGCTGAAACAGCAGAATTTACTTATATAGTTTTCCAAATGATCTAATGATGCGCAGAGTCTGCCAACTCTTAAATAATAACTTTTTTCCACCCAAAATCACCTGGCATTCTTAAACTACTACTGGAAAAGATAAAGGTGAAGTGCAAAACAAAGATACATGCCTCATGCAGATTTCTGAGTTATTAAAATTTGAACACTTGAGAAAAAACGCTATTTTGTGAGAAATGTGCTTGTGAAAAAATCATCTGATTAAAAAAATAGGAAATCTGCATTGCAGATAACAGATGGCCCATATCATTTCTGCAAGTGATGTGAGGTAGGAGCATGCTTGCTTTATAGTGAATGCTGTAAACACTTGTTCTTAAACTTTAGAAGCACTACAATATCTTGGTGAGTTATACCAATGGATTTTCACATACAGATGTGACATATATCTATAGATGTATAGATATAGAAGGATATCATGTGGTGGAGTATACATGATGTTATGAAAAGAGGGTTTGGGGAAATTCTGTGGGGTTCAATTTCCTCAGGCATGATATTGGGTTTTCTGTTGAATAAGAAAGATGAATTTTACCAAGTTGAAGCTGGTCTGAATCATTATAGCGTGCTTCTCATCAAGTTATACACTTGACACATGTTCTGTGATTAATTTCTCTGTAGGTAACCAACATAAATTATAAAGCACTTAATCAAGTTAAGAAAACAAAATTATTTCATCAGATTGTCGAGTACACAATCCAGTCATACTGTCTGAGCTAAATACTGAATGTCCTCAGGAATATTAGGGACTATCCATTGTGACAGGATGAGTAAGAATGATTTCTGTCAATCGGGATCTGCGATTCCCAGAAGGCATAGCAAATGACTCTAATGGCGATTGCTTAGTAGCTCTGAGATACTCAAAACTGTGTGACTGAATAACATTAATATTTCACTCTTTGTTACCTGATTATTGTAATTTCAAGCTTATTACTTTAGATCATATAAAAATATTTTGCTAAACCAAAATGCCCAAAAGTAGAGAGAGACTAAGAGGGAAATTGATGCAGGGGGAGGGGTGGGATAGGTGGGGAGGTACTGAGGACATGTGTGGTAGAAAATGTGCACTGGTGGAGGGAATGGGTGTTCAACCATTGTATGGCTGAAACTCAAACACGAAGGCTTTGCAATTGTATCTCATGATGATTTAATGCTCTCTCTTTCCCTTTCTTTCTCTTTCTCTCTATATATCTTGCTTTATTTTCTATAGAAAGTGTCTAAAATGCTGTTTTTACATTATAATAGTGCAAAGCTGTTTTTTAATTTATTAATCCATGTATTAAAGTAACTATTATTTCATTTTAATTGCATTCCTGAAATACTATTTGGTTAAGTATATCCTTTTACTCTTACTTGAATTCTGTTATGCTAAATATTATTTCTTATAATACATTAATTGTATAAATTCTAATTCAGATGAACGAAGTTTTCTGCTTTCAAAAACTTTTATCAAATTATCAGATTAGTGCAAAACATCCATAATGTTTTATCATGGTGAAAATTTAATATCTGTGACTTATACCATTGGTTTCACCTTTTCAACCCTTGTAAATTAGAAGCTGAAAACCACTTTAAATTAAGTAGAAATAATTTTCATGGATGAGAAGAAAATTTCTGCAGTTGAAAGTCACAAATTTAAAACATCCAGTTTGTAATATTTTGTTATTGCATCCTATGGTGATGAATATACATAGCACTTACAATAATTTCTATAATTTACATTATACATCTAAATACATGTGTCATACCTTCCAATCTTAAAACTTTGAAGTGAGATAATATATAAAGTATCCATTCTGTTTACAGAAGATAGAGAGTTTCAGTTGTTATTGATCAATTGGTACAAGGTATATCTTTTCTGTACTGGGCCTAGCTGAATTTTCAAGTTTAAAGTCAATTGCAGAGCAGTAAAACCTGAGTATGATAAGCTCAGTGAAATTCCTGAAAACTTCCTTAGCTCAATAAAATTCGTGAAAACTTTCTTAGCATAGCATAGCCAAACTTACTAAATAACAGGAATAAAAAAAATCCTAGAGTGGTTTTAGATTCAAAACTAGGATAATTAGTATAAAATGAGTGTTGGTGCAGATGTTCTAAGTAGTATCTTAGAATGTGACTTAATGCATAGTCGTAAGTCACAAATGTGACTTAATGCACATTTAAACACTAATGGAGCTTTTATCCATTATAATGTTCAAGTTACCCTGAACAATTAACTCAGAAATTCAGGGGTAGAACTCAGGTATCAGGATTTCAGTGTGTATCTGGGAAGATATCTGTCAGATAAGCAAGTAGAGTTTAAGGAACACAGTCATTATAAAGGTGTCTGAAGAAGCTCAGAGGCCAAAGTGAAGGACAGTGAGATTGTACTCCTATAAGGAGATGTGAATTACGCACCCATGGTTAACTTGCAGTTTGCAGAAGCTATTTGGTTGCCCCTCACTCAACCTACATGGAAAGAAAGCTAGGCAGCCTGTCTCATCTAGGTCTTTAAACCTCCATGAGAGAACCAAGCCTGAGTATTTAGTACTGCGAAGATGAAGAGTAAGTATGGCACTGTCACTGTCATCCCGTTCATCTATTTGCTCAAGGAAGCACCAATAACATTTCCATTGTGAAACTTGTTGTTACTGTTTTTGGCATATCAAATATGCATGGGTAGCTTGCCAGGGTCTGCTGTGCCAACGGGATACTCTCGGTAGCTTGCCAGACTCTCCAAGAGGCATAGAGGAATCGAACCTGGGTCAGCTGTGTGCAAGGCAAATGCCCTACCCTCTGTGCTATTGCTCCAGTCCAGTATAATATATACTATTTTAAATTAGCTACATTCTCATTTTACTACATATTTAGTAGTTTCTTCAATAGCAGTAGGAAAAATGAAATCATTTAACTTGATAGCTAATTGGGATGAGCTACTTGGAACTGGGCTGACAAGGGTAACACACCAAATAAAGGTTTTATGAATTTACACTTTTATACTTTTCTGACTCTAATGATCTGTCTGTTGCATGAAGTAGAAAATAGCATTATGGGAAGTTTTGGATGATTTTTATTCCAGGAAAATAAATCTATAAGTCCTATACATACGCACAAAACCACTAATGAAAATAGTTTTCTCTTCTAAAATTGTATGGGTTATCTGAGTTTTAAACAAGTTGACACGCCATGTCACACCATATTGTTATTAGCACTCCAACAGAGTTAGCGTAAAGCAGCTCTTTCTCTCAGATATTCAATTCTTCTCTAATTGGTAGTTGAGACCCGTTTCCTTTATTTGTGTGTGTCACTTGTGATATCAGTTTTTAAGAAAACAATCTAAAACAGACATAAGCGGTGGGGGTCAGATTTTGAGTCTGTTTGGTTATCTTCTCTCAATACTTTTCATAACGGCTACATTCATAGTCTCTTGTATAATGATACCAGATAATGTTCCTCAGTTTTTCTGGTGGAACACAGATGGTGGAATGCAAATTATTGTCAAAACCTATTTAGGAAAACAGGCTTTCTTTTCAGAGGAAAGCGGGTTCCAATGGCCTCTGTCAAAATAAACTCAGAAACTATGTTAAACTTGGGATTGAACAGTTTATTTGGTTTTTGTGTGAGGGAAACTATCCCATAAAGACACAGCAAACATTAGTTTACATATATCTGTTTATTGTGAATATTTTCATTATGCTCTATAATAGAATTTTACAATCTGATTCATGTTAAGCTAATTTGTTTTCAACAAGTCTTTTAAAAGTGGTGATTAAGAAGCTCTGCTCTTTCATTAGACAAATAAAGGCACATTTCAATATTGATAAAAGCCCTATAGTAGGACACTGATTAATTAAGTCACTAGATTGAATGTCATGCAGCATTAAAAGATAGAACTCAGAGAACTACACTCCAGCCTTAGAAATGCTTTGAATAACATTTAATTATATGTACAGTGCATTAAAGTCCTTAGAAGAAAGTAATGAAAATAAACCGCATAAAAAAGCTTTGAATTTTAATATAGTTAAGTGAGGACTTAATGTAGTTGACTACATTAAAAACAACAACAACTACAATAACGTGTTATCTTTATTTAACTAAAGATAAAACTGAGGTCAGGAGTATGAACATATTTTTCATGGCAAGAGTTTGTAAGTTGTCATGCAACCAAAATAGAATCTTGAGTAAAATTTAGTAAGAAACAAACTAAATGAAAATAATGATTAAATGCAAAATAAAATTGGGGAAATAAACCTTCTTCTTTCCAAAATATTTTACTATGGCTTTATTTCATCACTCATTGACACAGTAAAAATTAAAATATTTCCAAAACCATAATTTTTCTATATTTCTTCCTACACTTAAATGTTAATATAGAATTTATGTTTTATGAAATCACGAATGATTTAGAAAAAAAATGCTAAGACTTTGAGGATAGAACTTTGAAGAAAACTGAGGGACTAAAGCACATACTCTACATGTACTGTTAAATCCCCAGCACTGTCTGGTCCCCTGGGCACAAGAAGCAACCACCAAACAATCCCAAGTGTGGCACACTCCTTGACACAATATCTTGAGGATAAAAAAAACTGAATAAGTTTATTTTTGCAGCTCAAATTACTGTCCTTGCATTTATTCTAGCCACCATTATACTTGTTCCCTAGAATGTATGACTGTCCAAATTAATGGGGCCATATCAGTCTTCCCTTCATTCCCTTCAAAAAATTGTCGAGCTCTCTTGGTTGAATGAAGCCAGCTTTCTTCCGGGCGGCTGTATCTTGGTTGCATCTCTCTACACTGCAAAATCAGGGGTCAATTTAACTTAACCTCCCTTGATCAAAGATGAACCCCTGGGAGGATTATTGATGCCCTTTAAGGAAGTTTAAGTAAATGGTTAGTCAATTATCTGGTCTTCCGAAATAAAATGATTAGATTTAGCCTCCGAGAAAAGTAAGGTTAAAATCCAAAGAGAGAGAATCCATCTTCCTCTCTAGTTCCTTCTGCTGTTAGCAAGTCTTCATAAACTGATTAATCATAAATTATTAATGTCAGTGAGAGGGAGATACATTCTGTCTCCATTTATTGAAATGTATCTCCCAGGCATCCTGGCTGTGGGCTTGACTGATAAGCCAAGGGAGCTGCTATTTGCATAATCACATTGGTACCTTGCTGCCAAGCTAACTTGCTATAGTGTTGACAGAGCAGTTCATGATGTATTTGTACTTGGTATAATCTTGATGACCCAGTCAGTATCTTGGGCTGAGAAAAGTATAAGTAAATCCTCTTTAAAGTTGTAATTTTCCATTTGGTTAATACCTATGTCTAATGATAAATATATTGGGAAAAGCATAATCTGTTTCTAGCTGGTGAAACTCTGGACTGGACTTACTTTAAAACTGAGGGCTAGGTCACAACATTTCTGAAAAGTGCTAGATATTTTAAACAAATGGACTATTCATTAGGAACAGCTGCTACTGGACATGGAATTTGAGAATATATTTTTATAATATTATGCCTTTTAAGAGTGCTGAATCACTATAGAAGTCAATACCAATAAAGCAATGATTAGTCAACAAGTTAAAGAAAACTTTTTTAAAATACAAAAACAAAATGTCCAGTTTTAAACAGGTCACTGCATCCTAAAGTTCTGAGTCTTGATGTGGTTTTCCATGACCTACTGGGAACTGAAAAACAATCTGACATAAAACATAGAATGTTCAAGGACTGTTTATCAATGAATTATAAGCAAAAGCACATTTAGTGTATCTATCACATGTGTATTGATATTAATTTGTTATGATTTAAAGAAAAATATACTTAAAATAATTGTACAAAGCCGGTTAATGCCAAAACAGCCATTAAAGCCGGTTAATGGCTGGGGCTGGAGTGATAGCACAGTGGGTAGTGCGTTTGCCTTGCACGCAGCCGACCCAGGTTCGAATCCCAGCATCCCATATGGTCCTGAGCATCACCAGGAGTGATTCCTGAGTGCAGAGCCAGGAGTAGCCCCTGTGCATTACCGCGTATGACCCAAAAAGAAAGAAAAAAAAAAACTAGTCAATGGCTGAGCAAAAACCAATCAAGTTTTGTATATCTTTATCTATATGTATAGATATGCATATATATAGATATATGTATAGATATAGGTATATGAAGTTAATTTGGGGATGAGAGGATCAATGACCTCTCATCAATATAATGATAAGAGAGTTCCGTGATTTAAACAAAGCATGGCATATGTTAACAGTCTTTGGTTCTGATTTGAGTCATTTCTTTTCTCCCTGGCATCATATTTTGTGTATTTTCATATCTTATATATATAATATGAATATATCAGTATTCATATTGTATATAGAGAATCAAAAAGAGAATGCCAAGGCCCTTGGTATATGATGAAGATACATATCAAAAAAGGCTAAAATAGGGGCCGGAGCGATGGCACAGTGGGTAGTGCGTTTGTCTTGCACGCGGCCGACCTGGGTTTGATCCCCAGTATCCCATATGGTTCCCCGAGCACCACCAGGAGTGATTACTGAGTGCTGAGCCAGGAACAACCCCTGAGCATTGCCAGGTGTGACCCAAAAAGAAAAAAAAAGGCTAAAATATCTAAACTTTCTATAATTTGGTTCCCTGAATTATTGTATTAATTTGAACCATATTCCTTCTGTAAACCTCAACTCCTCTCCTCTAACTGCCATTATTCCATTAATGGTACTAATATTTTACAGTTAGGTTTTTTTCTTGGACGCTAACAATACTAAATAACTTACAAGGCTATGATGAATTACTAAAACAAGATGACACATATAAACAGAAAAAGAGAGCTAACCTGGGATTAATTTGCAATGGAAAGAAATTGAATAGCAAAGAGAACTCTACTGCCGTATTACCAAACAAAATTAATTTGGAAATCTTTTCTCTTCCCCTACTGATTAAAATACTCAAAAGAATTACTAATGCTCCCTACTACAATCCTTCATCACAGTAATTTTTAAATCTTTGCTCATTATTCTTAGAGAAACACCACTCCACAGAAGTCCCTTCAAAAAATTCAGAAGCAATCTCTATTCTGGCAATTTCAGTGGCCAATTCTCTGTCCATATTGTATTTGAACAATACCCATAACCTTTGGTTGCATGTGACTGCTGTCTTCTTTTCAAAACTTTTTGTTGTACATTTCTTACATCTCACTGGAGGTTGTCTTTGTTTTGACTGTTGAATTTTCCTCTTTGAGTAATGACTCAGAGCCATCATTGTTGCTTGAAGATATATTAAATTTTCCTAAAATTTGCAAGACAAATCATGTCATGTTGAATACTTAGATAGGTCTCTGCTGGAGTATTTACACAATGGAAATAAAACACTAAAATCACCCAGATCCCTAAATCCTGAGAAAGCATTAACTTTGGGGGGGGGAGGAGAGGAGTACAGGACAAGCAGAAAGGAGGGTAGTGCTGGGCTCATGTCCTTTGTGGCTTTGGGATTTCTCTCGGCTCAGTGCCAAGGGATTACTCCTACAAATTCTCAGGGAACAATGTCTGTTACCGAGAATTGAATCAGAGTCAATCATACATGCAATGCCAGCACCTTACCTCCTATACTATGTCTCATGGCATTGTTAAACATTTTTACCCACATGGCAATGCATCCTCTTTTGACCCCTAAAAATAGAATACTCCAGAGCTTAGCACTTTGTCCTCTCTATTTCTCTACTCCCAATGATCACAGTTCTGTAACTATAAGTGATGAATATGTAGTCTATATTAATATATTTATGTCATAGACATTAGCTTCTTCCCTAAATACATGATTTATAAAGATACTTACTTCTTAGTCACCTTTTAAAATAAAATTTTATCGAATCACCATGAGATAGTTACAAGCTTTCATGTTTGGGTTACAGTCACACAATGATCAAACACCCATCCCTCCACCAGTGCACATTCCCCATCACCAATCTCCTCAGTATACCCCCACTTTCCCACCCTCCCCCTGCCTCCATGGCCGACAATATTCCCCATACTCTCTCTCTGCTTTTGGGCATTATGGCTTGCAACACAGACACTTAGAGGTCATCATGTTTGGTCCATTATCTACTTTCTTAGTGATCACTTCTCTATTCCATCTGCCTTCCCCCTTCCACTCATGAAGCAGGCTTCCAGCTATGGGGCAATCCTCCTGGTCATTGTATCTACTGTCCTTGGGTGTCAGCCTCCTGTGATATTATTCTATACTCCACAAATGAGTGCCTACCTTCTATGTCTGTCCCTTTCTTTCTGACTCATTTCACTTAGTATGATACTTTCCATGTCTATCCATTTATATACTGAGTAGAATTGGACTTTGAGCAGTAAAGTTAGTATAGTATATATACAAGTTGTTTTCCAATGATTTATGACTTATATAATGATATAATGTAGTGTTACATTGATCAAACAAATGAAATAAGCAAATAAGAATGAGATTCTGAGTTTGTTTTTGAAGTTAGAAAATAAATTTGCTATTGTTTATTAGTAAACATTAAAGAAAGTGAGAATTAAGGTAGCTGAATCTGATTTAAACTGAAGATGAAAGAATCTTTGCTTTTAACTTAATAAAGAGATTTGAAAGAGAAACATGTAAGTATATTTGGAAGATTAAGATTTTGATAGTTAAATGTTGTTTCATAAATGTATTAACGTTTAATAAAATATGAGTAAAATTTTTTTCTATAATCTAAGTTCTTGACTGAGAGTCCCCTTATAACAAAGAATAGATTAACAATATAAAACAACTGTGTTTCCTACATTCGTAAATACATAATGTGCATAATCGTGTATTCATAGTAGAGATACAGGTAAATTGAGTCATTTTCACAATTGATCCAAGTCACCATTTTATATACTCCTTTAACTAAGCCTAACAGGTAGGATAGGACAGAGTGGAGGAAGAAAATTACTGTATACAGATCACAATATATAAAGGAATAGTATTTGTTTTATGTAAATTTTTCTCTGCCTTCAATGTCTTATGGAAATAATACCTAGAAATGTGAATATCCTTATCTACCTGGGGAGGAGGAGGAGGAGGAGGAGGTAGGAGAAGAAGAAGAAGAAGAAGAAGAAGAAGAAGAAGAAGAAGAAGAAGAAGAAGAAGAAGAAGAAGAAGAAGAAGAAGAAGAAGAAGAAGAAGAAGAAGAAGAAGAAGAAGAAGAAGAAGAAGAAGAACAACAACAACAACAACAACAACAACAAGAACAAGAACAAGAAGAACAAGAACAAGAAGAACAAGAACAAGAAGAACAAGAACAAGAAGAACAAGAACAAGAAGAACAAGAAAAACAAGAAGAACACAAACAAGAACATGAACAAGAACACGAACAAGAAGAACAAGAAGAACAAGAAGAATAATGAGGAGGAGAAGGAGGAGAAAGAAGAACAAAAAGAAGAAGAAGAAGAAGAAGAAGAAGAAGAAGAAGAAGAAGAAGAAGAAGAAGAAGAAGAAGAAGAAGAAGAAAAAGAAAAAGAAAAGAAGAGAGAGAAAGAGACAGAGTCAGAGACAAGAGAGAGAGAGCCTTACAAATGGAGGTTTCCCTCATAAACATGAATGCAATGTATCAAAAATTAGCTTAACTTCTACTTGATTTTTAGAATTTTGCTACTTCTAATGTAAGTGAATGTGAATCAGTGAATGAGCACATGATCTGCATACACATATGAGGCTTTAGGTTCAATATCTGGCCCTGCAAAATATAAATAAATTAGTAAGTAAGTAAATGGCCGAAATATTTATTATGTCAAAGAAATAAATTCTGGCTGGTATCTTCTTCCACTCTTCAAATATGTACAGGTGTCTAATTTATGTGAAAGTGTTTTGTATATTATGTGCTATGTAAATACATTTACAATAGTAGAAAGATTCCATTGAAACTTGAAATTGTATAATGAAATACATAAAGTCAATGCTTCTGTTTTAGAAATCCAGGTTCTTTGGCTCTTGAAAAATTTAAACTTGTGTCCAGATATTTTTTTTCCCAGTCAAAAGTTTGGGGGTCAAGGACTAGGGTGAGAATGGGACATTCCATTTGTGATTGAGCACAAGGGTGCAACACAAATGCCATTGCTTGTTTTCTTAAGAAAACCTGATCAATAGTTTTGAACTCAGGAATAGAAAGTTTGAAAGTATCATCAATCCAACAGCTTCCTTGTTTGTTGCCTGGAAACTTGTATTTGGTTCCTGGACCTGTGCTGGCTGATTGTACACATCTAATAGGAATTTGATACAATAGACAGACCATACATTTTGGAGATCAGTAAAAGTCACATGACCCTTGTAAGATGGCAGAGTTACTCACTACTGACATCCCAGGAAGGATGTATGGCAGATACGTTGCTTTCTGCTATGTATGAGATAGGACTAGAAATTTCCCTCTATCTTGCTAGAGGAAAAGTTTGTACTTAGATTGTGTGATACTAGGCCGTAAGGTATCATATGTTAGAGGACTGTTTAACTGGCAGTGAGATTAGCTTCTTGATTGGAGTGAAGGGCCAAGTCTAAGCCTTTATTGTCTCTCATATCTGATTTTGTGTATTATTTCAATATTTCTATCTCATAAAATTTTTCTTGTATGATAGTTTCAATTTCATCCAGTTTTGCCTCTCATCCACACTTGTTCTTCAGGTTGAACAGAGGATTAACTATTGAATAATTGAATCAGTGTGATTCATCTTAACTGGTTCATGACCATTTCAAAGAAAGAAGTAGAAAAATAAGTCAATCATGCAAGAACCCTGGAAAACATTAAATTTGAATTGCTTGCTATTTAAATTTAAAAGTTGGTTTCTAAAATTCTCAGTGCCAGAGATGTAGAAAGAGAAACGTTTCTGAGTTCTGTTGGCAATGTTTTGATGTTTTCACATGGGAAAACTCATATCAAATATTCAACTTCGAAAAAAATGTAGACTACTCAGTGAAAATTAAAGCAGAGAAGATAGATTTTAGTTAAAGCAGGAGGATTAGATAAAAATAAACTAACTCAGATGATGAAAGAAGATTGCTTATGTGAGAAAGCTGAAAAACAAAAATGAGCTATTTAAATTGATGAAAAGGAGTGAGTGATCAGACACATAACTCATACATGCTTTCTAATATTTAGAAATATAACTGGCCAGTAAAATCAGTGAAATCTTTTCTTATCTTTGTAGAAATATTATGGTGAAAATAATTATTGTTAATTTCAAAATGGTTCTAATTCAGCTTAATAAATAAAGAGATGGAAATAAAGGAAATATTTTATAATAAATATTAGGAGAACTTCAATTAGGATTTTTTCTGAATTATTTTTATTAATATAACTTACAATTTTTTTCTGTTTGCTGGATTTCACTCTTGGCTTTTTGTCATTAACACATATTTCAATAAAAAACTGATATGCATTTAAATAGTTGGTCAGGGAAAATTTTTGCCTGTGTACACATCTTTGAATAGCCATCTCAGTAAGGGTTTGGGGGAACATATTAAATGCCAAATAAGTTCTGATTCTTATTAGGTATTTTATTTTTTTTATTTTTTTTAAAGATTTTATTTTTTTTTATTTTTAATTAAATTTTATTGAATCGCCATGTGGAGGGTTACATAGTTCTCAGGATTATGTCAATTATACAATACTCAAACACCCTTCCCTTCACCAGTGCCCCTATTTCATCACCAACCACCCCAGTATACCTCGCGCCCGCCCCCCCGTCCCCGCCCTTGTAATTGATAAGTTTCACTTAGTTTACGCTTTATCTTGGTTACATTCTATGTTTCAACAGATAACTTGCTATTGTTGCTGGGGTTTCAAGCAAGTCCCATTGTTTGTTACATAACTTTTCTATTTTTTTTCCCCCCTCGACCCGCACCACGGAGTTCACGCCTGTTTAGTATTCACCACGCTGCCTGACAAAGGAAAAAAAAAAAACGGAAAAGATGGTTATTTCCTGTCATCAGTCGGCGTGGGGCTCTGGCTTAGTTGATAGTCTGGTAGAAAGTCTGCAGTTTCTGGAACCAAAAGTAGTGTGCTGGTATCGGCTCCGGCTCGAGATTCCACCAGCATCCCGCTGTTCCATGTACATAATACTTTATTCCCTTGTATCCCATTCCCATGCCACCAGGTCCGTGTCAACTTAATGGACATCATACTATGGTTAACGCCACGCCGCGTTTCTTCCCGAGAAAGAAGGATATTTCTTCTCAGCTGGCGTGGGGGTATGGCTTAGTTCAATCTAGAGAGATGGCTACCATTTTGGTTGCCTTCAATATTTCAACAAAAAACTTACTATTCTTGTTAGGGTTTCCCACCAAAGTCCAACCCGTTAAAAGGGAACCATTTCATATTGCTGATGATTAGATGACATTAGGCCGCAGCGGCCGCGCGGTTTTGGGTTTCTGTATAAAGTCCAGGGAAAATTCTGCCTGAAATTCTATCACTACAATCTTTTACCCTTTTATGGTGCTCATAAGATGGGAAAACCTAGAGAAATACCGGGCCCCCACAAGGGCGGAAGTGGGAAAGCTCCCTTGTCCTCCTCAGTCAAACTAGAGCTGCGGGCGCGGTGAAGTGGGAAAGCCCACGTGGCTGCTCTCTCTTTAAGTGTCCGAGGTGGGTGGAGACCGGTACTTCCCCGCCCTCGATCTCCCCCGAGCCGCGCAGCGCATTTGGGTGCGTGTCTCCATTTTGTGCTCAGAGAAGTGGGGTGGAGGCTGTGCTGTGCCCAGGAGAGGTTGAGGGAGAGAGAGAGAGATTAAAAAAAAAGAGAAACACAGGGGCCCCCGCACAGGGGGCCTGGCGGAAAAGCTCAAATCACACACTGCAGGTTGCTGGTGGGCTGCTGGTGTCCAAAGCAGCTCCCTTGTCCTCCTCAGTCATACTGGAGCTGCGGGCGCAGCAAAGTTATTAGGTATTTTAGAATTGAGTAATTGGACACACTTCTTTATGTAGAATTTATTAAGTTGTATAGAAGATGGGTAATTTTAAGTTTGTTTTTAAGATTAATTCAGTTTGCAGCTTCTTTTGTCATGACATTTTTATGTCCTTTTATTTTATTTTATTTTTGCTTTTGGGGTCACTCCTGGCATTGCACAGGGATTACTCCTGGCTCATGCACTCAGGAATTACTCCTGGTGGTGCTCAGGGGACAATATGAGATGCTGGGTATCGAACCTGGGTAAACTGCGTGCAAGACAAATGTCCTACCTGCTGTGTTATATAGCGGGTATATAACCAGTCCCTTGGTTATATTTTTATAACTAAGTTACTGTACATAATTTTGATATGAACAGTATATAATATGTATGATTTTAAAAGTAGCATATTTAATCAATGAGATTGGAGTTTGTGCAATGCTTGAATTCCAATGTGTGTTATAATTACTTGTAGCATTTATTGAAACTTGGATTATTGGTTTCACATTCCAGAGATTTTAATTGTTCTGAAACTGGCATTTTACAAACATTTCAAGGTTATAATGATACTTTTAGTCTGGGGATTGCATGTTGAGAACCATGATAAAGAATCAAATGAAGGGAATTAATTTTGCCTCATAAAAACCACAACCCTATACTTGTCATGATATATAGTTGCAAATGCTCATTATCCACAAGTGTTATCATACTTATGCATGTACAAAGAGCTATTTTCCCTTAAGAAGTCAGCACTTACTTAAATGGTAGCTTCAGACAATGCCTGATTTAGTTATATTATACTTTAAAAGAAAAATAAATACACTGAAATTCCTATTCCAATCTTCTTTAAACTTGTGTCTCTGTGGTTGAAATATTTCAGGGAGGGACGTTTGAATGACTGACATGCGTTTGTTCTTGTATGTACAGAAGGACACTGAGTTAAGAGCAACTCTACATGCTAGTCTTCCTCGGACATTCCTTTTACCACATCAAAGAGGTAAGAAAAGCTTATTACAAATGAATCCTCCCAGGAGAGTTGTGACCTCTAGAAAGTCAAGGCTGCCTTGTAGGAATGCCCTACTGGGGAGCACTAAATTTATATGATTTATATGAATCTTTTCCTTCTGACTCTACAGAAAATCAAGGACGACAGAAATGCAAACAGGGAAGCAATTAGATAAAACTCTCAACAGTTTGTTATTCCCTCCCTCCCACTTTGGATTTAAACCTGTTATTCAACTTTTCTATATGTCATTTTATCACTGTATCACTCTCATCCCATTGCTAATCAATTTGCTCGAGCAGGCACCAGTAACATCTCCATTGTGAGACTTGCTGTTACTGTTTATGGCATATCAAATATGCCGTGGGTAGCTTGCCAGGCTCTGCCATGCAGGCAGGATACTCTTGGTAGCTTCCCGGGCTCTCCGGGAGGGTCGGAAGAATCAACCCCGGGTCCGTCCAATGCAAGTCAAATGCCCTACCCACTATACTATATTGTCCAGCCCTTTTCTATATGAAATTGCACAGACAACTTAAGTTATCAAAATTATGTTCATCAACAATAGAAATTATTCTCAAAGCAATATTAATGAATAGGGTAATGGAGTTCTTCCCCTCACCTTCACGTTGTTCTTTTTTGTGTATCAGGGTCACAGAGTTGCAGTGTGCTGGGTCACAGACTTGGTTCAGTGAAGACCACACTGAAGAAATGGGGGCTTACACTGGGTAGAGAGGTGGTGTTGTTCCAGAGATCAAACTTATGACCATGGGTTCCATTAATATCTTCTGATATAGCATAATATTTTATAGATTAATTTTATATATGGATATAAAAGTTGTCAACCATGATTTCATCCCTGTCATCATTTATGAATCTTTGTGCACAACCAGAAGTGGCCCGGAGCACAGAATTAGGAGTAACCCTGAGTATTACTGGGGTTGGCCCATTTCTTACTCTCCCACTCAAAAAAAATGCAATCTATACTTTTTCTCTTATATCTGAGTCAAATGAGTCATAAAAATCTTTTTCACAGGAAATATTATGATGAATGGAAAAGGATGATTTCCAAGTTACAATTTCTAAATATTATTTACTATAATTAAAAAGTCACCATAGAGAGGAATTTAAGTAGTGTGTTCTAAACAAATTATAAAATGTATTTCTAGAGAAAAGTAGTTTCAAAGAAAATAATAGAATTTAACTTAAAGGTAAATAAAATTTCTGATTGCCTGATCTTTCTCTTTCTTTCTTTCTTTCTTTCTTTCTTTCTTTCTTTCTTTCTTTCTTTCTTTCTTTCTTTCTTTCTTTCTTTCTTTCTTTCTTTCTTTCTTTCTTTCTTTCTTTCTTCCTTCCTTCCTTCCTTTCTTTCTTCCTTTCTTTCTTTCTTCCTTTCTTTCTTCCTTTCTTTCTTCCTTTCTTTCTTCCTTCCTTTCTCCCTTCCTTCTTTCCTTCCTTCCTTCCTTCCTTCCTTCCTTCCTTCCTTCCTTCCTTCCTTCCTTCCTTCCTTCCTTCCTTCCTCCCTCCCTCCCTCCCTCCCTTCCTCCCTCCCTCCCTCCCTCCCTCCCTCCCTCCCTCCCTCCCTCCCTTCCTTCCTTCCTTCCTCCCTTCCTTCCTTTCTTCCTCCCTTCCTCCCTCCCTCCCTCCCTCCCTCCCTTCCTCCCTCCCTCCTTCCCTTACTCCCTCCCTCCCTCCCTCCCTCCCTTCCTTCCTTCCTTCCTTCCTTCCTTCCTTCCTTCCTTCCTTCCTTCCTTCCTTCCATCCCCATACTCTATGATACTCAGGGTTTTCTTTCAGTTCTGTGCTCAGGGATCACTCCTGTTTGGGATTGTGGAATATATGTGATGCTAGGGATTGAAAGTCAGGCCAGAGATCCTGGAGCAATAGTTCAGCAGGTGGGGCATTTGCCTTGTATGCGGCCAACCTGAGTTTGATTCTAGCATCCTGTATGGTCCCTCAAGCACCGTCAGGAGTAATTCCTGAATACAGAGTCAAGAGTAACCCTGTGACCCAAAAAGAAATAACAAACCAAAACAAAACACAATGGCAGGCCAAGTACTTGCAAAGCACTTGCTTCACCCACTGTACTATTTCGCATGCCCAGATTCCTATCTTTTATAAACCTCTGTGTCTTTTAGCCTGTGGATGATAGAGTTGAATATGTGGCTGGGTTTTCTGATGCCCATTATCAATCTTTTTCTATATAGTCTTTCAAATCTTCTGACAAGTATTAGGACATTCCTTTCATTTAAAAAGTCACTGTTTGATATAATTCTGAATATAATTAACTCATAAACATACATCTAAAAGGTAAAATATAGCCTTCTTTGCGGGGCAAAGATGGTTTATTATCTAATGTGCATAATGTTCAGGGTAAAACAGCAATAGGTTTGGGTTGAATAATTAACATTGATTGTTAAATCTGAATTGCCCTCCCCCAAAGGAAGAAACCTGCAGAGCTAAAAATGATGTACAAACAGCACCCTGCTGGTAAAGTCAGTTTCTGCTTAAAGCTTTGGGAACTTAAGTTGCATTTGGATCCCTGCTTAGAGTAAAGAGAACAGGAGATAAAGTCAGAATTAGAAATTAATAAGAAATAGACACATAAAACTAGAAATTGACTGGTCTCCACTAACCTTCACTGGACCCCTAATCCTGTGCCAGTCTCCCATACCTTCGCCACACCATCAGTATACATGATTTTCATCTCCATCCTCTTGAAATATCCTGGTAGCCCCCCTGGTTTCTGATGCTCCCTAGGTGAAGAGCTCAGGTGTACATGCTACTGTAAGGATGAAATAGAGGGCCGTACAGCAGTCAGGGCACTGCCTTGCACATGGCTGAAGCAGGTGTTTTCACCAGCACTACATATGGACTGTCATGCCCACCAGGAGTGATCTCTGAGCTCAGAATCAGGAATAAGCCTCAACTAAATTCATGCCTTGCCAGTGTGAACTGGGTGTGATTCCAAAACAAAACAAAGAAAAATAGATGAAGTAGAAATATATTTGCCAGAAAACGGGAACTGTAAAGAAACCTCTGTCTTTAAATTGTTTAGAGGATATTAGATACTTTCTGTGAAGGGACAGAGGAAATGAACTATTGTACATTTCGTATTTCTAGTAGGATTCCTAAATTCTGCAGATACAACCCAAGAGCAAATAGGTAATATTCAATTACCTGGAATGACTGTTCCAATAAAACTACTGATACACAAAACTTAAACGTTAAATGGCACATGATGTCTTATTCTTTTGATTTAATACTTAAAAATGTAAAATTGAAACACTAGTTTAAAAGTGAACAATAAGAGAAAGAAATGGTCTCTGACCCATTTACCATAATTTGCTAAAATCTAATTTAGTCAAGTTGGATATTGGTGCACAGAAAGAGAAATTGGCATATAAAGCTCATTAATGGACCCACACATAATGAACTCTGTAATAAAGTAGACTTTGCGTATCTGTGAGGAAAGATGGTGATTTATACACAGTCCTGGGTAAGAATTAGTTTATGTAAATTTTACACACATTCCATAAGGACTCAGTAGTTAGCTAGTGTGCACAAGGTGGCATGATTCCCAGTATGAACATGTGTACCATGGTAGCCCCAGGGGAACAGTAGAGCCAAAATGAGCTAAGTGAGTCTGACACTTATAGAACATATGTGCAAGGACCACAGGTAAAAGCAGTGGATGTCTGACTAATGGCATTGTTGGGGCTGGAAGCAGATGTGTGATTTCTGATCTTGGTAACAACAAAGGGGAGGAAAAAAAAAAGAAAACCTAATATTAAATATCTTCTACACACTGTGCAGAAGAAACAAATTCCATATAGAAAACAAGATTAGCAGTGAAAATAAATGTTTAAGGATTGCTATAATAGTGGTCTTCGGGCCCAGAGTGAAAGTACAGAGAGGATGCTTGCTTTGTATCTGGCCCACCTGACTTTGATCTCCATACTACATATGGCCCCTTGAGACAGCTAGGAGTGATACCTGAGCACAGAGCCAGAAGCACAGCCCAGTGTGATGCAAATCCCCAACTAACACAAAGTAAAACAAAAAGAATGGTCTTACAAAATCATTGTATGTATAATTAAAAATTGAGTACATTTGGTGACTGTGACATTGTTACTAATAAAACGTTAAGCATAAAAAAGAAAGTTAAGTCACGAATACATGTCATATATGTTCAGCAAAATATATTTAACACCCTGTATCTGAAATGAATTTTGTAACTTTATAGGAAAAGAGAAAAAAATGGAGAAAAATAACAGAACTTTTATATGAATATGAAAAATTGTTCAACATCATTAATCACTTGGAAAATATAAATTAAATCCCATGAGAAACCACTACACAACTACCATATTTTCACATGTAAAGTTTTGCTGGGAGAATAAATTGGTATCTTCTGGCATTACCTGAACAAATGAAATGTGCATAAAGTATAAGCCTATCAATTCTACTCTCAGATGTTCAAAGTTTATAAACATGGTTGTTCATTGCAGCATTATAAATATAAACATAGACATGACACAAACACAAAAATGCACAAAAACCTCAAAAATAACAATTAATAAAAACCCAGAAATGCTTGAATAAATTATAGTTTATTCAAATGATGAATAGTAGTGGAAAATTAATTAACCAAGGCTTCATGAATCATAATGGATGCATCTCTAAGATATATTTCTGACAAAATTAGGTATGCTATACAAAAGCACATAGTTATATGATGTTTAAAGGTAAACAATCCCTATAGAATGCATTGTTAGATGCATATGCAGAAATTTATAAAAATTAATCATCATCATCATCATCATCATCCCATTGATCGTTGATTTTCTCGAGTGGTCTCAGTAACATCTCCATTCGTCCTAGCCCAGAGATTTTAAAAGGCTCTCTTTACTCATCCTTCCCAATGGTGCTGTATTAGAGACTCTTTCAGGGTCAAGGGAATGAGACCCATCATTGTTACTGGTTTTGGCATATGAATACATTACGGGGAGCTTGCCAGGCTCTCCCAAGCATGTCAGGTTCTCCAAGAGGGAGAACTAGGCATAAAAAGTAATACTGACAAAAAAATTACTCTCATTAAATGAATTAGATATGAAAATATATTATCTAAAAAAGTGCACTTTATGACTTTAGTAGAGTCATGAATATATGAGTTGTTAAAATATTACTTATTTCATTTTTCTAATTTAAATATATCTGCTCAATTTATAACAAGAATAATACTGTCATATTTGTCTGCAATCTTGAAATTATACATTTATTATGTTATTATAGAATCTAAAGCAGGAGTTCAGAGGCAAAGGGATGGATATTACAAATTATCTATTGATGATGAGCATGAAAGTTTTCATACAAAGCTGTCCACTTTAAAACTTTATTACTTCTATTTATATATTTATTTGCTCCTACTTTGCTATTTATTTAAAAATTAAAGCTTTCAATTTCCTAATATCCATGATACTAAAAGCAAATGTAGAAAAAATGTGTTTTTATATAAATCCAATATCCTGTGTTTGTCCATTTCTCCAATCTGTTTTAGAGATGTATTTTTAGTCTCTAGAAATTTATTCAAACAATTCGAAATCTTCCCTATCCAATAAAGATATTGCTATCTGTTTTTAATTTTATTTTAATAATTTGGTATTTTTGCATTATGAAATATAGCTGTATCAAAAAGTACAAGTTTCGGTGTGGGAGCGATAGTAGCGTGGGGAGGAGTTTGCCTTTCATGAAGCTGACCTGAGTTTCATCCAGGCATCCCATACAGTCCCTTAAGCTCCTCCAGGAATGATTCCTAAGTTCAGAGTCAAGAGTATGATTGCACGGTCCGAGCATCGCTGGGTATGATCTCCTCCCCGCCATTTTTTTTTTAAACGACAAGGTGCATATCTAAAGAGCAAACTGTTTGGATCAGATCAATTCTAAAAGAGACTATCTAGATTAAAGATTTTTGAAAGGATGTTTTTTATGTTGGTACATGTTCACAATTTCTACTTGCAAACCGGCAGTCACAAACTCAGCAACCCTTTCTACATAAATGCTCACCAAAGATATACAATTAAATTTGTTAACAGTTGTAAATTATTTCTGTGACATTCATTACATGTGTACGCTCTATGAGTGGTTGCTAAATAATAAGCATGGCCAATTCAAAAACTTTGGTTCTTTGTCAAAGTTTCAAAACCTGAAGTTTTTTTAGGAAGGTCCAACAAAAAAAAATGTGACAAAGGAACACATCTAAGAGAACTGAAAGTGGACAGTTCTCAAAAGCAAGTTTTTATATTATTCTTTCTGGGAAAATCATAGATATTGATATTGTTTCAATTTTTAAGAAATAGAAACGTGTAGTTTAGTAAAATGATATTTTTAAGTTGTAAAGAATCTATGCTATAAGACACTCAATAGATTATTGTTCCAAAGACAAAATTTTAGAAATCATTCCATTTCTTTTCCAGATTTTGAGAACATAAGACTTCTGCCAAAGCCTACATGTGCAAAATTACAGGATATGTTTAACATAAATTAAGTTCTATGATGAATTTGATCAATGCAGTCACATAAATAAAAAAAGTTTATGTCTAATCTCTCCTTTTTCCTTTACTGATATTTTTATATATTCATCTATAAATTTTACTGCTAAAAGAAGCTGAAATAAACAGCAAGTGAATATAAGTTAAGTTATTGAGATCATTTTTAAATTATTCTTTCAGATTTGACCAGGTAACTTAGAGAATATATAAATGGCTAAATGCATATTTAAATGAACTGAACAATTGACTCCCATTGTTTGTCTTTATTTATGACTACATAATTTATTTCAGACATTTTCCTCAGGGAAGAGGTTCAAAAGATAATTAAAAGTTGACAAATCTTATATGCTACTTAAATCTCCTAGAAACCTATTTAAAAAGGGAAAAAATCTTTCCTGTTACAAAAGAAATTAAAAAACATTAATAATTACTGCAGACAAGCTATCTTGATGAATGAATAAATTCATGGGAATTAAGGAGAAAAGGTTATTTCCACTTGTTCCCCCAGAGCTTGCTCACTTCTCGTTGTTTTTATATATACCCACATTTTGGTACCCCTGCCTCTAGGAAATAAATTATTCTTATATTTATTTTTATAATTGTATTATTATTCATGTGACTATACATATAATTACTATTATTGATTTATCATTTTGTTTTTAACTTTATGGAAATTTACGGTAGAGCTTTATACCTTTACTTTTTTATCATCAAATTTCCAGTGTCACCTTACTATGAAATATATCCCTTTTGGGGGCTGGAGTGATATCACAGTGGGTAGGGTGTTTGTCTTGCACACGGCCGACCCGGGTTCGATTCCCAGCATCCCATATGTTCCCCCGAGCATGGCCAAGGGTAATTCCTGAGTGCAGAGACAGGAGTGACCCCTGAGCATCGCTGGGTGTGACCCAAAAAGCAAAAAAAAAAAAAAAGAAAAATATCCCTTTGCTCATTTCTCCTTCCCTTTTCCTTTTCAAATTATATTGAAAACTAGTCAACATAATTTTCATTAAACTTTAGTTCAGTTATTATTGTCAGTTTTCTTTATTCATATCCCATGCATTAATTAAATTTACTAGTAACTGTATTTCCCTCCTTATTTCAAAAAAAAGCCTATTGCCTATATTGTGGAGGTTGGAAACCTATAAGATCAGGATACTGGTTGATGGGCTTCTTTATAGGAACTTTTCCTCACTTGCAGGTCATTACCATCTCTGTGTTCTCACTTGATGGAATATCAGTCTTTTTCATCACTTCTTATAAGTTACTAGTACAAACTAGAAGCCCCAAAATTCAATAGTGAAACTGCACTCCCAAATCCCCAACTAGCCCTTATTATCTCCTACTATATGTTTTGAAATTGTGATGTCCCTGAGAAATTGAGATGGACCTACGCAACAACTTGATTAAATAGAGGAGCTGAATTAAGCCTACTGGAGACATCTTCTCGACTCTGGGTTTATGATCCTGAGGTCTTCTAAAAAGTTTCTTCTTCTACAATTCTACTACTCAATCCACGTTGCTGAAGCTGAAAGACTAAAAGGATTAGTTGAGGATTAGCAACTTTAGGACACTATATTGATTGATTCTGTGATGTTCTCACATCATTTTCCCAGAACCACTGAAATGAAATTAAAGTTTCACTGAGAACTGCCATAGGATAGTGATCTTTCCTAATGAACTTGTATTTAGCAAGATATGAAGAATATTTTCATAGACATATAATCATATATACATTCTCTGTCCCTCTCAGAAAGCCCGGCAAGCTACTGAGGGTATCCCGCCTGCATGGCAGAGCCTGGCAAGCTCCTCGTGGTGTATTCAATATGCCAAATACAATAACAATAATGGATCTCATTCCCCTGACCCTGAAAGAGCCTCCAATATGGCACTATTTGGAAGGATGAGTAAGGAGAGGCTGCTAAAATCTCAGGGCTAGGATGAATGGAGACATTACTGGTGCCTGCTCAAGCAAATTGATGAACAACAGGATGACAGTGATACAGTGATCATAGACATGTAGAACACAGATATGAGGAGACACTTCTAATATCACTTACATATCTGATCAAGCTGTACTATATATTTACTCTTCCTGAATTTCTAGTTCTATTGCCCAAATATGTCACTTTCTTGTTTAATCCATGTTGAATCTTGTTTGTAACACATCAACCAATTAATGCTAATACTGAATAAGATTAACATAATTAAAATTCTCAAGATGTTTCTTGGAGCAAAAGGAAGCACTATAAATTTTCCACGGTATTTGGATCTGAAGTCAGACAAACATGCTTCGTTACACTGCATTATTATTTTTACTATTATTCTGAAAACTATTTTTTTCTTTTCTTTATTGAATCACCATGAGATACAGTTATAAGCTTTCATGTTTGAGTTACTCTGAAAACTATTACAAAAAATTAGACTATAGTAGACTATATGTATCCTAGAAAACAAAGCTATTGATTACCAAATGTTTCTTCTCTGCAAAATTGAACACTGACAGTGAAGTAACTTCTGAGGGTCCCTTTAAGTTTTGTTTGAGGTTATAGCTGTATAATGTGACTTAATATATAGCTATAAATGTAATGAGTAATCAGTTTATAGTTTCTCACATTTTATATTTTATATAGAAAATCTAAAGTGATTTATTTTCTGTCATTGACAAATTTTCTTATAATTTTTACCCTCTACATTTTCAATATTATGAAAAATAATCTTTTTATACAGGTAAAACAAAAAAATTCTTGTATCATGTATTTAGAATTGTAGATTAAAATTAAATAGCACTAGAATATTAATGTTATTTGATTACATATAACCATATTTTAAATATTTTACTTGATATTTATGTCTCTTTACCTTAGTATCATATTTAGAATGTTATATTCATACAGAAAGACCCATGGAAAGAAAAATGCTAGAGTAAAGAAAGGGGGCAAAAATCTCTGAAAGGAGAAATAAACTATCACCAAATGTAAAATTTTAATTTAATTATAAAAAATTTTCTCATAATGACTGCCGATATAATAAACCTTTAGCAGGAAGTTTCCTGAGGCCAATTTCTTTATAATTTCCCTTAATGTCCAGAGTTAAGATTTATTGCTCTGTTGAGAACACATCTAATAATCAAATTTCATATGCAGTAATTCCACATCTTGATAAAGTCTAAACTTGAATGTCATACTCATTGTCCACGAAAGGTCAATACTTCTGCCTTAGTCATCTGCAAAGTAAAATGCATCAGATTATAATTAAACTTTTATATATCTCCAACATCAATGTATACTGTCTTCAGTGATTCTGTTATCTTCCTACATAGCTGAGAGTTATCTTTCTAAAAGCAGCTTTTATGAGACTATTTTTTTGCTTAAATACCTTCCTCACTTGTCTTTTGAGAGAAATTCCATGCATTTTGGCAGTATTTGCAAATCCCTTCTACATATTAATTTAGACCATTCATTTGGTCTGATCTGCCATTTTCTTCCTGTCCTTTCTCTGGTAGTATAAGCATTTTTTATGATTTTAAATGTGTGGTTGAATTTATTCTCTTCTTATCTCTTTTCTTCCGTCTCCCCATACACAACAGAGATATTCCATTGAATATTATATCCCAACTTTTATTAAGAGATGTATAGAATTCATTAGATACTTCTATAAGAACACAGTTCAACTGTTAGCCTTGCTGGGTGCTCTGAGAATTGTCCCCCCAACAACAGCAAAAATGGAAGGTGGGGATAGTGACCTATGCAAAATATTTAAGGTCCTAGAATATAATACAATACATTGCAAATGTGCACGTAGGAAAGGGTACAATATATGAGAATGTCTACAAACATATGCCTAGGAAAACATAGAATTAAACAGCTTAGTAGGGTATTTTCCATGTAGAGGGATACATGGGTAAAGATGGAATGGGAAACTGTCAGTCTTAGTCTTTATTTTAAGGGTACCTGCTGATGGGTTATGTGAAACATTCCAGTCTCTGCTCTTTATATACCTATTGAATGTTTGTGTTTCCTAAGTGTCCTAAGTGTTTCCTAAGTGTCCATAAAAATATCTTTATGAGTTTAAACAATGGGTCATGGGTTGGCAGCTCAGGTGGTGGAGAAATATTGTACTGAATAGATGGCCAGCCTTTGAGTTCACTAATATGACCTTATGACTCATATAGTCCCTATGTATTTATTTCCCCATGTGTTTATGTATCTCATTCTCTGGGACTGCCAGGTGGGACTTTAGAATCAGATTTGTAGGATTCAGGACAATGTGGTTCTGTCAAATTCTTTGAAACCATTAAACACTTGCCTATGTATTATTCTAAGAGTTACCTTGTCTGCTACATACCCATGATACAATAGATATTAAAAGGATATTTATGGAGTAAACATATTTCATACTTACACAATAAGTTGTCTACATTTTATTAAAGTTTAAAAATGAGATTGTTTAGTCTAGCCTGATTATTTTACAAATGACTGAAGTTACACTGAAAGACAAGTTTTATTCAAGGTCACATTGTTAATAGAGATGAAATAGCTAAGGAAAATTAGACTTTGATGATGATTAAATATTCAGTTAGATAATTTCTCACTCTAGCTAAAGAAATATGACGAAAGTAACATTTCATAACTTGTAAGAGGCTGTACAAATGAAAACTATAGAAGTATTTGGATTTTGATAAAGGCATGCAGGATTTTGCATCTCTGAGATAAAACACAATAGTAGTCATTCCTTTTCTACTGCTACTACTTTTTAATTGTATGATTGAGAAGATATATTGAAATTATTATTTTTATTAGAAAATTAGGCTAAAACAGAAATGGTAAGTAATTACCTCTGGTTGCACTGAAAGTTATTTCTTTCTGAAAATACTTTTTTAGGTTAAAGTTTTAAAATATGGAGCTAAGGATACATGGGTGGCTCACAGCAAAATAGAACAGTCATGAGCTTGGAGGGAACGGACTACTTCCTGTGAGTAAGCACTACCAACACATTTGAGGGAAGAAAAGCTGCCATAGACTGGCACCTGAAACTCATTCTATCTTTTAAATGGTGAAGCAATTTTGAACTTTCAGAGAGTAACAAGGCGGGGGGGGGGGGGCTGCTGAAGTGATAGCACAACGGGCAGGGTGTTTGCCTTGCACACGGCAGACCCAGGTTTGATTCCCAGCGTCCCTTATGGTTCCCCGAGCAACACTGGGAGTAATTCCTGAGTGCATGATCCAGAAGTAACCCCTGTACATCTCCAGGTGTGACCCAAAAAAGAGAAAAAAACCAACAGAGTGTAGGATATCATGGGGTTTGTCCTTTTAGCCTTGCCACAGGGAACTTAGTTTACCTTAAAGTAATGTCCTTTCTGTATGAACACAGGAAGACAGCTAATAATATGCTTTGTAACTTGGGAGCTGATTGACTCCAATAATATTTACTCCCAGGCATCTGCTTTCTCCACCAGTTGCCCTTAGTTCCTAGGACCCTAAAAGCAGGGTCCCGACAAGGGATGGAATGGATCCAGGGCAAGCTGTGAGCTACCCTGGTATCGAAATGGGCCAGGCCAAAACACCACAATACTCAACTATAAGTTGAGAGCATAGTCATAGACAAATGCAGTCATGATCCAAAAGTAATGATGAGACTGGGACCCTGCTGGGGTTAGGAAGACTAACCTGGCCTGAGGACTGTGGTCTGGAATATATAGACATTGTCCTCAGGAAGATCCAAACTTTAAGTCTGATATATCTCTTACTGTGCTCGTACAGAATGACATTGCTAGAAATATTAGAAGTAAATTTACTATAACTATTTAAGCAGATTACTAGCTCACACCCTGACACACCCTTGTTTGGACCCCACCCTTGAATGGATCTTTTAGTATCTTCTTAGATGAGATTTTGTTAATCTTCTCAAGAAATGATTTGTTGATTTGTTAATGTTCAACCCACCTTTGTGTCACCACCCTATGAAATTTGCTATATAAACTAAGACAGAAGAAGAAGACAGGGGAGACAGAAGAACAAGACAGGGGATACAGAAGAAGAAGACAGAGGAGACAGAGAGGAAGACACACGAGAAGACACGGGAGAAGAACTGAAGACACAGAAGCAGAGACAGAGAGAGGTTGGAGGAGACCAGAGGAGAGACGACAGAGACATAAACAGAGAGACAGACAGGAGAGAGCACAGAAGCACACACAGAAGCAGAGCACAAGGAGGAGCCGTCCCGATCCGTCCATACACAGCAGCTCGAGAACACCAAATGTGAGTGGTGCATGTGAGAGAGAAGGGCCCTGAGTGCCTGAAGACTACAGAACAACAAGACATATCATTACGTCTCCCCCTCCCACGTGCCGCCTTTGTAATTTTTTGCAAGAGAGTAACAAGGAAACAAATATTACCTCAATAAACTTGACACAAGTTCACAGGTTGGTTCACACATATCACAAGTACCTTGGGGATGACCAGATCTCAGATACCTCCCTGATTACCCTGAATCAAATAGACAACCAGGCTTCAGCCAGTCTTTCAAGAATCCTGTTTGAAAACATACTGCTGGCACTCTACAAAATTGCAAAGAAAAACATGGAACTGAAAAGATTGTGTAATATATCAAATACCAAAAACAAACAAAAAGAGGTCTGAAAAAATAGCAAAGATAAAACTAGTCTATCTTTCCCAGAGTACATTTAAATATTATCAGTTTAATTCAAGCTGTGACACTCATGAACATATGAATTAAAAAAATTCTTAGAGCTTATGTTATTCAGTTTAGCTTTTCAGATGAGCAAAGTATGGTAAAGGATAAGCAACTAATTGAACTATTTGATTATCACATGAAATATTAATGTCAATTCAATGTTTAATATAATATATTATATATAATATATTATATATATAATATATAACCTGCCATTGATGTTTTGGCAGAGAACATAATTAACCATGTCATGGAAGAGTCTAAATTATTTGGATACTTTAGGATAATGAAATTACACGCCGTCACAAACCAGAGTCTTAATTTTATATATATATATATATACATATATAATTTTACTTTGCGGTAACACCTATAATGATCTGGGATTACTTCTTGCTTTGTGTTCAGGGGTCACTCCTGGTGGGTATTAGTGGACCATATATGGTACCAGAATAGAAACTGGGTCAGCCACATGCAAGGCAAGCATCCTACTTACTGTACAAGCTCGACAGACACACAGCAGTCCATTTAAAGCACTAATCTCTCTAAATAGACCAACTAAACATTCTTCTAGTGTCACTGTCACTGTCACTGTCATCCCATTGCTCATTGATTTGTTTGAGCGGGCACCAGTAACATTTCTCATTGTGAGACTTATTGTTACTGCTTTTGGCATATTGAATATGCCACGGGTAGCTTGCCAGGCTCTGCCGTGCGGTCGCGATACTCTCATGTTCAATTCCTCCACCCCTCTCGGAGAGCCCAGCATTCTTCTAGTGAAAATTTAAAAAACAAAAAACAAAGAACAACATGGCTTTTATTAAGACTTAAAAAAGAATGGTGATTTGGGCCAGAGGGATAGTGTAGTGTGTATGGCATTTGCCTTGCATGCAACCAAGTCAGCCTCATATACCATGAGGAATAGTTTCTGAGTACAGAGCCAGAAATAATCCCTGAGCATCACAGGGCTTTGTCCCCTCCCCCATATTGGTAAAATTTTCTGAGACAACAAACTAATAGATGATATAAAGTTATTTACTTAGTGTTAGAAAGAAATAATCTAGATGTCTTTGGAGAGTACTGTAAATGTAAAATAAAAAATCAGTATATATTATGGTCCTAAATTCGCACTTATAATTTATCATACTGTAATTCATAAACTTATTATAATTTGTAATTGGTTCTAATTTACTGTTTATAATTGATGAGTCTCTTTTCATTGTAAGAAATATACAAATATGTACAACAGAGTGATGTATTTAGAGTCACAAGTCATTTTTTACTCTAGTGTTTTTAATTATTAGGAAAATACATAAATATGTACTTGAGCAGATATCTGACTTGCCTAGGTACAGCAAAATAAATGTAATAGTCATTATTATCTAATCATGATTTTGATAGCATATCAAACACGCCACAGGTAGCTTGCCAGGCTCTGCCCGTGCGGGAGAGATACTCTCAGTAGCTTGCCAGGCTCTCTGAGATATAACGATAGGTCTCATTCCCCTGATCCTGAAAGAGCCTCCAATTGTTGGGAAAGATGAGTAAGGTGAAGCTGCTAAAATCTCAGGGCTGGGAGGAATAGAGACCTTACTGGTTCCCTGCTCGAGTAAATCCATGAGCAATGAGAAGATGACAGTGATACAGTGACAGTGATACAGTGATTTTGATTATCTTCTCTAAGAATGTATTAGTCTAATTTATACCTGTTGAGTACAATTCAAAGATAAACAGCAAAAAAGTAGAGAAAGATCAGTGCTTTTTCAATTGAATAGGTCTGAGTCTTAAAGCCTACTCTGAAATATATTGTCTGTAACATTTAGCAAGTCAGATTAATTTATCTTAAGTTGTTTTGTGTGTAACAAAGTATTTCTACAAAATTCTTGTGAGATTTAAATAACATGTTGGGTGTAAAGCCATTTAATAATGATTATTCTTGTTTGCCATTAAAGTTTAAAAACAAAAAAGAAAACTGTGTCCGTAAAACTCAGTAGCTAGTAATGAGAATACAGTAAAGTAAAAAAGATTTCAATATTAAATTAGTACAGCATAAGAAACAAAGCCTGAGTCTTGGGCCCAGGCCGATACCAGCTCGAGATTCGACCTGGGTAGTCATACTTTTGTGCGGTCGCTTAGCTGCTGATCATTCACGATCTGGAGGCCAGCTAGACTACTTTTGGTCCCAGCCATTGCCTGATACTGCCCCAGGAAGGGAAATGATGCAATTTCTAACATAAATCTCCCTGGACTTAATTACTAAAATACTAAAATACAGAAATCCTAAACTGTGAGGCCGAGAACAGCATATCTCTTCATTCTCAGCAATGGAAAACTAATTATCAAATGCTTCCTTTTTAGGGGTGGGGGAAAACTCCAACAACAATAGTGAGTTTTGTGTTGAAATATGGAATGTAATCAAGGTAAAGAGAAAATTAAGTGAAATTTATCAGTTAATCAGTCGTGGGTGGGGGTGTGGGGTGTGGGAGGTATACTGGGGTTTTTGGTGGTGGAATTATGTGCACTGGTGAAGGGACGGGTTTTTGAGCATTGTATAACTGAGACATAAGCCTGAGAACTTTGTAACTTTCCACATGGTGATTCAATAAAATAAATAATTTAAATAAAAAAAAAAGAAACAAAGCCTATTTCTAAATTACTTTTCTTAAAGTTGAGAACAGTTCTTTCAGAGTTTCCAGTTTGAGAACTGTTCAATTAAACTTCCTAGCTTTAAGCCCCCAAACTGTGTCTGCAGCTGGTTTACATTTTAGTAACAAAGGGTTTTATTTGTACTTGCATCCTTGGAATACTCAGCTAAATAAATAGTTTATTGCAAAATTCTTAATGATAGAAGCAAATATATTTATTCTTATATTTACCCTTGAGCAAGGGTTTTTCAGATTAATATTTTAAAATTGATCCGTGGGCAAGAATACCTCTTAGGTTCCCGGCGCGCCTTCCGCCCAGAGATGAACCAAGAGCCGCGGCACGAGAAGCAGAGCCTCCCGCCTACTGACTGTGATCCTGAGGTCTCCTAACCCATTTTGGCACCAGAGCAGATTCTTGCAGCCATGCATTTTGACTGTGAACTGAACTACAACCTCGTGCAGCCCGGGGAGGGATTTTTTTCCCTCTCCACCCCATTTTTCTGAGCGAAAATGGTGGCAGCGGCAGCAGCCACGCGCTGAGAACCACCCTCTAAGACCCCTCCACCAGGAGGTAGGACTTTCTTTAGTGACGTAGCCTGTAGGTGATCCTGGGAGGGGAGGTGTTCCCGGCGCGCCTTCCGCCCAGAGATGAACCAAGAGCCGCGGCACGAGAAGCAGAGCCTCCCGCCTACTGACTGTGATCCTGAGGTCTCCTAACCCATTTTGGCACCAGAGCAGATTCTTGCAGCCATCCATTTTGACTGTGAACTGAGCTAAAATATTAGAAACCCAAAACCAAAGTCTTCACTGTTACCAAGGAAGAGAAATTATTAGATGATGCTTATTCAGCAGGCCTGATTGTTGGGGAAAATTTCCAATCAACAATAGTGAGTTCTGTATGGAAATATGAAATGTACTCAATATATAGAGAGAATAGTGGGAATATCATCAGCTACTTAGATGGGGGGTGGGGTGGGAGGGGGGTGTATTGGGGTTCTTGGTGGTGGAACGGGTGCACTGGTGAAGGGATGGTGGTTTAATTAGTATTTGACTGTGACTTAAATCTGAAAAAAAAAAAGAATACCTCTTAATTAATTTATCTTTTTTTATATTTTGACTATATTTCCTAGAAAAAAATGTAACAGTAGATTTATCTGATTTTATCTTTAAATGGCTTATGTAGTTTATTTCCACAGCTGAACATTAGCAATGCATCAAGTATAAACACCACAGATAAAAGGCCAATTGCTGGCCTTGGTAATAATTTATCAGAGCCTGTCTTCTAAATATTAATAAAAACCCACAATTATTTTGTCAGTTTTATCTTGTTTTAAATCAAATAAAATGTGATATTATGGGGGGAGTAAAATTTTCATTTTATGAGTAAATAAAGAAAAATGAAGGAAAACCAAATTATAGCAGAGTTGCCTTTGGCTAACGAGTGGCTACAAATCAGACATTTCTTAAATTTTGTTATAAATTTTTTATGTAATCACATTAAGAATGATGAATGTTCTTAAACATTTTTGAAATCACTCTGAAATTTTCTGTGAGAATTTTCAAAAAGAATTTTGTGCCAAACTCAGCACTTGATCTTCATGAAATCTTGTGGCACAAAGGTGCATTATAAAATAACAAATTGCAGCATTTAAACTTACCAGTAATATACCTATAATATAATTATATTTTTCTTCTTGCTTTGTATAAGGAAATTATTATTATATACTCAGCGTTACATTTTTTATTTGTCTTTATACCCACAGTAGAAGGATAGTACTATTTTTTCTCCCCTATTTTATTTTTATTTTTTATTTTTTAATTTTTTCTTAGTGAATCACCGTGAGGTACAGTTACAGACTTACAAACTTTTGAACTTCTGTTTCAGTCATACAATGATCTAGTACCCATCCCTCCACCATTGCCCATTTTCTACCACCAATGGTCCCAGCATCTCTCCCACCACCCCATCCTGTCCCTTCCACGCCACCCCACCTCTGTGGCAGGGCATTCCCTTTTTTTCTCTCTCTCTCCCTTTCTATCCCCTATTTTAAAAGAGTTACATTCTTGCCCAAAGGATCAGCCTTGGAGAGATGACAGGATGTAGAGTACCCAGGTGAGGCAACAGTCCTGGCAGTCTGTCAATCTACGTTCAAGTTCCCTCAATCCACAGGATCTGGAGCCTATCCTGTTCTCTCTGGAGCTGTATTCAGGGAACTGCAGACCTATACTAAGGAGGAGATATTCCTTCGGGGATTATAAACTAGGGCAGCAAGGGGCCTCAATCTGAATACCTGGTTCCTTGTCATCATGAGACAAAGAACATTAGGATGATAAGTTTTAATAAATACTTTTAATAAATAATATTTATTTATTAATAAATAATTAATAAATATTTAATAAATAATTAACAAATATTTAATAAATCAATAAATTAATTAAATTTAATAAATAAATTAATTTAATAAATAAATAATGAATATTTAATAAAACAAGTTTTAATAAATACTTGAGTAATGGGTGTGGATGTTTTCAGGGGACAGATTTATGTTGTGAGTTAGTGGTAGAGAATAAGAGAGAGAGTTAATAAAAGTCCAAGTATTTAAAAATGAGCTGGCCTAGAATCACTGGTGCCAGGTCCTATACGTAGGTGTTTTGGGATGACAGGTTTGCTTATAGTCCACCTGTGTTATTATCATCTCTGTATTCAGCTAGAGAATATATGAGCTAAAGTTTATGTTGGCCTAAGGGCTGGAGAAATAGTACAACTTTGTTTTGTTTTGTTTTGTTTTGTTTTGTTTTCTTTTCTTTTCTTTTCTTTTCTTTTCTTTTCTTTTCTTTTTATGTGTATTTTTAATGAATCACTGTGAGATATTGTTACAGACTTATAAACTTTCATGATTACATTTCAGTCATACAATGATCGAGTACCCATTCCTCCACCAGTGTCCCTTCTCCACCACCAATGTTCTAAAGATCCCTCCCGCCACCCCCACCCCACCCCCTGCATTCCCTTTTACTCTCTCTCTCTCCTTTTGAGTGTTATGGTTTGCAATGCAGGTAGCAAGTGGTCATCAAGTTTGGTGTGAAATAATACAGCTTTGCATCCAACAACCTGAGTTCAACTTTTGGCGCAGCATATGGTGTCCCATCTCTGCCAGAAGTAATTTATGAGTACAGAGCTAGGTGTGAACCTTTCAACTTATTTTTGTTCTTAACAAAGGGAAAGGTGAGATTAGGGTCAGGAGTCTCTTCACTGGGCATAGACCTTGTTGGAAATTAGTTCTTCGAAGTTCAGTTATTATAAGAAGTTTTTAAAATGCAAAGAATTTCAACACTATCAGATATTTTCCATCCTCTGTAAATTTTTACATTACCTCTCGTATCTCTACAGGGCCCTCAAGTGAAAATCACCTAAGTCGTGCATCATAGTGTGAGACAAGGGGGTCTACTGGTAACACAGGTCGTTCTGGTCAGAAGGGGGCCAAAAATGGAAAACGCAAGAGAAACACTGACCTTGAGAGAACTGATCTACAGGACTAAGTTTACCATGGTGGGGGATCGAGGAGCTAAGTTGAGTGCAGAACACTCTGGTGGAGTGGGTTTTATCAAATTATTGTTGACATAAAGCCTACCATAACATAAATATTGTTAATATCAAGGCCAAAGTTAAAGATAGGTAAAACGCAAATCAGACCAGGTTGAGTATATCCAGTTTATCACCCAAATGTCACTATAGCTGTGGTAGGTCAAGGGAATCCATCTCACCTCTCTTTTAAATTGAATCATTCTATTTGAACTATTCAAGATCACTAACCCTTCAGAGTGGGTAAGGTGAAATAAAATGAAGACTAACCATTTCCCTTTTTCTTGAAAGAAAGAAGAGACAGGTCACTGGAGAAAAAAAAAACTATTTATACTACATTTAAAAAAAAAGTCAAGTTTTATATTACATTGGGGGAGGACATTTTAATTACTGAATATCTATGGAGTGACACAAAGAGCTGAGAGCTGCCTGTAATTTTACTTAGAGAAGTTTTTAGAACAAAATAAGACTTTCATTTTGTTATTTCATATTGTACCTGTCAAGTCAGTTATCTCTCTGCTGAATCTTCTGAGTCTGATCAATGCCACAGATGATTACATGAAGAGTCCTGGATTGCTTCTCCTCCCATTTGGAGATAATACAATTGCTTTAATAATGAAAAATCACAGACAGGAAGACAAATCAAATTAGAATTATGATTTATAAAATCTGTCAACATAAAGATAATTTATTTGTGGAATGGGGAACATTTATATGAATGGATATAATCATATTTGCTTCAAATTAATGTGTAAAGTTTCTGTCCTATTTGTATATTTCAAACCCAGTTTTCATGAGGGGTTGCAGATACCTCTTAAAATAAAGTATTTTCTAGGAAGGTTGCCAGTGATTTTCTTTCCTAATTTTTTGGGGTTACGTGTCATTGCATTCTAACATTATATAAAGTTCATATATGCACCAGTGTATATACATGCATACACACAGGAATGTGTGTGTGTGTTTGGATGTGTACTTTTTTAAGTTCACCACAAAAAGTCCAGTTTTATACTTAATGATGAAATTTATCTCTTTTATTCTTTTACCTTCAATTTATACACTTGTGCATTGAAAAAATTCCTCAAATTATTCTACAGACCTTTCTATTATTGCTAGTCAACCCTAGAAGCTAAACTAAATTATAATTTCATATTTAAACCAACCCAAACTGCCTATCTTCAAATATTGGGTACTCATTTTTAGGTCTCTGGAAATCAGTTTTGTCACTTAATATTTAAGAGACTGCTTGTGTGTCTGAAAATTAATATAAAATTTATAAAATGATTAAGATTCAAAAAAACAATAACTGAAGTTGTTAAAGGCAATAGATTTTTGTACCTAAATTACCTAAATTATTACAAATCACTTTTATTTGTGACATTGAAATTATGCAACTAAAAGTTACAAAAGTATGAAAAATGTCTAGAAAATGCATGTATTAAGTTTCTTTGAAGTTTAAATAAACAATGGTTATTTATTTAAAAAAAGTAATGTAAAATGTCATTCTAATACATTTAGATGAGTTAAATATGATTAAGTAATACAGCAACTAGTATGATAGCTAAAAGAAATGTGGAAGAGAATACGAGAAATAAAAAGAAAAACAATTTATGTCAAATAATGCTACATCAATTCCAGAGGAGACTTTTTTACACTTCCATAAATGCGAAAGGGAAAACAGAAAGGATATTCCTTGAATAGCTTTAAGATCCAGGTATGTGTGCACACTTCTAATTATTATGAGAAAATTGGGCAGGAAAGAGTACAGTAAGTAGGGTTCTTGTTTTGCACACAGCGGACATGGGTTTGATTCTTGGTACCTCATATGATTCCCCAAGCCCACCAGGGGTGATTCTGCAATACATAGCCATGAGTAACTCCTGAATATTTCCAGAAATGTGGTCCCTAAAGAAAAACAAGCAAACAAAAACCTAGGCATTTGATAATATTTTATGAATTTGTTATTAGACTTTTAGTGAAAAGGATTATCAGAATTTTTACCAATACACACTTTCTTGCTTTGCAATTGTTTTTGAAAAATTTTCTTACCCATTAATTCCTCCATATTTAAATCTTCAATGTATACATAAAACATTTATATACTAATTTTATGTGAAGGAAAACTATAGCTTCATGCTTCTTCCAGATGGTTTTATTTTGTTTATTTTTATTAATTTTAGAAAAAATTATACTAGATATGATTATCTGATAACTTTCCAGGCTTATGTAATTTTTTTTTTCTTCCAACAGTATACTTGCTTCAAACTAACTACTACCTACAGTCCTTTTCAGGTTTATCTTTCTCATACTCTAGGGGGAAAAAAAAGAAAAAAGTTCTATAAAGCTTGAGTTAAAAATAATAATTTTCTATGCTTCTTGCACTAGCATACCAAGAGATCCTCTCAATCATCTTTGAAAACTAAAGATAATTATTCAGGCATGATTTTTTTCTGTATGTATATACAGAAATCGTGGTTCCAAGACTGTGTATTTGGGCAGAAGGGAAGCAAGAAATTAAGGTATATAAAATTTGAAATACTGTTTTTATTTAATAATTCACCCAGTGTTCTTTATATTTAGTGGCTAAGCTTTCTTCAAAATTTCACTGAAGTAAGTGTTAAAATATGCTTATTGTCCCCACAGACATATTTTGCTGATGGAAGATTTTAACAATTTCCCACATGTAATTAGGAATTTGATGTGTTTATATGTATGGTTATTTCTATACATATAGAAATTTGCACAAACTGATGCTTTCCATTTATCTTAAATATTTGGGCAATTTTGATATGCTTTGTTTTATAATAAAAGTATAAAAATATCATTTAGTAACATTGTGCATTGTGAAACCATTGTAAGATCCATTTCTTCAGCCCCTAGCACCAACTTTTGATTCAATCTGCTTGTTCAAATAAAAGAGAATATACATCATTTCAAACAGATGGTACATTTCCTTATTGTGAAACATGATAGAACAATCACTGCATTTCAGAAATAATGCAATGTTTTTATATTATAAAAAACAAAGTCACAATTGTTTCTTAATGAGATGTGCTATTCAACAAAAAGCTAATTCAGACCCGAAGTACTATACTCTGCACTATACAGGAAAGCTTACTATCAACTCCAAAAATATTAAAATTCTAGTTCTGAGTTTTGAATATTAGAGTTATAATTACCTTGTCGACTTGCTTATTCAAAAGATTTCTTTTCCATATTGTATGTAAAGAACTACATGATGTGTAAATATGCCATTTTAGTCTTCTCAGATTATCTATTAAAAAAAGAAAATAGATACCACAGAATTACTCATGCAGAAATTTACTTTCTTGCCTTTGTAAAGTTTAATTTCAGTGTTCAAGAATGTTTGGTTTCCAATACAACTTTCTTGCTGGTCCTGGTTCAAAAGCATACACTGTGGTATAGGAGAGAGAGAAGGATTAAGGAGAATAAAAATGAGTGTGGGAGAAAAGAAGATAAGGCATGGAAGACAGCACTATTAGCAAGTTCTCGGTCACCATTCTTTTGTTCCCTTAGAAGCATTTAGCCTGAATACCTCCCAAAAGGCTCTGTCTCCATATACAAGTATATTAGAAGTGATGGCTCAAACATATAGATTTTAAATTCTACTTGTGCTCGGTCCAATACTTTTTCAAGGAGATATAGAACAATATGGTGTAAAGAAGGAGCTTTCAAATGAGAACAACTGACTTGAAATTCTGACTCCTCATGTCTGTGATTAGACAGAAAAGGCACAGTCCTTAAATTACTACCTCTTTGAATCTCAAATGTTTTTCTATGTGATTTACAAAATCCATGATGGAAAAGGGATTCAGATTCCAATTTTCCTATCAAGAGATAGAAGTAAGCACTGGAAAATCAGCTCTAGGGTATGTAGAGAATAGAAGACACAGAGAAAGCATTGGCTTCAGGGCTTGGAAAGACAAACGGGCAAATGTAAGAAGTTACAATGTACAAGAATAGAGATTCAAAAGCTATGTTCACTATGAGAGGGGCTGGAGCGATATTAACATGGGTAGAGTGTTTGCCTTGCATGAGACTGACTCGTGCTGGATCTCCAGCATCCCATAAGGTCCCAGAGCATGCCAAGGGGTCTTTTATTTTTTTAATTTTATCGAATCACCATGAGATAGTTACAAGCTTTCATGTTTGGGTTACAATCTCACAATGATCAAACACCCATCCCTCCACCAGTGCACATTCCCCACCACCGATATCCCGGGTATACCCCCCCTTCCCACCCACCCCCTGCCTCCATGGCAGACAATATTCCCCATACTCGCTTTCTACTTTTGGGTAATTTTTTACTGCAGAGTCAGTAGTAACCCCTGAGCACTGGTGTGACCCAGAAAGCAAAATTAATAAATAGATGAATAATAATAATCACAGTAGTAATAAAAGGAAAGAAATGTCACTCTGAGAACAAACACTGGTGTAGGAAAAGATGATATGTAGTTGATGAATATCTGAGGGTTTGCGTGAATAATTCTGAGATTTAACAAATCTGGAGTGTTGCAGTTTATGTATGCACGTACAATACTTTTACTACTACCTCCAGATGTCTCACCAGGTTCTCAGAAAAAATATATGAGAAGAACTACCTGTTTCCTGAGATAGGGTAAGGGAAAAAGAAAGGTTATGAAATGCATCCGCATACTTTTCTCCAGAAAGTTTGCCCTCAGGAAATGCTGCTTAAACCATGATTAAACTGGTAAGATATAATGAGTGGAAATGACCTTCAGATAAGAAAATATAAGTCTCTATCCACTCAGGCCTTCCATGAGAAAAATGGGAAAAAACCCATCCTTGCTCAATGTACCACTCTGTTTTATATAATATTGAAGAAAACAGCCTAAGAAATATTCATGTCACACATAGCCTAAAGGCATGAGTGCCCTAAAGTAGCAATATCTGTTTATAAAACTACAGAATGCTTCCTCTCTTAACAGCTCACACCCATATTAAAAGTTAGTGTTTCTTTTTATCTGCTAAAACATACCTATAAAAAAAATCTTAAGAATAAGAATTAAGGGGCTGGAGTGATAGCACAATGGGCAGGGTGTTTGCCTTGCAAGCGGCCGACCCGGGTTCGGTTCCCAGCATCCCATACGGTCCCCTGAGCACCGCCAGGGGTAATTCCTGAGTGCATGAGCCAGGAGTGACCCCTGTACATGGACGGTGTGGCAAAAAAAAAAAAAAAGAATTAAAAGTCAAAAATACATCGTTTCAATAGACAAGGAAAACATTGAGTCAGGCAAAATGGAGATGTTGACATTGATCAAGCAGAATTTGTAATCAAAATGATTAATGTGCCAAGGATTCTATTTATGAAGAAGATAGCATGTAAAAATGTGTAGCCAATATAATCAGAGAAACCAACAATCAAAATGGGAATAGAAGAAAAATGTCAGAGAATCTAAATGAAAACCTCAAATAGAAATGAAGTGTGCATTAGAGGGGGCTTATTATTAGATGGCACATAGTTAGAAAATAATTTCTGATACTAGAGGCTATATCAATAAAAATCCTAAGCTGTGAAAAGTAAACTGTAGAGAACAAATCAAAACAAAACTAAACAAAAAGGAACATTTGTGTATTGTTACAAATAATAATAATAATAATAGTAACATGCATAAAGAGTGTACAAGAAGAAGAGAAAAAGAAAGAGAAGAAATATTTTTGACAACAGCCTGGCAAGCTACTGTAGCGTATTCGATACACCAAAAACAGTAACGAGTCTGACAATGGAGACATTACCGGTGCCCGCTTGAGCACATAGATGAACAATGGGACAACAGTGCTACTGAGAAGTTTCCCCAACCCACAGGTCCAGGTGACTAGGACGTTCAGAGAATATGAAACATGTAAATGCATGAAGATAAGAAATCACTTGTATCACTTGTCATCCCGTTGTTTGTCGATTTGTTCGAGCAGGCGCCAGTAACGTCTCCATTCATCCCTGCTAGTGTAGCCCTGTGGCATCTGCTTGCTCCTGGAACATGAAAACCCTCAAACCATTTATTCAGGGTCTTGATGAAGAAATCTGACCATCTCGTAGGTGGGCGGCCATGCGGTCTTTTGACATCTGAAGGTAAGAAATAACAGCAACAAAACTGCAAACTAGCAAATAAAGGAACATTAAGTACATACCACATGTCATTTTTATTTCCCACCAACACCTTGCTTTTGTGTTGTTTTCAAAGTACAGCAAAAAAGAAAAAAATCCTGGGAAGAGTCAGGGGAACAAAACTCTTACTTACAGAGGAACAAGTATAAATACGAGAGTTATATTGGCTAATCCTTAAAAATCATAAAAACAAGAATTTAGTCTCCTGTAAAATTTCCTTCAAAGATAAAAGGAGAAATAGAATTTCAGAAACAGAATATGAGGGAATTTACTCCAGTAAACTGCCTTGCAAAAAATATTAAAAGACTTTCACCAGGGGATATGTTCAGGTCAGAAATAGATCTCTATAAAGAATGAAAGAAATTTTAAAAAGAAATAAAGTAAAATAAAATGTCCCATCTTTGTAAATTTTCTTTAAACTAATGAATCCAAAAGATCCCTTTAATATGTTTTCTTCTGAACACAGAATATATAATGAGTGAATGAAAGCAGTACTATGTATGAATGAAAAGGAGATTAGGATTGCTTTAGTACAAGTTATCCACACTACCTGTGAGGTGGGGCAGTTAAGCCTGGCAAGTTACCTGTGGCATATTTGATATGCCAAAAACAGTAACAACAAGTCTCACAATGGAAACATTACTGTGCCCGCTTGAACAAAATCAATGAGCAACGGGATGACAGGGATATAGTGATTAGCTTTTAATGTGCTAATACACATTATTACTCTAGATAAACTAGAACAACATAACTCTAGAACAACATAAACTCTAGAACAACTACTGAAACAAAGAAAAGCATAAATATAAACAATATTCAAATGAGAGAGAGTGAAATCGTAAAGTAAAATTACCAAAAAGACCCAGGAAAGTAGATGACCACTGATCTTTTAATTAAATTTTTATTAAATAATTTTAGTAAAATTTAAATTTAATAAAATAAATTTATGTTAATAAAATTAATTAAATTTAATACAAGTTAAATTTTTATTAAATAAAAAGACCACTGATATTTATACTAAATTCAAAGTTTGATTTTTCAAAGTATTGGCAAATACGAGTAAAGCAGTTATAAATATACATGTTGAAGTTATTCTGTGGGATAAGTTTTGATCTCCTATTGATAAAGAACAAGGTTAATATTGCTGGTTGGTATAGGACTAGCATGTTGAGTTTTATAAAGAATTGCCAAACATTTTTCAAAGTTATTATATCACTTTGTATTTCTACCAGCAGTAAATGAGTGTTCTTACTGTTCCAAATTCTCAGCAGTACAGGTATTTACTGTATTCTAAAATGTGCACATTTCAACGGGTGTATAGTGGTAGCTCATTGCTGCAATTTGAATTTTCTTCATGACTTCCTACATTTATTTGCTACATATATATGTAACTGAGTGGGCAAATTGTCTAGGGTTTCCTTTGTTTGGGTATCACAGCTGGCAGTACTCAGTGCTTGCTTCTGGCTCTATGCTTAGGAATCACTCCTGGTGGTGCTAGGGAGGCCATAAGGGATGGTAGGGATGGAACTCAGGTACGTAAGACAAGAATTTTACCTGCTGTATCCTCTTCAGCCTCTGTATAAATTGTTTTACAACTGGCTTGATCTATATAGGCAACTAATCAACAGGCATTAAAAGCCCTAGATATGGTTTTTAGTGATTGAAAATGGAATGCCTTCATCTTTTATAAAATGTATGAGTAAGCTTTGTTGCTGTACTAACATCTCGTAAAGAATGTGATGGTAAGATGCACAAATTTTTTGACTTAATTTAACCACTGTTTGAAATCAAAGTTTGTGTGACAAGATCCTGCTGTCTTGTTAAGACATCTTCAAAGACTTTTTACATCACAGTATCTCCTTCTTTATTTTCACCCCCACTGTTAAATATATTCCTTTGACAATCTACTGTCCACTGAGATTAAAGTCTCTTAGGCTAGTTTACATAGAAAAGCAAAAAAAATGAATAGAAATTGTGACTTCATATTGAGATCTTTTACAAGATTATGGACTCAATTTTTTCTACTATTTTCTTATGCAGAAAATATATTTGGATTGTTAGAACATGAGGTTTTTATTTAACTTTAATATGGAAATTATTTTCTGACTCAGGAAAATGTTGTCAACTTTTTAATTTACTTGGCTTTTTCCGTATACATTTCTGTGAACCTTTCATATCCCTGTTTAGTCTCTTGTGGAAATATATTATTTATATTAAAATGGGAGTAGACACTTTTTCATATCTCTTCCTCCAAATCACTTAATTTTAAAGGATAAGTCTGAGGGAAAAAAGGAACATTTACTTAAAAGATCAGCTTTTTGAGCTAACTATTTGCTTTTTTTCTTGTAATTTTACTTTACCCTGTCTCTGGAGCAAGATGAGAAATGCTAAAATAAAAAAAAAAAAACACTATAAAAGAGTTTAACTCTGACATTTTCCTGTTATTTAGAAAAAAAATCACAAAGTCTTGAATAAGAAAACTAAAGATCAAAATATTTTACTGTCTCTGAAGAAACCCCATAAATACTTTAATGAGCTTAGAAAAAAGGAGGACTTGTTTAATAATCCATCTTATCTGATAGCATCCCATGATTCTGTTAAAGAAAAAGTTGCTCCATTAATGAAATTCCCTGTCAACATTTAATATCAATATTCTTCTGGGAAAATATTCTATCATATATAAAAATAAAGGCAGGTGATCAGGTGAGGGTATAGCCTATTGGTTATATAACCAAGAATCTAACTACTGTATAATTTTTGTAAATCCATTTTACAACTATCATTTAAACATTTTTAAAAAATAACAAACATGTTGTGTGGCATCATTAATAATACCACTTTTCTGGTCAGTATTTTATACACATATTTTTAATTTTGCACCTAAAAGTTTTTACATATTTGACTTTGGTCAAGTCATTTTACGCATATGTTTTATTTTATGCAATTTTCATCGGGTTAATGGTACGTTATACATTTTAATGTTGATAGATGCTGATTTCCAATATGACCCAAGTAATTTATACATGAGAAACAAAATCAAATATATAACAAAATATGACATCAAAATTTTGAACAAATTTCCAAAATAGGAAAATCTCCACCAAAATCATACTATCTGAACTTTATAAGAGAAATTAATGAAAAGTGATGTTCTGATTTGGGGGCCTTCAGCCAAAGCAAGTGCCAGTATACTAATGGTTTGGAGTTTAATATATTTCTCTAGAAATAAAGGTTGATTGTAATTTCTCATTCTATTTCATTGAGAGAGAAATATGAGACTGACTATTGCACCCTAATGATGGAAGTAATATGGTATTTGCTTACTTATGGTATTTGCTTACTTAGCCAAAGCTATAGTGTATCTGGAAATATATCTATTCAGTGTATGTAATGTGCATCAAAGATATAAGCTATAAAGCTAAGAATAATAAAGTATTGGTACTTGGCTTCTTCTGGTAAGTTAAAGTAGGCTACCAAAGAGGATTTGCTTATAGTTCCAGATATAGGGGCAAACACTATATACTCATACACTAAAATGATACATTTCTTATTATCTAATACAAGTGAGGAAACCTAAAATCAAGAAACTGTAATGAATTTAGGTTCTACGAGGCTTAAAAAATAGCAATTGATCTACATTGGATAATCAGTTTATTATAAGCTGCTGACAAGCTACAAATCTCTTGAGATAAGCAATTAAAACTTTTCTGTGTGTTGTATATCGTATGCTCTTGATCTTGTATTCTCTGTTCTTAACTACCCTATTTGACTAAAATGGGTTTAGAATTGATAGTAGCAAAAAACCTAGAGAATAAAAAGAGAAAAACAGTCCAGAACAACAAAGAAAACCCAAACTTTCCAATGTCATGTTATTTTGCTACTCTAATTTTTTGGGGGAAATTTCCTTTCAAGCCTTTTTGTATCATATGATTTATATCTTTGTTGCACAGTACATATACTAAATAGACATATCACAGATGCACTATAGCTGTGACAAAGGGAATGCTGCATTGTCATTTTCTTTCACAAGTTAGAGACTCTGTTTTCATACAGTATCAGAGAAATATTTTTCCAAATAAAAGAAGTTTTATAGGAACAGTGGGGGCCAAAGAAGTAAAGTTAAATTTTTAACATGCCTGACAACATTTTTTTTGGTGCCATGATAAAATAAAAGGCAACAAAAGCAGCTGTATGTTTTATTCCTTTCTCAAATGGTGTTAAATGAGATAAAATTTTTGAACTTTACAATGATTATCCCAATGATTTTTCTCCTTTCTCAACCTTTTCTTTTTCAATTTTTCTCACCATCCATATTTTCTCAAGTCCTTAATTGTTATTTTTTCATCAACTAAAATTCATCTCTGTCCTCAAAACAGTGATTTGCCAATCTTCTCACCTTATTTTTCTTTTCTTTACTTTGTGTGAGTGTGTGTGTGAGTGTGTGTGTGTGTGTGTGTGTGTCTGTATGATGACCTATTTTTCTTTCACAGGCTTCTCTTCTGCAGTATCTTCATAAGGAAGGGATTTATATACTTGCAATTACAGCTAGTTTTGATTCTGGCATGAGGTTACTTATATTTACTAACAAATTTACTGAGTGACGTTTTATCAGATGGCCCTAAAGTTTATCATGTTCTGCCTACACAGTTCCTTCTACCATCTCTATCAAAATAACATGATCTAAATACTTTTATTATCTCTCTTCTTCCTCCTTTATTTATGTCTTTCTTTTTATTTTTAATAATATATTTTTATTTTTATTATATTCTTCTTGTTTCTCCTCTTTCTCCATATCCTCTCTTCTGATGATAATATGTTTATTGTAGAGGAAATAAAGGGTATGATACTCTAATTTTTTTCTAGTGTCAGAATTTATTTAATACTCGCATCTATAACATCAAGAAATATCCTAAGAAAAGACACAAGGAAAACTGAATGACAATAGAGTGACCAAAAGATTTGATAACAATTGAATCTTCTGCTGATAAACTTAAATACAAAATGTCCAGCTTAAGTTTCAAATTATAGCTGGAATGATCTTGTGATCATAGAGCAACGCTTAGGGAATCTTCATAATGGCTTCTGTTTTTGTTTGTTTTTTGCTGTCTTAGGGAAGAATGTATAGCAGATATATGCAACCATAATCTGAAACTTCCAACTTTCCCACAGTTTTATTGCGGTAAAACTGACAAATTGAAACTCAATATTTCTTTTTTTTTTTTGCTTTTTGGGTCACACCTGGCGATGCACAGGGGTTACTCCTGGCTCTGCACTCAGGAATTACCCCTGGCCGTGCTCAGGGGACCATATGGGATGCTGGGATTCGAACCCGGGTCGACCGAGTGCAAAGCAAACGCCCTACCCGCTGTGCTATCACTCCAGCCCCCAGAAACTCAATATTTCTTAACCCCACAGTTATTTATAGTTGAAATATTGTGTGAACCTTGATCATTTGTAGAACAACATGTATATCTACTCATTTCTCCTGACCAGGATTGGATTTACATATAGGAAGAATCTTGCTGCCATTCAGTGAAGAAATGATTGATTAATATGTGATTTATTACTTATAGCATCATGATCCTTACATAATGTTTATCTAAGTAGTTGCAAACTTTGCATCTTCATTGAGGTTTTGCAGGTCCAGATCCCACTGGTGTAATTCTTCCATTTGGAATCCAAAGACAGAACAATCTTCTCTCAGTGAAGAGAGACATACTGAATCAAATTTAGAATACAAATTCTAGTCACTGTCCACCCTGTCAAGCATATGTTTACCTTCTGTATGTAATTGCCAAAGTTCATGAATTTGGGTCAAAATTGACCTTTCTGTTAGCCATGGTGGTAAACTTTCACAAGCTGTCAGTGTCCTGCACTTAAAAGTCAGCTTCTCCTGTGATGTCTAGGCACAGTTAGCCATGACTCAAATCACTTTCCTTATATCCTAGGTCATTAATTACTCTGAATTATTTTGAAATTTTCTATGCTATTTCTTAGACCAGCATACCTGCATCCATTTCCCAAAGGATTTTTTTGCCTATGCCTATTAACATTGTTTTTGCAATAAATGAACCCAGTCTTGGCTTTCAGTTCGCAGTAATAAGTTTGGTATCATAAGTCTAGTGTTTCACAGAGAAGCTCTTTTTTTTAAATAAATAAGGAGTAAACATTAGTTTCAAATATATCTCTTTTCAGTGAAATTTTCTTGTAAGTTTAGTGAGCATATATTGTACCGAATATTGTCTGTTTTATAAATCCATTTTAAAATAACAAATCTCAAGATTTACAACTCGAGGTATTTAAACTCACCATTCTTTCTAAAATATTGCTAATACATTGAATCATTCTAATTACAATGATGTCTAATAATTAGCAGCCACTTTTGTATATAAAGTTCAACTATTTGACTCAAGGAAGTGTAGGGGTTTGTTAATTTACCATATGCCTAATTAATACTTGTCACAAAGAAGAATCAGGGCTTTCTATTTCATGAACCTTTTGAAGCTGACCTAGTATGACTAAATGTCATTATGTTTTCGAAACAATTTTCAAAATCAAGAATTTAATTCAAATAATGTCACACACATGTACACACACATACACATACAAGTACACACACAAACACACACACATGTTCCTTAAACAATACCGTAGGGAAAATTCTAGACATAATTAAAACTATTTTTTTGGCCAATGATTGTTTTTTTCATACTTTCTTTTTTTTAAATACATAGTTTATTTTTAATTAGTGAGTCAACGTGAGGGTACAGTTACAGATTTATACATTTTTGTGCTCATGTTTCTCCCTTACAAAGTTTGATAACCCATCCCTTCACCAGTGCCCATTCTGCACCACCAGTAAACCCAACATCCCTCCCCCACTCCCCAGTCCCGTCCCCCCCACCCCAAACTGCCACTATGGCAGGGTATTCCCTTTTGTTCTCTCTCTCTGATTAGCTGTTGTGGTTTGCAATAAAGGTGTTGAGTGGCCATTGTGTTCAGTCTCTAGTCTATATTTGGCCCACATCATCTTTCCCCCACATGACCTCCAACCACATTTTACTTGGTGTTCCCTTCTCTGAGTTGCCCAGAAAGAGACCAGCCTCCAAGTCATGGAGACAAACTCCTGGTACTTATTTCTACTATTCTTGGGTGTTAGTCTTATAGTCTATTATTCTATGTTCCGCAGAAGAGTGCAATATTTATATGTCTGTCTCTCTCTTTCTGACTCATTACACTTAGCATAATACTTTCCATGCTGATCTACTTATATGCAAACGTCATGACCTCATTCTTTCTAACAGCTGCATAGTATTCCATTGTATAAATATACCAGAGTTTCTTCAATCAGTCATCTGTTCTAGGGCACTCGGGTTTTTTCCAGATTCTGGCTATTGTAAACAGTGCTGTGATGAACATATAAGTGCAGATGTCATTTCGACTATACTTTTTGGCTTTTCTGGGATATATTCCCAGCAGTGTTATTGCTGGGTCAAATGGGAGCTCAACCTCTAGTTTTTTGAGAATCGTCCATATTGTTTTCCAAAAGGGCTGAACCAGCCGGCATTCCCACCAGCAGTGTAGAAGGGTCCCTTTCTCCCCACATCCCTCTCCAACAGCGGTTGCTTTTGTTCTTTTGGATGTGTGCTAGTCTCTGTGGTGAGAGGTGGTATCTCGTGGTTGTTTTGATCTGCATCTCTCTGATGATTAGTGATGTAGAGCACTTTTTTCATGTGCCTTTTGGCCATTCGTATCTCTTCCTTGGTAAAGTTTCTGTTCATTTCTTCGCCCCATTTTTTGATGGGGTTGGATGTTTTCTTCTTGTAGAGTTCAACCATTGATATCAACCCCTTATCTGATGGGTATTGTGTAAATATCCTTTCCCATTCTGTAGATAGTCTTTGTATTCTGGTCACTGTATCTTTTGCGGTGCAGAAGCTTTTTAGTTTAATGTAGTCCCATTTGTTGATCTCTGTTTCTACTATATTGCTTAGTTCCGTGTCATCTTTGAAGATACCTTTATCTTCAATATCATGGAGAGTTTTGCCTACCTTGTCTTCAATGTACCTTATGGTTTGTGGTCTGATGTTGAGGTCTTTAATCCATTTTGATCTGACTTTTGTGCATGGTGTCAGGTCGAGTTCTAAGCCCATTTTTTTGCATGTGGTTGTCCAGTTGTGCCAGCACCATTTGTTAAAGAGGCTTTCCTTGCTCCACTTCACATCTCTTGCACCTTTATCAAAGATTAGATGATCATACATTTGAGGTTGTGTGTGGGGATATTCCACCCTGTTCCATTGGTCTGCAGTTCTGCCTTTATTCCAGTACCATGCTGTTTTAATTGTTACCGCTTTGTAGTAGAGTTTAAGGTTGGGGAGGGTGATGCCTCCCATCATCTTTTCCCAAAGAATTGTTTTAGCTATCCGTGGGCGTTTATTGTTCCATATAAATTTCAGGATTGCTTGCTCCGTTTCTTTGAAGAATGCCATGGGTATCCCTATAGGGATCGCGTTAAATCTGTATAATGCTTTGGGGAGTATTGCCATTTTGACAATGTTTATTCTCCCTATCCATGAGCAGGGGATATGTTTCCATTTCCTCATGTTCTCTTTTATTTCATGGAGTAGCGTTTTATAGTTTTCTTTGTAGAGGTCCTTTACTTCTTTAGTTAAGCTGATTCCAAGGTATTTGTATTTCTGGGGCACAATTGTGAACGGGATTGCTTTTTTCATGTCCCTTTCCTCTGTCTCATTTCCTAGAAAAGCTTGAGGAGAACTGGCAACAAGTCTTCTTTAAATGTTTGGAAGAATTTGCCAGTGAATCTGTCTGGACCTGGGCTTTTGTTTTTGGGGAGACTTTTGATTACAGTTTCGATTTCCTTGAAATTTATGGGCCTATTCAGGTATTTCACGTCTTCTTGGCTCAGTCTTGGGAGATTGTAGGAGTCAAGGAATTCATCCATTTCTTTTAGGTTCTCTTGTTTCGTGGCATACAGACTTTCAAAGTAGTCTCTGATGATCCTTTGAATCTCCTTGGTTTCTGTTGTGATGTCCCCCTTTTCATTTCTGATTCGGTTTATTAGGGTTTTCTCTCTTTCTTTCTTTGTGAGTCTTGCTAGCGGTTTATCAGTCTTATTTATTTTCTCGAAGAACCAGCTCTTTGTTTCATTGATCTTACGGATTGTTTTTCGGGTTTCCATATCGTTAATTTCTGCTCTAAGTTTTATTATTTCTTTCCTTAGATCTGGTTTGGGTTCCTTTTGCTGGTCCTCTTCTAAGATCTTGAGCTGCGAAGTCAAGCTATCTATATAGGCCCTTTCTTCCTTTCTGAGGAAGGCTTGCAGAGCTATAAATTTTCCCCTTAACACAGCTTTAGCCGCGTCCCATAGGTTCTGATAGCTTGTTTCTTCATTCTCATTTGTTTCGAGGTATCTCTCAATTTCTTTCTTGATTTCCTCCGTGACCCACTCATTGTTCAATAGTGAGTTGTTTAACTTCCAAGTGTTTGATTTGGTCCTCCGCGTCTGTGCATGATTAACTTCCATCTTCAGTGCATCATGGTCTGAAAAGATAGTTGATACAATTTCTATCTTCCCAATTCTATGAAGGTATAGCTTGTGGCCCAGAACATGGTCTATTTTGGAAAATGTTCCGTGTGCGCTGGAAAAGAATGTGTATTCTTTCTTTTGGGGGTATATAGCTCTGTATAGGTCTATTAGCCCTGTCTCCTCCATTTCTTCCTTCAGGGCCATTGTTTCCTTGCTGAGTGTTGTTCTTGTCGATCTATCCCGAGGTGATAAGGCAGTGTTGAAATCTCCAACTACTATTGTGGTGCTAGTTATGTCCTCCTTAAATTCTGTTAGGAGTTCTTTTAAGTATTTAGCTGGTCGTTATTTAGGTGCGTATATGTTTAATAGTGTGATTTCTTCCTGTTGTACATATCCCTTGATGAATATAAAATGACCTTTGCTGTCCCTTCTGATCTTTTTCAGCCTGAAATCAATGCTATCGGGTACTAGTATGGCCACCCCCGCTTTTTTTTTAAGGGGGCTGTTTGCTTGCAGGATTGTTTTCCATCCTTTGATTTTGAGTCTGTGTTTGTTCGGGCTATTCAGATGTGTTTCTTGTAGGCAGCAGAAAGTTGGGTTTAGTTTCCGAATCCATTTTGCCACTCTGTGCCTCTTGTTTGGTGCATTTAGCCCGTTAACATTAAGAGAAATCATTGTCATGGGATTTTGTGCTATTTTCTGTAGGGTTTGTTGTTCTTATAGGTCTTTTTCCTTGTCTTATAGTAGCCCTTTGAGTCCTTCTTTTAAATTTGGTCTTGAGTCTATGAAGTTCCTGAGCTGTTGCTTGTCCGTGAAATAGTGTATGGTTCCTTCAAGTTTAACTGAGAGTTTAGCCGGGTAGAGTATTCTTGGTGAGGCATTCATTTCATTGAGATTTTTCACTATATCCCACCATTGTCTTCGGGCTTGGAGGGTTTCTTCTGATAGGTCTGCTGTGAATCTAAGGGGTGCGCCTTTGTATATGATCTCCTTCTTTGATCTTGCTGCTTGCAGTATTGTGTCTCTATCCACGGCATCCATCATTCTGACTATGATATGTCTTGGGATTTTCTATTTGGGTCCCTTTAGCTGGCACCCTTTGGACTCCTTGTATCTGGATGTCCGCATTCTCTAGCTCTGGGAATTTTTTAGCAATGATGTCTTTAATGGTGTTTTTTTCATTGGGATTGGTTCCGTGTGGTTCCAGCACTCCCATGATTCATATGTTGTTTCTCCTGAGGTCATCCCCAAGGACTCTAACTCACTCTAGAGCCATTTTGAGGTCTTTTGCCATTATTTGTTGTTCCCTATATGCTTTGTGCAGCTCATCTTCAAGCTCACTGATTCTGTCTTCGGCTGTAGTCATTCTACTATTGAGGGCTCCTAAGGAGTTTTTAATTTCATCTACTGATTCTTTTAGTTGTGTGACTTCTGTTCGTAGCTTTGAAATTTCTGCTCTCATTTCTTCCTGGATTATCTTAGTGGAGCGTTCCAACGCTGCATCCATATCCTCCCTTAATTTATTGGATGTTCGTTCCATAGTTTCTTTGAGTTCGTGAACCATCCTCACAATTTCCTCTCTGAGTTCTTTATCTGAGAGGAAGATGTATTTCTGGGAGGTCGCTTCTGAGGTTAGTAAGATATTTTCTTGGCTCTCTCCTGGTGGTGGGGATTTTCTCTGTTTCTTCATGTTGTTATGGGCTTTACTATCTGGAGCTCTCGTTAGCTTGGGAGGAACCTCAACTGAAGATTTTGGCCTATGCTCTTTTGACAAAGGACTTTTCTGTGCAAGTTGATGTGTTCATTGACAATTTTCGTGAAGTTAGGATAGGCTAGGTTAGTTGAGTATTAACATACAGTAACTAAGATGATCAGGGAATTCTTCTGAGGATTGGGTTCTATCAATTGTGGCCAAAGGACAATGCATGGAATGGTAAAAAAAAAAATACCTCCGGCTGCGTTAGCGGCCTGTGCTCTGGAAAGAGGCCACGCTCACTTTTGAGGACACGCCCCCTAACGAGAGGACACGCCCCTAACCTGTTCAGACATGGGAGGGCGGGGTCAGGCGCGGTGGGCAAATGACTGAGACTTGCCCGGCGGGGCTGGGGTGCTCTCAGCTGGCCCGCTGCTGCGGGCAGGCATGGGACGCGGGGGGCGCTTTTCCAGGTGGCACAGGGTCTCCAAGGGGAAGAGCCAATGTACCTGTCAGACCCGGGAGGGTGGCTCAGGCGCGGAGGGACACGGGGGCTTTTTTCATACTTTCTAAAGCCTTTGTAACCCCTTATTCCTCTCCTACCTTTGCTTTGAAAATGCAGTTCCTTCTTGAAGTTCTTACATTTCTGACTTATCTACTTGTTTGATTCTGGTGAATAATCCCTCTCTACTAAAATGTTCTACTTCTCACTCTTCTCAGAATGTCTATTTTTTTCTGATGATTCTTTCATTCTATATTTTTAAAAGCTAGAATGAAGATACTTACTTGTAGGATAACATAGCCTCAGGTAGTTTAGGTTTATTGGGTTACTCCTGTTACAGTGCTCCTATTACTCTTTGTTTATTTGTAGCTTCTTTCTTAGTGTTCTGTTGACTTGTAAATAATGTTTTTCTCTTCTCCTTGAGTCCTTTGCATAGTTTATTCAGAGCAATGTCCTTTTTGTATGGACACAGGAGGACTTAGCAAATGTTATGCTTTTGTAACCTGGGAGTCATTTGACTCTACATGATATTTTCCTCCTGGGCATCTGTTCTCTCAACCTAAGCATCAGCTGCCCTTACTTCCTAGCACCCTCAAAAGCAGGGTTCCAACAAGGGACGAGACAGACCCAGGGCAAGCGGTGAGTTGTGTGCTACCCTGGCATCGAGATGGGCCTGGCCAAAGCGCCTAATGCTTAACTATAAGTTAAGAGCTTGATCATGGACACATGTTGTCATGATCCAAAAAGTGTTAACTAGATTTAGACCCTGCTAGGGTGAGGAATGATTAATCTGGCCTGAGTGCTGTGGTCTGAGCCTGTGGCAAGATGTTGTCAGGAGAGCTGCCTTGCAAACCTCAATGTATCTCTTGCTATGTCCATGCAAATATAACTAGTATTAAGATGTTAATGAGTGTTTGGAATGGGGAGAGGAGAAATAACCCTTAAGAGGTATTTTGCCTACTGGCAATCAGGAAGGGCTTTGACCGCCCCTAGGTTGTGTTCCCTTTAAACCTGACAGCCCTCAGGAAGGGCTTTATTATCTTTATTTTGCTACCTGGCAGTGTGTAACCTAGGGGCAAGGGCGAGAGAGGAAAAAGGGAGGAGAGAGATGGAGAGAGGCTGCAGTTGATCCAGAGAGAGGCCGGAGCTGGGAGTGAGGGAGATGGGAAAGATGGAAGATTGAATAAACGGTAACTAATCAGCAAACAGCTTGGTCCTCATTCTTCCTTCAGCTATCCTTGGTCAACGGCCGTGCTGATCCAGCCCATACACAGCAGTTCCAGAGCACCTAACGTGGGCGGTGAGACAGAGCCGCCCGGAGAGCCCAAGAGTGCACGTGCCTGTTACCTGTTGGTGAGCTTTAGTTTTTTACACTTACTCATTGCTATCATTGGTGTGTTGGTGATAAAGAAAAAAACTATGAACAGTTTTGTCCTTTAGAACTTAATTTCTATTTCATAAAAAAAAAATCTGTACCTCTAAAGAGATATGTTCTGTTAGGTTATCTAAGAAATTTTATTTTATTTTTTCAGGGAGAGCATGAAAGCAGTCCCCCACTACCAGAAATTATGCAGTCGAGTTTCCAACATTTGGAGAAATCACAGGGGTCAGCACATCTGGAGTACAATGGATACGCCTCACCCTGGGAAAACCACCTTCATAATCATAGTGTTAGGGGTGGCAGATCTCTGCCCGGGGGAAGAGGCTCGGAGAAACAAAAGAACAAAACCAAGACAACTCTTTCTGCAAATGCACGGGGTTTATTCAAGCCAATATAGTTATATTGGGACCTTCAACTGTGCCTGAATAGTGTGGCATAGCTGAAGGCCCCAAACTCAAAAAGCGAGGTGTTTTTATACCCTTTTGGGGAGAAAAGGGAAAATCACACATATTGCAAAGAAAATCACACCTATAGGTCAAAGGGGATCACACATAGGTCACTTAATTTGCTTATCTAAACATTTGTTGACTGTTAACTGTTTCCCTGCAAATGTTTGCTTACAGTTCCTAAGGCAGTTTGTTGGCCCATTTGGTGACAGTTTCCTGCCCAGTGGTATGTCGAGAAAACATCTTTCAAAGCAGTCAAACAGTTATAAAGGAAAATTTAACCCTTAACCTGCCCTCCTCTTCAATAGTATCTCACCCTCATAATCATGGTATTTTCCCTGTGAGGAAAGTATACACAAAACATTTTAATAGCGTCAATTAGAATCAGTATGAAATGGTCATATTGACAGTTCCATATTATAAAATCTAAAAATTTATAAAAATTCTGTGATTCCACACCAAGTAAACTTTAAATGGCAGTGATCAAGGTGAGCACCAGTGCCCTAGTAAAATCTTTCAATTCTGGTGCCATTTGTTAGAATATAAATACCTAACTTTGCTTCAATGGATTATTCTATTATGCAAATTAAATTATCACTTCAGAATATCTGAACTTCCCTAGATTCTTTTACTTCCATTGAAGGACTTTCAATATTTTCATTTAATTTTTTTTAAATTTTATTTTATTGAATCACCGTGAGATAGTTATAAGCTTTCATATTTGGGTTACAAACTCACAATGATCAAACACCTACCCCCCCAGTGCACATTCCCCACCACCGATATCCTGGGTATACCCCCGCTTTCCCACCCTCCCCCTGCCTCCATGGCAGACAATATTCCCCATAATCTCTCTCTACTTTTGGGCGTTATGGCTTGCAACACACTGAGAGGTTATCATGTTTGGTCCATTATCTACTTTCAGCACACATCTCCCATCCCAACTGGTTCCTCCAGCCATTATTTTCTTAGTGATTCCTTCTTTATTCCATTTGCCTTCTCTCCTCCACTAATGAGGCAGTCTTCCAGCTATGGGGCAATCCCCCAGGCCCTTGTATCTACTGTCCTTGGGTATCAGTCTCATATGATGTTATTCTATACGCCACAAATGAGTGCAGTCCTTCTACACAATATTTTCAAAATGCTTTCTCAAACTTCGCATATGTCTAGAGTTATCTAACAGAATTTATAAATATATCTGCATTTCATAGACATGCTCTCTTCATATATAAAATAAACTGACAATTTTTGGCAATTTTTATGTTTGTAGACTCTATTTCTTTCCACTGAAGTATATGCAATCTTATTGCTAGGATACTTTCTGAACATGTTTTTGAAATCACCTAGTAAATTTTATGTATTTTTTGATGCAGCTCTGGTGATAGTGAATGGTCTCTGTGTACATTTGTGGTTTCCAGATTCTTAATTATTTTCAAAAATATAAATATTTCCTGAAAATACTAAATAAATAATATGCTCAGATTCAGATTTAGAAACAGAAAAGAGAAAGGAAATGTCACTATTCATGTGGGGAGGAACTTAGTATACGACTGAGGTCAACTATCACTCATTTAGTGGGATTTTTAAATAGGAAACTAGGTCTGTGTTACAGTAAATGCAGGAAGTTAGAGATTATAAATTTTCTTTTTTTAGTGGGTATATATGTGCTCTCGAATAGAAATTGGACTTTGTATTTGTTATCTATTGACAAGAATGTTACAGAAGATGTAAGGAATTTATAGAGTTCTCTAGCTGGTGTCTTTCTGACTATTTGTTTCCGGCATTGTCCTTTTTATTCCCTGTGAACCTAAGCTCTAGGATAGAATTTTATGGTCCAGGAATGTTATGACAGGACCTTGAGGGGAGGCATATGTCAGGTGGGTAAAAAACAGAACTGCTGCCAAGGGGAGATTGAGACTTCCTCTCTTACTTTAATACTTTCCAATCCAATTTAGCTATTTATTTCCACTATGTATGGAAAGAAGACACAAAGTGCCCCTTGATATAATTTAGTTCATGGTATCAAATAAGTTCGATTAGGGGAACTGAAAAGATAGGGGCTGGAGTGATAATTTCTGAATATATGTTTGGAATCACAGCGGGTAGGGCGTTTGCCTTGCACGCAGCCTACCCGGGTTCGATCCCCAGCATCCCATATGGTCCCCCAAGCATCACCAGGAGTAATTTCTGAGTGCAAAGCCAGGAGTAACCCCTGAGCATCGCTGGGTGTGACCCCAAAAGCAAAAAAAAATGAGATATGAAAAGATTATGTCTTTCTTAGTTTCTTCTATAATAGCCAGTGCAGTATTTTAATTTTTGTTTTGGGGCCACACCAAGCAGTACTTAGGTATTATTCTTGGCTTTGTGATCGGTGATACTATACTGTCACTCTGACCACTACAAACTTAGAGGTGAGGTGTGTAGACATTTTTGTGGTAATCTTTGAGACCCAGCCACAGCCATGCTCAAGGCCCCTCTCCACACGTTCGGAATTGTGTCATGCATGAACGAACTGGCAGAGGAACCCACGTGTGCAGGACCCAGGACTGAGATCTCCAATCCTGCTCCAATTGGGACTGGGCCTCTTCCGCCCAGATCCCCCATTTTCCAGTAGCTAGGTGGTCACACCCAGAAACTGTCCTCAACACTGTGTAATTTCATCAACAGCCAACATCCAGAGACTATAAAACCAAGCTCCCGAAAGTACTATCTTATAGCCTAGTTCTCCCTGTTGGAGAACCTGGCAAGCTATGGAGAATTTCTTGCCCACCTGAGAAAGCCTGGCCAGCTCCCCTTGGCATTTTCATATGCCAAAACCACTAACAATGATGGGTTTCATTCCCCTGACCCTGAAAGAACCTCCAATGCAGCTTCCGTTGGGAAGGACAAGGAAAGAGAGGCTGCTAAAAATCTCAGGGCTAGTACAAACAGAGACGTTACTGAGACTGCTTGAGAAAACCTACGATCAATGGGATGATGATGATGATGATAAATCATTGAGAGCTTCTAGAGAATCTTATTATGCAAAGAATCCCCCTGCCTCTGCCCTTTACCCAATGTATGTTGATGTGCTTATTAATTGTCCTTAATATCTCTGTCAACTCAAACAATGAGTCACTTGTTAGGAGCGTGGGTACTGGAGCAATATGTTATTTAAAAAATGGTCACTCTATAAGACCACTGATACCTGCATACAGGACCCTAAAGCTTGGAAAAAATAAAAAAGAACTAAGAGTCAAATAAATAGAGTAGAAAAACTCAAATAATATGTTCGGTAAGACAGTAACTAAATAAGTATTTAATGAGAAGCAGAAGCAATTGATAAATTTTACAGATAGTAAGAAACATACAGATAGAAAGAAATGCCTGGAAAATTAAAAACAAAATTATCTATCAATCCTGAAATCTAATTTTCAAAGAAAGTAAAAAATAACAGCTCATTTTTGGAATAAGCATTAAACCAGACTGGATATAAATTAGAAGTAATACACTAAGTGTTTATCAAGTCAAGAAGAAATGTCATGCTTTTGTGTAGTCAACTGGATACTAGTCACCACAGATACATGTCCAAGATAAACAGCAAATTGGCCTCAAGAAAGAGCACTTGACAGGACATAATCATGTTTCAAATGTATGCAAAACCTGCTCACTTACCTAGTGATGGGTGCTTTCCTTCTATATAAAAGTTTTTTTAATAATCAGCCTTAGATGATTTTATAAAGTCTACTATTCATTTGGCCCAGAAAGCCTTGCAAAATCATGCTATAAAAGAGTTCAAAGTTTGTTCTACTGACTTTAAATATGAAATGAGTGAAATTGCTCAGACCCTCTTGGTTATGTGTAACTGAAAATCCACCAAGTTTCTAAAGGATGTCACTGTCCAGAACCAACATATGTCATTCCATTGTTATGCTGGTGGCATTGGTTTGGTGACTAGCTAAAGCAGTAGATGGATTCTGCATGCAATACATCTGTATTTAGGATATCAATTCATAGGTCTATAAACATAGCGTGGCTGTTGAAAGAAATCTCAGGGCTGGACCGAGGGTTGGTGGCGCAAAAGTAGTGCTGAATTTTCACTGCATAAGCTTAAAATTGCAGAAGTTATGCCGAACTTGGGTTTTTATTATAGTCTCTGATCATTAAGAATATTTAGGTGAGCAAATAACCCTAGTACGTGCTGCAGAATTAACAGAACTTATATGTTTCCCCTGCCAAATGGAGATGATCCTTGTTGATAAGGAGCAGATTGTTCCTAAACCAAACAGCAGATTTCATGGAAGGTAAAGATATCACGGATGAGACTGGAGAAACAAAAACGTATGGAATGGTTAAAAACAAACAAACAAACAAAAAACAGGCATAAAATGCATTTAAAAATATTGTTCAAAAAATTATGTAGACAGTTCTCAATTTTTGGGGGGCGGTCACACCCGGTGATGCACAGGGGTTACTCCCGGCTCTGCATTCAGGAATTAGGAATTACTCCTGGAGATGCTCGTGAGATCATATAGGATGCTGGGGATCGAAACTGGGTCAGCCGATTAAAAGGCAAATGCCCTACCCACTGTGCTATTACTCTAGCCCCAGTTCTCAAATCTTAATGGAAATTATTTTGAAATTAATGTCTTAAAATATATTTATATACTTTTTTTTACATTTTTTTGAGGGGGGAGGGCTTTGGACTAGATCTGATGGTGCCTATGCTTATTCTCGGCTCTGTGCTCAAAGATCACTACCGGTGGTACTCAGGGCTTACTTCTGGCTCTGAGCACCATTCTTAGTGGTACCCAGGAGATTATATGGGGTGCCATAGATCTAACCTAGGTCAGTTGTGTGCAAGAAAAGTGCCCTAACTGCGGTATGGTTTCTTGGGCCCTCCAGATTTTTGCTTTTAAGAGTTCATTGTGGATTTGCATACCTAAAAATTAAGACATCAATTAAACCAGATACATGGCTAAATATAAGCTTTAGAATAGCTTAAACCAGATTAATATTGTTATATAATATTAATATATTATTTTAATTTTTGAATCACACCCAAGTCTTCTGGCTCTGAGCTCAGAGATCACTCCTTTTGTATTCAGGGTTCTTATGGGTTTCCAGGGATCAGACCTGGGTCAGCTGTGCACAAGGCAAAATCTGACCACCGTCTTATCATTCTGGCCCTGTTTTAAGTATTTTTAATATGATGGTATGTGAGTTATATGTTTGATTCCTGGAATTTCTTAGGAGAACATGTATGATACCAAAGATTCAAACTGGAACAGCTTCCTATAAGGCAAGTGACTTACCTACTTAACTATATCTTTGGATTTAGTTTTAACATTTAATTTTAACCCATTAATAAAATAATGTGAGTTTGATAAAAGTGAGTTCTCAAAGTTTTTTTAATCTTTATTAGAAATTTAAAAGTTTACCTGATCTAGACACCAGGAATATGCTTGAGTTAGTTAAACTATTTTGTTATCTTGTAATACATTAGTGTTGAGTTAAAGTAAGATATTTTAAAGAAACAGAAGATCCTAGTGTTTATTATAGAAACAATTATTTGCACAGCAGTAAATGAGGATTCAACATTATAAATTAGAAGTACATTTTTATTAGAAAAACTGATTACTCTGCATATGAAACATTTTCCCTGCTCATTGTACTTAATCAATTATACTATCTACCAAAATCTTTGATAACTTTTTTAAATCTTTGATAATTTTAACAAATTAAGTCTCTTTTCTTGTGCACTATGTTTTTAAAGAATTAACTTAAAGTTTTGTTGTTCTTAAGAATAAACTTATTATAAGTAAAAGTCTATGAATTGCTTATGAAGGAGATATAAGAATATCTTATATTCTTATATATCTCCTAGAGAATGGAAAAGTATTTCATGTTCATAGATAGGAAGAACCAATATTACAAAAATGACCATGATGCTTAAATTATAATACCCAAAATTTGAAATTATAGAATATATCTATAGTGATCAAAACAGCATGACACTGAAATAAGTATAGACTCTGACCAAAGGTTTAGAATTCAGAACCAAAAACCAACTTCCCCGATATAAGTTTGACAAAGGAGTTGTATACATGAAGTGAAGTAAAGATAGCATCTCCAAAAAAATGATTCTGAAAAAAGAAACTAAATAACCACTTGTGTAATAAGGAAACTGGAGCCATTTCTCACAGCTTACACAAAAGTCAATTCGAAATGGATTAAAAAAAAAAATTGAGATCAAACAAAAATCCATGTCACATTGAGGAAATGTAGGCAGAATGCTCTAAGATTTTATCTAATTTCTAATTTGTTTTTGTTTTTGGGTCACACCCAGCGATGCTCAGGGCTGAGTCAAGGCTCTGCACTCGGGAATCACTCCTGGTGGTGCTCGGGGGACCATATGGGATGCTGGGAATCAAACTCGGGTCGACCGTGTGCAAGTCAAACGCCCTACCCACTGTACTATCGCTCCAGCCCCTAAGATTTTAGACTTCACTGATATATTCAGTGATGTGATTCCTTAGGCAAAGACAACAGAAATAAAAAATAAACCAAAAAAGACTATATCAAATTAAAGTTTCTGCCTGGCAAAAGAAATATATGTCACTTGTCACTGGTCATGAAATGCATGCTAAATAAAAAGATATCCTATTAAATGAGAAAATATACTTGCACTCACGTATATTTCTTTCTGTAACCTGTCTTAGTAAATTACAAATAATAAAAATCTGTAATAATATCTTCTGAAGATGTCAATTATTTCTGATTAATTTTTGTCATTTTAAATCCCTATAAATCAGGTAAAGGGTTAATATCCAAGATACATAAATAATCCACAAATATAGAAAACAACAATTAGAAAAGCCCTATCAAAAAATGGAGAGAAGAAATGAATAGCACTTCTCTGAAGGAATCGGATGAATGGCCATTAGACATATGAAAAAACTGCTCATCTAGGCTGGAGCAAATGCACAGCGGGTAGGGCACTTGCCTTTCACGAGGCCAACCGGGCTTCGATTCCCAGCAAGCATCCCATATGGTCCCCTGAGCACTGCCAGGAGTAATTCCTGAGTGCAGAGCCAGGAATAACCCCTGTGCAGAGCCAGGTGTGACCCAAAAAGAAAAAAAAAACCCTGCTCATCATCACTTACTGTCAGGGAAATCCAAATAATATAATGCTATACCACCTCACACCAGTGAGAATGACATCTTGAAAGTAGCAGGTTAACAAACTTAGTTTTAAGGAGGGTTAAACGATCAGTCTTATCAAAGATTTCTAGATTTTGTTATCTTCTAATCTATTCTCTGTTGAGTTTTATGATAAATTATAAAAGTTTTCAAGTTCTCTCTGTAACCTGTCTTAATAAATTACGAATGAAAAAATTTGTACTCATATCCTCTGATGATATTAATTATTTCTTATTAATATTTATCATTTGAAATTCCTATAATCATATAGCCTTTTAGTCATTTAAGATATCAGGCAAACATATAGGCAGAGATTGGCAAGATTCAAGCTAATGTCTTGAGTCCAGTCTCTGTGATCATATCATCATAACAAATATTTTAAATGATTCTATTATACTTATTGGGCTATCTTAAGTTCTTTTCCACACACACACACACACACACACACAAATCATTTTAGTTTTCCATTATAAAGTGGTAAACTTCTTGGTGTTCTGGTCTTATATATGTCATAAGTACCCAAGTCCTTCTTTTGAATGTCAAGTGTCTTGATTTTCATATTAAAGAACAGGTGGTGCTAAATTTAATTGATGTTTTAATTTGGCAAGTTCCATAATTAAATGGAAATTTTTCTTTCTGTATATTTAACTCTGTGCCTTTAGAGATAAAAAGGATTTCTATCATATTTCATATTCATGAATACTTTCTGGACTTCAATGTGTGACTTGACCTATAATTAGTGATCAGATTGTTTTTCTCTTTTCTTCAGGCATCTAGTACTTTCAGAAGTAGCCAATAAATATAAATATAAATAATGATTTTTATGACATCTAAACTTTGTTAGTCTATTTATTGGTATCATTCTATGTCACAAATGGAATTTAACTCAATGCATTTTTAAAGAGTAATTTCCATGTGTTGCTGTTCTTTATACTTTCACTTTCAATTAATTAATGGCAACTATTTTTGAATTTAAATATCACTATTTAAAATGATTTAGTAGCGTGCTAGAAATTTCCAATTAACATTCAAGTAAACTGGAAACTATATACTTTATACTCTTAAAGTTTTTTGTGTCTTTTATTTTGTTTATTTTGTTGTTGTTGGGATAAGGCCAGCATTGCTCAGGACTTCTGGTACTGGGCTCACTTTTGGAACTTTTGGGGGATCATATAGGATGCCAGAGATAGAATCTGAGTTGTCCACATACAACGCAAGCACCCTACCCTCTGTACGATATCTCCTATGACAACACTTTATATAATTCTTGAATGTCCTGGGAGTGCTCTTGATTTAAAGGTAGCACTGTCGCACTGTAGCACTGTCATTCCATTGTTCATCGATTTGCTCAAGCAGGCACCAGTAACGTATCCATTGTGAGACTTGTTGTTACTGTTTTTGGCACATCGAATAAGCCATGGGTTGCTTGCCAGGCTCTGCCATGTGGGCAAGATACTCTTGGTAGCTTGCCGGGCCCTGCTGGAGGGATGGAGGAATAGAACCCCGGGTCAGCCGCATGCAAGGCAAATGCTCTACCCGCTGTGCTATCACTCCAGTCCGATTTAAAGGTAACTTTCAGAATTAGTGGCACTGTAAATACCACACTGCCTCTGACTTAATATTATTACAGCTTGCTTTTTTTTGGACCCGGCTGTGGAAGGAGCATGATGGAGGGGCCCGAGGGAGCGCCCTCGGACCCCAAGCAGCCCACTGAACTAATTCCGGCATGGGACCAGAGACCCCACGGCGTGCTGAAGCTGTGGGACCCGGGCATCCCCCAATTCTTTTAACCTGTCTCTCTCTCAACTCCTCCCTCCTGAGCACAGCGCAGGGGCCGCGGTTTTCCTGAGCGCAAAACGGAGACGCCGAGCCTCTCTCTAGGTTTCTCCATCTTATGAGCACCATAAAAGGGTAAAAGTTTATAGTGATGTTATTTCTGGTTGTACTTTCCCTGGACTTTATACAGAAACCCAAAACCGCGCGGCCGCTGCCGCGGCCGCGCGACTTAATGTCATCTTAGTATGAGCAATATGTAATGGTTCCTTTCTAATGGGGCGGACTTTTGTGGGAGATCCTAATAGTAAGTCTGTTGCTGAAATATTGAAGGCAATCAAAGTGGTAGCCATCTCACTAGACTGAACTAAGCTATATCCCCACGCCGGCTGAGAAGAAATTTTCTTCTTTCTCGGGAAGAAACGCGGTGTGTCATCAACTACAGTGTGATGTCCATTAAGCAAACAGACCTGGTGGCGTGGGAATGGGATATAAGGGGAAAAATTATGTACAAGGAACAGCGGGACGCTGGTGGAATCTCGAACCGGAGCCGACACCAGCGCAAGACCGTCGGTTCCAGAGACTGCTTGCAGATACTCTACAAGTCTATCAACTAAGCCAGAGCCCCACGCCTGCTGATGACGGGAAATAACCATCCTTTTCGGTTTTTTTTTTCCCTTGTCAGGCAGCGTGGCGATTACTAAAACAGGCGTGAACTCGGTGGCGCGGGGCAAGGGGGAAAAAGAAAAACTATGTAACAAACAGCGGGACTTAATATCTCTATATTCTTAGCAATGGAGAACTATCAAATGCCTCCTTGGCAATAGGACTGCTTTTCTTTTTTGGGGGAAACCCCAACAACGGTAGTGAGTTGTGTGTTGAAACATGAAATGTAATCGAAATAAGGCGTAAACGAAGTGAAACATATCATGTGCAAGGGTCGGGACTGGGGAGGTGGGAGGGGGCGGCAGGTATACTGGGGGGGTTGGTGATGGAAGATGGGCACTGGTGAAGTGAAGGGTGTTTGAGAACTGTATAACCGACATAATCCTGAGAACTATGTAACCCTCCACATGGTGATTCAATAAAATTAAAAAAAAAAAATTAAAAAAAAATATTATTACAGCTTATTTTCAGCTTTCATTTTCAGATGCTATGATCATGTAAGATAGCCATTGTAATGGTTTATTAGAAACTGTTGGATGAACAATACAAGAAGTAGGATCTATTTCAACAAATTCAATCTGTTAGGTAGCTGATGTGCTTGCCTTGAGATGTCTTTCTTTTTATGTCTATAGAGTTTGACTTTTAAATTCAGGAGGCTGTCATTATAAGTGTCAGAGTTTTAGAATTATTCTATGTCTTTATATACAGAGATACTTGACTGATTATATTATCTTAATAGAATCCATCAGAAAAATCAGACAATATGGTAATTCCACTTAAAGACTTTTTCTCTGCCTTAATTTCACTGTCAGGAGATAAAATTGTCTCAATATATTGATGAGGAGACAGAATATCTATATTTGGGGACATGATGTGTCTTCAAGCACAACTACTGAGAGAAAAATTATTTCTTCCATGTGGAGAGTTTTAAATTAATAGAAATAAAAAGAAAGAAAATTTTAAAAGTTAGCTACCTGGTTCTCTTTACTCTAAGTAATGCCACATATATTTATTTCTGGTAAAGGCCTCAGAAAGAAGTACCTGAGTTATCCTGAGTTGTATTAAATCAACAAAAATAAGACAGATGTTTGACAAATTATTTTGGGTTGTAAAGATTCCAGGTGATTAAACACAGTTGCTAAAACTTAGATTTTGTGAAAGGATACTTTGTTATGTTTAAATATTTGGAACTTGAGAATCTCACAATTGTAGTCTTCATTCATAAATGTTTAAGTCTTTCTCCAAATAGAAAAATAATGCAATAATATAAATTATTCTAGTGGCAACAATAAACTATTATTGAATTAAATGCATTATTTAAAAATGAGGAAAACAAACTTTTGAAAGAAATTTCATGATACTGATACAGAAGATTATTAAATAATGTAATTTTATGGCTATTGGTTCATCATATTATTATATAATTATATATGTTTTATATATATTATATTATAGCTATTGGTTTACTGATACATAACGTGAAGTACTTAAAAAGAACATCATCATGGATTCAAGAAGTGCTAAGAAACTTTCCGTTTAGGACATTATAGCATAAAATATTTTTTAAAGTACAAATATCTTGTGCTCTACAATGAACTGTGTCCTTTAAAAGTGTGGAATCTAAAATCAATATTTTCAAACAATTTCACATTATTTAAATTGGGTGAAAAAGTGTGGAAACTTTCAGCTCAGTGTTTTGATGTTAATAATAATCTAAAGCACCTTTGAGAAAATTTTCTTATGTCCTTATTATTCTAGTGAAATTCCTTTGCTTTATCTACAAAAGCTTTTGGAAGGAAATTCATCTCAATTATAAAATGTTTGAAGGCATAACTTTATTTTTCCAGTTTGGCTACTACCATTGCTATCACAACATTTGAAATGAAAACAAAAGCGTCTGACAAATAGAAATTAAATTTCAATGACATTTCATAAAACCAAGCATTCAAAAGTGTCTATGAACTGTTGTGTGCCTGGTTTTGGAGTGTTCCGTATTGGAAACACAAAAATATATTTTAGCTGCAGAAATCACTTTTTGGTGCTGACGAGGATTGTCAGTGAAATACATTTGGATTCCACAAAGCATAAAGAGAAATATTGATAATTTAAAAAATATTTTAATGGCAACAGGCAGTAATACAAATGTATTTTTTTTAAATATTGCTTATGAATATTATCATGCATGTCCTACCATCTAACTGTAAATTCTAAGGATGGATATAGGAGTTCAAAGATTAAAAGAACATGCCCTATTTATTATTTTTAAATGAAAGTTGGCAACTTATGCCACCAAAATAATTATTTTTAATATAATAATATAATTATTTGAAATCTTGTCTCCTCAGAACAAGTAGACAATTAAAACAAACCATTTTTTTCCTATAGAAACCAATAAAAGCGATTCAATTTTATTTTTATCATATGCATTATTCAATTATATGCAATCTCACTTTATTTGGGAATCTGATACTATGTCTTTATATATATTTATAAGATAAATATACTTTTACACAATAAATTTAGAAATAATCATTTTAAATTGAACTGTTTTGCTTGATACAATAAATTACTCATTGAATTTGGGGTATACCATGACATTCTTCAAAGAAATGGATCAAGCAATCCTAAAATTCATATGGAATAACAAACGTCCAAGGATAGCTAAAACAATTCTTGGGAAAAAGATGATGGGAGGCATCACCATCCCCAACCTCAAACTTTACTACAAAGCAGTAACAATTAAAACAGCATGGTACTGGAACAAAGGCAGAGCCGTAGACCAATGGAACAGGGTGGAATATCCCTACACACAACCCCAAATGTATGACCATCTAATCTTTGATAAGGGAGCAAGAGATGTGAAGTGGAGCAAGGAAAGCCTCTTTAACAAATGGTGCTGGCACAACTGGACAACCACATGCAAAAAAATGGGTTTAGACCTTGACCTGACACCATGCACAAAAGTCAGATCAAAATGGATTAAAGACCTCAACATTAGACCACAAACCATAAGGTATATTGAAGACAAGGTCGGCGAAACCCTCCACGATATTGAAAATAAAGGTATCTTCAAAGGTGACACGGAACTAAGCAATCTAGTAAAAACAGAGATCAACAAATGGGACTACATTAAACTAAAAAGCTTCTGCACCGCAAGAGATACAGTGACCAGAATCCAAAGACTATCCACAGAATGGGAAAGGATATTTACACAATACCCATCAGATAAGGGGTTGATATCAATGGTATATAAAGCACTGGTTGAACTCTACAAGAAGAAAACATCCAACCCCATCAAAAAATGGGGCGAAGAAATGAACAGAAACTTTACCAAGGAAGAAATACGAATGGCCAAAAGGCACATGAAAAAGTGCTCTGCATCACTAATCATCAGAGAGATGCAGATCAAAACAACTTTGAGATACCACCTCACACCACAGAGACTAGCACACATCCAAAAGAACAAAAGCAACCGCTGTTGGAGAGGATGTGGGGAGAAAGGGACCCTTCTTCACTGCTGGTGGGAATGCCGACTGGTTCAGCCCTTCTGGAAAACAATTTGGACGACTCTCAAAAAATTAGATATTGAATTCCCATTTGACCCAGCAATACCACTGCTGGGAATATATCCCAGAGAGGCAAAAAAGTACAATCGAAACAACATCTGCACATGTATGTTCATCGCAGCACTGTTTACAATAGCCAGAATCTGGAAAAAACCCGAATGCCCCAGAACGGATGACTGGTTGAGGAAACTTTGGTACATCTATACAATGGAATACTATGCAGCTGTTAGAAAAAAGGAGGTCAAGAATTTTGTAGTCAAGTGAATGGGCATGAAAAGTTTCATGCTGAGTGAAATGAGTCAGAAAGAGAGAGACAGACATAGAAAGATTGCACTCATCTATGGTATATAGAATAACAGAGTGGGAGACTAACACCCAAGAACTGTAGAAATAAGTACCAGGAGGTTGACTCCATGGCTTCGAGGCTGGCCTCACGTTCCGGGGAAAGGTCAACTCAGAGAAGCGATCACCAACTACATTGTAGTCGAAGGCCATGTGGGGGAAGGGAGTTGCGGGCTGAATGAGGGCTAGAGACTGAGCACAGCGGCCACTCAACACCTTTATTGCAAACCACAACAGCTAATTAGAGAGAGAAAACAGAAGGGAATGCCTTGCCACAATGGCAGGGTGGGGTGGGGGGGAGATGGGATTGGGGAGGGTGGGAGGGACACTGGGTTTACGGGTGGTGGAGAATGGGCACTGGTGAAGGGATGGGTTCCAAACTTTGTATGAGGGAAGTATAAGCACAAAAGTGTATAAATCTGTAACTGTACCCTCACGGTGATTCTCTAATTAAAAATAAATAAATTTAAAAAAAAAAAGAATTTGGGGTATAATGTTAAAGAGAAGAGAAACTTTGCAAGAGAACAAAATCTGTTTATCATGTTTTCTATAAATTGATGGGAACTATCATATTTGAAAGTGAGTTGGGATTTTACCATATTTTGGAAAAATCACACTATCCTATGCAATTTCACTATATTGATGCCAATCTATTATCATAGAATGCAGAGCAAAGAGGTAGTAGCTAGTACTGTGACTTGTCGCATTTGAATTGTTTAATTGTTAATGCAAATGAGGATTTAATTGCAAGATTTTTATCTTGGAAGCTAGGCTACTTGGGTAAATATTTTAGTATTGAGAAACCTTTGCAAAATATTTCAGACAGAAACCGTAGTTGTAGTATTATTTGGGGGGGATGGGGAGTTGAGTATCGTGGGAATATTAGTGATGCTCACGGCTTCTCACTGAGCATTGTGTTCAGAGATCACTTAAGATGTATGGGGGAGCCACATGCATTGCCAGGTATCAAATGGCGTGCGACATGCAAAGCGTGTCCCATAACCCCTCTCTAACATATCTCCAGTCCAAGTCTTATTTTAGGATATAGGAAGTGTTGCTATGCAGTGAAATCTCAATCAATGTTAGTTTTTCTATCTCTCTTTCTCCTTAGAGCCTGACATTTCATCAACTAGAGATTCATTGCTATTAATAAAACACCTCATTTGAAAGTAAAATGTCTCTGGGAAGGTTAAAAATTTTATTTCTTGTTTCCAATTAGTTTAATTAGATCACTTTATATCTCTATCCAAATTCAACCTCCAAAGTTGACTACATGTTAGAAAACAAAGCTTTATAGGGATGTTAAGAAGGTGACAGATAGTTTTTCAATGTAGAAGTTTCATCTAGATTATAAGAATTGAGCTTAGATACTAAGGAAGAATTTTTAAATGGAGAGAGGAAATTGATCTGTTTACTTCTCTTCTGTTTCCATCTAGTTTTCACATCCTGGGGTTTTTCTCCTGCTTATTATATATTTAATGCAAAAGGAATAAAAAGGACAGCTGTGGCAGTTTCTTCATTGAATAACTGAAGAAAAATCTTTTTTTCATTTCTGAGGAAAGAGATAAGAAGAAATGTCTCCAATTTTTTTTCTTCATTAGCTATATAGGGATCAATTAAAAGCAATATACGTACAGTAGATGAATAAATATTTTAAACATTTAACTGATAATATATGGGCTGGAGTGATAGCACAGTGTTAGGACGTTTGCCTTGCACTCGGCCGACAAAGGTTTTTTTCCTTTGCATCTCTCTCAGAGAGCCTGGCAAGCTACCAAGAGTATCCCACCTGCACAGCAAAGCCTGGCAAGCAACCCATGGCATATTCGATATGCCAAAAACAGTAACAAGAAGTCTCACAATGGAGACGTTACTGGTGCCTGCTCGAGCAAATTGATGAGCAAAGGGATGACAGTGATACAGTGATACAGTGAACTGATAACAGATTGAGTACTGATATATCCCTAGTCTTTATAGCTCTCCAGAACATCCAGGAATTAGTCCTTTTCAGATAGAATCCCATTTCTTAATCCCTAATTTTTAAGAGTACAGATAGAGAGAAAGTTATGATTCCATATTTGACCTAGCAATTTGCTGAAAGCATTTAAACCCTACAATAGACCCATGAGATAGGAATTTTTTTTTCCTAACACGATGACTATATTACAAAAAAGGGAAATGAGTCCAAGACAATTTCTTGTGATGAATTAGTAAAACTGGGGTTAAAATGCAGGTAGTTTCTTTTAAGTGCCAGTGCTCAGAACTATTTGTCCTTGTGATTGAAGCCTGGGGTTTTGTTGTTGTTTTTCATGCAAAACGTGCTTTTGAGCTTTTATTTTTATATCAGTACTCTTAATAGAAATTTAACTGCAGTCTTTCACATAAAGTATTTGAAAAACACCTTCTTTGTGCTGACCTATTATATGGCTATATATAAAATAAAACACTTGCCAAATTGTTCTATTTTTTAAGATTGGCATGTACATACATATTTGTCTATTCATTTACACAAAATATGCAATTTATTTATTTTCTTTTTTTAATTTTATTTTATTATATTGAATCACCATGAAAAAAATACAAAGCTTTCAGGTATAAGTCTCAGTCATATAATGATTGAAACCCCATCCCTTCACCTGTGCACATGTTCCACCACCAAGAACCCCAATTTACCCCCCTTTCACCCAGCCCCCACCTAAGTAGCTAATGATCTTCATTTTGTTCTCTATACTTTGAATACATTCATTATTTCAATAGAGAACTCATTACTGTTGTTTGGAATTTTCCCCCAACAATCAGGGCTGCTTAAAAGGCATCATTTAATAATTTCTTTTCATTGCTGAGAATGAAGATTCTATGAGCTATTGGTTTTGGATTTCTCATGTTTTAGTTCAGTTCACAGTCTAGATGCATTTCTGTAAAAAGCCGCTCTGGGTGCCAAAATGGGTTAGAAGACCTCTTGGATCATAGTCTTTCGGAGCAGAGGGTCTGTTTCAAGAGCAGCAGCTCTGGATCTTATCTGGGCCGAGGGTGTGCCGGTAACACCCCCTTCCCATGATTGCCTGTGAGCCACAACATTGCAAAGTTCCTACCTCTGGGTGGAAGTTCTTAGGGGGTGCTCTCGCCACGTGGATAATGCCACCGCCGAAAATATGCAATTTAAATTAAATATATGAATTGCTAACTAATGTTGGAGAAAACTGATACCTTGAGGTAAAGGAATCTAGTGTTATCGAATGAATCCGCTTCTTTGGCCCCAGATGTCCCCCCCTCCCCTATAAGTTTTTCTCCTTTGATAGCACTGTAGCACTATTGTCCTGTTGCTCATTGATTTGCTTGAGGGGGAACCAGTAACATCTCCATTGTGAGACTTGTTGTTACTGTTTTTGGCATATCGAATACACCACGGGTAGCTTGCCAGGCCTGCTGTGTGGAAGAGATACTCTCTGTAGCTTGCCGGGCTCTCTGAAAGGGATGGAGGAATCGAACCTGGGTTGGCTGCATGCAAGGCAAATGCCTTACCCACTGTGCTATGGCTCCAGTCCACTCATTTTGATACCAAGAAAATATAAAGAGAGAGAGAAAGAGAGAGAGAGATCATCTCTGTCACTCAGTTTTTGAAGCCTGAATTCATAGAAACTCTGAATAAAGTTAAATGATCATTTTTAACAGACTGAACTTAGAACATTTTATAAGTTATATGATCATTTTTAACACACAGAACTTAGAACATTTTACTCTTTTATATAGTAGTAATAAAATCATTACCAACCTAAGGTAATTATTTTATTATTCACCAAGATATGTGATGAAATGCACATACATTCATCAAGGTATGTGATGAAATGCAACCGAACAATGAGCATAATTTAGGATAGAACCCCATGGAGTTTAATAAAAACATCCTCCTCCAGGTGACATTTTGAAAGACATGTAATCCTGGAAAAGGGAATAAGACATAAAATCTACTAAAGCATCATGGTATGAAGTTTAAGAAGACTGAGGCCAAATGTAGTGGGATAAAATACTTCTGGCTAGTGCTCTTTACAGTATTAGAGCAACAGAGTAGAGAGCAACAAGATGGCAGCAAAATGTTAGACACACAAGTTATGAAATCAATGAAAAAAATTAAGAATATATTATATACCTGGCTCTGTGCTCAGAAGGGACTCCTGGAGGGGGTTGGGAACCATATTGGGAGCTGGGGATAAAACTTGGGTAGCACATGTGCGAGGAAAGCTCGCTGTCATGTCATCTGTGCTGTCCTCCCAGTGCCAGAATTTTATTTTTGGAGTAGAAGAGCCTGGAACTTTATATAGATTTCATATTTTCCTATTTGAGAACTATTGTAGAAGAAGTAGACCATTTAAAAAAATTTTTTGAATTACCATGAGATAGTTACAAGCTTTCATGTTTGGGTTACAATCACACAATGATCAAACACCCATCCCTCCACCAGTGCACATTCCCCACCACCAATATCCCCTATATACCCCTCTTTTCCACCCTCCCCTGCCTCCATGGCAGACAATATTCCCCACACTCTCTTTCTACTTTTGGGCATTATGGCTTGCAGCACAGTAGACCATTTTTATTCTTACTTCTTTTCTTATAATAGATTTCAAAATAACTGGGGCACTCCAAAAAAATTCCTGGATAATCTACATATATTTGTACAGTTCCTGTATCACTGAGGCTCATCTAAACCGAACTAGATTTGATGGTCTAATGCAGTCAGTAAATAATACCTCAGTTACCTTGAATCATACATTTATTATTTTTTTTCTCTCTCCTGAATATAAACTAGGATGACTGGTATAGTTTTTCTATTAAATTCAGAAATTTAATAGAAAATTTAACAGTTGACCAGGTTTACAGAAATGTTAGGTCTAAAATTAATCATTTTTTTTTAATTGAAAAAAATTCTCACTGTCCAGTGAAAACATATTTTTCTGATAGTATATGAATGAATAAATTGATAATGTATATAAAATATTAGTGCAAAGCCTGCCAAAGTGTAAATGGTACTTTCATTGAAAAAGGAAGTCAACTCATAGTCACGATAATAAGACATACACAAAGTTACAAACTTACTAGCAAATCTGGGAAGAGACCTTTGGAAATAAAGCCCCTTAGGCCAAATTTTGTATTCATCCTTTAAAGTTATATCCTTACATGAATTTGAAAGTTATTCTTCATAATGGATTAATACATGTTTTTCTACTCTCTATGATAATTTTTGGCAGCATTGCTTAAACTCATATCATTAATCAATTCATGCTATTTCTACCAGTTATTTACAATAATATTTTATACCATAGGCATCATAATTATTTTTCAAATATAATTTTTATTATACCACACATTTTCCCCTGCCCCTCTTGGAGAGCCCGGCAAGCTACCGAGAGTGTCTCGCCTGTATGGCAGAGCCTGGCAAGCTACCCGTGGCATGTTCAATATGCCAAAAACAGTAACAACAAGTCTTACAATAGAGATGTTACTGGTGCCTGCTCAAGCAACTCTATAAGCAATGGGATGACAGTGATACCATACATTTTTAAGCATTTATATGTTTAATTTCAGTTAATGTTCAAAATAACTTCATATAAAAATAATATACAGCAATTAATAATTGAACTGAAATATAATGAAACAGATTCAAAGGAAAAGAAAACAATCATACACAAAATTTTAAAGGTTGCCTACCGAGAATTTTTACAGGGATTCTCATTGTCCCTTTAGAGTAGTGGTTGTCCTTTTGTCATCTTATCTGATTTGGTTTAAATTTTTTATTTGTCTAGGTTGTTTGAGTTCAAATTTTGACATAGATATTTTTAAAAATTCTACATCTTTCTGTTAGAAAAAATGCAATGCTGTCCAATTTTTCTTGATAAAAATTTTAAGACACTGTAACAAAATCTATTGAATAAAATCATGTCTATCTAAAGTTAACTCTTGAGAAAATCACCGAATTGCTTTTCACTTGCCTGAAAGAAGCATATTGTCTGAAAGAGGATAAGAAGCATTTTGTCTGAAAGAGAAAATGATCTTTAGAAGTCATAATTGTAGCCTGACTTTCTCACACTGTGTGCAAAAATACTACAAAAATGAAATTTAATGATATATGTAAAACTGTTAATAGATAATATATATCTATATAATATTCAGAATCATCTTTTAATATTTACTGGGGTAGCACAGTTTATAGTGTTATGGAAATTATTATTTTATAAAGTTCCAATTTGAGATATATACTCAGAGGAACTGGGTACAAAGTATTGATTAGTTCCTTTAACTTCCATGTTTAATGCAGCATTAATCTCAATAGCAGTGGTATGAAAACAACCTAAATGTACATTTAAAAATGAATGAAAAAATAAACTGGTTGTGTTTAGTAGAATGAGTGCAAAAAATAATATTTAATCCTTTTGAGAAAAATAGGTTTTATTATAATGTATAAGGAGAATAATGATTGAAATAAAGCTGAATGGGAGTCCAGATGGTAGAGGTCTTAAAAAGATATAAATATTTAGGTGTTACCTTTGGTACAATGAAAAACTATTGACAACCTTGATGATTTAATAAAAATTTTTATAGCTTGGTGCTGAGCATAGACGAGAGAACATAAAACCCGACATAAGGTAACTTAGAAAACATATTGGTAATCATTAGCATGACAGAAGTTGATATTGGTCAAGAGGACTGAAGATGTTTATGAAACAGGTTCTTTTTTTCTTAATTTACTTTTCCTTCTACTTATATTTTATAGGGTTTGATAAGAATAATAAACTTTAACATAATATTATCATATTTTAGGTTGTTACAATATTGCTAAAGTTTATGATATCAATGTACAAAATTGCTTTGCCCTACCACCAGTACCCTGTGACTGCTTTGATCATTTCTCCCTCACAATTCCTTCCCCCCAACTCCCACCCCTCCCCATGCACACACACACTTAATGGATTTTGTGATCCAAGACTAAAAACTAGTCAAAAATTCGGAAGGTATGGGGAAAAACTCAATAAATATAAATATACAGAAGATACTTAGTGAGCTGCTAGAACACAGAAATAGTTATGTAAATTATTTTCATCACTATTATCTGTACTCTGAGTTTCTTTCTTCTCTTATTTATTCTCAAAACTCTAAAATATGTATTTTTTTCTTTCTTTAGTATCATTATGTCATTTACATTGTTTTATAATATAAATAACCACCAGATGGACAATCAAATTTTAACTGTCTTCAGTCTCCTGAATAGTACTTGGGGCTATAGAATATATTCACCTGATTTCAATAGCCCCCAAAGTTCCTATCTATTCTAGCATTAAATGTAAGCCCCAAATCTTTTCTCTCTATCATTTAAATCAGATATTGGTGAAGATTAAGGTATAATTCACTTAGATCTTTGTCTTTTCAGCTATGAATCTGTTAAACTAGACAACTAATCTGTTTTCCTATTACTCATGTTGAGTTTCAAAACAAATGTGACATTTGTCCGGTCTACAAATTTTACCCTCCAGCCATTTTTTTCTTTCAGGATTTTTCTCTGTCTTCATGTTTTTCCTAAATCAAAGTCATAGGACAAGTATTTTCAAATTTTCATATATCCATAAGCCACTCTGAATAATTAGGTGAGACAAAATTTGCTACACACCTGATTTTTATATATCTCAGAATAGATTGAAACATGTGGCTAATGAGGACATTAATTAATTGGTCTTTTAACGAATCATTTTCCCTTAACATCTGTTTTTAAATTACCTGTAATGCCCTTTACAGCTTGTGAATTCTTTAATAGATGACTTTGAACTACCCATATATATTCAAACCGGGTCTCACTGTCAGATTTGGGATATATCTCCTGGAATGAGGTTGTAGCTAATCCAACAAGTTAGGAACAGTCACAGGAGAAATACAAAGGCAGCAAAAAAGACATTTTTAAATGGGTAAGGTAATGTATAGTTGTTCAGATTTAATTTAAAATTCAGTTACAGAGTTATAAACTTTCATGATTACATTTCAATCATACAATGATCAAGTACCCATCCCTCCACCACAATCCATCCCTACTCCACAACCAATGCTCCCAGTATCCTTTCCACCACCCCTACTTTATTCCCCCATCCTACCTCTGCGACAAGCATATTCCCTTTTACTCTCTCTCTCTCTCCTTTGGGGTGTTTGGTTTGCAGTAGTTACTAAGTGGCCATCATGTTTGGTTCATAGTCTGCTTTCAGCACACATCTTCCATCCAGAGCAAGCCCTCTAAGCATCATTTACTTAATGGTCCCATCTCTATCCCAGCTGCCTTTTTCCCCAGCATGTGAGGCCAGCTTCCAAGCCATGGAGAGATCCTTCTGTCCCTTATCTCTACTATTCTTGGGTGTTAGTATCCCATTATGTTACTTTATATTATACAAATGAGGGTACTCATTCTATGTCTGTCCCTCTCTCTCTCTCTCTCTGACTCATCTCACTTAGAAAGATACTCTCCATGTCAGTCCACTTACATGCAAACTTCATGATTTCATCTTTTCTAACAGCTGTATAGTATTCCATTGTGTAGATGTATCAAAGTTTCTTTAACCAGTCACCTGTTCTCAGGTACTCAGTTTTTTTTCCAGATTCTAGCTATTGTAAATAGTGCTGTTATAAACATAAAACTGCAGGTGTCATTTCTACTGTATTTTTGCATCTGTGGGGTATATTCCAGAAGTAGTATTATTGGGTCAAATGGGAGCTCAACTTCTAGTTTTTGAGAATCGTCCATATTGTTTTCAAAAAAAAAAAAAACTGAACCAGTCAGCATTCCCACCAGCAGTGAAGGAGAGTTCCCTACTCTTGAGGTCCATACCACCACCGGTTGTTTTTGTTCTTTTGGATGTGTGCTAGTCTCTGTGGTGTGAAGTAACATCTTGTTGTTTGATCTGGATCTCCCTGAGGATTAGAAATGAAGAGTATTTTTTCATGTGATTTTTAGCCATTTGGATTTATTCTTTGAGAAAATTTTGGTTCATTTCATTCTGATAGAATTGGATGTCTCCCCAGACTTCTACCTAACATCGTGTACAAAAGTCAGATCAAAATAGATTAAAGACCTCAATATCAGACCAGAACACATAAGGTACATGGAAGAAAAGGTCGGCAAAATCCTCCACAACATTGAAATTAAATGTATCTTCAAAGATGAGACGTCACTGACCAAGCAAGCGGAAACAGAGATAAACAAAAGGGACTATCTTAAACTAAGACTTTTCTGCACCTCAAGAGAAATAGTTACCAGAATACAAATACAAGTCTACAGGATGGGAAAGTATATACCCCTAATACTCTTCTAATAAAGGGTTAATATGAAGGATATAGCACACGACAAGGACAAATGGAGACATTACTGGCACCTGCTCGAGCAAATCGAAGATCAATGGGATGACAAGTGATACAAGTGATCATGGCAATGATTGAACTCCAAAAGAAGAATTTAAAATACTTTAAGGGGAAAAAAATAAAGCAAATCAGCTAGCTTATCTTGGTAAGAAGTTGGATGTGAATGTGACCTAGTTCATAAATAAGGTCAGGCAGTGATGCCAAACTCTTTCAAGCTTCTCCTTTGTTCAGTTTGAATTCATCATTCAATTTGCTTCAAGCTAATTGATCTGGAAGTGCAATACAAAGGTCTAAAAAATCTCTTTGTTGACTTCATTTCAGCTCTAGCAGAGGGTGGAGCAGGGTTTGGAGGACTTGGACAAAATTCCCAAGTCCAACTACTATGATCAAAATGCTGTTGGAATTTCATGGAATTTCATGGCTGAGTTGGTGCTACGAGCATGTATCAATTTTAGAAAGAATAATGAGGCATAAATGACACACTAGAAAATTAGCAAAATTTATGCAAAATATCCACTGTCTGACCTGAGGATATTCAAAAATGCTGAAGCCTCTTGGTAAAAACCTATGTTTGTAGAGATTGCATAGGGTAACGCTTTTCTAATCAGACATAATTGGCTGATTCTGTGAGCAAATAGACTCTTATTGAGACACTTAAATACAAAAATCACAGTGACAGGTAATCTACCCTGACTATTGCATTATATTGCAAATATTCTATCCCTGAATATTTGTCTTTGAACTTTATTTATGATGTCCTAATTAAAATGTCATATTTTAAATAGATAAGTTACTCTGTTACGTTGTGATATTTTTTCTTACTTAGAAAGGTAATCTCCATCTTAACTATAAGAACTGATATAAATTTGATGCAGAAATTCCTCAGTGTTATTCTCTGTGTATGTTAAGGAAATGTACTCAATTATTTCACATATAAATGCTGATTTACCAGGACTGCAATTGTCCAGGACTCAATTCTATTTTCTAGAACTTAAATAAATCTTAAGACACATTACTTTGTGTTTGCAAATCCTCAAACTGTTTTTAATGTTAAAATTATGGAATTGACTGGAGCGATAGCACAGTGAGTAGGGCGTTTGCCTTTCACAAAGCCAGCCTGGGTTCAATTCTTCAGTACCTCTCAGAGAGCCTGGCAAGCTACTGAGGGTATCCCACTCGCATGGCAGAACCTGGCAAGCTACCCGTGGCGTATTCGATATGCCGATAAACAGTAACAAGTCTCACAATGGAGATGTTACTGCTGCTCACTTGAGCAAATTGATGAACAACAGGACGACAGTGCTAACAGTGCATGATTGAAATTTAAAAAAAATAGTTTTTATGATTCTTATCTCCAATTGGAGTAAGTGGAAAGAGAACAGAAAACAGAAATAGATATCAATGCTAATATTATTAGGGAAAGGACAGAGAACTCATGACAAAGAGAGGAAGAGAACTCCATGTGTTATGCGGGGGAGAGAGAGGTGAGTGGAGAGATAGGATTCAAATTAAACTTTTAGCAATGGGCAGTATGTTACATCAGAAATGATAAGGAAATGAAAAGAAATTGTGTAAAACAAAAAACTGAGGCATAGAAAAGGTAAATTGAGATGACTGGTATGGTTAGTGTCAATGCAAATGTAAAATTGGAGCTGGAGAAGTACATGCGGGTAGGCTGGCAATATTGACTCAGAGAGATTTCATTTTGACTTCAAGTAAAATTGGAGAACTGAACTGTATGGAAATACCATACAGAAAATTAAAGATGCAAATGCAGCCATTTAAAATCTGTGTCCATAGTGGCATGTGTATTAATCACAGGACCCTTTTCCACGGAAATATATGAGATCTCAAAATCTTTTGCACGAGGCATTCCAAGTATCATGTCAATCAATCAGAGTTGGCAGTTGCAACAAAACCAAAAGTGTAGAGGACATGGATCAGAGATTCTGTATCCAAACTTGAACTGCATCACTATTTGAGTGACCTTTGGCAAGTAACAGCATTCATTAACTGAATATTTTGTTCATAGTTAACATGAGAAGAGTGATTTGTTAGGTCAGTTTTAAAACCTTGCTCTTGGCATCACACTTAGGCATGTAAAATTGTTTTGAAAATATATAATTTATGCCAATATAAGGAGATATTTATGAAATAAAATATAAAAATATATTTTAATTTTCATGTGGAGTTAAGTTTGAAAAGCACATATTCTGCTTCAAATACTTATTTGTTGCCAAATAAATAACACTGACAGTCAATCACTAATTCAAAAATACTTGCTCTTAATATTTTGTCTTTAAGATGTTGCTAAAAGTGTTGGTATGTTAGTAACAATTTGGATTCACATGCATAATCTTTTTTCTTTTCTCCTAAAATAATCCTATCTGTATACTGGATATTTTTGCTTGTTTACCCAGAATAAAAACACTTTGCCAGATAAAACTATTTAGTATAAGATATGAAAGCATTATTAATTTTATAAGTTTGAGGCATATAAATTGTTTTAGTTGAAAAATTTACACTGCAAATTAGAAACAAAATGAAAACAATTAGCAGATACAAAAGCGCTAGAAATTCGAGATTAAAACAGACAAAAAATATTCATGGGATTTCTTCATTTTGAAACAAAGTGTTCTATTATTTTATGATCAGTCGTGTATGTGCAATGTAATTTTTAATTATCCTTATTCCAGTCTCCCAATTAGGTATTAAGTTTAAGGATAATGTTCTATATTTATACATTGTTACATAAAACATAAAATTTCCATATGAATGTGGCAAAACAAGCTCTGAATAAAACATGATATCTTTATGCACAAAAATTTTTAATAAGTGAAAAAAGACATTAACTGCAATCTTCTCATAACAGTTGCATAGTGCTTGAAATTATGAATCAGGATGATTGTACATTTCGTGATAGAAACTTCATGATAGAAGCCTCAGCTCTAATATTTTATTCTCTGTCAAAAGTTTTCAGTCATTATGGAAAGTAACCATGTAATTCTAGGAAATGAGAAGGTCCACAGTGAGTAAAGCAAAAGTTAATATACTAATAAAAGAAATTTCTTCCTTGTGTGAAGAGGCAGCATGGTCTGAGTGGAACAGACACAACAAGACTAAATTAGTTCAACATTATAAATGAGCTTCTCTCTCTCTCTCTCTCTCTCTCTCTCTCTCTATCTTGTTTTTTTTTGTGGGGAATGGCCTCACCTGGTGATACTCAGGGGTTACACCTGACTCTGAACTCAGAAGTCAACCCTGGAGTTGCTCAGGAACCATATGGGATGCTGGAGATTGAACTTGAGTCGACAACATGCAAGGCAAGAGCCCTACTCACAGTGCTCTCACTTAGACCCCAATAATGAGCCTCTCTTGAAATAACATGATGATTGGAAAATTTATTGATTTTTTGTAAAATTTCTGTTTTAGCAGTGTCATACATCAGAAATGTACGTATTTAAACACATGATTGTCTCCTTTCTTTCTGCAATATGAATATGGTTGAAAGGTAGTGTGGATCTATTGTCTCATGTCCACCCAAATCTTATTTTGTTTTCTAGCTGAAAATGAGAGAAGATATTTGTCTTTGTTGCACAAATAAATTTTTATTTGAAAGGAAAAAAGTGAGTTCCACCATGTAATTGTTAATATATTTACCCAACATTTTAATCTGCTATAATACGCCTTTGTCTTGTTTCTTGAGATGAGTGTGTAGGTTTACAATTTTTTTTCACACCCACAAGAAATGAGACATAATGAGAGCATTCTTACATATGTTGAAAAGTCTCTATGGAGAAGTATCTTTGGCAGCTACTTTGAAGCAAATGTTGATCCCGTTTGTTTTTAGTTTGATTTCAGAATTAAAATCTGTCTTCAAGGGCTTGAATGCTCTTGAGTCTGATCAAATGGTTGTTGCAAATGAAGATTTTTTAATTTAGAGATTCTAAGAGTCGATTTTCTAACTTATGAAAAGAACATTCAATTTACAACTCAATTTACATGTAGAGAATTGAAATTAGATGAGGCATATTTTGTTTCCTTCTCTTCTTTCTTCCATTATTCCTGCTGTCCTTCTTTTGTTCAAATATATTGACAGATATTTGTTGACCAAGTAAAGGGTACTGAGCAAGAACATAGATGCTGGAATTAGACTGTCTATACGATCTGGTCTTCATCTGAAACTCTACCCCATTAGATATATGTGAATTTTGAGTAAGTAATTTCTTAGTGCATTAGTCTTCCGAGTATAAGATTATATATTTATAGTAATTATTTTCTGGTTGCATTGCAGTTTGGATTCAGCCTACATTAATTTCAGGACATAATATCTGGCATACATTAGAGCAGGCTGTTTGTAGCAAGAAAAATAGCTGAAAGGGTGGTGATAGTGGCAGTATTTCTGAGTCACTTTCTGTGCATAAATACAAAGATTATTTTGTAACCCTCCAATTAATGTTTTCTTATGACAATTTATATTATTATCTATAATTTTCTTTATATGTTTATTATCTTCTTTTGCAAGTTTGCATTGTATTTCTCACTGTTTTTTGTTCCCACATAGGAGAAGTAAAAAATATTTTTTTCCCATTTCATCACCAGCCATCACTTTTTCTTATATCATAGTATTTGAGATAGCTTAACCAAATCAAAGAATAAGCTTGCATAATAATTACTAGTCTGTTTAATTTATGAGATTTGGAAACAATTCTAAGAATGAATTTAGTTTTTTAATTACTGTACAGAAACTTTATCTTTTCATTCCAACAAATTATAGTGACTAGGGAAAACTCCATGTTTAAGATCAAATTGTAATACCAAACTTATATTAAACTTGTGTAATTTAATCTAACGTTTTTGTCCCATCTGTCTCCCACTACATAACCATGACCTCATACTCCCCAATTTAGCCTATTGATTTTTTGCGGTCCTAAGCATGTATAAATTAATAAATGCCTCCCATTCCCCATCTGTTAACTATAAGCAATAACTGACCACATATGACAGAAGAAAAGATCACGGTGAAAACTCCTGTTTCTCTCAAGGCCCAGAATAATTGACATGCCCCCTCCTTGCAGTCTCTAGACAAAGACTATTTTTAATAGCATCAAGGGTCTCTGGTCTGAATGGGTTGGCTCTCTAGCACAGTGGGGGAGGGATTAAGAACTGGTCTGCTGATGGCTAAGTTTCACATGCAGAAGGGTAAACAACAGTTCCATTTTTCAGTAGGAGATGAGCCTAATTATGCTCACAGCTGTGCCACCCACGGGGCCACTCCTGACACAATCTGGCTCTCTGTTACTTTTCCTAGAGTTTTCTACCTCTCCTTCTCTGCGGAGATGAAACTTTCTGGTCTCTAGTGTGTGAGCTCCTGCTGACTTGAGTCATTAACTGATTCCAGCTGCTCTTTCATAGCAACAGATAATTTCACATCTGCAGGGCCATTTGGATCTCAAATGTGAGTGGCAAGATCACTGCTTGACTCTGTTTTGAAATTTCAGGTTGTAGTTAGAATTGAAATCAATTTAAAATGGGAAAGTTTTGACGAACTTATATTCTGAATACATTTTGACTTTCGGTAATTATATATGTGGGTTGAAAGCTAAACTCACAATTTGAAATCCGCATGAAAGTAAGTAGGGCATGCATATATGCATACACAACAAAAGTTAGAAATTAAAGCTAATAAAGTAGCATCTATGATTAACTGGGAGTAAAAAAATAAGTTGAATTTTTAGTTTTAATTAATGAGCACCAGGACCCTACCTTCAATTATCATCATTAAAAAAAACTGTATAAAAACAAGTAGATTACACGATCCCTAATGATATGTTAGTTCCTAATTTTGTGATATTATAACTTATGTTAAATAGGACATATAATTATTGATTATATGATAGAAAAAGCTTTCTTCTTAGAAAACAAGTACATGATGAAAACAAAGATAGATATGCAGATTTAACTGGGACATTCACTTTGTACAAAAGTGACAAATAACACCAATAGACCAATAAATAAGAAATGAAGCCTCAGAGTAATGGCAAAAAAGTGATATTTGGAATTATTATTTTAGAAAATAAAAGCAAATGCCAAAATTAGTGAGGTAAGTGGGTGGAGATGGATGGTTTGATAGATCAACATTCTCTGAGTTTGTATATTACTCTGATTCCACTGTTACTCTTCTAGGAGAAAATCGGAACAACACACATAGTACTTCTTATCACTGAAGAATATTGTCTCTTTAGTAATATGATTCCTCTTTAACCATTTTTTCATTAACATATTATTTGTTTAAGAGAAAATTTTCAAGATCTTTCATTTAAAAGAATTGTTTTACAGATAATGTGTATTCATCGAAGGAACAAGAATAGCAGCTTCTCTTTGACTTCTAATTCAAGCACTATTCCTTCCTTCCTCCCTTCTCCTCTCCCTATTCCTTTCCTTCCTTCCGTCTTGCCTTTTTTCCCTTCCTTCTTTCCTTCCTTCCTTCCTTCCTTCCTTCCTTCCTTCCTTCCTTCCTTCCTTCCTTCCTTCCTTCCTTCCTTCCTTCCTTCCTTCCTTCCTTCCTCCCTCCCTTCCTCCCTCTCTTCCTGTCTGTTTGCTTTCCTTCTTTCCCTCCTTCCTTCCTTCCTTCCTTCCTTCCTTCCTTCCTTCCTTCCTTCCTTCCTTCCTTCCTTCCTTCCTTCCTTCCTTCCTTCCTTCCTTCCTTCCTTCCTGACCTCTCTCCTTTCCTGTCTCTTTCCTTTCACCCTTCCTTCCATCCACTCTTTCATCCTCTGTCCTATACTATCTGAATTTATAAGGAATTTCGTGTGGGTTCAAAGTAGAAATATTGCAGGTGTCACCGGTTGTCCATTCTATTTGAAACCACACAGATCGTTTATTTTTTTCTTAGTTTTAAACATTATCATATTTTTCATGAATTTACCTAAGTGTATGTCTTGGTTTGAAATTCATACCACCTGTCTGAAACACATACACACACACGAAGGTTATTAAATGCAAAGTTCAAAAATGCTAAATATTAAAATCACTCTGATACAAAGGTTTCCCCAAATTTCTAGTGAATATACCCTATCTATTTATTATTGTTAATTATACCTATATTTCTCAGCTAACTTTCGTTAAATACTCAAATTTTAAAACATGAACCTTTCCCTCAAATTATATAAAATCCCAAGGAAAGTTTGTTTGTTAAGTAAATAGAACATTTTCTCTCACTTGACACTATAATTTTCATCTTTCTATCCATTTTAATACACGGAGGTATGTGCATAAATTTTAACAAACCCTGAGACTGTAAACAGATCTATGAATAGAAAGTACAAAGCAGAGCAGGAAAGTTCCATGATAGAAAGCTGTTGATACTCTGTGGTGGAGATGGAGATGGTTTAATAACACTGGAGGTGTAAAATGCTAACAATTGTGCCATAACATTGCCTGGTAAACCACAATGCCCTAATAAAAAGAAGTGACAAAAATATTCTAGAATAATATGTTTATAGAACTAGACAGACTTTTAAAAAAACAACGGATATTTTCATAGAACTAGATAAATTTCACTCTAGAAAGCTAATCTTAAAAGTTTGGAGATACTCTAAAATTCTGTCTTTTCTGCAATAATGATTAAGTGTACAGAGGTTTAAAAAAGTTCTAATTTTGGGTCAGGTATAGAGATCAAATGGCTGGTGCATGGCATGAATGAGGCCTGAAGTATAGTATCCAGTAGAGCATGACCTTCCCAAACCTCACCAGGTGTGTTCTGGTGATTGCCAGCACCTCTGGTCCTGGGGGGGGGGGGGTAAGGGACTGCTGCCCAAACATTAGCCACCCACCTGCAGCCCATCTTCAGAGTGCTCACTCTACCACCCTGAGCACGACTAGGAGACCTTGCATAAAGGAAAGTTTTTTTTTAAGTAGTTTTGTACTGCTTTTCATCTGAAATGTCCAGCTCTACGTTTAATAATATATATTAGCTACCCCGCTAATCAACCTTTCTAAAGCATTAATCTGCAGTTGGCAGCAAGTGACGAAACTAGTCATTGGTAAGACATGCGCAGATCTTTCTCTTCACTTTCTCTTCCTAGGTCTAGCTGTTTGGAAAGGGAATTAAGGTCACACGTGCTCAGGTCTCACTCCTGGCTCTGTGCTCAGACAGCTCTTCGGGCAGGGCTCCAGGGCTCAGAGGCAGTGCTGGGGAATCAAACCTTGGTCAGCTGTGTGTAAGACAAGCACCTTACCTACTCTACTATCAGCTCTGGGTACCTCTTTCTATCTATCGATCTCATTTTGATGATAAATAATTACTAACTTTTCAATTTAGCTAAGTTTTCTTGTTTGTTTTGGGGGGTGGGGGCACACCTGTCAGTGCTCAGGGCTCATTCTTGCCTCTACTTTTAGGGATCACTAGAGGCATTTCTCTGAGGACTCTATGTGGTTCCAGAGATTGAATCTGTCACACACATTCAAGGGAGAGGGTCTACATTTATACTATCCTTCTGCCCCAAAAGAACTATGTTTGTTTGTTTGTTTGTTTGTTCAGAAGTCATACCTGATGTGCTCAGGGCTTTTTGTTTGACTCTGTTTTCAAGGATAACTCCTGAAGGAGCTCAGGGTCCATATGAGGTGCCAGGGATATAACCTGAGTTGGCCATGATCAAGGCAAACTCTCTTTCTGTTGTACTACCGTTTTAGCTTCCAAAACACTATGTTTTTGGTGTGTGGATATGCCTCCATCCCTTTGGTCTTTAATCATTTATGAATATTCCTGTCTTTGATCACACTCAGCAGACAAGTTGATGTAGTCAAGATATGGATACAGTGAATTTTTCCCTATGTAGTAGAAATTTTCATGAAGAGGTATATGATTAATCTAGATATTTTGAATTATCCTCAGGGAGAAATTTTATTTTACTCTTTTTATATCAATAACACATGTTATATTAATCTAATAGATGCTTTAAGAAGTAACTTTATTCATCTTGAAGAATACTCATTTCTTTTTTGGGAATGAAGAATGTCTGTCTCTGAAGACAGACATATTGAGGCAATTTCTTTTTCATTGAGCAGTAGAATCTGGATCAGTTTCTGTACAGTTCTTCTAAACAATTATTAAAAACTAAAGAACTTCTCAAAAGAAGATGATAGCTATATTCTTTTGATTTCATCATCATCATCATCATCATCATAATCATCATCCCATTGATGGTTGATTTTCTCGAGCAGTCTCAGTACCGTCTCCATTTGTCCTAGCCCTGAGATTTAGAAGCCTCTCTTTACTTGTACTTCCCAACGGTGCCACATTGGAGGCTCTTTCAAGGTCAGGGATGAGACCCATCATTGTTCCTGGTTTTGGCATGTGAATACACCATGAGGAGGTTGCCAGGCTCTCCCATGTGGGCAGGAAACTCTCGGTAGCTTGTCAGGTTCTTCAAAGGGGAGAATTAGGCTATAAGGCTACAGGACACCAGGGGCAGTTCTTGAGTGTGACCGCCTAGCTATTGAAAAGTGGGGGATCTGGGTGGAAGAGACCCAGTCCTGATCCGAGCAGGCTTGAAGATCTCAGCCCCGGGTCCCACACACCTGGGTTCCTCTGCCGGTTCCTTCATGCGTGAGGCTTGTTCTAACATGTGGAGAGGGGCCTGAGCATGGCTGTGGCTGGGTTCCAGAGATCTTGGGATCCGGGGGCTCTGCTCAAGGTGGGGAGGGAAACTCCCTCTAAGGGCCCTCGGTGAAGACATCCAGGCTAAGAGACTCTGCCAGAGTCTGTCAGAGACACACCAGTAATAGCATTAATCTCATCTGCCACATCAGAGTTACCCAGGCCTAGCCATAAAATGTCCCACAACGAACTGGATGGCCTCGAGCCTTCAGGTTGAACTGGAGGTGACCTTGGGTCTCATTTTCCATAGAGGCGTCCTGGCAGAAAGGAGTCCATCCCACCCCTCCTTCAGGGCTGGGAGAGATCCTGGTTTCCAGGGTTTTTCTTCATGCTTAGAGCAGGCCTAGGCTGAGTCAATCATAGAGATTTCCAGATTCCTCATTCTCCATAGCAGTGATGATTTCCAGTCATTTCTTAAGCCTGTCTGCCTCTAGGGTCTCCCTGAGGTTTGTAGGGTACTTGAAACAGTACCTCTTAAATACCTGCTCCTGTCATTTAGACCAATCCCTTGACTGTTTGATTTAGGATAGAAAAAGGGGTCTCTTTATAGTCCCCTGATGATAAAAATGGAGTACTACATGCAGGAATAAATAGATTTGGTCTGTAATTATTGGGGCTGGAGTGATAACACAGCAGGTAGAGCGTTTGCCTTGCATGCGGCTGACCCGGGTTCGATTCCCAGCTTCTCATATGGTCCCTTGAGTACCGCCAGGGGTAATTCCTGAGTGCAGAGCCACGAGTCATCCCTGTGCATCACTGAGTGTGACCCAAAAAGAAAAAAAAAACATAAATAGATTTGGTCTGTTAATTAAACATGAATGTTCAAACACAAATCCATTGTCTTTTGAAAGACTCAGAAGGTACAGCCATAAAAAATCATTGACAGGCCTGCAACTTTCTTTTTATTTTCCTAATATTAAGTTTATATAAGTGTTAAAGTTTAAATAGATACATGAACAAAGAAAGAGGGCAAGTCTTTGCAATAACAAATTCATTTTTGTATTTTTTGAAACCCTTTGAGTATCTTAACAATACAAACAATACATATAAGAAACATGATAGAAAATCGGAGAGCTAATTAGACTAAAATATCCTTTTAATCTTCCTTGTTCCATTTGATGAAAATCTCTCTAACAAGACGAACCTCATTCAATAATTTTAAATGGTGATGTTGTATGTTATTGAAAGCAATCCATATTCTCATGTACATGAGCTCTTAACAATAGGAAAGTGGAACATTTTAGTGATACATATATATCTATATACATATAAACTCATTCATACTTCACAGAATATATTTCTATTATTTTCCTTTTTAGGCAAAATGTTACATCAATTACAGATTAAATATTATTGATATCAAAATTATTATGACTTAAAAGCAAGCTTCCAGAAGTGATATCTTGTAGCCTACTTCTCCCTCTGGGAGAAACTGGCAAGCTTCTGAGAGTTTCCTGCCCACATGGGACAGCCCTGCAAGCTTCCCATGGTGTATTCATATGCTAAATCTAGTAACAAGCTGGATCTCATTCCCCTGACCCTGAAAGAGCCCCCAGTGTGACATCCATGGAAGGGCCAAGTCGAGATAGACTTCTAAGATCTCAGGGAAAGGACGAAATGAGAGGTTACTGAGCCCGCTGGAGATATCGACTATTAACAGGATTTCGTGAATGTGATTAAAATTATTAATTACATTTTCTCCTAAATTGTAGTTAATTAAAACCATAATTCATATTTAGATTTTAAATATAGGCAAGATATTTTTGTCAACCATGATAATAGGGCAAATAATATATTTTACTAATTTCATCTTTTAGTATTCCATAGCAAGTAGCACTTTAATAGCCTTGAAAGATGGAAATCATATTTTGCATTTTTCTTAGTTTAGGTTAGAATCAAATTCCAGGTGAAAATATTCTTATCAAACTAATAATTTCTAATTCAGACAACTCTAAGGGTTTTTGTTTGCTTGGGGGCCATATCCAGGTTTTTCAGGGCTTATTCCTACATCCTGCCCTCCAGACTGAACTATATGGGGTGACTCATATAGTCCTGACAGACTCCAGAGCTATATGGGGTTCTGGGGATTAAACTAAGGTAGGCTGCATGCTAGGCAAGTGCCCTACTATCACTCTGTCCCTGCCCAGGAATTTTAACTTGTTAAAATTTGTTCATCTCAAAGACTCAAAATAAGAATTAATTATTCACTATGCAATTATCAATTTCTCATATAGTACATGTACTCAATTTTGGTATAACAACTAACATTTGTGTGGCATCTCATGAGTAACATGTCACAAATACCATTTGTCTCTTTTATATTTATTTATTTTGCTTTTTGTGGGGACGACACGGCAGGCAATGCACAAGGGTTACTCCTGGCACATGCACTCAAGAATTACTCCTGGCAGTGATCGGGGGACCATAGGGGATGCTGGCAATCGAACCCAGGTTGGCCACGTGCAAGGCAAACGCCCTACCTGCTGTGCTATTGCTCCAGCCCCAACCATTTGTTTCTTTTAAATATCACATTTTGAGCTGTGAATTTTGTATATAACAATGGAATGACAGTGTTACAGTTACAGTGTTATAGATGAGGAATTATGCAATCCAAAGACTAACTTTCTCTTTGATCATGATCAAGAGGCTAGTATGTAAGAAGCACACCTGGGCTTATATTTCACAGGATCTGCTGTTATCTGATTTGCATAAGATATTTTGGTCACCTATAACTTAAAAATATTATTTCACTGACTGGATTTAGTAATTGGTTCATTCATTCCTTTTGCAAAAATTTAAGGGTGCCAGAGCAGTAGTACAATGTGTAGCAAAGCCAGGTTCAATCCCCAGCATCCCAGATGGTCCCCGAAGTACCGCCAGGAGTAATTCCTGTAGTACAGAGCCAAAAGTAACCCCTGAGCATCGTGGGTGTGACCCAAAAAGCAAAAATAGACGAATAAAAAACCATTTGATCAACATTTATCATATACCAAGTATTATGCTAGAAGTACTGGTATATTGATAAGGATTATATAAATCACTGCCTCAGACATGCAAACTAAAAAGGGGTGGAAAAATAATACAGTGAGCACGGTGTTTGCCTTGCATGCTGATGACCTAGATTTGATCTCCAACGCTCCAAATGGCCACCTCACCCTCAAGGAGTGATTCCTTAGTGCAGAGCAAGGAGTAAACCGTAAGGACCACTGGGCATGTCCTCTAAACAATGACAAAAACCTAACCAATTGGATACTGGGATGTAGCACCGTGCTTACCTTTCGTTCAAATTCCAGAGCTGCAAACTCTATAAATAACGGGGTAATTCAAGACAATATATGAGATAATCTAAAAGGAAGTTTCTTTTAAACTATTTAAAGTTTCTTCTAAAGATGCATATGGGGTAAAGGCAAGCAAAATTGTCCTCTGATATCAAACTGTAGTTAACAAAGTCATACTTTAAATTAATCTGAACAAGTAGATAACAGAGTGCCAGGAATACAGTTCTTAAGATGCAGGAACATAGGCAGCCTGAGTTTAAGCAGGTTTAGTGATGTTTTTAAATTATCCTTGGGCAATGCACATATTAACTGCACTGATAGCCATTTGCTCCACCTGAAGTCTTACCAAATCCCTAATGTGTTTGATTATTCTCCCCAGGAACTACCCATAATGGGTAACATTTGCTTCACATATATTTAATGGAAAGAACTATCATAATGCTCTTGTAATTTATTTTTTATTTTTTATTTTCTTTGCTTTTTTGGGGTCACACCCGGTTACTCAGGGGTTACTCAGGAGTTACCCAGTTGCTCAGGGGTTACTCCTGGCTCTGCACTCAGGAATCACTCCTGGCGGTGCTCCGGGGACCATATGGGATGCTGGAAATCAAACCCGGGTCGGCGGCGTGCAAGGCAAACGCCCTACCCACTATGCTATCTCTCCAGCCCCTGATTTTTTATTTTTTAAATAATTTATTGGTAGCTAGTATTTATTCTCCATTATATGAATTTAGAAATGAAGGAACAAGTGTGGTTTATCTAAGTAAATATACTAAAGATGAAGGAAGAATATATTTCAGAGAGTTCATCTCTTATTTGGAAGGTACCATATAAATGTATGTTAATTGAAACTATTAATAAAATTCTAATGAGAAAATGTTTTTATTACTGCCCTCTTAATTTCTTTCATTTTATCATATTTTTACAAAGAAATGCTTTATTTAAAATTGCATTATCCCACATTCTTTAAGGTGTTATATACATTGATATATTCATGATTCCTCAATAAGCAAAAAATTGAAATGTTAAAAATGTCAACCATACCCAAAATGTTTGTTTTGCAAAATAAGATTCTTTGATCAAATTTCTTAACCCGGGAATTTGTTTCCTTCAATTAAAAAAGGAGGGGCTGGAGTGATAGAACAGCGGGTAGGGCGTTTGCCTTGCACGTGGCCGACCCGGGTTTGATTCCCAGCATTCCATATGGTCCTCCAAGCACCACCAGGAGTAATTTCTGAGTGCAGAGCCAGGAGTAACCCCTGTGCACAGCCAGGTATGACACAAAAAGCCAAAAAATAAAAATTTTTAAAAAATTTAAAAAGAGGATATTTTAATATCTGTTCTTGTTAAACATTTGTGATTATTGACTGTACAAACATTTTCCAGGTACTTAAAATTTCTTTTAAGTTTCTTTACTTTGTACTATTCTTATCCCAAAGCAAACTCAAAATATTATATTAAAGAACATGATATATAGTCAATGGTAATATTACATTAATTTATTACAGTTAAATATAATTTGCTTCCTAAGGTAAGACATGACTTTATTCTAAAGAAATAATAGTGCTTTATTAGCAACGTGTGTGCTATCTTAGAACTCACATCAGTTCACTTTACACTACGATCTATTCACTGAGTAGCATAATTGAAGTTAAGGTAACTATTTTCAAACAAATGGAAATGAAAAGTATGTTTTAATTGTATGCAATAGAATTAGACTATGTAACTGCAGAATTGTTTTAAATAATTCAGACACTTTGTTTGAATGTGCTTAATGGTAAGAATATTAAAGTCATTATAAATTTGGAAACTCATTTCTGAGTCTTCAGCACTTATTTGCCATATCCATTCATGAACTAAATTTGTTTGTTGTATTGATGGTCTGATATATCCCTAAGGTATGATTAGCTATTCAATATAAGAAGGCACTGCTAATGTCTTTCTAATAGGACATTTAGAAATTTTGCGACTCTGGGTCACCTTTGATTTACATATAATAGGAGAGATGAATTTAAAATAACATATTTGTTGTACCTGTTATCTATTTACTCTTATGAATGAATCCTTTTATTTTTAGACATATATGATTTTTTTGCATTCTATTTGATGTCTAAATTCCAGTTAATGTCGTGGATTTATTTTTTATTCATGTTCTTAGAATTTATTGCTTATGCTCAATATTAAATCTTTACTTGAATATTTTTTCTGTGTAGTTGATATATTATATTTCTGATAACATGTTCCTTAATTTTTTTAAGTTTTATATATTTAAATTATAGCATATAATATAGAAAGACCCCTAAGTTTTATTCTTGATAATATTTGTTATGGGGAAAATTCATAAAATTATTTCACATTTCAGTAGGTTGGTATTAAACTCTGTACTGTATCTTTGTGTATTTTGAATTAGACTACTGTATTTATAGTTTAAACACATGTAGTTACTCTTTAGGAACTGTTTTCTTATTACTTTATTTTTCCTCCCTCCTGCCTCTCTTTTTAAAAACTGTTTAAATTGTCTCTGTAAGGTTTAGGATGATAGATAACTAGAATGTTTACATACCTTAAAAATATAAAATATTTTTATTTCTTTATGATATTCCAGATTAAAAAGTGTCAAATATGCCCTACCTTAAAATTAATATTTTTATTTCTTTATGATATTCCAGACAAAAATGTGAAATATATCCTACCTTAGTGCTCTTTGTTAATCTTCTCTGTTTACTCAGGGTATTTCTAAGTTATTCAACATGGCTTTTATTAACATAATTCAGCTGATGGAGATATTCTGAACTTTCATTTGAAAATTTCCTGTATGACTTCTGGTATGCTCTCAACACTTCCTTTCCTTGCATATTTTAACTGTTTATTTATGTGTATGCTATCTAGCTGTCATAGGCTGAACACTGTGTCAGGCATTTTTATTTTCAAACTCTCTTTCTCTAATACTGTGAATGCCACCTGTTACCACAAGGAAATATTTGACTAATTAAACAGTTATTAACTAACAGTATGGTGTCATACTATCTTCCATCAGATATTATCAAAAACATTTAAGCTGGTTTCTATTATGAATTTGTAGCTAACCTATTATATGGGGCTTATTTATGTATACAATGGACTGGAGTGATAGCACAGTAGGTAGGGCATTTGCTGTGCATGTGGCTGACCCAGGTTCGGTTCCCCCATCCCTTTGGGAGAGCTTGGTAAGCTACTGACAGTATCCTGCCCACATGGCAGAGCCTGGCAAGCTACCCATGGTGTTTTCGATATGCCAAAAACAGTAACAAGTCTCACAATGGAGATGCTACTGGTGCCCGCTCAAGCAAATAGCTGAACAATAGAAAGGCAGTGCTACAGTGCGGTGCTATATAAATAATACTTTGCATATCTTAGAACATAAACTCCAAAGCCAGAACTTTTGTCTTTTAATGCTTACATTATAAACCTAATCCTGGGAGGATTGCCTAGAATATAGTAGGAGCTTAATAAAATTTTTGGGAGAGTGCTTGGTTTATTTAAAAACACACTAACATTATTTCCCAAAATGATTTTTTTTTGATACTCATTCACAACATGATCTAAACACAGATGTGTTTATTTTGTTTGTATGAGGGGAGAGGGATATGCTTTGCATTTAATCTACAACACTAATGTTGAGACTTTCAAAATCAAAACAAAACAGAAAGCTTCCTCTGCAAATGTTAAGAAGTACTTAAGAAGCTGATTATTAGTATCGAAGATTAAAGACCTATTTTCAATGGCAACAAGATGATCTCTATGTAAATTTTATCAAGAAAATATCAGTACGTCTATGTGATAAATAAAAGCATGTGAGACAAAAATGGGATGGGTAGAATTTATGCATTTTAATTTTTAACTTCCATTGAACTTTATTTTTTAAACTTTCTTTAGTGAAATGATCTAAGTTATCCTTTTTTTTTTTTTTGGCTCACACCCAGCGATGTGATGCTCAGGGGTTACTCCTGGCTTTGCACTCACAAATCACTCCTGGCAGTGCTTGGGGGACCATATGGGATGCAGGGATCAAATCCTGATCGACCTCGTGAAAGGCAAATGCCCTACCCACTGTACTATTGCTCTGGCCCCATCAAACTTATTCTCGATTAGGTTTCAGGCATTCAACATTTCAACACCAGTCTATTTACTGGAGTCCACTTGACTCCACCCAAGCCTCTAGCCCCATTTTGCCTCCCACCCACCAGCTGCCTTTTCATATTTTAAAGGTAGTTTTCAGTACTGTTATTGATAGGGCTTCTTACATAAAACTTACGACCTTTCTGCACCACTTTCTCCTCTCAGTTGAACATTTTCCCCCTCCAGAATTGTTGCCCTCTCCCTGTCTTCTCGTCCAGTCCCTCCCAAGTGGCATGTTTCCTAGTGAAGCATCAACAGTTCTTATGCTCACTGATTCTGCTGTCTTTGAGCATTTGTTATTCCATCTTTGTTACTTTTTTATCTCACATATGAGAGAGATCACTCTGTGTAGGTCGCTCTCCCTCTGACTAATTTCACTCAGTATGATTCTCTCCAGATCCATCCATGGAGCAGAAAATTGCATGCCTTTAATTTTTCTTATGACTGAGTGATATTCCATTGTGTATATGTACCATAGTTTCTTTATCCAGTCATTCACTTTTTTTTTACTGGAAACAATCTGGCCTTGACAATTGGGTTCTTTTCAGATTTTTGTTATTGTAGATTGTGCTGCAAGGAACATAGTGGTTCAAATGTCTTTTCTCCAATTTGTTTGTGAACCCTTGGTATATATTCCAAGAAATATAATTTCTAGGTCAAATTGAAACTCACTATTTAGGTGTTTTTATTTTTTATGGGTAATTTATTTTTTCAGAAACCTTTTCAAGTGTCATTTAACTACATGAATCTGTCTAGTTCCATAAATTCTAATTGGGGCATCTTGTGATTTTTTTAATGTAGTATTGTTTACACTGTTAATATCCAAATGTAAAGCTATTACACAAATAAGTAATGATAAAATTCAAATAATTTATCCCTTTTTTTATTATGGAGTAAAGGTCAAAAAATGGATACCTTCTTTTCAGTCCAATTAGATTTTAACAGCATCCAAGTTGCATATAGGAGAACGGTTTATTATAAAAGAATGTACATAAAATTTAGATACCAGATTATATCCAAAAGAGAATGTTCCATTTAAAAATGAAATAAAACTACCTAGATGAAAAGTAGTGGTACTGAAATCATGTTTAAAATACACAAAGTCAATAAACATATGCAGCAGTCATTACTTTCATAATAATAATGGTCTTTAATTTTCAGAAATAAATGCTTTGAACTAATTTTACCATTTACTATTCTTTACCAGTCTGTAATAATCAGTGCATAAATGTAATTTGAAATCCAAAAATTCCTTAATGCATGAAAACCCACACTTGAATGTGCTATTTTAATATCCTAAGCAATAAAGTATTATACATAATTCCTAATCTTTTTAGATACTCCCATAATGTTTCCAGAAAGGATGGGATAGTTGGCATTACCAACAGCAGTGAATAAGAGTTCCCATTTAGCTTATTTTTACTGATTTTTATATAAATATGTTCATTTCTTCCTATTTCTGTGGCTTTTTATGTGAATGTTATTTGGGATGTGGAAGTAGATAAGTAAGATTCTGGGAAATTTTAGGCATTTTTTTAAAAGATATAAAGTAGGGGGCTGGAGTGATAGCACAGAGGGTAGGGCGTTTGCCTTGCACGCGGCCGACCCGGGTTCGATTCCCAGCATCCCATATGGTCCCCTGAGCACCGCCAGGGGTAATTCCTGAGTGCAGAGCCAGGAGTGACCCTTGTGCATCGCCAGGTGTGACCCAAAAAGAAAAAAAAAAAAGATATAAAGTAAAAAACTTCATTTTTAATTAAATTTGTTTGTGATTAACTGATTCAATAAAACCAATTTGTTTATGATAAAACAAAATTTTATGATAGTGTCATCTCTATTAAAACTCTAAAGGGAATTTAGTGCTCTTCCACTTCTAATTTTGTTCCTGATCAAAATAAATAAAGACAAACACGCTTTAAACTTCTGTGTCTGCAAGTAATTAAACTCTACTCATCAGAGTTTAGTTTCCAAAGTATTTCTTTTTTTTAGTTATCAACATGTTTAAGACAGCTTTTGGTCATCCTATATAACCTCCTTTCAATTTCAGTATCGTTTTAGGCAGTTGTCTTTTTGTTTAGAAACCCTTCATGTACAGATTTTTTTCCTAGAATATACTTGTTACCATCACTTCAGCCTAGGGACACGTACCCCAGTGTACTCAGTAACACTGTCTGAATATGCAGTTTTCTATTTAACTTGTATTTAAGGTTTCAGCAAAATAGTATACAAAGAGAATTTTGTGATCGTGAAATTTTTGCAACTTGAAATCTGCCTGGATAGTCTTTCTGTATTGAGTACATTGAGTACGGCTTAATTTTACCAGTATTCCTTCTACTGAAAGGACATGACAAGTTAGTAGAGAACAGAAAAACACTGAATAGCTCCATTTGTCTTCTACTACGAGCACATAGTTGCAATGCAATGATAAATGGGTACCAATAAATCTGTTCCAAAGAGCACTGGCATGTGAATATATTTTCTGTTCTATGTACAGCAGAGGGAGGGGGATAAAAACAATAGCATTGACAACAATAACAAAACAGATATACACCCTCACAAGACTCTGACTTACATCATAAAATGTTATCTGCAAAACTATCTTCATAATAGTATATATACATATACATAAATTTCACTGACCATAATTAATGATAAAGTATTTATTCTTGAAAAAAATTAATATCCAAAGTTAATTTTCAAAAAGGGGCTTTATAAACGAGGGCAAAAATAAACCTTTGGCTGAAGAAAACGTTAAGCAAGCTCTTTATATAGTGATCACAAATAGTTTACTATTACGTGCTTACATGTACCTTACACGCTATTTTGTGAAAAGAAATGAAATTAAAGCCATTATGTATGTGAGCAGTTTCTATTCAAGTTATTTAAAAACATTATTTTGAAAGACTAATACCATTGGAGAATTTAATTCTGGTTCAAATTGGGAAAGGTCTATTCTTGCCCAAAAGAATAGTGTTTTGTGTCCCCTAGGCCTCTCACATTTAAATCATCAATTTTATTTCTGTTTACTTCATTGACATATATATATATATATATATATATATATATATAACAAGTTTGGAGTGTTTATTTCTTTTTGTGTTTGTTTTTAGGCCACATTTGGCAGTGTTCTGGGCTCAGTCTTGGCTGTGAACTTAGGGGTCAATGCCGGTAGGCTTAGGAACCATATTAGATGCCAGAAATCAAGCTTGGGTTCGCTGCATGCAAAGTAAGTGTCCTACCCACTATGCTATTATAGCTCTGACCCCTCTGGGAGTTTATTTATTTTAATAAGGTTTCCATTCTTGATCCTTTCCTCTCCCTTCAACACCAGAATACCAATTACCGTTTTATTCAATTTCCTCATAGAGTCAGAAAATATCTGAAAATGTTTTTACATTGATTTCCATTTCACTTCTCTCTAGTCTTCTACCTCTTTTAGATTTACTTTGTTAATAATTTTAGAAATGTTGAACTACTTCAACTTTTGAAGCAGGTAGCTCTGTGGCCTTTTTGCTTTATTTATGCCTTTATGCCTTCATGTCTTTGCTGCTTCCTGTAAGTAGGGGTTTAAACTTGCTGTTATTATTTAAGTAATAGTATTGTAAAAAGTCATAGTAAATGAGGATTCCTCCATTTCCCTTGTCAGGAGACATTCCATCTTCGAATTACAAACTCCTTCCCTCTGCTACCTTCAAATTTAGAGCCCTCTGAAAATGACTCTTCCGAGAGAGTTAGTGATATTACTTACAAGTCTTCCCTGGACCAGGCACCTAGAGAGTTAATACTTGCCTAAGTCAGAAAGTATGAAGGATCTGTGTGTACAGAGAAAGTATCCACAACCTTCAAGGCCTTTGAGTCACTAACAGAACCTGCAATGTCCAAAGGCGCTTAACTAACATAAAATATTCCCAGAGTCACATAGCAGACAAAGAAAATGTCATACAGTTCTTTCAAAATCCTATCTAGAGATGTCAGGATACCCTGACCCAGTCTGGTAACTACGAGATAAAGAGATAGCTTTATTACTCATACACAGTGGCACAATCTCGCGCTATTGTGCAAGAAACTTAGAAAACTCCTAGCTAACAATCATCCCTTCCTAGCTTTACTCTCAGTACACTTTCATTCCTTTGTGACTTTGGTTCTCATATCTGGTATCCAATTTTTGATGAGCCTGGTTGAATCCAAGATCCACTGTACATGATCCACACCACCACAGAGACCTACCCCTGTGCTTAGTGCAATAGAAAATTGAGCAGTGTTTAGAGAATTCTGGAACAGTGTGTATGTGGGGAGGCGGGTCCTGCTGCATTTTAGTTTCAGTTCTGAGGTGCCTCATCTGAAGTTCAAGATGGGAGAGATATTGGTTTTCTCAAGATCAACACTTTTCCCCCACAGGGGATGGAGGGGAGTGCAAGCTAAGTTGCTCCTCTTTTTGTTGTATTTTGGTTTGTTTTTTCTTTTCTTTTTTTTGCTGGGGTTGCATTTTAACCTGCCATATCATATAGGCTTCTCTCTCTCTCTCTCTGTCTCTCTCTCTCTCTCTCTTTCTCTTTTCCCTCTTTTTCCCTCTTTTGAATCTGATCTTATTTTCCATTTATTTTGTTTTTAAAATTGAATCACTGTGATATACACATTTACAAAGTTGTTCATGATTGGATTGTGGTTATATAACATTGTGACCCTTGTATCTTCAATGGTGTACTTTTCCCACCACCAATGGTCCCATTTTCCCTCTCCCCTGTCTCACCACCTGCCACTATAGCAGGCACTTCTCTCTCTGTGTCCCTCTCTCGGCCTCTCTCTGTCTTGCTCTATCTCTGTCTCTGTCTCTCTCTACTTCCTTTTGCAGCTTTATGGTTTGCAAACAGATACAGTATCTGTATTATTATCAGGTATGTCCCTTTACCTGTGCTCTTCACCTCCCACAAACTCTTGTGGCAAGTTTCCAATCATCCATTCACCTGTTCTCCTGGTCCCTGTTTACCTTCACCTTGGATATTAGTCTCATTATATATATATATATATATATATATATATATATATATATATATTCTGTTGCTCATCGATTTGTTTGAGCGGGCACCAGAAACGTCTCTCATTGAGAGACTTATTGTTACTGTTTTTGGCATATCCAATATGCACAGGTAGCTTGCCAGGCTCTGCCGCGTGGGCTCAATACACTTGGTAGCTTGCCCGGCTCTCCAAGAGGGGCGAAGGAATCGAACTCTGATAGGTCACGTGAAAGGCGAACGCCCATCCGCTGTGCTATCGTTCCAGCCCTATAGATAGATAGATAGATAGATAGATAGATAGATAGATAGATAGATAGATAAAGATATACTTAATTTTTGTATCCCACAATTTAATGTAGCCATTTGATACCTGTCCCTTTTTTATGACTCATTTCACTCCACATGATATTTTCCATGTCATTCCATTCCAAGTTCCATGACTTCATTCAACCTAACAGCTGCGTAGTATTCCATTGTGTAGATGTACCAGAGTTTCTTTATCCAGTCATCTGTTTGTGGGCCTTCAGGTTGTTTCCAGATTTTGGCTCTTGTGAATAGTGCTTCAATGAATATAGGAGTGCAGATGACGTTTCTGCTGTGTGTTTTGGGGCACCCAGGTCACATTCCCAGAAGTGGTAATCTATAGGCTTCTCTTGAGTCAAGACTATATACTCTTTCCTTGCCAGAGTCCCTAGATAGGTAATCTGCTCTGCAACTTGTTTTCCCAAGATCATAGTTTCCACAGTCTGTTCAATTGTTCAATGAATCTTGTCCCTGTGTTCGTGTCACAGGTGTGAGTGTGCTTCTGTCTACCTCTAACTTCTGTGGCATCAACTGCTCTGGTCTACTGGTCAATTTTCAGTTATTGTACTTGGCAGAGCGTTAGGAAACTTCTATCTCCATCTTGGTCAAGTGTCTTTCTACACTACATTATCTGATATACAGTTTAAAATCATCCACTGTATTTCAGTAGTCAATAAATATTTTTATTTTAAAATATATATTACTAATATTTATATATTTTAATGTTACTTAACACACCCATGACTGATTCCTATAGTAATATATACAAACTATATTAATAATTCTTTCAAAGTGCTCATCTCCTAATTCTATCATCTGTGCCTTTTGTGCATCTGTTTTGATTGAAACTATTTTTTTCTAGATAGGGATCAATATTTCATTCATCTTTGCCTGGTAACTTTTGATTGACTAAAGACTTTGATTTTTACCTTGCTAGGTTTTAGATATTTTATATTCCTATAAATGTTCTTGAGCTGTGTTCTACGACATAGTTATATGACAATAGTTTCCATACTTGTTCCTGCATATCAACAAAATTTGAATGATTTAATGAGTTTTCCTAATTACTAAAGTGATAGCCATTTTACTTGATGTTTGTTATCCTAAAATTTGGGTGTATTTACTGATCTGCAAATTCATTCAATAAAAATCTTTCAAATTCCTTACTTTACCTGTATTTATTGAAATCTCATTCCTTTCGAAATTTTAATACTTTTGCCAGAAATACTTTGCTTTTAAAAAATATTTTTAGTTTTGAATTAAAATTGAACAAAAAATTAATTTTAAGATTGTCCCTTTCCCTGTACAGGCAAAACCTTTTCCTCCGTCAACACTCTGCCACAGAAATTCACATTTGTTAAAATTAGTTAATGGTACCATGTTACCACTATTACAGTTTATAGAATATGAGACAGAAATTATTTACAGAAAATAATTTCACTGTGTCAAAATTCTGCAGTGTTCCTCCTTTATTATCCCCTCTCCTCTCATACAAGGGTATTTCTTAACTTTATCTATTTTACTATGTTAATCATATTATTATTGTAATTTTAATTTTATATTAACTAAACAAAATTATTAAATACAAAAAAGCATGAAGCATTCTCTATATATTTATGTATACATAAGTGATTCTGTGATCATTTTTATATCAGTGATATTAGAAATGAAGTGCAAGATGATTATTTCTCTTTCCATTATGGCACACACTTTTAAATTTTGATTTGTATGGAAAGACATAAAAATGTGACATTTTTTTGCAGAATGAAAATGTCCTGCTCATAAGGCTTGCAATGAAAGACTTCCACAAACTTAGATTCTTTCTTTTAAAGGCTGATGGAAAGAGAAATAGATTAAACATAGAAAGCTCTGTCATCTTTCCCAAAATGTTGCTTTTTGAGAGCTCACTGGCTTTCTAGATTGCTCCCATTTTTAAATGCTTATTATTTGAGTAGAGCATAGAAAGTTTAAAAGCATTCATTTTCCTCTTTATTATTATATAACAAAAATGAAATGACACATCTCAGGGCATTCTTTGTAATTCAGGGAATTAAGACAATTTTTCTTAATTATTAGTGTTATATCTTAATTGGCTTATATTGCCAATAAATGAAAATTCTTCATCTACATTTTTGAAGCTGACACTGGGAAATAAAATTTCAGTTAGAGAAATTTCAAGTGGCTTTCTTAGTAGAGATAATAACAGGCTTCCCACTCAATAATTTTGTTCTTGAATGCTTAATATAAAAGGTTTTTGAGTAGTAATTTTTCCAATGTGCCTTTTTCAGTAAGTAGAGCACAGCAAATGCATATGCTGAAAGTTATGTGAGAAGAAGCAGAACTACCTTTTATTTCATCCATCTTAAAACTTCTGCTGACAATTTTAAAAACTCTTGGGAATATCATTAAATGTCATTGACAAATACTCATGGTGGTTTGTCAGTATTACTGATGAAAAATAACAACTAACAGTTAATATTTTATTTAGAATACTATATGCCAAAAATTTTGTACTTACTAACTTGTTTAATTCTCTGGAAATTCTGTAAGAAAAGGTCTGTTTTATTTCCATTTTTCAGTGAAGAATACTGAAGTTTATTAAATCCAACATTGAACAACATTGAGCAAGCATAAAAACATAACTTGGAAAAGATCTTAAAAAATAGATATTTAGCAACTAAAATGATTTATATAAATATTAATTTTTAAATGTCAACAAATCAGAAAACATAGCTAAACATTGCTCAGAGACATTTTTATATTGATTATGGAAATTAAAAATACTATGCACCTTCAACTGCAAATTTGATTTCATAACACTACCTACAGTATGAATTTTTATTGTTCGCATGACATTATTTATTTTTTCCATGCTGTTAATTTCATCTATGTTTGCCTTTAAATCTATGGCATGTTCTTTCTAGTTAGCATAGAATTGAATTTTTTTATCTTGATCTCTATAATTTTATTGAAACATCTGTTTATTTCACTGTTATTATTTACATTGTTGTTTGATTTGAGAATTGGATCATCATAGAGTTTGAGGAAAGAGGTAGTATCTTGCATATATACTTTAGGATGTCACCTGTCCTAGGATTAAGGTTCCCCGTGTTTATTCGTGTTACAATTACTTGTATAATCGATGGCTAGATAGATATTCAGTGATCCCACATCCTGAATTAGTCCTGTTAATAACTCAGTTAAAATAATCCATGTCCCTGATTTTTAGGGACTAGGTCTTTCTCCAGATTAAGATGGAGACAGTTCCTTCCATGGTTTCACCAACATCCTAGAAGGTAATGATCCTTCTATCTATCCAAGACTGGATTAAAGATCCTGCCTTAATGCCTAATGGGAAACTAGGACTATTTCAAGTGTTGTCTGTATGTAGGACTCTCTTCTGGATCTCTCCCCTCTTTTTAGGATTTGCTCCTTCTTAATTCTAGTCCTCAAATTCCCTTGGGTTAAAATAGATGCTTACTTTAAAATTCAACCAGCCATGTTCAGGATACTTACCAAAGGGATGAAATATTCAAATTTGATTTTGGTAATTTATTTTCACTGCCAAGTGTTCCAGGTCACTTCTTCAGTTAGAGATATTTGGGCAACAGCTCTTACTGAGTTATGTAGACATGATACCCCTTGATTCTCTTGGTTAATGGGTTAAAGAAGCTAAGTGTAGTGAGAATCCGATTACTTATATCCCATATTTTCTTAAACCCTTTAGGTGCTTTGTAGATTATTGCTATTGTCTAGTTCTCCCTCTTGGAGAACCCGGCAAGCTACCAAGAATATCCTGCTCTCACAGTAGAGCCTGGCAAGCTTCCCGTGGCTCATTGCATTCGGTTACCCTTAAGTTTCAATGTATATGACCCAAAAATTACCCACCGAAAAAAAATCAATATAGGTCCATTTTCCCCATCCATATGTCATGATCATCATATGTAACACATCTGTGTCAAAACAAAAAATACTATATTACTATTCTCTATGGTGCATCTAATCACATATTTTAAAAAGTAAACAAAAATATTCATTAATCTAGATCTTAAAGCCCAGATATGTACATTTGTTCCCGTTTTTTCATTCTTTCAGTGTGTATTGCTGTCAGGTATCCAATTTTTAATCCAATGGACATCATTTAGGATTCCTTTTGTGGGGGAGCGTAGGTGGATTGGGCCACACCCAGCTCTGCTTAGGGCCTGTTCCTAGCTTTGCAGTTAGGGATTACTCCCAGTGGGTGTCTGAGAGAGTATATAATGCTGGGGATTCAACCCAGTTAGCCGCATGCAGGACAAGTGCTATACCTACTGCACTGTCTCTCTGCCCCAGTGTGCTTTATTTAGTATGATAGAGGACACATATATAAACAGTGGATTCTCTGTTTTGCTTTTCCAGAAATATTTCATTTTTGCATTAAATTTTGAAGGGTATTTTCGATGCAGAATACTCTTTTGTCAAAAAAATTTTTTTTCTTCAGTACTTTGGATATGACATTATGATGCCTGTTGACACCTTGGTTTTGTTTACTACTATCAGGATTATATTTTTGCTTTCAGAATTTTGATTATGATGCATGTAGGTAGGTATCCCTTTTTTTGTATCCATTGTACATTTCTAAGTTAGTTTATAATTATTTGTCAAATACAAAAATATTTAAGCCTTTGTTTCTTAAAGTATATTCTTCCCTTTCTTTCCCCCTTATTAACTCAGTCTGTGTACTCTAGTACTAAAAGTTCTAATTTTCACAATCAAACCTGATCTGTCAAAACCACCAATCTTATTGCGCTGTAGCACTGTTATCCTGGTCCCGTTGTTCATCAATTTGCTCGATCGGGCACCAGTAATGTCTCCATTGTGAGACTTGATGTTACTGTTTTTGTCATATCAAATATGCCATGGGTATCTTGCCAGGCTCTACTGTGCAGGCAGGATACTCTTGGTAGCTTGCTGGGCTCTTCAAGAGGGGCGGAGGAATCAAACCCCAGTCAGCCGCGTGCAAGGCAAAAGCCCTACCCACTATGCTATCACTCCATTATTAAATAAAATTATTATTTGGGGTTGAGTAAAGTTTTAGAAAAGGTTATAGACTCCCATTTTCCTTAATTCAAATTCCTAACAGGTTTTAATTAATTAGTGCCTCTCTATATTGCTTTATTTTTGGTTCTTTTCAGGTCCAACTTTTTTTTCATATCAAAATTTTGTGTTGACTTACTTTTTTTGAAGGAAAGTATTGTATTTTCATCTTCCATATTCTTTAATTTCAAATCATTCATGATCAGCAATTAATGTAGTTTTCACTATGCATTATTCTTTTCTTTCAGAATGCTATTAGATGCTTCCTAATCCTAAAATCTATGTTTTCTGTTGAATTTTCTATATATGTTTTGAACCTAAAATTTTCAGGCAAAAAAAAAAAACATGCGCATGTTCTATTCCATTACAATGACTCATTTTTTTTTAAAGAAATCAAGAAAATGTCTTACTCTTATACATAGTGAAATTTACATAGACTGGGTTGTTCAAATAGAAATGTCTGCAGGAAAGCAATGGGCAGGAGTAGTCACAATAATGTAGATTAGAAAAAAGTTACAATCTCCAGACCAGTCCTGCCTTAGGGCACTGAAATTCATTAAGTGCACTGGTGGAGGGATGGGTGTTTGATCGGTTTGTGATTGTAACCCAAACATGAAAGCTTGTAACTATTTCACAGTGATTGAATAAAATTAAAAATAAAGAAAATAAAAGAAAGAAAGAACGAAAGAGAGGAAGAAGGAAGGAAGGAAGGAAGGAAGGAAGGAAGGAAGGAAGGAAGGAAGGAAGGAAGGAAGGAAGGAAAGAAAGAAAGAAAGAAAGAAAGAAAGAAAGAAAGAAAGAAAGAAAGAAAGAAAGAAAGAAAGAAAGAAAGAAAGAAAGAAAGAAAGAAAGAAAGAAAGAAAGAAAATAGAAAGCACCCCCACCCTGCAAAAAAAGATGCAGCATCTGTCTGGACCTTGTGAAAAGAAAGACTGTTGCCTGAACAAAAATTAAGATAAAGTACATAAAAGAAAACCATCAGTAATTTCAAACTTCCCACCTTGATAGCACTCTATAAGCATTAGGGATAGTTTAGAAAACCCCTGTGAAACTTTGTAGAGCCCAGTAGGTGCATTTTCCATCTTGTGAATGTGAGTGCATCTCTCCTTGGGATGTTTTGTTTTAATGCCACCCCCATCTTGGGATTCACCGACATCTCAACTTGCTTTTGCATTTTCCCCATCTTTGAGGTATTTTCACATATCTCCTCTCAATGTGGGACAGTACTCCTACATTCCCCTGCATTTGGATATATTTCTTCCTTCCTCATTCATTCCCCTCTTATTTCCCAAATAAATTTTTCTTCTTTAGAGTGTGACACCTGGCGGTGCCTAGGACTTACTCAGAATTCACTCCCCACGGGCTCAGAGAACTGTGATGCCAGGGATTAAATCTAGATTGGCCACTTGCAAGGCCAGCAACCTACCCACTCGACTGTCTCTCTGGCTTAAACTTTTCTAATTACACTCTATCCCCTTCCTGGGCAGAGAGTCTCTTGCCCGCATGCCTGGCTGTCTTCCCCGGGGCCCCTGGAGGGGATGGGCTCCAGCTTCCCTCCCCACCGTGAGCAGAGCTCCCGGCGGCCGAAGACCACCAGAACCTAGCTACAGCCATGCTTGAGGCCCCTCTCCACAAGTTCGAACAGGACTCATGCATGAAGTTACCGGCAGAGGAACCCAGGTGTGTGTAATCCCATCAACAGCCAACATCCAGAGAGAGACTTAAAAGCCTTCTTCTCCCTCTGGGCAAAACTGGCAATCTTCTGAGAGTTTCCTGCCCACATGGGACAGCTTTGCGAGCTTCCCATGGTGTATTCATATGAAAAATCCAATAACAAGCTGGATCTCATTCCCCTGACCCTGAAGAGCCCCCAGTGCAACATCGTTAAGAGGGCCAAGTCGAGATAGACTTCTAAGATCTCAGGGAAAGGACGAAATGAGATGTTACTGAGCCCGCCCGAGAAATTGGTGATTAACAGGATTTCATGATTCGTGATCCCCTTCCTGAAATGCTCTTCTCAGGAGATTAAAGCAAGGTATAATGGATTATCCTAGGAATCAGCACAGAAATCATGTCTTACATAGAGCAATTGCCCACTGAGGCCATGACTTTCTGAGAAATCTGGTGGTGGTATCCAGATCCATCTTGGACTATGAAGACGACTATCTCCCCCTGTTGTAGCTACCGATCTTTAACAAAGAGACGAGAGATGTGTGAGAGGAAAATTGCAAAGGTACATAAGGAAAAAAAAAACACATTTGAATTCCCAACCATTAATGCCCTATTGCAGTCTCTAAGTTCAGAGAATGATTACCCCAGTCAGCTTACCCTGGTCACACAGGAACACAAATGCAGTGAAGATTTGTGATGTACTGTGGTATAAACATTGCCTAAGGGGCCAAACAGGATAAGAGAAAATTGCGATCTCTATGCAAGTGCCTTAGCCTCGGTCACAGGCACATGGGGACGGCCTACTTTAGAAACCAAACTGAGTAGTCTTCAAGATAGAAGGAAACTCCCAAGGGTGGACATGGTAACTGGAAGGAGGAACTAGGCCCAATTCCAGGATATAGGTGGTAGTCACAGACAGGACCCAGACTTTCTCAGAGTCCCCACTTCTCCTTATCTTGTTCGCCAGGGACCTTACGTGGTACTCGAGGGCACTCTGTATCACTGTATCAGTGTCATCTCCTTGCTCATGGATTTGTTCCAGTGGGCACCAGTAACATCTCCATTGTGAGACTTGTTGTTACTGTTTTTGGCATATCGAATATGCCATGGGCAGCTTGCCAGATTCTGCCGTGCGGGCTAGATACTCTCAGTAGCTTGCCAGGATCTCCGAGAGGGAAGGAGGAATCAAACCCAGGTCAGCCACAGGCAAGGCAAATGCTCTACCTGCTGTGTTATCGCTCCAGCCCTAGGGCACTCTATCGTGCAATAAATGGCATCTTGTTCTGTATTCTAGAACTGATCTCATTTTCCATTCTGCTGAATGATGTGAGGTAACCTTGGGGGTTGTCAGTTGAACTAGTTCATGAATCTGGATGGACATAAGGCAGGAAATCCCAAAGAAGCAGATACTTGTCTACTCAACTTTTTACCAATAATACTTGGGACAGCTTGAGCCTTTTACTTTTCTCCAACATTTCCTTCTTAGGGACTGTAAGTTCAGTAATAAAATCTACGATTAAAGTGAGTGGCAATGGGGCTGGAGCAATAGCACAGCGGGTAGGGTGTTTGCCTTGCACGCGGCCGACCCAGGTTCGATTCCCAGCATCCCATATGGTCCCCTGAGCACCGCCAGGGGTAATTCCTGAGTGCAGAGCCAGGAGTGACCCCTGTGCATCGCCAGGTGTGACTCAAAAAGCAAAAAAAATAAATAAATAAAGTGAGTGGCAAAATTAATATCAATGTATAGAAGTATTTAAAATTGTGCCAACACAATGGCAAGGCATGTGCCACTGGACAGACATTTTATATCAAGTTCTTAGGTTTTTTTTTTAATAAAAAACAAATATCAGAGCCTGTTAATCTCTGGAATTATCCAAATAGTTGGGTCTCTATTTTTATTAAGAAAGGCAAAATATGCTGTAGCTTTATCAAGCAATTTCTTTCAAAACCAAGTGCAAATAAAATAATAATGCAATTGATACTTAGCGAGTAGTAAATATGCCTGTTTTGCAAACTTAAATGAGCCTGGCTAAGCAGTTACTGATTTGGAGTATGTGTCTGATTTCTTGGGAGAAAATTTAATTTCAACATCCTTTAACTTTATATTCTTGCAGACTTTTAGTGGGCAGCTATAAAAATGCTAATACAGTCTTCTGCATCTTGGCTGAATTTGTCCTTAGACTAAAGTCAACTTTTCAAATTTGCTGTCTTTGGAGTGAAAAATGAAAATTTTAGGAGCAAAGGCCCCAGGTAGAGCTGATTTTGCTGCACAGTCAGGCCTATCCATTCCTTGTAGATTAAGCTTGCTCTTCCAACTGCTTCTCCTCCATTTGGATCAGCTCCTTGGAATTTGAAGAAACTGTATAGGAAAGATGGGAATACCATTTCAATGAGGGCTCTTTAATATATCATGCTCTGTAAAACACTAGAAACTTAGAAGTTAATTTTCCTCTCATCAATTTGCATTTTGTATTCTGTTGAATCACTAATTATTGCACAGATATATAAAACACCTTAGTAACCCCAGGAAAGAACAACTAATTCTTCATATTTGTTTATTAAAAGATCTTGCTTTGTACATGGTCGACTTTTGTACAACTTTTAATAAACAAATAAACATATTTGTTTATTAAAAGTTGAGGGTATGGAATTAATGGAAGATCACATACCAAGCATCTACAAATTTTAAGTTCCACGTTCACTAGGAAGAGTTAATCTAGACCCTATTTCATGTACCTCAAGGTGAGGTATGTGTGTGCACCTGTATAATATGTATGTATACCCAAACACACACACATACACACACATATATACATATATACCTGTGTGTACATATATACACACACATATATATACTCTGTTCATTTGTTAAACATAGTAAAAATGATGTAAAATTCTCTATTTTTCTTTCAAAAGATAATATATTCAAATCAGAATCTGGAAGTCAAAATAACTTATTTTTTAATTTTTTATGTGTGTGTCCTATGATCAGGGATCACTCCAGGCAGAACTTGAGATCCCTATGGGATGCCAGGAATAGAACCTGAGTCGACCATGTACAAAGCAAGCACCCTACGCTCTGTGCTATATCTCTATAGCCCTGACAGAATATTTTTTATTATTGATCAATGATTCTATCATTTCATTCACCACATGCCTCCTCAGGACTATTGGCCCTGACAACACATTGCCAGACTGAGTATCTCTGAATATACTATGTGGGGGAAAAGGAGTTGGTCCATGTAGCAAGATTTTGTTTTAACTTCTTAAGAAATTTAGCAAACTCATTCAGTGAGGAAGGAGTTCAATGATCAGCCAAGGATTATATGCATTTTAAAACATATCCATCAATATTTTTGAAAATGTAAATAGATTTTGGACTGCCTAATGTCCAATTCCAATATCAAATTAAATTTATATGAATTAACTAACATGTTTACAGAGATTTATATTTGCATAATGGAAAAATATGAGGCCAGGGATATAGTACATAAGTTAGGAATGTTGCTGAATAAGTTTAGGTCCCTGCTCCCAAGTGGTCTCCAGGGCATCATCATTGGCTGTTCCCCTAACTCCCCCCAACTTCTTCCAGGGGATTCTGGTGCTACTCTGTATTGGGGAAGAGAGCAGTACTTCATCTTTGAATCTTTACATTGAACATTGAATCAATCAGCCTGGTTGAGAATTGGAGGATTGGCCCTGCATCCTCTTTGAAACTCCTATCAACCCCGACAAAGAAATTAATATTTGGGGACTTGAATATTTTTAATAACTTCTGGGGTTAATGTAAATACCTTGACTTTACCACTTGAACAACACATCCCTTAGTAGCTCTGACAATTGAAGCTTCCTAGGAAGTATCACTGATTTTCAGAGTTAAAAAGGAAAAGGGAATTTGTCTGTGAAATATTGGTGCTTCTGAACTCAACAGGGTAATTTTGAAAGATTTCTGTCTTGCCCTTTCGGAGAGCAGAGGAAAATCCCAAATATGGTTAGGTCAGTTTTATGGAATATAAAGCAGTGCCGAAATGAAATATTTGTCTGAGAAATCAAAGAGGCAACCAAAAGTCAGAAGGGCATGATTGGTTGTTCACAGGAAAAATGTCTTCTAGTCTTCAGAGTTCTACTAGAGCTCATAGGAAGAATCAAAATAAGACAGTAAGTAGGATTCTGCATCTAAACCTGTATGAACTGCTAAAATGAGATAAATCTCAATTTAGAGAGAAACTCAACCAACTTTTAAAATATCCTAGAGAAATTTTCTTTCCTTTGTTAATTTGACCTCTCAGGGGCAAATGAAAAATAACAAAACCCCACATTTAGCATCTGTGTTTTGTTAGTGGAAAAAAAAAATAAGAACTGTTCAGTGTATCATGGGACAGTAACTCATTAAAAGCTTTTAAATACAACTTAGTGGAAATACCATGCAAATATCTGTAATTTCAAATCAGATTAGGCAAAAAATAATGTCTGACTTGGAAAGAGGATAGTACAGGATTTAGGGTATATTCCTTGCATGTGGGGAATCCTGGTAAGGCTCCTGACAGCACGGCTCCCCCTAAGCAACCCAGGTGTAGCCCAGGATAACTGCAAGTATCTCTGGGCTCACCCTCATAGTTCCTGCTATGAAGCCCAAGAAGCTCTACACAGTCAGGTCCTAGCTTTGAACTCTGACCAGAAAATTCCTGGCTTGGAAAATTCTTGACTTCTATTTGGAAGGTTTCTCTCAACACAAATATCTAACAAGAGGGATGCTATAAGATAAAGACTTAACTTTAGGTATCTGTAGCACTGTGGCACTGTCATCCCATTGTTCATCGATTTGCTCCATCGGGCACTACTCTTAATTATCATAACATGGTTATAAAGCTCTAATTTTTTTTCCACAATAAAATACCCATTAATAGTGGGCACTTTGAGAGTAATGGCCTATTGTCAAAAACACCAGTTCATCCACAAAACTCTACATTTTCTGACTATCTTACATAGCATTCAACATATTAGTTATTCTAATTGGATACTGAGACATGTAATTATAAAATTAACTTTAAAGATAAATCAATTAATAATTTCTTATGTTTTCGTGAATACATAGAGATAAAGAAGCATACTTGTTGTTCAAAGATTATAGATATCTATGCTTCTAAATTCAAAGAAACGAAATGAAAAGAATAATTAAATGGGATAGTCTCTTCTATGCCTGGGAAGCTACTGAGAGTATCCCACCCGCACAGCAGAGCCTGGCAAGTTGCCCATGTTGTATTCAATATGCCAAAACCAGTAATAAGTATCACAATGGAGATGTTACTGGTACCTGCTCGAGCAAATCGATGAACAATGGGATGGCAGTGCTACAGTCTCTTCTATGACAGTAAGCAATAAAGTGAAAAATATGAGAACAAAAATATCTTGGTAGCCATAAAAATAAGAACTGAAAAATATATTGCATAGAATAACATTGCTACATATCATAAAAAACCTGGCTTAAGCTTCCTTATTTGCAAAGTATAAAGTATTATTTAAAGTAATTGAAAACACTAGCATTAAGATGAACTACAGATAAAGCTTAATCTAGTGGGCTTGATGTGATATTACCCAACAAATTGTTTTTGTATATTTCTCTATCTTTTGAATCCCATTATATCATCTTCATGAACATTATGACCTCTTTTACCACCAAAAGGATCTCAGCAAATACTGGAATATAAGGTTTCCCTTTCCTGTCTGAAAGTAAAGATTAATGACTTTCTCCCAGCAGTTCTAGCAAAGGTCTAATTAGACTAATTTTACTTATTATTCATTGTAGTATGGAGGATGATTTTTCAAAGATTCATGTCCTGTTTTCTGGAAAATAAAAGAGAAATTAATGGAATTATGGAGGTAACCTAGGAGTTCCCCTAAAATAGGAATAGAATTTAGATGTATGTACTAGTATAACCACAATAGTCCATAAACATGGTAGAGGGAGCCAAGTCTGTGGGAAGACACTGTAAAATGACTCCATATTCATTTTGAAGATAAAATTAGACTAGAAAGTAGGAGTATGGATAGAGACTCAAAAAGTAAGAAAACAGGGTATTCAGAAATGAATGACATACTGATTTTAATCAAATGAAAATCACTTATGAACATATGAACTGTAAAATAACAAAAGACATAATTTTAAGTTACTGTTTGTCATCCCTGTTTGATAACTATTCATTTCCCAATCACTTCTTACCTGGGGGTGTAGAAGTGATTGGGAAATGAAGAGGTATGAGTCAGACATGAAAGATACATACCTCATCTCTAGATCTACTTTTGGTTGGTTCCTGCTTCTGAGTAAAAGAAATCTTTAAAACCAAAGTAATCAGAACTCTTGGGCAAGATATTACGCTTTGTATGATTCAAATTATTTTAGCACAGTTGAATTTAATGAAGAACCACTAGTCGAAGAATTGCTCAGAGTTGAAGAATGTAGGCATCCAGATTCAACAGTTCCCAAAGGTCTCAATAAAAGTATGCTCAGAAAGGAGAACTCTAACCACCTGATTCTTCCTGGAAAAACAAAAAAACAAAAGAAAACCTCTAAGACACATTTATTCTCTGACTGACAAAAGTTAAAGAGGAAGATGGACTACTGAAAGCAACACGATAAGCAAGCAAGCAAGCAAGCAAGCAAGCAAGCAACAAGAAAAGAAGATGCATTCAAAAGAAAGCCTATGAGTCACAACAGGGACTGAGAGATAGGACACAGGGTATTTGCTTTATACCAGAATTTCATGCTGGCATCCCATATTGTCCCCAGAGCACCTCTAAGACTAAGTCCTGAGGATTGCCAGATGTGGCCACAAAAGCAAAAATTGAAAACTAAAAAAGTCACAATGAATCTATCAGATGAGAGACTGAGAGTCAAAGAGAATGGTGTGAATGTGGTATTAAAAAAACTAAAAGACTCAATGAAGTGGAGAAGTCACCAAGCATATTCTGTCCTGCTAAATTATCATAATTGTTAGTAAGATTTGAAGGAAAAATACCAAGATCCTGGGAGAAGTAATAGCTTAGGAAACGCATAAAGGTGAAACCAGTTTTTCAAGAAGACACGAAGTAGCCTTAAAAGACCAGATAAGCTTCTCAACACTTGGCTTGAGTATGTCATTCAATCACAGTGCTTATGGCTGATCATCTACTAGATTAAGAAAATTTGGGTTACCTCAAGCTTAATAAAGGATTCTACCCGTTTTGAGTTACCAATTAATATTTCATTTTTATTAAATGTTTTATATTTGATCTGGTGGGTTGTTCTTATTTGTTTCTACATCTATAGAGAGTTTTATTACAGTCTTAATTGTTAACACAAATGCTTAGCACCATCTATAATGTATCATTTTCAAATGTAAAGTCAATATTTTCTTTCTTTGTTTTAAACAAAGTTTAGACTAAGTTTTAAAACTATGGAAGTTTTAAGACTTTCATAGATCTATTCAGATTTTTCTCCCCAAGTGTTCTTAATTTATTTTGCTTTTCCTAAATTTTACATTTGTAGGATTAATTGATTTCATGTAAATTTGAAAATGTATTAGAACACAATTATTTATAATATTGCTTTTTAAAATGTATGTACCTATGAAACAAGATATATAGTTGTAGCACTGTCATCCCGTTGTTCATCGATTTGCTTTGAGCGGGCACCAGTAACATCTCCATTGTAAGGCTTGTTGTTACTGTTTTTGGCATATCGAATACTCCACGGGTAGCTTGCCAGGCTCTGCCATATGGACGAAATACTCTCGGTAGCTTGCCGGGCTCTCCAAGAGGGACAGAAGAATTGAACCCAGGTTGGCTATGTGCTATGGCTCCAGTCCAAACATATAGTTAAAATTATAAAATTATTATTGCTTTGAAATTGTACGGAATTTCAGGAATTAAGCTGTATTCATCTATATAAGTGTTGGTATCGAACTAGTCCCTGACATTCCATTTGCTCTCAATGGAACAAACATCTCTGAATGCAGCAGCTATGTGTACCTGGGTCGAGAACTCAACATGAGGAATGACTTGGCACCAGAACTGCACAGGAGGAAGAGAGCAGCGTGGAATGCCTTCGAGAGCATTGAAGAAGTGGTTAAGAGGACAAAGAATCTCCAGCTCTGGGCACATCTTTCAACTCCACCACTCTTTCTGCACTGACATACACCTCAGAGACCTGGGCCCTATGCAAACAGGATGGGAATGCTATTCCAGTTTCCCAAAGAGAAATCGAAAGAGCTATATGCTTTGAGTAACCCTTTTCACTCAAGTGAGAGAAGGAATCCGGAGTTCTGACTCTGTCAATGGTCAAGAATCAGGGATGCCGTCTCGTTTGCCAAGGCCTCAAAAATCAGATGGGCCAGACATGTAATGCGATTCAGAGATGACCGCTGAACCTGAGCTGTTACGGACTAGATTCCACGGGATGTCAAAAAACCGAGTGACCGCCCACCAACAAAATGGTCAGACTTCTTCATCAAAACCTTGAATGAATGGTTTGAGGCTCTTCCTGTTCCTGGAGCGAGCAGATATCACTGGGCTACACTAGCACATGACAGGGATGAATAGAGACGTTACTGGCACTTGCTCGAGCAAATCAAAGATCAACAGGATGACAAGTGACAAGTGACAAGGGTAGGTATCACCATCTCCACACTCACAAAAGAACTACATATGGACAAAAACGTAATATAGTATGGAAACAACTAGTGGAAGTCATCAGAACTGTGCATTTCACCCATAAATGAGTTTCTATGGGAGGAGTGGTGGGAGGGGTCTTTGGGACACTGATGGAGGAAAGCAGAATCTGGCATTGAACTGATTTTTGGTATGATGTATGTATGAAAAGTAAAGTTAATAGTATTGTGAACCTTGATACCTTAATAAAAATGGTTATAAAATTTTAACTTGGAAAGATAAACTTCAAGTTCATTGTAGCATCATGTAGTACTGTTCATACTAACCAAGATAAGGGTTTTCTAACAGCAGATGATATAATAAATGAAATGTGATATACACACAGTGGAATATGACTTCCCAAAAAAATATCATTTTCTTTGTGAGTGCATGGATAAACCTCGTAGTGAATTATATTAAGTAAGGAAACAGACAAAGACAAATGATTTTATCTACTTGTGTAATATTAAGAAACAGAACAAAACAAAACAAAAAACTTCAAAGCAATCAATATACCATTACTACCAATTGGTATTTGCCTGAGGGGATAAGGCAGAGGAGGTGAATTTTTGTGGTAGATAATTATTGGACATTTACTAGTAGGTGTGGTGTTAACAGATGGATTTGCTGGTTTGAGAAAGTGTTCCTGAAGCATAGATTGCTGTTACCTAATATTAATTGAATTAAAATAGAATTATTCAAAGTAACCATGTTGAAAACTTAATATCAAATTAATATACACTCATAACTGATGTCCTAAATATAGGGTGCTGGCATACAATCTTGCAAACAAAAAACTCTTATTTGAGCCCTGGCATTAGATTATATATTGCCCAGAACACCAACATGTATGGTCCAAACAAATTTTTAAAATTCTAAATTTATGTAAATTTAATTAATTTTTTTTAAATATAAAATTATTGGATGAAAATATTGAGAATATTATTGAAGTAATATTGGGATGGAGAAGACCGTGTAAAAGACTAAATAGATTAAATAGAAGTTTAAAGAAAAGAATGAATATTAATTCATTAAGAAACATTACTGAATGATATATACAAAAGGCTTATTTCAAATATGGGAAGAAAACTATCGAATAAATTAACATGTAATTACTATTTACATTGTCAATAGTAAGATAATATACGTAAGATATTCTGCTGCATTTAAAGTGAAAAAAGTTGCTAAATAAACTTCAAAGTATAATACTCTATAAAAATAAAAGTATATATCAAGAAAGCATCTTGCTTATGTGTGTTTGAAAGTGAATAATTGTCTTTGTATAGATAAATGATAGAAGATTGGAAGAACATATGGCAAATATTGATCTTTAGCATTTTTTCCTCTGCTTTCTTATTTTTTTTCCAATACTCCTTTACCTATTTTATATTTGTTAAAGACTACTCAAAATGCTTATGTTGAACAAGCTAGATAACAGACACTAGAATGAAACATAATGTCTAAATATCAAGTAGGTCATTTTAAGAAATTTTTCATATTCAGTTTATTTTTCAAAATGTGAATTTTATTTTATTTTCTTCCAATATATTAATTTAAAATGTTTTTTTTTGTTTGCTTTTGTTTTGTGGTCACACCCAGTAGTGTTCAAGGATTATTTTTATGAGGGTTTTGGAGACTCAAACCCAGGTCAGTCACATGAAAGGCTTACTTGGTTCCTAAAAGCAGTTAAAAAATTTAGTGTACAATTAAAAAAATGATTTAACATATTATTTGTTTTTTTATGTGCATCACAATTATAATCTTTAATATTTTATCAAACAATAAAGTTATCCTCCTTATTTACAATCTCTCCGAGCATTCCCAGTCCTGGGCAAACACCAATATATTTTCTATCTTTGCAGATTTTCCTTTTATACAAATTTTAAAAGTGGTAGTGTAATGAGGTCAAAATATTGCATTTGTAGTACATTTTTACTATGCAAGAAAATATAAATTTATTTTCAGAAGCCACTATACATTTCTGCCAAACCCTACTCACCGTGAAGAGTAAAAACTAGTCTCACATTTAATTATTTTGACATATTTTTAACATGCAATTGGAAAGAACGTTTATAGAAAATATTTTCATAATCTTACTTGTTTAAAATTGTATGTTCGTTCAATTATTTTTAATAATTGCATAGTAAGAAAACAAAGGAATTTAGACAGTGTGTTAATATAATGTCCAACTGTGTTACTGGGATGGATTACCATTTAAGTCAGTTATTTTTAATATGATTAATAATCTTTTTAGATTTCATTGACCAGTCTGAGATTCTTTTCTATAAAGACTTCTGAAGAAACTGAAGATGATTCAGGGAAAATGAATGAAAATCAGTACAGAGTGGGGAATGAAAGATGAGCAGAGCTTGCTGTGTTTCATGTGGATATAAAAATCTTTATATATATGTAACATTGCTATAGAAGAAAGGATAAACATCTGCATGTAATTTCAGTGGAATTTCTAGCAAGACAGCACGATTTTTATTTATAGTGAATGGCATTTACATTTGAAATCAGAAAAAATTTCTGGGTAACTGAGAAAACCTAGTGGAATACTTCAAAATCAAAAGAAACAAGAAATGGCCTGGAATTTAGGAGCCTATTCTCTTTAGACAGTGAGAATTGAGCAAGTGAGCAGGTGAAATATGACAACTATAATTCTTAAAAACTAAAAAAATTAGTAGTAATATATCACTTTACATCTATACTTAATAAATTTCTATTTCTGCTCACATTTTCTAAAATAAAGGGTTTTTTTCTTTTGCAAAATAACATCATTTTTTTTGAAGAAAAGATTAATTTACTGTGTCATGTATTTGTTTATGTGGGGAAAAAGTCTTTCCTCGGAATAATAATAAACATTTAGGTATATGATAAACACTTGAATATTAATCAAGGTAGATATAGTTTTCACAATTCATATTGTACTCAGTTTATGTAATTGAAAACAAGCAACCTTTGCTATTTGACTAATGATCTGTAGATGATTCTAAAATGTCTGCTCCTGTCCATTGGCTAGAGAAAGAACTGCAACAACAATAATCTAGGATTAGAAGAAATTTTTCATTTTAAAAGATATCTTTAGTGTGTACAGATAAGGGGGCATTGTGTATTCGGATGTGATTGAGACCCTTGGGGTGGGGGGACAGGAAACTATAGAGTGTCATAGGAAACATTGCTAGGGAAAGAATTTTGTAGGCATAAATAAGGGCCATGTTTGGTGAGATTACCAATTCCACATTATCAAGTGTGAACACTTAATTTGTGTAGTATAGAGATAATATAATTTGTCAAGACATGGTTGTAGGAAGGATAGAAATAGGAGGAAAATATATTTGAACATATAAATATACCTATGTATACACATAAAGTCTGAATGTCTGTCACTGTCTTATTTACAGTGTTCCTTGCTCCCCATTATTCTTTTAAAGCCATTTTAATTTAGGTACCTAGATTTAAAATATCACCACTTACATTTTTTTTTCTTTAAAGAAATATTTTATTGAACCACCGTGAAAACAAGAAAAAAATACAAAGCTTTCAGGTTTAAGTCACAGTCAAATACTGATTAAACCACGATCCCTTCACCAGTGCACCCATTCCACCACCAAGAACCCCAATACACCCCCCTCCCACCCCACCCCCACCCCCCATCTAAGTAGCTAATGATATTCCCATTATTCTCTATATATATTGAGTACATTCCATATTTCCATACAGAACTCACTATTATTGATTGGAAATTTTCCCCAACAATCAGGCCTGCTGAATAGGCATCATCTAATAATTTCTCTTCATTGCTAAGAGTGAAGACTTTGAGTCTTCACTCAAAGTTTTGGGTTTCTAATATTTTAGCTCAGTTCACAGTCAAAATGGATGGCTGCAAGAATCCGCTCTGGTGCCAAAATGGGTTAGGAGACCTCAGGATCACAGTCAATAGGCGCGGGGGGTTTGCTTCTCGTGGCGCGGCTCCCGGTTCATCTCTGGGCCTCACCACTTACATTTTTATACAACTTTATAGGTATACAGTTGTGTATGCCCAATTGTATTGTTGGAGCAACTGGATTAGTTTCCCTAATGGCAATAAAAGTATTAATTATGTTTCTATTTAGTGTAATGAACTGTAATGAACTGTTGATGCAAAAAAATGAGATGTGTGAATACAAAAGAAGGAATATTCTGCCAATATCAAGATAGATATATCTGATCTTTGTTCCTTTTTTCATTATATAATTCTTTCTGGAGCATTTTGTCTGTCTTGTGAGGTATGCAACACCTAAGTATATTTGAAGTCTTCCCATGCCTCCAACCTATTTATAGAAACATTCAGGAATATGTAACCTTATTTATCTAAGTTATACGTGTCAGACTGAATTCCCTAAGTAACAGTGCTCTTCATGGGCTCTTAGAGAATAGATATCTAACTTAAAAAGATGAGGGGGACAATTTTAAAAGGAATGAAAGGATTAATGTGAGTATTATATGTGGGACCAGAGAGATGGCTCAAAGGGCTGAATTCGCCTGCCTTGTATGCAGAAGTCCCAAGTCTAGTCTGGCATGGCATGGCACCCAGAATACCCTCAGAGGGACCCCCAAGCACAGAGATCCCGAGTGCTAAAACACAAAACAAAAAAATATTATAGCTAGAAGAGAAGAACCAGTTTCACCTAATTTGTCAAGACACGGTTGTAGAAAGGATAGAAATTAGAGAAAAGTTTATTTGAACATCACTGTATCACTGTCATCCTGTTGTTTATCCATCTACTCGAGCGGGCTCCAGTAACATCTCCATTCATCCCAGCCCTGAGATTTTAGCAGCTTCTCCTTATTCATTTTTTACAACAGCTGGAGGCTCTTTTCTGTATTTGGCATATCAAATACGCCACGGGGAGCTTGCCAGGGTCTTCTGGGTCTATAATATTGCTATCCTCAAATTTTGAATCGTTGAGCACAGGAAAAATTAACTGCTGCATTCTTTACGTATCTGAAGTTTCATTCCAATATATACCACTTGAAAGACATTTAGAGTTGATTTACAACACCATTTCCATTCATATCTCTAAGCTTTTTTCCCAGAACGAATTGTCTGATGCAGATTTAGGCCTGAGTACTGGGTGAAGGCTTTGCCACATTCTTCACATTTGTAAGGTTTCTTACATATGTATATATGTATACAGAAAGTCTGAAAATCAGCCCTTCTCCTATTCTCATTGTTCCTTGTTTTTCATTATTTAGGCACCTAGATTTAAAATATTACTATTTATACTTTCTTTTGATGCCTGCTTCTCTCCACCAATGTACCAATTTCCTCACTGCCAGGTGAGACAAAATTTATGGGCAAAAGCTATAGTTCTAATAACTGACCATTTGCTAATAACTGACCATTTGCTAATTCCTCACTGTGCTTTTTCTGAATCTGGTATTTTATATTTAGGATAGAACTCTTTCTTCTTTACTGTGGAGTAGGTAAAACTTACACATATTTTGGCAAATGAAATAAACTCCTGGAATTCTCCAATATTCTTTATCCTAGCATTAATTGTATCTATTATTGTTGGCCATATGATAATTAGCTTCATCCACTTATGCATCTAGGTTTTTTTTTCAGGGTGGAATAATTATGGATACTTAAAACTATGAGAAAATATTCTTTCAAAACCCATCTAAGGAACTTTTATGGAAGCAAATTGAAGCCCCAAGTGTGTTTAGGTCCAAGAGGGGTATCAACTTTTTTTTGGTTAGGAACATTAAACAATAGCATCTCATACCTGATTTTACTATATTTTGACTAAAGTTCATGGCACAGCAGAACCTGGCAAGCCACTCAGTGGTGTATTCGATATGTCAAACACTGTAACAAGTCTCAAATCGATGAACAGGATAACAGTGCTACAGACAGGACTACAGTGCTTGGCCATAACTCCTACCTGTTAGCCTATAGTTTGAGCTACTCTTTTCAAATGTCAAAAACGTCTATCTCTTACTTCTATATTTGGGACGAGTACAATAGTTACTAAGCAAAACTAATAATAATGTTTGCCTGAAAACTTTATATTTTCTATTTTTACTCCCCATTTTTTCAGAGAATTGTTTGTTGTTTCCCAAGGATATAGTGGCTGCCAAAACAAAGTACTCTGCATGTATGACTTACATAATACATATCAGAATTGGAGGTTTTTTAGAGTTACATATCTGTGTTAAAATCACAAAGCAATAGGAAAAGATATTCTAATCATATTGCCTTACCTTCTTCTAGCTTCTCCATACTTCTTGCCTCACTTACTGTTATAAATACAAACCCTGACCTGACAATTGTCATAAAAGATAGCAAATGGAAATTGTGACTTTTCTATAACTCATCTGGAGATATGTGTTTATAAGAATTAATAATAATGATAGGCTGGACTGATAGCATAACAGGTAGGGCGTTTGCCTTGCACGCGGCAAACCCAGGTTCGATTCCTCCGGCCCTCTCAGAGAGCCCGGCAAGCTACCGTCCACACAGCAGAGCCTGGCAAGCTACCTGTGGCTTATTAGATATGCCAAAAAAACAGTAACAACAAGTCTCACAATGGAGACGTTACTGGTGCCCGCTTGAGCAAATCGATAAACAATGGGACAACAGTGCTAATACTATTATATTAGTAGTAATTATTTTTCATTCACATAATTCCAACATCCATCACACTCATCACAGTGTACCTTCTCTCTTTTAAGGACCTGCCACACCTCCAACTCAATAGTATGGATCAGTTCTCCCTTGATGTTGCCTTCGGACTTTTGTCGCTAGCATTATGTGGATCAATAAGTTCCACACATTAAGAGAGATCATTCTGAATCTATCCTTTTCTTTAGGAAGTATATACATATACAATGTATCTGCCATGCCAATCAACACTTCTTAGAAAAAAATAGATTAATAATTTCTGAAAATAAAATCTTGGCCATAAAACAATTACCTCATAATGGAAGCATAGGCATTATACTAGCTGGATGAATTTAACAGTCATATGACAAGAATAGGATGATAGAATTAGACGAGAAACATGTTAAACCATAAACACTTTCTCAGTGTTCTGACTCCTTTGTTTCAGGAGTTGGAAATATATTACACGTATGTTAAAGTTATATATTAATCTTAAAATCCTACTTTCCTAGAACATGCTGGTTCTAATGTCATGTAATCTGCATTTTTCCTGATGAAACTATGAATTTCATTTAATTATGTGACAGTCATATTAATTAAAGCCTTGGGCCTCAAAAAAGCTAATTATTTTCTACTTATTTTCTGGCTTCCTAATTGGAGAAGACTGTTAATCTTAACACTTAATGACTATTGATGCAGTAAAATCAAAGACATATAAATAAAATAAAAACAAAATCAAAATTATTCATAAGAAACAAAAAGTACAATATGTTGGACTTTAATTCAACTACAAGTGTCTTTCATTTTACAGTATTCTCATATTATTCAGTAGTGTAGCAATTGGAGCAGTAATAATACTATTTACCCATATTATGAATAATTGACTTCCAATTTATCGTTTATATTCCTGAGAAAACCTGTAAGCCGTTTATATTTTCCAGGAGTATAATAAATAATTATTCTATGTTGTTGATTTCAGAGGTAATATGTTGCATACTATTAGGCATATAAGACAGTCATTTCCTACATTTTGCTCACTTAATTCAAACATGAGTGTCTGACATTTTTACTTAGTGTCCAAGCTTATTGATATCACCAACAATCTCTCTTACCCAGCTATAAGTCTTGGATGAAATTAAAACCTAATCATTTCCCTCATTTTTCAACAAGGACCTCTCTAGCCAGTAGCTCACAGCTCTGCCTCCAGTATTTGTTCAGTTCCCACAGGCACCAGAGTAGCAGGAGTTGGTGTAATCCATCTCCTAATGCTCAGCTTTTGGAACAGTTAAAACATTCTCCACATTGTGCTTGATATACTAATGAAGAACTGGATTAGTTAATAATCTGTAACTTGTAATGGTTCTATACTTGTAGAAGAATAATTTGACTACTACAAATTATAATAATACATAGCAAATGCAATTTTCTAGGTAACTTCGAAAAGATACCCCTTAATTTATTCATCTCCCCACTCCTCCCCAGTATGTGTACTTCTGTAAAAAGTGTTAGCATCACTCCATATCTCTATTTTCTGCAAAGCCATTTGATATTTTTGCTACAGCTAAATCTCACAACAGTCCGTGTTAAAGTCAAAGAGCAGTTTTCTTATAATTTGTCTCATTTTTAAAAACTAAAAGTTTTTGCTTGGTCATCAAGGTGACTGATGGTCCATCTTACACTGGAGTGTAATTTTCAGAGTTTTTTTTTTCTCTCTCTCTCTCTTTTTTTTTAGCTGACAATATTTTACTTTTTGGCCTCAGCAAGTCCCAATTGATTTTAAGCACAAATTAAATGCCCTGATGGCTGTAATATGGTGATTTATCACCAGAGTCAGCAGGGATTTTGCTCTGCAACGGACTTAAGCAAAGCACTGAGAAGAAACTCCACCTCCTTGGCTAGAGTTTTGGAAGTGCCAGGGGTGCAGACACTAGGGTGAACATTTCTTAAAACGTCAGAAAACAAAATGATCAAATTTGTTATCAGGGACATTTGGAAAAATAAAGTAATTGTGAATAAAGGACGACTGTATGTGATTAAGAGCTATTCTGTTAAAGTTGCTTATCTTCCATAGCTTTGACTTTTTCATCTGGTTACTAGAGAAATACACTCATTCATAAATTATTGAGAAGAAATATGATGGACTTTATTTAATAGAATACTAAAAAAAGGAAATATTTTTCTATTTTCAGATTTATAAAACCTTTAATGCCAAGATTTATAATGCTATATTATAATACATACTATTATAATATAAATTTTCAGGTACATAATAGCCAAATGCTATATTATAATACATACTATTATAATATAAATTTTCAGGTACATAATAACCAATACCAATGCAATTTTTAGAGGGTCAGCATTTCTCGACCAATGTCTCAAGATCCCTAAACCCACTCTATACCATATCCTCTGGCTGAGTTCAGTTCTATTGACTCATGATACATGATACAGTGAAGTTTTTTAAGTATTTATATATCTTTGATGTCATCCTTTTGTCGGATTTGTAATAAGCAATTTTTTTTCATTCCATAATGTGTTTTTTTAGTCTAGTGAACATTTATTTGTGATCCAAAAGCTGCTTAATTGATATAAATCTTTTTGTTTATAATGGTTTCTGTTTGATTAAAAATTGAGACAATAAAATAATTTTAGGAGTATGTAACTTGGTATTCAGCATCCCAGTCAGAAACTTTTGCTAAATTGACATAAAATAACACTTCAAAGTGATTAACATACCTAAAATAACTGACTTCTCTTGTAAAGATCTTATTCAATAACAAAACATATTGGAAAATACAATATTTTTAAGTTATCTTAGTTATTAATGTTAAAATTATTTTTGCCTCTCACTAGTGGTGATAAAGTTATGTTTAATTCATTAAATTGTGTTTTAGATACAATAATACCCTGTTCCTTGTATGGAAAAACCTAGAGTATGGCACCACATTTGTTGAAAATATTTACCACATCATATTAATTTTTTCCAACTCATGTTTTACAGGTATGGGACAAAATTTTAACAACCTTTTTCAAACATCAACTTTTCCTAGATAGATAAAATTTGTATTTTATTTAATTTTCTTAGATATATGTATTCCAGCTTCTTCTTTATAAGATTACCTATTTTATTTCTGACAAACAAAATCATAACATGTACATTAACTTATTAGTCACCTGCTGCAACTATATATACAGTTGTTACATTTAAAAAATATAAAGTATTTCTGGCACAGAACTGTATTTTATAAATTCTCTCTTACCTAGATATTACTAAGTACCAGGTTCTAAATTATAAAATAACTCAACTTGGCATGAATCCAAGCTGTTAAAGGTAACAAAATATACTAGAATCATAATTTAGGTTGATGCATAAACAAAAACTTATCCAAAGGATGAACAAAATTTTTCTATATGTTATAAAGATAATTTCTTTCTTTCTTTCTTTCTTTCTTTCTTTCTTTCTTTCTTTCTTTCTTTCTTTCTTTCTTTCTTTCTTTCTTTCTTTCTTTCTTTCTTTCTTTCTTTCTTTCTTTCTTCCTTTTTTTTTTTTTTTGCTTTTTGAGTCATACATGTCGATGCACAGGGCTTACTCCTGGCTTTGCCCTCAGGAATTAGTCCTGGTGGTGCTCAGGGGACCATATGGGATGCTGGGAATCGAACCCATGTCAGCCTCATTCAAGGCAAACGCCCTACCCACTGTGCTATTGCTCCAGCCCCATGAAGATAATTTCAGAAGTGAAAGTAAGCCTTGTAAATCAGTCATAAGTTTACAAGAGCAAACATTCCTCTAAAAACAGCAATTTATTATTTTGTTGGAAATATAATTATACTTGTTTAAATCTTAAATTATTTTATGGCTACAAATTAATTATCCTTATATTGAGTATGTATATAAAATTTGGAACACTCATGCTTTCTTTACTATTTAAAGTACATATTTATTTCCACTCGAAAAATAAGAACAACATATGAAAATAGTTCACTAAAATACATTTGTAAATTTTTATTTGAAATATTTGAAAATACTTGTTTTTATTTGAAAACAAGACCAATGTATCAACTTCTTATTTTAAAAAGAACTTCCAGAGCTTAGGTTAACTAAGTTAAAAGGTATACATAATACACAGTTAACTAAATGCTAAATAATATTTAAGCTCAAAAACAGATCTTTACAACAGCTATATAATTTCGTGAGATACAAAATTGTGCCTAGGGCTGTGTCGATTGCTTTAACAAACATCATTCTGGTCTTCATCTGGCCCTTACCATTGCACTTTAAATGACATAACTCCTCTTTCTAATTTTAGAAATTCATGTCTGTAGTTTGGGGGCAGCAGTTAATGACTCCTTCATTTCCCCATGGGTTGTTATTTGATCCAAACTGGGCTAAAAACAGAGTGCCTTGTAAATTTTCTGCTTGAACGTTTTATAAGCTCTAAATGTTTTTGGCCAATTTTCAACTTTAACTTTCCCGAAAGAATGTAGTTATCTTGACATTGATTAACCTATAGAACATAGATCTGGATTGGAATGGGGTCATTTAAGACCATCTGGTTTACTTGACAGAAAAGCTTTTGTCAGTAAGGAGATAGTGACTAACTCATCACCCACAGCTTCGAAGGAGACCCTGCTAGAGTTTTAACTTAGATCCATCTGTGTTCCCAGACATTCAAATAGCCTAGGATAATAAATTCCTATTTCATTATTTACTTTGTTTATGATGTTTTACTCTTCTTAAAAGAGATGTGTTTTATAAAGTCAAAGATAAAAATAATGCAACTAAACAATAAAACTTGACTATGTACAACTGTATCACTGTATCACTGTCATTCCTTTGTTAGTCAATTTACTTGACCCAGCACCAGTAAAGTCTATTACACTCAGCCATGAGATTTTAGCAGCCTCTCCTTACTCGTCTTTCCCAATGATGGAGGCTCTTTCAGGATCAGGGGAATGAGACCTATCATTACTGTTTTTGGCATATTGAATATGCCACAGATAGCTTGCCAGACTCTGCCGTGCGAGCTGGATACTCTTGGTAGCTTTTTGGGCTCTCTGAGAGGTATGTATATATTTGTTACTGGATTTGAGATATGAATATGCCATGGGGAGCTTGCCAAGCTCTTCTGAGTGGGCAATAGACTCTCTGTAGCTTATCAGGTTCTCCGAGAGGTACAATTAGGCTATAAGATGTCTAGGAGCTTGGTTTTATAGTCTAGTCTCTGGATGTTGGCCATTGATGGGATTACACAGCACTGGGGGCAGTTTCAGGGTGTGACTGCCTAGCTACTAGAAAATGGGGTATCTGGGTGGAAGAGGCCCAGTACCAATCTGAGCAGCCTTGGAGATCTCGGCCCTGGGTCCAGCACACCTGGGTTCCTCTGCCGATTCCTTCATGTGTGAGGCTCATCTGAACATGTGGAGAGTGACCTTGAGCATGGCTGTGGCTGGGTTCCAGAGATTTTCAATTTCTATGAACAACAATTACATGAACAATATAATTTTGTAGGAAAAAATTACTAGGTTATATACACAGGTAAACTCAAAATCAGAATGCAAAGTTACTTCTTTTCTAGTAATATCCTCATTAATCATTATTTACTTTAATAGAAGCTAGTTGGTGATTTGAAAATAGGTTTTTTTTAATGAAACAAATGGTGAATAGCCTTAAATTTAGGTAAATATGTAATTACCAAGCATAACTCCTCTCACCTCACTGCTTTGTTTTGTTTTTCCACCTTTGACTCCTTCATTCTTAATACTGGATGCCTGATTTCTTCATTTTCTTGTCCTAAGAATACAAATAAATCACACAAATTTTGATAAGATGCTTTCTCATTGGGACTGGAGCGATAGCACAGCTGGTAGGGCGTTTGCCTTGCATGCAGCCAAGCTGGGTTTGATTCCCCCATCCTTCTCAGAGAGCCCAGCAAGCTACCGAGAGTATCCCACCCCCACGGCAGAGCCTGGCAAGCTACCAGTGGTGTACTCAATATGTCAAAAACGGTAACGACAAGTCTCACAATGGAGACATTACTGTGTCCATTTGAGCAAATTGATGAACAACCGGACAACAGTGCTACAGTGCTACAATTCTTTCTCATTATCCTGCCATTTTCTCCAATCACATTCCATGATCATAATTTTTTATAATTTTTTTAGATTTTTTTTAATTGAATCACCGTGAAAAAAGTTACAAAGTTTTCAGGTTCAAGTCTCAGTCACTCAATGATCAGATCCCCATCCCTTCACCAGCGCAATGTTCCAGCACCAAGAACCCCAGTATACCCCCCTCCCCCCTCCACCTGTGTGGCTAATGATCTCCACTTTATTCTCTCTATACTTTGAATACATTCAAGATTTCAACAGAAAACTATTATTATTTAGAATCTTCCCCCAACAATCAAACCTGCTGAAAAGGTATCATTTGACAATTTGTTTTCCATTGCTGAGAATGAAGAATATATGCACTCTGGTTTTGGATTTCTGATATTTTAGCTCAGTTCACAGTTCCTTGTGTGGCTGCTCTGGATCTCGTCTGGGCGGAGCGTGTGCCGGTAACACCCCCCATCCCAAGATCTCCTGCACGCCATGTCACTGCAAGCTCGTACCTCTGAGTAGTGGGTTCCAGAAGATGGCGGTCACCACGTGGGTGCCACTGCTGCCGTTGCCGCCACCCCCTCCGAAAGGAAAGGTCGAGAGAAGAAAACCTCTCCCCTCCCGGGGCGGCATGGGGTTGTAGCTCAGTTCACAGTCTAGATGCATTTCTATAAGAAGCTGTTGGGTGCCGAAAGTGATTAGTAGCTCCCTAGGATCATAGTCTTTTTTTTTTTTGCTTTTTGGGTCACACCCAGCGATGCTCAGGGGTTACTCCTGGCTTTGCACTCAGGAATTACTCCTGGCGGTGCTTGGGGGACCATATGGGATGCCGGATGTCGGGGATCGAACCTGGGTCGGCTGCGTGCAAGGCAAACGCCCTACCCGCTGTGCTATCGCTCCGGCCCCAGGATCATAGTCTTTAAGGAGCAGAGGAGCCATTTCATGTGCGGCTGCTCCGGATCTCCCCATAATCATAATTTTAAGAACTGAATGGAATGATGATCTCACCTCTAGATGTAATATCCTCTAAATGTAAATTCACATCTCAATTCCTTGTATATCTCTCCAGAAAATCCTTCTCTAATCATCTACGTAAATTTTATAAGAACGCAATTTAAATGACTATGATCTCTTACACACTTTCCATATTGTTGGTATTATTTTGAACTTAATGTTTGGATCTTATTTTTATTTCTGTGCTTTGATAGTAAATACTACTCACTTTAATTTTGGGAAAATATTGGTCATATTGAATTCTAACAATTTGTGTTCTGAGACACTAATATACTATGTTTTATCATGCCTGTATCCTTATTATTTAGCAGATTGTAAACACATTGTAAATAGTTATTTGAAAATGAAATAACAGCATCTTGATTAAAATTCAAAATAAATCAAGCATGTATGACCTCTGCATACTAGAAATCATTCTCCTTCCAGCAGTCATGCTGCTTGGTGTTTACCATAATGAGATGAAAACATGCTTACCCCAAAACTTGCACTGAGTATTTATAGCATACTTGTTCATAATTGTAGAAACCTGCAAGCAATTAAAATGTCCTTCAGTAGGTGATGAATTATGGCACCTAAAGACAATGAATTGTTACTCAGCTCTGAAAAAAAGGGCAGTTGATTCAGAAAAAGACTACCATATGATTTCAGCTTTATAAAATTCTGGAAAATGTAAAACCGTGAAGACAGTGCAAAGATGAGTGATTGTAAGAAGTTGGCAAAGAGATAAACCAGCAAAGTATGGAGGATTATTCGGACAGTGAGTTGCCTATAGAATATTGAAGTGATGGACTTATGTCACTGTATACTTCTTAAAATCCAAAGAATACATAATACCAAAATTTATTTTTAATGTAGAATATGGACTTTGAGTAATAAGCATGTATCCGTGTGGGTTTATAGATGGTAACAAGTATACTGCTTTGCTGTATGGTGTTGATAGTGAGGGAAACTGTATGAGGGAAGAGGTATATAGTAAATCTCTCATCTCTATTCAATTTTGCTGAAAATTGCTCAAAGAAAGAAAAAATCATTTTTGTACACAATAGTTCATTTCAAAAATACAAAAAGTTACAGATGCATAACGTTTTAATTCTAACAGAAATCATTATGCTCCTGATTCATTTGTTGTATAAAACACAAATCTTACATATTTAATATTTTATTCTATAGACACATTTTGCGAAAAAGATACAAAGACCCTTGTTGGCTGCTTCCAGATTTTAGTTATTTTAAATAGTGCTGCTTTGAGCATAGGAATTCGGATCTCTTTTTTGCATTGTGTTTTGGGGGCTTTGGGATACCCTATAAGCAGCAGTATTGTAAACCACTTGTTTCTAATTAGTGCCTAATTTTCAGGAGAGTCACTGTCATTCCATTGCTCATCGATTTGTTCAAGCGGGCACCAGTAATGTCTCTCATTTTGAGACTTATTATTACTGGCAGAGCCTGGCAAGCTACCAGTGGAGTATTGGATATGCCAAAAACAGTAACAAGTGCGTAATTAGAAAACAAAAAAAGAAGAAAGTGTCTGCATAAAGACAGGCTGGAAGGTTGGGAGGGTAACTGAAAACATTGGTAGAAAGAAGAGTGCAGGCACTGGTTTTCAAGCATCATATGCCTGAAACTCAACTATGAATAACTGTAACTTTAAAAAAAAAAGAGCACACATGGGGCTTGAGCAATAGCACAATGAATAGGGCATTTACCTTGCACGTGGCCGACCCTGGTTCTATTCCCAGCATCTCATATGGTCCCCTGAGCACCGCCAGGAGTGAAGAGTGCAGAGCCAGAAGTAACCCCTGTGCATCACCAGGTGTGACCCAAAAACAAAACAAAACAAAAAAAAGCATACCAAGATAATGGCTTATTTGCAAGCAATGGGATATATGAAAATGAGAACAGCGTACGACTTGGCTGGTAGACTGAGTTAATTTTTAATTCTTGGTGACATAGCATTTAGGGAACGGCATCCACTTGAGTCATAAAACTATAAAAACTGCCATTTCCCTTTAGACCTTATGAAATCTTTAGAGAACATATGTGTTAATAGTATTGTCCGTAAAAGTCATATTCATCTTCCTCCTAAGAAAAATGATGATTAAATGATGATCACCTTCAAAAGTCTCTTTTGTTTTGAGAATTATTAAATTTAATAATTTAATAATAAAATCCAAGTTTGGATTTTATATTGCCTTGCTTTAGAACTTTGCTTTGCGATTATTACAAATTAAAGCATCTTATATTCTGTTCTTATAACTGGTCCTTTTGCTTTGCTTTATGTTTTGTCAACTTGATCCTGACGTTGAATAGTGCATAGCTTTGCTTTTTGAAAGTTTTATTTTGGGAATTTAACTGCAAAGTGGCATTCTCATTCTTTAAGAGGTAAATTATTATTCAGACATATATTTATAGAGAGAAATAAAAGGTCTTTTTGAGCGAGTTAAAAAGGAAAATTTGTGTAATATCTATCTGGAATAGCATGATTTTAATTTTCTGCAGCCATAAATCCAGCACAAACTAATAAGCAATAGGCATTCTGAAAAAGAAATTCATATGCATATATATTTGTGTATGTACATATACAATGCACATGAATATTTAGTGGATATCATCTTACCTATACTTGTATATTTCTCACCAGTTTCTCACTTATCTAACTCATTGACTTTATTAGCAGTACTGGAGACCATAAAGGGTACCAGGACACTTTCTTTTCTTTAAGGAGATTTTATCTTTTTAAATAGAAAAATGTGTGCAACATAGAACTTAATTTTTAACTAACAGGAAGGAAACAAATATAACTATAAATAAAGTAAAATTTGTATTATGCTGGTGTTGGTGCCCAACCAGATCATGAAGATGAGTCCTTGGACGCTGCCCTGCAAGCAGGAAGCAGAACTAGGACCCCACATTGCACTAAGTGGGCGAACCTAAGAGTCTGATTGATATGGAAAAGGCAAAACTAACCTTCTGTGGCCAACCAGTTTCTGCAGCATAAGGCAACAGTTTCCCCTTCTCATATACCTCAGGCCTAACTAGGCTTTGGATGTAAACATTCTTTCCCAATTGTCACAGACCCCAAGTGTGAAGAGGTTATGACCTATGTTTTTTGTTTATCTAAATGACTATGTTTTTCATTTATGTAACTGATTATGTTTTTCCTTACTGTAACTAATTTTCCGTTTCTCTAACTGACTATGTTTTCTAACTGACTGTTAATTTACAGATTCTTAGTACCTGGTTAGACTTCATTGGACAATAGAGTAAGCTAGTAAATAAAAGAAGGCTGAAAAGGCTGCTCTGAGCCACAAGAAGGATCTGAGCAAGTCTTGTGATCCTCCGTAAACAGTAATGTCTTTCATGTTCCTATCTCAGCACCTCCGACTGCCTAACTGAACGTTCGTACAACATTCTGGGAACCTAGTTTTCTAGTTTTCATATATATATGTATATACACAGATATATATTTATGTATGCTTATATGAATATATAATACATTTAATATAATTTAAATATATTATATATAAATATATGTATGAATATAATATAGATATACATATGTGTATATATCTAGTATCACTGTATCATTGTATCACTGTTATCCTGTTGTTCATCAATTTGCTCGAGTGGGCACCAGTAACGTCTCCATTTGTCCAAGCCCTGAGATTTTAGCAGCCTCTCCTTACTTGTCCTTCCAAATGGTGCTGTACTGGAGGCTCTCTCAGGGTCAGGGGAATGAGACCCATTATTTTTACTGTATTTGGCATATTAAATACTCCACAGGGACCTTGCCTGGCTGTGCCATGCTGGCAGGATACTCTTGATAGCTTGCCAGGCTATCCAAAAGGGATGGAGAATGTATATTAGAGAATACAAGCAAGTATGTTAAAACCAAACATGTGTGTGCAGCTTCAGTATATCAGTGGACTATACAATAAGAGGTCTCTCAGCCAGGTGCTTCTGGGAGCTTTGTTTTGTAGTCCCTGGATCTTGTCCATTGATGGGATTACATGGAGCCAGGGACAGTTTGTGGGTGTGACTAGGAAGCTTCTGGAAAATGGGGGATCCGAATGGAGGAGGTCCAGTCCCAGTCTGAGCAGGCTTGGAGATCTCAGCCCCGGGTCCCACATACCTGAGTTCCTCTGCTGGTTCCTTCATGCGTGATGCTCATCTGAAAGTGTGAAGAGTGGCCCTGAGCATAGATGTGGCTTGGTTCTGGATTTTCAGGAGACTCTGCATATATCCAGTATATTATCTTAAAATAATTGTTGAAACTAGTGGAATGCAGGGGATCTAATATACAATCTCACCCCAATATAAAATTCTATTTCATTGATTCTGTTGACTATTTCTCATCTTAAATTTCTCCTCTCTTACATGATGGGGTGACAAAGGTTGGCAGAAGAAGATATGGTTCAACAAGGTTAATGACTCCCTAAGGATTTTAATTGCAACAGTCCAATTTTCTTATGATTTAGATTATAGTGCCTTTTAGAAAACACAGATTAGCAGGCAGTTATTAGCAGTTATATTGTTTATTATAATTAAGAGACCACACTCTGAATCATAGACATTCACAACTTTGTTAAGGAGGGAGTAACTTTCACAATACCTGCTATGATTATATTAGGCTATGTGATTGTGGCCACTCATTATTTTCATCAAGCTTTCTAAAATCACTTGTATCACTTGTATTACTTGTTTTCCCATTGATCTTTGATTAGCTCGATTTGCTCGAGCGGGAGCTAGTAACGTCTCCATTTGTCCCTGTTGCGTTCTATGGTATCCCAATGATATCTGCTTGCTCCAGGAACAGGAAGTGCCTCAAACCATTCATTGTGGGTTTTGACAAAGAAGTCTAACCATCTCGTTGGTGGGCGGCCATGCAGTGACGTCTCGTAGAATCCAGTTGGTACAGCTCTAGTCCAGCGGTCATCTCTGAATCACATTACATGTTCGGCCATCTGATTTTTCATGTCTTGGCAAATGAGACAGCATCCCTGATTCTTGATCATCGAAGGAAGTCAGAACTTCAGATTCCTTCTCTCACTTGAGTGAGACATGATACTCCTAGCATAGCTCTTTTGATTCCTCTTTGGGATAAACAAATAGCGTTCTCATCCTGTTTGCGTAGGGCCCAGGTCTCTGAGCCATATGTTAGTGCAGGAAGAATGGTGGAATCGAAAAGATGTGCCTGGAGTTGAAGATCCTTCGCCCTCTTAACTACTTCTTCAACGCTCTTGAAGGCGTTCCACGCTGCTCTCTTCCTCCTGACAGTTCTGGCGCCAAGTTGTTTCTCATGCTGAGTTCTCGAACCAGGTACACATAGCTGCTGCATTCAGAGATGTTTGTTCCATTGAGAGCAAATGGAGCATCAGGGACTAGTTGGTTTTTCATGAGCATCGTCTTGTTGAGGTTCAGCTGCAGTCTGACCTTTCCACACTCACAGTCAAAGTCAGCCAGCATTTGTGCCGCTTGGCTAATATTTGGCATTATGAGAACAGTGTCATCAGCAAAGCGGAGGTGGTATAGTTGCCGACCATCTAACTTCACTCCCATTCCTTCCCATTCCAGTTGTCACATGACATTCTCGAGGGTGGCACTGAAGAGTTTTGGTGAAATGGTATCGCCCTGCCCAACCCCTCTCTTTACATCAATGATCACATCCTTGTAGAATGGTGAGATCCTGGTGGTGAATCCGCAATACAGTTCTCAGAGGATGTTGATGTATTGAGTTTGAACGCCCTGTTTGGCTAGGGCTTCGATGACTACTTCAGTCTCAACAGAATCAAAGACCTTCTTTAAGTCGATGAATGTTAGACATAGCGGCATCCTGAACTCTCTCGAAACTTCAATGAGTCTGGTCACTGTGTGGATATGGTCTATCGTGCTGAATCCCCTTCGGAACCCGGCTTGCTCGCATGGTTGTCCTTCATCTAGTGTTCTGCCTATTCTATTCAGATGATACAAGTGAACAACTTGTAGACAACAGACAGGCAGATTGGATGATAGTTGCCAATGTCATGGATGTCTCCCTTCTTGTACAACAGAACGGTCCTGCTGGTTTTGCATTGAGACGGAACCTTGCATTCAGACAGGTAGTGTGTGAAAAGTCGAGCCAGTGTATTGATGAGTACTGGTGGCAGATTCTTCAGGTGTTTGGGTCTGACCTTGTCTGGACCTGGTGCTGTACCTGTCTTTACTGATGAGATGGCGTGTCAGATTTCGGAAGGGAGGCCATTGGGAATGACATATCCATCCTTCGGAATTTGATATATGGGCATGGCTGTCAAAAAGATCTGAGTTGAAGTTGTAAATAATCCTCTCCATTGCTTTCTGGAAGATGTGATAGATCTTTCTAAAATATTGAAAATATTTAGAATCCTCATTATGAACTTTGGGTTCTAAACAAATCAGGAAATTCAGGTTAAGGAAATTATTTCTAAGATTTCTTCCATCTCTAGTTTTCTATATTCTCTTGTTTTGTGGTTCCCAATGTAACAATATACACATTGTTCCCTTTCTCTATATTTTGTATTGTTGTTGTTGTTTTGGATCCACACACAACTGTGCTCATGGTTTACTCCTGAGTTAGTGCTCAGGGGTCACTTGTGGTGAGGCTTAGGGAACCATAATTGGTACCAGGATCAAACTTAAGTCAACTGCATGCAGACAAGTCCCTATCTGCTGTGCACTGTGTTCAGCTTACATATTATTTTCTCTATATGCAAATGTAGCATATAGTAAAGAAATAGTTATCTGAGGGCAATTGCATTTTAGACAGACTCACTGTTCAATAATAATTCTCTTTTCAGGAGACAGGAATTTGGACCAGATATCTTGGGTTCTCAGGACTTTCTCCTCCCTCTGTGCTCACGGGTCACTCCTGGAGTTGCTCAGGGAGACATATGTAGAGTTAGGATCTAACATGGGTCAGTCAGGTGCAAAGTAAAGACCTTACTACCATCTCTCTTGAACCAGTCAGTAGTAATTGTACAGTAAATTATTCCTCATATATTGAATATTTCATGCTTTTCTTCATTCAGCAGATCAAATAAACTTGTGCAGTTTTCCTCATTTCACTCAGGTTCCTATAGGAGTCAGCACTCAGCCTTGGTTCCCTCATTGTCTTTCAGTGCCGTAATTCCTCTTTCTGTACAATAATGAAAAATATAAGAAAGTAATTCTTCAAAGTACCTCCACTATCAGGAATAAATTTCTCCTCTCTCCCAGGCATGTGCACTCATTTACACACACACACATACACACACACACACACAGAGATTTTGATGACTTTTTAAACGTCTAAATGAAAAGGTAGAATAGGTCCAGAACAAAAGCAAGCATTTTTTTCTTAATCTATTCTATTAGCTATCCACCAACGTTTATGTTTTTGCCTGGCAGGTAACCTTAACTTGCAGGGCCAGAAAGATAACACAATGAGCACGGAGCCTGCTTTGCATGCATCTTACTAGGGTTTAATCCTTGGTACCCTATATGGTCCCCTGAACCCAGTGAGGACTGAACCCTGAGAGAGAGCCAGGAGTAAGCGCTGAGTATCCCTGGGTGTGGTCCAGAAAACAAAACAAAACCACATAGCCTTATTTCATATTTACTGATATGTTATGTATAAAAAATTCCTAGTGTCCACTCAAAAAGATGTGATAAGCTCTGTAATATAGGAAAGCCTATGCAGTAACCTATCAGCATATGACCCAAATTATGCATGGTAAAATATACTTCAGCATAACACCATCTGTTGGAAATCAACAGTGTAACTTCTTAAGCTTTGAATAAAAAGTTCATTTTATTTTCTTGTTAATCCTTCATTTTTACAAGTTGAGGAGAGATAAATAGCATCAGGGTCCAGCTACAAGCAGTCATACGTTCAGATGTTCCTTATATGTCAGTTGTGACACTCTTGTTAATTTATTGTCAATAAATATTGTAACAGGATATTCTGGGCTGAAATTGCTTAGCTTTGGAAAGTTTTTAATTTTTAAATCTTTATCTCTACTGGAATGAAAAGCAGATTATAACCACAAACAAGTATTTTATATGTGAGCTTAACTCTAAATTTAGTCATAAATCTGCAATCAGTATTCAGCATTTTAATTCTTCTTGCTATTTTCTCTGAGGATTTCTATGTACTTCCATTTTTCTTGGTAGCACTTTTTTTGTCAAGTAGAGGAAAATGAATTATCTTTTATTGTAACAAAGACATCAACTGTAATTACTTCAATAGTTATAGATCGTATGTTTTACTTCAAGAAATCTTTACAGGATATGAGAAAGCAAAAAAAAGTAAATGGTCATCATTCATCCTTCTGGAATCATTTTGCATTTATTACTAAGAAGAAAATAGATATCTGGATATGATTTACATGTATACAATGTCTACTTTGCATTTACAAAGCTATGGTAAATAATATCTTTTTATCATAATTATACATGCCAGAAACTGCAAATAAATTCTACTGATTATTAGTCAGAAATTTCTGTCATTTAGCTTTATTAACTCTTAAGGCCACTATACAGAACATTAATTATAATTAAAGATAGTGAATTTTAAGATTTTATGCCAAAGCACTTGAACATAGACACTGTGAATACGAGACTGTGATAATAAGCCCACTTCTCACATAGTTATACTGTAATTTTTAGAGAATTTAACAAGCAGGAATAACATACATTTTCTTTCACTCCTCCTGAGATCCTCCCAGAAGAGGGATTGTGGCAGGGTTGCCTAATGTTCATGAATCCTCTCTTCTACTTTACTGGGGAAGAGTACCTATTTTTGACATGGCATCAGAGGACATACGAAAAAATATGAAAGTTAATTTGTATTTTTCAGAAACAAAAGTCCATTTAGTCTTTTGGTTGCCATGGCAAAAAATATATATTCTGAGAACAGAACAACAGCGTAGTCTCCTAAAATCAAGCCCAGGCTGTTTGTAAAAATAAAATCAGTCTGTTTCATCTGTGTTTTCATTTAGAAGGTCTTTATATTTATAGAAAATAGAACATTTTTTCTACCTGTGGATGAAAAAAATTCTGTGTCTTAATAATGCTGTGATGGAATGGAGGATCAAAATTCCATTAAGATATATCTGTTGTAATTCACTTTTATATGGACTTATTTTATTATAATGAAAAGTTATTCATTTACTCAAGTAATTCTTGTTTTGTGGGAAAATATTTGAGCCATAACAGCTTTAAAATCAAAGCTTACTCTGTTCTCAGGGGTCTTTCTGGCATAGCTCAAGGAAACAAATGCTGTGCTAGGAATCAAACTTGGGTTAGCCACATGCAAAGCAAGAACCTTAAACGCTCTACTATCGATGTGGCCCCTCAGCTTATCCTTGTTAAGTACTAAAATGATATGTTAACTTTATGTTCTGTTCTAGTAATATGTATTGAAGAATAAGTTGAATGAAATCTTCATCCTCTAAAATTATATCTAGTGAGAATGTTGAAAGGTAAGCTAATAAATGGTATTGTCCTAGGTAGAATTTACAAAATATTTGTAAATACCTTGATATGCTTCTAGCAATTCTTTAATGTATTTCCTGTATTTATGCAAGATTAAAACTCTGGTTTCAGTTAATCTACTCATAATAACTTCCATGACCTCAAAAATATCTATTATCAGATGTTGTATGCTACAGTAATTCTATAATAAATTATTATGCTGGTGCAAATAGATTGTCCATCATCATATTTTTCTATACCATTCTGTATTAGTCTACTACTCCATAGTTATGTTCAATTATATTATTGAACACAGCATATTCAATAATATTCTTTATGATGTGAAAAAGTACTGTAACAGGGAATGTAAGTGTAATGAGAAACTACAACCAAGTGGAAGAGACTCCCAGATCAATATCTAATCACCTAAAGGAGTTTACACAGTTAATAATTTATTCAATTACAATAAGATCTTTAAGGACGCTCATATTTACAAGAAACCTAAAAATTCAGCCTAAGTAAGGGTATGTGAAGATAATGAAAATAAATAACTAAATTTTTCTTTTTTTAAAGTGTAGTCATTTGGGATAATGACTATGCAAAAATTTATGATTATCCAAATATTTGTTAGATTTTTAGATTATTTAAATTATATAATTTGGACACATTTATTTCAATGTAATTTTTGGAATTGTGAGCAATAAAATTTTTAAAAAATAGTATTCCAGGTAACAAAATCTTCAAAGAGAGAAATAGCATGTAAAAATTTATAGATATTGGGGCTAAAGTGATAGTACAGGGGGTAGGTCACTAGCCTTTTGACTAACCCAAGTTTGATCATTGTATCCCCACATGGTCTTCTGAACCCACCAGGAATGATTCCTGAGTTCAGAACCAGAAATAACTTCTGAGCACTACTGATGTAGCCCAACCTGTTCCCCCCAATATATTTCTAGAGTAAAGTTGGAAAGTGTCATATCTAAACAGCAGGGAATAATCTACAAAAGTAGCACTGCACTCTAGCACTGTCATCCCATTGTCCGTCAGTTTGCTCGAGCGGGCACCAGTAATGTCTCCATTGTGAGACTTGTTGTTACTGATTTTGGCATATCAAATATACCACGAGTAGCTTGCCAGGCATTGCCATACGGGCAGGATACTCTCGGTATCTATGGTAATTGTTCTACTTTCCTATCGCCTTATAATAAATTATTCTACATTATTGTCTTATAATAGGCCACTCTCCACACATCGGGACGAGCCTCATGCATGAAGGGACCAGCAGAGGAACCCAGGTATGTGGGACCCAGGGCTGAGATCTCCAAGCCTGCTCAGATTGGGACTGAGCCTTCTCCATCCAGATCCCTCATTTTCCAGTAGCTCAGCAGCCACACTCACAAACTGTCCCTGGTGTCATGTAATCCCACCAATGGCCAACGTCCAGAAACTATAAAACCAAGCTCCCAGAAGCGCATGGCCTCAAAGCAGCTGCGCGACATCTAACAGCCTTGTTCTTGGAGAACCTGAAAAGCTACCAAGAGTCTATTTCTCATATGGAACAGCCTGGCAAGCTCCCCATGGTGTATTCATATCCCAGATACAGTAAAAGATATATACATACCTCTCGGAGAGCCTGGCAAGCTACTGAGAGTATTCTTGTCCTCACAGCAGAGCCTGGCTAGCTACCCGTGATGTATTCGAAATGCCAAAAACAGTAGTGATAGGTCTCATTCCCTTGACCCTGAGAGAGCCTCCAATCGTTGGGAAAGACAAATAAGGAGAGGCTGCTAAAATCTTGGGGCCAAGTGTAATAGAGATGTTACTGGTGCCCGCTTGAATAAATCAACAAACAATGGGATGACAGTGATATAGTGATGCAGTGATTGTCTTAAAATAAATCATTTCACTATATCTTAAAGCAATATTCATTTTATAAGAAAAATTACCATTTCTATAGGTTGGGAATTCTGAAAAGGTACCATTAGATCCTAGGTTTAGGGGGAACAGATATATATTGTCATGACTACATTTTCACCCAGAAAATCATCTGGACAGTGTCCAGTATTAAGCATCCTTGGGTTCTTAGCCGATTCGTTAGTGAATCCATGGGGAATTCATTTCCTACTTCACCTGCTTCACCTTGCCCTGTGGGTTTCTGATCTTGGCTAGTTCTTGTTAGTTACTGGTTTGGAAAGCAGATTTTCTACAACATAATCTTAGTAGTAACACTCCATTTCTCTCATTCTTTTAAAAACATATTCAATCACCCCTCAGGATCCAGTCACAAGGTATAACCTTATCCAAAGGCAGAGGGACTCACAGGTGTATGGACACAGGGAACTGGGAAGTTAGGCTCTATTTGCTTCGGTAACTAGAACCCCAAAGATCACAGTAACTTGCATATGTTACTTGGTGTTAGCTGTACCAGCTACTGTGATGCTAATGAACAGTTCCTCTTTAGGGGGTACTATGTGTATTATCCCAGAAGAAGAATAAAAAACATGATAGAAGCATCCTAATCCTCTTTCAAATAATTGCTCAGCTGTAATGTATAAGCCTAATCATCTTCCATCAGTCAGAGTATATCAGATGATATTAGGAAGAAGCAAGCAATACTCTTGACAGTAAAAGGAGGAAAAAAGATGTTGAATCCATAGAACAAACTACTCAGAATTTGAAATGAAATTCTTAAGGTAGAGCTAGAGAGATACACAGGGGCTAAAGTTCTTGCCTCGAACACAACTGACCTGGGCTCTATCCCCAGCAGGGCACTATTGTCTTGCCTATTGTCCCGTGCCCCACCACAGTGATCCCCAAGTGACCCCTGAGTGCAGAGCCAGGAGTAACCCCTCAGCACTGCCATGTGTGGCCCCCAAACCAAAATTCATGCAATTCTGCATAAATAAAAGTTCAGAATGTTTCCATGAGAAGAACCTATGGGATTTAAATATAAGAGCTTTTGAGTCTTTACGTGTTCTAGACTTTTTATATTCTTATATTATAAATGACTCTCCTGACAAATTTAATTACTTTGACTAGAAGTAATGCCCACTGGGTCATCATCAGATACAGATGCATGGTGCTTTCTTGTTTAATAGCATGTTCTAGATGGTTCTTTTAATATTTGCTATTATTACACTTTATATACAATAAATATGAAATATGAATGAATCTAATGCAGTATATGTAAATATTGATTTTTAGTGATGCATACCTGAAAAATTAATGTTATAATGCAGTACCTGGGACCTGGGGCTCCTTCCAGTGATATTCAGTTTGGCAATGTGTGCCTAAGAATTTAGGTGCTCAAATCCAGCTGCAGAGTAATGCTTTGGCCTGCGTGCTGGGCCCACTAGAGCCAGAATCAGCAGCACTCTGGAGGAAGAGGGCTGACATTATATATCAGGGATTCTGCCCCCCAAATTATTTAAAATATGCAATCATTAATTTTTAATTTTAAACAATGAGAGAGAAATTTATATAATTCATAATATGAAACAAATTAGCCTTGTTTTTTTCTTGGAGTACAAACATTTAATTGTGAAGGACAATAGCGAATCTTAAAAAATGATTAGTATCACAGTCACAGTCACAGTCATCCTGTTGCTCATAGATTTGTTTGAGCGGGCACCAGTAATGTTTCATTGTGAGACTTATTATTACTGTTTTTGGCATATCAAATACATCATGGTTAGCTTGCCAGGCTCTGTCGGGCAGATGAGATACTCTCTGTAGCTTGCCGGGCTCTCTCAGAGGGGTGGAGGAATCGAACTTGGTCAGCCGCATGCAAGGCAAATGCTCTAACCGCTCTGCTATTGCTCCGGTCCTGCAGGTATATTACATTATACTATCATTCAGGAGAATCTAAGGCTCGCATTAAATAGCATAAAATGCTATAGAATTGCCAGTGTGGTTACCCTAATGTGTTCCCAGTGTGAGAACTGACATAAAGTCTTTCACATATTTTTAGTAAAATTCAAAGAGGTCATTATTTTTATACCCACTTTTCAGATAAAGAAAACAGAAGAGTAAAGAAAGACTTGATTAAGGCCACAAGATTCTGGTGGTCTGAGAATGTTATCAATGAAACTTCAGTTTCCCTACTCCGGAGCCTCTGAAATTAAAGGTGTCTTCTCCATGTCAGGGTTGTGTAAGGAATCCTGGTTCTTGACGCAGCTTAGAAACTATGTCACTTTCTGAAAAGTAAGTGCAGAGTAAACCAGAGCACAAACAGAACAACCTTTAAAAGAAATGCAAACACTTAATCAAAAGTCATTATTTTTTTGCATAAAAGAGCAAATATAGCCCAACAAGCATTTTTTAATGAACCCAGGAACCTGTCATAAGCCAAATACATGCTTACCTCTCCAACTTAAAGTGTTAAATGCCCAGTGGGATAGACTGGGCATTTAGCACTTTACATGGAGTCACAGATAGGGAAACCTTTATTAATTAGTTGATTAGTACATGGAGAACATGGAGAGTTCCTTGTTCCTTCTGATATGTAAGCATAATGTTAAAAAATTTATTACTGTAACTAAATCAGAAAGCAGGCTTTGTCATAAACCAATCAACGGGTGCTTTGTTTTGGATTTCTTAGCATTCACAACTCTCTAAGAGAAATTTCTGTTGTTTATTACTGATTCATATCAAATCATACTGCGGTTATCTCAAGTAAACAGCAAGTTCAAGCAGAAATAATTAGCAAACAGAGAATAATAATACCCAAACTTCAACAGGAGCCTACTTTTTTACTTATAAGAATCCCCATGATAACTAACAAAGATTGTGTTGGTTGAAATATGAGAAAGAACTAAGTTATATTCAATATATTTTTCTGTAAAAGTCTCACAATGGAGGAGACATTACTGGTGCCCGCTCGAGCAGATCTATGAACAATGGGACTGCCGTGCAAATGTTTATACTTCCTAAAATTGTGGGATAAAGAAATCCATTCAAGGACTAATTATTCTGATCCAGTTATTTACACAAATTTCCAAATAACTGGTTAAAGAGAGGTAGTAAAAGCGAGTCTCCTGATTAATTGCATGGTGAGGATTTTTGAAGCTCAAACACTTCATTTCCTTGTATATGTGGCTTACTACATTTTTTAATGTTTTGCACATTACAAAACAAATTACATTTCTTGTTCCTTAACAGAATTGTGTTCACTGGGGACATTTATGTACAATGATTTAGTAATATGGCATCATACTATAGATCATGTTATAGTTTTCGTGTCTCTAGCTACAGACCCTAAGGCTGAAAAGCTAATCATTTTGTATAATTATTCAACCCCAGGGTATCTCTGTTGGAATCATCTAAAGTAACTGATTAACTACAAGGAAACCTGAGCACCAAAATGGAATGAAAGCACTAGGGAATGAGTAACTTTCCTAATAGTCCCATAAGTATTTAATACTGGGGCAAATGGGAGTTTTGTCAAGTAACCTAAGGGGAAGATTTGATACCAAATTTAAAAATTGTAATTGAAAAGAGAAATGATAAATAATGCCTTTTATTTAACAGTATAGTAACTCATTTGATGGATGGAATATGTAAATTTTTAATACCACATATAAGTAGGCACATTTCAGTCTGATTTTACTTTTTCAATAATATTTAAAGTTTAATTAACAAAGTATCTACCCACATGTTGATGATGCTAGTTTTAGTTATGTAATTTGAGTCATTTTAGCTTCCATATGAAAAGAATCTTTTACTCAAAGGTTAGTACAATGGAGGAAAATTAATATTTTGTTTTCTATTTGATGTTGTTTCCAATCATTATAATAAAATCAAGTGTATACATTGATGTTTAAACTGCCTCAGACTCTTGCTATTGTTTGTGGTGACATAGAATCTATATTACCATGATTCTTATCTGTTTATTCTTTTCCATTTTAACCCAGGAAATCAGTTAATTATTTTTTAAATTATTCTTTTGGTATTTATGTCATCAAAATCTAGAGAGGTAACTTGAATATAAATTATAAGTATTACTTTTACTGTATATTTATATATAAAAGATATATAATCATTGAAAATAAATCAAGCTAACTTTTCTCTTTTCAAATATTAAATTTACTGAAATTAAAAAAATGTTTTGAAAAATATTTTAGTATATTTCTTTGATCATATACAATATTGGAATTATTTTATTAATCAATCCTTCAAGATGCATATAACAGTCTTTCTTTTATTATATTCTTATTAGCTGCATGCATTATTAGTTATAAACAATGCAATTTCTGTGAAGATAAAAAATATATATATAATTTTGTTTTAATTCTTCATTTAAAAATGAAAGGACCTGGGGTTGAAGCAATAGTAAAGTAGTAAGGCACTTGTGTTACACCTGGTGGACCTGGGTTTGATCCTGGGCATCCCAATTCATTCCCTGAACACTGTCAGGAGTGTTCCCTGAATGCAGAGTCAGGAGAAATCCCTGAGCACAGCTAGGTGTGGCCCCCAAACCAAAAAATAAATAAATGTCATTAGCTAGAAGGTAAATTATAGTGGAACCATAAATAATAACACAAAACTACATACACTTGTTTCTACTTATATTGGTGAAGGTATATAACAGTGTACATTTTATAAGTTACAGGGAATCTATAATAAACAATTTGAAATATTTTCTTGAAGTAAATAGATTTTATTTAGAGGTTTCTGAGGGAAGGAGGAAAGGATAAGTGGGAGAGAGAATAGTAAGAATAACGCACTAAAGAGAGAACGCGGACTTCTCCAAGGGTGGAGGAAGCCCCTACACATTACCGAGCTTTAGACACAAAAGTATGAAAGCATGAAAGTACACATCTCAAGAGGGGAGAGGCGGGCGACACATGTGCTCGGCCATGTGGGCACAAGCAGCACATGGGCTCAGGCAGAATATGCACCTGAAATATTTTAAAAGTGAAAAATAGAAATGACAATTGTTAGTTTTGTACAAAAGAAAATTAACAAGGACAGTAGTCTCCTGAAGAACACTGACTCATTTTGGAAATGTCCAGGACACAACCGATCAGACTAATAATATTAAGTTATTTATTAAAAGACATATAATCATTGAAAATAAATCAAGCTAACTTTTCTTTTTTTCTACTATTAATAAAATTTTAGAAATGGGAGATCTATAAATGACTATGTAGTTCTTAAGTTCTTATAACAACCAAACTTGTACATAAAATATATTGAGAGATTGACCAGAAAGATTTGGAATATATGAAAAATTTTTATTTACATATAAAATGAGTTTATACAAGAGTGAATGTCAGAGGCAGATGAAAGATGGTGATGAATTGAAAAAATTATTCTAAAACGCTCATAACTATTTAGACTTAACTCCTTTAGAAGTACTTTATTATTTTAACTGTTAATTTAAAAGTGAAATGGACAGTGTCTTTTTACACATTAAATGTTCCTAGTACTACTCAATTACCAAATGTTATTTATATATCCTCACATTAAGATAGATATTTTTCTCTTAGATATTTAAGAAGAGGAACAGAAAAAAAGGGGAAAAAAGAAGGCCAAATAAAGTACTTAATGGTCTTAAAATATTCTCAAACTAGTTACAGAATCCGTGCATTAAAATATACTAAGTATATTTTAAAATATACTTTGGAAATGAATATAAAGGCTCAAACAATTAAGAGACTGGAAGTGAAACAAGTAAATGTCACTTAAAATAGATGAAATATTGAGTAAAAAAAGGTTAGGTTGAGTAAGATTAACAATAAGATAAATGGCAAATTTAACTTATAAATTCATTTTTTTCTTTCTCTATTTTGATCTAATCTCTTACACAATGGAACAATAAATTGCTCAGTACCTAGAGAATTTATGAGATTTTCTCACCAACTTTCTCTAAGTCATTTGCACATTTCAGTGATTGCTCTCTCAAGTGCTGATGACATCTAATATATCATAATTTCCTAACAGAAAGTACTTACAATTATGTAACACTATTGTTATTTTTTGAAATGTCCTCTAAAACCTGGGTCAAGGGCAAAATCTGGAGATTAGTTCTAATTTAGTGACAGATGATTGTGAGCTCAACTCAGTGAATAATAGAATAATAGAATAGCCAGAATAGAGAATGTGTAAAAGGAAAGAAACAAAAAAATAAAAACAAAAACACCTACATTCATGGACAATGTTGAAAATTTGGACAATAGGCTTGGTAATTGTTTTGGTTATACTCCTGCCTCCAAAGATCATTTCATCCTTCTATGTGTGTGTGTGTGTGTGTGTGTGTGTGTGTGTGTGTGTGTGTGTGTGTTTGTATGTTGGGGGTGGAGAATGGTATAATATCACACATTCACATTGGGAAATAATGAAATAGATTGTGACAAAGCTCTAGTTTTAACACATTGAGTAACACACATTTTTTCAGCACACTCAGTCATTGGAATTTCAGGGATACTTATTTTAAAAATATATTTTTTTAATTTCATTTTTGCAGTTAAAAAAATGGTTACAATTACCACATGACATATTAATGTCATAGGAATATTCTACTAAAATTACAAAAACACACTTTGAATGTTAGCCCTAAAATATAATGCACCCAAAAAACATCATAATAAAAATAAACAAAAGTTGATCTAAGAATGAATTATGGGATTAAATGTCTTTTGCCAAGTGGAAGCGACATGAAAAAATGTACATTCTTTGTACTGCTTTGCCATTATGAACAAGGATCTCCCTGTGCCTAGTATATTCATTTTCCGGAAGGTATTTCTGTTTACAATTCTTAGAAATCTTTCCTTTTCCCTTACAGAGATAAGGTTCCATCAACATCCTTCATGTTTCTCCTATTGGCATGTTAATCTATTATTATACCCCCCCGCCCCTCAAAAGCCCATTTTGCTTTAGTTAGGGTTTATTAGTCAGGAATAGAGCAAAGGGTGCAAATTAGGCCTTGTAAATTCCAGCTGTCATAAAAATCAGCCTCTGTGATTGATTAATAGAAGAATGCATCTGATTGTACAGTGCAAAACCCAGTTGCAGTTGTTTAATACGATTCTGTCAGCAAAACCTTCTCAGCTGACAATCTGGATGGAACAGCCATCTGGTTTTGAGGATTACAAATACTTTATCAAAATATTTATGACATGTTTCCTCCAAAAGATGATATCTTATCCCTTTCAATAGATTAATGCCTCGAGGGCAACTGCAGAGCTAAGTAGAGAGAAAAACTTAACTTTTAAATTTGTTGCAGTCTAAAGCACATCCATGCCCCTTTTTTTCTACTGTCACTGTTATTAAATTAACATCAGCTAGAGTTTTATTCCAAGATTTAACATCAGATTTCGAGAAGAGTTTACACTTAAATGGCTAATTTGAGATTCAGTTACTTTTCTTTTTAATCAATTCATTGTGCCTATCTAAAATATGAAAAATTAATTAACAATAGTAAAAGTATTTGGATTTAGAAGATGTCTGTTGGTTTGTTGAGGAGTATATCAATAGACAGACATAAAGTGAATTTTCTTTCTTTAATGTTAAGCTATCTAAAATACAATCTAGCTTCTAAAAAAACTTCACAACATAGTTAAAAACTATGAGAACATAGAAAAAAATAATTTGACACTAAAATTTACTTTAGTTTGACTTCTTTATGCCATCAAAAGTTTTGAAATTTACAGTGAAATGCATATATATATATACATATATATCCTTATATTTTGAAAAAAAATTATAAAAGCATAAGCAATTTATACTCAATTTATTTTTAACTTCATGGAAATTAAACTAATTATAACAACATAGTAAAATGAACTTTGTCTCAGTAAATAGCTTTGTTCAGAACCTGTACTGAGGTTTGCCTATCTTTTTCCATGTAGCATATGCTAAAGAAACAAATAAACCTGCATTTGTTTCAATTCATCTTTTTGCTAATATATGTTGTCATCTTACTTATGATAAAAATTTATACTAAGAGATCATGTTCTTTGTTGTGAATCAAATTTCTACCTGGGGAATAGTAAGTGTTATTTTTTAGTTTATCTATTCAACACTTTTTAATTTTATATTTTCATTATTTATCGTACACTTTAGCTCTGAAAACAAAATGATTTTTCTATTTCTTTAAAATAATTTTGAGCATCATAGTTTTAAATTCCAAAGTGGAATATATTAAAACTATGTATGTGTCACTTATTAACAGAGTTAACATGCAATTTGATTTATTTAAAAAGTTACAATAGTTTACAATTTTCTGAGGAAATACAGTATTCAGCAAAAATTAGAAGACTATGTTTAAGTTGTAAGTAGTTCATAAGCAGCAACTGAGAAATCATAGGTTTGATAATCAGAGATCTTTTGAAGTGAATTCAGAATTTGGATAGATATGATTTGACTACAAACCTGACTATCTACTAGCATTTGATTTAGAGTATCTCCCCCAAATTCTCTGAGATTTAGCATTACCTAGAGATGATTATAATCAACCCTAAAGTGTTGCTTCTGGAACTGAGTGAGAAAAGTGAGATCATGTGTGTGTGTGTGTGTGTGTGTGTGTGTGTGTGTGTGTGTGTGTGTGTGTGTTTAAATCAGCACTTTGATTGGCACACAGAAACTAAGACTTTGTCTTCTCTTTTTTCATATATCAAATACAGTAGGATAAATGTCAACGAGGACTTGATAGATGTATAATCTCAGTGAGAGAAGGTTAATTAAACCATAGAAATCTGAAAATTTATAACTAAGTAAATATTAAACGTGCATGAGTTCATGCGCCATTCCTGTTCAATTTTTTGACCTCAATAAATGTCTAATTCTTTTCACTTTTATTCAAAACTACTACTACTATACACTTAATAGAGTTCGAATTCAGACAAAAGAGAGGAGCCTAATAAGAAAATGAAATTTAAATCCAATAGGGATAAGAGTGCAATTGATTTGAAATGAGAATTTTGGTGAGTACTATTGTGTGTGATTGCAGTTAAGTTCTATATAATGTGCTCTGCACTATATTTTACTCTGGCATTATAAGGGAAGGATAATTTTCTATAGAAAAGGAAAAGAAGAAGAAAGAAAAATCAAATTGTTATAATTTTTCTCCTTTTAAAGTGAACAATACTTTATAACACTGTGTTCATAAATGAATACATAAGGAACACACACTCATAGGAAACGGACTTGTTCACTGTATCTGAAACAAAAGGAAAATAAAAAAACTTGATGTAGCCATCTCTTAATAAGCAAATAACCAGATTCTTGCAGGATCATTGAGATGTGTATCGACCTGTGTATTGTCTCTCTCTTCCAGGCTACTCAAAATCTGTTCTTTGTTTTGTTTGTTTAGGGCAGTGCTTAGAGTTCACTATTGGCAAACTCAGGACGGTGTGAGTCCTGAGATCGAACCTCAGGAGAGAGATCGAACCTGATTGGCCAGGGTTTGAACACAGGTCTACTGCTAGCAGGACAAATGTTTTACTCAGTGTACATTGCTCCGGCCCTCAAAATGTTCATCTTAACCTGTATTTGCTTGGGAAAAAATATGCCTGGGTGGCCAAAAACAAAACGTAACAACAAACAAAAGCAGAAAAGCCTAGGGTCACTCAGTGCTTTTGCGTAACATATTCTATGCCCAAACACATTCTTTATGCCTGTTACCAGAAAGTATTTTCTATGGACTCTAATTCAGTTTTCTTAGAAACTGTACCACGATAAAAATCAAGAGAGCTTACCTTTAGTATTAAAATTTGTATTGTGCTATGTACTCACTGGGAAAATTATCATTACTTTTTTTCTTTTTAGTATATAAGAAATGAGAATGATATGTTCACATAAACAAAGCTATGCTATGTTGTGTGACTTGGGCTGGAGCAATAGCCCAGAGGGTAGGGCATCTTGCATGTGGCCGACCTGGCTTCAATTTCTCCGTCCTTCTCGAAGAGTCTGGCAAGCTACCGAGAGTATCCTGCCTGCATGCCAGAGCCTGGCAAGCTACCATGGCATACTCAATATGCCAAAAACAGTACCAACAAGTCTCATAATGGAGACGTTACTGGTGTCCGCTCAAGCAAATTGATGAGCAATGGGATGTCAGTGATCTGTGACTATCATGAATCTATAATATAATATGTGATAGAAAAAGTTTGGGGGGAATATAAGGTTGTTATTTTAACCTACTAGGAGTAAGTGACTTAAATTATCTTCCACTGACTCAGCAAGTGCAGTTAGTTAAATTAAATTTAATTTCTGTTTTTGATCAAGTTATTCAATTTTCTATAGCAATATTTATTCAGTTATTTTATTGTGGTTGAGGTAATATGGGTCTAATATTGTGTATGTTTATATTTTGCATATACAACATAAATCTATTCTATCACCACAAAAATATCAAAGATTCTGCAACACTATCCTGCTTTCACTTCTAGGCCACTTCTTCCTCCCCAAATCACTCTGTACCTCCTTTAGTAATCTCAGTTTCATAGACAGAGCCCAGAGGTCTTTCTCTTTTTTTATAAACATCAAATCCTATTTTCTTGTTCCGTTTCTTTTTATATCCCATGAGTGAGACCATCCTCTATTTGTTCTCTCTCTGACATATTTCACTTAACAAGGTCTTCCTAGCTTCAACAAATTGTAGCAAAACAAATTTTCATTTATTTTTATAGCTGGGTATTATCTCCTGCTGTTTATCCATCTATCACAACTACTTTATCCAATTGATCCAATTTGTATTGGCAATTTTCTGTCCTATCTTAGCTATTATAAATAACTCTGAAATGAACATAGTGTGTATATGCCATTTTGAGTTAATGTTTTTTGAATTCTTGGCACAGAGTTCATGAACTGAAATTTCTGGGTCATATGGTAGTTTACTTATAATTTTTGGAGAATTCTTCTTGTTTTTCTTAAAGGCTACAGCAGATGACATGTGCACCAATAGTAAGCAAGTGTTTCTTTCTCACGACATTTCTGCCAGTCATATTGTCTACAGTCTTTTTGATATAGGCCACTCTCATATGTGTGAATTATATCTCATTGTTCCTTTGATTTGCATTTTCCTGATAATAAGTGATGATAAAAACTTTTTATTTGCCTACTGGATGTCTGCATATGCTCTTCAAATAAAAATCCATCCATCTCCTCACCTCATTATACTATACATATATATACATGTGTATACATATGTATATATATTTATACATTCAATATATGCTAGATTTTGTTGCTGTTATTGCTGAATTTTATAAAGATACCAATATGGAATTCTAATCTTTAGGTGTTTCTAATGTTTCTAATGTAATGATGTCTAAAGATGAGATTATTTAAAAGATATATAAGAAAGAGAAGAGGAATAATGACCACTTTTGTTTTTGATTCTGTAGTTTGTATAGGAGTAAAAGAGTTGCATAAAAATGAAGAGGACTATCCAAGAAAAGGTAAGACAGAGATTCTCTTGATAGGTTTACAGATCATTCACAAGAGAAAATATAATGCATATGAGAGTCAGCTGTTGTGCATAAAGCTATTAAAGTATCCATAGACAAGTAAATATGTTCAAATATTTAAGAACAACTAGCAAATATATATATATACATCTGCTTCATTTATACACTTTCACTTAACAGGTTATATAATATAAATGAATTTTCTTGGTAGTTGAGTATTATCCTTTGTTCAAAAATAAACATGGAGTCAAATATATGCATATATATGTATACTTATATTTTACTGTAAGCCAACTGATAATATGTGTTATCAGATTGAGAATACTATTCAAACATTAAAGTAATAGCTTTAAATCCACAAGTTTACATTAAAGACACTGAAGAAGCTGAAGTGTATAGGCTAAATGAAAGAAAACAGTCAAAAAAGCTATATACTATATGATTTATATTAGAACGCATTCTAGAAAAATAAAACTATAAGAACAGTACAAATGTTATAATCTTCAGGAGTTAAAAGGCAGGTTTAGTTTAAGGGAATATGAAATCCATAGGGTTTTGAAACTACTATGTTTTGATGTGATACATGCAGGCATATGACATTACACATTTGTCAAAATCCATAGAATTGTTCAACACAATAGATCAATTGTAATTTAAACAGTGAAATTTAATTAATAAGAATGTGCAAGTGGTGGTTTAAATCTAACCTTATAATTGAGAAATTTTTATTTGTAGTGCAATTATTTAATAGGCATAGGGCTACAAAAAGGAAGAAAAACACCATGGAAATGCAGAATATAAATCAGAAAGATACTTTTGTGAAATTTAAGAAAATTGTGATCAAACTGTTGAGCAGGTAGTCAGTGTACAAGCAAAGGAACATAATAAATTAACTACACAAAATGAACAAAATCAAAGAGGATTGAAAGGCACTCAAGGAAAAGATGAAGTCAATATAAAGAGATGAAACAGGAGCTGCCAAAGCTTAGGAAATACCTATGAGGTTAAAAAAAAAACAAAAATAAAGTGACTGCAAAGTTGAAATGGAATGAGCACAAGGCAGAATAAATACTAGAAAAGGTGGTGTCTTATATATATGAGAGTTCTGGGGGGAAAAAAAGACTTCTAAAACTGGTATTTTAAGAAATATCACAAGGAAAGAAAAATATAGAACAAAAGAAGCCTTCAAAACATGAATTGAAAAGTTTAGTTTACCTGAGGAAATATTGATCCAGAATGAACTATACTGAGATGTATCCTCAAATTTCAAAAACAGTTAATAGGGTGAAAATATCTCCAGATTCACAGTGGCATAGGATCACTGTATAACGAAGGCATTTGAATAACACATGTCACATTTACAGGGATCAAAGACAACACATAAAAGAACAGAAACTGGATATTCAAGGACTTGAGTGAAATTGATCACATGGATACTTTCTTAGAAATGTATTAAGTGTGGGGGCTGGAGCAATACCACAGTGGGTAGGGTGTTTGCCTTGCACTAGGCCGACCCGGGTTTGATTCCCAGCATCCCATATGGTCCCCCTTGCATCATCAGGAGTAACTCCTGAGTGCATGAGCCATGAGTAACCCCTGTGCATCGCCGCGTGTGACCCAAAGAGAAAAAAAGATGTATTAAATGTGGGCCTAGAGGGATAGTACACAGAGCAAGGTGTTTGCCTTGAGTACTGTGACCTGGCTTTAACCTCTGGCATCCCATGTAGTTCCTGAGCATCTCCAGGAGTGACTCATGAGCACAGACACAGGAGTAAGAGAGTAAGCACTAAACACCACCAGGTTGGGCCCTCAAACCAAAAGATAAATAAATATTTCAAATGTATTAAATTTTATATGATATAGTTCAAATAAAGGTATATATTTCATCAACCAATAATCAGGAACTCCATTCCATCTTAGAAAAAAATCTAGATGTTAAACAACATGAAATTATGAAAAAGACTAAAGCAATTATCATTAAATATGATAAAAATGGAACGTGAGTGACTATTATTATCATGATAGTTGAGAAATACTCCAGCTAAACCATTTAAGAGAGTAGTAATAAAATAGGATACAGATAAAATATTCTGACTTTTCAATTTTAATAGATATAAAAATGACATATATAATAATTGGGTTCTTTTCATACCTAAAAATAAGCAAAAGAAAAGAAGTAGGTTTGTATGGCATTTTATATTAGGTAGAAATTTGAAAGATATGAGTTCTATTAATACACAATTATTATAGAATAATTTTTCATCATCATCATCATCATTATCATCTTGTTGATCTTTGATTTTCTCGAGTGGGCTCAGTAACATCTCCATTTGTCCTGACCCTGAGATTTTAGAAGCCTCTCATTACTCGTCCTTCCCAAGGGTGTCCCATTGGAGGCTCTTTCAGGGTCAGGGGAATGAGACCCTTCATTGTTACTGGTTTTGGCATATGAATATGCCACGGGAAGTTTGCCAGGCTCTCCCATGTGGGCAGGAAACTCTCGGTAGCTTTAAGCCATATTTAACCTTTAGGCCATATTTAAAAATTAAATCAAACATTATAATCAACATAAATGCAACATATAAATTAAAAGTTTGGACAGGATAAAAATCTTTGGGATCTAAGGCTGCTTAAGCAAAGAGTTCTCAGACTTAGCCAAAAAAGATACAGTGAAGGGGAAAAAAAGATGGATAAATTAGATTTCTAGAAAATTCAACTTTTTGTTCTGTAAAACCGATTAAGAATTTGAAGAGATAAGCTGCAGAGCAGGAAAAAATACAAATCGTATTCTTGATTTGTAATTTAAATACATAAAGAACTCACTCAACTCAAAAAAAGAACAATTTCAGAATGGACAAAAGACGTAAGCAGACACTTCATTACTTCACATATACAAAGAGCAAAGCAGCTCATGAAAACAGTATCATTAAGCCATCAAGAAAATGAAACTTAATGCTCTGAAGATATGTCACTGCACACCTATTAGAATGGGTAAAGTAAAACTGACAATACCAAATGTTGTCTAGTACATAGAGAAACTTTATCTGCAATAATCGTTGAAATAGGAAAAAAAATCAAAGCATGATTTTACAAGGATATTTTTATTGAGATTCTGTGGTTTGTAATGCTATGAGTAATGGTTTATATTTCCAACATCATAATTCCAACATGACACCAATCACCAATGTACTCTGTCATCTCCAGCTCTCAATGAGCCCAACACCTATCCCTCTCAATCCTTGCCCACAGCAGATTCAGTTGTGTGCCTCAGTTCTCCCACTTGTCTTTGGACCTTTTTTGTTACCTTGCTTTGTATCTTCAACTCTTATCTACGAGAGAGTTCATTCTGCATTAATCCCTGTCCTTTTTTTTTCACTCATTTTTTTCTTTTTTTTTTTATTTTATTGAATCACCATGTGAAAAGTTACATAGTCCTTTTGAGTGACTTTATTCAACATGACATCCTCTAGCTTTTGCTGCAAATTAAGTAATTTTTTCATACAACTGCATTATTCCTTTGTATATGCATATATATACATATATATATATATATATCACGGACTGGAGAGATAACACAGCAGGTAGGGCATTTGCCTTGCATGTGGCCGACCCGGGTTTGATTTCTCTGTCCCTCTCGGAGAGCCCAGCAAGCTACGGAAAGTATCCTACCTGCATGGCAGAGCCTGGCAAGCTACCGATGGCATATTCGATATGCCAAAAACAGTAACAACAAGTCTCACAATGGAAAAGGTACTGGTGCCCGGTCGAGCAAATCAATGAACAACTGGCTATAGTGCTATATATATATATATATATATATATATAGATCATATATCACAACCTCTTGATCCATTCATCTGTACTTGAACACTGGGTTGTTTCTTTATCTTGGCTACTACACTAAGTGTAGTGATGAGTGTAAGTGTGCATATTTCCTTTTAATTTATGGTTTTGTTTTTGGAGAGTAGATGCTGAGAAGAGGTATTGCTGGATTTTATGGCAGTTCTATTCCTATTATTTTGATAGATCTCTATATTGCTTTCCACAAAGGATTGAGCCAGATGACATTCCCTCTAATTATAGATAAATATCAGGTTTGTTTTATCAAGATATGTACTCACATTAGGACAAGGAAAAGTGTTAATCATAGCAATAAAATATTAATTGGACAAAGAGAATCATAAATAAAATCAATTTATACAGTGAAGAAATTTAAGGTACAAAAATAAGATTTGTAACTTATTGTTGTGATATATGAATTGTTTCATAAATTTTGAAAAAAATGGATATAAAATATGATGCATTTATCACTGTCACTACCATCCCGTTGCTCATCGATTGCTTGAGCAGGCACCAGTAACGCCTCCATTGTGAGACTTGTTGTTACTGTTTTTGGCATATCGATTATGCCAAGGGTAGCTTGCCAAGTTCTGCCATGCTGGTGAGATAGCACAGCGGGTAGGGAATTCACCTTGCACGTGACCGGCCGGGGTTTGATTCCTCTGCCCCTCTTGGAGAGTCCGGCAAGGTACCAAGAGTATCTCACCTGCACTGTGCATTTATAGATTTTTAAAATAGCTTAAAAATAGTTTTCAATATATCACTGTCACTCTCATCCCGTTGCTCATCGATTTGTTCGAGTGGGCACAAGTAATGTCTCTCATTGAGAGACTTATTGTTACTGTTTTTGGCATATTCAATACACAAGGGTAGCTTGCCAGGCTCTGCAATGCGGGCTCGATACTCTCAGTAGCTTGCCGGGATCTCCGAGAGGTTTAATCAATGTTAAACTTATTTAAATATATACTTAGGAAATTTGTGAAAAAAAAGAATTAGATAGATGTTCATGAAAGAATATTGGACTCTTTAGAGTAGAAGAAAAGTAGAGAGCAACTTTTGATGAAAGGTGTAAAAAATTTCTCCAAATTGTCTCAACAAGAGTTAATCTGGAAAAAAAAACAGACATTCGGTGGTTTTTGTGACATATTCTTATTACAACCTTAAGATGTAGCTTCTCCTTTGTAGAGAAGCTCATTTTTCTGTGGACAGTGCCTCACTTTATGACTTCCTGTGGAGCATCACTTTCTCTGTCTCCAAATAATTCAATATTTCCCTATTAAAGGGATGTGTACCTTATGTTTTATGGACTCTTTAAGGTTAGGCAATTTCTTTTGAATTTTCTTATTACCTAAAAAACTCATTACCAAGCCCTCCAGATCTGTGTGCAATATTCTCAGCTGTCTACTGGTATTTTACAGAATTATACATGAATGTGTTTGTTCAATCTAAAGCACACATCATATCTCTTCTAATGTCAGATATGGATGGTATTTATTTTAACTTACTGTCACCTTATGTCACTATTTAATTCCATTATACACAAATTATGTTGAAGAGCATACCAGGGCTTACAAGTCAAGCGTTTTACCCCCCTGTGACCCTGTACTATTATTCTGACCCTTTATGTAGCTTCTTTAATGCATATCTACTCTTTGAGGATGGTAAATACAGATTTATTCAAGCCATAGTGTTTATTGGATAGAGGATAATACTACCTTCAGGGTCTAAGTGTGTCAAAGTTCTTTTGCATTTTTTATATGTTTACATCTTTTATTTTTACTTTACTATGCGTACAACTCTTTCCATGTAAGAATTAATTTGTGTATGACTCAAAATCCTAGACCCAATTTCCTCCTTAAGAGAAGTTCTGTCTGAAGTTATTAAATAATAGTATGAAGACATTCAAACACAAACAAGATCGTTTACACTCTTTATTTTAAAGATTATGAGATTGATCACCCTACACTTCAGCCTTTGAGGATTATAAAACAAGAAATATATTCTTCTTAGTTTTGATCTGTACCAATTGACAATATAAAATAAACCAATTAAAAAATTGGGGTGGATGGGGTCACATCTGGCAGTGCTGAGGGCTAACTCGCTAGCTTTTTGATTGGGGATCACTCGTCGTAGTGCTTGGCTTTTCATTTGGATAGCTGGGGATTGAATCTGAGTTGGCTGCATGCAAGGCAACTAATCTATACACTTTACTATCACTTAAATCACCTAATGAGTCATTGTCAAAAGAAACATTTTTTAAAAATGATGTTTTAGGATGAATACATATTTACTAAACACTTATTTACTAAATATATTTACTAAACTGTGTCCCTCTCTTGTGATTCTGATATAGCAAGTACAATCAGTGGACACCATCTGTGAAACTCTTTAGTCACGTAGAGGGAAGAAATAATTATCCAACTCAAGTGATAATGAAGAAAGAGAAAATATTCAAAAAACATTCTGTAATTAATATTTCTGAGTTGAATTCTGGGACAGAATTAATTAAATAAAGGCTTGAGGAAGTCTATGAATTTCCTAAAGGAATCAGCCACGATAAATGTGTTAAATCATTCTATTGAGTATATCTTAGGAGAACAGTATATAGCAAACAAAGTTATAAGTAAACTCAGTCTTACATCCCATATGGAAACATCTATTAAAACCTTCCACAGATATTTGGCTTAAATATATATATATATTAAAAATTTCAGAAAATCAGTAGAATAGAAGCATAAATTTATCTTGGAATTGATTTAATGTACTTCCTGACCAAAATGATTCATTGTTTTTAGTTATAACTTAAAATGTAAGAGAAATTATGAACTTGATACCCTGAAGAATTGAAAGTCAACCTTGACCCTATTATCTGTTAGGCATTAAACCATTGGTAAGTTAGCTAACTTTTCATAACCTAAGTTTCCTCACCAGTAAAAAATAATCTTAATGAATCTTATGAGATAAATGTATTTTACCTTTATCCATAACATTAAAAATGTCTTGAGTTTAGATATTTCTGTGTTAGGCATGTTTTGGTGTTTGAGCTGTGCCTCGGGTAGTCATATTGGTGTGGTAATCTTATTTCTTGTTTTCTAGAGGAAACTTGCAACATAAACATATGAACTAACTTGGTCATTTGACAACTGAAGGATTCAATACCTCTGTTTCACATTTTTGCATTTTAGAATTGAAAAAAAATCCAAAGCAACATGAAAGCTGTGTTATAGAGGAGCCAAAACTCTAAATAAAAGCAATTTACTCTGAATCCTTTATTTTATTTTAAAAAAAGGAATAATAAAAGAAATGAAATTAAAAAAATAAATAAATGGGAGCATAGAAATAGTATAGAAGGAAATATGTTGGTCTTGCATATGGCCAACCCTGGTTCCATTTCCAGCACCACATATAGTTCCCAGAGTGACCCAAGAGAACAGTACTAGGAATAGCCCTTAAGCACCACTTGGGTATAGTTTAAACCCTATCCCCCATTTCTCTTCCCAAAAAATTAGACACAAAGAACCAACCAAAACAGCCCCAAGAAAATAGGGACAGTCCATAATTACGCCCTAAGCTTCCTATTGTCTGTTCATGAAGTTTCTTAGTTCATTTTGTCACCTCTTTTTTATCACTTTCAGCAATATCTGTCACTGTCATCCCATTGCTCATCGATTTGTTTGAGCGGGCACCAGTAACGTCTCCATTGTGAGACTTATTGTTACTGTTTTTGGCATATTAAATACACCACGGGTAGCTTGCCAGGCTCTGCTGTTTAGGAAAGATACTCTCAGTAGCTTGCCGGGCTCTCCGAGAGAGAGGTGGAGGAATCGAACCTGGGTCAGCCGCAATACCTATTTTATTAAATTTAGTTTTAAATATTTTTCTTGACCTACCTGTCTGGTGTTTTATATTTTAATAGTCTGATGCAATGAATTATTTTAAAAAATCCTTTCCATAAACATACTGAGAAATTTTAGCCACTATTATCTCTATCCCACTTCATTATCTTATGTAATTTTAATGACAAAAGTCAATATTTTTGTGTTCAGGAATGCTCAGGTGTTCTATAAGCGATCATTTCTAAAAATTGGCCTGGAGAGCTGAACCTGACAGTTAAGAGCTTTAGTACTCAGGTAGATCCAGAAAAACAATATGCTATTGGAGCTCACCAGAGGTGCACATGTGGTTCAGGGGTTTAAACTTGAAACTACTTTCATGCCACGCGACCACGCCTTTGAAATATCTTGTATGCTCCAAATCCATTATTTTTAAACATAGTTAATTCAACAGTGTATATCTTATTTCAATTTTTTTGCTGAAAATATCTTAATATTCATCCCAAATCCTGGGATGTCAACTTCCTTGGTACTAGGCCAGAGAAAGTATAGGTAATATGCACTGTTTGTGCATAACATGGAAAAAATATAGGTATAATCAAGTAAAAGATTAACATTATTTTTTCTCCAAACTGATAAACTACAAAACCTAAACAAACACACTGGATTTGCCAAATAAATAAATTTAATTTTCAATGATTCCTTCTGTTTGCTTTTCTCAGACTTCCTCGTTAAGAAATCTAAAATTAACTTGAAAAGTGCATGATTTTCATAATAATAATTATAGAATTTTATTAAAATATTTATGACTCTATAAGAACTAAAGGGGAATGCTGAAATAAAACAGCACTGGTCAGTAATAAGGTTATTAGTAATTCATTTGCAATGCAAATATTGTTCCCACATGTATAACATCCAGCAGATAGCACACTTACTTTTTATTGACTCTGGATTTACTTCTGCCAAAAATTGACAATTTAAGAAAAGGAAGAAAGCAAAAATGGCTTCATTTTAAGATAACATAGAAAGATTTTGCATTTTTTCATAACAAAAATAAATATTTTCCAACTTCTCAAGTCTGTAAGGGTTTTCAAAACATATGAGGTTTTACCGTTTTTTTCTCTTTTCATTTAATCCCTCTATGTTCTTTCAACGCATTTTATTTAGTGTATAATAAGACTTTATATTAAAAATGCCATTGCTTTCCCTTTCTTGTGTGGTGAAAACAGCCACAAATGGCCCTTTGTTGAAAATATTCTTGGGAACTTGTTCTATTTAGTGATGCCTTTGCAGTGATTTTCCTGACCAACAAAAGGAGTCAATCTCAAGAGTGCAAAAGGTCTTAGTATTATAAACCTTCTTATAAGCTTCATTATTTTCCACCATCAATTGCACTTAAAAATGAATTAGGCAGGGCAATTATTTTAACCTTCAAAGAAAATTATTCGAAGCTAGAATATGTGATCCAAAGGTCAAAGACAATCTGCCCAAGCTTGTCTTTATACCTTAAATTTTTATAAACCCAAAGTTATTCATTCTTATATTTCTGAGGGAATGTTTTTATCATGGCACATATTTAATATAAATGTTTTTTTATTCTTTCCTTGTAAAACGTATAACAACAGGAGGGAAAGAGACAAATGGAGGAGAGAAAAGAAAGAAAAATGCACGAAAGAAGGAAGGAAAATAAAAACTACCAAGCTCTTGGGACTGGAGCAATGGCACAGTGGGTAGGGCGTTTGTTTTGCATGCGGCCAACCTGGGTTTGATTCCCAGTATCCTATATGGTCCCTTGAGCACAGCCAGGAGTAACCCCCGAGCATCACTGGATGTGACCCAAAATACAAAAAAAATAAAAAAATAAAAACTTCCAAGCTCTTCCATAGCTGGAATGGTTGGTGCTGATGGGAAAGAGCTAAAATAGGTGATGCCCTCATGCCATTTTTGATGTGTTCATCAATTCTCTTTGTTTCCTGGAGAACAAAAATGATAGCTCAACTTGGCAGAGAAGGGAACCAAGATGTAGAAAAGGAACAGTTATGCCAGTGTTTTTGTGGCACCAAGACCAAGAAAGCATAAAAACTACATGGGACACAGCATTCTGTGTGCTTTATTTATTCATTTATTTATTCTTTCAGCTTTATGAATGACGTGTTGAGTAGCAAACAGACTCAGGTCTTGCCAAACCCTCAGCAGGGGGCTGCCATTGCTGGTCTGAGTTGGGAGCAGCCTTTCTTGAGGAGACTCAAATCCAGGCTGCCAGCTTTGGCACTGAACCCACAGGCTCACAGTTTAAGCTGATTTGGCACCGTCCCCTCAGAGAGGTTCCTCGCCAGGTGCTGAGCACTAAAGATTATTCACAAAATTCAGTTCCATATGTGAACTCAGGGGATCACAAGGAGAGTGATAAAGCCACACTTGACCCAGACTAGGAGCGGCCACTCCAGGTGTGCCCTGCCTAGAGGGTTCTAAGCTATGACTGATGGGGCAAGCCTTGACTCTACCCCAACACAGTCAAGAGCCAACACAGTCAAGATTGTACAGGTTCACAGCAACTGTACAATCACACAGACTTGAGGGTGCACCTGTCTCATAAGTAAAGGTTCCCCTGTGTGGGTACAAGAAATATATTAAATATATATTAAATATAGAAAATTAAACATATATAAGGGATTTGTTTATACATACATCTGGTATAATGTATGTCCATGGGTTAAAATAGATGAAATAAGAGAAATAAGCATAGATATTTAAATTATTACATAATAAATATAATTATTTTAAAATTAAAGTATCTAATATTTGATTAACATTGATCAGTATTAATATTAATATTCAATCATTGAATTGATATTTTAATTTCAAATATTAAATATAATAATTTCACTATAAATTATTGATGCTGATGAAGTTTGGTGGAGATAATAGTGGATAAAATTTTTCAGCATGTGAATGGAATATATTTATAAATATATGTTTATATATTTATATACAAATAAAAATGTGTCAATCATTGATATCTAATAATTAAGAGATAAAAAGAGTTATCTACAACTGGACAGAGGACACTGAGCTAAAGCACTCCACAGAGATTTAGTGGGGAGGGCCAAAGTAGTTATTCCAGTGGGTTGGGCCTTTGCCTTGTAGTGCCTGGCCCAGATTCGATGTTCTGCATCCCATATGATCCTCTGAGCACCACCAGGAGTAATTCTACAGTGCAGGGCCAGAAGTAAGCCCTGAGCAGTGCAAGGTGTGACCCAAAAAGAAAGGAGAGAGAAAGAGAGAAAGGGAGAGGATGAGAGAGGGATAGAAGAGGAAGAGAAAGAGAGGGATAGAGAGTGGGAGAGAGGGAGAAAGTAAGAGAGAGAGAGGGGAGAGAGAGTATGAGAGAGGGAGAGAAAGGGATAGAAGAAAGGAGAGAAAGAGAGGGAGAGAGAGGGAGAGAGAAAAAGAGAGAGGGGGGGATAAAGAGGATGAGACAGGGAGAGAGGGAGAGAAAGAGAGGGAGAGAGAGTGAGCGCTTGTTTCTGCAGTGTCAGAAAGAGATTGGGAGTTGGCAGAACCCAGGACAGATAGGATGAGGCTATTCCCTGGTGTACAGCTGGAATCAGCAGTTTCCCGAGGGCATTTTTGGGAGCTACTATCCCAATATCTGGCAGGAATTTGACATACTGGAGAGGAAGCCCCGCCCTTCAGGCCTGCATTCATAGCATCCCTTCTTAAGCTGGTGCTGACAAATGTAAAACTATTACTGCAGCTACAAAGCTCCACTTGCAGAGCAGGTCTTTATTTCTCGTCTTAAAGAAAGAAATAGGAAACCCTTTAAAGCAAATGAGAATTAAGACAAAAATGATGAGAATCTATGGGACTCAGCAAAAGCACTAGCAGGGGGTATTCAAAGCAGTCCAGGCTAATGCTAGGAAATAAGAAAAAGTTCAAATAAATAACCTACCCTCCCAGCATAAGGGATGAGAACAAAAATGAATTGCAAAGTAGAAGAGAACAGTTTAAAAAATAGAGAAGAAATTAATGATATGTAAATTAATAATATAGAAATCAAAGCAATCCTCATAAGGCAAATGAAGCCAGAAGCTAGTTTTTTAAAAGTTTGACAAGATTGAAAAACTCTTAGCTTGAGTAACAAGTCAGAAAACCCAAAAATTAGATTAAAATGAAGAAATTACAACAAATGCTTTAGAAATACAAAAGAAGAGTTGACTGTGAACAACTCTGTAGCACTAAGCAGGAGAACCTATAAGTAATTGATAAATCTATAGAATCCTACAACCTGTCAAGATTGAATCAGGAGAAACTAAAAAACTTGAAAGACCAACATGAATGAAGGGATTGAGATAGCATGTAGAAATGTCCCCAAAAGCAAATGCCTAGGAACAGATGTATACATTCATAAGGTCTATCAAAACATGAATGAAAATTTGCTAACTATACTCCTTCAGCTCTTCTAAAATACATTAAAAACAAAAAAATCATGATTCCATTCTAACATTCTCTATGAATCCAACATTGTTCTTCAACTTCAAACCTTAAAAACTCTAAGTCAATCAATATCCTTCATTAATCTTAATGCTCAAATCCTGAACAAAATCCTAGCAAACTAAATCCAAAACTGCATCAAGCAAATTACATGCCTGATCAGGTAGGATTTATTCCAGGGACAGAGGGATTCAGAATATGCAAATTAATTAATATAATACATTTCAGTAAAAGGAGAGATAAAAATCATGTATTTTTGTTCAGAGATGCAATAGGGAGAATTACACATTAAACATACTGTCTCATAACACTGTACCATATTTTACCACATAATCATTATGCCATTTTTCACTCCAAAAATTTATTATACCCTTTCACCATGGAATTGCCCCGTGCTATAATTCTGATTAGGTATGATATAATTTCCGCCTCAAAAGTAAATGAGCAGCCCTGTCTTCACCAGTTGCATGTGGGTATTCATTTGTTTTCCTTGTTTTACTGTGAGTCATGAGTCCAGAATTTTCAGAGTATGTACAGGATCAGCGTATTTCCACAAAGTTGCCTGTGTGGTTTGTTAAAGGACTGCAGTTTTTAACAGAAATGTTAATGGTATCGTCACTCACATTGCAGAGTCACAGGTGCAAGGCTAGTTAACAGGCAGGGGAAGTTCCCACGAGTAAGTCACATGATACAAAAAGAACCACATCTTCCCACATCAGCTAAATCGTACTGTCTGTGTGCCAGCAATGCACTGATAGAGTTGGCTCGGCTTGTGAGGTCACATCATAAATACAATTAGGCAATTTCTTCATGAAAGTAAAATGTGAAGGCTAGTCTTTTCCACCTGCTTGACATGCATCTTGCAGCCACTGTGGGTATGTAGAAACAAATCCTTTGAAGACCACTTGCACCATTTCTATCAGGAATGGGGGTGGGGGTGGGGGGTGCAGTCATCAATTGACCCCTGATGGAAATATTAAACACCCATCCTTGAAGCTGTTATGTAACCTTGCAGTACGTGGAATTTTATATCACACAATACAGTAATCAACAGTTTCAAAAAGGTAGGGAATCTGAATGCAATAACAAATGTGCAGGTGACATCTTGTGAAAGTGGTGTAGGAAACACATTGTGAGTGGTGCTGAGGACTGTGAATCAGATAGCAAAATCAAAGATAGTGGTACAGAATCTTAGAATACACATGATTAAATTTTGTAAGTTTTTTCAACACCATAGTAAATTTTCTCAAGTGTAATATTTCTACTGGAATGTGCAAATCAATAGCTACTAATGTGTTAACTTCAGTTTTTCAGACTGAAAATGTTTACTGAACTGTCACAAAGAAATATGTGTCAATTTAAACTTTTCAGTGTTAACAGATATCCACAAGCACCCCATGCATCTTAATCTTGCAACAAAGATGTCAGCACTGTCATCTCATTGATGTGCTCGAGTGGGCACCAGTAAAATCTCCATTGTGAGACTTGTTACTGTTTTGGCATATCAAATAATCCACAGGGAGCTTGCCAGGCTCTGCTATGTGGGCGGGATACTCTCAGCAGCTTTCCAGGCTCTCCAAGAGGAACTGAGGAATCAAAACTGGGTTGGCCACATGCAAGGCAAACACCCTACCCTTGTGCTATATCCCTCCAGTCCAACAAAGAAAAAAAAATCTGTTTTTTTTTTAGTAATACTGGCAGAATTGGGGTCGGGGCGGGGGGTGGTGCTAGAAAGATTGTATAGGATGCATATTACTTGCCTGCACGTGGTTGACCCAGGTCCAATATCTGGCACCCCACCCATATGGTCATCTTAGAACTACCAGGAGTGATCCCTGAGCTCAAGTCAGGAGTAAGCCCTGAGCATAGCCAGGTGTGGCCCAATGAAAAATGTGGCATAGAATCAGTGATGTTTATGCATCAAAATACAGTATTTCAAGATAAAATGAAACAATTACAGGTACAGATTTTAAAAAATTACAATTTCAATTACAGGTGCTGAGTCTGGCAGGAGTAATAGATCCCTGAGCACAGATGCAGGAGTTAGCCCTGAGCCCTGCCAGGTGTGGCCCCAAATAATTTCTTGGTATAAGAAAATACCTTTTCTTATAAAATCAAAACAGCTGGGGGCCTAAGAGATAATCCAGTGGATGAGGTACTTACCTTGCACACTTAGGACTTGGGTTAGGTCTTTAAAAAAATGCAATTTTAAAGGATAAACATCACAGATTTTATGCCATTTTTAAAAAAATTGGGCCATACCTGGCAATGCTCAGATCTTACTTCAGACTCCTGGCTTGGCATCTCATCTGGTGATGAACTGTGTGCAGACCCAGGAGGATGCACTGCTTGATATGCAGTGCATACTCAGACTAAAATTGAACAAGTTGCATCTTGATATTTTTCTGCTGCTAAGGCATTTCATACAATGGCTCTAAGATATGTTACCTTATTTCATTTTAAAATCATACTGAGCATATATAACGGATTTACTGAGTTAGACCTAGGATTATTCTCACTGATTGAGAGTCAGGTTGAAATTTAAGTTACTTAAACTCTCTATCACGAATTACGTGAATCACAAAATCCCATTGATCATTGATCATTAGCAGGCTCAGTAACATCTCCATCTGTCCTATCCCTGAGATTTTAGAAGCCTCTCTCTACTTGGCCTTCCCAAAGATGCTGCATTGGAGGCTCTTTTATGGTCTCTATATTTGAGGTTTTACCTGGAAAAATATGGTGAAAAAAGCAACATGAGGTATAAAGGATGTACTATTTTTGAAGTTCTGATGACAATGTTTGACATTTCCTAAGCAGTCAAGAAACATCAGCTAACATTTGCTAGTCATCTCATTATTAATAATACTATTATCAGATATGAGAGAAAATTTTATGTAGTATATCATTGCTAAACTTTTTTAGTAAAAGTTTAGCTAAGGATGTAGTTATTTCTGATATCATCATCATTAAAATACAGATGAAATGAGTTGTTTTCCTTTACTCTCTTTATACTGCTTATCGTAATAAAGACTTCAACATCCAACGTTTCTTTGACTTTTCAATATCTCATTGCATTTATATCATGATTTTTCAGCCACAGGGGGGAAAAAAACTTTTGACAATTATGCAATTATGCATACAATTTATCTATTTACTGCAAATACTTGGTTACTTGGTTAATGAGATTTGAAGCTGCTATTCAAATCCCATGAATAATGTCTTCTAGAAGGTCAGAATGGAACTAAAAACTATCAGCAAGAGTAAAACTACCATGCACAGGATGAGTTCTTAAAGGAAACATCAACTCTATTTTTAAAGAATTTAACTGATATAATCAGGTCAACAAAGATTATTTCTGATAATCTAACTTAAGTAAAGTTTTGTAATGATATGAAATTAATTAATTATATTAATTTCATGCATTCATGTATTCATCAGGACTAGTACTTGATGAAATAAATGGAGATGATAACTTAACCAAGTTCACCTATCAAAAAGACCATCACAGGGCCACGGAATACCTCTATTGCAAACCACAATACCCAAAAGGAGAGAGAGAGAGGGCAAAAGGGAATGCCCTACTACAGAGGCAGGGTGGGATGGGGGGAGGTGGGGGGGGTGAGGGGGAGGGATGCTGGGATGATTGGGTGGAAAATGGGACTGGTGGGGGATGGGTATTCAGTCATTCTATGACTGAAATGCAAACATGAAAGTTTGTAAGTCTGCAACTGTACCTCACAGTGATTCACTGTCACTGTCACTGTCATCCTATTGTTCATTGATTTGTTCGAGCGGGCACCAGTAATGTCTCTCATTGAGAGACTTATTGTTACTGTTTTTGGCTTATCCAATATACCACGGGTAGCTTGCCAGGCTCTGCAGTGCGGGCTTGATACTCTAGGTAGCTTTCCGGGCTCTCTGAGAGGGGCGGAGGAATCAAACTCAGGTTGGCTGCATGAAAGGCGAAAGCCCAACTGCTGTGCTATCGATCCAGCCCCACAGTGATTCATTAATTAAAAATTTAAAAGAAAAGACCATCACAGTATCTGACAGTTTTCTATGTCTTATGTATAGCACTATCCTCAGTAACTACAGCATTCACTTGACTATAAAGAGCATCAAAAATTATTAAATAGAGATTTTCATATATGTCATAGTTTATGCCATCTTTTGTAGAACTGAAAAACAGTGGAGAAAGCAAATACAAACCAAAAAAAATTTAGGAAAAATAATAAGTATAAGAATTTTATGGGCCGGAGCGATAGCACAGCGGGTAGGGCATTTGCCTTGCACGCGGCCGACCCGGGTTTGATCCCCGGCATCCCATATGGTCCCCCAAACACTGCCAGGAGTAATTTCTGAGTGCAAAGCCAGGAGTAACCCCTGAGCATCGCTGGGTGTGACCCAAAAAGCAAAAAAAAAAAAAAAAAAAAAGAATTTTATTTTGTGATTAAAAATATTTTTAGCTATATAAAGGACTCATATATAGTAAGAGAATGCTTTCAGGAAGCAACATAAGCAGAATAATTTACTGATGCAGGTTATAGAAAATGGTACTTCAAAGTAGTCAAGAGAACACATGGTAGTATAGGCATATCTGAAAGCTCTCGTAGGATTTTGTTACAGGAAAACAAAGGGGAAAAGCAAACAAAAAAGAAAAGATGAGTTGGTAGCAATTGCCTCTTTTGGGAGCTTCATGGGCTATAAATGTAAAAGTTAAGATTACTGTTAAATAAAAATGCAAATGAGATAATTTTCATGTTGTAGTAGTTGACAAGGTACTGCTGGTTATGAAATAGGACTATTACTTTGCTTGATGAGTTTTATTCTAAAAAATATTATAACTTTAGTGTGAAATATAAGATTGTAATTAACAGGTAATATACATACAATGGGCTAACACTTTTCTTAATGCATGAACCTAAAACTAACATGAATGTTGCATTAGAAAATTATTATTCATTTTGGCACCAGAGCGGATGCTTGAGCCATGCGTTTTGACTGTGAACTGAGCTACAACCTCGTGCAGCCCGGGGAGGGATTTTTCCCTCTTCACCCCATTTTTCTGAGCGAAAATGGCGGCAGCGGCAGCAGCCACGCGGTAAGAGCCACCCTCTAAGACCCCTCCACCAGGAGGTAGGACTTTCTTTAGTGACGTAGCCTGTAGGTGGTCCTGGGAGGGGGGGCATTCCCGGCGCACCTTCCGCCCAGAGATGAACCGGGAGCCGCGGCACGAGAAGCAGACCCTCCGCGCCTATTGACTGTGATCCTGAGGTCTCCTAACCCATTTTGGCACCAGAGCGGATTCTTGCAGCCATCCATTTTGACTGTGAACTGAGCTAAAATATTAGAAACCCAAAACCGCGCAGACTCAAAGTCTTCACTCTTAGCAATGAAGAGAAATTATTAGATGATGCCTATTCAGCAGGCCTGATTGTTGGGGAAAATTTCCAATCAATAATAGTGAGTTCTGTATGGAAATATGGAATGCACTCAAAGTATATAGAGAATAAAGGGAATATCATTAGCTACTTAGATGGGGGGTAGGGTGGGAGGGGGGTGTATTGGGGTTCTTGGTGGTGGAACGGGTGCACTGGTGAAGGGATGGTGGTTTAATCAGTATTTGACTGTGACTTAAACCTGAAAGCTTTGTATTTTTTTTCTTGTTTTCACGGTGGTTCAATAAAATATTTCTTTAAATAAAAAAAAATTAAAAAAAAGAAAAAAAAAGAAAATTATTATTCTTTTCAGATTTTTAGAATCTTTAAAAAAAGTTTATTACAGTTTTAAGACATTGTAGCTAATTCAATATTGTTCTCTTCTTATATTTTATTAATTGCTACAAATGTTTGTTCTAAATAATTTAGTCAATATTTAACTGCTTAGGTGCCATGGGACTGTTAAAGCTAAATATGCAATTAAAAAACTCAGAACAGCAAAAGATAATTACTAATTACTTGAATTAGAGCACGTGGCAAAATATTTTAACAACAGGCATTTGTTAGGAATTTTTGCATTTTATGCTTACTTTTATTCTCATTAATAACCAGTATATCAGTTTAAGAAACACATAATGGAAGGGCTGGAAAGATAGTACAATTGGCAGAGTGCTTGCCTTGCACATGCCCAATGGAGAATTTGTCCCTGGCATCCCATATTGTCCCCTGAGTACCACCAGGAGAGATCCCTGAGTGTAGAACTAGGGGAAAAACCTGAGCAGAGTTGACTGTAGGCCCCAAAACAAAAAATCAAAAACAATGCAGAAACACATATAGACTGTGTGAAATAGTACTTAGATTATACATATGTATATACATACATATATAATGTATTTCTCATGGATATACACTATATTTGTTTAAGTATCACTATATCAATGTTCTTTCAAATTGTTACTAATACTACTATTGCAGCAATAATCTCTCATAATTATGTGTGACCTTGCTGTACATAAAACACCTTATAATATCCATATTTTACTAATATTTCTTAATAATATTCATGTGCTAATCTTAAAAATGTGTTTTAAATTATATTGCATAATGTCATATTTTGATACATAAAGTAGTCAAATCAACTACTTTGTAATCTTTGGTAAATACAAGATTATATTTTAATAGATTATATTACTTTTTACTAAAAGACATTTTGGTCTGTTGTATACTATTGTACATTAGAGTTTTTAGAATAAAGAAAAAAGTGTGAAACATTTGCCAGTTTTTTTATATTTAATTACATATTTTTATATTCTAAATATCAAATAATCAACTTTATCCCTGGAAGATTGGTTTTCAGTTCAAGATGAATTATTAAAAATTTGTTTATTGCTCTTACATCTCATTGAAATGACCTATTAGGCGTAAAATGATTATAGGTCACATAAGTGTGCTTCAAATCTTGTTAAGATACCATTATTAAGGGATAATAATAGTTAATTTTAAAAATCACCTAGTGTGTGTTATATTTATATGAAATAAAATATATTAAATTTCCAAAGGAATTTTATATTATATAAAATAAAAGGAAATTTTTATTTCCTTTTATTTTATATAAAATAAAATTTTATCCAAAGGAAATTTAATATATCTCATGCAAGTGCCAGAGAGAATGACCCCCCAAAATCACATTTATATGGAAGATCAGCTTTATGATGTGTACAAGAAAATCATGTTGTTTGTGAACTTATATTTGTATGGAAACTATCTATGAACATTAGGGAGTCAAATAAAAAAATCATTATTCTAATACTTTTCATTCTCTCATCCTAAAAGCAGTTAACAAAATGCCATCAAAGTAAATGTGTGATTTAATTAACCAGACTGCCATTAGGAAAACAAAAACTATGCTATGCATTCCATATAGAAATTATTTTTAAGTAGAGGAAGAGGCTTCCATAACTTTTGTAAGAGTTTGGGACATGGGAGTCATGCAATCTACTTTCAGTGAATATTTGGTACCAAGTTCTGTTTGCATTATCCAAGTGAATGGCTCTTAAGAAACTTGTTAAACTTGTTGCAATTCTCAAGAACCTCTGACAAGCTCCCAGATCTTATTCAGCAACATTATATGCAATTCCCCAAAACTGACTGTGGTGATGCTATTGCTGTCTTCTCTACCCCTGTGCCTGGCTACCAACATCTTAAACTTCGATGGGATCTGTGTAGTTCCAGCCAGGTTCTCTGTTGGGAATAAGTTTTTCCTAATGGCAAACTGACTGGGTAACATATGGGAATGTGAAATAACTGTTCTAAGGTCAAGAAGGTGCATATATTCTGCCAAATTAGCTCCAGGCAAACAGGTAAAGTAGTTTTCCAGATATATATGGATTGTTTACACAGGAGATTCAGAGTATATGCCAAGAATTGAGTTAGACAAAATAACTCAGTGACACCCAAAAGAACCAAAATAAAACCACACTGAGATATAAGCAATGGCTCCATGAAAAGCCTCTCTTTTTCTATTTCACTGCAATCGCTACTGCTGTGCCGAAACATCTAAATAAGAGCCTAAAGTGATGGTAAGAAGATTAACAGTCATACTTACCTGGCTGGGGAGATACCATGATAATAAAGTGTTTTTCTCAGTGCGTAAGTGAGGCTTATCTATTGCACTCATATGTGCTGACTCCAAGTTTCCCCAAATCTGGGAAACTTCATTGCATAATTTGTGGTACTGGGGTACTGCTTTCTTTTTATTTTTTCCCTGAAAAATTCAGTAACTAAAAGCAAGAGGGGAGGGGAAAGTGATTGGCAATTAAATATTAGTGAACTGATGTTTTCAAGATATATCCCAGCAACAAATACCGTAAAAACAGTATCAGTAGAATATGTCTGTTATTATACACATATAATATACATATTTTATGAATATATTTATTTAATTTACTTAGCACAGCAGGTAGGGTGTTTGCCTTGCACGCGGTCGACCTGGGTTCAATTCCTCTCTCTCTCAAGAGCCCTGCAAGCTACCGAGAGTATCCCATCCACACGGCAGAGCCTAGTAAGCTACGCGTGGTGTAGTCAATATGCCAAAAACAGTAGCAAGTCTCACAATGGGGACATTTCTGGTGCTCGCTCGAGCAAATCGTTGAGCAATGAGATGACAGTGATACAGTGATACTTACCTATTATTATGTTCCTGGAAGAAAGCGACTCAGAGTCTCTTGTCCCCGTGCCTTGTTGTCTTCAGGGCCCATTGGAGCGGGACAGGTTGAGTTTTCCTCCCTGCCCCGAGCAGAGGCATGGAAGCCAAAGACCTCCGGAACCCAACCACAGCCATGCTCAAGGCCCCTCTGCACACGTTCAGACGAGCCTCATGCATGAAGGAACCAGCAGAGGAACCCAGATGTGCAAGACCCAGGGCTGAGATCTCCAGGCCTGCTCAGATCGGGACTGGGCCTCCTCCACCCAGATCCCCCATTTTCCATTCCAGAGAAAAGGAGAGGATGGAATGAGATATCCTAGCTTAAAAGGATTGATGTAGAAAATGAAAGCAAACTTCTTGCACCTTTGGTTCAATTCAATCCCTAACAGATTGGATGATTCTTACACACATTGGGAGTGGAATCTCTTCTAACACAGTCCATGTGATTTCAAATATTAATATTTTTAGTGTCTCACAGACATATCAAGATAATGATTAATTTGGACATCCTTTGGTCAGTGAAATTGAAACATAAGTTCAAATGCCACTAATACTACTGTATTTAGAACAAAAATTACAAAACATTTTAGAAAAACCAGAGCCATGAGAAAAATTCCTTTAGAGAGGAATAGCATTTCTTGAGAAAATTAAGTTTATACCTTAGGGAGAACATAAAATGTTCTAAATAGCAAACAGTATCATTATAGTATAGCATATCATTACAGTATAGCACAGCCGGTAAGGTGTTTGCCTTGCACTCAAGTGACCCGGGTTCAATTCCTCTGCCCCTCTCTGAGAGCCTGGCAAGCTACTGAGGGTATCCCACCCGCATGGCAGAGCCTGGCAAGCTACCTGTGGAATATTCGATATGCCTAAAACAGTAACAAGTCTCACAATGGAGATGTTACTTGTGCCCTCTCGAGCAAATCGATGAACAACGGGATGACAGTGCATGACAGTGCATTATTAATGTAAAAGCAAGTTTTATTTAAGAAAATTAAAATTTACCAGGGCCAAAGAGTTAATATAGTGGTTAGGCTCTTGACTTGCACATGAACAACTTGGTTCAATCCCTGGTACATCATATGGCCCCATAAGTCCTAACAGGAGTGATCTCTGAATGCAAAGCCAGGAATAAGCCCTGAACACCACCAGGTGTTGCCACAAAATAAAACAAAACAAAAACTAAAGAAAACTAAAATGTACTATTTAATAAGATTCATAAAGTAAAATAGCCAACATACAATGGATAGGATAGATGAATAGACTTGAATACAGATTAGATAAATAAAATGGAACATAAAAGGCAAATAAAAAAAACAAAAAAACAAAAAAAAGGCAAATCAATTGTACTACAAGATTAAATTGTAAAAAAGAAAGAATGTTCATAATGAAAGAAATAATTGATGGGTATAAATGTTCAAAGTTTCTGCACTTATCAAATAGCAGATACTTATAAAGACTCAAAAATTCATATACCCTATGAAATTTGTTAAGTGATAAAAAGCAGTTTTAGAATTTAAAAAATATTATTTACATGTCAGTCATATCAGCATAATTCTTTTCAATTGTAATTATATAAAAGACGGTAATGTAACAACCTTTTTAGAAGATTACAAGAAAAATTAATGATTTTCCTAAATTTATCCAAATAGTGAATTCAGAACATCAGTCTTCCAGAATTCATGTTTATTTTGTATTGCACCTATTTAAATTTTCAAGATTGTAATAAATTGGGAAAAATGTTATTAAATATTTTGACAAAAGTACATTATAATACCAACAATAACTGATAGGCTAAGATGAGAGGTTACAGGAAAATAAAAAGATCAGATAGTACAATAATATTAAAATAATATGTTTTGTATAATTTGAGAAAAATGAAATGTTTCATGAATTTCTCTCTCTTTTTGTTAATGTGAAAGTACTTGTGAAATTTCTTATCAACATTAGATTACTAGCTTAAATTTTAAAGTGGTTAAATTCAAGTAAAATAGTATAAATTATCTATAACTGCTTACCAATTTTTGGTTTTTCACTACCATTAAATGTATTTAAAACAGAAGTTAATACGCATTTTCTGGAATTGACAAAGTAACAGTTTTAGATTTAAATTAATATTATAAGAAAGTGAGAAATATAAAGTAGTTTATATTTTAGATTTATATTTTATGTTTATTATATTACTTGATTTTCTATTATTTGATTATTTGATTTTATATTATTTGATTTTCTATTTCCTGAGCAACTTGCAGAGATGGCCCCGGGACTTTGCAATAGGCCTTCTCTGCTGGGAGGCTCCAGATGGGGGCAGGTGTCATCCCACCACCTGCCCTCGAAGAGCTCCAGTAGTCGCCATTTTCCAGAAGCCAGCAAGAAGCACCAGCTCCCATGTGGCCACGATCCAAGAGCAGCCATGCAACATTATATTTTATCCATAACAAGCAATACAAAACACATTGTCCAGCAATTCTATTTTCAGCAGGTATGAGGGGTCTTGAAATACTGAAGGTAACTAAAGTAAAGTAAGGATACCTTGCAAACTGTCTGCCACAGAAGCAGGGGAAGGTATGGAATGAGGGGTCAATACTGGGGATTTTCGTGGTGAAAAATGTGCACTGGTGAAGCAATGGGTGTTGGATGACTGTATGATTGAAGTTCAAACATGAAATTTTTGTACTGAATCTCACGGTGAATTAACAATAAAATTTTTTTTAAAGTTAAAAGGAATGACTAAATAGGGGCTGGAGTGATAGCACAGCAGGTAGGGCATTTGCCTTGCACACGGCCAACCCGGGTTTGATTCCCAGCATCCCATATGGTCCCTGGATCACTGCCAGGAGTAATTCCTGAGTGCATGAGCCAGGAATAACCCCTGTGCATCACCAGGTCTGACCCAAAAAGAAAAAAAAAAAAAGAATGACTGAATAAAGAAATAAAGATGTGGTTCCAGGAAGACAAAGTTCAGAAGTAAAGGAAATTGTTGAATTAAGTATGATAGACAGTACCAGAAAAGTGAAAAAACATTCATTAAACCATAGTTTATGTTCAAATGCAAATTTTTCAAATAAATAATTTATTGACTGAAGAAATATGCTGTACCATTTATTTTCAATATTTTTCTACTATAAATTGAAACTTTGTCTAATATCTGTAGGTAAAAAAACATATACCCAATATTTCCACATACAGTAATACTGACTTTCCATTAACTACATTGGCCTTATTTCGAGGAGGGTGATGGCTCTATTTCATTTTATTCTTTTTGTCTCATGGCAGATATGTTCATTCTCTTTAATAACCTGTTTGGGATAGAACAGTGTTTCCTTCAGGCAAAACTCTCCTAATGGGTGAGCTCAATGAGCATGTGTGTTATAGTATTTGCTTGTCATAAAACTCTAAAATAATGACTCTTTTTATATGATGATTATTATAAAATAATATTATATATTATATAAATTATTATATATTATTATAAAATAATATTATATAAATAATATTGTATATTGTATACATCATATTATTATATATGTAGATTACTGTGATATACTAGGCATTTACACTTTTGTTCTCTGTTATATGATATGTTTCTATATAGTTATTGCTTATTTAATCAAATTAAGGTCGACTTCCAGCTCTATATGGCAGGAGTTATGGAAAATTTTCTTTATCAGACAATACTATATTTTCATCATATGTCTACCCACTTACTCATATGGTTCCATTATTATTCATTCATTTCTTACTAAGGATATTATTAGGTGCTGAGGACGTAATTGAAAAAAGATAAGCAATTTAGCTTCCTTCAGGGTATTTTCGTTCAAGGAGGAGTAACAAATTTTAATTTAAAAAATGTAATGGGGTATGAAAAGACTCCTTCATATAAGTAAGGTAACTAATATTTTTGTTGGTGCAAATCAGTCCAGCGCTCCATGGTATGTAGTATGGGCATTTCATAAAATATTAAGCATCAATCTACCACACTATCTAAAAATTCTACTTTTGGTTATCTATCTGAAGAACACAGAAACACTGACCTGATTTAACTTAGTTCATCAGGTACTCCTGTGTTTACTGCAGACTATTTTTAATAGTCAAGATATCTAAACATCCTAAGAGCCTACTAACAAATGAGCAGACACAAACATGTGTTATAAATATACAATAGAACATAGGAACTTTATCTTTTGTAAGAATGAAGATAGATCTCGGGTGGACCATGCTTAGAGAAATACATCAGAAAGCAAAAGAAAAAATCAAAACGGTATCACTCATATATGGAATACTGAGAAGCCAAAAACCAAAGACAAATTAAGACAAATCTAAAGATGCATACCTCAGAACTGAAATAAGCAGTAGTAGGGAAGAGCAGAAAATTCAACGGACTGATATTGGCACTTTGGTGATGGATGTTATTCAGTGATATATACTTCAAGAAGGCATGAAACTGCACCTCTGAAATATATGTAAAATCAGTTTTACATAAAGTATATGTATGTATATTTATATATAGACACATACATACATATATAACTTAACTGAGTAAAACATGTTCTAACATTGTATTATGGATAAATTGACAGACTAAATTCCTCATCAAATTCTCATAAATTGAGCAATTTAAACATAGAAAATGACTTTAATGTCCATATTTTTAAATGATTTTATGAAAGGAAACTGCAGGGTATATTTATTATAAAATTATTTTTTTCTTATTATTTAATTAAAATTGGTCAATATGCTTTTAAAAGGAAATATATATACATTATAGCCTCCCCCAAAATGTGTGCTTTCAACAGCAGGCTGTCTGTCACCAGGGTCATATGGAACTCAATCCAATTCTATACTGTCCATAAAGAACATAATAAGATCAACCTTTTTTCATTATTCATAACCTCCAGCACAACACCTATTGTGTACTTAGCTCTTAAAAGATTCACAAAGTTTATGATTTTACTGTATCAGGAATTTCCTAATTATTAGATAATATAGACAAGTCATGGAGACTTGCCACCAGATTAAAAAATGTCCCCTCTATGTTTAGGAGACATGGTTAAATTTTTTTCTTAATGAGTAGTCAACTGTTCTTAAAAATCTTAGAAACTCCTCTAATGAAGGGAATTTACATTTATAAAACCCATTATAAACAATTATAGATGAATTGTTTCTGGAGCTTTAGACTTCACTGGGTAATTTGAGATTGGGCAGGGTTGATTGAATCTATCCAGAGCTTATGGCACAGTGATTGCAACAAGGCGAGAATCCTGAAGTTGGAGTGGATGTTGGATATTTTCAGGCTGTTCAATTTGTACATTTTTTTAAATATATTTCATCATCTATTTCAGAAGTAAGTATTTTGTTAAACAATGAAGTAATGTCTTCTGGCTTGTTCTCAGAATTTTCAACATAGTTGTTACACACTGATTATCCCATATGGTCCTCTGAGCACTGCCACGGGTAATTCCTGAGTGCAGAGCCAGGAGTAACCCCTGTGCATCACTGGATATGACTCAAAAAGCCAAAGAAAAAGAGGGGTGAATGAGGCCAGAGATCTAGTGCAGGAGTTAAGGAGTTGGCCTTGCATCCTGCCAACCCCAGTTCAAAATCCCTGGCACTGCATACCGGGCCCCCCTGGCTCTGGCAGTTGTGACCCCTCACCACAGAGTGAGGAGTAGACCTGAAGCACTGCCAGAAATGGCCACCCCCTAAAGAGAGAAAATACAAGATGCTACAAATCATTTTGTCTCTATCCCTTTGATTCAGGTTCAAGAGAAGCTCTGTACTCTGTGCCTCCTGGCCTTTGGCGTGGTGTGGACTTTTCATCTCTCTAGAGCTCTGTCATCTCATATGGGAGCCATAAGGCACACGTTTCTATATTAATTGAAATGAGAGTTAAAAATAAAAATTCCAGTTGTTCGGGCACACTATTGACATGTGAAGCACTTCCTAGAGGCGCCAATCTCAAGGTTACTTCCTGTCTTGGAGTATCCGGAGAACGAAGATATCCACACGGTCCTATGTGATCCCACTGTTCTAAAGGACTGGGAAAAGAGAAAGGAAAATGCTTCTCCCCACAAGGGCTTCTCAGGAGGGTCTTTGTATCTGGGTCTGTGTGACTGTGTTTTAAACATGCACTTACAATTATTATTGAGAACACAGGGGGATTGAGCAGGAAAGTACAACTTCAAAACATTCCTCCACCTCTAGTAAGAACAGATGTATCCTTTCTTCTATAAATTTTATGGAATATCTTTGGAAAAATCTGAAGGCTATCCTTTTTCTCTCCAGTTCCACCTATTCCATAAATATTTTCTTCCTTTGCTAAAACATATTGGTCTGGAGCAATAACACAGTGTGCAGGGCATTTGCCTTGCACGTGGCTGACCCAGGTTCGATTCCTTTGCCCCTCTTGGAGAGCCCAGCAAGCTACCGAGAGTATCTCACCTGTAGGGCAGCTTGGCAAGCTATCTGTGGAGTATTTGATATGCCAACAACAGTAACAACAAGTCTCACAATGGAAACGTTACTGGTGCCCGCTCAAGCAAATCGATGAGCAATGGGATGACAATGATGATAATGATGATGACAGTGATGATATAGGAATTTCTGTAGATGCTTTGCAACTCTAAAGCAATAATTGCAATAATATTGCAAACTGAGATATATACTTCAGTAAAATAACTAATGATTTTTAAAAATGGGCAAAGGAAGTAGATTTAACCTATTAAACTTAATCTATTGTTTAATATTCTAGCATGAGAACAAGTATGCCATGTCTCCTCACATTTTAGCTTGGTTATTTCGTAATATATTGATTTCCATTCAAATTGTAAAGTCCTGTAAGGTCATGCCAGGACAAATGAGATCAACCCCCACAACAAAGTCTATTTTGGAACTTTATTCTCATATTTATATATAAAAATCATTGATTTTTTATAATTTGAGAATTAGGCTAATGATATCATTAACTTCTTCTCGCAAAATCTTCACATCAGCCAAGACCACCTCACCAAGTGGCATGTTGCTTCTAATTATGCCTGAGGTATGCATATTTCTAATTAATAATTTTAAAATTTACACAAGCAAAGTAAAGCAAACACAATAGTGTAATTATGAAGACTAATGGCAAGGACAATTGATTCTCCTCTTTCCAGTTTCATTGACTGTAAGATTTATAAACACAATGAGAAAATGCTTCACAGCACACAGAAAGCAAATGTTGTTCTACATTGAATCATTTTGTAAAATACTGCACTACCCAATTTCTTTTACTTCAAATAGGATTTTCTGAATATGAATTTTGAAAAAAAGGTAATTATTGAGACTTTTGTTTTTTGGTTTAGGACTCAATTTTGTTTCTGCCCTCAGATACATGGTAAACGATAAAAAAGATTATTCCCTTTACTTACAAGATTACTTTCAAAAAGAATCTGTTAGTGAAAGACATCATATTAGTTAGGCAGAAAATATTTTTTATAAGTTACTCTCCATTGAGAAATGGCTAAAAATTATGTCATATTCACCAGAAAATTTAAATTGTATGGTTATAAATATGACATTCAACTGATAGATATTCTAAAATGCACTAAAACTTGAAAGAAAATAAATTAAAATAAACTCTACTAAACCAATGTTATAGTAGCTTCAGAGTAAAGTTACTATACAGTAAAGATGTGACTGTCATATTTAATGTGAAATTGTGAATAAAAGTTGAATTTCATCAAGTAGAACTTTTGTTTAAGAAAATTTTCACACATTATTTTAGGTATAAGGTAGTATAAATGTGACTTAACCTGTAGATGTTCATTTTTGTTTGTAAAAAGCTCAGCTAGTAATCAGGGGAAACATTAATTTTCAGTGCCAGTAACCTTCAGGTTTGGAACATTTGGGCATTTATTTCTATGACCCCTTATTATGTCTGAAAGTTACTCATTACAATAAATTTATCTCTTTAAAAATCAAAGCCAACCTTATATATCACAGATGTTTTTAAACTCTAGGTTGTTTATCCCTGTGGCTATGAAGCTCACAAATGGTTAGAAAAACTACTCCTTTCTTAGAGATAATGTTGATGCTGTGATAGAAAACAAAGATTTAGAGCACTCACAGCTTGTAAGACTATTATGTGAAGTTGTTTATAATTTACCAGCCCTGTTCCAGAGCAAAGAGTCATACATTATCACTAGCATTACTTGCTGTCCACGCACTTAATTCTATCCATTAATTTCTAAAAATTTGCCAAGTGGCCATCAAATTTGAATGAAATCATACTAATCATACTGTGTTAGGGTTCAGAGAGATAGGACAACCGATAGAGTATTTGCATTGCAGGAAGCCTATCTGGGTTCAATACCCAGCATCCCATGTGGTTCCCAAGCACCTCCAGGAGTGATTCCTGAGTGCAGAGCCAGGAATAACCTCTGAGCATCTCCAGGGTTCCTTCATCCTAACCTGTCACACCCATTTCCAAAAATTAAGAATAACAACAGAAACAACAAATCCCCAACTATGTGTTAGATCAAGTGGTAATGCTATTTCCAAAAGTATTTCTTCAGCTAGATTATATTTTTAAAATAGTGAACTGAAAATAAGAAAGTCGATTCAAATTATGCTGACTTCAAAACAGAAACATTTTTAAAAGCTTACAATCAGAAAGGTAATCTCTTGAGAAGAAAGGTGATTTATTTTAGATGTCTTTAAGAATGGGTTATTTTCTGGCATTAGTATAGCTATAGCTTTCATAGTAATGAATAAACTTAATAATTCACACACATGGAGACTTTTTCCCTGAGATATACTTATCATTAATTTTACCAGTAATGGTAGAAGTATTGAATAATAGGAAGTGCAAAGAGATTAGCATTAAGTGGCTTGATGAGTTTTGAATCCTAGTTCTGCTTTTTGCTGCTTTTTGATGTAAAACAACTGAATTTAATTTCTGCTCCTTAATTCTCACACATGTACAATGAAGATAATATAAGTCACACACATTGTGTAAATTAGGAAATCTGGGGTGGAAAAATTATGTGAACAGTGAAGTACAAAATTTTATTGTAAGTAGTACAACTACTCTACTACTAATACTACAATTACTGTGATAAGCACTACTTCTATTACCAAAATAAATGTTTAAAATTGAAAAAATACTAATTTGGAAATCATATGGATCCCTGACACATTGTTTTATGACTAAGCCACTAATCTCATTACTTCTATATTTTCTTATAAAAAGATGACAAAAAATTCTGAACCAACCTTAGTAAATATTGTCTATATATTTTTTTCAATTTTGTTTTCCCCTTGCACTATATAATCATTGTAGTTTACAAAACTGTTCATAATATTTGTAACAGACACTCAATATAAAACAGTAATCCCACCACTGTTGCACCTTCCCACCACCATTATTTTCATTTTTTCTAACCACCCCTTGAACCTGCCCCCATAGGAGCCCCTCGGTGATTTATTTCATATTGCTTGTTGTCAATAATTTAATAAAATAATCAAAAATATTTCCTTAGAAGAAAATTAGTCAATATTGTGTTTCACCATGAAGACATTAAAGCCCTTATACAAGAGAATTTTTTTTTTGGTTTTTTGGTCACACCCGGCGATGCACAGGGGTTACTCCTGGCTCATGCACTCAGGAATTACTCCTGGCGGTGCTCGGGGGACCATATGGGATGCTGGGATTCGAACCCGGGTCGGCCACGTGCAAGGCAAACACCCTACCCGCTGTGCTATTGCTCCAGCCCCTGTACAAGAGAATATTAAGACATTGTTCTAGGTTAAGCTTTCTGTGTTTATATTTTATTAATGGGGATTGGTTGAATTTTACATTAGATCCCATTCAGTCTGGTGCACTACTCCTGGTTTATCAGTATTGTAGAGTTTGAAATGTCGCTCTGGGAAGTCCAAAAAATTTTAAAGTGATACAGCTGGAGAGAGTTTAACTGGGTTGTGGCTTTTTGGCTTGTGTATGGCTGTTGGGACTTCCGGAAGTACAGGGAAATGGGGGTAGGTAGTCCATCCCCAACTCTGTAAAAGCCTAGCAATTTCAGTCACACAATCTGCTACTTGAGTTTTTCAACAGATTTATTTCTGGATGAGACTATACTGAGCAGTAGAGTCTGGCCAGGAGCATGAAAGTGACAATCTGGGGTGCCCTGGATGACTCGATCTTGCTCAGGGTTTGAAAGAATCCCTGCCTTATATGACATTAGGTGTCTTTAATGAGAAAGATCTAGAAGCAGTAAGCAGGTTATGAAAATAATTAATGACATGAATGATAACTTTATTTGTTATGTTTTGAGGTATAAATGTACATGTGTGACTGAAGCCAGGAGATCAAAGGGAATAAAAAATTGATTAAAAAGGCCATACTTCGTACAGAAAATAATTTTGTTAACTCATAGTATATAGATAAGAAAGAGAAATACTGAATAATATTGTCCTACTTAATTGCTAACAGGAGATGCTTAATAAAATTCTTTGTAGGACAAAAAAATAATAAGCACTGAAAGTAACCACAAGTGCTTAGGTGAAATCTCTAGGTCATGTTTGTGGTGGTAAAGTGAGGTGACAATTTTCAACAAAACTGTAACTGTTAATAAATAGTGGGGGTATTGGTATGGCAGAAAGGAGATCACATCAGAAATGACATCAGTTCAGGTCCTGGACACTGTAGGACGTTGATGCTAGGGTACAATGATTTTGTATATCCCAATACTACAAAGTTAAGCACCATTGTAACTTTATTATCAAAATTATAAATTAAAAATTAGTAAATAAATTAAGTGTGCATTGCTGGTTTTTAAAATCAATAGAAAGGCATTTTGTAGCTCGTGTAACATTGTTGTTACACGAGCAATTTTCAATTTTTTTAGACAACTACATAAGATGAAGGAGAAGAAAGAGTCAAAGAAGGAGAAACATTATTATTTGCTTAGTTATGTTCTAAGAAATTTATGTTCCTTTAAATAAATAATATTCTAAAAATTCATGCGATCCAAAATAAATTATTTTCCTTTTAACATATGCAAAAAGTGATTTGTTTACTTTAGGTTATTTGCTCTGATTTAGCCAGTTATTAAAGGACAGAGCAGGGATTTGAGATCAAATAACCAATATATTGTTAAAGTATAAATTTTCAAAAGGTTAAAGCACATGACTGTCGGACATACATAAAATGGACACATACACACTTTTCTATGCAATTCTTTAATTCAAATTACACCAATGTATAATGAATTATTCACAGAACATTATGAGAGCTATATGGGTGTATTTTTTGTTTGTATACATATGTATATACAGATACTGGAATTTATATGGCAACATATCAATAATTATATAAGTAGTCATACAAATATATTAGTGTATATGCAATATGAAAGTTTTAGTAGATTATAAATATGTAAAATGAAAAATATAAATATATGTAGTTAGTAGGGCTGGAGCAATAGCACAGCAGAAGGGCATTCATCTCTCACGTGGCCGACCCATGTTCGATTCCTCCGCCCCTCTTGGAGAGCCTGGCAAGCTACCGAGAGTATCTCTCCCGCACGGCAGAGCCTGACAAGCTACCCGTGGAGTATTGGATATGCCAAAAACAGTAACAATAATAAGTCTCACAATGAGAGATGTTACTGGTGCCCGCTTGAACAAATCAATGAGCAATGGGATGACAGTACAGTATCAGTATGTAGTTAGTGAATACATGTAATGAGTATAGACACACAAAAATTTAAGATTGTTTAATTATGATAAACTCATTTACATATTTTGACACAAAATCAAATAAATACATGAATTCTCACTAGGTCTCTGACCTTTAATTCATCAAAAAAGCTGAAATACAAACATTATATGGGATTGTTTTTTGCTAAACTTTTCATCGTTAAACTATTGAAAGGATGTGCTGCCTTATTTCTCTATTTCAAAGATTCAGATCATTTTTATGGCCTAATATAGTAATGAGATGCTTGCATACATATTTAATTTTATGGCCACATTAATTGTGTTAGGAATGTAATGCCTGTGTGATAGTTATTTTTGTTTTATAGATAAGGAAGCTGATATTCAGAGAGATGAAATTGCTCCACATGAGCATATTTCAGAGGAGGAGACTTTTTCCTATAAATTTACATATTATCCTATAAGTGCTTTCAGTACAGCATTCTAATACTGTATACTTTAATTTTTCAATTTGAACTTGTTCTGCTTCACCCATTTATGTATTAGCAAATAAAACCAATACACAAAATCACAACAAAATCGATGTTTGTAAGCAGTGCTTTTCTAGATATAGAAAGTCAAACCGACCTGTCCCAGACCCTCAAGAAGTCAGCATGCTGGATGGTATCCAGTCCACAAAACATTTCTTAAATGACAAGAAAATGGAAACAGATCCATTGTTTAAGTGATAATTTTCAGGGGCTGGAGCGATAGCACAGTGGGTAGGGCATTTGCCTTGCATGTGGCTGACCTGGGTTGGATTCCCAGCATCCCATATGGTCCCCTGAGCACCGCCAGGAGTAATTCCTGAGTTCAAAGCCAGGACCTGTGCATTGTCGGGTGTGACGCAAATATGCAAATATATATATGTGATAATTTTCATCTTAGCAAAGGTTATTGAATGCACCTTTCTGAAAAATTCTGTGCAAATGCTTCTAAGAATACAGCAATGGGGCTAATAACACCAAAATGAGAAGCAAACCATCTTTGTTCCTTTGAGATTTTTAGGCAGCTAGTTTCATTTATCCCCCTATGTTTTTATACCAGTTCTATTCTTATTAAGGTATTAATAAACTTTACTTGGATACTGAAACTAAATCTTTACATATTTTTGATTTTTTTAACTAAAGAACTGTGATTTACAAAGTCATTGATAGTTGAGTTTTAGTCTATAATATTTCAACACCAAACCCACCATCGGTGTCAACATCCCTTCACCAGAGTCCTCATATTTCCTCCTCCCTGCTCCACCCCCCATTCCGTTCCCACCTGTTACCTAACTAGCACATAACAAAATTTCAGTGGTTGCAAGTTAATCTTATATATTCAGTTTAGTTGAGTCTGTGTTTTTGGATATATTTCTACACCATTCTCCCATATCACCAGTGTAACTGAGACCCTGATGCCCCCCCCCCCCTTAAGCCACCCGATTTCTTTTCTTTTCTGTCCTTTTCCTCTCTAAACACTGGGGGCAAGTATGTAATTTTTTTTAAGGACAGAGTGAAATGAAGGGTTTGTTTTTTTTAATTTTAAAACTTTTTTTCCCCCGCATTTTTGGGTCACACCCAGAAATACTTATAGATTAATTCTGATGGTGCTCTGGGACCCTGTTAAACCTGTTACAAGACAAGTTTCCTGCCTGCAGTCCTATCTCTTTAGCCCCTACTGGAAACAGTTTAAATGAAATTTGCTGTGCATAGAAAGATGTTTGAAAGGATGGAAGGGGCCCCTTGAATCAAATGTCTGACAGTGTTAGGAATAAGGGTCAGCTACCCAAGCTCCCCACATCCCAGCAGGCCATTCCATTTACCTGTGATTACTCACAAGATTGGTCACGTTCCTGGATCCCACCCATCAGTTAAATAATATCAGGACAAGAAATAAGTATTGTATTTGGAATTAGCAAAGTCCCATCAATCTAGTAGTCACCAGAATGATAAAAAGGATTCATATCTGTTTAAAGGCCAAAAAAGGCTACAAGGTGATCAGTATGGTCTGCTGCCCATTAGCCTCTCTTCTTAGGGTTGGAATATCCTCTAGGTTTTTATATTTACATACATGTACATAAATATAAAACTGTCCCTCTCAAAGAGCCCATAATCTACCGAGAGTATCCCGCCTGCACAGCAGTCCCTGGCAAGCTCCCATGTATTCGATATGCCAAAAACAGTAGCAACATATCTCACATTGGAGACATTACTGGTGCCCGCTCGAGCAAATTGATGAACAACGGGATGACAGTGCTACAATGCTACATTTATATAATTTTTTTGTTGTGTTGTGGTGTTTTTTTTTTTGTTTTAACTAAGAGCTTTTTCTATGCTCTGTGGTGGTATTTGACAATGTCATCACATTCTAAAATACAAGTACCTTATCATATGAAACAGTTGACTATGAGTACAAAGTAGTATGGAAAAATATATATATAGAAGATTTACCGTGCTTGCGCTTGTGGAGCTAGGAAATAAAAAGGTATAAATTAAGGAGGCACTGAGAATCAATTTAAAACAGAATTGATGTTTGCTAGGAAGGGAATTCAGAAAAGGGCACTTTTGACACTGTGGTAATAGATGGGGTAGATTAACTGTAACACAGAGGTGTAAGAACAGGTAACAAAATAGAGATGCCACTTCACAGTTCCCACCTCCAACGCCTTTGGTCTCTGCTGAAGTGTTTGAGCAAAGGATTTTGGACTTCCAAGAGACCCAAGTCAATGTTTGTGAATCTGCAGGAAACTCAGTGCTAATTATTTTTCATTATAAAACTACCCTTCAGGTAAATTCTGAAATAGAATTTCCCATTGCCTGAAGTTTGTTCTGAGCTATAGAGAAGTGTGAGACATGTTGCTTTAATTATTCCTTCCCTGTTCCTTTCATGATATAATGTTTTGAAGACTCCTTCCCAAAACTTTTATGCTTTCTCCTTTGTTTTTCACAAATACCAGTCCTAAAAAACCTCCGGACTTCTTTCAAACAGTCTGGCGACTCCTGGGTATTTAATGTTGGGGGTGAAGGCTATAGAACCCCTGGGCCCTGGAGTGCAGGTGCTTTGGGCCACTCTGTAGTTCTCCAGGTCACCAGGGCCACATCCAGCAATGCAGGGGCTTATAAAGGTAGTCCTCATTGTACACAGGAACTATATGGTCCTGAGGACCAAACAGGGCAGGCCACATGCAATGCACGACTTGAATGACCGCGCTGTCTTTCCAGTTACCAAATTTCTTACTTTTGTAGCTCAGTACTATCACGTGTACCTGAAAAACCCAAGTATACATGATGTAATAAGGAAAAAACAGAGCAGAATGAAACAAACAAACAAAAAATCCCCGCATATCTTAAAACAACAACAACAACAATATATTTTGTTGCCGTTGTCATTGTTTGGGGACCACACCCAACAGTGTTCAGGGCTTATGTCTGGCTTGATGCTCAGAGTTCTTTCCTGGAAGTGGGTAATCAAATCAAAGTGAGCCATGAGCAAGGCAAGCAGCTGCTATGGGGTACTATCTTTTGGGCATGCAAACTATAGTTTAAGTGATTTACTGAAAATGGACAAACTGTGCATCCTAAACAAAGATTCCATACAGTGAGAGAGAAAATATGCATACAAAAGAGAAGATGTGTGATTATAATGATTGTGTTAATTCTTCATTCTGTAAAAGAAATTTCTTGTGTTGGTAAAATCTTTAAGCGAAGTGAGAGTCTGCACTGGCATATACTAGTTTAGCTCTGGAAGTGGAAAATAAGAGAAACCCTTTTTACTTTATACATGACTCTAGCAATTGAGAAGTTTCCTGTAACTGGTCTGACAATCACCTAAACCATGTCATTTGGTGAGAGAATCTCTTTACCTGCCCACTATCTCATCAGGAGTCAATCCATCTACACTCTAAGAAGAAACTATTATTATTTATGGCTGTCTTTTTGTATCTCAAAAGGCTAACAATATCTATCAGTAAAAACAAATCGGTTAAGGCCCTAGACATTAGAATAAGGAGAAAAAGGAGGTGGAATAGTAGACAAACAGAATCGTATTTTAGAAATTATTGTTTTTACAAACAATTAATTTCATTGAATATTTTATATTATGATAACATCAGTTAATCAAATTGCCACATTGGGTATTGAGATTTAAGAAAACACTAAACCTCATACTAAAACTTTCAGGTATATCCAAAGCTTACAGTGAATATATTAAAATTAGATTATTTTATAAATAAGCTGCAAACATTCTCAGAATATTAACTTTAGGTCTGTAATACAAAGCCAAAAATAATTACTAGGGAACATCTTTGAGAAACCAATACAGTACTGTATGCATTTCTAATAAATTCCTCACAATCTATTATAGGATGATATGCTTTTGAAGACTATTTAATTAAAAGGTCGACAACTGTGTAATAAAATTACTTGGGCAAACTTTGAGAACTATCCTTATATTTTCTTCCTGCTTCAGTACCTCAGTGATGCATTGCATTTGTGGACTTCCAATACTAACTCATAGAAAAATGATTATTTCTTTTTGTCAAAAAGATTTTCAGGGACTAGAGCGATAGCATAGCGGGTAGGGCATTTGCCTTGCACGTGGCCAATCCGGATTTGATTCCCAGCATCCCATATGGTCCCCTGAGCACTACCAGCAGTAATTCCTGAGTGCAGAGCCAGGAGTAACCCCTGTGCATCACCGGGTGTGACCCAAAAGGCAAAAAAAAAGAAAAAAATTTTTTCAAAAGTAATATATAATATAATTGAATTGTTATATTAAGCATCTTTTCTACAAATGGAAAAGGATTCAATAGATAAAAGTGAAAGCAAATTATATAAGATATAGATTTCAGTAAATCTATTAAAGGGTTATGTTTTTATCCTTGAAAATTCAGAAAATAATTATGCATAAATTGAATTTATCTATCAAGCTTTTGATAAAGATCATATGTCCCATATTGTTACAACCAGATTATCTTAAAGCTATTTTAGATCATGAGAATAAAACATGTGTAGTTTCATATTTTCATTAGGTTATCTTCCCAAATTATTATGTTTAAACTTTCAAGCACAAAACAGGAATAAAGTCAAATCCACATTGGCCATTTGTGAAGGTCATTATCATTCGATATTCCATATTCATAGCATTCGTTGTTAAATCATACCTTCTCTTTTGGGGCCACTTTCCTCAAAAATTTCTTTACATGAAGATAAAACTTAAGAACAGGAACCCAGAGAGCAAAATACTAAAATGTCCAGTGAAAAATAAAAAAAACAGTCATGGTGAGCTCAAGAATGAATATTGGTATTTGTTGTTTAAAGGATTATGCAAAAATATTGTATTACAAAACATATTATTTTTTTATTATATGTGTTTCTCATCACAAGCCACAGATAAGTGACAGAATGATCTAATTTTAATCAATTTTATTATGTCTGAATCAAGAAATGCGTATCAGTTATATTTCTTATACACCAAATCAAGTTCTACTGTGATCTAGTGGTTGAAGATGTAGGTGTGGGAGCCTGAAGAGTGAAGAGTGAAACAATGGCAAATAAGCCTATGGCTCCTATAGTATGTCCTTTTAAAAGGGGATAGTAATGGGTATCCTTATTTTGCTTTACTTTGATGACTGAGACAAAATTAAAAAGAAATCTACTATGCATGTGGGATTATGAGATTGTCATTATATTTTGGTCTATAGTTCCCTCCCAAGTGATTTATTCCAGAGGACTGTGATAAGAATGCTGGTGTATGTACACATTTAATTCCTCCTTTCATATAAATAGAAATCATACTGTCTTCATGATTATACAAATTCTCATTTTCATTTGTAACATACTTATTTTTCTTTACCTCTACTTAGAAAGATATACGTGTAGTATTCAAATGCGTGATATAAAATATATGGTTTATACATACTATACTAAAATTATGTAATTGCATCTGGGTTTATAAACAATGAATAATGAAAGGATATTTAATATCACTGGCCATTAGCTAAGTGCAAAATAATAATAAAATCTATTTTCAACACACTAAGATACTAAGATACAATAATAATATATTGTATGAAAATACCAAGTGTCGTGGAAGAAAAGAAAAATCAAGATCTTTCTCTTAACAGTACTCTAAAATCATGCAGTCACTTTGGAAAACAATTTGTCATTCTTTAAAAAAAAATCAAACATAGACGTCAAGCCACCAAATCATCCCAGATAGATTTAGTTCATACTGAAAAAGTTATGACCTTCTTGGAATGGGGTCTGATAGATTCCCCACCTTCCAGATAGTCCCACCCACCCAGCCCCCAGCAGACATCATCTGACACATAAATGGCCCAGCTTCACACTCACTTGGCACTCACTGGGACAACACAGCACCTCCAAAATCACAGTGTTGACAGTCCAGTAGGAGCACAGCAAATTTAATGGGAAAGTTGCACAGAAGCCCAGCAAAGTCAATGAGATAAAACAATAACACAGAAGGCTCAACCACTCAATGCCAATCAGCTCAATAAATGACTTCAGTAAAACTTTAATAACTTTAGTAACACTATTTATGAAACATGACAATGATCATAAATTTACTTTTATTGATCTATGTTGTGGTAATTCCATGTTGTTGTAACAAGCAATATTACATAAATTTATTTGTGCCTGCTAAGAGGGCAGTGTTAGGAAGTGGGTGATGATAAGTAGTGGACATTGGTTGAGGGAAAGACATATTGGTGGTGGGATTGGTGTCAGAACATTGAATACCTGAAATAGCTGTATTATGAACAACTTTGTAAATCACTGTGTTTAAATCACTGTATCACTGTCATCCATTGCTCATCGATTTGCTCAAGCGGGCATCAGTAACGTTGCCCTTGTGAGACTTATTGTTACTGTTTTTGGCATATTGAATACACCATGGGTAGCTTGCCAGGCTTTGCTGTGTGAGCGGGATACTCTCTGTAGTATGCAGGGCTCTCCCAGAGGTACAAAGGAAATTGAACTCGGGTCGGCCACATACAAGGCAAATGCCCTACTCGCTGTGCATAATAGAAACAATAAATCATTAATGAAACATAGGATTATCATATAATTCAATAATTATAATTCCATATCAACAGGCCCTTTTTAATGACTGAGAATGTGAAAAAAAATTGTATATTAACATTTTGAAGGACATTGAAAATATGAAAAAAAATTGTATATTAACATTTTGAAGGACATTGAAAATATAAGGCAAATATGATCAACGTTATACTATGAAAACTCCTGGGAATTGAAAATGTCTAGTCAGAAAACTTGTAAGCAACATTCATAACATCATGGAATGATCCCATAAGTTCAACACTAATAAATGAATGAACAAAGTAAGGTATTGTACAATGGAATATTATTTTTTCCTTAAAAAAAATAAAATATCCAACAACTTGCAAGATGGTAATTGAAAAATAATGCTAGATGAAGGAATCCTGGCTAAAATATAAATTAAAAGACTCAATTTGTATCAAATTTCCTAGCTAGGCCAACCCATAAACCTGCAGATATAGAAAACATCTTAATGATTCTTAAAACCTGGGAGAAGTGAAAGAAATTGGGTAAATTGTAATGGCTGTGGATTTTTCTTCTGTTATGAAGCATTAAAAATTTAAATAACAATTATGGATGTAAAATCCCGTATCTATATCAAATATTAGTCATACCTATAGAAGAGTACATTTTATGTGACATAAATTACATTCTTAGAGGCTGAGTGTTTGAGCCACATCTGATGATGTTCAGAGGCTACTCAGAGACTACTGTAGGCACAGTGTTAGGGAAATCATGCAGTGCTAAGAATCACATGTGGAACTTTTGCATGTCAAGCATGTGCTCAAACCATTAAATTATTTCCCAAAGAATCATAAATGAATATAAAATATCACTCTTGAACATAGAGTTTTAGAGACTTATTTGCCATTTAAATATGTCTATCAAATAATTAATTGGCATGTTTAATTTTCAGAAAGAATCAAAATTAAAAGAATTCAAAATTATTTTGAAGTAAATATATTTTTTAATTTTTAATTGACCCCACACTTCATTATAAAGGCCTTTATGCATTTGTATATTTGAAAACCGACCAAATCCACTGCTTTTATATTGCTTCTAGGAAAAGATCATTCACCATCACCATCATCATAGATGTGATTATGACTTTACTGACATCAAGTATGCTGAAGTCTTTTTAAGTAAATCGTCAATGATCTCTGAATTCATTGAAAATTAGATATTGTACTGCATTTTATAGAAGACACTAAGAGTCAGAGTTTAAATATGGATTCCAAGGTTAGCTAGCTTATAATTAATAGGACTCCATCATACTCTTATTATCATAGTAGCTTTAACTTTTAATATATGAAGGTGGTAGTTATCGATTCAGGAAGCATATTAAAATGACTTAAAATAATAATTAGTTAGACATATTGAAAAACCAATTAAGTTTAAATCTCTGAGGGTGTTGCCTATGCTCTAGTGGTTTAATATCTCTAGGTGGTTCCAATGCACTAAAGGCTGCTCTTAAAGGAAAATCACAATCTCAAAAGTTACGGATTTAAAAATATCTCAGAATATACGTCTTAACATGCCCTTAATTTCTTCTGTTGAAATTGTAATATGTGTAACTTAATGAATTGAAACATTGTTTGGTGATGGATGTGCTTTGGTTGGTTATTTATTCTCCTAGGTCTTTATACTGCTAAGAAAGCTCCTAGAAATAAAAATATTTTCTATGACTATAGTACTATGTTTTAAAAACAAGAATATGTATAATATTATGTTTTAGAGGAGTGATGTTGCCACTGTTCACCACCAAAGTGCCAATATCCCTCTACCGGTCCTGTCTTCTTCAACTTACGTTTTACCTTCCTTATTAACTTTCACCTTATGATCAAGGTCTAAGAGTTTTTTTATTATTATTATTATTTATTGTTGTTATTATTATTATTATTATTATTATTATTATTCACTGTCCTTGTCACTGTCATCCCGTTGCTCATCAATTTGTTCGAGCGGGCACCAGTAACATCTCTCATTGAGAGACTTATTGTTACTGTTTTTGGCATATCCAATACGCAGGGGTAGCTTGCCAGGCTCTGCCGAGTGGGCTCGATACTCTTGGTAGCTTGCCGGGCTCTCCGAGAGGGGTGGAGGAATCGAACTCGGGTCAGCCACATAAAAGGCGAATGTCCAACCGCTGTGTTATCACTCCAGCCCAATTATTATTATTATTATTATTATTATTATTATTGGAAATTGCCTATTTTCTTGCTTTGTTTCTTTTACATCACGTATGAGCAGATAGTATAAAATGAGGCCCCCATAGCCATGCCACCAGACTCCGTGCCAGGTTGTTTTCACTTGGGGAGCCCCAGAGGGCTCAGGTGAGAACCCTCCCTTCCCCAAGGGACCCAGCTCTGGCAGCCGACCTCCACTACCTAACCGCCGCCACGCCACGCTCCAGGCCACTTTCCGGACTCTCCAGCCAAGCCTCAAGCATGAACCAAGTCCCATGGAACCCAGATAATGCGGAACTTTGTGACCTTGGACTCTGGACTCAATGGAACCTGGAAGCAGAGATCCTCTGCCTGCTACCCACCAATCTCCAGTGACCCGGGGATGTGATCCCATAAGCCACGCCATGCCACACCATGCCACACCCTGCCTGCACCAGATAATCTCCTTATCGGCCCAGGTCTAAATGGCTGCTCCTCCCAGACAAGAGTACAAATTGAGGCCTCCAGAGTCATGCCACCGGACACTGTGCCAGGCTGTTTTCACTCGGGGAGCCCTAGCAGGGGTGGTGAGAACCCTCCCAGCCTCAAGGGAGCCCTAGCTGCCCACCTCCACTACCCAATCGCTGCCACACTCCAGGCTGCTTTCCAGACCATGTGGCTGCTTCATGGCTGCACGGCACATTATAAGACACTTCCTACCCATTTTCCAAAATTACCATACCATATCTGATGGAGTCCAGACAGTAGGCAACAAGTCATCGAAAGTTATATACATATATATGTAATATAATATCACTGTCACTGTCAGTGTCACTGTCATCCCATTGCTCATCAATTTGCTCAAGTGGGCACCAGTAATGTCTACGTTGTGAGACTTGTTGTTACTATTTTTGGCATATCAAATACGCCACAGGTAGCTTGCCAGTTCTGCCTTGCGTTCGAGATACTCTTGGTAGCTTACTAGGCTCTCTGAGAGGGGCAGAGGAATCGAACCCGGGTCTGGCACATGCAAGGCAAATGCCCTACCTGCAGTGCTATGGCTCTAGTCCATTATATTATATATACATATATATTGTGTATCATATATATTACATATAAATCATAGAGGTATATATTATTATGTATATGCATATATACATATATATATGTGTATATGTATATATATATATATATATACCTTTCGAACAGCCCTGCAAGCTATCAAGAGTATCCTTCCCACACAGGCAGAGTCTGGCAAGCTACCCATGGCATATTTGATATGCCAAAAGCAGTAATGATAGGTCTCATTCCCCTGACCTTGAAAGATCCTCCAATCATTGGGAAAGATGAGTAAGAAGAGGCAGCTAAAATCTCAGGCTGGTAGGAATAGAGATGTTACTGGTGCCCGCTCGAGTAAATTGACTAACAACGGGATGACAATGATACAATGATACAGTGATGAGCAGATAATTTTAATGTGTCTTTATCTTTCTGGCTTAGATTTTACTTAGCATGAAATGCCTCAGTATCACTCATATTATTACCTAAGGTAAACCTTCACTCTTGTAGTGTCCAAGTGCAGATACCTCTTGTGTGTATATACTTCACAAACTTTTTCAATTTTTCTGTCATTGAGCAATTGAGTTATTTACAGATCTTGGTCTTATAAATAATACTTGAAGGCATATAAGTGTGCATATATCTTTTCAAAGTTGTGCTTTTGTATTCTTGGGATAGATAGATAAATACCTTGTAATGGAAATGCTGGATCATAAGGTAATTTTATTTTCAATTATTTTAGAAAAACATATGTCTATATGATATATAATATACATATATATATATATATGGGCTAGAGTGATAGCACAGCGGGTAGGGCATCTGCCTTACATGCAACCGACCCAAGTTTGATTCCTCCATCCCTCTTGGAGAGCCCGGTAAGCTACCGAGACTATCCCACCCCACCGGAATGCTAGAGTTTGGCAAGCTACCATGGTGTATTTGATATGCCAAAAACAGTAACAACAAGTCTCACAATGGAAACATTACTGGTGCCCACTAGAGCAAATCAATGAACAACTGGACGACAATGCTATAGTGCTACGTATACATATAAGATATATATATATATATATATAATATAGCCAATGAGTGAATGAAAATTTATTTGTCTCCATATCTCCATCAACACTGTTCATTAATATTTTTTTTCATTTTGAAACATAGCCTCTATCTCTCAAGAGCTGCTCCACACTCTGTTTATACTTTGTTTTGGTGGTGTTCAGTGGCCCATAATGTACCTGGCATAGAACCAAGACCTCCTTTGTGCATTTTCCTCTCAACTGAGCAATCTCAAGTTTTCTTTCTGGCCTTTTCTTTTATATAAGCCACACTCTATTCTATAAAGTAATATCACATTCAAATTTGCTTTGAATTTTCCCAGTAACCATTTACTGCTGTAGTTTTTCATGATCCTTTTGGTAATATATTTATATATAATTATTAAAATTTATTGAGGTTGATTTATTTTCCTTGATAATAGAGACAAATCGCTGAAGACTCTAAACTAGTATCATGGATTACTTCCTTTATTTTTTAAATGTGTTTCTTGAATGCAGATACAATAGCTAACAGTATTTCAATTCTTTTGGTTTTTTCTGTGGATGAGAGTATACCAGAAGTACTCAATTGTTTAAGATCATTCCTGGAACTCAGGACACTATTTGAAGAATAAATTACCTAATAAATTTGTAGGTAGTGCTCTAAACAAAATTTATGTATATATTACTTAGTGCTATGTTAGATCATCTATTATGATCTATTATGCCTTATTAATAGATCATAATATTAAAACAACTTAATTTTCAATAAGAAAGGACAGATTTCTATGTCAATTATTATTGTTATCTCTATCATCTTTCTTTACACTAATGGTTTGGAAATTATCTTTCAAATTCATTAATGTATTTTTAATAATTTTGAAAGATATCCAAGATTAAAATGTTTGGTTTTTACAAGGTCTTCATGTAATAACTGCAAAATAATTTTGAATAATGGTCTTGGTACGAAAAATTGTAACATCAACAATTTTGCACATCAACATCCCTGATATCACCTGACAATTTGTTTTAACAAATTATGAGAGTATATAGCAGGCATACAAAACCAGAATTTTTACTTAACTTTAAGAAGCACTAATATAAATTATGTTTCAACTTTGTTGTTTGTATTTTGTGCTTCAAAAACATTTGGAAGGAATATGTGTGTCCTTCTAGAGTATTTTCTATCTAGGGAGCACTTCCACAGATTCTCAGTCATAATGGTTTGAACTTGAGCATTTTGGCACTTTGATCTTTTAATACTATACTGTTCAGGCTTGGAGTGTTGTGACTGGGGCAGTAAGGAATGCTACAGATCAATTTAAGTCTTTATGAAAGCTAAACATTTGCTCCCATCCATTGAGTTCTCTCACTAAACCCAAATCATATTTAACGTGGAAGTATCTTAGTGGTGAGTTGCTAGAGTACCTAGACAAGGAACCAGTTAAGACAGGTAAAAATTTTCTATAGAGGATGAAGAGAGACACAGTTTTACGAGCCAGAGCTACAGTACAGGGATTAAAGTACTTACAATTTGCTGGCCCAGCCTTATGTCCATGCTATGAGTGTTCCCTGAGCACAAAGCCAGGAGTAAGTCCTGAACAACATCTGCTGTGGCCCCAAAATTCACTCTCCCCCAAATAAAAAGAATGATACAGTCTTACAATATTGATAACCATGATTTTCACAACACTTTTAAGAATTTGAAATGCACTTCTCTAGAACTTACCTCTTGCATCCTGCGTATGGTGAAAGATATTTTTCTTGACAGTCCAGAAATTTTTCATCAGACATTGCCTTTTTTTAAATGAGAAACTCCAATTTCTTCTGCTATTTTCTCTATTTAAAAATAATTAACCTTTGTTTTTCATTTCAAGACACTCTATTACATTGAAGAAATACAATATAATTGATTTGATATTCTTAAAACCAATGCATCAGAGCAATTTTAATTATAAATTTCATCAATTTTTCACATCCTTTATTTCAATGTACAGTTATTGCAAAATATTTTTACAAAGATCATTATACTGAATGATCTTTGTTTCATGTGTTGTCAAGGGACACATATTCCAAGGCCAATTTAGTGAGTGATCTAATGTCTCTGGGATCAGGTCATTATTTTAGCAATGATAGTGCTGGCACAGGGAATCACTGGAACCTGCAGCTTTAGGACTTTATGACACTGAATAAACATCACTTTTAAAACTGCTGATGAATTTAATTAATTACTTATTATGATACCATACTGAACAAGAAAACATCTTACACAATATACAATCTTGAACAAAAGATTTGCTTAGAAGTACATTAAAATTTTTTTTCATCTTGACTCCTGAAAAGTATCATAAACGCTTGCAAGTGGATAGTAACTAATGCTCCAGTACAGTATTGCCATGAATTAATCATTCCCGCCTTGCATAGTATCAAACTGTTCAGTGCTTAGTTAAACCCCCAGCCAGCTCTCACTCACACACTACTTCTGAGAGTGCAATTGATTATTAGAATCGACATTCCCAATCCCAAGGTACCTAACTAAATGAGCAAGAGGTTATGAATATTATGAGGAGGTTTTATTTCCCTCAAAGACTGCTCTGAATTCAGAATTTTATTGAAGGTTCAGAGAGCAGCAAAGCAATACCATTTTCTGCCCACTGGGGAGGAGAGAAATGAATAGGAGGTAAGTGAGGATTCCAAGGGGAACAATAAACAAGTCTGTCCCACTTACATGTAATTTGAAGAATAATATTTAACATCTCCAGAGGACTTCACTTGTATCTCAGTTAATTATTGTATACAGTGCTAGAGCAGAACATGTACTATACATTATCGACTGTGCTGGTGAGGAATATACAAACAATAGATTGTATCATATTGTCTCTGGATCTTCAATACTGATGTCTGTCATTGATTTTCCAAAATATAAATCACTCTGTGTTGAAATTTTTTTATCATTCTTATTGCTGAGAATATAATTCCAGACATGAAAGAAACTTGAAAATATGCTGACTGTTTACTTGTTCTGCCTCTTCATTACAGTTATTCTTGAACCTTGATTGTACTGATATATTACTATCTTTTCCCAAGTGTCACAGTCGATAGATCATAAACTTTCATTGTTTTTAGATGGTATTCCTTATTTCCACACGACAGGGACAAATGGAGACGTTACTGGGGCCCACTCGAGCAAATCGAAGATAAATGAGAAGACAAGTGATACAAGTGATTCCTTATTTCCAGGTTGACGTTATAAACTTTCATATTGTAGCTCTTATCACATCTTCAAATATCACCTAATATATATATATATGTATATATAAATCTCTCTCTCTCTCTCTCTCTCTCTATATATATATATATATATATATATATATATATATAAGACTTCTTCTAAAGGTAATGGTGCCATCAGCAGGTAAATATGTACCTGTGGGGCGATTGCATAAGCAGCTTGATGCTGCCTTTAGACTTCTAGATACACCAAATTTGCTGCTGTGCCTTTGGCCAGACCCCAATAACTTGGGGCCAAGTTTACCAAGAATTAAATGGCCAAAAGTTAGGTATGTGGGAGACACACCCACAAACCACCTCTGGCTCAGCTATATAATCTCATTTAGTGGCCTTATTTCAGAGATTTATGGAAATCTCGAAAGGGATTAAAAGATGCAGTTAGGGCTTGTAGCGCAAAGGTAAGTGGGAACCCATGACTGAGAGCCCCAGGCTCGCCTGGATCAGGACTCAGCCTCCTCCTCCCAGGTCCCCAGTTTTCCAGTAGCTTGGCAGTCACACCCACAAACTGCCCCTGGTGCCATGTAATCTTATCAATGGCCAAGGCCCAGAGACTGTGAACTAAAGCTCCCAGAAGAGAGTGCTGCAGAATGCCCTGACCTCGCAGCAGGCTGTCTTCACCAGGGCACTTCCGAGGTGGGGCAGGTTGAGTTTCCCTCCCTGCCCCAAGCAGAACCCCAGAAGCCAAAAACCCCAGAACCCTACCACTGCCATGCCCAAGGCCACTCTCCACATGCTCGGAAAAGCCTCACCCAGGAGGGCACGAGCCTCACCCAAAATGGGATGAACCGCACCAGAGTGCAGACTGACAGGAAAACCCAGATATGCGGGAACCCATGACTGAGATCTCCAAGCCCACTTGGATCAGGACTGGGCCTCCTCCCTCCAAGTTCCCAGTTTTCCAGAAGCTTGGCAGTCACACCCACAAACTGCCCTGGGGCCATGTAATCTCTTCAATGGCCAAGACCCAGAGACTATAAACTACAGCTCCCAGAAGAGAATGATACAGAATTTCCTGGACATTATATTCTATCCATAACAATCAACACAAAACAAATTATCTAGTGCTGCCTTTTTGGCAGGTTTGCGTGGTGGTGAGACGGGTGTCGAAATATCAAATGTAGCCAAAGTAGAGAGAGAGTATGGAGGAAATTGTCTGCCACACAAGCAGGGGAAGGGTTGAATGGAGGGGGGAAAGGGAGGATACTGGGGATTTTGGTGGTAGAAAGTGCACACTGGTGAAGGGATGGGTGCTTGATGATTATATGACAGAAGTCCAAACATGAAAGCTTTGTAGTTATATCTCACGGTGAATCAAAAGAAAAAGGGGAGGAATGATAATAAATTAATATAATAAAGTTAAGATTCAGAATAAAATTTAAAGAATCTGTAATGTGGAGTTCATGCCCAATTCAATCAGCTTAATCAATGGCTGAATAAATAGCAGTACTCCTACATTATTAAAAAAAAGAAGAATCATTCTAATACCTGAGTGCAGGGTCATATATATATCATAATTTATTATGATAGAAGAAGTTCTTACATCTAGGGAGCATAACAATCAACCTATCTCATCAGACCATCTTTTATTAAATTATCTTCAGTCAACCAGTCCAGATAGTTCATGCACAACTATGTTCCATGGAGAACAAATATTTACTTAGATTATTCTGAGAGTATGTGGTCATATTACTCTCTTTATTTTATATTTGGTCTTGGTTGTTGTTTTCTTTTTTGGCTCTCAGTCACATCTCTGTCCTCAGGCTTTACTGCTTAATCTGTGCTCAGGGATAATTTCTGGGAGTGCTCAGAGAACATTATGGGGTGCTGGAGATCAAACCAGGATTGGCCATTTCAAGGCAGGTGCCTTACACAGTATTCTATTGCTCCAGTCTACAATTCTCTTAAGTTTATAGTTAAATTAACATTAGGCATTTTATCCCAAACTCAGTAGGTAAAACACATCTGTTGTATAACTACTTTTTTTTTCACCCTCTCTCCCTCCCATTAGTATGCCTCATCTTATACTGAATAACAGTTGGAGCATTAGTGAGTGATCCATGCTCCAAAACTTCACTCCAAAAAGGTGTGAATTTTGTGCAAATGCTCCAATAAGAGAAGTAGGGGTGAATTTTGTGACTCATACAAGCAGTATGATCTCAGAAAAAAAATGCCAGAGAAAGTCCATAACTGTAACGCTCCCACAATAAATTTTTAATTAAAAAAATGATGAATCATCATCTCAGAAAAGTAAGAACTTCAAACAACTTATGCCAGTTTGCTGTTACTATAGGTGGCAGTTATAATGCTGAAATCTTTGTTGGGCACTTATAGATTAGAAGAAAATCATCTATTGTATCTTAACCAATATATTTTTTAATCTTCTTTCTTTTTCTGTCTTTTATTTTACATGACTATTATCTTACTTATTTCTCCAGGTAAACCAACTAGTTCTACTACAATAGAATCTTTCCACAGAATTTTTCTTGTGCAATTATTAGTTTTTATTACTTTTATTTTGTGAAGACATCAAAAAGACAGGAAACAACTACTGTTTGGAAGGGATGTGGTAAAAAGAAACCCTCATTATCTGTTAGTGAAATGAAATCTGGTTCCATCTGTATAGAAAATGGTAGCAAGATTTCAAAGAATAGAGCTACTGTTGGCCCAGCAATTCCACATGTGAAATCACTTTAAGTCAGAAAATATTCTGTGTGAAAGCTAGTATATGAGGAGCGAGAATGCCATAGGATTTCCAACCTTCTCTTTATAGAACCAGCCACAGGAATATCAGAGGAAATGGACACCAGTCAAGGGCATACACTCAGAAATTTGCATTGCCTTTAAGAGTTCTGTAGCTTCACAGGCTTGAATGGGTTCAACTAAATTAGGTCTAGTTTCCCAGTTATGGATGTTAATATATGGAAAAGATTGCTTATTTTTATTGCTTTCAGTGAATAACCCATTAAAGTATTTTGCATGTTTTGTTGTATTATCCAAACTTACTATTTTTATAACCATTTTGCCTTTTTCTTTTAAGTTTTACTTGCACTCACTATAAAATGACATTCCAAAGACTCAAACTGTATAAATAAGGAAATATGCTCCTTAGAAATTAAGAGGCTTTCTAAAATAAAATTCATGTTTATTTCTTGTTGATATTGCTACCTAAAGCCAAATAGATTTCACATAAACTTACTGATGTAAATTATTAATTCTTCTAAAAGCAGGACATTCAATTTACAAGCTCAGCTATGTTACAATGGTGGCAAATTGCCATTATGTCCTTTACTAAATAACACATTAATCTAATAAATTTATTGACACATGATCTTGAACATCTGTATGATTTCAGTGATTATATTGTGCTGTCATTTTTTTCAAAAATATAAGGCATACATAATTCTTTTGACACTCAAGTAAAAATAAAGTTAATAATGAGGGTGAAGAAGTGTGCAGTTAAAAAAATAAGAGGGACGGAGAGAGAGAGAGACAGAGAGAGACAAAGAATATTCAACAGTACTGTAAAAAAGCAGAATCTTGCAAGGCAGAGCCTGGCAAGCTACCCGTGGCGTATTCAATATGCCAAAACCAGTAACAATAATGGGCCTCATTCCCTTAACCCTGAATGCAACAGGAACAAATGGAGACATTGCTGACACCTGCTTGAGCAAATCGATGAGCAATGGGATGACATTGATACAGTGATTCTGTAAAAAAGTACCAATTGGAGGAATCCCATTGACATATCACAGGTTCAACAAATTTAAACTCTCAAAGTGAATGAATCTTTATTCAAGATAGTGTGCAGGGCTCAATTGTCTCATTTATCAATACCAGTCGGCTTATTTTAAATGCAATTTGACAAGGAGAGAAAAATGGTAAAAAAAAAGGAGCTAACTCATGAATTAGTGAGAATTTATTCATATTTTCTACCAACAACAGTAACACATACAACAGTAATCACTATTTTTCTAATAAACTATTATGTGGAAGGTAAAATCACTTTAAAAAGTCTTTTTCATTCTGAATATTAACTCATGTAGATAATATTAAGTGTAAAAAATCTTTACCCAGCAGGTGCTTTTGCTTAACTTAGTATTTACCGTTCATTGCTTTTTTTTTTTGCTTTTTAGGTCACACTCCTGGCTCTGCACTCAGGAATTACCCCTGGCAGTGCTCAGGGGACCATATGGGATGCTGGGAATCAAACCCGGGTCAGCCGTGTGCAAGGCAAACGCCCTACCTGCTGTGCTATCACTCCAGCCCTATATTTACCATTGAATATGAGCTACCATGAGCTGAGCATTAAAGTCAGTGCTCAATAACAAGAATCATACCAAGAAGACTGAGGCAGTAAAATAATATCTGGAAAACTCATGCAACAGAATCAGTACAGAGTTATAGAAACTACTAAGTGTGTCTGCATCAGAGAGGACATATAATCACTGAAAAGTCTAGGTAGACTTCCTGGAAGAGGCAGTACACAAGGTGAAAAGTCTCTGCAATGACACAAGAAGATACTGCAGTAAAAATAATGTGATACCAAAGTTGGTGAACCCCACACAAGTGGCTTTTGTGAAGCGTAGAGAAGAAGGGGGACTACTCTCTCCCTATCTACCTCTGCCACCCTGGGATTGTCTGGGAAGCTAGGACTGAAAAAGTATATGATGAGCCCCTAAACGGCATGGACCGTGACTCCCACGAGTCGCACCAGGTAACCATCAAGCCACACCTCAGTTCCGCTGGTCCTTCTCAGCACGGGAATTAATCCTCCTACCACCCAATTTCTTGGGGAGCCATGGACTCAGGCTGGGGGCGAGCAATTGCTCTTTGCAGGGAAGTATAGCCAGGTCTTATTCAGGCCTTTGTGGCTTTTGTCCTTCTCACAGAAAAAATTTCAGGAGTAGTCGAGCAGTGAATTAAAAACACATTTTTTTTTTTCTGGAGGCTTTTTGAGGAAGAGAAGGAGGAAAAAGAGAGATAAGAAAGAGATCCTGGGCTTCTCCAAAGACAGAGAGAGAGCCCCAATTCACATCTCAAGATGGGAGATGTTGGCGACACAGGTATGTGTCACCCACATACCCTGTTTGACCCTGTGGATACACGCATCACATGGGCCCTCCTGGGCACATATATATGCTTCCTTTGTTCAAGTTGGCTTTTATAGGGTTTTACCCAAGCTGTCCCACATGGGGCTTCTACCTAGATAAGAGTCTGTTACTAGAGTGGTTGCCAAGCAGATGGTGTTGGAAGTGCTTGATGATCTTCCTTGAAATTCCTTTCCTTGGCCTTTGTTCCTGGCCTTTGTTTCTGCTGGAAGTTCTTGTGGAGGGGAGTTCAGTCTTCTCTGGGTCTGTTGACCCCAGGTGAGGGTCTTAAGAGGACTTCATTTCTGTGTATGAAAGATGGGCTTTTTGAAGCCTTGAGCTATTGGTTTTATTTCTTCTCGAGAATTCCACTGTCATGGGGGTCCTTTCCCATCTACCTACCTACATCAATATCCTTACTGGAAAATCAGTTATTGATTAACCTTATTGGTGTTAACCAAAATGTAAAAAACTATGTACTGCTGTGGAAATTATTCCTTAATGTGTTTATTTATAACTTCCTTAATGTGTTTATTTATAACTTCTTTCATAATGTTCTCTTGACTTGTAAATGTTGTTTTTTTCTTCTCCTTGAATACTTTGTATAGTTTATTCAGAACCATGTCCTTTTGTATGGACACAGGAAGACTGTAGCAAATGCTATGCTTTTGTAACCTGGGAGTCATTTGACTCTACATGATAGGTTCCTCCTGGGCATCTGTTCTCTAGACCTAAGCCTTAGCTGTCCTTACTTCCTAGCACCCCAAAAGCAGGGTCCCGACAAGGGACGAGACAGACCCAGGGCAAGCGGTGAGTTGTGTGCTACCCTGGCATCGAGATGGGCCTGGCCAAAGCGCCTAATGCTTAACTATAAAATTAAGAGCTTAGTCATAGACAAATGCTGTCATGATCCAGGAAGTAATAACTAGATTTGGACCCTGCTAGGATTAAGAATGATTAATCTGGCTTGAGTGCTGTAGTCTGAGTCTGTGGCAAGATGTTGCCAGGAAAGCTGCCTTGCAAGCCTCAATGTATCTCTCACTGTGTCCATACAAAAATAACTAGTAGTAAGATGTGAATAAGTTCTTGGACTAAGGAAAGGAGAAAACCCTTAAGAGGTATTTTTCCTACTGGCAGTCAGGAAAGGCTTTGGAATGCCAGGCCCACGGGAAGGGCTTTCTAATGTTGATTTTGCTACCTGACTGTGTGTAGCCTAGAGGACAAGGGGAGAGAGACTAGTGAAGGAGGATAGAGCAGCAGAATACTGAGAGAGAAGAGATTGAATGCTGAGAGAGAAGCAGAGAGAGAGACAGGAGAAAATGGAATAAATGGCAACTGATTAATCAACCTGCTTGGCCCTCATTTTCCTCTTCCGTCTGCCCCATGGCCCGGGGCGCTCGAGCTGGGCGAGTGGCCCGGGACTGAACCCTCTGAACCCGAACCCCCTGAACCTGGGGGGTGGGCTCTTCCCCGGACGCCCTTCTCCCAGCTCCCACCCCCCAGATGTTTAGATGTTTTTTACAAGTATCCACTGCAAATAGAACAGACATACGATTGCTGATTGCTGACTACTGGGCAATTTCTTTGTGGAAAAATGGATAATATAAAATAAATAGAAACTCGTTGGAAAAAAATGATATGTAAAAACAATTTAATTTGTTCTAGGAGCTTCAATTTTAAAGAACTCAGAGTTGGATAAAAACTACTAAAATCTTGAGTACAAGACAAAGTGCATGATCAAGGAACTCTAACAGCTTATGAATATCCAGTAAAACAGAAAACAATAGTTTTCACAATGGGTTCATGCAGTAATTATGCTTGCTTGATTACTAAAATGTGGGAAGCATAAAATCCAAGGATAATACTTCATAGTTTTAATGATTATTGAAAATCAAACATAATTTCTTATGTAAAATGATTTTATTTATCTTTTAAAGTTATTTCAATGAAGTGGGGCTGGAGCACAGCGGGTAGGGTGTTTGCCTTGCATGTGGCCGACCCGGGTTCGATTCCTCTGCCTCTCTTGGAGAACCCAGCAAGCTACCAAGGGTATCTTGCCTGCACGGCAGAGCCTGGCAAGCTACCCGTGGCATATTCGATATGTCAAAAACAGTAACAACAAATCTCACAATGGAGATGTTACTGGTGCCTGCTTGAGCAAATCTATGAGCAATGGGATTTCAATGAAGCAATTAGAATATCCAACAAATTTTGTTGATAAAATAACATCTTTAGCAAAGATTTATCCTAAGTGTATAATAAATAATTTCGATGTTCACTTTGATCTCTTTGGTTTTGTAATTCAGATGTTTTGATACAACAAAGTAGTTTGGGATGACCTTATTCAGGGGAATTGATCCAGAAGCTATACCCAGATAGAGGTAAAAACCTCATTCTTCTCTTCTCCAGGGAACTTATATTCTGCCCATTATCCTACAATGGAAGAGCTATTTTTAAGGACACAGTATTGAAAGAGTAATATGTTGATGAGATTTTCTGGATTATAATCTGACCGAATACAATAGCTTTTATGTCAACATTTTAAGACTGGTGAAAAGATGTGGTGTTCCATTCATTTTGTAGTTATCCAAGTTTTACTTTTATATAAAACCTCTTGCTGATTAAAATTATCATCTTAACTCTGGAATAATGTCCTTGCTTCTTCTGTCTCAATTTGCTTACGTATGGGGACCCGAGTTGCAGATTTTATTTTGAAAGCTCCTGAATTTTTGGATTAGTAGTAGTTTTTCATTTTTTTGCTTTCTGAATGTTTGGTTCGCTGCATGAATCAGACTTTTAATTAATAGATTCTAATAGTGAGAATGCTTCACTATGTCAATATGGTCAATTATTTTCATTACTTTTTTGGGGGGTACAGTCTGTGAAGTAACCATGAAATTCGTGGGATGAAATCAGATGCTCTGACTGCAAAGCACAGACTACATTCCTTAGAACCATCCCTCTAGCCCCATAGGCACATTTCAAGCAAATTTCTGTTGTTGTTTAAATTGATAGAATACAGGGGAAATCCTTTTCTACTTTTATATGTTAACAATTCACATACATATAGGAACATATATTGCATGAATGCAATAGTAGTCAATCAAATATTTGACTTGTTGCATATTTCTTACATGAAAAATAATCTTTGAACTATTTAAATGTCACAATATGGTTTGTAATTGGAAAGACAGAAAGTTTATTTGGGTTCGCTTTATTGCTTACATAAAGTCATAGTTAGGCCTCCTTCATATCCACCTATTTATTTTGCTTTTATAGGGTGCCATAAGTCATAACCATAATTATAATATCTATATCTACTATAGATGACGGATGTAATTTTAGTCTCCTTTTGATGGTAGCAGTTTCTCATACTCATTTTCCTGACTTGCTTTTTAATGACCTTGAAGTACGAAAGAGTACTTAACTGATCATTTATAGAATAGCATGAAAATGGGATTTGTCTGATGTTTTCTCATGGTAAGACTTGGTACATGAGTTCTTCCTGGTAGAAAGACTATGGATACAAAGTATTATTTTCATGATGTTATATCAGAGGTACATAGTGTCAACATGATTTATGGCTGTTGGTGTTGTCCTTGATCACCTAGCTGAGATAACCTTCAACAGTCTTTTACACTGTTACTTCTCTCTCCTCCTGAACTACTGGAAGTAAATTACTGTACACAGCCCACCAAACGGTAATATATATGTTATTCCTCCTTGATAAAGGAATATCTGCCTAAATTATTTAAAAACACTTTGCATTGGGTTATGTCTTCTTCATATTTATTAATAATAATAATTTATTATTATTATTATTATTATTATTATTATTATGGACTGGAGTGATAGCACAGCGGTAGGGCATTCACCTTTCACACAGCAGGCCCGGGTTTGATTCCCCTGCCCCTCTCAGAGAAGCTGGCAAGCTAAGGAGAGTATCTCGCCCTCATGGCAGAGCCTGGCAAGGTACTCATGGTATATTTGATATGCAAAAAAATAGTAACAATAAGTCTTACATGGAAATGTTACTGGTGCCCGTTTGAGAAAATTGATGAGGAACGGATGACAGTGATTATTATTATTATTGTTACTTGTTGTGTGGGATTGGGGCAACATCTGACAGTGCTCAGGGATTACTTTTGTCCTTGTGCTCAGGGTTTATACCTGACAGAGCTCAGTGACCATTTGAAGTGCTTAGGATCAAACTGAGGTTGACCACATGCAAGTCTTCTACATACTGTAATTCTCCAGCCCTCCAAATTGATTGTTTTGGTCAATAATTTGTTTTATCCATATGAAATCATAGTTATACATTTATAATGTTATATATTTACATATTTGTAATATATAAATATATATATTTATATATGATGCTTAGCATCATAATGCACTACTGTTTTAGTTATTTTGTTGTTCAAATTCACCTACTGTTGACCTTTAGGAGCTCTTTTACTTGACTTGGATATTCTTTGTGGATTTTTTTTTAGCACTTCCTTGTCCCCGCCCCCTCCCCCTTCTCTCTCTCTCTTTCTTATATGGATTGTCCCTGTTCTAGAAGCAGTTATTTCTTCAAAAAACTTTAGTACCATTTTTTGGGGAATAAATCAAGATCCTTGTACAAAGTGCATTTCTTGATATTGGTATATAGTTACTTTTCAGTTTTTAGCTAAAGGAGCAATGAGTTTGTGGGTTTAAGCTTTCTTAAATTAAGAGAGCTAGACATCACTCTATCACTCACTGTCATTCCATTGTTAATCAAATTTGCTCAAGTGGGCATAGTAACGTCTCCATTCGTCCTAGCCCTGAGACTTTAGCAGCTTCTCTTTACTAAATGTCCTTCCCAATGGTGCTGCATTGGAGGCCCTTTCAGGGCCAATGGAATGAGACCCATCATTGTTACTGTTTTGGGCATATCAAATACACCATGGGAGCTTTCCAGGCTCTGCTGTGCATGCAGGATACTCTCAGTAGCTTGCCAAGTTCTCCGAAACTAGACTACAAGAGTAGTCTTCCAGGAGCTTTGTTTTATAGTCCCTGGATCTTGGCTGTTAATGGCATTACACAGTACTGGGGGCAGTTTGTGGGTGTGACTGCCTAGATACTGGAAAATGGGGGATCTGGGTAGAGGAGTCCCAGTACCAAATCCAAGCAGACCTGGAGAATGCTCAGGGCTTTCTTCTGATTCTGTGTTTAGAGATCATACCTGGTGGGGCTGAGTATATATAAGGTGATGGGGATCAAATCCAGGTCAACTTCATGAAAGGTAAATGCCCTATCAGCTGTACTATCTTTCTGGCCCCTAATTTCCACCTTTTTGAATAGAATTCTAGGCATGAGTATGCCATTATTGTTGTTCCACAGTCGTGTTGAAGGACATGTTTTATTATTTCAAGATTTTTTCATAGTGGATAAAACAGACATAAAAATTTGCAGGTAATCTTTATGCAAACATCATTTTTTAAAATTTGGATAAATAACTAGAAGTGTGGCTGCTAGATCACATGAAAGTACCATGTTAAACATAAAATATTGCTTTATGATCTTCTAACTTGACTATACATGTTTGTATCTGATTCAAATAATGAATGAGAGCTCCTATTATTTTACATTGTTGGCAACACTTAGTGTCATTTCAAAAGAAAAGTTTTTTTTTCCTTTTTTACTATGCTAATTGTGTATCATTACCAGGTTGCTATACTACTGTTTTTGAAGCTGATTTTATTTTTTCTATTTAAATTATATTACAACAATATAGGTGTTTCAGATGTGAAACAATAAAAATTGGTAGTGTCGCCACAAAGTCTAATTCTATCCTTCACCATACAATTGACCATACCCAATTTAGCCACTTTTCTCCCAGAATCACTTCTGATAAATGCTAGTTGGTCTTACAGTCTAAAAATTTGCCTGGAGTGATAGCACAGAGGGTATGGTGTTTGCCTTGCATGCAGACAACCCAGGTTCAATTCCTCCGTCCATCTTGGAGAGCCCAACAAGCTACTGAGAGTATCCTGCCCTCATGCCAGAGCCTGCAAGCTACCTGTGGCATATTTGATATGCCAAAACCAGTAACAACATGTTTCACAATGGAGACATTACTGGTGCCTGCTCGAGCAAATCAATGAACAACAGGATGACAGTGCTATAGTGTTATTTAATTTGTGACCTTAGTCTATAGCGTTTATTCTGGCTGCTTGTCAAGCACAGCCTTTAATGTTAATGTAAAAGAAGAAAGCTGTTAGGATTCACTGCCACTTAGGAGTATGACACTGTGACATCTAGCATACATCTCCATGCTGTCTGTTCATCTGCAGTCTAAGTCTAAAAGTTTTTGAATGAGTTGCACAAAATGTTCTGTCATGGTATAGTGACTTTCTCTCTTTCATTCTGTCATTTCATTCCTAGTATAGTGGCTTTCCCTTTATCATTCTACAATCTTCCATAGCTCTTATCTTTCCCCATTCTATTCCATTAACTTTTATCCCCCTCTCTTTTTTTTTTATTTTTTGATTCTACTGCTTGTCCTTTCTAGTGTCATCTTCATTACTCTTTTCTACTATTTCATTTCTGCTTTTCCCTTCTATCCATGTTATTTTGTTCCACACACTTACGAGGGATCTCTGACAAAGAACAAAAAAAAAATAACGTCAGAGTTTTAATATTTTCTGCAAGCTTTGTGATTACTTCTATTTTGTTTGCCTGAGGGTCTGTGAAATTAACTGAGACTTTGCATTAGAGTATTCAAATTTGTTTAAAAATAATGAAATGCTGTATATAAGCATGATTTGTTTTAGAATTCAGAGGTTCATGAGGTCAATGAAACACGTGTTGATCTAAATCTTCATCTACTTAATACTGTGATGACACACTGGGAATTATTGATTTGACAAACAAATGAAACTTTTTTTTCCAATTGTGCCCATGTTATTTTAGATAGAAAATTAGAGGTTTGCTGTCTACATAGGATGATACTGCTATTCTCAACACAATGCTTATACAGAGAGACATGAGAACACATGGTTACATTTAAGTCATTGTATACAATAACTTGGCAAATTCAAAGAATATCTATTATAAAGAAATTTGGAATCTAAAATTCAGATGTTTTATACAGAAACATATCTAGTGATACCAAAATGCTTCCTCCCCCTAATTTTACAAATTCATCATAGGTAATTGCATTGTTATTTTTGTTTGATAACTTTGCATGGATAAATTCTTTAATCACCCTTATCCAGATTTTTAAAATATTTTGTTCACTCCCTTCATTGTTAGTTTTGTTCACAGTCATTTAGAATGGCAGCAGTAAATATTATATGTTCTTGTGAAGCTTGAATATCTATGAACAAACAAAATCTCTGCCTGTTCTCCCTCTTTGAGGTTTTCCTCTGGCTCTTGTGCTGCATTCAATGTGATTCTTCAACTTGACTTTGGATTTCAAAGCCAAGATTATTATGTTTTTAACAGGATCTGAGAATAGCTCAACTTAACAATTGGTAAAAATTTTACAGAGAATTCTACTTAATTACATAAATTAGATAAAAATAATTATTTTTAAAACTGGCTTAAAAACTGGAGGCAAAAATATAAACTAGCTGAACATAAACTAACATCAGTTTCAAATCTGCTGTTGCCTCCCAACTGCTCAGCTTTCCTTCTCAAATGCTGGTTCTATCATTCTTTACTGTGTTAGTGCACTAAAGAGATAGAACTACAGCAGATGCGTCATGATTGGAAACAATCCATCACAATGATTTCATTCCCCATGGTCACTAATAGTGCTTTATCCATAGGTCCCAGATCATGACAATGATATATAAGTGGAAATATCCTGTGTGTGTCATCTAGGGAAGTTCTAGATTCCCTGAGAAAATGAGACAGATTGTATATATGGTTCTTTGATTTCAATCTTCCTACAGTTTTTCCTTTTTAATGAGTCACCGTGAGATGTACAGTTGCAAAGCTGTTCATAGTCAAGTTTCAGCCATACAGTGTGACAACACCCGTCTCTCCACCAATGTACATTTTCCACCACTGATGATTCCAGTTTCTCTTCTGCCATCCCCCATCCCACCTACAGCCTACCTTTATGATGGGCTGTATGTTATACTTTATACCTCATCACTAAAAATTGTTCTCTCTCTCTCTTCCTCTCTCTCTCTATCTCTCTCGCTTCTTTTGGGCATTATGGTTTGCAATATAGTTATTGAAAGGTTATCATATTTGTTTCTTTATCTCCTTTAAGCATGTAATTCTTATCCAGAGTGATCATTTTCAACTATCATGGAAACCATAATGGTTTCTTTTCTATCCCATCTGCCTTCTCCCTCAGGACCTGAGGCAGGCTTCTACTGTTGGCCAATCCTCCTGGGAATATATGCTGTGTTTTTACATAGCAGAAATGCCATTTGCACTTCTATGTTCATTGCAGCACTATTCACAATAGCCAGAATCTTGGGAACAATGCAAGTGCCTTAGAACAAATGACAACTAGATAAAAAAAAAAACATTGGGATGTCTACACAATCGAATAATATGCAGCTATTAGGAAAAATGAAGTCATGATACTTGTTAATAAATGGATAAGCATGAAGAGTATCATGCTGGGTGAAATGAGTCCGAGAGAGAGGAACAGTCATAGAATGATGCACTCATTGATGGGACAAAAAATTACACACTATGAGATTAATCCCCTACATGTTCCTGTTTAGAACATCCTATTGATGTTGGTGGGCCCCACCCATGGCTTATGTGAAGTGGGGAGGAGAAAGACAGTTACTTTCTCCCCATCTGCCTCTACCACCTGGGACCCAGGGTTACTAGGTTCTTATCTCACCTTGCAGAAAGGAATTTCAGGAGTACATGAGCAGTGAAGTAAAACAGATTTTTATTTGGAGGTTTTGAAGGGGATGAGGGAGAGAAAGTGGGAGAGAATGGAGAGTCATAAGCTCAAGAGAGAATCTGGGCTTCTCCAAGGGTGGAGAGAGATCCTACACACACCCCTGCTTTAGACATGAAATCATGAAAGTGCACATCTCAAGAGGGGAGATGCAAGCAACACACGTGCTAGACCACATGGGCACAAGCAGCACACGGGCTCGGGCAGCATATGCCTACCCCTCCTTTGTTCAAGGTGGCTCTTCTAGAGTATCTTCTCCTGATATCTTGGTCTGTGATGCTCTGAAGTCTTCTCTGGGCTGAATCACTAGAGTGATTAAGGGAGAGGTCCGAGGGTGTTCCAGGAATTTCTTTTGTGGGGAGGAGTCCAATGTCCTCAAAACCCTTTGCTGGCACCAGATGAGGGTTTCATCAGGGCTGGAGTGTTAACACAATGGTTGGGCCTTCGCTTTCATGTGGCCAACTGGAGTTTGAGTCCTCTGCCCCTCTCGGAGAGCCCAGCAAGCTACTGAGAGTATCGAGCCTGCGCGGTAGAGCCTGCCAAGCTACTCAAGCGTATTGGATATATGCCCAAAACAGTAACAGTAAGTCTCTCAATGAGAGACGTTACTGGTGCCTGCTTGAACAAATCGATGAGCAATGGGATGACAGTGACAGTGACACTGACAGTTCCTGTTTTCTGCAAGGTTGACCTTTTCAACTTTGGAACTCTGACTTCCAAGGAAATTAACTGTCATGGGAGGAACAAATCACTGCAAATTGACTCATCTAACTTGATGTAACCAAATTTAAAAACACTAAAGTTTGCCGGTAATTTCAACCCCCTTACATAGGCTGAGTCTGACAGCGGCTTCTGGGGCTGGCGCCCTCTTGTCCTGCTGGCCTGTGCCTCAGCTGGTGGAGGATATTCTAGCCACAGAAGGTCTGAGGTTGCCCCCTTGGAAGAAGCAGGGAGCTGGACCTGAGGCTGTTTCCACACTCCACCCCACCGGGCAGGCCCTCTGCTCAGCCCTGCCACCTGTGCTCAGGCCCCTCTTTCTTCCTAGCCTGAGGCCATTCCCGAAGCTCGCTGGGCGTTTTGAAGACTCTGCCTTTAAAGAGGTCGGGGCATCCTGTCCTGTCTGTGACCCCCCGTCAGCAGCATTTATGCCCCAGTTCAGGAAATCCTGAGCCCACCTTTCCTTCCTGTCGTCCACCTACGGCCGGGCGTGGGGGAAGGTCAGTGCCCACAGAGGGGCAACCCTGGATGAAGACGGCAGATGGATGGTGCCCAGAGGTGGGCAGCACTACGATGGCCTCGCTCCAGCTTCACCTGTTCCCTGCAGTGCCTATGGCCCCTGAGTCCCTGGGTCCTTCTGCTCCTGGCCCCTGGGGAGCCTCGTCTCTGGCTGCCAGCCCCTCTGTGCCCGGTAGCACCTTACCTGCTCCCACCACAGCATCTTCTTCCTTTTTAGTGGGAGCCAAAGCACCCGGCCTGAAGATTGCCATCTTAGCTGCTGTTAGGCTTCAGTGTAAGTATTACTTATATCTGGTCAGTGTTGTACAAACCGATTTGGGGGTTTTGCCCCTACCCCCAACACACACACCACAACACACAGACATTTCCACTCCTCTTTTTTTTTTTTTTTTTATCTTTTTGAGTCACACCTGGTGGTGCTCAGAGGTTACTCCTCGCTCTGCAATCAGGAATTATACCTGGTAGTGCTCCAGGGAATATAAGGGATGCTGGGGATCAAACCCGAGTTGGTCATGTGCAAGGAAAACACTCTCCCTGCTGTACTGCTCTCTGGCCCCTACTCCCTCTTTTTAACTGCACACTGGTTTTGGATCCTTCCTGTGAGAGGAATCCCACAGGTTCTCCTTTTGGGGCTGGCTGGTTCCACTTAAGCATGTTGTGATCTGTCCAGGCTCCTCCATGCTGAGGGACAAGACCTCTTTTTTGTGAAGGCTGACCCACGTGTGAGATGGCCACTTAGCTGCCACCTCTGCCACTATAGGGAATAATGTGGTGAATAAGGGGCCAGAGTGATAGTGCAGCGGGTAGGGCATTTGCCTTGCATGCAGCTAACCTGGGTTTGACCCCCAGCATCCCATATGGTCCCCCAAACACCACCAGGACCACCAGGAATAATTCTTTTTTTTTTAATTTTTAAAAATTTTTATGGAATCATCATGTGGAAAGTTACAAAGCATTCAGGCTTAAGTCACAGTTATACAATGGTTGAACCCTTCACCAGTGCACATATTCCACCATCAAGAACCCCAGTATACCTCCCCTCCCACCCTCACCCCACCCACCTGTGTAGCTCATAATTTTCATTTTGCTTTCTTTTTACTTTGATTACATTCAATATTTCCACAAAAAAACCTCACTGTTATTGTTTGGAGTTCTCCCCCAAAATCAGACCTGCTGAAAGGGAAGCATTTGATAATTTGTTTTCCATTGCTGAGAATGAAGAGATATGAGGTCGTGCGGCCACGCAGTTTTAAATTTCTGTACTTTAGTATTTTAATAACTAAGTCCAGGGAAATTTCTCACAGAAATTGCATCATTGCAATCTCATACCTATCTTTTTTTTAATTTAATTTATTTTTTAATTGAGTTACCATGAAAACAGTTACAGGGCTTTTAGGATTGAGTCTCAGTCATACTATGCTTAAACACCCATCCCTTCACCAGTGCACATGTTCCACCACCAAAAACCCCAGCATACACCCCTTCCACTCCCCGCTCTGCCTGTGTGGCAGATGATTTTCATTTTACTCTTTCCTTACTTTGATTACATTCAATTTTGGACAGGAAACTATCATTATTTGGAGTTTTTTCCTCTAACAGTCAGACCTGTTGGAATGGCATCATTAGATTGCATGTTTTCTATTTCAGGTTTGGAGATGTCCCAGTCCCGCATACTGGAGCAGTGTTAGTAGAAGCACCGGGGCTCCATCTGGAGAAGGCATGCTGGCTGTACCTTCTCCACCTGGCATCCCGGTGTTGTTGGCCTGGTCTGGGGTCTAGAGCACTCTCCAGCTTGTGGTGCCTGCCGGAATGCCTTACCAGGAATCATTCTTGAGTGCAGGCATGTGAAACACTTCAAGAACCTGTTGGGGATTCTCTTGGATAAATACCCTGAATGTGTTGGGTAGACTCACTCCTAGTTCTAAGGGTTTTTAATTTTTTTTTTTTTTTTTGCTTTTTGAGTCACACCTGGCGATGCACAAGGGTTTCTCCTGGCTCTGCACTCAGGAATCACCCCTAGCAGTGCTCAGGGGACCCTATGGGATGCTGGGAATCAAACCTGGGTCGGCCTCGTGCAAGGCAAACGCCCTACCCGCTGTGCTATCGCTCCAGCCCCAGTTTTTAAAAAATTTTTGTAAAAACTTTTATTTTAGCGCCATGATTTACAAAGTATTCATAGTTGGGTTTTAGACGTACCATGTTCCACTACCATTCCATTCTCACACCATTATCCTTTTCCCTCCACCAGGGTTCCTAATTTCCATCCCACCCCATCTCAGCCCACCACCTTGACAGCCCATTTGTAAGTTTGGTTGTTGAGTTCAGATCTCTTGTGTGGTGAATGGGTTGGAGCAATAGCACAGTGGGTAGGGTGTTTGCTTTGCATTTGGCTGACCTAGGTTCGATTCCTCTGTCCCTCTCAGAGAGACCTGCAAGCTAGCGAGAGTATCCTGCCCGCATGGCAGAGCCTGGCAAGTTACCCGTATTCAATATGCCAAAAACAGTAACAACAAGTCTCACAATGGAGACATTACTGGTGCCCACTCGAGCAAATCAATGGACAATGGGAAAGCAGTGCTACAGTACTACATAGACTGAGTCTTGTTCTTTTTCGCAGGCAGAAACATGGCAGACAGACCTTTAGTCTATATATTCCATAAAATGTACTATGGTGAGATTTCTAGCTGGGAAATGCTGCAGGCAGATACATAGGAAGGTGGGGGTGGGAGGGCTCTTAAGAAATTTTGGAAAATAAGAAAAAAACATACTTAAGAAATGCCTAGTCTGAAGTCGCCTAAAGGCATGAAGAACACATCCCTTTGTGATGCAAATCCTGATCTCTTTGCAGATGAAGAAGCAGTGCAAAGGAGAAGGGACAGGGGTCTAAAGGTCCTGATAAGAATATGAAAGCACCATCAAGACCTCCAGGCTTTCCTAAAGTCTGGAGGATGAGGGAAAGCTAGAAGTGTTATGCTTGAAACCCTGTTTGTAATAGCATTATTAACCACAATGCCTAAAAGGAGAGGAAAAAGTGACAACCGAGGCTGGCAGTGTTAGGACCCACTTAGCCAGAGAACAGTCATCACAGGCTTTGTGGCCTTCTGAGTGACCTAAGATTCTTCCAGGAACAAGAAAAGCAGAAAAAAACAGATGCTTTTGTCAAAGATTACATCCCCAAAATAGGATTAGGCATCTCTGAAATTAACTCTCAGAAAGTGGGCTGGATGTTGCAGGCCAAAACAACAACAACAAAAATATATGTGTACTCTGTACTTGCCAAACTGAAAGTATAAGAACTTGCTGAACCTAGTTGGGCTCGGGATCTTGTTGAAGCCCGCTGTGTCGGGCAGATACTTGGACCCCGGCTAGCTGGAACAATAAAAATCTCTCTATGTGATTTGCATTATTGGCTCTGTTCTCTGTCCTTGAGGGGTGGTTGACACCAGACTCTAACAGCAGCTGGATGGGTAGGAAACTTGAGACATTGATTGGCAGAGGAAAGTGGAGGCCGAGTAGATTGGTGTTGGAAACTTTGCTTGAAACTCAGTCATGAATAACTTCATAAATAACAACGCTTCAATGAAAAACTAAAAGAACATCTGAGACTTTCCCTGTGAGAATGCCCAAATTATCTTTAACATCTACAGAGAATTCCAGGACAAGACAATTTGGAGGAATTGTCTATATAACCTTCTCCTAAAAGCCCTTTGAGGCTTTTTCCACATTGGAGAAGCATGTGTTCATGTGTTCATGTGTTCTCTCTCTCTCTCTCTCTCTCTCTCTCTCTCTCTCTCTCTCTCTCTCTCTCTCTCTCTCTCTCTCCCTCTCTCTCTCCCTCTCTCCCTCTCTCTCTCTCCTCATACCTCTCTAAATTTCTATTAATAAAGACTTTTGTTTTACACACTCACACACACACACACACACACACACACACACACACCACAGAGTAGCTTTCTGTAGGAAATCGTTGTGACAGAGGATACTTCAGTCTCTTTGTCAGCTGCTTGCTGTAAGAAGCTTTATTTTAGCTGTTCATGTCCTACATTTTAAACAATCCTGCAAAACCCTGGGCTTTTTGTGATACTCAGGAAGTTCAGGATTACCCAAGACCAAGGATTACCCAAAAAGATTCTTTTTCTTTGTTTGTTTTGCTTTTGTGTTTTTTTTTTTTTTCCCAAACCAGCAATGTTCACAGATTACTTCTGGATCTGCACTCAGGAATTACTCCTGGGGCTTTGAGGGGAGTCAAATGAGATGCCTGGAACCAAACCCTGGCTAGACTACATGCAAGGAAAATGTCCTACCCATTCTACCATCTCTCGGGCACCCGAGATCATAAATTTAGAGCTTGATTTCACAGGAGACTAATGGATGCAGTACCTGGGCAGGCATATGGTGAAATATTTAACCCAAACAGGTTTCCACCAAGTATGAAAGCAAGCTGTTAATCTTACCTTAGCAACACAAATGGGCTCTGAATTAATGATTTTGGAAAACAAATTGGGATACTCTGATTATTTTGTTTGATAACAAACACAAAGGAACAATTTTCCTATAAATCCGACACAAATTAGCCATACTCAGTCCAATGCTAAGTGCTCCTTTTCCTCTAGGGAATTTCTTTCTTTTCAGCTTTCAATAAACATTTCAATATTTTAACTCAGTCTGAAAATTTGTGACTGACTTTTATTACTATTTATTTAGTTAGAGTTATTGGTTTTTATTTGGTTAGTTTTACCACTTTATTACTCAATGTTTTCATTCTTGAGGTAGGGAGATGCTTTGCATATGGCTGCCTGAGACTTGAGTCCTGGCATCTTGCATTGGGTGCAGAGATCCACCAGGACCCAGTCCTAAGCCAGGAGAAACCACTGCTGGGGATAAACCCCTGCCCAACAAAACAAAACTATTTCCAATCACAAATCCCTAAAATTTCAAGACATTTAAATTAATAAACACCAATGAATGTTATAATTCATTGGTGTAATTTATTAAATATGAAAACTACTTGAATACTACTTTCATGCATTTGAAAAAGCAGGTGTTTCCTTTTTTTTGGTATTATTAAAAGTTTTCTTGCTTAAATATTTGTAAATGCCCTGTGCCAGGTCCCATGCCCACGCCCCGCGCTGCCCGGGCCCCGTGTGGCGTTCGGGGGGCAGGGGCCGGGCACACAGGAAGCAAGGCATGAAGGCAGGCAGCGCCTGGCCCCCACCCTCCTCCAGGCAGTGCTCAGCCCCTTGGGAGTTCGGTGTGATGGGCCCCGTGGGGCCCCATGTGGATCCTTAATATATAACATATTCTGGTTTCATTTCTGTTGCCTGAAAATTGTCTTCAAATTTTTGGACATGTGATTTTACAAGGAAAAGACTTAGTAATAACAGCCCCAACTCCAAATAAAAGTAAATACCTCTTTTTCCAAGGTTTGATGACTTTTTTTAAAGTTCACAAATTGTGTTTTACAGTACAAGAGCTAAAAAAGTCCTATTAGGGACACTTGAAGTTTTATAGTAGCTGCTACTTGCCAGTGATCATTAAGTGAATAACACATCCATCAGTGGTATGGAAATCAGTGCTGCTCATAAATCATTCTACTCAATCTACTACCAGAGGTGTGCTAAATGAACAATTTAGGAACATCTATAAAAATTTAAGACTACTAAATCTATTTAGCAGTCAGGTACTGATAGAAGTCTTTTAAGAAAGGATTTGCAATTTCTTACTTTATTTTGCATAGCATATGATCTAAACAAGTATATTTCTTCTTGAATATGCCATGACTTTTAAACATATTAAATTCTCCTTCTTTAAACAGGTCGTTTTTATGAGTAAGGAAAACACTTGCTTGAGGTGCTTGAGGTACAATGTATGCCTTTCCTTGTTCTTTTTTTTTTTTTGTCCTTAATCAGGACCTCATCTCCATTCCAACTTCCATTCCCAGCACTCAACTGTTTCTTAAAAGCCCCCTTTCGAGAGCCAGGGAGATATGACAGCAGGATAGGTTCTAGCTTTGCATGCAGCCTTCCTGAGATAGACCCCGATACCAGACTCCCAACGCTACATATGCTTCCCCAAACACCAAACAGGAGTGACCTCTGAGCTCAAAACCAGGAGGAAAGGCTGGAACATAGCCCAGTGTGTCACAAAAAAAAAAAAAAAAAAGAAAAAAAAGAAAACAAGAAACAAAGAAAACCTCTTTCCTGGTCCTAATATTTCTGCTTACCTCCACCTACCACATCACGTCATACAAATTAAGTTTTCTTTGACTGGTCTAGATGGTGCAGCATATCTAATGTTACAGAACAAAAGAAAAACGGCATCCCTCACAGATCCATTTAGGAGACATATCCCAAGGAAATAAGTCTAATTTAGTAATTTTCACCTGCTGTTTAGAAATATTATTCTCTTTACTAATAGGATGAAGATGAAATGAATGGACTTCAAAATATTTATCAAAAGAGAGAGAATTGTGTATTTTATTTACCTATTTTTGATTTATTTATTTATTTTTCTTTGGGGAACATACAACTGAGATCAGTGCTTACTCCTGGCTCTGTACTGAGGGTTTTCTCCTGGTGGCCCTGGGGAGAAACTTGCTTGCTCAGGGCAAGGCAAATGCCCTACCCTTTGTGCTATTACTCCACTCCTGCATCACATCCCTTGATCCCAAGAATGTATACTTAATTCAAAAATTTCAATCAGAAATATTTAGCATCACTAATTATCAGGGAAATGCACATCCTATTATGAGAGGGTAAAGAAGAAGAGGGGGAAGATGGCAGTGGCCTTATCACAGTGTTCTTGGACCAAAGAACAGCTACACAGCCAGCATACACACAAGAAAGATATTATCAAGTTTCTACAGAACCATGGATCAGAGTCGCTTCTCACAGAAAGGTTATTAGGAAACATTATATGAGTGAGACTGGGTTGGAGAGATAGTTTAGTGGGTAAAGGGTTTGCCTTGCATAAGAGGGACCTGAATTTGATCTCCAGCACCCAGTCTGGCCTTCTGAGAACATCATGAGTGATTCCTGAGCACATTGCCAAGAGTAAACCCTAAGCAAATCAGAATGAGTTCCCTACCAAAACAACACATACACACACACACACACACACACACATACATGCACACACACACACATACATGCACACACACACACACACACACACACACGCTAGTAAGACAGCACAGTGGGCAGGAGACTTGTCTTATACATCACCAACTCTGGTCCTATTCCCAGCATCCCATATTGTCCCCTGAGCATTGCCAGGTGTGATCCTGAGTGCAGAGCTAGGAGTAAGCCATGATCACCACTGGGTCTGTCGCCTCCTACACACCTCCAAATATTGTGACCTAGATAGTTAACAGAGCCCATTTGGTGGCATCTTTCACTATCTTGTTTTGAAAGTAAACATTTTAAGGACATTGAAAGCTTAAGTAAAGTATCTAAGCAGGTGAAAATGTAAAATTCAATGAGGATAAACACAAAGAAACCAAATCTTAGGACACTTAATTGAGGAACACTCAAATACACATATTACAGAGAGATGGTACAACAGGTAATTCACTTCCCTTGCACACAGCTGTCCCAGGTTCCACTCCTAGCACCCAGAATGTTCCCTCAAGTCACCAAGAGTGATCCTTCAGCAGAGAGCCAGGAGTAAGCCCTCAGCACCACATGTTGTAGCTGGAAAAAAAGAAGAAAGAAAAAAAAAAAGAAAAGAAAAGAAAAAATATATAGGTAGACTACAAAATGGGACTCTTTTTGATAATAGCATGCTGAATTTTAAAAAAAGAACAAAAATGCTAAGCCTTAAATTTTGACTGTTTGAATTGGCAAAGTAATCAGAGAATGGGATGAAATATTTCATTGGTAACTGAACCAGAATGGGTTTATGTCAGAAATTCCACCAAATGCAAAACTAATCCTTGAATTGGAATTAGTGGATATTGACTAAAATTGAAATATTTCAGATCTAAAGGCACCGACAATCATAAAACAAAGTCTTAAGAAAGCTTATGTAACTAATTAAAATTGGCTATAATTTTGAAGAAAACTGGAGAACTTAAGATTTTAGTATTTATTTATTAGTTCTCAGATTTTAAGAAATGTCTTCCCTTATAAATCCATTATCTTAAATATTTTACTACATTTGTGTGCGATACTCGTTAAGAAAAACTGCTTTTTCTTCACCTCTTGTAAGCTAAATGGCTCAGTAAAACTTTATCTCATACTAAACTAAAACAATATAAGATATCAATTTGTTGTACCTGAGTTTCAGATCCCCAATTGTGGAGAGACCAAGTCCACACATGATAATACAAAAGCAAAGGGACTTTATTACCAGCCTGAGCCAGCGCTAGCTTGAGCTAGGGTCCACGTCTCATCCAATGTACTGGAGACTCTTGACAAGGACCCCGACTCCAAATCCCAAGCTGTTTATAAAAGGTTCTGCTAAGAAGCTGTTCATATACTGATCTATTTTTAGCAGCACCGTATTACAACAGTGGTCAGCAATTAGACAGCAGGTACCAGTATCAGTCTGGGGTTTATCCAAGAAGGTTGAGGCGACCCCTCATGACGGGACTGATCCAATTGCCCAGTTTCTTATCTAGGTGGATTCCTCAATGGGGAGTTTATCAGAAACTGCAAGTCCTGCTCTGGGGAAACAGAAACTGAGGCCTTGTTGGGACCTAATGTTAGCCGCAGCTTGTCAAGGCATTAGTTTCAGCCTCACAAACTCAACAGTGAGAATAGCTTGTTTTACAAAGGTCAAAAACAACCAAGGCTGAGGGAGATATTGAGGTAAGGAAGACTCTTTTTACTACTGGTAAAAAAGTAGTCTGGTTCAGCTTTTATGTAAAACAGTATGGAGAGTTCTCAAAATAGTAAAGTAAGAACTAGCAAATAATCCAACAATTTCACTCCTTAAATATTACCAAAAAATAGCTAGCTAAAATAGAGATGCATAAATAGTCATTGCAGTACTACTTACAAGAGACAAAATTCAGAAACAACCCAAATTCCCAAGAATAGATAAGTGGCTAAAAGTGAGATATATGTGCATAGTGTATTGTACTCAGCTATGAGAACAGATGAAACCTTTTCTTTTGCTGCAGAATGTTGGAACTAAGAGGATGTCATGCTATAAGACATTAGAAGAAAGAAAATAGATATCAAATTATTTCATTTATGGTGGAATATGAACGAGGTAAACAAGGAAACTGGCAATGTTTAATGAAAGCAATTTTTTGGACACAGATAAAGAACTGATTTTTACCAAGTGGGTGTGAGAGTTGACAAAACAAGTCATGTGGATAGGGATAGAGGGGTACTGACACTTCAGTGTTGAGTATTGTGCATTTTTTGGGGGGGGGAGAGTCACACCCAGCAATGCACAGGGGTTACTCCTGGCTTTGCACTCAGGAATTACTCTTGGCGGTGTTCAAGGGACCAAATGGGATGCTGGGAATCGAACCTGGGTTGGCCGCATGCAAGGCAAACACCCTACCCGCTGTACTATCGCTCCAGCCCTGAGTACTGTGCATTCTACTTCTTGAATGACTAAATATTTAGAGTGTGAAAATCTTTGTCATCTCAAATTGGAAAAAAGATAAATATCTTTCACTACTTTAAAAAAATTCAACATTTTCTGTTTTACTTCTGGTTGCTTTTAGGACAACATTCACTACTGAAGATAATTTTACAAAAAATGAAAATATCCTATACATTAAAATAAGGTCAATATTTTGGTCTTCTAGGAAAAATTACGCAACATAGGGAAAACTGGGTCCACTTTTAAATGGAACTATGGGGGGACTTGTTTTCATTTAAATAACTGAAGAATTTTCAATAAAACTTTCTACATACGCAAAGAATTGCTGTGGACCCTAGTGACTCTAAAATCAAAGATATCCTAAGTAGGTTGGCTGGATCATCATGTATCTGTAGGAACACCTGTCATGATTCATGATTCAAACTATCAAACACAACAGACCCTAGGATTTTACGATTTTGTTAATAAGTTGAAACATCCTTTACTTGGGTGATGGGGATTTGTGAAGATCCCAAGTTTCTAAACTCTCCCACTGAGGCATCAAGGACAGTTTGTCTTCTGAAATTAAACCCTTCACATTTCTACTTTCACCAACCCCCAGACTCTTCATCATGGTCAATAGTAACACATGTGTAGCCAATATGCAAAATACTCATTTTTCAAAGCGCTTAATTTGAATTCCATACCAGTTTTACTAAAGGAACAGTGTTACTAAAGAAATGTGTCATTTATGGTGCATAGCTTGTCATATGTGTAGATATATGTGTGTGCATGTGTGCACACATATGTGTGTTTCATAAAGAGGTTTTATAGTGAGGTTTATCTGTTTTTAGACAATTAGGACGTGATAGTGATCCTTCAATAACTAGATAACTAATCCCTGCAAACTCTAACCCTTAGCATTCCCAAAACATTTACCTTCTAGTCAAGCTGCCTGCCAATAATTACTGACTTCTCCAGCTACTAGCTTTGGGGCCATAGGAAATCAAACTTACTTGCCAAGTCTGTTCTTTATTTTTTTCTTTTCCTGGAAAATAAGAATGATAATTATAACCTACTTGATAAGATTTTGAAAGTTTTAAATTGCTAATACTTGCTGAATAATTAGACCAGTGACTGACATTTATATTCACTTTATAGTGGTTATTTAATAAATGCTAACTGCTATTTTCAGAAAACAGAACAGCACTACGCAATCATAAATTAGATGTCTCGGTCCTTTTCTTAGACTTCCAACTGAGTAGTCACTAAATTTCTCTCCTTATTTTTGCCTGCCTTTTCAGTCATGAATTTCCTGGTTTCCTGCTTGTCTTTATCTAACCGATATCCCCAGTCCAAAGTGCACTAGTAACGACCATACATAAACCATTTGCTTATCCTTTCAAGAATGGTAAAATATCACTTATTTTCATCAAGAAATAAAAACTTTCCTTTATAATTCTTTCCTCCTGTATTACATGTCCCAAACTTTTTTCTCCTTACTCAAATCCTTGGAGATCCCACCTTTTCTGTTTTCTAGACTTCAGAAGGAGAGATGAGACATCTTGTCACCGGTTCTTAGAAAGCAGATATCACAGGGTCAGCTAGATCCTTTCCAATTAACACTCCAAATTACATTTGTGAGGTGTGAGGATCAGTGCTATCTTCTCTGCTGTCATACCTAGTAAAGCAAAATTCATCAAAAATAGCCTGCAGAGATTTACATGACCTTGGGTATCATTGAAGATGTAAATGCTTTTTAAGGTGTTTAGAAAGAAATAACATGCTTTGCTAAATAGAGTTGAAACCAAGTTTACCATGTTTTTATTTAACTTTCATCTGTTGGAATTTCTTTCCTTTAACTTGGATGGAGAGAGGAAATAGTCTATTCTCAAGACAAACGTGGACTGATTGCTGTGACGGTATAAATAGTAAACCTACATATGATTGTGGCTTATTTTATTTTTTTTAAACTTATGTATTGGCAATATTGCTGCACCAGTGCTATTCAGAAGAATAGGAGCATGATGTGTTATTGTCTTAAGAGCAGTTTGGAACCCCAATTTGAAAGTGAAATGCCTTATTTCTCATAGAATATATGTTTTTATGAAGTAATGAAAGAAGTAGAGTATCCTGTAGCTGTTGGGACTGAGTTGTTTTGCTCCATTGCTTTATTACTCTGAGAAAGTAATAGCCAGAAATTGTTAGTGTGCCTCTGAAAAATAAGTGTTCTTTTCCTTACTAACTATACCAGGAGTGGGATATGGGAGTAATGTCTTGGAAAAGGGAAAGAAAGAAATAGGAATTAGAACATGGTGAATACCCAAATACAAAGAAATAAAACAGTATGTACATATTTAAATGTTGCACATCTATATATATATATGTATATATATATATATATAAAGAGAAGTAATATAGATCTCCCTGTAACTTCCAAATGTTCTTAAGCATCTCCTCCCTTGCAAGTATTATTTTCCTATCTGATATTGCATTTTTCCTACATATAGGTATATAGATAGAGATAGAGATACACACATAGCACTGTCATATTATTCATCGATTTGCTTGAGTGGGCACTAGTAACATCTCCATTGTGAGACATGTTGTTATTGTTTTGGGCATATCAAATAAGCCACAGGTAGCTTGTCAGGTTCTGCCATGTGGGAGAGATGCTCTCAGTAGCTTGCCAGGCTCTATGAGAGGGATGGAGGAATTGAAACTGGGTCAGCCACCATGCAAGGCCAATACCCTACCCACAGTACTGTCTCTCCAGTTTGATACACAGATACATATACACATACACACTGGAACCTAGCCACAGCCATGCTTGAGGCCCCTCTCCACACATTTGGACAGGCCTCACGCATGAAGATAATGGCAGAGGAACCCAGGTGTGTGTAATCCCATCAATGGCCAACATCCAGAGACTTAAAAGCAAGCTCCCAGAAGTTATCTTATAACCTACTTCTCCATCTGGGAGAAACTAGGAAGCTTCTGAGAGTTCCTGCCCACATGGGAGAGCCTTGCAAGCTCCCCAGGGTGTATTCATATACTAAAACCAGTAATAAGCTATATCTCATTCCCCTGACCCTTGAAAGAGCCTCCAGTGTGGCATCGTTAGGAGGGCCAAGTCGAGAGAGACTTCTAAGATCTCAGGGAATGCCCACTCGAGAAATCGATGATTAACAGGATTTCATGATTCGTGTGATTTGTGACATATATTATATATATAGTGTTTGTGTTCTATCTTCGTAGAACTCCATTCATATGTTTTAACTCCTGTGAAGCCTTCCTTCCCTACCTTTAAAAATATGTTTTGCAACTCTCCTTTTACTGTACATTCATGGATTGTTATACAGATCTCAGTGGTTATTTGCTGCATACATGAAAACGCTTTCATATACTCTTCTACCCACTTGACATCAAGCTCTGTCAAGCTTATTTCTCCTTATGTGTCTATATAATGTTCAGACTCTAATGCATACTTCATATTTTACTGAATTTATAAACATTTATATATATCGAATTTGACATATAAGTATACATAAGCATATAAACATGTTTTCATCAAAATGAACATGCAAATACAAATATAAAAATACAAATAAAAGGTACCAAGGGGGAAAAAAGAAAGATATGAACAAATGTAGGTACACTTCAGTTGCTATGATTTATAAATTTCAGTTCAGATAAAATTAATATGACTCAAAAACTTTACATCATCAAATATTTATTATACTTTTTATAAAATAAGATTTATATACTTTCAAATCAAGAAACTATATGCTCTGTTTTCTTCCTCAATCATACATTTTCTCAAGTGTTGGCACTGCAATTTGTTATCATGATTTCTTTGTTAACTTCTCTGTAGTAGCAAAGCAACAACAGCAATAAAACATGGACATAAGAATTTTCTTTGTAATCAAGTCAATAGATATTATTTCAAAGAAAGTTTCTTGATTTCAAAGAAGGAATCAGCACAATTACTACTGATTCACAATTTCCCCATGTTATTATCTTTCCCATATTCCATGTTTTATTCATTTTGATTGTATGATAGCATTGTGTGATTATACTATAGCTTTATCATATTTCATTTGATTTTTTCAGTGTTACCAGATTTCTTTATCCATCCTAAAATACATGCATATTGCATAAAATAAGCAGTATAAATCAAATGAAGAATGTGTCAACCTAAATTCTGTAGTGTAAAAAATTACTACTGACCCTTGTTTCTATGTAGAACATAGTCAATTAAATTAATTTCAAAAATCATTGTTTTCCCTTCTTTTTGTTTAAATTATTTTGAGAGAATATAGATTTGGAGTTTTTTATTTATTGTAATGGATGTTCTCACTTTGTCTTGCTTTTAAGGTTGATTCCTCAGACAAATTGTTTTCAGCTATTGTCTTCTGTTTTATTATTTATTTTTTTAATGATCATCTTGAGACTACACTTTGAATGCCTACTATGGTAAAGATAGCATGTTAATAACAAAGGAATTATATATATATATATGTTAAATTATTATAATCCAAACAACTTGCTCTACTAAGGGTCATGGGCCCACAGGCAATTATATATAAAATGCAATATAAAACTTAGAGCATCTGCCAGTCAAGGCCTATCATTGATATTTCACATCACAGTGGTTTTACTTAGAATAGCTTATATCTATTATATGATATTACTATTTCTACTCATATTGTAACTCGGAAACTGTCAAGCTCATTCACCAACATGATTAAGTGAGAGCTTCAGGCAATCACATGCTAACGTCCAAGCTCACAAAGCTGTGCAGAGAAGTGATAAAGGAAGACCTCAAAGAGAGAAGAGGAGCAGTGTTGGCCGATGTGGCAGAAGCCCGGAAAAGTATTTGCAACACTCGCCTGTCCTTCGCCAACAATAAGACCAAGATAACTGCCCTTCGATGTCTTGATGGATCTATCACATCTTCCAAAAGGGCAATGGAGATTATTCAGGACTTCTATTCGTATCTCTACAACAGCCACATTCACCTACCTACATACGAAATTCTGCAGGATGATATGTCATTCCCAATGTTCTCCCCTCTGAAAACTGACATGCCATTTTGTCAGTAAAGAAGTATACAGCACCCAGTCCAGATATGGTTAGACCCAAACAACTGAAGAATCTGCTGCCAGTACTTGTCAATACACTGGCTCGGCTCTTCACATGCTATCTGCCCATATGCAAGATTCCATCCCAGTGAAAAACCAGTAGGAACATTCTGTTGTACAAGAAGGGAGACATCCATGACATCGACAACTATCACCCAATCTGCCTGTTGTCCATTGTCTACAAGTTGTTCACTCAAGTTATCCTGAATAGAATAGGCTGAACACTAGACGAAGGACAATTATACATGTTCTGAAAAGGAGTCAGCATGATCGACCATATCCACACTGTGACCAAGCTCATTAAGATTTGGCGAGAGGGTTTCTTAACAGGGTCCACTTTTAGAGTGGGCTCATATCATCAGGCAACCATTATAAGATTGCCAATGTTCAGTAATCAAAGACTACTTAGAGTTAATGAAGAAATCAAGTCTCAGACATAGTCAGGGGGACTGGAATTATTTTCTGACAGCTCAGTAAGGCCATATGAGGCAAGACTGGTGTGGAAACACTTAAGTACCCAGAATGGATCAAGACCAGAGTTACCAACGGGTACTTGAACTATGCAGGAAGGTGGAGAGAGAGAGAGAGAGAGAGAGAGAGAGAGAGAGAGAGAGAGAGAGAGAGAGAGAGAGAGAGAGAGAGAGAGGGAGGGAGGGAGGGAAGGAGAGTGATCATGAGCTGAATTTAAAATTCTCTGTAGAGGTACATTTCTATTCCTAATGACAGGTATATAAAAGGTATATATTACTTTATTCATTGAATCTGTCGAAGTTTAGAAAAACTTATTTTGTCTTGTGTCCTATGTAAAGATTTAGAGTGAATGGTGCCTGCTTTCTTACTGAAATGCTGATGCACATGACCAAGCAAGGGAAAATCCATGATTCTAACTGTAAAGCATGCTGCCATTAATTGTAATTAAAGCAAAGAGCTTTTTATTTTTTTTTAAACCAGTGTAGTATGAGTTGCTAGCTTTACACATAGTCTAGTTTGGTGACAATCTAGATACATTTCAAGTCTTTTTTTTTAATTAAAAATTTCTGAACTTGTAATTAAAAAGTTAGGAAAATTGATAGATAAAACACAAACTCTACTTCTAAATCTGGATCAATTTCTACTGATGGAAATCTGTAGAGGACCATATTTATAAAAAAAAAAAAAAGACCTTCTGTTGTACCAGAATGTATATGAAAACTTAAGAGCAGATACATAGCATGTGTGAGGCAATCCCCGTGAACACAAACAGTGCCTATCTGACTCTTGTGTCCTCTAGCACCCTGAGTCAGTCCCCAAATTCATTAATTTTGCGCAGCCAGGCCGTTTTCGGCAGTATGAAACGTGCCCCTTTCACCCCCTACTGCTATGGTTTGGCATAAACTTTAAACTATAGTCAACTATAATAAAAGCACGAGATAGAAACTATAACAACAAGACTTAATAATGTGCCTGTCAAGGAGGAAAATTGAGAGTTGGCAGGGAACCTAGGGACATTGGTGGAAGGAGGCTGACTCTGGTGGTGGATTTGTCCTGGAACACTGTATATCTAAAACTCAACTATAAATAACCTTGTAAATCATGGTGCCTTAATAAAATAATAATTTAACTGATCTTTAATTTTAAAAATACCTTATAGTTGTTTGCCTGATCACCCAACCAACTGCCTCAGTTCCTTTGTCAGAACTAAAAAAATTGACAGAGAAAACTTTCATGAAGAGAAATCTTGAAAATTATCTAGAGAACAGGACCCTGACTTTAAGGACCATAAAGATTAGTCCCCAGAAGTGCTTACTAAGCCTAACTACCAAAGCTACTGAGGTTCATGGTGGCAAACAATTATTTAATAGAAGTTACAGAACAGCCACAGATAATTTTCTTTGGGCTTAAAATAGCATTTCCAACTCTTGTATAACATGTAGATAAATAGTTGTAAATTCCCAGTTTTTAACAGGGATACTAAAGTAACTGAGTAGCTAACATGATTTAAAATGCTAGGACATTTGATGCCTAATTGACTCCAAGATTAACCCTGGTATTGCTAATTTCCTTTGGGGTTAAATAATGTAAACTGAAAAATATTATGGAAACTGGATGTATACACACACAGAAATGGCCAAATCAAGGTGAAGTTCCAAAACTTGTGCAACAATATGAAACTCCCCTCTTAGGGAATGGAGTCATTATACTATCAAAACCAGGAGTGGTATCTGTATAAAATAATAAGAAACTCTTGGCAGGAATCAATTTTGATGAATGATTAAGTCAATCTGGAAAAAATTACCTTATAATAAGCTTTATAATGATAGAATAACAAATTGTAATTAATTATATGCAATGTTTATAATATACTTGTTGATTAAGTCAAGAGATCAGATTAATGATTACTTATATATTTGTGTATTATATAAATATAATTATTATGCAATAGTGCACAAATGTAGCGATCCTCAAAAATCTCAATGATATAAATCATGAGAGAACTCTCATTTGCAGGATAATTAAAAGGAAAATTGTAAATGACACAATCTTAAATACTTTCAGAGGAGAATCAGATAAAGTTTTTGAATTTAATTCTAATTTAAGAAAAGAGAGTCCCCACTAAAGGAAATTAGGAGAAGTAATCAGTTTGATAAGAATCATCATGGACAATCATCCTATCATGAAAAACAGAAAGACTCACAAAACTACAATCAAAATTTTAAGTACTTTCTTCAGCAAAAGCACCACTTTGAGAAAAAAATACATTTTCACATAGACCATTGTAAATACAAAATCAGAATAGAATAAACAAATGTCTTTCACAAAGACAGGAAATGGCATTTCTTATATCAAGGTCAGGTGAGGCAATGATTGTACCACATCATTGCTGAACAAATTTTTAAAAAATAACAGCAAAACTCTAACAAAACAAAAACCCCACTCTTTTTATTACCTTTATTTTAGATCACTGACACTGCATCACTCTCATCCCGTTGCTCATTGATTTGCTCGAGCGGGCACCAGTAATGTCTCTATTGTGAGACTTGTTACTGTTTTTTGGCATATGGGATATGCCACGGTAGCTTGCCAGGCTCTGCCATGCAGACAAGATTCTCGGTAGCTTGCTGGGCTCTCCGAGAGGGGTGGAGAAATCGAACCCGGGTCAGCCGCATGCAGGGCCAACCCCCTACACGCTTTATCATTGCTCCAGCCCTATTTTAGATACATGTTCTTATTTTCAGTGGTTAACACTCCATTTTTACCTATAATGTACATCTCATAAGTATTAAAGGCTATAATAAATGATATTTTAAGTGTTACCAGTTGCAATTATACAAGTTAAGTAATAAAAAACAATCTATTACATTTACATTACACTGAGACATTCTTTAGAAAATTTTATAGGTATGAACCTAATCGCTACCCATATGTATATTTAGAACAGGTAATCTATCTGAAATAAAAAGTACATGCTCTCTACAAATATAAATAAGATAATGTCTCAGAGAAGGGCAAAATGCTGAAGTTTCTAAGAAAAAAGAGTATATTATAGAAACTTCTTTTTTGCCATATAATTTGCCCATAATTATGAAAAGCAGATGACTCGTATAGATTTGCTGTTGCCTGTCAGATGTCATTTAATTATTAAATAGCAACTTAATTAAAGGGAAGGAATTTCTTCTCATACAGGCTGTACTTTATTCTTTTACCAAGTTTGAAAACAAATGAAGAAAATACCTATCACATGTTCACTGACTTCTTTCACTGCATGTGAAAATTTATTGACCACAAACATCTAGCTATCTTCTTCAAATAATTTCTGCTTTTCACTGCTATTGAGCTAACTTACAACTTTAAATTGTAGAAAAATAGAAATAATTAAACTGTTATTCACAAAAATGCAAGTAAATTAATTAGAATGATCAGTTTTTTCTCTATGTTTAGTTCAAAATTCTTTATTGCATACATTGAATTCCCCTATTGGTGTAGTTATCACATTTTACTAATTTCCTCCTCAATGAAGTAAGTAGAATCACTGATGTTTTATTCTTTAATACTTGAATGGCTATTTTAGTTTTGCATTTTTTAATAAAAAATAATTATGGAATACCCATGGCTGAGATCAACTCTTTGAAGATATAGCTGAGTAAAGATCTGAAAGAAATGTGTGTTGGCTACATGGGTATCTAGGGAATGAACACTAAAAGAAGAGAGGGAACTGTGAAAAATTTCTAAAATAGGGAAAATCTAGATTTGTTAGAGTAAACTTCAAGAAAAAGTCAGTTTGAAGCTATGTGAATCATAAATAAGTGGTAGGAGGTAGATTTAGTGAGATGCATGACAGACAGTCTCAGTCACACAATATATGTCAAAATAACTAAAGTTGTCATTTTGACTGTGACCGGGAGGGGCATGCAATGGTTTTGATTTTATTTATCACCGGAAAATACCACTTGTGGTGCAAGGCTGAAAACACATTTTAGACAGAAATAGGATGGAACAGAGATTCACAGAGATACTATGTGTTTCACAAGATCTATGATTTGGATTAATGGAATAGTGTGATGTATATTTTAATTTGGAACAAAAGTCAATGATACTATTATGTTGTTTCTAGTATGAGAAGAAAAGGGAAGAGAAAAGAAATGTAGCAATTATTCCTAAATGTTTAGGCTGAGTAATTCGATGAGGGTAAAATTTGGAATAATAGAAAAAATATAGACAAAAATGTTTGAGGATGTGTCAAGATCTATGATTAACTAGGGACATTAGTAAGTATCAATACAATATTAAAGATAAATAAAGGTAAATCACTTTGGAGCTCTGGGTAAGGTCATTTAGGTTGAAAGGGAAAAATATGACAAATAGCATTTATAAGTAGCATAAAGTCATTGGAATTAAAAATATATATGGGAGTAAATATAGAATAAATTGAAAAGGGCACAGCATTGAGTTTCATTGCAATTTATTGCTGAGAATTCAGAAGGGTATACAGAGAAGAGGCTACTCATAAAGTTTAGAGTGACAAATAGTAGACGTAGTGTCCAGAATGTCAGGTAGAACAGTATGTTTCAAGAAGGAGGGAAAAATCAATTTGACAAGAATCAAAGATCAAGAATTACACTGAAGGTGCTGGACAGATAGTAAGGCAGGTAAGGCATTTGCCTTGCAAATGCTACCGCAAAAAGCTTTGATAATAAATATGGAGTCTACATGTGTTCAGTGTTTAAAGATAAAATAATAAAGGCCTAGTTAGTACAGGGCGATTGTAGGTAAAGCTAATATATACCTGTTGGAGGCCCAACATGTTGACAATACATCATTCCAGAGGTAGTTTAAAGGGCTGCAGAACATTTTGAATGTGGAATCATTGTTTTTGATTCCTGGCAACCTCAGTGGCTCTGAACACCAGATACAGACCCCTAAACATTAACAACAATAAAACTGTTATTGTCATAAGAAAGTAAGGGACAGTTAAAGCTACACTTTTTATTACCTAAAAGATTGACTAACCTCTGAAATTAATAATATGGTTTGTGGGGCTGGAGTGATAGCACAGTGGGTAGGGCGTTTGCCTTGCATGCGGCCGGCCTGGCTTCAATTCCCAGCATCCCATATGGTTCCCTGAGCACCACCAGGAGTAATTCCTGAGGCATGAGGAGTAACCCCTGTCCAACGCTGGGTGTGACCCAAAAAGCAAAATAATAATAATAATTAATAATAATAATATAAGGTTTGTTTGGGAGACAGTTGAGGAAATTCCCCATATATGCTGGTGAAACTGTTAAATGGCACATATCCTAGCATAAAAAAATTTAAAACATAAAAAAATATATATATTTTCCCTTTGAAATAGTCCTTCTCAGGGAATTTCTTTGTTTTGGGCTTTTTGGGGGTCACACTCAGCAATGCTCATGGTTACTCCTGGCTCTGCACTCAGGAATTACACCTGGTGGTACTTGGGAGATCATATAGAATATTGAGGATCAAATCCAGGTTGGTCACATGCAAGCCAAAAATCTTCATTAGTAGGTAACTGTATGAATGAAATACTATAGAGTTGTAGAAAGAATTAAATATTTCTTTGTGATATAGAGTATTGCTATTGTGATATACACCTGGATATACCATAAAAAACAAATTAAAATATTGGTATGTATAACTTTTACTTTCACACATACATAATCGAAATTCTTGGCATATTTCTGTTCCTTCTCCCAGTAGAGGTATAAATGTTGAATGTAACTTATTATTGAGGGAAGTGGAGTTTGAATGTAGCTAGCAATTTAAGTGAATTCTGCTATAAAGTATACTATATAAGAAGAAAGGCACTAGAGGAGTTTGTGTGGATTAAGATTATGCCTTTCTCCTTATGATAAGAAATATTTCAGCCTGTTTATATGATAAAAAGAGATAAGAATAATCTAGCAAGCACATATGCATTGATGCAGGAAAAGTGGGGAGATAACTGAACCATAAACTAGGAAGATAAAGTTGTTATTAGAGAGTGGATGCTTAAAATGAAGATTTTTATAAGCAACCATGCTGTTTTACATGGCATTTGTGAAAAAATATGGAGATTAAATATTAGAATCAGTGATCCGAATGAACCAAGGTGTTGGATGAATGATAAAGATGAAAAGTGTGACTCACTCATATCACAGCAAAAGTCATTCTGGATAAATCATCAACTGGATAATATACATTTAAGAATGTAGTGGGATATGTGGAAGTTATCAGATAATCACTGAATCATAGATGTTTTGATGGGCACAGTGCAAAGTTCTACCTGTGAAACTTTGATCAAAATGTTATTAGGCAGTATAATAAAGATGCAAAATCATACGTATCTCAACCCAGTCTCCTCAACAGAAGTATTGTTGGGACAATCTTACTGCAAGATTTGCACTTACATGTTTGTAATGTAACACAGTGTAATACAGGGTAATACAATGAAGGAAACCTTTAGAGACAGTTGTGGGATTTTGATTTGTTTCATTGATAAGCCCATGTGCATTCTAACTGGCATAGCAGAAAGTTTTGAATAATGTGTGGGTCCACATGTGCTTAGTGATTAGAGATAAAAGAATAAAGGTCTGGCTGTTATAGGTCAATTGTTGGAAAATATAACACATATCTCATTCATTTATATTTGTTTTTTCGTGTAATTTTTGTCCTTTTGGGTGGCGGGGGAGGGGGCGTGCAGGGCACACCCTACTGTCCTCAAGAATCACTTATGGCAGAGCTGGGAGTCTGGGATTTGAACCGAGGTTGACCGTATACAAGGCAAGTGCCTACCCACTTTATCATTTCTTCAGTATCCTCAGTATAATTCTTGATACTGCTTTCTTACATGTTTTGAGGTGTTTTGATTTGGAAGGTAAATTATGTTACTCTAGTGACAAATGAGAAAATTAAACAAGAGTGAAAACCTAATGGGATTTGTGATGATACTTGTAGAAATTAGTTAATAAGCATTTCTCATTATAAATATCTTTTTATCTAGGTCCTGAAATTAAGTAATTGCAGTGATCAAGCTAGCAATGGGAACATCAAGGTATTGGTCCTAGGAAAAGTTGATAGAAACAGGCATGTGCCTCATTCTTGGGGAAAGGTCAGGTAATATTATTAGAATTAGTGGAAATCCAATGATTGACTAAAATCAGCTTCTAAAATGATTAGTAAGAAAACTTAGATGACATGCTAAATTCTCCATCAATCTTTAATATAATTTTGTAAGTTCATATTTATAATAAAGGAAACTAAACCTAAAATTTAGCAGATGGGCTTGGATCTAACTAAATCATTTATGATAGAAACTGTCATCAAGATGAAAATATTCATTGCTAAAAAGGATGAGATATTTACAAATCACACATCTGGAAAACATGTAAAATAGTCATACTAATCAAGAACAATGAAAAAAAGTGAAAAGTGGTCAGAAGACTTAAATAGACACTTCACAAAAGAAGACACACATATGGCCAATTGGCACATGAAAAGAAGTCCATAATCTCTTATTAATAGTAAAACTCAAATGAAAATTTTGAATATTATCTTCTACCTATGAAATGCCATTATCCAAAGCCAAAAGATGGAGAGAAGAGAGAATTTTGTTTGTAGGAATATCAATTATATAGTCATTTTAGAAATCCATAAAGATATTTCACAAGGAATTACAGCTTGAAATTACATATAATCCAGGGATCTTATTTTTTGGTACTTATCCAAAGAATACAAAAATTACTAATTTAAATAATGTATGCACTCCAAGGCATTTACAAAATTATTTATAACTGTGTTTTGAAAGCAAACTATGTCCATAATAAATAACTGTAAAACATTTTGATGTGTATATATATGCATACATATGTACATGTATGTGTATATATATAATGGGATATTACTAACATGTAATAAAATGAAAACTCTATCTTTTGCAACAAAAAATATGGAAAGACCTAGAGAGCATTATGTCTAATATATGTCAGACCAATAAAGACAAAAAAAAACATGGCTTTTCTCATATTTGGTACATTAAGAAACAAATAAACTCAGGATAAAAAAACTAAAAAGAAAACAAGTTGCTGGTTAATAGATAAAGAGTGGAGGAACAAAGTTAGGTAAATTAGAGAGGCAAATTATATGGTGAGGATAGAACTGGCCTTGGTGGTAAAGTTAATGTAGTATATACAGACAATGATTTATGATGAATGTATGTGAAACTTAAAAGCATAAAATGTCAAAATGTTATATTCAGTAAAGATTTTTGTTTTTGGGGGGCTGGGAATCGAACCCGGGTCAACAGCATACAAGGCAAACATCCTACCCACTGTGCTATTGCTCCTGCCCCTCCCAGTGATTCTTAAACCAAAATTCTGTGCAAGGGCTTGAGGATATAGTATTAATTAGACCATGAGCTGCTGGCAAATACTGAGGCACCTAATTGGTGCTGTCTGTCCACCCAACCCATGACCACTCCAGAAGTGCTCAGGGTCATCCAGAGCCACACAAGTGATGTTTAAAGATTTCTGAACTTGCAGTAATGTCTCCATTGTGAGACCTATTGTTACTATTTTTGTCATATCAAATACACCACGGGTAGCTTGCCAGGCTCTGCTGTGCAAGCAGGATACCCTTGGTAGCTTGCCAGGCTCTCTGAGAGGGATGGAGAAATAGAACCCAGGTCAGGACAAAGACCCTACCCGCTGTGCTATCACTCCAGCTCTTAAAATTGGAACGATACAGAGAAGATGGTGAATAGCATAAAAGGTAAATAAAATTTTAAAATAAATAATTAAATATTCTTTCCCATTTCCTTCAAAGCAGCATGACACTGAAAATACTTTAATTTAGAACCTCAAGAATTAAAAAGTGGAAATATATATATATATATATATATATATATATATATGCTATGTAGTAATTTGTCAATGACATCCTAGAAAACTATTGCAGTGATCAAGGACATTTCTTAGTCAATTGACTTTATCATTTGAGTCCACATACCCTTTTAGAGACCATAGCTTCCAAAGTAAAGGGAAGAGTCTTATTTTGGTTTATTCAATGAAATAGTTAATTTTTCACTATTAATGCTGCCTTTTCATACCTTTTCTAATAGAAGTCATGATTTATGATGTAAGCATGATGTGTTGCTAGGTAATTTCAATATAGTAATAAGGTTTATTAATATAGTAATATAGTAATCAATACAGTAATCACACCCAGAGACTGCCCCTGGGCTGTTTAATCCCACCAACAGCCAACATCCAGAGTTATAAAACCAAGCTCCCAGAAAAGAGTGATGCAGAGAGTCTCTTGGTCCCAAGCCTAGCTGTCTTCCCCGGGGCCCCCTCAGAGAGGGTCAGTTTCTGTTTCCCTCCACGATGCAAGCAGACCTCCTGAGGCCGAGGACCTCTGGAGTCTAGCCACAGTCATGCTCATGGCCTATCTCCACATGTTTGGATGAGCCTCATGCATGAAGAAACTGGAAGAAAAACCCAGGTGTGTGGGACCAGGGGCTGAGATCTCCAAGCCTGCTCACATAGGGACTGGACCTCTTCCACCCAGATTCCTCATTTTCCAGTAGCTAGGAAGTCACACCTAGGGACTTCCCCCGGCGCCGTGTAATCCCACCAATGGCCAACATCCAGAGTCTATAAAACCAAGCTCCTGGAAGCGCGCGGCCACTTTAGCCTTGGTCTCTCTCTGGGAGAACTTGGCAAGCTACTGAGAGTTTCCTGCCCACATGGGAGAACCTCACAAACTCCCCATGGCGTTTTCATATGACAAAACCAGTTACAATGATGGGTCTTATTCCCCTGACCCTGAAAGAGCCTCCAATGTGGCAACATTGAGAAGAACAAGTAAAGAGAGGCTTCTAACGTCTCAGGGCTAGGACGAATGGAGACGTTATGAGACCACTCGAGAAATTCGATGATCAAAGGGATGATGATGATGATGATAATGATGAATCAGGTTTTGTGCAGATGTACTATATTTGATATTTTAAAAATCTGCTTATGTAATTCAAATGCACATTTTAAAATATAATAAGCTAGACTAACATAAGTACAACGGAATTTTTCAAAAAGCAAACATTAAATGCTGTTGAATAGGGTAGCTTTGTTATTGAAAGTATCGAACTGAATTATAGTACTAAAATGCCAAAGAGTTTTAAATTAAAGGCTATTTCTTGACATCACCAAGTAAGTATAACATAGATTTCTCATTAATTATGAGGATATTTGCTTCTAAAATCAGAGTATACTTTTATTGCAGGAGGAGTACTTGAGACTATAATCAAGAAAATATATTCAAGAGCAAAGGCAATTTAGCATGTGAGGTGTCAATCTAATCAGGAAAAAACATAGAAATGTAAAATATACCAATTCAAGAGGTGACATAATGTAGTCATGAAAAATTAGATTCCTGATATGTTTTAGGTCCTTTAGTTGCAACCACATGTGCATGAATTCAAAAGATTTGAAGAAATTACCAAGAGTGGTAAGATTAAGCAAAATGGAAGTATAATGATACATGAAATGTCAGAAAATTCACCTTAGTGAAAGAGTTGCAATTTGGGGATTAAAGGTCAGATGTGTAAGAAAGAAAAGTTCCTGCTACAGAGCATCTCATTGTATCTTAGGTGATGATTTATTGATGGGGTCTTGACTTATTAATAAGATGTGAAAAGGAAATATTTCTTTAAAAGTTTGCTGAAAATATAGGTACTTTTTAGCTCTACTTAGAATTCTCAAGTAGTAATTTTTTGTAAGATAGTAAATTTCTATAGGCATCAATGTTATTTAAGTCATATAGATTATTAACTCTTTAAGAATCATAGTTAATTATATAAGAATTACAATAAAAATTAAGTGCCTTAATTCAAGAATGATGGGTGACCAACTAACTATATTTTATTAGTTATTAAACTCCAAATAAATAGTAGCAGGTAATTGTATCAAAGATGTTATTGATAGATAAAAATTAGCAGAAATAATGATAAAGAGAAAAGAGACAGAGACATTGAAAATAAGTAGCATTCATCATTTGTCCTTTATTTTCTAATTTTTCTCTTGTAGTACTCATTAAGAATTTTAGGAAGTTTTCTCACATACTTAAGAAAAGCCTTACCATAGTTATTGTCTAGGTATCTTCACACTCAATTAAAGACACAAACTAATTGTATTCTAAATTACAGTATGTCCTACAGTCATTTTTCTCAGATATGCTGATGCATTAAACCAGATATAAATTCTAAAATATTAAGTCCCTCAATAGTGCTCATATCTCTACAAACTTTTTCTATTTTCTTATTTTTATTTTCCTTTATTTTTACTTTGAATTAAAACTACAAGTAGTTATGAAGCGCTCAATAAGTGTGTGGCACTCTTCTAGGATCATGGACATGCCAGAAACAAAAGACAAACATTTTTCCACTCTTGTCCACCATCCCTGAGCCCATGCAGGTCACTCAGCTTAGGCTGTAATGATTAAGACATAAGCTTTCATTTGATATTTCTAAGTAGTTTATTATATAATTTAGATTGGGCCAAAGAGGTAGTATGGGAGTCAAGGCACTTGCCTTGCATGAGACTGACCCTGTTAAATCCCTGGCACCACATACGGTTCCCCAAGCACTGTCAAAATTTCCCCTAGGCACAGAGCCAGGACTATGCTCTGAACATTGTTAGTTATGCCCAACCCTAATCTCCAAACTTTCCCCTCAAATAAATAAATGCATTAGATCCCTTAGTTAACATATAAACAGTATTTTTAGTCTAGAATTTTCAAACAAACCATATTTTCTTTTAAATGTGAGACATACTTTCAGCCATATTAGATTTCTAAATGTTTGAAACACACACACACACACACACATACACACACACATATGCTTGCTTTTTTGGGTCACACCCAGTGAAGCACAGGGGTTACTCCTGGCTCATGTACTCAGGAATTACTCCTGGTGGTGCTCAGGGAACCATATGGGACTCTGGGAATTGAATGCGGGTTGGCCACATGCAAGGCAAACGCCCTACCTGTGGTGCTATCGCTCCAGCCCCTATATTTCATTTTTAAATGCTCTTGGAGTAAGTTTTTAGAAAGATAATTTAAAAGGTGTGAAAAGAGACATGGGATTAAAAGTTTCATCCAGGAGCTAAAGTATGCTTACTATTGTCCAAGGGCTTTATTGCAAAGGAAAAATTATACACATAAAAAATCTATGCCATATTTGTGTATGATAGGTATGCATGAGATGAGAAGATATTCCAGGAACTACTTTGTTCTGCAGTGTACACATTAATAAGTATGAAAAAAATAAAGGTAGAATGACTGAAATTATTAAAATACCTGAAAGGAAAATAATGCAGCTCTTTAGACTGAAGAAAACTAGCTAATTAATTGACAACAAATATTGAAAAACAAGCAAAAAGTAATGTTCAAAAGCATGTCTTGATAGACCAGTAGAGACATAATAACAAGATAATTCATGATGTCAATAGATTTTCTCTTTTTCTCTTTTTGATTTCAAATGATTCAATAATATGTTGCTGCGAAAAGAGACAAGAGCTTCTAATTGTACCCTGTGGTGATATTTCACTCAGATTAAAAAGTATATATATATATATACATATATATATATATATACACATCAAGAGAGAGAAAGAGAGAGAGGTGGGTCCCTCCACCAGTGCCCAGTCCCCTCCACCAATGTTCCCAGTATCCCTCCCCCCATCCCTCCCACCCCACCCCATCTTCTTTCTCTAAGAAAGCACAGGAATTAAGTGCTTGCCTTATACGCCATTGACCCAGGCTAGGTTCTTAGCATTGCACATGCCCCCGCAAAGAACCACCAAGAGTGATAACTGAGCACAGAGCCTGGACTGTCCCAGGCAGAGACAGGTATGGCCCAAAGTGCACTCCTACACAGCCACTACCAAAAAAGATTATATTAGAATTCAGAAGTTTCTGAAAGAATTAATATTGTCATAAAATGCAGACAATTAAAAGATATTAAGAGCATCTTGTGAGTAGACGTGTAGGAAAATAAATGGAATGCAAGAAAACCTGGAAACAATCCAAGTGCCCAACAACAGATAAGAAGATATGGCAAATGTGTATGAAGGAATATCATTCAGCTGTAAGAAACTGATCTGCAGAACTGACATTGCAGTTGGTTGAGGAGGGGCTGCTTTGCCTCAGGGATGGTAATAAAATATTGCATAAATGCATGAAACCCTATCTTTGTCAGGATTGTATATCAAAGAGCATAAATTTTTTTATTAGTGGATCACCATGAGTTACAGTTACAAACTTGTGAACTTTCATGTTTGCATTTTGTTTATATCCCTCCACCAGTGCCCAGTCCCCTCCACCAATGTTCCCAGTATCCCTCCCCCCTCTACCTATCCCCCCTACCCCACCCCATCTGTGGCAGGTCATTCCCCCTTATTCTCTCTCTCTCCTTTTGGGTGTTGTGGTTTGCAACAGAGGCACTACGTGGCCATCGTGTTTGGCCTATATTCTATTTTCAGAGTGTATCTCCCATCCCGTGTATCTCAAACCACACTTTACCTGGTGTTCCCTTCTCTATGCGAGATGCCCCTTCCTCCAGCATGTGGGGCCAGCTTCCAAGCCTTGGAACCAACCTCCTGGTACTTATCTCTACTATTCTTGGCTGATAGTCTCCAATCCTGTTATTTTATTTTATATTACAGAAATGAGTGCAGTCTTTCTATGTCTGTTTCTCTCTTTCTGACTCATTTCAAATAAATAGCATGATACTTTCCATGTTGATCCACTTATATGCAAATTTCATGACTTCATCTTTTCTAACAGCAGTATAGTATTCCATTGTATAGATATACCAAAGTTTCCTTAACCAGTCATCCATTCTCAGGCACTCAGGTTTTTTCCAGATTCTGGCTGTTGTAAACAGTGCTGCAATGAACATTTGAGTGCAGATGTCATTTCAACTGTATCTTTTTGCCTCTCCAGGATATATTCCCAGAAGTGGTATTGCTGGGTCAAATGGGAGCTCAATTTCTAATTTTTTGAGAAGGGACCATACTGTTTTTCAAAAGAGCTGAACCAGTCGGCATTCCCACCAGCAGTGTAGGAGGGTCTCTTTTTCCCCACATCCACACCAACAGAGGTTACTTTTGTTCTTTTGGATGTGTGCCATTCTCTGTGGTGTGAGGTGGTATCTCATAGTTGTTTTGATCTGCATCTCTCTGATGATTAGGATGAAGAGCATTTTTTCATGTGCCTTTTGGTAATTCATATTTCTTCCTTGAGAAAGTTTCTGTTCATTTCCATCCCTCATTTTTTGATGGGGTTGGGAGTTTTCTTCTTGTAGATTCCAACCAGTGCTTTGTATATCTTTGATATCAGCCCTTTATTTGATGGGTATTGGATGAATATTCTTTCCCATTCTGTAGATTGTCTTTGTACTTTGGTCACTGTATCTTTTGCAGTGCTAGCTTCTTAGTTTAATATAGTCCCATTTGTTTATTTCTGTTTCCACTTGGTTGGTCAGTGGCATGTCATCTTTGAATGTACCAATAGCTTCAATGTCGTGGAGAGTTTTGCCAACTTTGTCTTCAATGTACTTTATGGATTCTGGTCTGATGTTGAGATCTTTAATCCATTTTGATCTGAATTTTGTGCATGGTGATAGGTCTAGATCTAAACCCATTTTTTTACAAGTGGTTGTCCAGTTTTGCCAGCACCATTTGTTGAAGAGGCTTTCTTTGCTCCACTTCACATTTCTTGCTCCCTTATCAAAGATTAGATGTTCATACAATTGGGGTTGTGTGTAGGATTATTCCGCCCTGTTCCATTGGTCTACAGATCTGCCTTTGGACCAGTGCCATGCTGTTTTGATTATTATCGCTTTATATTAGAGTTTGAGGTTGGTGAGGGTGATGCCTCCCATAGTCCTTTTCCCAAGAATTGGTTTCGCTATTCGTGGGCGTTTATTGTTCCATATGGATTTCAGAAGTGTTTGCTCCATTTCTTTGAAGTTTTTTATGGGTATCCTTATAGGGATAGCATTGAATCTGTATAGTGCTTTGGGGAGTATTGCCATTTTGACAATGTTCATTCTTCCTATCCATGAGCAAGGAATATGTTTCCATTTTTTCGTGTCCTCTTTTATTTCATTGATTAGTGTTTTGTAGTTTTCTTTGTAGAGATCCTTTACTTCCTTGGTTAAGCTGATTCCAAGGTACTTGATTTTCTGGGGTACGATTGTGAAGGGGATTTTTTTTTATGTCACTTTCCTCTGTTTTGTTATTTGCGTAGAAGAAGGGCATGGATTTTTGGGTATTGATTTTATAACCTGCAACATTACTGTACAAGTCTATTGTTTCTAAGAGTTTCTTGGTAGAGGTTTTGGGTTTCTCTAGGTATAGTATCATATCATCTGCCAATAGTGAGAGCTTGGTATCTTCCTTCCCTATATGGATGCCCTTAATGTTTTTTTCTTGCCTAATTTCTATTGCAAGAACCTCCAGTACTGTTAAACAGAAGTGGTGAGTGTGGACATCCTTGTCTCGTCCCTGATCTTAGAGGGAAGGCCCTAAGTTTTTCTCCATTGAGGATGATACTTGCCATAGGTTTGTGGTAGATGACTTAGACTTTCTTGAGGAAAGTTTCTTCTAAACCCATTTTGGTGAGAGTTTTCATCATAAATAGCTGCCTTGGGTCTTGTCAAATGCTTTCTCTGCATCTATTGAAATGATCATATGGTTTTTATCTTTGATTTTGTTGATATGATGGAATATGTTGCTTGATTTCTGAATGTTAAACCATCCTTGCATCCCCAGGATGAATCCCATTTGGTCATGGTGTATGCTATTTTTGATGAGTTGTTGGATTCTATTAGCTAATATTTTGTTGAGGATCTTCACATCCGTGTTTATTAGGGATATTGGCCTGTAGTTTTCCTTTTTAGTGGTGTCTTTGTTTGCTTTTGGTATTAGGGAGATATGTACCTCATAGAAACTGTTTGGGAGAGTTACTGTTTCTTCAATTTCCTGGAAAAGCTTGAGGAGAACCGGTAACAGGTCCTCCTTAAATGTTTGGAAGAATTCGCTAGTGAATTCATCTGGGCCTGGGCTTTTGTTTGTGGGGAGAATTTTGATTACTGTTTCAATTTCCTTACTATTAATGGGTCTATTCAGGTATTTCAAGTCTTCTTGGTTCAGTATTGGGAGGTGATAGGAATCCAGAAAATTGTCCATTACTTCTAGGTTCTCTTGTTTCATGGCATACAGACTCTCAAAATAGTCTCTGATGATCTTTAGGATTTCAGTAGTTTCGGTTGTGATAACCCCTTTTTCATTTCTGATTCGGTTTATTAGGGTTCACTCTTTCTCTTTCTTTGTGAGTCTTGCTAGTTGTTTATCAATCTTGTTTATTTTCTCAAAGAACCAGCTCTTAGTTTCATTGACCTTTCAGATTGTTTTTTGAGTTTCCATGTTGCTGATTTCTGCTCTAAGTTCTATTATTTCTTTCCTTCGGCTGGGTTGGGGTTCCCTTTGTTGATCTTTTTCTAAGGTCTTGAGCTGTGAAGTCAGGTTATTTATGTAGGCCCTTTCTTCCTTCCTGAGGAATGCTTGCAAAGCTATAAATTTTCCTCTTAACACAGCTTTAGCTGTGTCCCATAGCTTTTGGTAGTAAGTGTCTTCATTCTCATTTGTTTCCAAATATCTTTTGATTTCATCCTTGACTTCCTTCCTTACCCACTCATTGTTCAACATTGAGTTGTTTAATTTCCAGTTGTTTGATTTGGTCCTCTTCGTCTATATGTGGTTAGCTTCTATCTTCAGTGCATCGTGGTCTGAAAAAATAGTTGATACAATTTCTATCTTCTTGATTCTATTGAGGTATGTTTTGTGACCTAAAATAGACCCAGTGGTCTATTTTAGAAAATATTCTGTGGGCACTGGAAAAGAATGTGTACTCTTTCTTTTTGGAGTGTAATGCCTGTTAGCCCTCTCTCTTCTATTTCTTCCTTCAGAGCCAGTGTTTCCTTGCTGAGTTTGTTCTTGTTGATCTATCCAGATGTGACAAGGCAGTGTTGAAGTCTTCAACTACTATTATATTGCTGGTGATGTCCTCCTTAAAGTCTGTTAGCAGTTGTTTTAAGTATTTACCTGGTCCCTCATTAGGTGCATAAACATTTAAGAGTGTGATTTCTTCCTGTTGTATATAACCTTTGATAAATAGAAAATGGCCTCTGTCCTTTCTGATTATTTTTCAACGTGAAATCTATGTTATTGGATACTAATATGACCACCCCAGCTTTTTTGAGGAAGTTGTTTGCTTGCATTATTGTTTCCCATCCTTTTACTTTGAGTCTGCATTTGTTCTGATTGTTCAGATGTGTTTCTTGTAGGCAGCAGAATGTTAGGGTTCCAGTTTCTGGATACTTTTTGCCACTCTGTGTCTCTTTATAGGTGCATTTAGACCATTGACATCGAGAGAGATTATTGTCATGGGGTTTTGTGCCATCTTTCTATAAGGGTTTGTTGTGCTTATGGGTTTTTTTCCTCGTCTTACAGGAGCCCTTTTAGTCCTTCTTTCAGGCTTGGTTTTGAATCTATGAAATTCCTGAGCTGTTGTTTATCCGTGAAATGGTGTATTTTTCCATTGAGTTTGAGTGAGAGTTTGGCTGGGTAAAATATTCCTGGTGAGGCATTCATTTCATTGACTTTTTTCATTATATCCCACCATTGTCTTCGGGCTTCGAGGGTTTCCTCTGATTGGTCTGCTGTAAATCTATGGGGTGCTCCTTTATATATAATTTATTTCTTTGACCTCGCTGCTTGCAGCATTGCGTCTCTATCTGCGGTATCCATCATTCTGACTACGATATGCCTTGGAGTGTTTCTATTAGGATTTCTTTTAGCTGGCACCCTTCTGGCTTCCTCGATCTGGATGATTGCATTATCTAACTCTGGGAACTTTTCAGCGATGATTTTTTTAACTGTGTTTTTTTCTTTGGGGTTGGCTCCTGACCTTCCGGTACTCCGATGATTCTAATGTTGTTCCTCTTGGAGTCATCTCCTAGGTCTCTGATTCATCTTAGAGCCATTTTGAGATCTTTTCCCATTGTTTGTTGTTGCCTGTACGATTGAAGAGCATAAATTTTTTAAAAATTAAAAAACATAAAGGATTACAAATGGAATATAAGAAGGAAAATATAATTCAGAAAAATAACCATTTCTTCATTTCTAACTCAATCTCATTTTTAACCATAATTATAAAAGAATACTTTAGACTAGGGTTAATAAAGTAGAGCTCAATCAAATATGGAACACTGCTTATGCTATGTAAAAAAAATAGTTTAATTGGGGCACAGCATTACCTACTATTTTACATATTGTTTACAGTTACATTGGCAGTACAATGTCTATTGAGTGATTACCACAAACACTATATGACCTACAATTCTAAATGTTGTTATCCAGCACAGCCCTGTCTATTGGGTGCCCCTTTACAGAAGGAGCTGCTAGTACCATTCTAGACTCTGGAACAAATATTAATGATAGGTTTTATATAAAATGTCAACACAGCTATGAGATTTACTAAAGCTAGTACATTTAATGTGCCCTTTGCAAATTTCTTAGTTCCTCGATGCCAAAAGTGAAGGATAATTTAGAAAAAAAAATCCCATGATATTGTCATAAGTTTTCAACCACTTCTTCAGTCCTGAAAGGATGTGCTCTCAAGAAGACAATGTTGAATTTTCACTTTCTGAACTCTAGAAATAATACAAATGCTATTTTTTTGAATTTTTTTGTCTTTAACATTAACACAAAGAAAATAAATGAATATATGAGGAAAAAAATAGCCTCCAGAAGTCTCTTTCTCCTCACTTGCCATTGAGGTTAGGACTGTGTTTGAACTCTACATCCTCTACGGTATAATTTGCACTGGTCGCTTTTACCTACTTTGAAAGTGTATCCTTTCCCCAGTGCCAACAACTCTCTTTTTATCAGCATTTCTCACACTTCTAAAAGCCTCGGTTCTCACTGTGTGGCACTGCATCTTGTATGTGTATCACACAGTTTGGGGGCAGCCAGCAATGATGGCCTGGGGTTATTTTCTTTGTGCTGCAGAGTTATAACTCTTCAGAGTCCATTTCCAAGGTGAACTTGGCTCCTGTGGTTATCCACTGCCTCCTTTAGAAGTGCTTCTAAGTCATACATATGATTACCTCTGAATCCATCAGAAGACACTGCAGGTCCCACAAAAAGGACCGTCAAAACAAATAATGTTTGTAAAGGTTTTTTTTTTCCCTAGGAAATTCATAAATATTATTGTTTTGGCCTGGGATAGGAGCATTCATAAAAAAAAAAAAAGCAGATCTCAAATATTCAAGTACAAGTACCTGGGATGAAGTAGAGGTTAGAGAGAAATCTCTCTCCAAAAGCCTAATTTAACTCCATTGAATGATCTTATGGTTTCACAAGACTGATTTTTAGTGCTTTAAGTATTGTTCCTTTGCCAGTCTGTGAAATGCTAGAAAACCTCTTACAGGCAAATTTATTTAGTTTTGTGCATATATATACATATATATATATATATATGTATGCGATCTAATATGTACATAAACAAATATGCATGCATATTTAAAATACTAAATTATACATGGTCTAGTTGCTGTTCTAATATTTGTACTTAAGTTGACAATTTGTTCTAACTTCGATCATATGAGTAGATAATAATTTAACAACATATTGACACAAGAGAAATGAAAAGCATTAAAAATTACACTTATTGGGGCTGGAGCAACAGCACAGCGGGTAGGGCGTTTGCCTTGCACGCGGCCGACCCAAGTTCGATTCCCAGCATCCCATATGGTCCCCCAGCACCGACAGGAGTAATTCCTGAGTGCAGAGCCAGGAGTAACCCCTGTGCATCGCCAGGTGTGACCCAAAAAGCAAAAAAAAAAAAAAATTACACTTATTTGCCTAAACAGCCTGCAATTAATGCTTAAGTTTGATGGCATACAAATTGTAGTCACTAAGTCAATATCTGAAGATTGATTTAAAAAGGAGATGAAAATTTGGATAAACTATATAGGTTTTTTGTCATTAAACTGTTCATATTATATTAAACCATTCCTTATTGTTAAAATTTTATTTAATGCATACTATTTTAATTTTTTTTTATTTTTTAAATTTGGTAATAAATTTTCCCTTACAGAGAGACAGATACTCTTATAATTAAACTTAAAAGTATAATATTTTATATTTGCTCTGTAATACTCACCTACGTTTTAGAAATGTCAATATCATAAGCACGAACTTTTTATCTTCTGATTCCTAAATACTATTGTGTTGTGGTGATATATTTAACTTCATTCATTTAACCTTTGACAGGTCAGTAGATTAGGGAAAAGGGACATTTTGTGCATCAACAATCATTAACAGAATTTAGAGCGAAATGTTTCACAGGAGGTAAAAAAAAGGCATGAAGAACTATTTCATAATCATAGCATAATCATATTTATGAATTTTGAAAGTTGCAGAATATTGAATTGTTACTTGCCTTTTCATGAATTCTTTAGTCCAATAAACATTCTAGAGTATTTATTGTGTGTTTTTTATGATTTTCATTTTTTATTTATGGAATATTTTAGGAAGTATAGAAAGTTTTTTTCCTTTTTCTGGTTGTTATAGTTAACAAATAATCTTGTGGCATATTTATTTAAGTTTAGAAAGATAGAAAATTTGTGAAATGTAGAAGAGAAAGAAACTCCCCGGGGGGAAGGATCTTAAACAGGACCAAGTTCAAAGTGCACAAAGTGGGGCCTGAGAAACAGAACACAGGGTAGGGCATTTGCCTTGCTCATGGCAAATTCCCAGCATCCCACATGATCACCAGAACACTGCCAGGAGTAATTCCTGGCAGTGCAGAGGCAGGAATATTTCCTGAGTGCAGAGGCAGGAGTAATTCCTGACTGCAGAGGCAGGAGTAATTCCTGAGTATTGTCAGGTCTGACCTAAAACCAGAAATAAATAAATAAATAAAAAGTGCACAATGTATTGCTTTGATTTGTGTGCACATTAAGAAAGCATATTCCCTAGCAAATTTTAACACACATTTAATCTCTCTCATATGTATTTCTGTGTCTATGTGTAAATTTAAATTCTACTTAGAATTCTCTAAGTAGCTGAAATACTTATACAGATCTTATTCCTAATAGAATTCTGGTTTTTGTGGTCAACTGTCCAATTTATACATATGACTTGATTCAAATCCCGTGAAAGATCCCCAACTCACACGAAGATGAAACTGTTGGTTATTCTGGGCCCCTTCTTAGAGCACTTGTTCTGAGAAGGACTAAACTTAACTTAGTACAAGTCCCCCATTCAGTTAATGAACGTGCCACATCCCAAGCACTTTTCATGCAGAAGTTCTCTATTTAGCTAATGATCAAAGATAAATCCCTAACATATGCTGTTCCTAAATTGCAACTTTCCCCCAAAGACAGTAAACTGCTTCCCAAAGCAGTATCGGAATAACTTCCTTCTGAAAAACGCTGTCACCCTAACCAGTGTATCCTTTACTAAATGTTTGCTGTTCCTGCCTAACTGGAGCTCTTAGAGGTGAAATTTTTACCAGCCCACTGCTTAAGCCCCACAGGATTCAGGTTCCAGAGCCTCTCATTTCACTGATGAAGTTAGAATTATTATCAGTAGTAAATAAATAAGCAAAGTTAAAGACACAACCAGTAGGTCTCGTGTTTGTTTTTTTTTTTTTTTTTCATTTGTGGATCTGGTGGTTGGTATGACTTTTGTCTGTTTACTCCTGGTACCCACTTTTTGATTTATTTTTGAAAATAAAAGACAAAGACCACAAATCCAGTCATGTAAGGAAAATCCAACTTTCCAGATGTAAGAGAGAACTGAGATTGAACACTGAATTTTGGGTTTGGAGATTCTGTTGTAGCAGAAGGAGATGCTGTAACGTGTGAACCAGCATCAGAGAATTTCGTTTTGTCTAATGATCTATATCATGATGCCACATCTTTGGATTCTGTTTCACTGAAGTGCACTGGCTACTGAAAGCATTCTTATCACAGTTCATTGCGGAGAGTGAGAGTCCCCTTTGTAGTCAGTGCACTGTGGTGCATCAATTTGTCCTTGTCCACAGGGACTCCTATGGTGAATAAGGGAGGTGGCAAGCTCTCTAAGAGAACTAAGAGACAAGCCAATGTTTGTTTAGCAGTGAAATGGAATCTTACAAGAGGGAATGAAGATTATAGTTTCTTAGTCTTTGAAGCAAGTGCTACTACTCTCTCATGAACAACTTAAATTGCAGGCTCTGAGTGGGATAGCAATGCTAGTCGTGGCAAAAATATGATGACTAAATGGCACTGTTCCCTTTGCCTGTAAATTCAAAAAGAAAGGAAATAGTAGACACTGAGTTAGGAAATTTGTCTTGTGATGGGAGGCATTACTTCTATTGGGCTTCTAATTTCTGCCCATGAGATTAGTAAGAGGCATTGACAATTTTGTTCCAAACTACTTTTTCAGAGATTTTTTTTTTTATAGCAAAGACCTCAGGAAATATAGATACTAATCTCCCCCTTGGGCTGGAGGACAGATTTGTTCCCTGAAAGATATAATGAAGATAATGCTTCTCTTTAGGGCAAAGATTGGGCAGGTTTGCTAGATGTTCCAAAATATCCAGATTTATTAAACGCTGGCTCCCTTGGCTATGACACAAACAGATTATCTGTTCCCTGTTACATACTTTCTCTGCATCACCCCTGTGGGTGGCAAGGAAACCACTGTGAATGTGAAACTCATACTACCTTCTGCTTCATGAGGAATGATGTCTTTAGCCTCTGACCGAAAGTAATGTGTTTTCTCCCAGTGTCTAGGAGATTGTAACAGGTTATCTGGTTAGTTTACAAGTGAAGCAATAATTTAGTTTTTATAGCATTGCAGTTGCTTACTTTTTTTAAATATAAAGGTAGAATATATTCAAGGAATATTAAAAGTACAAGAGAAACTGTCACTGTCACTGTCATCCCTTTGCTCATTGGTTTGTTTGCGCGGGCACCAGTAATGTCTCTCATTGAGAGACTTATTGTTACTGTTTTTGGCATATCCAATACGCACGGATAGCTTGCCAGTGTCTGCCATGCGGGCTCGATACTCTCGGTAGCTTGCCAGGCTCTCCGAGCGGGGCAGATGAATTGAACACGAGTCGGCTGCATGAAAGGCGAACGCCCAACCGCTGTGCTATTCCAGCCCAAAAGTACAAGAGAAACACAATAAAAAATGCATTACCTTCACACCATAATATTTTTCTTTCAGCATAAATTGCAACATTGTTCTATATGTACTTAAAATAGTATTATGTGCTTATGCTAATAGCATTAATTACATTTTTCATAATGGTTTTATCTCTAAAATTTATGAGTATTTTGGTGTCATTAATTTTTTAAACATAATTTTGAATTTGCTTAGTGCTTTTTTATAATTAAACAATTATTTACATAATCTGTCCCTAATCGTTGAATATTTAGACAATTTAGGGCTTTTAACTATTGAAAATAATTCTCCAGTTATCATTATTTTACATTCTTAGTTTTCTCCCCTTCCTTGTATAAAATTTAGTTTTTAAATAAATCCACAAGAGAAAGAGTCTAGATCCCAGCTGTTATCCACTTGATCTTATTTATATGTTCTGTGGTTCTCTTCTGGTTGAGCTAGAAGTTCCAAGTGATTAGAACCTCCACAGAGGTACTTTTGCATATAATTTGACCTCTTTAAATCAAGGTAAATGGCATTAGTGGCTGGCTCCTTTTGGACTATTTTTTCAGAAGTGTTGATCGGTTCCACTGAAATCACCCTTCCGCATTCCTCCCAAGTATCATATGTCAATTTATATTCAATTTTTCTCTTCATATCTCTGACATCTATAGAATATTTCATTTAATTGTCTAAATGAAGTGTAATATATTAAAGGTAGAATTATTTCAGGATGTTGTCAAAATCTGCTCTTCAACTCCTCAACTCCTTTTCAACACACTTAAATATCTGTGACTAATAGGTTGATTATACAAATTTGTCTCGTGATGGCATTGGAATAAATGCATTTCTTAATATTCTGAAATGGATGTCACAATAACTGTGCTTCATTAAAATTAAATATTTACTCCAGATAGTACCACTCCATCAAGTGTCTATGTGGGGAGTGTGTTTCATTTGTGTACTCCTCTGGCATTGCATCCTTTAATGTAGCTTCTGGGCTGGAGTGATAGCACAGAGGATAGGGCATTTGCCTTGCATGCAGCCGACCCGGATTCTATTCCTCCATCTCTCTTGGAGAGCCTGGCAAGCTACCGAGAGTATCCTGCCCCCATGGCAGAGCCTGGCAAGTTACCTGTATTTGATATGACAAAAACAGTACAAGTCTCACGATGGAGACATTTTTGCTGGAGCAAATCAATGAACAGCTGGACAGTGCTACCATGCTACAGTGCTACAACGTTGCTTCTATTGCATCACTAAGAAAGTTTAACTGTAATTTTGATGATTGTTTGCCCATTGTAATAGCTTAAATTGGTTTAATTCTGATCGATAAGGTCCAATTTTACAGTTGCATGCAATTTAACATACCATCTACTTTATTTTTTCCCAAAGTATACAGTATGGCTATAAGGTCATGAAAATGACATAAGTTAGGGGTAGCACACTGTTAGTTTTTTTGAAACATAAAAAAAACGCTTACATTAGATCTTCTGATACAAACTGCAATGAGTAGAAAGATGAAGTTCCTATTAAAATTTTCATATTTGCACATTCATTCATTTTTAAGAGTAATGCAAATTAAACAAATGTCTACAAAATAATGATTAAAGTTTTTCTCTTCACTGTTGACAAAACTATTGCAAAACAATTAACTACTCGTAAATTTCAGTTAACAATTCCTTAAAAGGATCTGGATAATTTCTGCACTTTAAATTAGAAAAGTCAAACAAGAAGAAAGCAAAGACAAATAAACAAAAATAAGCAAATACAAAACTTGAGTAGATCATGGTTTCTAGAGGAGATACACTCCCCCATATCCACAAGAAAAAATTATTACTTGTAGTGTATAAGGAGAATCTAAATATTCATTACCTGTAAAATATAAGAAGCAAGAATATTACATTTTCCTATTTCTCTTACGCATTCCAAAGACTCCGACACACATCAGACATCAAAAATATACACATGGGACTAATAAATTAATTTTCTCTGTGGAGAAAATGATGTATGACTTATGAGTGGATTCTTCAGAATATGCAAATGTAGATAAATGCCTCAAAGAAACTATAGTACTGGATAAAGTTTGACAGGCTAAGATTTTATTCATGATATTGCAATTGCCAAGAAAGAGAAAGAAGCCAATCTGAATTCAACTCTTCTGAAACAGAAAAAAGTAAGATATTCCTTCTTTCCTTCCATTCTTTCTTCCATTTTTCTCTGCCATTGTACCTTTTCCATCTGACAACTGGTATTCACTGAAATTAGCCTCTTACATTCTTAATAAACTGAAAAATAGGCAGCCTAACCTTCATGATAATTATATTGCAAAGCCACGGCTTTTGGGTCCTTCAGAAAAGCAGACAAAGAGCATAAAACTGTCAAGAAGCCAAAAACAGTAACAAGTCTCACAATAGAAACGTTACTGGTGCCCGCTTGAGCAAACTGATGAACAATGGGAGGACAAGGCTAAGATAAAGGGAGCTAGGAGTCAGCAGTTAGGAACAATATAGTCTAATGTTTATAGTCATTGCAAGGAAACTGCTAAGGTTCTCTTGATTGCATGCAGTATTATTTAATAGAAATTAACTACAAGAGTAAGTTTTCTTTTTTAGGTATACAGAACTGCTCACTGCATTTACATTATATGAAGATTCTTAGAAGGAAAAGCATGCATTCAAAAAAAATAAAATAGAGATTTAAATAAAAATGACTCATGTATTACTTCATGAAAGTTTAGTATGTCTAATATTTTTCACTATTAAAGACTGTCTTTAATATTCCATTTATTTTCTTCTGTTTCAGTACCTTTGTTGAATGCTACTCCTACTGAATTGAACCTCCTACTGATTTTCTATGCTATAATGTTTTGTTTTTTTTCCCCCCTTTGATTTGAAGCCAGAGGCATCAGAGGTAAGTGAAAAATGGACTGCCATTTATGTCAAAACCCTTCATCTTTGTCACTATGAACATTTCACGCATTGTCACTTTGTGTCCCAGGTTTTTCTGTCATGTTTCTTGCATGGTTCTTAAGCTTTTTCAGTAACAGGAATCAACTAGTTCATTCTTGGCCATTAGATTTGCCTGTGAAATACAAAGGAACTGAAAGTGAAATTAAGCTGCTGATAACACCAGGCTAGTTATATAAGGTACAGACAATAAGAAGATGTACCTGGAAAACAAATAAACAAATAAAGTTTTCTAAGATTCAAACAATAATTGCAATTCAAACAAAAATTACATTTTTTAATTTTTTTGAGTCACCATGAGAACAGTTACAGGGCTTTTAGGGTCGAGTCTCAGTCATACTATGCTCAAACACCCATCCCTTCACCAGTGCACATGTTCCACCACCAATAACCCCAGCATATCCCCCTCCCCCACTCCCCTTCTGCCTTTGTGGCAGATGATTTTCACTTTACTCTTTCCTTACTTTGATTACATTCAATTTTCGACAGGAAACTCACTATCATTATTTGCAATTTTTCCCCCAACAGTCAGACCTGTCGGAATGGCGTCATTAGATTGTGTGTTTTCTATTGTTGGTAACAAAGAGCATTAGATGTTGCACGGTCACAAAAGCAGCTGCCCAGATTTGGAATTCTGGTATTAAGTCCAGAGGTATTTTTGCCAGCAGTCACTGCATTCCAAGATTGGTTTCTGTGGCGCTGGGATCATGGCTGTTCAGGAGCAGAGGAGCTGTACATGGGCAACTGCTCGAGGTCTCACTTGGGCAGGAGGCAGGACGGTGAACGGTGGTGGTCACCAGGCTGTCCAGGGGGGAAAGGCCAAGGCAAAGAATCCCTTCCCCTCCCTGGGCTGCATGGATTCATATCTTAGTTCAGAGTCCAGGAGTATAACTTCCAGCAGCCACTGCGTTCTGAGATTGGTTTCTGTGCCTCTAGGATAATGGACGCTCAGGGATGGTGGAGACATTCCTGAGTATATATTTTGTATATCAGGAAAGGTCGGTTTGGAGGTGTCCCAGTCCTGCATACCAGAGCTGTGTTAGTAGAAGCTCAGTGTCGCCAGGGCTCCATCTGGAGAAGGCGTGCTGGCTGTACCTTCTCTGTCTGGCATTCCGGTGTTGTGGGCCTGGTCTGGGGTCTGAAGCAATCTCTAGCTGGCGGTGCTTGCCAGAGCGGCCCGAATCCTTCACTCAAGTTTTACATTTTAGGTGAGAGGACTGATGTTTGATTATGTGAAATTAGCTTAATTGGAATATGACTTTGTTTTAAGATACAATTAATACAAATTTATAATAAGTATTTTGAAATATACAAGACAGAAAGCATAAAATGGTCAAGAAGTTTTTTTAAGAGGCATGCATATTCTTCAAAAATAGATAAAACTTAACCATTATAAGCTTTAAAATGAACAAAGGCTTAATTAATTTTAATTTATTTAAAAATTAAGTTGACTGTTTTCAAATCATTAGGAACAGGCCATTCAACACTAAAAACAAGGGTCAGACACATAATACAATGGATAGTGTTTACATTGCATGTGTCCAACCTGGATTTGATCCCCAGCATTATAAATAGTTCCCGTTAACCCTAATCAATAATCATCCCTTGGTTTAGAATCAGTGAGTAAGCCCTGAGCATAGCTGAATTTGGCCCCAACAATGAAAAAGATTCAACTTATTCTTTTTTGAAATCTGCCTAACTATATAAATTGCTAACAAAAAATAGAAAAGAAAGGTACTGGGGCTGGAGTGATAGCTCAGCGGGTAGGGCGTTTGCCTTGCACGCAGCCGACCCGGGTTCGATTCCCAGCATCCCATATGGTCCCCTGAGCCCCGCCAGGGGTAATTCCTGAGTGCAGAGCCAGGAGTGCCCCCTGTGCATTGCCGGGTGTGACCCAAAAAAAGAAAAAAAAAGAAAGGTACTTATTTTTTCCATTCAAAATATTTCTAATTTTTACAAAATTGCACAGCGGGTAGGGCGTTTGCCTTGCATGAGGCCGACCCAGTTTTGATTCCTCCGTCCCTCTCGGAGAGCCCTGCAAGCTACTGAGAGTATCTCACCCTCACAGCAGAGTCTGGCAAGCTAACCATGGCTTATTCAATATGCCAAAAACAGTAAGAACAAGTCTCACAATGGAGACATTACTGGTGCCCACTCAAGCAAATCGATGATCAATGGGATGACAGTGATACAGTGATGTTTATAGTTTAGTTTTGCTTGTTTTTTGCTTTGCCAGGGATTTACTCCAGAGCCATGCACAGACTCACATCCTGATCCCAGACTGTTCTCTTTGCTCTAGTTACTTATTTTTAATTTTTTCTTTAAGATATTATGGTTTACAAAGTTACTTATAACACAGTTTTTTTCAGGCTTACGTTATTCTGACACCATTCCCACCAGCAATGTCCCTCTCCTTTTACAAACATCCCCAGATTCTGTCTACCCACAGCCTACCTCATTGATAGCCAAATAACAAATTTATTTCATATTACTTCCACCAACAAAACTTAAATAAATGAAAAATAGAATTATCAGAGAACACATCAATAAAAGTCAATTTGTGAAGATTGAGTTCTATGTTTTAACCATTTTATAATCTAATAGAGGACACGGCTGGGGAGACAGTATAATAATTTAAGTGCTTGCCTTTCACAAGGGCAACCCAGGTTCAATACCCAGCATCCTATATGGCAAGTCTTCAGGAGTGATTCCCTGAGTGCAGAGCCAAGAGTTACCCTTGAGTGCCACCAGGTGTGGCCCAAAGAAGAACAACAAAAATGACACCAAAAATCTACTAAAGGGCAAACAAATGCATCATTATTGAATGCCATACTTAATGACACATACTGAGAAGTTCTTGTCTGTCCTTTGAAAGAGCTAGTTTTATGCTTCTTGCAAAACTGATTATAAGGTTCTGCATCCCCTAAACTGCTACCTATCCATGAAGCTCTGTGTTGTTCCTCGAAACATGGTGCTTATATTTTTCGACTGTGGGAAATTCTTGTTTATGATTTCTTGACAACTTTTTCTTCATCAAACTTGCTTTCCTGTTATTCATGAACTCTGATGATTCTAATGGTGTTCCCCTTGAATTCATCCCATAGCTCTCTGGTATGCTGGCCACTTCTTTGCAGAGGATTTTCCATCTTCTACTGTCTCTCTTCTTGTTGGGGAGTTCCTTGAGTTTTCTCCTTCTCATGGGGGAGTTCTTTGATTTTTTTTCAGCTGCTGTTACTCTGCTATTCAAAGCTTCTATGGAGTGTTTTCTTTCATATGCATCACTTATCTTGCTCTGTATTTTTCCTTGTCGTAGGATTTTTGTTTTTCATATTCACTCTTAAACTTGTTTTTGCTCTGCCGACTACCTGTGCCATCAGTTCATTGTGCTTATATTGAATGTCCTTGTCATGGTGTCACTAAAAACATTGAGGATATACTTTGTTGAGGATATACTGAAGCGATAGCACAACAGGTAAGGCGTTTGCATTGCCTGTGGCCGACCCGGGTTTGATTCTTCCATCCCTCTCGGAGAGCCTGGGAAGGTACCAAGAGTATCCCGCCCACATCGAAGAGCCTGGCAAGCTACCCGTGGCATATTCGATGTGCCAAAAACAGTAACCACAAGTCTCACAATGGAGATGCTATTGGTGCCCTCTTGAGCAAATCCATGAACAACAGGATGACAGCACTACATACTTCATTGAATGGTGCTGTTTATGACCTTACTGACAATGTTTTGCTCATTAGCTATGATGGGATTCTATGTTTTCCACATTTGTTTTCTAATAAGCTCTTGTCCTGCTGGAGGTAAATTCTCATAGTTAGATCTCTTTGGAAAGTGCTGAGGGATTAGGCTGGAGGTTGCTGTCTTCTCTGTCCAGCCTCACTAAATGACCCGAAAAATCACTGTGAGCAGCTTGATTTAAAGAGGTGCAAGTCAGATGAGGAGGCTGCTAGGACCTAACCGGAAGGAAGTCACTTTGCCTTCTATTCTGAATGATGTCATCTGGAGGCAAGTCTCACCTGGAATTATGGAACAGTGAGTAGAAGGCCCCCGGCTTACTTTAATAAATAAAGGTCTAAGGCTGCAGATATGACTCAAGTGGTAAACACCTTGGATCTCATCCATAACACCAAATATCCTTATTCCCAAGAAGTACTGGCCACACCAGGAGCCCATGGCTTGAACTGAGTATCTCCTGGCCTGAGCACTAAGGATGGATTTAAAAGCCAAAAATAACATAGGGACCAAGGATATATATCAAGCGGTAGGATGCATGTCAAGGATACATGAGCCTCTGAATTTTATCCTTGGCATACGTTACTCCTGAGTACTGCCAGGTGTAGCCTTTTAGCCTCCTCACGAAAGAGCACAGAAATGATACGCCAATGACAAACTCTTTAACTATTAATAGCCAATACTTGTAAGTAGTCTAAGATGGACTGTAACTTAAACTTTTCCTAATCACCTTCAAATAAAAAGAGAACGGACAAGACCAGGCTTGGGCTTATTGAGAGTGCCTCCTATAAAACGATACATCAATTTACAAAACTTAAAAAGAAAGTTTCTAATAAGAAAGGCTTCAAGCTCTCTGCTTCACCATCTCTATAAGAATATTGAGAAATATTTCTATAAGAAATATTTCTTATAGAATATAAGAAATATAGAAATATTCACCATTTCTATAAGAAAATTGAATACTAAATATTTTTTAGAAAACAAAGGAGACAGAGCAAGGGTCAACGAGACATTTGCCAATAGATTTCTTTAATAAACAAAAACTTAGAAAGATAAGACTGTTCACATATATAGATATTTCATAAAGACTTTTAAGTAATATCTCAAAATAATATCAAGTACCTTGTTTTCCAATTCACTTAAATCATTATTCAAGTGGCACCATGCTTTTTCCATGAGTATAACTAATTCACCAGAGGAAAACAGTTTCCCCCCTCAGTTTAAAATATGCTCTGTCTTCATTTTATGAAGATAATTGTTTCTGACTTTATTATAAATAATCCTGTTTTAGTTGTCCAAATGTTGTCATTCTAGAATATAAGTAATTTTTCCTTTAACAAAACTGCAAACACATAACTCTGATTAAATTGACTTGAAGCTATAAAGTTGAACTTGGTTATTTTATTGAAAGCTTTTAAGAATCTTTTATATGGATAATGGAACCTAATTGCATATGTGCATTATCAACTTTAACATAAAATGGAAACTTTGTTAGAGTCATAGGTGCCAGAATGTAACCATAATTTCCTTGACACATAATCCTTATACCAGGTCACAGAAAGTGCATACCTCTTTACAGCCAAAAAGTATTGACCCGAAGGGAATTTGAATAAGAGCATACTTCAGAACAATGTCCAAAATAAGATTTCTGCCAACACACTTACAAACTAGATTGAATTTGTCTAATAAAGAAAAAAATTCATTAAATGGAATACATCCATTGAATCATATACTCAATCCACAGACAGAACTGAATTCCAGTACATATAGCAGAGTCAAGGGACAAACAACATCAATTAAACTAAAATGTTCCTAGGCTGAATTCAGCTCTGCTCTCTATTAATTCTGCTGTGTTTTTGTGATAATCAGATGACAACATGTACTATCCATGGAGAGATGCTTAAATGTTTTATAGATGTTCAAACAAAGCTTGTAGTCTTCTCCCAGTACTAAGCAGAAACATAAGCAAGTGTGTCAGATGGGTAAAAAACAGAGAACATTGATAAGAAATATTGAAGAAGGTCTAAATAACTGGAGTGGCTCTCCGCCAAGATGTAATCCGGGCGGCCGCACATGTGTGCGGCCTCTCCGCTGCTGATTGACCATGATCCAGAGGCCAGCTAAACTACTTTTGGTACCAGCAGCTTCTTGCAGAAATGTGTCTAGACTATGAACAAAGCCACAGCCCCATGCCGCCCTAGGATGGGAAATGATGAAATTTCTGGCATAAATCTCTCTGGACTTAGTTACTAAAATACTAAAAAAACAGAAATCCAAAACCGTGCAGCCACAACTTTATATCTTTCATTCTTAGCAATGAAAAACTAATTATCAAATGCTTCCTTTTCAGCAGGTCCGTTTTTGGGAGGGAAACTCCAACAATAATAGTTAGTTTTGTGTTGAACTATGGAATGTAATCAAGGTAAAGAGAAAGTAAAGTGAAATTTATCAGCTATGCAGGCGGGGGGATGGGGTGGGAGGTATACTGGGGTTTTTGGTGGTGGAATATGTGCACTGCTGAAGGGATGGGTGTTCGAGCATTGTATAACTGACACTGAAGCCTGAAAGCTTTGTAACTTTCCACTTGGTAGTTCAATAAAAAATATAAATTATAAAAAATAAAATAAAATAAAAATAAATAAATAAATAACTGGAGTGGATATTGTTGATAATGGCATTTTGCCATTCTTCAGGAGCTTCCTTTGGTTTACGTGTGTAGTCAGTAGCCAATCAATAGTAAGACCATCACCCTATTGACTTTGTCATATTACATTGGTCATAAGCTTCACCAGTCACCCCTATTTATTCATTAAGAGGCATACAAAAATTTGTATTCAACTCAAAGCACATATTTCACAATCTAGTCTGAGGTACTGTATAAATATGGTTAAGTACTTGAAGTGGCCACAATTTGAGGTTGGTTAGTTGTTTTGGACACAATTATTTTTAAAACACCAAGTACAGTGACATTTATCATTTTAGAGTTGAAAGATTATTTTCTTATTAATTTAAAAACATGTCATTTTTCCCATTTCTGCTTTCAAAATTTAAAGATGATTATTTTGATTTGACTCTGAATCCTCAAGTTTTTTTTCTTTTCATCTTCTGCTCATATTACCATTTTTATAGTATATGATTTATTACCTGGGGTTACACATCCATTTTCATAAAAAAAGAGATTAGAAAACAAAATCAAATCCAAAATCTTTTGAATTTTGGAACATGTATTCAGCATATTTTCCCAAACCTTAAGGGCTTTATCATATTAGATTTTGGAAGACAATTTGTGAGACAGGAAAGTAATTATAGGTATACCTGTGTATTTCTTCTTCCATTTATATAAGACCCTCAAGGCCATCTTTAAGATGTTAAGTAGTTTGAAGTATGATGAAAGACACATAGAAAATGGCTTCTTTTTATCTGCAGTGATATCCTTGTCATAAAGTTGCTCAGACTTTGGAAAGTCAAGGTTAAAGCTAATTTAGTTAACATGAGGAAATGTAACTTTCATTAAGTCTTAAATTTTCTGTCATGTTACTATTTCACAAGTGGAATGCATAGCACTGTGACAATTATGTACACAAAATTTATGTATTTATGAGTGAGCTACTTATCAGAAAACACTAAACATTTGTTTAATGAGGTAAACATTGCCATCAAACTAACATTTAAAAGGAATAGGTTTATAAGTGTCTCTTTTTTTCAGCAATGATGTAAACAATGTCTAATTTCTTTCAACCCAAGGGTCTAATTTATTCACATTGCCCTCATTTGTTGTTGTTTTTTTAAAATAGTTTATTTAGTGCAGTTTTCTAACAGCATATAGATATTGCTAACAAAGAAAGTACATTCAAAATAAAGTCATTCACAAACATTTCTATTGTCACCAATCTAAGTGAAGCTTTCAGGCATTTGTTCTAAAAATGTATTTCTGTTTCCTGGTTAATACCCAAAACAATTTTCTAGGATCCAAAAAATAATTTGCTTAACTATAAGTTAAAACAAACCTTTGACTTCAATGAGAAGCACAGATTATATTATTCACATTCCTTAGGTCTAGCTACATTCTCACCAAGAAATATTTCCTGTACTTTACAAGAATATTTCTAATAGAAAAGTATTTCTTCAAACAATTTTACCTTTGTGATATCGATTCAGTTGAAAAATATGCATAACATTTATATTTGTACCATGGTGAAGAAAATATGCTAGAAAAATCTACATTAAACTATTTACAAAACTTGCTTCTCTGGACTATATATATATATATATATCTTCACCATCAATATCTATTTGTCCTTAAAGTATAACCGAGCACACAATATTTACTTTGTTCTCTATTTTGTACTAGTAAGATAAATAATAAAATAAAGCATGGTATAAAGGTTTTGCAAAATTAAAGTGTTTGAAAATAATTTGAAAATATCACATGATGAAAATTCTTAATCACATCAGTTATATTCATCACATATAAAGTGATTTTAATTAATACTATATCATTGAAATAGAAACATAAAAAAGAGTTAAGGGGCTGGAGCAATAGCACAGTGGGTAGGGAGTTTGCCTTGCACACAGCCAACCCGGGTTCGATTCCCAGCATGCCATATGGTTCTCTGAGCACTGCCAGGGGTGATTCCTGAGTGTAGAGCCATAAGTAACTCCTGTGTATTGCCAGGTGTGACTCAAAAAGAAAAAAAAAAGAGTTATGAGTAGGCAACATAAATAAGGTCAAATACTAAAAAAATTAAAATTTGAGTGCTACAATGTTTAGATATCATTGAGTTACATATCATTTAGATATCATTGAGATACAAAAATTAAAAATTGGTGTAGAAATTGGTATTAGAAATGAATAACTTTATTTTCAAATAAATTTAACACAGACTTTTTTAAAGTAAAACACGTTGCTTAAAAAAAAGACATATGTTGCTTGTCTCAAGTTTTCTTTTTCTAGTAGTGTCTTTTTTTTTTGGGGGGGAGGGTCATGCCAAGTGATGCACAGGGGTTACTACTGGCTTTGTACTCAGGAATTACTCCTGGTGGTGCCCGGAGGACCATATGGATGCATGCAAGACAAACTCCCTATTCTCTGTACTATCGCTCCAGCCACTTCTTCAACATTTTGGAAGAACTTTAGGAGTGAAGGTAGTAAATCTTTGAAGGTACGGTAGAACTCACCAGTGAAAACATAAAAACCAGGGGCTCTATTCTTTTTTTTTTTTTTTTTTTTAAATTTTATTGAATCACCATGTGGAGGGTTACATAGTTCTCAGGATTATGTCGGTTATACAGTTCTCAAACACCCTTCACTTCACCAGTGCCCATCTTCCATCACCAACCCCCCCAGTATACCTGCCGCCCCCTCCCACCTCCCCAGTCCAACCCTTGCACATGATATGTTTCACTTCGTTTACGCCTTATTTCGATTACATTCCATGTTTCAACACACAACTCACTACCGTTGTTGGGGTTTCCCCCAAAAAAGAAAAGCAGTCCTATTGCCAAGGAGGCATTTGATAGTTCTCCATTGCTAAGAATATAGAGATATTAAGTCCCGCTGTTTGTTACATAGTTTTTCTTTTTCCCCCTTGCCCCGCGCCACCGAGTTCACGCCTGTTTTAGTAATCGCCACGCTGCCTGACAAGGGAAAAAAAAACCGAAAAGGATGGTTATTTCCCGTCATCAGCAGGCGTGGGGCTCTGGCTTAGTTGATAGACTAGTAGAGTGTCTCCAAGCAGTCTCTGGAACCGAAGGTCTTGCGCTGGTGTCGGCTCCGGCTCGAGATTCCACCAGCGTCCCGCTGTTCCTTGTACATAATTTTTCCCCTTATATCCCATTCCCACGCCACCAGGTCTGTTTGCTTAATGGACATCACACTGTAGTTGATGACACACCGCGTTTCTTCCCGAGAAAGAAGAAAATTTCTTCTCAGCCGGCGTGGGGATATAGCTTAGTTCAGTCTAGTGAGATGGCTACCACTTTGATTGCCTTCAATATTTCAGCAACAGACTTACTATTAGGATCTCCCACAAAAGTCCGCCCCATTAGAAAGGAACCATTACATATTGCTCATACTAAGATGACATTAAGTCGCGGCCGCGCGGTTTTGGGTTTCTGTATAAAGTCCAGGGAAAGTACAACCAGAAATAACATCACTATAAACTTTTACCCTTTTATGGTGCTCATAAGATGGAGAAACCTAGAGAGAGGCTCGGCGTCTCCGTTTTGCGCTCAGGAAAACCGCGGCCCCTGCGCTGTGCTCGGGAGGGAGGAGTTGAGAGAGAGACAGGTTAAAAGAATTGGGGGATGCCCGGGTCCCACAGCTTCAGCACGCCGTGGGGTCTCTGGTCCCATGCCGGAATTAGTTCAGTGGGCTGCTTGGGGTCCGAGGGCGCTCCCTCGGGCCCCTCCATCATGCTCCTTCCACAGCCGGGTCCAAAAGCCAGGGGCTCTATTCTTGAGGGGATTTTAAATTATCATATCAATATCTCTGTGATTGATCTGTTCAGGTTTTCTGCATTATTACATCAATTATCCATGATTCCACATATAAGTGGAATTACGCACTATTGTTAATGAAAGGCTTTTCACCATATTATTTATATAACCATATGCTTACATGACTTAAGTTTAATATCTGTAGTATTTAGCCTCTATAAAGTATTTTTCATCACATTAGTAGTTGAATATTGTTCAACTGGTGAAATATACTACATATTATTTGTACACTTATGTCATAGTTGGACTTATTTTACACTCTTAGTTATAAAAAATGATATAAGGAATATGGTGGTGCACAGATATCTTTGAATCATGTTATTTTCCCCCAAGATTTTTTATTAAAGCACTGTGGCTTACAAAGTTATTTATTATTGAGTTTTAGATATACAAATTTGTAGCACTGATCCCATCACCAGTATCAACCTCCCTTCAAGAATGTTCCCAGTGTCCCTCCTGTATTTTGCCTCCCCCTCCCCCCAACCTGCCCTTTTGACAGGCACCTTTCTAAGTTTGGTTAGAACTTAGAAAGTTTGAAATTAGAAAGTTAGAACTTAGAAACCTAAAGTTTGGGTCTCTTGATTTCAGTGTTGTTCACTCTGTCATTTGAATATTTGGCTCTATAATTTCCAACAACATCTTTGTACCCAATTTTCCTTATTTGATTCCTGTTGGTTGTAATCTGCTTCTTCTCCCCTTCCCCTACACTCTTTCCATATACACAATGGAATACTACACAGCTGTACAGAATGATGAATTTATGCAATTCTCAGGATCATTGATGGAACTGGAAGACATGATGTTAAATGAAATAACCTGTAAGAAGGAGGACAAATACAGGATCATTTCATTTATATGTGCTATTTAGAAAGAATAAATCATATTTTTTTAATTCTTTAGTCAAGTGTGGGATGTTAATATAGCTCTAATATTTGTACACTTATGTCATAGTTGCATAGTGATAGCTCTAATTTTTCTTTATTTGTTTGTTTGTTTTGGAGACACATTCTATAGTGCTCAGAGCTTACTCCTGGCTCTATAATCAGGGATCACATCTGGTAGGGATTGGAGAAATATCTGGGATGCTGAGGATAGAAACCAGGTCAGTCATGTGCACAGCAAGCACCTTACTTGTTATAAAGACATTCTAACCCCCAACACTTCTTTGTTTTTCTTTAAGGAAGCTCTGTTTCCATAGTGGCTTAACCAATCTACATTACTAAAAATAATCACATATATAATCACTTATTTGAATTTTCAAAAGATGAAATCCACAATTCATTAGTTGTAATGTAAACTCATATAGATTGCCACACATCTTGATACTAAGAATTCTAATCGGAATCATAATTAATTTTGGTTTTGACAATGATTCTTCGTTGTAAATTCAGGCTAGGTCCTTGGAGCAATGACAAAAACGTTGTCACAAGTTTTAAAATATCTCAACTTTCTGTGTAGTTTATAAATCATAAAATTATTTTTTTATTTTTAGTCATTTAAAAATGAAAGATTAATATTAAACATATACAGTATTTTGATGATATGAATTAAGCTATGGCTTTCTTAGTCTTGTATGTTAATCTTTCTTCACCTTCACATTTCCTTTGATCATCCCGGTCAACAACCATAGTCTTCCATCACTGTCATTGACTAACCTTATGGAACTCTGCTTATGGATTAATTTGCCAAGCCATCTGTCTGATTTCCTAAGTTTAAGTATTTTACTTCATATGCCCTGGCAATAAACTGTATTCATTCAGTCAGGAGCATTAGTTTAATCTGAAAAAGACACAGCAATTTGTCTAGAAATTCCAGCTGGCACAATGCGAACATCAGCATAGGGAAGATGATTTTTGATCCACAAAGATGAATAAAATCCTTTCTTTATTTATTTGTGCTTTTGTTCTGTATTTTATTGCATGATAGCATTGTGCTCTATTTTGTCCCCCAACAATGACATTATGTCACAAAAACTCTTGTGCAGTGAATTATTATCTGTTTTCTGAAAAAAGCCATAGCTTAAAATAAACTCAATTGGATTGATTTGGATATTTATTAGCATTATTATTAAGAAACTTTTTTCAAGTGCCAAATATACTCCTATCTTCTTAAATTAATCCCTTGGTAAGGTAATTTATCCCATAGGGAACCCAAGGAAATAATAGCTATTTTATTCACTATTATGTGTAGCCAGAATTCAAAACCTGAGAAATACTTAAATTTGAAGTTCGGTAATTTTTATTATTGGGACATCATACAGTGTATTTAGAGAATGTCCAAAATACTTTCAGTTTAGCATCCATGTACTGTGTGGCAAACAAAACTAAGAAAAATTTTTTGTTTCTTGTTGTTGCTGTTATTTTGGGGCCACACTCAGTGGGACTTACCCCTGACTTTATGCCCAAAGACTGTTTATGGTCAGCTCAGGGAATGATAAGAGGTGCTTGGTATGGAACCCTGGTCAGCCACATGCAAAGCAAATGCCCAACCCACTGTACTACTACTCTGGTCTTGGAAAATAAAATCACCCTAAGTGGGAGCTTATTGCCTATATGGTTGAGAGTTATTAAAAATGAGTGTTGAGGGGCTGGAGTGATAGCACAGGGGGTAAGGCATTTGCCTTGCACGTGGCCGACCCGGGTTCGATTCCCAGCATCCAATATGGTCCCCTGAGCACTTCCAGGAATAATTCCCTCATGTATGAGCCAGGAGTAACCTCTGTGCATTGCCAGGTGTGACCCAAAAACCAAAAAAAAAAAAATGAGTGTTGAATGAAAAAATAGTAATACAACACTGAAAAAAAAAGAACTTTTGTATGGATATTGGTGAGCATATAAACATGAAACTACATGGGAATTAGTTTCTTTGGTTAGTTGATTGGATTTTTTTCAGTAAATAATTGAAAATTTATCAAGCTACCCCTGGTGTATTCAATATGCCAAAAACAGTAACAAGTCTCACAATGAAGACATTACTGGTGCCTGCTCACACAAATCAATGAACTAGGGGATGATAGTGCGATAGTGCAATTCAGTAATTATTTACTTGTTTAGTAAGAATGCAGTATTCATTGATTTGTTTATTTGGGGGCCACTCTCAGCTGCACTCAGCTCTTACTCCTGGCTCTTCCATCATGGCTGGGTTTGGTGGATGCTAAGGGCTGCCATGGATCTAACAGATAGTTTGTGTATGGACAAGGATGCCGCTCACTGTATTATCTCTAGAGCCCCCTGGTGTGAGATTTAAACATGTATGTGAGTATATGTATTCAAATCCCCTTACGAAAATGCAATCTTTTTACCTTTCCATCTTATTCCATACTCTATGAATCCAAATTCAGTTATGTAGCTTCCAATCAACTCCTAATTTCTGGGCCTTGTTATGTGCAGATACAGTTTCCTTGACTCTCTCTGAATGACTGTCTTTAAAATTCACTTACGACTTTGGTTACTCTTTAGCAGTCAGTCTCAGTCTAAAGAATCTGCAGTTGTCTTTCAAAATGAACCGGTTCCTGGAAACATCAAAATTGTTGTGAATGTTTTTTAAAATGTGCTACATGTAACTTTTGTCAAGCTTATGTACATTTTTTTGTAAAACGGTCTTAAAAATCTACAAACTTTTTCTTGCAAACAACTGATGCATCCAACCAAAATTTATGACTCAGTTACTTTGTAAAGGAAATAAATATATTCTTTAGAAAAATCATATATAGGAATATGTGTCTCTCTATATGCATATATATATACAGATACATATCCTTGGACTGGAGCGTTAGCACAGCAGGTAGGGTGTTTGCCTTGCACACAGCCGACCCAGGTTTGATTCTTCTGCCCCTCTTGGAGAGCCCAGCGAGCTACTGAGAGTATCCCATCCACAGGGCAGAGTCTGGCAAGCTACCCGTGGCGTATTCGATATGCCAAAAACAGTAACAACAAGTCTCACAATGGAGACGTTACTGGTGCCCACTCAAGCAAATCAAGAAAATGGATATATGTCTTAAAACCTCTTATTTTCACTTGACCTTTGCCCTGTCTCTCAATCCTAAAAGAATTTCTCAAACACTGTATGTTTAATGTTAAACAAGGTCCGATTATGAATAGGAAATAGAAGCATATGCTCTAAGCCCTGTAGAAAGATTCTTGATACTTGTCAACAGTTGGGGAGACAAGTTATTGTGTAACCAAGTCATCTCAAAGTTTTACAAAGTAAAGATCATTGTTTCCCAGGATGCATTAGCCACTGATACCAGCTTATACTGCCTTAAGAACCTCTTATCCCCTGGCAAGTGAATTTCTTCTCCCTTTCCCACAAGCAAGCCCTCTTTAAACTGTTGGCTTAAAAAGAACTGAGAGTAAGATGAATGATTGGGTTGAATTTCTTCAGCATCTTCTTACTGATAGTACCCGAACAAAGCAGTTTTATACATATTAACCACTGTCTTTCAATTAGTTGACTTGGAACAATAAGCAACCAAACTGGTATACAGTAATATGCTTATCTTAATCATCTTTATGGAAACTTATACTTTAACTTCTCCTTATAAAGAATTCAATATTTTTCCAAGCCAGGATAAAACATGCCTTCACACAAAAGTGTTTCATACCATGTCTTCACACAAAAGTGTTTAATCTTGAAAATGTAATCATGAGAATTTAATGAGAAGAATGTCAAATTAATTGCTATATTACTTCTGCCCCATGTCCCTGAGAGACCTTATTTTGAATATAGATAACTTTCAGTAAGAGAACAATTTCTGTAATTTTTAAGTAATATTCATTTTTAAAGAAAAATATTGTTAAATTATTTTGTTTGGAAATGATCTTAATTCTAATTGTCATGGTATATGTGACCTGAAGCTTTCCCCATGCTTATTTGTTGTATTGCTTCTTTAAGGACTTGTCTCCTCGCATGACTTATGCTATTGAAGATAGATAGCGAATAGCACTTTATTCCTTCAAATATGTTCTGCTAGCTGTAATTACTTGTTTTTCCTAAGAATTAGGATTCCAGCCTATACTCTTAAATTGCTTTTCTATTACAATTAAAAATGTACAGTTTATGTGCTAAAGTCATAAAGCAGACTTTCAAATATCATGACTAACCTCAAGATTCATAGAAATGAATTTATTGATTTTTTAATTTTGTCCACAGATCTGTTCTCCCCTTGTTTTACACAAATTGTTTACTGTTAAGTGTTCAATAATTCATACTAACATTACATTTTTCAAAACTATGAACCTACTAGGACCTTCCAGTGTGCCATTCATCATTTAATTCCACAATGCAATGAAGAGAATATATGTAGAACACTGGGGTCTCTTTGCCTGGAATATGTTTCTCCAAATTCTGAGTTGAGTTGCTTATCTCATTATTCATTTTCAAGATGAAAGTTGAATCTGATTTTGTCTATATTATAATGGTTTATCTGCAATAATTTTTTATTGTTCTATTAATAGAATACTCACAAAATAATTTAATTGTAAGTCTGTCTTAATCTATAATTAACTATAATATGCATTAAATTAGAATTAAAATCAATTTGCATATAATGCATATAGATATCATTGCAATTAAAACAAAACTGCCTAATATTCTGTTAAATATTCTACTTAACACCAAATAAATGAGCTATGCAGCTTTCTAGATAAACATGTAAAACATTTTCTTTTGTGTGTGTGCATGTAACCATTTTATTTTGAATGAATAACTGACTTTAATAATAAATTTTAATAATAAACCAAGTTTAATAACCAATTTTAATTGACTAACCAATGTTACATTGAAACAATAGCTCTAGACCTACCTAATTTTGCAATTAGTCCTAGAAATATTCTTCTGATTGGTTGACACTTAACCTTAAGAATTATTTAAAATGTCAATATTATATAGACTAACTGTATAATTGAACCACATTAGTAAATGTCTTCACTATCATTGAGTATCAAATGTGTCCTAAATTGAATGTTACCATTAAAGGCAAGTTCTCCAAAGCCTGTCCTTTTTACCTCCAATCTTGTCTCTAAAAATAATTGATTCTTATATCACTTAAGACATTGGGCATTCTAGGAAAGGTCAACAAAACCCTCCATGACACTGAAGCTAAAGGTATCTTCAAAGATGACATACCACTAAACAACCAAGTAGAAACAGAGATAAACAAATGGGATTATCTTAAACTTCTGTTGCGTGAACGTTCGTGCAGTTGGAGGCGCTGAGATAGGAACGCGGAAGAAATGCATTGATTGGAGGACTAAGGCTCACTCTGGCTCTTAGCAAAGGCAGAGCACCTCGTGGACCTCCTTTTATTGATCATGGTACCCCTAAAAGGTGCAGTACAGTGACATCACCAAAGGCATCAAAAGATGTTACAGGAAGAACATTGAGGCAACATTATTTCCTTGTATCCACAGGCCAGTAATCTAGGCCTCCGGATAGAAGATACAAAACCAAAACTGAAACCTTCCTTGGGCTAAAAGCACTTGGATTTACACCCCAAAGACAAAACTGGGCCCTGCACCTGAAATCTACATCCCAAAGACTAGGCTGGGCCAGAGCCTACAATTTACAATATCTCAAAGGTCAGGCCTGGCTAACAACATCTGCATGTCAAAGACCAGCCAGGCTTCTGTGAGAGAAGGAAAACTGCCTCTGAAATTATTTTCTGAAGGCAGCTGAAAAAGGGAAAATATTCCTGTCTGCAGTACAGTATCCCCAACAAACTTCAAAAGAAACAATGATAAGAATACAAAGACAGTTTACAGAAGGGGAAAGTATATTCACCCGAAACACATCTGATAAGGGGTTAATATCAAGGATATACAAGGCACTGGTTGAATTTTACAAGAAGAAAACATCCAATCCCATCAGAAAATGGGGTGATGAAATGAACAGAAACATTCTCAAAGAAGAAATCTGAATGGCCAGAAGGCACATGAAAAAATGCTCTTCATCACTAGCCATCCAGGAGATGCTGATCAAAACAACAATGAGACATCATCTCACTTCACAGAGACTGGCCAAATACAAAAGAACAAAAGCAACTTGTGTTGTGTGGAGAAGTGGACTCTCCTTCACTGCTGGTGGGAATGCACACTGGTCCAGCCCTTTTGGAAAACAGTATGGATGCTTCTCAAAAAATCAGAAATTGTGCTCCCTTTTGACTCAGCAATACCACTTTTGGGAATATATCCCAGAGATGCAAAAAAATAGTATGTATAGTACTATTATAGTACTATGTATAGTAGAAATGACATCTGCACTTGTATGTTTATTGAAGCACTATTTATAATAGCAAAATCTGGGAAAAAATCGAGTGCCTGAGAACAGATAGCTGGTTAAAGAAACTTTGCTTCATCTTCACAAAGGAATACTATGCAACTGTTATATAAAAGATGAAGTCAAGAAATCTACATATTAGTGGATCAACGTGGAGAGTTATGTGCTAAGTGAAATGAGTGAGAAAGAAAGGGACAGACATAGAAGGACTGCATCATTTGTGGAATATAAGGTAACATAATGGGAGACTAACACCCAAGGATAGTCGAGTTATAGAGCAGGAGGATTGCTCCATGTCTTGGAAGCCAGCCTCACATGCTAGAGGAAAGGACAGCTGGGATAGAGAAGGGACCACCAAGTAAATGATGCTTGGAGAGCTCATTCAGGATGGGAGATGCATGCTGAAAGTAGACTCCAGACCAAACATGATGGCCACTTCATACCTGTATTGCAAACCATAATACCCAAAAGGAGAGAGAGAATAAAAGGGAATGTGCCTGCCACAGAGATGAGGGGGCATGGGAGGATGTGGTGAAGGTGGTGGGAAGGATACTAGGAACATTGGTGTTGGAGAATGGGCACTGGTGGAGGAATAGGTACTTGACCAGTGTATGACTGAAAAGTAAGCACGAAAGTTTGTAAGTCTAGAACTGTATCTCATGGTGATTCATTAAAAAATTTTTTTTAAGACATTGGGCATTACAATTCTGGGCATTACATACCCTGTGATATACAGTGAAGTTGAAAATTCACATTTTTTTTTGTTTGTATTGGGGTCATACCTGCTGATGCTCAGAGGTTATTCCCGGCTCCTGACTCTGCACTCCTGAAACTACTCCTGGTAGTCCTGCAGCATAAGGGATGCTGCAGATCAAACCCAGATTTGCTATGAGCAAGGCAAACACCCTGCCGGCTATTTTAATGCTCGGTCCCAAATAATTTCTTAATATTGCTAATACTTCAAAAGCAAGAGCCATAGTCAAGCAGGTAAGGCACTTCCCTTGCAAGGGGCCAGCTACCAGCCTGGATTCAATCTCTGACATCTCATATATCCCAAATAACACTGTCAGGAGTAATTCTTGAGTGCATTCATGATCCAGGATTAACCCCTGAGCATCACCGAGGTACCACCCCCACCGAATTCTGATACTTCACAGGGGTGCTTGTCTTGCATGTGGCCGACCAGGGTTTCATTCCTGCCAACCCTGCCATCCCATAGGATCCTTGGAGCACTGCCAGGAGTAGTTCCTGAGTGCAGATCCAGGAGTAAACCCTGGTGGCTCCCCAAAACAAAACAAATAAAACAAAGTAGTGCAAAGAAAGGAAGATTGGGGCTGGAGTGATAGCACAGCGGGTAGGGCATTTGCCTTGCACACGGCAGACCCGGGTTCAATTCCCAGCATCCCATATGGTCCCCCGAGCACCACCAGGAGTGATTCCTGAGTGCATGAGCCAGGAGTAACCCCTGTGCAGCAAAAAAAAAAAAAAAAGGAAGATTGCTGATACTTCTGATGACTTGTAAAAACATCACTCATACAGAGCAAAGGAAGGATTTTATTTTTCAGAGTTAAGGCTGAAGGCCTAGACTAGAGGAAGCACAATAAACAGAGATGGTTTTTGTATTAGCTGCATACTTTGTACCCTACTCCCTAGGGTGGGTTACAACAGATATAGTTGAACTCTACAGAATTATTCTCAGTAGGGAAAAACTTGCATTAATCATTTAAAGTAACAAGGTATTTTTGTCTTTGAGGAGCATATGGTAATTCTCCAATATACATGTTAAATAGGAAATGCATATGGGAACTCAGGATATAATTGTCGCTATAACAGATGCAGGCAAGGTGTAAGGTTATGCAAAGAGGTAAAACCTATCATAAGATGTTGCTATTCTTTGGGTGAACATGGAGCTCTGGTCTTTGCACACGGCTCCATTGCATTCTCCCTGTGCAAGACAATGGTGCTGTAATGTACTACAGACTGCTCAGCCAACGATAGACATTTTATTGCCATTGCTGACTCAACACCTCTTCAAATTCATCTGCCTTATGCCCAATTTTGTAATGTTTTTTGTATCCACTAAACTAAAAAAATATCATTGTCTGCTGTATTGAGATCACAAATCCTAATGTCAATCTTCCAAATTCAAAGCCAGCTCTGCCAGTTATGGAGTATCAGCAATGAAATCTTAAATTTCTTTTTTTTTTCTTTTTGGGTCACACTGGGAGATGCACAGGGGTTATTCCTGGATCTTCACTCAGGAATTACTACTGGCAGTGCTCAGGGTACTACATGGGATGCTGGGATTTGAACCCAGGTCGGCCACATGCAAGGCAAACGCCCTACCCGCTGTGCTGTCACTCCAGCCCCGAAATCTTAAATTTCTTGAATAATCTTAATTTTGAACAATCAAATGGGAGCAAAAATAGTATTTTTCAATAATAGATGATTTCCTCCAAGTTCTCGGATGAGACTCTAATCTTCCACCTTTAATGAAATTTTTTGGATTTTGGATTAAGAAGAGAAAAATGTGTTACACACATTTAATATGCATACCTTATACTTCTAATATATGGGAAAGGTCCAAGGAAAGCGAATGGCTCACCTAAGTGACTTGAGCTGTACCATTGAATACCATTTCCAGCTAAAAAGTGAAGCTGTAGGATAGTATGTCAATTTGAGGAGAATATCAGGAAAATCACAGTAAGAAGACATGACTGTGATATAGCTTTAAGTTCTTGGTTTATTCATTAATGAAGAAATGAGTTTCCAAATATTTGATTAGTTCTCTACTTTCCAGAGCAGAAAGAGACACTGGGACCTTAATAAATGGAAAGTACCATACTAAACTAAACTGCCTATTAAAATCCATATTGAAATATGCTAAAATAATTGCCAATTATTCAAACACCCTTAGCTCTTTTGTGGGCATTATTTATATATTGTTTTATTATTGTCACTAACATTATTATCATTATTAAGTAAGCACTTCATACCCACAGAATAAAGACCAAACAAATTTCAAACCACAGAAAGGGGACAGAGAGATAGTACAAGTTGAGAGCTTGCCTTGGACACAGCAGACCTGGTTCAATCCCTGGCTTCCTATACCATTTCCCAGGAACTGACAGGAGTGATTCCTCAGTGCAGAGCCAAGAGGACCTCATCTTGTCAGCTGTTGTTTCTCCACCATGCAAACGGGCCATGTTCCATGGTAACCCCCAGCTCCTGGCACTTAGAGTGGCCTCTGAGTCCCAGGGAAGCCTCCTGAAGGGTGAGAACCTTCTAGTACGTATTGGACAAACATCAGGGCCACGAGTAACCCTGAGCATTACCGAGTATGACCCATTGATGAACAAACAAACAAACACAGAACATCTTTACATCACCTATTTTTTTCAATAGAGTAAATAATGGTTAATTAAAAATAAGCTGTTCCACATAACCAAATATAACATGCTTTTCAGAAATACAAAATAGGTCTTTAATAAAACTAATACTTTTATAATTAAAATGCAGATAGCATTGTAAATTGTCATAATTTGAATTTCTATTTAGTTAAATTCAATTATAATTATTATATTCTTGTGCACAATTCTTTTTATTTTATTAAAATTAGAATAAAATTTATTATTGTTACTCCCCCAGGTATGTGGGACCCATGGCTGAGATCTCCAAGCCTGCTGGGATCGGACTGGGCGTCTTCTACCCAGATAGATCCTCAGTTTTCCAGTAGCTTGGCAGTCACACACACAAAGTCCCCCCCACCCCAGTCCCAAACCATGTAATTTCATCAATGGCCAAGATCCAGAGACTATAAAACAGAGCTCCTGGAAGAGGGAGGCACAATTTTTCCTGGACTGCACAGCCACATCATGGCCGCACAACCTCTTTATTTTTATTTTTATTTTTTCCCTGCACAGCAGAACCTGGCAAGCTACTCATGACATATTTGATATGCCAAAAACAGTAACAACAATGTGCTCTTCATGGTCCTGGAGTGAGGAGACGGACTACACTAGCACACGACAGGAACAAATAAAGATGTTACTGGAGCCCACTCGAGCAAACCAATGAACAATGGGATGACAGTGATACAATGACACAGAATAATAAATGTGATATCTCTTCATATATGTTTTGGAATGTTTATTTTTAATTTTTTCAAAAACATTTGTTTTTAACTTTTACCATACAGCTTAAACATAAAATATTCACTATGTTAGAGTACATTCCTTGATTTTGTTTTATTGACTTATTTTTGTTTGGGGGCCACACCTGGCAGTGCTCAGGTCTTACTCCTGGCTCTGTGCTCTGTGATCAGTCCTTTTGGGCTTGGGAAACCATTTAGGTTGTCGGAGGCTGAACCTGGGTCTAATATGTGTCCTAAAAGCTATACTATCAGTCTGTCCCCTATTCATTGATTTTAAACATTTTCTTGTGAGAAAAAAAGTGTGAGAATGCGAATATGGCTTAGCATTTGTATGTTTCTAATTTTTGCTTATGTTAGAAAAATATTATGCTTATAAACATGTGAGGGGATAGAGGCTGCACATTGCTAAATTTTACTTTCATTTATGATGAATTTTATACTTCAGTTGTCACATTTATAAGATACAGACTGCTTTATTTTTCACTGTATCACTGTTAGCCCATTGTTCATCCATTTACTCGAGCAGGCTCCAGTAACGTCTCCATTTGTCCCAGACCTGAGATTTTAACAGCCTCTCTTTACTCATCTTTCCCAATGATTAGAGGCTCTTTTATGGTCCAGGGAATGAAACCTGTTATTGTTACTGTTTTTGGCATATCAAATACACCACGGGAGCTTGCCAGGCTCTGTTGTGTGGGCGGGATACTCTCAGTAGCTTGCTGGGCTCTCCGAGATATATATATATATATATTTTTTTTATTTATATACATTTATTTATGTATACATTTCCCTCAATGATTTTATGAAAAATGGGTAGGCAGTGTTTTATGATGTGATGCTACATTTTTTTAAAGGAAATTTTGGATCCCATAAATAAAGGGAGTAATTTGAAAGGATTGATATTTCATAAAATAGTTTTGAAAAATTTTGATATATCAAGTGTGATAAAACAATTTAATATAGTTAACCTTAGTGGAGAAAACACACTCCCTTTTGAGAGTGTAATTGGGAACCTGGGGAGGGGGGAAGTTCATTGAGTTTTGAGGGGTAGGATTTAGAAGCAGCAAATACTCTAAAAGGCAAGGTTGATTATTGAGGAAAAATAAGGACAATATTATGCTAATTTTCTTTACTTAGTAGAGTTAATGCTAAACTAATGTGATACTTAGTTAAGGATTTTTAGGTCTATACTGTTACCATACCTACTCATTGCCAAAATATCAATATCTCTCCACCACTGTATATTGAAGAAAACCCTTTGACTCTTTTGATAGGGTCTCCTTCTCACAAGTTACCCCTCTGCTTTAATTATCTCAGTCTGAGGTCAAAGTCTAAAGGTTTTCCTTTTTTTCTTTTTTTTTTTTGGGTCATACCCAGCGATGCTCAGGGGTTACTCCTGGCTCTGTGCTCAGGACTACTTCTGGCAGTGTTTGGGGGACCATATGGGATGCCAGGGATTGAGCCCAGGTCAGCCACGAGCAAGGCAAACGCCCTACCCGCTGTACTATCACTCCGACCCCTAGAGGTTTTTCTTTATCAAACATTATTTCTTTGCTTTTTCTCCATACTCTGTCCAGAGACAGAACCAGTTTCCATTTCCCCCAAACACTGAAAATTTCTTTTTCTCCACAACCCCAGTAGCGCTGTTATATTTTTTCCCTATTTTGATATAGGCTTACTTTAACATAGGTTAATCTCACAAATGAGAGAATCTTTCATTATTGCTTTGATTTTAGTTTCCATGACATTAAAGTACAACAATTTATTTTTTTCTGCCATGGTGGTCGTCTAAGAGGTTTCTGTTTTGTAGTACCTTTTCAGTTTTCCCCAATTCTTTGGACAGGGTTATTTACTTGTTGTTTTTGAGTTTTGTGAGTTGTTTTATGTCTCCTGGACATTATTCTTTGATAATAGCTTTTGTCAATGGTCACAAAATCCCGTTGATCGTCGAATTACTCAAGGGATCTCAGCATCTTCTCCATTCGTCCTATCCCTGAGATTTTAGAAGCCTCTCTCTACTCGGCCTTCCCAAGGATGCCTCATTGGAGCTCTTTCAGGGTCAGGGGAATGAGACCCAGCTTGTTACTGGCTTTAGCATATGAATACACCATAGGAAGCTTGCAGGCTCTCCCATGTGGGCAGAAAACTCTCGGTAGCTTGCTAGTTTCTCCCAAAGGGAGAAGTACTTTATAAGATATCGCACAAGCATTTTCGCCTGTTTATTAGAATGTCTTTTCTTTTGTTTTCTTGGAGAGGGGGCCTATTTTCTTTTGTGGTAGATTGCACACCAGGAGGTGATCAGGACTTCCTTACCTCCTCACTCTGTGATCACTTCTGGCAGCCTCTTTGAATCCATGGGGAACTGGAGATTGAACCCTGCTCAATGGCATGCAAGGCAAGCACCATACTTACTGTAATATTTTTTGAACATCCTGTTATTTTGCCTTATTAAGAATTACTTTATTGTGGGGGCTGGACCGATAGCACAGTGCGTAGGGTGTTTGCCTTCCACGCAGGGCCGACCTGGGTTCGATCCCAGGCATCCTATAGAGTTCCCCAGCACTGCTAGGAGTGATTCCTGAGTGCAGAGCCAGGAGTGATCCCCTGAGCATCACTGGGTGTGACCCAAAAAGCCAAAAAAAAAAAGTTACTTTATTATTTAAAATTTTTAAATTTTGGGGAGAAGGGCATTTTCTGGCCATGATTGACTATGTCTAAGACCTATTCTTGGCTCTGTCCTCAGAAGTGACCCCTTGTGATGCTCAGAATTTAAATTTAAATGCTCAGAATTTAAATTTAAACATTCTTTAAAGTCTTTCTTTCTTTGCTTGTTTCTAAAAATCCAATAGATTTCTAACATTGATTTTGTAGTATTCTCTTTTACTGTATTGGTTTATTGTTCAAAATGAAAATTATAGGGGGGGTCTTGAAGATTTGCTGTGTGTATTATCTGATGCGTTAATTATTATGATACTCAACTTTTTACTCTCTTTTATTCCTTTGCTATTACTACCAATATTAATATAAAATATTAACTAAATTGTACATATTTAATTGTGGCTTTAAGTCTTTCATACTGAATATGTTGTTAATGGGTTTGTCTTTACTTCAGGTATGTTCCTTCTATACCCATTTCTTAAAGTAATCTCTTTTCAAATCATAAGTAAACAGTATTTTTTTCTTTCTGGATGACCTGTCCCTTGATGAGAGCAGGAAGCAAGTCTCTACCTGTTTTGCTGCTCTCCATGTCTTTTCTCAATTCTGTTTATATAAATTATGCACCTTTATTTGGTACATACATAAAACTGAGTGCTATCTCTTGATGATATGTTTACATTTTGATATAATCTCTTTTAGCATGAAATTCATCTTACTGGTTCTAAGGGTAGCTGTTCTGCTTTGTATTTTATTTAATTATGTATGTGTATATATATATATATATGTATAACATTATTTTTTTTTGGCCATGCCCAGTGATGCTCAGTGATCATTTCTTTCTTTCTTTCTTTCTTTCTTTCTTTCTTTCTTTCTTTCTTTCTTTCTTTCTTTCTTTCTTTCTTTCTTTCTTTCTTTCTTTCTTTCTTTCTTTCTTTCTTTCTTTCTTTCTTTCTTTCTCTCTCTTTCTTTCTCTCTTTCTTTCTTTCTTTCTCTCTTTCTCCCTCCCTCCCTTCCTCCCTCCCTCCCTCCCTCTCCTTCCTTCCTTCCTTCCTTTCTTTCTTTCTTTCTTTCTTTCTTTCTTTCTTTCTTTCTTTCTTTCTTTCTTTCTTTCTTTCTTTCTTTCTTTCTTTCTTTCTTTCTTTCTTTCTTTCTTTCTTTCTTTCTTTCTCTCTTTCTTTCTCTCTTTCTTTCTCTCTTTCTTTCTTTCTCTTTTTGGGTCACACCCAGCGATGTACAGGGGGTTACTCCTGGTTCTACACTGAGGAATTACTCTTGGCAGTGCTCAGGGGACCATATGGGATGTTGGGATTTGAACCCGGGTTGGCCACATGAAAGGCAAACGCCCTACCCGCTGTGCTATCACTCTAGCCCCTCAGTGATCATTTCTGATGAAATTCACAGGACCATATTTGGTGCTGAGTATTCAAACTTGGTCAGTCTTTTGCTAGACATACATGTACCTTACCAATTTTACTATCTCTCCAGATTCTGTCTTTCTTTCATGGACTACTGTTTGCCAGTACAATATTTTCCCCAATATTTAACTTTGAGATGGTATTGATCATTAGACTAAGTTGAATCTCCAACAGAGAGTAGGCTGGTTTATTTTGTGGTATGCCCAACATCCTTTGCTGTTTCATTGCTGACTTCAGTTCATTGATTCTGTGTGTGTGTGTGTGTGTGTGTGTGTGTGTGTGTGATATCATTGATACAAAATTGTTATTTCCACTTTCTTATGTGGATTTTGAGAGTAATTAAATTACCCCTCTCTTGCTTTGTGCTTTTCTCATTTTGATATCTGCCTTTTTGTATTTGTAAGTTTCAATTACCTCTTTTATTTATTTACTGTAATTATAAATTTCTAATTTTGATTGAGGATCATGATTTACATACTATTAACCATAGTTTTATGCATGAAACATAAATCACCATTAGTGTCAACTTCTCAATATCCCTCTACCCTCCACCCCTGACCCCACAAGTACCTTTTGTTTTGAAATTATTATGAAGTTCGAATCTAGGGTTGTAAATTTATAGCCTATTTTAAAGTTAAAGAAAGTAAACTTAAAGTCACTTTAGTATTCATCACTATTACACTTTTTAACTTTTTTATTAATAATATAGGTCATATTTCCTTTTCCTTGTAGATGATAATTAGTTTGTTTTGTAGAGTCAATTTAGTGGAAACAAATTTCTTTAACCATTGTTTGTCTAAAAACTATTTTTTATCACTTCTTCAAATATTAATGATAACCAATTTGGCTGGGTTGTTCCTGGTTGGAAATCTTTTCCATTGAACACTTTGAGGCCTACAGATTTTCTGTTGGAAAGTATGTCCCTTTTTCCCCTCCATTTCTAGAATGTTGTTTTATCTTTGTCTTGTTTTTCTCATTACAATTATAATACATTTTGTTATGTATTAGTTTGGAGTTATTTTCTCTAAACTCTTTAAACTTTCTTTCTTAGTGTCCATCTATCTTCAATTCTGTGCGATTTGGGTCTATAATTTCCTCAAATTAGAATCCTCTCTTTTTTTTCTTCTTCTTCTTCCAGAGAACCAATATTATAAATGCTAGCACTGCACTGTAGCACTGTCCTTCATTGCTCATTGATTTTGCTTAAGCGGGCACAAGTAACGCCTCCATTGTGAGACTTGTTGTTATTGTTTTAGGCATGTCCAATATGCCATGAATAGCTTGACAGGCTCTGCCGTGCAGGAGGGATATTCTTGGTAGTTTGCCGTACTCTCCGACAGGAGCAGAGCAATCGAACCCAGGTTGGCTGCGTGCAAGGCAAACGCCCTACTGCTGTGCTATCACCCCAGTCTGTCCTGTTAGTCTTTTTTTTTTTTTTTTGCTTTTTGGGTCATCACACCCAGCTATGCACAGGGGTCACTCCTGGCTCTGCACTCAGGAATTACCCCTGGCGCTGCTCAGGGGACCATATGGGATGCTGGGAATCGAATCCGGGTCAGCCGCGTGCAAGGAAAACGCCCTACCCGGTGTGCTATTGCTCCAGCCCCTGTCCTGTTAGTCTTTATGTCAACTTCATTTTATAAAATTTTTGATACTTTTCTTATCACTTCCTCTATCCTAGCCTCAACCTTACAGATGTTTGCATTCTATTACTAAAATGCTGTTATCGAGCCCCTCTTTTATTTTTTTGTTTGCTGTATTTCCATTCTATGATAGCTGCATTTTCTCTCATCTGTATATCATGATTTATCTCCTTATTGAAGTTCTTCCACATTGATTTACTTCATTTCATTGAGCATCATTAGGTTTTGTTCTTTAAAGTCTTTTCAGAAATTTTACATATTTCTGTTGCACTTGTAGTTATTCCCAGGCTTTTATTTGATTTTCTAGTTAGTTGAATTTCTGTCTCCTCATTTTGTCTGGTTATTCAAGGGTCTTTGAATATTTGACTGGTACTGAGTAGTGACTGGGATTCAAAACTATTGAGTGCCGGGTAGCACCTGGTAAGAAGTTGTATCAGGCGTATTGGTCTATAACCAAAGGTCTGAGGGCATAAATGCCTAACCACTACTATACTACCATAGTCACACAAGTGACCAGGGAATCCAGACTGGGGTGGCATTGATAGGATCTGCAGCTTCAATCTACCCTGGTGATAGTACAAGTTCAGAGACCAGGAATCCAGGTGGTCATAGGCCATTAAGAAAGTACAAACGGGAGCAAATCTCCCAGGCTAAAAGGCTGCATTTTGGAACATCTGATAATGTTTCCTGGGTGGACTATAAGCAAGCAAATTGCATCTCATCACAGCTCTGTGTGTCTGTGAGGATAAACACTCTTGGCAATTTTCTCCCACCTACCTCAAGTATTCAATAGAGGTGAGTGGTAGTCTACCCTGAAACTTTTCCTCTAGATCTGTTGCTAGGAGTATAAGATGTGGTAAAAAATTTACAAGAAATCCTATTGGCAACATCGTGAGAGGTTACAGAAAGAGTGTTTGGCAGTAACTGACCTTTTTTATGCACACTAGTTTCTTGTCTCTATTGCAGTGTTCTAAATATGAATTTTAGGATTAGTATAGCAGATCTTTGGTGTTAACCGCTAAGACATTCTGTCAGATAAAGTTCCGCATCCTAGAAATGCCTTTCCAACTCTAGCTGTTGTTCTTCACAGTTTCCTCTTTTTGGTCAGGTTTCCTGTCATTTCCTATGTAGATTTATCCAAGTTTTGGTGTAGAAGTGTAAGCATAGCTTCATTGCATTATGCCAACATTGACTTATCTCTCACTGGATTGTCTCTGATTTTAAAACTTTTTCCCTGACTTTAAAAAAGTTTTCATGTTGTCAGTTTCTTGCAGCACCTTTATACTTACTATATGAGATGTGCCAAATTCATGAATCATTTAATAAACTTAATTGGATCTTTAAAATTAATTCAGGCAGAGTTTTATATAACAGATTACATGGATGGCAAACATTTCAGCTTGCTTTTACAAAAGATTGATAGCTATTCATCAGGCAGAGAATGAGAAGGGTGATCTCTAGGAAAGACTGTCAGGAGAAAATATCTCTTTGTAAGGTTGTCAGTTGTCCCAACTTAATGGTTGCATGCTGAACATGCTCAGAAACAGTGATATACTGTAACAGTCTTTACAATTATATCTATGTAAATTAATCAGTATCTTTTATTTTTAAAATCTTAAGAAATATTCAAAATAAAGTTGATACAGAACAAGTGGAAATGACACAACAGGAGTGGAAAGGTGGGACACTAGGTAAATTTAGTCTGTCACTTTAAATCTTGGCCCATTGTACAGGTAGCCAATCAAAATTGATAACAGGGTTAGCTGAGGGTGGAGATGTCAAGATCTAAGGAGGCACCCAGCTCTCCACAAATGGCATATTCAGGCAGGCATAGATACTGAGCACAGGAATCTCATCCAGGCTTAACATGGTCTTGACTGGAGACTAGGAAAACCAAAACAAGATAACAGGAACTGGGGTACAGTTGAGGATTCAGCAACAGATTGAGAGCACAGGCATCTCACCTACAAGCTTGTGGTGGTGGACTGGAGACAAAAGAATGCCAGGTCAAGACGTCAGGTTAACGATTGAGATACAGTCCAGGAAATATACAGGACAGGCAGATGATCTCAGACTAGAAAAGTGTACGCAGGATAAACACTAATGTGGGCATGGGAGGGGACCTGTGCAAATCTTTCAGATGATTTTCAAGAATCCACTAAGGTAGGAAAATCCACTTTTGCACTTAACAAAGACATACAGAGAAAACTGCACTACTATTCTGGCTGCTTTCAGGAAATGGGAAACTAAAAAAATAGGAATTTTTTCCAAGTGACTGCAAAGAAAATATTTTCTTTGGCTTCCAGGAACTTTTCCAATGGGGGATTATAAATTTGGGTTGGGTGAACAAATTCCCTTGGTGGAGGAAATTTAATAGGCCTTAAATCCAGTGACTGAATGTGAGTCACTTCTTCAATTTTCTTTGTCTAGATATCTGAATGTTCTGGTATCTATCTATATTGAGCTCAATTTTTGCATGTGAGTAACATACATTTCTACTGGTTTCATTTTGCTCTAGTTATTCATATAAGTATGCTATGCTTTTAATATTTCTGCTTTTTCTATCTCCCAGATCCCTAATGAGATCTTGTATCTTGCATCTATCTGGTTCACAGTTTCTCACTCATCTGTTCTATCACTGTATCACTGTTATCCCATTGCTCATTGATTTCCTCGAGCGGGCACCAGTAACGTCTCCATTGTGAGACTTGTTGTTACTGTTTTTGTCATATTGAATATGCTACAGGTAGCTTTCCAGGCTCTGCCGTGGGGGTACTTGCCGGTTTCTCTCGGTAGCTTGCCGGCTCTCCAAGAGGGACAGAGGAATTGAACCTGGGTCAGCCATGTGCAAGGCAAATGCCCTATCCATTGTGCTATCACTCCAGCATTCTATAAAAAGAGGAAACCTTTCTATAAAAAGAGGAAAACCTTTTGCTGTGTGCCGGGGAGGAGAGAGGCTGGCCTACATCTCTGGGCCCATGTAATATATATAGTCTCAGACCAGCTTTAACTGCTGAAAAAACCCAAGTTTTTGTCTTTCTACTGCTTCTAGGTTTAGAGAGGGTAAAAAAAAGAACAGTACCTTTTAAGACCTGTACAAATTCGCAACAGAGCCCCAAGTTCTAGCTCAAAATATGTTACTGAAAAAGTGGATTTTCCTGAGCTTATGGAATCTTGAGAAATGAACAAAATATTTGCATATAAAACTCAGGAGTTTAAGAAGTCAGATTGTGTTGTACATTTTAAGTAGATGGGTCTGAGACCTCCCCAGATATCCAGGCCATTGATTTCACCCATAATTGATATTGCTCATCCTGTCCTCTGCTGTCCAGTCCATGGACAGCTTTTTAAGTCCTATTCCTGGCTACCTATTTACTTTCAGTGTATAATGACCTGGTCTTGCCCCTATGCCATTCTTTATTCAACATATACTTTCTTTGTCTGAAATTAGTTCCCTATTTTCCTGTTCCAGCTTTTCTAGTCTTTGGCCATAGCCACGATAATGTGCAGTACCTTGTCACTCTCTGGATATTTGAGCCCTGGTTAAATATGCTATCTGTCCTGTTACACAGACGCTGCCTAATCCTGCATTCTGTCCGGGAAGGGATTGGGTTGGGCAGGACTCCTTAAAGGCTTCCTTTAATCTGCTGTCTCCTCCCACCCCCAGCCATTCTGTTAGCTAGTTTGATTGGTACCTTTTCAATGGACATGAGTTAAAGTGGCCAACTAAGTTAACTCATTTACCTGGTGCTCCCTCCTCCCATTCCCACAGTAACAAAACTGACACAAGAAAACACACTTATAAGACCAACAGCAATAACAGAAGCAGCTATGATTCAAGGACTGGAGTGAAAGGAGAGAAAGAATTTGGGATCATAAGAAATTAAGAATTTTTTTTATTATTTTATTGATTTTATTCTTGTTATGGTTATGTTGTGTTTGGGTGGAGGGGGAAGGGCACACACCCAGCGGTGCTCAGGGTTGAAGCTTGGTTATGCATGCCAAAACCACTCCCGGTGGACTCAAGGGATCACATAGGGTGCCAAGCAGGGATTGAATCTGGGTCGGCGACATGTAAGGCTGGCACCCTACCTGCTGTACTATTGCTCCAGCCTCAGATATAGAATTTAAAAGGAGAGATTCCAGATGATTGAACAGAGCTTCTTTCCAGAGAGAATTCAATTTTTAGGAACTCCTGGATGCATGTAATTGGTACTCAGATCTTAAGGGGAAATTACTGATTGCTTGATGATAGTTTTTAAGAAGAAGCAGGATGAGTATGGGTAAAACCTTTGGGGAGCAGAAGGACAAAGCAAACCTAGAGGTAGACTACAATTGCTAGAGTGAAAAATCTCTTAGTGAAGTTGAAAGAAACTGCTAAAGAACAATCACTTTCTTCTATTCTCCCCAGATCCATACTCAATCAAGCATTCCACAGTGGGGGATTAAAGAGCAAACCAGGCTAATGAAAGGTGAGTAGAATAAGGTAGACTGGAGCTAAGGCAAAATAGTCTAATAACTGATACATGATAAAACATGACAGAAGGCAAAACAATCTTGTTAGAGAAGATAAAATAAAAATGACCTGGAGCAAGCTAAAACAAAGGAAACTTATAAAATATTTTTGACAATCACAGAACAACAACAAGAAAAATATAAAGACATTAAATGGACATAAACCAGAAGATGCTAGGGAAAGGCATCTGATTTTGATAATCCCAAATATAATTTTTGGCTAAATACATTTATTTTTCATATATATGTATATATATTGCCCCTTCGCCTGGTTGTCTTCACTGAAGCCCCTCAGAGGGGAGCGGGTTGAGTTTCCTTCGTGCCCCTCCCTCCCGCAGAGCTCCGGCAGCCAAAGACCTCTGGAACCCAGCCACAGCCATGCTCAAGGCCACTTTCCACACACTGAGACGGGCCTCAAGAAGGAATCAGAAGAAGAACCCAGCTGTGCAGGACTAGGGGCTGAGATCTCCAAGATTGCTTGGTTTGAGACTGGGCCTCCTCCTTCCAGATCCCCTATTTTCCAGTAGCATGGCAGCCACACCCATAAACTGCCTCCTGGCACCGTGTAATCCTATCAACAATCAAGATCCAGAGACTATAAAATAATGCTCCCAGAATCTGACCTTTTATAGCCTAGGTCTCCTTCTCAGAGAACCTGGCAAGGTACTGAGAGCATTCTGCCTTCACGGCAGAGCCTGGCAAGCTCTCTGTGGTACATTTGATATGCCAAATACAGTAACAATGATGCGTCTCATTCCTCTTACCCTGAAAGAGCCTCCAATGCAGCACCGCTGGGAAGAACAAATCAAGAGAGGCTGCTAAAGTCTCAGGGGTAGGAGGAATGGAGACATTACTGGTGCCCAATCAAGCAAATCGATGATCAATGGGATGGCAGGGATACAGTGGTATAGTGATGTGTAATATATATAACATATATATTGATTTTATAAATAAAAAATCTTATTTTTTAAATAAATATTTTATATATTTACATATATTTATACACATAATATGTATTAATATATATAATCACCGTGTGATACACAGTTACAAAGTTGTTCACAATTGGGATTCAGTCATGCAATATTTCACCACCCTTCCTTTCACCAGTGCACTTCTAGACATTTTTATGCATTTATTATAAGCAGATCATTTGAAGTACCCTTAGAATCCATGTTTAAATGAGAATTCTGCTCACTCTTACCAATTTTACTCAATGCCTAGCAATTTCTACAATTTCCAAAATGTCCACTATATTTTCTCAAGTATCTCTTATTATTTTAGAGTAATTTATTGTGTTTAATTTGGTTGTTCTTTTTGATATGTTCCATCCTCAAAAGAAAATCTTGTTTCTTCTTTGTTTTTAATAATAAACCTTCTAGGTGGGGGAGGGGCGGGAAGGAAACTCAGGGCATTGTTTCTGGGAAATGTACACTGGTGAAGGGACGGGTCTTGGAACATTATATGACTGAAACCCAATCATGAACAACTTTGTAAAAAAAAAAATTCTGAAAGGTCTCATTGCAAAAGTCTGTATAGAAATCTTTCAAGATCTCCATTTTTAAAAAAAGGGGCAGGATAGCTCGTTGAGCAGGTTGGGTGTTTGCCTTCATGCTGTCTACTTGGATCCCTAGCACCTCAAATAGTCCCCTGGAGCACCAGGAATGGTCCCTGAGCACAGAGCCAGGAGTAAACCTGAGCACAGCTGGGTGTGGTCCCAAAACAACTTTTTAAAAATGAGAAGAAAAGACATAATACTTTAAACCGAAGATTAAAAATGAAAATACATCCTGGTTTGGGCTATTTCATTAAAAAGTTATCATTTAATATAACAAGATTCTTAAGAGTTCATGGCTTGCTCTGGAAAATTAAATAAATAAATTAAATAATTCCTTAAAACAAGAAATTTTATGGTGACAGATTCAGCTCAGTGGTAGCGCACTTGACTTGTATGTATTAGGTTCTGGGTTCAACCTTTTGCACTGAAAAAAAATTCTTAAATACAATTGATTCTTAAATACAATTGTAATTCTTAAAATACATATTTTCAGGTGAAGCCACTTTTCTAAAATAACAATTACTATTTTGTAAGAAAAGATTATACTTACTTTTTTTTTGTTTTGTTTTTGGGTCACACCCGGCGATGCACAGGGGTCACTCCTGGCTCTTCACACAGGAATCATCCCTGGCGGTGCTCAGGGGACCATATGGGATGCTGGGATTCGAACCCGGGTCGGCCGCATGCAAAGCAAACGCCCTACCCGCTGTGCTATCGCTCCAGCCCCAGAAAAGTTTATACTTATACTGGAAATCTTCTGTTAAAAATGTCTTCTTGTTTCTTCTTTCTCCAGGAAGATAAGGATGGCTAAATTTTGAGCAAGTCTTTTTTATTGTTTTTTTGGCTGCACCCGAAGATGCTCAGGGGTTATTCCTGGAACTACACTCAGAAATCACTCCTGGCTGTGCTCGAGCATGTGGGATCATATGGTATGCTGGAGATTGAACCTGGATGGGCTGTATGCAAGATGAACACCTTACCCGATGTACTATAGTTCAGACCCTCTCTAGCAACTATTTTCAATGGAATTTCTGGGACCTTAATTTGCACAACTGTCATGTGAGTTCTCTAGTTCCCACCTCTGTTTCTTTTCTTTGATTTTAGCTGCTGATGTTGATTTAATTAGTTTTCCTAAATTTTTCTCATGTATGCTATTTGACTTCCTTTTATTTATCTGTTAACCTGTATTTAATGTAGGTGTAAGTTTGAGCCAATATCATAAAGTCAAGGAAAGTTATATATTAGCAAGTAAAGAATTTGGAATAGCTGGCCAAAATGTTTAATATCTCAAAACCTGTTCCTATCTACCAAGGAACATTAAATGTTTGTGTGTTTAGGTAAAGGAGATTCTCAAATAAATGAATCAACAATAAGGAAAAGGAGAACAAACGGACAAGAAGCAAGAATAAAATGTGTAGAACACAAATTCAGGAGATCCAATATTAAACTAAGACCATGAAGACATTAGTTACTGAAATTATGTGAATACATATACACATATCAAGAAAAAATACCCCCAAATAAAGCACCTGTTATTAGAAATAAAATTAAAAGGTGAGTAGTTCCTTCCACTCCACTCTTTGGCTCTTTGACTTATTTCTCTTGACCTCCAGTGGTGAAGTTGACTCATGGAAATTAGGAATTAAATTAAATAGTAGAAACCAATATTAGGAACCTTCTGGTTAGGGATAGTTGGGAATGTGAAGAATGTTCTACTAATTAATTTAGGGAAAATTAATTTTCCTGCCCACATACCAAATTCCGCAGGATGGATATGTCATTCCCAATGTCCTCCTTTCTGAAATCCGACACACCATTTCGTCGGTAAAGTTGCATACAGTACCCGGTTCAGACAAGGTCAGACCCGAACACCTGAAGAATCTGCAGCCAGTATTCATCAATACACTGGCTCAGCTCTTCACACACTACCTACCTGAATGCAAGGTCCTGTCCCAGTGGAAAACCAGAAGGACCATTTTGTGGTACAAGAAGGAAGACATCCACGATATTGGCAACTATCGCCCAATCTGCCTGCTGTCTGTTGTCTACAAGTTGTTCACTCGAGTCATCCTGAATAAAATAGGCAGAACACTAGATGAAGGACAACCATGAGAGCAAGGCAGTTCTGAAAAGGATTCAGCACGATCGACCATATCCACACAGTGACCAAACTCATTGAAGTTTCGAGAGAGTTCAAGATGCCGCTCTGTCTAACGTTCATCGACTGAAAGAAGGCCTTTGATTCAGTTGAGACTGAAGCGGTCATTGAAGCCCTAGCTGAACAGGGTGTTGAAACTCAGTATATCAAGATCCTCCATGAGCTGTATTGCGGATTCACCACCAGGATCTCACCATTCTACAGGGAACTGATCATTGATGTAAAGAGAGGGGTTCAACAAGGTGACACCATTTCACCGAAACTCTTCAGTGCCACCCTCGAGAACATCATGCGATGACTGGAATGGGAACGGATGGGAGTGAAGATAGATGGTCGGCAACTACACCACCTCCGCTTCGCTGGTGACATCATTCTCATAACACCAAACATTAGCCAAGTGGCACAAATGCTGACCAACTTTAACCGCGAGTGTGGAAAGGTTGGGTTGCAGCTGAACCTCAACAAGATGATGCTCATGAAAAACAAACTAGTCCCCGATGTTCCATTTGCTCTCAATGGAACGAACATCTCCGAATGCAGCAGCTATGTGTACCTGGGTCGAGAAATCAACATGAGGAAATACTTGGCACCAGAACTGCTCAGGAGAAAGAGAGCAGCATGGAATGCATTCAAGAGCGTCAAAGGAAGAAGTAGTTAAGAGGATGAAGGATCTTCAGCTTTGAGCACATCTTTTCAATTCCACCGTTCTTCCTGCACTAACGTATGCCTCGGAGACCTGGGCCATACACAAACAGGATGAGAACGCTATTCGAGTATCCAAAGAGGAATCGAAAGAGAAATGCTAGGAGTATCACGTCTCACTCAAGTGAGAGAAGGAATCCAGAGTTCTGACCTCCATCAATGATCAAGAATCAGGGATGCTGTCTCGTTGCCAAGACATCAAAAATCAGATGGGCTGGACATGTAATGCAACTCAGAGATGACCGCTGGACTAGAGCTATTACCAACTGGATTCCACGGGACGTCAAAAGACAGTGTGGTCGCCCACCAATGAGAGGATCAGACTTCATCAAAACCCTGAATGCACAGTTTGAGGCACTTCCTGTCCCTGGAGCGAGCAGATATCATTGGGCTACACTAGCACGTGACAGGGACAAATAGAGACGTTACTGGCACCCACTCAAGCAAATGGAAGGTCAAATGGAAGACAAGTGACAAGTGATAGAAGTGATGAATGCAGAAACTTTAAACTGTGGTTGGATAATATAGTGGGTGAGGTGATTTTCCGGCATGCTGTCACCAATTTGAGTTTGGTAAACTACACCGTGGTGCATGGGTTGATTCCTAATCTCAGAGCCTGGAGTAAGACCTGACAACTGTTAGGAATGATTCTCCCATTTCAATTGATTTTTGTCTTGTGTAAAGGAACTTTAATTTGAAATTAAAGTAATTTTATTTTATCTAAGTCATGCCAGAAGTATGCCACAGAGGATTATTTCAGAAAGAAATGTTTGGTCACCCTAGGACCCAATAGTCTGTAAAAAAAATCCCAAAATTTTGCCTTCCTGTTTACTTCCTTCATATATTTTAAAACAAATGAACAAAAAACCAAAAAAAAAAAAAACCTTTTTGTGACTCTGGAAGAAAGATTGTTGTTTAGAAGATGTAAGTTCACCATCCTCCAATCTGCAAGTATGTTGCAGATAAAACTTCTGACCTCTCCCCTTTGATTGGTTTTGGAGCACGATACAACTGAAACTGCACCATTACAGAAACGTTTATTTATTTAGTCATTTATGTTTTTCCTGCCTATGAGTTAAGCGATTCTCAGGCGGTACTGTGAGGACTTTATATGGTATCTGGGATGCAAGGTGAGGGAACTAACAGCTATACCACTAACTCTCCTGGCTTCAGAGGCATTTAATCAGTTTCACTCCTATGTATATTGCATTTCTTAATGGCTACACTCAATTCTTTCAATTTGATGTATTTGATCACTGAACGGGCTTGAGCGATAGCACAGCAGATAGGGTGTTCACCTTGCACGTGGCCAACCCGGGTTCGATTCCTCTGCCGCTCTCAGAGAGCCCGACAAGCTACCCAGAAGTATCTCACGCGCACGGTGGAGACTGGCAAACTACCCTTGGGGTATTCGATATGCCAAAAACAGTAACAAGTCTCACAGTGGAGACGTTAATGGTGCCCGCTCGAGCAAATCGATGAGCAACGGGATGACAGTGACAGTGATGACAGTGATCACTGAATGTGAATAATTTTTTATCCTCATTTTATATGACATAGCATAAAAAACTTTCTTGTTTTCTTTTTCCCTGACTTTATTGGATATAATTTTCATTTAATATTGTATATGTCAGGCATATGAATTGATGATTTGATTATATGTACATTGTGGTCAACCAAAACCAGTTTTATTGTTAAGCATTTCTTTGAAGCTTCCTATGTGAGATGGGTTATCTATGTCAGGAATACATTTAGCATCAAAATGATTTTGAAGTATAGTAGATATTTTGTAGTATCCTTCTTTACTTTTCTCTTCTTTCATATCTTGGTTCTGTGTCATCACAAACTTGAACAAAACTATTAATTCACTAAGCTTTATTCTGGATAGCAAAATTTGAAAGTGAAATGGATCTTCCTGTTCCCTCAATTTTTTTACAGTCAAGGATTTTTTTATTAGTAGTTCATATATAGGTCTCATTTCCTATGGAGTTTAAAATTTGTCCTGGGAGATAATAAAATATGGTATCAAATAACTTATGAAAGGTAAGGTGAATTATTCATGAAGCTTAACTCTGCAATGTATAAAAATTTAAATCTCACCAAATAAGTAATCCCCTGGGCAGATTATTTATTGTTAGATTTAGTCATTTGAAGAGAAAGAAGTATTTCATCCTTAAAACATTTTTAATAAAATTTGAAAATATAAAAAAAATAACACATATAAAATGACTTAATGCTTTTAATAAATAAACAGAACAAATTTAGCTAAATGGTGCCAATTCTCTGGCTCATTAAGATAATAATGTTAATCATTCCATTGTACTTCTATTTATTTTTCATAATTTGGTCCAAATAGGTTTTTAAAGTGGCATATTTGCAACAATATTATTGTTATTAATAATTGCTTTTCCCTTTGTATTTGACAAGAGATTATTTTTATCATTATTATTCATGATTTAAAGTAATTTAAAACTTTTGAAAGGGGCTGGAGCCATAGTAAAGTAGGTAGGCATTTGCCTTGCATGTGTCCAATTCAGGTTTGACCCACAAAAACCCATATGGTTTCTTGAGCTCAACAGGAATAATTCCTGCTTGTGCAAAGCCAGAATAACCCCTGAGCACTGTCAGGTGTAGTATAGAGAAGCAGGTAGGGCTTTCACCTTGCACTCGGTTGACTGAGGTTTGATTCCTCCACCCCTCTCAGAGAGCCTGACAAGCTACCGAGAGTATCTTGCCCACACAGCAGAGCCTGGCAAGCTACCTGTGGCATATTCGATATGTCAAAAACAGTAATAAGTCTCACAATGAAGACGTTGCTGGTACCCACTCCAGCAAATCGATGAGCAATAGAATGACAGTGATGCTGTGATAAACAATAAACTTTAATTTATAATTTTTTTATTATTTGGAAAGAAAAGATAGACCTTTATGAAGTGAGAGAGAGCAGGACTGATAAAACTAGGAAAGGGAGGATAGGGAAGTCAGATGGGAGGAAGGAGAGAGCATTTGACAAAGAGGAAGGAAAGCATGAAAGATACTACATACATTGATGGCTCACTTACAAATGTCAATAGTTTGAAGCTTTTATCACATATCATTTTCAATTACAATAAAATTTCATTGATCATTGATCTTTTAAATGCAAATATCCATTGTCTTTTGGGTGGTCTTCTCTGAAATATATAGAAAGAAATGTCTAAGAAGGTACAAAAGAACTATACACGTTGTTCGTTACATTTAGGATCTAAATTTGGGAGTAGGAGGGAAAGACTGAGATCAAAATAAAGAGATCAGTCAGTCAAAATATTCTTGCTAATTAAGAAATGAACTGTTTCCACCTTTCATCTCTGTATTCCCTTTTATAGAGACCAAATTTTTGCACTTTGCTCAACCCAGAACAAGTTTTCTCATTAGTGAAAAGGCAGATAAATAACTTCCACATACTTTATACTCTAACTGAAAGTGGAGTGCCTTCAATTTATTAAAATTATTGAGCACATAGAAGAAAACATATTTTGACTAATTGATCAGAAATTTTTCTTAATGTGCAGCTAAGAATTTTTCTCATTACTGACACTTTGTCTTAATGTGCAAGTCACATTTGAAATTAATTTAATTATCTGTCTTATTAAAATTAGAAACCTGTATTTCAAGTTCATCAGTATTCAGTGAACACAGTGGCTATTTGGGGGGACGAGTTTATGTATTTTTTTGATTTAATAAAACATTTTTTTCTCAAAAAATTGAACATCTATGTTTTTATGACATGAATGAAAATAATAGCAAAGTTTGTAGGGTAGCTTTTACTTATAGCATGTTAACCATTTATTTATTAGTATTTTATTAATAATTTGAGTATTAAAATTTTAATATAAAATAATCTCTTTATGTTATATATTTTACCAGATGTATGTCTGGACAGACAATACATCCTCTCTATTTTCTAGACAAGAAAATTTGCCATAAGTCAAAGTTAGAAACTCAAATATTACATTATGTTACTACTGTTAAAAATTAAGGGGCTGCAGTGATAGCACGGCGGGTAGGGAATTTGCCTTGCATGTGGCCAAACTGGGTTCAATTCCCAGGATCCCATATGGTCTTCCGAGCAATGCCAGCAGTTATTCTTGAGTGCATGAACCAAGAGGAGTAATTCCTAAAAAAATGTATAAATTTTTTTATAAATATAAATGTATAAATTATTTTTATACATTTATTATCCACAACAGTACATGTTGTGGAAAGGTAAACTAGAAAATAAATATCTTAACAGATAAAAGAGGAGGCTCTTCATAAATTTAGTGAAAAAATAATTTAAAAATATTTCTATAATTAAAGATCCTAGCATATCAATGTATAACATACATATTTGCACACAGAGATAAATGTATTAAACAATATATGAATGTATACATATATGTGTATAAGCATATATACATACATTTTTAGAGAAACAGAGTACTTTAAAAGTCCTTTTTATATGATATAAAGACTCTGTGTATTGCATCTGATGGAGATTTTAATTTTTATTTTTGGGTCATATCCAGAGGTGCTAATAGATTACTCTTGAATCTGTGCTCCATGATCACATATTATGGGGCTCAGGGAACCTTGTGTGGTTCCCTGCAATAAACCTAGGAGAACTATGTGTAAAGCAAGCACCTTGCATGCTCTACTATCTTTTCCACTTAGCGGTACACTATTAACCTCAGGCACTCCAGATGGGTGCTTGAACTTATGTAACTAAAATACTACTGTGAAAGTTTGAAATTTGCAGACGTAGAAATATATTGATTCTTGATTACAAAAGTAACTATAATATACTACAAAGTGATTCAACAATTATGTATATAAGATATTACACTATAAAAGAACACAGAATCTCAAGTGCCATAATATTATTTAGAAGAAATACCATTTGTATTTTTATCCAACAAATAATTTAGATATAAATTTATAATTAATCATAGCTAAAATTTCACCATTTTTAAAATTAACACCCTTGAGGAAATGAAAGATAACATTGAATTTTGATAAAAAGAATTAAAGCAAATAAATCTGTCTAACATTATGACCTCACCCCTGAAGGAACTGACAGAGGAACCCAGGTATGTGGGACCTGTGGCTGAGATTTCCAAGCCTGCTTGGATCAGGACTGGGCCTCTTCCACCCAGATCCCCAGTTTCCCAGTAGCTTGGCAGTCACTCCCCTCACCCCCGGCTCCCTGTAATCTCATCAACAGCCAAGATACAGAGCTCCCGGAAGAGAGTGCCACAATTTTTTCTGGAATGCGTGGCCACTTTACTCCTTATTTATTTATTTATTGAACATGGCAGAGCCTGGCAAGCTACCTGTGACATATTTGTTATGCCAAAAGCAGTAACAACAACATGCTCTTCATGTTACTGGAGTGAGCAGACGCCATTGGGTTACACTAACACGCGACAGGGACAACTGAAGACGTTACTGGTGCCTGCTTGAGCAAATCGATGAACAACAGGATGACAGTGATACAGTGATACAGTGAAATGAAGACACTGAAAAAGTAGTTAAACTGGGAGCCATATTTAAAAATATTTCTTTTCAAAATATTATCAGAAATGATTTCAGTTCAACTAAGGTTTAAATACAATAATTTGTTTGAATTCCTGGCATATAGTCAGAGAGTTTTGTATTTTATGTACTAACTTTTGACATACTATATATAAGAATTTGATTTATATATAGTTAAATAAATGATAGAAGGGCTATGTGAATTTATCATGTATAACTTAATTATTAATTTCATGTTGCATTTAAATTTTGAGCTTTAAATTTGGAATGTGAGTGACCAAAGACCTATATTTAGTAAATAAATTTTCTTTATATGATGCAATTAGTCAACATCTAATTCTCCATAATTATTTCCTTTAACTATAAAGTAACTTTCAGGCTATTTGTCACATATCTATTCAAAAAAAGTAACAGAATGCATGAAATTATATTATATAAACAAGAAAGCCCAAACATTCCTTTGAGGTACTTTATCCAATGAAGAAATCAAGGGAAAACCATGTAAATTACCTAGACTTTTACCTTAACTTTTATTAAAGACACAATTGAAAGATCAAAATCATAACCCAAAATCTCACTTATTAAATTTTAAATGTTACAGGTGATAATTAGAAGAATGAAACATTATGGAGAAATTGAATTGAAAAAAGCAGATGGAGCAACTAAGCACAGATTCGCTGACAGTTAATACAATTCACAGTATTAATGGACCTGCAGTTTCTTTTATAAATGTCACTTGAGGGGGTGGATTTCCACAAGAAGTAAGAAGTAGTAGAGAGAGCACTTGCACTTTGTGCTAATTTTCAATGTAGCACCAAGAAATGATATCCCAAGGAGCAGCTGATTTATAACTGTGGCGAATGCAGTGCTGTATAGCTCGTCCACAACTAAAGCATGCATATTCATAAGTCTGACAGTGACAAATGCCTTTGCAAAAGCTTTGAAAAGACACAAAGAATTGGTGATCTTATTTCTGCTGTAAGCCACGGTCTAAGTAATATTATATTTTATTTCAAAAACTTTGACTTAGCAACCTTGCAGACATGCAGCACAAAACAAGTGGAAATGGGACTTTATGTATATGTAATTTTTCCTAAGGAATATCATTTGATTTGATTTAATTTTTCTGACATTTTCTTCATCAAATTATAATCAGTAGAAAATGTGGTTGCGTAAGAAGTTCATAATCATGAAGGTGAAACAAGGAAATGAGTCTTTGCTTCATTCATAGAGAAAATAAATGGTTCCGGTAGATCCTGAATGCAAATCAGGATGTATTACACACACCCCCACCCCCAACATCTCAATATAGTTTGTCTAAATCATCCAGTGCTTTAATCTTCAAAGGCAAAGGAACAAGAGATTAGCTGTCTTCTCTATTCAAATGTGCTATTGAAATAAAACAGTACTAGGTGGCAGCCATGAGTAGGATAGTGATAGATAAAGAACTTTTTGAAAATAATTCTTTTAAAGAATGAAAGATTGGTAAAAATTGGGAATCAGTCTTCTGGCAACAGAATGGATAATGGGATTGCTTTCATGTGTATCAGATAATTATATCAACATAGAAATATGTATAGTTTTATAGTATTGAAGATTTTCTAGTTCACTGTATCACTGTCACCCATTGCTCATCAAGTGGGCGCCAATAACATCTCCATTCATCCCTGTCGCACTCAGGGGAATGAGGCTCATTATTGTTACTGTTTTTGGCATATCGAATATGTCATGGGTAGCTTGCCAGGATCTGCCGTGGGAGATTCTGTATTGCTCTCTTCCAGAAGCTTTGTTTTATGGTCTCTGGTTCTTGGCTGTTGATGAGATTACATGGCACTGTGGGCAATTTTTGGGTGTTTCTGCAAAACTACTAGAAAACCGGGGATCTGGGTGAAGGAGGCCCAGTCCTGATCCGAGCAGGCTTGGAGATCTCAGCCACAAATCCCGCATACCTGAGTTCCTCTGTCAGTTCCTTCTTGCATGAGGCTCATCATAGCTTGTGGAGAGTGGCCTTGAGTATGGCTTTGGCTGGGTTCTGGAGGATTTTGGCTGCCAGGGCTCTGCTTGGGGTGGCAAGGGAAACTCAACCTGCCCCCCTCCAAGGTGCCCTGATGAAGACAGCCTGGTGCGGCCGCAGGAGATTCTCTTTATCTAGTTAATTCTATAAATATTCATAAGAAAACAGTGTGCAAAAAAAATTTTAAATGATGGTTTTCCCCAATCTTACAAGTATGATATTGCATCAGTGACAAATGGACTCTGTTCTGACATCATTCATTTTTTAATAAAAATAATTCAAAAACAAATTGCTTTCATTCATAGTGGTGCAACTTTATCTGTTGCTGTAGTTTGGACACAAATGAAAACATATGGTAGGGTTAGAATTTAGACCTTGTTGGAGGGTGGAAGGGATACTGGGTTCATTCATTGGTGGTGGAGAATAGACACTGGTGGAGGGATGGGTTCTTGAACATTGTATGAGGGAAACACAAGCATGAAGATGGGTAATTTGTAAGTGTACCCTCACTGTGACTCACTAATTAAAAAATCAAAATTAAAAATTAAAAAAAATTCAAAAAAAGAATTAAGATCTTGTCTTATCATTGTGCAGCAATACAGGCATTTAAAATAAAGGTAGTATTTAAAATGTATAAAAATATAAATCTCTATTAAGTAATTTCTGTTTTAAGAAGTTGAAGAAGAAATGGTGCCACAACAGATATTAAGAAGTTTTTAAAAATATGTGTGGTACAGGGTCCTGGAGCGATAGCATAGCGGTTAGGGCATTGCCTTGCTCGTGGCCAACCCGGGTTCGAATCCCAGCATCCCATATAGTTCCCTGAGTACCGCCAGCAGTAATTCCTGAGTTCAGAGCCAGGAGTAAACCCTGTGCATCACTGGGTGTGACCCAAAAGGCTAAAAAAAAATGTATGGACCATCACAGAAGACAAAGACTTTAGATATTATTTAATAAAGACCATAGTTTGTTGTGACACAAATATGAAAATATCCATCTTGAAGTATGCACACTAATGAATAAGATTACGTAGTGTTAGAATAAATTGCATATTTAATTACACTACCTGTTTTCTCATGAATTTTGTAGTGGTATATAAACTTACATCCATTACTGTCAAGGGGGGGTTTCTCAATACAGTGTCTCACTAGAATTTATTTTATTTTTTAAAATTATAGTGGATAAACATGTAAATAGTATCATAATTGCTTTCATTTTACACATACCAAACTATCTCTCTGGTCCCCACATAACAATTTTCTTTTTATGATTTGTGGGAGCGGTAGCACAGCCGGTAGGGCATTTGCCTTGCACGCAGCAGACCCAGGTTCGATTCATCTGCCACTCTCAGAGAGCCCGGCAAGATACCTAGAGTATCTGGCCCGCGTGGCAGAGCCTGGCAAGCTCCCCGTGGCATATTCGATATGCCAAAAACAGTAAGGACAAGTCTCACAGTGGAGATGTTACTGGTGCCCGCTCAAGCAAATGGATGAGCAACAGGGTGACAGTAACAGTGACAGTGACTTTCTAGTGTTGAGTTCAACAGAAATTGCATGATAAAAGGAAGGATTTTGATTTTCTAAGGAAGCAATTATTTTTCCACACAAGAATAAGCAATTGACTAAAAAGAATTTGTTTAAAAAATAAGTCTTTACACTGATTTTCTCTCCTTCATCTGTTATGCCTTCATTTTGATGGCCACTTTTTCAAGCTTCTTTATCTTGGACTTTAGCTTGGGAGCTCTAAGAAATATCTGTCACCTAAGAGACCCAGTATGGTAATTCTTTAGAGCAGCTCAAGGTATCTCTCTCTATATATGTATTTTTTTATTTATGATTTTAATAGTGTGACTTGAACAGATCGATTGATTTAGATTGTTGATTATTGAACCACTCTTGGTGGTGCTCAGGAATTCCTCATGGAGGATGCTGAGAAAAGTAATGATTTGGTGTGTGGTCGAGACCATGAGGTGCCTTGGGGCCCTGCCCATGGTAGGGATGTCAGTGGGGCCGGCACAATTCCATGCACTTCTTGATCGCCGTGCAGGGAACTCCTGTGCACCACTGGATGTGTCCCCCAAAAGAAAGCTAAAAGAAATTAAATCAACACAATGCTCACTATAGCATTGCTTTCTTTTTCTTATTTTCTTTATTTAAATTTATTTTTTGTTATTGAATCACCAAGTGGAAAGTTACAAAGCTCTCAGGATTAAGTCTCAGTTATGCAATGCTCAAACACCCATCCCTTCACTGGTGCACACATTCCACCACCAAAAACCACAGTAAACCTCCCCCAACCCCTCACCCCCCAACCCCCCACTTCACCCGTGTAGCTGATAAATTTCACTTTAGTTTCTCTTTACTTTGATTACATTCAATATTTCAAGGAAAAACTCAGTCAGAAAGAAAGAGACAGACATAGAAAGACTGCACTCATATGTGGAATATAAAGTAGCAGAGAGGTACGATCTTGCAATGATGCAACTTCTGGCAGAAATTTCTCTGGACTTAGTTACTAAAATACAGAAATCCAAAATCTCACGACCACTATTGTGGCCACACAAACTCATATCTCTTCATTCTCAGCAATAGAAAACAAATTATCAACGACTATCTTTCCAGCAGGTCCGACTTTGGTGGGAGGGACTTCTTATTTTCTAAAATCTGTATCATTAGCTGATTAATATTAAAATCATCAGTTGGTTGTTAATTGATGATATAGATGATACTCTACATTTTGTATTTTGTGGTTTTGTTGTTAATTTCTTAATGTTGTTAATTTCATAGTTTGTTAATATGTAATTATTGTTACTTATATACTAATCCCATATATCTTATGTTTCTGTTATTAATTTTTGCTGGTCTAATTTTCTTTGTATTTAGGTCCCTAAAAAGCATTTTTTGCATAATTTTGCTATCCCTCTGAAATATTAAATTTTTAAATGTTATGTTCATTTCTAGCATAATAATTTAAAAACATTGATATGATAATTGACAACAATTTACATTTGTTGTTTAACTTCACTTGCAAAACTTTGTTATGTTTTTATTCTCTCTTTTAAGAGTTATTTTGTTTTTCAGTATAATTGATTCTTTGACAATTTTTTTATTAGCATCATAATTTTCTAGTTATATTTTATTATTTGCATCAGGATGAGAATATGAGCTGTAATATTTTATTCTTTCAAATTTGATCTCGTGACTTCCAAATTTAGTGGTTCAACATAAATTTTATCTGTGTGTGAAATAAACTGCATAAAATAATACTTTTATTTATACTCTCATTTGTGGCTGTTTTTCTCAGTAATCTCACTATTCTTTGTTGTAATTATTCTGTTGCTATTTATCAGGTACACACAAATCTGGAATTATTATTATGTATTCTGGCTTACTTGATCATTTTGAGCAACCTTCATTATACTTCTAATTGCTTTTATGAAACTTTCTTTGTCTAGTGTTATTATAGTTTCACTTAACATTTATAATTAGAATTTCCTTATTATGTTTTATTCTTTTATTTTGACCTTTAAATGTTCTGTTTTTAATGATTTATTTATTATAAGCATAGAATTAGACCTAATAAAACTTTTATTTTAGAAGATGGCTTGGATATTTAAGTTCAACTATTTGTTTAACTTTAGTTTTATATCTACTGTCTATTTTGTGCTATTTAACTCACTTTTTATATTTATTTTTTCCATTTTTAAAATCTCTGTTCTGACCTTTAGTTAAAATATTTATTTTATTTTTTATTCCAATTTTCTTTTTTTTACTTAAAATCAATAGCTTTTACAAAATAAAATGTCCAAGTTATAGATTGTACAATTTTAAATTCTTCATGAAATATGTTTATTAAAATGAAATGACAATAATTGTCCATTTGTTACAAAGTTTTCCTTTGAAATAATTTTTTTCTACAGTGAACACAAATGTAATTTTAGTAATGGGACAGTCATCAGACACCATGAAGAGATTGACTTAAAGTTACATTGTAAGAAAAACTTTGCAAAACCTAAGTTTTTTTCTTATGACATTATACCTCTCTGTATCTGCATACCATGTCCACAAATTTTGACCCTATAGGAAAACACAACCCCTTTATTTGTAGAAAACCATGAACTAGAATTACTTATAACTAATAAAACTGATGGTGTTTTTTTTTTTTGTGACCCCAGCGATGCACAGGGGTCACTCCTGGCTCTGCACTCAGGAATTATCCCTGGAAGTGCTCAGAGGACCATATGGGATGCTGGGAATCGAGCCCAGGTCGGGCCTCGTGCAAGGCGAATGCCCTACCTGCTGTGCTATCACTCCAGACCCTGATAGTGATTTTTGTATAGAATTAATGATGTTGAATTAAAGGCATTTATTTCCTACAATTCTATTATTTATTTTAAAAATAATAAATAATAAGACATGAGATTTGAATTCACACAATCGAAAGGTGCCCCATATAAACAAAGATAAGTTCCTCAGTGGTTGGAAAATAATATCATTATTTAATTCTGATTTTAAAAACACCAATTCTTGGTTTTCCCTTCTGGGAAGATTTCTTTCTGGGAAGTCATCCAAGCACTGATAACAGGTTTTATTGTGTGAGTTTTGCCGATGCAGCGCGGCATATGCTACTTCAAGGAGAATCTTAAGAGGGGCTGGAGTGATAGCACAGCGGGTAGGGCGTTTGCCTTGCATGTGGCCGACCCAGGTTCGATTCCCAGAATTCCATATGGTCCCCTGAGCACCGCCAGGGGTAGTTCCTGAGTGCATGAGCCAGGAGTGACCCCTGTGTATCGCTGGGTGTGACCCAAAAAGCAAAAAAAAAAAGAAGAACCTTAAGAACCAACACATAGGCTTCATTTTTGTTGTTGTTGTTCGTTTTTCTTTATACCATGATAAAAACAATATCCTGTTTGTTTCTGTGATAGTCTCTTAGAATAAAGAGTTAAAGTCACAAACCTGGTTAACCTATAACATGAAGGCACCTATAACATGAAGGTACTGATACTCATCAGTACTGATGAATACCATTTGTTATTGCAGTATAACTATACTTATAATCAGACTATTACCGCCTTTAAAACTTATTCTGTGCTAGAGAAATTATGGTGCTGGATTTTCTACTTCCCAGATCTGTGGTTCAGAACTAATGACATAAGATAAGCAACAATATCTTGAAAGGTATACAATCTGATTAAAAGTTTAGTAGCAGCATTTTGTACATAACTCATTTCATTATCAACACCATTAGCAGATCTTCAAAACCTTCTTAGAGATAAAAACGTTATGCCTGCAAAGAAGGGTGCAGAGATAATAAAGCAGCCAAGTGCTTGCCTTGAATGCAGCTGATTCAAGTTCAAAACCTGGCATCCCATCTGGTCCCTGCAGCCTTCCTTAGGTATCACCGATAGGAGGGATGCCTGTGTTCAGAGCCAGGATTAAAGTCTTAGCATCACTTTGCCGAATCCATCCAAAACAAAACATTGCAAGCAAAGATAATAGACTTTAGTAACTACTTGTGTTTCTATATTTCTGCTTACACATCTGTCTGTTCTTTCGCGTTCTACTACTTCCAATTCGCTCTCCACCTACTAACTCTGTAGCTCTGCGGCACACTTGCCATTGTTGTTCATCGATTTGCTGGAGTGGGCACCAGTAATGTCTCCATTGTGAGACTTGTTGTTACTGTTTTTGGCATATCGAATACGCCATGGGGAGCTTGCCAGGCTCTGCCACATGGGACAGATATTCTCGGTAGCTTGCCGCGCTCTCTGAGAAGGGCGGTGGAATCGAACCTGGGACAGCCACATGGAAGACAAATGCCCTACCTGTTGTATTATTGCTCAGTCTGCTATATCACTTAAAATCTTTTTTTTTTCCTTTTTGGGTCACACCTGGCGATGCACAGGGGTTACTCCTGGCTCTGCACTCAGGAATTACTCCTGGCGGTGCTCAGGGGACCATATGGGATGCTGGGAATTGAACCCGGGTCGGCCGCATGCAAGGCAAACGCCCTACCTGCTGTGCTATTGCTCCAGCCCCACACTTAAAATCTTTATCAAACTACTCCCACGTTGTATTATATCTCTGACTTTGTCTCTATATCTCTAAAATGCTTTATTTATTTTTATTTCCATATGGTACCTTTTAATTGTTAAAAGGTTTGGATTTACTAAATCAGGTAATAAATGCTGAAACCAATAGGACTTTGGTATGATAAAACAGATTAATTTTATCTGTTGATGTATTTCTGAATGTGTGTCGTGGCTATAGGACCCAGAGATTCGTGATTACCACGGTGTGTAGATTTCTGTTTCCATTCTTCACTCTGGGTTTTTCTCTGTACTGAGAGTTATGACCAGTAATTCAATTTATAATTCAAATTACTATTAGGTCGGCATCCATTTCATGTGATATTAAGCTAGTGAGGAGATGGTGCATTCTATAAAATTCCACCTCTATTATTATTTTCACTGGACCACATCTCTGGTGTGTGGCTACGATAGTGTTTCATCAGTGACTCTTTTCTTTCCTCCCCCAGGTGAGGCCCAAAGTCCTCAGAAGATAGGGTGAGAGCAATGCCCTCTTTTCTACTGGGCTAAGGCTTTGTGACAGCATTTCATTATGGAGAGATGGTGTTTCTGTGGAAAAAATCTGCAGGGATGATTATGCTTTCTTTCATTCTGCCATGATTCTAAGAAACTTTTCTTGAAGGGACAGGAGAACTTGAACCCATGTCCTATGAATCCAAGAGGTGGGGTAGCAAGAGATTTTACCAGCAGAGCAAGATAGTAGATGAGAACGAAGTGAATTGATCACAAGAGATCAGTTGCCAGACATACACAGTGGAGGTGCCCCAAGAAAGCTCAAGGAGCAGTCTGGGGGAGTCTTTTCCTGTGTGTCACTGGGCTGCAAAGGTGGGAGTTCTTTCCAGAAATGCTTTCATTCTGGGAGGTGGGTGAGCAGGAGCCCTGCAGTCAATTCTGGGCAGGGATAGGGGTTATGCTAGGCCACTTCATGTCTCTGATTTTTATTTTGAGAAACTGGTAAGGTTCCTAAAGATAAAGTCTATGAAAGATGGGTCCCTCCTAAATACGTGGCCCCATGACTTACTATTAAGCTGGATCATTCTTAACTTCCCACTATTTGTTTAATTACCATGTAAGTTCTTCTACTATTTTATGGTTCCAGCAAATCTTTTATTTCTGACAGATATCAGTGAGATAGCTCTAATGATCCTCTTGTCCTGTGTCTGGCTGTCATCAATGGAGCCCCCTGGAGCGGGAGGGAGGTGGATGGTTGAGTTTCCCTCCCCACCCCAGCAAAGCCCCGGCAGCCGAAGAACTCCAGAACAGAGCCACAGCCGTGCTCAAGGCCACCCTCCACAAGCTTGGACAAGCCTCACACATGAAGAAATGGCAGAGGAGCCCAGGTGTGCAGGATCCAGGACTGAGATCTCCAAGCCTGCTCAGATCGGGACTTGGCCTCTTCTGCCCAGATCTTTCATTTTCCAGTAGCTAGGCTGTCACACCCACAAACTGCCACCAATGTCATGTAATCCCATCAATGGTCAACATCCAGAGACTATAAAACCAAGCTCCTGGAACCTTATAGCCTAGTTCTCCCTCTTGGAGAACCTGGCAAGCTAACAAGAGTTTCCTGCCTGCACAGGAGAGCCTAGCAAGCTCCTTGTAGCGTATTCATATGCCAAAAACAGCAACAATGATAGGTCTCATTCTCCTGACCCTGAAGAGCCTCTAATGTGGCACCGTTGGAAAGGACAAGTGAAGAGAGGCTGCTAAAAAAAAAAAAAAAAAATTGAAAAAAAAAGTGGGTAGGGTGTTTGCACCCGGCCAACCCGGGTTTGATTTCCAGCATCCCATATGGTCTCCTGAGCAGAGCTGGAGTAATTCCTGAGTGTATGAGCCAGGAGCAACCCCTGTGCATCACCAGGTGACCCAAAAACCAAAAAAAAAAAAATTAAAAAAAAAGGGAGGCTGCTAAAATCTTAGGGCTGGGACAAATGGAGATGTTACTGGACCCGCTTGAACAGATCGACAATCATGGGGATGATAGTGATACAGTGATACAGCTCTAAAAGATTGAGTGCATGCCTTATAGATATACCCTGCTCCACATGGTCCCCTAAGTACACAGGGTATAGTTCCCTTGCACTACTGGACATGACTCCAAGCTAACAAAATTAAAATAGCAACCCTAGTAGAGAGAATGGTCAATATGAACCCCTGAAGTGGGAATAAACACAGTGTATTCCAGGTGATCATGTGGGAGCAGAGTGTAAAAACGTAGTGGCTAGGCCACATCCGACAAGCCCTTGTAGGCCGGAGACTCTGGGTTTTATTCTGAGGGAGCTGAAGCCTTCACAGGTCTCTTATGAAAGGAGTACTGTGATCTAGCTACCTTAGGAAAAGGTATCCATCCTGATTGCTGACTGAAGAGATGTTCTAGGGGTCAGATGACAAAAATTACAGCTTGGAAGAGTGGATGGTTGCTGAAGAGATGAGCTACTTACCACTGGCTAACACATTACTAGGACCCTTCAGAATCCAAAATGCTTGTCAGGAATTCATGGTTTGGTTTAATTATTTGATTGTCCAAGAAAATTCACTGTTTTTCAGAGACTGATGAAATTTCACTATTAGATTTTTTTCTCCCTTTTTGGAGTAAAGTTTTGGAATGGTGACGTCTACATTTTTTAGAAATTGTAACTGAAACTGGAAGTCCATTCCTACATAAATAGAATGTGGTTTTAGTAGCTCTTCTTTACATAAATGGTGTAACATCATTTAGACAAATATTAACATTCTTGGCTTCTTCTTACAGTGATACTGTGCCACATCTACCACCTGATTGTCAGTATCCAGAAACCATTGCTCTAAATTATTTTCTCAGCTTCTCCTGAACCCCACCCTTGCTTCCAGGCAGCCTTAGATTTCAATATATGTGGCAATATCTCAGGATTTGTTTCCACTGGACCATGCTACATCCCCTTGCTTTGTTTTATTTGTTTGTTTGTTTGTCTTGTGCTCTTGGTTTGTTTGTTTATGACCCTACCTATTGAAAAATAATCTGTTACTTGTACTTATTCCAAGATTTTTCATCTTGTTTTTTTCTCCTCCTTTTTTTGTTTTTCACTTGAAAGCAGTACAATATTTTATTCTTGTGTAATATTTTGTCTAATTACTAAAAGAGAAGTTTTACTATTATTGCTATTTTTCTGTTTGAGATGCCTGACAAATTTTCTGCAAGACTTTAGAAACAAATTTATAATATGAGAAATTGTTTTACATTCTTATGGCAACTACTAGAGCACACACTTTTTCCTTCAATTTAATGATCAAATCATAATACTAATTTTTATCTATAAATTTTAAATATATTCCATAAATATTGTCTATATATTCTACAAATTTTAAATATATTCTCTATATATTTCACACTTCAGTTTAGTGACAGACTGTATGTATGGACTATGAAAAACATCACTGTATCATTGTCATCCTGTTATTCATCAATTTGCTCTAGTGGGCACCAGTAATGTCTACATTCATGCCAGCCCTGAGATTTTTGCAGCCTCTCTTTACTCATCTTTCCAAAGGAATGGAGGCTCTTTCAGGGTAAAGGGAATGAGACCTATTATTGTTACTGTATTTGGCATATCGGATATGCCACGGGGAGCTTGCCAGGCTCTTCCTTTTGTGTGGGATACTCTCCATAGCTTACCGGGCTCTCCAAGAGGAACAGAAAATGTCTATCAGAGAATACAAGCAAGTATGTTAAAACCAAACACATGTGTGCTGCTTAGGCACTTCAGTTGGCTAGACTATACGAGGTTGCTTGACTGCGAAGTAGCTATGCGTGAGCTTTGTTTTATATAGTCTCTGGATCTTGGCCATTGATAGGATTACATGGTGCTGTGGCCAGTTAGTTTCTGGGTGTGACTGCCAAGCTACTGAAAAATGGGGGGTCTTGGTGGAGGAGGCCCAGTCCCGATCTGAGCAGGCTTGGAGATCTCATCCCCGGGTCCCTCATGCCTGGTCCCTCTGCTGGTTCCTTCATGCATGAAGCTTGTTCGAGTGTGTGAACAGTGGCCTTGAGCGTGGCTGTGGGTGGGTTCCGGAGGTTTTCAGCTTCGGGGGCTCTGCTTGGGGTGAGGAGGGAAACTCAACCCGCTCCCCTCCAAGGGACCCCAGTGAAGAAAGCCTAGCTGGGGGCAAGATATTCTGCATCACTCTCTTCCGGGAGCTTTGTTTTATATAGTCTCTGGATCCAGATCCAAGATCTAGATCCATGAAAAACATAACAATAATAATTGTAAAGAGAAAGCAAGCCCTAATTTCAGTTAGCAAGTGTACATGACAAGCTTCAGAGCATCTACTTCCTAACTAGATGAAGGTAATGGCATGAAAACAAAGTTGATGGTACAGTGGATTGTTTCTGAAACGCTCCTTTGCCTACCTCCATCCCTTTATTTTCTTAACTTCCTATAAATTCAGACCCAAAATAAGACATTGGTTTGTCATTCCCTTAGAGACTTGTATTTGCTCTTATTTAATTCTGATTTTATTGTTTCTGGGAAAATGCCCTACTTTCTATTAACAAGTAATCGATCAATGTTCTTTTATTGACTTTTTGAAAAACAAAACCAAAAATTACCAAGAAGTTTTATTAAGTCTCAAAGCACACTTGTTGATATTTTGTTTTCTTTTTTAAAAAATAAATTAATTTATTTGCTTTCTTTTATTCATTTTGAGGGGTCAGTTTTAAAAAAAACTACTCATAAAACTTCTTATGATTTTTTACTTAATCATATATATTCTGATCATCTTGAATATCTTGACAGTAATACATACTGAAAAATTATATTTAAGATACCAAATGACATAAGCTGAAGATTGTTCACTTAGTTGTTTGTAATAATATGAAAACAAAATTTGTAATGAAATTGAATGTAGAAAATCATTTTTTTTTGTTTCTTTGTTTGGGGTGCAAACTCTTTATTGTTCAGTACCTACTCTCTTGGTGCTAGGTGGTTACTCCTGGTGATTTGCAAAAGACTATGCGAAGCCAAGGGTTAAAATTGCACCTCTGGGGCTGGAGAGATAGCACAGCGGGTAGGGCGTTTGCCTTGCACGCGGCCGACCCGGGTTCAAATCCCAGCATCCCATATGGTCCCCTGAGCACCGCCAGGGGTAATTCCTGAGTGCAGAGCCAGGAGTAACCCCTGTGCATCGCCAGGTGTGACCCAAAAAGCAAAAAAAAAAAAAAAATTGCACCTCTGGATATAACATGCTCTCATCCTTTGAGTTATATCCCTGAACTCAAAGTAGAACAGTATGTTCACCAGTGATTAACTAGTCTAAAGTACTATCCCAAAGAAAACATTCATATGCAAATATGTGAATGAAGACATAATATATTAATATGATTCCTAAAATAATAATAAAATTAAACTTAGTGAGAATAATTCATTTTAAACACCATTAAAATGTTGGTTAAGTTGAGAAAAGTTTTAAAAATATTGTCTAAATTAAAACAGTAAGAGTCAAAAGTCATGACTGTTCATAAGCATTTTTCTCCAGAATAAGTACTTTATGTGTGTCATGTCAGAACTGAACAAATATAAATAAATTTCAGAAAAACACTTTATTGTAAAGTAATATAAGCAGAAACAGAGCCTCAGAAAATCAAATTGGAAATGATAAAAATAGATGAGAAATGACAAACGGGGGTAATTGAATTCAAGATAACAGGAAATAAAAGAAAAACAATTACAATTGGATACTCAATGACAAGTGACTGCTTCAAACAGACAGGGATTGGATTTGAGATGATGGAAATGTAACAAATAATGACTAAAATGAAGTGAAAGATAATATGAAATAATGTTATAGGATCGTAAATGAATCAAAATAATATGAATTAAGATCTAGACACAGCAATGTAGTCTATTTAGAAAATGAACCAGAGCAGAAAGCTTCAGTAGAATAGGGAGATGAATTTAAATAAAATAAACAGGACAGGCTTGTCTTTTAATACAAAAAAAATGTGATATACACTCAGATATTTCTATGTAGTCTACCATATATAAATAGTAAAAATTTGCTGATTGTGCCTAATGCATAAAACTAAATAAAGTATTATTTATGTCAGAATAAGCTATTTTTACATTTTACATTTTCATTTTAAAAATAAAGTGCAGTGAAACAAATTCAAGAAATGTAAACATTCAACCTAAAAATAATTGTGCTCGCTTAGTTAAAACCCCACAATCACACTTAGATTAAATTTAAGACAACCCCTCTTAGATTAAATATAGGATATTGGTTTGGAAAATCAGGAATTATTGATTTAAAATATTTAAAGATAAATTGTGCTCTACAGAAATATTTTATATCTATTAATAAAAAATTTGATTCTGTCAGTCAGGATATAAGTGTTTTGGGTTCTTTATCTGGATTGGTTTTTACATAATATTAATTTGTGGAGTTTTCTGAAATTTTATAGTATTGTAAACCAATAAAATACTATAAACTTTGTTGGAATTTTATTTAAATAATATCTCTATTATCCTTTACTTTTTCTCACTATTATTTTTAGCTTTTTTTCACCTAGAAAAACTCTACATCTCTCCCTCTAACTTGTTATTCTTTAATGACTGTGATCAAAAGTTCAGGCAACAGTTAGGACAGAGAAGGAGTCACTATGACTATGTTTATTGGAAATCATTCTGGACAAGAGTTGAATGCTGAAAGGAGGTAATGTGATAATATACATATACCTGCATTGCAAGGCACTATAGCCAAAAGGAGAGAGAAAAGAGAGAGAAAAAGAGAGGGTGAGAAAGACAGAGAGAGATAGAGAGAGAGATGTTTGCTCTAGAAACAGGCTAGAGGGGGTGTGGCAGGAGGGAAACTGGACATTGATGGTGGGAAATGTACGTTGATGAAGGGAAGGTATTGGAATACTGTATGACTGAAACCCAATCATGAACAACTTTGCAACTGTGTAATTCTTGCTGATTCAATTTGAAAAATAGTTTAAGCGAATGTTTATAATTTCTATAGCCCTAACAATAAAATTAGGAGAAAAAGAAATATCTACGTAATATGTATATAAATAGGATGGGTACATCATCATGCAGCTTTTAAATTTGTAATATTAAAACATGGTTTCGCACACATTATTAATTGTTCCCTTTGAGAGACGAATTCCTTTCCTGTTGCATGTGATAGCCTACTTGTTTTCTCTCAACCATCTTCATGCCTCACTTCAGAATTAATCCTTTAAGTTATTTATTTATTTAAACAGAGGCATTGGGGATGCTTGCTTTAGAACCCAGCTGCTATATTATGACAAAGCTCCTTTCATGGTAAAGTCTGGATATGAATATTTTCACCGCGAGACCCACTAAAATCCCACCTGAGACCAGCATCACATCAGCCTTCCAAAAGTGAGAAAGGCTCGGTGAGTATTGATCCCCAGTTATTGTTTGCTATCACATAAAAGACCCCTCATAAACTCACTAATTAGCTAGAAGCAGTGCAACCTGAAACTAGGAGAGATAATAGTAATATTAAAAATCTCTCTGTGTGTACTGCTTTAATTTGTTTGGCTTTTACTTTCTGTTCCATATTTCTAAGTTCATTGTGCAATTTTGGTATTTGGTTGATCTTGTTGTTTGTTTGTTTTACTTAAGTCCTGATTATTATTCAATAGATATAAAATGCAGGGTGAATATCAAGAGCTATGTGAAATGACATAGTCACAAACGATAAATGTTTCATTATTTAATTTATGTGAGGTGTCTAAAGCAGTAATACTTATAAAATTAATAAGAGTAAAATGAATGCACTCCATGTTCATGAAATTTTAGTATATTATACTCATTATATATTATAACTGATATATGCATGCCCATGTGCAAGAACTGGAAGAAATCAGAGGTATTTAACTCCCATTACTTTAAGAAAAATAATGGACAGATTAATTTCTAAAACATAATAGACACTCATAATAGACAATCTGATCCAAATGTCTATTTTTCCCAAACTTCCATGATAGACTTAGCAGATAGTTTTTGACTACGAGCGAAAACTACTGATTGCTATTCAGAACAGTAAACAGAATAAAAGACAGATTTTTCTGCTCTTTACCTCTATGAGACTGTGAAACTGCTTTGAATCATATTCTACTGTTGTGGTCTCCCCTGATATAGCAGAGCAGTCAGATCATATTTCAGCAGCAGGACTGTGGAAGGAATGAAAAATAAACCTTGATGAAGTCGTTGACATGGATGTCTCTTTTCCCATTCTTTTCGGATCGTTCCACCTGCTGCTGACTCCAGGAAAATGATATCTTCAGTTCTAGGCTTTACTCATAACTCCAGCAAATGTGCTGCAGGAAACAAATGAAAACAGTATTAAGCTCCTCACTCTGCACACAAACAGGTCAATTTATCATGGATTGTGAATTAGGGGTGTGTGTGTGTGTGTGTGTGTGTGTGTGTGTGTGTGTGTGTGTGTGTGTGTGTGGTGAGTAAAGTGTGTGTGTGTTGGGGGGTGTTCTTATTTAAACAATAGCTAATCCTTCTTACACATATAAGCATAATTGTAAAGATGTGGACATACATAAAAGAATAATTGATAAAAATTACCCCTTTAGTAGCTTCTGATATACTGAAAATCTCAAATGTTTTTTCAGTTCTCAGAAAAAGTTACCTTTCTCAATTAGGTAAATTTGGTTTCTGATTTTGCAAGATATTAAATTAGTCGTCTAAATAAAGGTACTTAGGGAGTTCCATTTCAATGTAGCTAACCCTCTTGCCTTGCTCAATTTTAGCTAAATAGAGCCAAGTAAGAAGAAATTTACTTTAACATATTTTTACACATACATATGCTTACACATGTTTTTATAATATAATATAGAATTATATCATTAAATAAATGTCAAGAGTGCATTTGTAAAAACCAACAAATGTTTGTATTCTAATATAACCTCAAAATTTCACCATACAAGTCAACCATTTTTACTTCACTAAATTATACTTAAGCATGTATATTCTGAGAATCATCTTTTTTAGAATTAATAAATCTTTAATTTTATATAAGAATTAATAAATCTTAAAGTTTGTTTGGGTTCCTGTTTAATTTCTCTATATATCACATATTAATGAAATTGTATAGTGTCTGTTTTTTTCTCCACTTATTTCTTTAAGTCTAATAGCATCTAGACTCATATATCTTGTTGCAAATGACCAAATTTTTATCTTTTTATGGCTCAAAAGTACTTCATTTTATATAAACATCACATCTCACTTTCCATTTATCTGTTTATGAATACTTAGATTATGTTTAGCTCTTAGCAATTATAAACAATTTGCTAACATGGGGAAGTATACATCTCTTCAATTGTTTGTTTGGTATATTTTGGGCAAACATGGAATAGGATACCTGGATCATGTTGAACACCTATTTTTTTATTTTAAATTTTTATTTTATTGAATCACCGTGAAAAAAATACAAAGCTTTCAGGTTTAAGTCTCAGTAATATAATGATTAAACCCCCATCCCTTCACCAGTGCACATGTTCCACCACCAAGAACCCCAATATACCCCCTTCCACCCATCCCCCACCTAAGTAGCTAATGATGTTCACTTTATTCTCTATATACTTTGAATATGTTCAATATTTCAATAGAGAACTCACTATTATTGTTTGGAATTTTCTCCCAACAATCAGGCCTGCTGAAAAGGCATTATTTAATAATTTCTTTTCATTGCTGAGAATGAAGACTCTGAGCTCGAGCGGCCACAACAGCAGTCGCACAGCTTTGGATTTCTGATATTTTAGCTCAGTTCACAGTCTAGTGTGCTTCTGTAAGAAGCCGCTCTGGGTGCCAAAATGGGTTAGAAGACCTCTCGGTAACGCTCCTCTCCCATGATCACTTATGAGCCTCTTCACTGCAAACTCATACCTCTGGATTGGGCGTCTTTGGAGGTGGCTCTCGCCATGTGGGTGTTGCCACCGCAACCACTTTCCAAGCAGAAAAACAAGAGTAGAGAGGGAAAATCTCTCCCCAGGTGGCACGGGGTTGTAGCACAGCTCAGTCTAGATGCATTTCTGTAAGAAGCTGCTCTGGGTGCCAAAATGGGTTAGAAGACCTCTTGGATCATAGTCTTTAAGAGCAGAGGGGAACACCTAATTTTAGGCTGTTTTATTTTGTATGTTTCTATAAGAAATCATCATACAACTCCTATATTAGATATACCAATTTATAATCCCCTAATGGAATATCAGAGTCTTATCTCTCCACATCCTAGACCATCCGTTGAAGAATATCCCTATTCAATAACTTTTGAATGATAGCTATTTTTACAGTGGTGAGACTATAACTATTATTTAATTGCATTTCTACTAATAAGAGATGACAAAACATCTTTCATGTGTTTGTTAAACATCAGTTTTCTTTGTAGAAATATTTCTTCAAATTTTCTGCACTATTTTAGTGCATTTTGTTGTTGCTAAGTTTTAATTCTTTGAACATGATGGGTATTAACCCCTTGTTAGACATCTGAGAGAAAAATGTTTTCTTTTTAGTAGGATATTTTTCTGTTTTAATGAAATTTTCTTTTATTGTTCTGAAGGTTTTACTTTTATAAGTTTGTTTATTTTGCTTTGGTTTGAAGTCCCCTTAGGATTAGCAGCTGATAGGTTTGAAACAAACTTTAAACTGCAAATACCAGCAACTGGAGCATCTTAGTAACAAATAGTATTTCAGATTCTGTAATACAGTAGATAACAGCGTGGTATTGATTCTGATAAATCAGAGGAAAGTTTAATACTTAAGAGTTTAACTATTGCAATGGAAATATAAATGCAATGCTTCAGATAACAATTACTCATTTAAATATAATGTTTAAAAAATGAGAAATTTTGGTTACAAAAACACACCAAAACTGAGCGTAGTAATTTTACTAAACTGAAATGAGTGTTTCTGGAAAAAAAATTTGTACTATCAAAATTGAATACTGCAGTTTAAAATCTGTGATATCAGCAGTAACTCAAGGAATACTTCTTCTAAATTAATTGAAATTTCTTATTTTCCTTAATTTTGGTTATATTAACAAATACTTGATAGTATTTTATAAAATGTAGACTAAGGGATTATTACACACTTTTCATTTTTTTTTACTTTTTTTAAACTTTATTAGTGTTTTGGCAGGGCTGGAGAGTTAGCATAGCAGTAGGGCGTTTGCCTTGCATGCAGCCCACCCTGGTTTCAATTCCTCCGCCCCTCTCAGAGAGCCCAGCAAGCTACTGAGAGTAACTTGCCTGCATGGCAGAGCCTGGCAAGCTACCCATGGCATATTCGATATGCCAAAAACAGTAACAACAAGTCTCACAATGGAGAAGTTACTGGTGCCCACTTGAGCAAATCGATGAGCAATGGAATGACAGTGTTTTAGCAACCATTGGCTGTGCTCAGAACCCACTCCTGAGTCTGTACTCATTTCTTTTCTTTTTTTTATTTTATTGAATCACTGTGTGATACTTACAAGCTTTCATGTTTGGGTTACAATAGCACAATGATCAAACACCCATCCCTTCACCAGTGCACATTCCCCACCACCAATATCCCTGGTGTACCCCCCCTTTCCCACCCTCCCCCTGCCTCTATGGCAGATAATATTCCCCATACTCTCTCTCTGCTTTTGGGTATCATGGCTTGCAACACAAACACTAAGAGGTCATCATGTTTGGTCCATTATCTACTTTTGGCAAGCATCTGCCATTCCAACTGATTCCTCCAGCCATCATTTTCTTAGTGATCTCTTCTCTATTCCATCTGCCTTCTCCGCTCCGCTCATGAAGCAGTCTTCCAGCTATGGGGAAATCCTCCTGGCCCTTGTATCTACTGTCCTTGGGTGTCTAGCCATCTTAGTATTAGACCACATTGATTTCAGACTTAAGAAGGTCACAAGAGACAGTGAAGGTCATTTATTATTGATAAAGGGATCTGCATAACAGGAAGATATAACAATACTAAATATATATGCACCTAATGAAGGATTAAGAAAGTTCTTTTTTTTTTAAATAAAAATTTTATTTTATTAAATCACCGTGTGGAAGATTACAATGCTTTCAGGCTTAGGTCTCAGTTATACAATGCTGAAACAACCATCCCTTCACCCATATACCAGTGCCCATATACCACCACCAAAAAAAAAAAAAAACCCACACAGTACACCTCCCATCTCGCCCCCCCACCCCCTACCTTGTAACTGATAAGTTTCATTTTACATTCTGTCTACATTGGTTACATCAATATTTCAACACAAACCTCACTATTGTTGTTAGGAGTACCCCACTAGATTCAGACCTACTGTGAAGACAAATAAGGTTGCGCGGCCGCAGTAGCGGCCGCGCGGTTTTGAATTTCTGTACTTTAACAAGAAGTCCAGGGAGATTTCTTCTAGATATTGGATCATTGCAGGCTTGAAAACCCCATCTGTGGTTGTCTTAATATGGCGGACACCGCCCCCTTCATCCCCGGAGAGAAAAAGGCGAGAGAGAGAAATACCTTTCCCCTCCTGGGCGGGCACGGGGCCGAGGCTTAGTTCTCAGGCTGGAGACATTCTGCGAGGAGTTGCCCATGCCGAAAGAGGTTTTGCTGGGTCTGGATTCAGACTCATGCAGCTGCGGAGAGGCTGCACATGTGTGCGGCCCCCGGGATCACATCTCGGCGGTCAGATTAAGAAAGTTCTTAAAACAACTACTCATCTTGAAGAAAGACATCGATAGCAATACAATACTAGTGGGGGACTTCAACACTGCTTTATAACCTCTTGATAGATCAACCAGACTCAATATTATCAAGGAAATACTTCATCTGAGAGAAGAAATGGAAGAAAGGGACTTAGTAGATTTATACAGGACACTTCATCCTCATAAAGCTGAATACACATTTTTCTCAAGTGTTCATGAAACATTCTCCAAGATAGACAACATGCTGAGCCACAAAACATACCTCCATAAAATTAAGAAGATAGAGATTGTATCAATGACCTTCTCAGACCACGATGTACTTACTTCTGACTCTGCTCAGATCACTTTTGGTAGTTGGGGAACCATATGTGACCTACGTTGACCATGTGCAAGATAAGGCAATTGGCATACTACCTCTCTTTTCTTTGACTTTATTTTGTAAAATCAGTTTTATGGCATATATTTATTCACATTTAACTCTACATCATCTCTCATATAAACATAGGGCACTTATGACCAGTGAATGATAGTGATGTTCATTACTATGACTGGGTTTTTCTTAGGAATGAAGCTGCGCGCTGTAGCGTAACCTAATAACTTATCAAGGCTGATAATTTTAAGTTTATCGTAACATTGAATGTATGACTTTTTCAGAAGCTTCATCCAATGAAGCATTTACATAAAACTGCATACAGCAGTTTGATTTTGGTTTTTTCTTTTGGAATTTATATATAAAAATTATTATTTTTTAATATTGGCAAAAATCTTAATAAAACAATAGGTCATGATTTTACGTAATAAAAATGTTCATGCTCATAAGGAAAAAAGATTTCAGAAAACTATGTTTTATAAATAGGGATAAACAGAAAATATGTAGTATGTAAAAGTTATAATTTGTGATCATAATGTTGCATGGCCTAGTTTGGTTAGGGTGGTTAACAATTTAACTGATAAGATCCAGAATTAAACAAATGAAATAGAACTGATCTACAGATATGTAAAAATCCATTTCTGATGACTAGCAGAAGAGGAGTCAGAATACAAATGTCCATATTAAAAGCAAACTTACTCACTGAGGATCATAGAAAGACTGGAGTGGAGAGAAAATTGAACAGATGCTGATATGCTCAGTGAAGAAGCACTGTGAAGAAATTAGATAAAGTATTTTATAATCTCTAGTGAATAAGAAGTTCAAAGGAGATCACTGTCATCCCGTTGCTCATCGATTTGTTCGAGCGGGCACCAGTAACGTCCAATATGCATGGGTAGCTTGCCAGACTCTGCTGTGCGGGCTCCATACTCTTGATAGCTTGCTGGGCTCTCTGAGAGGGAGGAAGAAATCAAACCCGGGTTAGCCACATGCAAGGCACATGCCCTACCCGCTGTACTATCACTCCAGCCCCACTAACCTAATAAGATATAGAAATGTTAAGAGTCAATTTTACAAAGCAATGCATTTTAATATTCTTAAAAACTTAAAGAGTAACAAATATTACTATGTAATCCTTCTCTAGTAAAGTATAAATAGTAGGTTTCTATGGCTTAGGGTAAAAGAACAAGGATTTGGAATATACACGTGTGCTTTGGAAAAGAGTTGAGTAGATTGAGAGCTTATGAAACAAAGTCACAAGACATTAGAGTAAAACCCTCAGATATGCACATTCAGGAGATCCCTGACATTTTAGACAGAGAAATGAAAGTCAGAAAAATGGGCCAATTATAAAATATTGTTCTCTGTGAGCTCCTCAAAAGCTGAATAGTGATTATGTTAAATGGAAAATTAAGATATACAGCTAACATTTAACTGAACTTTTCTAGAAGTGAAAGTGGTTATCCTACCCACTTATTTATAGTTGTCCTATTTCATCTTCATTTATTATAGGACATAGATCTTTCCCATACATAAGTAAATTAATGATGAGCAGATTCCCTATAACACAATTAGCAAGAATAAACATTAATATACTCAGAATTTCCCTACCTGCCCAAGCAGAGCCCCTGCAGCCGAAGATCTCCAGAGCCCAGCCACAGCCATGCTCAAGGCCCCTCTCCACACGTTTGGACGAGCCTGATGCATGAAGGAACCGGCAGAGGAATCCAGGTGTGTGGGATTCGGGACTGAGAATTCCAAGCCTGCTTAGATCAGGACTGGGCCTCCTCCACCCAAACCCCCCATTTTCCAGTAGCTAGGCCGTCACACTCAGAAGCTGCCCCCGGTGCCCTGAAAACCCATCAACGACCAACATCCAGAGACTATAAAACCATGATCCGGGAAGTTATACCTTATAGCCTACGTTTCCCTCTGGGAGAACCTGGCAAGCTATCAAGAATTTCTTGCCCACATGAGAGGGCCTCGAAAGTTCCACATGGTGTATTCATATGCCAAAACCAGTAACAATGATGGGTCTCATTCCCTGACCATGAAAGAGCCTCCAATGAGGCACTGTTGGGAAGGACGAGTAAAGAGAGGGTTCTAAAATCTAAGGGCTAGGATGAATGGAGACGTTACTGAGACCGCTTGAAAAAATCGACAACCAACGGGATGATGATGATGATGATGATTATGATGATGATGATGACAATGATACTCAGAATACCTATTGAGTAAATACTTCACAAAAATAAATTATTTTATGTTTTTCAACTTTAAACAAATTACATATTATTACAATATTCATTTGCTTGCTATTAGCAAAAATATGAGACCACAGAACTGGTAACAATTAAATTTCAAATTTTGAATTTTCAGAACTCAAGATTTTGTTAGTTGGGGGCCATACCTTCCACACCAGACAGTGCTCAGATCTTAGTTTTGGGTCTAGGCTCAGGAATAACTCCTGGCAGTGCTCAGGGTTCACATGTAGTCCCAGGATAAAATTGTAGTCAGCCAGAGCGATTCCTTTAGCCCCTGTGCTATATCTTTACTTTATCTCCTAAAAATTCAAGATTAACAGATTGTCGTTACTGCCCTCTTTTATGGATTAAGAGATTTTATGATTCATTCACATTTTAATATGAGTTGCAAAAATTTGGCATAACCACATCTCTGGAATTGTTCTCTTATATCTGTCCTGCATTAAAATGCAAGTTGCAACAGAAAAAACAGAAAATCCTGTTCTTAATTTTAATTGCCTTATAGGCCTGTTTTAATTTCTGCATGCCTATACTGATATTGACTAAATACTTTGAAGGTAATAGTAACATAAATGGCCCAAAAAATTACCTCAGTAGGGAACATTGAACAATAAATAAAATACTAGTATAATCTAGATTATTAGTCAGAAACTGAGTCAATTTATTCAGAAAAAAAAGCAGAGTAAGGAAAAGTAAAATTTTGACCATTAACTTTGAATTTTGTTTTACGCAGTGCATTTGTGTGTGTATGTTTGTATGTATACATACATATGTATATTTATAAGCATATATATGTATATATATACACACATATATATGTATTTTACAAAACAATAGATGAAGAGTAATTACTGTAACATCATTAACTGCATTGTCTGCTACTGGATCACTCAAATAAAATAAAGTTTTAATATGAGCTTCAACAGCAGAGAAGACTTTTAGAACTGAACAAAATTTTTCTTTTGGTTTGAATTTAAAAGATTTCACCAAATGTGATGTGGATATATCTTGTCTTTTCTCTTTTTTTAGAAACAGATTAAAACACGCTTCCAAAACAGCAGAGGAACGGTTATCAGCAGCTTTCTGTGGAACTTCTAAGGGTCAAATATTCAATACTTTACGAGGAAATAAATAACACCTTCAGAACTGACTCATCACACCTGATGGAAATTTTCTTTAAAATTTCCTAAGCTCCATCAACATTATTGTCATATACCTAACATTTTTCTGTGCTGCTTTTGCCAAACATCTTTTGGTTTCCTTTTAATTGTTTCAAGGGGGCCTCCCCAGGGGTGCTAGGGACTGTCTTCTCCATGCTTGGGCAGTCATGCTGTTCAGGGGATCAGATGTGAAGCCCTAGGTAACCTAGGAAAGCATGACAACCCTTTAAGCTATTTCCCTTGCACCTCTTTTTCCCCCCCTCCATTCTTTTGGCTTTTCTATTTGTTTACAAACAACAGGCATTCTAATAGGGAGCATTGTCTCATCATAGTCAGTAACAAAGATAAAACAGGCTTTGTAATATTATCTTTATTAATGAAAATTGTCATTCTCAAATGATAGTTCAGAGATAGTTTTCTCAGAATTGCCAAGAGGTAAGAAACGTAAGCTTAGCACTTCTGAAACAGAGCGGGTTCTGCAGCTGAAGCATTTCCCAATTATGATGGCTATAGCCACATTTATCTATGTAAAAGCAAGCTATCTAACTCATCACATCTGCTCTCTATTTGTCTTCAAGTCACATCTGCTGACTTTACCAACGAAAATAAGTTGTTGTGATTTTTCTTACTTGCAGTTGGCATAGCAAAGTCGGTACAGATGGGGCAGGCTCTGAAGCGGTTGCATTTTCTCTTCCCTTCCTCACCATCAGCAATATTGTTGCATAAATCCAACTGCAACCCTTCATCATGAGGACTGAGGAGCTGGGATGAAAGAAGAGATGACATTTAAAATTACATTTTTTTTTTTTTTGCTTTCTGGGTCACACCTGACGATGCTCAAGAGTTACTCCTGGCTCTGCACTCAGAAATCACCCCTGGCGGTACTCGGGGGACCATATGGGATGCTGGGAATCAAACCCGGGTCGGCCGTGTGCAAGGCAAACACCCTACCCGCTGTGCTATCGCTCCAGCCCTAAAATTACATTCTTATTGAGAATTATTACTATTTTTATGAAACCATTACCTTTATACTAGTAAGGAATTCACAAGTATAGCTCTTAGTGAAATAATCCTGGAACATGGTTTACCTTCACCTTGGACAATGCCAAGTTAGATACCTCAAGTGCAATTTCTAGACAGCTACACTTAAAGGAAAACAAAATCCACGAGGAGTTGGTTTACTGGGGCTGGAGAGATAGTGCAGTGAGTAGGGCGCTTGACTTACACAAGGCTGGCCAGGGTTTGATTCCCCCATGACACATACAGTCCCCTGCACTCAACTGGTAACAATTCCTAACAGCACAGCTGGAAGAGTTTGTTTCACTTTAAAAGTGTTTTACAAATTTTCTATGAGGTTGAATTGAGAAAAAATGATGTTTAAAATTATAGTACTTGAACTGGAAAAATGCAGACTCAAAATTTTTCTAATTTTTAACATTCTTTTAAAAATGATTAGGAAATTTATAACATATCAATGTTATAATGTTATAAAGTACATAGCTACACACTAACAATTTTGATTAAATCTAAAGAAACACTATTGAAGTTAATATTATTTTCTCTTCATATTGTGAGAAAGGGCTAGAGCGATAGTGCAGTAGGTAGGGCGTTCACCTTGCACGCAGCCGACCCGGGTTCGATTCCTCTGCCCCTCTTGGAGAGCCCAGCAAGCTACTGAGAGTATCTCGCCCGCATGGCAGAGCCTAGCAAGATACCCGTGGAGTAGTCGATATACCAAAAACAGTAACAAGTCCTACAATGGAGACATTACTGGTGTCTGCTCAAGCAAGTTGATGAGCAACAGGATGATTGTGAGAAAATCTCATGGTTAATGAGGTGTTTATAAAAACTTTATCTATAGATGAAAGAGACAAAGTTGATCTTTAGGTTTTTTCCTGAATTTTTAAATATTCTTTAACTCTGACATAATTTTAAATTTAATTTTATAGATATTGTTACCTAACATTATTAAATATTAGTATAAAGTAAAAACTATTTTGGAAGAATTTTATGCTGAGTTTATTTCAGAAAATGGAAATTTTAATTTTGCATAACATAATCTTCATTTGAAATGCTTTTAATTTTGGTAATCTCAAGATTATATTTATTATTCTTAAAAAATATCATATCACTTAGTACCAAACCAGTTATTTTTGTCAATTAAATTTTCTGCTTCTAATATATTAATTTTTGTTGTGTCTTAAAAGGCTGTGTTTTATACTTTACTATTTTGAAATACTTGCCACTGCCAATTGGTATTCTCTCAGGAGAATATTTTGTATAAGGAATACTCCTTTGCCAGATTCTGAAATGCTTGCTGCTCTCACCACAAATTGGCAACAGAGTGCACTCTTATTCTAATTTCTTTTCATTTTGGAATATTCATGCACATTATACAAATATATGACTATAAATACACAAGTATAAATTTATAAACTTTGTCAACTATAACTATTTGAATTGGTAATATAGCAGTCAATTATGCAATAATTTTTTTATTCTTTTTTAAGTTTTGCTAGTGACTACAATCGTCACTAGATAAATATAGATTGCCAGATAAATATAAGAAAATTTGTTCTTTTGTGATTTCCAATAACATTCTTTGAAGAAGTGCATAAAATGTCTCATCTTTATTAATTTTTGCAACACTTCAAAAGTCCTCTTTAACCATGAAATGACTTCTAGCAGTGTCTGACATGAAGAAATGAGCCCTGTAGACATTGTTTAACTGTAATGCTAATCACTGCCTGCTACCACCTTCGAAACAGAATAAAATTCTATGTTGTTTATCTTGCAGTTTTCCAGGATATGTAGTCAGTCGAATCCAGTATTTATTTATTGGCATGTGCTCACTCATTCATTTTCTCAGTAACCAATTTAAAAAAGTGTTCTCTCAAGTAATAATTATGTTTAAAACAAAAATGAACACAAGCAAGAACACAAGATTACAATGGTTCAGATAGGAAAAAAAGAGAAAGTTTAATGTTAAATTTTCAGTGATAAAACCCTGCAATGTAGGCAAGCGCAAACGTTATAAATAGGCACACAAGTTTCATTGTCAGGTTGATAAATAACAGTTGACTCATGTTCCTAGATGAACACATGTAGAGAACGCAAGCATAACCTCAACTGCCAGATCCATCAGGTTCAATTTTCATACTTCCTTCTCTTTAACAGGTATTCCAGTATGACTTTACATGGAATCTCTTAGGATCAGAATCACTTTGTCACTGTATCACTGCATCACTGTCATCCCGTTGTTCATTGATTTGCTCGAGCGGTAGCCAGTAATATCTCCATTCGTCCTAGCCCTGAGATTTTAGCAGCCTCTCTTCACTCATCCTTCCCAAAGGGGCTGCATTGGAGGCTCTTTCAGGATCAGGAGAATGAGACCCATCATTGTTACTGTTTTTTGACATATTAAATATGCCATGGGGAGCTTGCCAGGCTCTGCCGTGCAGTACGGTCAGAATAGGACTAAAATTTAAATATCTCTTCTGTTGATGGAACAGAGGAAAATAAAACATAGTTGTTGAGTTTGGCATTCCTTACAATGTCTTGCCTTGAGGACATGGGAGGGAACTGCTAACTTCCAGCTGCCCCAATTCCAGAAGCATATATCTTGCTATTGAGTATTGGTTTGTTATTGAAGAAACATGGTTGCAGTAGTTTTAATATTTATGCATTTGATGTAAAAAGACACTTCATCTTCTCCATTAAGATGTCCAAAACCCTTTACCAATACCTTTAAGCCATGTCTGGTGTGCACTTTCTGGGCTTTCTTTTGACCCCTAAGGGCCTTCATTTCCCCCAAACCCACCATCCCCTTCCCATTTATAAACTCAGTTCTGTAGTCATTGTCCAAGTGTGGTTTGTGTGGTGTGTGTGTGTGTGTGTGTGTGTGTGTGTGTGTGCGTATTCTATAGTCACTGTCCAAGAGTCTTGGGGAAGGAGGGTTGAGCAGTAGAGGAGGGAGATAAAAGCAGGGTAGTGAAGGCAGACAGTGTGCACTTTGTTTAGTTGCAAATCTACAAAAGGTCCTAATCTATAGATTTTTTTCTCACTTTCTGGGGAATACAGCTGTAAAAATATATTATGCAGGAGGAATGTAGCAATGAGTAAATGCAATCTCTATAATGGGCTTTAATGGAAAGAGCTTGCCTCTACCTGACCCCTGTCATATGTTAATCATGTAGTCTTTTTCATGTCTTCTCAGTTTTCCCAACTTATTGATACAATATAACTAATCAAAGGGTGATACTGAATCAAATTTGACTTCCTATGTTTTCACTTGTGGTTGGAAGATTACACTAGCAGACCTTAACAACCTCTGAGAAGAGACATCTAAGAATTTAAAACAATAGATTATATGTTGACATAAATATTGCTGGAGCTAAATGCACTACCGAGCATGTTTTAAGAATCTCACAAACAACTAAAACCGTAAAAGTATATATTATGAACTGTTTAAGGTTTACTTAAATATCCATGATGATTTTTTCATTCCCCCACAAGTTTCCTTCCTTTTCTTGCTGTTTTTTTTATGGGGGGTGGGAGGATACAGATAACTAAGGGGGCACACATTCTTAGTTAGGTACTCACACACTTGGCTGTTGCTATAGATATTTTTTGTCTTACATATTTTTTTCAATTAATTATCTTATGTGTCATGAAAAATGAATTCTGGAGAGAAAAGAAAAGATTCGCATTCAATAATGATTAAAATTGGGGCTGGAGTGATAGCACAGCGGGTAGGGCGTTTGCCTTGCACGCGGCCGACCCGGGTTCGAATCCCAGCATCCCATATGGTCCCCTGAGCACCGCCAGGGGTGATTCCTGAGTGCATGAGCCAGGAGTGACCCCTGTGCATTGCCAGGTGTGACCCAAAAAGCAAAAAAAAAAAAAAAAAAAAAAAAAAAATGATTAAAATCATTGAAAAAAAGTATTTTTCAACTGTAAGGAATTAGACTATATGTATATATTTTAAGTCACTATCGTACTGTCTGTGAACTCAGGTTAAAATTCACAAAAGCAGAATTCAAAGTCCTTTGCCAAGCTTGTCATTTCTGCCTAACAAATCAAAATTACTGTGGGAGCTGTTAGGGGAAACCGGGTTCAAAATTTCATTGGGTGTCCTTCCAGTAAGCTCATCTGTGAAGTTTCATCAAGGTGTATATATCTTCCTCCTGGGAGTTTAGATGATAAATGTGCAAATGTCTGTTGGAATCTGCCACCAGGAATCAGAGAACCTTTAGGATTGTGAGCAGTGACCAGATATTTCTGGAGCCTAAAAAAGGACAATAGATGTGGCAAAGGCTCTGTTCCAGTTGAACATTTTTGTTTGAGAGGGCAAGTAGGTTGGAGATGGTTATCCAAGCAGTGGGATCCTCCTTTAGTTCTTCTAACTTGGTCTGGAGTTTGAAGATTTGCATACTCTTGGTGTTACCGGAAACAGATAGGAACATGCTGTTCGTGCCGAAGGCAAAGAGTAAATAGCACACCTCTTAAGTCCTCTCCGGAACTCAGAGTTTTTCACCATTTGGAATGTAAAATGTCTCAATGACAATCCCTTTTCCAGAAAAATCAGAGAGCCTGGTTCCATTTATGCTAATGACCAATGCTACTACCATGACCAGTATTGTGTTGGAGGCTCTTAAGTTATTGGCATTGAAACCTTGAACTTTTGTGATGCTTCGACTACCCAGCATGCCAAGTAATTGTTTTCTGACAGTATACACAGGAGTACAGAATTTGGGAGGGTATCCTTGATCATACACAGAAACTTCAGAGACGCATTTTCAGGAACACTACTAACTGTTGCAGATTTGCTTTTCAAGATTGTTAAAAAAATAAAGTTGCAGATATTAACGTTCATATGGCAAGCATGAATGAAGCTGCCTAAGACTATTGAGGCTGACAAGGGATGTTATGTCCTTAAATCTTGAGAACAAAAGTTCTACAAGGCACTATCTTCAATATCGAGGCATTCATAGAACAGTTCCAAGTTATCCACAGAAGAAAGGGAGGAATTCTTAAAATGGACTTAATACTATTAACTAGGGAATGCTGAATAGCAAAATGATCAAGATCAAGATTCCAATGACTCTTTCACTGCTAGTAGTCCTGGTTAGAATTGGCATAGTATTACTGGCTAGAGCCTGCTCCAGTGAAGTTTCTCAGGGTCAGAGTGGGCACAGGATGATGTGCTGGCAAGAGGATTAATATGTTTGCAGGCTGGGACCAGGGACCAGAGAGGGGGGTTCATTGAAAGTCTACAGTGTGGATGGTACTTTGTCTAGTTCTATGCCACTTCATTTTTTGTTTGTGTTTGGGATCATATCTGGGGAATGCTCAGGAGTTACTCCTAGCTCTGAACTTAGGAATCACCCCCGGTGATGCTCAGGGGACCTTATGTATGCTAGGGATCAAATCAAACCTGGTTTGGTCGTGTGCAAGGCAAGCACCAATCCTCTCTCTTATCTCCCAGCCCCGTGCCACTTGACTCTAGTCTCTGGTCAGACTCAACTCTCTCATTATTTTTCTACTTGTTTTTCATGTTGTATCTCAAACAATTTTACTTCCTTAAAGTATGACTCTGCTTTCAATAAATAATTATAACATATTTATGTAAACTTATTGCGATATAAAGGAATAACAAAGTTATATATAAATATTTTCATAATTTTCAATAAATAATAAATGAATACATTTCTATTTTTATTTAGAAAACAATATGAGTGGCATTGAAGATTGGTAATCAAGTGATTACCGTATGATTCGTACAAACTTTGTACAAAATATCTATATCTTTAAAATACTATTGATACTATTGATTAGTATTATATGGGTTGAGTAATAGCAAGTGAGAAAAAAGTAATTTTAGAGATAATTAAAAGATTATTTCAAAGTTATTTTTCTAGGAAAATAAGCATATTATGTTTTAGCACATTTAGTGCATTAGTTTTTTCTAAAAATAAGCATCTACCAGGCAATATGAAATACGTGAATAGAAGGCAGTGGCAATCTATCTTATATACATTTGTTTGTCGTTATTTATTCCATCTGAAATTATGTATACTCTATATTTTCAAGTTTAATAAAGTCACTTATTTGCTTTCAGTTTTTCCAAGTAGCATGCTTTTATTGAAGTTGACTTTACTATGTTGCTGATCACAAGTCACATGCCTTATAAATTTATATGTACAGTCAGATTAATGAGGTAGAAACATGTTTTATGACTGGATTCTTTTTCAAAAAAGAAAAAAAAAGCAAGGTGTTGAGGTCATTAACAGATTTGATTTGCTGGAAGTTTGACCCATCATACACTTGGACAATAACATTCCATCAAATGAACACATGGAACTAAGTAATAAATTAAGAAAGCAACCATTGCAGAAATAAGCACAGAGGCAACATGAGTGCCATGCTCTGAACTCAAGTTTGTTACCCTAGTGTATTGGTAGAGCTCATTCGCCAAAGATTGGGACCCAGAGAAGGTCAGAGACCTTGTTGTTTTGGTTATCTGATGCGTCAGGTGGCATTTGCAGGCAGCTGATGGGAAAGAACAGAAGCATAATATCTCAAGCATGTCTTTTGCAAAGCACTTTCAACATCATATAAAAACATAAGCACAATTGGAGTACATTCTTCAACGGCAAAGTAAGGATATGACCATCTCAAGGACATTCCAAGAGAATTCTCTGGTTGTATCTTGAGGTCCCAACTTAGTGGTCCTTGGAAGTTCTCACTTCCCTGGCCCTCGATTATTTGATATAAGCCCATGTGTGTTTCCACAACAATCCAAATTAAATACCAGTGGCGACTGAAAGGAAAACTTTCCTCTTGAGTTGTTGAGAAAAAGATATGATAAACTTTTAAATGTGTCTTTAAGGAACAAGTATGGTGTGGGGAAGGGAAGGCTTTCATAGAGTCTCTGTTTTACAATGCTAAAACTTGTACGGGTTATTTGATATTTTCAACCTTGACTTTGAATATCTGAAATTTTAAAATTCAATATATTGAGTCAATATATATTCATGTTTGCTTGTGTATCAAAATTACATGCCAATAGGGAGTTAAATAGGATTGTTTAAGGTGAAAATTTTAAAAAGTATATTGTTGTTTCTTGAAGAAGAAATACACCAGCAAGAGCTTTGATGCCAAATAACCAGGTTCAAGTTTAGGTTCTTTTATAAACAGATCCAGATAAGCATTATCCGAAAATGCCTATGACATGCTGCCAAGTCGTCATGGACAATGCAGCATCAGTGTAGATATAAAATGGGATAATCAAGATTTTTATTTTGGAAAGTGTAAGAAATACTATGAATTGATATTCCAGTAAAAACGCTACAGACTTTAAAGCTATGCAAATTTACATTATGATGATTGCCGTTGTTAGAAATCATTGTAACCCAATCTTTTCTTAAATTTATGGGAATTGCATATGTAATTAATATCCAGGTTTTTATTTCCTTCAATAAAACCATCAGTTCTATGCTATTTAATACATGTGTCTTTAACTGTTTATAGAATAACATTAAACTTGCTTACAATATATGCTTATTTTTGGTGTTCTTTATATAGTAATTATTATATATATGCTAATTATTTTGGTTAGTCTGATGTAACTCACAGATGATTGCTCCTATCTTTAGCTCTGGAAATTTTCTCTAGAATTGTTCCCAAAAAATAAGGTATTTTATTATTTAGTGCTTAACTGTTACCATTGTATCAAAATCTTATGAAGGGCTCAAATGGTATGCCAGACTTAAACTTCCAAAAAGTTATTTCCCCCTCCAACGAAGAAATCTGCGCCTTTGTAGAAAATGTGATTTAGTTTGAAATCAAAAGTTCCATGCCTCACTCTTATCTCTCACCTATCTCAACTTGCACAGAAATAGTGTGCTGATAAGTGTTACATATAAATTTTACACACTGCGTACAACAAATCACACAAAATGCGATATAATAATGGAACAGCACACCTTGAACACTCTGAAGAAAACTGAGCAGGAAGTGGATCTTAGTAAGTGGTTGGTTGCAATTCACTCTGATTGACTTTATTATGATCTAGGTATCTGGGAAAGCAAGATGCACAGTAAAGACACCTAAAAGCGAAGTATGTTGAAAAAAATAAAATGAAAGTACCTCACCAAAAAGAGCCTTTCAAATGTTCTTAGAAACTGGCTCTGAAGAACTGAACCCACAGGTCAAATATGAAGTAGACATTCTTGTCGAGTCTTTCTTCTTTTTATCCCACAGTTTTCCCCGCCTTAAAAACAACTAAAGAAATCAACTGTCTCTATAGACTTTAAAATAAGGAAAAGTGATTGTTTATAAAAAAAAAACCTCTAATCAGGTCATTATAGTAAAAGTAACTATTGACTTGACTCTGGAATGTCAAAACATAAAATATAAAGCTTAAGTAGTGTTATTTTTTTTCCTATTTTCAGTAGCTAACTGAATCAATGTCCTGTATCGTTTACTGTCAATTTAGAAATATTTTGAATTAAAAAGTGATTTAATCACCATCATGATCATTAAAAATAATTTTAATTTAGATAGACAGCATAGGAATTAAAGTGTTTGCCTTGCATGTGGCTAACCCTGGTTTGATATGCAGCACTATGTGTGATTCTTTGAGAGTCTCTAAGAATGATCTCTAAGCACAGAGCCATTGCGAATACTTTTCCCGGCTTCTGCCGCATTGGCCAACACTGCTGCTCTTCTCTCCTTGAGGTCTTCCTTTATTGCTCCTCTGCACAGCTTTGCAAGCTCAGACATTACCTTGTGATTTCCTGAGACTTGTGCCAAACCACGTTGGTGAATAAACTCAAGAGTTTCTGAAGACAGGCCTCTGTTGTGGCTTTCTCACATTCCTCGCACAGTCATGGAGGTGCTGAACTAGTTGGTCGTATTCCTTGTCAATGTTGTCAATGATGGCATCTTCCCGTATTGCCGTATAGTGCCAAAGCGCCCCCAGTTGGTGGTCATTCTGGAAGTTTTCTTCTTAAACTCTGCAGCCCTTTCTCTCTGCTCTGTGAAGTAGAATTTCACACGAAGGAGACGGTGGTCTGATCCTGTTTGGAAGTTTGGGACAACAGCAACATCAGTTATGCAAAACCGTCCATTGAATATGACATGGTCAATTTTGTTGTGAAACTGTCCATCAGGATACTCCCATGTCCAGCGTTTAGATTCGGCCTTCTGGAACTGCATGTTACCATGGATATTCCTGGTAGCATGATGAACTCAGACAGTCTCTCACCGTGTTCGTTCCATTCTAGGCCATGGATCCTAATGTGGAGTTCTTTGGGCAACCTTCTCAGTCCTATCTTGGTGTTAAAAATCACCAACAATGACTTGTAGGAGGTGTGGCCTTCTTTATAGAACTTCTCCAGCTCTATGTAGAACTTCTCAATTTCTTCTTCGTCATAATTGGATGTTGGTGCATAGACGATGAAGATAGAAACTACTGGCAATGAGCCACATCTATTCAAACGTAAGTGTCCAATTCTTGTTGTTAGGCATTTGAATGAATCAATGCTCCTGGCTAAGTTCGTGTTGACAAGGACACTGACACCACCGATGCCTCTACTGTCGCATGTTCTGAGGAACAGTTCTTCGAACAGTGTGATGTATTCGATGCCTTCTCATCTCGGTCAGTCCAATTATGTCGTAGGTGATCTTCTGCCCTTGCACCATCAGGTCCTGGATGGATGCTTCCGATGCCATCATACATGCGTTAAAAGTGCAGACAGTCATTTTATTTTAGTCCTTTGTTTTTGCAGCCTAGTGTGGCCCTGAGATTTTAGCAGCCTCTACTGCCTCATCCTTCCCAATGATGCTGCCGTATTGGTGACTCTTTTACCATTAGGGGAATGTGTCCCATTATTGTTATTGTTTTTGGCATATCGAATACACCATGGGTAGCTTGCCAGGCTCTGCTGTACAGGCTGGGTACCCTTGGTAGCTTGTAGGGCCCTCCAAAAGGGACGAAGGCTTTTTGGGTGGCCTCCAATCACCTGTACAGATGCTCCCAGCCTACCAAATGCAAGCTTTTGGTCTACTGACATGTTGTAATGATCTGCACGCTGACAAACACGCACTTGCCTGTGTCTCTGGAAAGCACCTGTTGGTTCACTCTTCGCCATTGCCACCTCCTGCCACGATGAGGCAGTGAAGCATCTAGGGGGAAACACATCCATATTTAAATATACGAGTATAATTACAAAAGTAATATCAATTTTATTTACTCACATCTCATTATCAGGGTGTAGATATGAAATCGTCTTTATGGTCTATACAGCATAATTTTTTTTCCTGTTGTTCTTTGTGTCTACCTCTATCCCTCAATCCATGGGTTAGAAACCCATCTCAATACACATATGCTTTTGAAAATAGTGTTTTATGAAAAGAAATCAATTTAAATACAATGATAAGGGTTTGCGTTCAATCCAGTATTACTGGTATTCTACTAAGAGAAAGAAGCATCAGAATCCCTTACCTCTCTGTGTATAAAAAAAGGAAGGACAGACCTAGATGAGAAAGTTAATTTCTATTGTTCAAGCCACCTAGACTGTGTTAAGCTGTAATGAAAGCTGGAATAAAGAAACTTTCAGTCTTATGATACTTTGATATTGATCCTGATGCTCAAGATCTAGCTACATTGGGTTATTTATAGTTCTCAAGTAATACTAAAAATTTCAGATCTCAGTTGTATTTTCTTATTCTTCTGACTAAAAATATGACTCCTTTAGTCTTTAGTATATCCCTGTATTTTCATTTTTTGTCAATGCCACACTTCTGAAAAATGGGCCTTACTCTATCCTTTGAATGTATTTTTCAGTATAAATCTCCTTCCAATAGTGTTAATATTGCTCAAATTATGCATACAGGACTTATAACTATTGACTTATTTTTGTACATATAATTATGAGTTTCTCTTTTTCCCCATGTACTCTAAGCTGCATAGGACTGCTCTTTTCCCAGCTTTTTTCATGATTTTTTCTATACTTCTACATTGCATTTATCACTATGTTCATGCTTATTCCCGTTTTCCTAAAAAATAATAATGCTGAATACACAGACAAATGATAGAATGATTACATGAAATATTTAGGAAATTATTGTCTTTTCTTTTAGGGAAAGAACAAAATTTAGTCCTAAACTGTTCTGTAGAGCAGTGTCATGTTAGTAGTTTAAAAACTCAATGATTTCAGGTTTCATAGCCAAGGCTAACTAGAAGTCTATTGGTTAATTTCTCTCACATCAGTTAGGAGTTTTTTTTAAACTGGTAGCACTCAGTTTAATACATGTTTTCTAGCATCTAATAAAAAAATTGCAATATTATGAATTGGGGGGTCTGCAAAAATTGTGCAATTTATAGTAAATGTTTCACTTGGCTACCCTGGATTTGGTTCTTAGCATTTCATAAGATCTCCTGTGCTTCTCCAGGAGTGATTCCTGAACATAGAGCCAGGAATAAGCCTTGAACTCAGCAAGGTTATGGTGGCAAAACAAAACAAAACAAAAAAATCTGAGTCAGAATGATATAGGAATTGGTAAAAGATTGTAGTAGAGAATATGTTCGACAATTGAGAATTTAAAAAGTATTTGAACAGAGAAATCAGTCTTCTCAATCTTCCATATTTAATGTGACTTTAATGATCAGACCAAGTTATTACAGATAACTCATGCTGCCTAATATAGACTTCCCAAGAGATGAAAGAAGGGAAAGTCACAGAAGGAAGAAACTCAGGGACTGTGGGATATGTAGTAATATTTGTCATAATAAGAATTCTGTAAACAAACTCTATTAATGTATCTAGCTGAGCTGGAAAAGAACACATCATAAATTTAAATGCGATAAATGATACAATCACTGAGATTCTTGTTTCCTTTCAGTTATTTTACCTATTTGTCTTAGTAATGGTGTCAACAATCTAATGTCAACATCTATTAGATGAGTATTTCTGAGCCAGTTTTTGCAGGAAAGTAATATATTAAAGAGTTAAAACAAGATTACCTGATTTACTCACTATAGGATTTATATATAATATATAAATACTGTTCTAATACAAAATCTTTTTTTTTTTCCTTAACCATCACTGATTGCTAAACTGAAGTCAAGAACATACAAACAAGGCAATCGCTTAAACATCATGATACACTTTTATGTATGTACTTCAAACATAGCACTATAGCATTAGGTTCTGATATAACAATATAGTTTAAATATAATGTGAATTACAAGCAATAGATCAGAAATCCATACTTCGAATACACATAAGTCAGGCTGATGTTGTCCTTACATATTCCTATGAATTAAATATTATCATCACCATTATTTATCAAGTGGAGAAACTGAAAAGTGGTGAAGCTAAACAATTTTATGAGAACTGGTACTGGGCAACTGGCAGCACCAGAACCCAATATAAACATATTTGTCCAAAAATATTTTATTTCAGTACTAAGTTGAGGCAACTCAGATATTGGAAGCAATAATAGAAATTACGGTTGTTTAATAGTACAGCTTATTTTAAGTTCAGGAAAGGAAAAGTTACACAACTAGCCTGATGCATCTTATAGTTCCAGAATCTATAGACATATCCCCAAAACACTGTGAATTTGACAAAGGGATATATAAACCAATTGAAAGATTTCTCAATGCTCAAATACAGACAAATTTGAATATAGAGATATACAGAGCAGTATTAAATTATGGGTACAATATAACAAGGCAAGGGCATTTCTATTCTGGGGTCACCCATATGTCAATCAAAATGTATAACCTTGGCTGATCTACCTCTACAGAAGCTCAGGTTCTCTCTTCCCTTTTGAATGCATTACTCACTTCCTCTTTGTTTTTCTCTGTTCCCCCAATATTTCCCTAAATACAACTATTTCATTTAAAATATTAAAAATGAATTGATACTCATATAGCATATCAATTTTAAAAATTAGGAAGAAGACCTAATTTATATAGTTACTCTCCATAATGAAGTGGAGTAAAGTCAGGAGACTATGAATTCTGAGCTACACATAGTGACTTCCTTATAATAAACACAGAATAAGAAGATTAAAGAAATTAATCTTTACCAGCAAGAAATTTGAGAAACATGGTCTTTGGCAATTGATCAAGCATCCTCAGTGATAAGGCAAGTTGATGAAGAATCATTGCTGAGAATGGCATTTGACCTCTGTGATGTTCCTTCCCCAAACTCATAACCTTAGTCTAATAATGAAAATATCACCAGACAAATCTCAATTTTGATCTATACCGTTCTTTTCTTGAAGAATAGAAAAAGTCAAGACAACTGTCAAGGTCATGAAAAACAAGGAAAGTCTGAGCAAATATCACAGTCAAGAGGAACCTAAAAAGACATAATAACTAAAAGTAACATCAAATTCTGGAACAACACTAAAAGTACATGGGGAAAACTAAAAAAAAAATTAAATGTAAGAAATTTAGTTAATAATGTGCCAATATATGCCTATTGGTTTACAGTTGTAACAAATATTCTATAGTGATAATAGTGACTAATGTGAGGAAACACTAGACATAGGGTGCATGGGAAAACTGATTATTTACAAAATTCAAAAAATCAAACATACATTTATAATTTATAGAAATTCACTGAATTGACAATTCTTGGAAAATAAATTTCAGAAAAAATCAGTGTAATTAGACTACATATAGCACTGTAGCACTGTCGTCCCGCTGTTCATTGATTAGCTTAAGCAGGCACCAGTAATGTCTCCATTGTGAGACTTGTTGTTACTGTTTTTGGCATATTAAATACACCACAAATAGCTTGCCAGGCTCTGCCATGCAGCGAGATACTCTCAGTAGCTTGCCGGGCTCACCGAGAAGGACAGAGGAATCGAACCCAGGTCGGCTGTGTGCAAGGCAAATGCCCTACCTGCTGTGCTATCGCTCCAGTCCTTTAAGAACTTAAGAAAAGGAAAGGAAATTATTAAAATTCTTTTTTTTTTGACTTTTCTGGGTTACACCTGGAGATGCACAGGGGTTGCTCCTAATGTTTGCACTCAGTAATTCTCCTGGTGGTTCTCGGGGACCATATGGGATGCTGGGAATCAAACTCGTGCTGGCCACATGCCCTACCCACTGTACTATCACTCCAGACCCTTATTAAAATTCTTGAGGCTGGAGAAAAGACAGAATAGGCAGGCAAGTGCTGCATACTCTCTATCTCTGTCTCTGTCTCTGTCTCTGTCTCTGTCTCTCTGTCTCTCTCTTAGTTTTTAAGGATGTTTAAGCATAGGAGATCTTGAGGCACAATAAGATTACAAGTGTACAATAAAATTAACTCTCATGATGCTAGATTAAAAATGACCATAAAGTGTCTTAGGAGACTTTTAGGGGCGGATGGGGAGTATCATAATATATATTCACCAATGAGACTCTCACTTTATTTAGATCAATGAAAATTTTCATTTACTTACCAAGAAGCTATTGAGAAAACCAAAGCTTCCCAAGTGTGTATGTGGCAGTTATAAGGACAAGACAGATCTTGAATGCCTGCTCCTAGGATTTACCACAACTTCATCCTCACATCTCTACCCCTACCTCACGAATCACAAATCACAAAATCCCATTGATCGTCGAATTTCTCGAGCGGTCTTATTAACCTCTCCATTTGTCCTATCCCTGATATTTTAGAAGCCTCTCTCTACTCGGCCTTCTGAACGATGCCGCATTGGAGGATCTTTCAGGGTCAGGGGAATGAGATCCAGCTTGTTACTGGCTTTGGCATATGAATACACCATGGGAAGCTTGCAAGGCTGTCCCATGTAGGCAGGAAACTCTCAGTAGCTTGCTAGTTTGTCCCAGAGGGAGAAGTAGGCTATAAGATATCGCTTCCGGGAGCTTGCTTTTAAATCTCTGGATGTTGGTCGTTGATGGGATTACACACAGTTGGTTTCCTCTGCCGGTACCTTCATGGGTGAGGCTCGTCCGAACGTGTGGAGAGGGCCTTGAGCATGGCAGTGGCTAGGTTCCGGTGGTCTTCAGCCTCCAGGAGTTCTGCTCGGGAGGGGAGGGAAGCTGGAGCCCATCCCCTCTGAGGGGCCCAGGGGAAGACGCCAGGCGTGCAGGCAAGAGACTCTCTGCCTACCTCATTCTTAACATATACTACATTAACTGCACATACCTCTACATTATTTAGAAATAGGAGTGGTATATCCTCTTAGCCAATTTTGGACTTTTACTGTCAGCACTGGCATCCTTTATAAAATTTCAATCAATTTAGAAAAATAGGTCATATTTCTTGCACATCTGAATTCATGTGCTATGATTTGTATTCAAAACTGACTCTGAGCATCTGAAATTTTAAAAGAAAAATCCCCAGCAATGTGTGAGGTGGTGATGATTGATTTTTGTGCTTTTCTAAGCCCAGATATTCTTAACCTCTGAGTCACAGTGTCAAAAAGGCTGCTGCTTAAAACCTGGGAAGAATGGCAACTAGTGAAGCAGAAGAAAGTAAAAATGTTTTTGGATCTGCTCTTTTCCCCAAAGACGATCCTATGTTCTTAAAGAGACTTCCGTGAGTCCTTCAGGGATATTTTGCTCATAGTAAGGATTAAAACTCCAATTAAACAACTCTGTTGCCAGAAGTCAGACAAGCTCAATAGGACTTTACTAATAGTTTAGCTGCTCCTTTCAAATAAGATATGTATATTGGGTCATAGCAGGTTGTACTTTGTAATAGACTCCCTTCTGGAGATGAGTTCAAATTTCAAGTCCGCCACTAATTAGCCATATGACCCTGATAAATAGACTTAACCTTAGTCAACTTCAGAGTCTTCTGTTGTCAAGTAGAGATCGGCTAAACCGTAAAGCTTCTTTTATCTTAAAAAGAACAGAGATATTATTTTTCCCCAAACAACTACAATATTCAGCCAAACACTGTTAAAGCACATTGATCATGTAACAAACTTGGCTCCTGCTACTTATCTAGCTAGAACATCCTTACCTCAAGCACCAGCATTATAAGGGGATTTATATACAGTATTATTTTGAGATGTGTGCCTTTGGCAGAGGCAAATAGAAATTGCAAAGCAAAATTAGATTTGTGCATATCTTTTTTCTAGAGAAAGAGCACCTCTAGTCCTCTGTGCACTAGCTTCTTAAATATAAAATTTTGCCACGGCTAGCCAAAGGAAACTGAATATTGTGCAATTATTGAGTGAAAATGCAAATGTTTAATATAAAAATCTGGACAGTGCCATGACTTTATAAATTATGAAGCTTTTTTTTTCTTCCTGAAAGAAATAAGGGCTTAAACTTAAGATGATATCTATTTGAGGAAATTCAATGGTGATAAATAACAAAATAAGCTCAATTGAAGGATACTTTGTCATAAATATATATACAAAAGCGTTCTTTGTCATATGTAGTTGGACAAATCAATGTGTGTAGAATTTAAACTATTTTCAGACACACAATTGAAGTTGCTCAGAATAATTTTCTTCTGTTCTCTTTTCCTACTTCTCAAAGACATCTGATCTAGTTCAGCATAAAAATTGTTTTAATTTATGTTGTTAGATGTTACATGTGAATTACAAAATTATGTAACTATTGTCTATTCTGGTGTATGTTTTTGTGATTTCCAAACTTAAATTGCCTATAAATGATTTTTACTCTCACTGCTGCTGCTTTAAGCTTCCTATCTATAGGACCAGATTCCATCTACTAATGTCACAAATCTAGACATGGTTGAAGCAATATAGAAAATGGAGAATTAGGCTTGAGAATCTCTAAATAGACAAAGCATTTAAAACCACATAGCAAAACTTTACTTGATTCTGTATTAATCACAAAAGAAATTTAACTCACGTATGAAGTAGTAACTTTCGGCCAGTCCCCTAACACCTGGAAACCCGATTGAAATAACTAGTACCCCAGTAGGATTACTGACTTTTTGTTTTTGATCTCACTGTATGGACTATCCACTATTCAGCAGTATCATATCCCTGATATTCATGTGATCTTTAATTCAGAAAGCTCCTCATTTATGGTGCCGGTGTGTACCCAGTGAACCCTTACAGATAGTATTTATTGATGTAGGGGATTTTTAATAGCTAACTGTAGACTTTTTTATATTCAAGAATTTCAATACACACACATTTTTGAGATCACACCCAGTGATACTTGGGGCTTACTTCTGGCTCTGTGCTCAAGGATCACTCCTGGTAGGCTAGTGGAGTCAAGTAGGGTGCCAGAGATTAAACCCCAATCTGCTGCATGTAAGGAAATTACAGGCAGCAGTTACCTGCCTGCTGTACCTTCTTTATGAGCTTCAAGAATTTATATAATTTCCTTTTTTATCAATACATGCAATCCATATACAAATTCTAGCAATTTTATTTCTACAATAGATCCTGAAAGGTTAAGATGGCCTGTTTGAACTTAAGCCTCACTGAACCCAAGCCAGGTGGTGGTGTATGGATTTACAAAGATTAAGATGGTGTAAGCAATAGCAAAGTAAGTTTATTAAGGAGAAATAGTGCACTGTTTTGACTGACACAGCGGAGGCTTCCAAGAAAAGAGGAATTTCTAGCAATTTTATAGGGGGACACATTTTATAGCAAAATTTTTGCTTGCTTTTATTGGGAAACTTTAGTTTTCGATAGATTTGTTAGTACTGGGAGGGGGTGAGAATGTATCCAATTTTGGTGGGAAATAAAATTTATATAACATATTCTAAGGAAATTTCATATAATAACTAAGAAATGCATGTAATAAAATGGACAAGCTATAAGACTTTCTGAGACAATCATGTAAGCGTAACAAAATGCACATAAAATCATTTCAGCTTATACCAGAAAGTGAGCAGTTGGTCAATTCTAGGAATTAGGGTGGCAACAGCGAAGAACTTAAGTCTTGCTAGGCTAAATTGATAAGGCAAAGGTGCCTAGGACAATTCTGGGTATGGTGTAACAGAATGGGGCGAAGGTGGGTGCTCAGTGACTCCTAGATTCAGCTGGTAATCTGAGGGAGGTGGGTGAGACATTTGGAATGTGAACTTAAACTAAGCATCATTTTAGGAGGTTTTTGTCACATGACTTTAGGTCTTTCATCTTTGAGTCTTCTCTCACTTTCATACAATAATCCTAATCTGGGGGTTGGAGCAATAGCACAGCAGGTAGGGCGTTTGCCTTGCATGCGGCCGACCTGGGTTCGATTCCCAGCATCCCATATGGTCCCCCGAGCACTGCCAGGAGTAGTTCCTGAGTGCATGAGCCAGGAATAACCCCTGTGCATTGCGAGGTGTGACCCAAAGAGAAAAAAAAATTAATTAATTTTAAAAAATTAAATAATCCTAAACCAGGTTAGTATTTTCTTACACTTGAACTGATCTTCTTCAAAGTCCATCCTAATCCATTTATCAAGTATGTATAAATAATTTGAATAAAAAAGCTAAACACAAGTCTATTCTTAAATATTTTCATGGCCACTCAGTGCATGAAATTTGATCTCTAGTCACTAATTTTTACAAAGATATGAAATTTTTACCCTCATTCATGAAATTACAGCCATGTATTTTTTTAGGATTTAAAATATAATGAGATATTTCTACTTCAGGTGATCTTTACCTGATGTGCTATCTGCTAGGAATTTTATCCCTCTCAGATTGCTTGCTTTGCTCTCATTTACATTTCATTTTACATTTTTTTCAATTAGCTGATCTTTAACCATCCTCCATCTTGATTTAAATTTTACCAATTTCATACCATCAGTTTCTAACCCAGATATTTATTTCCTTCTTCATAACATTTATAAGGTATATAACATTGTACAAATGATACAGTAATCATCTATTTTTTGCTCCTAGAATGCAAACTTTGTATGTTTCTTATTCATTTCTCCACTTCCTCTGCTGGGCCCATCACCTGAATAATAGTAGACAAATAAGGCCAAAACAAACAAACAAACAAACAAAAAAGCAAAGAATATTTTATGAATGTAAAGCGAATTAATGAACTTGGAATATATGCATTGGAGTTTACTGAATTGGGAAGGCATTTTCATCCTGAACTATAGTTTCTTTGATGTCTTTTATTATAAGGATTAAGGGACATTAAGAGTAGGGGACCTGTAACAGATGGAATAGGATGAATGCAAAATTAAAAAAGATCAAGGATTATAACAGGGAATGCTGTTACTTTTCATCTTAGAAGACAAAAGGTTTATGCTATCACAAACTATTTGTAGATGTGATAGTGGTAATTAGTTTAGATGAGACGCTGACCTTGCCTGTAAAACATGCCAGCAACACCATCTTTATCTTATCCTATGTTTTGAAAATTAGATGCCAGTAATAATAACAGAGAAAAGGAAATGAATACACACACACACACTTTTTAGTTTTCTCAAAATGAACTGACTTGCATTATTTACTGTATGTAGTGTCAGAACAAATTTCCTCTTAAGTTTCTATTTAAACATGTTTAGTGACAGCAGAACCCTTGCAGCGTTATTTCCACGAAGAGCACAAAATGAAAGGGGATATTAGAGACAAAAGGCAGTGGAATTTAGAGAATAAACTGGCTCTAGGAGTAGATGGCTATCGACAGTTAACATGGCCCTTCAAAAGGATTCTATCTACGCAAAGAGGCTTATCTAGACGGCAAAATGTGTTATAATCTTTTCCACAGGTCCTGGGAAATGAAAGTGTTTGACCACTCCCTGTAGTGCTCTTCAACAGCTTTCAGTCATCAACACTCATCCTAGCCTGTTCTCTGACACTCTGGAAAAAAGTACCTGAGGATTCAATTTCATGATGTGTACAGCAGACCACGTGGATTGAAGGATGAGTCACTTTTCTGATTTATAACCTTTTCCAGCTGGCTTTCCAAGACTCAGGACTTTCAGTCTAACTACCAGCACATTCCTACTCATCTGATCCCTACTTCAGTCAGATAGAGCTGTGCCTTCCCTTATAACCACAGTTCGGAAACTTTAAGAGCTGTAAGACTGTTTGGCTGTGGAAATTGACATCAGCTTTTGAGTCTGAGTATACACAGAAGCAGAGACAAGAACTGAGGCTTATGAAGTACTCTTTTAAAGGTTCCCAAACTCTATGGACTACCTCAGCTTTTCAAAAAAAGACATCCAATGACAACAACACTCAGATCTACCTTATTTAAAGGAACAATAGGAATGTCCCCTCCTTCCAATTGCAACTAATGCTATTGCCATCCCCACTTACCGCCCTGCCCTCCTGGAGCATTATTCTTAGAAACCTCCAGGAAGTAGAAAAGATATCTACCACCAGGGGAAATAGCACTAGAGCACTACGGTCCCATAGTTCATTGATTTGCTTGAGTGGGTACCTGTAACGTCTCCATTGTGAGACTTTTTTTGGCATATGAAATGAGCCACGGATAGCCTGCCAGGTTCTGTCATGGGGGCGGGATACTATTGTAGCTTGTTGAGCTCTCCGAATGGATGGAGGAATCGAACCTGGGTTGGCTGTGTGCAAGGCAAACGCCCTACCCACTTCATATTTTCTTTTATTTATTAAGGTGAATATGTTCTTTTTTATTTATTAGGGTGACTCTGAGATGTTATTGTCATTGTCTCATCCAGAAATTGAGGTACAATGTAAAATACATGATAAGGAAAATTTACAATTCAAAAAATTTACTCTTACTCTTAATTTTTCTTAACATCAATTTTATGTTTTAAACAGAGCAATATTATTCTAGTAACAAAAAATTTTAGTTCCAATTTTAGTGTTCATATTTTAATACTTTTATATAAACTATTAATACTTTTATATCAACTATTTTCATTACTCTTTTGGGTTATAAGGTATTTGATTAACACTTTCAACATGAAATGATTTTTTTGGCCCCCCGTCCCTCCCAGTCCCACGCTTCCCATCACCTGCTACTCAGACAAATCTCCGAGGACACTGCCCACCTAACCCCCCACTGCTCTTCCATACAGCTTCGGGTGTGTGTGGGGGGCTAGCATTCAAACTGACTGGGGGTGTGGCCTCCACTTTAGGGGGTGTGGCCTCCACAGCTGTGGGCATAGCCTTCTTTGTGGCTGAAGTTATAGTCCCCCTTCCTAGCACTCTGCACTCACATCCAAAGTTTTATCACCTAAATCTGCAGAAAACAATCTGTCCTCCTCAAACACAATCCAACAATAATCCCCTTGCCTACTCCAACTTCACCAAAAGACCAGTGTACACAAGAAGCTGTGCAAGAACACATCCTCCACAGCTTCACTATATGCCTATCATAAGTCACAGAAAAATATCTGAGAGGAAGGACAGATTCTAGAAGAGGAGAAGGGTGGCCATTATCAACCAAGCTCATCCAGAATCCTTCCTTGAAATAAAAGGAAATAGTGCTAGTGAGCTGGAAGGGTTTACCCCTATACAATCATAGCAACAAGAAGAAACAGTGCAAATCCCCACTACGAGGAGAAGATGAAGAAAGGAGTCCAGAATCCTCAACAGGGGTTACCCACAAATACGATCTCTTCGATAAAGAGTTCTGTGATGAAATGCTGAGAATGTTCAAGGAATTCAAAGAAACAATGGGGCAGACATCCAGAAAATTACAGGAGGAAATTAAAAGAAGCAGCAGAACAGACATCCAACAAAATACAAGAAGAAATGAGAGCAGAAATAAGAAAGCTATAATCAGAAGTGTCACTAATAAAAGTTTTGGTAGATGAAATAAAAAATTCAGTAAGTGTCCTTAACAATAGAATGACTACAGCCGAAGACAGTCTTGTGGATGAGCTTAAGAAATCACACTCTTAAACGTATACGCACCTAATGAACGACCAGCTAAATACTTAAAACAACTCCTAACAGAATTTAAGAAGGATATAACTAGCACCACAATAGTGGTTGGAGACTTCAACACTGCCTTATCATCTCTGGATAGATTGACAAGAACAACACTCAGCAAGGAAACAATAGGTCTGAAGGAAGAAATGGAGGAGACAGGGCTAATAGACCAATACAGGGCTACACACCCCAAAAAGAAAGAATACACATTCTTTTCCAGTGCACATGGAACATTTTCCAAAATAGACCACATTCTGGGTCACAAACTATACCTTAATATAATCCAGAAGATAGAAATTGTATCAACTATCTTTTCAGACCACTATGGGCTGAAGATAGAAGCTAATCACACACATACTGGAGTAATCAAATCAAACAACTGGAAATTAAACAACTCAATGTTGAACAATGAGTGGATCAGGAAGGAAATCAAGGACAAAATCAAAAGATACCTGGAAACAAATGAGAATGAAGACCCAAGCTACCAGAACCTATGGGACACAGCTAAAGGTGTGTTAAGGGGAAAACTTATAGCCCTGCAAGCATTCCTCAGGAGGAAAAAAGGGCCTACATAGATAACTTGACTTCACAGCTTAAGATCTTAGTAGAAATATGTACCAGAAGGTTTGCTCCATGGTTGGAAGCCGGTCTCGCATGGTGGGGGAAAAGGCAGATCAGATAGGGAAGGGAACACCAAGTAAATTGTGTTTGTAGGACCCAGTTTGGATGGGAGATGAGTGCTGAATGTTGACTATAGACTGAACAGGATGGCCACTCGATACCTCTATTATAAACCACAACCCCCAAGAGGAGAGAGAAAACAAAAGGGAATGCCCTGCCACAGGGGCAAGGTGGGGTGGGAGGGATGGAGTTGGGGGGTGGGAGGGATCATCGGAGGTGGAGAATTGTCACTGGTGGAAGGATTATCACTGAAACACTAGCACAAAAATATGTAAATCTGTAACTGAACCCTCACCATGATTCACTAATAAAAAATAAAAACAACAACAATAGCAACAAAATTTAACAGTGAAAAAAAAGAAATAATTTTTTGATATTTTGGAAAAAAGAATAAGTAAAAAACTTTCAGATATCTATTGAAGGGTATCTTGGTTGTTCTCAATTTTGAACAATTATGAGTAAATCTGATTATAATATTTGTATATTTGTGCTTGTTTATGCATAAATTTTCAACTCATTTGGGTACATATCAAAGTATATGAATGCTAGATAATGTGGGAAAAGTATATTTAGCTATGCAGGAAGCTACCAACATGTCTTCTAAACTATACCATTTTTTTTTTACTTTTATTAGCTATTGGATTAAAAATTCAATGGCAAAGATTCTCTTGCCCGTGTGCCTGGCTGTCTTCTTCGGGGCCCCTCAGAAGGCATGGAATCCAGCTTCCCTCCGTGCCCTGAGCAGAGCTCCTGGTGGCCGAAGACCTCTAGAGCCTAGCCACAGCCATGCTCAAAGTCCCTCTCCACATGTTCGGATGAACCTCGCGCATGAAGGAAGCAGCAGAGGAACCCAGGAGTGTGGGACCCGGGGCTGAAACCTCCAAGCCTGCTCGGATCGGGACTGGGCCTCCTCCACCCAGTTTTTCCCATTTTCCAGTAGCTAGGTGGTCACGCCCAGGGACTGCCCCTGGCACCATGTAATCCCATCAACGGCCAACATCCAGAGACTTAAAAGCAAGTTCCCAGAAGCAGGTGACTGCTTTGCAGTGACACAATATCTTATTACGTACTTCTCCCTCTGGGAGAAACTGGCAAGCTAGCAAGCTACCGAGAGTTTCCTGTGCACATGGGAGAGCCTCACAAACTCCCCATGGTGTATTCATATGCCAAAAATAGTAACAAGTTGGGGCTCATTCCCCTGACCCTGAAAGAGCCTCTAATGTGGCATCATTAGGAAGGATGAGTAGACAGAGGATTTTAAAATCTCAGGGCTAGGATGAATGGAAATGTTACTGAGACCGCTTGAGAAAATCAACAATCAATGAGATGATGATGATGATGATCATCATCAGCTATTAGATGATTATTTTTAGTATTTTTGATTTTAGTGATTATTATAGAAGGTAGAGTATCCCATTGTCATTTACAATTCCTCACTAATGAATATATTAGTATATTTTCTAATATTTATTGTCTAGTATTTGAGCATCTAATATCTTCATTGTCAAAATATCAGATCAGGTATTTTGCCTATTTTTTAATTTTAATAAATTACATATCTATCTAGATACCAACTTTACTTTTTTTACAATATTAACTCAGAATGGGCCATAAACCAAAGATAAAATACAAACTGTAGAATAGGAAAAATTTGCCTGACCTTGGATTTGGAAGCTCATAACTATAATATCAGAAATATGTTAAAAAATATTTTATAGGACAGTGGCAGAGAGAAAAAGTGAAAGACAAAGGGAAATAAAATACGAATTAAAAATTAGGCAAAATACCTGACCAGACACTTTGCCAATGAAGATATTAGATGCTTGACATACTCATAAGAATATGCTAATATATTCATTATTGAGGAATTATAAAGGACAATGAGATACCACTACTCCCTATAATAATCACTAAAATCAAAATTACTGAATACAATCACCCAGTAGCTAATAAAAAATGGTATAGTTTAGAAGAAATGTTGGTTGTTCCCTGCGAAGCTAAATATACTCTTCCCATGTGATCTAGCATTCAGATACCTTGATATGTACCCAAATGAATTGAAAATTTATGTGTAAACAAGCACTCATGTACAAATATTAAGTAACATGCTTATAATGGTGTTTAAGTTCATAGTATTGAAGTACAAAGTTGCTTCCCACCATCACCAAAGTCCTCATGACATTCTACCACCGTGCCCATGTCACCTTCGGTACATTTATTTTACCCCTCATGCATTTCTCACTGTATATTCCACTTTATAATCCAAGACCAAAGATTTGAGGCTGTTGTTCACCCTCCGACTGACTTCTTTTACTTAACATGACACATTCCAGTTCCATCAATGTTGCAGCAAAGAGAATAATTTCATCCTTTCCTACAGTTTCATAATAGCTCATTTTGTGTATACACTACAAATTCTTTATCCTTATGCCTATTGGACATTTGTTTTGTTTCCAATTTCTGGCTATTTTACTAAATATTTCAATGAATATAACTTGATAAATAACCTTCTGAATAAATGTTTAGTGCTAGGATAGATGTTAAAAGTATAATTTCTGGGCTGTATGAATATGCAATTCTTACTTTTTTTGAGCAATCTCCGTATTTGTTACATTTTTCATAGAGTGTGTACCAGATGACATTCCCACCAAGAGTAACTGGGGACTCCTTTTTTCATCACATCCTCACCAACTCTGGATGTTTCCTGTCATCTTTATCAATACCCTTCTCATGATGGCATATATCTCACTGTTCTGATTTGCATTTCTCTAATAACAAATGATATTTAATAGTTTTTAAAAAGCCTATTGACGATTCTTATGCCTTCTTTAAAGAAATGGGAGCTAAAGAGATAGTACAGCAAGTTGGGCATTGGCCTTGCACATGGCTGTCCTGGATTCCATACCAGGTATCCCATATGATCCCAGGGACCCTCTAGGAGTGAATCCTGAGCACAGAGCCAGAAGTAAACCCTAAGCACCAATGTGTGTTGCCCACAAAAAAAAAAAAAAGGAATATCTATTTAACCAAGTTCCCATTTTTTTGATGTGATTGTTAACTTTTTGTGGTTCTATTTTCTGAGTAATTTGTATATCTTAGTACTGGCCTTCATTTGATGGATGTCTACAACTACTTTATCCTGCATAGTAGGGTGCCTTTTTATTCATGCTACATTATATTTCCTTTGCTCCCTTTGATTTAAATATCGCAATGAAGCTTACAGGATAAACAGAAAATCCTTATCATGACCAATGAGGTTCTACCAGATTGGCCTTTTTACCAACTTCTCAAACTGCGTCTGGGTAGTGTTTTACAGTTGTAAATCTATTGTATTTCTGCAGATGAAATCTAATCCTCCTATCCCGGGTAGCATCCTTTTTCCTTCTTTGATATATATTTTCTTTTGGCAAACTTTATCTATTTATTTTGGGTAACATAGTTGCAATAGTGTTAGATTTATGATTTTGATGAACAAAATTACTGTAAGTTTACCAAAGTGCCCGAAACCTTCTACAACGGTCATTACCTCATTTCGAGCTTGCCTGTTCCTTAAACTCATGCCTTCCATACTTGTTAGTCTCAATACAGTGCGAGGCCAAGGACTTGTAATCATTTGATACTAACTCTCCCCCCGTTTTGTTTGCTCTATATGCCATAGATGGTTAACTAATCAGTTATTTATTCTCTCCCTCTACTTACCTCACCTAACATGAAAATCTCCAAACTATAAGATTTTATATTTTTGATATTAAGATTTTATTTTTATCTGTATATTATTCTATAGCATTTTTATATCATAAATTTTTGCTATACTGCCACATCCACTGTAAACTTTTAAACTATATATCCTTGGGCATTAGAATTTTTATATTCTGTCTATTTTCCTTAATGTTGCAATGGATATAGATGTGAGTATACCTTTTCAAGTTTGTTTTTGTGTTCTCAGAATAGTTGCCCAAAAAGTAGGACTGATAGTACCTTTGGTAAAAGTTTTGTGCTCTGGTCAGACTTTTTTGATAAACATTATTATACGTAGCACTGCTCTTCTTGATACCAATTTTTACCTGTGTACTTAAGCACATGAGTGATTATTAAGTTCATAGTTGTGTCCCCTGCCAAATAATTAAAAGTTTTAGAAAACAAGATTAATATTTCCTTTATTATTATTTTCTATTCAAGATCTTGTGCATGACAGAGTGAGCTTATAATAAATAACTGTTTAGTGAACAAAAGAATAAAAAAATATGTCATGAAGAAATTTAGATATATGTTTTCATGTTTATAGTAAGTTTCACACTTTACAATAATATTGCAAATAAGCAAGCATTTGTAGCACAAAACAAAAGAGTGTTTCTCACATTTGTGTTTTTTATAACCTTTCTTTTCTTGTTGACCTTTGTCTGCCTTCCAATCTTAAAAGATGTTTTCATTTCAGGGTTGTGGGTTTGAGCCCTCAGTTGGCCTTGAAAAAAAAAAGATGTTCACTTCCATTGTGTGTTTGATATTGAAGCAGATGCAATTATAAATAACGGGGTGGGGAGAAATGTGACCATGATTGTCTAAAGAGACTCCTGAAGCTTATCACATTCAAGAACCACTTTTACTCCTGGGGAAAAGCAAACATTCTGAAAGTAATCCTGAAGCTTATCAGAGTTCTTACTACCCCTAATTCACTTCCCATCATTTTATTCTAACTTGCTTTCTCAAAAAGCCGTATATAAAGCACAGCCTCATTTTGAAAGAAAGATGGCTTTTAAGGACAAAGAAGTCTGTGTCTTTATACCTCTGTTTTTCTTACACCAACTCTTACATCTTGAATTCTAACCTTTAAACTGCAAGGCCCAAATATGAGTTTGATATAACAATATTGCTTTCTTAATAGCATAATTTGCATAAACAATGAGGCTTCTGAATACATTAATACATTTTTAGAAAATTAAATATGTAATTATGGTACAGATAAGAGAAATAAGTAGGCAGGCATTATTGTGGTAGAGGTGTACTTACTGGCTTTGATGGAGGAAATAGTAGCAATTATTAAGAGGTGTAAAAGTTAGTCACTTGTAACTCTATATCACTGTACGCCAGTTATAAGTAAATAATCAGTTTTTAAAAAGTAATATACTCAGCTTTCATGCCCCCTCTCCTCCCACACACACACAGGGAACAGAAAATGTAGCCAGTTATTAGGGGAGACATTTTTAACTTGGGTTTCCTTGTGTGAGGATGAATTTAACTGATGTTATTATTACCATTTCCTTGAATTTCTTTCTCTGAAACTCTCAGTTCTCTTGAGAAATATTTTGAATCATTTGTTAAAAGAATGGAGGTAAAAACACGACTACATGTAAGGGGGAAATATCAAAATCTGTTTTTGTTAAAGTCCAGGAAACAAAGTAAAACATATGAAGCATGCATCATTAAGAAAAGTGAGTGATAATGAGTGTACAGAATCAAGTATCGCCTCATTTGATTATTAAGGTGTAGTGTTTTACCCAGAGTGTTGAGGTTTAAGATTATATTGTAGTATATTTAACCTGTTCCCGAGGTATTCTTGGAAGAGGAAGATGTAAAACAGACAGTAAAAGCATTTCCAGAATTGCCATGATGTTTGTTAACCGCTTTTAGACCCATCAGAGGATATTTTTCTTTTCTATGTCCTATAGCACAGTTGGTTGAATCTCTAAATTTAAAATGAGATAGAAATAGCGATTTTCTATGGCTGTTTCAACACAATGTATCTACTGTGGTTATTGTATGACTGGATTACAATAATCAAAAATAGTTACACTATTGATGTCTTAATTAAAATGTGGTGCTTAGGGGACCACAGGTGTTGCCAGGGATCTAACTGGAACCTTGCAAGCTACCTTGCAAGACAAGAGTCTTAACATCTGTGCTCTGTCCAGGACAGTAATGACTTCTTGAGGTCAAATTTTAAACTGCTGTAAAGAGGACTGAGATTGACTAAGAAAAAGAAAAGGCCTTAAGGAGTGGTGTTTGTCATCAGTAGTTATAGTAACTTCAAGTTATAATAAAAATTCACTTCTATTTTTGGTGAATTCCCAAGGCCATCAGAGCCTTTTGTACATCACTGTACTATGATAGAAAAAAAAAATCAATGTTTAATGGAACTAGCACAAGCTTAATGTGTGTTCATCGAAAGCAACTTCAAATTCCTCTTTAACACATCCTGTATTTCACAGGCGAGTGAAACTCGCAGCCAGACTTCTCAGCCCATCACTATGGCAAGAATCTGTGTAAGTTTTATTTTACATATTATCCACAAGTTCTCCTTAACGGGGGGCCAACTGTCATACTATTCCAAGGGTTTCTAACTACTGTCCTTTCCCTGCTTTTACTGACCTGCAGTCTTCCTCCCCAACCCCAAATGACAGTGTGCTCTCTGAACATGGAACCAAGAGTAAGCCCTGACACAGCTGGAAGTGGCCCCAAAACAAGACCAAATAAGTCTATTAACTCACCTCCTCTAGGCTATGGATTTCTCTTTTGTACTGCCAGAGTGCTTTCTATTATCAAAACCCTTGCTTGCCCCTTTCTCTCTTTTTGTGTGTACTTTCTGTTTGCAACATCTGTGATCAATGAATGTTGGGTGACTAAAGGAAATGCCAAATCAGAAAGTAAACACATCCCTATTTACCGGTTCCAATATGAGGTGGGGAATAGGATGCGGGGGGGGGGGGGGGGAAGTGGGGAAGATGAACTGTCTTAAAATTTAAATTGAATGGGAGGAAATCTACAATGGGAAAAAGAAATACAGACCTGTCCACACACAAAAAAATTGGAAAACAGAACAAAGTAAAGAAAAAGAACAGTTAGGGGGAAAGTATGTAACAGATAGAGGACTAATGTCATTTCCACAAAATAACTTATTGAAACAAAGAAACAGTTTCAGAATACTGGTGAAAATAACTACGTGTTCCGGAAGAAATATACCTTAAGTTCATATTCATTGTTACCTTGATATGTTAAATAACTCTGATTAGGCAATATTACATTCCCCATTATGCCTAGTATAGGGTCCTCCAATCTATTTTGACTATTTTCACTTGAATTCCTGCTGCAGCTCAGTTGTGATATTCAAAATCCATGTGCAAACTATTGCTTTTACCCTTAACTCTTTCCCTTTTATGCCCATTTCATGCTTACTTTATTGTCACATTCTAAAAGTAAAAAACATTGATTTTCATTTCTCCCTGTGTAAGATCTTGCATCACTATTTTAATCTTTTCCATTTGTAAGAATTGCTTCATGTTCTGTGTGTAAAGGTGAGAAAAAAATCCTTTTTAATTCCCCCTTCCCTACCTGATGCAAGTTTTGTCCACCATATGTATCCTCAGTACTTATCTGTTGAATCAGAAACTTGAGGCATATTTTATGACCCATTATAAGTTGAGTTACCTCCTAACTGAGATTTGGAAGGGTGTTCCAGGGACTCTGTTATTTTCTGAACTTGATTATTAGCTTTTGACTGTTAGGACCAGAAAGAGAGCGAGTGAAAGCCTCTTTCTGATTGAAAATTCAGCAAAAGAAGGTTGATAAACTTTATCCCACACTTATATATGTGTGTGTGTATATTGCTTTAAAAAAATACAACAATTTGGTGGTTTCTGGGAAATGATTGTGCCAGAGCTGATATTTTAAGAAAGTATCAGCTATTCTACTACTCTACTTTTTATACCAGGTACAGTGTGCCACTGTTAGCTATTCTTCACTGGGCACAGAATGTGTACGCCTTTGTAGCCAAAGTTTAATATTCATACACAGTATGGCATGAAGGCATTCCTGAATGCTAGAGGATACAGAACAATTTCGGAGAACTGTAAGGTCTGCTGTTTCTAGAGCCTGTAACTCTGTCTTCTGACAGAGGCTCTTGCCCCAGAACATGGCTGTCTTCACCGGGGCCCCTCGAAGGGGGTGTATTGAGTTTCCCTCCCCGCCCCGAACAAAGCCCCAGCAGCAGAAGACCTCCAGAACACAGCCACAGCCATGCTCAAGGTCCCTCTCCACACTGTTGGATGAGCCTCACACATGAAGTAAGCAGCACAGGAACCCAGATGTGCAGGACCCGGGGCTGAGATCTCCAAGCCTGGTTGGATTGAGATTGGGCCTCTTCTGCCCAGATCCCCCATTTTCCAGTAGCTAGGTGGTCACACCCAGAAACTGCTCCCTGCTGTGTAATCCTATTAATGGCCAACATCCAGAGACTATAAAACAAAGCTCCCGGAAGCACAAGGCCCTGACATCTTATAGCCTAGTTCTCCCTCTTGGAAAACCTGACAAGCTACTGAGAGTTTTCCTGCCTGCACGGAAGAGCCTGGCAAGCTCCTCGTGGCATATTCATATGCCAAATACAGAAACAATGATGAGTCTCATTCTCCTTATCCTGAAAGAGCCTCCAATGCGGCAACGTTGGGAAGGACGAGTAAAGAGAGGCTGCTAAAATCTCAGGGCTAGGACGAATGGAGACATTACTGGGCCCGCTCGAGCAAATTGAGGATCAATGGAATGATAGTGATAGTGATAGAATTAAAATGCAAAATTAGACTAAATTTATCAAAGTATAAGTTTAACTTATGAAAAGGCATATTATTAAAAAAAACCTAATAATGTCCTGGTCCATATTTATATGTTTATTTGTTTGTTCTTGCCATATTGATTGTCTTAGCTTTATCTTACTTGCGCCATTTCTCATATAAAGTCTTTATAAATCATGATGTTGCACACAACGGATATTTTGAATGGATTAAATTTCATTGCTTTAGAGAGAAAATTTCAGCAAAATTAAATCTGACTGGAACTACAAAATTCTCCAGACATTCCAGCATAGATGAAACATATTTTTGTACAACAGCAAGAAACCAGCTGCTAAATGAGGTACAGTGCTGATACTGTCCTTTTAACTTGTTAACAGTTCTATATGCTAAAATGACTAATTAGTTACGTTGTAAATCTAAAAATCCACGGAAAGCCTTTTCACAGTCAGTGACATAGAGAAGATACAGTTCATTAGATCTGAAGTGCAGTTTTGGTGAAAACTAGAGCTAGTTCATTAGCTAATATCAGTGTGATTATTCCCATACTTCAGACGAAGAGGTTATTTCAGAATCATCTGGCATTTTATTCCAAATCATTGTCCAAGACAGAGATATGTGAATTTATCTTCCTGACTTCAGTGCAGGCTCATTTCATACTATTAATGGACATAATAAGCTCCTTAGCATGCAGTAAAATACAGCGTAATGTTGTATGTAAGTTCACATTTTGAGTCACCTTTCATTCATTTTCCAGGTTGATGAAATTACCTCTTTTGGAGGACAGGAGATGTGAAAAGTTCTCCCAAGCAGTTCAGCAGGAGGTTCAGGAGGCCGATGCGGCTTGGGCCCCACATGGTGATTCTAGGTCAGTAAATTCAATGCAAAGGCCCAAGGGTGTGTCGCCAAGATTTCTTGGGGCACCTGATGGTGCTAAGGTTCCTGCAAGGCTACAGACCGCTATGCTCAGGGGACCACGTGTTACTCGCCATTCTCCTGCTTTTAATAGGTATTCACTTTTGATAGTAATAGTATTCACTTTAGATAGTATTCACTTTTTAACAGTCACTGTCACTGCCATTGTCACTGTCATCCCGTTGCTCATCGATTTGTTCAAGCGGGCACCAGTAACATCTCCATTGTGAGACTTGTAGTTACTGTTTTTGGCATATCAGATACGCCATGGGTAGCTTGCCAGACTCTGCCATGCCAGCGGGATACTCTCGGTAGGTAGCTTGCCAGGCTCTCCGAGAAGGGTGGAGGAATCAGACCCATGTGCAAGGCAAATGCCCTAACCACTGTGCTATCACTCTAGCACTTTTGGATAGTAATTCAACTTATTGTGCTCCTAAATTAACTTAATTTTTTCAGAAATATACTCAATACTATGGTCCTTAGAAACCCCATATCTATTATTCCCTTATTTAAATCCTGCACATTTTGTGTTCATAGACATGGATACATTTTTTGTATATAGCTATCATGGTATTTGAGTAGAAAAGCAAGGGAAATTCCAGCTGTTACAGAGACTGATGTATCTGTCCTATAAGCTTTCTCCTAGTTCCTGTTTTTGAGTCGTGTTAAATAGTATACCACATTCTTGGAGCAAAAATAAGTGCAGTATAGTATACTACTCTACACAATTGTTTATAACTTAAAGTCAAATATAAATAAGATAAATATTTGAGTACAGAAAAATATGTATATTTAAAAAATAGTTATCACTTTGGAAGTCAGATCATAATCACGATGTACCTCTCACCACTGGTTATAAGTTTTTGATAAAAGGGGAGAAAGTAAATTCATCTTTTATATATCACCGATTAACTTTAAATTAGTATTTACTCACGAAAACAATTTACTACAATGGAACAAATTTGCTAGCATTAAAGAAAAAAATTAGAAAAAAATCCTGATACTGACTTTTTTTTACAATTTATGTATTCCTAATTATTTGGGACAACACTAAAATAACATGTGGGTGAAAATACTTATTCTTTCACTTATAAGTTCAAGATCCAATCTATCCTATCTTACATATTGCTTTAGAATGTGGTTATTAAACATTCAAGTTGGATTGTTGTTTCCCTTATCTATATATTCTGAATGAGGATAATTTTTTGTTATCACTAACAAAAAGTGATAAAAAGAAACTTCAAAGTATTTTCCATTGACTACAGCATGCTTTTCTAAACTTTTCTTACATTGATCATCTTGAATAACTTAAAACATAGTAGCAATTTTGCATATCTCCAAATCACAATCACTGCCAACCTTAACAACTATTAGTCTTCTATGGAATGAAGTAGTTTCAGTGTCTTTTGTAGGTGGAATTATGTAATATTTGTCCTTTGCAATCAGTTTATTTTCTTTAGAAAAATGTTCTATGTAGAGTTCCATTCATTTATTTACAAAGAACAGTTTTATGATTTTTAAAAATGAATAAAAATGAATATCTTTAAGTACATATGTGTATGTTTTGTGTGTGTGCGTGTGTGTGTGTGTGTGTGTGTGTGTGTTTGGTGATTTCCTTTATCCCTTTATTTATTAATGACATTCAAGTAGTGTTTTTGTCAATGAAGATACAATCAACAGAAAATTGAGATACATTTCTAAATCCTGATTTTAGTTATTTATATATACACTAGAAGTGGGATTGCTGAACAATTTCTGATGGATTTACCTGCCACAGACTTGTAGATATTGATTTCTAATTAGAGAGATAATCTTGCCAGTCGGCTTGGACTGATAAGGGTGAGTGAAGTTTATGCTTCCTAATCACTTAGTTAGAGTTATTTTGCTTTTTGCTTGCGCGAGTATTGTAAATTCAAGAGATCAGGATCAGGGTGTTTTAGCTTACATATGGTTGTTAAATCAAGGTTTTCCTGGGATTAATATTAACTAGAAATTCTAGATACATCAGTTTGAAGTCACTTCTCTCTGACTCTCTCTCTCCCTTTTTATAGTCTGTTTTCTTTGAACAGTGATTTTTAAATGCACTAGCAATATAAAAAAAAAAGTCTGCTCTCATGGAAACATTTACCTGGTATATTTTCTGTTTCCTCAGTTAGTTTTGATGCTGATTTAGTCTATAATCACCTAATTCTGTTATTATCTCTAATTTTTCCCTTCTTATGAGTTTGAGATAGTTCATCATCTCTCCAATGTATAGAGAAAAAAATTTTAAAAATTGAAGAAACTTTTTTCCCTCACTATATTAGCTATTAGTTTGCTGCTATACCTTAATGTGCAGGGATTTAACCCACTGTGAGCCTTATAATCTGCCAGGCTAAACTGATCACAAGGCCAATGTAACAGATCTGTTATGTAATCACAAAATATAAAACTAAATCTATAGAACACAGGTAGAGTTTTTTCCATAATTTCATAGTGTAAGGTAAAGAGATATTAGCATATAGCAAATATATCATCTGAATTTAGAGCCTCTGTGTGTTTATGTATGTGTGTGTGTGTCTGTCTGTCTGTGAGAGAGAGAGAGAGAGACAGAGAACTAGAGAAAAACAAATAGATGGTAGAAAAAGATAAATAGGCCTCTACAAGAAATATTATGTAAACTACTAGAAGTCTGGCAAATAGCATTCAGATTCAGCTGCAAGCCTGAATTTTAGGGAAAATGGTTGAAAATTACAGTGTAAAGTTACATTTGATGAACCTCTAAGCCAAATTGCTTTTGTATCCCTGGAATAAGATGCTTAAAGTAATCTGAAAATACTGTGTTTCCAGATTGAAACAACAATGGACCATTCGAAAAAAAATGCAATTTTATTCCAAAGTTCCTTGCGCATCCAGACAAAATTGTTATTTTTATTGATCACAAGTCAAGTGTTTTTTGATTGTTGACTCTCTCCAAATTCAACACTCTCTCCAGTCATCTTTGTTTAGTAATAGTCAGTTAACACACAGGGTTTGAAGAATTTTAGCAAATGGGGGACAAAAAATATTACATATGGGAAAAGAAAAAATAAGAAGCCTAGATCAGGGCTTCTTAAATATTTTCCACTGACAACCCCTTCTCACCTGACAAATTTCATTGTTATCTCAAGTAAATATGACATGAAAAAATATACCAATCAAATGTTTTCTCCTAATACATAAAAATAAATTTGGTTTAAAATAATCTTTTAGGGGCCAAGAACATAGCTTAAGGGATAAGGCATGTGTTTTGCCTACTAGAGGTCCAGGTTCAATCTCCTGCAGTTCATCTTCCCCCAAATATTACCAGGAGTAATCCCAGAGCAACAAGTCAGGAAAAACTCATGAACTCTACCAGGTGTGTCCCCAGAACCAATACATACATACATACATACATACATATATATCATACATATATATATATGTGTGTGTGTGTGTGTGTGTGTGTGTGTGTGTGTGTGTGTATACATGTATATATGCCTGTGTTCAAGTTTCTAAGCCAGGTATATTCTGCTTATTAAAGTAGTACCACTGTATCACTGTCATCCCGATGCTCATCGGTTTGCTTGAGCAGGCACCACTAACGTCCCCATTGTGAGACTTGGACAAGATACTCTCTGTAGCTTGCTGGGCTCTCCGAGAGGGGTGGAGGAATTGCACCCGGGTCAGCCGCATGCAAGGCAAATGCCCTACTCGCTGTGCTATTGCTCCAGCCCATTCAAATATTATATACTAGAATTTAGAAAATTGTCACAGACATCTCAGGTTCATGAAACTTTCCTTTTAATATTTTCCTGTTTGTATGAATACATTGTGTTTCTTTGATTGTGAGAGAATTCGGTGACCACACGTAATGTGAAAGGTGGATCATCTGGTTGCCTCTCATAAAGAAATAGCACCTCCAAGGCTTCAAAACGTTTGCTTTATAAACTACCCTCAGCCTGTCACTTACAATTTCCGTTTTCATTATAAATAAGCAGCAAAATGTGCAGACTGTCTGTGTTGCAGTAAAACACAGCTGTTTCCATTTGCTCTCACATCAGTTTCATTTTCACATCATTCTGCAGTAGAATTGAATCATTTCATCTCTAGTACAAGGATTGTTTCATAGCTTAGTAGCAGGCAGCCCTTAATCCTTAATTTCACTTTCCCTAGAACCTGGCTTTCAGTTTGCAACTGTGGCATTTATAATATGAAGTTCTGGGAAAAGACATGAACACCTGATCCACCCGATCCCAATAAAAATTGAAAGAAATTTTTCAAAACCTCTGAGTATGAAAATACAGCCATAGACTTCTAATTTTGGAAAGTTTCAAGAGGGAATGTGAATTTTTATGACTAGAAAAATGTGGCTTATTTGTATATTGCACGCGAAGTAAAGACAAAGTTCTATTTCTATCATACTCAAAGAAGAACTGGATATTGCTATTTAGTAACTGCCATGTTGCATGCCAGAAAGATAACTGGCTGTAACATATACTTTGTATGTGGGAGACTTGAGTTCAATCCCTAAACATTGCATGATCCTCCAAGCATTGCTGAAGACCCCAAGCACTGAGCTGAATGTAATCCATAAGCATTGTTAAAATTTTAACTTAATTCAAACACATATAATTGCATATTTATGGAGTATGTTTCTTAAATAATAACATGTATTAGCTACTTTTAAGAACCATAGTGATTTAGGCAAGCAATTATTATAATTACCTTCTTAGAAGGTAATTGGGATATGGATTAAACATTATTGGGATATGGATTAAAATGTTATTAATTCTAAGGCAAATTGTATATTTTGTCTGAAATGGTGATCGTATTTTCTTTAATAAATAATCAATTAATATGTTTGAATTTCATAGAAAAAGTATTTAAAAAGCACCATCTTGGGTTCATATTTACATATTGGTTTTATTAGTCTCTGATTGCCATACACGGGTAGCTGTACTGTGTATATTCTTAAGTCTAATGCTAACTCTTTGTTAATAATTTTTTTCTCATACTGACAGTTTGAAGTGCTCTGTATCCGAAGGCAAATCCTCATCAACAAGAGTGGGCCCCATCTATTATTATGCAGGGGCAATGGATCTTACACTTGACCAGAGAACACTAAGGAAAAAATCTCTCTGTGGTTGACAGATATTTGCAGAAATTAGTGTCACAAATCATCCTCTTGAGGCAAGTCAGAGCTGCATGAGATTTCTGGATACTTCTGGGTTTTAGACAGATTCCCATAGAAGACTCATGTTATGGTCTTCTTGGATTATAAATGACACTATGCCTGAGAATATGTTAATATTCGTGTCCATCACAATTAGGCAAAGGTTTTCTCTTAGGGCAATCTGCTAGCACAGAAACCAACGCTGTAGTTCTTGATAAAGCTTCTCGCTATTGTCACTTGGCTTCTCACCTCAGTATCCCTCATTACCAAAGCTTTATTGAACTCAATTTTTTTGTCACATTAATGCTCAAAGACATATCAGCAAAAGGCAATTTCCCATGAAAACTATCAGACCAATAATAACACAAGATTCAGAAACTTTTTGTGATATTTGAGAATACAATTACTCTCTGAATTTAAAAAAAAACAAAACAGAACATGAGGCACCACAGAAGCTTTTGAATGGTGGGCCACAAGTTGGAGGCAGCTCCGAACTAGAGATTTGAGATACAAGAAACTAATACTTGAATTTCAAGTTGGAGGACCAGTAGGAGAGGCATTCTGAGCTGTGGTTGAGCTAATCTTTCACACCATATCCCGTAAAAACTACAGATTAGCCTCTTATATGGAGCTCTCACTAGGGCAGCCTGACCATCCAAACTGCATTAGGCCAATAGTCCATTAGCCTTAGTCCAGTTAACAGTTTTCCCAAAGCACAAAAGCAACAGGGAGCACAAAAATCTAAACTGCAAAGGTCACAATGATAAAGCAATCTACAGAGGCCCCAGGTTTAGTGAGTGAAGTTTAGTCAGCTCAGCTGACCCAACCAGTAGTCATGAGCTATATAACTTCTCTGATAAGGAATTTAGAAGAAGCTGTTAAGCATGCATAAGGAATTCAATAAAAATTGAACACACTGCCAATAAAATATGTCATATGAGAACAGAAATAAAGAAAATAAAAGCAAAACTATAAACAGATATGACAGGTCTGAAAAAAAAAAACTGGTGAAATAAAAAACTTATTGAAAGGCCTCAGCAGCAGAGTGACAGCTACTGAGTACAGGATCAGTGAGCTCCAAGCTGAGTTGCAGAGAATCTCCAGACCACAGCAGAAGATGGACAAAGGCCTCAAAATAAATCAACAGATGACAAGAGAACATTTGGATGAATTAAAGAACAATATAAGAATCACAGAGGTACCATAGAGGCAGGAAGAAAACCCTGATGAAGAAACAATTGTCAAAACCATTAATGCTGAGAAGTTGCCAGAGCGGAAGACTGCATGCATCCAGAGTGAAGATGCCTGAAGGGTACTAGCTAAAAGATATTCAAATAAAAATACTATAAGACAGAGTGATGAAAACAATAGTTATAGATAGAATACTGAAAAGAGCAAGATCAAAAAGAGAGGACTCAAGGAAATGGATACACGTTCCCTGGTCATGGATTGGGAGGATTAGCATTGTCTAAATGACATAGTCTCCAAAGCATTGTACAGATTCAGTGAGATATCTATAAGAATACCCATGAAATTTTCAAAGAATTGTAAAAAACACTCATGAAATTCATATGGAACTATAAATCTCCAAGAATAGCTAAAGCAATCCTTAGGAGGAAAAAGATGGTAGGCATCACCTTCCCCAACTTCAAACTATACTAAAAATCAACAGTAATTAAAACAGCATGTATTGGAATAAAACAGACCTGCTGACCAATGGAATAGAGTTTAATATCTTAACACAGACCCTAAAATCCCAAAGATCCCTTAATCTTTGACAAAAAAGGGCAAGAAATGTGAAGTGGAGGAAGGAAAGCCTTTTCAACAAGTCATGTTGGGAAAATTGCAGAGCTACATGCAAAAATAAAAATGTACTCAGACCTCTCTGTAATGACAGGTAAAAGGCTCAGACCAAACTGGATTAACAACCTTAATATCAGACTGGAATCCATAAGGTATATGGAGGAAAGCATAGGCAGAGCCCTCCATGACATTGAAGCTACAAATATCTTTAAAGATGAAACACCACTGCCCAAGCAAGTGGAAGCAAAGATAAATAAATGGGACTACATTAAGAAGCTTCTTCACCTCCAAAGGAACATTGATCCAGCCCCAAGAATGAAAAATATTATTTACCCTATACCTGTCTGGTAAGGGTTTAATATCCAAGATATATAAGGCACTGGTAGAACAAGAAAAACACCCTCCAACCCCATCAAAGAATCGGGAGAATGAGCTGCCGCTCACGAATGAGCCCTCTGGCTGCTGATTGAGCCGCTTATCAGCCATGATCCCAGAGACTCAGAAACAAATCTCAGAACCCAGTGGCTTTTGGCAAAAATGCGTCCGGACTATGCGTTAGGTTTCCTGTGCCAGATCACCCAAAGTGGGAATGGGTTTTGTGCCTTGGCCTGTTTCCAGAGGCCTAGGGACAGCCAGGGAGGGGCCCGAGGTGATGAAGAATGCAGGGCGCCTCATTGGATGGGGGTGGAGCGGGCCCTCTCCCGCCACACTCTAACGGAACCCCGAGTTGCTGCCCATGAAGAGCCCTCTGGGTGATGATTGAGCTGTTTATTGGCCATGATCTCAGAAAAAAAGCTCAGAACATAGCGGCTTTGGGCAGAAATTCCTCCAGATTTAATTATTAAAAGTTCAGAATTCCAAAATTGTGCAACTGCTATTGGGCCACACATCATCATAGGCAATTCATAATCAGCAATAGAAAACAAATTTTCTAATGTTGCCTGTTTGGCAGACTGGAGTGTTGGGGTAAAATTACAAATAATAATTTGTATTATTTTTGTATTATTTTGCAATTATTTTGTAAATAATTACAAATAATAATGGTGGGTTTGGTGTTGAAATATTGAATGTATTCAAAGTAGACAGAGAGTAATGTGGAAACCATCTGCCACACATGCAGTGGGGGGGTGCGGGGTGGGGGGGATACTGGGGTTTTTGGTGGTGGAAAATGTGCACTGGTGAAGGGTTGGGTGTTCCATCATTGTATGACCAAGACTTAGACCGAAAACTTTGTAACTGCTCTCACAGTGTTTCAGTAAACAAAATTTTAAAAATAAATTTTAAAAAAATTGGGAGAAGAAATGAGCAGGACTTCTTCAAACAAGAAATGGCCAAAAGGCACATGAAAAATACTCTGCATCACTAATCATCATGAAGATGCAAAAAATCAAAAAAATGGCATATGTTCTTATATTTAAAGACTGGCACATATCAAAAAGAACAAGAAAAACCAGGACTGGGGTGGATGACAGGAGACAGGGACTTTCATCAATTGTTGGTGCAATGCTAATGGGTTCAGCCTTTTTTGAAAACAATATGGGCATTCCTCAAAAAACAAAACTAGAAATTGAGCCTCCATATGACCCAGGTATACACTTTCTGGGAATATATTCTGGAGGCGCCAAAACACACAGAAGATACACCATTTGCACTTCTATGTGCATTGCATCATTATTGATAATAGCCAGAATCTGGAAACAACTGAGAGCAAATGACTGGTTAAAGAAACTTTGGTGCATCTACACAATGAAATACTATGCAGCTGTTAGGAACAATGAAGTCATGAAATTTGCTTATAAATGGATGGACATAGAGAGTATGATGATGAATGAAAGGAGTCAGAAGGAGAGGCACAGACATAAAATAATTACACTCATTTTTAAGATATAAAAAAACAACAACCTCATAGTATAAGACTAATACCTGAGGACAGTGGACAAAAGAGCCACAAGGATTAGCCCAAGGTTGGAAGGCTGCCTCAAGTGCTGGACAAAGGGCAGTTCAAATAGACAAGTGACCACTATACTAGCAAGAGTTGGAAGTGATTGCTCTGGGTGGGAGGTGTGTGCTGAAAGTTGGTAAAGGACGAACATGATAGCCACTCAGTATCTGTATTGCAAGCCATAATGTCCAAAAGGAGAGAGAGAGAGAGACAGAGACAGAGAGAGAGAGAGAGAGAGAGAGAGAGAGAGAGAGAGAAGAAAAGTTCTTGCCATAGAGGCAGGTTGGCGGGAGGTGGTAGGGATATGGGGGAAATTGGTGGTGGGAACTGTATACTGATGGAGGAATGAGTGTTGGAACATTGATGAGCTTTGTAACTATATATCTTATGGGGATTCAATTTTAAAAGAAGGTAAAGACACCCAGAATGACTGACGAAGAGGATGGAGCTGCTTGGGACACCGGCAGCCCACCAGCAACCTGCAGTATGTGACTTGAGAGTTTCCGCCAGGTCCCCCGAGCGGGGGCCTGGCGTTTCTCTTTTTTTTTTTTTTCTTTAATCTATCTCTCTTCCCCTCAACCTCTGGGCACAGCACAGCATCTACCCCACTTCTGAGCACAAAATGGAGAGACGCACCCAAGTGCGCGGCGCGGCTGGCGGGGGATCGAGGGCGGGGAAGTACCGGTCTCCGCCCACATCGGACACTTAAAGAGAGTGCAGCCACGTGGGCTTTCCCATTTCTCCGCGCCCGCATCCCCAGAATGACTGACGAAGAGGATGGAGCTGCTTGGGACACCGGCAGCCCACCAGCAACCTGCAGTATGTGACTTGAGAGTTTCCGCCAGGTCCCCCGTGCGGAAATCTCTCTCTCTCTCCTTCAACTTTTTCCCTGGACTTTAGACAGAAACCCAAAACTAATGTCATCTTAGTATCAGCAGTATGTAATGGTTCCTTCTTAATGGGTCGGACTTTTGTGGGTGATCCTAACAAGAATAGTAAGTATTTTGTTGAAATATTGAAGGCAATCAAAATGGTAGCCATCTCTCTAGACTGAACTAAGCTATATCCCCACGCCGGCTGAGAAGAAATATCCTTCTTTCTCGGGAAGAAACGTGGCGTGGTGTCAAACATAGTGTGATGTCCATTAAGCAAACAGACCTGGTGGCGTGGGAATGGGAAATAAGGGGAAAAATTAGGTACATGGACCAGCGGGACGCTGGTGGTATCTCGAGCCGGAGCCGATATCAGCGCAAGAGCTTTGGTTCCAGAAACTGCTTGCAGACACTCTACTAGACTATCAACTAAGCCAGAGCCCCATGCCGGCTGATGACGGGAAATAACCATCCTCTTCGGTTTTTTTCCCTTTGTCAGACAGCGTGGCGATTACTAAACAGGCGTGAACTCGGTGGCGCGGGGCAAGGGGGAAAAAGAAAAGTTATGTAACAAACAGCAGGACTTTATATCTCTATATGCTTAGTAATGGAGAATTATCAAATGCCTCATTGGCAATAGGACTGTCTTTTTCTTTTTGGGGGGAAACCCCAGCAACGGTAGTGAGTTGTGTGTTGAAACATGGAATGTAATCGAGATAAGCGCAAATGAAGTGAAACTTATCACGTACAAGGGTGGGGACTAGGGAGGTGGGAGGGGGCGGCAGATATACTGGGGGGGTTGGGGATGGAAGATGGGCACTGGTGAAGGGAGGGGTGTTTGAATATTGTATAACTGACATAATCCTGAGAACTTTGTAACCCTCCACTTGGTGATTCAATAAAAAAAATAAAAAAAAATAATAAAAGAAGGTAAAGACAAATAAATGAACTTAATTAAAATTTATTAGAAAAGTCAAGCCTTCTTTAAATAAACAAGAAATATGTCTTATTCTTATCTTCAAGTTGCTTATGATAACTATTTTTTAGAATTTTCAAAAATTGACTTTATTTTTGAAAGCACTTTCAGATTTAGAGTAAAATCCTATTTCTCTCCCAACTGCTACTCCACACTGTCAAAATCAAGTGCTAAGTGCTAAGTTCATAACCATTTGTAAACTTGTATTAACTCACCACTCAATGTTCATAATTTATATTAAAGTTCATTATCTGGTACAATATATTCCATGAGTTTTGACAGCTATATATTGGCATGCACTTACAGTCAGAGGGACATGTAGAATAGTTTCACTGTCCCAGATTCCAATTACTTTAATTATCTCTCCTTTGTCCTGACAGTTCCCACTGGTCATTTTACTTTCCATAGTATTTTTTTGTTTCAGCATCCTGTGCTATTGCAATTGCGCAGAATATAGCCTTTTCATATATCTTTATTTTATTTTGGATATGTTTTTAGAAGTTTTAAATGACTCAATAGATTATTTATTTCTAGTACTACATTCTATTCATAGGAATAAAGTGCTGTCAATTTATCCATATACCGATGGAACAAAAGCCTGATGGATTATGAAAGTACTTATATGAATATATAAGAATGCTATCAATAGGAATGGATTTTCAGATCAACTTGGTAAATACTAAGGAATATGATTTCTGGGTCAAGGTACCAAGTTTAATTTCATAAGAAGCTGCTAATTTTTTTCCAAAGTTGCTGTGTATTTTGTATTTTTTCCAGCATTGAATGAACATTACTACTGCTTTACTACTTCTTTTACATTGTTATTCTATTGATGAGTAAACTTAAGCTTTTAGAAAACAATTGCTTTGTCAAGTATCAAAGTATATTCTGATTTAGCTCTGTGTTGATCTGCAGTGCCCATCATTACACGAAAGCAAACACATCACTTGCATAGAAAGGGTTGTGTAGAGTAGACATACAAAAAAGGGTTGACTAAAATGAGTTCAGTATTATTTAGTAATAATGCAGTTGTTCTTTTCCTCTCTTCTTTTATGCTCCTTTATTATTTTAAATCTTCATCTGAATTTTAATCATGCAAATGAATATTCAGATTTTTAATGCATAACCTTAGTTTCCATGTCATAAAAGTGATCACATCTGAGATTGTTCCATGTTCCAATGTGACTTATTTCCACATTAGCTTCTTCTCCAACGTATTGTGTGCAGAGCCCAAATAAAGAGTATGTTAATACTCAAAATCTTTTAAAAATAGATGATGAATTATTTGATTTTTAAAATCTCTTTAAAGCCATAAGATCAATAGAAAAAGATAAGTTAGTTAAGAGGAATCTCGTTTCAAAAAGGTATTGCATGTGCTTCTACTTCTGATCTATTTTTAAGGTATTCAGTGTACTTGTTGTCATTGGGGATACTGTTTGACCGATGAATCTGTCAGTAAGAAAAAAGATAATCGTGTTTTTTAAAACTATCCTAAGAGAAATCAGAGAACTCCTTCCAAGTAATAGAAATTTATCTGAAATACAATCTAGTAGAGAAGCATTAATATTTTTTTGAGATAAAGTTCTTTATTTCCTTATCCTAAATTGCACAGCAATAGTATTTTAGAGGACATACTATCTATTTGCAAATAGTATTTTCCCTATTGTATTGGTTGAACAACAAAAAAAAAGTGGTGTTAATGGCTTAGAACACAGGATGGTAAAATGACCTTCTTATTTACACTGTCTTATATGAATTAGAGACTAATAATTGCAAAACACTTAAAACATTTAATAATCATTTAATTGAGCATTTAAGTGTTTTTTTTCTTTCAGCAGATATTAACTTGTTTCTTCTTTTATGCTACTTGCAGGTCTACTTCAGCATCTGCGAAAATAGCAGAAGTGAATTAAGTATAAAGTGCATTAAAATTAAAATAAAATGATTGTTGACTACTGAACTTGGATAGAATATTCATGAATCTTAATTAAAGTACTTTTTTTGTCAAAATGTATTCTTATTAAGTGTAGTTGTTATTTGAAAAGCAAATATTAAATGGTGTGCTAGAAGTTTGAAGTGATTTTCTCAAATGTTTCTCATGTTATCTTCAGTAAGAAATAAATGAACATTTTTTAAAAAATAACCATTCACACACACTCACACACACATATATATACATATGTATATATACATATATTCGTATGGCAGAACCTGGCAAGCTACCCTTGGCATATCCGATATACCAAAAACAGTAACAAGTCTTATAATGGAGATGTTACTGGTGCCCGCTCAAGAAAATCGTTGAACAATGGGACAACAGTGCTACAGTGCTATATATATATATGTATGTGTATATATATGTATGTGTATATATAAATGTACATATATATATATAGTTACTGTCTTTGGCATATCGAATACACATGGGTAGCTTGCCAGGCTCTGCCGCGTGGGCTCGATATTCTTGGTAGCTTGCCGGGCTCTCCAAGAGGGGTGGAGAAATCGAACTCAGGTTGACCGCTTGTAAAACGAATGCCCAACTGCTGTGCTATCACTCCCCAAAATAGTAAAAATAAGTCTCTCAATGAGAGACGTTACTGGTGCCCACTTGAACAAATCGGTGAGCAATAACGGGATGACAGTGACAGTGACAATATATATACACATCCACACATACACACACACACACACACGTGTGTGTACTTGAGCTTCTTTGGTTTTCATTTTCTTCTTTTCAATAGACAAATTCCCAATGAGTTTTCTTTATAGACACAGAAACTGTTGATTGTAGGGCAAATGGTGTTCCCTTCAGTAAGAACCCTGATAAAACAAGAAAATTAATATTAAATATTTCCCCTGGTATGCCCTAAAGAAGTACAGATTTTTGGCCTGGGCACCCATACATCTGGGAAAACCAATTTCACTTTTCAAAGACTACTGGACACTGACTGTGAACTAACATCGATTCCAGGGAATTGAATTGTCACACTGACTCTCTAAAATCAGAGTTTAGACATATCCAGAGAAACACAGTGTTTCAGGTCAGGTTTATCTTATACTGCATTCATGGGGACCCAAAGGCATTTAATATTTCCCCGGATCCAGAATACAAGCCTGGAATAGACATAAATTAGAAACATAATCCCACTTGTATTCCCTGAAGTGTGAAACAAAGGTTACTAATGGTTGTGAGGCAAGCACCTAGAAAGGGGGTATCTTGGCAATGAGTTTGTGAAAGTAATAAAACAAAGATAAGATCTAAAGAAGTTGCTCTGCCACTATCCCCAAAGTACGTAGGAAACCTCTGGGTAGAGAGGAGCTCACACCTGATATGACTGCATGATGCTAATGCCAGATTCCCTGGAGAGAGAAACCTCAACTGGAACAAAAAAGACCAACAACACTTCTAAATCTTTTCCTTTGAGAACATCCTATGAACAAAAGCTTACTGACCTAGGAGTATCTCAAGTGCAGAAAGTCGGTATACAGCCTATAAATCCTATTTGCAAAAATAAAAAAAAATAACAAAAAAAAAAAGAAGTCCCAAGTGAGAATCTCTCTCCTCTGGAATATTTTCTTTTGCTTTTTGGGTCACACCCAGCGATGCTCAGGGGTTACTCCTGGCTTTGAACTCAGGAATTACTCCTGGCGATGCTTGGGGGACCATATGGGATGCTGGGGATCGAACCCGGGTCGGCCACGTGCAAGGCAAACGCCCTACCCGCTGTGCTATCGCTCCGGCCCCTGGAATATTTTCTGTTCTCTCTTGAGCACAAAAGCCTTTTTCTTTCTCCCTGTCTTTATATTTTCCCAAAATAAAACAGTTTCATTTCACTATTCGCCTCCTCCTGAAAGTCTATTTCTGTGAGGGTAAACAACAAACCTGGAAATTTGGATGGCTATCAGGACTGAATTTCCTTTTCCTGCAAAGAGTCATATATTGCTCCAGCCCGAGGCTATGGATACAACTCAAAGGGTGTGTTCCCAGGCCACATAGATTAATTAGACCCTTGGAGCACTTGGCTGGTTGCTGTGTGGGGCTGATGGAACCTTGAGTCAAGCTTTGCAGGTGCTCTTGGCATTGCTAATGCCCTCAGATACTTTTTCAAGGAGAACAAGGTGTGTTCGTATAGACCGATATCACTCTCTCTTTGGAGGCTACTACTTCCTCTGCTCCCCAGATATCCCATCGCATCAGTTGTAAAGATCAAAAGGACGATATTAGAATCCCCTTGCCTAGGAAAACAGTAAGTCAAATGGACCACTGCCTCCTGGAGAGATTGCAGAGATTAATGCCATTGTCAAATACTTGAAAGTTGCAGGGGTGGAGATTTTCCACCATATTCTTTTAAATGTCCCTATTTGACCTCTGCAGAGAACAGAGATTTTGAGGAATGAATGTGACTATTCCTAAAGATTAAAGGAGGGTCTTTGTATGACCGGGCTGGAGCAATAGTACAGCGGGTTGGGCATTTGCCTTGCATGCAGCATATCTGGGTTTGATTTTTCCATCCCTCTTGAAGAGCCCAGCAAGCCACTGAGAGTACCTTGACCATATGCCAGAGCCTGCAAAGCTACCAATGATGTATTCAATATGCCAAAAACAGTAACAAGAAGTTTCACAATGGAGACATTACTGGTGTCCTCTTGAGCAAATCGATGAACAATGGGACAATGATGCTACAGTCTTTGTATGACTGAAACCTGATTATGAACAGCTCTGAACTGTGTATCTCACAATGACTCAAAAAAGTTATTCATTTTATTTTTAATATATTTTAAAATTTAAAAAATAGCTAAAGGAGGACTCAAGGTATATCTCAGTGGTAGTATGCATGCCTTGTATCACTTGTATCACTTGTAGTCCCGTTGATCTTCGATTTGCTCGAGCGGGTGCCAGTAACATCTCCATTTGTCCCTGTCTTGAGCTAGTGCAGCCCAATGTTACCTGCTCGCTCCAGGAACAGAAAGAGCCTCAAATCATTCATTCAGAGATTTGACAAAGAAATCTGACCATCTAGTTGGAGGGCGGCCACGAGTTCTTCTGACGTCCCGTGGAATCCAGTCTGTAACAGCTCTAGTCCAATGGTTGTCTCTGAATCGCATTACATGACCAGCCCATCTGATTTTTGATGGCTTGGCAAAGGAGACAGCGTCCCTGATTTTTGACCGTCGACGGAGGTCAGACTCCGGATTCTTTCTCTCACTTGAGTGAGATATGCCTTACAGATGTAAAACCCTGGCTTTGAATCTTAACATTGCAAAACAAACAAACAAAAAACAAATGAACAAAAGAAAGCAACACAGTGAATACCCACCTCACTCTCCTTCCTATATCTAGAGACCAAGAATAAATTTAATAGAGTAAAAATAAAAAAAAATAAAGAGCTAAAAGGATGACTCTAACCACAGTTGCTGCATCAGAAGTGGTTATATAACTTGAATAAATTAATGCATTCACTGGTGCCTAGAATATGGCTTTTGATCTGTGAAATATTTTTCTTCATTTCTGTTTTTGGCATATCGAATATGGCACTGGTAGCTTGCCAGGCTCTGCCATGTGGGTGGGAAGTCGCACCAGAAGCAGCTTTCTGTGGCTGATATCCACCTTTACTAGGCTATCTTATGAGCCATTGATTCAAGCCCTACACTTTTATTTACTTGCAGGGTTCTTGCTTGCCTTTTCTTCCACAAGGCATCCCTCTGGATTCCATCATACTTATGTCATTATACCGAATGGACCTAGTGAAGTATGAGTAACAACTATTCAAGACACCAATAACGCATGGGTGCATCATAGGATGGAAAATAAACCTGAATAAAATTTAGGAGTTTTCTATGTCAATAAAATTGGAGTGCAATGAAGTGAGGCAACCCAACTAAGGTAAAGTATGTGTTGCATCTAATCCTTCTATGGTAGAGAAAGGATCACAAGATTCAATACACATTCTTGGGTTTTGGAGGTGTTAGAGAACAAAAGTTCATCTGAGTTTATTCAAATAGAATATGTTTTATTAAATGATGTATTATTTAGACACCATGCCATCTAGTTCATGAAAATACATTGAAAATTTTCATTTAATTGTATTTAAGTGGACTGGAGTCATAGCACAGCCAGTAGGATATTTGCCTTGCATGTAATCGACCCTGGTTCGATCCCTCTTGAAGAGCCCAACAAGCTACTGAGAGAATCCCACCCCAATGGCAGAGCCTGTCAAGCCACCTGTGCCGGATTTCATATGTCAAAAACAGTAACAAGTCTCACAATGGAGATGTTACTAGTGCCCACTCAAGCAAATCCATGAACAATGGGATCACAGTGCTATAGTGCTACAGTGTATTTAAGTAAAATACTCTTATGGACAGAATGAGGTGGGGTGAGACTACTGCCTAAAGAGAAGAAAGATTCCTTTTTTTTTTTTTGCTTTTTTTGGGGGTCACACCCGGCGATGCACAGGGATAATTCCTGGCACATGCACTCAGGAATTACTTCTGGCTGTGCTCAGGGGACCATATGGGATGCTCGGAATCGAACCCGGGTTGGCCACATGCAAGACAAATGCCCTACCTGCTGTGCTATTGCACCAGTCCCGAGAAGAAAGATTCTTTAGGCAAAGTACAAGCCCACCTTTGAGAGAGAGAGAGAGAGAGAGAGAGAGAGAGAGAGAGAGAGAGAGAGAGAGAGAGAGAGAGAGAGAGAGACACTCTAGTTAGAGATTATATTTTGGGCCATTCATAGATGGCTTCATTAGGGATCTGCTTTGTTATTACTCCTTTTTCAAAAAAAATGGAATTAACATAGTAATCATTTAGAATGCTACCTTAACCTTCGTTTACCAAGGATTCTCATAAACTTCACAAATGGGGGGCGTCTAGGACAAGGGAAGCAAGGAGGCCAAGCTGTTGTGTGAAATGCTTAGCTGACTAAGTCATTTGCTCCCCAGATTGGCCTTGCTCCAACAGGTAGTTGGGGCAGGTATTTGGCACTTTTAGGAGACCACTAAGTGAATTACATTTTCTGCTTTTAGAACTTTGCAACAAAGTCCACCAGGAGATACAACAATTTTTTTAAACTAAAATTTAATATTGTCACCCAGACACTTCTTCATGCTTTTTAATTAACAGAATTAAAAAGGATTTATGCTCATTACTTCGGACGGGGGGTGGGCATGTTAAATTGTTCTCCAAAATGCAGGTAAAGAAATCCATGTCTGGAATAAAGGTAATCTCCAAGAATAGCTTTGATATATTAAATTATAATATATCTTTTATAAAATATTTTGTCTTAAACTTAAGGTTACTAGAATCCTCCACATCCAACCAGCATTCTTAATGACCTAGAAGAAAAGTTTGAATTAACCCACTAAATAATAATAAGTGACCACTTGAGTTACTTTCTGATGGTAGTGAAAAAATAGAGTGAGTTGTTTAAGAAGATGGTTATAGTACCACTTAAAATAAGAGATCTGTTAGATAAATAAGGACTGTGATAAATAAGGACTGTGATTATAATGACATGCTGTTATGTTGAATACACTTGTATGTATATATGCATACATGCATATATTAAGGAAAATTTCTATTTTTCTTTCCACTTTTATCTTCCTTTCATGTTAAATACAATGTATGGACATTATATCAATGTGCATTGGTAATTTTACATCATTGTTTTATTTTTTTTGGCTTTTTGGGTCACACCCCACGATACACAGGGGTTACTCCTGGCTCTGCACTCAGGAATTACCCCTGGTGGTATTCAGGGGACCATATGCGATGCTGGGAATCGAACCCCGGTCGGCAACATGCAAGACAAATGATCTAACCATTGTGCTATTGCTCGAGCCATGTCATTATTTTATGGCATGAGAAAAATATCTTTTAAGGACTTTCCCTTCTAGGATGAAATTGGTGTATTTTTAGTTATTTGTAACAATAATTGCATGTTGCGGAAGATTATGATCTTGCTAATACATTTATTTGAAGATAAAGGGTGTGGATCTTTTTTGCTTTGTTTCTTTTTTAAAATTATTTTGGACCACATTTAGAGGTTCTTGCGGGTGACCTCTAGCTCTGCCGGGGGAGGGATGTTCGTTCCCCATGGTGTTCAGGTGACCACATGGTGGTGGAAATGTAATTGGGGTTGACTTAATGCAATACAAGTACCTTAATCATTGTGATACGTATATACATAAAGAGAGATATAGAGATAGATATCTATGTGGAGAGATATCTATATATCTCTCTCTGTCTATATAGATATCTATATAGATAGATAGTTATCTGGCCCCAGGTGTGAGCTTTTAATGACCACCTCTGTGTGTCATCTCATTGGTTTAAAATATGCCCAGATATATGATGAACATCTTTATGGGTTTGGTTTTACTAGTATTTTTTAATCTGTGTACTGAATAAAATGAATTGTCCTCTCTAATGGAAATCCATACCCTTCAATCATTTGGAGTATCTGTCATTGTCACTGTCACTGTCATCCCTTTGCTCATCATTTGTTCGAGCGGGCACCAGTAACATCTCTCGTTTAGAGACTTATTGTTACTGTTTTTGGCATATCCAATACGCACGGTAGCTTGCCAGGCTCTGCCACTCGGGCTCAATACTCTAGCTAGCTTGCCGGGCTTTCCTAGAGGGGCAGAGGAATCGAACATGGGTCGGCCACATGAAAGGCGAATGCCCTACCACTGTGCTGTTGCTCCGACATCTGGAGTATACATAGAGAAAATTGATAGCAAGAGCAAACTTGTTCCTTGCATGGCATGGGCCTGGCTACTTTCATAATGGGTGTCATTCTCCGCCCCCAGGAAGATAAAGGTATGTTCACTCAGAAAAAAATATTTCTATTTCAATGTCATGATTGAAACCGTTAATTGCATCATCAAAATACCTTCACAGAAACGGATTATTAGTTTTTGATTGCATGACAAGGGAGAAGGATTTAACATTTAACATGACATAACACAAATGTCTGCGTTTTCCCTTCCTGCCTTCTTTCTTTTCTGAGACAATATATCCTATGATTTACTTTATCTAGAAACATTAGAGAGGGAATTATTCAGAAAGAAGTTTTGTCTATCTAGCTGATACGATGCATAAGTTTTCAATCACCAGAGAAAAATTAATCTTTTTTTTACATTAATGTGTTTCGTTGCCCTCAATGAAATATTCCTTTATTTTATTTCTCTAATTTTCACCTTTTCCAGAGATTTTGTTAGACTTCATTTAGTATATCAGGAAAATGTTTGTGGAATAGCAGTAAATAACAGTAAATTACAGCTACTTATTTTTCTTTTGAAAAACATAGACTCTTTAGGGAATTTAAGGCATTTTGCTAAAGATTCAAATTATATTAGATAAGGCATCTGATCTTCAAGCCTTTATTATTCCCCTTTACACTAACTTTTACATGTAATAGAAAACTTTGTTGTTAATGAACAAAATGGAAGCGATGAGGTGAATGCAAGGTCAATAGAGGGCAGAAGTCATGTGGAAGTGCAAGTGCATGCAGAGTTAGCTTTGTCCTACCTAAGTTTATAATAGGGAAGTCTATTTATATTTGAAGCTAATGCCAGATAAGCTCCTCAAGTAAGGAGAGCCTGCTAATGCTCTTCATATTCTCGGGCTACACTAGCACTTGACAGGGACGAATGGAGACGTTACTGGCATCTACTTGAGCAAAACGTTGAGCAACGGGATGACAGTGATACAGTGATACAATGAATGCCACATAAATAAATTAAAATATCTGGAATAGAGCAGCATTCTATGGTGAAACAAAGTAGATCGAATCCTTTGGATTCAAAAAACACTACCTCAGCTTAGTCTGTGACGTAGATGGTCTTCTTATACCTAAACAGTATAGAAGTTGCAGACATTTTATTGTCAAACCATATCTTTGGCGTATGAACTTGAAGTTTGGATAAATTGATATATTGATAAGGAAGTATTCTTCTACATTTGACATCACAGATATTAGCAAAAATAAGAGGATCATTTTAATTATGTTTAAGAGTTGCAAATTATGTGTATACTTTCTGGTCATTAAAGGAAAATTGCAGAGACCAGAAAAAAAGGCAATGACTTTAGGAGAGGAAAACTACACAATGAGCTAATTTAGAATTTAAGTAAAATAGAATTTTGCCAGGTTCATCTACTTATGCATGAAAATCAGATCTCAGAAGTCCTAGGCTGTTATGTTATGGTCCTTATAATACCCAAACAGTCCAGGATTTCTTTGAGAGGTGGGAAGATACATAATTAATCAAAATATTATTCTTTTTAGAGTAATGCCCACAAACCACCTTGGGCTCTATGTAAGCTCATCTACCAGTCTTGATCCAGAGACTCAGAAATAAATCTTGAAAGACACAAACTAGCCACTCAAAATTCTTCGGATACCTGTGCATGCTGAGATGTCTGTGGCACTTGGAAGAGGGCAGGCCAGCCCAGGAACTACCCAAACAGGACCCAGCAGACACCAAAATCACTGCCACGCATCTAACAAGACTCCACTCTCTTGGCCCAGAGCCCAACCAAAAATTTAACCTGCTGGAAATTCAGGTATGTTTGTCTTGTGACTGAAATCTCCAGGCTTTCTCAGATATGGGATGGGCTACCTGCCCCCACCCCCCTGTACTGGAAGCCCCAGTGGCTGTGCCCGCATCCCAAAGCCACTGTCCAGTTTAAAATTTAACTCCAGCTGTATCACTCAATTGAAAATTGTTGACATCCTGGAGTGCATCACTGACGTCTCCAAACTCTGTAACACTGATAATCCAGTAGTAGCACACCAGATGGGATGTAACCTAGAAGGCAACCAATCTTATTAACAAAACATAAACACAGAAGGCTTAACCTGTCACAGCATCTTATTAATCCCTTATATAAGGGCTTAATGTTTCCATGGTGAGATACAACAATTGACACTTATTTTCCTGTAAGGAAATACTTCTTGATCATTTGTTAGCAATTTATTGACAACAAGCAATATAAAATGCATTATTGTGTACCAGCCCTGTAGGCAGGCTTGAGGAGTGGTTGGGAAAATGGAGACAATAGTTGAGGAAAGGTGATAATGGTGCTGTAATTGGAATATTGAATGTCTATAAACTAATCATTACCAACAAGTTTGCAAACCACAGTGTTTATATAAGTGTAAGGGGAAATTTTTTTCATAAGTAGGCCTTACCTATTTCATGCAAACTCCAAAATATGTTAATATGTTAGCAAAAAAATTCTTTAAAGTTTTAATAATGAGAGGTAAAGCATGATTATTACCATAATTAAATCCAAATACTAAATAAAATTTAATGCAACAGACTTTAGATTCCAGAGTTGAAAACTTGTGTAAATGAGAATAAACATTTTTATTCTATCTTATTAAAGGGTTTTTTTTTGTTCGTTACTTACATAGATGAATATCATATAGCAACCACAAGTTGCTAATTTATTTTCTATCATTTGTTGGGAGAAAAGCCCCTTTTGGTCTGCTCTAAAGTGCCAGACTAATCCCTGGGCGTGGGCTGGGGCCGATGTTCCCAGATCACTCAGGAAGCCTGTGGCATGGGACGGGGTGTTTCTGGCAGATGTGCAACGACAGTTTAACCATTGTAATCACACAGGAGAGGTGTAACCCTATAGAAAACACATGTTTGCCCTGACCACTGTGAGTAGGTGACTGTCCCGCATTTCTTAAGCCTATATACATCTATGCGGGTTGCTTAATAAAATTGGAACCACATGACGGGACCTCCGCTGTGCTCGTGTGCTCACTTCTCGGTTGTGGATGCTGCGGCGTAGACATATGCTCTTTTCTCCGGACCCCTCTCTTTACAGAAAGGGTAGATCGACCCAGGTCAGGAGGAGACACCAACAATCATTCTATTTGCCTTTTCTTAAAGTTTCGTTGGAATAAGTAATATAAGGTAAATTTGTTATGTGAGCAGATTCGGGGGTGGGAGGGAAAATGGGGGCATTGGTGGAAGGAAGGTCATACTGGTGGTGTTGGAACACTAATTGCATGAAACGACTATATAGTGAGCAATTTTGAAGATAATGGTGCTTTTATTTATTTATTTATTTTTGCCTTTTTTGGTCACACCCGGCAATGCACAGGGGTTACTCCTGGCTCTGCACTCAGGAATTACCCCTGGCAGTGCTCAGGGGACCATATGAGGTGCTCGGAATCGAACCCGGGTCGGCCGAGTACGAGGCAAACGCCCTACCCACTGTGCTATCACTTCAGCCCCTAATGGTGCTTTTAATAAAAATAAAATTAACCAAACCCTCCCCACCCCAAACAAACATCATTATGTCTCTTCATCAGCATATTACTTAAGCAATTACTGCAGCAATCTGTCCTTGATCCAAATATCATAGAAGCAACATGAGTAGATCTCTGGCTTAGGTAAAAATATGCAGGCTTCAAATCAAAGTTAGATTTAAAAGTATACATTTATATCTAGGTGATTTAAAATACCCTAGCAAAAAGTGGTTTGAGCAATACTGCGTTGCTGGGTCTGAGCATTGAACCCAGTATCAAGAGCAAACTTTGGACCTCTGAGCTTTGTTTGGAGGCCCTTCCTCAAAATTCAAATACATGCTAATTTATACTTGATGATTATCCAATTGCATATTATTATGCTACCTATCACCATCATCCTACTATTTTAGTCATTTTTATTTGTCACTGAGTTATATCTTTGTCCTGGATCTCTTTTGAGTGTAGTATATAGTCAGGATTGTTAAATTAAAAAAATGCAGAAATCGGGACTGCCTAAAATAAAACTTTATTTTCTAATGACTACAGAATATTCTAAATGAAAATTTCTGCTTAGTGACGTCTTCATTTCCCAAAATATGCTTTGATTTTTTTTTTTTTGTTAATTGTGGTACTCTCAATGGAAGAAAATGACACTTGAAATAATAGAAGGAGACAAAACATATTTCTCTGATAAGATTGTAGCAATCCAAAACATCTTGGCTGAACAACAGTGAAATGCATTTGTATTTTATATCCTAGGTAAGAAAGATTTTAGGTATGCGAAAGTGCACACCGTGATGAAACCAGACCCAAAACTGAATTCAAAATTTAAATGCCAATCACCTTTTCTGGATAGCAGTTGCCTTTACTTTGTCCCTCCAACAAATCCTAAGATAAGGACAGGTTAATCCCAAAAACTTTTCTCCACTAGTTTTTTTTTTTTTTTGAAAATGTTTTTTGATGGTGAATGTCATTGAAAGAATTCACAGTTCCACACTTTCTGTAAGCAGCACTTAACTATTGCATATTCAAATAGTTTGTTGTTGTTGTTGCTTTTGGGGTCACACCCAGCGATGCTCAGGGGTTATTCCTGACTCTGCACTCAGGAATTACTCCTGGCTGTGCTTGGGGGACCATATGGAATGCTGGGGATTGAACCCTGGTCGGTCGCTTACAAGTTAAATGCCCTGCCCTATGCCTTATCACACCAGCCCCTCCTCCATTAGTTTTGAGGATAAGTTAGCGCGTATCTCAGAGGAGAGAGCTATGGCAGGCTCAAAAAGGGAATCTTGCATTTTCTCTTAATCTACCTCTGACACTTGGCAGAAGACTGGGGAAATCTAGGACTAATAAAAGTCAGCTATGAGCCTTGCTCCTTGCAGAAAAGTCAGTTGTAGACCTTCTATATTTCAGGTTCTTGCCCTCCTCTCAGAAAAGAATTTCAGAAAAAGAGGAGCAGTGAAATAAAAAACAGGATTTATTTGGAAGTTCATACACAGCACAAGAGGGGAGATGCCAGCAAGACATGTGTTTGGGCATCACATGTGTTTGGCAGCAACACAAGGGCACAGGCAACACATGTACTTGGGAATCATATGCGCATGCTTCCTTTGTTCAGGTTGGTTTTTATAGGCTTTCTCCCAATCTGCCCCTGATGGGACTTTCTAGCTAGATAGGAATCTGTTGCTAGGGTGGTAGCCAAAGGGGAGAGTTGGAAGTAGTTGACAGTCTACTTTGATTTTCCGTTAATTGTTGCCTTTGTTACTGCTGGAATTTCTCTCTAAAGGGTCCCAGCTTTCTCTGGGTCTTGGCTGATGCAAAAGCTTAGACCCTTTGTCTATAAGATGGGTTTTACAGACTTGAGGCTATTAGTTTTATTACTTTTTAGGAATTCATTGCTATGGGGGGTCCTTCGCTCTCTGTCTGCCTGTCTCCTTCAGTGAGATTTCAAATCACCAGCAGTCTTTACTAGGTTACTTGAGAAACCTCCAACCTTCCACTTCACTTCCAACATAACATTGTAATAATGGAGGCAAGATGTTAACTTTGAAGAGATGAGTCTGCCATCATCCAACCTACTGGTTTATTGACCAAGGCAACTCTTACTGTATCAGTTAGTGTCTTCATTGGCCACTAAGTGGCAGTGGAACTAAAACTTGTGTTAACAAACACATAGCAATTCATCTTACATGAGATATGCTGTTAGAAGGCTTGCCCAGTATTTCACCTGCTGTACTATCTTGTCAGTCCCTTCTTTTAAAATAATTAATTTACTCATCATATTTATTATCATCATCCTGTTGATCACCCAATTTCTTGAGCGGTCTTAGTAACGTCTCCATTCACCCTAGCCCTGAGATTTTAGAAGACTCTTTACTCGCCCTTTCCAATGTGCCACATTGGAGGCTCTTTCAGGGTCAGGGGAATGAGACCCATCATTGTTACTGGTTTTGGCATATGAATACACCATGGAGAGTTTGCAAGGTTCTCCCATGAGGGCAGAAAAACTCTCAGTAGCTTGCCAGGTTCTCCCAGAGGGAGAACTAGGCTCTAAAATGTCGTGCACCCGCAAAGCGGCCTCACGCTTCCAGGAGCTTGGTTTTATACTCTCTGGATGTTGGCCATTGGTGGGATTACATGGCACTGGGGGGCAGTCCTTGGGTGTAACCGCCTAGCTACTGGAAAATGGGGGATCTGGGCAGAAGAGGCCCAGTCCCAATCCAAGCAGGCTTGGAGGTCTCAGCCCCGGGTCCTACACCTCTGGGTTCCTCTACCGGTTCCTTCATACGCGAGGCTCGTCCAAACATGTGGAGAGGAGCCTTGAGCATGGCTGTGACTAGGCTCTGGAGGTCTTCCTCTACGGGAGCTCTGCTCGGGGTGGGGAGGAAAACTGGAGCCCACCCCCTCGGAGGGACCCCTGGGAAGACATCAAGGTACAGAGGCAAGAGACTCTTTGCCAATTAATTTGCTATGTAGCATTATATAAGTTTCAGGTATGTGTCATTAAAAAGCAATATCTATAGGGGGAAAGTCTCTAACCTTCCTGGATACTTCTGTAGTTGGATGAATGAGATATTTAAATTCAGTATAATAGAGAAATTAGTTCAGTATAATAGAAATTAATTCAGTATAATAGAGAAATTAGTTCAAGGAAAATCCAAAGTTTAAAACTACTTGTGAATCCTAATGTAAATGGATGAACCAAGGGATATAGTGTCTAGTAAATGATGAGGGAGTCAAAAACTGTGGAGGGAGACAATTTACAAGATAAGTGAATACATGGGAGTAGGCAGTTGAGTAACAGTAGAGGAAATGGTGGCTGACAAAGAATATTAGAAAGCTTCAAATCAAGATTTGCTCTGAAAAGGAGAAATCCATGCCTGCCCTGGCACTCGGCTAAAGACCGAAAATAATCCATTCCAAACCTAAATCTGAGTTGTTCAGAAGACAATTGAACACCAGCAAAGTTCCTGATGAGTTTCTGCATCTGAAAGACATCCTGAGTTCAAAGTCCTTGACAAATATTTAGCAAGTTTTCTTTAGGGGAGAGGAGCAAGGAATGGGAAACGCATCTGGCCACATTCAGTGATTCTCACAGACAATTCAGGGTTCTGTGTTCAGGAGTAACTGCTGTTCATGCTTGGGGGACCAAATGAGGTGCTCAGGGATTTCAACTGTTAGGATGCAAAGAGCCTAACCTCTGTGTTATCTCTATAGTCAAAGAAAGGTTCTCTTATCTGAACAGAGACCCCCCACCCCACCTAGCTCAAATAAGCTTGGAAAGGTCTTTTTTATTAGTTTAAAAATCCAAGTCTCCCTTTTAAACATACAATTGACTCTTTTAACCCAGTTTACTCATCTTCCATTCTCCTTTCCTTCAGGTAATTTGTCTTGCAGATTAAATACCTGGTTTTTTTGTTTTTATATTATTTCTTTTTTATACCATTCATTTTTATTTGTTGTTTGTTTCTGTAGATAGCACATAGGTGTGAGATCATACAATGTTTGTCTTTGTCCCTCTGACTTGCAAATCATAGGGATAAAACTTTAGAGTTTTAAATCCTTTCATATTCTGCTGGTCAATGAATATGTACTACAGTATGTAATAAGACCAAACTCATTCCTCCACTCTGAACTCAATCCAATTATATTATTTGATTTTGGAAATGGATTTTGAACATAGGCCTATTTGACTAATCAGATGCTCATTTTCCTTTTCTTTTCTATTTAAATGCTGAGTGGCAGAGCTGTATTTGGGAGGGCAATGATTTCATTATACCAACAGAGGGAACTGCCATTCCAGCAGAAAACAAAAGCCAAGTTGGATAAGGGACAGTGTTCCCTATCACTGAAGGAGCCACAGGAGAAATGCAGCAAAATGTCACCTTAAACACAATGACTACAGGATTACAGAAATCTAATTAGCCATTTCATTAACTGAGTACTGTCTGTGGGCATGGCAAACAATAGAAACTCAAAAGCATGCATTCACTGGAAATTTATGGGGCTGTCAGAGAGACTGTTCAATAATTTGTTTTCTGAATTTTTTTCCAGGTGGCAAAGGTAGAGCTACACAGATTGTTTGACTTATTTAAGAAGTGCTTATTAGAGATTTTTTTAAAAAGCTGTATTTACGGGAGCGAAATTCATGTTTGTGACTATACTGGCAATAATGATTTCAAGATTTTGTTCCTTACCCATCACACGCTAGGTAATTAGGTAAATTTAAAGACAAGTGCATCAGGACCATATCAGAAAAATATCATTGAGCATATGCTACTCAGTACCATTGAATTTTTGTGTAGCATTTACAACATAGACAGGTTACTTGATTAGATTAAAACCCTTTGAAGACAGGTGTCTCCTTTCACTTGTTTTTCAGTCACAGGTTTTAGTGTCTAAGATATTTTCCAGGCAACAAGTGAAGGAATGAAACAGTTTTCAAAAAGGACAGAGAATTTTAACTTCAAAAGAGACTAGTATGAATCCAAGAGAAATGGCAAGATATTAATGGCTTCATAGTAGTTACTATTCTACAGAAATAAATCACTCAATTTCCTAGCAAATGTTAAGAATAACCAATGGATTTGGAGGAGTATGTTATTACAGGAAAAAAAACACCTACTATTTCTTGCCCTACTACAAAGGAGTATAGCAGATGTGAGACGCATCATTTGAGCATCACTGCAACACCAGGTGTAGGGCTACCAGGTATAGCCCTTCAGGGTTCTCCAACTTCCAGGTTAGAGCATCTAACCACGCATCAAAAAATCATCCCTGTATTTCCTGTCTGAAGATCACCAGAGAGGTGCCAGGTCTCTAAGTACTGGTGAGGAGAATCCACCCCTCAAATAAATAAATAAATAATAATTACTGCCTAACTAAGTTTCTATTTAATTGCACAATTTAGCATTGGGGTTGGCGGCTCAAAGGTCACTGCACATTAGAAAAATAGACAAAACAAGAACAAGTCAATTGCTACTTGTCTACTATAAATAATGACTGATGCTTTCTAACTTGGCCTCACTCACTTGATCAGTTAGAATTTATTTTGTAACATGGAAAGATATTTAGAATCTTCCGGCTACCTGTCACAGTATGGCATTCATTTCCTGTAGAGAAAATAGTTGTGTGACTCACTAATGCATTAAAAAATGAGGCAATATTTCCTCTAATAAATAAAATAAAAACTGAAGCCTAAGCTGTAGTACAAAGGGTAGCAGAGGTATTTGCCTTGCAGGCAACTGACCTGTGTTCAATCCCTTGTATCCCATATGGTCCCCCAAGCGAGATCAGAAGTGATCCCTTATCTCCAAGCCAAAAATAGTCCCTGAACACAGCTGGGTGTGCCCCAAAACCCAAAATTAAATATAATAATAATAAAAAAAATCCCATTGGAAGTAAATAAATGAAGGTCCTGCTGTTAGGCAAAAGTCTATGAAAAGCAAGAAAGACCTAGACAGAATTTGAAAGATGTCATTAATGGCTCTACAAGACAAGACTATCAAGAATTACTTTTAAACCATCAAAAACTGTTATGCAATTAAAGATATACTAGTCTGAGCACATTAAGAAAAAATGTGTCATGAAAAAAATACAGGAAAATTTAAAAAATGTAAGCAATTTGAAAGAAGTCAATTGCTACTTGTTTACTATAAATAGTGACTGATGCTTTCCAACTTTGCTAATGACATCTTTCTAGTAACACAAAATATTAGCCAGGCAGCACAAATGCTGGTCGACTTCAACCACGAGTGTGGAAAGGTCAGACTGCAGCTGAATCTCACCAAGACAATGTTCATGAAAAACAAACTAGTCCCTGACATTCCATTTGCTCTCAATGGAACGAACATCTCTCAATGCAGCAGCTATGTGTACCTGAGTTGAAAACTCAACATGAGGAACAAATTGGCACCAGAACTGCGCAGGAGGGAGAAAGCAGCGTGGAATGGCTTCAAGAGCATCGAAGAAGTGGTTAAGAGGACAAAGAACCTCCGGCTCCAGGCACATCTTTTCTTTTTTTTTTTTTTGAAAAAAAACCCAAAATTATTTTATTTCTTTTAAATAGTTTTTTTTTCTTTTTTTCTTTTTTTTATATTGAATCGCCATGTTGAAATTTACCAAGCTTTCAGGCTTAAGTCTCAGTTACACAATGCTCGAACACCCATCCTTTCACCAGTGCACATATTCCACCACCAAGAATCACAGTAAACCTCCCCCGCAACACCCCCACCCCGCCTGTGTAGCTGATAAATTTCACTTTACTTTCTGGGCACATCTTTTTGACGCCACCGTTCTTCCTGCACTAATATACATCTCAGAGACCTGGGCCCTACAAAAACAGGATGAGAATGCTATTTGGGTATCCCAAAGAGGAATCAAAAGAGCTATGCTTGGACTATCACATTTCAGTGAAGTGAGAGAAGAAATCCAGAGTTCAGACCTCCACGGATGATTGAGGACACTGTCTTGTTTGCCAAGGCATCAAAAATCAGATGGGCCAGACATGTAATGCGATTTAGAGATGACCACTGGACTAGAGCTATTACTGGATTCCACAGGACGTCAAAAGACCGAGTGGCCGCCCAGCTACGAGATGGTCAGACTATTTTGTCAAAAAAGTTTTGAGACTCTTCCTGTTCATGGGGCAAGCAGATACTATTGGGCTACACTAGCACGTGACAAGGACAAATGGAGATGTTACTGGCGCTCCCTCGAGCAAATCTAAGATCAACAGGATGACAAGTGATACAAGTGAAGCAGTATTGGCCCATATGAATTCTAGTGTTCTGATTATACTTTTAATCAAATATAATCCTACATGTAAAATATATGTATGGCTGTTGAGGTGATTGTCAAACCAACAATGGCATGTTGACATAGCAAGTACAGTTCTTTTATTCAGAAGATGAAAATAACTGATTTGATTTATTATTTTTCTTTGTCATGGGAGATCAATAATTAGGCATCATGAGAATAATGCAAAGGGTTTTCAAAAAGAAATCATATAGTACAAAGGTTCATTGACAAGAACTGACCTAAGCTTCACGTCTTAGGACTCATGTTCAATGATAACACAGGAGAGAACATACGATCAAACCACTAAGTAAGAAGCACTTACAAGTCTGTAAACTATCACTTTCTAGAATAAAGTCTGGAAATTCAACCCCATTCATTCAGACATTAGTAAATTTCTTTTTTAAAGTTCACCTGCAGAAAAAATTGCAAATATACAGAATAACAGTGGTAATTCAGGACATTTAATACTTTTCCTGATATATTAAATTTGTTCAAAAACTAATTTTCTACCTAGAACATGCACCAGAGTAAACAAACCTAATAATAGAATATTGGTTTAGAATAACCAAACAACGAGATTAATGAACTAATGTATTGTATTGGAGAAAATCACATTAAGGAAGCCTTGAGTAACAGAATTGATTATTTTCAAAGTAAAGCATCTTTTATTTTGGAAATATTCCTTTGTTTTCATAGATGCTCAGGAGAATATATTATTTTAAAAATGAAATTTGAACTGATATCTTCAAAAAGGTATTAGCCACTTTATTGATTAGGATTAACAATGATTCTTTCAGTAAAACATAGTACATGTGCTGGTTTGAATTGGTGTGTCCAGGATATTTTATTTTCATCAGTGTTGATCATTAAGAAATTATAAGCTTATAAATATTATAAATCATAGTGAAAATAGACTGAAAATGTTTTCCTCAAAGTCCAATTCTCATGTGTGATTAAAACAATTTAAAATTACTTCAAAATCTTATAAATTATATATATTTTATTGTCTGAACAATATAGTAGTTTTGATTTCTCAATATATCAAATGAGGTTAATAATATTTTAATGTGTTAGGCAAGCACTGCAAGAATTAATAGGGAATTTTAATAATCACAAATAGAAAGAAAAAAATTGTATGCCCTCCTGTATTACTTACATAAATCCCTGAGGCTTTCTTAATTAAACCTTAATCAATAATTTGAAAAAATAAGACCGATTTTAGAAAATAAATTAACTGATGTCCTAGTCCATTGTACATTTATGCCATGTTTCATATTGGCTACTTTGTAGTGCCATTATGTTCATATCGGTATCCTTAACATATTTTTAAAGGATCTATAAAGCCTAATTACTTAGGTAAGGAAACTAAACATTAATTGCCTTTTTTCTCAGTGTTGATACTCATGCTGATGTTGCAAAAGCAAATGTGATAAAACTGATAGTATCAGAGTAATTAGGTCTATGATACAGCCATACTAAGTAATCATGTGTGCTTTATCACCTCATATTAGCAATGAAAATGATGGTGGCTATCCACAAGCATGACCTTGATGAAATAGTAATACTCACGATCACGATCACAAAATCCCATTAATCATTGATTTCTCGAGAGGGCTCAGTAACCTCTCCATTCATCCTTTCCCTGAGTGTAGGATTACATAGCCTCAGGTAGTTTAGGTTTATATTGGGTTACTCCCGTTACAGTACTCCCATTCCTCTGTGTTTATTTGTAGCTTCTTTCTTAGTGTTCTGTTGACTTGTAAATATTGTTTTTCTCTTCTCCTTAAGGCCTTTGCATAGTTTATTCAGAGCCATGTCCTTTTTGTATGGACACAGGAAGACTTAGCAAATGCTATGCTTTTGTAACCTGGGAGTCATTTGACTCTATGTGATATTTTCCTCCTGAGCATCTGTTCTCTCAACCTAAGCCTCAACTGCCCTTACTTCCTAGCACCCCTAAAAGCAGGGTCCCGACGAGGGATGTGATAAACCTAGGGCAAGTGGTGAGTTGTGTGCTACCCTGGCATCGAGATGGGCCTGGCCAAGGTGCCTAACGCTTAACTATAAGTTAAGAGCTTGATCATGGACAAATGTTGTCATGATCCAAACATTGATAACTAGATTTGGACCCTGCTAGGGTGAGGAATGATTAATCTGGTCTGAGTTCTGTAGTCTGAGTCTGTGGCAAGATGTTGCCAGGAGAGCTGCCTTGTAAGCCTCAATGTATCTCTTGCTATGTCCATACAAAAATAACTAGTATTAAGATGTTAATGAGTGCTTGGACTAAGGAAAGGAGAAAAACACCTTAAGAGTCAGGAAGGGCTTTGAAATGCCAGGCCCTCAGGAAGGGCTTTCTTATGATGATTTTGCTTACCTGGCTGTGTGTGTAGCCTAGGGGCAAGGGGGAGAGAGAAAGAGGGAGGAGAGAGAAGAGAATCCAGGGAGGCTGCAGTAGATCCGGAGAGAGGACGTAACGTAGCTGGGAGTGCGGGAGATGAGAAAGATGGAAGATTGAATAAACGGTAACTAATCAGCAACCAGCTTGGTCCTCATTCTTCCTTCGCCTGTCCTTGGCCAATCGCCTTCCGGATCCAGCCCATACACAGCGGTTCCAGAGCACCGAATGCAGGTGGTGAGACAGAGCCACCCAGAGAGCCCGAGAGTGCACACGCCCGTTGGCAAGCCTTAGTTTTTTACACCTGAGATCTTAGAAGTCTCTCTAGACTCGGCCCTCCCAATGATGTCGCACTGGAGGATCTTTCAGGGTCAGGGGAACGGGATCCACCTGGTTACTGGAATTAGCATATGAATACCATGGGAAGCTTGCAAGGCTGTCCCATGTGGGAAGGAAACTCTCAGAAGCTTGCCAGTTTCTCCCAGAGGGAGAAGTAGGTTCTAAGACATCTTCTGGGAGCTTGCTTTTAAGTCTCTGGATGTTGGCCATTGATGGGATTACACACACCTGGGTTCCTCTGCCAGTACCTTCATGCATCAGGCCCGTCCAAACGTGTGGAGAGGGGCCTCGAGTATGGCTGTGGCTAGGTTCTGGTGGTCTTCGGCCACCGGGAACTCTGCTCCAGGTGGGGAGGGAAGCTGGATCCCATCCCCTCCGAGGGGCCCCAGGGAAGACAGCCAGAAATGCGGGCAAGAGACTCTAGTTTGTGAGTTCCTCTGCACTTCCTCCTTGCTTAGCTTTGATATTCTATGGTACAAAATTGGAAACAATTCTATTGTAAGCTAGAAAATGGGTGCCTCTAGAAAAAGTGCTTCTATTTAGCTTTAAAATCCAGTATAAAGCTAACTGGATTTTTCTGAAACAGCATATAATTTAATTGTTAAATTTATAGGGGCCTGACTTGGCTCTGTTTAGGGGTCATCTGTGCTACACCAAGAAGTGCCAGGAACTAGACTCGCGCCTTGCTCATGAAAGGCAAGTATTTCACTTCTTGAGTTATTTCCATACTCCAATACCATTTTGGCTTGAAACAAAATCTGAAAGACAAGCTATAAATATAAACTAGACAGTTATGGACTTTTCCCCCCATAGTAAAATGAAAGTATATTCTGTAAGATAATGAGTATAAAACTCTTTACAAATGCTACAATATTTAAAGAATTGGAATTTTGGAATATCTACCTATGCATTTGTGAATGTAACTTCTCAATGCTTAAAGACAAAATCTGAGATATCTGTGGTATTTTAAATAAATTTATTTTTAATTTGACCATCTGTATCAACATTCTAAAATCCTATATAACTGAATTATCATTATTTCTCAATGAAGCCTTCATATTGGTAGCAATTTTTTTCTGAAATAAACAATCTTTTCAATTGGTGCTATGCAACTTAAAAAGAAAAATCTTTGTCATAGAATCAGATTTCACACAAATTAATATTTAAGAAACTACTTTTTGATGTATGTTCTAATACATAAAAATTGTCATCCAAGAATATCACAGACTTTTTAAATAGGACCCTTGTTTCCCACTACATAACTGGATATATAGCTAGGATTTTTTTCAACAGTTCCCAAAGGAGCGTATAAACACACACAAATCATATAGATAAGCCAGTATGAAAATCTAGTTGTCTTCTATTAAAGAAATCTTTTTAAAAATTGTAAAGAAAAAACGCTTTCTTGTTAATTACTTTACCTTTGATAAGGAAACATTTTTTAAAGTGTCAGTAGTTTAGTTTATCTAATCATATACATTTAAAAAATTCTAAGGCACCTTGATTTACAAAATTATTTATGTTTAGTTTCAGGTGTACAAGTTTAGAATTTTAATAATTTCCTTTTCTTAAGTTCTTAAGGGACTGCAACCATAGCACAGCAGGTAGGGTGTTTGCCTTGCACTCGGCCAACCTGAGTTCGATTCCTCTGCCCCCTCAGAGAGCCCTGCAAGCTACCGAGAGTATCTCACCTGCACAGCAGAGCCTAGAAAGCTACCTGTGGCATATCTGATATGCCAAAAACAGTAACGACAAGTCTCAGAATGAAGACGTTACTGGTGCCCATTCAAGCAAATTGATGGATGAGCAACGGGTTGACATTGACAGTGACATTGAAATAAAAATCAATTAATTTTTAAAACGGTTTTGTATAATATTTAAAAGTAAGGGCTGGAGTGATAGCACATTGGATAGGGTGCTTGCCTTGCACATGGCCCACCCGAGTTCAATTCCTCCATCCCTCGTGGAGAGCCAGTTAAGCTACCGAGAGTATCTCGCCCACATGGCAGAGCCTGGCAAGCTCCCCGTGGAATATTCGATATGCCAAAAAAATAGTAACAAGTCTCACAATGGAGACATTACTGCTGCCCACTCTAGCAAATCCATGAGCAATGGGATGACATTGATACAGTGATACTAAAGATGTAGCCTCAAAGAAAAAACAGCAGCAAAAACAAACAAACAAAAATTTAGATAAACTTTTAAAAGCAAGCTTTAAATAATCATTTTTATGCTAAACATTAATAGGTGTATTGTTTTAAAATTTCAAAATAGCATTTTAATTTCAAACTCAGAAAATAGGAGAGACAAAATCACATTTAAGATACTTTATGGGATTCTCAATAGATTTCTAGCTTAATGGATCTTTGAGCCACTATGTTAGCTGTAAATTCATCCCCTAATCACGGTAGTGCTTCTCTTTATCATTCTTATTCCTCTTTATTATTATCCCTCTTGTGACATTATTTTATGGTACATATGTTTTATTATCCCCTTGCATGTTCTTTTATTGTTTTTGTCTGACATTGTAGATAAATATTTAAAGGATCAAAGGGATTATTAATTAAAGCAGTTAATATAATTATCAGCTGAATGCCTTTGTGGGCAGACACTTTTATGGTAAAGCAGCATGTCTCTCTGGTCTCTCTGGAAGTGATATTATGCTTTCTGTCTTAAAGCAATTAATATCCTTCTATCCTATAGTAGATACATTTATGTCCTTGGCTAGAGTCTAATAACATAGTTCAGTCAATAATTGTTTGGTGACAAGTAAAGTATTTTGCTTGTAGTTGATTGTTACAATAATTGGTTTAGAAGGCGTTTTTTTAAAATATCTCTAATTTCTTTGAGACAAAGCAAGCTTTCCTATTTTATCCACTAATAATATATTGTTTGATTGTTTTATGCATTTATAGTAGTTGCATTACATTTTAAAAGACATTCCCCCCCCCCCGTGGTTTCTTGTTTTTTAAACCCTGTAAATCTTGCAAAACCTTTGTTAATTGGACTTCTCAAAATTTTTGAGTTTAATTTATTTATGAAAGTATTGGTGATAACATTCTGAGGTTCTTCAGTTCTTCTGTTTCTAGTGTCATAATCCCTTTATCTCTGAAACTTTCCACTATGCTTAAGAGGATAGTTTAAAGCTGTGGTTGTTTGTTTGTTTGGAGGGCATAGCAAGTGTTGCATTGGGGCTATACAAGCTCTGTGCCCAGGGGTCACTCCTGAAGATGCTTAGTCAATTGTATGTAGTGAAGGGATCAAACTAGTCAGCCATGGGGAAGTCAAGCTCATTACCTCCTGGACTGTCTCTCTGGCCTCTAATTTGAGTACTTTTATGTAAACTATCTAGTTTACTATGAGGAAGTACTAGTCTGAAGTGAAAATGTGTTTATTTGTTTATTATGAGGTTATACCCAGCAATGCTAGGGGTTGTTCCTTCCTGACTGCTCTCAGGAATTATCCTTGGTGATACTTGGTGGACCATATACATATGGTGCCAGTTATTTCAAAGTGCAATCTGCCCCATACCAGGCCAGTGCCTTATCTCTGTACAACCTCTCTAACCCTAGCTAACGTTTTTTAAATTAGAAACACGATTTGAAAATACTTAACTTTAGTATAAACAAAGATCAGAGAATAAAATAAATCAGCATTAAAGAGACAAATATAAGAACTCCTCATCAGACTTTATGCTTCTTTTTATTTGCAGAGGAGGAGAACGCGCACATATATTTTATATTTGCATCATGTTAGATGACAGCTTGATGTCCTTGTGCAGTTTCAAGTTAATTACAGCTGAAGAGCCAGTAGCAGTGATTGAAGGAGGGGGACACCTAAGTTTTATTTTGCTCTCGATAATAATTAATTTGCCCTTGTTGGTTGAGTTTCTTTTTATGCACTCATAAGAATCACAGGTGCTCGAGACTTGGAAACTGCTTTTTCCAAACTATTCTGCCAACAGATTCAAATTTAGGTCACGCTATAGAGAGGTGTTGATAGAATAAAGTGGAAGAGAAGCAAAAAGGGTTATTGTGCAGGTGCAGGCACTTTATGTGATGATAGACATTATGTTTTGGTGGAGGCACATGGGGACTTCTCATAAAAATCACATAATTTATACTATAGGACAAGGCATTATTGTTGTCAATTGAGAAAATTTCATGAATTTGTCTTCCTACGGCTGGCATAACAGAGTAGCACGATAGTGTTACTTAAACAGCAGATACATGTTTCTTAGAGACATCCAAGATGAATTTGTTGACAGGCCTGTTGTCTTTGAGGCCCTTCTCCTTACCTCGTAAATGGCCACTTCTATTCCTAATCTTCACATATTCTTTCCACTGTACAGTCATAGCCCTGAGGTCTCTGTATGTCCAGATTTCTTACTAGGATACCAGGCACATCACTGCTGGCTCACACTAATATCCCCAGTTTAGCTTATATGATTCCTTTTACCATGCAATCATTTTATGGGGACCAGAGTGATAGCACAGTAGGTAGGCAATTGCCTTGCACTCGATTGAGCCCACTTAGATCTATGCATATGGTCTCCTGTGCACCACCATGAGTAACTCTAAGTATAGAGCTGGAGTGAGCCCTGAGCACTGAAGGGACGAGTCAAAAAAAAATCTGTTTTTTAAGTGTTCAAGTTTTGGGATCAAATTTGGCTCTTAGACCATTGTTTGTTAGTCCCCAGTCTAGATTACTGGCTTGGTTTGTTTCTATTTACAAAATTCTACAGCACAAGGAAAAGAATATTTGTTGTTCCAATCACACAGCAACAACTGCGATGATACAAGAGAAACAAAGATTAGTATTTCATGCCTTTTTTTCATTTCAGGTTCTGTCTCTATCACATTGGATAGCATGCAGAACACAACCTACGGTGACAAAATGATACCATATTCATACCAGGGGTTTTTGATTCATTTATTGAGCAAAACATAAATAAATGTTATTAAGACATGTGAGAAGGGTACATTTCCTGTTGGAGTTTGGTTTCGGTCATCTCTCTAAGAAACAGTTCCTTCAGAGAAGCCTGGACAATGCTGAGCATAGGCACGGCAGAGCCCGGCAAGCCACTGGTGGCATATTTGATAATGACAAAAACAGTAACAATAAGTCTAACAATGGAGACGTTACTGGTACCCACTCGAGCAAATAGATGAACAACAGGACGACAGTGCTACAGTGCTTTTATATCTATATGTTTATTTAGAGGCCACCCCAAAAGCCTCTGTCCCTCTTGGAGTGCCTGACAAGCTTCTGAGAGTATCCTGCCTGCATGGCAGAGCCTGGCAAGCTACCCATGGCGTCCTCAATATGCCAAAAACAGTAACAGCAACAGTGCTCATTCCCCAGATCCTGAAAGAGCTCACAATACGCCATCGGGCTACACTAGCATGCAACAGGGACAAATGGAGACGATATTGGCGCCTGCTTGAGCAAATCGATGAATGGGATAACAATGATACAGTGATACAGTGATATGTTTATTTTGGGAGACCTCCCAATCAATGCTCAGGAAGCATAGGGGTGACTCCTGGAAATAATTAACTGACCTAGCAGGGCAGTTCAATAGTAGGACTCATTGAAATAGTGTTGCTCAAGTCCAGGTTATTTTAAGTACAAAAGAATTCACTAAATAATGTGTGTGTCCTAAGGATACTGCTGTTATCTATTGACATTGTAATAACCAAGGTTGATGGAAAATTATGGGTAATTGAGGGAAATTGAGAAATAATGGAGCATATTATCAATGAAATGTAATGTTAGGGGCAGCAGATCTCTGCCCGGGGGAGGCTCGGAGAGACAAAAGAACAAAACCAAGACAACTCTTTCTGCAAATGCATGGGGTTTATTTAAGCCAATATAGCTATATTGGGACCTTCAATTGTGCCTCAATAGCGTGGCATAACCGAAGGCCCCAAACTCAAAAAGCTAGCTGTTTTTATACCCTTTTGGGGGAGAAATGAAAATCTCACATATCAAAGGGAATCACATAGGTCACTTAATTTGCATATCTAAACATTTGTTGACAAATGAAAATCTCACATATCAAAGGGAATCACATCTATATATCAAAGGGGATCACACATAGGTCACTTGACTTGCATATCTAAACATTTGTTGACTGTTAACTATTTCCCTGCAAATGTTTGCCTATAGTTCCTAGGGCAGTTTGTTGGCCCATTTGGTGACAGAGTCCTGCCCAGCGGAAGGTCCTGAAGACATCTTTCAAAGCAGTCAAGTAGTTACAAAGGGCAACTTCAGCGGTTAACCCTTAACCTGCCCTTCAGTTCTTGACTCTTAACTTGCCCTCCTCTTCAGTAACTTCTTACAAAGGCAGTGATATACAGATATGCAAGAGGCAAGGGCAAATAAAATCTTTCTATTAAAAATAAGTTGTTGTGGTGGGAAATGTACACTGTTGGAAGTGAAGAGGAGGGCAAGTTAAGAGTCAAGAACTGAAGGGCAGGTTAAGGGTTAACCGCTGAAGTTGCCCTTTGTAACTACTTGACTGCTTTGAAAGATGTCTTCAGGACCTTCTGCTGGGCAGGACTCTGTCACCAAATGGGCCAACAAACTGCCCCAAGGAACTGTAAACAAACATTTGCTAGGAATGGTCAACAAATGTTGAAATTAGCATATTAAGTGAAATAGGTGTGGTTTTCCCTTTTGTATGGTTTTCCTATGGTTTCCTATGGTTTTCCTATTGATCCAATACCTGTGATTTTCTTTGATATGTATGATTCTCCTTTGATTCAATACATGTAATTTTCCCCCAATATGTGTGATCCCCTTTGATATATAGATGTGATTCCCTTTGATATGTGAGATTTTCATTTGTCAACAAATGTTTAGATATGCAAATTAAGTGATCTATGTGATTCCCTTTGATATGTGAGATTTTCATTTCTCCCCCAAAAGGGTATAAATACAGCCTGCTTTTTGGAGGTCGGGGCCTTCAGTTATGCCACGCTATTGAGGCACAATTGAAGGTCCCAATATAGCTATATTGGCTTAAATAAACCCCATGCATTTGCAGAAAGAGTTGTCTTGGTTTTGTTCTTTTGTCTCTCCGAGCCTCCCCCGGGCAGAGATCTGCCGCCCCTAACAGAAGGATGGGTGTTGGAACACTGTTTGATGAAACCTAATCATGAGCAGATTTGTAAAGGCCTATCTCACAGTGATTCAATAAAAAATTCTATTAAAAAGTAAGTTGTGATCCTGATAATACACTTCAGAGAACAGTGGAAATATAGACTCTGAACTAAGATAATATGAGACTTATTCACTAAGAAAACAGTGATCCTAAAAGTTCCCTGTGTGGAATTTTCATTCTGGGAAGCTCTCTCCTCCCTGGAAAAGGTGTTGTAATGTACTGAAAAGGTAAAGTACTCAGAATTCAAGCATAACCATCTTACTGCACATCACTTGGAGCATGTCTTATGGTTTGCACCCCTCACAAATTTCACTGATCATGCAGTTGTCTGCTTACATTGCCAACGTGTGGACTTTACATAGTAAACCCTTTAATTTTATGTCATTGGCTTGAGTCAGAAGCGAGATCCTTTAAACATGTGGTAATCATTACATATGAGATTTAAATATCTTACTATAAACCTTGGTTTTAGAAATTAGTTTATTGATGCATATTATTTGTATGAAGTTGAGGGTAAAAAATGAAGGGAGGAGATGTAGAATTCAATTTGGTCTGGGACCACTCAATCAACTGAATTAGCTTCCATAAGAGTGACCAAAGGTGTGATGCTTCTCAGAATCTGAAGTGTCAGGAACAACCAAAACCATAGGGGATGGTGTTTCGGGGCTTCAAGAGCCCCCAGGATGCTGGGAGGAGGGACTGATCAAAATATAATTCTACACATGCACTAAACCTGTGTACTATTGACTGGACTCATTCTAATTCATGAATAATGATTGATGAAAATTGTTCATTATATACTCCACAACGTTATATTAAATATTCATAGAAAGTGATACATAAAAGTTGGTCCTCATACTCTTCAGAATATTATATTAAATGTTAGAAAAGTTAAATGATAGGGTTAGAAAAGTTATTTGTTCTCACAAATAACTCTTTTTTTGAGGAGCTCTTTACAAAATTGATAGCCTTTATCATTCATAACACAAAAAGATGCTATATTACAAAAATAAGAAAATTTAGAAGACACATTAAAAGATGTTAATATTATCAAAAACATGGGGAAAAGGATCAGCAATAATAGAAACAAAATATAAAAATTTTAAAAATAATATAAAATTATATGTGTATTATATAAATATATATATAAATAATATAAAAATCACAATCATGTTCCGCTACATGCAATGCTATGTGTATTAAAATTTTTTATTCGATTGTTTTTGATCCATGCTTGGCTTTGTTCAGAGGTTACTCCTGGCTCTGCACTTAGAAATCACTCCTGGCACTGCATATGGGATGACAGACATTGAACCTAGGTCAGCTGCATGTAAGGTAGACATGTGACCCACTGTACTATCTCCCCAGCTCCAACCTCTCTATATATTATTGTTTAGTTATAAATTCCACAATGATATTCCAGAGTCCGATTAGATTTCCTTGACTAGACAACCAGAAAGATGATTGGAGCTGGATCACAAACCTTATGGGGAACATGAGAGTAGGGAATAAAAAGTTGCCTTCCAAGTGATGCTCAATGCCCAGATGCCTTTTCTGGTGATACTCATCCTTCCCAGTCCAAACAGTTCAATGTTCAACCCAACAATACATAACCTCAGACTCAGCAGTGTTGTGAGTTTCTGGGACCAGACCCATTGGTGTTCAGTAGACATGTAGCACCAAGGTTAAAACTTGCATATTGGCACATAGTAAGTAAGTGGCCTTGATGACTGAGCTATCCTCCCAGTCCCTGGAACACAGATTTTTATGAGAGGCAATATTTTGATGCCAAACACAGAGATTGCCACTTTTTTCCACCTGAAAGAGCTCTCCTGCATCAGTAAGAAATGGAAAAATTAATCAAATTGACAAATGGCGCCAGAATCTAAAATTATGTACTTTCAGGTCTGGGGACAAAGCCCATTGAGCTAAATGCATATATTGCATGCAGGAGGCCTAGGTTTAATCCCCACCAACACATGATCTTCTGAGAACCACTGGAAGTGATTCCTAAGTGCAGAGTTGAGTTAGGAATAGCCAGTAAGCACTGAATGTGGCACCAAACACACACACACACACACACACACACACACACACACAAATAAAACTTCACCTTGAAAATAATTCTGAAAAGTGTCTAAAATATGAGATAGAAAATATAGATATTCAAGTTAAGGTAATTGAACACTTGAATTTTGTTCTATAGAACAGAAAAAGATGAAAAATATAGACGGATTTGATAAAATAATTTAAAATATTTTGTTTCACAATCAGATTTATCAAAGGATTGAGGAACAAGAAAACCCTAAAGCATGAGAAGAGATATTTTACATCAAAGTATTGTCTTTGATATAAGAAATCGGTGGTGGCAACTTTTCAAGAATGATAATGTGGCATGACGAAGAAAAGGAGTTAAAATTATTCAGTAGTTGCAGACTTATTTAGTAATTTTACAGAAAAACATATTTTATTAGATATGCCAAGGAAATAAAATCACTACCAAGACTCTTCAAGAGTAGAATAAAAATATAGGAGGAAAGTAAATCCGTCTTTGACAGATATTGGTAAACAGTTATTAACAAAACTATCATTAGGAAATCAAAGCAATTAGACACTATACATACAAGAAACAAAGCTCAATAAGAAAAAATAGATAGAAACAAAAAATGATCTTCATTCTTCAATAACCACTGAGTTTATTCTTCAATCTAGATTAAAAACAGATATGTAGCAAAATAACCAAAAGTTAAAAAAAAATGAGTGCCAGAAAGAAATCATTTTGATCAGCACAGAGGATAAATTTCTAAAAACAAATGAACCCAGACTTGACTTCTCTGAGAATTATGACTGAAAACATCCAGGTCATTCTGAATTTTGCTGTCTATGGATAATTAAGATTAACGTGCAGCCAACATACTCGTGACAAATGGTCAAAGCAAGACATTTTTTTACATTGGACTTCCAACAACTAATAGATTTGAACAAATAAGCATTCCCCAATGTTACTAATGTGATTTAAAAGGGAAAACATGCAACCAAGATTGTTGGATATAAATCAGATTTATACCCAGTGATAATTTACCTAAGGAATGTTGGAATGTCTCCATTAATTGGAAACAACAGGACCAATTGTCATTTGTTATGACCTCTGAAACTCAGTTTTACTCCTGGTAAACACTTTTTGGATAAAAAATTAATATACCAGTTTGACAACTATAATACTTAGACTCATATTTAGTATAATATCACTAAAATAGTTAAAAATAAAAAATAAAATGTGTTCCTTAACATGCTATAGTTGCACAAAATCTATGTATGTAATTGTTAGTAAAAATGCTTAAGGAATTCCTACCAAAATTTTTGACTCATCTATTATCTTTAAAAAAATCATTTATTTATTTTTATATTAAATCACCATTAAATATATAGTTACAAAGTTGTTTGGGACTGGATTGCAGTTTTTTTAACCACACACAAATCCTAACATCTAGCAATGCACAATTCTTTCTGTGCATATATGAGGGGAAAGAGAATCATAGAATTACAGAAAAAAGTACTATTTCTAAAAGACAAGCTGGAAAATAGACAGATGTAATATATGTATAACAAATATGCATATGCAGTTACATAATAAAATGGCAAATTAACCTGTTGTGTAAAAGATACTGATATTAAGGAAGAAGAAAGATACTGATGTGTTATCTACTTTCTTTGATGTTTCACTAGCTAGCATTCTTGTTGAGTTAATGTATGGGTCCATACATTTAGGCTTGGTATTCTGTTTATGTGTAGCATATTTTAATAATAAATGCTTGGAAAAAAGAAATTTACTTAAAGTAAAATATTTGGCAGTTCATTTAAATACATACAATGTTGAGAAAAAAATAATCAGTGATTGGTTTTAAGTTGTCACCATTACTTGGGAAATGATTTTTAAAAAGTTATAAATGTCAGTTTGCCTAAATTCTTAAGGATTTTTGGAGTTCTTTTAGTTTTCAACATTAAAAATTCACTCCTAAGTTAAGAACAAGAGCTGTGCTTAATACCTAAGGGGATATTCTACTTAAAGCTTAAAGCAGCTTTGTAACACTTTTCTCCTTTGCAATTTATGCAAAAATAGCCAAACTACTCTTTAGATTAAAAATATTCTAATGCTCGTTCCATGTATATCTTTAGAAATTTTTGACATTATTAACATCTTTCTCTCAAATCCAGAATTGCTAATGGGGTGTATTGATAATTTCTCCTTAATTCATAACCATCACATATTTTTTCAGCATTTACCATGGCTTTTTTTTCTCTAATCACTGATTATAATATTTGAGCTCCCAGTTATCATAAAGTAAATCTGATTTCTGTGTGCTAAATCAGTATAGAACATTAATGAAAACATGTTCTTTTATTTTTAAGATTCATTATTTCATAACATTGGTCGGGGATCAGGTAAATAATAATAATCTCATAACCTTTAAGCTACTGCCAGCAATGAGATTTTAAAAAATTGTAAATACTAACTCTAATAACAAAGCAAAAGTTATCTCAGCTTTTTTGGGATTGTTTTCCTTTAATAGTTTTTATAGCCAAAGATATTTAAATAATATTCACATATTACTTCTAAGAAGAAAAGAAGCTATCATTTCCTTTTCATATAACTAGATACATTCTAGTAGTGTTGTTTTCTTAAAATTAAGAAAGGTAACTTAATATGTATTATATCAATGTTCAATATCTACTTAGGAAAAATAATACAGAACATGAAAAGCTAATCACACTTAGAAACAATGTTGCTAATTGCTTTATAAACTAAATTTCTTACTTTGATAAAGACTAACATGGATTATACACACATTGAATATATATGTATACATACAATGTAGCATAAATGTCTATCATTTATATTATGAAGAGTATAACTCATTTCCAGATTAAAAAATAACATGCATTACTTCCTGTATGGAGTCTAAAACTTTTCCCAAAAGGAATGCATCTGTCCAGGATTTCCATCAATATACAAATGGGTAAAATTTTCTTGTGCCTGGAACACTATTAAGGAAGTTTACAAAACACTCTATCTAAATATATACTTGATCACCTCACATATGCATACCCATGAGTTGATTATCATTGCCACTTAGTTTATGAGACAAATGAGACTTTTAAAAGTTATGTTACTTGAAAACAGTAAATTTTTAATACAATGGATCCGTAGTCAGGCACAAATGAGCTTACATTTTATTACCACCACATGATATTTAAACTATATTCAATGGCATATATAATATGGAAGTCAAATACATAACATGTTATCCCCAAAAGTTTTTATCAAAGTCATAATTTCCATTAAAATAAAATAATTACTAATAGTAAGAAATCTCTGAGAAATTAATTTTAAGGATTTTTTGTTTGTGTGTTTTGAGATTATCCCAAACTGTGCTCATGCTTTACTTCTGATTTTATGGTCAGGAATTACTCCTGGGAGTGGTTGGAATGCAGTTCTGGGGACCAAAACAGAATTCATACATATCGGATAAACAGCAGGCAAGCATAAATAAGATTACTGATTACATATATATTTTGCATAAATGTCCATTTTTTTCCATAACACTTTGGCTAAGATACATTTAAAACCACAGACTTGCATTTTAATGACCTCTATTCAGGATGTGAAAGAACCTATTTTGGAATTGACATTTTAAACACTATCAAATTCTATTAAAACTCTATTATAAGAAAATCAATGTAGGTAAAAGAGTTTTAATTTGTTATGCTGTTAGAAACTAATCTGTCACATTTAAAAAAAAAAAAAATGGGTGAGGCACCAGGAAATCCTGTGGTGCAGGGGATTAAGACCGAGTTCCTGTGCTAGCCACGTGGTTCAGAGCCTTGAACACTCTCTACACCTCATCATTTGTTTTTAACCATTTTACTGCAGAAATTACAATATTTCTAATGATAGTTTTCATGGGTAACCACACCATGTGTGTCACCAGTGTACCCATTTTTATCCAATATCCCAAAGGCTTGTCCTTGTCTTCCATCCCCAGATTACCTCAATTGTGTCTCTAGACAAAATCTTCAGTTCAGATTCTTTCAGCCGTTTATTATTCCCTTATTTTGATGCTTTGTATCCCACATATTAGTGATATCTTCATTTTCACTTTGGGGGTCGACCACCTCAAGGTGCTTGGGGTATACTCCTGGCTCTATATTAAGGAATCATTCCTGCAAGGCCCAAGAGACCTTATCAGGAGCAAGGGATTGAACCTGGTTTGACTCTGTGAAAACAAAGTGTTGTACCTGCTATACAACCTCTAGCCCAGAAAAACTCAACCTCCCACTTTTATTTTGACTATGGGTATAACAATCCTACACACATATAAATGGAAAGAGCTAAACTTCTAAAATCCCACAAAATTCTAAGTCAATGACAACTTTATCAACGTGATTTTCAAAACCTGCATATACAGGCACAAAATATATTTGTCTAATATATTCATATTATACAAAAAGTATAATATGAATAATTTTACATTGATACATTTTTAAAATTTAAATCATAAAAATATACAATTTTAAAGACTAGAGTGGTAGTACAGAGAGTTGAATGTGGGCTGTCCCACATTCAATCAATCCCTGACACCCCATACTGTCCCCAGACTCCTCTGGAACCTGCCAGTCATCTATGAGTACAGAGTCAGAAGTAAGTCCTGAGCATTGCTAGGTGACAAATATATATGATATATATATATATATATATACATATATATGACAGGAGATACAAATTTACCTTGTGATTTGTGTTCAGCAGAGCTGTGACTTGGCTACAAGGTTTAGGTACAAGCAGGTGTAGGCAAAGTTATGGATGTGAGATGTAAATGTGGGCCTCGAGATTGAATGAGCAAGAAGAGGGTCTGAGATGTAGAGAGGGGTCTGCTGAAATAGCAGAGGCTGTCCATGAAGGCTCTCAGGATCCAATGGAAGGGAAGAGAATCTGGTTCTGATTCCAAACAGGTCCCAGGAATATCAGCTGGGAGAGTTACTTCACCTGCAAGGCTGACTGAGCAAGCAGAGGGACTGAGGTGTGGAGGTATGACTGCAGAGATAGTTGGGTTCGGACAGTCCCTCATAATTTTCTTTTACAAAAATAAAACTGTCAGAAAAATTGTAAAGTTTCAGCATTCATTTGGGGGGCTGGAGCGACAGCAGAGTGTGTAGGGCATTGCCTTGCACACATTGACCCAGGTTCAATTCCCAGCATCCAATATGGCCCCTGAGCATCACCAGGAGTAGTTCCTGAGTGAATGAGCCAGGAGTAACCCCTGTGCATCACTGGGTGTGACCCAAAAAGCAAAAGGAAAAAAAAATCAACATTCATTTGGGAATAAGAAAGGGGCCAATATTCTATCTGAATAAGACAGTTATTTGCCTAGGTATGGACACGTAAGGTACATTTATTTTTAAATTTCATTTTGGGGATGGGGCTACCCTTGAATATGCTCAGCGTATTCCTATCTCTGTGCCCAGGAATAATACCTGGCAGCTCTTGGGGTCTATATATTGTGCTGGGGATTTGAACTTGGTTTGGTAGGATGCAAGGCAACTGCTTTAATCCCTTTGTAGGCACTGTGAATTATTGTTTATTTTTGAGAATAATGTGTATTCCTTTTATCTTAAATTTTTTATAAGTTCTAATCATAGTAGTTTTTGATACTTACAGATCACATACGTAATATTCTCATTTTTATACGTTAGAAATACATTGTTTATTTAATTTAGTACTTTCAAAGTACATAAAGTTTTTATTCACATTATTATGTTACTAAATCTTAATCCACTCATTCTAATATTATCCTTGAGATGGATAGTACAGGTAAATATTTATAATTATAATATATTGTTGAACACCAGAACATGTGACAATGGTATAAGAAAATTATTGGCTATGACAAATGAATTTCTTGGAAATAAAATAATTTCATAATATAAATAGCCTATGGTCACTAATTTGCTTTCAATTAAAACAAAATTGAAACTTCAAATTAAGAATCTTCTTACTTTTTTTTTCTTTTTGGGTCCCACTCGGCGATGCACAGGGGTCACTCTTGGTTATGCACTCAAGAATTACCCCTGGTGGGGCTCAGGGAACCATATGGGATGCTGGGAATTGAACCCGGGTCAGCCACATGCAAGGCAAATGCCCTACCCATTGTGCTATTGCTCCAGCCCCTCTTCTCTTACATTTTTATTGCACCTTAAGTCATTTTTTGTTTCACAAATAGTTTGGAAATTATTCTTAATAACTTTTGAAATATTTAAAGAAAAATATCAAATCCCATTTTAGTCCTGAAAATGGTAAAAGCATTTGCAAATGTCTCTAATTTGGTTACAAAATAATTCCAAACTCAAAATGCATTTTAATCTTTTATTTCAAAGCAACTTTTGGGCTTAGAATTAGAGAAGCTAAAGAAAATTATATGGATTTAGAACAATATAGAAGCAAATTTCACCCTCTATTGATCAAATTACTTAGAAATGCAAGAGCAAAATCACATTGGATCTTTTAAGCATCCATTATGTAGCAAAAATATGATTCAGTTCTTAACATATTCTAAATTTAATCTTAGGTGTCATTTAATATATATTGAAAGTCTACAGTATGTAAGTAGTATGTCTAAGTATTCTTCATATTGAATTATTTATATATTATATTTAAATATTACAATAAAGGATAAAAATCACTATATTTCAGCCTGCCGCCAAGATGTGATCCCGGGGGCCGCACGTGTGTGCGGCCTCTCCGCAGCTGCAAGAGCATGACTCCAAGCGCCAGCTAAAGTTTTCGGCATGGGCAGCTCCTCACAGAATGTCTCCAGACTGAGAACTAAGCCCCGGCCCCATGCCTGCCCAGGAGGGGAAAGGTATTTTTCTCTCTTGCCTCTTCCTTGCCAGGGGTGAAGGGTATAGCGACAGCCATATTATGACGACCACAGATGGAGTTTACAAGCTTGCAATGATCCAATATCTGGAAGAAATCTCCCTGGACTTAGTTGCTAAAGTACAGAAATCCAAAACCACGAGACCTCATATCTCGTCACAACAGGTCTGACTCTAGTGGGGTACTCCTAACAATAATAGTGAGGTTTGTGTTGAAATATTGAATGTAACCAAAGTAAATAGAAAGTAAAGTGAAATCTATCGCTTACAAGGTGGGGGGTGGGGGAGGCTGGGATGGAAGGTGTACTGTGTTTTTTTTTTTTTTTTTGGATGGTGGTGGGATATGGGGACTGGTGAAGGGATGGTTGAGACTTAAGCCTGAAAGCATTGTAATTTTCCACATGGTGATTCAATAAAATAAAATTCTTAAATAAAAAAAGAAAAATAAAAAAAATATTATATTTCATTATCATTTAATGTATATGAAGAATTTGAGTAGTACAAAAGTAAATACCTGTCTTATTCCATGTTTGTGCCTTGTATCCTCATTCTACCTTAAGATATTGGTAATACAGTTTAGCATTTAACTAAAATAGTAAGATGTGGAGAACAGTACAAAAAAACATTAAGTTTTAAATGAAAAGTTGCTTTCATGTAGTAACAATATAGTACACTAAATTTGACAAAAGATTTAACAGAAAACATCAGGGGTTTAATTTTTTCCAATAATTTAAAACATCTGCATTTCATAAAAAGCAAGATGGGAGATTAGTAGAGATAAATTCTACTAACTTTACTTATTTGGAACAATATTCAAGACAAGAAGGACAGAAATGAACATGAAATTAAAATGACTTTTAATTTCACTAATATCACATTTACATTCATTACATTAATAGACATTACATTAATAGACATTACATTAATAAATAGGGGCTGGAGCAATAGCACAGCGGTAGGGCGTTCGCCTTTTATGCAGCCGACCCGTGTTTGATTCCTCTGTCCCTCTGGGAGAGCCTGGCAAGCTACCCGTGGCGTATTGGATATGCCAAAAACAGTAACAATAATTCTCACATTGAGAGACATTACTGGTGCCCACTCGAACAAATCGATGTACAAAGGAATGACAGTGACAGTGACATTAATAAACAGATTAGAATTGTAGTTCTATAAAACAAAGACACATGATCTTAAAAATAAAGTATTTAATTTAAATGAGACAAAAGCAAAGCATGTTGGTGTAATGCTGGCTGTGATGGTATATTTTATGAGGGTGCAGAGATTTGTTCAAACAAATAGTAGATCTGTGAGGACGTTTTTTGAATGAGATTAGCATATGAATTGATAGGATAAGCAAATTGTGCTCCCCATCCTGGGGTGGGTGACTACATCTACTAACTTAACAGACCATAGAGAACCAAAAAGACTGATCCTCTACCAAGTTAGAGAAAAACTTCTGCCAGATTGCTTTGACTTTTCCCTTTTCTGATTTGGGGACTCATCCTGAGACATTTGCACCTTAAACCTACCTGCTTTTGGTTTGTAGTGTACACGGTTAGTTCTCCTGAGTCTTGGGCATTTTTAATTAGATAAGAAACACACCATTAATTTTCCTATGGAGTCTGGTTTACTGATTCTAAATTTTGGCATTATTCAGTCTCCGTAATCACTTTTCATAATTAAAAAAAAATGGATCACATATGGCAGTGCTCATGGCTTATTCCTGGCTAGCTCTGTCCTAAGGGATCACTCTTTAGAACTTTGGGACCATATGGGCTGCTGGTGATCCAACTGAGGTTGGCTGCACACAAGAAAAGTGTCGATTTGCTCTACTAAGTCTACAATTCCACATAATTCCTTATTTTTATGTCTGTCTGTCTCTCTGTCTCTGTCTCTCTCTTTTTTACACACACACACCCACACACACACACACACACACACACAAAGATACACTCCAGATTCTATTTGTTTCTATGGGGAATCCAAACAAATACATACAATGGTGAATGTTGACATTTATTCCTCCAATTTTGGATTTAAATTATCCAAAAAATGCTGGTTTAGTTATAATCCTCCTATGACACTCAGTGTAAACCATATTTTCTCAATTTATAGCATTATATATGGATATATTCTCTGTAACATATATACATATATATACTTATACACTAATAAAGGTATGCATATTATATATACTTGTATATGAATATATACATATAAATGAACGATTTACATATTTATAGTGTTATAAAGCACCCTAATTAAATGAATATGTAAACATTTGGGTGAACGTGTAAGCCATACAATTGAAATTTTCCTCATGTTAAAATTATTCTAAATTTTATGTTTTATATAAAAATGAGTGAAGAAGGAGTACTTTGGAAGTGATCTTAGCCAGGTTCCCGAGAATTGCTGGATGGGTCCAAGTTCATTTGTGAGATAAGGAATGAAAGAAATGATGCGAAGTTAATTTGCCCAAGGTCACCAACCTATTGTAGGGTGGAGTCTAGATCAGTGTCCAGATGGTCTAAGGTGGATCCAGCCTCCCTTTGATTGTACCACGCTGTCTCTCCATTTTGCAAGATTGGTTTCTCAGAGAGTTTCCATTTGCCTGTGTGTTTTGTTTCTTTTTCAGTCATAATCCTAGGATTTGGGGCCATGGTAACAGCTGCTACAGTGTTGTTCCTTGTATGCCAGTTCTCTGGGATGACTGGCCATGTAAATGATGGTTTGATTATCCTGTTGGCACAATGTTGTGCTTCTAACATCTCTGCCATATGGTTGTGTTTTCCCATTGGAAAATCTGACTAGTTTGTAAACTTTTTTCCTTTAAGAGCTGAGGCCATGAATACCTATCTCCTGACAATTTTGCTTTGAGCTGAGTTTAGTATACACAAGAGCAAGAGCTCAATAAACTTAACAGGGCTTCAGGATTCTCCTTTTATTTTCCTGTCTGCTTAGTACATAAGGATCTTCTATTTATTTTCTTTTGCTGGGGAGCCACAAATTTAGCAACAAAACACAATGCAAATCTCTTGGAGTTCTGAAGGTCAGAGTCTAAATAAATCACACTAGGGTACAATAAAGTATTCTGCAAGGGGTACATTTCTGTGTATTAGTTTTAGGGAAGACTCTGTACTTTCGTTTATCTACTTCCAGAGGCTGTCTACTTCCTTGAACCTTCATCTTCAAAGCCAGCAATAGTAGAGAGAATCTTTTCATTTGCCATCACTCTCATCTTACACTTAGGTCACATGCTACTTTTTCTTGCTGATTCCTTTGCCTTTCTTTCTTCACTTATAATGGAATTCATTATGACTTTGGTCTCGAAAGTAAAACACAGGATAATTCCCTTTTAAGGTCAGTTGATTAACAACTTTAATTTAATCTATAACCTTAATTCACCTCTGTCATATAGCCCAACATAAAATTTGGCAACTATAGTATGCTATCTTTGAAAATCTGGTATATCCCAAATAGTTCCTTTATATCATCTGGTAACATTTCCTTACATACATATCATTGTTATAAAATTTTACATTGAGCATAGTGTTTTATACCACACATTTCATATGCATCAGTCCTAAAGTCCTTCCGTGCTATGTTCCAAGATTATTGAAGAAATTTAATACATTTTTGATTAGAAAGTAGAAGCATGAATGTGCAAGGTTCTTTAAAAATATCTTTTTTTGCTCTTTTTGGGTCACACCCGGTGATACAATGCACAGGGGTTACTCCTGGCTAATGCACTCAGAAATTACTTCTGGCGGTGCTTGGGGTACCATATGGGATTCTGGGAGTCAAACCAGGGTTGGCCACATGCAAGGCAAAGGCCCTACCTACTGTGCTATCGCTCCAGCCCCAGCTCTTTAAAATATCTTTCTTAAAATATATATTATATGTATATATAATATACCTTTATTCATTGAATAAGCACTTTGAGCTATCATATGTGAAAAGCTATTGAGTACTATCTAAACCAAAAATAGTGCAATTTGGGTGGAGGGTAGTCTTTGGTTTTGGGGCCATGTATGGAGGTGCTCAGCAGCTACTTCTGGCTCTGCACTCAGGAATCACTCGTGGCAGTGCTTGGGGGACCATGTGGGATTCTGGGAATAAAATCCTGATTGGATACATATAAGGCCAATGCCCTATATTTCCAGCCACAATATTTTTTTAAAAAAGTAATACTTATTTTTATTGAATCTTCGTGAGATACACTTACAAAGCTTTCATGATTGAGTTTCACTCATACAATGATCAAACACCCATCTCTCCACTAAGGTATATTTTCCCACCACCAGGTGTGACCCAAAAAGAAAAAATAATGCACTCTCTAGCACTGCCTCTCTGGAAGCAACCCTTGAACACAGAGGCTGGAGTAGCTACTGATCATCTCTGAGTGTGGGCCATAAAAATCATCCCACTCTCAATAAAAAGAGAATTTGAGAATGGTATGTGGTATGTTATCAAGTATCAAGGATGCAAGAGTATTAGAAGCAGAATGAGTTGAATAGGTAAAAATATATTTGAGAGGTTGGGGTGGTGGGTGTTAGGAGAGTGGGGGTGGTGGGATGGATACTGGGAACATTGGTGAAGGAGAATGGGCACTGGTGGAGGGATGTAAATGAAATGCAAACATGAAAGTTCATAAGTTTGTAACTGTACGTCATGGTGATTCACTAATAAAAAATTTTAAAATTTAAAAATTAAAAATATATATATATACATAGGACCAAACAGTGGTAGGGCATTCGCCTTTCATGTGGCTGACCCATGTTTGATTCCTTCGCCCCTTTCGGAGAGCCCGGCAAGCTACAGAGAGTATCGCACCCACATGGCAGGGCCTGGCAAGCACCCCATGGCTTATTCGATGTGCCCAAAACAGTAACAACAAGTCTCACAATGGAGATGTTACTGATGCCCACTCGAACAAATCTATGAGCAACGGGATGACAGTGACAGTGATATATATTTGAGAAATAAAACATGGAACCCAGTTGTATAGATCATTCTAAGAGTCTGACTTCACCTCAATGGAAACAATGATTTTAAGAATAGAAATAATTTGATTTCACTTATATTTTAAAGGGATAAATTTGTGGCTAATTTGTAGATAATTGCTGCAAAAAGGCCACAAAAAATGTGGGAAGATTTGGTGGGGGTTGGGGTGTGTGCAATAAGACTGCTAAGAGGCGCATATGCTGCTCGAGCCCATGTGCTGCTTGTGCCAACATGACCAAGCAAATGTGGCGCCTGAGCACATGTGTGGCCCACATCTCCCCTCTTGAGATGTGTGCTTTCATGCTTTCGTGTCTAGTGCTAGGATGTGTGTAGGGGCTCTCTCCACCCCTAGAGAAGCCTGTGCATTTTTCTCTCTCTCTCTCTCTCTCTCTCTCTCTCTCTCTCTCTCTCTCTCTCTCTCTCTCTCTCTCTCTCTCTCTCTCTCTCCCCTCCACACGTTTGCCTTGCACGCGGCTGACCCAGGTTCGATTCCCAGCATCCCATATGGTCCCCTGAGCACCGCCAGGAGTAATTCCTGAGTACAGAGCCAGGAATGACCCCTGTGCATCGCTGGGTGTGACCCAAAAAGCAAAAACAAAACAAAACAAAACAAAACTCGAAATAAAATCTATTTACTTACAAAAAAGGACTGCTAAGAGAAACTAGTAGATGGAATCAAAGAAATTGTAAGAACAGATATCATAAAATCTGGTTAGTTTTTGTGTGTCTGTGTGTGTATATGTGTGCATGCATGTATGGTGGTATGTTATATTGCACTTTATTTAAAAGAAAGGTTTTCTTGATGCTAAAGAGGACCAGGGCATCTTTTTCTGTGCATCATGCAGACAGTTCAATATGAGGGTCCCAAGATGTGGGTCTTCTCAGGTCCTGGGGTGCCTGGATATCTCAGGTCACCCCAGAGATGCTTCAGGGGAACTCCAGGACTGCAACTGGCACCATGTGGTGGCAGGAATATCACTGGGGTCAGTCACTTTGCAAGGCAAATAATTTAACCCATGAATATCCTCTCTGTTCCTAGATAAATTTTCTTTACCTTTGTAAAATAACATATGAAGTTTTTATTTAAGAAAATAAATATTATCAGTTTTCTATAGGCACTAGACACTAGTTTTTTGTTACTGTGCAATTTCCAAACCATAAAATCTTTTTGGTTCTATAAAGTGTAATGGGACACACTTATGGGATAAATGTAGTGATAAAGGTGATAAAGATACAAAATATATTGAAATTATAAAATTTTATCAAGCTTAATAGAATCCAATTTCTTTTAGGTGGTGTTATTTAAAAATGAAGAAGTAATTTTTCAGAACTCTATAAGGAAAACAGAAAATCCAAACAACAAAAGACTTAGGCTATTTCTAGTAACTATTTAAACTCTAAAACAAGAAAACCAAAGTGTTTTGGTGTTCACTTTTAAGAAAAATTTAAATGTATAATCTCAAATTATTTCAAAAACTTATATTTATGTATTTGTTTGCTTTTATTTTGAGCCATACTGAGCAGTGCAAGGATTGACTGCTGGTTACACCTGGCTCGTGCTCACGGATGCCTCCTCAAAGAACTCTGGAGATATATGCAGTGCCGAGAGCAGATTAGGAAAGCCCTCTTCAAGATAGGCACCTACCCACAGTATCATCCCTCTGACCCCTATTTTCTAAGGCAATATTGAATATTGGTAGCACTGTAGCGCTGCAGCATTGTTGTCCTGATGTTCATTGATTTGCTCGAGCGGGCACTAGTAATGTCTCCATTGTGAGACTTGTTACTGTTTTTGGCATATGGAATATGCCACAGATAGCTTGCCAGGCTCTTCCACGTGGGGGGGATACTTTTGGTAGCTTACCAGGTTCTCAGAGAGGGATGGAGGAATCGAACCCAGGTGCAAGGCAAACACCCTACCCACTGAGCTATCGCTCTAGTCCTTTTATATAGAAACAAAATTCTACTTTTGTGACATTTAATTTTGACTTTTTTCCTTTTTTATTATTTAAATTTTTTTATTAGAGAATCACTGTGATGTAGTTACAAACTTACGAACTTTTGTGTTTGAATTTCACTCATACAGTGATCATTTACTCATCCCTTCACCAGTGCCCATTCACCTTCACAAATGATCCCAGTATCCCTCTCACCACCCCTACCCTACGTCTGTGGCAGGGCATTCCATTTTATTCTCCTTTTGGGTGTTGTAGTATGCAATAGAGGTATTGAGTGGCCTTCATATTCGGTCTATAGTCATGTGAGGCCAGTTTCCAAGCTGTGGGGCAGACCGCCTGGTCCTTATCTCTACAACTCTTGGGTGTTAGTCTCCCACTCTGTTATTTTATAGTCCACAGATGAGCGCGATCTTTCTATGCCTGTCTCTCTCTTTCTGACTCATTTCACTTACCATGATACTTTCCATGTTGATCCACTTTTTGATTCATCTTCTTTTTAAGTGATTTTTCAGATAGTAATACAAATATTGCTCTTTTTTCTCCTGTTTTTGGTGGTTAGTGGGTCTTGACGTCCACATCCAACAAATTTGACTTGTAGTTCAGTACACGGGCATGGTGCTGTGCAGACCCTTCACTGGCACTCCAGCAGTGCTCCAGGCCTTTCAGCATAGTGCTTAAAAGTGTGGTGGTGCTCAGGAGCCCATGTGTGGTCCTGCAAACCCTAAACCCTATACTATTTTCCCTGGTTCAAAACATTGCTTTTTAATAAATAGTAAATTCTAAGCAGATAGCAAAAATTCCACTTTATATTTTCATACCTTATCCTGAGACAAAAGGAGGATTTTTATTTTCTTACATTTGAAATTTATGTGAGGATGTAGCTGTAGACACACATACATCTAAAGACATCAGAAAAGAGTTATTCAACACCAGATTACTGACTGTAAGAACATATACATACTCTATTCCCTGACAACAGAGAAACAAAAGGCAAAGGAAACTGGGGATATATCAGTTTTCAATAACCTAGAATATTAACAAGATCTTAATTTCTATGGTATTTAGGCTGTAAATATTCAATAATCATTCTTCTTAAATGAAACTATTGGAAATAATTAGCTTTTGAGTCAATTTAAACTGCAACTATATGCTTAAGGTTTGCATTCTACATAAAGAATTATGAATAACAAAAGTATATCACAGGATTTCAAGATTTAAAGAAAACAGCTCTTGGGGCTGGAGCAATAGCACAGCGGGTAGGGTGTTTGCCTTGCATGCGGTCGACCCAGGTTCGAATCCCAGCATCCCATATGGTCCCCTGAGCACCGCCAGGGGTAATTCCTGAGTGCATGAGCCAGGAATGACCCCTGTGCATTGCCGGGTGTGACCCAAAAAGCAAAAAAAAAAAAAAGAAAAAGAAAAAGAAAACAGCTCTTGTTAAAAAGAATCCCTCTCACCACCCCCACCCCATCCCCCACCACCCCACCCTGCCTCTGTGGCAGGCCATTCCCTTTTGTTCTCTCTACTTTTGGTTGTTGTTGTTTGCATTAGAGGTATTTAGTGACGTTCATGTTCCGTCTATAGTATACTTTTAGTTCACATCTTCCAACCCAAATGGGTCCTCCTAACATCCTCTACTTGGTGTTCCCTTCTCTATCTGAGCTGCCTTTCCCCCAGCATGTGAGGCCAGTTTCCAAGCTGTGGTGCAGACCTCCTGATCCTTATCTCTACAACTCTTGGGTGTTAGTCTCCTACTATGTTATTTTATATTGCACAGATGAGTGCAATCTTTCTGTGTCTGTCTCTTTCTGTCTGACTCATTTCAAATTATAAATACTTTTATTGGAAAGATTCCTTCAAAGCCTCAAACTTTTGGTTATTCAGAAATTAAACTATTTCTAAATGTATATTAGTGATATTTTCTACCTTACTTTTATAATATTATCTACTACAAATTGAGATGTATTCTGTGTGATAGAATTATATTTGTAGCATTGATTTTATAATTTACAATAAATTTTTCCTGTGGTTTTTGTAAAAAAAATAAATTAATTAATTAAAATAAAAAGAATCTTGTCTACTGAGGCCATATTTGTAAAATTATTTTACAATCTGCATTCTTGTTTTAATTTTGCTATAGCCATTTTACACGCTAAAATTTAGATGTAATATTAAAGTATCAAGTTTGTATGATACTTGGCATTTTGCATCGAAATGTAAACATAAAATTAGATCAGATTCATTTCATTTTCAAATTTATGTTAGAGTCTTGTAAACTGTGTTTAGAGGTAACAATCATAGTTATCTTTTGAGATTAAGCTATGTGATATTCATCTTGGCATGAATATCAGCCTATATTAAATTGCATCTTACAAAGAGTTGATTAGTTAGATAACGCAAAAGTCTCTTTTTAAGGTCTCTTTCCTCTTATAAGAGATGACTATATAGGGGTTGGAGAGATAGTATATTGGGTAAAGTGCTTACCTTGCACATGACTGACCCAGGATTGATCCCTGGCATCCAATGTGGTTACCTAAGTACTTCCAGCAATGATTTCTAAGTACAGAGCCAAGAGTAACCCTTGAGCATCAGTGGTTGTGGCCAAAATAATCAAAATAAAAAGCTAAAGAAAAAAAGATGAACATATACTATCAACTGTAAAGCAGGTTAGAAGTATCTTAAAAAATTTACAAATATAAATTTGTAAAACTATTTAATTTTTTTCCTAGTGATAGAGGAATCTTCTTTTGATAGTACATGGTTTCAATTTTGTATATTGCCTCCTTATTTTAGCCCAAATTATGAAAATTCCAATGATAGTATCATTCCAAACATGTCATAAAAAAATGTAATCAGGATGCTAAGCCACTTTGACAATCTGGTGACAGGAAAACAAACAAACAAATGAAAAAAGACAGGAAACAACAAACAGCGATCCAGGTTATCATTACAGAAAGCCTATTGATATGGCTCCAGCCTAGCCTCATGTATGAGTGAAGTCCCACGGAACCCAAGTAATGTGGAACTTTATGATCTTAGACTCTGGGCTCAATGGGACCCAGAGCAGAGATCCTCTGCCTGCTTCCCCCAACCTTCAGCAACCCAAGGGTCATACCCATAAGCCTCCAGCACTAGATAATCTCCTCATTGGCCACCATCCAGAACTCACAGCTCCTTCTTTCAGAAGGGGGCATAAAATGAGCCCCTCATAACTATGTCACCAGACTCCACACAACGGATGCCCCAGAGAGGGGCCAGTGAGAGTCCTCCCTGCCTCAAGGGACCCAGCCCTGGCAGCCGACCTCCCCTACCCAACTGCCACCACGCACCAGGCCTCTTTCCACATGCTCTGGCCAAGTCTCACACATGAGTATTTGCGGCCAGGCGAAACATAATTATCACTGTATCACTCTATCATTGTCATTGCGCTGTTCATCGATTTGCTCAAGCGGGAGCCAGTAACATCTCCATTTGTCCCATTCCTGAGATTTTAGCAGCTCTCCTTACTCCTTCTTCCAAATGGGGCAGTATTGGAGGCTCTTTCAGGGTCAGGGGAATGAGACCCATTACTGTTACTATACTTGCCATATTGGTTTATCGAATACGCCATGGGGAGCTTACCAGGCTCTGCCATGTGGGCAGGATATTCTCACTAGCTTGCCAAGTTCTCCTAGAGGGAGAGCTAGACAGTAAGAGATCACAGGGCCACAAATGCAGCAGTGTGCTTCCGGGAGCTTTGTTTTATAGTCACATCATCATAAAATCACATCATATATATGACTCTCAGAGAACCTGGCAAGCTACCGTGAGTATCCCGCCTGCATAGAAGAGCCTGGCTAGACTCCCAAGGCATATTTGATATTCTGAATACAGTAACAATAACAAGTCTCATCCCCCTGATCCTGAAAAGAGCCTCCAATTGTTGGGAAAAAACGAGTAAGGAGAGGCTGCTAAAATCTCAGGGCTGGGACAAATGGAGATGTTATGGCACCCACTCGAATAAATCAATGAACAACGGGATGACAGTGATACAGTGATTGATATGGAATTGTTCCATAGAAGGCACTAATCCCACGCACTGGAGCAGAGTAAAGGGAAGGCTGCTTACCTTCAATTGTGTTTCCCTTAACATGTTCTCTACAAAAACGGTAACAATTGCACTGCAATTTCTTGGTGAGTTCATGGGAATATGCATGTCCCTTCTCTCTCCCTCCTCCCAACCCCACTCGATATTGTATCCGGGCTGCGACTGCTTTGTGCTGCTTTAGTTTTGATACCAACAAAACAAAAGCAAACACACACAGACTAACCGAAAACATCAAAATTCTCACAGGTAGTAAGTCTGAGGGGTGACAAGTGCTACTTGCTCTGGTCTTTCATGCAGAAGGGATTGGCTACACGCAGCAAATTACAGTCCAGTCCAGAAGGAAATATAAGCGAAGAAGAAACTTGGGGCATGCCAGATATTGGAAGCAAAAAAAAAGTCAGATGAACGCCCACAGAATATGCTCAGTTCCACTCCCCATTTCCCAGTCCAGCAAGCTCCCAGCATCTTTCTGAGCAACATTTCTCCTCTCTTGTGTTTTATTTACTTATTTATTTTATAAAACTGTCACTTTCCTGCTTTGGGTCTCTGGAGGGAATTCTTTGTCAAAGACACAAGTACCCAGACCACACAAGGTAGTCACAGGTGGTAACATATCCACCCTCTTTTAAAACACCTTAGCATGTCCTTTCTGAACATATCCTTAACCTTTGGTCACTCTATGGTCTAGGTTGCTTCCGGTTCTTAGCCATTATAAGTGATGCCACAATAAAAAAACATAGCGCTGAATTAATATTTTTAATTATTACTAATATTTAGTTAGTCTTCTCTCTGAGTTAATGCACTTGTATCTTAACACCTGAATAACCCTGGAAGTAGGGCTATTGAATTACAAATTTTTTGTATGCATAAATATCTTTTTAAAATGTTATTGATTCACTGTGAGATATAGTTACAAGTTTTCATGTCTAAGTTACAATCATACAATGATCAAACACCCATCCCTCCACCAGTGCACATTCTCCACCACCAATATCCCCAGTATACCCTCACCTTTCCCACCCTTTCCCTGCCTCCATTGGCAGAAAATATTCCCCATACTCTCTCTCTACTTTGGGGTATTATGGTTTGCAATGCAGATACTGAGAGTTATCATGTATGGTCCTTTATCTGTTTTCAGCACACATCTCCCATCCTGACCGATTCCTCCAACCATCATTTTCTTAGTGATCTCTTCTCTATTCCCCGCCCTCTCATGAGGCAGACTTCCAACTATGGAGCAATCTTTCTGGCCCATGTATCTACTGTCCTTGGATGTCAGTCTCATGTTATGTTATTTCATACTTCACAAATGAATGCAGTCCTTCTATATATGTCCCTCTCTTTCTGACCCATTTCATGTAGCATGATACTCTCAATGTCTACCCACTTATAAGCAAATTTCATGACTTCATCTCTCCTAAGGAATTACAGAATTTTTATGCTTAACAAATTTGAGGAATGTCCATACTATTTTCCTCTAATGAGTGCATCAAATTACATTACCACAGAACATTAAAGTTTCCTTGATTCAAAAGTCTTTTTGACACTTGTTTACTTGTTTGTTTTTTGACAACTGTCCTTCTCACAGGTATGAGGGGATATATTATCTTTATTTGAATTTTCTTCCTTCCTTCCTTCCTTCCTTCCTTCCTTCCTTCCTTCCTTCCTTCCTTCCTTCCTTCCTTCCTTCCTTCCTTCCTTCCTTCCTTCCTTCCTTCTTTCTTTCTTTCTTTCTTTTTTTCTTTCTTTCTTTCGTTCTTTCTAAAGTGCCTTCTCAAACTTTCTACCCAGTCTTTAACAGAGTAATCTTTCCCATTGATGAATTGTATGTATTCTTTTCATATTTTCCATATATATAATAAACAATATGCAAATATAATTTCTAATTAAGCAGGGTATTTCATTTAGAATTATTATTTTATTTTAAATATCTTTCTTTAGATCTAGTAAAAGTAAAATAAAAAGCATTCAACTTGAGAGTGATCACTTTATATACTGGTATAACAACAATCACACAAAAAGATATGAAATACATTTTCATACCAAAAAAACCTTTACTTTTTTATTAATATCACTATCACTTAAGTGAATTACATTTATGGCTATATTATGCACCTAACCTGTAGCTAACCACCACCAAAATCTCTAACACCCACCGTCTCTTTTCTTACCTTAATTTTTGTTTGTTTTGGCGCTACACCAGGTGTTGCTCAGGGCTTACTCCTGTCTCACTCAATAATCACTCCTGGCGATGCTCAGGGACCATATGGGATGCCAAGGATTGAAACCGGGTAGGCAGCATGAAGATAACTGCCCTACCTGCTGTATTATCTTTCCAGTCCCTGTTTTTGTGTTGCTTCTATCTTTGAATTTTTCACTCAATTTATTTGCTTAACACATAAATCCCACTCTACCCAGACAACTACAAATTCATTTTATCATGAAGGAGTGATGTATATGTGTAAAAGTAAAGCCCTGAGCATTAGGTTGGGGCTCAAATCTGTCTACTTCAACTGTGCTATAAACTCCAACTTATATATTTTATTTATTTATTTACTTGTTCATTTATTTATTTATTTATTAGTTTTTAGGCTACATCCAGCTGTGCTCAGGGATTACCCATAACTTGGAGACCAGGAATCAGTCTCGGTGTGATTGTGGGTGATTGTGGGTGACCAGGCAATTGAACCCAGGTGGGTAGAGTGCAAGGTAATTACCCTACCTGGTGCATTATCACTCCGGTCACCAAAACTCCTAACTTCTTAACCCCAAGAGTTTTGTATGCAAATCTTTCACAAAATTATCAAGAGCCCACCAGTGCAGGAAAAATTCTCTTTCACAGTAACAGTATTATTTCCCTTTCCTTCATTCACAGTCCATTTATTTATGTTATTTTATCACAGTGGCACTCTGAGTGAATCTGTTATCAAGAGGACAATGCTATCCCCCCTTGAATATGTAACATAGAGGAAAATTGTATTTCAGGCATTTTTATTCTGCTTTATAGGGGCCACTTTTTAAGGTGTCTATGAGTCTGGCGCCAATTCACTGCTGCCCTAGGGGCACCCAGGACTACTTCTGGGGATTGAATTTAGGGACTCACACCTGCTCATTCTACCATTTTGAGCTATATTATCAGTCCCTTTAAGTCGCTCTTATTACTGTGATAAATGGTTATTGAAAAACAGTCTAGTATGTGTTAGCTGATCCATCATACAAACGCAATCAACTTAATACACTCTTTCACCTCAGATTTATCTATTACAAATTCTAAATAGCATTTAAAATGTATCGTGAAATATTGTGATAATTTAGTTCATGTATAGATACAAGAAAAATCAGTAATTATAAACACTGAATAAATATGAACTTATTATAAACCATATTTAGTTCTTAATTTTTGCATTTAATCTATGCTGTAAACTATGAAAACATTTTGTTTAAAAGTACCTTGTAGTTTAATAGACCATAATTTCTACTGTAGAAAGTACCTTAAAGTGCTTAAGCAATCAGTTCTTTCAAAGTTCTTCCAAATACCTCTCATCATTCAACCATAAAATATACAGAATGATGAAGTGTTCATTATACTCTTTTTATTTATCTCTTTTTATGCATTAAATTTTTTGTGAAACTTCAAAAACCAGAACCTCAATTTTTAAAGAGATTGTTATGCTCTTTGATGTTTTATTCCCCAGCAATATAGATTTGACAACTTTAAATTGCAAAGTAAATTCAGATTTAATTAATCCCTTAAAAGATATAAAATTTAATTCACTTTAACCCTCCAGTGCACTTTGTAGCCCACAATAAACATTTTTGTTTCTATTTTTAAAAATGACTTAAAATATGTTTTTGAGTCTCACACTGTTTTAGAGATACACGGATGGTCCTTCCTTACGAGTGAATTACTACATTTCATATATTTTCTAGCTTTCCTAAAACAATTTTTAATTAAAAAATATATTATCTAGTTATAATTAAAAATGTTCCCTAATTGGATGAATATCTTTAACATGACTGACAAGAAGCATAAGTTTCTAGTGTTGGTGGGACATAATTTTATTGTCCAGTTCTTGATTTAAATGTCCTTTATATATTTTTTATTATAATCTCATATATGTGTCAGTTCTTTACTGATTCTTGTAGGCTTAAAGAGAAGATTGTTTTTATTCCATGCTGAAACTTATTGTGGCATTTTTTTTGTGTTCTAACCAGTTGTAGACGCAGTAAGAGTATATTGTACTAAAATATCTATGGACAGTTTCATAGCACTGTTTCATAGCACTGTTGTCCCGTTGTTCATCGATTTGCTGGAGCGGGTACCAGGAATGTCCCCATTGTGAGACTTGTTGTTACTGTTTTTGGCATATCAAATATGCCACGGGTAGCTTTCCAGGTTCTGCTATGAGGGCCAGATACTCTCAGTAGCTTGCCGGGCTCTCCGAGAGGGACGGAAGAATCTAACCCAGTTTGGCTGTGTGCAAGGCAAATGCCCTACCTGCTGTGCTATCGCTCCAGCCCCCAATAGGGTGTAGTAGACAATATTTTCTTGGACCATTTTTCATGTTTTCATTTTATTTATAAAAACAATTATGGAACATAACAATTATGAAAGATAATTCATCTCCTTTCCTTTTTAAATTCAGGATTAAATAGATAGCATGGTGTTTCTTTTTTGAAAAAGAAGGTAATACTTGTTTATTGTTGCATATACTTGGTCCACCCTTAACTATCAGGAGCTCCTTAGCTGAGATATGATTTGAAGTGGCTTTTAAAGGAATTATATCGTTTATATAATTTACTTGAACTCTAACAAACTATTACAAAGCCATATTCTTTCGTATATTCTTTTGTAACTAAAACATTGGTTGTGGCCATGGTATGGCATGTATATGAAGAGCTATGAATGTGTTTTCCTAAAAAATTAACAGAATTATAAACTGATCTTACCTAAGTTTGAATAGACAACCTCCACCCCACCCTCAAGCCATTATATCCTTTATATCCTTTCAGGTTGTCCTGAATGAGTAATTATTTTGTCTATGCTTATCACACAATGAGGAGAAAAATCACCCTATCTCCAAAAGGTATTTACCTGAAATCGCGTTTATTTTGTTTTTACAAGTTAATATCCCTAACTCTTTATTTAAAAATTATTTCACTATTTTTTCCCTTTCAGTGATAAAATATAGCTTTCCATTCATATGCAAACCTGAAACCTAAACCTAGTCCTTGCATTTTATTATTCAAATCAGATAAACAAAAAAATACTGTCAGTTTATAAATTCTCCCTAAAATATGTCTTGCTTTTCAAGCAATTGTGATAAATGATTTTCATTCTCATTCTTTTGAGTAGGTGGGAGGACATTTATAATATTGTTCCTCCTTTCAGACACAATTCATTAAAGAGGCACACCCAAGACTGAACACACACAAAACGTTTTTCGGACTTTTTCACAGCCTTTATGTTATAAACCAGTGCAGTATTACTAGTTTGGACTTTCAGAAATGAAGTTGTTTGATAAAACATATCTATGTGCTCTCTTTTCTGCATTAACAAAGGCAAAATTTCAAGGCTTGCTTGCATATGAGTGCAACATCAAAAGTCATGTGCATCTTCCAAGCTCATTTTTATCTTGGCATATCCTAGATTGTTTTCCAGTAACCCACAGGATGATTTTTCTTTTCTTTCTTTTTTGTAACCATATCACAAACTTTTCTACTTTTCCTGAAGTTATAAAGAGCATATCCTAGAGTGTTATGCTCTGGTTCAAGTCAAAATTATAAGAACAAGATAAAGGTAATGGCAGAATTTCCATAGGAATACGTAGATTTTAGGTCTGACTCAGAGTAGATTATATTATTTTCACTTCTTGACATTATATTTTCACCTCCCAACATCAATAAAAACCCCTGTCTTTCAATTGTTAAACATGTTAAACATAAAAAAATGGCAAATGTGTAACAATTTGTTTTGTATTTTCTTTGGGGTGGTGGTGGTGACAATTGCAATTTGACTGTATTTCAGTGACTTAATTCTTGCATTATCTCTCTGGTCCTGAGTTATTTCTTTATTTGTTAACAAGGTTTGAGCTAGGGTAAGCAACAAAGTAGTGAAAATTATAAAAAAATGAATAATAGTTATCTTTCTTTATTCCATGATTTATGGTATAAAGATACATTGTTATTTATTGCAGAATGGGTCAAAGGAAATCAAAAGAAGTTCCAGATAAACTCTCTAAATCAAAATTTATTTAGTGTTTTTCCCTTTTTTAAATTTTTTTCCTTGTTTCCATTTGTACTGAGAAATATAATAGCAGTTTCCACAATTTATGTATGTATTTATGTATGTATATATTTATGTACATACACATGCATACTGACACACACAGTGTCTGATAAAAATATCTGTGTATAACACATCAGACAAGGAACTAATCATTCTGACGCATCATTTTTATTCTCAGGATTTTATTCTCCAATTCATAGAATAAGAAATAAAGGCTCAATAAAGTCACATGACTTCTCAAACTATATGAATCTTTTGATTTATTTGTTGAAGAAGCATAGAAGGAGTCCAATTTTATGAGTCGAATTCTATGGAGTAATATCTCAATTCACTGTTTTGTTTTGTTTCATTATTTGATATTGCTTTAGTAAATCTTACACGTATACAGTGAAGAAATCAAGAAAAATGAAATAATAAAAAGTATTAAAAGTGAGAGCACACAGGCCATAATATTTTTTCTGAGGTTGAGCAACACTCACACTGGCTTCAGTCCTACTTTCTCTGTTGTTTCATTAGCAAAAAAGGGTTAAAATAGAGAGTTTGCCTCTGATTTTTATACCAGGAGATTAAAATTGCCAAGGAAAAAGAAAATTGAATAATTATGGACTATCCAGACATTGGAGGACCTACATATTCTATCAGTAGGATTCTCCCCGAAAGACAACCTGATATATTTTACCTTAAGTTTATTATAAAAAGACATTTTCAGTTTTTATAATAAAATTCCTATAGAATACTTAATTGAAAATATTTTACTTGGATAAATAACTTCCGTATTAAATGTTTTGAATATAGATAAATAAAACATAAATAGAAGAGAAGAAAATATTCAAACTTCTTAGTTAATATATATGTCTACACTGTCTACACTACTATAAACAAGTGACTACAGAATCACTATTCAATAGATTTCTATAGATCCTTGAACATCTTCTTTATTATTAACAATTGAGTAACATTATGCTAAAGGTATGTGAATGTTCATAAATTTTAGGGTGTGGTGTTACCACACCACTTTTGCTACCAAAGTGCCAATAACCCTTCATACTAGCTGCTTATATTATGGGTCCTAGTCCCACAAGGAGTTGTATAAGTTAACATAAAGAATGTTTAAAATGTAACTTATTTATTATTCCTTCCTTCCTTCCTTCCTTCCTTCCTTCCTTCCTTCCTTCCTTCCTTCCTTCCTTCCTTCCTTCCTTCCTTCCTTCCTTCTTCTTTCTTTCTTTCTCTCTCTCTCTTTCTTTATTTCTTTCTTTCTTTTTCTCTCTCTTTCTTTCTTTCTTTCTTTCTTTCTTTCTTTCTTTCTTTCTTTCTTTCTTTCTTTCTTTCTTTCTTTCTTTCTTTCTTTCTTTCTTTCCTTTCTTTCTTTCTTTCTTTCTTTCTTTCTTTCTTTCTTTCTTTCTTTCTTTCTTTCTTTCTTTCTTTCTTTCTTTCTTTCTTTCTTTCTTTCTTTCTTTCTTTCTTTCTCAATGCACAGGGGTTATTCCTGGCTCATGCACTCAGGAATTAGTCATGACGGTGCTAGGGAAACCATATGGGATGCTGGGAATTGAACCCGGGTTGGCTGTGTGCAAGGCAAATGCCCTACCTGCTGTGCTATCCCTCTAGCCCCTATTTATTATTTCTTAAAAGTAATTATTTTATTTTTGTTCCTATTGTATATAGCTATATATCCAGGCTCTCATAAAATTTTATGTGAAAATAAAAGAGACTTTAATAGCAGAAGCTGTAGAGTCCTTCCCTCCACCTCAGTCCATTGGACCCTCATCTTAGGTCCTTCCACTTAGACAACTTCCTTAGTGTTGTCAAAGGGTATGCCTTCATTGGACAGTATTGGAGCAGCTTATCTGCTATTTGTCATTCTCCTTTTGAGTTATTTTGTTTGCATGGAACACCTTGGAATGTCTTCCAGTTCCATGCAGATATAACAAAAGTAAGATTCCATCTTTTCTTATTGAATAATATTCAACTAAGCATATTAACCCCGATTTCTTTATACACTCATATATAATGTAACACTTCTTAGCTAAAAATATATTTAATTAAATTATTTAATTTAATTAATAATTGAATTATATTAATATATTAAATATATTAAAAATATATTAAGAAATCTATTGCAACTGGAGGTGTCCAAGAGGCAGGTAGTTTACTGTTTTTTTAATGCTTTGCAATTTTTTAATGAGTTTGTAAGTAAAACAGTATGTTCTTACACAATATGATATACTCAACTTTATATAAGAGCATAATATTCGAACAGTGTATTTTAGTAATAGAAAAGTTTATAGGCAAAAATGTAAATTTGAAATACACATATATATCTTGACCATATGATTTATTATCTAATAGGAAAATTTTGGACAGATTACAGACACAGTATTTATTTCTCTTAATAAGTACAGTGTAGTTAGTTTATTAAACAGCATACATAGTGATTTGTCTTCTACAAATAAGAAAATCATGATAGCATCTAACTAGTACCACAATGTTGAAAAACAAGAATGATTCACAAGAATAGTTGCATGAATCAGGGATTTTGTATCAGATAAAATGAATCTTCAGTAAAAAGGCTAATGAAAAACCTTTTTTAAAAATTATGAGTCTAGAAATATCATTTTCATGAATCACTTGGTAATACCAAAGTTTTAGGGTAAAATTTTATAAAAAAATATTACAAAGCAAACTATTTTAATGGAATATTAGTAGCCTTATTGCCATTATATAGATTCCAGCTACATAACATTAAATCATAGCATATTCACGTGCTATGTTATATTTACTATGAGAAGTCTATTGGAAAATGATTTTAAAAGTACTAGAAACAAACAATGGATACATTCAAATATAAATCCTAGGTAAAAATCAAGGATAGTCTGAAGAGTAGAGTGCTTTTTGAGTAACATGCTCAAAATAGATAATCAAAAAACTTTCAAAGACTGAAAAAGATGGAGAGATGTTCAGAAGTATTCACAACTTGCTTCCCTGGTAATAACTGAAAGAAATGGATATTTTTTCTTGTTTGTTTTTAAAGGTCCAAACCCAGTGATGTTCCACTCACTTAGCTGAAAGATTCAATGTTCTGAAACAAAGACTGAGTGTTCTCTGAAGGTTCAATGATTCTATACTGGTTAGGTCCAGTGGAGCTGGGATGCCAGAAGCACATGTGAAGGTATTTAGAGGCCTCCACAACTATGGTTGAGGTGCTCAGGAGCCACGTAATACAATGGATTAAAGGTGGAGCCTTGTAAACCCTCCAGCCCTGTGAGCTAGCTCCTTGGCCCTCAAAGGATATTTCTAGATGAAAGTAATTGATGCAACTATTTTGAATATTGAATTAGTACAAAATAAAAATCATTCTTGATAGTGATGATTTTAAATGAGAAGAATTAAGGTTAACAAAACCCAAAATTTTATGATATTTATATGCATGTTAGGTAAAATAATTTTTTTAAGAGGAAGAAAACATTTACTAGGTTAAATGCAAAAATTAAATAACCAGTAAAGTAGACATGATGGATGAAAATATATTATGAATTACCTTAAAAGAGTCAGCTTTAGGGTTTGGAAGTTGGTTCAGTGGCGGAGTCATCTGCTTTACAAGTGTGAAACTGAGGTCTCAGTCAGTTCCAGTCATTATCCAGTGTCTGGCAATTCTGTCTGCTGTGAGCAGTCTTTCTTGGCACCACAGGAGACTAACAGCCACACCTGTCATCTCTGTCAATTGTGTGTGAGCACCATAATTAAAAGGCAGAAATATAGCAAGGAGTGTGATAAAATATTTGTGATCAGTGCCTGGAGTGTGAGCCCTTGTGAGCACCTGGGTAAGCACTGCAAGACAAGGGAGCAAGCCTGAGAAGCACTGCAGTATCCTGATGTGCAACTGCTATAGAGCGAAACAGCCAAAATATACGAGTTCCACAACCCTGTGCAACACTGATCATCCCAACAACATCTATAGGGGGAAGGGAGAGGGCCAAAACAAAAACAGAAACAAGAAAACAAAAGACAATTGTCAGCTTCAAGTGATAGATTCTACTAAGCAGGAATCCTGGAGAATAGATACAGCCATTGCCCTCCAAGGGAGAAATAACACTTCCATGCTGACACTCTGATTTCTCTTTGAACCCACAGCTACTGTGGGTCTGGGCGACTGCTATCGTATGCAATATTGATACGGGGGTTTCAAAGACAAAACAATTTTTTTTTTGTTTTTTGGGTCACACCCAGCGATGCTCAGGGATTACTCCTGGCTTTGCACTCAAGAATTACTCCTGGCGGTGCTTGGGGGACCATATGGGATGCCGGGGATCGAACCCGCGTCGGCCGCGTGCAAGGCAAACGCCCTACCAGCTGTGCTATCGCTCCGGCCCCACAAAATTAAGTTTTGACTCCTAATGTCATTTCTTTTGTACTCATTAGATGATTGATAGATACAGTACATTTGGGTTATATACTTAATATCATATATATGTATGCTTACATAAAATAGATAGCTGGTATAGTTTACATGGATGAATACATAACTATCAATATCTGCATGGAAAAGTCTTTAAGATCATTCACAAATTAATGTAGGAAATGTGTCAGTTTATGTCTAGAAAGTTGTATAACTTTACTCTATCATTTTTATAAGTTATACAAAATGTTCATTTGTTTTTATATATGTGTATGTATTTGCGTGTGTGCCTAGGTGTATAAATAACTTGGGACACAATTAATAGTTCTGATTACTTCTTGCTCTGTTCTCATGGGTCATTCCTGATGGTGCAAAAAAAACCTTGCACTTGCTGTTCATCATGCATGGACTCAGGTCATCAAGGTCTCTTTCTGTCCTGTTTATAATTTAGAGACTACTGATCTGACATGGAATTCCAAAGTTATGTGATGTGACTATAGTAAGTGCCCATGTGTTTTAAGAATTCAGTTTCTTTCCTGTACATAGATCTAATGATAGTCATAATAGTCATAATTAACCCAATATGAGAAATAACTGAAAACATCTTTGAAAAAACCCGTGGGGTAGACATGTTTAACACACAGTTACTAGTGCTCACTTGATGGCTGTTGAAGTACCTATAATTTAACCTTAATGGTATTAAAGATATAATGTTGCTTGAATATGATTTCAGCTTACTTAATTTAGCACAATATTCTTTTTCCTGGCTTGCATTCTGTAGTTTAAGGCATCCAACTACCTCCTGACAATTTATCTAACAGGAAGTATAATTTATGATATAAGTCATTGTTCTGCATATTCAACCTCATAGCGTAATATAAATAGTTACTGTGTCCTCTTATTATTGCACACCTCATCAAAATTATTGTTTTTATTTTACTGTGCTTATCCAGGTGTGGAAATAAAAATAACTACTTCAGAAGCTTTTTTTTAACCATTTCCCAATTTATTTGTTGTTATCTTAACAATCTGCCCTGTAGCATTTGTAAGCTTAGAGCTGCTGAAGTGGTCTCTATTATAAACTGTCTTATAAGAATCCCAGACTGAAATGTTGTCAGTTAAAGTGATTATGAAAATAGTACAAATTTAACAAGAAAGAGGCAAGCTTCCTTATGTAAAGCAATACTATGAGTAAAATATCTGAATTGGCCAAATCAGTTCTTACTAGATTGAAACACCTATTAGTCAAACAAGAGAGCCAATTAAAGAAGGAAAGTGTATCCTCATCATACTACTAATAAAATAAGTAAATTAAAGTGACATGAGAGCAATTTTACTTAACAATTATACTTAACCCACTTTGTAAAATGTGGCCCAACTGCAACATCTAATGTAAGGGATAGCATAATATTATCTTGTGCTTGGAAAATGAAAATTTATGAACACCATAGAAAGAAGTTTAGCAATATGTACTGATATTTAACAATGAACTTTATTTTATTTAACATAATTTAAATCTTTAATGACTGTTTTCTTTTAGTTTTATATTAATAACTGCATTTAGCAAATGGGCAAAAATATACCTACAAGATTACTTATATCAATAAGAGGCAATAAATTACAACAATAACATACAACCATTGGGAAACATGTATCTCTAAGTTTATAGTATCCAAAAAATAATTTGTATTAGGTTTTAACTACCTGCTTGTCATAGTTTGAAACTGGTAAAGAATAAAGAAAGCAAACAATATTTAGAGGGACTGGGAAGCAAACAAAAGCAGGCAGAAATTGGAAATGAAGCAACTCTTGAACTGAAAGAAACATAGGATGTGAGACTGCATTAATTTAACATTCCACCTGAAGGACCTATTATTCTAGAAGGTGAGGAATGGGGCTCAAGTTCAAAGTGACAAACTCAATAGGCAAAGAATAGAGAAGTGTGAGTCTTCATATGGAGGGAAATGTCCAACAGTAATGAGAATTATATTTACAAAATGAAAATTAGTGAAAAATTCAATGTGCAAAGAAGAGAGAGGTGTGGGTTTATATATGGAAGGAAATGTCAGATAGTATTGGGAATTATATATATATATATATATATATACATATACATGTAAATTTTTAGTCTGAGGAACTGCAATGGTACAAAAACTCAATACATAGTGAATTATACAATAAGGGATAAATGATCTATGACCTAAAATTAGGGCAATAGAAATAACTCAAATTTTTTCACAAATTACAATTTCAAAACAAAAGAGTGCTTCAACACTAACACTCTCTAATATGTTATTAAACCAAATAACATATGCATGAATAAAAGTCTAAATAACAGAGAAAGACCATCACAGCACATGTTCCTTTTTTTTTTTTTGCTTTTTGGGTTACATCCGGCGATGCTCAGGGATTACTCCCGGCTCTGCACTCAGGAATTACTCCTGGTGGTGCTCAGAGGACCATATGGGATGCTGGGAATCGAACCCGGGTCAGCCTCTTGCAAGGCAAACGCCCTACCCGCTGTGCTATCGCTCCAGCCCCAGCATATGTTTTCTTTACAGAAATTTACACATAGCATGTGTATTTCTAAAAGGAACATATTTTATAGGCATCTACAGTTTCCCCATGTGATTTCACCTCTAGTTACAGAATTCAAGCTGAAGGAAATCGAAGACAGTGACACATGCTCATTTGTTTTTATTTATGAGGGACACTTAATGACTGCTTCTGGTAGTACTCAGAATATACAGTACTAGGAATCAAACCCAGGTTTCTGTCCTAATAGATGATTTTAACCTTTAGGAATATAGAGACTTCATGACTTCATGTAAATCTCTTTCTAATCTCTCTCTCTCTCTCTCTCTCTCTCTCTCTCTCTCTCTCTCTCTCTCTCTCTCTCTCTCTCTCTCTCCCCAATACAAGCACACAGGTAGATGCAGTTATGTCTTGAATTTAAGGAGTGGTGATTAACCATATGTTCATAATATTAAGGCAGATACATCCGTGAAGATGGTTCAGCCATCAAATAACAAGAAACTTAATTTTCAGGGAGCCGCTGCCTCTGGGGTGAGAGGATTAGATAAATTTGCCCAACAGAAAAAGTTGTTGAATGCTAAGAAACTAACATAGTAAATCAAAGCAACTTTTCTACTTTTATTTTGGTAATTGAGATTATTTGTTAGGCTTCCCTAAATTATATTGGAAGCAATAAAAATTGATTCTAAGTAAAGTCATTATCCTTTAAAATGAGAGTTATGTAGCTTAGAAATTCAGACATTTGCAAGACAAAGCAATTTCAAAAAAAGATTCATTTTTATTAAATAAAGCTAAGGGAGGAACTGCATACAGATTCAAAATTACAATAGCTAGAATCTTTCTTGAAGTTAATAGGTTTAAAGGGTAAATGGATTTTCTTTTTATAAACAATTTTTGCTCATTATTGAGTGCTTATAAAATAGTTATAGATATGTGATGTGTTATTAAAATAGCAAAAATAGAGCTTAGTTTTTTTTCTTTCAGATATACATAAGTAATAGAACAATATAAATTACCTAAAAATTACTGTCATTTTTATATTTTATGCATAAAAATAAATAATATTATTAAAATGAGTACTAACAAATATTCAACAAATTCTAGCATTGAACACATTGGCACTTTTACAGAATGAATTGTCTGCATTGTTCTAAGTTCAGAATCTTTTTGTAATAGGCCAACACAATGCTTGTCTATCTACTGACTTTGCATAGATGTAGGAATATAAACATATCACTGCTGTGTGTTTTATAAATTCATGGGAGAAGATGGTCCAGAAAAAAATAGGCTGGCAAGCTTCTTGTGAGCTGAGTATTCAAAACTGTAATGACCTGTGGAGTCCAAAGCTCTCAGTGTCACTATATTAAATGTGAGGCTCATTTTTAAAAATATATTCCATCTGAATAAATGTTGAAGTATTGTATGTATTTTCAAAACTATCTGTGATTATTAATATTATTTGAAATATCTCCCAAGAATATCACAATTAATTTAGGGACTGGGAAGATTTTTCAAATGCTAGAGTGAACGTCCAACATGTGTTAAGTCCTGAGGGCATTCTTTGTACTGCACGATTGCCAGAATGCCACTGGGTCCAAGTAATGCACTGCCAGTTTGAGCATCGCTGAGAATGGCCCATGGTCCCCTAAATATGTGTGTAACTGATCTCTACAAACATTTTCTTAGATGCCAGAGAGACAGTACAGGACTGAAAGCACTTGTTTGTGTGGGGCCAACCCTAGTTCAGTCCTTGACACCTCAGATTTTCCACTTAGCTAGTATCAGGAGTTATCTCTGAGCATAAAGTCAGGAGTAAGTGCTAAGTACCCCAAACCAACAACCCAATATTAACTTAAACAAGACAAAAACTGCAAAGAAGAGTTTTCTAAGCATTTGCTTCCTCCTCCTTGGCCTTTTCCTTTTCCTTGTCTTCTGCCTACTTTTCCTTCTCTTTCTTATTAAAAGTAATTTGGGGGCTCTGAGAGATAGCTCCGATGGCAGTGACATGGACAGGGAAAGGAACTTTAGTTACAGCATTTCTTGGATCATCTAGAACTTCTGTGTACAGTCCTGGAATTGAAACATTGTTGGTTGTAATCTTAGTGGCTCCAGCATTGAACTGTAATGCCTCGTTGGCTGAATATTTCTAGAAGTGATTCAAGGTCTTTGTGAACGCTGCTTAGTAAGTTACCCCCAGGCCGGCAACATACATACACCATTTTTTTCTGAAGGATAATCAAATGATCTTGTGATTGTGCTCCAGCCAATACCCAGCTTATTTGAAAATACATCCACACAAAACCCAACACATGGGTAAATTAATTTACATGTATATACTATACTATATATGTAATTTATTGTGTGGCACTGTGACACTGTCATCCTGTTGTTTATTGATTTGTTCAAGCGGGCACCAGTAACGTGTCCATGTGAGACTTGTTGTTACTGTTTTTGGCATATCAAATATGCTACAGGTGGCTTGCCAGGCTCTGCCGTGAGGGCGGGATATTCTTGGTAGCTTGCCGGGCTCTTGAGAGAGGCAGAGGTATCGAACCTGGATCAGCCGTATGCAAGGCAAATGCCCTACCCTCTGTGCTATTGCTCCAGTCCACACAATTTATTGTGTATATATTTTATTATATTACTCTATTGTCTCAAATTGAAAACAACCTAGATATGATTCAAGGATTAATGAATAAATGTGCTAATAAAATGTCTTTTTTTTATCTTTGCAGTGGAAGTTTGCATTCAAAAAGAAAATCTGCCACCAAACTGAGAAAACACATTGACTAATTAAAATCTATACTGATCTCCAAGTGAAAGCTGCCATTCTGAAAATAAAATCACATTGTCATTGCATTTATGTGGCATCTGAAAAAAATAAAATTAAGGTGGAAACAGTGAAGGAGTTGACAGAGTTTTGGAGGTACAGAGGTTTTTTAAAATGTGGAACAGAATATATGGGAGGTCTCAGAAACTAGATAAGAGTCTAGACTAGAGAACTCAACAGAATTCGACAGCCCAGAATGGATATTCAAAGGGAAGAGAATTTAAAGGGAAGAAAAATACATACAATATTGAGGATGTCAGGATAGAATGTTAACTGTGACAAGACAATTGAACTATATTAGTAATATTTGAAAGAATCTCATTGAATGGGGAGGGAGGAAAAGCTGCTGACCTAAGTAACTTTGGAAATAAGATCAAAGGCAAACAGGACTGTGTATGTCTATTGTCTTGTGATGGAGGAAGTTGCCTTGGTTACAGCTATCACAATTGACAAAGGTCTTTTTGAAACAGTCTGAGAATGTGTCCCAGTCAAGAGGATGTGACAGAATCATTTAACAATTAAACACAAATGGCCTTCTCCCCTGGATCCTGTAATAGATAAAGATATCAAGTAACAGTAGAGATAAGCTGAGTGATGGAAAACTGTTAATAAAATTGTTCTATAATTGGTTTAATTCATAGTTGCCACAGTAAGATGTTGCTAAAGAAACACGATATATGGAAACTTGCTCTAACATATTTGTAATTTACATGTAAAACCAAAACTTATCTAAAGTAAATATTTTGTTAATAATGAATTTTGGAAAAATGTGCGCTGCAATGTGGGTTATTTTAAAAGCTTCACATAAAAGCAAGACTTAGCTATTCCATTATATATATTGTCTGCATGTATTTATGTGTATGTGTAAATGTAGCAGAAAAAATCTGAAAAGACACAAATAGTATAGAAATAGATGTATTTTGGTAAAATATTTTGACTGATGTTGTTTAAATTCAATCTTAATACTATCTGCAATGCTTCAAATTCTACAAAGAGAAATATGCAGTGGATTATTTAACTATTTATTTGAGAAACAAAGATATATATATTTTTTAACTTTTTATTAAATCACCATGTGGAAAGTTACAAAGTTCTCAGGTTTATATGTCAGTTATACAATATTCAAACACCCATCCCTTCACCAGTGCCCATATTCCACCACCAGAAACCCCAGTATACCCCCCGCCCCCACCCCCTACCCCCTACTGTATAACTAATGAATTTCACTTCATTTTTTCTTTACCTTGATTACATTCCATAATTCAACACAAAACTCACTATAGTTGTTGGAGTTTCCACCCAAGAGAGACAGACCTACTACATTTGAAAATTAGTTTTCCATTGCTGGAAATGAAGAGATATGTAGCCCCACTGCTACAAGTACATAACTCTCTCTCTTTATTTTTTCCTTTTTCCTTTTCCCTTTTTTTTTTTCCCTTTTCACCCTCATCCACCTTCCCGCTCCTCATAGTATGGTGTACGCCACGCCGCATCGGCCAGCGTGGGGTTTTTGCTTAGTTCACAGTCCAGAGAGGTGGCTGCTACATTAAAAACCTTCAATATTTCAATAAAAACTTACTGTTATTATTTTGAGTTTCCCCCCCAAGTCAGACCTGTTTAAAAGGAACCGTTTCACATTACTGACAATTATAAATGTTAAGTCGTCCACGCGGTTTTGGATTTCTGTATAAAGTCCAGGGAAAATTCTGCCAGAAATTACATAGCCCAGCTCACAGTCCCAGTGCATTGCTGTAAGAAGTCTCTGAATTCAAAGTCTTTAGGCGCAGAGGGTCCGATTCGCGCTCAGCGGCTCTGGATTTATCTGGGCCGAGGGCGTGCCAGTTACGCCCCCTTCCCATGAGTTCCTGGGAGCCCCCAAAGTAAAAACCGAATACCTCTGGGTTTGGAGTCACAGAAGATGGCGCCTGCCACATGGGTGCCGCCAGCCCGCCGCTTTCCATGCAGGAAGACAGGGTGGGGAGGAAAAAAAATCCACCCCCGGCAGTACAGAGTTGTAGCCCAGTTTGCAGTCCCAGTGCATTGCTATCAGATGCTGCGCTGGATGCCCGAATGTGTTACATCTCTGGAATCAAAGTCTTTAGGCGCAGAGGGTCCGATTCGCGCTCAGCAGCTCCGGATTTATCTCTATAATTAAGTGTACTATGTTTATATGCACACAATGTGATTATATGAAAATATATTATAATTTGACATTATATACAAGATCACCATTTGAACGTATCTGTATGTATAAATATACTCTATAAATTATATCTAGTCAGTCATACATATTTTTGATATCATATAAACAAAGTGTTCTTAAAACATATCAGAACATACATCTCAGTAAATTTTACATCTATCATTTTGTAAAGTCACTACCTGTAACTGTTTTAATTACTTGAAAATTTCTAATATAGAAACTGCAGGAACCCATAGGAATCTGGAAAATGGATGGCCAAGACAATCACTATGTCAGATTATTTTCATATCTAAAGTAAATAAGGCTAGAGTAGGTCATATGTAAGATTCTGTTTTATGCATCATTTTTTCTCAATAAAGAAATTATGAAAAAAGAAAATATTTCACCAAAGCAACAATATCAAATCATGTAAGTCATTGGTTTCAAAAATGATGCCACAAGCCCAAATTTTCGTATATCAACTTCAGGGCTCTCCTGTTATGGTACATATGGTGTTATTAACACTTATCAAAATTATCAGTGGTTTCTGGCTCTTTCAAGGTAACTTGGAAATTAAAACCCTAATAAGAAAGATTTTAGTTTTATTTTGTTTTTGTTTTGAGGGTAGTCACACCAGGCAGTGCTCAAGGCTTACTCCTTGCTCTGTGATCAGGGACAAGCGCTGACAAGTTCAGGGGACCATATATGGTACTGGAGAGTGAACCTTCATTGACCACATGCAAGGCAAGCACCCTACCCTCTGTACTATTGCTCTGCTCCCAAAATCCTGTTATATGTATAAAAACCACAGGACCCTACATTCTCTGAATAAGGAGGACCAGAAATATTGGCTATCCATACTTTTTTGGCAGGAAATGTTCTTTATAACATGATTAGCAAACAACATGATACTCTAAGTTGTTTAATGAATCTTAAATCAATAACTTAATTTTATAATTGGCCAGTTGTCTAATATAAGATATGTATACCCCCTGGTCAGCCTGTGTCAGCGGGGTGAGTGGATTAGCAGCCTGATGCTGTCTTCAGATTTCCTGATACCCCAAAAATGACACTGAGCCTTTGGCCGGACCCCAACACCTTGGGGCCAAGTTTACCAAGAAATTAAAGGCCAAAAGTTAGATATGTAGGAACCACACCCACGGACCACCTCCAGTACAGCTATTCAAGTCATTTATTGGCCTTATTTCAGAGGCCCACAAGTGTCAAAAGAGATGAAAAGCCACAGTTAGTGCATGTTGCGGATGAACTTGCATGACCTGCAGGGCATATGTCACTAGTTTACTTCTCTGGAAAAGATGGAAGCAAGGGTCATGATCCAGAGACACATAAAATAATCTCTGAACTGAGCAGCTTGCTGCAGAGATGCCTCCGGACATTAAGCAAGGCCGACTTCACCAGGATGCCTCAGACAGAGGCAGGCATAATCCCACCACCTGCCCAGCCCTGGTGGGCACCAACTTCCAGAACCCAAGGAGAAGTGCAGGTATACGGGTTCAGTGATGGCAAACGCTAGGCCTCATTGGATAGGGGATGGGCCTTCCTTCTCATCCATCTGTCCCCATGGAACCCCTCACCCCTACAAACTGCTTCTTACTGCTACTTAAACTACTTAATGGCCATGATGCAGAGACACACAAAAGAATCTCTGAACTGAGCAACTCGTAGCAGAGATTTCTCCAGGCCCTTATTATCTAAAATTTTAGAATTCATGAAGCATGCAGCCACTCCCACAGCCATGTAAAATCTTACACTATTTAGAACAAGCAATACAAAAGAGAATATGGGGAAGATTGTCTGCCATAGAGACAGGGGGGGAGGTGGGATGGGGGGGATACTGGGGCCTTGGTGGTAGAGGATGTTGACTGGTGGAAGATTGGGTAATCAATCATTGTGTGACTGAATCTCAAACAGAAAAGCTTTGTAACTGTATCTCACAGTGATTAATAATAATAATAATAATAATAATAATAATAAATAAAATAAAATTAACATTCTAGATTTATTTTTTTTAATTTATTTATTTTTAATTAGAGAATCACCGTGAGGGTACAGTTACAGATTTATACACTTTTGTGCTTATACTTCCCTCATACAAAGTTTGGAACCCATCCCTTCACCAGTGCCCATTCTCCACCACCCGTAAACCCAGTGTCCCTCCCACCCTCCCCAATCCCATCTCCCCCCCACCCCACCCTGCCACTGTGGCAAGGCATTCCCTTCTGTTTTCTCTCTCTAATTAGCTGTTGTGGTTTGCAATAAAGGTGTTGAGTGGCCGCTGTGCTCAGTCTCTAGCCCTCATTCAGCCCGCAACTCCCTTCCCCCACATGGCCTTCGACTACAATGTAGTTGGTGATCGCTTCTCTGAGTTGACCTTTCCCCGGAACGTGAGGCCAGCCTCGAAGCCATGGAGTCAACCTCCTGGTACTTATTTCTACAGTTCTTGGGTGTTAGTCTCCCACTCTGTTATTCTATATACCATAGATGAGTGCAATCTTTCTATGTCTGTCTCTCTCTTTCTGACTCATTTCACTCAGCATGAAACTTTTCATGCCCATCCACTTGACTACAAAATTCTTGACCTCCTTTTTTCTAACAGCTGCATAGTATTCCATTGTATAGATGTACCAAAGTTTCCTCAACCAGTCATCCGTTCTGGGGCATTCGGGTTTTTTCCAGATTCTGGCTATTGTAAACAGTGCTGCGATGAACATACATGTGCAGATGTTGTTTCGATTGTAATTTTTTGCCTCTCTGGGATATATTTCCAGCAGTGGTATTGCTGGGTCAAATGGGAATTCAATATCTAATTTTTTGAGAGTCGTCCATATTGTTTTCCAGAAGGGCTGAACCAGTCGGCATTCCCACCAGCAGTGAAGAAGGGTCCCTTTCTCCCCACATCCTCTCCAACAGCAGTTGCTTTAGTTCTTTTGGATGTGTGCTAGTCTCTGTGGTGTGAGGTGGTATCTCAAAGTTGTTTTGATCTGCATCTCTCTGATGATTAGTGATGCAGAGCACTTTTTCATGTGCCTTTTGGCCATTCGTATTTCTTCCTTGGTAAAGTTTCTGTTCATTTCTTCGCCCCATTTTTTGATGGGGTTGGATGTTTTCTTCTTGTAGAGTTCGACCAGTGCTTTATATACCATTGATATCAACCCCTTATCTGATGGGTATTGTGTAAATATCCTTTCCCATTCTGTGGATAGTCTTTGGATTCTGGTCACTGTATCTCTTGCGGTGCAGAAGCTTTTTAGTTTAATGTAGTCCCATTTGTTGATCTCTGTTTTTACTAGATTGCTTAGTTCCGTGTCACATTTGAAGATACCTTTATCTTCAATATCGTGGAGGGTTTCGCCGACCTTGTCTTCAATGTACCTTATGGTTTGTGGTCTAATGTTGAGGTCTTTAATCCATTTTGATCTGACTTTTGTGCATGGTGTCAGGTCAAGGTCTAAACCCATTTTTTTGCATGTGGTTGTCCAGTTGTGCCAGCACCATTTGTTAAAGAGGCTTTCCTTGCTCCACTTCACATCTCTTGCTCCCTTATCAAAGATTAGATGGTCATACATTTGGGGTTGTGTGTAGGGTTATTCCACCCTGTTCCATTGGTCTACGGCTCTGCCTTTGTTCCAGTACCATGCTGTTTTAATTGTTACTGCTTTGTAGTAAAGTTTGAGGTTGGGGATGGTGATGCCTCCCATCATCTTTTTCCCAAGAATTGTTTTAGCTATCCTTGGACGTTTGTTATTCCATATGAATTTTAGGATTGCTTGATCCATTTCTTTGAAGAATGTCATGGGTATACTTATAGGGATCGCATTGAATCTGTATAATGCTTTAGGGAGTATTGACATTTTGACAACATTGATTCTCCCTATCCACGAGCAGGGTATATGTTTCCATTTCCTCATGTCCTCTTTGATTTCATGGAGTAGCGTTATGTAGTTTTCTTTGTAAAGGTCTTTTACTTCCTTGGTTAAGCTGATTCCGAGGTACCTGATTTTCTGGGGCACGATTGTGAATGGGATTGCTTTTTTCATGTCCCTTTCCTCTGCCTCATTGTTTGCATATATGAAGGCCATGGATTTTTGGGTATTGATTTTGTAGCCTGCAACTTTACTGTATAAGTCTATTGTTTCTAAGAGTTTCTTAGTAGAGGTTTTAGGCTTCTCTAGATATAGTATCATGTCGTCTGCAAATAGTGAGAGTTTGATTTCTTCCCTTCCTATCTGGATGCCCTTAATCTCTTTTTCTTGTCTAATAGCTATCGCAAGTACTTCCAGTACTATATTGAAGAGGAGTGGTGAGAGTGGGCATCCTTGTCTTGTGCCTGATCTCAGAGGAAAGGCCTTTAGTTTTTCCCCGTTGAGGATAATGCTTGCCGTAGGCTTGTGATAGATGGCTTCGACTATCTTGAGGAAAGTTCCTCCAAACCCCATTTTGGCGAGGGTTTTCATCATGAAAGGATGTTGGATCTTGTCAAATGCTTTCTCTGCATCTATTGATATGATCATATGGTTTTTATCTTTACTTTTGTTGATATGCTGGATTATGTTGATTGATTTCCGAATGTTAAACCATCCTTGCATCCCTGGGATGAATCCCACTTGGTCGTGATGTATGATCTTTTTGATGAGTTGTTGGATCCTATTTGCTAGTATTTTGTTGAGGATCTTCGCATCGGTGTTCATCAGGGAAATTGGTCTGTAATTTTCTTTCTTAGTGGTGTCTTTGTTTGCTTTGGGTATTAGGGAGATATGTGCTTCATAGAAACTGCTTGGGAGAGTTCCTGTTTTTTCAATTTCCTGGAAAAGTTTGAGGAAAACAGGCAATAGGTCTTCTTTAAATGTTTGGAAGAATTCGCCAGTGAAACCATCTGGGCCTGGGCTTTTGTTTTTGGGGAGGTTTTTGATTACCGTTTCAATTTCCTTAACATTGATGGGTCTATTCAGGTATTCCAGGTCTTCTTTCTTCAGTGTTGGGAGATTATAGGAATCAAGGAATCCATCCATTTCTTTTAGGTTCTCCTTTTTTGTGGCGTAAAGACTTTCAAAGTAGTCTCTAATGATCTTTTGAATCTCACTGGTTTCTGTTATGATGTCCCCCTTTTCATTTCTGATTCGATTTATTAGAGTTTTCTCTCTTTCTTTCTTTGTGAGACTTGCTAGCGGTTTATCAATGTTATTTATTTTCTCAAAGAACCAACTCTTTGTTTCATTGATCTTTCGGATTGTTTTTTTGGTTTCGATGTCATTAATTTCTGCTCTAATTTTTATTATTTCTTTCCTTCGGTCTGGTTTGGGGTCCTTTCTCTGGTCCTTTTCTAGGGTCTTGAGTCGTGAAGTCAAGCTATCTATGTGAATCCTTTCTTCCTTCCTGAGGAATGCTTGGAGAGCTATAAATTTTCCCCTTAACACGGCTTTAGCTGCGTCCCATAGGTTTTGGTAGCTCGTGTCTTCATTCTCATTTGTTTCTAAGTATCTTTTGATTTCTTCCTTGATTTCCTTCTTGACCCACTCATTGTTCAACATGGAATTGTTTAATTTCCAGGTGTTTGATTTGATTTTCCGTATTTGTGGGTGGTTAGCTTCTATCTTCAGCGCATCGTGGTCTGAAAAGATGGTTGATACAATTTCTATTTTTCCGATTCTATTGAGGTATGTTCTGGGGCCCAGTACATGGTCTATTTTTGAAAATGTTCCATGTGCACTGGAAAAGAATGTGTATTCTTTCTTTTTGGGGTGTAAGGCCCTGTATAGGTCTATTAGGCCTCTCTCTTCAATTTCTTCATTCAGAGTCAGTGTTTCCTTGTTGAGTTTTGTTCTTGTGGATCTATCTAGAGGTGATAAGGCCATATTGAAGTCTCCGACTACAATTGTGCTGTTAGTGATGTCCTCTTTGAAGTCTGTTAGGAGTCGTTTTAAATATTTTGCCGGTCGTTTGTTAGGAGCATATACGTTTAAGAGTGTGATTTCTTCCTGTTGTACATATCCCTTGATAAACAGAAAATGACCTTCGCTGTCCCTTTTGATCTTTTTCATCCTGAAATCTATGTTGTCGGATACCAGGATGGCCACTCCAGCTTTTTTAAGGGGGTTGTTTGCTTGGAGGACTGTTTTCCATCCTTTGACTTTGAGTCTATGTTTACTCTGTTTGTTCAGGTGTGTTTCTTGCAGGCAACAGAATGTTGGGTTTAATTTCCTGATCCATTTAGCCACTCTGTGTCTTTTGATAGGTGCATTTAGGCCATTGACATTGAGAGAGATTATTGTGATGTGGTTTTGTGTCATCTTTCTGTGGGATTTGTTGTTCTTATGGGGCTCCTCCTTGTCTTACAGTAGCCCCTTTAGACCTTCTTTCAAGATTGGTTTTGAGTCTATGAAGTTCCTGAGCTGTTGTTTATCCGAGAAATAGTGTATGGTTCCTTCGAGTTTGAGTGAGAGTTTAGCTGGATAAAGTATTCTTGGTGAGGCATTCATTTCGTTGAGTTTTTTCACTATGTCCCACCATTGTCTTCGGGCTCGGAGGGTTTCTTCTGACAGATCGGCCGTAAATCTGAGGGGTGCTCCTTTGTATGTGATTTCCCTCTTTGACCTTGCTACTTGTAGAATTGTGTCTCTATCTACAGCATCCGCCATTCTGACTATGATATGCCTTGGAGTCTTTTTATTTGGGTCTCTTTTTGCTGGCACTCTTCGGACTTCTTGTATCTGGACGCCTGCCTTGTCCAGCTCTGGGAATTTCTTAGTGATGATGTCTTTGACTATGTTTTTTTCATTGGGGTTACTTCCCTGTGGTTCTGGTACTCCAATGATTCTTATGTTGTTCCTCTTGAAGTCATCCCCCAGGGCTCTGATTCGCTCTATAGCCATTTTGAGGTCTTTGGCCATGATTTGTTGCTGTCTGTAAGCTTTCTGCAGCTCATCCTCAAGCTCGCTGATTCTGTCTTCGGCTGTAGTCATTCTGCTGTTGAGGGCATCTAGTGAGATTTTTATTTCATCTACCGATTGCTTTATTTGTGAGACTTCGGTTCGAAGGTTTGAAATTTCTGCTCTCATTTATGCTCTCATTTCTTCCTGTATTTTCTTGGTAGACCGTTCCAGCGCTTGATTCATCTCCTCCCTTAATTTATTGGATGTCTGTTCCATAGTTGCTTGGAGTAGGTCGACTCTCCTCCATATTTCCTCTCTGAATTGTTTATCTGAGAGGTCGTAGATGTTGGGAGACTCTTTTGAGGTTTCTAGTATCTTTTCTTCTCCCTCTCTTCGTGGAGGGGATTTTCGCTGTTTCTTCATATTGTCACGGAAGTGCAGAGTTGGCACCTTGTAGTTATTTATTCCTCTTCCTTTTTGTGGGAAGAAGGGGCTCCGATTGTGCTAAACTTCCCTTATTCACTGATAGGTTTTATACTGTCAGCCTAAGCTAATGGCTATTTTGCGTAAATGTTTGAGCTCGCAAAAGTGAGTTTTCAAAGGAATACACAGTACGGATTGAGCTGAGGTAGCAAAGAATAACTGCGGCCGCGTTAGCGTTGGCCGCTCTGAGAGGAGGCCACGCCCACTTTAGACCACGCCCACTAAGACACAGATAGAATGAGTTCTATCAATTGTGGCCAAAGGAGAAGGCATGGAAAAAAAAAATTTAAAAAATTAAAAAAAAAATAACTGCGGCCGTGTTAGCGTTGGCCGCTCCGGAAAGAGGCCACGCCCACTTTTTAGGCCACGCCCCCTGAGATGAGGACACGCCCCTAAGCAGCAGAGTGGGGATTGGTCAGGATCGGACGGCGGAGGGGGAAAGGTGCCAGGCAGGGGCTTCAGGAGAAGCCCCGAGCCGCAGCTGGCAGGGGGCGGGGAGGGGGGCTTCTCCGCGCTGAGGCAGGCTCTCCAAGGGATTGCCTGTTTACCTGCAGGATGGAGATTGGTCAGGATCGGACGGCGGCGGCCAACATTCTAGATTTAAAAAGTACCATGGAGTTCATGCCCAATTCATTCCACTTAATAAATGGCTGAATAAATAGCACTATTTATATATTAAAAAAAGAAATGTATGCCACCATTAATTTCATAAGACTAAACAGAGGAGTTAAAAGTGATAAAAATAGGCAACTAAAGGTATCCTATTAGGCAAAAATGGGAAAATTCTGTTAGCACAGTGAATATATGTATACACACACATATACATATATATATATATATATATATATATATATATATATATATATATTTATAAAACTCAGGTCGGCCATGTGCAAGGCAAACACCCTACTTGCTGGGCTATCGCTCCAGCCCTTATATCTATAATTGACCTGGGTTCAATTCCTCTGCCCCTCTCGGAGAGCCCGGTTAGGTTAGCTATCTAGAGTATAGTACCCGCATGGAAGAGCCTGGCAAGCTACCCATGGCATATTAGATATGCCAAAAACAGTTACAAGTGTCACAACGAAGACATTACTGGCGCCCGCTCGAGCAACTTTTAGCAATGGAATGACAGTGACAATGACGGTGATATATCACTGCATTATTGTGATCCCTTGTTCATTGATTTGCTCGAGCATGCACCATTAATGTCTTCTTTCCTCCCTGTTGCCTGCCAGTGTAGCCCAATAGTGTACTTGGGGCTCTTTCAGTGTCGGGGGAATGAAGACCATCATTGTCACTGTTTTTGGCATATCGAGAACAGCACAGGTACCATGCCAGGCTCTGCTGTGCAGGCGGGATACTCTAGGTATCTTGCTGGGCTCTCCATGAGGGACAGAGGCTTTGGGGGCGGCCTCTAATCACCTTTACAGGTGTTCCCAGTCTACCGAATGTAAGCTTTTGGTCGAATGGCATGTCGTAAAGATCTGCACACTGACACACACACACCTGCATGCATCTCTGGGCAGCACCTGGGACATCTGCAGCCTCAGGCTGATCTCCTTGAGGTTGATGGAGTGTGCTCAGAGGTTATTGAGCAGCTGGCAGAGCAGGACCCTGTTGCAGAGCATCTGTGCCAGGTCAAACACCTGCACCATATTCCAGGTCACCCGGTGGTTGACTGACAGCATCCCACAGTGGATAAGCCACTCTGCGCACTGCCACCACGGCTCTATGTCTGTCGCTGCTGCGACACAGCCGGCCAGGGCAGGTGGCGATGCTGCGACCACAGCCTCGATTTCTCCATACCCACGGATGCCATTTTGTCTGAATCTTGCAAAACAGCCTGTGGTTCTGTTCATCAGGATTCACGAGTAGAGTTCCAGCAGGGATTGTGTGTAGAGTTTCATGCCTGGCATGCTGAGCTGTGCCTTGTCTAAGAAGAGATGGTGAGCTGGGTTCAGGAGAGCATGAGGGGTTTGGGCTGCGTTGGCACCATCTTGCCTTTCTATCTGTGCAGCCCGCGTTGCCCCCAGACTCAGGCTTTCTGTCCGAATCTTGCAAAACAGCCAGAGATGTCCAGTAGGAATCACACGTAGAGTTCTAGCAGGGATCACGCATGGAGTTCCATGCCTGGCAGGCTGAGTTGCACGCTGTCTAAGGCGAGATGGTGAGCCGGATTAGGGAGAGCACGAGGAGTTTGAGCCGTGCCATCTTGTCTCCATCCGGCGAGGTTCCCTAATAATTTAGGTAACTAGCAATACAAAGGAAAGTGTTAACATAATCTAATGTGTGTTTGGGACCTCATGATTTTGTGTATATCAACATGCTTTCCTGTTTTGAAATAACAGTCACACTAGACTTTGAAGGGAGACTGAACCCTCTTAACAATTCTGTAACAAATACACAATAACACCAGCATGACTTGGCATAAATTTAAGGCCAGCTAACTTACACTTGATAATGTCTTCTTTTATTACTTTGTATCTCTGACTATTAACTCTTCCCAAAAACGATCTCTAGTTTTGAGTGTTCCTTCAAAGCACTTCAGTGTTTTTTTTTTTTTTTTTTTTTGTCTTTTTGTCCTAAAATCTCTCAAGGCAAAGAGAAAAACAGGCTATAATTTATAGCTGTGAAAGTCAGGCCTAATTTATAACTCTGAAGTTCACTGGAGATTTTAAGATACAGCAGTTTCAGTTCACCGGCTACTGAATGAAAGCTCCTTTTTTATTTTTAAGAAACAAACATTATATTATAGTAATGTTTAACTCAGCTGGGGAAGCCTAATGTAGCTTGAAATAAGTTTTGTTATGAAGTACTGAGTCCGAGTTAGAAAGCCTAGTCTTGCTAGCCAGGATTGTTTACAGAGTCTAGTACCATCTTGGGAGAAGAAATTTTAAATAAAGTCATGTAAGGGATTATAAATACTGCTTCAGCTGCTACCACAGGTTTTGGTCTAATATTCATTTGCTGCTCTGTTCCTGTGCAATACTTTCCTTTTCTTCTTACAGCTTGCTTGAGCTTCCTTGGTTTCCATAGTGATACCCCGGGGGGAATTTCTCTTCTACTTGGAGATAGGCTTATGATTGTTGGTTTCTGGTCTTACTTGGAGTCTTAAACCTATTTTATGCTGAATATCACTGAAAGGTATTAGGGAATCTATTTGAAGAATCAGTTTGTCATTTGTCTCTATTTCTCACACCGAATCAGACTTGAGCTTTCCAAAACAGAGCAATTCTTCTAGAAGTATCAGAATAAATCCTTAACAGCAGACAGTCTCAGATACTTTTCAAATCAATGCTAAAAAAAAAGACATTTAGCAAGCTATTTAAAATCTTCTCAAAATCAGTGAAATAACAAGTAATTCTGTAATGATAAAATTTCTGACTGATTACAATGAGCTCATATAATTAAAACATTTTTATAAAAAATCTAAATAAATAAATTTAAGAGATTAAAAAATAGTTTAAGGACCAATGTGTGAGTGCTATGGATGGCTGTAAGAAGAGAAGACCGTGTTTACAGACCACTATACTTTCCAAGGGAAAATGAAGGCACAGAGAGTGTGCGTGACTTAACTAGGATTAAACAAATAATAAATGATTTTCTTCCATTAATCAGTGTTTAAAAGCATTCAATACCAAATTCAATCTGCTCTCTTAAGTAGGGTACTATATGTCATGTGAATGGGATACATGAATAGAAAACTAGACTATATACGTTCAACTAATGATACCTGCTGTCTCTCGTCCTCAGAATCATAAGAACAGCTGTAATTGATGTGCAACTATTATTATTTTTGTTGTCTGAAGCACCATGATATGCAACACTCTTACTGACAGGGTTTCATGCCTACAACATTCTAACACCACACCCCCCACCAGACTGTCCTCTTCCCTTTATACTCAACTGGGATTTGTTTTTCAAGAAAGAGAAATTATAAGACACATATTAAAACTAATATCTCATCAATAAATTTTGTGCAAACATTAATTCTTCAACACGTTTGAACATATTAAAAAGAAAATTTAACCTTATTCTCCGCATCTGTGTTTTAAAAGGAAGGGTTGTTCTTTAAGGATAAAACATGTAATAACGCAAGCTTTTTGTTGCGAGTCTGGGTTACAAAATGGGAATGTTTTAGTAAAAATCATCCATACACCTCTTGATCTTACCTCCTCTCTACCCCCACACTCTACTACTCCACGGGGCTCATCTACTAGTCTTGCCTCAGCAATCTATTCTCTGTTCCTGCTTCAACTTTATGTTTTTCGTATTAAATCTCATAATGGAGTTCTTGAAAAGTTGCTCTCTCCTGTGCACTTGTGTGTGCACGTGCACACACACACACACACACACACACACACACACAACGGTATTTGAGATCTTAAACTGCGGTGCAATAATGTTTCACTGTACCACAATCTCTTCACCAAAGATATTATATGTATTTGCTCCCTTGACTTAGTTTCTGCTTTCTGCAAAAATGCAAGCTAAGATTTCAGAACTCTCAAACGACAGGGTATTTTAGGGCTTGTGAATTTTCCCTTAAAGTTGCATATAGTAGAGGCGTATATTGTATTCTCACAATTTGTTCATCCTGTAATGGGTTAACTTAAGTATTTTTCCCCAAAGAGTCAACTGAGAGAGACTATCGAATGTTATAAATTTGTATTTTTGGATACAAGGACATCTATATGTCTCCGGAGAAATAGTAAATGGGTAGTGTGCTTGCCTTGTATGTAGCTGATGCAGATTTTATCTCTGGCATCCCATAGAATCTCTGAGCTCACCAATAGTGATTCCTGAGTGCAGATCCAGAGGTAATGCCTGAACCTCACCTGGTGTAGCCAAACACCAAATAAATAAATAAGTAAAGTATAAGTACAGGCATTAAGATATAATTCAATCAAATATGTATGTATAATTTTCCTTGTTATATCTATACGTAATATATGATAATATTCTACATAAACACAGATTTTATGAACTGAAAACATATTTTTCACTATGCTAAATTCAAAAACCAATGACGCCATGAGGTCAGAATCAGTCTCTGAGTTTGGCAAATAGTTCCTGCCTAATTTATTAAAGGGTTGGCGGTATCCAGTAATTAATGCTTTGCTTTAAGATATTCATTAATCTATCAAGGATTTTTGAGATTCAGATTACAGATTTCTCACTGGGTGAAAAAGGGCAACTGACAAAGATTTGATGCTTGTTGCCTGAAGCTACAGGTGAAATGTTCTGGGCCCGAAAGGTAGTATATAGCAGGTAGGGTGCTTTCCTTTCAGAAGGCTGACCGCCATTAGATCTTGACCTGGGTTTGAAACCAATCCTATGCCTCCCTGCAACCCCCAACCTCCAGAGTAATTCGTGAGTACAAAGCCAGGAGTAAACCCTGAGCACTGCTAGGTGTAGCCCTCAAACGAAACAAACAGAAAAATCAGGGCTAGGAGGGGAAAATGGTTTGAATCTTAAGTGTTGCAACCATGTAACCTTGGAAAGAAGTAGACAATGATTTAATTCTTTTTTTTTCTTTGCTTCTCAAAAAAGAAAGTGATGCACCATGTGCCCTCGAAAATGATTTTTCTTCTGATTTGAGCTCTGAAATTTGCCTTTTTCTTATGATTAAAATATGCAAGAGAACACAAATGATTGCTAAAGAAATGTGTTGAGAGAACAGGACATTGAAATAATTTATGTAAAATTGTTTTTGGAGATATGATTTACTATTTAGGGAGGGATATGCTTATTATTATGCATAAATTTAATAACATTATTTATAGAAGTAGCTAACAAAACCTGCATAAACATTTAATAATATTTATGGGTTATATGTACTTTTTAATGTACAGGCTACTGTCTAGTTTCTAATAATTCCTTTATTCTTGTTGTTTTTGGGATCAGGGCTTACTCTTGTTGGTATACTCAGGGATCACTCCCGGTGGAGTTCAGAATATCAGGAGCAGTTGCCCTGCTCACTGCACTATTATGTTGACTCTTGCTTTTAAAAAAATATTACTATAATTTTAATTGACCATAGTTTTTCGTTTTTATTCTTTATTGAGCTGCTGTCATTTAAAATATTGCTAATGATGGTTTCAGGCATCCATCATTCCTACACTCTACCCATCACCAGTAGAGCTGCATCCCTTCACCAAATACTCAAAGGTCTCTCCTTTTCAATCCAGACTCACTGTTGGAAAAATTGGCACAATCTTTAATTTGTGAATGGTTCCAATCTTTAAGACAAAGCAAAACAAAGCTCAGTAAATTATGATGTACCTAGAATTTGTTTCTAAAAATTATTTGTCAAACATTACCAGAAGTTTACAGACTAGCACACACTATTTTTGAATTACTATTTCCTTTTAAAATTATTTTGATAATCATTTATATTTTATTCAAATATTACATTACCGTAGTTTGATATACCTTCTTTTAGGCATCATTCCACATTAATTTTATTTGCATATATAAAATTTAAAATTTAGCAGGCATAAAAATTGCTGTGTTGTAGGCCAGAGAGAGCACAGGGGTGAAGGCACTTTGCCTTGCATCCTACTGACCCTGGTTTGACCTCCAAACTTCATTTGTTCCCCTTGCCTGGGGTACTCCTGAGCACAGAGGCAGAATTACACCTGAGCACTGTTGGCTGTGGTATACAACCACTCTATAAAAAAAAGTATCATTTAATACTGGCTATTTTATATACATACATAGATTTGCTTTTCACATTATTTTTGTTACTTTTTATTAACATGATATAATTTTAAACAATTTTGATATATTTTACTTCAGAGCTGCTAGCAACAAATTTACCATCTTGATTTATGTCAAAGTATCTTTATATTAGCCCTTGAAGACTATAATTATTGGGTAGTACTAATATTCTTTCAAACGTTTGTTTAAATTATTATTATTTTTTTTCATCTGAGAATTAAACTTACACATGAAATTGAATTCACAAATGCAAGGCAAGTATTTTGCTACTCTGAGAAATTTAAAATGTTACAGTGCCTTTCTATCTTTCTTCTTTTCTGTTATAATATCCATCTCATTTTTGGTTGATTGAAAGTAATGTGTCTTGTTATTTCTACAACGGGTCCCCTTTGTTTTAGGTGTTCTGTATTTATGCTTCAATTTGATAAAAGAAATTACCATTTGATATTTTACCCTGTTGGTGGCTAGATGCATTCATTGAATATATAGATTGGGATTTTTCTCTTCTACAGATATTTCTCATATATTTCTAAATCTCATCTATTCATTCATTCATTCTATTTCTTCCTTTTCTGTGTATGGGGAGCATTTTGTGCCACACATGGCTGGACTTAGGGCTGTCTCCTGGCTCTGGATGTAAGGATCATTCTTGGCAGGTCATGAGGAACCCTACGGATGCTGGGAATGTAGCCTGAGTTGATTGCATACAAGTCAAGTGCCCTACCTGCTGTACTGTCTCCTACATCTTTTACTATTCTTTTATTCTGCCTCCTCTTTCATTCTATCTCCATAGAGCATTTAATTTCTTTTAAAAACATGTATAATTTGGGGCTGGAGCGACAGCAGAGCGGGTAGGGTGTTTGCTTTGCACTTGGCTGACCCAGGTTTGATTCCCAGCATCCCATATGGTCCCCTGAGCACCTCCAGGAGTAATTCCTGAGTGCATGAACCAGGAGTAACACCTATCATCACTGGGTGTGACCCAAAAAGCAAAAAAAAATGTGTAATTCATTTAATTTATTGTCTAACATTCCTAAGTGCTGCTAAACAATTAGAATGCTCTGTCATCCTATTGTTCATCGATTTGCTCGAGCAGGCACTAGTAACGTCTCCATTGTGAGACTTGTTACTGTTTTTGGCATATCAAATACTAAATTAAAATAGTGTTTTATCTTTCAGAAAATCCTTGTCTTAGAAAAAATTTAAATCCAGTGAACTCTATTTTTACTGATATTTTTTCTCTGATCTTATATATTTAGCTTATAGATCAAATACAATTTTAATATATAAATCATATATTGTTTCTTTTTCTATTTATTAAGATGATGGATCTCTCTCTTCATATTCCTATTTTCATAACTTTCTTTAACTCAGTGTGCAAGGAACTACCAAGAGACTGTTCCTTTATTTTTAGACAAATGAAGAGATTTTAGCAACTGTAATATGATCAGAAACTTAAGTGAAATATTGCTGAATTACAATATTAAACTGGCATGCTACAGGCTACTCAGCTCTGTAAAGTTCCATGAATAAATTCCTTAGTAATCCACACTTGATGTTTAGTGAAACATTTGACCAAATTAAAATCAGTGAACATGTTCACACTAAAAAACAATTATTTCCCTATGTATTTATATAGCTGTTTACATTTTTAGTAATTACAGTTTTTATCTAGGGCAGAAAAATGTATTCAATTTAACACATCTTTATAATATATCAAATGATAGTGAATGTTTCAAGTCTGAGTTATACAGATTTTGTTTAGAGAGGAGAGTGGAAGCTACTTTCTAGGACATTGAGAGAGGTAACAAGAAAGTGCCAGGGTCCCATAAATATATTGCAAAACAAGATATGCTCTCAAACATGTTATTTCAGGTATCGTTTTGAAAATTTTGTTGCAGTTAAAAACTATATCATATTAGTCATAGAATAAAATGTCTTGCTACCACTCTTATCCCTTAAAACTGTTTCTTATGGATTTTGTTTTGGGATTGGAAAGAGCCCTTGCAACAGAACTCACTCAAATTTAAAGTGACAGACTCCGGCTGCTTGTCATAATTAGTTGTACCTCACTATTTAACTTCCACCAATTTCACAGTGTGTTCGAAGTGAAGCATCCTTTCCATCAGCAGAATGTCAGTCAGATTCAGAAATAACTCTCATTAATGCAGACAGCCTGAGCTGGTCAGCGGGTGTTGTTAATGGCTCACCGTGGTTTTCTCATGAGTCCTATATTTTTGTAGAGAGGTGTGGCCAAAGAAAATGTAACAATATTAGCATCTGTTTTAAAGCACTAAATTGAAAAAGGGTCTGAAAATTCATGGCAACACATATGCTCTTGGTCATAATCTCTAAACATACTCAGCAGTGTCCCAGAAAACATTTTTTTGGATTCTTTTGCATATATATATATATATATATATATATATATATATCAGAGCCCGTCAAGCTACCGAGAGTATCCTTCCTACACGGGCAGAGCCTGGCAAGCTACCTGTGGCGTATTCGATATGCCAAAAACAGTAACAATAGGTCTCATTCCCCTGACCCTGAAAGAGTCTCCAATCATTGGGAAAGACAAGTAAGGGGAGGCTGCTAAAATCTCAGGGCTGGGAGGAATAGAGATGGTACTGGTGCCCGCTTGAGTAAATCTACGAACGACGGGATGACAGTGAAACAGTGATACAATGATTGCTCTTTCCACTAAATGTGGAAACTCACGTCAATATCTGATCAGAAAATCACATTCAGAAACTTGAAAAGCTAACTGCCTAAAATCTATACAGTTTCACAGACTGTATAATAGGGGACATATTATAAATTAAAGGTCAGATATTAGGTTAACTCAAGTATTCTTTATTGCTTATATCTATTCTGATCTTTATACGGTGGGGGGCATCTTGTTTGTGACTTGATAATTCCTATAAGCATCAAATGAGTTAATTTAGCTTTTTTCAAAGTACCTATATTTAAAGAAAGAAAAGAAAAAAAATCAAAGTACCTATATTTATTTGCATAAAAGGTCTTGCTTAAGAAGTTAAATGGACAATAACATTGTATTTTAATAGTAGTTCAATTAAGTAGCACTGTAGCACTGTCATTCCATTGTTCATCAATTTGCTTGAGTGGGCATCAGTAACATCTCCATTGTGAGACTTCTTGTTTCCGTTTTTGGCATATCTAATTCACCATAGGTAGCTTGCCAGGCCCTGCCGTGTGGTCGGGATACTCTCTGTAACTTGCCGGGCTCTCCAAGAGGGACAGAGGAATCAACCTAGGTCAACCTCGTGCAAGGCAAATGCCTTAACCATTGTGTTATTGCTTCAGTCCAGCATGTTATCAAAATTGTACAGAAAAATGTACTATTTAGTCTCCTTTGGGAGGGGTGGGGCTTCAACTATCAATAGTATAGTGGATTGGACTCTTGCCTTACATGTGACCTGACTCTATATCAGCTCCAACATGACCCTAAAACCATCAGGAATGACCTCTGTACAGTGCCAGGAGTAAAGCCTGAACACTACCACATTTGCCCTCACTCAGAAATAACTTTTTTTTTTGGATCATAACCTGGAAATACTCATGGTTTACTCTTTGGTCCTTACTCAGAGATCACTCCTGGCAGAACTCAAGACACACTCCTAGAAGGGGTCCTGATATTGAACTGGTGTCTGTCACGCGTAAAGCTACACCATGAATACTAACTATGCTATCTCTCTGTCCTAGCCAGGCTGGTTTCTAAAGGTCAAACAATTGCTTAAATACATTACTTAATTCTAAGCTGTCTGACTAAAATCCATGATCTAAACCACTTTGCTACAATGTGTGTGTGTCAAGTCTTTGAGGATGTAAAAGGGAAACATGGGTAATACGTGTCTTCTCAGTTTCAATTCTCACTTAAATACATAGTTTGAGTTAATAAAGACTTAGAACATGAACATTTTCAATAATAGATTTGTTCTTCGAAATCTACTATAATAGCTGCCTTTTCATAGGTAAGTGGTATGCGAAATATGACCAGGTAAACAACATTAAGTACATATAAAAATGTATGCTTTTATTTTTCTGAAGATCTCATTTATGCATACATAAATATGTGCATCTATACATAAATATGCTGTATTATAGAATTAATAGTTAAAGATGGAAATAGTTTCTGAAAATAAAAAAGATGAGGAAGCTGAATTTTTCTGTACCAGTTGATTAAATTTCCTCAAGGAGATGTTTCAACATTCTAAAGAAATAATAAAAGTAATTTTTATGTGGAAACAGACTTCAAAGAAAAAATAATTATTATATTAAAAATGGTATTAGTTCCACCATTCCACACTAACCAGAAAAAAATTGTAAAATCCATAGAAAACTACTGTATTTCAGATATAGACTAAGAAGACAGGTAAGATTATGATCTCCGAATGAAAGAAAATGAGATGGACCTCCCATCTCAATCACTCTGACATTATACTTTTCTAAAATAACTTCCTGAAATGTAAGGAGATGAACTTTGTGCCTTTGAACTAGAGATTTAGCTGGGTGCACTCAAGATTATAATATAGATACTAGAAAAAGACAGAATTGTAGAAAAAGGATTTCCTGAAACCTTCATCAAAAAAAAAAATCAAACACAAACACAAATGTATGGTATAAGGCTGCATGGTTAGTCAATAAATTATTAAAATGATGAGTATAAATGCTATTATTGTCCAATATTGAGTTTAAATATCTAAAAGCAATGATACATATATCTCAGAAAATTATGTGTTTTATAAGGACCAGGCCATGTTAGTAGTAGGATTATAATGACATGCAGTTAGAATGACTCAGAACATATTTTAAATGCTTAAAAACTAATTGTGAAAAGGTCAAGACAATTGTTAAAAATTATCTAAGAAAATAAAAGCAACAACAATTTTTGTTTGTTGCATTTTGGTGTTATACCCAGTAGTGCTCAGGGGGATTATATGTGGTGTTGAGATTATACAGGGGTTCGTACAAGCAAAGCCAGCTCTTTAACCCCTACACTCTCTTTCAGGTCAAAATAATATTATTTGAAAGAAAAAAAAAACATAATCCAGGCTCTCAATACTAAGCACTTCCTACACTATCAATAATATAATTAAAATCGTGAAACATCTTTGGTCGGGTAGAATAGTTAAAAGACTAAAACACATTCAGTAACCACAACACCCAAAAGAAGAGAGAGAGAACAAACTGGAATGCCCTGCCACAGAGGCGGGGTGGGTGGGAGGGATGGGATTGGGGGGGTGGGAGGGATACTGGGTTCATTGGTAGTGGAGAATGGACACTGGTGGAGGGATGGGCTCTTGAACATTGCATGAGGGAAAAACAAGCACTAAAATGTGTGAATCTGTAACTGTACCCTCACTGTGACTCACTAATTAAAAAATAAATTAATTAAAAAATAAAAAAATAAAACGCATGCATTGTAGGAAGGAGGGCTAGGCTCCATCCTTAGCACCACATGATTTCCTGAACTCTGCTGCCAAAGGCAGCCATGAAGCAGCAACCAAGCAGTAGCCCTCTAATCACTACTGGGTGTGGCCCAAAAGAATAAAAAAAAATAAAATAAAAAATGATGCATATGGATAAGAATAAAATGGCAATCATATATAGAAGAAAAATCAGCTGAATGTGAATGATATACCTAGAAAGATGACCAGGAAAACTTTAAATATGTTGGTTAATAATTTAACTTCCATGTTAAGACTACTGGTGGCATTTTGGGCCACACTCAGCGATGCTTCTGGGTTATTCCTACCAGTGACCTGTGGTATTGTTTAGGCGACTACCTGCAGTGCCAGAGATGGAACCAGTATAAACTGGTTCTGAATTATAAGGCAAGTGCCTTACCTGCTGTGCTATCTCTGAGACCCTATATTTAAATAATTTAAAGAAAATAATCAAGGCACATATAGTATAAAAATAAATAATTAAAAATTAAACAATAAAGTATATCTGTATTATAAAAACAGTTTTAAAAGAATATTAGTTACAACATAAATTAGTTAATTAGTGAGCACAGAGCAATAGAAATTATTCAAATTATCTAATATCCCCATAGAACAGCAATAAGAAGTCGAATTTAAAATTAAAAACATGAATCATTTACATTAGTATCCAAAAAATGCTTAGGCTTAAATCACACAAAATATATACAAAAACAATAATAGAGAAAAGGAAACATGGCTGAATTAAATTATTAGAAGAAAATAAGTAAAAATTGTTTGTATTATACACCATCACAGAAATGTAAATGTAAAACAGCAGTATGATATCTCTGTAATTTTATAGTTTTTAAAATGAAATTATGTATATATTATTACCATATAATCTATAAGTTGCACTATTTTCTATTTATCCAAAGGAGTTGCTAACTTATGACCGGAAAATTAATCTACATAGGGATGTTTATACTATCAGGCAATTTTCTGTGTTGATTTGATTGATCCTTTGTGTTCAGATTAAATTTTAGTACATATGAACATTATTTCTTGCTGTTGCAGCATGAAATTAGCCTTTTAAGTAGTGGGCTCAGCCAAGGAGGTTATACCTTGTAAATCTACTGGACTTTATCCAATCCATTCCTTGTCCAAATAGCAGAATAAAAAAACGAAGAATTTGTCCCTTTTTTTCTGACTCAATTTAATACTGGGATATTTCATCTACTATCATCCTTTCATTGCACTCACTGGAACTTAAATCAGTGGATCACGGGGTTCACAGGTGTTCAGATTTAGACTAAATAGTCCAGGGTCTTCAGTTTGCAGATATCATATTGTGGTATTTCCCACTCTCTCTGTTTCTCTGTTTTTTTTTCTCTTTCTCTTTCTCTCTTTAATAATAAGTGGATGATATATAGATAGATAAAGTTATCTCCAGTTTATTTAAAGATCTCATATATAATACAACAGTTAAAATAATCATTGAGAAAACTAGGTAGTAATCAAAATATGAGAACATAATTGAACATCAATGGGAAATGGGAAAATCTAGCTACAATAAAAGGAAGAATCTTAAATGCATATAAGTTAAGGACTAGCCCTGTCTTAATGGTTAAGTACTGTTTGATTTCAATTATAATACAAAGACATAATATAGGTGACTGGATTGGAGCAATAGCACAGCAGGTAGGGCATTTGCCTTGCACACAGCCAGTCTGGGTTTGATTCCTCCACTACTCTCAGAGAGCCCTGCAAGCTACCAAGAGTATCTTGCCCGCCCGCACAGCAGAGCCTGGCAAGCTACTAGTGGCATATTCGATATGCCAAAAACAGTAACAACAAGTCTCAAAATGGAGACGTTACTGGTGCCCGCTCAAGCAAAGCAATGAGTAATGGGATGACAGTGACAGTGAACATTGGTGACTATAAAAAAAAATGACTGCTGACTAAGAATTAGGATAGATAGAAGAATGAATCAGTGGAGCAAAGGAGATCTCGTATAAATAAATATATATATATATATATATACAATAATGAAAGATTGATGAAAATTTTTCTAAATAAGTGTCAGACTCTCTGATTCTATTAGCTACCTTGGGTTATGACATTTTATATGTTCTGTATTTGTCTGGCTTGGGAATGGTATTTAATACATAATCAGCCAACACTTGGTAATTGTTTATAACTTGATTCAATCATTAATTCAGTGATACTGTTGATATAGGGCAGAGTAATGACAAATAGACATCAATGTGAAATGAATTTCAAGGAAAACAACCTGTAGAGAATGTTTTGATCTATTACATGAATGTAATTGTCAATATATTTCTAAATCTTATTTACCTCTGAAGAATTTCACAATATAAAAATATTCTTTGCCCTTTTATCATGTTTTTTACAATTATAGACAATTCTAGGTCATTTCAAAACTCTCATATTCCTTCTAGTTTTTAAACATCTACATTTCAATTTTTGTTCCCATAATATATTTTCTCACTTTCTTAGTCTGAATTTTTAAATTATGAACAAGATTTTATTTTTCACTAGATCCCCTATCTCTAAGTTTCTGATATATTTCCTCTATTAAAGCCAGAGAAATTCTGTAAAATTTCAACTATGATTAACTGACATTTCTATTCCCATTAATGATATATTTGCACACATTTATTTACCCGTGAATCAAGGTACAGATAGTGATAATTGCCAGAGAGTGTTGCATAATCATATTCTAAGACTCATTTTATTGTATTCTTTACCCAACAACACTTCTTTAAAAATGGCCATAGATAATCTTCTGATGTGAGTTCCTGTGACTTTTATTTTATTGATATTTTATTGAAAATTGTGTGAATTAAAAGTCATGTTAATCTTCTTTGATAATGAATTCACAGTTATAAATATGATAGTATAAGTGCAACTAAGCTCCTTCAGAAATAATAAATTATACATTGTTTCCATACAAATGTTCTGTAATATTGTAAAAAAATTAAAATAGAAAATGCAATTCTAGAGTTTAGTGTTTGTGATTGAAACTCTTCATCTGTAGCTCTATAAAAACTCTGGTTCATTTTGGTTATTCTCCAAAAAGTTCAATAACATTTTATGTGTGAACCAAATATCAATGCAAAGCATAAAACATATTTTCTCTTATTTCTTTTACTCCTGCAAGCAAATATCCTACTCCCCAACATGATTTCCTAGTCACTTTTAAGCAAGTTAGAAAGCTAAGCTTTCTTTCTCATTAAACTATTCCTAAAGCAGGAAATTTTTTGTGATATGAGGTCTCAACTCAAGCCAACAGGAGAACTTTTAATTGGCTTTGAAGAGCTGCAATAAACAGCTTTTAAGACACTTCAAATGCTAAGAAAAAAATTTAAAGACATTTAGAAGATTCTTTAAATTTATTTTGAGTCAAAGCAAATTTTCTTAGCTGTATAAAATCATTGATAATATTTGTACTGAAACATATTGCACATATACACAGATGTACATGCATGTGCTTGCACACACAACATATGTATGTTTCCTTTTCTTATTTTGTTTTAGGGTCACATCTGTAGTGCTCATGGGGTTTGTCACATGTAATGCAAAGACCCTACCCACAGTAATATCTTTCCTGCCCCTATGTTTCAGTTTTACACCCCTCTTCCCCCAAGGTTCTCAGGAAGTCTGAGAGTCCAGAGGTGCTTCCTGATATTATCCAAATTTAATGCTTCCATTGAGGTTCCTAGGATTGCTTGGATTCCCCTGACAGTGCCTATCAGCTGAGGACCACTTGGAATTGAGGATTGAACCAGGGTTGGTTATACAAGTAAATATATTATCTATCTAGCCAAAATATTTTCTTTTCTTTCATTAATATACAAATGTGATGTTTGCTATAAGAAGAAAATCTAGCATTGAGTATGTGATTCATTAATGATTACATAAAGTCAAAAAAAAATTTTTGTTTTACTTATGCTTTTTTGTTCATGAATACCTTATGCTTTACTTAATTTTAATATATTCATAATATAAGAATTTATAATCAGGATAATATTATATTCCTGTCAATTGTCTTAAAGTATTATACTTCTGTTTCTTTCACCAATCCTTTTAGAAACCCTTTTCAGATTTCAAATGACACAAAGTCCTTAGAATATTTTCCCATCACCATGGAAAACATGATCCCAGATGCTTTGTTTATTTATTAATTGCCTCTGTATGGAAATATTGTTATCTTTGATTTAGAAAAATAAAACATATTCTTACATAATGAAATTCAAGATAAGATAAAAATAATAAGGTGAAACATTATGTGTAGTGTTCTAATTATGGAAGCATCAGAAGAAATGCAGAGATGTTCTTGAAGTACAATACTTAAAGATGGGATAACAACACAACATGTTCAAAGATTGAGAAGTCAAAAATCAAAAAATTCCAACAGGATGTAGTAGTAGCTCGATAATGCCAGTATATAGTGGGGTAGTCTTTGAACAAAATTACTATAGACCCTTTAACAATGAATTTAAAGATAACTCTCCTATACAAGGCTTATATTTTAAAACCAGAGAAAATGCCTGAGGGAACACATTATTGTCCCTTGGACCAGTTATTAGTTATTATTATCATAATGACCTGCAGATTTAGTATCTGAAAACTGGGAGATGGGAATTTTCTGAAAGCAGGAAAGTTCAGTTTTCAAAATCATTATAAATCAAGATATTTATTCTGTCACTGTATCACTGTCGTCCCATTGCTCATCTATTTGCTCGAGCAGTGCCAGTAATGTCTCCAATCATCCCTGTTGTGTTCAGAGTCAGTGGTATGAGGCCCATTATTGTTACTGTTTTTGGCATACCGAATACACCACGGGTAGCTTGCCAGGCTCTGTCATGAGAGATTCTGCATAGCTCTATTCTGGGAGCTTTGTTTTATACTTTCTGGATCTTGACCGTTGATGAGATGTGATCTCATCTCATCTAGATATTTATTAAAGATCCAAATTGAAAGCCATGTATGAACTTTTTACTACTATTTGATAAAGGTAATTTAATGAGACAAAGATAAAGCTTAAACTGGCTATGGAGCATTTAGATAAATAAGCATTGCACATTTTATTGCCTTATATATTTTAAAGACCAAGATGGGAAGTGAAGTATAGTCAATTGGAAAATTACAATTAGTAGCAGACAGAAGAAAAATACATAACTGAACTTTAAAAAGTACTAAACTGTGTGGGTGGGATAGTTTGGAAATTTCTCTTAGCACAAACAATAAAGAGCAACAGAATTTGAAGCTAATAAACTTCTTTAAAAGTAGAATTTTTTAATATTATCTTCAACTGCTAACATCTATAAAGGTCCTCCATGCTAAAATACTCCTCTTCATCTTTGCTTTATCATTTGCTTCACATACTTTTGTGTGTGTATACGTCTCATATATAAACTTTACCATACATAGGTCCATATACCTTGATAAAAATTGTATTCCAAAAATATACGGTAGTATAGAAAAGTTCGTCTTTACGGACCACCCATAACACAACATTGCTCACAAATTCAGTGGGTCTTGAAAAACTCTTAACTTCTACTCTATTGCTTATCTCCATGGAAACAAATGGAGTTATTTACTCTGCTGGACATGCTCTGACAGGCTGATATGGGAAGGATTCACTCACATCCTGACGCTGAGAGAGCCAGCAGTCTCTTCCTCTGTGTCTACAGAATGAGCAGGTGACTTATTTCCCTGATTCTCCTCTGAGAATCCGTAGTTCTGAAACAGGAGTTGATTATGCTTCACTCGGTGAACAGAACACGTATTCCACTTCTACGCCTTCTACACAGGCCACTGATTGGCATGCTCCACACCCTTCAGAATAAGACTTAATGAAGAATTAGAAGGGAGGAGAAAGGACCACAAGGCTCTATGCTCTGCCATGTCAGGAGGTCTAATTAGGACAGTGGGAACTTCTTTCCCAAGCTGACATCAAAACTGAAAATGGGGTTGCAAGTAAGAGCGAGCATCACTCCACTTTTCCCTTACTACTAGTATTACTGAGACCTTATGGGGCAAATAAACCATTCACCTAATTGCTATCAATCCAAGCAAAACAGGGCTAATTGCCTGCATCATTCTCACTCCCTCTGTTTGGCACTGTGCTTGTAGGTGCTGACTCATTTCCACCTAATACCAGGGACCAGAATGAAGTGATGGGCATGGTGAAATTAACTTCTCTCTCTTTTTCTAGTAGCGGTGCTTACCAAAGACCCAAGAATTCATGCTTACCCTCTATCAAGGAGGAGAAATAAGGTGGTGGTGGTAATTGTAATCTGTTATTTCTTTGCGGAGGAATTTGTTCAGATATGTTTTCTACTGGCTAGTTGGGTTGTTTGTTTTTCTTACTGCTACCTGTTAATATTTTTCTCAGCTGGCGTGGGGATATAGCTTAGTTCAGACTAGAGAGATTGCCTTCAATATTTCAGCAACAGACTTACTATTCTTGTTAGGATCTCCCACAAAAGTCCGACCCATTAAGAAGGAACCATTACATATTGCTGATACTGAGATGACATTAGGCCGCGCGGTTTTGGGTTTCTGTATAAAGTACAGGGAAAGTACAACCAGAAATAACATCACTATAAACTTTTACCCTTTTATGGTGCTCATATGATGGAGAAACCTAGAGAGAGGTTCGGCGTCTCCATTTTGCACTCAGAAAGCTGCGGACCCTGCGCTGTGCTCGGGAGGAAGGGTTTGAGAGAGAGAGGTTAAAAGAATTGGGGGATGTCCGGTTTCCACTCTCGCAGCCCGCCGTGGGGTCTCTGATCCCATGCCGGAATTAGTTCAGTGGACTCCTTGGAGTCCAAGGGCGCGCTTTTGGGTTCTTCCATCATGCTCGATCCACAGCACGGCCCAAAGGAATGCACAGTGGGGGAGGTGGGTTTAAGTATCTATCTGCGGTGGGCGGGGGTCACCGCCCCGGCCCTCCTGGGGTCTCCCGCGCTCACATCCTGTTTCAGCTGGCTCGGTGTCTCCATTTTGCGCTCAGAAAGCCGTGGACCCTGCGCTGTGCTTGGGAGGAAGGGATTGAGAGAGAGAGGTTAAAAGAATTGGGGAATTCCCATTTTCCACTCTCGCAGCCGGCCGTGGGGTCTCCGATCCCGTGCCGGAATTAGTTGAGTGGGCTGCTTGGAGTCCAAGGGAGCGCTTTTGGGTTCTTCCATCATGCTCGATCCACAGCACGGCCCAAAAAAGGCTAAAATTAATTTTTTTATCAAAAGTGTTTTGTTCTATCTCTGCAAATTCCTTTTTTATTTTACTTCTGTCTTGGTCTGTGAAACAACAGGAGTTTCTAATTTCTAATAAATTCCAATTCTCCTATTTCTTTCCCATTCAATTTGGGGTCTTATATCTGAATCAATCTTAGACCCAAATCACTTATGCTTGTCTCCTAGATTTCTTGTAGTTGATTTTATGGTTTTATATATTCCATTTAGTCCTCTATACATTTAGAATATTTTTAAATGTATGAGATCGTTTATATATAAATTGATATAATTTTTATATCAATATAAGTAGTATTTCATAATCACTTGTTAAAGACTTATTACTCTGATGAATGGGTTTTATGGTTTTATCTGTAGTCAACTAATAACATATTTCATGTCTTTTTCTAGACACTTTATGCTCATCTATGGATCTGTACACTTTCTTTTGCTAATACAATTCTGAGTATTGTAACTTTATAATTTTGTAACATGATTTGCAATGATTTTGCAAATCAAAATGCAATTATTTTGCTGTTAAACTTATTGTGATGACATATATGTTTTGCTTTATAAAATTAAACTATGTATCTGTTCATTAATAGACTGTCTGTATTCTGTTTAGGATCATAGTGCATCTATAGGTGATATTATAAAGCATTGACATTTTAACAATATTGAGTGTCCCAAGTTTTCAAGATAAAAGATACAAATTTTTATAGATATGTTATCTTTTATAGTTATGACATATCTTTTATAGCTATGTCATCCTTGATGACAACTTTGGTTTATAATTTTCTGCCTATAGTTCTCCTAAGTAGTTTGTTAGATTTATACCCAAGAATTTAAACTTTTTATTATAAAGGGTGTTCCTGGACGAATAAATAGCACTTTACACAGATATTGAAGCCATATGTAGAAAAAATATATTTAATTTTCCATTATTATCTTCTAGATTTTCTTTGCTTTTGTTAGTTTTTGCAATTCCTTTATTTTTCTTCATTCTTTTTCATTTACTTTCATTTTTCTCTTCATTCTAAATAGGATTTTCTGCTTAATCTGAAAAAAAAAGGGATTAAAGAAGACAGTTTTGGAGTTTGGAGCAAGAAAAGCATCTAGTCACTGCACCACTAAGTACTATTTTTACTATTGGTTTCCCTTAAGATAATTTTTAATATCATTTAAAGATTCCTATTTATTTCTAGTTTGTCATGAATTAAAGTTATATTTTGTCAGAATACTTTTTCTCTTTAATTGATGTGGTCATATAATTTCTTTCTATCTAGCCTATTGACATTATGGGATAACTTTAATTTATATTAAAATATTGAGCCACTATTCCATACTTTGGACAAGTTAACATGTAAAAGTTTGAAACTTTATGTTCATAATTGTATATACAAATATATATACATATGTACATATATAAATTATTCTTACTAACTATGACAATGGAACCAAGAATTTAAGTTGTGAAAAAGGAAAGGTCTTCAAGAAATGGTTCTGGGAACATTGGATAGAGGTAGTATAGCATTTAAGGTACCTGCCTTCGTTGCCTGCAGCTGACCTAACATCACATAAAACATGCAAAACTCTTCTGGAGAAACTTCTGATCATAATACCAGAAGTAACCATGATTGTTATTGAGCTTGGCTCCTTCATTCATTAAAATAGACATGAATCCATATAAATGCATCAAGTAAGATACAGAACACATACTCCACGGTATTACTTCAGTGATGTTCATACTGAATGATTCCACTGGAAAGAAAAACAAAAATTGACACAGCAAATTGGACATAAAACTAAATTTTTTCTGCAAAAGATGATCACTAAAACAAAAAGACATCTTATTGAATGGGAAAAGTATATTCACATACCACACCTCTGACAAAGCATTAACATCCAGGACACACAAATTCAAATCTCAACAAAAACAGAACAAACAACTCCAACAAAATATGGGTGAGAGATTGGAAAAGACACCTCCAAAGGTGGCAAATGGCCAATAAAATAATTGAAAAAATATTTCTCTTCACCGATGATCAAAAATGCAAATAAAAATAATGAGATAATCACTTCAAACTAATTAGAAGATCAGGAAGAGATGCGGGTGAGAATATGGTGAAAAAGAACATTCATTCATGGCTGGTGGGAGCATACTGCTTTTCTCTTACAAAACCATACAGAGATTTCTCAAAAAATTTAAAATTACCTACCATATTACATTGCAAATGCACTCCTTGTTTTATTTCCTAAGAACAGGAAATAAAAACACAAAAACATTAACCAAAAAATATATGCACATCTATATTCATTTGATTCTGTTTTCAATAGCCATGATCAGAAGAGAACTCAAGTGCCTAACAACAAATAATTTGGTGAATATAACGGGCAATGGTATTTACTTCAACTATGAAATAAATATTAAATCATTTGCTACAAAACGGATGGAATTTGAGGGAGTCAGTCCAAGTAAAATAAGTCAGAAGTCAAAAGCAAATCATAAATGATCCAATTTATAGGTAGTATATTAAGAAACAAAGAGAATAGATATTGTTCAATGTAAATAAACCCTATGACTATGACTTCTGAAGGAGATTATCAAAGAGAGACTGAAGAAAAGGCATGGGTTAACATAGCTCAGGGGAGTCTCATGTACTAGGTGAGAGGAATACTGGTACTTCCTGTGTATAGTGCAGTATCACTGGACCGCTAAAAATGTTAGATTTACATTCATAAATACAAATGCTATATTAATTAAAATGAATTTAACTATGATAGGTGAATGAATGTGGACCTAAGAATTCATGCAAGAGGTAAGGTGCTTGCATTGCATATGATTGACCCAGATTCTGTCCCTGACATCACAAATGTTCCCACCAGGAGTGTTCCTTGAGTACAGAGCATGTAGTAAGCCCTGAGGTCACAGACAAAATTAAACTAATTCAAGCTATTAAAAGCCTCCATACTCTAAACCTCTAGATTCTTATTCATTTTTACTATCAAACTTATAACAAAACTCATAGTCTTACAGACATTCATATATAAATATCCTATTTTCTGTTATTCTTCAGGAAAATGGTCAGAAAAACTTCAGTGACATACCTAAAATTTCTCCTTTGGGATCATGTCAATTAGTAAAAATCTTTCTTTTTCATTTTAGTTCATTTTCTGTTAATCATTAGGTAACTTTGAGCAAAAATGTTAGCCCCTCTAAACTATATATGAAAATATACTTGTTATATAATAAAGGTCATGATAATGGTAACTACTAATTAGTATTGATGTAACTGTTTCTAAATTTTTATTATTATTTGAAAATTTTTCCCAACCCTCACCTTACCATACACTTTGCTTTATTTAAATGATAGCTTTGTTCATTTGTTGAAGTTACAATATAATTATTTAGGCGATTTATCTCCTTTTAATGAAAGAAATAAAATTAATTTTATAAGACATTCCCCAGAATGACTATGATACCTTAGAGAGCCAACATGGTAACTGACATCCTTTTCCGTGATTCCTGATCTGTATCTCTTTGATAGTGTATACATATTATTGAAGTTAAAATGCACCTATCTAATGACATACACACCCTTTTATGTGAAGAATTTTTAAAGTCCATATCCTTTGAGTTTTCAAATTTACTACAAATATTTTGCTGAATATACAATAACAGATCAAAAAGAGAACTTTGTGAAGAGATCTTTATTATTAATGGTTTATAAAGTATAGGAGAAGAGCTATTCCAGGTGTGAGGGCAAAAATAAAGTAGAACACTTTGCCACTTGTACTTTTAAATTATTTTTGTGGACATAGATTATTGTTATTATATGTGATATGCATGTTGAGGGATTATTAAAGTTAGGGCTGAAGGTAGACCAGTATTCTACATTGAAATCTTTTTAAACTCCTCTCTTTCTGTTAAAAAAAGATCGTAGATTTTGATTAGTGTTTTACTATTTATCATCACAATATTTTGCCTTATCTTTCAAATTCTTGCTTAAAAAGAGTTTGTTTTTCTTTTTCTTTCTTTCTTCCTTTCTTCCTTCCTTCCTTCCTTTCTTTCTTTTCTTTCTTTCTTTCTTTCTTTCTTTCTTTCTTTCTTTCTTTCTTTCTTTCTTTCTTTCTTTCTTTCTTTCTTTCTTTCTTTCTTTCTTTCTTTCTTCCTTCCTTCCTTCCTTTCTTTCCTTCTTTCTTTCTTTCTCTCTTTCTTTCTCTCTTTCTTTCTCTCTTTCTTTTTCTCTTTCTGCCAAAGAAATACTTTGTCCCAGCTAGTGACTACTAGTGGAGTATGCTCTGAATCAGGTTTCAATACAATATTCTTGATGTCTTTTTAAGGGAAATTAAATATTTATATTTTTATTATCCCAAAGAGGAATATTAAAATAAAGATCTATGCTTGGAGTATCACATTTCACTCAAGTGAGAGAAGGAACCTGGAGTTCTGACCTCTGTGGACGATCAAGAATCAGGGATGCTGTCTCATTTGCCAATGCATCAAAAATCAGATGGACCGGACACATATGTGATTTATAGACGAACACAGGACTAGAGCAGTTACCTTCTGGATTCCATGGGACATCAAAAGGCCTCGTGGCCACCCACCTACAAGGTGGTCAGACTTCTTCTTCAAGACCCTGAATGAACAGTTTGAGGCTCTTCATGTTCCTGGAGTGAGCCGATGCCATTGGGCTACACTAGCACTCGACAGGGATGAATTGACATATTACTGGTGCCCACTCCAACAAATCGACAAACACGTGATGACAAGTGATACAAGTGATACTTTTTAAATCCCAAATAGTCATATTGTTTATATGGCACTGCTTTGTGAACAAATTATTCTGCATATCAAAGTATTGAGCTAGCAGAATGGTAAAAGAATAATGAGTAGAAAGGAATGCACTCTGTAACATCCATATTTATATATCATTAAACTTCCATAGAATCTTAGATGTAGTATTTTCTCTTCTTATACTTAAACATAAACAAGATCAAGAATGTTAAATAAAATGAAATGTTATATAAAAAACTGCATCAATAAAATGACTATGAACTTCGTAGGTGACATGTCCGTATGTAATTATTTAAGTTAAATGATTTAGAAAAATGTGTTTATATGAATATATAGAGACAAAGATTCACTTGGTTGTCCATTACAGGTTTTGAAATAATACACTGACATTTTACATTTTTGAGAGGTGAAATATTCTAAAAATAAACAAATGCGAGTTTCTTTTCTTCTCTCAGTGTGATATTTTTGTAAATACATTTTTCAATGTTGCAATGTGTGGAACAGTTGTATTTGAAGTTTAGAATGTTTTTCAGTCTTCTACTATTACGAGCTTACACAAAGGATTTAAATCATTTGAATGAAATTTTACTGTATAATAGACTGCATATTTACTAAAGAAGTCGCATTTTTGTTCACTTAATATGGCCAGCCTGTCACTAGACTGCACTTGGTATCTCTGAAATGCCATTTGTTGTCAATTTTGCGAGAGGAGAAATTATTACTTCCTTATCCTAGGGCTAAATGCTTTTTGACATATTTTTTAATGTAAATGTCACTTATCTATTACTCCTATACATTTGAAAATAAGAAATTACAGAATAAAATCTTTCCAAATATCCAATTTCATCACATTCCTGTTTTTAAGCTAACCTCGTATCCTTTACTCTGTCAGAAGCAATCCTTTTAAAATAAATTCTAGTTTAAAACAATTCCTTCATGCAGCATTCCCCCATTGTGTGTTAGGCTTATTTATTTTTGCAAATTGTTGAAGCCTGAAATCATACTATAATTGTTCCATGTTTCCTCAAACTATTTCTCTAGCATTACATTTATCTTGCTTATCTTGTTATCCTTGACATAAACCTGGAACTTAAACAATATTTTTTCGCTCATTCATGCATTTTCATTTTTTTTTCTGAGTAACGGTTATAACTGCTTAAAGTCTGATGTCTGAAATTTAGATCATCTCTTCTTTCAATCTGTAGGGATCTGTTTTGGGAGAGTTCAAACATTTGGACACATCTAGATCAATTTCCATCATTTGGTATATGATTAGTTCAGAGAAAAAATAAAGAAACTTTTAATATGCTTACATAGCTCAACCAACTTTAGTGATTCTAGCATTAATAAATTCTGATAACCCACTACTATCGTACCAGTTGAGGGGCTGGAGCGATAACACAGTGGTAGGGCATTTGCCTTGCATGCAGCCAACCCGTGTTCGATTTTTCCACCCCTCTCAGAGAGCCTGGCAAGCTACAGAGAGCATTATGCCTGCACAGCTCTGTACCCGTGGTGTATTTGATATGCCAAAAACAGTAACAACAAGTCTCACAATAAGTCTCACAATGACTGTGACATATCTTGACAGGATATGAGGAAGACGACAATTTATAAACCCCATGTAATTTCCTGTCCTGTTAAACTTCAATCTTCTTGCTTCTATTTCACACAAAGAAAGGTAAATTAGCCTTTTAAAAACTACTTTGTTTCTTTTAATCATAATGTACTGAATGTTGTGGACGATATTTTATAATAAGTGATTGATGGAGAAAAAAATGAATAAAATTTAAAATATGGGAAATAAGGACCATAGAAATAATAGAGACATTATGGTACTTGTCTTGGATGTCTTTGACTCTAGTTTGATCTCTGGCAACACGTCATACCCAGTGCATCACTAGGCACACTCCTAAATGTTCTTATAGAACCATGAGGTGTAACTCTGGAGGCTCCCAAGCACCACTAGGATGCTTTCAGTAGTCCCTGCAGAGAAACACAGCTTCCTGAATCCTCTCACTGGACTGCTCTATTGTCTGAGCATCTTTGGGAGTGGCTCAGGAGTCCCTGAGAACTGCTTAGAGACCCACCCCTAAAAAAAAAGGAAAGAAATCAAAAAAAAGCATATTTCCTCATAAGATAAATTATTTAAAATATTTTATGCTTCCTTTTGAAATTAAGTTCAATAAAATATCGATGCCATTAAACCAGATACTCAAGTTAGTTCTAATATATGTCTTTGTAAAGGACATCTACAACTTTCTTGCAATGTCTTTGCCTGAAGATTTGGAAACATTAGAACTTATCTGGTAGAGTAATAACATATTAGAAATCTTACAAAATAATGTTGTGAATCAGGAACCTAAAAAGTATGGTAAGAAAGTCCAAGTTTTGAATCATTTGCTAATTTTGCAGTCAACAAATGATGTGTTCTAACAAAAGTACTTTGACAAACACAAAGATTTTAGTATTGTATTAATTTATTCTGCATTATTTTTTCTTTTCAATAGGACAATAAAAATTCAAATTATGATTAGTATCAGAAATAGGAAAGTTAAAAACATGCAAAATTACCACTACTAAAAGATAATAGAGTTTGAGTGTTTCCTTTCAATTTTTACTTACTTAGGGGACTCTTGTCTGATAGACATACAACCTAAGATATTTTGTTATATTCTACCTTACCTTTAGCCTATCTAGCAGAACGAAATTCAAAATTTCTGTAATGAAAGATTATTGGTTTTGTCACTGCAAGAGCTTTTTATAAAATTTTTTCTCCTGTTGTGGGTATACTATCTATGTTTTCTTAAACTATAGAGTAGTTTCTCCAACAGTATCACCACAGGTTAATAAATAGCAAATTATACATATAAGTATAAACTCACATAAATATTATATTTTATATTTTAATAGAAGTATTATGAATATATGTAACCATTTCAATAATTACACTTAATAAAACCTTTTAATCTTATTCACAAATTTTATTTACTTAAATAACATTGCATTCACATGGCAAAACAGGGAACATTTTTAGGAAATATCCTCTCTTGAAATGTCTAAAAATAATCTATGTAAATTAGAAAATAGTCAATAAGTCATATGTTGCAACATTTTTTAAGGCTAGAGTAGGAAAACATCTTAAAATGTTATATTTAAAGTTGACATTAAACACTGTACAACATATATTATAGACATATATGTACATACATCATAAATTAAACATTTTAGCTGTGTGAATCTCATTGAAACATCTTTCTCACATTGTATTTAAGCACTTTTCTGTGTATAATATAGTTGCCATCTTGTTCAGTCTCTAAAATAACACTATATTCAATAGTAGAGCAAATGGTGCTCTTAATAGCAAGTTATCTACAAGTGTGCATTTAAACATTATACTACATGAATTATAGAATGCTACACCTCTCCATTAATTCAAAAAGCAAAAAGTTCTGTATTTTTTGAGCAAAAGGCATTTTAGAAACATCATTGGATGAAAGCAACTCTGAGATAGAGTAAGTCAAACTGTGATCTCTGGATGCTAAAGGGTGGGGCAAGGACAGTGATAGAGGGATTCTGACACTTTGATGGTAGGGAGGGCATAGGAGCACTGCAGGCATAAAACAATAATAGACGCTTACATGAAATACATTTTAAAGAGAAATGATGACATCAAAGATGATTTTTAAATTAAAAATATAAGAATTTTTAATATTCTTCTCAATTCATAGCAAATGGACAGCACAAAGTCTTTGGGGTTAAACTGTTCACAAGTGGTGAGTAGATATTCTTAGAAATAAGCTTTTTGCATGTCTGTGTCCCATCTTCACACATTCTTCCTAGTCTCTATTTGCAACTATGAAACTGCTCTATATAGTGATAAACTTATTTTATATTTATGATTTCAGATATGAGACATCATAAAGTATTTTTCTTTAAAACTTTTAAAATTCCAGTAACAGTGAATACCAATGCATATTAAAATTAACATAACCCCTAAATGTTAGCTTTAAGGATATAGGAAAATGGGGCTGGAGTGACAGCACAGCAGGTAGGGTGTTTGCCTTGCATGTGGCTGACACAGGTTCGAGTCTCAGCATCCCATATTGTCTCCCAGCACCACCAGGAGTAGTAATTCCTGAGTGCACAGCCAGAAGTAAACGCTGTGCATTGCTTGATGTGACCCAAAAAGCAAAAAAGAATATAGGAAAAATGCATCGATGTTAATTGGTGACAATATTCACAGTCTAAGGGAAGAACGGTTGAAGATGTTTATAAGACATAATTTGTCTTATAATTACCTAATACAGTTCATCTGTACCATGAAAAACACCAAAAATAACAATGTGGGTTTTACAGGGTCTTTAGAATCTGGTATCAGGATTAGAATGAATGAGAGAGCAAACTGTGCTGGTTTTCTCAGGTAATATTAAGTAGGAGGCAAATATAGTGGAATCTATTGAGGGAATAGGTAGGAAAGTTGGAACTGGTTATCAAAAACAAGAAAATGGCTCTTGAATATATTCTTCTGGCCTGAGACAGGCAAGGGACTTTAATCAAAGACTTTACTTTGTCTTCGTAGTTCAAGATCAGTACACTGGAACTTAATAAGAACTCAACCAAGTCTCTAGTAAAATCCCCAGGTGTGTGCTAGTTTTATGCATCAATGTGATTCACAAGTCCAATATAAAATTAAGAAAAATGACAAACCTTAGGAGACCAGAAAGTTATAGCTTGCACTTCTGACAGAATGATTTATATCTGACAATGAAGTGTTATAAAAGGTATTAGAGTGAAGTGGTATAAAAGTTATTGGAATGAAGGATAAGGAGATTACATTTTCCAGTAAATAGTACCTGATGACTCTTTCCTTAAATCAAACCATCACTCTTTCTTTTTATTGAATCACCATATAGAAAGTTACAAAACTTTCAGGCTTAAGTCTCAGTTATACAATGCTTGAACACCTATCCCTTCACCAGTGCACAAGAATCACAGTATACCTCCCCCTATCCCCCCCAGGCCCCCAGTCTTCCACCACACTTGTGTAGTTGATAAATTTCACTTTACTTTCTCTTTGATTATATTCAATATTTAAAAAAAAACAATAATATTGTTTGTAGTCCCCCCCACAAAGTCGGACCTGCTGAGAAGGAAGCATTTGATAATTTGTCTTCCATTGCTGAGAATGAAGAGATATTAGGTCGTGTAGCCGCAATAGTGGCTGCATGACAAACCATCACTCTTATGGTACAAAATAGTTCAATATATTTTAACAAACATCTGTTCATGAGAATCATAGGTGTATTCTTTGATTATGTAAATAAATTGTATATCACCTATCAAAATATTAGTTTTGATATTTTAACAAAATATTAGTTATTGACTGACCATGTTGTTCTACTATAATACAGACATAAAGACTTTTCTTTAAAATAGTTTTTAGTATGACCTGAGTTTTATTACATTTCTATTAGTTTTTGGTTTCTTCAGCTATTTTCTACTTTATCATTTTCCTGTCCTTAATTGCATTTATTCTTCAGGAAAAAAATTAGGCAACTATTTCAAAGGGGATCAATTTATTGGCAAATATCATAATTTTACTTTTGCTAGTGTTTTCTAAATACATACTATTAGTATTTAATACTACATATTAAATTAAAAGTATAATATTTAAATATTTATACTACTTAAATACATACTATTAGTATTTAAATACATACTATGTATTCCTTGACTTCTACCTCAGTCAGGCACGGTCTGGACTCTGAGAGCGCCACAGGGGAGGCAGTTATGATGCCTTTGTGCCTCCCAGAGCAAGACCGCTGGCTCCAATGGTGTCGGATCCGGGGTCCCTAGGGTATGCGTTGAGCTGTGTCCACGCCGGCAGTGTGGGGTTAGAGCCCCCCAAAGCAACAGAGAACAGTGGGGTGTGCCCTCGTCTGGTTTCTGTGTCTTCAACACTTGGGGGTGGAGGACCTGGTTCTTCAGACCCAGCGACTCAGTCACCACCTGCAGCGTTTGCCACAAGAACACAGTGACCTCTGCTGCCTGCATGAGTGTGGCCATCCATGGTCAAGAGTGCCCAGAAGACTTGTTGAGGAGGCCCTCTGTGGGCAGCATCCGTGCCCACCTGGGAATCCTATTCACTGTGGGTTTTTTTTTTCCTGAGAATCTATTTAATTTAGTTATTTATTTGTACTGGAGCGATAGCACAGCGGTAGGGCGTTTGCCTATCACACGGCCAGCTACTGAAAGTATTGGATATGCCAAAAATAGTAACAATAAGTCTCTCAATGAGAGTCGTTACTGGTGCCCACTCCCCACTCGAACAAATCGATGAGCAACAGGATGACAGAGACAGTGATTTTGAGTCTCAAAAATTGGGAAATAATTGTATATTTGTGTTTTTATGTGCTCATCTATATGTGTAACTAGCTTTAACACTTTGAATGTGTAAATGCTATTTGACAGGCTCCCAAGTTTTACCCTACCTGAGAAGAAATTAGCTTCTAGATTACTATTTCCCTGTACAGAAAATAAAAAGAAGTGTGATTTTTTTGCTATCAAGGGAATTTGAAGATGTTGTAGCTTTCAAGTATGAAAATTGTTGATAATTATGATAACATATGGCAGCCAAAGGAGCAGCAAAAATACATATATTTTTGGACAGACTCCAGTAAATATATAAATATAAATATCTAAGTATATTTTTCAGTTTCACAAATGTCAAAACTTGTTATTTTTTCATGGGATATTCGATAAGCCAAAAACAGTAACAACAAGTCTCACAATGGAGACGTTACTGGTGCCTGCTTGAGCAAATCAATGAACAGTGGGACAACAGTGCTACAGTGCTACAATTACATTTTTAGAGTAATCCCGGAACATGTAAAACATTTTTTGTTGTTGTTTGTTTGTTTTTTGTAGGAGGACACGTGTTAGTGTTTAAGCTTTATTCCTGGCTTTGTATTCAAGGATCATTCCTGGCAGGCTTGGGGACTCTCACATTGTCATGGGGATCGAAACCAGGTAGGTAGACCATGTGTGAGACAAGCACCCTTCACACTACTATCTCTCTCCCCTGTAACATTTTTAAAGGTGTAAAATGTTATATTGGAAAGTATATGGGATAGTAGTCCTTCCACAAACAAATAACCAAAGTGATTTTAGGGAAAATGAATGTGGGAGGCTTCTCTCGCCACACATTCAAACTGTACTCTAAAGAGATAGTAATCAAAACAATATGATACCCAAATGACAGACTCTCAGATTAGTGGAATAGAATGAATAGAATAGAATGGAGTGTCCAGAGATAGATACCCAGGTACATGGAGAACTAATCTCTAACAAAACAGCGCAATGTAAGCATTGGAATAAAGAAAGCCTCTTCAACAAACAGTGTTGGGAAAACTCGTCAATTGCATGGGCAGGGTGAACGGTGTGGGAGGCGGGAGCAGGAAACGTTTAGACCCCTTTGTAATATCATGACCTAAAGTCAAATCAAAATGAATTGAAGACCTAAAAATCAGATTTAAATTTACGAATTATCACTGTATCACTGTCCATTTTTCATAAATTTGCTAGAGTGGACAGCAGTATCCTCTCCATTCCTCCCTGTTGTGTTCACGGTCAGGGGAATAAGGCCCATTATTGTTACTGTTTTTGGCATGACAAATATGCCACAGGTAGCTTGCCAGACTCTGCCGTGTGCGATTCTGCATTGTTCTCTTCCAGGAGTTTTGTTTTATAGTCTCTGGAACCGAGGTGTGTGGGACCCGGGGCTGAGATCTCCATGCCTGCTCGGATCGGTACTGGGCCTCTTCCCACAGATCCCCCATTTTTCAGTAGCTAGTGGACACCCAGGGACTGCCCCTGGCTCTGTGTAATCCCACCAAGGGCCAATATCCAGAGATTACAAAGCCAAGCTCCAGGAAGACATTTTATAGCCTAGTTTTCCCTCTGGGGAACTTGGCAAGCTACAGAGAATTTCCTGCCCACATGGGGGAGCCTCAAAAACTCCCTGTGTCATATTCATATGCCAAAACTACTAGCAATGATGGGTCTCATTCCCCTGACCCTGAAAGAGCCTCCAATGTGGCACAATTGGAAAGCACGAGTAAAGAGAGGCTTCTAAAATCTCAGGGCTAGGACGAATGGATATGTTACTGAGACTGGTCGAGAAATTTGACAATCAACGGGATGATGATGATGATGATGATGATGATAAGCAAAAATGAAATCATACAATTTTCTGCTATGTAAATGTATCTGGAGAGTATCATGCTTAGTAAAGTTAGAATGAGAGGGACAGTTATAGAATCATCTCCCTCATATGTTGACTATAAGGAAACCCAGTATGGAAATAAATGCTCAAAAGCAATAGAAACTAAGAACTCTGAGAACTGTCTTTAGTAGGACGCTTGTCATAGGAAGGTTGGGTGGGGTGTTACAACAGATTGTGGATAGTGTACAATGATGAAAGGAAGTGGATACTCTGGTTGAGGCAGTTCTACTAGAATGTTTTATGTTTGTTACTCTAAGCCTTATCATTAACTGTATTGCAAGCCACAAGCTTAAAATAAAATAAAATTTAAATAAAAATAAATTCTGTATCCAGAATTATCTTCTTAATAATTTTCTGGAGCTTATAAATTAAATTTATCCTTTTGGTAAAAGGAGGAATAATAAAAATTTTAGAGTAATAACAGTTAGTTTAAAAATAAACTATGAAAGAAGGCTTTATTCACAACTTCAGTAGATGTGTCACTTGGAAAATAACTTGTATTCTATTAGTCCCTTTCTTGCCCTGGTCATTTCACTTTCATTGGTCTTACATAATTAGTAGCACAAACCTGAAGTGTCCACATTTCCCTCTTTAATAGGGAAATAAAACAAATAAATCAAATGGAAGAATTCTCCTCCATCTAATATTCTTTAATATTTAATAGTGGAATAAAAACTCTATTTTTCTTCTCCATCTTTCTCTGGTGCCGGGAAATTACACTGGTGAAGGGATAGGTGTTGGAACATTGTATATTTCAAACACAATTATCAACAATTTTGTAATGCTCTATCTATAGTGATTCAACAAAAAAAAGAAAAGAAAACAATCTAATTGATGAACATAAAAATGTCTAATTTTCCACTTTTTTAAACCATCATAACTATCATCTGTGGTCAATAATAGATGACAAAGGGGAAGAAATGATCTACATATTATCGTTAGAGCATATAGCCAACAAGCCTGAAGTTCACTGAGATTATATTCCATGAAAATTGGAATAAACCTATATTCCATCCCAGGTGTGCCAACATTCGGGTAGGATAACAATCCCTACTCTACATGAAATAATTGCAATATGAAATATAAAAAATGTTTGTGCACAGCCATGTCAAGACACCTGAGTTGTGTCTTATTTATTTGTTTTTGCAAATAAATTCTGCATTCAAAATCATATAAGACACTGTCTAATCTAAAGGCAGGACTTGGTGTAAATGAAGATGTAAGTTACATTTTTTCCACTAAATCCAAGAATGAGATAAGGTTGTGAAATTGTGTAAATAGGAGAAAAATAGGAAGGATATAATGATAAAATGATAGTATTAATATGTGAATAATATTTATGATAGGATGATGAACATGATTACAAAATTGTCTATGTATTGGGAGCTGCACTGATTGATTTATCTGATAATGAATTTCATGATTAGATAACCATCCCAAATTTCATTTTACTATTCTTTGCTTTAATATATATCCTTCTATATCAGAACCATGATAGAAATATTATATTTACATATAAATCCCAAACTCATGTGCTCTCATTTAAATTTATGAGATATGCATAGGTAAAATCTCTTCTCTGTGAAATGGCACATGAAGTAATGAAGTAGTTGTTTCCCTGTGGGCCTAGAGCAGTACAATTTCATAAAATTTCATCAAATAATTACAATTGGCTTGTGAAAGTTTAAAGACTATTTTTATAAACTGTTAGCAAGACATATGTGTTTGCCAAAGATCTTTACTCAATCTGTCTCTAATACCTTGAAATACTCTGCAACTGTATTGAGAAAGAATGATAAAACTTACTTTTGTGAGAATCACTAAAGTAACTTGTAATAGATGTAAAAATTGGGTAATTTTCACCCATTTAGGGTAAAGAGAGGGAAAAAAATAAGAATTGCTGCTACTTGGTATTTATTTCTTTCTTGAGCTGAGAGCAGCTAGAAAATATTCTTACTATTTTTTAAATATACATTCAGAATTACACTTAAAAGAGAAAGTGCTTCTTTGCTCCATGTGTAGCTCCTTAATTGTGCTAAAATTGTACTTACTCTTAATTTATTTAAATTTTTCATCAGTTTGTAAATGGGGCCTATTATGAACATATCAAGTGAGCAGAAACTTTAAGCCTTTAGCTAAGAACCTGAACATACAAATATGTCAAGTGATTCAGCCAAATCTTGGTTAACATGATGTATAAGATGTGATTGTAGAACATAGAGATGGTATCATGGAACACATATATGCTTTTATGAATGGGCTGGAGCAATAGCACATCGGGTAGGGCATTTGCCTTGCATGCAACCGAACTGGGTTTGATTCCTCCGCCCCTCTCAGAGAGACTGGCAAGCTACCAAGAGTATTTCGCCCTCACAGCAGACCCTGGCAAGCTACCTGTGGCATATGTGATATGCCAAAAACAGTAACAAGTCTCACAAAGGAAACGTCACTGGTGCCCACTGAGCAAAGAGATGAATGAGCGGTGGGATGACAGTGACAGTGATGAATAATTTTAAGATATCTCAAAGTGTGGAGAGATAGTCCAATGGGTACTGTGCTTGCCTTATATGAGGCCAACCCAAAATTTGTTACTGGAAACCTTTAGGTCCCTGAACCCTAGCAGAAGTGATCTCTGAAAACAGTGTCAGGAGTAGGCCCTGAGCACCTCTGAGTATTGCCACTATATCTATCTATCTATCTATCTATCTATCTATCTATCTATCTATATATATATATATATAAATGTCACTTTCAAGAGAGAGGGAATATTTAACTTAAATGTGTTGTTATTGACTTTTGAATATGACAGCTATGTCTTAGGATAAATTTCTTTTAAATGTACAATGTATTATTTACTTTATATGTCATATAAAGTAATACTTTATATGACATATAAAGCTTTATAGCATACTTTATAGCATATTTATTATTAATTTTTTTTTTTGCTTTTTTGGGTCACACCTGGCGATGCACAGGGGTTACTCCTGGCTCTGCACTCAGGAATTACCCCTGGCGGTGCTCAGGGGACCATATGGGATGCTGGGATTTGAACCCGGGTCGACCTCGTGCAAGGCAAACGCCCTACCAGCTGTGCTATCTCTCCAGCCCCGCATATTTATTATTTTAAAAAGATTTTAGTCTTAGGCACCATTCATTACTCACAATACTGCTAGTGATAGGGTTTTATGCATACAATGTTCCATTTATATTTAATATGTTACTGATGTATATTTGTGCTTATATTATTTCAATCATAAATTTAAAATAGGTTAATAATTAATAAAAATAAGATTAATAATTGCATGGCAGAGCCTGGCAAACTCCATATGATGTATCTGATATGCCAAATACAGTAACAATAACTGGTCTCATTTCCCTGACCCTGAAAGAGCCTTCAATATGACACCTTTTGGAAGGATGAGTAAGGAGAGGCTGCTAAAATCTCAGGGCCTGGACGAATAGAGACGTTACTGGCACCCGCTCCAGCAAATCAATGAACAATGGGATGACAGTGATACAGTGATAAGTCAGATATATACATATACATATGTGTGTGTATTCATGCATTATACATATATTATTTCAATTATCCTTGGTATTAGAGCATATTTATAATTTCTCATTTGCAGAAACACTGACAAAAACCATAGCCAGGGACCAGGGACCCATCTTTGGAAGTGAAGTTATTCCTTATTAAATGAAAGATTAATGGCATTCCCAACTTTATGTTAAGAAAATTTCTATTACCAAATCAACTTTCAAGTTAAATATAAAGTAAAAAAATGCATCTTTGATTATTCATGATTAGGGGAAGAAATACTCAAAATTCTGCAACACTTCTAAGTAAGAATTAATGCACAAATGTAGAATAATATATTTTTCAAAATAAGTGAATGTCATTCATTTGAGTCATAAGTGCCAAGTAATCTCTTCATCCCAGCGTAAATTAACGCACATCATTGCGTTCTCTTTTTACTTCCTCAATATGTGCCCTTCTATGTTTTACTTAGCAAACACATGCAAACATATTTGATATGCTTAGTTATATTTGAAAATTATTTCATTTTAATTTTGTCTGGGTTTCGGGCACACTCTGAAGTTCAGAGCTTACCCCTAGCACAGGGCTTATTCTTGGAGGGGCTCTGGGGACTAATGGGGTGATAGGGATGGAAACCTGGTTGGCCAAATGCTAGGCCAGCACCCTACTTGCTGTATGATCACTTTGTCCCCAATAGGTACTTTATTGAAATATAGAATATCAAGATGCATGTGGCATTAAGATTCAAGGATATAACTTATCAAGGTCCAAGGAACTGACTATATTCATTTTTAAAATAAATACTTGTAAGTATATATGGCAGGCAATATTCTTGGTCACAACAAATATTACATATATCTAAGGCCCCAAACAGTGACCATGTAATAACTTACAGATAAAAGTGATTTATAACATATAAACACAGTGAAATTTACATAGTGTAGTGGTATGAAAAACCACTACAGGAAAATTACATCAGAAAGAAAAGACTTGTCCAAGTATGTGTGTGTGTTGATTGAGTGGGAATTTTAGGATGGGATATGACAGAGTTCTCGTTAAGGAAGCGGTATTTGAATACAAGTGAAATATGCCAGTCATAAAGCTATCTATGAAATATAAATTATTAAAGAAAGAGGAATACTTATGACAAAATACCCACAATATCACATGTAATATTCTTGGAATGTTTAAGTGCTCATGTTACAGGAGTTCGTCATGAATATTAAGAAAGAAACTGTGGTAGCAAAGAGAAGAATGGGAGATAATACTAGGCAGGTGAAATATGACTACATATATTTTATCAAAAACATTTGCTTTGAAATAGGATGTCATTGCAGGGCTATGAGAAGTGGAATGGCAAGGTAAAACCTGCATTTATAAAACTCACTTTAAATGCTATGTGTATGAAGGGGTAGTTGTTACCAGTTGAAGCTTGGAAACTAGCTAAGAGTTGGGGAAAAAGGTAAAATTTAAAGCAAAAATTATTTTGAAGGAAAAGCTAACAGCAATTTCAAAAATGTCAGTTGTGGGATATAAGAAGAAGACCGTCTTTGTGTTTTGGAGGGAGTAAATACAAGGTTGTGTTGCCCATGAGTGGATGCAGAAGGCTAGGGTAGAACAAATTGTAAAGGAGTTATGAATCATCAAGTTATAATTTGTGTGAGGATGGAACACAAATTGTAGAGCACATGTGAATAACATAACTGTAGCGTTACATGTGTCTGCTTTCATATTTTGTGTATGTAAGGTCTTGGTTTTGATCTTGGGTACTGCTTTATCTCAGATATTATAACACCTAAATTATATGTAAGTTAAATTTTTTGCCTTTTATGTATATCAGTGAAAAATTAAATTTTAAATTTTAAATTTAATTAAAAATTAAATTTTTAATGCCTTTTATGTATATCAGTGAAAAATAAAATGACAGAGATATGACTTCCAAGTTTATAATTCAGTTGAGATATTCACTTTAGGAATTTTCAGCATATAATGGTATTTTAATATGTGATGATTTTATCATTAGGAAAGTGAATGAAGATGGACAAGGAGCCAAACACCAAATTCTGGGTGACTGTAACTTTTATACAAGAGGCTAAATGGGAGTTCAGGGTGGGTAATCAAGCAAGGAATATTAAGAATCAGAAATTGGTCAGCATATAGAGGAACATCAAATGTGAATGTTGAGCTACATGCCAGGGACAGAAAACACTCTTCGGTTGAGGCTATAAGCAATTAAGTCAGATGATGCTGATAGGTTAACTAAGATAAGAAATGAACTAAATAAGCACCTAAAAACATATGTTCTGCAATTCCAATTTAAAAAGAAAAGTAAACAAAGCAAAACATTAACCTAAACACAAAAGGGCTATAGATGAAATTACTTATGAAAATATAAAAAAGGTAAAGCAGTCCATAATAATCCCTGTATTAGGTTTTCTTTAATACCATTATAACTTTATAGAAGGATATATATATATATATATACATATATATATCAGCTGTCATCCCATTGGTCTTTGATTTGCTCCAGTGGGCAATATATATATGCACATATATAGTTACTTTTTATATATAATGTATTTATTATTGTAAATATTGATAAATTTATTTATTGTTAATAAATTTATTGTTGAAAATTATTAATAAATATATATAATTACTACAGGTCTCATTCCCCTGACCCTGTAAGAGATTCCAATCATTAGGAAAGACGAGTAAGGAGAAGCTGCTAAAATCTCAGGGCTGACTGTAATGGAGATGATACTGTTGCCTGCTCAAGTAAATCTATTAACAACGGGATGACAGTGATACAGTGATATACATATATATATGTAAATATATGTATATGTGTGTATGTGTATAGCTGCCTCATGTTAGTAATCTCTTTTAGAAGGCTTAATGCTCCTTATTGAAAAACAACAATCTACACACACTTTCCTCTAAGAAACATTTTTTGGATCATTTTAGTGGATTATTTATAACAAACAATACAAGATAAATTATTTAGGTTCTGCTTTGGGAGCAGGGGGTTGGGATTCGGGATGGAAACATCTGAAATATGGTGGTGGGAAGGTGGTGGGATTGGTGTTTGAATATTAAATGTAATCAATATTGTGAACTACTTCATTTTAAAAAAAATTAAATTGATTTCACATACACATATTGAATAAAGCAAATAAAACTGATATCTATTGAAGTAGAGACACTGAAATTTAATGTGAGAAATTGAATAAAAGTTGAGTTTGACTGTATTTCACCTGCTGTATCACATTAGACTTTCCAACCATTGTAAGTCAAAGATATTCTTTTATTTTTATTTTCTAGGGGTAACCCTAATGCAGTACTTACTTTCAGTTTTAATTTTGCTTTGAAAGCCATATACTACAGTATTCAGTTTAAATCTTGGCTTTGTGCCGAGAGATTACTCCTGGCAATTTTGGAGGAATCCTATGCAGTACTGAAAATTGAACACAGGACTGCCACATGCAAGGCAGAGCCTCACCCAACTGTTCTTTCATTCTCACACTCAGTAACTACCTCTAAAGAATATCTGAGTGATTCACCTTCCTAAAGGTCATTGCACAGATAATTCCAACCTCATTAAGAAACCAAGAAGGAAAGAAAGCACCAATAAAACAACCAATAAAGATACGATCACAGGAAATTCTTTCTAGGCCACTCACCCTGTTTCAATTCTATTTCAGTATGATGACAACAGGGTGTCATTCCTCGAAAACTCAAAATTAGACTTTGAATATATAAAGATTTCAATAAATTTCTGGTGCATGGATGTCTGAATCCCTAAACTTATCTTCTCTACAATGAGGTTAAGTCCATTCTTTTCAAAGAAATTTCTAGCTAAGCCTGATTTCACCGGCAGAATATCTGATCCACACTGCTTGGCCTATCTAGGTCAGCGGAGAGCACTGCTGTCCATGCTGGTAGGTTCCTGGCACCAGGAATGCCTTGTTGTGCCACTCTAAACCGTCCTGAAGTGAAATGAATATTGTACGTAGGCAGGTTTGGATGATTGTGCTGGCAGTGCTGCACAGGGAAAAATTACACAGCTCATTACCTACCAATTCCAGGTGCTTGCTAAAGTTGTTTCAGTCTCTTTATTTCCTCAGCATCAGCACACAGTGAAACTACTATTACTCCTTTCAAGAATCTTAGGGAGCAAGTGTGCGTAAACTTGTTTCTCAGCTACCTCTGAGAGAAGCAGCAGCATTTTTCTCTTAGCAATGTCTAAACTATACCTTGCGATGCATGTGCCCTTAGTTTTAGAATCTGGACTCTGAGAAAGACACTCATTTGTATGTGATTTTTTTTATTTTTTATTTTTTTGCTTTTTGGGTCACACCCAGCGATGCACAGGGGTTACTCCTAGCTCTGCACTCAGGAATTACCCTTGGCGGTGCTCGGGGGACCATATGGGATGCTGGGGATCGAACCAAGGTCGGCCGCGTGCAAGGCAAACGCCCTCCCCGCTGTGCTATCACTCCAGCCCATGTGATATTTTTAAATGATACAATGTGTCTATTATTATAACTTTAGAAATTCAGAGGCATACTATTTAAAGATACTGAATTCTTCAAAATTAGATTTTTTTGTATTTTATCATACAAAAACTTTCATGTATGATATTCTTTTAACTAATGGTTATGTACCACAGAGAATTTTAAGTACTACATATTGAGTAACAACCAATATGGAAATGAAATGGAAATGCTATTTACCATAAGAAAGTATATTAATAGTCATCATCATCATCATCATCATCATCCCGTTGATCGTCGAGTTTCTCGAGTGGTCTCAATAACATCTCCATTCGTCCTAGCCCTGAGATTTTAGAAGCCTCTCTTTACTCATCCTTCCCAACGATGCTGCATTGGAGGCTCTTTCAGGGTAAGGGGAATGAGACCCAGCACTGCTACTGGTTTGGGCATATAAATACACCATGGGGAGTTTGCGAAGCTCTCGCATGTGGGCAGGAAACGCTCGGTAGCTTGCCAGGTTCTCTCAGAGGGAGAACTAGGCTGTAAGATGTCTTCTGGGAGTTTGATTTTAAGTCTCTGGATGTGGGCTGTTGGTGGAATTACAAGGCACTGGGGGCAGTCCCTGGGTGTGACCGCCTAGCTACTGGATAATGGGAAACTTGGGCGGAAGAGGCCCAATCCCAATCAGAGCAGGCTTGGATATCTCAGCCCCGCGTCCCACACACCTGGGTTCCTCTTCTGGTTCCTTCATGCCTGAGGCTCATCCAAACGTTTGGAGAGGGGCCTTGAACATGGCTGTGGCTAGCCTCCGGAGGTCTTCAACCACAGGAGCGCTGCATGAGGTGGGGAGGGAAACTGGAGCCCACCCTCGTCGAGGGGCCCTGGGGAAAACAGCCAGGCGCACGGGCAAGAGACTCTCTGTATTAATAGTAAGTACAATTAAAAATCTATACTGTGTTTTGGGTTATGGTTACAGAACTGAGGCTATTTTATTCATTTCTTGTATTTATGTTACAATATTTCTATAATAAAAATGCTTTACTTTCAAATTCATAGCAAATTGTCATGGAGTTGACATTTCAGAAATTTTAATTTTGAATCGTTTAAAAAGTTTCAGAGGTTTTCTTAGTGATTTCTTTCCCCTTCTAGCAGTGATTTTTAAAGAAAGTAATTATGTACAAATAAAGAAAGTCATTATATGGATGAAAATTGTCATCTTGCTTTCACTTTTATCTCTGTAGACTACTTAAAACTGAATGCCAAAAAGCCTTTGTGAATTAATGTGAAATTGAGGCAAACTTCAGAAATGTCTTTTCTTGTTATCTTCATGAGACATCTGTCAATATTTATCTGTTATTAGACTGAGCAATCAGACTCAGGAAATAAAATATCAGATCCAAATGCATATACCCTTTAAACAATTAAAGATGAACAAAAACAGTATATTAACTTGAAAATTATATTAAATATGCTATTTATATGGATTTTTCCTTCATAAAACTGAGGATGTGGTGAAACTGTAGAACAGTAATGATATTCTTAAGATCTCTTACCACAATGCTTCAGCTATTGGATATTGATATCTCTGAGATCTTTAAGTAAAAGCAAATACCAAAATAAATAAAAATCCCATTTTTAAAAGGAAGACAAAGTCAAGGTTAGTTGGTAATCAATAAATGAAAAGTTTTCACTCACACTTCCTGAAACCTTTACTCTGCTTTGTTTTCTGTTATTCAATGGGCTAAAATTCCTACATTTTTAGTTAAGCCCTGATGTAATAAAGCTTGAGGAATCTGTGTTACTTTTAAAAGTACTTAAAATGACCTAGAGAACAGGATTTTAAAGTATATTTCATATATCTAATTATAGAATTTTGAGATTATATGCATAAATTGTTCCATGAGATACTGAACATTAAATGGATTTCCATTTTCTACTCAATAGGTTACATAGGACTAGTTAGAGAAACAAATAAAAACCCACCAGTAAGCAATCATGCCCTTAAAAGAAATATTTTTATTTTATATGATTAGTTTAATCAAAATTAGAAGAGACCTCAGAATTTGAAACAAATCTAAAAGGCACATAGCTTTTATTTTTTCTGGATGTGTTCATTTTAGTCATTGTTATTCTCCTAAATAATGTGAAGTTTAAATGTGTTTAATTTTCTAGGAAAGAGAAAATCAAATAAAGGAAGTAATGGAAAAATGACAGAGAGGTCAATATTCAAAATGCAATTTAGAACAAAAGATAATTATATTTGTGTAATTATTCACAAAATAAAATATTTGTGAAAATTTCCTACCTACTGGATTATATTGCCACTTTCAATATCCAGCTCCTTAAACAATATAAAAATTGCTTTCTACTAAAACTTTACCACCCCTTATTTAAAAAAAAATCATTATAAACCAAAACAGCTTTAACTAACTGCAATTTATATAAAGTTATAGAGATGAAAATTGCTATTATGTACAATCATCTATGTTCAGAATTCTATTACAGCAATTTGAAAAATTTCTGAAAACATATTTGGAAGGCTGTTTCATCTTTTTTAAAAAATAAAAGAAATTTGAATGATTGCAATGTTGGAATCCTGCAAAGATTAAGACAAAACTAAATAGCTTGTTAACAAGTATTGATAAAATAACTATCATCTTTACAATTTTAATAACCTCACATCAACCACTAATTGTTGATATATGACCGTATATATCTATAAATGACATTGAACAATTCAATTAATTTCTTAAAAACTAATACATAATTTACATATTCTTTTATTAGTAATGGTGTTATGAGTTATCAAATCGAATATTTATAAATATTAAAAGCATTTGACTCAAGTGTATAAAACATGACTCATAAATCTATCCCAGCATTTGGTACAAAACAAACATTTCAGAGAGATCTTAAGTGTGTACTTATGTAAATTTTGACAAACATTATTTTCCAGAAAGTTCTTTTAGGCCCCTTTTATACAAATCCTTCAGGTAACTACAAAGTATTTATATTACTAGATACTACTTTTTTATATTCCAGAGGTGTAAACAGATAGAAATATTATGTACTCATTTTTAGAAATATTATGTGCTCATTTCTTCTTCTTTTAGTCTGAATAAAGTTAACCTATAGCTAAATAGTACTTCATTGAATTCCTATAACATAATAGTTTTACCTATTCATGTTGAGGTACAATTGAGTTTTCTGATTAATAATGAGTAAAACTTCTATAGCCATTTTATATAACCCATTTACCAACATCAATTTTATTATATTTAGTAAAAGCCTAGGATTAAAATTTCTGAGTTAGTGAAATAGAAGTGTGTCGTACTTTTAAAGATAAAGAAAAACAGTTTTACTGAAGTATCTAGAACTGGTTCTCCATAGGTAGGTACTTACATTTTGCCAAGATTGTTATTATTCTGCAGCAGTTATTGACTACATATTTTTCTGGACTATCATTTAATATTATACATAAAAAGTACTGGAGAAATCACTATATCACTGTCACTGTCATCCCATTCATCATCGATTTGCTCAAGCGGGCCCGGTAATGTCTCCATTCATCCTAGCCCTGAGATTTTAGCAGCCTCTCTTTACACATCCTTCCAAAAAGTGCTGCATTAGAGGCTCTTCAGGGTCAGGGGAATGAGACCCATCATTGTTACTGTATTTGGCATATGAATACGCCAAGAGGGGGTGCCAGGCTCTCCCCCATGCGGCCAGTAAACTCTCAGTAGCTTGCCACGTTCTCCAAGAGGTGGAACTAGACATTATAAAATAGTGAGTGAAAATGGGTGTATCTACTATTGTCCAGTACAATAAAGAATTTTCTTTTTGGCAAGTATCTTACTGTTCATTGTTGTCATCCAAGTTCCTTAATTTCAATCTAAGTTCCCTAATTTCACTGTTCCTTTTTTCAAAGTAATCCCCATTGCAGGAGCATAAGATGTGTGTTGATCCATTTTTCATTACCCTCGAGGAGGTGGGGCTCTGGGAAACAACACAAATATTGATGCACTAGTTCATGCTGTTACTCTAAGTAATGAACTCTGCTTTGCCACTAAACCAAAGTCCTGTGTTTGCCTTCCCTCACACTTAGCTACATTAAAACTATGGTAGTTGAGTTTTTTTGTTTCAAGAAGGATAAGAACTCAAATCCTACAGTCTATGGTAGTTTGATACTAAGGGTTGTATATTAATAACAATCTGCAAAGAAGACACATAAAACTTACTTTATAAAATTTTTACAAGTCAGTGAAGTTTATAGCAGAAGCAGAAAACATGCTGATCTATGCTTAATAGACATGATTATAGGTTAAAAATGGTGAGATATATGTAAGTCAAGTGAAAGACAGCAGCCCAAATTGTCTAGTCTGATTACTGTCCCCTTCAGGTTGGGATACTGGCACTACTTTTTTCAAGCAATCTCCATTCTTATTGATTAAAACAAGGATTAAATATATATATAATGTGGTAGAAGCCATTCCTTGCATCTAACTCAATAGATTCCTTGCAAACTCTGTTCCCTTTAAATTGACAACGCTGAAGGAAACCCAGGGAAGTCAGAAAGTCAGAACCGGAAAGTCTCGTGTGAACTCGTCTCTCCAGCCACTGCCAATGTGTTCTGCTAGGGTTACTAAGGCAGTTGTCTAGTTACATCTGAGTTCCACGTGATTGACATAATCTGGAAATTAGTCCCTGCCATTAAGATTGCAGGAAGCTGTTGGTTTTCAGGTTGGGATGATATTAATTTTTTCAGCAAAAATGAAGTCAGTCAGTTTCAATCTATATTGGGGTTTCAGTCCCTTCAGTCATAAGAAAATAATTTAAGGAGTACAAATATTGATGAAAAGGACATTTTATTGGAGATTAAGTTTATGCCCTAAGGGAGAAATAATATGATTAAACACAAAAAAAGATCATCCCTTAGGGGAATTTTTTTAGGGGGAATTTTTAAAATTGTTCATATTTTAAAAATATGAGGGGGTGATATATACATGAGGAAGGGAGGGATTTTCCAAGAAAAGCTGACTCTTTCATGGAGACTTCTAATTAGTGGGACCACACCCTTTATAACAGCACTGCACTGTAGTTCTATTGTTCATCGATTTGCTCGAGCAGGCACCAGTAATGTCTCCATTGTGAGACTTGTTGTTACTGTTGTTGGCATGTTGAAGACACCACAGGTAGCTTGCAAGGCTCTGCCATGCGGATGGGATACTCTCAGTAGCTTGTCAGACTCTCCTAGAGGGACAGAGGAATCGAACCCAGGTCGGCTATGTGCAAGACAAACACCCTACCCACTGTGCTATCACTCCAGTTCAGTCCAGTTGTTTTATAATATATATATATATATATATACACACACAGACACACACACAGACACACACACACATATATATGGGTGTGTGTGTCTGTGTGTGTGTGAAAAATATAATGTTAAGGTGTATACTGTGTTCTACAGGATCAGCGCATTCTGGTATTTTTATTGTCATCCATTCAAATGGTGTAAAAGTCAGGTTATGGGCACATTTTCTGTCTTCTGGAGTGTGTTGCAGTTCCAACAAGTTCAGCCACATGACCTCCGTGGTTCTTGTGGTTAGAGAGTATGTCAGATGTGGTTGTAGTGGCAAGAATTCAGGAGACCCAGACTGAACTTTTCTAACTTTACTAGCCTGCTTCAAAGATATCATATTGATACTGCACAGAAAGACATTGACAACTTCCCTGAGCATAAACCAAGGCAATGGTTGAGTCTTTTGAGGGGAAAGGGGGCAGCCGGGAGAGCAATGCTCAGGTTTACTCCTGGCTCTACACTCAGGAATTATTCCTGGAGGTGCACAGGAGACCATGGGAGACCTCCCTCCTTCCCTCCCCTTCTAACTCCCTCCCTCCACCCTCCCTCTCTCCCTCCCTCCCCTCTTCCCTCCCTCCCTCCCTTCCTTCCTTCCTTCCTTCCTTCCTTCCTTCCTTCCTTCCTTCCTTCCTTCCTTCCTTCCTTCCTTCTCCCCATTTTTCCCTCTTTCTTTCTTTCTTTCTTTCTTTCTTTCTTTCTTTCTTTCTTTCTTTCTTTCTTTCTTTCTTTCTTTCTTTCTTTCTTTCTTTCTTTCTTTCTTTCTTTCTTTCTTTCTTTCTTTCTTTCTTTCTTTTTCCTTCTCTCTTTCTTTCTCTGTTTCTTTCTCTTTCTTTCTCTGTTTCTTTCTCTTTCTTTCTTCCTTCTTTTTTCCTTTCCTTTCCTTTCCTTTCCTTTCTTTTCCTTTCCTTTCCTTTCCCTCTCCTTTCCTTTCCCTCTCCTTTCCTTTTCCTCCCATTCTTTCTTCGAGTCTTCACTATTTTTAGCAACCTCACAGGTATTTCTATCAGAAAAAATGAAATACTTTCTTTGAAACTATAAATGAAGCACTGACTAGTATGCTAATATACATTACCATAAGCAAGAGTTTTTAAGAAGATGAAAAAGGTCTACTGATAAATTATATATATATATGCAATATTCCCCAGAATAAGTCTGCTCCTACTATTTCCTACAAGTGATTAGATTAAGACTGAGCAAGAATGTCTGCATGACGGAAAATTTTCACTACTTAGATGATGCCTCATTGATTGACTGGTTAGTCATTACCAAAGTCCCAGATTTAGTGTTATACTTTTCTCAGTAGGTGCATTGCTAAATCCTGAGACAACATTGGGACAATTGTCAATACAAATATTTGATGAATGGATTTACAATATTCATTTACCCTGACATATAGGGAAAATTGCTTTTACTTCATTTACAAAAATGGAAGACAGAACTTTATTGGATGTTTAGATTGTGGACTTTGTGTCATACTTAGGTATTCTATTCAGTCTCATATTAATTAATTGCCAATAATGATTTTTTGAGTAAATATCAAAGTTCAGACTTGACTGAAAATCTTAATAAGTTGTCATATACTGGATTCTGGTCCAGAATGCTAACCATTACACCATGGAACCCCACTGGAGTGATAGCACAGAGGGTAGACCGTTTGCCTTGCACGCAGCCGACCCAGGTTCGATTCCTCCATCCCTCTTGGAGAGCCCCAGCAAGCTACCGAGAGTATCTTGCCCGCGCGGCAGAGGCTGGCAAGCTCCCAGTGGCATACTTGATATGTCAAAAACAGTAACAACAAGATTCACAATGGAGATGTTACTGATGCCCGCTCAAGAAAATTGATGAACAACAGGATAACAGTACTACAGTTGTATACTATTTTTCTTTAACACCCCAAATAAAGTGGTTCCTTTAACCTTTATATTTCTGTGATAAATAACATTGTCAGGTTGAGCATGCAGTAGAAAACATGAACCTCCACCCTGAGATCTCTTTTGGGGTTTTGAGTGTAACCTCTATGACCTTACTCCAAGTTCATCCTCTTGTGAAAATAGCTATTACCTGTGAAACTGTCCTTATGTTAAGTGAATGCCTGAACCAAGAGAATTTGTCAATATTTGGCCTGATTATCTCCCACATTATATGATTTAAAACTGATTAACAATATTTGGAAATTACTGTTACTGTTTTTTGCCATATCGGATATGCCATGGGTAGCTTGCCAGGTTCTGCTATGGGGGTGAGATACTCTCGGTAGCTTGCTGGGATCTCCAAGAGAGATAGAGGAATTAAATCCGGGTCAGCCATATGCAAGGCAAAGGCCCTATCTGCTGTGCTACTCCCCAGCAACAAGTCCCAGAATGGAGACATTACTGGTGCCCGCTTGAGCAAATGGATGAGCAACGGGATGACAGTGATACAGTGACAGTGAGTTGGAAATTATTTGGTAAAATAGAAATAGTATATTAATGAGTATAGCTGCTCTTACCCCTTTAGCATCTTGGCCTAATATAAAAAATAGCAGCTATTCCTTTATGGGGAAACTTTGTCCTATTTAGTGCCTAAGGCACTTCTTTTCTGGATCAATGGGGTCCTGGATTCACAGACGTTTTCCAAAATGCCTGAGCCAGTTTCACGGGTGATTTATCTCAGCAAATGCAGCGTCATCCATTGGGATTCTGCACCTGTTCAACCTAAGTACTAGATATTCTGGTTGAAAATGGATGGGGTTGTTCTGCTCAGTAGGCAGAACAAGGTCAGAGTCAATACTCCACTTGATGAAACTTGTTGTATTTTTACCGACTCTTGGGAATTTTCCAATTGCTTAGCTATTTGGATTGTCACTTAAGAAACTCAGACTGTTAAATTAGAAGCACTATTCTCCATAGGTCTTTGTTGAAAAACGTTCACTCATATTACTTAATCATTATCATTTAAACTATCTTCTCTTTATATTCAGAACTTTCAGGGTTTATCTATGAAATGTTTGCCTATGTTGGAGAGATGCTAAGGTCTTGCAAGCATCTCACTGAGGTTGGATATTTGGCACCACACATTGTGCCCTGTGACTGTCAGGAATGATTCTTGAGTACAGAGACAGGAGACAGTCCTAACTACGGTAGGATGTGGTCCCAAACTCAGCAGCTCCTGACAATGAAATGTTTGTTCATTCCCAGATCTTGAAGATTAGACTATTTTCCTTTTTGTGTGTAGAAGTGTAGTGTAGAGACCTGATATAATTATTATGACAGTGCATTTTTATTTAAGGTTAACAATCAAAGAGTAATTTTTGCAACTTTTGTGAAAAAGGCAAAACCTTAAAGCAAAGCAAACAAAATAACTAGAATATAGAAAATTTAAAGATTACAGTTACTGTGAAAATGTCAAATTTTAATCATATTATCTTCTCTTTATTATCCAAATATTTAAAATGTCTTATAAGTGACTTGCATGTTAAATATCAATAAAGCGTGGTGACTGAACTATTCCTGCAATGATTCTTTAAAACAGTATGAACACTATAGGACTTTACGTTTGGAACTCCATGTAAGTGATCCACTTAATGAAACATTTTACACAACATGGCAGATATTTCCACAGAGAGAAAGAATAACTTCATTTTATCCTTCAGAGTTGTTCTTCTTCATCCAGATCTTAAAATACCATGGATCTCCACATGTTCTACACAGGTGATTTTAGGCAATATTGAGTCATGATTATACTCAAGTCTCAAATTTCTACAAGATGCTGTTACTTTCAACATACATTAGAAGCAATGGCATTTGAGAGTATTATAGCACCATAAATAGGTGTAATGTTGCTTCTGTTCATAAAACCTTCTGCTTAGAAAAAATAGGAAAATATGTATAATTAAATATATAATGACAACTTATGCTAAGGAATAAAAATCGAGTCATGTCCAGAAGGTTTAATAAAGTTAATTTTAATGTGGGTTTCATATTGGTTCTACACGTATCAACAGACTCTTATCTGAGTATTACTGTCACTTTAAGAAGCACAACATTTGTGTTACATGCACATAAATTGGTCATTACTAGCTCATTGTGAAAAAATTCTTGCAGTTTAGCAAGTTTTCCAAAGCAAGCTAAAACTATCATGTAGCTTTGTTATTCTGATATTTGGAATCATTATTGCCTGGTGGAGTGTTGGTGAAGGTAATAAAGGAAGGAGTAGTAATAATGGATAAAATGTGGAATGGATAAGATGATAGGGAGGAGAAAATGTAAAGAAAGCAAAATAAAGAATAAGAAATGTAGTAATCGGAGAGAGTGTAGAGTCAACAGAAGAGAAGAAAGCAGGAGTTTAAAAATCCCAAACAGGTAACTTTCACATGACTTTCATACATGACTTTCATATATAACACCAATATCACATTTGGGAATGCAGTACAGTTAGGCACCTTCACTTTTGCAGGAAACATATTAAAATGTTGCCTTAGTTTTATTGTATTATTTATTTTCTCCTTTTTTTCTTTTATACAAGCCCCTTACCATATATCCTTCTTCCAAGCATTTGCACCATTTATTGCAAGCATCTTTGACCCTAAAATACTTCTTTCAGCTACAAAATCCACATTAATTGACTAATCATAGAAAATTGACAAAAAATTTCAATGAGCAATATATGCCAATTTATTTCCTCCTTTTCCTTCTCTTTCTTCTCCTTTTTCTTCTCCTTCTTCAACTATTCTCTTCCTCCTCTTCTCCTCCTCCATCTTTTCCTCCTCCACCTTCCTCCTCCTTCTACTTCTCCTTCTTCTGCTCTTCCTCCTTCTATTCCTCCTTTATCTCATCTTTCTCCTCCTCTTTGTATAGGAGTTTAAGCCACACAATGATGCTCAAGGCTTACTCCTGACTTCACTCAGGAATCAGTCCTAGTCATTTTCCAGGACCATATATGGTAACATGGATTGAAAAAAGGTAGTTTCAGTTGAAACCAGGTGCAAGACAGATAGTCCACCTCCTGTACTTTACTATTTCTACAGTTCCTATCTATGCTAATCTCCTTGCAAGAATCCTGTATCCTTCTGGGGGACAGAGTTTGTTCCAGATGTTTGTCTTCCCTAAAAAATCATACTATCTGTAAGAAAAAAAAACTTGGAAGAAAAATATTTGACTTTTAAAAATAAGAATGCAACAAATATATTTCAATTGTGTTGAGCATAAGATAAGGAGTATTTTTATTTTTAAGGCCACTGAGAGTATTTTTATATTTTTATCGCTATGGATTTATGATACTGTTTATTTTCCTAATTATTCATTTCTTTCCTCTTTTTAAATTTGGTTAGATACTGACAGGCAGATTTTGTTCTACAAATACAAACCACATACTAAAAATACACATGCACAAAACTCAAATAAATGAGGAGGTTTATAAATGACAGTCTCATTTTTAGTTTATTTCAGTTGCTCATCAACATTATACATACATTCATATACACACACTTATAATAGATTTCAGGATCTATTATTCTCTATCTAATATTCCCATAATTCAAATTACATTTTCACTATATAATTAAAATTTTAAATAAATATATAAATATAAATATATTATATAAATATAAAATAATTTGTAATAAATGCCAGATGATTTCAGTCATTTGTGGTATAGAAATAATTATAGCAAGAAAACAGACACTGCCAAGTGAGAACAAACCTGTTCACTCTGACCACACAAAACTGAGTTTGTGGGGGCCGGAGCGAGAGTGGCTAACCATGGAGCCTCGCACATGGCTGACCCGGGTTCGATCCCTGGCATCCCTTAAGGTCTCTAAGCACCACCAGGAGTAATTCCTGAGTACAGAGCCAGGAATCCCTGAGCATCGCTGATTATGACCCAAAAAAACAAAAAAAAAGAATGAAAAGAAAAAAAACTGAGTTTGTTAAAATGTGGTGAGATGTGGACTGCAAAAGAATAATGAATATATTAAAGGGATATTGGTATTTTGGTTGTGAGCACATGTGGAATTATTGTACCCCTAAATATATAAGCATTTACAATCTTATAAATTGTTTACTTAAATAAAATGTGTTAATATAAAAATGACTAACATATAATTATGATCTATTTTAAGTGAAATTTAATTATGATAAAATAATATTTCTTGTTTATTTTATCTGTTTTATTGTCCATTTGCATTAAACTTTGGTCTCATAAACTCTATAAGCACTTTCTCAATTGTTTTTTAAAAATTCACCATTTTCTTATAACACCAATACTTTATTTCTAGAATTGATGGTGATATATATATACCTATATATATGTATATACATATACATGAGTATATAATGTGTACAGTTTTTTGCACAAGTGCATGTATATATGTATACATATACATATACATATATATGTATACATATATACATATTTGTGTATATATATATGCGCTTGTGAAAAAGCTGTAGACATCACTCTAATTCATTTTCTTCAAAAGCTTTATAGAACTACACCTTCAATTACCTGTTCACTATTCATCTTTTCTCTCAATCTTTCACAATCATTTAAATCCCACATTTTAGGGAATCAATATTTATTATTTATTAAATTTACCAAACACAAAAGATTTATACATTTTAAAATATATGAAAGTATCTAAGCATTTATAAATATGTACTTGCTACTTTCTTACTAATGTCCAATTATTTAATATATATACTCCATTCATCGCAGTGATTTTTTGCATTTCACCAGTAATTTACTCATCTGTCTGATATAGTTGTAAAATATTAGTATGCATGATAATACAATTTAATATGTAACCAAATATTTATTAAATGATGTAATTTACCATAGAATTCACAATTAATTCCACATTCTACGTTCCTCTTCAAAGATTTTTTTCGATTGCTGTACCACATCTGTCCGTGCTCAGTGATCACTCCAGAAGGGGCTCAAGGGACTATATGGGATGTCAAGTCAGTGATATACAAGGCAAATTCTCTGCCCACTGTTTGATCTCTCTGACCCTTCACTTCACAGATAATTCTTTCTTGAAAGGAGAAAAGGTAAATGAAAAAGAAAGGAAGTCTCCATGTGGGGAGAAACTTTGTATAGGACTAAGTACCTCTTCATAGATTTACCAAAAGTTATCCACATATGAAATGATGGACTGGAGCGATAGCACAGCGGTAATGCGTTTGTCTTGCACACAGCCTACCGGGGTTCGATTCCTCCGCCCCTCTCGGAGAGCCTGGCAAGCTACCGAGAGCATCTTGCCCACATGGCAGAGCATGGCAAGCTATCCGTGGCAGGTTCGATATGACAAAAACAGTAACAAGTCTCATAATGGAGACGTTACTGGTGCCTGCTCCAGCAAATCGATGAGCAATGGGATGACAGTGACAGTGATATTAAATGATATTATGTTAAAACAAAATGAACAGAGGATACAAATTTAAGGGCATCAGAGACCAATAACAAACATACAAATAAGACTTGGGAAGAGTTAGAATAAATATGACAAAAATTTGAAAAGTTAAATTTTAAAATGACAAATATTTAACACACATTTTCATTAGACCATGTATTAAACAGCTTACTAAATTATCACTGCATGTAGACAACTTCACAATTAAATAGATGTCACAAGGTTTTTATTTAATAAGATATAGCTTGAAATATTTCATATGTTCTTCCTAAAAACTTAAAATTATTATCTTGTTTACAGCTTAAACTAAGGTTTCTTTGTTTGCAATTTGGTTTGGGCTACCAATTAAATATAAAATCTGTATGCAATTTTATATGTATATCTACAACATATTTTAGGAACGAGGGGAAAACAGTTACACTATGTCTGAAAGTTTGCATGGTTGAGAATAAACAAAAAGATCTAAAGTTTCCTAAATGGGCTGATTCCTGTGTCAAAAACTAAGAATGAACAGCAGTTATTCTCTTGGAACAAACTGAGGTAAAGTTTTTCTAGACACCAGTTTCCATTAAGACACCCGTTCTTTTCATTGGGCTGTAGAGGCGATTGAGGTATCACATGCAGCTGTGAAAAGATGCTGAAAAATCAGTGGTGCTCATGACAAGTTTGGACAATATAAACTGCTCCATAATTGATAAAAGTCATTTATTTGATGAATCTGACCAGCTCAAGCAATGTGTGACTAATGCGATGCCAGGAGATTGGCAGAAAAATAAGACATCCACCCGGGGAAAGAAGTAGGAAATGACTTTCCATCATTTTGAGAAATATGACATGCCTTCTCAAGTCGCTGAATTCTCATTATCCACCTGACAGTCTTCTAGCACTAATGCACCTGTTGGAAAAATGTGAATGCGGACTTGTTCTAAGGACAAAAGAGACTGTCACTTATCAAATAGATGCTACACAAATGGTCTGAAGCCATTACAGAAGGTTGGTCTGTCCTCTATAAATACTTTTTTGAGACACTGTGCACTGTCGCAGGTGTACACAATAGAGGGTACTAAATGTTCTATTTTACAATGACTCGAGATAATGTACCATTCGGGGGAGCTTCCTGGAGACAACACAATTATAATTAACTGCCTTAATGTTTGATACTCTAAAGTTAGAAATAACCTCACAGAAGGATTCTATGTAAATGAGGAAATTTGCAGTGGATTGTTTTTCACATTTCCTATATATTTGCATGTTAGCAATGAATTTATCAGGATCAGGAAAGAGGCATCTCACAATTTTCTTAAGCACTGGGGCTAATCACTGGAAAAGAACCATTTTCTATTCTCAAACATGGAACTTTACCCTATCTAATGGCCACATAGAACAGGTGGTAATCTATCACTTGATTTTCTATGATGCGTCACTGAGTCTTGCTTACTTGTAGTTTGTGTCAAATATTTACTGATTGAATTTTGCTTATAGAATGTGTGGAGCAGTCATAAAATTCATTTGCATCCTGATTTTGAATAATTTATTGTTTTGATATATTTACTGGAAACATTAATGTTTTCTAGGTATACATGGTAGAAAGAAATAAAATTTCTTTAGAATTATATCTTGAGTACCTGTTTCCCCAAGACACCTAATACTATAAAACAAATTAGACAAGTATTGATGTAAAATGTGAAGTAAGTTTCTCTGTTCCTAAAGCCTAAGAGATATACTAGCACAAAACTGTTTTGTTTTCCAATTTAAAAAATATAATCTAAAAGGCAAATGTGTGGAGTTTCTAATTTTCTTTGCTAAAACTTAATTTTATTACAAAATGAACATCTGACTATTGAAATTGGAGTCTGTATATATAAAACCAATGTTTTTATCCACCCAGAATATTTCATAACTGCTTGATATTACATTACATTTTTGCATGAAATCTGTTTACATTGAGAGAAAATGAATTCAATAATGAAAACTCAATACAGCAGCTTTGTATCATCCTATCTTCTGAAATTTAGTATTCCTTCAGAAGCTCAGGAGAGAGATTAAATTTGTATTTGTGTCAATGGCTCATGTACTAGAAACCTCTCTGAGTGATGTAGTGTATGTATGTAAACACTTGTACTAAAAATTAATCACCTTTATTTTGAATTGATCAGCTAATGCTATTGTTAAACAATGTTAAAACTAAAATTTGAGTTGTTTAACTAAATCTATGCATTTAAAAAATACAATTCACTGAAGATATAGCACTGCAGATAGGGCATTTGTCTTATATGTTGCTAACTCATGACTGATCCTCAGCATCTCAGATGATCCCAGCAATGATGCAAGGAGTGACCCTTGGAGCACAAAACCAAGAGTAAATCCTGAGCACCGCTGGGTATGGCCCAAGAGCCAAAAACCAAAGTCAAACCAAAACCAATATAACCCCATACCATTGTCAATTTTGTGTTCTGTTTCTTCAACAGATGGTGCTATCCATCCTGTCATTCTTACATGAGCTGAGATCTAAGAGGAAATCTCTTGTCAGACTCATTCCGAAATTGAGTAGTAGCTGCAAATCATTGAGCTTTAGTACTACATGACTTCAAGTAGTTGTAAAATCAAGTAGAATAAACAAAATTGAAAAATTAAATCTAAGATGTTGGCAGTTCAAAAATATAGACTAAGACAAAGTGACAAAAACAAACACTAATACACGACTTTTGTTTAGGGGCCTTGCCCTGCTCTCCCCAGTGCGTACTCCTGTCATTGCGCTCAGAAATCACACCTGTTTAGAGCCTAGGCACCACACAGCGGGGTGCTGGGGATCAAACTCAGATTGACCACATGCAAGGCAAGCACCCTACCAAATACTATCTCTCTAAAACCCAATCATACACATTTTGAAGGAAGACCATATATTGTTTTTATGAGTACTGTTTTACTTCTGCAATTTTTCAGGAACAAATGTTAACAGAGACTAAAATGAAAGAGACTAAAAAACTAATGCTTTTCCAATAATTTTCTATTTATATTGAATAATTTATTTTTATATGCACCATAGTGCATATTTGTAATTTCACATTAATAACAAAGCAATATCTAGATTTTGTCATGAATGAAATATAAACAGCATATTTGTTGAAATTCCTGGTAGTTATTTTGCTAATACACATTAGATGTAAAGTATTAAATATGTTCTCTTTATAATTATGCAGTAGCATTTTTAAAAAACTGGGAGTGAGAATTTTTATCTTCCAAAGATTCAATTAACAGAAACATTAACAAGTAAAAGAAAAATACACTTTGATGCAAAATTTTGAGTGTCTATTCAACTTACAAGTTTGTATATATGTCAACATGAATCTCAGTTACTTCAGTTCCAGTTAAAAAATCTTGACAGTATTTTTGACTTTGCCAAAATAGTGAAGATTCTATGAAGCTGGTGATGTAGTTTTGGAAGGTTTTTGTGGGGGATATAATGAGAGAATTGTATGTGCATAGAGAAGAGGCTCAAGTAGGTGTCAGTTTAAAAATAGAACTTCTTTTGGGGAGACTTTGCTCTAGTTTTATTTTGTAATAAATACTGTCTATGCTGGAGGTGACATTTATAGCACGTTAGAGATTTTCCTATATGGAAAAATGCTATTGTTTCCTGAGTAGTACCCCTTGTATGTCATTTTCCATATTTTATTTATAGTGGCTTTAAAGCCAGTTTTATCCGACTAAAAAAATTCATTGAAAGAAGTGTTAAAAATATTTGTTGAAGAACAAGATAAGTTTGTGTTTATTTTGTTTAAAACAAGATAATTTAAAACATTCTATTATAATTCTACTATATATAAATATATATAAATTCTGGTCAAATTTACCAGAGAGCTCAAACTCCATTTAAGATGATTGCTCAAATCAGTTTTCAAGCATTGAGAATTTTGTGACAATGCAGCCCTCAGTGGTAGAAAATTACTGCTTCAAAAGTAATCTTCTAATCTGAGAAATCAATGATTTTTAAAAAGCAGTTTGGATATGGATTCTTACTTTGAGAAGAAAACTAACACCAAGGTGCTTATAAAATTTTCTTCAAAACAATTAATTGAGTCTAACTATTCTTACTCGCTATTAAGAAATTGACATTTCCTGTACTCTATAGTTTGTCTGGTCTTCTTCCTTCAATTGCCACACTCAGTAAGATCTAAATCTTATTTTCTCCTGAACAATCATTTGGTATGCTTAGTTCAAGACATAAATATAATTTAGACATTAATATTTGATTTCAAAATAATAGATATTAAAGTTGTTGGGCATAGAAAAATTTGTCCTCTCAATCTATGCTAATATATTATATTTTGGTAATTTTAAGAAAGCTAAGGGTCTGGTAAATAACTCAAAGGGTTAGAGGATATGTTTTCTATATGGAGTTGCCGTTTCAGTCTGGCACCTCACAGTCCACAAGCAACACTGGAAATGATGGGTCTGACTCTCTGGTTAGCTCCAAACATCACTGGGTGAATCTCATAAAGGAAGGAAACAATTAAATTCTTGGCCAGTATAACTTATTTTTTAACTTTTATGTGTTTATTTTTTTCAATTTTGTGAAATAGTTTTCTCTACCAGATTAATTGGCTTAACACGTGTTCCAAGTATTCTTAAAAGAAATTCTTGGAGGCAATAGTATACCATGTAAAAAAAATACTAATTTGTAATAAATAAGGACTTGACTTTTTCTTTTTTTTTAACAGAAGTAAGATGGTTTATATAACTGTATATTTTTAGGGATGCGATTTCACTGTTTTTTCAAAGTGTATGCTCTGAAGTTGGAGAGATAGTAAAGTGGGTAGGGCACTTGCTTTACTCATGGCTAACATAAGTTCTATGTCCAGCAATCCTTATGGTTTCTCCAATATTGCCAGTAGTGTTCCCTGTGCAGAGTCAGGAGTAAGCCCTGAATACTGCTTGGTCTTCCTCATCCAAAACAAACAAAACCAAAATGTACTTTGCCACAGCATAATCACCAACAAAGTATTACCACTCTTTACCAAGTCTATTTGACTCTTCCTCTCTTCAATTTCCCCTCTCCCTTTTCTCTTCGGGCAGTCTCAGCTGAGGTCTGACAATGGGTTTGTTTTTGTCTCTTTCCTTGATCTGCTTCTCTATATACCTCATGCAGGTGAAATCATCCAATATATAACTTCCTTCCAACATTTGACTTTTACGCATATCAGGGTTCTCATGCTGGCCCATCTATGTTTATATAAAAGACAAAGTTCCACGTTTCTTAGGTTTGATCAATATTGCTTGATGCATATATACTATTTTGTATCCATTTAATTTTGGATGGGCACTTGGATTGTTTCAAATCTTTACTAAGATACAGCGATAAAATAAATATAAATATGCATATATTTTTCAAATTAGTGATTTTGTGATCTTTTAATTAAAACCTCAGAAGGGATTTGAATGAATTTTGTCATCACAGTGATGATTAGTGATGTAGAACATTTTAAAATATGTTTTCAGACCATTTGTATTTCTTCTTTGAGGAAGTTTCTATTTGTGTCTTCTCCCTATTTTTTTTATGAGGTTGGAGGATTTTTCATATAAAGTCCTACAACTGCCTTGTATATCTTGGACATTAACCCCTTATCTCCTGAGTATTAGGTAAATAATTTTCCACACTCTGTGGGCTATCTCTGTATCTCGGTCACCATTTCTTTCTAGGTGCACAAGCTTCTTATCTTAATGAAGTCCCATTTGTTTATCTTTGCTTGGACTTACTTGGTCAGTGCTGTTTCATCTTTAAAGATAAAATAAATAATACCTTTGTCTTCAAAGCGTTCTGCTTATGTTTTCCTCTATGTACCTTATGGATTCAGGTCTGATATTTAGGTCTTTAATCCATTTTGATTTGACTTTTGTGTCTGGTGTTAGACTGATACCTGAATTCAGTTTTTGTCCATCCAGTTTTCCCAGCACCACTTGTTGAAGAGGCTTTCCTTGCTCCACTTCAAATTTGCTCCTTTGTCAAAGACTAAGTGCTCATATATTTGAGGGTTTGCATCAATATATTCAGCTCTATTCCCTTGGTCTGTGGGTCTTTATTTCAATACCACGCTGTTTTAATTGCTACTGTTTTGCAGTACAGTTTGAAATTGGGGAAGTTGACGCCTCCCATCTTCTTTTTCCCAAGGATTGCTTTAGCTATTCGTGGGTGTGGGGGATTTGTTTCATATGAATTTAAGATGTATTTTGTCTCTTTCTTTGAAAAATGTCATGGGTATCCTTACAGGAACTGCATTGAAACTGTACAATGCTTTGGGGAATATTGCCATCCTGACGATTTTATTCCTTCTGATTCATGAACAAGGGATGCATCTTCGTTTCTTCATGTCCTCTTTTATTTCCTGAAGTAGTTTTTTGTAGTTTTCTTTGTGCAGGTCCTCTACCTCTTTATGTAAGTTGATTCTGAGGTATTTCATTTTCTGAGGCACAATTGTGAACAGAATATTTTTTTTAAATATGTCTTTGCTTTCTTTCATTATTTGTGTATAGGAAGGCCATGTGCTTTTCAGTATTTTATAACTTGCCATTTACTACATAAACTTATTGTTTCTAGGAGCTTTTTTGTAGAGTCCTGAGGATTTTCCAAGTACAGTATCATGTCATCTGCTTCTTATGCCTGAATTCCCTAACTACCAACGTTGCAGACAGAGTCCTTTAAATATATGTGCTCATTTCCATGTTCTTCTGAGAACCTTTCTAGCTTTCCTCATGGTGCTTCACTTTCAAGACCCTGAGGTAGGGAAAATTTATATAATAGGAAAACTCTAAATTGTTCAACTATTTTTTAATATCCTTCTTAGATTTATTTTTGAAATTGGATCAAGAATACATAGTTATTTTTGATATTTATATACATTAAATATTTTCTTATAGTCAAAAATATTTGATAAACAAATTGATAATCTTTGAATAAAATCAGTTAGATGCTGTACACAGCATGAAGAACAAAACTCTATCAATAGTGTAAAAATTAAGACTCAATGTTTTCCTGAGAAAATAATATTTAGCTAACTATAAAAGCATTTGCTTTGGAAAATATCTATTTTCTATCAACTACAGGAAGCACAATAAGAAAAAATGTTTACCTAATTCTCAAAAGAATTGAAGATTTTTATTATTATTGTGTTTTGTAGTTTCCATCGAAGACAATTTATTCAGAAAGGAAAACCACAAGTCACTCATTCAATACTAAGATTTTTGTCTGCTATTTGACTGTTATTTTTTCTTACACTTCAGATAGAATGAAGTGTAAATGTATCCTCAGCAGGAACTTATTTCAGACACCAAAAAATTCAATCAAGTCTAAGTTCAGGGAGATCATCTTAGGAAAATAATAGAAGTTGGATTTAACACAAATAGAAATATGAGTATTGGGGAGTTTTAAACAAAACAAGAACTGAATCAATGACATCCTAACTAAACTGGCAAGAAGCATCTATATTTATACATCACCAATAAAAGATAATTTTACATTGATGCTAATAATGGCTCCTGAAACAGCTGGCTACTTACTGCAACATCCTCACTGCTTAAGCAGAAAACAGGAGTCTTATTGCAAGATATTCATATAAATTTGCATCACAGAAATATGTCATCTAGAAGACACAGCATTTAATACAGTCTTACAGAAATAAATTGCAATATAACATGTCTACCCATCAAGTAGAAGTGACCATTATTCCACAGAATGATGTTATCATTAATTCAATTCAATCCTTTTATGTCCATATTAGTACCACATTTTTCTGTTTATCTAAACCATTATTGCAGTTCTCAAATATTTCATATTTTAAAAAAACATTCTTTCATTTTATATAACATTACTCTCAGGATACCTGAAGAATTTTTTTTCATAATATTTGCTACTGTATTCAAAATTCCCTGCAGAACATTTACTTCATTGTTTCAACAAGTATTTTCAATGAGTGTGAAATGCTAAGCATTACATTAGGTGTGCAAAAATAATGATGAACAAGAAACTCAAATACTTAGACTGCTTTTATTATAAAAACTAACATAGGCTTATAAGATTCTTACTCATATGTTTAGAGGTACAGTTTACAATTTACCATACTACACCCAACAGCAAAGAGCCAATATACCTCCCCCAGTATCCATGGGACACTTTGTTTCACTCCATATCTCCTCACTTTTGTTTTCAGTTTGTTTGCATTACATGGTGTCTATTCCCTTACTTTGTTTCTTTATGTAGTGTGTAAGGGCATGATCATTGAATAGGTACAGTTTTATCTCGAGTTATTTTACTTCTCATGACTCTATCCACATTGTAGCAAAAGGCACTCTTTCATTTTTCTTACAATGTTGTATTCAATCATATACATATATATATTATATAAAACATCATTTGATCATCCTCTCATAAGTTATTTGGTGGCTAAGTTATTTCCAGATCGTTAGTATGATTGGGGGGGAGGGATACTGGGTTCATTGGTGGTGGAGAATGGGCACTGGTGGAGGGATGGGTTTTTGAATATTGTGTGATGAAAACACAAGCACGAAAATGTGTAAATCTGTAACTGTACCCTCATGGTGGTTCACTAAAAAAAATGTAATAAAATATAAAAATAAAGTGTAAACTTCAGTGGATGAAAGAATGAATGCCTCAGTTTTATGAGAAAAACCACACTATTCAAGTCAGCTCTTCATAGATCCTAATTTACTAAATTCAGTGAATAGCATATATATATACCTATATATATGCATATATATATATATATACTGGTAGCTCTCGTATTTCTAGGAATTCCATAAAAATGACTGTCAATTTACATTTATAGATTCTAAAATGAAAACAATAACACACTTCTAGCAATATGATATTTCAATCTGCCTCCAAAATAATCTATGATTCATATGTTATTTAACCTCATATTTTACAGAATGATTAATAATTGGTTCAACATATATAGTAGAACATAGTTGTTTTTATTCATACTCAAATCAAATTATGATGAATAAAATGTCACACTGCATTTGTGATACACTTGAGTGTGGATTTTTAGTTTGCTGGTTTTCAACATTATAAGGACATATTTTAGCACATGTTGTCTCACACGAAAAAAAAATAAAAAATAGTCAAAATTCCCATGGGCACAAGGAGAATGGACTCTTATTCTCTGTTGGTGGGAATGGCAACTGCTTCAACCTCTTCAGAAAAGAACAAGGATGCATAACAAAACATAAGAACTGAGAACTGAGTTTCCTTATAAAGCAATTCCACTTCTCAGTATCTGTGTTCAAAGGACTCCAAACACAATTTTGGAAAGAAATGCGTGCTCCTAAATTTACTGTAAGTCTATACACAATAGTCAAGATTTGGAAACAATCCAAATACCTAAGAACAGGTGAGTAGATATAGAAACTATGGTATATATACAAAATGGAAATAAAACAAAGTATTTACTCTTATACACTCAGCCGAGATAAGATGAAATCATAAAATTTGCTACTATATGGATGCAGCTGAGAGTGTCATGCTGAATGAAATCAGAGAAAGAGGGACATTTACAGAGTAATCTCTCTTTTATGCAGGATAGAAAGAAGCATAATATGGGAACACCTCATGACCAAATGTAATTACACTGGAGACTTGGTCTACAGAACTGAACTTACCTAGAGGGTAAGGAGGTGATAGGAGGGGTACCTGGGACATTGACTGAGGGAAGCAGTCAACGTAATATTAGGTGTGTTGTTAACAGTAAAATTCAACAGTTTTGTATATCACGGGGCCTCCATAAAAATTGGAAGAAAAAAAAAACAGGTGGTTTGAACTGCTAAGATATCTTATCTTTATCCTTTCAGTTTTGACCATTTTGCTTTCTGGAACATTTGCAAGGTTGTTTTTCTCCTTAATTAATCCTGTAGTTGTGAATTGTATCATCATTAACCAAAATCAATTAAATTCCTACTCGAATACAACCTTTCTCTTGGGTTCTGCTTAAATTGCACATGCTCTTCTGTTTGCTATGGATTCAGTTCTCTAAACAATCCAACTCTGAGAAAATTCCATTTTCATTGTTAGACTTTCAGTTGATGAAAAGAAATTTAAGGAAACAAATAATTATTATTCAGATTAATGATGCCATTTAAGAAACATGCTAGGGAGCCAGAGAGCTATACTGAATTTAAGCACATGATTTGTTTGCTGACTACACTGGTTAAAGACTACATTTTACCCCTACCACTACTGGTTTTAGTGCTGTAGACCCCCAAGTAATCCATTCCTCAAATAAACACAGAATTGAGGAAGGTATCAATTAAGGATTTTTTTTAATTTAAAATTTAATTAAAATTTTAAAATTTAATTTATGTTCAATATTTTGCATGCTGATTGTGATGATAATTAAATGGCACTATATTTGTTAAAGAAAGTTAAACTATATGTGTGTTTATGGCAGTGCATAAAAATTACAGTTCAATAAAGTGAATCAATGTCATAGAATAATAAAATTCAGGTAAAAGTATCAATTTGACATCAGCACTGTAGCACTGTCGCCCCATTGTTCATCGATTTGCTCAAGCAGGCACCAGTAAAGTCTCCATTGTGAGACTTGTTCATATTGTTTTTGGCATATCAAATATACCATGGGTAGCTTGCCAGGCTCTGCCGTGCGAGCAGGATACTCTCAGTAACTTGCCAGGTTCTCCGAGAGAGATGGACAAATTGAAGCAGGGTCAGCTGTGTGCAAGGCAAATGCCCTAATATCTGTGCTATTGCTCCAGCCCAATTAATTATTAAAAAGTGGTAAATTACAAGTGAATAATGTCTACTTTACAGGGGAGTGAATGTATAAGTTTTTCTTCTAAAATAGTCATATCATTGTATTTCACTACAGCTGAGTTTTATTACAAATAAAGTTATAAATACAACTCAAATGAATTTGGTCATCCAAATTCAAGTTGTTTACAAAGAAAATATAGCATTTTAATAAATATCTTCTTTTTGTTCATTATTGTTTTTTGGGTCACAACTAGTCTGCTAAAGTCTGACGCTTAGCTCCGTGCTCAAGTATCACTACTAGAGTGGCTGGCAGAACATGGAAGGGCCAGTGATAGAATCTGTGTGAGCTGCACTCAAGGCAAGCATCCTACTTGCTGTACTATTTCCTACCTCACAAATATTTTTCTAATAAAAATAAATATTTATCCAAGTGGATGGTTTAATCTATTATGTTACAAATATTTTGATTATAAATGATAAAAACATTGTGAATCTATCAATCCAAATATATTAATCTTCACATAATATAGCACTAAAAGGAAAACTGAAAGACTAAAATAAAATTACCATCATCATCATCATCATCATCATTATCATCATCTTCCCATTGATCGTTGAATTTCTCGAGTGGTCTCAGTAACATCTCCATTCGTCCTAGCCCTGAGATTTTAGAAGCCTCTTTCTACTCATCCTTCCCAATGATGCTACATTAGAGGCTCTTTCAGGGTCAGAGGAATGAGACCCAGCTTGTTACTGGTTTGGGCATATGAATACACCACATGGAGCTTGTGAGGCACTCCCATGTGGGCAGGAAACTCTCAGTAGCTTGCCAGATTCTTCCAGAAGAAGAAGTAGGCTATAAGATATGGCTTTCGGGAGCTTTGTTTTATAGTCTCTGGATGTTGGCTCTTGGTGGGATCACACGGCGAGAAGAGCAGTCCCTGGGTGTGACCGCCTAGCTCCTGGAAAATGGGAAATCTGGGCGGAAAAGGCCCAGTCCCAATCCAAGCAGGCTTGGAGGTCTCAGCCCCGGTTCCCACACACCTGGGCTCCTCTGCCAGTACCTTCATGCATGAGGCTCGTCCAAACATGTGGAGAGGGGCCTTGAGCATAGCTCTGGCTAGGCTCCAGAGGACTTGGTTCACTGGGAGCTGTGCTCAGGGCAGGGAGGGTAGCTGGATCCCATCCCCTCTGAGGGGTCCAGAGAAGACAGCCAGGTGCACAGCAAGAGTCTCCTGGAAAATGGGAAATCTGGGCGGAAAAGGCCCAGTCCCAATCCAAGCAGGCTTGGAGGTCTCAGCCCCGGTTCCCACACACCTGGGCTCCTCTGCCAGTACCTTCATGCATGAGGCTCGTCCAAACATGTGGAGAGGGGCCTTGAGCATAGCTCTGGCTAGGCTCCAGAGGACTTGGTTCACTGGGAGCTGTGCTCAGGGCAGGGAGGGTAGCTGGATCCCATCCCCTCTGAGGGGTCCAGAGAAGACAGCCAGGTGCACAGCAAGAGTCTCTCTTTTAAAAGTTATTATTATTAAATCACTAAGATACACAGTTACAAATTTGTTCATGATTACTTTTTAGTCATATAATGTTTCAACACCTGTCCCTCTACCAATGCAGCTTTCCCACCACACCAGTATTCCCATTTCTCTCTTTCCAGCCCCCCATTCTTCCTCATCTTGCCTCTATTACAGACAATTTTCTTCTCTCTCTCTCTGTCTTAGTCTCTGTCTCTCTGTCTCTCTCTTCCTCTCTCTTTCCTTTTGGGCATTATGGTTTGCAATACAGGTAATGAAAGATTATCATGTATATTCCTCTTCCTACTTTCAGCACTCAGTTCTTGTCCAGAGTGATCATTTCCAACTGTCATTTGTCATAGTGGTCTCTTCTCTATCTTCACCACCCCTTTCCCCTTCCCTTCCTCTTGTGACAAGCTTCCAACCATGTCCAGTCATCCTGGACCTCATTTCTACTGTGCTTGGGTGTTAGTCTCATACTAATGTCTATCCCTTTCCTTACTCATTTCACTCAGTATGGTACTTCCCATGTTCATTGTTGTTGTGTTGTGTTTTGTTTTTGCTTTTTGGGCCACAACCAACAATGCTCAGGGGTTACTCCTGGCTCTGCACTCAGGAATTACTCCTGGCAGTGCTTGAGGAACTATATGGGATGCTGGGAATCGAACCCGGGTTGGCCGCATGCAAGGCAAACACCCTACCTGCGTTGCTATAGCTCCAGTCCCCATGTTCATTCATTTATAAGCAAATTTTATGACTTCATTCTTCCTGGTGTGTAAAAAATTACAAGGGCGCGCATGTGGGAGGGGTGAACTGATGTGTGTTGTGTTGTTCAAGGGCTTTTGGGGCAGCTCTCTCTCATGTGTGTTGCTTGCGTTTGGTGTTCTCAAGCTGCTATGTATGGACCTGATCGGGATGTCTCCTCCTTGTGCACTGTTTCTGTGTTTGCCACAGTGCTCTCTTCTGTCTGTCTCTCTATCTTTGTCTCTGTCTCTGTAGTCCCTCCTTTGGTCTCTTCCAACCTCTCTCTGTTTCTGCTTCTGTGTCTTCTCCCTTGCTTCTGTGTCTTCTCTCTCTCCTGCTGCCTGTCTGTGTCATGCTGTCTCTTCTGTCTCTGCTGACTCCTTCGCTTCTCTTCGCTTTCTCTTCACTTAAATGAAATTATAGAAAAATAAAAATTATAAGGATGTAAATCAGATGTTGTTTCCTAGGAATAAGATGGTTTTTCCTGCAAAGGGATTTGAGGGAAATATTAGAAGTCATGTAAACAGTCTAAATTTTTATTTGGTTTTCTTAAAACAAACTGCACCTTGGTTTGGGGGATGCTTATGGTGGTGCTCTTGGCTGACTTCTCTCTCTGTACTTAGGGATTATTCTGGCACTGATCATATGTGGACCATATGTGGTGCCAGAAATAGAATGCAGGGTTCCCACTTGACAAAGCAAGAAGGCTACCAGCTCTGTATAGGAAGATATTTTCTCAGCAAAAGAGCATTTTTTTAGATAGAGGCAACATAGCTACAAAAGTATTAATATTTATGATTTAGACATCCAATATTATTGTGTTAAAATTCAACCAACAATAACTAGAAATCGCAGTTTTTTAAATTAAAAAAAATTAAAAAGAAAACTCTTCAATGACTAATGTTGGAAAACCTTGATAGGTGTACTTTTTTAAGAACTGATATCATGCACTCATAAATATGAATTTTGAACTAAATTGCCTAAAGATTAAAGGTTGTAAATATCTTAAAAGCAAAGCTTATAAATATTTTAAGTTAGCAAAATTTTTTAGAGAGAACACAAACATCAGTAATAAAAAAATTATAAATTTAAAATGCACAAAACTAAACTTCTGCCTATCAATAATTTTAAAAGAACTTATAGGCTACAGTTGTCATATACATTGCTGTAGGAGATTAAAATATGAATGTCTTTGGAAATTATTTTAAAATTTCTTCTAAAGTTAAGGTCATTCTTCTACTCATTTACTCAGTAAAATTTACACAATATAAATAAAAACATGCCCACAATAAATATTTTATAACAATGTGCACAGTAGCTTTATTTACAGTAGACAAATAGTGTGGGTGGCAGGAATGAAGTACTTATCTCCAGATTAACAACAAAGCATTCTTTTCAGTGGAATACTAATCAACATCAAGAACTCATTTTTACTTCTAGTAAGAATAGTGAATTCCAAAGCCTTTTGTTGTGTAAAAGAAGGCAGAAATCAATGCATCTTGTTATGCAATTCTAAAACAGGTATGATAAATCCAAACAGTACATATGAATTATAATAGTATATTCAATCTTTGGTAAGAATATTTCTTTTATTTTGAAATTGGATTTTAAATTTTCGTTTGTTCATTTGGGCATTGGGACTACAACTGGTAGTACTCAGGGGCTACTCCTAGCTCTGTACTTGAGTCACATTTGGCAGTGCTCAGACGCAACAGTATAAGATGCCAAGGTTCCAAAGCAAGGTTGACAGCAAGCTAGGCAAATGCTACACCCTCTGTACTGTCCAGCACAAGTGTTTATATTATTTTATACAATAAATATAGAAGTGTCTGAGTGTGAGTGTCTGTGTGTCTGAGCGTGAGTGTTGGAGTGTGAGAGTTTGAGTCTAAGTGTTTGAGTGTTTCAGTGTGAGTGTCGAGTGTCTGCGTTTCAGTGTCTGTGCATCTGAGTATGAGTCTCTGAGTGTAAGTGTTTGAGTCTTAGTGTCTCAGTGTGAGTGTCTGACAGTCTGAATGTGAGTGTCTGTGTGTCTGAGCGTGTGTCGGAGTGTGAGTGTTTGAGTCTGAGTGTCTCAGTGTGAATGTCTGAGTGTCTGACTGTGAGTACCTGAGTATGAGTGTCTGAGGTGAGTGTTGGAGTGTGAATATTTAAGTCTGAGTGTCTGACTGCCTAAGTGTGAGTGTCTGAGTGTCTGAGCTTTAGTGTCTCTGCATCTGAGTGTGAGTGCCTGAGTGTGAGTGTCTGAGTGTGAGTGTCTGAGTTTCTGAGTAAAACGTCTGTGTGTTTGAGTGTGAGTGTTTGAGTCGGAATGACTGAGAGTCTGAGTATGAGTGTCTGAGTGTGTCTGTGTGTCTGATTGTGAGTGAGTGTGACTGAGTGTGAGTGTCAGTGTCTCTGAGTGTGAGTGTCTGGGTGTCTGAGTGTGTCTGAGTGTGAGTGTCTGAGTGTCTGAGTGTGAGTGTCTGAGTGTCTGAGTGTGGGTGCCAGTTTCTCTGAGTGTGAGTGCCTGAGTGTCTGAGTGTAAGTGTCTGAGTGTGAGTGTCAGTGTCTCTGAGTGTGAGTGTCTGGGTGTCTGAGTGTGAGTGTCAGTGTCTCTGAGTGTGAGTCTGTGAGTGTCTGAGTGTGAGTGTCTTTGTGCCTGATTGTGTGTCTGAGTGTGAGTGTCTCAGAGCCTGAGCATGTGTCTGAGTGTGGGTTTCTGAGTGTCTCAGTGTATATATCTGAGTGTGAGTGTGAAGCATATAGCTTATATCTTATAGCCTAGTTCTCCCTCTCAGAGAACCTGGCAAGCTACCAAGAGTTTTCCTGCTCGAAAGGGAGAGCCTGGCAAGCTCCCCATGGAGTATTCATATGCCAAATACAGTAACAATAATGGGTCTCATTCTCTTGACCCCGAAAGAGACTCTAATAAGGAACTGTTGTGAAGGACGAGTAAAGAGAGGCTGCTAAAATCTCAGGGCTAGGACAAATGGAGATGTTACTGGGCAGCTCGAGCAAATCGAGGATCAATGGGATAATAGTGATAGTGATATTTATTGTAAAAACAATAATTTAACTATAATTTTGATTTATATAATATTTATATGCATATAAGATACATAATTAAAGATGTTAACTAAATTAGTTTCTGGGGCTATATTTCTGGAAGAATTTGGTGCTACAAAAAATTTGAGTTCTTTACATGAAAATCAGAAATCTCGTTTTTCTTCCTCCTAATAAATATGAAGGCAGTCTGATTTTTTTTAAGCTCACTTAAATTCTTCCTTTATTGATGAGATTGATAGAGCACAATAACTGCCAAATATATATGTGATGAATAATTTTAGGGCAACATTTTTGTGTTAGAAGACACAAACTAAAATTTTTGAGCTATTTCAATTTCTCTAATGGGGATGTCTTCCTGAACACACGGTCTGTAATCTTTTCTCGGCTGTGGTTCTGCTACAATATTTTCACATCTACCTTTGTCTAGTATGATAATGAGTGGTAGTTATAAAACTTAAGTAGCACTGTAGCACTGTAGTCCCATTGTTCATCAATTTGCTCGAGTGGGCACCAATAACGTCTCCGTTGTGAGACTTGTTGTTGCTGTTTTTGGAATATCAAATACGCCATGGGTAGCATGCCAGGCTCCACAAGATACTCTCAGTAGCTTGCCAGGCTCTCCGAGAGGGATGGAGGAATCAAATCTGGGTCGGCCGCTTGCAAGGAAATGCCCTACCCGCTGTGCTATCCCTCTAGTCCATTATAAAACTTAGTTTGTAATTATTTTATATTTAAAAATATCAACTATTAATTTAAAGATAAAAATAAAATACTTTTTTTTAAATTTATTTGATTGAATCACAAGTGGAAAGTTACAAAGTTCTCAGGCTTATATCTCAGTTATACAATGCTCAAACACCCATCCCTTCACCAGTGCCCATATTCCACCACCAATAAAAACAAAAACAAAACAAAAACAAAAACAAAAACAAAACAGTATACATCCCACCCCTAACCCCCCAAGCCCCCCCCCATGCGTGACTGATAATTTCACTTCCTTTTCTCTTTACCTTGATTACATTCCAGATTTCAACACACAACTCACTATTGTTGTTGGAGTTTCAAAACAGACTCACTATTTTTGTTGGAATTTATCCCCCAAGAATACAGCTCTATTGACAAAGAAATATTTGATAATAAGTTTTCCACTGCTGAGAATGAAGAGATAAAAAGTCGCGTGGCCGCTACCAGTAGCAGCCGCGCAGTTTACAATTTCTGTATTATAGTAATTAAGTCCATGGAGATTTAAGTTGGAAAATGAATCATTTCCTTTCATGGAACAGCATGTAGCAAAAGCTTAGTTCATAGTCTCCATACATGGTTGCAAGCACTTGCTGGAACCCCAAATCCTAAAGCTGTCTCTGGTTCCTGCTCGTTCCACATCCACCGGCTGTGCAAAGGCATGGGCACCCGGGTCGAAACTCGGCCGGAGCCCAAGCTCCGGCCCAGGCTGAGACTCAAAAAAAATAATAATAATAAAATAAAATACTTATATCTATTTAATTAAAATTTGTCAATAGATTCCAAACTTATAAAGCAAAAATAAAGCATAATTCTTTAGTCTCTAGTGCCTCACAAGGATTTCTATTCCAAATTCTTGAGTTTTAATTTTAATAATTTTAAATGATGCTTAGGTAATTATTTGAAAGACTTAAATGAAAAGAAATAATGAGTGCTTTGTAGTCATCTAATAAACAACTCCTTCTCTGAACTAAAATAAAAATTCAGATGTGAATAAATGTGTAGGATGACTTCCAGCAAAAGTTCCTATGAAGCAATAAAGAAATAATTCTACATAAATTCTTCCACTTGAAAGTCTTTTATTTTTTAAAAGATCAATTTCTGTATATTATTATTGATTTTACTAAAGAAAGACTACTAAATATTGGGTATATATTGAGTCACAAAGCAAGAAAGACATAGGTTGATTTCTGTAGAAAGAAGACTGAAGAAGTTAATATAAACTATATAAACTATTATAATACTATGCTTGTTTATTCAGGAGGTGTTGATGACATTCACTTACAATGATTTTTCTCAATCTGTTGGTGACAAGTTAGAAAACTACAGGACATTTTTATATTTAAACATAAAACACCATGTTTTGATGAATATGACAACATAATTGCAATCTAAAATAAACCTTCTGTAGATTAGAAAAGAAGAAAACAATGAAACTACAAAATACAAATACTTGAAATGTAATATAAATAAAAAAACTCATGGAAATTCTTAGTACAAGACAAACAGTGCTGTAATTATGTTCCTAAAATCATAACTGCTGCTTCTAAGTAGTTCATTTTCTTTCCTCATATATGCATCTTTCAAATACTTTCTAAATATGATGAATTCGCGTAGTGTTATATGATGATTTCTTGAGGAAGTTTCCCCTAAGTGTGTTATTTAATAATAATGTCCTAAGAAATTCTGTTTACAAGTTTTTGAACAAAATATATTCCCTCTCTGAGCTGATAAGTATTAGTTTACTCATTTTTACAGAATAAAAATCAATTTTTTGTGCACTACATTGATGGTGGCATGACATCATTTGTAGAGATAGAACTCATCTGCCCTTTCTGCTCAATCTGTATATAAATTTAAATGTGCTAAAATAAGAGTATAAAACAGAATGGGAAAGATTTATTTTGTGACTATTCAAGAACATCTATTAATTAAGGAAAATTTTATGGACATGACTTATATACAGTCTACCAACAGAGAAAATAACATTACTCTGTAATAGTTCGTGAATCAATGGAATTAGCAATTAAAATATTTAAATATATGAAAAATGCATTTTTACTGAAGAAGAATTTAAATAGTATAAATGACATTAAATATTCAAAAAATTTCTAATCTTACCATATAAAACACTTATTTAGAATATATGTGATCTTTATTATTTTCATAATCTATAATACATAAAGAATTTTATATTATGTGAATAGATACTCAGGGACTGGATTGTTTTTATGCAATTGTAGGCTTCTCTCTTACTTTATAACAAAGCTGAAAAAGCTGAAAAGAGACTTGGAATGTGATTGAAGTAGATTAAGAAATAATTATAGATCTGCTTTAAAGTGTACACATCTATTTGTGATATTATACAAGTCACTTCATTCCTCTGATTCTCAGCTACTTCATCTATATAATATCTGACCTTTCCATTCTTGTGGCACATGACTGAGTGGAGACAATTTATAAAAACCACAAATTACTTATAAAAATTAGTAAGAAAATATATTATATAGGAGTTTTTATTCAATGTCTTCTACAGAGTTTATGACAAGAAAGAAAATGTGGTTAAATTAGATTATTTAGTAATTTTTTTAAATCTGATACCCAACAAAACTTGAAAGTTCATGGCTTCCAACTGGATTTTTAATAGTGAAGAAAGGGCAGTTAAATCCCAATGATCTAATTGTAACTTTAGCCTTTGGGATTATACATTATATAATATATATAATGTATATATATAATGTATATATATGTATATATAGGCTGAATCGATAGCACAGCAGGTAGAGCGTTCACCTTGCACTCGGACAACCTGGGTTACATTCCTCCACCCCTTTTGGAGAGCCCAGCAAGCTACTGAGAGTATTTCGCCCGCACGGCAGAGTCTGACAAGTTACCTGTGGCATATTCGATATGCCAAAAACAGTAACAATAAGTCTCACAATGGAGATGTTACTGGTGCCCACTCGAGCAAATTGATGAGCAATGGGATGACAGTGATACACTGATATAGTGTAATATATAGCATATAGGTTTTATATAACGGTTAATATATTGTACATTAAACTATTAAGTATAAAAAATACAAGGTTTCTTGTTTTGGAGTGAAGTTTTATCTTAAAATTCTTAAATACAACATTAAAAAATTGACTCGAGATAACACCTGGTTGAAGCTGGTGAGCTTCAGTCTGAACTCAGGGCTACACATATGTGCTAAATTGTGCTCTGCCAACTGAGATATCTCAACAGATGTCACTTTCTTTTGAATTTTACTCAATTTTACCCAATTGGAAAGTTCACATTCTAAAGGTTTTAAAGTAAAATTCCAATGAACAAAGTTCATAGCAAAAAAAAAGGAAAAAAAGCAACTATATGAACATTTTTGCACATCAAATTGTTACTTCAGATATCCACTAAGAGTCTTGCTATATATATTCCCAGAAGATAGAGCATGCTACAGTAAATACTCTTTCCTAAATTCATACTTCTATTCCTTAGCACTATCTGCAAGTTGCCAGGTTCTAGGAATGTTCCTCTTCAAAAAATTTCAAGGCATCATTGAAATGTGGTAGTATCTTTGCAGCAATAATTTGAATGAAAAGCAGGACAATCAGATTTAAGTGATTGTGTGATCCGATCACCTTTTGGATAGTATGCATGCAGAGCCAGCAGACATTTTACAAGCAAAGTAACCATCCTAATTTCCTGCTCTCATTTTTGAGACCATCTTTTACAAAATGAGACTCTTTTTCAGTGATGGAACATGATGAAATGTCATAGTGTTAATAGGTCTAAATACAAAAAAGCATTATTAGCTTTTAAAGAATTTTAGGTAATGAATTCTATTAAATATCATGATATCATTATAGGATCATCTTTTCCTGTATAAGAGTTAAACATAACTGCTGAATGAGAAATGCTCAATTTGTCTTGCTTATTAAACTTAATTTCTTATTAACTTAATTTTCTTATATATTCATTTGTATATAGGTATATATACAAAAGAGAAAATATATGTAATAACAATAAAGTTATTTTTAAAGATATGATATATTTATGATATATTAAGTCAATCCATCTATTTTGACTTTTTGTAATATACCCTGAATTAGGTTTCAGATCTTATGTAGTTTTTAATTATAATCAAGTCTTGCATAAAACATACTAGACAATTTAATTTGAATATTACACAATATTATAAGATAGACTCACTTACTAGGGTTTTTTTTTACACTATTTAAAATTTAGACATGATACTCTACATACTTGCTTATGATACATGTTCAGACTCACAGTGTTTCCATCTCCAAACCCACTGACCCCAGATTCCCTCCCACCAGCACCACCCCCCAGCCAACTTTCAGAAAATTAGATTTAATTTCTTATATTTTGAGTCCCCTGCTTAGAGGAATGTCAGGTCTAATAGTTTTAGATAGGTTGACATACCTCTGCCATGAAGTGTCCCAAGAAGCCAGACTCTTGTTTGCCCTTTAGTGACTTCCAGAATTCCTCTTCCTGCATCTCTTCTCCATTTCTCTCCTTTCTTAATAGTTTTGTTTCTTGGAATCTAGAGCCCGTGCTTCAAACACCTTTCTACATACACCTTCAAACACCTTTCTACATTCTACAATAGGATGCCCTAGACATGCTATTCTATCAAGAACATTTTAGTGAGAGCATCCAGTATTTGTCCTTGGTCTTCTGACTTCACATGACATATCATTTACTCTTAAAATGTCCTGTACAGGGCCAGAGAAGTAGTTGCAGCAGGAAAGGTGACTGCCTTGCCGGATGCCAACCTGGTTGCATCTCTTATAGTCCCCTGGGCCCACCCAAGTGTGATTTCTGAACAGTGACCCTGAGCACTGCCAGGAGTTCTCACACACATACTCACATACACACACACTGTCACTGTCACTGTGATCCCATTGCTCATGGATTTGCTCGAGCGGGCACCAATAACATCTCTATTGTGAAGCTTGTTGCTATTGATTTTGGCATATTGAATATGCCACGGGTAGCTTGCCAGACTCTGCTGTGTGGGCGGGATACTCTCGGTTGCTTGCCAGACTCTCTGAGAGATGGAGGAATCAGAGAAGGAGGAATCGAACCCGGGTCGGCCTCATGCAAGGCAAATGCCGTACCCTCAGTGCTATCATTCTAGCCCACGCACACACACACAGTGGAAATGTCTGCCGTACAAATAGTTAATATTTTTTTGACAGGTAAGTATAAAACTGATGGCCTAGTTCTCCCTCTTGGAGAACCTAGTAAGCTACCAAGAGTTTACTGCGCACACTGGGGAGAGCCTGGCAAGCTACCAGTGTCGTATTCATATGACAAATACAGTAACAATGATGGGTCTCATTCCCCTAACCCTGAAGAGCCTCTAATGTGGAACATTGGGATAGGATGAGTATTTTAGATGCTGCTAAAATCTCAGGGTTAGTATGTATGCAGATGTTACTGGGTCCACTTGAGCAAATCGATAATCAATGGGATGACAGTGATATAGTGAAGTTATAAATTATTTCTTATAATAATATAGCTCTTAGAAATGACAGTTAGGGCAGTTACCACATCTCAACTCCATGCAGTTATTTACGATTGAATTATTAGGGTTTGTGTTAAAATAGCGAAAAAGGTTATGCGAACCAGGAGAAAAATAATTATATTTATCTATTTTTCTAAAAACTTTCTGTCAATGAGGATAGAATATTCCATAATTGATTTTTATACATATTAACCTAAGAATATTGCATGGCAGAGCCTGGCAAGCTATCCGTGGTGCACTCAATATGGCAAAAGCAGTGACAAATGATGGTCCTCATTTCCCTGACCCTGATTGAACCCCCAATATGCCATCAGGCTACACTGCACTAGCATACAACAGGGACAGATAGAGACATTACTGGTGCCCACTTGAGCAAATGAACAATAGGATGACAGTGACAACCTCAGAATTTTATTATTTTAAAGTCATTGTTTAAATTAACAAATAGCAACTGTATGTTTTATGTTATATTTTAGTTTGTATCCAATTATTGAACATATTGTCCTATGCCAAAAAGGGTCAACAATTACATAAATCAAAAGCAGTTCTGTTGCCCTTGTTAATTTACGTTATGATCTATTTTCTGGAAACAGTCTTACAACTTTGTTCTAGTTTAGTGTATGAATCCCAGTAATTTTGGGTCATGTTCTCATATCACATTGATTTAACCTCTCCTCTAATTCCATACTTATAGGACACTTATACATATTGAACAACTCAGATAATCAAGGATATTGTTCCTATTTAAACATCAACTGGTTTGAAACATTAATTCCACCCACTAATTAAATTATTCATAGGAATTTAACTTAATATATGCATAGAGAATGGAATTAACTCTAGGCCTCTTTGGGGTATATGCTCTATGTAACAGGAAAAATTATTTTAATTAAGGAGGAAAGTATCTTAAAATCATGCAGTAAAGCCAATTCTATGTATGAAAGACAAACTATTTTAACATAGTACTTCTAAAAATCTGAGGCATTTGACTCTATAGACATGTAAAAATATAAGTGAAGCAACATTTTTGATAGTTGAAGTAAAGCAATTTTATTTGTTTTTTATTTTATGTTTGATAACTTTCTAAGAGTATAATGGGTATCTTGTTCAATAGCAGTGAGATTTACACATAAAAGTATAATTTAGGACCCTGCATTCATTAAGACAATGGAGATTTTCCAAATGGTGTTTTTCAGCAGATGTTAAATTAAATTCAGAATCCATTCTCTGAGATACAAAGTCAACCCATCCATTTTATATTTTGTGGAGTAAATGATCATAGTGAACATATTTTATTTCTTATTCATTCACGTGGCTGAGCACTTTTTACATAGTATTTTTTTTCCTCACTTTATATCCAAGAATATATGTAAGCAAGTGTACATATAAAGATTGTTTTTTATTTTTGTATATGTTTACTGGGATGTTTCTACTCTACTCTAAAAATATTTACATATTTATTTCTCCAGTAATTTTTTATTCTTTATTTATTTTATTTTACTTTATTGAATCACCATGAGATATAGTTACAAGCTTTCATGTCTGAGTTACAATCACACAATGATCAAACACCCATCCCTACACTAGTGCACCACCAATATCCCCAAATATAATCCCCCTTTCCCACCCTCCCAATGCCTCCATGGCAGACAATATTCCCCATACTCTCTCTCTACTTTGGGGCATTATGGTTTGCAATAGATACTGAGAGGTTGTCCTGGTTGGTCCTTTATCTCCTTTCAACACACATTCCCCCATCCCAACCGATTCCTCCAAACTTCATTTTCTTAGTGATCCCTTCTCTGTTCCAGCTGCCTTCTCCCCCACCCCCCCTCTTCATGAGGCAGGTTTCCAACAACAGAGAAATCTTCCTGGCCCATGTCTCTACTGTCCTTGGGTGTCCATCTCATGTTATGTTATTTTATGATCCACATATGAGTGCAGTTCTTCTATATCTGCCCCTCTCTTTCTAACTCATTTCACTTAGCATGGTACTCTCCATGTCTATCCATTTATAAGCAAATTACATTACTTCATCTCTCCTAACAGCTACATAGTATTCTGTTGTGTAGATGTACCAAAGTTTCTTTAACCAGTTCTCTGTTTTTGGGTACTTGGATTCTTGGGTACTTGCAGATTTGGGCTACTGCAAACAGTGCTGCAATGAGCATATATAGGTACAGATATCATTTCTACTGTGCTTTTTTGCACCCTTGGGATATATTCACAGAAGTGGTATTATGGGGTCATATGAAAGCTCAATTTTTAGTTTTTGAAGGACTGTCCATATTGTTTTCCAGAAAGGCTGGACCAGTCAGCATTCCCACCAAGAGTGAAAGAGAGTCCCTATTTCCCCACATCCACACTAGTACTGGTTGCTTTTGTTATTTTGAATGTGTGCCAGTCTCTGTGGTGTGAGATGATATATCATTGTTGTTTTGATTTGCATCTCCCTGATAACTAATGATGTGGAGCATTTTTCATGTGCCTTTTGGCCATTTGTATTTCTTTTTTGAAGAAACTTCTGTTCATTTCTTCTCCCCATTTTTGTTGGGGTCGGCGTTTCTTTTCCTTGTACAATTCTACTAGTGCCGTGTTTATCCTGGGTATTAATCCCTTACCAGATGGGTATTGGGTAAATATTCTTTGCCATTCTGTGGGCTATTTCTGTATTTTGGTCACTGTTCCTTTTGAAGTGCAGAAGGTTCTTAGTTTGATGTAGTCCCATTTGTTTATGTTTGTTTCCACTTTCTTGGTCAGTGGTTTATTATCCTTAAAGATGCTTTTAGCTTCAATGTCATGGAGGGTTCTGCCTACATTTTCTTCTATGTGCTTTGTGGATTTGAAGGAACTTTCCTCAATATAGTCACAATCCCACAGCAAGCATCATTCTCAATGGGGCAAAACTGAAAGCTTTACCTCTAAGATCGGGCACAAGACAAGGTTTCCTGCCTTTGCCACTCCTGTTCACTATAGTACTTAAAGTACTAGCCATAGCAGTTAGACAAGAAAAAAGATATCAAAGGCATACAGATAAAAAAAGAAGAAGTCAAGCTATCACTATTTGCAGACAACATAATACTGTAGTTAGAAAACCCTAGAGACTCTACAGAAAAGCTCCCAGAAACAATAGCTCTGTCGAGTAAAGTGGAGGCTACAAAATCAACACCCAAAAGTCCATGGCTTTCTTATATACAAAGAGCCAAAGAGAAGAAAGAGACATTAAAAAGCAACCTCATTCACAACAGTACCTCAGAAAATCAAGTACCTCAGAATCAGTTTAACCAAAGAGGTGAAGGAACTATGCAGGGAAAATTACAAAACACTACTTCAAGAAATAAAAGAAGACACTAGGAAATGGAGACACAGCCCTGCTCTTGGATAGGGATAGGGAGGTTTAACATTACCAAAATGGCAATACTGCCCAAAGCACTATACAAATTTAATGTGGTCCCTATCAGGATACCCATGACATTTTTCTTTTTTTTTTTTTCTTTTTGGGTCACACCTGGCGATGCACAGGGGTTACTCCTGGCTCTGCACTCAGGAATCACCCCTGGCCGTGCTCAGGGGACCATATGGGATGCTGGGATTTGAACCCGGGTCGGCCGCGTGCAAGGCAAACGCCCTACCCGCTGTGCTATCTCTCCAGCCCCACCCATGACATTTTTCAAAGAAATAGGCAAAATACTCCTGAAATTCATATGGAACAATAAACCTCAAAAATAGCTAACATGATCTTTAGGAAAAATAATATATGTGCCATCACCTTCCCGAACTTCAAACTATACTACAAAGCAGTAGTAATTAAAACAGCATTGTATTGGGCTAGAAACAGACCCACAGATCAATGGAACAGAGTTAAATAATCTGTCACAGATTCCCAAATATATGACCACTTAATCTTTGACAAAGGAGCAAGAAATGTGAAGTGGAACAAGGAAAGCCTTTTCAACAAGTTGTGCTGGGAAAACACAATAGCTACCTGCACAAAAATGAACTCTGATCTTGTCTAATGCCAGGCACAAAAGTCAGATCAAAGTGGACTAAAGACCTCAATTTCTCCAGTAAAATTAAAATAATCATGTCCCACCAGAAACATCATAAGAGAAAATTTAATTAAATTCAACTTCCTATAATCAGGAGTTTACTCCATGGGAACACTTGACTTGTCTTCAAGAATCATGGTTGAACATCATTTGAATTAGTCCTTAATACCTTCACTGTGTCAGGAGGGTGCCATGTACATTTCCCTCCGAAAAGAACTGTGCATTAGTAGTGTTAAATAATTTCTTAGAAATTCTAGAGAGATTCAAGTATTTTATAGCTGTATACCTCAACATATTTGCCACATTTCAAATTCTCTTTTGTTCATAAATAATGACATGTGTGCATACATTTATACACTTATGCATACACATATGTACATATAAACATATATCCATATACACCTATGTGTATATGCATATACGAGTTTATATGTCTATATGTATATGTCAACATCATCACCATCATCATCATCATCATCATCATCATCATCATCCTGCTGGTCGTCAAATTTCTTGAGCGGTCTCAGTAACATCTCCATTTGTCCTAACCCTGGGATTTTAGAAGGCTCTCTTTACTTGTCCTTCTCAATGATGCTTCATTGGAGCCTTTTTCAGAGTCAGGGGAATGAGACCCAGCATTGTTACTGGTTTTTGCATGTGAATACACCAAAGGGAGTTTTCGAGTCTCTTCCATGTGAACAGGAAACTCTTGGTAGCTAGCCAGTTTCTCCCAGAGGGAGAACTAGGCTATAAGATGTCTCGCTTTGCAGCCACGTGCTTCTGAGAGCTTGTGAGCCATTGGTGGTATTACATGGCACCGGGGACAGTCCTTGGGTGTGACCACCTAGCTATTGTAAAATGGGAAATCTGGGCTGAAGAGGCCCAGTCCCAATATGAGCAGGCTTGGAGGTCTCAGACCCGGGTCCCACACACCTGAGTTCCTCTGCTGATAGCTTCATTCGTGAGACTTGTCCGAACATGTGGAGAGGGGCCTTGAGCATAGCTGTGGCTAGGCTCCGGAGGTGTTCGGCCACGGGAGCTCTGCTCAGGGCGGGGTGGGAATCTGGAGCCCACCCCCTCTGAGGGGCCCCGAGGAAGACAGCCAGACTCTCTTGTTTGTATATACATACATATACATATGTATATGTATATACACATATGTGTTTATACATATGTGTGTATATACACATATGTGTATATATGTATACATGTACACATGTATATATACATATATACATACATGTATGTGTATATGCATATATAAAATATGTATATGTATATATATTTATATACACACATGTCACAAAAGTTATAAGTTTTCCCCTTTCTCTCTAAAAATAGGTCGGGTTATTTAATAGAACCAACAACCAGAGATCATCAGATAAGAGTTTTTCCCATTAGCCTAGCATCAGTTATAACTTATGATGCCATCAAGACACATAATTACAATTGATAGCTAGATCCTACTGGGCCAAAAAGCACAATCAAAAGAACATTTCAGATAACTCCAATACTCTATTCTGTGGGAAAGACTTCTCAAGCAGTGCTCAGGTGACTTCATGGTCTGTCTCATCTACATAATGTTGTTTCGGTCCAGTTGTGCAGGGGCCAAAAGGGAAACTCTTGTGTGAAATTGTAGGAACTCTTATTTTACTTCAGTTAAATACAAATATAGAAAGCTAGAATACTCAGCCAATACACTCTACACTCACTTCACAAACTCTATAGCATGCAGCAGCTGTTATACCTGAAAGTATCCTGGAAAAGTCATCTGAGCAATTTCCTATAGGGAGTGTTGTTAATGTTACATTCTCCAAATGTTAACACTCTCATCCTTCAACTTTGCTATAATAAAAAAAATTACAGTAAACAAATAAAATAAAGTTCATATCACCCTGTCCTCTGCAGAACAGTTAGTAAGATAGACCAAGAGAAGGCCTTCAGGTGGTGGTGATCTTCTGGAAAATCTGCATACCTTGTCATTTGCTTACAGGATCCCATGAAAACGAGATTTGTCTTCCACCCCTAATTTTATCTGACTGTCAAAGCTGATGCTACATATCACTGCGTTGATCTTCCTCGGACTGCTTTAAAAAATACTACAACAAATTATTTCTTATTCCTCAGCTCACTAGGAAAGTCAAGATAAAAGATCCAGCAAAGTAAATTTTATTTCATTGTGTTTTACCTTGCTGGTGATCATAAGTTTCCTTGTGTTTCAACGATATTTTTGTGAATTTCTAGGCAGGAAGGAATTGGAAAAGAGAGAGGGCTATAGAGATGAAACTGAGATTAAAAGAGGGGAAGAGTGAAGAAAGGAAAAAGGGCATAGGAGAGTTTATGAAAAAAGGAGGACAAAAAAAGCAATAGAGGTCTTTGATATCTTTTTTATAAACATATTGATCCTATAACTTCAGGGCCTATTCTTATGACCTCATTTAATTTTAATTACTTCCTTTGGCCAAGACTAGAAATAGAAATTCACTGGTACAATAAACAATTATAAATTGAAGTAAAGAATATAAGGAATTATTTATGTTGTCAATACACAACTTTGAAGCAGTGTCAAAATAGAAGTTAAAATCCAACAAACAAAAGATTTAATTTTTAGTTGACATATTTTATTTTATTGACACCTCTCTCAGAAATTCATGAAGACTAATAGTGGTTTCTCACTGTGACTTACTAGTTTAAATAGTGCCCAATTTCTTTACTTTTAATAAGCACTAACATCCAAACTGTATTCAAATAAAACAGAAAATTGAGGACTACAAGACCAGATTTAAAAGTGGAATAACATAATCTAATATAAATATCTGTGAGACATCATAATCAATTTATTCTCAGATTGAAATATCTTCACAACTTAAGCATGGCTTTGCAGAAGGGAATCCAGAAAATTGCATGTCAAAATGATAAATTTGTCAATTTGTCCAACTGCTTATTGTTATGGGCATGACACTGGTGATAAAATGAAGGGGGGTGGAACTATATACCTGAAAGCCTCTTCTAGGGAGGATGTGCTACATCAGTTTCACCATACATTATGAAGGTGCTTTCCTGAAATTTTGTATTGTCATTTCAAAGTTTTTAACACTCCCTATCCCCTTCTCTTTTTCTTCACCACCTTCTTATTTCTCTCTCCCTCCCTCCTCCCTCCCTTCCTTCCTTCTTTCCTTCCTTCTTCCTTCCTTCCTTCCTTCCTTCCTTCCTTCCTTCCTTCCTTCCTTCCTTCCTTCCTTCCTTCCTTCCTTCTTTCCTTCCTTCCTTCCTTCCTTCCTTCCTTCCTTCCTTCCTTCCTTCCTTCCTTCCTTCCTTCCTTCCTTCTTTCCTTCCTTCCTTCCTTCCTTCCTTCCTTCCTTCCTTCCTTCCTTCCTAACTCCTTCCTTCCTTCTTACCTCCTTCCTCCCTCCCTCCCTCCCTCCCTCTCTCCATTCCTCCCTCCCTCCCTCCCTCCCTCCCTCCCTTCCTTCCTTCCTTCCTCCCTTCCTTCCTCCTTCCTTCCTTCCTTCCTTCCTTCCTTCCTTCCTTCCTTCCTTCCTTCCTTCCTTCCTTCCTTCCTTCCTTCTTCCTTCCTTCCTTCCTTCCTTCCTTCCTTCCTTCCTTCCTTTCTTCCTCTTTCACTCATTCTTTTTGGTTCTTTGGTTCATTGTTCCTCAGTGACATTGTTCTTTTTATATGCTCCACTCCCTTTTCATTTTCTGAGTCCAGGACAGAAATTTTATTTATCATAAACTACATTAATTATGAACTTTTTTATAGAGATCATGGGATCTTTTATTAGAATTTTGGACAAATACCTTTCTTGATTATAGTGAATTGCAATTTTAATAAGACAGCAATCTACTTGTAAGTGAAGAAAAGTCATTACTGAGCAATAATAACTAGAAGAAAGGTAGCCCTCTCCATCAAAAATACAAAGCAAATGCATTCAGTTTTATAGTTTAGACATGTGAATTAAGTTGTAATGCTCTTTTTTACTTTAATTTTTTAAAGTTAAATTGTTGAATAGCTAATTATCTATTCTGTACTCAGCATTTCTGAGAAAAAATTTAAGGGGAAAAGACCTAAAACTTGTTCTCTTCCCTTTAAAAAATTTAATGTAGATGAGTATATCAACTTAAGTGCTCTGAAATAGGTTATCATGGAACATTACAGGATACATTGCTCACATTGTTATGAACAAATCAAGAAATGGTTACTTAATTTGTGTGTGCTTCTAAAATAAACATCAGTATCTTATCATACAGGGTTTATTTTTTTGAAAAAATATTAGTACATGATATCAACTGTTTTGATGTGGAAAATACAGCAATACTTAACTACCCAAAGTAATTTATTACCCAATTTCACTGTATCACTGTATCACTGTCATCCCCTTGCCCATTGATTTGCTCCAGCAGGCACCAGTAAAGTCTCCAATTGTGAGACTTGTTGTTACTGTTTTGGGAATATCGAATATGCCACAGGTAGCTTGCCAGGCTTTTCTGTGCGGGCAAGATACCCTCAGTAGCTTTCGAGGCTCTCCGAGAGGGGTGGAGGAATCGAACCGGGGTCGGCCGCATGCAAGGCAAACACCCCACCCTCTGTGCTATTGCTCGAACCCATTACCCAATTTAATATGTACAAGTTGATAGTATAAAAATTGAATAAACTATTTAACAATTAGACATTTGACACTCTTCAATGAAATGGAAGTTGTAAAATTTTCTTGTCACAATTTTCAAATATTTGTCTTAGTGTTGATGAGACTGAAAAGTGTTTTAAAGCGTGAAGATTTAAATTGCAAAAAATATGCTAATTTTAATTATCTGAAAGAATCCTGAGAATTTAAATACAAATGTAACCTTAAAGAGGTCACAGTGAGGTTACCAAGGAGGAGATGGCTGAATGCAAAAAATAGTATACACATAGTATGATCACAGTAAAATTATTTTTACAGTAAAACTACAGATTCACAGTAAAATTACTTTCATTGGCTTTTGTATATTCATTTTATCAATTTATATACTATATATTAATGATCTGGGTGTGACCGCCTAGCTACTGGAATGGGGGATCTGGGCGGAAGAGACCCAGTTCCAATCCAAGCAGGCTTGAAGATCTCAGCCCTGGGTCCCACACACCTGGGTTCCTCTGCTGGTTTCTTCATGTGTGAGGCTAGTCACACCCAGAAACTGCCCCAGCACCAAGTAATCCCATCATGGGCCAACTTTCAGAGACTATAAACAAAGCTCTCAGAAGAGAGTGACACAGAGCCTGGCTCTCTTCACTGGGACCCCTCGGAGGGGGTGGGTTGAGTTTCCCTCCCTGCCCCGAGCAGAGCCCTGGCAGCTGAAGACCTCCAGAACCCAGCCACAGTCATGCTCAAGGCTCCTCTCCACACGTTCAGACAAGCCTTATGCATGAAGGAACTGATAGAGGAAACCAAGTGTGTGGGACCCGGGGCTGAGATCTCTAAGGCTGCTCGGATCGAGACTGGGCCTCTTTCGCCCAGATCCCCCATTTTCCAGTAGCTAGGTGGTCACACCCAGAAACTGCCCCAGGTGCCATGTAATCCCATCAACAGCCAACATCCAGAGACTATAAAACCAAGCTTCTAGAAGACATCTTATAGCTTAGTTCTCTTTTTTGGAGAACCTGGCAAGCTACCAAGAGTTTTCTGCCCATATGGAAGAGCCTATCAAACTCCCCATGGCATATTCATATACCAAAACCAGTAACAATGATAGGTCATTCCCTTGACCCTGAAAGAGCCTGAAATATGGCACCATTGGTTTGGACGAGTAAAGAGAGGCTGCTAAAACCTCAGGACTAGTACAAATGGAGACACTACTGAGACAGTTCGAGAAAATCAATGATCACTGGGATGATGATGATGATGATGATGATGATGATGATATTAATGATATCCAGTATCTTATTTTCTTCTCTTACTTATTTCACTTAACTGTACACCCTCTGTGAGGACCAATAATATGCAGAGGTTGCTCAAGGCTTACCACTGGCTCTGTGCTCAGGAATCATTGTTTGCAGGACCGTGTGTGGTGCTAGGGATCAAATCCATCTGCTGTGTGCAAGATAAGAACCTTAAACGATGCAGTATCTTTCTGGCTCCATAAATTTGATTATTTTGTCTATTGTTTAATTGAAATTAATAACTGGTTACAATTCTGCTTGGGCTGGAGCTACAGGGCAGCAGGTAGGGCATTTGTGACAGTGACAAGTGACAATTCTGCTTATGAGCTGGTTCCAAGCACACTCCATTCCAAACCTCAATCCTGTACCCAAAGTGACCACTTCCTTCCAAAATTGCCTCACAGAATTACTTAAGTATGTCTCTTCCTTTTCTCTGCCATAGTAATCAAGCTTGACAGACCAGTTCTCAGGTTCTGTTTGTTGCATTGGGCTGTTTACTATCCCCTAACTATGCTTCTTTATACCCCATGCATGAGAGAAATCATTCTGCGTCTGTCACTCTCCTTCAAACAGATTTTGCTCAACATAATACTCTCCAGTTCCATCCATGAAGCACAGAGAGATAAAGTGCATGATGTCACCTTTTGTTTATTTGCTTTTGGGTCACAGTGAGGATTGTTCAGTGCTTACTTCTGGCTCTGCACTCAGGGATCACCCAGGCAGGTTGGGAGACCAAAAGGGATGCTGAAGATCTAATACAGGTTGAGCATGTGTAGAGCAAGCTCCTTATTCACTGTACTATAGCTATGGTTCCTCATTTTTTTCTTATAGAAGTATTCCATTGTGTGTATGTGTGTGTGTGTATTGGAGTTTCTTTATCTAATCATCTATTAGATACTTTGGTGATTTTTAGATACTGGATATTGTGATTAGTTCTTCAACATTTTTAAGGGCACGTATGCCTTTTCATAAAAGTGTCTTTGGGACTTTTGTAGATATGACAGGAAGTGAAATTGGTGGGTCATATTAAATATCAACTTAAGGTTTGGGGAATTTTCAATACTGTTTTCCTTAGAGGCTAAACTGGTCAACAGTCTCACCAGCAGTGAATGAAGATTCATTTTTCCCACATCTGAATCAGCATTGATTCTTTCTAATTGTGTGTTTGTTTATTTGTTTCAAATATCTATTAGTCACCTATATGTTTTTTTTGAGGAAGTGTACGTTCATCTCTTATTTTTTAATGTAGTGACTAATTTCTCATTGTCTTTGATATTAAAACTTTGTCATATGAGGAGTAGACATGTGGTTTTCTATTAGTTCACAGGGTTTCTTTCTTTTTATTTTTTTGATACTTAATGCTTAATTTGTAGTGCAGAAGTTTTTCCATTTGTTGTGGTTCCATTTGTTTATCTTTAATTTCCTTTGCTTGACCTAGGGCATTAAGTCACTGTCTCTAAATTTAGTGTTGTGAAGTATTTCGTTTATATTTTCCTTGAACTAATTTATGGAGTCAGGTCTGAGATCAGGGCCTCTCCTATTTTGAATCCACTTTTGTGCATGTTGTGAGTTTTCTATGTATAATTTTGTGTATATTGTATATGGTTTTGTTTGATTTGTTTTTTGCATATAGCTGACCAGTTTTCCAAACATCATTTGTTTAAGAGGATCTTCTCGTTTCACTTCATACAGGTGGCTTCTTTTCAAAGATTGGTTGTCCATAAACCTGAGGGTCTGTCTCTGAAGTCCAATACTATTGCATTTTTCTGGGATTATTTTTCTTTATCCAATATCACTATCATCTTAATTACTATATCTTTATAATATATAATGGTGAGAAAAGAAAAACCTCCATCATTAAATTTTTTTTCTTAGAGTTGCTTTCAGATATTTTGCTGTTTTCTTGATCTGTATAAATTTTAACAGCATTTAATCTATGCCTCTAAAACAAGTAATGGGACTATTTTTTGGGGATTAAATTGAATCTTCATAGAGCTTTGGAAGGATGACATTTTGAGAAAATTAATCCTTCCAATACACAAACAGTGATGACTTTCCATTTCCTAGTATCTTCAGTAGATAATAACATTTTAGTAGTGACTTAAAGCTTTCTTTGTATAAGCCCTATTTATCTTTTGTTAAGCTGATTTTTATATACTTGTTTTTATGAGACACAAATATGAATAGGATTGCTTTTAATTTCTCTCTTCTACTGTTTTCTTGCATATAAAAAGTGCTATAGGTTTCCACAACCGGATTTTGTACTCTACACTTGACTGGACAAGTTTACTTTTTTTTTCTACTTTTAAAAATAGCTTTATCTGAACTTCTTGATGCTTCGCCATCAAGGTGAAGTCTTGCTTCGAGTTGATATAACTGGGCAGAATCTGGAATGGGAGTCCGAGCCCCTCCCTATTGGGTGGGTCCCAGAGCATGCACCTGACCTGTGCCGTATTTAAGGCCACACTACATTTCCTTTCTGACCTTCAAAATGCTGCTTCACTGTACCACATAAGGTGAGCTTCTGGCTCTTAGTACTGCGCTTATTTTGGAACGGGAGTCAAGGCTCATTCCTACTTCTGGGACTCATCAGCCTCCACACCCTACCTGTGCCACAGCTTGGTCTTGACCTTCTGCTTGCTGACCCACCATCCCAGAATGGACAGAAAAAATTCATTTAATCCGTCAGCATCTTATAAGGTGTTACATACAAAAACTCAGCACAGAAGGACACTCAAAAACAATAGGAACAATACATAGAAGCCCACCAAGCTCAATGTATGAAAAAAAAATCACCAGAAATTTTTTTTTTTTTGGTGTCAACATAAATGATGCCAGTAAATACTCAGTGTCTTTAGGGACAAGCCTGTCCAATTAGTTCAAATAAATGATTGCATAGGTCGTCGGCAAAGCACAAGAAAGTAGGAGAGTTGAAATGAAAAAAAAAAATCTACTACTACAGTAACAAAAATTGGAAGAAGTGAACAATATGGTAGATGATATGGAAAATGTTAATGGCTGTTAACAGAAGAATAACTAAAGCCAACCAAAAGATTGAGAAGTTCCAAGAGAAGAGGGAGGAAACTGCTAGGAAACAACTATGTAACTGTATCATTGTCATCTCATTGTTTGTTGATTTACTGGAGCAGGCATCAGTAATGTCTCTGTTACACTCAGGCTTGAGATTTTAGCAACCTCTCCATACTTGTCTTTCCCAATGATGGAGGCTCTTTCAGGGTCAGGGGAATAAGACCTACTGTTACTGTTTTTGGCATATTGAATATATGCCAAAATGGGTAGCTTGCCAGGCTCTGCTGTGCAGGCGGGATATTCTTGGTAGCTCTCCGGACTCTCTGAGAGGTATGTATATATCTATTACTGTATTAAAATACGAATATGCCACAGGGAGCTTGTCAGGCTCTCCCGAGCAGGCAATAGACTCTTGGTAATGTCAGGTTCTCCAAGAGGGAAATCTAGGCTCTTAGATGTCATGTGGCCGCAATGCAGGAACTTGGTTCTATAGTCTCTGGAATTGGTTGTTGATGGGATTACATGGGCCAGGGCAGTTTCTGGGTGTGACTGCCTACCTACTGGAAAGTGGGGGATCTATGTGGAAGAGGCCCAGTCCCGATCTGAACAGCCTTGGAGATCTCGGCCCCAGGTCCCACACACCTGGGCTCCTCTGTTGGTTCCTTCATTTGTGAGGCTCATCCAAACATGTGGAGAGTGGCCTTGAGCATGGCTGTGGCTGGGTTCCGAAGGTCTTCAACTGGGATTTTTTTGTTTTGTTTTCTTGTTTTGTTGTTTCTGCTAGGAATCAACAAAAGGTGGAAAATACATTGAATAATACACAGCATACCAGAGAACTATGGGATGAGTTCAAAAAGAACTATATAAGAATTATTGGAGACCCTGAAGAACAGGAAATTAAATGTAATGAGGAAACATTGGTTAAATATATTAGTTAAAGAAATATATTGTCAATGATATCAAATAAACATATTATTTATATAAATATATTAAAGAAATCATCTATAAAAACATCCCAGAATTGAGAATTACAGGCACTAATACCCAAAAAAACAGAAGGGTCCCCTTGAAAATGACCCAATTAGAAAAAATTTAAGACATATCATACTCGAGTTAGAAACAGAATATTGAATGAAGAAAGAATATTGAGTTCAGACAAAATGTAAGATATAAATAGAAAATTGAACGCAACAAGATTATAAAAGAACTGTCATCTTGTTATTCATTGATTTGCTTGTGCGGGCCAGTCATGTCTCCATTGTGAGACTTGTTACTGTTTTGAGCATATCCAATACACCATGGGCAGCTTGCCAGGCTCTGCTGTGTGGGCAGGATACTCTCCATAACTTGCCAGCTCTCCAAGAGGGATGGAAGAATCAAACACAGGTCAGCCTCATGCAAGGCAAACGCCCTACCTGCTGTGCTACGGCTCCAGTCCAACATACAAGAATATAGAACAAAAACTCAACAAAATAAACACCACACCAAAAACATATAGAGATGAATTATCATTCATATTTTAAGGAACCATTCAGAGGTGTACTTTCATTCTGACCCAATATTTATATTATGTCACATATAAAACCTTTTTCGTTTGATGTAGTCCAACAAACATCTCCAAATGCAGAAGCTATGTGAACTTGAGTCAAGAATGCAACATGATGAACAACATGGCGCCGAAACTGTGCAGGAGGAAGCGTGAAATGCGTTCAAGAGCATCAAAGAAGTTGTTAAGAGGACAAAGAACCTCCAGCTCCAGGCACATCCTTCCAACTCCACCATTCTTCCTGCACTAACATACGCCTCAGAGACCTGGGCCCTCCGAAAACAGGATGAGAATGCTATTTGGGTCTCCCAAAGAGTATCAATGAGTTCTGCTAGGAATATCACATTTCACTCAAGTGAGAGAAGGAAACCTGAGTTCTGACCTCCATCTACGATCAAGAATCAGGGATGCTGTCTCGTTTCCAAAGGTGTCGAAAATCAGATATGCCGGACATGTAATGCAATTTAGAGGCTACCGCTGGACTAGAGTTGTTACTGACTGGGTTCCATGGGATATCAAAAGACTGTGTGGCTGCCCACCTACGAGATGGTCAGACTTCTTCGTCAAAACCCTGAATGAACAGTTTAAGGCTCTTCCTGTTCCTGGAATGAGTAGATAACATTGGGCTATACTAGCACGTGACAGGGACAAATCAAGTCATTACTGGCACCCGCTCGAGCAAATGGAAGATCAATCGGATGACAAGTGACAAGTGACACGTGATAATATTAACCAGATTTTTTTTTTATTTTTTGCTTTTTGGGTCACACCCGGCGATGCACAGGGGTTACTCCTGGCTTTACACTCAGGAATTACTCCTGGCCGTGCTCAGGGGACCATATGGGATGCTGGGAATTGAACCCGGGTCAGCCACATGCAAGACAAACACCCTACCCTCTGCTCCATTGCTCCAGCCCCCAAATGTCATTTTTATACTAAAAAAACTTCAATGATTTTGACTTTTTGATTAGCCTATTTACACAACTCTAATTTTCTAGAGATCTGACTGTCAAACTGATTTAATTTTGTTTAATTTTAAAAATATTCTTTTAAAAATTTGATTTTATATGCAACAGCCAGCAGAACTCAGGGCTTATTTCTGGCTCTGCGCTCAGGAATCACTCCTGGAAGGTCTGGAGACCATATGGGATTCCTGTCTGCACCACACCAAGCAAATACCCTAATTCTATACTCTGTCTCTGATCTCTGTTTAATATTTTTTTTAATCTAAAAAACCAAACTTGCTGGGCCAGGTATGTAGTTTAAATAGCTGCTCACATGACTTCCATGTGTGAGTCATTAGGTTTAATTTTCCACCACCACATGACCCACTGAGTACTACCATATATGTATGAGTGTGTGCATGTATATATACATCACTTGCATCACTTGTATCACTTGGCATCCCATTGCTCATCGATTTGCTCAAGCTGGCACCAGTAATGTCTCTATTCGACCCTGCCGCATGCTAGTGCAGCGCAATGGTGTCTGCTAGTTCCAGGAACACGAAGAGCATCAAACCGTTCATTCAGGGTCTTGATAAAGAAGTATGACTATCTCTTTGGTGGGCGGCCAGGCGTTCTTTTGACATCCTGTGGAATCCAGTCAGTTATGGCTGTAGTCCAGCGGTCATCTCCAAATCCCATTATGTGTCCGGCCCATATGATTTTCGACGCCTTGGCAAACAAGGCAGTACCCCTGATCCTGGATAGTCGACCGAGGTCGGAACTCGGGTTTCCTTCTCTCACTTGAGTGAAATGTGATACTCCAAGCATAGCTCTTTCGATTCCTCTTTGGGAGACCCGAATAGCATTCTCATCCTGTTTTCATAGGGCCCAGGTCTCTGAGGCATATGCTAGTGCAGGAAGAACGGTGGAGTGAAAAATATTTGCCAAGAGCTGGAGGTTCTTTGTCCTCTTAACCACTTCTTTGATGCTCTTGAAGGCGATCCACGCCACTCTATTCCCCCCGCACAGTTCTAGCACCAAGTCATTTGTCATGTTGAGTACTCGACCCAGATACATATAACAGCTGCATTCGGAGATGTTCATTCTGTTGAGAGCAAATGGAGTGTGTACATATATACATATATACATACATACATACATACACATATACATACATGTGTTTACATGTGATTTTATGCACATTACTTGTAAAGAACATTTTTGAAGAAATATAATAAGAAACTACATTGATATTTTTCTGCACTAAAAAGATGATTTATCAGATTTTGGACATAATATCAACAATTACTTGAATAATTTTCACATACACACACCCAATCCATGTGACGTATTATTATTATTAATTTGAGGTCTTACCTGAGAGTTTTTGGGGTTTATTTTGTATTCAAGATTCACTTCTGGTGGTCCTTAAGAGACTATATGTAGTGCTGAGGATAGAACTCAGGGAAACTACTTGTTTTATTATTTAATAATACTATTTTCAGGATTTTCCATTATTCTTGACTTTCATGTCTTGTAACATGATGGTCAAAGAGATATTTCTCTTAGTTATTCTTTTTGCAGTTAACTGAGACTTTCATATGTGTTACATATTTAGAAAAACTAGTGTGGGATCTTGTCATTATTCATTTAAATGCCTTTTCAGTCTTCATATAGTAACTTCTTTATCATTAATTGGGTTGTGTTGATTCTGCCCCATACATGTGTGATATCACAATGATAGTTAATCATGACTAGAGTAAAACTATAAAATTGAGTTATAAACTTCTCCACTTCCTTCTTTGCTTCCTAGCTCTCTAACTATAGAAGAACTAAATTAAATTTTCAGATTTTTCTATTGGTCACAAACCATCTTCTGAATTTTGAAGTCCAAGAACATGTCAAGTCTTTATTTTTTTTCTGTATTTTTTATTGGTAATTAATTTTATTACAATATTTACTCACAATGAACATGTTACTGGTGCCCGCTTGAGCAAATCAATGAACAATGGGATGGCAGTGCTACAATATTTACTAGGCATTATTGTTTGAAAGATTTTCAAAATTAAAATATTGGCATCTTAAATTCTATAAAATTAGGTGTCTCTCACAATTAAAAAGAACATGTCAAGTTTTTAGTTGGAAAGTTTTGTGTGCTGAGTATACTATTTCTTAGACCAGAAGTTGTAAAACAGAAAACATACTCTGTCTTGATTTTTCTCATAAATCCTGACATCATTTCAAATGCTGCCCCATTTTTCAGTTTATTCTAATAAATTGAGAGAGTTGCAACTCAAGATTTTATTTGTTTACATGTTGTAGTATTATAGTCAGATAGGTGACTTACCAACCACACAGATCTTCCATATCTATTTTAAACTACTCTCCTTTTGTATTATTCTGCTATTTTCTAATACACATTTCTATTCCTATCTCTTCAGTTACATGCTTTTTCATTTCCAGAAATAGTTTTATCATTCTACAAAAGTCTCATATGATCATTCATTCAACCTGAAAAAAATCTTTCCACAGTATTCCATTTTTTTAACAAGCGGTTTTATTTTTCTCTGAAAATATAATATTATTTAAAATAATTCAATAAATTTATCCATTATTTACTGTATTTCTTCCCATTTCTAGTTTATAGATCAGCATTCCAAAATCTTATTTACTGGATTCCCATAACAGAAAGCAATGACTTTCATTGTTTTTGTTTCTTTACTTGTGCTGGGGCCACACTAGGCTATTCCTGGTTCTGTGCTCAGGGATCACTCCTGGTGAACCTCTAAGGACCATATGGGTGGCCAGGATTGAACCAAAGTCAGCCACATGCAAGCAAGCTCCCTAAACTCTATACTATCATTCCAGAGCTGAGATAAAATATTTTTATACATTGAAGACATATAGCGAATCACTGTATCACTGTATCACTGTCATTTCATTGCTCATCAATTTGCTCACGTGGGCACCAGTAATGTCTCGATTGTGAGACTTGTTGTTACTGTTTTTGCATTAAATATGCCACGGGGAGCTTTCAAGACTATGCCATGCGGGTGAGATACTTTCGGTAGCTTGACGGGCTCTCCAAGAGGGGCGGAGGAATCGAACCCAGGTCAGCTGCCTGCAAGGCAAACGCCCTATCCTCTGTGCTATCACGCCATCCCATATAATTAATAAATTATATAATTAGGATTATAAATAAAACGTGTTAAAATAACTTTATAATTTTATCTACCACAAAATTTATTACAAGTACAGTTCTATTGTGTATTTTTCTGAACTATGGTTTTTGGTTTTGGGTTTGGTTTTGTTTTGAACTACTTTTGTAAGTATTCAGGGCCTATTCTCCAGGCCCTGTGTTCAGGGATCATTGCTTGTGTTCTTGGAACCAGCAGGTATAAAAATGTGCTTGTCCACTGCAAAGCAAGCACCTTAACTCCCATAGTACATAACTATTTCTCTGAAATTTTACTTAAATTTGCATGAGTGGAAAAAATCTTGTGTTTCAGCAAATTTCGGTTATTGACTTTCTTTTTCAAGATATTGACATAATGTGAAGATCCATTGTAGTTTGCTAAAGGAACCTACAAAGAATTCAAGAGTCCTATTAACATCAAGGTCTAGGTTTCAGCAAATAGAATCACATCTGATATAATGGCACTACTACAGTCTGAAGTGGCCAGGACAATACAATGGAAATAAATTAGCACATACTTTCTGAGAAATGTATTCAAGATGACTATTTATGTTTTTAATTGCATAATCATTGCCTCCATTATAGTCTGGAAAGAGTACACTGTTCTGTGATTGTTTATTTTGTAATGGGATTGTTTTGTATAGAACATTTACTGATAACTCAAAAGCTAATGTTAGATGGCAAAGCTTAGCTTCATTTCTTTCCTCTCTTTCTACGTTATTTACTAGTTTACATATAAATAGTGTTGTGTCAGGCAAATTTTATTTGAGTCTGAATTGTGCTGACACCAGAAATATTTGCAAATATTTCTTGACATGTCATCAAGCATCTTGTCAATTTGTACTTTCCAAATTTATACACACAGAGACATTCCAAACGCTGTCCCCTGCTCAAGCAAGATGCCAAAATTACTCTATAAAAAGGGTTTGTCAAAAAGATTTATGTGAGGATCTAAAGCTATTTAAAAGTCCAGCAAGGTTTCTCTATTAAATTTTTTTTCATTATGCACTAATCCCATTTTAACAATATTTTAAGAGAAACCTTACTTAGGTTAAAAATAAATTATTCGACTTTAATGAAGATGTAAAAAAAGACTTTCTTAGAAATGATATTTCTTCTTGACATTTAAAAAACATATCATACTTATTAGCTATTATGTATATAGTAATTTCTTATGCAATTTCTAAATTGATATTCAAAAATTAAAATCTTCTCATGGCTGTCATACTGCTAAAAAATTTTTTGAAGATGCTATGCTAATCTATAATTGCTTTATTTTTGCCTCGCCAACAGTGTACCTACATGTTCAAATATCAATGTGAACTTTCTGGCAAATAATAAGAAAATATCTTAAAGTAGGATCTTCAACAGTAAATCAACTTCCTGAAATTCAATATATAAAATTACATAAGGAATATATTAGGTGACAAAAAAGAGTAGAAGCTAGCTACTTATTGCAATTATTGTTTTTAGTGTTGCCACAAATGGAATAGCCTCACACATACAAGGCAATTTCTCTGCTGCTCCACCACAATCCCAACATATTTACTATTATATTGGGAGCCTCCTAAAACTGTTCAAGGGGACTCCAGGACTATCACCAACAATGCTCTGACTGGTTGGTTGCACAGCTCACTTTTAGATGCTGAGAATGTAAATATAACAGGATTTTTTAATATTAGGTTCACTGGGGCCACGACAGCACTGGTCAGAACCCTCAAGAGCGGCGATTGCTTCAGCTAAGTTGCTTCCAACTATGGTCTGGCAACTGTGGATCATGGACCTCTTATCATCACTTAAAAAAAATTCTGAGCTATTGCCCCTATCTCTGGAAAACAAAACACTATTGAAACAACTATCACATTTAGGGCTCTTAATAATGGTTCAAAGATCTAGAGAATATGTGTTACTTGCAAGAACCCTGTGTTTGATTCCCCACCAATCTTCATCCTCCAAACACATGAGGAAGAGCCCTGAGAACTGCATGAGGAGTAACCTACACCCCTTTCCTCTCCAAAAATTTTTAAAACTAGATTCGCTATAATTTCAAATTTTGTTAATTATTCATTTGATGAATTATTTCCATGCATATTTTGAATAAAAATGACTCATATCTAAGCATAGGTTTAAATCTGTTTATGTTTCCTGTGGTTTTGACCCTAATTACAGGTTAAGAAATCTTGATTCATAGACTCAAGCACTATTCATTAAGTACCATAATTTTAATTTTGAACTGAAAAATAAAGGCAAAATGTTTCAGATTTATGGATAATTATTCTTAGTACATTGCCACTTTCCTACTGTAACTATATCTCAATTATCAATTAAAAAGATACTTGTAAACTATTTGCATTTGAAAGAGAGTGGTAAAATCACCATGTAGTTCTGGACAAATCAATTAAGTACATATCTCATACAAAATGCTGATTGAATATTTATCAAAGAATTGCCTATTCTGGGACAGTGCTATGTTATGTTAACATATTGATTTTCAAGCTACAATAATCTGATAATTAATACAGTTAATGAACTTGGGAAAACCCAATTATGTCTTCTAGTCCCCAAATGTCAAATGGAGCACATAATACAAATACTTTTTGATTTCCATAGAATAGGGGGGTAATCACAAAAGCCAAGAAGGTAAACATATCAAGTTTACTCTAAAAATTAAGAGAACTATCCTAACAAAGAGGGAAGACTGCAATAAAATTACCCAATCAGTGCTGCCATCAGAGGGTATTCATTTTAGACAAATTGATTTTAGGAAGATCCCTATAGAAATAAACAATTAGATTTCAAAATATTTGTTAGAATTAATTTGCATATTTGAAGCATATTGGTTTATCAATATATAGTTGTAATCTAGATAATTTCTTTTCCCCACATGGTGTTGTGGGTTAAAGCCAAATTTTGAGACCCTAACACCCAGTACATTATTGAAAAATAGAATTGTTAGAGGCTGACTGGGAGTGGAAGATGGCAGGAGGCAAACTAAGATCAATGGTGGTGGGAAATGTACACTGGTGGAGGGATGGGTGTTGGAACATCATATGTCTAAATCAATGTTTAGACATATATTGATCATGAACATGATCATGAACAGCTTTATAACTGTATCTCATGGTGATGTCTCAATTAATAAAATAGAATTACTATAGATGTCAATAAGATGAAATGATAGTGAAATGGGTGGGCCCCTAAAACAATATGACTGGTACTCTTATGAAAAGGAATATTTGGATGAAAACATATATATTGCAGGACATTGAAAAGATTGAATTAATGGCACTTCATGACAAGAAACTATCAGAAACAATAGCCAAACTCTGGAAAAAAAACGAAGTGCCCAAAACAGATGACTGGTTAAAGAAACTTTGGTACATTTATACAATGGAATACTATACAGCTGTTAGAAAAGATGAAGTCATGAAATTTGCATATAAGTGGATCAATATAGAAAGCATCACGTTGAGTGAAATGAGTCAAAAGAAAGAGACAGACATAGAAAGATTGTACTCATATGTGGAATATAAAGTAGCAGAATGGGACACTAACCCAAGATTAGTAGAGATAAGAACCAGGATATCTGCCCCACAGCTTGGAAACTGGCCTCACATGCTGAGGGAATCGGCAGCAGAGATAGAGAACGGAACACCTAGTAGAGAATGTTGGGAGGACCCACTCGGGTTGAAAGCTGTGTGCCAAAAGTAGACTATAGACCGAATATGATGGGCACACACTATCTTTATTGCAAACTACAACACCCAACAGGAGAGAGAACAAAAGGGAATGCCCTGCCGCAGAGACAGGGTGGGGTGGTGGGGGTTGGGGTAGGTGTGGTGGGAGGGATACTGGGAACATTGGTGGAGGAAAATGGGCACTGGTGGATGGATGTAAACAAAATATAAACATGAAAGTTCATAAGTTTGTAACTGTACCTCACAGTGATTCACTAATAAAAATTTAAAAAAACTGCTTTTTATCCTTTTAGAGAGTTAAGTTCGTATATTATTTACTTACCATAGCATCACAGAAGCATCTACATTTAATTAATCAAAGCATACGTCTACCCACCATGTGAATCTTTTGTGGAAGGTACTAGTGGATGTTGGTAGAGGGACATTTGAGATGCTAATGAGTATGATTTGACAAAGTATATTTTGAAGAAGTAAGAAATTCTACACTTAATACATATGCAGTTTGAAAAACCAGCAATATCACAAAAATAAAAATAATAAACCTGGGGGCTGGAGTGATAGCACAGCGGGTAGGGCGTTTGCCTTGCATGTGGCCAACACGGGTTCGATTCCCAGAATCCCATATGGTCCCCTGAGCACCGCCAGATGTGATTCCTGAGTGCAGAGCCAGGAGTAACCCCTGTGCATTGCCGGGCGTGACCCAAAAAGCAATAAATAAATAAATAAATAAAAATAAACCTATTGTTGTAGTATTTTTCAGATACACGCAATTTATACACAATTCTTAAAATATTTTGACATCATAAATAATAAATATTACAGTTTATCTGATACCAATTCATTCCTTCATTTTCTCAGACCTATGCCATCATTAAACTGCCCTTTTGTTTCTTCCTCTAATCTCAGATTTCATGGAAATGAAATAATAACATATTTAGTCGATTTTATTGTCATCTTCAAAACATAACCAAATTACAAGATTTACCTACATTCCATTTTTATTTCCAGTGCATACATACCCCATATTTTACTTATTCATCTATTTGGTGATAATCACATTTGAGTTGTTTCCATTTTTAAAATAATTACTATTCTTGCACGAGGCCAAACCAGGTTCGATTTCTCCATCCCTCTCAGAGAGCCTGGTAAGCTACCCGCCCGCATGACAGAGCCTGGCAAGCGACCCGTGGCGTGGTATACTCGATATAACAAAAACATTAACAAGTCTTATAATGGTGACTTTACTGGTGCCCCCTCTAGCAAATTGATGCGCAACAGGACAACATTGCTACAGAGCGACATTGCTATAGTAATTTTTTAAAAAGCTTTTCTGTGAACATGTTATATTTCTCTTGATATATTTATATATATATATATATGTAAAAGCAGAATACTGACTTGTATGTTAACTTTATTTCATCTATTTCATCTGTCACATTGTTTCACAAGGATTGCAGAATATAACATAATTGTCAATTGTCAATGTTTGCCTTGAACTTTACTACAAATTCTTATTCTGCTCTTCATTACTGCTCTCTTTTTAGCCTTCCATTGCATCATTATGTATTGAGTCTAAACACTTTGCTTATATTTAATTTAATTTAATTTCATAGCAAATGACAATTTCCTAGCAAATATACCAAGTTCACATTTTTGTATTATAAACTTTGATGTAAATTCTTTCAATTAAAAAGAAATCATTTGAATTTATGCAAATGTGCCATATTTTTAGGTAATTGAGTACATTTATATTTGTTTGTTCAACCAGAGCAGTCTTTCAGTAGTATTTATTTCTTAAAACATCCAATAAACTCTGCTCAGTAACAATATATGACAGGTGACCTCAGTGAGTTTCATCCAAGTTCCTTTAGCATTTTAATCATTTATACTTAATTGCACTTAATTTTAATTTCTATTATATGTTATAGCTTTTAAATTATCAATGACTTCACTTTTGTACCCTAGAGAAACAAAATAACTCTATATACGATGAACATAAGATTTTACTGATCACCTTGACGTAAGACTACGTGAGTCATTATAGTGACTAAACTCATTTTTTTATGTAGATATAGGTACTCAAGTTGAAATAATGTTTTATATTTTAAGAAAATGAGAACTCAAGGTAATTACATTACTATTTAGAAAAGTGATTTAATCTAACCCAAATGCCCTTATGTTGATTTTACACCCACCTTTACTTGCCAAATACATGGAAATTTTAGACAGTACAGATTCAACTCAGTATAAACATAGGTACCAATATTCCACTATATCAAAGTTTTAATGAAAGTTTTGGTAGCTTAAAACTTTTCACGTGGTTATTTTTAGGAAAAGATGCAAATATTTTTGAGTGCTGCATGAACTCCCAGAAGGCAAGCAAGTAGTTCTAACAATGGAAAAATTAATAAGCAATTAACACCTGTTTATCCAAAAATAACAAACTTCAAGAAATTTCTAAGCTGGCTGTAGCAAAAGATTAACTATTTAGTTAAGACTGAAATAATTTGGGGATCATGGTCCCACAACTGTAAAAGCATCAGTTTGTAAATCTGGTAAAATTGGCATGTCCAGCTAATAACCTCACAAATTACACTGAAACATCAAAATGAATTCAATACTTTTTCTTGAGGTTGAAGAAAAATGACACAATAGGAAAAAGGAAGAAGAGAAATAAAAAGCATTCAACTTATTCATACACTTATTATTTACTAATAAAAGAGAGGAAGAGCTGCTCCAGTTACCAATGATTGGCATTAAGGTTCAGATTATTTGATACTTTTACAATTTATGTTTCTGTTAAAAATATTTTATTCTCTTGGTGGTGGAATATGTGCACTGGTGAAGGGATGGGTTTTGAGCATTGTATAAATGAGACTTGAACCTGAAAGCTTTGTAACTTTCCACATGGTGATTCTATAAAAGAATAAAAAATATATAAAAAATATTTTATTCATAAAATCGGTCATTTTCTGGAACAGGCTCTGTTAAGTAGTAGATAATGAGCAATTTTTGTTCACTTCCTTTGAATTTTTGAGGGGTAGGGTCACATAAAACAGTGCTCAGGGAATATTTGTGGCTATGTGCCTAGTGATCATTTCTGGTAGTACATATGCAATGCTTGAATTTGAGCCTGGACAGGACACACCACACAAGGTAAGTCCCTAATTGCTATACCTTTTTCCACCCCATAAAGAGTTTTGTACTTAAACAAATAATTTCATGATTGTTTATTATTGTGGGTGTCTTGTTTTGACATAACAGAGACAAGACATTATATATATATGCTTTTATATAGTTAGTGGGGTACAATATGTAGTTCTAAAAATTTAAGTATTTCAATTTAAATTATATCACATTTTAATTTTGTCCATCTACTACAAGTTCAAAAAAATTAAAGGATGCACATACACTTTCTTTTTAAACCTCTATTAAGATGAAAATAAGAACCTCCAAACTATCTAAAAATGGGAGACAAATTTAAACATTCCTCTGAAAAGTACTCAAAGATCACTAATAGATACATAAAAAATTTCTTCTTGTTACGTATTTCAAAGAAATTCAGATGAAGATGACAGTGAGATATCATGTCACACCAGTGAGAATGACATGTATCACTGTAGCACTGTCATCCTATTGCTCATCGATCTGCTCTAGCGGGCACCAGTATTGTCTCTATTGTGAGACATGTTATTACTGTTTTTGGCATATCGAATATGCCACGGGGAGCTTGCTAGACTCTGCCGTGAGTAAAGGATACTCTCGGTAGCTTGCCAGGCTCTCCGAGAGGGACGGAGGAATAGAACCCGGGTCAGCTGCATTCAAGGCAAACACCCTACCCACTGTGCTATTGCTGAAAATGACATGTATGAAAAAAAAACAAACTGAGAAAAAAAATCTGTGTTGACTGGGATGTGGTGAAAAATGAACTCTCATCTACTGTTGGTGAGAATTCTCTCTGTTAAGTCCTTACCTTAAACAGTTAACTATTTCCCAGAATGGCATGGATAGGACAGTCACGTGACCCCACATCTCTATTTCTTGGTAACTGCCCCCAGGAAACAAAATACTCTTCCAAAAGGACATTGGCACACCAATATTTATTGCAGCATTTAGTAAACTAGCTGGGATACGGAGTCAATCCAAGCGCTCAAGGCCAGAAGAGTGACTAGTGAAGATGTAGATTATATGCACCATGGAATATTATGCAGCTTTATCGAAGATGAAATATTGCAATTTGCAGCAACTTCGATGAAAGTGGAGGGTGTCTTGTTAATCAAATATGCCTGAGAAAGACACCTACTAAAGGACCTTCTATGTGGCATTTGAAAGAGCCCACTTCCTTTCTTGAATGTTTTTTCTACTATGCAAACAAAATCTTGTCAGGACAGCATGATCTGATTCCTCTTTTCCATCAAAAACTAAATTCCAACATCTTTCTTGTAAAGGAAAAAATCATTGATTTGTCATTTATTTTTACTAAAAATACTACTTATGTTTTTAAAGTACATGTTCAAATCTAAATGTACGTATATTCATCACCACACTCACAAACAAAGTGTGAGTGCTATAATGACCCCTCTATTATTTACTCCCATCACCCTAATCCACTATCCTCTCTAGCAATTACCATGTTATCCACACTTCAAAGTTATTTTTATTATGCTTTCTCAGTTTGCCTATTTTGGTTATTTATGTTCTAGAGAAGAGTGATGTTATTCAATGGGGATAATTACACATAACTAAAATTTTAAAACAGGGAAGAGAAAATAGCAACCATTTTGAAACCTTATAAAAGTTTCCCACATCACTTTCACCACATTCATTAATAGAATTTCAGCTCACAGGATTATGGACTGCAGTGTAATATTTTATCTTAGTGACTTTTCTATACTCATTTTTTGTTATTCCTTTTTCTAGTAATTACTCTGTGTGTGTATGTGTGTGTAGATAGGTAGATAAAGAACCTGTTATAGAAGCAGACTTGGGGTAGGAGGGGGCAAATGCAAGGGGATTTGTGGAAGAAAGCGGACACTGGTTAAGGGATCAATGCCATAAGATTATGTGTCTCAAACCTAATCATGTGTAACTCTGTAATTTCATAGTGACTGAATAAAATATAATTTTATAAGAAAATATAAATATATAGTGATACACAGAAAGAATTGTTTATTCCCAGGTGAATATACATTTTTTAAAAAGATAATCTGTCTGGGACACTATTTAGAACAATTTAAAACATTTCCTATTGGAGACTAGGAATTTCAATTTGGACATATACATTTGAATTGTCAGTGAACTTCCATGCATGAGAAGCCCACACTACTTCTAGAAATATTCATAGAAATGCGTACTAAAATATTTTTCTCATTTTAACATCAATTAGCTTATTCTTCAAATGCTACCAGAGATTAGGTTTTTTTCACATTTAATTTAACATTTGATTAATGCATAAGCTCAATTTTCCAACTTCATTGCAAATGAAAATATATTTCATGATGCAGTTCACTTAGTAGGTTAATGATTCGTGAATTAAATGATTTATAGAATTTGAATCCTCCAACATTTTTGGCTTTAGGTTTAAAGCCATTCTCTTTTTAAACTAGTCATAGAAAGGTAGGGCATATTTTGTTAGTAGGTATCCACTGGATGAATATTGAAGAGAAATTTTCTCTCTAACCAGCACTAGAAGAACTTGACCAGCAGTGATAAAATTAAAACCAAGTTAATACATGTACATGAGCTAAAATGCATAAGGCAAATATTACTAAATTTCTTCTAATTTTATGAAGCCAAACAGAAACAATCACCACTGTGAGGTAATTTCAACATCTAATAACAGGTTTATTAAAGGAATAATCTACAATCAAATTGAAAACCATGCATAGAAAAAATGGAAAAATTATTCTGTGTGACTGATCTGCTTTCCAAGATTTTGTCTGTTTATAAATAAAGGTTAGCTACACACAAATAAAAAGGAGGCCTCATTGTAATAAATATAGGTAGTTATTAATTTCTAGCACTTACAGTCAATTTAATGAGCATGTTTCCTACATTCTATATTAATTCTATGTTAAAAGAAAGTCACTATGCATGATTAAAAATATCACTCTTTGTGTATATGTGTGTGTTAATGTGTGTGTGTTAGTGTCTGTATGCATGGCAGGAGTCATTGGTGTGTGGGTGTTTGATTGACACTTGTCAGTGCTCAGGCATCATATGTGGTACCAGTTGATACTGGTGCTTACTGCAAAGCAAGCACCCTAAAGCCTATAATATCTCTCCCACCATGCCCCCACTGAGTCCCTTAGATTGTTTAGTATTACAAATTAATCTAGAGAAGTCTGTGTAGGAAGTGATATTCAAAGGATATTCAAATGTATTATATCCTGAAGCTGGAGCTATAGCACATAGGTTTGGGTGCTTGCTTTGCACGTGGCTATTCTTAGTTCAACCCTGGCACCGCATGTGGTCTCTTGAACCATGGCAGAAGTGACCTCTGGGTGCAGAGCCAGGAGTAAGCCCTGAATACCACTGGATGTGCCTACAAGATAAAAGAATATGATCTCGTAGATACTTATAAAGACGTGTATATATGTCTAGTCAGGTCCTCATCACATACACTTTCTTGAAAGGATTAAAAACACAAACAACAAGATCAACATGGAGTGCAGACTTCTGCAAGCCTCAGGATTTCTTTAAAATAATCCTACTTTGTTTTGTTCACTTCAATTTTGAATAACCTAAGCAATATTGTCAGAGTGAAGGGGACCGGTACAATATTCAAGCCAATGCTTTTCAGGTCCACACTAGCTTCAAGCTCTATGGTTGCTGTAAGAATTCAGTTCCCCAGAAGATTTTGCACTCAGAATATTAGATATTCACTGGATATACAACATAGGCAGCTCTCAGTTCTTCATCCAATATGCTATTAGAGGGTAATTAACAGAAATGCTTGGAGGTCCTTTATAAAAGTTCTTCAAACAACTACAGAATTTCATCAAATATCTTATAAGAACACAGGAAAATATTCAGGTCTATTTATTTAATGAACAACTTTAAGGTAATTGAATTGCACTATTTTAGCCACAAAATTAGCAATAGGGCATCTGTAACAGAAATAATAGCTTTATCGAATCTTTTCTTAATAGACTATGTCCATATTATGGTTTGCTGAAAACATCAGGCATTTTAAGGAATATTAATAAAATAGTAATAGCTAGGTTGGTAAAGAAGCTGTAATCTCTGTCATCACTGTTATCCCCTTGTTCATCCATTCACCTGAGCGGGCACCAGTAAGGTCTCCATTCGTCACAGCTGTGAGATGTTAGCAGCCTCTCCTTACTCATCTTTACATCGATTGGAGACGCTTTCAGGGTCAGGGGAATGACACCTGTTATTGTTACTGTTTGGGGCATATCAAATATACCACAGGGAGCTTGCTAGGCTCTGCTGTGTGGGCGGGATACTCTCGGTAGCATGCTGGGCTCGAGAGGAACAGAGGAATCAAACCTGGGTTGGCCACGTGCATGGCAAACGCCCTAACTACTGTGCTATTGCTCCAAGGACTTTAAAAATTCATGTTAGTTTCTTTAGAAGAGAAAAATATCAATAGTAATTATAAATCAATTATTTTGTGGTATTAATTATTTTATCTTATAAATAAGTAAGAAGGGACTGGAGTCATAGTCCATTGGTAGGACACTTGCCTTGCACATGCTAACCTTGACTAGCTTCTTTAAACCCCATATGATTCCCTGATCCCTTGGTGTGGCTCAAAGTAAAAAAAAAGAAAAGAAAATGAAATAGGAAAACAATATGTTTAAGTTTTATAAATGTTAGGTTTTATAAAATGGGATATATGTTAAGAAAGTAATTTTATTAATTTTACATCACTAATAACTAGGCTGAACATTTATTTTCATTTTTATATAATCCTGAATTATTGATTTATTACTAAAATTATTATTAGATATTGCGCTTAAAGGTATTTCTTCTAATTCCTAAGAATCATAACCTTTAAAAAATGCACTAGTTTTTAATTCAAGCAGATATCAAAGAATATGTTATTACATCCAACTCACAGAAAGTCTCTAATGATATACAAAATATCAATTTTAGAAAACTTTAAGAATACTAAATTGAAGTCACCAAATGACATTTAAAAAATGTTTGTGCTGGGGGGAGGGACTACCTGACTTTGTATAGGACTTACTCCTGACTCTGTGTTCAGACATCATTCATGGCTCGGCTTTGGGGACCACATGTGGTGCCAGGGATAGAGCCCTGGATGACAACGTGCAGCCAAGTGCCTACCTGCTGTACTATCTCCATGGTCTTAAAACAAAATATTTGTATGCGATAAGGAAAATTCAAGGGCTGGAGCCATAGCACAGCGGTTGGGCATTCACCTGTGTTTGATTCCTCCGCCCCTCTCGGAGAGCCTGGCAAGCTAGCATGGAGCCCACACAGCAGAGCCTGGCAAGCTACCCGTGCGTATTGGATATGCCAAAGACAGTAACAATAAGTCTCTCAATGAGAGACATTGCTGGTGCCCGCTCGAACAAATCAATGAGCAACGGGATGACAGTGACAGTGACAGTAGGAAAATTCAAAGGGCATTAAACTATCTCTGTCATTCTCCCCTTGCTCATCAATTTGTTGGAGCAGGACCAGTAACGTCTCCATTGTGAGACTTGTTGTTACCATTTTTGGCATACTGAATACACCATGGGTAGCTTGCCAGGCTCTACCGTGCGGGCGAGATACTCTTGGTAGTTTGCCAGGATCTCTGAGAGGGGGGTAGGAATCAAACCCGGGTAGGCCGAGTGCAAGGCAAATGCCCTGCCCACTGTGCTATCGCTCCAGCCCCCGGAATACAGGTTCGTAATTTATATAGTCTGTTTCATTATTAGGTTTTTTTTTACATTTAGGAATATGCGCATTTTGGGACAGTGGTGAAGTGAAGCAGGTTTGCAGTCATATAACAATATCTACATAAAGCTATAATTAACAATATTGTAAATCTCAGTACCTCAATAAAAATGGGAGGAAAACAATGCCTATAGAAAAAATAATAATGCATGGAAAAAGCACATCTGAGGAATGTCTAAGAATTGGAAAGTAATAGAAATTGGATGCTGGTCACTTCAAAACCAATAAACAATTAATTTGCAAAGTCATTAAAACTTAGCTGTGTGTTTTTGTTTTTGTTTTTTTCTTAATTCACTCATTGTTGCAATATCTGAAGCTCATAAAAACTGATTAAACTCTTTCCAATTCAAACTAATTATGGTATAAAGTACCCTGCAAATAGAAATGAAAGATCATGTGTTGCTTTTGATACTCTGTGATTTATTTTGACTTGTTATTTTATTTGGCTTTTTCCTTTATATATCAACTGATGGGATAAACACTGCATTAAGGTTTTATAGCTAAAATTTTAAAATCTGCTTGTTATGACACATTTTTAATGTACACATTCTTTATTGTTATGAGTTGTTTTATAATTGCATAGAATCCAGCAAAGTAATTTTCAAGGAATGACATAAATTATTTTTCTGTTATGATATGAAAATGATGATGGATAAATATTATGAGAAAAAAATGCTTTCGAACTTTCTGATTAATGTTTCCAATGCCAAATGTCTCTCACACATATGTACACTTGCACACAGATATTTAACTATATATATATATATATTCTGAACACTGTTCAAACTCTCTTCTCTTTAGTTTTCTCATCTCAGAAAGCCAATCTCATTCTCATGGGAAAAATCTGTAAACAACTCATAATATACTATAAATAATATAAGTTCAAGTAATTAACAATTCTCTGAATGAAAGAGCACCAAGATTGAACCAATAGGTTTCACAGCTGGTGAAAATAGCAATTATTTCAACTCTAAATAATTGTAAATTGCCTGTATACAGAATGCATACATAGCAATTTTAACATTCTATACAAGGCAACTTTATTGTCAATAAAATATGATATTTTATAGATTATTAGACAATGGGGTTATATATGTATGCATTTTCTTTTTGTTGAATGACTAAAATGATAAATATGAAAATTATTTAATAGAATCAATAGAATATTTTGATAATTTTTGATTGTATCAAAAAATGTCTTAAACCTGAATGATTAAAGCCAGATTTTAAAAATATTCAATCACACCTTTAAGATTTTCTATAAAGCAGTAATAATTAGGCCATTATTATAAGCAATATATATTGTTACATGACTTCACTCACAAGCAAAGAGCCTGTTTCATTGCACCAATGTTCCAAGATGCACATATTCTTTATTCTTAAGTGTGAAAAAACTAATGAACGAATAGACTACACAATTTATAAATCTGTACATCCAGAATGTTTCTAATGCCTGTCTTTGAATTTTTCTTATCACATACAAATATTTTATTTTAGGACCATGGAGATAGTACAGCAGATAGATAGTTGGCTGCATGTTGTCATCCTGGGCTCGATCCTGGGCACAACATATGGTCCCCAGAGACGTTCCAGGAATGATCCCTGAGCACAGAGGTGGGAGAGAGAGAAAGAGAGAGTGAGAGAGAAAAGAGAGAGAGAGAGAGAGAGAGGGAGAGGGAGAGGGAGAGGGAGAGAGGGGAGATGGAGAGAAAGAGAGAGGGAGGGAGCAAGGGAGCGAAAAGAAAGAGACAGAGAGAAAGAGAAATGTCAGCTATAGAGGCAGGCTGGGGGTGGAGAGGGAGGATAACTGGGGACATTGGTGGTGGGAAATGTACACTGTTGAAGGGATGGGTGTTGGAGCACAGTATGGCTGAAATCCAATCATCAACAACTTTGTAACTGTGTTTCTTTATGGTGAAAAAAAGAAAGTATACCCAGCTGCTTGCTTGAGACAGTTGTAGCTCATTACAGATTTGCCCACCTGTGTGACCAAAAACAAATAAACAAATAAAACAGCTTCTACCCTTTATTTCTGACTGTGGCAAATTATTTTTCAAAACAAGGTATGCCAGTGGTAACATTAATGGTATTCTTGTAATGTCAGACCTCAAAAGCCACATAAAATTAATGCTTTGGCTTTGTTACATTTTTTTGCCTCCCAAGGGTATAAAGCCTTACTAGTAAAAAGAAACCTCAAATAAATATTGTTCAAATAAGGTGAAACTTTTAAAGATTTGTTGCCATCTGTAGGTCACAGTGTTATAACTTAATCATCAGTCATTTTGATAAAAAAAGGCCTACTATAAAGATATAGAAAATATGATACTTAGAAAAGAGAATTTGCTTGCTAAGAGTTCTTTCCTAACTTTGCAAGTTGGACCAAACTGATAAAGAAATTACAAAATAATTCTTAAACAGTCAAATTTAGTCATACTCCTTTCACCAAATTTGAGGATTCTAAATTACGGAATTCTGGAACTCACATACATAACACTCTTTTTTTAATTATTAAACAAACTTTACTACTGGATTGGGATAAAAACTGACCCACTTAAGCTGTCATTTGTTATGATGTTTAATGATAATATTTTAGCTCCTTAGTTTTATCTAGGGCTGGAATGATGGCACAGCGGCCAACCCGGGTTCAATTCCTTTGTTCTTCTTGGAGAGCCCAGCAAGCTACCAAGAGTATCCCGTGCGCACGGCAGAGCCTGGCAAACTATCCATGGCATATTTAATATGCCAAATAGTAACAACAGGTCTCACAATGGATACATTATTGGTGCCCTCTGGAGCAAATTGATAAACAATAGGAGTACAGTGCTACAGTGTTATGGTTTTATCTGAAAACAAGTATACACTAGCAAAGCTAATAGCTGTTACTACAGCATAATTTATGGTTCTGGGTGTTACACAGATGTATACTGCTATGAAATGGAATTTAGACTGTGGAATTCCCAAGACCTTTATTTAATTCATCTAAGAGATTAAATAAAAAAAAACGTATTGGGACCCTCTGCGCCTAAAGACTTTGATTCCAGAGACCTAACACATTTTGGCATCCAGCACAGCTTCTTACAGCAATGCACTGGGACTGTGAGCTGGATACAACTCCGTGCTGCCCAGGGATGGATCTTTCCTCTCCACCCTGTCTTTCTGCACGGAAAATGGCGGCGACAGCAATATCCACGTGGCGGGAGCCACCTTCTAAGACTCCTAACACAGAGGTATATGGTTTTTACACTTTGGGGCTCCTAGAGAACCGTGGGAAGTGGGTGTAACTGGCACGCCCTCGGCCCAGATAAATCCGGAGCTGCTGAGAGCGAAACGGACCGTCTGTGCCTAAAGACTTTGATTCCATAGACCTTCTAACACATTTTGGCATCCAGCACAGCTTCTTACAGCAATGCACTGGGACTGTGAGGTGGGCTATGCAATTTCTGGCAGAATTTTCTACAGAAATCCAAAACCAAGAAATCCAAGTCTTAACATCTCTTAATTGTCAGCAATGTGAAACGGTTCCTTTTTAGCAGTTCTGACTTTGGGTGGAAACTCCAAACAATAACTGAGTTTTTTTGTTGAAATATTGAAGGTAATCAAAGTAGCAGCTATTTCTCTAGACTGTGAACTAAGCAATAGCCCCACGCCGGCCGAAAAAGGAAAAATATTCCTCTTTCCCTGTTGTTTCCCATTTTCGAGGAGAAACTCGGCGTGGCGTTCACTATACCATGAGGTGCGGGAAGGGGGAGGAGGAGGGAAAAAAAAGGAAAAGGGAAAAGGAAAAAAGAAAAGAGAGATGTATTTGGAGCAGTGGGGCTACATATCTCTTCATTCTAAGCAATGGAAAACTAATTATCAAATGCTTCCTTGGTAATAGGGCTGTCTTTCTTGGGGGGAACTCCAACAACAATAGTGAGTTTTGTGTTGAAATATGGAATGTAATCAAGGTAAAGAGAAAATAAAGTGAAATTAATCACTTATGCAGTTGGGGGTGGAGGGACGGGGGCAGGAGGTATACTGGGGTTTTTGGTGGTGGAATATGGGCACTGGTGTAGGGATGGGTGTTTCAATATTGTATAACTGAGACATAAGCCTGAGAACTTTGTAACTTTACACATGGTGATTCAATAAAATAAAATAAAATAAAATAAAAAAAACGTATTAACTATGAAATGGCCTGTGAGGAAACACAAACATCTGCATCACAATCCTTGCTGGTACCATCGCAGTAAAATCAGCTCACGGTTAATAATAGGGAGGAAGGGAATTCTTCTAAAATGTATCTTAAAAATAATAATTCTTCAATCTCTAATTTATGTTTAAATTTATTACATTATATCCCCTCATTCTCACTATTGATTCTTTTTTTTTTCTTTAAAATGTTAGGGGATCTCATGAGTCCACAAGAAGTCAAAGTTTTGCCTTTTCTTAACTCTTATGTGAAATATAAATATCCCCTCTATGGGGAATATACCAAGCGCCAAACTAACATAAACTAAGTTCTGTTGTGTGTTGAAGTGAATCAATTGCTATGTAGAACACTGAGCTTCTTCCTCCAGGCAGTCCTAAGATTTAAGTTGGGTAGGGAGGGAAGGTATTAAGTTTTTTACTACTCAAGCAAAAGAACTTTTGCTTAACTATATAAATATATACTTTGCATTGTCATTTAATTCTTATCAAGAATGCTGATACTTTAAAAAGATAATGTTTCATGCATTATAGATAAATATATCACAAAATGGTGACTATTTTGTGATAGAATTTATAGTTGGTTGCTTTGATATCAGTAGAAGAGCTCACATAGAATAGAAATAATGCAGTTTCTCATGGAAACAATGTGACTGAGTTACAATATCTGGACTAAAATCATGCTAGACATAAAATTTACTCTTTATGTGATTATGAATACTTGTCAAATGTAACCAAAGAAAAATTAAACAAGTGGGAATACGTTGATGTAGAAAGCTTCTACTCAGCAAGAAACTGAGCACCTGAAAAATGAAAGACGATCTATGGACGAAGAGAAAATATTTGCAAACCACAAATTTAATAAGGGGTTAATAGCTAAGATATAAAATAAATTATACACCTTAAGAGTAAAGAAACATAAAAGAACAGGCAACTTATTTTTTAAATAAATTTTATAAGAAAAATTTATTTTCCCTTTATTCTACCAGGTTCTTAACTGCAGATTAAAGCTAGAGAAACACAAGAATTTCATTGATATATAAAACAACTATTTCTGTGAAAGAGATCAACAAAAATATGAGTTCTCCAAATTAGTCCAAGTTACTACTTCAATTAAAGACAAAAAGTTGTGGAGTTAGTTCTGTTAACTCATCAACAGAACCCTGTAAGAAAGTAAGGTTGTCAGGCCGATTTAAGGATTTGCCTTCCCTGTTAATAAGACTTTTAGATATTTACTCATTCAACTATTTCTTATAGAAGAGGATCACTCAAAATATTAAAATTTCTCTTTTAAATGTAAATAACTCTCACAAAGACTAACTTCAGAAATTTGCTATGTCTTTTGGTAATTAAAAAAGTAATTAGCTCAAAATGTTCCTTATACCAGAGTCTTATTCTTTCCTCTTAAGGTGAAGAAAGACAATACACATTTTCCAAAGTATAAATACAAGTGTCCATTATGCATGTGAAAAGTTGCCCAATATAATTAGTCATGAAGGAACCCATAATTGAAACCACAATAAGATGCTACCTTAAAAAATGTAGGATGGCTATTAGTGAAAAAGTTAAAATAATACATGCTAGTGAGTGTAAAAAACACGCAACCCGGAGATTCTTCTTGCAGCGGTTTATTCAGAGACCTTCTCATGCATTGGGAAGGAGTGGAAACAGGGAAAGAGGAAAAACAAGGAGGAACGAGGGACGAACGAGGAGGAGCCTCTAGCTAGGCGACTTCCCCCTTTTATTTCTCTGGCTGCTTGTTTATGCCCAAGTGTCTACAGCTGATAGTCTAGTTACACCTTGTGGGCGTGACAGGACATCCTGTTTCCTTATTAGGAGTTGTTTTAGAAGCTCGGTGCAATTAACAAGAAACAGGTGTTGTTTAAGAAAATAGAATGCTAGGCACAAAAGGTTCAATAACAATAGCAGAACACCTATTCTCTAGGACAGATACTTTATTAGCAGGACCCATCAATGATGAAATCCCATGGTTTTGTTTCTCCTCTCCTTGTCCAACAAACATATGAGCATTCATAATATTAATCGTTTTGTATGGGCATAGCAAGAGATGCATTAAACTTTTAGAATTGCTCTCCTGGGGTCATCTCAATCTCAGACTACAGTGCCCGGGCCAGATTAGTCTTTCCTATCCCTAGCAGGGTCCTAGTCTCGTTATTACTTTAAGATCATGAAAGCACTTGTCCATGATCAGACTCTTAACTTATAGTTAAGAATGAGGCACTTTGGCCAGGCCCATCTAGATGCCAGGGTAGCACATAACTTACTGCTTGCCCTGGGTCCGTCTCGTCCCCCGTTGGGGCCCTGCCTTTTAGAGGGCTAGGAACTGAGGGCAACCAAGGCTACAGTCAAGAAAGCAGATGCCTGGGAATTAATAATATTCAAAGCCAATTAAATCCCAATTACAAAGGCATATTAATAAATGTCTTTCTTTGTCCATACAAAAAGGACTTTCTCTGAATAAGCTATACAAAGGACTTGAGGAGAAGAGAAAGACATTATTTACAAGTCAACAGAACACTAAGAAAGAAGCTACAAATAAACACAGAGGAATGGGAGCACTGTGACGGGAGTAACCCAATAAACCTAAACTACCTGAAACTATGTAATCCTATAAGTGAGGATCCGAAAACTCAGAACATATGTACAATGTTAGAATTGTAAACTGGTATAGTCACTATGGAAAACAGTGTGTATTTCCTCATAGAATGAAAAAAAAAAGACGCTGGTTGATTGTATGACATAAGTAGCACACTCAACTAAATGAAACAAAATCATTTCATAGCTATATATATATGAGTTCTCCATATTTATATATTTATATATGTATATATATATTTGCAAGTCTTACAATGGAGACATTACTGGTGTCCACTCGAGCAAATTGATGAGCAACCAGATGACAGTGATCGATGATATATATGCATATATATATATATATTTTCATCTTCATTGTGGCAGTAACAATAGAAAAACATGAGAATAAGGTCTTATTTAATGCATAAATTCATTGAACTGTATGCAATACTACACACACATATTTATACAGAGAGGGTTATTATTCAGACCTTAAAAGGAAGGAAGTTCTTTCACCTGAAATGAACAAGTTGATGGACATTTAGGACATTGTATCAAGTTAAATACTCAAGAAAGTAAAAGAAAATTCTTTGTACTGTCTCTTACTTGTGAAATGTAAAAGAAAATGAATCAAACTTATACAAACACAGTATAAGTAGTTGACAGGGATTTAAGGATTTAGAATAAGGGGAAAAGTTGGTAAAGGCTACAAAGTTTTATTATAACATGAATGAGATTTAAGGTATAATATAAGTCAAGGTGCCTATAAATGTATTACTTAATTGTGTAGTTAGCCTTTGTTAATGGAACAGAATTGAATATGAGATGCTGGGAATCGAACCCAGGTCGGCCGTGTGCAAGGCAAAGGTCCTACCTTCTGTGCTATCGCTCCAGCCCCAGGATTGAAATACTCTTACCAAAAAGAAAATTTACATAGTTGGGACTATATGGTTATTACTTAATACACACTTTTAATGCATGTGTGATGTTAAATCAACCTTGTGTACTTTGAACACTTGATAATTATGGAAAAATAAAGATCTCTTATTTATCTTTATCTTTATTATTTATTTTCTATTCATATTTATTTATCCTTATACTTATCTTTTATTTATCTTTGCTGCATGGCAGAGCCTGGCAAGCTACTTGTGGTGTATTCGATATGCCAAAAACAATAACGATGGGTCTCATTCCCCTGACCCTGAAATAGCCTACAATTGTTGGGAAAGACGAGTAAGAAGAGACAGCTAAAATTTCAGGGCTGAGTGTAATAGAGACGTTACTGGTGCCTGCTCGAGTATATTGAGGAACAACGGGATGACAGTGATACAGTGATTTATCTTCACATTTATACATCATAAGAGGAAATGAAAAACTGGATATTAAAATGAATTAGAATAATTTCATTAGGTTGTAGAAATTGTTTAACAAATTTATTTATGGCTCATTGTCTCAATTTGCTTGACTAGTCCCCATGACAACACATACTACACACACACAAACATGTGTGTGTAGTGTGTGTATATTAGGTATTTCAAGCAGAATAGTCTTCACATATGCCTATAAAAAGTCAAATTAAATTATACAAAGCATGTTAAAGCTATATTTTATTTGTCAGCAGAATTTTTTGTAGGCCCTTTCCAAGGCTGGCATATGCTTCCCTGACTGGCAGCAGCAGGATAACTGATGGCAGTTGGATATCACAGAACTAATTCTTTGTAAAAGAAAGATTTTTGACTAGTTATCATGTGTAATAGATTTCTTTCACCTAAAATTTCCATTTCTCAAATCCAATACTTGGATAGTCATATAGACTTTCTTAATACAAATAATTTTCATATTTAGGATGCAAGACAGGTTGACTAGAACAGAAAATAAAGTAAGTTTCTTCCTATTGTCTAGGCATCTTACTTGTAGATTCCTATAAGCCTCAGGTGTCAGAGCATATAGAATAATTGAAACAATAATTAAAATAGTCTACTGCTTTACGTCCTGCCTTGTGAATAATGGGAGTGACACCTGTAAACTAGTATGGAAATTCAACTCTTAAACATTTTTAATAGGCATTTGAATGTGAATCAGAGACAAAGCTTGTGCCTGATTTAATGAACTGTTGTATAACAAATTTCACTAAATAAAGGGAATTCTCTCATATCTGACATCTTGAGCCCTATTGTCATCTTGGAGAAACACTGGCTATGTCAGCTGCCCATTTTGACTTAGATCTTACCAGTGAGTACTCCATCTTAGAAAAGACAGAGTGACATTGTGTAGGGAGAGATCCCGTCACATGTTGCTGACCAAAAGTGAAAATAAGTAAAAAACTCAATGACATTTTTTCAATTCTGAAACCACCACCATTGGAAAACCGAACCATTATTCTTTAAAAGTACTTAAAGCTCACGTTTGGGGAATAATCTCTGTCGTGGAAAATGAGATATTAAACAAGCTACTTTTCTCATAGTCTTGCTGTCTTATTCACAGTCAAATTACTTCAATTATCTTATGATTCACATTTAACTAGAAAACAATCATGTTATTGTTATATTACTTTTTCTCTATGTTTACCCCATAATTGCCTCTGCAGTCTTATTTATAATTGTTTCTGAATTGTACTTTCAGTATAAACAGTGACTAGACTCTTAAGCCCAACAATCTGACTATAGACAGAAATAAATAGACAAAAAGCTTCATTTTCATTAGCAAAAAAAATCACAAAGTAAAATTAATTAATATCCATTCAGTTTCTCAAATTCAAAATTTGACATAATAATATTTTAATGAGTTTTGAAAAGTGATGTGGAAAAGAAAGACATCTGAATTATATACACAGCTTTTGTGTTTATACAGATAGAGTGTGCAAAAGGCAATTCTAGTGTCTTGATTATTTTGGAATACAATCACTTTCCAGTTTCCAGAGAGATAACAGATGAACACCTATTATTCATGAACTTATAGTCGACTATTATATGACTATTGCAAATGATTCAAAACAAAATAATTTTAAAAACACCAAGAAAATGGGTCTGCCCATGGCACGGAATAGCCCAGAGCTATATATATTTAATAATAGAAATCTATTTAATATCTTACTGTAGGTATATTAAAACAGTAACACAAGATGATCAACACAGAAATCTGACCATTTCACAACTGAGGAAAATTATTTGGTTAGGTAGAGCAAAAGTTGCCATATAAATGTATTAGTCACTATCTGATTATATCTCAAGTAAACTTCACTATGTCTTCCTACATGCAATATGCTTAATTGAAAATTAAGCTCTCCAGGCAACTGAGACATAAAAGAGCAGATCAAGTGCTCACCTTCCACACAGACAACCAGGTTTTGACCCCAGGTACCTCTGATCTGCCAGAAGTGACTCCTGCACAGAGCCAGGAGTAAGCTCTTAGTACATCTGAATGCACCCCCCAAAATAGATCTTCAGACTGCAGGGAAAGCTTTTCTTAAACTTGAACTATATAAGGTTACACAGGAAGCAACTAATAAATATTTAAATCATAGTCTAGAAGCACAAAAAATAGTAATATTGTAATTAAGGACTGATAGATTTGGGAAGGCTAAAACTTGCCCATGGAAATGTAGAGGAGTTATTACAGATAATTTGAACACTGCATTAAGTATTTCCTTATAACCCAAATAAGAAATTCTAAGTACAAACATAACTGAGAACAAATATAAGATTAGCAAGGTTTCTTTTTTTCTTAAGGTTTAGGATTCAGTGTTCTTCTTTCCAGGGGTTTGGGAGCCAAAACAATTTGACACACAGTCATCAGGGAAGATAACATCCATATATTTCAGTTTGTGTAAAAGAAATAGATTTAAGCTTCTGCAAGAGTTGCAAAACTGTCTCTTATCACAATATAGGAAGGTATTTTCTTTTGGACAAACCAGATACATAATAGATTTGACAGTCCAAATTACCAGGTAAGTTTAAAATGAATTAGGCATAGTAAATGCTACTGCCAAACCACTTTATTGACTACTATTTATCTTGGCAATACGTATGCAAGGGTTGTATCTGCTTGACTTATAAAAAAAATGAGCTCTTTATTTTTGCATAATGGAGAACCTTAATGTACACCACGTTTTTGTTTAGTTGCTCACATAAAAATAAAATTGCCTCCCCCCTTTATTTTTATTGGCTAAATTTCGGAATTTGGAAAGGATTTTGCTTTTACTTAATTCCCCATGTTTCAGAAAGTTATAATAATAAATAAAATATTATGACTCAGATTAAGTTATAGCTAAAAAGATTAATCAAAAGCAATCAAATGAAGAAGATGAAGTGGTGATACAAATAATTTTCAAAAAATTCTGTATCGGAACTGTATTCAGGATATGTAAAGAAGTTTTCAGAATCAGTAAAAATAATTCAAAATTATAGGTAGAAATATTTACTGTAACATTATAATAGTTACACTCAAAATAGCAAAAAAGCATAAGATTAAAACATTTTTAGTCATGAGAGTGATTACCTATTGCAGCCATGCATAATAAGATGTCATCCCACTACCAGCAGAATAGGTTAATAAAAGACTGGTGAGGTCAAATAATCTGAAAATGGTTTTTGGTCACACCAAGTCAATAACACTTTCATAGAGCACCATAAGGTGTTACGTAGAGTAAATTTAAATATTTTTCCTGAGATTTCTTACCGAAATAAAAATCCATCTATTTCTTGACCCATTGCTGTATTCTTTATTATCAATTTAAGATAAATAAAGACATATTTAGAGAGAAAATGAGAGAGTAACATGGGAATGATAAAAAAGAGAATATGAAAGAATGAGAAAGAGGTGGGCTTTTAGAAGAATTTTCAGAAAAATTATTTTATTTTATAATGGGATTTAGCAAAACTTTAGTATATCTATAAAATGAGAAAGTACCCATAATAAAAATGGTATGATTGTTTTCATGGCTTATGTTCTTCTTAGATTATTATCAACTCAGATATCAGGGTTTGAGCAGTTAGTATAGGAGTATATAGAAGATATGCCCCTGACCAATGTTTCACCCCAACACTGCACATCCTTCCAAGGTGAGGACTGAAGACCCCCATGAATCAAAGGCATGGCCAGGATATTCTGGGCACCCCAGAAGCCAGACATCAGTGCATCCTCAGGCCCTCAAATTCAATGGATAGCAAAGGATCTACTCAATAACTATTCTTGTATTTATTGTTAGTTTTTGAAATTTCCATACTTCTCTAAACTGACTCAACATATTCTTTCTATAGAACATATATTTTTCTTTTCTCCAGAATAAATATTCTTATTCTTTAAATCAATATTAACATTGATATCTGATTGCTATTATGGCTTTATAAACGCTATAATTCTACTGGAAAAAAAAGCTTTGGGTCTTATGGGTTTTTTTGCTTTTATTATTTTTCTTGTTAGTCTTTCCCACCAAATTCTCATTTGACCAACTTTTTCAAAATCAATAGCAATGTTTAATTGACCAGCAGTATATCTCTAATAGTTAATGAAGAATAAATTCTTTCTAATAAAATTATCAATAATCTACTTCATCCCTAAGCTTTCCTTAAAGTGTAAGAAACCTACTAATATTATTTCAAAATTAAAAAGTTGAATACAGCTATGTCTAACATCTATAGACAAATATTTCAGACCTAAGTAATTCAAAAAAATGGTTTATTTATGCAAGGAGAAAGTAACAGGAAGAAAAATTTCAAATAAACAGTAGTAATCTAATATAATTAGTAGTTAATGTAAGGAAAATTTGAAACTCTTAAAGTAAGGTTATAAATTAATTTTGATTAGCCTCCCTAAATGAAATGTGGTCATGTCTCTTAAGTTTTATGTTACCTATGTAGCTATTTCTAATTTTTAAAAAGATACACAATAAATTTACCAACAAGAAAATAAGACATGGCGAACCATATCACCCTAGATTATAAAGAATTAACTTGCACTGTCTATTGCATATGTCTATTGCATATACTATACACATACATATTGCATATTTATTACAAATATATTGCATATGCTCTAGGTACTGCTAAGAATAATCAATTTAGAAGTAAATATAACCAGGTTTTAATAAAAATCTAGTTGTAATTTATTTAACTTCTTTGTTTTGGTCACTTTTCTTGGTGACTGGGATTTGCTTTTGCTATGTGCTCATGGATCCCCTAGTGGTACTCGGGGGGGAAATGTATATTTCTGGTGGTGAAACCAAGGTTAACAGAATGCCAGACAAGAAGCCTTAATTCCTATATATCTCTGTGCAACTTAAGAAGAACTTCTTATAGGTGAGGTGCTATATCACATTCTATCTTATACTATCTTAAGGTACTTAGAATTTATTTTCTCTGTCAGTCCAGGATTGTCTCTGTTTTAGCCCAATTAACAATGCCATAAGAGGGAGAAATATTTTTAAAATATAATATGATATTAATCAATGAGGGAATTTTAAACCCTATGATCCTCTTGGGTCTTTATTCAAGCTAACTTTCTTCATAACTACAAATGGCTGTCAGTGCACCACTATGGGCATTTCCATTTTTTTTTATTCAGTGTGAAAAATACTATTTATTTAAATGCAAACTAGAAATCATTTCCTTCAGCCTTAAACTAATGTAAGCTATGTGCTTAATTGTGGACCAATAATAACCATCAGCGAATACCATATGTTTATTGCATTATGCCAAGACGTCTGTGCTTTCATTGGTGAGACAGATGGAATACCATAATTGGCTTAGACTAATAAAGATTAACTCTGGAACCAGAATCAACATAACACAAGTCAAAAGACTGTTTGAAGGAGATGTAAGCAGCACTACATTTAAGTAGAATGCAGTCCACAGTATTATTTAAATGCTTCATCTTTTTCTACAAGGTGATGTTTCACAATATTTTGTCAACCTCAGAATCTTAAAAGAAGAAAAAAATAAAACAGAACTAGTCAGCATATGTCTCTGATAGTTCAATCAACTGTCCTTGAAGTAGACTATTAGGAGTCTTATTTCCTCATAGGCTAATGAGAGAAATGAACTTCTCTCCACATGCCACCAATATTTTTCTTTGCATTGTGTCCTCCATCATCTAATGCAATAGTAAAACTAGTTTTAGTAGATGGGGCTGGAGCAATAGCACAGCGGGTAGGCCATTTGCCTTGCACGAGGCCAACCCAGGTTTGATTCCCAGCATCCCATATGGTCCCCTGAGTACCACCAGAAGTGATTCCTGAGTGCAGAGCCAGAAGTAACCCCTATGCATCGCCAGGTATGACCCAAAAAGAAAAAAAAAAACTAGTTTGAGTAGAAATCTGTTGGATTATAAAAGAAATTGTCCTGGAATATAAAGAGAAAGTTTTAAGAATAATTGAACATATGACATCTGGAACTTTTTTTGTTTGTTTGTTATTGGACAATACCAAGTGATTCTCAAAGCTACTCTTGGCTCTGTGCTCAGGGGCCATTCTGATATATTTTTAGGGATGGTATATAGACATGGGGAGAGCACATATAGTGCTAGGGATCAAACTCAGGTCAGTCAAATGTAACCTTACTCAGTGTACACTCTCTGGGCTCAAATTAGAAACATTTTATTAATAACCACTATTCTCAACTAAGGCATATATAGATTCTATTAAATAATCCTTAAGCAAAATTGTGTAACAGTTACATATTAAGCTGTAATTTAATTTATTGGCACATAATTTTATAATTATGATTTAACTTTATATACCATTTTAACATATGACATACAAAAGAACATAAGGGTACATACCCAATACTACTAAAATTACTAGAATAAATTAAATTCCACTATTATTCATAGTATTTTAAATTTATTAATGTTTTACTACCATAATTCTTTAGGAACAATGTAATTGTTAATTATTGTTAATTTCATAAGATTTTTTTGATGGTCTTTTTTTGGTTTTATTTTTATTTTCTGGTCATGCCACCTGGCTATCTTCGGAATTTACTCCTGACTCTGTGCTCAGAAATCACTCCTGACACACTCTCAGTAGGTAGCCAGGATTGGACCTTGCTGGCCTTGTGCAAGGCAAATGCCCTAACTGCTGTGCTACCACTTCAGCCCTAATATTAGTCTTTCCTTAGATAACAGAATTTTCTTCTCCTTAATGAGTAAGTGTATGATTATTAACACATTTAAATAGGGTAAAATTGATCTGGATGACACTTGACATTATATAAATAATTATAAATAATAATATGATTTATTTTTGATGCATTTCACAAGCTGGTTTAAAATTATTCAAGCATATCTACTTATAAGCCATGACATTTGTCTGAAGTTATATTCTCTAGCTACACATTTTCAAATATGGATTTTGTTGCTTCCTTTTTTTTAATAACTGACTAATTTTAATCTGTTTACATGTTGCCAGAGATTAAAGGTTGGAAGTTTGAAAGCTGAAATCTCTATCTGCTAAACCATATTATATCGCACCAGTTGTATCCTATTAAGCAAAATGGACAAATTTAATGTGAAAAGACAGCCACAACTCTAAATTCCTTAGCTATATTGGTCGCATTATTTGGTGAAATTGGAAAAAGATAAACTTCAAGAGGTACTTTTCAATTTTTTAAAAAAGCAAAAGCAAACAAATCCTCAACATGATGGTAAACTGACCTAATGCTTTTAGAATTAAAGAAAAATGACACAAGATCTTGTTTGTCTTTGTGTACCATAAGCATCTTAGTGTGGAAGAATCTTCCCAGTGTCTGATTTGGCAGCAGTCTAGGTCTGGATCTATCAGAATCTTTGGTTCTACTACTCAGCGCATACTGTACAGAGCACAGATAGCCTCTGGGGAGAAATTACTCTCCAAACTGTTAGCAAAACTAAGCTGAGATACTGAAGAACAGGCTTCACACTTTGCCAAACTGTATCAGCAAAGCTATTCACACAAGAAGTGCCTCAAGAACAATGAAAACTTAAGATGAAAGGAAATGTAACTGAGTTTAGCTTACTTAGGGCTATTTAATCCTTAGGGTTATTTAATAAGGGCATGTGTCATCAGCTGATGGAAATTTACTTTGGCCTGATTGCATTCAGTTTTGTCAGTAATCTTCCTTCCAGCAAAACAAAGACTAAATAGTCATTTTAGGATATGATAATAATCTACACAACCAGCTTATTACAAACTACCTTTAAATAAAATTTCATTATATAGCAATAGCTTACCTATCCAGAAATCACATGTTCATACACTATTCTCAAAAAACTGGAAAAAAATAAGAATTATCTGAACCACTAACATTTAAAGACATATGTAGGGAGGCTTTTATATCATTACCTATATAATGTTAAGAAATTTTATCCATGAGCTAACTGTCATGCTCATACCATACTACAGTTCTGACTCAGTTTTCACTCTCAGAAAGACATCTGATTGTATTTTTACTTCTTACAGATATCTCAAAATGGGAAATGAGTTATCAAATAATATAAGGTATGGTTCTAGGAGGTCACACCCAGGGACTGCCCCAAGTGCTGTGTAATCCTATCAACGGCCAGCATCCAGAGACTTAAAAGCCAACTCCCAGAACCGGCGGCCGCAAAGCGGCCATGTGATATCTTATACCCTTCTTCTCTCTCTGGGAGCACCTGGCAAACTACTGGGAGTTTCCTGACCACATGGGAGAGCCTGGCAAGGTCCCCATGGTGTATTATTATGCCAAAACCAGTAACAAGCTGAGTCTTACTCCTCTGACCCTGAAAGAGCCTCCAGTATAGCATCATTGGAAAGACGGGTATAGAGAGACTTCTAAAATCTCAGGGCTTGGACAAATAGAGATGTTACTGAGACCGTTCGGGAAATTCGACGATGATGATGATGATGATGGTTCTTTTGGCAATTGTGCTACTTACATTCACTACTATCAACAGCTAATACTTCAGATTAGATGAATTTAAATCTGTTATGCTAAATTATGCTATCTATCTAGTACAGCAGGTAGGGGCCACTTTGCACATGGCCGACCTGGGTTAGATTTCTGTCTCTCTCAGAGAGCTCAGCAAGCTACCAAGGGTGGCTCGCCTGCATGACAGAGCCTGGCAAGCCCTGGTGTATTCGATATTCCAAAAAGAGTTACAACAAGTCTCACAATGGAGACTTTACTGGTGCCCGCATGAGTAAATCTATAAGCAATGGAATGACAGTGACAGTGACTTAAATTTTATCAAAAGTTATAAACTTTCAAATCATCTTTTATAATTTATAGGCAAGAATCTTACTATACTTCACTCGTCACAAGTCAGTTCTAACTTAATATTTTTATAAAGGGTGAGCTCTAGTGAATATGCAAATGACAGAGGAAATCATTTATTGTTTTAATGGAAAATTAACACAAACTCAATGCTGCCTTTAAATACTTATTTATGAGGCCATCATGATACTTCTTATCTTCTCAACCGCTTTCTTTCAATGTCAACAAAGTTGCTAGTCATAGCAATGACCTTTAAGAATCATGAAACTTTATGATATACTTTGCACTGTCTGTTATGGAAAACCACTGAAAATGCTACCAAAAGTATCCATAGAGGAGACAGTGTGAACAGTGTGAAGATTGTTCTCTTTTGGCAGGGGCCATTGCCATCAAGACATTCTTTAGAATATCACTGACAAGTTATTAAAGGTTGAGTGATATGAGCTTTGGTGTATATATCTGAAACTATGTATATATGCATATGATTTGTTGCCTATTATTTGAACCCCTTCAAATGTGGTGTGGTCCTCATGGAGAGGGTAGGGAGTGCCTTAGAATGTCCAGGATTAGGCTCTCATGTGTGAGGCTCATGCGTGAGGCTCAGCCTGAGCGCATGGGGAGTGCCTTGAGCATGGCAGCAGTTGGGTTCTGGACGTTTTCTGCCACCAGGGCTGGGTCCCTTGGGGCGGGGAGGGCTCTCACCTGCCCTTCTCTGGGGTGCTTCCAGTGAAACAGCCTGGTATGGAATCCAGGGCCACGGCTATGTCGGGTGTCATGTTGCTCCCTTCCAGGAGAAAAAACCATGTCAGTTAAAATTATTTTTAAAACTTTAATTTTTATAATGATATTTTAAGCAGTTTTAGTAGAAGTTAAAGATTGATGAAAATGTAGGGAAATTAAAATTTTTTACTTGAATGACTTTCTTTCCATTTGGTAGCCATTGTATAAACAATCTGCAGTAGGTCTCCTGCCTCCAGTACTCAAAAGAGTACCATCTGTGACTCTAACAACGTATTTATTCATTTCCAAATGAGATTTTAAGTAGAGGGCTAAAATTCTGGCAGATGCTTCCATTTGCATTGTTGGTGCCTACACCCTATTCCAATAGGAGTGTGCGGAGGCCTCCCCATGGCAACCTGACAAGCCAAGCAGAGGGACTGAGACTTCATTTCTGACTTCTGTCTGAAAATTGCGTCAGATGGCCAGAAACCTCTAACCAAGCAGCCTCCATTTAGAGATTCCCAGAATTTTTTCATGTCCAATTTTTTGACTAGCTTGCAAAATTAAGACCAGTTTATTTTTTATATCGCTAGGAAATACAAGTAAATAGTCAGTTAAAAAAGATGTATAAGCAACGGATAAAGAAAACACAAAAGGCATCCTTTGGCAGGAAACTCTAGGTAGCTTGCCAGGTTCTCCAAGAGGGAGGACTAGGTTACAAGATGTCTTCCGGGAGCTTGGTTTTATAGTCTCTGAATGTTGGCCATTGATGAGATTACAGGGCACCAGGGGTAGTTCCTGAGTGTGACCGCCTAACTACTGAAAAATGGGGGATCTGTGCAACAATTTATATCTCCATCAATAGTACATGAGGGGTCCCTTTTCTTTGCATTCTCAGCAACCATGCTATTTATCCACTTTCAATAATAGCTAATTTAATAGCTGAGATTAGTTATTTTCACTGTGATTTTAACTTCCTTAATAGTAAGTGATAATGAACATTTTTCCATAGGTCTATTGTCTGTATGTCTCCTTTGTGAGATATATATGCAGATCTTTTTTCTGCCCACTTTTTATTCAGTCATTAGTTTCTTGTTTGTCTGCATGAACATATGATTTTGATGAACATGCAGAATATTAAAAAAGCAGCAAAAAACCCTCTTAAAATATGGGGAATATTGTCTGCCATGGAGGCATGGAGGGTGGGAGATATATTTTGAAAAGAGAAATATATTTTGAAAAATAAAAACTAAAACAAAGTTTATTTGGGAAGATAAAAAACACACGCACGCACACACACACACACACAACTGTGTGCAGAGTTAGGATCAAACAACAAATTAAATTAACTGATACAATCAAGAATGAGGAAAAGTAGAGAGGATGACTATGAGCAAAGCCCTGATAAATGTACAGACAATGGGTACCCTTTATCAGTCTTTCATATGTATATATGTATATATAATATATATATATATATTTACAGTAGTCAGGCAGTCTTAACCTTAATTTAAAAAATAGAGGATCCATCAGAGTATTTTCACATGCTTTCTCTTTTTTCAGGGGTCACTCTTGATGGCGCTCAGGTCTTTCTCCTGCTTCTGTCTCAGACTGCTGATCTAGGAAATGTTTGGGGGATCAGTTGCAGTTCAGGGGTTGATAGGGAAATGTTTTCAGCCATGAGCAAGACAAGCACCTTAATTCATGCACCATCTCCCTCTGCCCACACACTACAGAGTTACAATTTAATCTGGAGGATTACTCTGCTCTTTGAACTGAATTATCTTCTCTTTTCATAAATTCGTATGTAGGAACACTAACCCTTGGTGAAATTATACTAGAAGATAAGACGTTGGAAAAGGTAGGAGCGATGAAATGAAATTAATGAGTTTGCAGCCTTAATTCAAAACTGTGGTTGACCTTCTAAGAAACGCATGGATTGACACAAAAAGAAAATTCCATCTGAGGCTAGAGGAAAAAAAAAAGGCAGCCATCTGCATGTCAAAGAGAGTTTACAAAAGAAGCAAGCCTACCGACACTTTGAGCATGATCTTTTGAATAACTTTAAATCATGAAGAAATTAATTTCTGTTGTCTAAGTCACCCAAATGGGTGGTGCTTTGATTTGGGAACACTACAAGCCAGAGATCTGTGTTTATATCAGGTTTTATACATACCAAGCAAAATATTAAAATATGAAAGTATTGAATCTAGATTTATGGTAGTCTATACAGTTGGGGAATGAGACTGCTGTATACCGGAAGCCTATAAAAATCAACATTGCTTTATTATTTTCAAAAATGTATCCATATTTAGTCATTTGTACGAACGGAACTAAACTCGTATTTTTGAGAATTTTGTAAGTGTTTACAAAGACTTTGGCATTTATTTGAAATGGGAAACTGTTGTAGGGTTTTGAATAAAGAAATGCTAGGGACTCACTTCCTTCTCAGGGGAAGCATACTCACAGAAGTGCTAAAAAAAAAAAAAAAGGAAAAAAAAGGAAGCCATGACCAAAGAAGCAAGCGTGACAGAGTACCAGTAAAGAGACTTAAGAGACTTGCAAGCATCCAAGTCTCAGACAAGAAGGCAACAGGAGTAGCACGTAGTGTATTCATTTTGTAAATGCAATATTACAGCATTAATTCACCAACAGAAAGTAAATATCCAAATTGGATTTAACAACTGACAGCTAGATCACCTAACCACCATGGTCACCTTAAATGGTAGCTTCTTGAACCAAGAGTTTAAAAAGTCAAGATTTTCAGGACTATTTCTAATAGAAAATTATAAAATTTTTATAGTATCTTCTTCTAACCTGTAGAGAAGGATTTATTGAGTATCTTGTTACAATTTCTACCACATTATTTTTTTTCTTTTTTTTTTTTTTTTGCTCTTTTGGGTCACACCTGGTGATGCACAGGGGTTACTCCAGGGAACCACATGGGATGCTGGGAATCAAACCCAGGTCGGCCATATGCAAGGCAAAAGCCTTACCCGCTGTGCTATCGCTCCAGCCTCTACCACATTCTTTTAAAAATAATGTATATTACATATGATAATTCTCAATGAAGATAAATAATTAAGCATTAACTAATACTTGCCTTCCTAAAGGATTACAATGTGGCTACTAATTGGTTTCTGTTCTTTTTAGCTATTAATATATATTGAGAGTTTGTGAACGTTTAAGTTCTATTTCGGAAATGAATTACTAAAATCTAAAAGTCATAAGAACTAATTCAAATGCATTTGATAATTTGCAAGCAAAATCTGTGGATTCATTTTCATCGGCTTTCTCAGCAAAAATTATTAAATAGTTTCTCTTTTCCAACCTGTTAGAGTTTTTCTCATAGCTTGGGCATGAGCTTTTAGACTAAATACTGTGATCAGTGAAATATTTCACTTCAAGGGAACAATTTTTCTTTCAAATTCCTTACCTTCCACTAAAACTATTTATTATTGCTTTTTATGGGGGGTAGATAGCCTATGTGTGTCATCAACATTATTGAAAAAACAACAAAAAACCCAGGATCCTTAACTTTCAGGTTTTATCACAGCATAGAATCTAAACAACATAAGCAGTAAAGAACTTTCAACAAATTAAAAAATCATAAAATATTTTACAAGGTTCATGTAAAATATGAAAAAAAGGTACAAGTTGGGCTTAAGATGGACAGATGCAGGCTGTGATATTTAACAGGCAGACAGGGTGGGCGAAAAGGTCTAATGGACTGTGAAGAAATGCTTACTTTGGTAAGGGACTTGGAATGGTAACATTGTAGCCTCCCTAAAACATATACACACTTAGATACTTGTAAAATATTGTGACTTCATTCATAATAAAATTTTAAAATATTAAAAAAAAACAGCAGTCAAGTTGGAATTGTCAGAATCGAAGAAAATGAAGCAACAGTACAGTGTGGTATATTAAGTTGAGAAAAATTCCTAAGGGAGAAGCTACCTGAACTTAAAAATAAAATTTTATATACATATATATTATAATATATATAAATAATCAAGGTGGAGTGAGCAAGAGGAGAATAATAAAGACAGAAAGAGGAAAGGCATGAAGATGAAGGAAAAGACAATTAGGACCATGTATGCAAATTTTCTTTTTTGTTCGTTCCAGAACCACAGTCACTGCTCAGTGTATATACTGCTCTGTGCTCAGGAATCACTCTTGGCTGTGCTTGGGGTACTCTATTTGGTGCTGGGGATCAAAAATCAGAGAGGGCCAGATGTAAGGCTAGAGCTTCAATGCCTGTACTATCTCTCTAGCCCTATCTTTGATTTTTGTTTTATTGTTGAGTATTTTGTATGTTTTTATAAGGACTTTGGCATTTATTTGAAATGGAAAACTGTTGTAGGGTTTTGAGGAAATAAGGGTTAGGGGCTCATTCCTTCTCAAAGGGAATACTCACAGAGGTCTAAAAACAAAGGCAAGGCATGCAAAAGAAGTACAGTAGGGCAACATCCAGACAGAAACCGGTGAGAAGCCAACAGGAGTAGCACACGGTGTATTTCTTCTCTTTGACTTTCACTGACTTGACATGTTCCTTCAGTAAAGGCTACTGCCCTTGTTAATCACAGTTACTGCCCTTCATTTCAGAATCAAAAATGTATTTCCATCACTGGGGAAAGAGTCCTCTTCTAAATGACACATCTCTCTTTAAAGTAAAAGGCATATAAGTCCAATGCAAGAGTAAACTTGGATATATATGTTGCATTTAATTTAACTGTAAGAATTCAGTTTCACAAATAAAACAAATGATCCATATCTACTCTTTAGTTTGGGCTGGAGCGATAGCATAGCGGTAGGGTATTTGCCTTTCATGCAGCCGATCCCTGTTCGATTCTTCCACTCCTCTTGGAGAGCCCGGCAAACTACCAAGAGTATTGAGCCCACACGGCAAAGCCTGGCAAGTTAACCATGGCGTATTTGATATGCCAAAAACAGTAACAAATAAGTCTCACAATCAAGAGACGTTACTGGTGCCCACTCAAACAAATCGATGAGCAACGGGATGACAGTGACAGTGACTCTCTAGTTTAATTCTTAAGTGCTCACTGATAATAAAAATGGATATTCGCACACTCAATAATTCTATCGGTCTTTATAGTATTAGATTTATGGTTTAGTTCCTTTAAGCATTTAGGAATATCATAATCTCTTATTTTAAAAAACTATTTAATAAATGATAACTTATTAAGTAATAATTATTTTTCTTAGATGCTAACAGTAAAATTTCACTAACTCTAAAAATGTAATGTGAATTATAATCTATTTATTTCTAGCTGAATATATGCTAATAAATTATCAATCCATGTGATGTTTATGTGAGACTGGAATGCATTTGCTATTTATACTATCATTTCTAAAACATATTTAATGAATTCCAGGATATAAAGAAGTTATTTGAATAGTAAAGTAAATATGTTAAATATTAATACAGCATTAATCATGACTCTGTCCCATGACCTCATGGAACACAAACACATCCCACACAGAGTACCCCTCCCCCCAAAAATAATAACTCTTTAATTTACCATGGTGAAAAAGTAGACAAATATAATAGGTACATTACATACCTACTATGTCTATCTACTTTCTTTAGCCTGAATGTTTCTCTTATAAAATTTTTCTCACAGCTTCCAGATCCACAGCTCATTTTGGAAAAATAAATAATTCAGTTTAGAGGACTGAAAATGCAAAAAGTGCCTTGGATTTTATAGTTAGTTAACTATTTTTGTCTTTGTCTGAATCAAGTTTATCTCTGTCACTGTCATTGTCACTGTCATCCTGTTGTTCATCGAATTGCTCGAGCGGGCACCAGTAATGTCTCCATTGTGACACTTATTGTTACTGTTTTGGGCATATCAAATACGCCAAGGGTAGCTTGCCAGGCTCTGCCATACAGGACGAGATACAGGGCTTGCTAGACTCTCCAGAAGGGGAGGATGAATTGAACCCGGTAGCCTGCTAGACTCTCTGAGAGGGGAGGAAAAATAATACAGCATTTGCTGTATTAATATTTAACCTGGGTCGGCTGTGTGCAAGACAAATGCCCTACCAGCTGTGCCATGGTTCCATGTAGAATAACATAGCCTCAGGTAGTTTAGGTTTATTGGATTGTTCCCATCACAATGCTCCCTTTCCTCTGTTTGTTTGTAACTTCTTTCTTTGTGTTTGGTTAACTTGTAAATGTTGTTTTTCTCTTCTCCTTAAATTCTGTATATAGTATATTCACAACCATGTCCTTTTTTGTATGAGCAGAGGAAGACAGTAGTAAATGCTATGCTTTTACTATGCTTTTCTTTTTTTATGTGGGAGTCATTTGACTCTATGATACTTTCCTCCTGGGCATCTGTTCTCTCGACCTAAGCCTCAGCTGCACTTACTTCCTAGCACCCCCAAAGTCAGGGTCCTAACAAGGGACTGGATGGATCCAGGGCAAGCGGTGAGCTATGTGCTACCCTGGCATCGAGATGGGCCTGGCCAAAATGCCTCATTGCTTAACTATAAATTAAGAGCTTGGTCATGGACAGATACTGTCATGATCCAAACAGTGATAACTAGATTTGGACCCTGCTAGGGTTAGGAGTGATTAATCTGGCTTTAGCGCTGTAGTCTGAGTCTGTGGCAAGATGTTTCCAGGGGAGCTGCCCTACAAGCTTCAATGCATCTCTTACAGTGTCCATACAAAAAAGAACTAAAAGAGAAAAACACCTTAAGTGGTATTTTGCCTTAAGGTGTCAGGAAGGGCTTGCTTATGTTGTTTTTGTTCCAGAACAGTTGGAGCTTGCGCCTGGAGGGCAAGGTGGACAGCTTTAAATAGGGGTGGAGAGAGAAGGGGGGTGGGGGGCTTAAGAATCCAAGAGAAGTAGTAAGAGTTGAATCTAGAGTCTGAGTGCAGAGGACAGAATCTGGAGAACCGGGATCGAGGAATGAGGAGCTAGGAAGGAAGAGTGCGTGAGATGAGAGAGACGAGAGATTGAATAAACGGTAACTAATCATCAACCAACCTGGTCCTCATTCTTACTTCTGTCCATCGCCTACAGCCATCCTGATACTGTCCATACACAGTGGCTGGAGAGCAGCGAATGTGGGTGGTGAGAGAGAGCATCCCGGAGAACCCGAAAGCACACATCCCTTACGCGAGGGAGTAGTTCTTTACAGCTCCAGCCCAAGTTTATCTCTGAAAGTGGAAATATATCATCAATAAATTATATTAAATCTTGACTGAGGCACATAGGTACATTTGTATGTATGCATTTATGTATATAATTGTATCTATATATACATACAGAATTTTTTGATCACTACATATACAAATTACTGTCACTGTCACTGTCATCCAGTTGCTCATCGATTTGTTCAAGCGGGCACCAGTAACGTCTCTCATTGAGAGACTTATTGTCACTGTTTTTGGCATATCCAATACACACGGGTAGCTTGCCAGGCTCTGCCGTGCGGGCTCCATACTCTCAGTAGCTTGCCGGGCTCTCCAAGAGGGGCGGAGGAATCGAACACCAGTTGGTCTCGTGAAAGGCGAAAGCCCAACTGCTGTGCTATCGCTCCAGCCCATATACAAATTAACAGGAAAGAAATATATATAAATTAGGCAATTATATTTATCTATCTATGATAACTAAAGTAAAGGTGAAAAGTAAAGTGTCTAAATGATAAATATTTCAATAACAGACTATTTATGGAAACACATTGGTAATCAGGCTTTGGCTGAGAGGATGTATTTAGGATCTCTGGGGGTTAGCTTTTGCTTTGTTTTTGCAGTCTGTTTATTTTCATTTCTTGGTATTTGGGTGGGGCTGGATGGATAGCACAGTGGTAGGGCATTCACCTTGCACTTGGCCAACCCGTGTTCGATTCCTCCCCAACTCTGGGACAGCCTGGCAAGCTACCGAGAGTATCGCACCCACACAGCAGAGCCTGGCAAGCTACCAGTGGTGTATTCTACATGCCAAAAACAGTAACAACAAGTCTCACAATGAGAGATGTTACTGGTGCCCTCTCAAGCAACTCAGTGAGCAACAGGATGACAGTGACAGTGACGGTGGTATTTGGGTCGCAGGTGAATTGATCGGGGCTTGCTCCTGGGTCTAAGCTCAAGTATCATTTCTCTCAGTTCTTGGGGACCAAATGTGGCTTTAGGGTTGAAATCTAGATAGCAGTTATGAAAAGGAAACATTTTACCCACTTTAATATATTTGGCCACTTCAACCTCTGCTTGAGTCTATTAATTACCTGTTGGAAATTTTCATATTAATCCCTTTAGTATCTTCTCTCAATAGCATCTTGCACATGCTAGAAACATAATAAATGCTTACTGAGTAATGTAATGTAAAACATTATGTAATACTATACATGATAATGACATTTGTAAATGCCATCTTAGGGTTTAAATACAATGATCTTATGAATAATTTTAGTATGTTTTAATCAATTTACACAGTGACCAACTCTGTACAACAAAAATTTCAAACTAAAATTCAGTGGATTAAAGATTTCAGTATCAGACCTGAATCCATAAAGTACACGGAGGAGAATGTAGGTAGAACCCTCCATGATATTGAAATTAATGTCATCTTTATGGAAGAAACACCACTGACAGAGCAAGCAGAAACAAAAATAAACAAACAGGACTACATTAAACTAAGAAGCTTCTGAACCTCAAAAGAAGCAGTGACCAAAATACAGAGAGAGCCATGTAATGGGAAAAAGTATTTACCCAATGCCTATCAGATAAGTGATTATTATCCAGGACATACAAGATCTTGTTAGAACTTCACAGAAAAAAAATCCTTTAACTTCATAAAAAAAAAAGGGAGAGTAGAAATGAAAGAAACTCCCTCAAAAAAATAAATGCAATGGCTAAACTCACATGAAAAACTGCTGTACATTGCTAATTATCAAGGAGATGCAAATCAAACAACAGTGAGATATTATCTTATACCACAGAAACTGGCACACATCAAAAAGAACAAGAACAACCAGTGCTGGCACGGATATGGGGAAAAAGTGACTCTCCTTCATTGTTGATAGGAATGCCTACTGGTACAACCTTTTTGAAAAACAATATGGACATCTCAAAAAACTGAAAATTGAGCTCCTGTATGACCCAGCAATAGCACTTCTGGAATATAGTCTGGTGATGCAAAAAAAGCACAGTAGAAATTACATCTGTACTTGTATGTTTATTGCAGCATTTTTAACAATAGCAGAATCTGGAAACAACCTGAGTTTCTGAGAACAGGCCATTGTTTAAAGAAATCATGGTACCTCTACACAATAGAATAGTATGCAGCTGTTAGAAAAGATGAAGTAATGAAATTTGCTTATAAGTGGATGGGCATGGAGAATATCATGCTAAGTGAAATGAATCAGAAATAGAGGAACAGACATAGGATGGCTGCACTCATTTGTTGAATATAAAATAACATAACATGAAAGCAACACCCAGTAACAGTAGTGACAAGATCTAGGAGGATCACCCCATGCTTTGGAAGCCTGTCTCATGTGCTAAGGAAGAAGGAATTTGGGATGGAGAAGGTACCACTAAGCAATATGGTTGGAGTGGTCACTTGGGATGGGAGATGTGTGCTGAAAGTAGACTAAGGACCAAACACGATGGCCTCTCAGTATGTGTATTGCAAAGCATGATGCCCAAAAGTAGAGAAAGAGTAAGAAATAAGGTGCTTGCCACAGAAGTAGATGGTGGGATGGAATCAGGGTGGTGGGAGGGATACTTGGGACATTAGCGGTGGAGAATGCCCACTGGTAGAGGGATGAGTATTTGATCATTGTGTGACTGAAACTCAGTCACGAAAGCTTTGTAACTGTGCCTCAGGGTGATTCAATTAAAAATATTAATAAATAAAAATATGCCAAATACAGTAACAATAACAGGTCTCATTCCCCTGACCCTGAAAAGAGCCTCCAATCGTTGGGAAAAACAAGTAAGGAGAGGCCGCTAAAATCTCAGGGCTGGGACGAATGGAGACGTTACTGGCGCTCACTCGAGTAAATCAATGAACAACGGGATGACAGTGATACGGTGATACAGAATAAATATAAAACTAAAATTTAAGCTTCACAAGCAACTCATCTTCTCCTAATAAAATAAAATACATAACTGGACAATTACTTTAGTGAAATAAAACTGTTGAGAGAGTAAACTTACTTTCTTTGAAGTGAATAAAATGGTAAATTAAGCTAAATGTCATGGAACTCCAAGAGTGAATGTTCTGGGCCTGAAGATTCAAATATGTATGATTCCATACTCTTGTAACTGTAATGCTTTAGAAACACATTTATTTTTTTTTTATTATTTTTTTTTTAAATTTTATTGAATCACCATGTGGAAGGTTACATAGTTCTCAGGATTATGTCGGTTATACAGTTCTCAAACACCCTTCACTTCACCAGTGCCCATCTTCCATCACCAACCCCCCCAGTATACCTGCTGCCCCCTCCCACCTCCCCAGTCCCAACCCTTGCACATGATACGTTTCACTTCGTTTACGCCTTATTTCGATTACATTCCATGTTTCAACACACAACTCACTACCGTTGTTGGGGTTTCCCCCAAAAAAGAAAAGCAGTCCTATTGCCAAGGAGGCATTTGATAGTTCTCCATTGCTAAGAATATAGAGATATTAAGTCCCGTTGTTTGTTACATAACTTTTCTTTTTCCCCCTTGCCCCGCGCCACCGAGTTCACGCCTGTTTTAGTAATCGCCACGCTGCCTGACAAGGGAAAAAAACCCGAAAAGGATGGTTATTTCCCGTCATCAGCAGGCGTGGGGCTCTGGCTTAGTTGATAGACTCGTAGAGTATCTGCAAGCAGTCTCTGGAACTGAAGGTCTTGCGCTGGTATCGCCTCCGGCTCGAGATTCCACCAGCGTCCCACTGTTCCATGTACATAATTTTCCCCTTATATCCCATTCCCACGCCACCAGGTCTGTTTGCTTAATGGACATCACACTATGTTTGACACCACACCGCGTTTCTTCCCGAGAAAGAAGGGTATTTCTTCTCAGCCGGCATGGGGATATAGCTTAGTTCAGTCTAGAGAGATGGCTACCACTTTGATTGCCTTCAATATTTCAGCAACAGACTTACTATTAGGATCTCCCACAAAAGTCCGCCCCATTAGAAAGGAACCGTTACATATTGCTCATGCTAAGATGACGGTTTTGGGTTTCTGTATAAAGTCCAGGGAAAGTACAACCAGAAATAACATCACTACAAACTTTTACCCTTTTATGGTGCTCATAAGATGGAGAAACCTAGAGAGAGGCTCGGCGTCTCCATTTTGCGCTCAGGAAAACCACGTCCCCTGCGCTGTGCTCAGGAGGGAGGAGTTGAGAGAGAGACAGGTTAAAAGAATTGGGGGATGCCCGGGTCCCACTGCTTCAGCGTGCCGTGGGGTCTCTGGTCCCATGCCGGAATTAGTTCAGTGGGCTGCTTGGAGTCCGAGGGCGCTCCCTCGGGCCCCTCCATCATGCTCACTCCACAGACGGGTCCAAAAGGGAGCACACGTGGGGGAGGTGGGTTTAAGTATCTAACTGCGGTGGGCGGGGGTCGCCGCCCCCGCCCCCTGGGAACTCCCGCAAGCGCGCTCACGTCCTGTTTCAGCTGGATCGGCATCTCCATTTTGCGCTCAGGAAAACCGCGGCCCCTGCGCTGTGCTCAGGAGGGAGGAGTTGAGAGAGAGACAGGTTAAAAGAATTGGGGGATGCCCGGGTCCCACTGCTTCAGCGTGCCGTGGGGTCTCTGGTCCCATGCCGGAATTAGTTCAGTGGGCTGCTTGGATTCCGAGGGCGCTCCCTCGGGCCCCTCCATCATGCTCGCTCCACAGACGGGTCCAAAAGGAAACACATTTATTTTTTAATAATATCAGTAAATCTAAAGATAAAAGGACTCCATTAGCAATAATGTGATTTCCCAACTTCAATTATTAATTTTAATATTTGCATTATGAAGTTTATGGCATCTATTATTCAATGTAAACATGACATGAAATAAGAAAAGAACACTTTGAAATAAAATAATTTAGAAATGTATAATTTCTGGCTTTATTAACTTAGAGCTAACTGAGTCAATTAATGAAGTTTTTGACATCTCTTTAATAGTCATTAAATTTTTAAAAGAAACAACTTTATAACATATAGGACAGCTGAAATTGTCCCCTGTAATATGGGAATTCTGATTCCATAAAGTCTGTCTCAGTAAGAAGTTCCTGACTTTTTTCTAGATATCTATTGAAAGCACAGCAAGTAGGAGGTTTGCCTAGCATGCAGCTGATCTGGGTTCGATTCCTCTGTCCTGCTCAAGCTACCGAGAGTATCCCACCCGCACAGCAAAGCCTGGCAAGCTACCTGTGGTGTATTCAGTATGCCAAGAAGAGTAATAATAAGTCTCACAATGGTGTCTGCTCAAGCAAATGAATGAGCAACGGGATAACAGTGATACAGTGATGCAGTGACCTATTAAAGGAGGGTTGAAAAGCAGATGTCTAAAATGCTTAGAAAAGTTATTTAGAATAATATTACAGAATTTTCTAAGTATGTTTTAAAATACATTTGCAATTTCTTACATAGGAAAGCAAATGACCAAAGATCAAGGAAAGCATCAAATGAATTGAATACATTTTAAAAAAGGTTGAGTCATTCTTAACACACAGAACCTAGTGAAGAAATAGATCTATATATTAACAACAGCTAATGTCACACCAAGAGTGGAGCAAAGTCATCTAATAAATGCAGCATATAACCATATAGTCTTGTTTTTCAGCACTAATTACATTTCTGGACTGGAGCAACAGCACAGCATGTAGGGCGGTTTGCTTTGCAAGCAACTGACCTGGGTTTGACTCCTCCACCCCTCTTGGAGAGCCCGGCAAGTTACCAAAAGTATCCCGCCCCCACGGCAGAGCCTGGCAAGCTACCTGTCGTGTATTTGATATGCCAGAAACAGTAACAACAAGTCTCACAGTAGAGACATTACTGGTGTCCGCTCGAGCAAATCAATGAACTATGGGATGACATTGCTACAGTGCTACAGTGCTACAATTACACTTTTAGAGTAATCCCAGAACATGTAAATTTGGTTTTAGTAAAATAAAACAAATCATTTAACGTGGAGATTGACGTGTAGACCTCAATTCCTTATCCTTAATGACAAGGAATAGGGATGGAAAAATAAGACAAGGTAAACTATGACTCCACATTTTTTCCTCCTCCTCCTCCTTGTGGTGCCCCTTATCATCCTCATACTTCCTTATTAGGCCATCTCTTCTCAGTCTCTATCATGAGGCAATTTTATCATCAACACATCTTACACATATATTTATTTATATTTTTGACTATGTTCATATAGTCTACAATATGGAAACTGTATAAATTTCAAAGAACACTGAAAGAATGTACATATGATTAATGATATCTGGCTGAAAAATAGATTGAACAGAGGGGAAATAATAGCAGCAATTACATATGTAAACGATCTAATAATCTACCACATGCTGAAATAAAGAACATGCTACAACACACTTTGTAAGACACGACCACAATATTAACTTATGTGTACATTCATTCTTTTTTTTTGGAGATTCCATACAACTCAATAGTATCTCATCCACTAGTAATTTTTCCAAACAGTATAAAATAAACAGTGAGTGAAGAGAATTGGGAGGAGAAATGAGCTAAAAAGAATGAAGAGTTTGGGGCACATGCACGGCAGTGCTACAACATTTTGTGCCCACAAATATTAACATAAATTTTCACATAACTGGGGCTGGAGCAATAGCTCAGCAGGTAGGGCATTTGCCTTGCACGTAGTTCGATTCTCAGCATCCCATATAGTCCCTTGAGTACCGCCAGAGGTGATTCTTGAGTGCAGAGCCAGGAGTGACCCCTGTGCATTGCCTGGTGTGACCCAAAAAGAAAAAAAAAAAAAAGATTAACAACAATAAGGGAAGGTAACAAGATTTAGTAGTTGATGAACTAATTAATAAAATATTTTTTGGGATACCAGAACTATAGTAAAGCAGGTTATTCCTGAACTTTTTGGTAAAATAACAAAATTATTAAAGAAATTTTAGGTCAGATATTGGACTACTTTAGTGATTTATCATGATTACAAATTTATTATTTTTGTTTTGGGGCTGCACCCAACTCTGCTCAGATCTTTCACCTGGTGCTATACACAGGGATCACTCCTGGAGGAGCCTAGAAGACTTATATGGTGCCAGGGATTAAACATGGATTGGATCCATGGAAGGCAGGCAGCCTACGAAATGTGCTATTACTCTTGCCCAGTTTTATAAAATTTAACAGATTTTAAGGGTGCCACAAATAAATGAAGCATTCAGGTGAATATGATGATGTCTTGACAAAATTGGGAGAAATTAGGACTCATTATTTCAACTGTACTTTTTAATCTGTCCTTTAATTTAGTTAGGAAAATCTACAAGAAACTAAGAAAGTATGTCTGAGGGCTGAAAGGGCCCATGAGGTATAATTGAGAATGCCAAGTACAAATTAAAATCAAGAAGCAAATAAGAATAGAAGAAAAAATAGCAAAGAACACAAGACTCCGATGTGGTTCTCTAAAATCTGTGCACATTAGAAACAGTTGGGTATTTTTATTTATTACACTTGGCTTAAACCTGACAAACTAATAAGAATCTTTGAGTAGCAAAGCTTATGAAAAGAAATTTATATTATTACTATGAAACTTTTGAAAAGCAGTTGAAGTGAATCTTGGCTAGGAGAAATTAATCAGGGTTACTACATTCAATTAAAAGAAACCAAACTGTACATGACCTATATGACAATTATGGGAAATTTATCAAAGGATACTTTAATTTTATAGTGTAAGTTGATATTATATGAGCTTTTGGGATATATAACTTCACAGTGTAGAATAAATAGGATGAAGTTATTCGTACAATCCTCTTTTAATTTTTGTTGCTTTGTTTGCAACAAAGATTAGGTAATTAATCAATTTGGTAGCATCTTATATACTATCACATATGGGTGCGCAATAAAACTTAGAGAACTATGATAATGACAAGTATTACAATATTTTGCACACAATAGATACATACAGGTTGAAACTTTTTTTTCAATATACATTGAACATGATAAACAAACATAAAAAACATTAAAAATTAAACTGAAAAATATTTTATCTGTATAAAATAAATTGATATATATACATATATATTTATTTATCTGCATAGAGATAGAACAGTTTTCTCCAAGGGTCAAATATGGCCTTCAACCTTATCATGTAAATAGTGTTATGTGAATATAGCTATTTTTGTTTACCTATGAATGTCAATGAATACTTTGAGTCTACAATGTCAGGAATGAGTTGTGATGGAGACTGCAAGGAATGTCAGCTGAAAATGTATTTTATCTGGCCTTTTGTAGAAACAAATATTCTCTGGTTCACGGTCTATTTCATGTACTGCTTGACAGTGTTCAAGTTTGAATTTATTGAGGAATAAGTTATCAACTAAGTAACCATGTGACCCAATGTATCAGTCTCACCCCTGTTATCCAAGGAAAATGGTCTTGATTACAAAATATATGATTCTCTAGGCAAAACTTTTACAGAGAATGTGTTTTAATGTAAGAAATCATTTCAATATTTGAGGGGCATAGGTAGTCTTACATATCATGGTACTACTGTATCACTGTCATCCCATTGTTCATCGATTTGCTCGAGCGGGCACCAGTAATGACTTCATTGTCCTTGTTGCGTGCTAGAGTTGCCCAATGGCATCTGGTAGCTCCAGGAATACGAAGAGCATATTGTTGTTACTGTTAGTGTTTTTGGCATATCAAATACCTCATGGAGAGCTTGCAGGCTCTGCCGTGTGGACAGAATATCCTCAGTATCTTGCCAGGCTCTCCAAGAGGGACGGAGGCTTTTGTGGCGGCCTCTAATCGTCCTTACAGATCGTTATGGGCTCCAGGAAAAATTGCATCGCTCTCTTCCGGGAGCTTTGTTTTATAGTCTCTGGATCTTGGCCGTTGATGAGATTACATGACGCCGGGAGAATTTGTGGGTGTGACTGCCAAACTACTGGGAAACTGGAGATCTGGGTGGAGGAGGACCAGTCCCAATCTGAGCAGGTTTGAGGATCTCAACCATGGGTCCCACATACCTGGGTTCTTCTGTCTGTTCCTTCTTGGGTGAGGCTCATCACAGTGTGTGGAGAGTGGCCTCAAGCATGGCAGTGGCTGCATTCTGGAGGTTTTTGTCTGCTGGGGCTTTGCTTGGGGCGGGGATGGAAACTCAACCTGCCCCCCTCTGAGGGAGCCCTCATGAAGACAGCCTGGTGTGGGGGCAGGAGATACTGCCAGTCTTACATAACAACAAGAAAACACACTAATAAAACTGTAGCACTGTTGTCCTGTTGCTCATTGATTTGCTCGAGCGGGCACCAGCAATTGTCTCCATTGTGAGGCTTGTTGTTACTGTTTTTGGCATATCAAATATGCCACGGGTAGCTTGCCAGGCTCTGTTGTGAGGGCTGGATACTCTCGGTTGCTTGCCGAGCTTTCTGAGAGGGACGGAGGAATCGAACTCAGGTCGGCCACATGAAAGGCAAACATCCTACCCACTGTGCAATTACTCCAGTCCTAATAAAATTAGTGTATATATTTTGCTAAAAGAAACTATTACTACAAAAATTTGATTAAACCACCTGGCTTATATTGTCTATGCAATGCCTGCTAGATTATTTTAAAATATCAAAGCTCTATTTTTCTCCATAGTTTATATTCTAAGCTTTAGCACTTACATAAATCAATGATTTTAATATATATCATATAATGATCATATAATGTCTATTTTCCATTTAATTGAATTTCAAGAGTTCTTTTTATGTTCTAGATATAACCTATATGTTTGATAGCAGATTTTTAACTCAATTAATCTATAGTTTGCTTTTCAAGTTTTTAATGGTGCCTTTGAGGTGAAAAAGTTTTGAATATTGAAGTCCAGTTTCTTAATTTTCACTTATAAATTGTACATTTTGAACTGGATCTGAGAAATCTTTGCTTTATTCAGTTGCTTAAAGATTTATCCTGCATTACCTTTTAATATTTTAAAGTGCTAACTCATATATATGTATGTGTGTTGTTCATTTTGAATAATACTTCTGTATGTGCCTATGATGAAGATAAGGTCTAAGTTCATTTTGTTTGCTGACAGGTATATCCGATCATGCCTATGTCATTTCTTTTTTTTTTATTGAATTACTATCATGAGATACAGTTACAAATCTTTCATGTTTGAGTTTCAATCATACAATGATCAAAAATGATCAAACACCTATATCTCCACCAGTGTACATTTTCCAATATTAATGTCTCCAGTATCCTCCCCCTCCATGCCACTCCTCCCTCTGCCTCTATGGTAGACAATTTCCCCTCATACTCTCTCTCTATCGCTCCAGGATGCAGAATCACGGCACCAAGCTTTTTTCACCGGGGCCCCTTGGAGGGAGGCGGTTTAAGTTTCCCTCTCCGCCCCAAGCAGAGCCCCAGCAGCCAAAAACCTCCGGAACCCAGTCACAGCCATGCTCAAGGCTATTCTCCACACACTTGGATGAGTCTCACGCAAGAAGGAACTGGAAGAGGAACCCAGGCATGCGGGACCCGGGGCTAAGATCTCCAAGCCTGCTCAGATTGGGACTGGGCCTCCTCCACTCAGACTCCCCATTTTACAGTAGCTTGGCAGTCACACCCACAAACTGACCCTGGCGCCATTTAATCCCATCAATGGCCAAGATCCAAAGACTGTATAAAACAAAGCTCCTGGACTCCTTCTAGTCTAGCCCACTGATGTGCCTAAAGCAGCACACATGTGTTTGGTTTTAAAATACTCACTGATATTTTCTGATATACATTCTCTGCCCCTCTCAGAGAGGATGGCAAGTTACCAAGAGTACCCCGCCTGCATAGAAGAGCCTGGCAAGCTCCCTGTGGCGTATTCGATATGCCAAATACAGCAATAATAACAGGTCTCATTACCGTGATCCTGAAAGAGTCTCCACTTGTTGGGAAAGACGAGTAAGGAGAGGATGCTAAAATCTCAGGGTTGGGATGAATGGAAACATTACTGGTGCCCCCTTGAGCAAATTGATGAACAATGGTATGACAGTGATACAGGGAAACAGAGATACTCTCTCTCTACTTTTGGGCATTATGGGTTGCAATACAGAAACTGAGAGGCCATCATGTTTAATCCTTTATCTACTTTCAGCACACATGTCCCATCCCGAGTGATCCCTCCAACCATCATTGACTTAATGGTCCCTTTTCTATCCCAGCTGCCTTCTCCCCTACCTGATGACGCAGGCTTCCAACTGTGAAGCAATCCTCCTGGCCCTTGTCTCTACTCTTTGGGTGTTAGTCTCGTATGTTATTTTATATTCCACAAATAAGTGCAATCATTCTATGTTTGTCCCTCTCTTTCTGACTCATTTCACTTAGCATGATAGTCTCCATGTCCATCTACTTATATACATATTTCGTGACTTCATTTTTCCTACCAGCTGCATAGCATCCCACTGTGTAGATGTACCAAAGTTTCTTTAACCAGTCGTCTGTTCTTGGGAACGAGGGTTGTTTCCCGATTCTGGCTATTGTGAACAGTGCAGCAATGAACATAAAGGTGCAAATATCATTTCTACTGTGCTTTCTTTTTGTACCCTCGTATATATTCCCAGAAGTGATATTGCTGGGTCATCAAACCAGGACTGGTTGTTCTTGTTCTTTTTGATATGTGCCAGTCTCTGTGGTGTAAGGTGGTATCTCATTGTCTTGATTTGCATCTCCCTAATAATTAGTGATGTAGAGCATTTTTTTCATGTGCCCTTTGGCCATTTATATTTATTTTTTGAGAAAGCTTCTGTTCATTTCTTCTCCCCATTTTTCCATGGGTTGAAACTGTGTCATTTCTTGAGAAAATGATACTTTGACTCACTTTGACATCATTATTGAAAATAAATTGACTTTAACTGTACTCACTTCTGAGCTTTGATCTCTGTGCCTAAATATCTACATATATTTTTATGCTATTATATCCTGTCATGTTAATTGTGGCTTATCTTGGTAACTACATAATATGTTTGAAAGTGGAAAGTGAAAGTTCTTCAGTTATTCTTTTTAAAGTTTGCTTTTGTTATTATGAGGCTTTTGAATTTCTAGTCTTTTGCATTCCATTTTACAGTCAGTTTATAACTTTCTACCAAAATGCATGCAAGACTTTTGATACAGATATTGTCAAACTTTTTACATTTTTTTAAGGATGCCTGACAAGACAAATAGCTTGTGGTGGCCTCTGTGAGTCCCTATGTTTAAAAGTCTGTGTTACCACATTTAACACTTCTCACCAAAGACTGCCAGATATAGGCCACCTGCTTCATTGGTGGCCCCTTACCATTAGGACTACACTGCCAGAAGCGACCCTGATTCCATAACCATTAATATATAATTGCTACCTTAATGATACAGTGTCTTCAAATTCATAAACATGGAATGTCTCATTTATTTTATTCTCTCTGGGATTATTTTAAATTTTTTTGTGAATTGATCTTGTATTTTTAGCTAAATTTATTCATATTTTACTTATTTTGAATGGAGCATCATTTAAAGGTTATTCACTGGCAGTAGAGAGAAATCTAGTTGATTTTTAAATTTAGGTCTTCTACCTTGCTATTCACAGCAGAATCTGGCAAGTTCTCCGTGGTGTATTCGATATGCCCAAAGCAGTAACAATGATGGATCTCATTCCCCTGACCCTGGAAAGACCCTCCAATGCAGCACCTTTGGGAAGGATGAGTAAAAAAAAGCTGCTAAAATCTCAGGGCTAGGACGAATGAAGACATTATTGGCCCCCACTTGAGCAAACTGTTGAACAATGGGATGACAGTGACAGTGACACAGTGATCATATAATACAAAACATACAAGACAATCTGTGTAACTAGAAACTTCTTATATATATATATATATTTCATATAACCTTTTCTATTACTTGGCATATGAGGTTACTTGGTATATGAGTTAATTTTTCTATTACGTGGTATATGAAGTAATTTCAAAAACATTATTAATGGGGTCTAGAGCTATAGTACAGCAGGTAGGTGCTTGCCTTGCACATGGCTGACCTGGGTTCGATCCCCAGCATCCCATATAGTTCCCTGAGCACTACCAGGAGTAATTCCTGAGGGCAGAGCCAGGAGTAACCCCTGAGTCCTGCCAGATGTGACCCAAGAAAGCAAAATATATATGTATATATATATATTTATTTGAAGAAATTTTGTTTTTAAAATATATTAGAAACAAATCTAGTAGAGAGTTCTTCAGAGTACTATTTAGCAGAATCCTCTTGATTAATTATAATCAAGTGGAATATAAAGAAACTACCATTACATTTCTTAAACACATAAACTAAAAAGTCACAATAGATATTTATGTAAATTTCACATAATTATTTGCTTGGGATATTAAAAAAGTATTTGAAATATTGTTCAGTTCAGATTAACTGATAATATCTGAGAAAGCTTAAAATATAATATGCAAAAGCTGAAAATAAGTAAAGAGAGATTTCTGTTCATCATTTTCATTTTCTTAGTTAGCATTTATCCATAATTTTTAGTCAGGACAATAATATAAAATATATGATGATTATATTTTAGCAAAAAGGAATTAGGCAACAATAGCAGATACGAAACACATAATATTATGCAACTGTATAATATGTAGAATGTTTTTTCCTGAGAGTATTTTCCAAATAAAAATTAGTATACTATCAAATAGATGAGGATGGACTTTTGTAAATTACAAAGTAAAAAAAAAATTAGAGCTTCCCATAATCTTTAACCAAAATGAAGTATAAGGCAACGCATTCTGGAAAAGTAACAAGTCCAATAATCAGTGGATAAAATTGATTTTTTTTCCACTAAGAGTGAATTTTATATTCACTGAAAAAAATTGATTTTCTTTATTCATGTGCCGTTTCATTCAGGATCTATACTATAGTAAGCATTTTATATGTCTTGAGATTTAATCAAAGTGACATGCTTTTCCTTTTCCTTTTTATAACTAAGAAACTGGGATTCAAAGAAACCTACTGCCTATATCTTATCAATAATGCAATCAGAATTGAAACAAACTCTTCTAATTCTTGACATAATTGCTTTCTTCTGTTCAAAATTTCCTACCAGAATATATAATAAAAAAGAAATGCAGCAGTTAGCAAACTATCTTGTGTAATTTGAAAGGTTATTACAAATTTGTGTTTCTAGATTTTAAATAAAAGTGTTTTAATTTTTGTTAGTTTCCAGAAAATTGAATAGCTTTGATCCTTTGGAATAATTCATCTATACTTTACTTTATCTATACCACAGGAAAGGAAGAAAGAGAGGAAGGAAAGAAAAAAAGAAGAAAAGAAGACAGTTAAAAAGTGAACAGAGAGAAGAAATAAAAAAAAAAGGATAGAAGGAAGGGAGAAAAAGAACAAGAGAGATAAAAGGAAAAGAGAGAAAGGTGGGAACGCAGAAAAGCAGAAATGCAGGACAGCAGGAAGGAAGGAAGGAAGGAAGGAAGGAAGGAAGGAAGGAAGGAAGGAAGGAAGGAAGGAAGGAAGGAAAGAAGACATTACTGTGAAGGAATGAAAACCTTCACCATTACTTTACTCACATGTAAAGAGTAGTAGAAAGTCATAGAGTGACAAGATTTAAAAATGTATTTATTTTTAAAATGAAATCATTGATTTTTTTCATTGATTTTATATATATATATATATATATATATATTTGAAAACAGAGAAATTTTACTGTCCCTGAAACATAAAAATAGGCATTTAGGGAAAAATAGCTAAATCCTTTAATATTCAGTATATATTAAAATTAAAGTTAAAATCACCTTATATGTCAGAAATACCTTATTTAATTCGTTGTGGAAACAATAATCTTTACTCAAATATTTACAGATAAGTTGTCACATTGATAGGTAAGTTCTTCTATAAAAAATATTCAGAGGGAAGAAAACTTTTTTTTTTAATCAGTGGAGAGGTGCATGATTAAATGTAAGTATTATAAATTTTGAGTTTCATATTTATATTTTCTATTGATACATATACTCAAATATCAACAGGGATCATAGAAGAAGCTGAACTTTACCTTTTCTATGATCATATAATCTAGATTAGCACTGTAGCACTGTCGATCCATTGCTCATTGATTTGCTTAAGCAGGCACCAGTAACATCTCCATTGTGAGATTTGTTACTGTTTTTGGCATATAGATTATGCCGCGGGTAGCTTGCCAGGTTCTGCTGTGCTGGCAGGATACTCTTCGTAGCTTGCCGGGCTCTCCAAGAGAAATGGAGGAATCAAACCCTTGCTCTGAACTCAGAAATTACTCCTGATGGTTCTCTGAGAACCATATGGAAAGCTGGGAATGAAAATCAGTTGGCTGCTTGCAAGACACACACCCTCCCTGCAGCAATATCTCTCCAGTACCTAAAGACAATATTTAAAAACAGAGTAAAGTATTTCTGTTTCTTGAACAGGATGTCTCTGAGGAAAACTGAAGGAGGCTAACAATCACATGGAAAAAACGCTCTCCTCATTTTTTTCTTCTAATGGAATCATGAGATACACAGTTACAAAGTTGTTTGTTACTGTGTTTCAGTCACACAGTTTTCTAACACCCATCCCTTCACCAGTGTACATTTCCCACCACCAATGTCCCCGGTTTTCTTCTGTATCCCCACCATAATCACTTGTTATCAGGGAAATTCAAATCAAGAAAACAATGAGATACCAACTTACACAAGTGAGTAAAATGCACATTAAAAATAATGGGAACAATCTTGTTAGCAGGGATTGTTTGAAAGAGAGAACCTTCCTCAACTGTTGGTGGAAATGTTATCTGGTTCATCTGCTGTGGAAATAGCGTAGAGTTCTCAGTAAACTTAAAATTGCTGCTATACAACCCAACAGCATTCAATTCCACTTTTGAATATCTACCTCCAGGACAAAAACATTCATTGAAAAGAACCATTTGCACACCATTTTTCACTGCAGCAGTCAGTACAATAGCTAACATTTTAAATCAACTAAGATGTCCAAAAACAGATCAGTGGATCATGAAGATGTACTTCACTGTCACTGTCATCCCATTGCTCATGGATTTGCTCAAGCGGGCATCAGTAACATCTCCATTGTGAGACTTGTTACTGTTTTTGCCATATCGAATATGCCACGGGTAGCTTGCCAGGCTCTGCCAGGCTCTCTGAGAGGAGCACAGGAATCAAACCCGGGTCCCCCACATGCAAAGCAAATGCCCTATCCGTGTGCTATCGCCCAGCCCAAAGATGTACATAGTATACACAATGGAATACTAGGCAACTATACAAAATGATGAAATCATACAATTTGCTGCAATATGGATGGAACTGGCAGATGTTATGTTAAAATAAGTAATCCAGAAGAAGAATTAATGCAGGATGATATCACTTCTCTATGGTATTTAGAATAACTAGATGAGGAAATGCAATGATTGAAAAAGGGGGACAGTGTGCAGATAACTCTTGACTCCAAAGTAGAAATGAAGGAAAGACAGTGAGTTGAGAGATGAGGTAGAAGAGACAGATGAGAAGCAACAGGGCAGGGGGAGGGGCAGGGAAGGGTCAATGTATGTGGGACGTGTTAAGAAATGGTAGACCTAAATATTCAAACCACAGATTCAACAACACTGAAGTCATGAGAACAAAATTTAAATAAACAATTTGTAAACAGACGTAAAGTAATGGCAGGCTGAGGTAGGGGTGGGTATGCGCGAGGGAACAGGGGTAGAGGGAAGATGGACATGGTAGCAGGATCAGTGATAGAATAATATACTTCTAGGGTTCAACTATGAATAACTTTGTAAATCATAGTGCTCTCACACAATAAAATGAAGGGAGGAAAAGACGTATTCTTTCCGTGGGTTTTTTTTTGGGGGGGTGCAAATTTTGGAGAGCATACAAGTCACAACCAGCTGAGCTCAGGACTAATTTCTGACCCTGTGCTCAGGGATCACACCTGGCAGTGCTTGGGAAACTACAGAGAAAGAAAAGTTAAGCTTCTATTATAATCCCTGTTGAAATTTATGGAGTATTTTATTTGAGAGCTATGTCAGGAGAAGGAAAAATGTAGCTGTCTATTATGACTTTACAATCTAGTCTTTGGAAAAGGAAAACAATGAATTGTGTAACAGAAAATTTAATTTTCTTAGTGGCTTTGAAACCAACAAAAAGAGAAAAATGCTATACAGTTCTCAAAACTGTTGTTAGTTTGTGTTTAGAAGTATTTTTAAACATAAGTTTCTAGGAGAGAGTTTTCTATTAATTGCTGTCCAGAAAAGAGTGCTTTTCATTCAATACAAAGAATACTGCATTGCCTGATACTGCATTTATTTCTGTGACACAGTTCAATTCATAACATTTGAGACATCACTTCATATTCCATATAATTGCATCGTACCTTTTTAAACTGAGTTCATTTCTGATCAAGGCATGTTATACGACAACAATTCTAAGTGAATCAATTTGATTTAGAAAAATAATTTTATTTGGTGAATGAAATATTTTTTCTTTTATGTGAAATGAATTGGATTCAATTCAACCTAATACAGAAGAAGTGAGATTAGGGTTGCCCATTTAGGTTTGTTCCAGTTTTTGAACAAGATAAAATATAGTATGCACCATTCAATTCAATTTGCTTGAATTTCATTCCATATTTTATTAATGTTGACCTCACTATACTAGAAACCTAAAGCTAACATTTTTCGGTGAAACATCTATTTATGTCTAGAGTTTTCATGAACTAAATATTTTCTCAACATCCATATTTTATGTTCCAATATTCTTCATATAAGTTATTCTAATATACATATTAGATATGATGAGTTGAGAAACAAAATTTTCTTCTGAATTTTACAGATTGAGACATAAAGAACAGAAACATATGACTGCACAATCTGGAATACCAAGCTGATTATAATGCAAATGAAAAAACGGAATGCTATAAGTAAGATATTTATGCTCAAGTTGATAATATAATAAAAAATAATATTGCTACTCTGCCTTTCTCTTCCTCAAAATCACCTCAAAGATAAAGTAGAAATGAGAAAAGGATTATCTCTTTACTCTTATGAAATTATAGTGAATCCATTTCAAAATGGAAAGTTGCATGGAGGTAGAGTAGTGGTTTGCATTAGTTGAAGTATCCCAAACGTAGCTGGGCCTACTACGAGATCTTGAGCATTGTCAGGTGTGGCCCTGGACACTCCTGGGCACTGCTGGGGTGACCTTTGTAATCCTGGCAATGTAAGACTGTGCATCTCCTGGAGCCAGAACCGAACTGCTGGTGAGTTGGCCATGTGTCATCTGGGTGTACTTTTGAGTACCAATTTAGCGGTAGGGCGTTCGCCTTTCACTTGGCTGACCCGTGTTCGATTCCTCTGCCCCTCTCGAAGAGCCTGGCAAGCTACCGAGAGTATCTCACCTGCACGGCAGGGCCTGGCAAGCTACCCATGGCGTATTGGATATGCCAAAAACAGTAACAATAAGTCTCACAATGGAAGATGTTACTGGTGCCCGCTTGAACAAATTGATGAGCAACAGGATGACAGTGACAGTGACTTCCCTGTATAAATACATAACTGAGAATGATATATGTCTCATTGAATCTCACTATTCTCTTTTATAATTTATATCTGTTTGCATTCCATTGTGCACAGTCATAAGAATGTACTTTCATAGGCTGTTTTCAACAATGTTCCTGTACTAGTTATGGCAAATGCCATAAATAGAAATGTGAGTGGAAAAGAAACTGCAAGGAAAAGCTGTGCTAACAATGAAGCTTGGAAGTGGTCCTAAAAGTTTTGTAGAATTACAAAAGATTTTGAGTATATTTTCAATATGATGATAATTTTTCGAGATATTCTCTTGGTTGCACTGTGAATACATTAGAAAGGATCCTGAAATGACCAGAGATCAAGTCAAGCTGTTTTATTAATCCCTGTTGGAAGAGTCATTAATTTAAGATAAAGTGAATTTTAAAAATCACAGGCATCACCGTTGAAAGGAGAAACAATAGAATGCAAACAGATATAGTTCACCTTTTACCGAAACTTAAAGCTCAAGATTCAAGTAAGCTATACTCTAGAAAACAAACATTGACCTTCAACTCACTCAAATTCTTACTTATATATTTCTCTCATTCCCCCAGAACATGGTTTTCAGTCTCATGTTATAAACATATTATATTTTGTGGCACTTAATTTTTGTCTGGCAGTGCACAATAGATTATCAATACACTGTGGAATGACAATACATTTTACTTTAGCTAGTGCCCCATATCCCAAGAAGTAGCTGCAAGTAGTAAGCAAAGTCATTACTTATTACATTAAAAGATCCCTTGTTATAGACTTGCAAATTTCTCTGGTCTGCCCTTCCTGAACAAGCATTCAAACTCAGGATTATAGACATGCAAAACAAATGACTTGCCACTTCCTCTCGGTAATCTAGATGTAGCTGCATTGTTTCTACAAAGTGAATGTGACTTCATATTAAGTAAGGTTGAAAATTAGTACTTCATATGATTTATGCTTTATTAAAAGTGTGGTTTGGCTAACAATTCATGGAGAAGTTATTAATAAAACACAACTTATTTTTGTCAGATATTAAAGTAACAATGCATACTTTAAATAACAGAATTTTTGATGTGACACCTTGTTTTTGGAAATAATGCTTTATTAATTGTTTCTATGAATTCTTAGGTTATGGAAATTTTGAAATTGGGGGTGGACACAGTACAGTGGGTAGTCCATGCATGCAGTAACTGGTGTTTGATCCCTAGTACCCCTGAGTATCACCAGTAGTGATTCTCATGCAGAGTCAGGAGTAGGACTGAGCACCACCAGGCATGACCCCTCAAAAGCCTCCCTTCCCCCCAAAAAGGAAAATTCACAACAATTTAATTTCAAGATCTGAATAGCACATGCTACAAGAGAATGACATGAAGAAGAATATAAAGTACCATGTAAATCGCATACTTTTCTATAGCGGCAACATTGTTCTCATAGCATTCAGCCATGTTTCTATGTATGTGGAACACTAGCATAGAATATGTATAAATGAATAGCATTCAATATTTATAAAAAATATCCAAGAAGTTAATAAAGTGAGTGTTAATTTAAAGATTCTGCTGACTTGCATTACCACTGTCATCACTGTCAGAGTATATCTGTAAAGGGGCTGGAGTGATAGAACAGCGGGGAGGGCATTTGCCTTGCATGCGGCCAACCCAGGTTTGATTCCCAGTATCCCATATGGTCTCCCAAGCACTGCCAGGAGTAATTCCTGAGTGCAGAGCTAGGAGTAACCCCTGAGCATTGCTGGGTGTGGCCCAAAAAGAAAAAGATATATTGCTTATCATTGTAAAAAATTTAACTAAAGAAATTTATTTTTAAAAAAAATACTGCAATTCTTTCATCTAAATATTAGTCCTTGAATCAATTATGTGTGACTGATAGTCTTGAAACAATACTGTTATATAATTACTGAATAGTTTGTGGAGAGAAAGCAGAAAGGACATGTGCATTTTAAAACTTATTTTGTCTTCTAGATTTGCTATTATGAAATTGCCCATATGTACATGTAATGAAACACATAAGGTCTATTTTGTTGGAAACTTTCAAGTACATAAGAAAATATAACTAACAATACTCACTATTTTATACATTAGGTCACCAGAATTTGATTTGAGCGATAGCACAATGGTTAGGGCATTTGCCTTGTACGCGTCAACCCAGGTTTGATTCCTCTCAGAGAGCCCAGCAAGCTACCGAGAGTATCCCACCCGCATGGCAGAGCCTGGCAAGCTACCTGTGGCGTATTCAATATGCCAAAAACAGTAACAAGTCTTACAATGGAGACGTTACTGGTGCCTGCTCGAGCAAATCAATGAACAACGGAGATGACAGTGCTACAGTGTTATTAAATGTTTACCTTTACCCTCAATTTTCTTTCTTTAGAAATCACCATTTTACTCCATTCAGTTGGTGACAAGTTGTAAAACCTATTCATAAAATTATTTTACAAATGTGGCATGTTCTTAGTTTAATCACACCTTTTGCTTTCAGAGAAGTATCACATGTGATATTATTTTAGAAAAAATTAATTTCATTATAGGAAAACTTTATTTGAGAGTTAAAGACAGAGCACTAAGTTGCATAAATGTATGAAGACACTTCAAAATTACATAGTGCAATAATCCTCTCTGTTAAGAAAGCCTAACTTAAGTTAAATTCCAGTTTTAATTTTATAACACATGTTTCTTTGTAAATACTTTTTCCTACGGGGTTATCATCAATTGTAGGTACATAAAAATCTATTTGACTCCTGAAATAATTAGTGCTTAGTGAATCTTTGGATTCCACAAATCTTTCTTCTATAATAATGTAAATTTCAATCTATTTTTTTTACTCTACTAGAGAGTAGGCAAAAATTCATTTCACTGACTCTGAAGAAGCATTCTATTAGTAAGTACAGAAATTGGATTGAGAGCATATAAAACTGCAGAAAGAATATTATTTCCATAACCTTTCAATTAGCCTTTTGATTTTTTTCAAATATTTTCCATTTGTTTTTGATTTTGAACAAAAATCTTGAATTAAATATTAGTATTAGGGACTTTAAGCCAAATTGTTTTCCCTACAAATTGCCAAAAGAATCAATTAGAAGAGTAAATGTAGATAGAGCATTATTCATATTAACTGGATGTATAACATCTGTTACACAGGACTCTTTTCCAAGACAATTACAAAGCAAGAAGCAGACCAACCGCAAACAGTTTGACAGTGATTCCTTACTGAAGAACAAACTCATGTACACTTGTAAAAATGTGATTTTGAATATGAGTGTCAATCCATTCTATTGAAACTGATCTATATTATTCCCATCCATCACTTCTATAATATTTTAAACATTAATTAGTTATTGAGAAAGAACATAAAGAAAAATGCCAGCAGCCATAAACAATTTGTGTGAAGCAAATAGACAAAATATACTGATGATAAATATAATAATATTGCAAATTCAAGGCTAGTGAAACAGGTCTGTGAGAAAAAATTAAAATAAAAATAAAATGAAAATTTGCTTAATATAGAAAACTACAATTTTTCAAGATTTTCCTGTTTTAGTTATCTTATAATCAATGGCTTACAGTTCTATCGGTATAAAATAGAAATAATTTAATCATGATAAGAATCAAATGTGTATTAAAATTTACATCTTTTAAAATTACAGATAAAGCTGTGAAAGTATTCCTTCCTTAAGCTTAAAATTATTTTCTCATATGAAATTCTTATTGAAGTAACTAAAATTGTTTTCAAAGTTTAATATGTGATATTACAAACACAAAGTATTCACTCTGTAGATTTTGAGCTCTTGCCTTAATTTGTAGTTACTATCATGGATATTTCAGATATCTTGGCAAAGGACTGCTTTTTTCTAAAAGACTATCCACGTCTGCTGAGAACTATTGCTTTAGTTGGCCTGTAATTAATTACTCTTTATATGTAGTTTAACTGGCGTGGTTTCTATAAAAATTTCATTAACATTTCAATAATCAAAACCCATGCAACATGTGGACCCATGCTCACCAATTGGCTGCTGTTCAATATTTACACGTCCTAAGTAAAAACTCTGCCAACTTGTTATCAGCCTGTAAGGGCTAGTTTTAGATTCTTCATCCAAGGAGATTTCCAAACAAAACCTAGCAGCTTTTGGGTATATTCATCAGTGTTCCACAAAACTATAGTGAACACAGAGAGCAGAGGGAACTGATCTCTTGGCTCTGAGCAATGTGTGGTTATCAGTGGAGTACAACGTAAAGCTTGAAGTCCCCTTCACGTATCACTCTCCCTCTGCAGGCTGTTAAAGTGTCATAAAGGGCTAGAGAGGCTGCCGTAAAAAGTACAGCCCAGGATAATAGAGGAAAACATACTGTTCTCTTTATTTTTGTTAATAGGGCATGACAATTGTTCCCAAACTGCCTGGAAGCTATTGTGCCTGCTACTCTGGAGTGTGACAGTTGATGCAGTGAAGGACACAGTTGCTTTAGCTAACGCAAGTGAAGCGTTCTACCCCCCAACTCGTGAATCAGGCAATGGCAGCACTCACGGGCTTTGGAAAGCCTGACAGGGATTTTCTTAGGCAACCAAATCGCTTAATTTAACCCCATCTATTTAAAGTAGGTCAGAAGATAGATTAGTCCATTTGGGTTTGGAAGGCGTATTGTTTTTCAGAATCTGCAATTGTTTGGTGAAGTGATGCAAAACAAGGAATTTGCTTCACATAATCAAAGGAAACAAGGAGACTGAAGGAACCAGATTTACAATTAATAGAAGTTTCAGAAGGCTCTTGCTTCTGTCTTCAGTCTTCAGTAAATGCTCTCATTTTGTTATGCAATCCTATTGCACTGGGGGCTAACAATCCCTTGAAACTTCTAATTTAATATTGCTCCTGAATTATGTGGCATTTATACGCCTTGATTTCATGCCCATTGATCCTTTAGTACCTTTGTCCTGCGGGTTTCTGCATCTTGTGTGAGTTTTGACTTACACATCCTGTTTCATTAGCCAGAACTGTTAGATAAACGTTTAGGTTCCTGTCCTCTTTCTGTATACACCGTGTATAACCTTGGGCTATGAAATTAATGTATTTCAGTCTGTAGTTTGATGATGACATATAACCAGATCACTTTTAGAAAAGAGGTTTCCCCAATGGGCTTGATGCAATCCTTTACATTGTCTGCCATTGTATTTTTTAGGTTCTTATTCAGGTTTCTTCCTATAAAGAGATATTTGATTTTTTAGGGACATTTTATTTAAGGTTTTCTTTTTTCCAGCTAAATTAATATTCAAACTAAGACCTGATATATTGTATCTGTAATATGTTATTTCTTTTGGGGGGGCTACATCTGGCAGTGTTCAGAGATTAATTTCAGCTCTGTATTAGGGATCACTCCTGGCAAGAAGGGAGACCATAATTGGTGCCAAATCTAGATGGACTCCATAAAGACAAATGTCCTACTCACTGTACTCTCATTCCAGCCCCATTATTTCTAAGTTTTATATCTCTTTATACTCTTTTCAATGCAGTCGTATTATGTTTCAAATTGTAAACACTTTCATATTATACTATAGCCCACATTTTACTTATACTTATACTTTATAGTATAAGTATATATGTACATATATATACACTTTATAGTATAAGTATATATGTACCTTATACTTATAGTTATACCTATACTTATAGACTGATAATATATTTTACTTTATTTTCATTATCTGCTTTTTTATGTTATGGTTTGTATATTTTACTTCTTTATGTATCTAGTAATTTTATTATATGTCTGAAAGTAAAAATGTTTCTGTGTATTGAATTTTATTGTATTCATTTAAAAAAAAACTTGAGAGTTGGCCAAGCTACCGAGCGTATCCCGCCCACATGACAGAGCCTGGCAAACTACCTGTGGTGTATTCTATATGCCAAAAATAGTAATAAGAAGTCTCACAATGAGACGTTACTGGTGCCCACTCGAGCAAATCGATGAACAACGTGACGACAGTGCTACAGTGCTACAGTACATTTAAAAAACTGTTGGAATATTCCCAGTAGGTATTTAATTGGAAACAAGAAGAATTCTTTTGAGGTTTATTTTTAAGCTCCTTGAACTATATGCAGTAGAGCCCTATTCTAGCACTATATCTTTTTTATTATACTCTTTTTTTCTGTGACCTCAACCCAACAGTCAGACATTTCATGAGGTATCTCCATTCTATCTACAGAAAACAGGAATAAATTGAAGCCCCTAGAGCACAGAGAGAATTCTCTATCTTATAAATGTATTTTTTAAAAGAAACAACAACATAAGGGAAAGGGATACTATAGTCAAATTGCTTAAAGATACATTTGGTCAACCACGAATCTCAGCATATATTATCTACATTATAAATAAAAAATAAGCAAGAAATAGATTCATGTCAAAAATTAATGAAAATGGAGTATCTGAAATGTTTGAGGACTCAAAATTCTCAATTTCAGCGTGTACTCTAGACTAATAGAGACACTAGTATGTAGCAGGTGTGTGCAAATGTAGACATATGTCAATGGAATAGAATCAAAAGTCCAGAAATAAATGCTGTCTACATTAAACTATTTCTTAGAGGAGTTTTTCTTGCATTTTTTTAAGTGTATTTATTGAGACACCATGATTTACAAAGTTATTCCTAGGAGAGTTTTTTCAGGCATACAATGTTCCAACACCCACCTCACTACCAATCTCCCCTTCCCTCCACCATTATCCCCAGGTTCCCACCAACCTTCAATTCGCCCCTTTATCAGGCATATAACAAATATATTTCAAATTGGTTGGTCCAATTAAACTTAAAGGCACGGCAAATAAAATTATCAGAAAATAAATCAATAAAAGTAAAATTGTGATAATTGATTGCCACATGCAATTGTATCAGTAAATGTCATATCAAGTCAAGAAAAACTATGTGCACCACTAGGAAGTGCCATGCTCAATGTCACATAATGGGAAGTTTCTCTTGTCCTTTATTTTTTAAATTTTAAAAAAAAAATTATTAGTGAATCACCGTGAGGTATCGTTACAAACATATGAACTTTCATGTTTGGATTTCAGTCATACAGTGATTGTTTACATCCCTCCACCAGTGCCCATTCTCCTCCACCAATGTTCCAGTATCCCTCCCAATACTCCCACCCCAACCCCTACCACCCCACTCTGCCTCTGCGGCAGGACATTCCCTTTTGTTCTCTCTCCTTTTGGGTGTTGTAGTACATTAACCTATTTTTTAGAAGAATAACAAAACCAAGCAACAATGAAAGACTATTTCTTCAAAAACTAGTTTGAGACAAGGGTATATAAAGAATCAGGTCTGGAGAAATAGTACAGTGGATAGTGTAGGTGTCTTGTGTTTGGGTGACCTGGGTTAGATCCCTGGCACCTCTTATGGTCTCCCAAGCCCTGCCAGGACGTGATCTCAGAGTGCAAAGTCAGGGATAGTCCTATGCACAACCAGGTGTACCCTAAACACCGCAAAACACTAAAAATAAATTTTAAATAGACAAGAAAAAATGTTACTTCTAACCACCACAGCCTACAAATATTAATGAAAAACAAATCTTACATTCAAGAGCTAATTCTTAAAAACTCTTAGAAAAAAAACAGGATCTAATCTTCACTACCTTCCATTTAACAGAAGATTCTAATGCATGATACTAAAAGAATGAACAAATGAAGAAAATACATGACTGTATTTGATCAAAATCAGAACATTTATTTATTTATTTGTTTGTTAAGGGACATATTTGAGAAACTGAAAATATAGAGAAAATATTTGCAAAATGTATCCTCTAAGTTTTTTATAAATCTCACAATGGAGATGTTACTGGTACCCACTCGAGCAAATTGATGAGCAATGGGATGACAGTGATAGTGATATATTTTGTAAATATGTTTTCTATATCTACATTGTGTAAAACATAATACTCAGCAGTATTCACTTAAATAGTGATTTGTTCTTGGCTATTTTTTATTTGTCTGATTTTGTTTGTTTAGGGACCATACTTTGTGGTGCCCAGGTCTTACTCCTGTCTGCTCGAGTAAATCAACGAACAATGGAATGACAGTGACAGTGACTCTAAGTGTGTTGTTATCAAAATATAAAAAAAGCAGTATGCTTCATAATAATAAGACAGATATCCCAACTTAAATTTTGGCAAATTCTGAGTAGAAATTTTTGTAAAGATATTCAAAAGGCAGTAAGCACAAGAAAAGATGCTTGAAATTATTACTCACTAGGGAAATGTAAATCATAACTATAAAAAACAGGATAATGAAATCATAACTATAAAGAAATACCATTCCCATACACCAGAGTGGCTTTCACAACAGTAATTTTTGGAAAGAAAAACAAGTATTTGGGAAAATATGAAGTATTAGAAACTTAGTGCACTTCTGCTGTAAGTACAAAATGGTGTTGCTGTCTTGTAAGAAACAGAGGGTTGATTGTTCAAAATGTTGTAATTCATCAATGATTGTCCTAGTTATAAACTAAAGGAAACGTAAACAGCTATTGAAAGAAAAAAGCCTGTAAATATTTTTTACAGCAGTACTATTCATAATACGTTTCAAAAGCTATTACCTGTCCACATATAAATAGATAATCTATAAAATATACATACAAAGAAGTATTATTTGGCCATACAAATAGAGCATATGTTATAATATATATGGACGTTTTATATCCTTCTTGAAAGCATTTAATAACAGAATATCATATACATGTGATTCTAGTTTATTGAAATGCTCAGAATATGCGAATGAATAGAGAGCTAAAGGAGACAAGTAGTTCTTTGTAGCTATGTAGGATAAATAGCTTCACTGGTTTGTAACATCTTAAAAAGCACTTTTTATTACCATATCACACAGAAACACATAGATTTATATGTGTATTAATAAAATATTACTAAAATTGCTGTAGTAATGGTACACATATATGTATTTCTACCTAAGATCACATAACTGTGCACTTAAAATAAACTTATTGCATAGTAAAGGATTCATTTCAATAAATGTTTAAATGTTGATGTATAAAAATGTAGGTGAAATTTTATTATTAAATATATTTAAGTAATTTTCAAAATAAATTTTGTACTTAAAGAATTACTACTAGATTTTATTTGGAAATGGAGAACTGCACTTAAGGAAGCAAACTGACTTTATAGCTTTTTAAATCAGGTTCAAGACTACTGTACTGAAAAGTATTCATTATTATGAATATGCCTTTCATTGTATATTACCTAGAGAAATGTAGAAAAAAATCACTATGATTTGATTTCTGGTTTTATGTTAATCTTCAAACTAACAAAATATAATTGAATATGAAACAACAAAATAATAACAATTAACTCAGTTTTCTTAAAATAATTGATATCTTCAAATAGTTGGAATTTGTAATATATTTAAAAATAGTTAAAAAGTTATTTCTCAGTGATTATAGCTACATGCACAAATTGAAAACACCAGTAGGAAATTTTCATTTTAAAAATTAATAAACATCTATTTTCCTGGTTAAAGCAATACAAATATTGGTAGATTGTTATTTAGGTTGTACTACCAAATTAGGTTTCCTAATTTGGATACATTTATTAATTATATAATAAAAATAATTTCGCCTATAAAGCAGGGTTAATATTTTAACTAAATATAATTCAATATATGAAATGTTAGTTTTTAATATACATGCATATTTATATAACTTGTTCACCTTGTTTCAATCCTAACATCCCAATTTTCATCCCCATAAACATCCCAATAAACAGAAAGTGAAGAGATAATCCAAGTATGGGATTATGCTTATTTTAGATAAGCACTTTAAAGTTGGGGTGTTTATCTCAAGAAATTCCACTTTAGAGACAGAAAAATACTTTGAATAATTTTCAAGACCGTTGATAACTTTTAAATATATTATTCACTATTAAACTATAATAAAAAGACATCCATCTTTATTCTCTTGACCAACAAAAACTATAACTATAACATGTACATTAGAGGTCTCTGGAATAAGTGTCTTAAATGTATAAAATTAGACAAACAGTTCCTAAAGTATAAATACAAAATGGGTAGTAGCTACCTGCTTTTAAAAATAACCTTCTAAATTGTACATTTCTAGAATTAACTGTATTATATAAGTAAGAAAAATGTGAGAAAAATAATGACTTGAGGAGAAGGCAAATATTGAAAATTGAATTTCAATGTTGTTACCATTTATTATTAAAAGCCCTCTGCAATTTTTTTTCTAAATTAATAATATCTCAGAATGTATGTCTACTATTACACAAACACACACACACGCACAATGGGGATCTAATTTTGCAAAATGTGATGTGAGTTTTTTAATAATTCATAAACCAAGAGTCTGTTATTAGGAAAATGCAAATGAAAACACATAACCAGATATGACCTTATACCTGTGAGAATAGTTTGTATAAAAATATGGCATACAATTTCTCAGGAGAATATCAGAGAAAAGAAACTCTGGTATTTTATTGGTTATTCTTCTCTGGATCGAAATTGATGATTACTGAACAAATATGAGCATTATGATTACTTAAAAAAACTAAAAATATACTTATTATGATGGCCTAGCAATACCTCTCATAGGTAATATTACTCTAAATAATAAATACAATTTTATTTTATTTTATTATTATTTTCTTATGGGGAGGATGGCTGCTGGAGCTGGGTCCCTTGGGGTGTGGAGGGCTCTCACTCGCCCCCTCTGGGGCACCCTAAGTGAAAACAGCCTGGATCTGAGTCAGGTGACATGGTTATGGGGGCCTCATTTTATGCTCCCTTCCGGGAGAAGCATCCTTGAGTTCTGGACGGTGGCCAATGAGGAGATTATCTGTGACCCAAGTGCTGCCTAGGGGTCATGCCCATAAGCCACCTCCTGCTGGCACCAGATAATCTCTTCATCAGCCACCGTCCAGAACTCATGGCCCTTTCTCCTGAAAGGGAATATAAAATAAGGCCCCCATAACCATGCCACTGGACTCCACCTGAGCCTGTTTTCACTCGAGGCATCCCAGAGGGGGGCAGGTGAGAGCCCTCCCTGCCCCAAAGGGACCCAGCCCTGGCAGCTGACCTCCACAACCCAACTGCTGCCATGCTCCAGATTCCTTTCCACAAGCTTGGGCCGAGCTTCACATATGAGTGAGAATATTCCTAAATATATTCATATGACACATCATAAGACACTCCCTATTAATTTTTCATAATTACCACACCATATTTGATTGGAAGCAAGATAGTGCCAATGCCACCTTAACCCCTTGCACTCTCCCGCACTTGGCTCATCAGGTTTAGATCAATGTGAGGCTGCAGATGTCCTTGGTGCTGCCCAGAGACACAGGAAGTTGCATGTTTGTCAGTGTGCAGATCGTTACAACATGCCAGTTGACCAAAAGCTTACATTCGATACACTGGAAACACCTGTAAAGATGATTATAGGCCATCCCCAAAGCCTCCGTCCCTCTCAGAGAGCCTGGCAAGCTACTGAGAGCATCTTGCCCACAAGGCAGAGCATGGCAAGCTACCTGTGGTGTATTTGATATGTCAAAAACAGTAATAACGATGGTCCACATTCCCCTGATCTTGAAAGAGCCCTCAATCTGCCATTGGGCTACACTACAGGGACGAATGGAGACATTACTGGTACCCACTCAAGTAAATTGATGAACAATGGGATGACAGTGTTACAGAGTTTATTTTCACCCATAAGTATGCAATTAATGTTGAAACTAGGTAAACAGATACACCTGATAACTTTTCAGTGTCTGAAACCTCCTAAATTGTACAAAATGCCCCAAATAAAAGAGAGAGAGAGAGTGTGTGTGTATGTGTGTGTGTATGTGTGTAGTCTGTAAGAGAGAGAGAAAAAGAAAGAGAGAAGGAAGGGAGAGAGAAGATTATTTTAAAATAACTAATATTAAAAGGTTATTTTCAGTCTTAAGTATGCAATGAGTATTGAAAGTTGGTAAACGGATACACCTGATAACTTTTTAGTATCTGTACTGCAAACCATAATACCTCAAATAGAGAGAGAGTATTTGTGTTTATGTGTGTTTGTAAGAGAGAAAAAGAGGGAGAGAGAAAGAGAGAGTGAGAAAGAGAGAGAGAGAGAGAAAGAGAGAGAAGGGAAAGGGAAGAAAAGTGCCTTCCGTAGAGGTGGAGGTGGGGTAAGGGAAACTGGGGTCATCGGTGGTGAGAAACATACACTGGTGAATGGAAGGATGTTGGAGCATTATCTAACTGAAACACAATTATATAAATAAAATTTAAAAGAAAATACAGCAACCTATTAACAATAGTAATATGATAGCATCGCAAATGTGAACTTATAGGTGATTGTATAACATGTTATAGCCTCTGTGATACTAAATGTCATATTTATTATCTAATAATATAGTACAAAATTCTAATTTTGGTTACCAAGTACTTCATTTTTGGTGACCATACTAAACAAAAACAGAAGGTAAAAGGCAATTATTGGATAGTATCGTTATATGTACAATATTTACTTAAAAATGTAAAGCATATAAATTAATAGAAATATAACAGAAATAAGTTTTAGGCTGTGAGAAATATGTGATTGCTACCTGAGGAGGGCTATTTGAAGAAAGAGTAGAGAACATCAGTTTAATATTCAGGACTTCAGTTAATAAAGAAAAACTGATTCAATAATTCTGAAATTTTTATTTCAAAACTCTTTTAAGAGGTCCACAAATATTAAACTGGGGCATTGGGATTTTATTCTTCAAGTAATATGGAGCTTTTTAAACTTTTTTTGACATATAAAATATGTAATCCAGGTTTTCAAAATTATTTTATAGAGTCAGTAGGCACTAAATGAAGGACAAAGAGGAATTATTTGACATCGAGAAAATTTCAAAATAACATTTATGGTCTCAGATTTTTCTTATTTCTTCCTTCTTTTGCTGGTACTTCATTAAAGCCAATCCTTATCTTAACAAGTGTATACTTTAAGTAATAAACATCCTTTATAAGATGAGAAATCTCCCCTTAACCTAGATCTTACTGTCCACTCAGAAACAATTATTTTGGATATATTTTTTTCCGTTAGGAAATTAAACATTCTTCAATGCAGTTAAAGTTTGAAAAACAATTTGCATGATATGACTTTATAGTGCATAGGGTCCATTTGTGAATAGCTTTGATAAGTTCTATACTTTCTTCATTGTGCTCCTTCTGGACATAACTGTGATCCATTTATTATACACACATGCCTTTAGGCTTGATTCGCCTGGTCATTGAGTTCAGTGAAAATCAGCTTTCTGCTTTGGTGATTTATAATGTCTATATAATGAACACCAAATTAGCATTCATTTATTAGTAATTAGGACCATTCAAACCAATATCATACAGCATTTCTCTCCATTTGTTCACAGACACAGCAGAAAACAAGAGTTCTTCCATTCAGCAGAATTGTCTTGTTGAGTGGAAGAACAGACAAATGGCCACATTATTCATCCTAAAAACAACCTTCCATCTCAGTTAAATTTTCTTAAACAACCAAAAGAAAGATGCATTACCTGATTTTTGTTTTTAAATTCTTAAAGAACATAAAACAAACAACAACAACAACAAAATAAAAAACAGAACACACTCTAAAGGACTTTGTGACCCTAGTCATCAGGAGATAGAAACTTTAATGGACACACAGACTTGTAAAGCTACTTATTTAAAGCTACCTAAATAATAAGTATTTCTTTTTTTTTAACTTTAAAAAATTTATTGAATCACCGTGAGATAGTTACAATCTTTCATGTTTGGGTTACAATCACATAATGTTCAATAATATGCATTTCTAACAGAAAAGCATGTATTTTTCTCTACTTGGGTGTGTTTTTCAATGTTGGAATAATCTTATTCATTGATATTTCTGTGTTGCCGACACAGAGAACCACTCTAGCCTGATGTTCCGTAAGATCCTAAAATGTAATTGCACCAAAGTAATCTATGGGTTTCTTCTCTTTCTGGAGCTCCAGGTGACATGTTTCTTAGAGTTTAAAACATAGCTAAAATCTTCTTACCCATTTAACAAGTATCTTCCTACCCCCACAATGCTTCATATTTATTTCATGCATTGTTATCTTAATCAATTTGCTTTTAAGGAACAAAAGTTCACTATGTGATGTAGACAGTTTCTTAAATTTTCAATGTCAACATATTATATATTATATTTTCTAATTATAACTTTTATTTCAAAACTGAAACAGATTCTAGCTATTTAAATAAACCATTGTCTCATTTCTATCCTTTTCGGCTGTGTATTTTTTTTTTTTTGCTTTATGGGTCACACCTGGCAGTGCACAGGGCTTACTCCTGGCTCTGCACTCAGGAATCACCCCTGGCGGTGCTCAGAGGACCATATTGGATGTTGGAATCGAACCCGGGTTGGCCGCATGCAAAGCAAATGCCCTACCTGCTGTGCCTCTTGGTTGTGTATTTTAATGTGTTGTGGGCATACTTATTTTGAAGTTTTTGCCCAACTCCCATATCAATAATTACAATGTGCTATATTGTCTGTGCATGTGTGCATGTGTGTTTGTGTCTATGTGTAACTCTCCCCCTAATATTATTTGTCATATTTTTGCCTCTTACTATGTCCAGAATAATTGCAGCCAAGAGGCTCTGAGTAAAAATTTCTATATCCAGACGCTTGTTTGTCTTTTTACTTTGTTATATACATAGTATGATGAAAAAACATCTTAATCTAAACTGAATTCACCTTAAATTGAGTTTGCTTTATAGTGAGGGTTGTTCTTCACATGATTCAACATTATTTGTCCTGCCTGGGCTCCTAGGAATTTGACAGATTCTTCTTCTTCATCTTGAAAATGGTCAATAATTTCATATCTTTTGGGGGGATTTGGGGGTAGGAACAAACATGTTGGGGATTATTCCATATGATCAGAGACCAAACCTGGTGGGCTCAGGGAACATATGCAGTATCACTGTATCACTGTCATTCCGTTGTTCATCGATTTACTCGAGCGAGTGCCAGTAACATCGCCATTCATCCCAACCCTGAGATTTTAGCAGCCTCTCCTTACTTTGTTTTTCAACAATTTGAGGCTTTTTTCAGGGTCAGGGGAATGAGACTTATTGTTACTGTATTTGGCATATCAAATATGCCACAGGAAGCTTGCCGGGCTCCTCCGTGCGGGCAGAATACTCTGAGTAGTTGCTGAGAGTATCAGGCAATACAATATGCAGTATCATATACAGTATCAAGTCCTAGGAATGAGGCCTTATTCCACCACAATATATCTCTAGCCCCATCCTTCTTTCAGTTTTTGTTTTTGTTAAATTTTAGGCACAATGGTTCACAACATTTTAATTTAGGGTTTCATTCATGCATACAATATTCCAACAACACATTCTCTACTAGATTATTCTTATTATTACCCTACACTACCCGTCCATCCCTACTTCTAAGGTTCTGTTGCATTTGACCATTTGTTGTTGTTCTTTCTTTCTCTCTTTTTTCTTTTCTTTCTCTCTTTCCTTTCTATCTTTCCTTTCTCTCTTTTCTTTCTTTCTTGCTTTCTTTCTTTCTTTCTTTCTTTCTTTCTTTCTTTCTTTCTTTCTTTCTTTCTTTCTTTTTTTCTTTCTTTCTTTCTTTCTTTCTTCTTTCTTTCTTTCTTCCTTCCCTCCATCCTTCCCTCCTTCCTTCCTTCCTTCCTTCCTTCCTTCCTTCCTTCCTTCCTTCCTTCCTTCCTTCCCTCCCTCCCTCCCTCCCTCCCTCCTTCCTTCCCTCCCTCCTTCCCTCCTTCCTTCCTTCCTTCCTTCCTTCCTTCCTTCCTTCCTTCCTTCCTTCCTTCCTTCCTTCCTTCCTTCCTTCCTTTCTTTTCTTTTCCTTCCTTCCTTCCTTCCTTTCCTTCCTTCCTTCCCTCCCTCCCTCCCTCCCTCCTTCCTTCTCTCCTTCCTTCCTTCCTTCCTTCCTTCCTTCCTTCCTTCCTTCCTTCCTTCCTTCCTTCCTTCCTTCCTTCCTTCCTTCCTTCCTTCCTTCCTTTCCTTCTTTCTTTCTTTCTTTCTTTCTTTCTTTCTTTCTTTCTTTCTTTCTTTCTTTCTTTCTTTCTTTCTTTCTTTCTTTCTTTCTTTCTTTCTTTCTTTCTTTCTTTCCTTTCTTTCCCACCTACAGAAAACATAAGTTTAGGTCTGTCTTTCTGACTTACTCACTCAGAACGATACTTTCCAGATACATCAAATTGCATAATTTCAGTTTTTCTTCAGCTTAGTGATATTTCACTGTGTATGTATATATAAAATATGTATGTATACATGTGTAATTACTTTACCCATATATTAGTTTCTTTATCTAATAATCTGTTCTCAGACACTTATATTGGAGCAGAAATCAATTTAAAGGAAACTAAAAACCAATAATTAAAAAGATCATCAAAGCCAGGTGCTGGTTCTTAAAATAAAATAAAATTATTGAACTATTAGCTAGACTCACAAATAAAAAGAGAGAGAAAAACTTGATAAACCAAATCAGTATGTAAGAAAAGATATTACAGATACCACAGAATTTCAAAGGATCATAAGGCACTACTATGAAAATATTGAAGCCATTAAGTGGGAGCACTGTAACACTGTAGCACTATTGTCCCATTGTTCAACAATTTGCTCAAGAGGGCACCAGTAAATGATAATGTATCCATTGTGAGACTTGTTGTTACTGTTTTTGGCATATCATATGCTCCACGGGTAGCTTGCCAGGCTCTGCCTTGCGGGCTAGATACTCTTGGTAACTTGCTGGGCTCTCTGAGAGGAGAGGAGTAGAACTTGGGTCAGCAGTTTGCAAGGCAAATGCCCTACCCACTGAGCTATCACTCTAGTCCATTAAATGGGAGAAATGGACAAGATATTTGCCTCTTATTATCTTCCAAGACTGAAAAAAACTGAAGTTAGAGAAACTGAATAAATAAATTACTAAACATTGAAATGGAAACCAAAATTCTTTTCCAAAACAACTCAGACCTATATCAGTTTAATAGCAATTTCTTCTAATCAGTTTTTTAAAAAAACTACTCCCAATAAATTTTAGGTTTTCTCAAAATTTCGAGGAAAATTTAATTATCTCAATCATCCTCATGCCAAATGCAGACAGAGACACCACCAAAAAAGGTTAACTACAGGCCTCCATTCTTGATAGATATAGACACACATATTCTTAACAAAATGTTTTCAAACCAAATCCAACAACGTACCAAAAAGATGATTCACCATTACCAAAGCAGGATTTACCTCAGGGATGCAAGAATGGTTAAGCAACCTCGTCAATCGTTATAGTAGCGAATCTACAACATCGACACACAGAAATCCATGGCTTTACTATAAGTCAACAATCAAGTAGAAGAGAAAAAACTATTTCCCTTTATAATTGCACCTCAAAAAATCAATTACTTATAATGTGCCTAACAAATGAAGTGGAATACTTATTTAAAGAAAGCTATAAATCTGCTAAAAGAAATAAAAGATGACAAATGACCATATCATTTTATACTATATCTTTGATATCAGTTGTACAGAAATTGTATTTTGGTGTAACTCAAAGGAATTTACCCAGTCTCAAACATCCCCAAACATTGAACTTAACTGAAGGGAGATCAATGTATTCTATCAGAACAGAAGCAGATATCAGTACATGAGGTGCTTATTTTATTTCCTTCTGCAATGAAGGGTTGAAATAATTGCCACAAGGAGCAGGTTATAGGTGTTTTTCCTCTGTAAAATTTACCATTTTCCCTCTGTAATTATGGTTCCTCCTTTTTTGTACTTTTTCATGATAAACTCAGAAGTGTTATGACAATTGGGGGAGTTGCGAAGAACTCCTCCAATTGTCATAAAGAAAGAAAGAAAGTTAGCGGAGAGTCCCTAGCCTAAAAATCGAAGGGGAATTGTGAATATTAATTTTCTTGTAGGTTATGGGTTTTAATGTTAAGAAGGAAGTTGGATTGCCACTTTTGTGGATTCCAAGCGAGACTATAACCTTCCAACCAGCAGTTCTGGAGTTTTCTGTATGGCTGAAAGTATGTTGGAGGTATGAAGAATTCTTTTTTGCAGAAATGGGGTGGGGAGGGGATGCACTTGGCAATGCTCAAGGGTTATGTCTGGCTCTGCACTCAGAAATTGCTCCTGGTGATACTCAAGGAACCATATGAAATACCCCAAATCAGCCTGATCTTGTGCAAAGCAAATGCCCTACCCTGTACTATCTCTCTGGACTCTGACATTTTCAGATGTTGACTGTCCTTTTGGGCAAGATAGAACTTCTTTATCCAGGCGTTTATTTCTGTCCCCATCAATTTCATGCTAATTACATCTAAATCTAAGTACTCTGGGCTGTGTGGGGGATGTGGTTCCCTGCTTTTTTAGTCTTAACTACATAAGCACTAGAGAACTAAAACATAGCTTAAAGAAGCTTTCACATAATACCCAGCCTCTTGTGGAAAAGCCCATAATTTGGAAAAAGTAGTTACCCAACTACTATTTTTGTACTTTCCAGCTGATCCTTTGAGTCTCTCTCTCTGAATATTTTCTGCCAGCCCTAAGTGACTGCTGAACTATTTATTATTTTCTCTTTCCCAAGCAGGGTCACTTTACCTAGAATGAAACTAGAATTGTTTTTAGAATTTGTTTCTTTTGCCAAAATATCTCTTCACATGCTTTTATCTTAAAAAATCTTGTGAAAGATTTTTCTTACTGATAACTTTTGTTATCATGAGATGCTTATTGCTTTGCATGTTAACTAAAAACAAAACAAAAACCTCAGAAACTAGTTCAAAAGTTCAAAACATATATACCATATACGTTATATATATGCATACAGATATATGTTTACTAAGGTGAGGCTACAATAACTTTACTATTGAATTCTACTCAATTGTTAACATTTTCATGATACTGCTCTGTTATTGGTTGAAATCCAATTTAAATGACATAGCTAACTATAAGCTAGACAATAGCCTCAAAGTCTTGTGTTGATTGAAAATAAATGTCAAGGTGATAAAAACTAGTCAACTCTGTTTTACTCCATTGAAATGTTAAAAATTCTATAAACATAAAGTTCACAAATGATAACTGTCTTTAAGGAAAGCTGATACTTCCATTTTTATGGCTCTACTGTAGCACTGCACTGTAGCACTGTCTTCCCATTGTTCATCGATTTGCTCGAGGGGGCACCAGTAACGTCTCCATTGTGAGACTTATTGTTACTGTTTTTGTCATATAGAATATGCCATGGGTAGCTTGCCAGGCTCTGCTGTGTGGGTGGGATACTCTAGGTAGCTTGCCAGGCTCTCTGAGAGGGATGAAGGAATTGAACCCGGGTCAGCCACGTGCAAGACCCTACCCTCAGTTCTATCACTCCAGTCCAGGAACACATCAGGTGCTTATAAATGTCTTATCTCTATGGCTTTAAAAAATAAATCTATTAAAGACATACAATATTTTAATATTATAAATAACTTTTGGTTTACACAATATTGTTTAGAAGCTGAAATATTTTAGTTACTGGAGAATCAAAGTTATTCTGATAATCATAAATCAAACTATCAAATGTGGTTGGTTTTCATAATTATTTTGAAATTATATTCTAGACCAATCACTACATTTTTAAATATTCATTTATAAAACACAATGGCTGTCAGGTGATTAGTCATTTTTGAAGCAATACTGCATGGAAAGCCTTTAAGAAGCTTGAGATTTACAGTAAGTAAACTTGAATCATTCATTCATACAAAATGGAAGGTAATAAATTTTAATGTGTGCACTATATCAACATGACAGTCTGTGGTATTAAGGTGGTATATGAAATTTTCAAAGCTGTTTTTTTTAAAAAACATGCCACATTTCAGAAGTACTGGTTATCAATCATATTATTTTAAAAATACTTGTTCCCTTTTCTTTTTCTTGACTATAGTCAAAGGACTTTAGCCATCTAGAAAAACAACATGACTTAATAAGTAACAGCTTCTTGTCACTATTGCTAAAAATGTAGTAAGGTAGGATTGCAATGTATTGGATGATTTCTAAAAAAAAACCAAGCAAGACTTCAGCCATTAAAGACTAAAGAACATACTTTCAGAGTTTAAAGTTTCAAATATTTCACAATTCTTTATACTTGAGATTATCTTCACATATTTATCTTTATCAAAATTGTTACAATTTTATTTTTAACAATAAATAAGTTGAACAAAGTTTTGAATCCATGGATATCATCCTATTCATTCTACATCCTAAGAACACTGTCATAAATTTTAGTTTAGGTGCCATAATTTATAATAACATTATATGGATTTTTGGGAATACAATGTTGTTACACTTTACCACCACTAACCGACCCCCCCCCCGTCTCCACCACACAAATACAAACTCTGAGTCCCTGCATTTTTCTATCACTGTCTCTAGATTCCCTCTCATCTTTTCTTCGTCTTAACAAACTATGATTTATAGGCATAATTTTAGAGCCTGTTATCATGGACCATTGTTCATTCATTTACTTACTGTTTTTCTTCAGGATCCACATATGAATGTGGTGCTTCCTCTTTTGAGTCACTTCATTTAGAGAAATACTCTCAAATTCCATGTAAACTGCAGTAAACTGCAATATTTTACCTATTATAGGTAAAATATTATTATTCATTTATATATTTACTGTAGATCAATAAGTATCTCATTGTGTATATCTATATTATTTATATATACAAAACAAAATATTCCATATGTATGTATATATTGTATATGGCTGTACATATGTAATATAAGCTATAATTTCCTTACCTACTCATATATCATTGTGTTATTTTCAGATCTTCACTATTGTGAACAGTATTGAAATGCACATAAGAAACAAAAATGATTTTCTGGGGCTGGAGTGATAGTACAGTCGGAAGCTTAACTGGGTTTGATTCTTGGCTTTCCATATGGTCCCCCTTGCACTACCAAAAGTAATTCTGAGTGCAGAAACAAGAATAACCCCTAATCACCTCCAGTGGCCAAAAATTAGTGAGAAGAAAACAACATCACAAATTATTTTTTCAAATTGATGCCTTTGTGAGGTTAGTAGGTTAGAAAATAGTGGAATCCCTGGGTCATATAGAAGCTCTATACTTTTGTTAAATCTTCATAGAGATCAAACCAGATATTCCCACCAGAAGTGAATGAGGATTCACATTTGACAACTTCCTAGAGAACAGTAGTTGTTTCCAGTCTTTTTACTATATGTCACTGTCACTGGTAATATTTCATTGTCAGTTAATTTGCATTTCCTTGGTTGTGTGATGAAGGCACTATTTTCATAAAATTAATTGACCAAAAAACATCAGACCAGAGAAGAAAGAGGAGGAGTTATAACATATAACAAAGACATTTAAAGGATTCCTCCTTTTATCTTTGTTATAATTTACCTGGGTACTAATTTTCCATTGAAAAAAAGAGACTATCTGGTCATGATTAAAAACTTCAGATGCACATTTCAATAATATTCTTTATAAAATACATCAAGTCAAAAGTAAGTAAAATAAAGTTCCCACAAAAATGAAGAGGCAGACCTCATCACCATTTATCCCAGAGTTGCTCCCCCAAATAAAAAATTACTGTAGTAATTTTTAGTTCTAAGATCCCACCTAGATAAATTAAAGGTCCCAAAGACAATGAATACAATGTAGAACCACATACTCTAAGATCCTTTTAAACAGGTAGGGAAAGAAAGGAAAACATGTATTTTATACCTAAGTATCCTTTTGTAATTGACCTTAACAATAAACTATTTACATCTAAATTAAAAACAAAATCAAACAAAAAATGTTTAAATGAAGATCACTCTAAACTCAAGTCATAAAAGGTTTAGCAAATATACTAGTCTATGTGCTTCATTTAGAAAATGCATTCAATATTATATACTACTACAAACGGACTATTATGCCTTTCACTGTATCACTGTCATCCCATTGCTCATCGATTTGCTCGAGCAGGCACCAGTAACGTCTCCATTGTGAGACTTGTTGTTACTGTTTTTGGCATATCAAATACGCCAGGGTAGCTTGCCAGGCTCTACAATGGGGAGGAGATACTCTTGGTAACTTGCCAGGCTTATTGGAAATATTTTTTAATAATAAATTTATATATTTTTAATTAATGAATCACCATGAGGGTACAGTTACGGATTTATACACATCTGTGCTTATGCTTCCCCCATACAAAGTTCGGGAACCCATCCCTTCACCAGTGCCCATACTCCACCACCAGTATACCCAGCATCCCTCCCATCCTCCCCAATCCCATCTCCCCCCACCCCACCCTGTCACTGTGGCAGGGCATTCCCTTCTGTTCTCTCCCTCTAATTAGCTGTTGTGGTCTGCAATAAAGGTGTTGAGTGGCCACTGTGCTCAGTCTCTAGCCCTCATTCAGCCCGCAACTCCCTTCTCCCACATGGCCTTCGACTACATTATAGTTGGTGATCCCTTCTCTGAGTTGCCCTTTCCCCAGAATGTGAGGCCAGCCTCCTAGCCATGGAGTCAACCTCCTGGTAGTTGTTTCTACAATTCTTGGGTGTTAGTCTCCCACTCTGTTATTCTATATGTCATAGATGAGTGCAATCTTTCTATGTCTGTCTCTCTCTTTCTGACTCATTTCACTCAGCATGAAACTTTTCATGCCGATCCACTTAAATAAATTTGTGACCTCCTTTTTTCTAACAGCTGCATAGTATTCCATTGTATAGATGTACCAAAGTTTCCTCAACCAGTCATCCGTTCTAGGGCATTCGGGTTTTTTCCAGATTCTGGCTATTGTAAACAGTGCTGCGATGAACATACATGTGCAGATGCCATTTCGATTATACTTTTTTGCCTCTCTGGGATATATTCCCAGCAGTGGTATTGCTGGGTCAAATGGGAGCTCAATTTCTAATTTTTTGAGAATTGTCCATATTGTTTTCCAGAAGGGCTGAACCAGTCGGCATTCCCACCAGCAGTGTAGAAGGGACCGTTTCTCCCCACATCCTCTCCAACAGCGATTGCTTTTGTTCTTTTGGATGTGCGCTAGTCTCTATGGTTTGAGGTGGTATCTTGTGGTTGTTTTGATCTGCATCTCTCTGATGATTAGTGATGTAGAGCACTTTTTCATGTGCCTTTTGGCCATTCGTATTTCTTCTTTGGTAAAGTTTCTGTTCATTTCTTCGCCCCATTTTTTGATGGGGTTGGATGTTTTCTTCTTGTAGAGTTCAACCAGTGCTTTATATACCATTGATATCAACCCCTTATCTGATGGGTACTGTGTAAATATCCTTTCCCATTTTGTGGAGAGTCTTTGGATTCTGGTCACTGTATCTTTTGCGGTGCAGAAGCTTTTTAGTTTAATGTAGTCCCATTTGTTGATCTCTGTTTTTACTAGATTGCTTAGTTCTGTGTCACCTTTGAAGATACCTTATTCTTCAATATCGTGGAGGGTTTTGCCGACCTTGTCTTCAATGTACCTTATGGTTTGTGGTCTAATGTTGAGGTCTTTAATCCATTTTGATCTGACTTTTGTGCATGGTGTCAGGTCTAGGTCTACGCCAATTTTTTTGCATGTGGTTGTCCAGTTGTGCCAGCACCATTTGTTAAAGAGGCTTTCCTTGCTCCACTTCACGTCTCTTGCTCCCTTATCAAAGATTAGATGATCATACATTTGGGGTTGTGTGTAAGGGTATTCCACCCTGTTGCATTGGTCTACGGCTCTGCCTTTGTTCCAGTACCATGCTGTTTTAATTGTTACTGCTTTGTAGTAAAGATTGAGGTTGGGGAGGGTGATGCCTCCCATCGTCTTTTTCCCAAGAATTGTTTTAGCTATCCTTGGACGTTTGTTGTTCCATATGAATTTTAGGATTGCTTGATCCATTTCTTTGAAGAGTGTCATGGGTATATTTATAGGGATCGCATTGAATCTGTATAATGCTTTGGGGAGTATTGCCATTTTGACAACATTGATTCTCCCTATTCACGAGCAGGGTATATGTTTCCATTTCCTCATGTTCTCTTTGATTTCATGGAGTAGCGTTATGTAGTTTTCTTTGTAAAGGTCTTTTACTTCCTTGGTTAAGCTGATTCCGAGGTACTTGATTTTCTGGGGCACGATTGTGAATGGGATTGCTTTTTTTATGTCCCTTTCCTCTACCTCATTGTTTGCATATATGAAGGCCATGGATTTTTGGGTATTGATTTTGTAGCCTGCAACTTTACTGTATAAGTCTATTGTTTCTAAGAGTTTCTTAGTAGAGGTTTTAGGCTTCTCTAGATATAGTATCATATCGTCTGCAAATAGTGAGAGTTTGATTTCTTCCTTTCCTATCTGGATGCTCTTAATCTCTTTTTCTTGTCTAATAGCTATCGCAAGTACTTCCAGTACTATATTGAAGAGGAGTGGTGAGAGTGGGCATCCTTGTCTTGTGCCTGATCTCAGAGGAAAGGCCCTTAGTTTTTCCCCGTTGAGGATAATGCTTGCCGTAGGCTTGTGATAGATGGCTTCGACTATCTTGAGGAAAGTTCCTCCAAACCCCATTTTGGCGAGGGTTTTCATCATGAAAGGATGTTGGATCTTGTCAAATGCTTTCTCTGCATCTATTGATATGATCATATGGTTTTTATCTTTGCTTTTATTGATATGGTGGATTATGTTGATTGATTTCCGAATGTTAAACCATCCTTGCATCCCCGGGATGATTCCCACTTGGTCGTGATGTATGATCTTTTTGATGAGTTGTTGGATCCTATTTGCCAGTATTTTGTTGAGGATCTTCGCATCGGTGTTCATCAGGAATATTGGTCTGTAATTTTATTTCTTAGTGGTGTCTTTGTTTGCTTTTGGTATTAGGGTGATGTGTGCTTCATAGAAACTGTTTGGGAGATTTCCTGTTTTTTCAATTTCCTGGAAAAGTTTGAGGAAAACAGGCAGCAGGTCTTCTTTAAATGTTTGGAAGAATTCGCCAGTGAAACCATCTGGGCCTCGGCTTTTGGTTTTGGGGAGATTTTTGATCACAGTTTCAATTTCCTTAACATTGATGGGTCTATTCAGGTATTCCAAGTCTTCTTTGTTCAGTCTTGGGAGATTGTAGAGAATCGAGGAATCCATCCATTTCTTTTAGGTTCTCCTGTTTTGTGGCATATAGACTTTCGAAGTAGTCTCTAATGATCTTTTGAATCTCACTGGTTTCTGTTATGATGTCCCCCTTTTCATTTCTGATTCGATTTATTAGGGTTCTTTCTCTTTCTTTCTTTGTGAGTCTTGCTAGCAGTTTATCAATCTTGTTTATTTTCTTGAATAACCAGCTCTTTGTTTCATTGATCTTTCGGATTGTCTTTTTGGTTTCCATGTCATTAATTTCTGCTCTAATTTTTATTATTTCTTTCCTTCGATCTGGTTTGGGTTCCTTTTTCTGGTCCTTTTCTAAGGTCTTGAGTCGTGAAGTCAGGCTGTCTATGTGGGCCCTTTCTTCCTTCCTGAGGAATGCTTGGAGAGCTATAAATTTTCCCCTTAACATGGCTTTAGCTGCGTCCCATAGGTTTTGGCAGCTCGTGTCTTCATTCTCATTTGTTTCTAAGTATTTTTTGATTTCTTCCTTGATTTCCTTCCTGACCCACTCATTGTTCAACATTGAATTGTTTAATTTCCAAGTGTTTGACTTGATTCTCTGTGTCAGTGAGTGGTTAGCTTCTATCTTCAGTGCATCGTGGTCTGAAAAGATGGTTGATACAATTTCTATTTTTCCGATTCTATTGAGGTATGTTCTGGGGCCCAGTACATGGTCTATTTTAGAAAATGTTCCGTGTGTACTGGAAAAGAATGTGTATTCTTTCTTTTGGGGGTGTAAGGCCCTGTATAGGTCTATTAGGCCTCTCTCTTCAATTTCTTTCAGAGTCAGTGTTTCCTTGTTGAGTTTTGTTCTCGTCGATCTATCTAGAGGCGATAAGGCCATATTGAAGTCTCCGACTACTATTGTGCTGTTAGTGATGTCCTCTTTGAAGTCTGCTAGAAGTTGTTTTAAATATTTAGCTGGTAGCTCATTAGGTGCATATATGTTTAAAAGTGTGATTTCTTCCTGTTGTATATATCCCTTGATAAACAGAAAATGACCTTCGCTGTCCCTTTTAATCTTTTTCAATCTGAAATCTATGTTGTCGGATATTAGGATGGCCACTCCAGCTTTTTTAAGGGGGTTGTTTGCTTGCAGGATTGTTTTCCATCCTTTGACTTTGAGTCTATGTTTACTGTTTGTTCAGGTGTGTTTCTTGCAGGCAGCAGAATGATGGGTTTAATTTCTGGATCCATTTTGCCACTCTGTGTCTCTTTATGGGTGCATTTAGGCCGTTGACATTGAGAGAGATTATTGTGATAGGATTTTGTGTCATATTTCTGTGGTATTTGTTGTTTTTATGTGGCTCCACCTTGTCTTACAGTCGCCCCTTTAGACCTTCTTTCAAGTTTGGTTTTGAGTCTATGAAGGACCTGAGCTGTAGTTTATTCGAGAAGTAGTGTATGGTTCCTTCGAGTTTGAGTGAGAGTTTAGCCGGATAAAGTATTCTTGGTGAGGCATTCATTTCATTGAGTCTTTTCACTATGTCCCACCATTGTCTTAGGGCTCGGAGGGTTTCCTCTGACAGGTCTGCTGTAAATCTGAGGGGTGCTCTTTTGTATGTAATTTCCTTCTTTGACCTTGCTGCTTGCAGAATTGTGTCTCCATCCATAGCATCCGTCATTCTGACTATGATATGCCTTGGAGTCTTTTTATTCGGGTCTCTTTTTGCTGGTACTCTTCGGACTCCTTGTATCTGGATGCCTGCCTTCTCCAGCTCTGGGAATTTCTTAGCAATGATGTCTTTGACTGTGTTTTTTTCATTGGGGTTACTTCCCTGTGGTTCTGGTACTCCAATGAGTACCAGAACAACTCCAATATGTTGTTTCTCTTGAAGTCATCCCCCAGGGCTCTGATTCGCTCTATAGCCATTTTGAGGTCTTTGGCCATGATTTGTTGTTGTCTATAAGCTTTCTGCAGCTCATCTTCCAGGTCGCTAATTCTTTCTTCAGCTGTAGTCATTCTATTGTTGAGGGCATCTAGAGAGATTTTTAATTCGTCTACCGATTCTTTTATTTGTGTGACTTCCGTTCGTAGGTTTGAGATTTCTGTTCTCATTTCTTCCTGTATTTTCTTGGTGGACCGTTCCAGTGCTTCATTCATCTCCTCCCTTAGTTTATTGGATGTCTGTTCCATGGTTGCTTGGAGTAGGTCGACTCTCCTACAGATCTCCTCTCTGAATTGTTTATCTGAGAGGTCGTAGATGTGAGTAGCCCCCATTGATGTTTCTGGAATTTTTTCTTCTCCCTCTCTTGGTGGAGGGGATTTTCGCTGCTTCCTCATATTGTAACGGAAGTATAGAGTTGGAGCTTTGTAGTTATTTATTCCTTTTTCTTCTTGTGGAAAGAAGGTTTTCTGATCGTGCTAAACTTCCCTTATTAACTGACAGATTTTATAGTGTCAGACTAAGCTAATGGCTATTATGCGTGTTTGAGATCGCAAAAGTGAATTTTCAAAAAAATACAAGTACCGATTGAGCTGAGGTAACGGCCGCCGCTCTGAGAGGAGGCCACGCCCACTTTTAGACCACGCCCACTAAGATATGGGATACGCCCCCAGTGTCTTCCTGCGAGGCAAGGCCGCAGTTAGGGGGCCAGGTCAGGAGCTGGGGCGCGGAGGACACGGGCTGGGGCGGCTGGAGGGTCTCGGGGAGTCCAGTTGACGGGAAGCGGGCTTATTGGAAATATTTTAATTATATAAAATTAGTACCACTTATGAGCAAAAAATAATCCACATCCCGGAGTGATAATGCAATAAACTGGGCACTAGGTATGCATGTGGTGGACCAGGTTTAATCTTCTGCACCACGGAAAGTCCCCTGAGCACCACCTGGAGTGATCCTCAAGCACAATGCCAGGAGTAAGCACAGAGCACCAGTGGTGTTACCCAAACCCACCCCCAAAAAAAGAAAGTAAAAAAGAAATATTCTCCCAAATAAATATCCCCTATTTTATATTTCATGTTTCTAGCTATAGCTAACTTGAATTTGAAGGATTAGACTTTAAATATGACATTTTTGCATTTTTCATAATACTTGCACTGTCACTGTTAGTGTCATCCGGTTGCTCATTGATTTGCTTGAGTGAGCAGCAGTAACGTCTCTCATTGTGAGACTTATTGTTTTGGGGATATTGATTGCATCACAGGTAGCTTGCAGGCTCTGCCGTGTGGGCATGATACTCTCGGCAGCTTGCCGGGCTCTCCGAGTGGGGTGGAGGAATCGAAGATGGGTTGGCTGCATGCTTTCATAATACTTTATACAAAATAAGTTACCACACAATAAACAGTAGTTAAATATCTAGATATAAAACATCATTTAAAAAGTATTCAAAATATTTGTATTTCTCTAGTTGGGAAGATAAAACATATCTTGGATATGCATAGGGTGCTTGCCTGGCCAATGTTAAACAGGGGTGTGTTTCCTTGATTCCAGTGTGGTACCCTGAGCCTTTCCAGGAGTAAGACCTGACCACTGCCTGGTATGCTCCCCAATACAAAAAAATAAAGAAAAAAATCACTCACATATTATCTGTAACATAAATATATATTTTAATATTTTAGCTTACTCATTGTGAAATTTCTGTTTCAATTACCATTCTGATTATCGGAATGAAGAAAATGCTTCCCAGACTGTATTTTGCCAAGACAGAGGATGTACAGTCAGTTGACCTTCATTTCTTTATTGCATGTTACTAACATTTGTCTTCTAATATATAAAAACAAGCTCATGAATTCCTAATATTTAGCACCTACAGGAGAGTGGTAAGCAATGTCACCATATATGTACTTTCTTTTCTAAGTGTATGGAAATACTTAGAAATACTTATCCTGGATATTAAGATAAAAAAAGATTCAAAGGAGTAGTCATGAGTTCAACTGCTAACCATAACTCCAGAACCACTTAAAGCATGTTTTTGAAATAACTGAAAATTATTCACATAAGAGAACAGAACACTAGATAGACATAGGCCAGTTAAATAATGTATAATGATATGTTTCACTGTAGATATTACTTGCAGTTAAAAGCATCTTAAATAGTAAGCTAGAAAAAGAACTTTGTAAGGTACCAATTTAGAATAAACAAATATAATTATTTACTACCTTGTGCTCTTAAGTTTATTATAGAGTGATTCTGAACTTAGTTCTCGTTTGGACAATGAAAATAGAGATAAATTATTTTCATACTTAGTATATTATTTGATGGAGTATACTAACTTAGTATTAATTTCTGTTTCTATTATTCAAGGAGTAATTCTTATTGCATTTCCTCTTCATGTGTTTAATTGTCTTTTATTTCAAAGCATATGTTACACTAGATATATAATTTTAAACATATAAATCACTGTATCACAGTCATCCTGTTGCTCATCGATTTGCTTGAGTGGGCATCAATAATGTCTCTACTGTGAGACTTGTTACTGTTTTTGGCATATCAAATACTCCATGGGTACCTTTGCCAGGCTCTGTCGTGCAAATATATAAATCATCATTTAAAAGTAATATCTCTTTATTCTTAATTAACAATGATTATTATGTAATAATGAAGTTAGATTTGAATTAAATTTGAGTTAGTAATACAAGTGTTGTGATGTTCATTATGTTTGAGGCTGATTAAAATGGTTCTACAGTATGAAAACTGGGGAATAAATGAGTGAAATATAAATATTGCATATTAACCCGCTATGTTGGATTGTTAATTTTTATTATAAAGAATTTAGATAACTAATAAGAATATATGAATAAATTACTAAGTTGTTGAAACTTTAGATGACCCTGTTCATGTAAAAGATACTAGGATTTTAATTAATAATTCAAGTCAATGTGTAGACTGTGCCATCAGTTTATGAACGCTAAGCGGTAGGAATTTAGGAATACAAAGAGAGAATTCCAAGATATAGGTAAATATTTTATTTTAAATGACACTGAAATAAAGCTACAAAGACCCTGATACCCTTTACTGAGTTCTCAAAGTTTGCTTATGAACATTTTAGTTTTACACTTAAATTTTAGCTTTTCATAACCAAGGCTTAAGAAAAAAAGCAAGTTTTAAAATTAAGTGTAGATGTTCCTGAACTTCTTTGTCGTATGCCTTCTTTTCAGAAAAATAAAAAGGATTACTCAATTCAATATTTCAATATATATTTTATAAAGCAAAATCAATAAAGAGACCTCCTCAATTCTACGCATGGGTACCACTATCCTCTGGATAATTTCAGAGTCTCATCCTCACAAGGGGTGTTCTTTGAGACAGATCAACTTTTTTGTTATAGACTAAAGATTTTTCTTTATAGTGAATTGTATACTGTGCATTAAACAAATATCTAATATTTGTAGTTTCTAGATCTTACATTTCTGAACATATATACTACATTTATGCATCATGCTAAAAATATAAAGCTATAAACTCAGGCATAAACTCTCTTTCCTGGTTCATTATATAAATGAGCATTTTATTGTTCTGATTGGTGCCTAATAATAACATTTAAGGGTAAAATAGATTTATTTTCAACAAAAGTTTTTCTTCCAATGGAAGATAACTCTTTTAAGTCTTTAGCAGCACGGTAGCACTGTCACCCCATTGTTCATTGATCTGCTCAAGTGAGCACCAGTAACATCTCCATTGTGAGACTTGTTACTGTTTTTGGCATATCGAATATGCCATGGGTAGCTTGCCAGGCTCTGCCACTCGAGCAAGATACTCTCAGTAGCTTGCCATGCTCTCCAAGAGTGATGGAGGGATCAAACCAGGGTTAGCCGCGTACAAGGCAAACGCCCTACTCACTGTGCTGTCACTCCAGTCCAAAGCTTAATACAGATACTTAGATTGTAGTAAAGAAAATATTTAAGTCTAACAGAATAAATTACTATAATATGCAACAACAATTTAGCGCCAAGTTAGCAAGCAGACATTCTACTTTATCAAGTATTACTAAAGCCTTTACAAAATTTGCTCTTCACAAAAGTTTTAATTTTAATACTTCATGAATCAATATATGTTAAATATAAAAATCAGTAATCAATTCTTAGTAAATTATATCATTTGCTTTGTTTTTAGGGTCTGGAAAGAAATAGTAAATTTAGCATTTTGTCTATTAGTATGACAGTATCATATACTGTCATATTAATTCAGTAGTGATGTTGAAGCAGGAACAAGTAAGCTCTTATTAATAAATCACAGGAAAAAAATATAGGTTATTTCAACTTAATCCAACAAGGAAATCCACAGCTGTTCTAAGTGTCAACACTAGACTAGTTCAAGAGGTCTTTAAAGAAGGCAGCCTGGAAGTCAATCAGAGATACAGATGTTGCCTCAGGAAACATGTTGGAATGATCTCCATCTGGGGCCCTCAATGTGCCAAGTTTTTCTCATAAGTGGTCACAGCAGTTAGGTTCTTTGCTCCAGATGAGAGAAAAAGGCACCAAAGGGAACTATTCTCCACCCTGCAATCAACATGAAAATGCTGCGCCAAGTGAAATTGTAATTATATATATATATACCATGATGTTTTAATAGGCTTTGCACATGCTTGGTTGGATAAAAGAAAAGTGTCTGGATTGACTAAAACAACTACATATCTGAAAACACAATACACATGATTGACTACTTTTCTGCCAGCCCACATCCATTTGCCTGCATGTATGTACTTGTGGAGATCTTGTTTGATCACTACATAAATATCCCTGGGTGTGACTGTTCATTTAATTTATTAAAAATATGTCTGTCTAAATTAATACCTTCCAAATATTACAATTTTATTGTAATCTCTTGAGGAAAGCAGTTTAACTCTGAGCAATGTTTAGATAGAATGATCAAGTCCAACAAAATGATGCTTGGAAAGTGTACTTCCTTGAAAATGCATACCTTTTCTCTGGAATCTAGGTACAAACTTGGGTAAGTAAGACTTGGGTAAATAAACTTGAGTGTATAACCACTACACTCTTGTGCAGCAAATATCCAATTCCTATTGCTATAGATTAAATTAGCTGAAGATTGTTTTTGTTTGTTTATTTGTTTTAATTGATTAACTAGCTCAATTAAATTAACTAATTTAATTAGTTAACTAGCTCCATCCCCTTTGGTGGATGGAGGAAGTGGGGTGACACCTGGAGGTACTCCAGGACAGTTCCTGGATGTGCATTTAATAATTACTCCTGAGGGTCTTTATGGGACCATATGGGATACCAGGATCAAAATCCAGTCACTGGATGTGCATTTAATAATTACTCCTGAGGGTCTTTATGGGACCATATGGGATACCAGGATCAAAATCCAGTCACTAAGTAAAGGCAAGTGCCCTACCCAGAGTACTATCATTACAGCCACTTAACTCAAGTTCTTAATAAAATCATTTCACTAGTAAGAAGAAAACCAAGCTACATAATAGTGTAATGTACCAATCCCAATTCACTGCCATTTCCATGTTAAATTTGAATATTCATTTGGAAAACTAGATTTATAATTTGGGGTATGGTTATTCTTTTTTTCATTCTCATACTTTGCCCAAATATTCTTAATTCCTCTACCTTGTTTTCTGGTCAGGTATTCCAGTACTTCAGAAGTATAATTTTGTCTAAAATGTAGGATATATGTTAGTCATTTTAGCACAAAATATTTCTGGTGAATAGCCCAAGATCTAAGGTCCAAATGTATGCATATGACCTTTAGCAATTGTTAATTATAAAGAGGGCATTGAATTTGTGTTCTATAGTATATTACTAATGATTAATTATTTCAAAAGGCTTGATTTGTAATCACTGTATCACTGTATCACTGTCATCCCACTGTTAATTGATTTGCTCTAGCGGGTGCCAGTAATGCTTCCATTTGTCTCTGTCCGTGATAGGCATATTGGGGCTCTTTCGGGGTCAGGGGAATGAGAACTGTCATTGTTACTGTTTTTGGCATATCGAGGACACCACGGGTAGCTTTCCAGGCTCTGCTGTGAGGGCGGGATACTCTCGGTAGCTTGTTGGGCTCTCTGAGAGGGACAGAGGCTTTGGGGGTGGCCTCTAATCACATTTCCACGTGTTCCTCACCTACTGAATGTAAGCTTTTGGTCGACTGGCATGTTGTTACGATCTGCACACCGGCAAACCCGCAACTACCTGCATCTCTGGGCAGCACCTGAGACATCTTCGGCCTCAGGTTGATATAATAAATTATTTATTTCAATATAGTCTTGCACACATGTATTGATAAGCATTTTAAATAGGAAAAATACGATGAAATTAGTCTATACTCCAATCTCTTTTAATTTAGTTTTTTTTTAATTGAATCACTGTGAGATACAGTTACAAAGCTTTCATGTTTGAGTTTCAGTCATACACTGATTAAACATGCATCCCTCCACCAGTGTACATTTCCCACCACCAATGTCCCTATGTTCCTCCTGCCAGCACTCCACCTCACTCCAGACTGCCTCTATGGCAGGCACTTTTCTCTTTTTCCTTCTTCTTCTTCTTCTCTTCTTGTTCTTCTTGTTCTTGTTCTTGTTCTTTTTGTTCTTCTGCTTCTGCTTCTTCCTCCTCCTCCTCCTCCTCCTCCTCCTCCTCCTCCTCCTCCTCCTCCTTCTTCTTCTTCTTCTTCTTCTTCTTCTTCTTCTTCTTCTTCTTCTTCTTCTTCTTCTTTCTTCCTTTTCCTTCTCCTCCTCTTCCTCCTCCATCATTCTTCTCTCTCTCTCTTCCTCTCTCTCTCTTTCTCTCTCTCTCTCTCTCTCTCTCTCTCTCTCTCTCTCCTTTTGGGCATTTATTATATAAAGACCCAGAAGTCAAACAAATCCAACATAGAAGTCAGATTTTAACAAGCTTAAGCATACTTATAACATATTATGATAATTACTAATTTGTAATAATTGAACTATTAAATTCAAGTACAAAGGTAAAGCTAACTTGATGCCTTTAAAACAGATAACAAAAAATAATGACACTGCTGATTTAATTAAAATATGACACACAATTGAGCTGAGAGACAGGTAAAAGAGACAGGGATAGTTTCTTTGAGGGATGGAGGTGGGGACACTGGTGATTAGCTTCGTGTTGGAATTATTTCCATGATGAACTATTAACAGTATTGAAGCAAAAAAATAAAATAAGTAACATAAAATAGATAATAACTTTGATAAGGGGTGACAAATTGATCCTGACAATACTAAGCTAAAAAATATATTCTCATCATTTTACTTGTATAATTTATTGAATTATAGTAAAGACACTAATTTAAATATAATTTCATCATGTATAATGAATAGCTAATGTTTGCTTACAATTTTAAAGGAAAATGCTAACTTATCAGAGGATTCATTTAATTATTCCTTATAATGAGTCAGACAACTGTTTATTGACATAAGTGATTAATTATAATTAGTGGGATGGGTAGATCCAATTTATTATTGTAATAATGTGTAGCTAAGTAAGACAATAAATTTTAGAGTCTGTAGAACTATTTGTTTATTCATAATATTTGCAGCATTGCTTTGTTAATATACATGCACCATGTAAATAACTTTATAAATATTCTTGTATTGGTAAAAGGTATAAAATATTTATATACTACAGATAATTTAGACAATGTGTTGCCATTTCCTGACCTTAACATCAAATAAGTAATGTTTGAAATGACAGTTTTATCATGTTAATTTTAGTTCTACTGTGGTTTATTATAATAATCTAATGAAAATATCAGTTTAATTTTAACATTAATTATGACTGCTTATAATATTCTTGAATATTTGTAGATCTAGTCAAAATTCTTGCATAAAATAGCAATTATTTAAATATTACATAATGAATATCAAATTGTTAGACTAGTGGGTAATAATAATAGTATATTCTAAATGAATAAAAATACTTTTAATTGATGTGTATATGTATATATATGCATGTACACATGCACATGTAAATATGAATGCACATGTGTATATGTAGGTATAAGTGTATATATGTAGGTATGTATGTATATATAGTTGTAAAATTTTATTCAAGGGCTTCACTTTTTATATTTTTATTTTTACTTTTGGCAGCTTTGTGGTTACACCTAGTACTTCTCAGGGCAGCTCTGCACTTTGGGATCAATCCTGGTGATGTTCAGTGGAATAGAACCCAGTTTGCAAGAAGTGTGCAAGTAAAGCGCCTTACCCATTCTACTCTACCTCTGTTCTCTCAAGCACCTTTACTTTTAAATCTGATTTGTTTATAGTTCTGGGCTTGAGAAGTTAGATATTTTTATGTAATATGAAGACTAGACCTTTTGGTTACTCTGATTATTGAATTTGAACAGTAACTTCAACAACAGTAAGCTGAGCAATTACATTAAGGCTAAGATTGGAGATTTTCAGCTGATTTGTCTAGAGTCATCAGTAAATTACAATCAGCTAATTTGTGAGAGAATTTTATGCACATTCATAAATTTGTGTGTCTGTCAAGATATAAATGAGTAAATAGTTAGATAGTAGCCATCTAGCTATGTAGCTTAAATGACTTCTGTTCCGGTTACTATAATGGCTCAAATGGTCATATAAAGCCCTTACTACTGCTCACAATATCTGTTAATACATTGTAGTGTTTTTTTAATTTTACTATTTAATAATTATCTTATGTGAAAGTATTGAATTCTAAGGTACAAATGTCCATAACTTTGATGAGCAAGTGTTACTGCCCTAGGTCCAACATCAAACTATTAATATTCTTTTGGACCAGTCCAAAGAACCATTTAGCCATCCCTTTCACACACACACACAGACACACACACACACACACACACACACACACACACTCTCTCTCTCTCTCTCTCTCTCTCTCACACTCTAGGTAACCATATCTGTGTCCTCAGAGATATTCCATGAACAGTCTTTATATTTCTTTTAAATGATAACAACAGTTGATCTTTTATCTATTTAAACTTAGATATCTTATAATTTCAATGTGTATATAAATACATAGATATAAGGCCTTTTTTTTTGCTTTTTGAGTCACGCCTGGCGATGTACAGGGGTTACTCCTGGCTCTGCACTCAGGAATTACTCCTGGCTGTGTTTAGGGGACCATATAGGATTGCTGGAAATTGAACCCGGGTTGGTTGAGTGCAAGGCAAATGCCCTACCCACTGTGCTAGCGCTCCAGCCCCATCTAAGAGTTTATTTATAGGCCTCCATTGTATATAAATACACACACACATATATATACATGGTTTAAATGTTATATAGGTTATATAGGTTGTTTGTTATAAATGTTTGTTATAAATGTATATATAAATGTTATATAGGTTGTTTAGACATTGTATTGCTATTTTCTGACCTTAAAATGCTAATGTTTGAATGACAGTTTTATTTATCTTTATATGAATTGATTTATTATATATACAAATGTATGATAAGCTTGTGTTATTTGCATTTTTCTTTGAATGTAGGCAGTATAAAAGCAAGATTTTTTACTATTATATATATTTCTACATCCAGGGCACTTAAATTATTAAGATTACTCTCAACTTTATCAACTCACATGGAACTTTATGATGCTAGAAATAATCTCATATAAATTCACGTATGATTCTTCTGATAATCCATTAACACTAACTTTGCCATTTTACATATGAAGACTAACAAGTCCAGAGAGCTGTTTAAGATCACCTGTAATGCATGCATTCTCACTCTTTCTGCTGTTATAAATTTTCAAATTTTTAACCTGAATTTTGGTGAAATATTTTTTTATATTATTTTGATTTTTGGCAAAGCAAATTCAACCCTTGTAACAAATCTGATAGATATGAAGCTGTCGGTGATGGCTCTCCTTTTGTTGACATCTTTTGTTAGTGAATTTGGAGTACTTATTCAGCATCTATAAATCTTAGACTCTCATTTATTTAAAAGAAAGTCAGGAGGGTTTTCCATCTAAGAAATTAATCATTATAAGTTACTTTCGAAAATTTCACACATGCCTAATTGCAATAACCAGCAAAACATCATTAATAATAAACACATTTTATAAGATCACAAATAGTTTCTCATTGCCAGTAGGCATCATTTGTGTTCACTGATTAATGTATTGGATAAAGCCTTTTATTAATGAGAACAAGTGAGAACAAATATCACATTAGGGAAGGTATTTCAGACAAACTGGCGATAAAAGAATGATATAGATAAATTATTATTCTTATTGCCCCAAATATTTGCTTCATTCATGCCTCAATGGGTTACCTGTTTATCTTTGAAGGACTCATCAGAAATTATTAATATACTGATACTTATGGCCAGAACTGGATTTCTTTTATTTTTGTTTTGGTATTAGAGTAACTTTAAAGGAAAAAAATATTTAACTAAACATTTATGGCATTCTCTGCTGCTTTGTAAAATGGTTAGTTCAAATATGACCACTATTCAAAGAATAAAACCTCCACCCAAATATATACATTGTTTGCTTTGCCCTTTACTTTTTTCTTTGGGGGAGCCTTCTCAAAGGGTGTTCAGCTGACCTCAAAGCCCCTTCTGGGAATTCTTGAACTATGAGGGCAGAAGTTCAAAATGCTGATTTAAGAATGTGGTGCTATTTGAGTATTCTTTTGCGGAAATTACCTGCATCCATCCTAAAAGTCTTCTAATTGCCTTACCCAGAGACGCTCATGAGAACATTTCATGACTGGGAATCAACAGGGCATGCACCTTAAGGTGTGGACTAAATTCACAGTCCCAGTGGCGCTTTCAAACAAGAACATTTTTTGATAACATTTTTACTTTTGTTAAAATACTAACAAAATTCCTTTCCTGTGCCTTTTGTGTACTCATTGTTTCACTTACATTGAAACATGAAAGCTTTGTAGATGCATTTAAACATGTTGAACTGTTTGAGTTTGTCTTTGTTTTTATTTTGTTAACAGTTTCTTGAGAGTGAGACATATTGCTTCTTATATAATGCATTATTTCCATGTACTGCTATATAGTTTTTCTAAATTGCCAACTCACTTTAGTGATTTTTAGTGGGTGAACACTGTACTTGTGGGGGTGTAATATTTTATTATTATATTATATTTTTAAAGATATATTAAAATTATATTTTCCTCATGAAAGATTTGATTGTGCACTATTTTACATGCAGATTTGTCACTTGATTTTTGTTGTTGTTTGGGGAAGGGGGCTGGTCCACACTTGTTGGTGCTCAGGGCTTCTGACTCTGCACTCTAGGGTCATTCCTGGCATCTTTGTGAAATGAAATCTGTGTCAGGTGAGAGAAAAGCAAGGGATTTGCCCATTGTACTACTTTTCCAGACCTCTTAGTTTGTCATTTGCACATTATAATGATAAAATTATTATTTGAAACTGTTTTCTAGTTAGTAATTTTTCATGTATGTGCATCTGTGTGTGCATGTATGTAAAAGATTGATAGGTATTACTAGAAAAATCCTTCTGATTAGTTCGCCACCAAGGTGTAGTTTGCCTTTTCACTTTAAAATTATTCATTTGAGGGGCTGGAGCAATAGCACAGCGGGTAGGGCGTTTGCCTTGCACGCGGCCAACCTGGGTTCTAATCCCAGCATCCCATATGGTCCCCTGAGCACCGCCAGGGGTAATTCCTGAGTGAAGAGCCAGGAGTAACCCCTGTGCATTGCCGGTGTGACCCAAAAACAAACAAAAACAAAAAAATAAAATTATTCATTTGATTAAACTTATCCAATATCTATATTATTCAAGTTATTAACTGCTTTCTTATGCATATATTGGTCTGAATTCCAATTGGAATCTATTTTCTATTTCAAGTTGATAGCCACCTAATTTTTCTTTAACATATTTTATTCTTTTTTAATTTTATAAGTTAGTTCACAATATTTGATTACATTTAATATTTGAACACCCATCCCATCAGCATTACTCCTTCCCACCACCAAATACGGAATGTTTCCATCTGAAGCCCCAATCCCTGTCCCATAACACTACCAAAATAACATATTTCATATTGCCTGTTAATGAAGAAGTGCTTAAGATGCTTACAAAAAAGTGTTCATATAGAAGACAGTGTGAAGATTGTTCTATTTTGGCAGGAGCCATTAAGACATTCTATAACATATCACTAACATGTAGTTAAAGTTTGGGTGATGTGAGTTTGGTATATCTATATATCTATCTGAAAATATGTATATATGCATATATCTTTATTTCCCTCTATGATTTGTTGCCTATTATCTGAACCCCATTAAATGGGGTGTGGCAATTTTGGAGAATGGGTAGGGAGTGTCTTATGATGTGTCACGTGGCGGTCCAGGAATATGTTTATTCATATGTGAGGTTCACCCGGAGCATGTGGGGAGTGGCCTTAAACTTGGTGGCAGTTGGGTTGTGGGGATTTTTGGCCGCCGGAGCTGGGTCCCTTGGGGTGGAAATGGCTCTCACCCACCACCCTCTGGGACGCCCCTTGTAAAACAGCCTGGTGCAACGTCCAGTGGCATGGTTATCGGGGCCTCATGTTATGCTCCATTTTGGGAGAAGCAGCTGTTGGATCTGGCAGTGGCCAATGACAAGATTATCTGGCACCAGCAGGAGGTGGCTTATGGGCGTGACCCCTGGGTCACTGGAGACTGGAGGAAGCTGACAGAGAATCTCCACTCCCGGTCCCATTGAGCTCAGAGTCCAAGGTCACAAAGTTCTGCATTACTTGGGTTCCATGGGACTTCACTCATGCATGAGGCTCAGCCCAAGCATGTGGAAAGCAGTCAGAAAGAAAAGTATGCCTTGAGCATGGCATATTTTATTCTTTTAACAATTGTATTTATAATGCAATGAATCTAAAATTAATTTTTAGTATGAAGATTTGAGCTGATACGTATATTTCTTCCATCTGAGATTCACTTAACTCAGCAAAACTTGCTGTAAAGACTTCCTGCTTTTTACTACAGTGCTTTATTATTGTGATTAATTAAGTTCATATACACTTTAATATTTTATTTTATTTGGGAGCTATGAGTCATATCCACTGATGTTCATGCTTAATACTGACTCTGCTCAAGAATGACTCAGCATTACTCATAGGGGATCATATGCCACATCAGATTCTACCTGATTACATAAAAGGCAAGTGTGTTATCCACTGTATTACTATTACATCTCTGGCCCTAGATTTCATATTTTAAAGGTCTACATGAGAGTATTTAGAGACCAAAAACTATTTTTTCAATATTTTTCCTAATTTGTCACTTATGAATTAACATGCTCTAATAATGTAATTGCACAAAGGAAAAAATTTTAGTTACTGTGAAGATTAATGTGGCACATGATATAGGTTGGTTTTCTCACAATATCAGATAATCAGTCACTTTTGTTGGGGAAAGGGCAGAGCACACAATTTCATATTTCAGAAGGCCTTTGCTTATACATTAAATATTTGTTATATTATCCCACCTAATAGAACATTTCTATACCTTTGAAAAGACCATGGTTCAGGGAGATATTTATAGAGCAAAGAATTTATTTCAAACTTTGGTTTAAATATCATTGTTTGTAAACTAATATATAGGAAAAATGGAGTTTCCTTTACTGAATGCATAATAGGTCTTTGTTCTAAGAGTTTTAAGAATACTTATTTCAATATGTGGTATGTGTTCAATTATAGATATGTTCAGGTATATTTATAAAACTTATTTCACGCGTCAGATATAAGCCCTCTGTCTTTTTCCTGCACCCGTAGAACACAGTATAAGGTCTCATTTTGAAGGAGCTGCTTCAGATGAAACAGTGAAACAAAGGCATTTTCTGCTTATGAGCAAATGTTAAAAATATTTGTCAATATTAATATTAGTGCAGTCCAGATATGCAAGTATGTTTGAACCTGCATACCATGACTTTACATACGAATATGTTTGGGTGGGACTGTTGTCTCCCATACATGTATGATCCTTTATTTTGTGTGTCCTTAATTTTTTTTCTCTTATTATTGTGGGAAATACTTTTCTTTCTGACTGAAACCTAAAATGATTCTAAGTGCTGTCAAGATAATCTTGATATTGTTATTCCACATATAATGCCTAAGGGAATTAAACAATTAAGTATGTACAATCAATTTTCTTAAAGTTACAACTTAATGAGACTCTCTGAGGAATATTTCTTTTAAAGACATTTTAATAAATGAAACCAATCAGGAGAAAGTAACATTTCAATTTAATCAGAAATTCTGTCTAACCATTAAATCATTTTGAAAGACTCTCATAACACTCATAACAGCACATATTATCTATTGCAATAAGGTTTTTACAAGTATTATGGGATCACAAAGAAGGGATTGCTTAAGAGCTTGGAGACAGTAGAAGTCTTCCTGGAAAAAGATATTATTCCTACTTGGGCCAGATCAGAAAAAAATTATTTGGCTTATGAAACACTTATTTCTCTTGGATAAAAATTATGTTTGAATTATATTGGGAGATATAAAACATCTGAAATTAAGGTGGATATTTCTCACTCCTTTTAACTTTAAAAGTAACTTTGCAGATTTTCAAACAATTATATAACATTCACAGATACTCCATTTCCCTTCTCAGAGATTAATAAAAGCTTTCTTATTCAAAAATGAATTGTTTACTTTTTAAAATTATTTTTAAAATATCTAAATTGCTTTTACACATTTTCCTGAATTTAAACTTTAAAAGTTAAATATTTAAATTATACTTTAGGTTATAATAGTGTACAATAGAGTTATAATGGTGTTTAAATAATTTCTTTTTTGTTTTTTTGGGGGGTCACACCCGGCGATACAGAGGGGTCACTCCTGGCTCCGCACTCAGGAATCACCCCTGGCGGTGCTCAGGGGACCATATGGGATGCTGGGAATCGAGCCCGGGTTGGCCTCGTGCAAGGCAAATGCCCTACCTGCTGTGCTATCACTCCAGCCCCTTTAAATAATTTCTGTGTACTACTAATTTTCTCAAATCTAAATAATGCCCAGGGGCTATAGAGATGGTACGGGGGGTAAGAAGCTTGTCTTGTACTCAGCTTGAGTACCATCAGGAATGATCTCTGGGCATAGAGCCAGGAATAAATCCTGAGCACAGCTGTATGTGGCCCAACCACCACTTCCTCCAAATAAATAAATAGTGACTAGAATAGAATTATTAAATAATGAGAGAAGACGAATCAGTGACATTATGTTACATCTTAGACTAATGCATAAACTGAACTTATGTAACATCATTTTGAAATATTTAGTAAAATATGATAATATTCAGTGAGGTTATTTATAAAAGTACATAAAAATATTTCTGTGATCATTTCTACACTACATCAAAATATTTTGACATTATTTTATCAGGCTGTTATGACATCACTTTTGTACAATGTTATCAACTATTTAGCTTGTAATTATCTCATGATTATATAAGAAAAATTTTCACAAAAACTTATTTTTCTCTACTGATTTTTAGCTCTTGCTTCATTACTGATATTTATTCCCCTTTGGGAAGGAACTTTGAGATACAGGGGTGTTCTCCTTGTCAACTTTCAGCAAACTTGCTGTCAAAAACAAGATAATGTTACTGTAAACATTTTTCTAAATATCATTTTATCTATCTTCATATATTGTTCTACCACTATTTCTTATTTTCTGTATTCTCTGCTCTTTGTATCATAAACTTTATGTTTGTAATAGTCAATAAATCCGGGGCAGAGTAGTTGTTTTTCAAGATCTTCACAATTCATACCAGTAAATTAAGTTGCTAGTTGCACATAATACAGTATAACACTAGGAAACTTGGAGCTAGTATTTTTGTTTTTGCTTTAATTCTTGTCTTTTTTAATTGAATCACTGTGAGATGCAGTTACAAAGTTGTTTGTCATTGAATTTGAGTCGTACAATGTTCCAACACCCATCCCTTTACCAGCATATATTTCCTGCCACCACCAATGTCCCCAGTTACCCTCCCCTTCCCCCATTCCCTAGCGGGCTTCAATGGCAGGCACTTCTCTCTCTCTCTCTCTCTCTCTCTCTCTCTCTCTCTCTCTCTCTTTTCTCTTTCTCCTCCTCTTTGTCTCTCTCCCTCCCTCTCTCTCTCTCTCTTTCTCTCTCCTCCCTCCCTTCGCCCCCCCTCTCATCTTTAGACCTTGTGATTAGCAATACTGCTGTCGAAACTATCTAAACATTCTTGAAAACACTGGAGAACAAAGAGGAACTGATTCTAAAATGTGAAGTGTAGAGTAATGTCAAAGATATTGTGCCTTTTTTGATAACATGTGCTGCAAGCACACCAGCTATTTTTGTTGACTTGATAGCTGCAAAGAAATGATCTCAGAAATGACGTCAGGAAACTTGATGGGGGAGGGGGACAATTATTGGAGCTAGAGTGCTAGTAGAGTATAGTGGGTGGGTAGAATGTTTGCCATGCATGTGGCCAACCCAAACTTGATCCCAGCAGTCTGAGCTTTACCAGAGTTATCCCTGAGTATAGAGGCAGGCATAAGCCCTGAGTGCTGTTGGGTGTGGTTCCCAAACAGAAACAAACAAAAGAGATGGCTCTTGTGTGCGAGAAAGTACATAGCACACTCCAGCTACACAATGAGATATGATAGAGAGAGAGAAAACAAAGATACTAGAGAATTTAGTTAGTGCAGAGAAATTGAGAGAGTGAGAAAGTGGAGAATATGTTGGTCTGGTTGGTTCTGCTATTTGAGGAAATAGGGCTTCTAATTTTATGGACGGACTTTGTTGTATGTAAATTTAAAGCATAAAAGAGGAAACTTGAAGTCCGATCCCTGATAAAGTATTTGGTCCCGTACTCAGTTGTAAAAATCAGTCATATAGCTCAAAAATAAAAATACCTCAAGAGTTGGGGGTGCCTTACTATTTAGTTATATGGTTGGCAAATTACTTTTTTAATCACCATCTTTGAAGTGGATGCATAGAAATAGTTGCACCTAAAGGCAGGCACTTGTTTAACAATAAAAGAAAAAAAAACCAACAACTTTCCTAGCTTACACTTCATCAAGTTTTTTATAATTAAATGAATATCTTGAGACTTAATATCCATATATGTTCATACTCAGTTGACACATAAAAAATTGAGAACAAATTGGAAATTACACCTTCATTAGCTGTGTTTCATTTGGATAATAAAATGAGAATGCTACATAGAGATTAGTCAAGCAAGTTGACACATTTTTAGCAACCTTCAGAGACGACAAATTAAAACATTCACTTGTTTCCATATCATAACACTAAAACATTTCAAATCCAAGAAATGCTCTTTTCCAAAAGCTCTATTATTAAAGCACTTCATTTAGACTTGTCCTGTTATATAGGTAAGGAAAAATAATTGTTCTGATACTTATCTAGGTTCTCGGCTAGATACCCCTACAATAAAAGACAAGTTAGCAGTGGTAAGATGTTTAATAGCATGTATAAAACAGAAATTACTGGAAAATGGAATGATCATTGTGCAGATTGAAGACTGTTTCTTTTCTTTGTCATTGACCTTCAGGTCATGAACTTGGTCATCTGCTTCTTCCAGGTACAGTAAGTGAAGTTTTCCCTTATAAGCAGTTTTCCTTATAAATTACTCTCTTACAAATAATTACTACTTGCAATTGACTTCAGAACTTATTATTTTTTTATTTTGAATGTTTTCCTTTCCATTTTATTTGGAGCCACATTGTATTAATTATCACTGAAATATTAAAATTCATTTAGAATTATGTCCACAATGTAATAATTGTAAATCAACTTTTGCTATCATAACTAGGTATTGTGATGTCATGGGTTAGTCACTGATTTTTATTTTAGTTGATCTTTTACAGATTCAAATGGTCTTAAATGTATTTCTGGACTTAGGGCTCTGTAGCATTTTCATTTATGATCTTGAAACCATCTTTCCAGAAGCTACATTGTTCATATTAACTGATGGCCATCAATTTTTAATTTCAATTTTCAGAGGGTGTATGAAAAATATTGGAGCTAATTACAACCAATTTTATATAATTTAATAATTTCCACAGAACAAGCCTCTATTAACAATGCCACGACTGTGTTCTCCTGACTCCAATCACTTGATTGTTTTTAGTGATTGATTTGATATGATCTGATTCATCATAACACTTAATTGAGTTTTAAAATTTGTTTGTCGTGTGTATGTTTCATCATATATATTTTCTGATTTATTTATTTATGTATTTTTGGTTTTGAACTTCCATAACAGGTATATTCATTTCCCCAGGAAGTGTTGTTTAGGTAACCAGAACTGAAAACTGAGATGGTGAAAGAGTACCTTCCCAATATCTTAAATTTGGGTAATATAAGAAGAAATTTTACTTTTCTTTTCCTTCTTTGAGGTGAGCCTTTAGTGTCACCAGTGATTCTTGGCCGACCTGCCTTATAATTCAGTGCAAGTACCCCAAGATGCACTTTCTTCTGGTTCTGCATCATTGGGCCCTTGAAGCCTGGTTGGTACCTGGTGATCTCCAGGATCAACCAAAAGGAGCTTGGAGGCCTCTGGGGCTGCATCTTGTGATGCTCATAGGACCAACAGGTGCTGGCATGGAACTGGGATTGGCTACATCTAACACAGGCATATTCATCCTGTAATATCAATCAAATCATTTAAAGAAATTTTTTTATGATCAATAAACTTTTCAGTATAAAACAAAGGAATATTTTTGTCTTGTTTTATTTTGCTTTGTTTTAGGCTTTGGGGCTACAACTGGTGATGATCAGGGCTTACTCCTGACTCTCTCCTCAAGGGTTCCTTCTTGTGGTGCTCAGGGGATCATATAGATTCCAAGACAAACCCTCTATCTGCTCTATTATTGGTACAGTCCCAATAAGGGTGTATTTTATTAAACTAATTGATCACACAAAAGGAATAGATTAATATGAGTCTAAAATAGATTTAAAAATAAAGTATTTGTACCAAAATATATTTTTTGTTTTCTAAATTTTTGAATGCCAATTTTAGTACGTTTACAAACAAAATGCAAAGTATAATAAATATGATTATCCATAATCAAAGTTTACTGTTGAACATCAAATGCAGAAATTAGAGCAAATAAGGTAAAAATGTTGCTTTACTAGAATATACTCATTTTACTTCATCAAATGAGTTTGAAAGTTTCATTGAAAAGTATACACAGTAGAGTATCCAAGTTTTATTACAATATAACATGACTTTCTTTATCCTTCATATATCCTTGACATATATTTTTCACTGAAAAGAATAAGCAGATGAATATGTATTAGCATTATCATCCCATTGTTCATTGATTTGCTCGAGTGGGCACCAGTAGCATCTCTGGTTTTGTTACTGTTTTTGGCATACCAAATACACCACAGGTAGCTTGTCAGGCCATGTGGGTGGGATACTCTCAGTAGCTTGCCAGGCTCTCTGAGAGGGATGGAGGAATCAAACCTAGGTAGGCTTCGTACAAGGTTCTATCCGCTGTGCTATTGCTCCAAAATAGATTAGAATAATAGGATCTCCATGATCAAGACTGATGCAGGTTTTGATCCGGGTCTCCAGCATGCAAAACATGCACACTAGCTCTTTGAGCTATCTCCTTCCTCAAGATTACATTTGCTGCTCTGAAATGGGTAAAGTGAAGGGAGATAAGGAAAGATACAGACCAGTTAGGCAGTAATAGTTCTGCTGCAATGTTTCTCAACAGGATGGGGATGAACATGAGGCAAATGGAAGAAAATTCAGGACTATATTCCAAGAGGAACAAAGGTGAAAATTATATCATTGGGTACCAGTGCACAAGAGGGGGGGATAGCTGCTTTGATTGGGAAGAGGGGTACCCCGCAGTAGAGAAAAGGTTGAGAAGCTCAGTTGTAGAACACTTTCCATCCCTTTTGACCAAGAAATGTGGCACAGATGAGCCTTCCCAGAAACGCCTTGTCTTCTAGGATAGAGTTTTAATTTGGTTGATTTTAACTTTCGTTCAGTGCACGTTCAGAAACACCTTTTTAGTGTTGCCAATTTTTTCTTGACCCTCAAATTTCATTCTGTGACAAGCCGCAGTTCAGGAAGGTGGACTGAAGGGATGATAGTGGTCTGTTAGGGGAGGGTGGTTGCAGAATTAGATGGATGTGCCAACTCTTTTGGAGATAGAATGAGTAGTACTTACAGCTGTTGGATACTGGAGCAAAGGAAAGAAAAGTAACAAAATGACTTAAAGGAGTTATCTCTCTCAAGTGCACAAAAAGAGTGCACGTTTTGCACAGAGACCTAGAACGGCCCTTACCAAAAAAGAGCTCACCCTTACAAAACAAAATCAAAAAATGACTCCTAAATGAGGAGAATGATGGGTCTGTCAGGATATATTGATGTGAGGGGAAATAGAATTGGGAGGCAATGAGTTATGATATCATGTTAAAACGTTTGGTAGATTTCAAGTTAGCAAGTGTATATGCACAACCACACTTAGAAGGAACATGTAGTTTACATGAAAAGCTTTTGGAGCCATGCCAGACGTTTCAAACATGAGGGTCAGGGGCTGGAGCGATAGCACAGCGGGTAGGGCACTTGCCTTGCACGCGGCCGACCTGGGTTCGATTCTCAGCATCCAATCTAGTCCCCTGAGCACTGCCAGGAGTGATTTCTGAGTGCAGAGCCAGGAGTCAGTCCTGAGCATCAGCGGGTGTGACCCCAAAAGCCAAAACAAACAAACAAACAAAAAACAAACATGAGGGTCTGACTATATGAACCTGTGTAGAAGAGTACAGGGACTATGGAAAGAGACTGGCCCGATGGCTAATGAGGTGGGAGTGAACTAAGGAACCTGATTCTTGGGAGCAGAGTGAAGTGCTGAGGAAAGAGGCGGTGCTTCTGAGTGACCATATCCATTATGACATTTTGGTAGCTGGTGACTAATTTACTTTGGGAAAAGAGGAATTTCTAACAAGGATAAAGTTGCTCACAGGATGTAAGGGAATACTGACGGCACTGACTACATGAAGGCCTGGGAGGAATCAGAGCAGCCCAGACATCCGCTAACTCATAACTGGATGGTAGAGGTTGATGGAGGAGCAATTTTCTCCAACATTGCCTGGTGTAGAAAGAATATCTAAACTGCAGAATATACCCAGTGAGAGGAGGGACAAATGCCCAGTCAAAATGCGAATCCTGTCTCTCAGACAGAAGACTTGAATATGGGACCCTCAGAGAATAAAAGCGAGATAAGAGAGCAAAACGTACATTAGGTTTAGGAACATGAACGTTACTGGTCACTTTTACAAAGAGAGGTTTTGCCAAAGTGATGGGGAGGGACAGTGATGATAGATGATTTTGTTCTGGGATCCATATCTGTCAGTGTCAGGACTTAATTTTTCCTGGCTCTGTACTGTGGGGTCGCTCCTGGCCTGGTCACGACACTATATGGGATGCTGGGGAATCCACCCAGGTCAACCATGTACAGAGTTAGTTTGTTACTTTCTCCTGCCCCAAATTTGGTTTTGGGTGATAGCCAAGAAATGGTGGAGGTGATGGGAATAAAAGCTAGGATTGTGGGAATGGAGTGGCCTAGATGAGGAAATGCTCAGGTTGAACACATAATTTCTAGAATGCACATTGGCTTCACTTACAATTCTGTATTTCAAATATTATGAGGAATATATATTATTATGAAATATTTGTTTCATAGTAATATATATTCTTAGAACTCTAGAATATCAAATATGTTTAGAGAGGCGTTTTTGTGTTCTTAGTCATGAAACAAGAGATCTATATACTAGACTTTTTTTTTTTTTTGCTTTTTAGGTCACACCCAGAGATGCACAGGGGTTACTCCTGGCTTTGCACTCAAGAATTAACTCCTGGCGGTGCTCAGAGGACCATATGGGATGCTGGGAATCGAACCTGAGTTGGTCGCGTGCAAGGCAAATGCCCTACCCGCTATGCTATCACTCCAGCCCCAATATACTAGACATTTTTACAAATAACAAAGGCTCTTGTGATAAAGGGAAGGAAAGAATAGGCCCTATTCTGTCTTTCAGATTTGTAAGATAATCAATCCTACTTGGCAGCAAAAGGACTTTATAAGATCTCTGCTTTTAACCAATAGGGCAAATTCCCCCAGAGTACCTTTCAATTTCATTTCCAATCCTACATGGAGGATTAGTGTAGTGTGTTATTCTGTGATAGACAAATTTATCTTTTAGGATATGGAGACTTAACATTTAATAGACAGGGTCTGTGTAATCGAATATTGTTAAAACATATTGTCTTACATTTATAGAGCAAAAATAAAATATATTTTTTCATTTCTATGTAATAAGAGGTTGTTGAACATATATATGGTATATTTCATCTATCTGCTTAAATCTTATAGACTCAAAGACTAGGGATTTTCCAGTAATTTTATCATATATTCTATAAGTTTAATATTTTAAGGCAGTGTATAGCTTTGTGCTATGGGAAAAGACACGGAAAAGCTCCTAGGACAGTCAAAGAATTTCCCTCAGCCATGCTGAGGCCTTCAACTGGAAAATCTAACAGCTATGAACTGAAGTTTAAGGTCAGGAGGTGATTCATTTAATAGCTATGCCTGAGCTGATGGAAGTGAAGAATAAATCTTAGATGATAGTGAGCTAGATGAGTCTTCCGAAATATTGAAACCCTCAAAGCTCTTATTTTCTCTTATGCTATCAACATAGTTCATATTTACAGAGCTACAAAATTAAGCATATGATAAAATGGCTAGTTACTCTCATGTGCTACATGACAATAAACTTATTAAAATAATTCATTTTGAAAAAAATAATTTGTTTTTATTTTCCATTTATTAAATAATAATTTTTAAATGTGATTCTAGTATTATGCTATGGAAAATATAAAGAAAAAGAACTTTTTATTGTCTTGCATAGGAAATAAAATATAAGTCACACTAATTATGAAGACATGTTATTTTTAATTAACATATGGGAAGTGTATTTGTATGTTAACATTTAGATTTATATGGCTATTTTCTCAGTTCTTCTAACCACTCATTTAAATAGAAAAAGGAAATGGACACAAATAAAATCCACAATAGTTAGCAGATTTTAATTGCTCATTAGTTTTCACTTTTTGATTACATTTTAATTAACATTTGGCAAGCATGATGTAAAATTCATTTTCTTTGTCTGATTAGAGATTTACTAATGCATAGAAATGTGGTCCCAAATGCAGAAATTAAGGTTAAAGAAATCTTAATTCATTGACAAAATTAGTTCAGTTGTGTTAGGGCTATATAATGTAATTGGGTAATAAGTAATAGCAGCAGAAAATAAAAAGTGAGGTACGTGTTCCTGAAATATTAAGAATATAAAATTGGCATGATTTGGTAATAAAATTTTTAAAAGGAAAGAAAAAGTTATGGGATGTATTAAGAGAGTTGAATAGACCAAGAAATAAAATATAGGAAATTAAAAATATGTACTAGGAAAGCAAAAATTACTAACTTAGTTTAGGAGAATAAATGAATTAGATAGGAAGAGTTACAGCTTTGTAAGAGTCTTTTTCAAGGATTCATCATCATCATCATCATCATTATCATCATCATCATCATCAACATCCTGCTGATTGTCGAATTTCTCGAGCGGTCTCAGTGACATCTCCATTCGTCCTAGCCCTGAGATTTTAGAAGCCTCTCTCTACTCATCCTTTCCAGTGATGCTGCATTGCGGGCTCTTTCAGGGTCAGGAGAATGAGACCCAGCGTGTTGCTGGTTTTGGCATATGAATATACCATGGGGACCTTTCGAGGCTCTCCCATGTGGACAGGAAATTTCCAGTACTTTGCCACGTTCTCCCAGGGGAGAAGTAGGCTATGAGATACCCTTTTGCAAGGGTTGATACCTAAAAATTACTTGTTGAACAAATAACAAACCAGCCAGAGATCCTGCAGGGAACTGGTCATATAAATCAGGATTTCAGCAAAAAGAGCAAATGGAGAAAAACACACGGTGTAATTGGATCTAAGCTTTTGTTAAGAACAAACAAGTGGAAATATTAGCATAATCTGTAATGTCTTCATATGGCAGACACTTCATTATGTCTAATCTCTAAAGGTAAGGTAGCACTGCCATCCCCTTGTTCATCAATTTGCTCGAGCAGGCACCAGTAACGTCTCCAATGTGAGACTTGTTGCTACTGTTTTCGACATATCAAATTTGCCAAGCTCTGCTGTGTGGGTGGAATACTCTCAGTAGCTTGCCGGCCTCTCTGAGAGGGACGGAGGAATCCAACCCAGGTCGGCCGTATGCAAGGAAAACATCCTACCTGCAAAGGTACTTAATGTAACTCTTTCTTCAGGAAATTAAGTAGAAAGATTGCTTATTTTCTGTCTTTAGGCAATGTATGGTCAAAATTCAAACACTTGAATATTTTTAAGTTTCTCTATGGAATGGGTGAAATAAATTTTTATATCTGTAATAGCTTAAATATTTACAGATTCTTGCTCTGTATTGTCATGGCCATATAGCTTGTGAAAAGATATCAACGTACTTCCTATTTTCCCGGGAACTTAAAATTATGTTAGTTCCTGGTCATCCTTCAAGTAGACAATTGTATTCTATAAGTTATTGTTATTAAATACATGGTTTTTATACTTAGAAAAATTAATTTCCTTTGTCATAAGAGCAGGAAACTTGACTGACACTGGTAGCATAAAAACCAAAAATTTTGGTAAAATGAAATCCCCATAGAAAATTTATTGGCTCTAACCAATTAGTGTAAATCTACTGTACAGGTAGAATATAATATCTCTTTACCAATTAAGAACTTTCAATTCTTGCTGTTTTTCCCCTTTGTTTCATTCTATATAATCAGAACAACTCTAATCTTAGCCCTTTACTAATACATATATAGAGAGAGAAGGAAGGAAGGAAGGAAGGAAGGAAGGAAGGAAGGAAGGAAGGAAGGAAGGAAGGAAGGAAGGAAGGAAGGAAGGAAGGAAGGAAGGAAGGAAGGAAGGGAGGGAGGAAGGGAGAGAGGGAGGGAGGATGGAAGGAAGGAAGGAAGAAAGGGAGGAAGGAAAGGAGGAAGGAAGGAAGGAAGGAAGGAAGGAAGGAAGGAAGGAAGGAAGGGAAGGAAGGAAGGGAGGAAGGAAGGAAGGAAGGAAGGAAGGAAGGAAGGAAGGAAGGAAGGAAGGAAGGAAGGAAGGAAGGAAGGAAGGAAGGAAGGAAGGAAGAGAGGGAGAGTGGGAGGGAAGCAAGGAAGCAAGGAAGGAAAAAAGGAAGGAAGGAAGCAAGGAAGGAAGGAAGGGAGGGAGGGAGGGAGGGAGGGAGGAAGGGAGGGAGGGAGGGAGGGAGGGAGGGAGGGAGGGAGGAAGGAAGGAAGGAAGGAAGGAAGGAAGGAAGGAAGGAAGGAAGGAAGGAAGGAAGGAAGGAAGGAAGGAAGGAAGGAAGGAAGGAAGGAAGGAAAAACACAAACAACATCACAAGAGGAACTCCTATTCTTTGAGGAACTTGACTTTGGTCTTCCTTTGCTAGTCTTTGGAGGTTTTCCATTGCGAACCAGAGTCAAAACTGCCACAGGGCTTTGAGAGTTCAAGGCACACACACACCTACCTCTTTGTCTTGGACTGTGTTTGTCCACGTCAGGAATTCACTGGCATATTTTAATATACACACATACAAGTCTGTGAGACTCTCTTTTTACATAGAAGATTGACTTTTACAGGTGGGAAAACATCACATCATTAGAATTTCCCAGTATAGGGAATTTTGGGAATGTTGTGGAAGTGGGGCAAAAAGGTGATAGAGACAGTAGGGGTTTTTTTGTGCCAGATAAAACTAGACATCTAAAAGATCACCTTTCCCTTTACTTCCACAATATACATCATACCATAAAGTTCAGAATGTAAGCCCTGACTTTTCATGTGAGTATAAATTATAGTTTATTTGCTCTTGATTTCAAATGTTTAATTATTTAGATAGTGGTTATTTTTATATTGATGTTTAGTTGCACAGCAGAGCCTGGAAAGCTACCCATGACATATTTGATATGCCAAAAACAGTAACAACAACGTGCTCTTCATGTTCCTGGAATGAGTAGATGCCATTGGGCTATGCTAGCATGCAGCAGGGACAAATGAAGACGTTACTGGCACCTGCTTGAGTAAATCGATGAACAACAGGATGACCGTGATACAGTGATATATTGATATTTAGTTATTAATATTATTTAGATATTGATATATAGATAATAGTTTTGGGCCATGTACAAAAAATAATTATCGTTTCACAGGACTCCTTATTTTGCAGACAAACCTACAGATAAGTACATGTGGCATTTAACACAGATGGTAATTATGCCTCCTACCTCAGTACTATTTTGTGGCGGATATTACTTGATTTAATACAAACTATTGGGAAATTCAGTCTGAACTTAACTCGAAAAAGAAATGATCAAACTATACTATTTCATGAGAATAAATAGACAAAATTTAAGCAAAAAGCCCTTAATAAGATAAAGTGATAAAATAATGAAGACGACATACCAGAGAACAAAAATAATAATACATATCATCATTGTGGGTAGTTAGGGTATGTCACATGATGATATAGGCCAAGGATTATATATGGTTTTATTTTTGGATAAGAATTGTAACACAAAAAAATGCCTAAATTTATAAAAATAGAAAAATCTTCCTTTTTCTTAATGAATACAGTGTTTTATACCTAGAATTTATTGTATAGTGAGGAACGAGCCTAAGGATTTTTTAAGGTTTAATTTTACCTAAGAGAAATGCAATCATTATAAATAACTTTGAGAAAAATTTTCAATTTTATAAATAACATGTATAAAGAATTCTGAGAATATTGTTATCTATTTTGCTTATCTAAGCTAAATTATATCGCAAAATAAAAATACAGTGGAAATAATATAATATCAATTATATTTTACAGTATTTTTGCTTATAGAAATAGATTTTCATGTTTATGATGATATATAATAAATGCTATAATATTATCTATATTATATTATATACAATATATTATATAATATACAATATTATATATAATACATAATATACAACAACCATTAATATTAATATTATTATACAATATTAATATTAATATGTTATATAATATATAATAACTATTATATATGGATATATAGTAGTTTCACAAGAATTCAGTCAGTAGATAAACATTCTATGGCTTTTGTTAGTTTGCAGTTACAGGAATCAAACCCAAGTATTCAAAATTGCAAGATAAGTGCTCTATACTTGAGTCTTACCACAGATCCTTAAAGATTTTACATTTTTATTAATTTATCTATTTGAGGGGCTGGAGTTTTAGGTCATACCCAGTTAGACTCAGGGATTATTCCGGTTTTATGCTAAGAAATCACGCGTAGTGATGCTTGGAGAACGTATGCCGTGCAAGAAACTAAACTTATGTCAGTTGCATCCAAAGCAAACACTGTACCTACTATATTATTTTTCTGACTCAAATTTTTATTTGCTCATTTATTCATTTATTTTTGGTTTTGAGGTCACACCTGGCTATTTTTATTGCTGCCTCTGTGCTCGGGGATCACTTTCAGCAGTACTCAGTGCACCATATGCAGTGCCAGGGACCAAACATCGGTACCCACAGGCAACCTGTGCCATGCTTCCTGTATATCTTTCAAAGCCAGATTTTTTATTCTTAAACTGTTTGTACTACGCCAAATAGTACTTGAAGCAACTACTGACATGTAGCTTGAGGTCATCCCAGTATTCCAAGGGGAGCTACGCAATGCGGGGAATCAAGCCTTGACTCCCCCAGGCAAATCATGTTCACTGCGCTAGCCTTTGAGTTATCTCCACGGCAATATTTTTTAAAAAGTTTTATGGATTTTTGGCATATTGATATTTGGATCGTTAGTTTTCACATATAAATTAATAAAACAGTAAATAGAGGCAATTTAATTTTCAGGAGAGTATGTTAATTGTTTCCTAAGCAGGACTTTATCAATTTAAATCTCTTGATAGAACTTTTAAATGTATACATATTTTAAAGATTTTGGCATATTCCTGAATACTCCTTACAAAGTTTTCTACCAGTTTATACTCCAAATTATTTTTGTCTCGCTAGAAAATTTCAGAGTAATTTAATTGACTGAGATAAATAATTAAGGCTAAACATTTATTTATTTTGGGGGGGTCACACCCGGCAATGCACAGGGATTACTCCTGGCTCAAGTACTCAGGAATTATTCCTGGCAGTGCTCAGGGGACCATAGGGGATGCTGGGAATTAAACTCCGGTCTGCCACGTACAAGACAAATGCCCTACCTGCTGTGCTACCGCTCCAGCCCCAAGGCTAAACTTTTTTAGAGAAATCTTTGAGTTGAAGAAAAAACTTACATACTAGCAAAATTTCAAGAGAAAAGCATAGATTTCCCATTTATCAATTTTAAATGTCCTAGTTGATAATTACACAACTTTCTTATTTCATTTTGATTACTTTTTATCTGGCCAATTGTGTTTTCCACAACATAAGCCACTATCTGACTTTTAAAAATTTGTATAAGGAGATTTAAAAACTTTGCTATCAATATTATGAAATTCAGTTGGTTTCTAAGAGAAACACTGTTTTCATAGAGTAGCCAAGAATAAAGACCACTCAAACTAAGCTTAGTGCCCTCATAAGAAATGAAACCAAATTGAATTCAATTTACCAGCTGGATTTTCTAATACTTACAGAATTGTGAAATCTTGTACTGAAGATTTATTTCTAACTTCTTTCTAGCATTAAGTTCTATAAGTTTAAAACCTGCTTTCAAAAGTATTCTCAAGATGTTCCCCAAACAGTTGCTATAGTTTTGAGCTAAGATTTCTTTCCAATTCTCAAGAATGCTTTAGATTAGATATTTATTACAACTTACAGAATTTTTGAATAAAGAAATCCTTGAACACATGCCACTGACTCCAAGGTATGGTAGAGGTCAAATCTACTTATTAAACTCACCTTTCTTGATTTTGATGAACAATTTAAAAATATTATTGTATAGACTGGTTAAAATTTATTTTACTCTTTTTAATTGAATCACCAAGAAATATGCAGTTACAAAGTGTTTCATAATTGGGTTTCAGTCATACAATGTTCCAACACTCATCCCTCAACCAGTGTAAGTTTTCCACCGCCAATGTCCCACTTCCTACCATCATCCCCCTGCAAAGGCAGTGGTTTACTTATAAAAATGGGGCATTCAAGGGCTTCATCCTTTCTTATTATTTTTTATAATTAGGCTGAGAAAAGACCAGAGATAATTAGAGCAACACCTTTATGGGGTCTCATTGATTCTAACAATCACGGATATTTGAAATATATTAGTATTGTGCTTTCTTGGTACACTCATTAAATACTCCCAGGTTTTTATAGACAGGTATTATTATTAATACCTTGATTTTTAATGTAGGAGCTTAGTGGTTAATTTAAGTGGCTTGATGAGCACAATTTATATGGTAAATCATGAAATTTCCACTCAAAAAAATCCAATTAACTTCATTCTCAATTTTATTGTTTAATAACCTTCAGATGGTTTATAATAGTCATTTATTGATCTCCACAGAGCTTAATGCAAGTCTTATTTAAGAAAGTTTATTATTATAGTCAGCAAAAATCACAAATCTAATCATTAGAAATTGCTTTGAATTGTATGGACCTAGAAAATCATTTGATCCTATTATTTATATAGAGAGAAGCAGTTAGAATATTTAAGGATTTATATCTTAGAATTTGTGGACTGACAGAATTAAATTAAAATTAAAACCTCAATTGTAATATAAGCACTTATATAGAGTATACCAATTTTAATATCACACTTAGGAGCTTTGAACTATATGGTGGTTTAAACAGTTGTCTTGAATAACAATACAGTTATTTTTGAGAATTTGTATGATCATATAATAATTTTCAGTGGTGTTTCTTATATTTGTAAATTCTAGTGGATTGTATCACATGTTTCTTCAAACTTACATTTGAATTTTTGATTACCTTAAATAAAAAATATATTCAATTGAGGTCCCTTTTTGTCCCAATCTTGCATTCACAGAGATGAAAACATTTGTATTTATAAAATGAAACATTGTTTTTACCCATCCCTTGACCAGTGAACATTTAAAACCACCAATGTCCAAATAAAATACCTTTAATAAAAAATTTGAAAAAACAAAACAATGGTTTAGGAGAAATCAATAGAAATGCACGTGATAGCTTGTTCAGACTTCAAAAACAAATTACTGGAAAGTTAGCCCAAATATTTTTAATGTTTTTGAAATTATACATTCTCATATTGTGATAGCTTGATGGAAGGTGGATTCCAATCTTTTTCAATTTCTCAAACTGAATGGACTCTGGTGTTATTTTTCAAAATACCACATTTCTCAGTGATATCAGAGAATATCAAAGTTCTAAAGTATTTCAATGTTCTAGCATATGAGACAAACTATAAGGTGTTTGTTAGAGGTGGAGAAGAGGTATAATGTACTAGATCACTGTCACTGTCACTGTTATGCCGTTGCTCATTGATTTGCTTGAGCGGGCATCAGTAACATCTGCATTGTGAGACGTATTGTTACTATTTTTGGCATATCAAATTAGATGGGTAGCTTGCTAGGCTCTGCTGTGTGGGCGAGATAATCTTGGTAGCTTGCCGGGCTCTCCGAGAGGGGCGGAGGAATCGAAGCCAGGTTGACTGCATGCAGCAAACGCCCTACCCCCTGTGCTATCGCTCCAGCCCAGAAATAAAATTAAATATTAGAATTATATTCTACAAACCAGGGGTATCTTAAGATTGAAAATGTTAGAGGAAAACAGATTCTCCCATAGATCCTTTAGCAATATCTTAAACCATCAGAAGTATGTGATAATATATTTCTATTGTTTTAAATTGGTGCCAGATAAACACCTCATTGGCCGACCTCCATTAACAGGCCACTGCCATGCTCCAGGCCACTTTCTGGACACTTGGGCCGAGCCTCAAGCATGAGTGAAGCCCCACAGAACCAGGTAAAGCTGAACTTTGTGACTTTGGACTCCAGGCTCAACCAGACCCAGAAACAAGAACCTCTGTATGTCTCCTCCAATCTCTAGTGCCCCAGGCATCACACCCAGACAACCCACCCTACCTGCCCTAGATAAATACCTCATCGGCGGACCACCACTACCTCCACTACAAAGCCACCGCCGAGCCCTAGGCTGCTTTCCGGACCACATAGTCACAAAACTGCCACCCAACTCATCATAAGACACTTAATACCCATTTTGCATAATTATCACACCATATTTGATGGGGTTCAAATATGGTGTGAACCATGGGAACACCTGTAAGGGCAATTAGAGGCCACCCTAAAAGCCTCCATCCCTCTCGGAGAGCCCAGTAAGTTACCAAGAGTATTCTGCCTGCATCGAAGAGCCTGGCAAGCTACCCATGGCATATTCCATATGCCAAATACAGTAACAACAATGGGCCTCATTCCCCTGACTAAAAAAGCCCCCAATGTGGCAGTAATAAGAAGGATGAGCTAGGAGAGGCTGATAAAATATCAGGCTGATAAAATATTGTTTAGGCAAAGATTAAAAAATCTTTGCCAAAACAAAGTCTAAAATGACTGTCTGTAATTTCAAGGTGCATATGCTGGCATCGGAAGCATCCATCAAGGACCTGATGGTGCAAGGCAGAAGATCAAGTAGAACATCATTGGTCTGACTGAGACGAGAAGGCATTGATCACATCACACCATTTTCGACACTGGAGAAGAACTTTTCCTCGGAATCTGAGACAACAGAGGCGTTGGTGGCATTGGTGTCCTTGTCAACATGAACTTTGCCATGAGCATTGATTCATTCGAATGTCTAACAACCCAAATCGGATGATTAGGCTTGAATAGATGTGGCTCACTGCCTGCAGTTTCTATCTTCATCATCTATGCACCAAAATCCAACTAAGATGAAAAAGAAATTTTGAAGTTCTACATGGAGCTTGAGAAGTTCTATAAAGAAGACCACACCTTCTACAAGATCATTGTTGGTGATTTTAATGCCAAGATAGGACTGAGAAGGTTGCGTGAAGAACTCCACGTTGGGACGCATGGCCTAGAATGGAACGAACAGGGTGAGAGACTGTCTGAGTTCATCATGTTGTCCAAGACCATCCATGGCACTCACAGTTCCAGAAGGCCAAATCTAAACATTGGACATGAGAATCTCCCAGTAGACAGTTCCACAATGAAATTGACCACTTCATATTCAATCGACAGTTTTGCCTGAGCCATGTTGCTGTTGTCCAAAAATTTCAAACGGAATAGAACCACCATCTTTTTTGTGCAAAATTCTACTTCACAGAGTGGGGAGAAAGGTCTGCAAAGTTTAAGTTTAAGAAGATAACTCCCAGAATGACCACTATCTGTGAGCTCTTTGACATTATGCAGCAAAGTGGGAAGATGCCATTGTTGACAACATCGATGAGGAACACGATTGACTGGTTCAGCACCTCCATCACTGCATGAGGAATGCCGAGAGTGGGAAAGCCACAAACAGATGCCTATCTTCAGAAACTCTCAAACTCATTCGCCAATGTGTTTGGCCTGAGCCTCAGGCAATAACAAGCTAACATCCAAGCTCACAAAGCTATGCAGAAAAGTGAAAAAGGAAGATCTCAAAGAGAGAAGAGAATCATTGTTGGCCGATGCGTCAGAAGCCGGGAAAAGTATTAGCAACACTCACATGTCGTTTGCCAACTACAAGACCAAATTGACTGCCCTCCGATATCAGATGGATCTATCACATCTTCCAGAAGGGCAATGAAGAGTATTATTCATAACTTTAACTTGGATCTCTTTGACAGCCATGTCCACCTGCCAACATACCAAATTCCACAGGATGGATATGTCGTTCCCAACATTCACCTTTCTGAAATCTGACACGCCATTTTGTTGGCAAAGACGGTATAGCACCCGGTCCAGGCATGGCCAGACCCAAACACCTGAAGAATCTGCCACCAGTATTCATCAACACTGGCTTGGCTCTTCACAAGCTGCCTTTTTGAATATAAGATTCCATCCCAATGGAACACCAGCAGGACCGTTCTGTTGTACAAGAAGGTAGACATCCACGACATCAGCAACTATGGCCCAATCTGCCTGTTGTCTGTCGTCTACAAGTTGTTCACTCGAGTCATCCTGAATAGAATAGGCAGAACACTAGACAAAGGGCAACCATGCCGAGCAAGCTGGGTTCCTAAAAGGATTCATCACGATCGACCATATCCACACGTGTCTAAGATCATTGAAGTTTTCGAGAATTTAAGATGCTGCTCTATCTAACATTCATTGACTTAAAGAAGGGCATTGATTCTGTTGAGACTGAAGCAATCATCGAAGCCCTAGCCAAACAGGATCATTTGTACATCAGGATCCTCCGAGAGCTGTATTACAGATTCACCACCAAGATCTCACTATTCTACAATGAAGTGATCATTGATGTAAAGAGAAGGGATTTGCAGGGTGACACCATTTCACTGAAACTCTTCAGTGCTACTCTCCAGAACATCATGCAACAACTGGAATAGGAAGAAATGGGAATGAAGATAGATGGTCAGCAACTACACCACCTGTGCTTCGTTGATGACATTGTTCTAATTACACCAAACATTAGCCAAGCAGCACAAATTCTGGCTGAGTTTGACCACGACTGGAAAGTTCGGACTGCAGCTGAATCTCTCCAAGACAATATTCATGAAAAACGAACTAGCCCCTGATATTCCATTTGCTCTCCATGGAACAACCATCTCTGAATGCAGCAGCTTTGTGTATCTGGGTCTCGAACTAAACTTGAGTAACAACTTGGCACCAGAACTGCGCAGAAGGAAGAGAACAGCTTGAAACACCTTCAAGAGTGTCAAAGTAGTGGTTAAGAGGACGAAGTACCTCTGGCTCCGGGCACATCTTTTCAACTCCACTATTCTTCCTGCACTAACATACACCTCAGAAACCTGGGCCCTATGAAAACAGGACAGGAATGCTATTCAGATATCCCAAAGAGGAATCGAAAGAGCTATGTTTGGAATATCACATTTCACTCAAGTGAGAGAAGCAATCCGGAGTTCCAACCTCCGTCGATATCGAGAATCAGGGATGCTGTCTTGTTTGCCAAGGCATCGAAAATCTGATGTGCCAGACACATAATGCAATGTAGAGATCACTGCTATACTAGAGCTGTTACTGACTGGATTCCACTGACGTCAAAAGACCGCATGTCTGCCCAGCTATGAGATGGTCAGACTTCTTCCTCAAAACCCTGAATGAACAGTTTGAGGCTCTTCGTGTTCTTGGAGTGACCAGATACCATTGAGCTACACTAGTACGTGACATGGAGGAATGGAGACTTTACTGGTACCCATTGAGCAAATCAAAGATCAATGGGATGACAAGTGAGAAGTGACATTGTTTTAAGTCAATATGTTCATAGCTCCTTGCTATAGAAGTCTCAGAGAAGCCCAATGAAATGAGTTATTTATATAGAGGTGAGAATCAGATTAAGAAATACTAAAGGCTATTATTTTTCAAGAAGGAAACTGCTGTGTAGCTCTAACTAGAGTGAAAATTCTACAAACTGGAAATGAATTTTCCCTAACTGTAGTGATTTTGATAAATTTAGGTATGTATGATAAAATGGGGTGGTTAAAGTGCTAAGTAAACAATATTTGACTGGTTTGTCACCCACTATGAAAGGTGTGTCTTCTTAGATTTTTTCCAATTTAAGAGACTTTAATTTTAATCTCTTGATCTTGCCCTATGACGCTTATAATATTATTAGCCTTCTTACCTTTTCCATGAATCTGATGATAAAAATTACTGCGTTTTTGAATGAACACTAAGTACATATTTAGTTTTTTAAATTATTTTTATATTACTAATTTAATATTTATAAAATGTTGAGAAAGTAGTATCTTCTCTACGTTACTCTGAAAGACATTAGAAACTTTAAAGAAACATGCCATTGCCAAATAGGTTGCTATTAATGGACCAGAATTCCAACCCAGACACTCTGACTCAAGAAATATGTCCTAACAGAGATTTTTCTGGATCCATGCAAGGCTTAGATGTGTCATCATGTGCAACCTGGTAGGGATGGGTGAGCCCCCAGCTCACCCAAACAAAGCCCTGGCAGGTGAAAATGTCCACACGCCATCACCTCCATGCTACAGGTCAGACTCTGTTGCTTGGATGAGTCTCATCAAGAAATTATTTTGTTTAAAAGCTCTGGTATGACGGTATTGTGACTGAAATATCCAAGTTTTCATGGAGTCAGTGATGGATTATCACCCCTTCCTTGCCCTCCCCCTCCCCTGCCCCATCCCATTTCCCTGTACTTCTGGAAGGCAGAACAGTCACATCCATGCCCCAAAGCTGCCACCTAGTTAAAAATTTAAATCCAGCTGTAACTATGTGATAAAAAATCTGGACTTCCTGGAGTGACATCTCAAACTCTACAACATTGATAAACCAGATTGGGTGGGATATAATGTCGAAAGCATCCAATCTCAATCAACATAATATAAACAGAGAAGGTGTTAACTTGTGACATCTTAGTAATCTCTTATGCAAGAGCTAATGGTTCCATGGTGAGATATAACAATCTTTACTAACTTTCTTCCAAGGAAACATTTTTTTTGATTATTCTTTTAGCAAATTATTCCTAATAATCAATGGGATGATTATTAGGAATATAATATAAATATAAAATACATTATATTATTTATAATAGTGTATAAATATTGTATAAATACAACACATTATATAAATATAAAATATAAAATACATTATTGAGGACCTGCTATTAGGGCAGATTTCAGAGTTGATTAGGAGAATTTGAAATAAATTTGAAATATAGTGATGAGAATGTGCAATGGTGGTATGATTGTTGTTGGAATATTGAATATTTGTAACAAATCAACATGATCAAACTCTGTAAAGTGTAAGGGGAACTTAAAAAACAAAAACAATTTTTACAAAAAAAATGGAGCAGGGAAGAAGTCATTAACTTTTGTGGCATATAGCTGGGGATAATGTATAAGTCTATTTCCATTAGTGGAGGGAAAAACTTACAAATCCTGGAGAACCAGACACATATTTTTGGAGTAAGGTTTATTTTTTTCCTATTATTCATTAAAAATCATCTGTCGTACTTTCAGAAAATTATTTTAGGTTTTTACCCTATTTGTGGTTAGAATTTCTTCACTCGAAGAGCTAGGGTAAAGATGACTGAAATGGACAGTTCTGAGAGCACTCTCAAAGCATTAAATAGAAATGACACTTAAAAACTGAATTAAGCGCAACACATGCAGAGGTGCTATGGAGGAAATCTACTGCGAATGAAGATAGCCATGTAGCTAGGGACAAGTTCAGAGATCAGAGATGTTTTTCCTGGGTGTGAGTGAAGGTCAATCCAGAAACATAAAGAAAGAAAGAAAGAAAGAAAGAAAGAAAGAAAGAAAGAAAGAAAGAAAGAAAGAAAGAAAGAAAGAAAGAAAGAAAGAAAGAAAGAAAGAAAGGAAGGAAGGAAGGAAGGAAGGAAGGAAGGAAGGAAGGAAGGAAGGAAGGAAGAAAGAAAGAAAGAAAGAAAGAAAGAAAGAAAGAAAGAAAGAAAGAAAGAAAGAAAGAAAGAAAAAAGAAAGAAGAAAGAAAGAAAGAAAGAGAGAAAGAGAGAGAGAAAGAGAGAGAGAAAGAGAGAGAAAGAGAGAGAGAAAGAAAGAGAGAAAGAAAGAGAGAGAAAGAAAGAGAGAGAAAGAAAGAAAGAAAGAAAGAAAGAAAGAAAGAAAGAAAGAAAGAAAGAAAGAAAGAAAGAAAGAAAGAAAGAAAGAAAGAAAGAAAGAAAGAAAGAAAGAACGAACTAGGGATGATCAATATAGACTGGTCAAGAAATAAATAGATCAAGAGTTTACTCTCATTAACATCCATGCACTCAAAAAGGGATAACAAACCTCTAAAGCAATTTCCATTAGATCTTAGAAGACACTCGATACAAAAGCAATATTAATGGGATAAATTTATACCCCACTCATCATTTGGCAAATTAATCAGACAGAAAACCAATTAGGAAGCATGCCCTCAAAAGGTAATTAGAAGAACTAAGAAACTTTCATCTACAAAAAGCTGAATCTGCATTCTTTCCAGTGCATATGGAGCTCTCATGAGTGCGCTAAGGAATAACGTGCATATCTGTAAAGTCATGAAAACAAAAGTATTATTGATCCTCTTTTCAGACTACAATGATATGAAGGTTGAAATGAAACATAAAAGTAAGACCAGGAAGAGTTCCACCATTTGGAGCTTTTAACAATAGTACTATTAAACAACCATTAGATAAAAGAAGTCAAAGAAAAATTGTAAAAATCTCTTAAAAATCAATGAAAATAAAGATGCATTCTATCAGAACTGATGAGAAAAAGGAAAAATAGTAAATGTAACTTAAAATGGAAGTTCTTAACAGAACAACTTACATTACATGAGCTCCAATAAAAACCTAAAATCACAGATTCAGAAACTCTAAAGAGAACAGCCAAAAATATCCCCCGAAGTAAGTAGAACAAAGGAAATAAAAACAGACCAGAAATAAACTTTCTAGAACCCAGAAGATAATACAAAAGAAAAATTAACATACACAGTTTTTTAACTAAAAATAAATGACTAGATAGGTTTATGGAGGTAAATAGAGACAACACTAATAATTTGGAGGAGTGATGAAAGAGAGAACTTACAATAGATTCCTCAGATATAGGGAAAATTTTAAGATGTTGCTGTGAACAATTTTCTGGCATGATTTGGAAATTCCAGATGAAATGGATACATTTTTGTATTCAGACAACCTCAAAGGCAGAATGAGGAGGAAGTAGAAAACCCTTGAACATATAAATTGAGACAACAATAAAAGGAACAGTAGTACAATCTAGCCCCATATGATAGTCTAGTTCCAGATAGTTCATTAACGAATTATATCAAATCTTCATAGAATATTTAATAACTATAATTCTCAAGTTCTTATGAATTTGACTTTTGTCTCACATAATTTTACAGGATATTACTATTAATTAATAAAAAAGACAAATCAAAACCTTAAAAGAATTAGATTTCATACTACAGCTAGGTTTGTGGTTTTATTTTATTAATATTTAAAATTTAAGTAACAAGTAATTAAAATTTTTATTTATAAATTTTAGGGGTAAAATGTTATCACTCCCACAACCAACATGCCAATATCTCTTCACCACTATCCTAAGGGCCATTCCCAACCACTCTTCCACACTGGATTGTCTCATTTCTGTCAGGATCTAAGATTTTGCTTTTATTTCGCATTCTCTATTTCTTTCATTTGTACTTCTTTTAAAATATTTATGCATGGCATCATTCAGTATTTGTCTTTCACCTTATTATTTCACTTACCATTGCACCCTTTAATTCTACCTATGTTATAACCAAAAGCAATATTTCATCCTTCTTATAAATTGAATTCCATTGTGTATACATGCCACAAAATTTTTATCCATTTTCTATTGTTGGGTATTTGGGTTATATCCAGATCCTGGATGTTGTAAAAATACTCTGCAATTAGCACAGATGTGCACTTATATATTCAAGTGAATTTTTTTTTGCGCATTTTTTTTAGTGTGTGTCTTTTTAGAAGAAATACTAAGCAATGAGATTGTTGAATCATATGATAGCCTGGGTTTTTTGTTGTTGTTTTTAATTTCTTAGGAAATTTCCAAAGAGACTACACCAGGTGGTATTCAAATCAACAGTGCATGGGGGTGCATTTTTTTCAATACTACTTTTTTGTTTACAGCATTTGATATAAATCATTTTCACTTGTGTGAGGTGACATCTCATTGTCTGGATTTGCATTCCCTTAATAATGAGTGACAATGAGCATATTTTCATGTGCTTATTGCCCATCATCTCCATACATTCTTCAGAGATGTATCTTTTCAGCCCTGACCCCCAATTTATGATAGAGTTGCTCATTTTTGTTCTTATTTAATTTTGTGAGTGCTTTCCATAGCTTCCTACAAGCAGGTGGTTTCATTGAATGGAGTTTGCTCTGGAATCTTGACATCTGATTTGAAGTCTCTGGGAAAGTTCCTTCAGAAAGTTCCTTTGGGAGGCCCTAGAGACTGCTCCTGGACTCTTTCCTGGATTCTGGTAACAGCACTCAAATTCCCCACTGCAGTTCTATTTCTAATTCTAAACTCTACCTCTGTGTCACAAAATCTTCCTTATGAGCAATGAGCCATGAGACTCATGGCCCATTGTAATTCAGGGTCTTAGGTTTTAGCCCTCTGTTGCATGATGGAATAGAATTTTCTTCCAAAAAGTAAGATGTTTTCAGTTCACAGTGCAGAAAACTTCTAATGGCAGAGATAAAAATACATCATTTATAATAGTACTCATAATTAGTTTTTAAAATAAAATATATAATCAATAGAAGCACTGTAGCACTGTCTGTAGCACTGCCGTCCTGTTGTTCATTGATTTGCTCTAGCGGGCACCAGTAACGTTTTCATTGTGAGACTTGTTACTATTTCTGGCATATCGAATATGCCACGGGTAGCTTGCCAGGCTCTGTCGTTCAGGCGGGATACTCTCAGTAGCTTGCCCGGCTCTCCAAGAGGGACAGAGGAATGGAACCTGGGTTGGCCGCAGGTAAGGCAAATGCCCTACCCACTGTACTATCGCTCCAGTCCAATGAATAGAAAAGAATGAAAATCTAATATATGATTGGAAATCTACAGTGATTAAAATGAAAAATATCCAGAAACCAAGATATAAATAAAAACAAGAGTAGATTCTGAAATTCAGATATTTAGTATACTCAAAACTGAGTATACTAAATATCTGAGAAAGCAATAGTCAGTGAAATTAATGTCGATGTAAAATTTGCTGTTTGGTCATCGTGGCTGCATTGCTATTGCACAGAGACAAAGAAATTCATTGCAATCAATTTAATGTTTAGTATTTTTAGCAATGACCTTGCTGAAAAAAGTTGCATAAATTAGTAAAGATATTATCAATGATTCAATACCATTGTACTGAGTTGCAGATGTCCCTTTCCTATTCATATAGTCATATCTAAAATTGAGACCATGATTGCACTTTCTTCCTGAATAAATGACATCAGAAGATAACTCTAACAGGTATTCTTTTTCATGAAGCCTAAGTTCCCTGGAGTTGACATATTTCATTAAGGAATTACCTATTCCATGTTTCTTCTTTACATAACTTATTTTAGTTTACTATAGTCCTATTTCATTTTTCTTTTGGTTTCCTTGCTAATAGAGCCAAATCAATAAATTCCTGATGAAAATATTATGACCTTTTCACCTGTTTTCTCTGATTATTTTATGGACTCAAGTCTAACATCAAGATTTTCATACATTTTGAGTTGGCTTTTGCATACTGTGAGGTAACAGCCAGAATTCATAACTACTCAGTCTGCAATCTATCTGTTTTACCTTTCCAGTGGTTTAGAAACAAATGGGTAGATTATTTAAGTATGATTGCTAGTCAAGCAATAATAGATTCTTGTCGGTTATTTGGTGATATTCAGAATCAATTTTTCTGTACATGCATGGTCTTTAATTTACTTCTTTCATGATCTTTCAGAATCTACTCTTTTTCCATCTCTGATCTGTTTTCCATGTTAATGTAGTCTAGGCATGATCTCATCTACTACTTGTGAATATCTGTAGGTGATATTTCACCAGAGTCCTGTTTCTATTATCACAAATACTGACACTCAACACAGTACCTTGCATCAGGAACTCCTTTAATATCACTCTTCTTGAATCACTTAAAGACTCTTCATATGAAAGGAATGAACATACTGTAATATATAACTCATATTAAGTCATTATTTTTATTTAATTCAGATTAGTTACTTATAAGATTGGTAATGTTCTAGAATAATTGGGTGTTTGGGACCAATAACTAAATAGTGTGATTTCCTAGGTGGTGGAGATACTTACTCTAGCAACTTCCACTAGACTCAGCCAGAGTTATTGAAAAGAATCTTGGGAATGAGTGAAAAATATATGAATATTAGTTATTGGGGAACCTGACCTTTTCTTCTACTTGAAATTTGTGTGGTTTGTTTGAGAGACACACCTAGAAATGCTCAGGAGGGAGCAACACCTGGCTTTGTACTCAGGAATTACTCTTGATGGTGTTCAGGGGCCATATAGGATGCAGGGGTTCAAATCTGTATTTGGATCTGCCACATGCAAGACAAGTGCCCTATCTACTGTAATTTTGCTCTGGCCCTGAAAAGTTGTCTTATATAATATCTGAAAAAGTTGATGAATTATCCAACTTTTAAGTGAATCTAAATTTAAGAGTGTAGCAAGGCCAAGAAATTTACATTATGTGCAAGACGTGATGATGAAGAGAATGCTCTGTAGAGCAAGACCCCTTGGAGGGGAATCCACCTACCACAGTTTATGTGTCTGACAAAGTAACTGGATTTGTATCGTCCATAGTAGATCCCTATTTCTTCATAGCGTATGTTAATACTAAAAATGTACTAGGAAAATAGTGAGCAATACTCCTAATCAACTTTTGTATTGAAGGTCATAGGTTTAATTGGTCATTATAATTCACCTTGGGGCACAAAGGTATGAGGGTGTGAGCTCTGGCTCTGTGCTCAGGAGCTATGCCTTGCTTTGTGCTCAGGGAAACTTTTAGCAGTGTCAGCACCCAGGGGGTAGAACTAGGGTTTGCAAGCCATGAAAGTGCATTACATTGCAATCTTTCTAGAACCTCTTTTCCCCTCTTAGCTTGAACTATTGATTTTAGGAATAAAAATTTAGCAAAAGATCTTCAGAATGCAATTAAATATGTTAATGGCTAATGATCTTTTTCAAAGTATCGATTACTTGATGGATAGACAAAGTAACTTTTACTACCATGAAAGTTAACAGTAATAAGCAGCAACTGTTCTGTATGGTGTGATCATTCTAAATATTGCAACAGTTAACAATCAATATCTGTGCATCTGTTTGTGCTTTCGATTGTTTGATAACTTGGTAGTGCTTTTAGTTTTTAAGTTATGAGCTGGAGATTTTTCATCTAGGTGGAAACAGCTGAGTAAACTACATAGACTGAACATAAGATACTCCTGAGAATTACCTAGAATAACAAGGGCTTGCAGATTCCATTTGAATATGACACCGGATCTGGAGAGCAAACTGCAATCACAACTACACAAAGCGTCATTGACTTCTCTCTGGCCCTGTTTCCCTGCAGACTAGATCCAAGCACACATCTCCCACAGTCTTCAAAAACTTCTTTGTGCTGGGATGGACCCAGCAGGAAGAAGATGAGAAGCTGACCCTTGGTTCTTCTTTTCCCTGATGCACGTAGGTGATACTGTGCAAAAATTTGTGGCAGCTCTACAATTTAATATGCAGTCTCCTCTAGAAACAGCAGCAGGTATATTGTGAATTTTAGATTTGAATGTGCTGAAATAAATAATGACAAATATACAAACAGCTCTAAAACGGAAACATACTGTGATAACATTAAAATTAGGTTATTCAAATATGTCTCTGGAAGCCATTGGAGAGTTTAAAATTGTCCATTTGTATAAAAAGTGGACCTCAATACTCAAGCTAAGAACTCCCAAGATCTTTGACGTTAACTTAATTACATACAAATTGTTATCCAATAAGAAATTTAGATTTAGTTCTACTTCCTACTCAAGTCATTCTTTGTGTCAATTACATTAGTGAAAATATGACCTAATCAGTTTGGTAGATCACTAACAATTAGCACTGCACTGTCGTCCCATTGCTCATTGATTTGCTCAAGTGGGCACCAGTAATGTCTCCATTGTGAGACTTGTTGTTACTGTTTTTGGCATATCAATATCAAATATGCCACAGGTAGCTTGCCACGCTCTCCCATGCACTAACAAGTACTACCCTAAATTTATGGTTTGAGTTATTTTCTTTCCACATATACTTTATTTGATAGTTTCAAGAACATAAGTGAGAAGATGTCCTTTTTCAAATTTTTTGTGTGTATTTCAAATCAACAATTCTCCCATTTTTATATTCAAAATGCTTAATTATACCGGTGGTTACATTTCAAAGCAATACAGTATATTGAAGTTAATTAAATGCATGACTGTCTACTTTCAAGGTTTTAATGCAGGCATTGTAAACCATGATGGAATGCACTTGACCTGATTGTAATTCTTTAATTATCACAACAAAAATATACCAGGAACCATTGCATATGCAAGTATACTTAAAATACTTAGATGATAAAAGAAATGTTTACCATTCTTTTGGTATATATTTAGATTTAAGTAAAGAAAAAGCATGAAAAGGGATTTACTTCCATAGGAGCTGCTCTCCTTAGGTATTTCTCATAAAATTTTCAAAATCAGAGTGACTTTTAACAAATATAATGAATGCTGGTTTAAAAATATTCTACCATAAGATTCAGTATCGTTTTTCATGTCACAGACTAATGATGTTATTAAAGAAACTTACAATATTTCCTCTGCCCCACCACATGCTCCCACGATTAAATCAGTACCTGAGCAAACCCCAAAGACAATACTCTGTCAAATGACATTTGATTAAATGGAATGACCATATATCATCACAGCACAGTGATTAAAATGTCCTCTGTTATCAACACCGTCATCCATTAGTTAGAGAATTCATTTCAGCACAGAAAAAAAAATCAACCAAATGAAGTACAAACTTGATTAATCAGCTTTTAATTACTTGAGACTCATAAAACATCTCAGAATTGCAGACATATATATACATACATATGCATATAGATAATGTACATCTATATATGTATATGAGAGAGATTAATAAAAATGAATGTATGGCATTTGATGTCATTTAATGTATATACTTGCAGTTATAATCTTGATGTTTCAGCAAGTCATTCTTTTCTCAATATTCTACATTTGGTTAGGTATATTCCAACTGCCAAGACAGCCTCCTTTGCCAACATTTGGCAGTCACTATAAATCATCTTCTACACCAGGTTTCAATTGCTAAACTTTCATGTTTCTCCTTTTGTTGCAACATTGTGCTAAGATTTTTTGCTAAATTTAGCAAAACTATCACCTTAGATATTAGATCACCTTAATATCCAAGCAAATCTCATCAAATCTCCTACTCACAATCCCACACCTGTACCTATCTTCAGCAAATATCTTATCAAATCAGCTTAACCAAACTCAATTTTTGCTATATTTTCCTTTGAAAATTTCCCTCAGTTGACCCATCTCTCAACTCTGATGTTTGCCCAATAATTCCCCTTTTCCTGATATGTAGAACTAAGTCCAGTTCTATACTGAAACTCCTTTTATTAACTTATGAAAAATATTTTTCTTACTGAAATATTTCTCGCATGAACTCATTTGTTTTCAGCGTTGAACACTATCTGCTTGTGTTTTGAAACAAGTTCCTCTTTTTGCTTAAAGCAAAAACATTTAGGTTAGCCAGAAAAGATGAAGTTTAGTCTTAAGTGTTAAAAGTTCTCCTGGAATTGAATAATTCAACACAGTTCTAAGATGTTCTGCTAGTTCTAAGAATACAGATACTGAGAAGGAGAGGATTCGTTGAACAGGTGTCGATAGTTAGCTCTCTAGCTCCACTCTTTATCCTTAACAACAAAATACAAATTGGTGCACATTTTGTTCACAACACAACAGCTGATTGATTTCCTAGAATTAAATTATGGTCTCAGAAGAAAATTAAAATAATTTAAAATGTCTAGGACTACAGAGATAGTACAGTGACAAGGATGCATGACTTCATGTGGTGGACCTAAGTTCGATTCCAAGCACCATCTATGGTCCCCTGAGTCCCACCAAAAATGATTCCTGAGCACAGAGCCTGAAGTAAGACCTGAGCACTGCAGAGAATGGCCAAGCACCGTTTACCCTCCCCCCAAATATAAAAATCAAGGAAATATCTAACTTCATATTAATATGTTCATTAAAATTGAGGGTCACAAGTTTGTCTATTAAAGATTTTTATTTGAATCAAGATGCCTGCCAAATCTCAGCCTATGCATATCTCGTGGAAACTTGAACATGTGCTGTTCTTCAAACAAAAGTTTGAATCTTTACTCTTGGTATAATGGGGGAATGATTTAATTATTTACTCCTATAGGATGATAGTTTGACCGTGTTGACTAATATTATTTTCCAGATGTCCTAAAATTTTTCTAAAAATTTCAAAATCTGAAGATTTCCCCTGAACCTGTTACATAGCCGACTTGATTAGAATTTTTCCTTCAGTTTCTGTCTGTGTTCCATATCAAAGGTCAGCTTTAAAACATGTATAGCATTTTTTCCATGAAGCAGGAAATCACACCATTAGTCATTTTATCCTGTCATTCAATTCCTCCCGTGGCTTCCTTCTGTCTTTCTTTACTATATTTTATTAGCTTTAGTGATAAAACTGCTATTTAGCAAAATACCCCCTTAAATGTGATGCACAAGCTAACAATATAATTTTTTTTTAGATCAAAATAGTTTAGGGCTGGAGCCATAGCACAGCAGTTGGGCGTTCGCCTTTCACGTGGCCAACCCTAGTTCGATTCCTCCACCCCTTTCCAGAGCCTGGCAAGCTACCGAGAGTATTGAGCCTGCGCGGCAGAGCCTGGCAAGCTACCCATGCATATTGGATATGCCAAAAACAGTAGCAATAAGTCTCTCAATGAGAGACGTTACTGGTGCCCGCTCGAACCAATCGATGAGCAATGGGATGACATAGTGACAAAATAGTTTTTAATAAGTAAATAAGTTTGTTTCTATAGTACTTTACCAATTTCCTCTCTGTGAGATAAAATAAGGTATGACTGAAATATATGGTTAATGATAATCCCTGAGAGCCAGAGACTGTTTCTCAGGTATGAGATCCTCTTTATTTTTATTTATTTATTTTTTTTTATTTTTGTAGTTCAGTTAGTATTTCTTTTTCTTTTTTTTTTAATTTATTTATATTTAATTAGAGAATCACCGTGAGGGTACAGTTACAGATTTATACACTTTTGTGCTTATACTTCCCTCATACAAAGTTCGGGAATCCATCCCTTCACCAGTGCCCATTCTCCACCACCCATAAACCCAGCGTCCCTCCCACCCTCCCCAATCCCATCTCCCCCCACCCCACCCTGCCACTGTGGCAGGGCATTCCCTTCTGTTCTCTCTCTCTAATTAGCTGTTGTGGTTTGCAATAAAGGTGTTGAGTGGCCGCTGTGCTCAGTCTCTAGCCCTCATTCAGCCCGCAACTCCCTTCCCCCACATGGCCTTCGACTACAATGTAGTTGGTGATCGCTTCTCTGAGTTGCTTTTTCCCCGGAACCTGAGGCCAGCCTCGAAGCCATGGAGTCAACCTCCTGGTACTTATTTCTACAGTTCTTGGGTGTTAGTCTCCCACTCTGTTATTCTATATACCATAGATGAGTGCAATCTTTCTATGTCTGTCTCTCTCTTTCTGATTCATTTCACTCAGCATGAAACTTTTCATGCCCATCCACTTAACTACAAAATTCTTGACCTCCTTTTTTCTAACAGCTGCATAGTATTCCATTGTATAGATGTACCAAAGTTTCCTCAACCAGTCATCCGTTCTGGGGCATTCGGGTTTTTTCCAGATTCTGGCTATTGTAAACAGTGCTGCGATGAACATACATGTGCAGATGTGTTTCGATTGTACTTTTTTGCCTCTCTGGGATATATTCCCAGCAGTGGTATTGCTGGGTCAAATGGGAATTCAATATCTAATTTTTTGAGAATCGTCCAAATTGTTTTCCAGAAGGGCTGAACCAGTCGGCATTCCCACCAGCAGTGAAGAAGGGTCCCTTTCGCCCCACATCCTCTCCAACAGCGGTTGCTTTTGTTCTTTTGGATGTGTGCTAATCTCTGTGGTGTGAGGTGGTATCTCATGGTTGTTTTGATCTGCATCTCTCTGATGATTAGTGATGTAGAGCACTTTTTCATGTGCCTTTTGGCCATTCGTATTTCTTCCTTGGTAAAGTTTCTGTTCATTTCTTCGCCCCATTTTTTGATGGGGTTGGATGTTTTCTTCTTGTAGAGTTCAACCAGTGCTTTATAGGGTATGAGATCCTCTTTAGCATGGAAAGTTTGGTCAAGAGGTTGTCTAGGAAAATTGACACAACAGCAGGTTTCACACTGAGTGTTTAAGTTGAATTTAAGAATTTGAGGCTAAGAAGTCAAATATCGCTCTGTGACTTTCTTGTCAGAATAATTTCTGTGACATTTTAGTAAAGCGAATACTTGATCCACTAAGACAGATTTTTCTTTGCTTGTCTTAATATAATTGAAATATCATATTGGCAAATTGCTAAAATGTCAGACGGCATGTTCTGGACTTGATGATAGCTAACCTTCAAGACACTATTCTTAAACTTAGGGAAGACACCTTATATCACATTAGGATACTTTGTTACTTAAATTATATGTTTCCAATTATATATCTAAATTATAAATGACTTAAATCATAGTATATATCCTTATGTTTAGCCAAGTACATACCATGATGTTGTACAACACATAAATGTATATACAGACACACACAGATATGTATATGTATATATACATATATTTATATATAGCAATTACAGACTTAATTTGAGTGTCTGTGTGGCCTTATTTTGCCACCCTAAGTTATGTAGCTTACCTAATTAAACTATCTGTTTAGTTATGCTGGGTTATTTGGCTATAAGGTTCAGGGTTCTCTTTTTAATAGTTATTACCAAAAGACCTAATAAGCCAAAAATATGGTCATGTTATTGCACACATGTAACCAAATTAATAAAGAGAAATATATATACACACACATATATATAGGTTCAGAAATTTATGACAGAATACAAAGAGGCATGCCACTTCTTTTCACTTATAACACAACCTTCACAGACTGGATTGATAGCACAGCAGGTAGGGTGTTTGCCTTGCACGTGGCCGACCTGGGTTCGATTCCTCCATACCTTTTGGAGAGCTTGGTAAGCTACTGAGAGTATCCCACCCGCACGGCAGAGCCTGGCAAGCTACCCTTGGCATATTTGATGTGCCAAAAAGAGTAACAAGTCTCACAGTGGAGACGTTACTGGTGCCTGCTAGAGCAAATCAATGAACAATGGGACGACAGTGCTACAGTGCTATCCCCTGTATATAATTTATGTCTCTCCCATGGTTATGTTAAAGCTTTAAAAACCAAGTGGATGAAATAGATTTTATTCATTTAAAAAAAATGAAATGAAGTACCTACCAGGGACTTCTCTTTAGTATTTATAGGCATATTGTTTTTTCTTTATATGTGAAAATTAAGTTCTTTAGAATTGCTAAATCTACAAAAAAATAACAAATACTAGGTCAATTAATGATTGCCGTGTATGTTCACTAATAGAAAATTGAAGTCTATACACTATTTCTAAGAAGTAAGTAGATGTTAAATTATACAGTGTTTTGGAAATTTTATTAATATTATGTTAAGAAGTTTAGCATGGAGGCTAGAGTGATAGTATAGAGGAAAGGGTATTTTATTTGCAAGTGAATGAACAGGGTTCAATGCCTGGCACCCCATATGGTCTTCGAAGGCCACCAGGAGTGGTTGTAGAGCTCACAGCCAGGAATAAGCTCTGAGTACTGCTGGTGTGGCCCCCAAACAAAAACAAAGCAGAAAGATGTTTAACCTAGGAGAAACAGGAAACCAGTGACATATTTTTAGCCAAAACCTTACATGATTTCATTTGTATTTGAAAAATTTTCTGATTTCAGTACAATAACAATGTAAAATATGAAAATGTATGCAGTTGCATATTTAGGACTAAAGAAATAGCATAGAATAATAAATAGCATAAAACAGTGGATTCAAAACAGAAAGTAAAAATCACATGGATGAGGAGCTGGAAATATAATACATCAGTTAAGGTACTTGCTCTGCAAGTGGCCAACCGGGGTTAGACCTCCAGTATCCCATATGGTCCCCACATGCACTGCCAGGAGTAATTCTTGAGTGCAGAGCCAGGGGTAACTCCTGAGCATGGCCAGTTGTGGCCCCCAAAACAAACAGCAAACAAATAAAACTCACATGGGGCATGGGGGAGCAATTAACTGGATGTGAAGCAGTGGAGGGGATGATAGGTATCAACAATGACACTGTGATCCTTGGCTTGTTAATTTTAGCTGTAAAGAAAAAAAATGGAAAAGATAAAGTTCCCAGATGATGCCAAATATCTCTTACAATAAGGCACTCAACATTTCTGTGTACAACCCTCTCGTTGATCAACACTGACATCCGTAAAATACAGACGGCGGTAGAAATGATGTGGCAGCATGTATTTCAGTCTCTTTCCTCTCAGAAAAGCCATCCATTTCATTGTGCAGACACTTACACATCTCTCAGTGGAGAGTAACTGAAGTCGAATGATAAGTTCCAGTACTGACTAGCCAACCATGTGAGCATGGTACTTAGAAATATTTTTTTATTGCCAAGTTTTCAAATAACTGCTGTCGTGGACAATGTATAAGTGAATCTGGAGCCAAAATAACCTAGCCAGATCACTTTCAAAGATACCTGATTTAGAGAAATTGTGAAAGGTAAAACATACTTAGTTTTTGGAACACACTGACTTCTATGTGTCATTTGTTACATGGAATCAATTTAAAAATGCATTTGTGGAGTCTCAGCTTGACTTTAGATATGCTGTGTTTGAGGTCCCATCAAGTATTCAGGAATAGATAATAAATTCAATTTGGTCATATTCTCAAGGAGAGAAATCTAGGGATTTTGCTATAGAATAACTAGTCATTTGAACATAATTTACAGTTAAGAGAACCTATAGAGATAGTACGGTTATGCAATAAAAGAACTTTAGCACTGTAGCACTGTGGTCCTGTTGTTCATCAATTTGCTCGAGCGGGCACCAGTGATGTCTCCATTGTGAGACTTGTTCTTTTTTTTTTGCATATCGAATATGTCACGGGGAGCTTGCCAGTCTCTGCCGTGTGGGTGGGATATTCTCGGTAGCTTGCTGAGCTCTCTGAGAGGGATGGAGGAATCAAACCCAGGCTGGCCATGTGCAAGGCAAACACCCTACCTTCTGGTGTTTTATTTATGGGGGCTATAAAATGAACACAAATGTATAAAATTTTGTGCAAATTAGGAAAAAATATCTGAAGGACAGGCACGCATGATTTAAGATGGAAGGTATGGACAATGGTTTAAAGGAATAATGATGAATACAATAAGCTTTATAAAATGTATAAACATAAACTTGTGATGTTTGCATGGAATATTAATAGAGGAAATCAAGCTGGAGTCTACTGAAAAGACAGCGTGTGGAGAGAGTGGAAGGAGAATAGCTTATCGGTACTCTTCAGTTGTGTCATTCTCTGCAGGAAGTCCAAGTGGTTTCTAATTTGATGACTGGAATTTACATTAAACCATTTTCATGATCCACTTATACAACTGAGTTAATTTCATATCTATAACTCTTAGGTGATGATTAAAATGGTGATCTCTTACTAGTAAAACTACCAAAATAAGCCACAACAAAACAATGCAGAAGAGCCAGGAATAACCCATGAGAATGACTAGGGGGATCAGAGTAATATCATAGTGGATAGGGTGTTTGCCTTGCATGCGGACTACCAGGTTCAATCCCAGGCATTTCATATGGTCCCTGAGCACTGCCAGGAGCAATTCTTGAGTGCAGAGCCAGGAATAGCTCTTGACCATCGCTGGGTGTGACCCGAAAAAACAAACAAACAAAAAAAAGTAGAGAAAGCAAAGTCAATGTTATATTTTTATGTCCCTCAATATAATCAGGCAAAAATAACGCTCTAAATATTCACAAAGCTTTATAATAATGACAGGAATGAATGGCAGGAGTGAAAATATGACAAAAGTGATTAAAGGAATAATGAAAATTGTTCACTACAAATTTGGTAAGTAATGGATGTATGTTATAAACAAGTGGCAATTATCATTGTTTTTAAAACGGAGATCAAAGTGTGGCCAAAAGCAGAGAGTATAAACGCTTACCACAACTAGCTGCTCAAACCTAGATCTGTCAAATTAAGTTGAGTTACAATGTATGGGGAGTACTACTGTATTATAATAATGTTTTATTTACTTCTCTGACTATTTGCGGGATGTAACATCACAAGCTCTTTAAGTTGCCTCCTGTTATAGTACATCTGAGGTTGTACTCCCTGTAAAAAGGAAAGGTAGTATTTATTCACTGTTATAATCATTTTGCAACCTAAACGTTACATTTATTTATTTCTATATAAATATATTTCTTACCCCTACTTCCTTGCTGATATGAATGCTATAGATGGATCAATTATCTATCAAAAATATTTTTCCTTCATAATCAAGTATAAATAAGTGAAAGAGTAATAAACAATATAGTATCAATTCAAAGAAAATGCAAAATTTACCTTTACATAAAAGCCATATATTTAATTTTATTATACATTGATAAACATAGCAATATAAGTCATCTTCTTAAAATACCGTTTCTCAATTCATAATCTGGTGTTAAAAATTGATATATATTTATACTTTTACTTTTTGCAATCAACTCCACTTTAATCTTAAAAGCTGGTACACATTCATTTTATTCACTTGTGAATATTCACAATGCATATTTTAAAAATAACGTAGCGATCTATCAACATGTGGGGTTTTGTGCTTTAATGAAATAAAATGTTTTCTGGTTACATTACATTTTCTCAGTCATAGCTATATATAGGTCAGGGTTGAGGATGGGCTTCACTAGGTTCTACACTCAAGGCCTCAAAGAACTGAAATGAAAGTACCAGTCAAATGCATTCTTTTCCAAACAATAATTCCATTGGAATCATTTATTAGTTTTTTAATTTGCATACCTGAGGTTTAGGCATAAGATATTCCATATACCATAAACATTCCAACACAGAAACTTGGTTTTATAGTCTCTGGATTTTAGCCGTTGGTGGGATTACACGGTGCCGGGGGCAGCCCCTGGGTGTAACCGCCTAGCTACTGGAAAAGGGGTGATCTGGGTGGGAGAGGCCCAGTCTCGATCCGAACAGGCTTGGAGGTCTCAGCCCCGGGTCCCACACACCTGGGTTCCTTTGCCTGTCCCTTCATGTGTGAGGCTCATCAGAACGCGTAGAGAAGCGTAGAGAAGGGTCTTGAGCATGGCTGTGGATGGGTTCTGGAGGTCTTCAACTGCAGGGGCTCTGCTTGGGGTGGGGAGGAAAACTGAAACCACTCCCTCTGAGGGGCCCGGGTGAAGACAGCCAGGAGTGGGGGCAAGTGACTCTGTGTCGCTCTCTCCCGGGAGGTTGGGCCTCTTCTGCTCAGATGCTCCCTTTTCCAGTAGTTAGGTGGTCACACCCAGGGATTGCCCCTGGCGCCTTGTAATCCCACCAACGGGCAACATCCAGAGACTATAAAACCAAGCTCTGGAAGAGAGCGATTTTATAGCCTAGTTCTCCCTCGGGGAGAATCTGGCAAGATACCGAGAATTTCCTGCCCACATGGGAGAGCCTCACAAGCTCCCCATGGCGTATTCATATGCCAAAACCAGTAACAATGATAGGTCTCATACCCCTGATCGTGAAAGAGCCTCCAATGCGCCACCATTGGAAAGGACGAGTAAAGAGAGGCTTCTAAAATCTCATGGCTAGGACAAATGGAGACGTTACTGAGACCGCTTGAGAAATTTGATGATTAACAAAATGATGATAATGATGATTCCAACACAAATCTCACCACCAGTGTCAACTTCCCTCCAGCCTCCAGCAGTGTTCCCATACTCTCTCTTGTCCCCTCCCCATTATTCCCATCTGCTTCCTCGACAGGCACATTTCAAATTTCAACAGTGCTAGTATATATCTTATGTTTTCAGCGTTATTGAGACTGTGATTTGTATATACAGCTATTCTACCATTCCGAATCACTGGTGGTCCTGTTCCTCCATTTCTTCTCTTAGTTGTGTTCTTCCTCCCACCTCAAATTCTTTTCTTCTGTGTATACCTCCCTATTCTCTGGGGTCAAGGGTAACCTAGGTATCCCCATTTTACTACATTACATTTCCTCATCCAGTTATACAAGAAAACAGATATAAATTAGATCCTCCCATTTGAGTTCTTCTTCTGGCTTTCTACATTTAATATGATATCTTCCAGTTCCCATTCTAGTCACAAAAAATGGCATGTTTTAGTTATTTCTTGCAACTGTATAGTATTTAGAAACATTAATTTAGAAACAAGACATCCAATCCTTTTCTTGGTTCTAATCACTCCAATTACTTATGCTATCAAAGAATAGTGTACGTTTTGAAATCTACAATTATTTATGGATTTATCAAATTAATTTCCTTATCTTTTATATAACAAAGTCTGTTGCCCCCATGTCTGGCTGTCTTCCCAGGGCCCCTCAGAGGGGGGCTGGTTGAGTTTCCCTCCCTACCCCAAGCAGAGCCCTGGCAGCCAAAGACCTCCATAACCCAGCCATAGCCATGCTCAAGGCCACTCTCCACATGTTCGGACAAGCCTTACGCATAAATGAACCTGCAGAGGAACCCAGGTGTGCGGGACTGGGGAGTACAGGCTGAGGTCTCCAAGCCTGCTCAGATTGGGACTGAGCTTCCTCAACCCAGATCACCCATTTTCGAGGAGCTTGGTAGCCACACCCACACACTGCCTCTGGAAATGTGAAATCCCATCAACGGCCAAGATGCAGAGACTATAAAACAAAGCTCCTAGAAGCTTACAGCCTTCTTATAGCCTACTTCTCCCTCTTGAAGAACCTGGAATGGTACCGAGAGCATCCTGCCTCCATGGCAGAGCCAGGTAATCTCTTCATGACACATTTGATACGCCAAATACAGTAACAATGATGGGTTATCATTCCCCTTACCCTGAAAGAGCCTCTGATGCAACACCACTGGGAAGAATGAGTAAAGAGAGGCTGCAAAAATCTCAGGGCTAGGACAAATGGAGATTTTACTGGTGTCTGCTCAAACAAGTCGATGATCAACGGGATGACAGTGATACAGTGATACAGTGATCTTTTATACAATGGTCCAATTAATTGGTGACAGACCTAGAATGCCTATTCTAGCAATTGAAGAGGGAGTGTAGTCAGGGAAGCAGGGTTACACTTAGTGTAAAATGTTGAGGCATCAAACTAAAAGTCTTTTCAATGTTGATATTACTTTTATATTTTTATATTTTTTGGCTTTTTGGGTCACACCCAGTGGTGCACAGGGGTTAATCCTGGCTCTGTACTCAGGAATCAGTCCTAGAAGTGCTCGGGAACCATATGGGATGCCGGGGATCAAATCCGGGTCGGACACATGAATAGGCAAATGTCCTATTCACTGTACTATAGCTCCAGTCCCAAAGTTTATATTACTATACCACAACCACCAAAATATTAGTATTAGTATCAGTTCACCTCAGTTCAGTGGCCTATTCACACCTATATTATAATTTTTGAATTCAATTTACCACACCAGAATGAAAAATTATGATTTCTTCAAAAAGTAAAAGGCAAATACATAAAGGTTTCCTCAAATCTGTCATATCAGCACAGTTATATACTCTAACCTTGTTACTCAAAAGGTAAAGTCACGCTATTCTTTAGTGATCTTGCGTATCATCCTACCACAAGTATCTGTCTTTGGTAGCATTTAATGTTAATCACATTCTCTTGCTTTCCATTAGAGTAATTGTTTGCCTCTATCCCTCCTGTGGAAGATTATTATGTCTACAATCTATCTATATAAGTGTTATGAGTTGTAAATGTATGTCTTCTCCCTGGGTGAATATTATAATCTGTTACCTTCTTCCATTAAGCTAATGAATGGTTGACACTTTTGATTAGAACAATCTGGCATCTTTAAATGTTACCTTTAGAGTAAAAAATTAAAATAGTCCACAGTCAAATCTACCGAACAACATATGTTTTGCTTTCTTCAGGCAGTAATATACAAAATCTTTCTATGGTTCTCGCTTTTATTGACAAAAGAAGACAGTAAATAGATTGTGACTTGATTATTCTGCTTAGTCAGAGTAAAGTTTCAGATCTCACAGTTTAGATTATGTGCTTTACTTTCTTAACTAATGAAGAAAAAATATAAAGTAACGATATTTGATAACTACAAGTGCAATACAGTATCAGTGAATAAATTAATCACTAATATAGGCTATACAGCTTTACACAGATATAGGTTTAAATTGGACTTCAATCATGAAATCACTTTGTGAAATATCACTTTTATTCTTTTAAACAGCTATTCAAAGATATTCAAACAGATACTCAAAAAAATAATGAAACTCAACCATGAAAGCTTGGCAACTGCATCTCACGGTGATTCAATAAAAAAAAAATAAATTAAATTAAAAAAATAAAAATAAATAAAAGAAACCAAAACACACCATCACCTTTGGGATGGAGCATGGTTGCTTTCCAGTATCTGCTACCAAGTAACTTTCCATAGTCCGCTAAACTGAAGTGAACGGATCCTGAAAAGACCTGTGGGATCCTGGAATACTTCAGTCTATGTGACCTGGATATGTGCCCCTGTCGTTTATATACTCAGGTCTGGAAATGCTCAGGTTGGTATTACTGGAGTCTACCAGGCGACATCTAATGGTGCTTGGAGAGTATACAGTGTGTTGGATCAACTTTGGTGCCTCACACGTGCAAGCTATGTACCCTGTTCATTTGAGTTATTTCTTCAGCCACAAAAAAAAATCATGTTTAATTGAGATAGCATAAGTTTGCACAAGGGTGTGAATTTCACAAGTACATTTTATGCTGCTTTAATGTATGCTACCACACCTCACCATCCCCAAATACCAGTGATGTACCTTTTGGGTTTTGGTCATATCCAGGTGTGCTCAGAGCTCACTCATGGTATGGCTTAGAGGAATATTTGTGGTTCCAGGGATCAAATTCAGCAAACCCACATACAAGGCAAGTGTCTCATACACTGTACTATCTCTCTGGTCTCAAAAAGTACGTTTTAAGTGAGATTTGTTTGGTGTGAAATTTTAGAATATATTGTTTACCACAGATTTGCTTTGAAAATGTGTGAAGGTAATAGGTAACTCTTTTGAGAGCTTCCAGATTAGAACTCTCCTATGAATGTTAACATCGATTGAAAGTTAAAGATTAACATTCATTCCTTAATATAATTACTTTTTCTTTCTCTCCTTTTTAATGGTACAACTATGATTTTCATTGCTAAATGAAAATCTCAAGAAATTTTGTTTTAGATGTTTTTCCTTTCTTGTCTTCTAAAATCACTTTTTCACTAAAGTTTATTCTGATAAGCTTTTCTGTTTGGACCACTGCTACTATTTTAGTTCATTGCTCTATCACCTCAATCCTAAATTACTATTCAGTCTGGTAACCACTTCCTTTACCTTCAACACTCTGTCTACATCAGTTAGAATAATCCTTGTGAAACATTAGTTTCATCAAGTTGGAAAAACACTCGAGAATTTATTATGGCTCTGCACTTGGGATCAAGTCTAATTTTCTTCTCTTGACTGTAAAGTCAATCATTCCTTCAACTTTATTTTCTACCACTGTTCGCATACATCATCTATTGCAATTTCTTTTTTGTTCTCACTATTCTTATCTAAACCTTTCTTTGGTCAATTTTCTGTGCCAAATTGCAACATATTATGCTGCATCATATTCTCCATTTCATATTTCACCAACTCCTTCCCACTCAAAGCTGGCAAAGTTTTGACCTCATTTATTTTATAAAATCCTCAGAAAACAATTCTTCCTTCCCTTCTAGAAGGAAGGCATTTTCACTCTTAATGTGTAGATATACACACATATATAGATACATTCTGATTTATGACTCTAAATCATAGTTTTCATTTTTCTAATATGCAGAGATAGCAAACCTTCAATTTATAGAATCATACATTGAAATATAATATGCAGAAGCATATTTTCCATTTTATATGGATTTTCCATGAGAACCAAAGGGGTTTTGGACCACAGTTAGATGTATTCAGGGATTATCCATGCTTTGTACTCAGGAGACCCTATTTGATGTCAGATATTGAACTCAGGTCAGATACCTACAAGTGCCTTATCTTTGTACTAACTCTTCAGCCCTAAGTAGGATATGTTTTAATTAAGCCTCTGGTGACCCTATTTCCAAACTCTAGGCATAAACCTGGATTATATTAAGCCTATACATTGTACCTTTAGTTTTTCATTTACAGTGCTTAGCTTAGGAATGGTTAAAGTATTTAGTTTAGAATTATGAACAATTAAATTTCAAAAGTCAAATAATACAAAGAGAAAATTTCATTTTTATTTGCTGAATACTATCTTTGGAATATTGAAAGATTAGAAAAGTAGTTTGTTTCACTGATCATAGCAATTAAGAAGCATATGTGGCTCTTCTGTAGAACTTAAGTTTTATGTAGTACTTCATTAAAAACAGTATTTATTATGGTTAATTTAAGTTTGCCTGTAACATGACAGGTTCTATTTTCTGTTTTTAAACTGGGATGCAATTAAGTAACCCTGCTAGCACTGTAGCACTGTCATCCCATTGTTCATTGATTTTGCTCATGCAGGCACCAATAACGTCTCCATTGTGAGACTTGTTCTTACTGTTTTTGGCATATTGAATACACCATGAGTACTTGTCAGACTCTGCCATGAGGGCAGGATACTCTCGGTAGCTTGCTGGGCTCTCTGAGAGAGTAACCCTGGTAAAAATAAGAAAAAATGCTGTACAGTGATTCAAATATGGAAAGCTTTTTCTAGAGCATACAAAACTGTATATAACCTAAATGAAAACAAATCATCATATGGAATCAGTATGTAAGAGCAATAACTTGGGAGAGTCATAAAACTTTTACAGGAAAGAAATATTTAAGATGAATTTGGGGTTATACAATAAACCTTGACTATATATATCTATACATATTTTTTACAACAGTCAATCTTATTTCTTTTGATTAGTTTGTCTTCCCTATTCTCTTTATGTATTAAATGAGATAGAACAAGATTAATTACAAAATGCTTAATGAGAGATTGGAAGATATTCATCATAATGATAAGAATTAAGGTTATTAGAGTCTCTTTGCAAAATGGTACCCCAAATTTGCAACTGACACCTAAATGAATTTAATTATTGTGTCTTTTTGTCTCTTATTGACTACTATTTTTGGTTTTGACAAAGAAAAGTGGCTAATTGCTTATAGTTTCATGAAAAAAAACACCAAATGATAAAATAAATCCCATTTATATTGTCTTTATCTTATGTGTTCATACAGCATTTAATAATTTGGTTAGTACAAAAATATTGTAAGACAAATAATTTAAATACTATTTAATTCACAACATCCTTAGTGATTCAACACAGCATAATTTATTTTCTTTAATTAAACATGCTAATCCTAAGAGATTGAATGGCTTAAGTTTTATTGGCATTTGATTTATTTATCAGCTGCTTGGCTTGTTGACTAGATCATTTTTCACCCCCCAGTCACTGAGCCTAATCAAATTGTAGTGGGAACTTATTATTATAAAATGGGAGTCTCCTGATTTGCATGAATGACCTGGTTATACCAATATTGTTTCTCATGTAAATATGAACATTAATACCATTCATGTAGATGCTTGAGCTGAGACATTACTCTAAGCTAAACTATTAAATAAAGCCTTGACACGCATCTCTACCAAACCACCCTTCCCAAGTTGACGAGAATCTATTGATTGTACACGAAAATGCTTTCTTTCATTTTTGTAGTTTTCTAAGAAATGAATTATTAATTATAAGTAATTCCACATCTTAACATTCTATAGAGCACCTTTACCCTCACTATCTCTTGGGTAATTCCTGATAAAATTTAATCTATTCTAAAATTAAATTCATCATAATTTTACTCTTTACTTATGCACTCTCACTTTGTTGATATTCAGAAGATGTATAAATGTATCATTATTTTTATTCTATAAGGAGACACATCATTACTGATTTAAAATAATAAAATGAAAGTATATTCAAATTATATCATTTAAGTCACTGACCTATAATGACAAATATTTGGAAGTCAGAAATTTGTTGGGGCAGATATGAAGCATTAGCTACTTACTTTGTAAATTAATTATGTTTAGCTAAATATGATCTTGAATGCATGTCATAGTGCATTGATATTATGGAAGGCCAATTGATATTGTTAAAATGCATTTGACATCACTTGTATCACTAGTTATCCTGTTGCTCGTCAATTTGCTTGAGCGGGCGCCAGTGACATCTCCATTCATCCCTGTCATGTGCTAGTGTAGCCCAAAGGTGTCTGCTCATTCCAGGAATACGAAGAGCCTCAAACCATTCATTCAGGGTCTTGATGAAGAAATCTGACCATCTCATAGGTGGGCGGCCACACGGGCATTCCCATGGAATCCAGTCCGTAACAGCTCGAGACCAGCAGTCATCTCCAAACCGAATTACATGTTGGGCCCATCTGATTTTTGATTCCTTGGCAAACGAGACAGTGTCCCTGATTCTCCATCATAGATGGAGGTCGGGACTTTGAGTGAAATGTGATATTCCAAGCGTAGCTCTTTCGATTCCTCTTTGGGAGACTCGAATAGCATTTTCGTATCCTCTTTTCAAAGGGCCCAGGTCTCTGAGGTGTATGTTAGTGCAGGAAGAATGGTGGAGTCTAAAATATGAGCCCGGAGCCAGAGGTTCTTTGCCCTCTTAACAACTTCTTGGTGTTAAGTAGATAAGTGAGGAGAAGGGAGGGACCAGTTACAGTGGATAAGTGAAGAGTAGAAAGGGGACCAACTCCCTACATGCCACACACACAGCAGAGCCTGGCAAGCTACTTGTGGCATATTCGATATGTCAAAAATGGTAACAAAAATGTGTCTCATTCCCCTGACCCTTAAAGAGCTCCCAGTATGGCAGGGTTAAGAAGGACGAGCAAGGAGAGGTTGCTAAAATCTCAGGGCAGAATTAGGCTGCCAAAACGGAGAAAGACTAAAATGTCTGCATTCTATGTCTGCATTTTATGTATTTTATGTATTTGGATATATTTTAATATGGATTATGGTAAAATATAAATTTTTGTGGCAGAGTCTCTTGCCCACATGCCTGGCTGTCTTCCTCGTGGCCCCTTGGAGGGGATGGGCTCCAGCTTCCCTCCCCACCCCGAGCAGAGCTCCCGGCAGCTGAAGACCACTGGTACCTACAGCCATGCTCGAGGCCCCTCTCCACACGTTCAGACAGGCCTCATGCATGAAGGTACCGGCAGAGGAACCCAGGTGTGTGTAATCCCATCAACAGCCAACATCCAGAGACTTAAAAGTGAGCTCCCAGAAGTGGTATCTTGTAGTTTACTTCTCCCTCTGGGAGAAACTGGCAAGCTTCTGAGAGTTTCCTGCCCACATGGGACAGCCTTGCAAGCTTCCCATGGTGTTTTCATATGCTAAATCCAGTAACAAGCTGGATCTCATTCCCCTGACCCTGAAAGAGCTCTACGTGCTCTTTGGGAGGGCCCTCTTGGGAGGGCCAAGTCTAGAGAGACTTCTAAGATCTCAGGGAAAGGACGAATGGAGAGGTTACTGAGCCCGCTTGAGAAATCGATGATTAACAGGATTTCATGATCGTGATCGTGATATATTTCTGTAACTATGTTTTACTGCCTTAAAATTACATACTGGAGTACCATTAAAATTTGCTCATGGTATTTGTACCCAGCATCCCACATTCTCTTCCTGAGGAAGCCAGGAGAGATTCCTGAGTGTGGAACAAGGAGTAACCCTGAACATCGCTGCTTGAGGACCATTCAACCATTTACATGATTGGTATTAATATTCATATTTACAGGAGGAATAATATTTATGCAACCAGGTCACTTGTCACTTGTAACTTGTCATCCCATTCATCTTCAGTTTGCTTGAGTGGGCACCAGTGATGTCTTTGTCCCTCCCTGTAGAGTGCTAGTGTAGCCCAATGGTATCTGCTCGCTCCAGGAACACGAAGAGCCTCAAACTATTTGTTCAGGGTTTTGACGAAGAATTCTGACCATCTCGTAGGTGGGCGGCCACGCGGTCTTTTGACATTCTGTGGAATCCAGTCAGTAACAGCTCTAGTCCAGCAGTCGTCTCTGAATCACATTATGTGTATGGCTTATCTGATTTTTGACGTCTTGGCAAACGAGACAGTGTCCCTAATTCGTCGACGGAGTTCCGACCTCCGGATTCCTTCACTCACTTGAGCCAAATGTGATATTCCAAGCAGAACTCTTTTGATTCCTATTTGGGATACCCGAATAGCATTCTCATTCTATTTTTGTGGGCCCAGGTCTCTGAGGTGTATGTTAGTGCAGGAAGAATGATAGAGTAAAAAATATGTGCCCAGAGCTGGAGGTTCTTTGTCCTTTTAACCACTTCTTCGACTCTCTTGAAAGCATTCCACACTGCTCTGTTTCTCCTGTGCAATTCTCATGCCAAGAGTTCCTCATGTTAAGTTATCAACCCAGGTACACATAGCTGCTGTATTCGGAGATGTTCATTCTGTGGAGAGCAAATGGAATGCCAGGAACTAGTTCATTTTTCATGAACATTGTCCTGGTGAGATTCAGCTGCAGTCTGACCTTTCCACACTTGCAATTGAAGTCAGCCAATATTTGTGCCAATTGGCTAACGTTTGGTGTTATTAGAATGATGTCATCAGCGAAAAGGTCATCGAAGCCCTAGCCAAACATGGCGTTCAAACTCAATACATTAGGATCTTCCTTGAGCTGTATTACAAATTCACCACCAAGATCTCACCATTCTCCAAGGAAGTAATCATCAACGTAAAGACAGAGGTGCGGCAGGTTGATACCATTTCACTGAAACTCTTCAGTGCCACCCTCGAGAATGTCATGCAACAACTGGAATGGGAAGGAATGGGAGTGAAGATAGACAGTCAGCAACTATACCACCTCTGATTCACTTATGACATTGTTCTAATAACAACAAACGTTAGCCAAGTGGCACAAATGCTGGCCGACTTCAGTCGCAAGTGTGGAAAGGTTGGACTGCAGCCCTCGCTCTCTTTCTCTCTGCCTCTCTTTCCCCCAGCACCTCTGTCTCTCCCTCAATCTCTCTCTCTCTCTCTCTCTCTCTCTCATTTAACATAGTGCAGTCTGTTTTCTAACAACTCATGAACATGTTTCAAAGTTATCTTCTTAAGCTTATTGAGTTTCAGCATATGTCCTTACAAGAGGACTTCAGTGCCTAGGTTGATATTGAATATAATGAAATCAATGAAGGGTTTTAATTAATAAAGATTCCCTAAAAACTAATGTGGAAGTTCTTTAGGCCTTTAAAAAAGTCAATTCTTTATATATTTTATTCTTATTTCTTTGAGAAGGTAAGAAGAATCTTCTCAGAGAGATTACATATATATTATTTAATCGATCTTTTCAGGTTTACTATTCATTTCATATTATAAACTCAAACTACTGCAATATTTTTTTTCTAAAGTACATTGGCTGCCATATGCATTTTCTGTTATGTGATAAATCTGTTTTGTTGTTATTTTAATGATAACTTATTTAGAAGCATTTTTCTACTAATTATAAGGATCAAAGGGAGATTTGGGACCTGAATTTTATAAAAAGGAAACCATCACAGGGAGATGGAAGGATTGGTAGCTTTATGATGAGTAGAAAGAAGAAAATGAGGAGCAACTTGAAAGAAGAAATGCGAAAGCAACACCTGAAAAATTTTGCTTCCAGCCCATTAGTACTCAAAAAAATAGTACTAAGAATGATGTGAAATAACTAATAATAATAATAATAATAGTAGTAGTAGCAGTAGCAGTAGTATATTAAGGCCCATTATTGTTACTGATTTTGGCATATTGAAGGAATCTGGAATTCTGACCTCCGTTAATGATCAAGGATCAGGGATGCTGCCTCATTTGCCAAGGCGTTGAAAATCAGATGGGCTGGACACATAATGCGATTTGGAGATGACCGCTGGACTAAAGCCATTACTGACTGGATTCCATGGGATGTCAAAAGAATGCCTGGCTGCCCACCTACGAGATGGTTAGAGTTCTTTATCAAGACCCTGAATGGCTTGATGCTCTTTGTGTTCCTGGAGCGAGAAGATGCCAATGAGCTACACTGGCACACAACAGGGACAAATGGAGATATTACTGGCTCCTTCTTGAGCAAATCATTGAGCAAAGGGATGACAAGTGATACAATAATAGTTTATTAAACATGAGAAATAGTCATCTATTAAGGTTACCTAATAATAAGTCCACTTTAGCTTAATTAAATACTAAAGTGTATTAATTTGTAGAAACAAAATGAAGATTGACATATTCATTCTGTTTCTAAAAGCAAAATTTGAAAATAATAATTGACCTTCTTCCATTGTAAGCTACCATAGACAATCCTTTTTCCCCTTAAGACAATATTATTTAATAAGAGCTTGTATTTGCATTTCAAATAAGCCATAATGAAAGGAAAAGAAGAGGGAGATACAAAGATATTAAAACCAGTAAGATAATGTACAATTCGTATTAGTTGTAACAATTTCTTTTAATTCAGTCTTAGTCACAACTGCACAATATTAGATTTTCTACTAAATATATATATATATATATATATATAAAAGAGCCTGGGGTTACTCCAGGCTCTGCACTCAGAAATTACTCCTCACAGTGCTCAGGGGACTATATGGGATGCTGGGAATCAACCCAAGTCGGCCGCATGCTAGGCAAATGTCCTATCTGCTGTGCTATTGCTCCACCCCTCTACTAAAAATAATTTATGCTTCACTATTTTATAGCTCAGCTTTTTATAAGAAGATATGTAATAATTTCCAGCATAATATGCTTTAAAATAATTTTGTTTACTTAAAAGAATTTAGAGAAAAATAAGATTTACACATTATCATTTGTCATCAACAATCATTGTTTCCATCATCATAACTATAATCCGTAAAATTCTACAATTAGGAGCAAAAGATAAATGAAAATATGTTTTTATGCTGGATAAAGAGTATCATAGTACAAGGACTATAGAGAAAAGCTAATCAACATGCTTATTTAAAAGTTCAGTACAATTTATTAGTATGTATTAAAGAGAAATCTCCTTCATTCGGGTGGGCCACAGCACTCAGATGGAGGGGAAAAATAAGAATAGACAGAGAAGATTCACAATTTTAAGTTATACTCAGAAGTAATTTTAAGCAATCCATCTTACTTATGGGTCATCCCACTAGAGTTGAACATGCAAGTCTCAGTTAAATTGAACGCTCACTTGTAAGTTCTAAAGCAGTCACTTGTAAAGGCAGAAGTAGTTTCCTCAAACATGGAGGAAACTCATGGGCTCATTCTGGGTTGGGCCTGAGGGATACAGGGATTTTTCTATTTCTAGTTTTGAGTTGGGCAATTACCTTTGTTCTCTTAGCTTCCATTCCCATGTAATCAATAACCACAGAGAAGTTGTACTTAATTAAATGTTTAGCTTGTAACTGGCACAAATTGACTGATCAATGTCAGCCTATATATATATATATATATATATATATATATGTGTGTGTATATATATATAACTTATTATTTTATTTGTTTTCCACATTCACTCCTGCTGATTAGACTTAATAGTGAGATCCATGTTGGGATACACATGGCCTACTTGCATTATTTTTAATTTAGGATGTTTATTTGTAATTTCTTTAACTCTTTGATTATTATTTAGGTTGTTGGGAGCCACACAGAGCAATACTTGGGGATACTCCTTTCTCCGTGCTCAGGTATCACTCATAGAGGTACTTAATATGCCATATGTAGTGCCAGGAATCAAACCAGGGTCTGCTGTATTTAAGTTAAGTGCCTTGAATACTATACTATCTCTCTGGCACCTGTATTTTTTAAATAATTCTTCACTAAACAATGTGTAAGTCAATGAAATGTGTCTGCTTAAATAGACTATCATATGAACATTTAAAATAAAAACCAAGAAAAAACATATAGTATAAAATGACAAAGCTCAAGATTCAAAAAAAATGAACCTTGATGTAAAAAACAATTTTGTCGGGCTAAAGAAAAAGTACAATTTGTATGGCACTTGCCTTGCATATAGGTTCAATTCCCAGCACCGTATATAGTCTTGAGTCTCTCCAGGACTGAACCCTGAATACAGGGACAGGAGTAAGCCTTGAGCATCAGTGAGTAATGTTTCATTAAACTAAAACAAAACAAAAGATGCTAATATCTTTGTGATCAATGTTTATATTTCTGGTATAATCAGGAAGTTTATAAACAGCAAAAGTATAAGATTCAAATATTCTATCAATTTAAGGTATTTTCTAGAATATTTGTTTTTAACCAAAGAATCAGATTAATAAGAAAGCTTGATACAAGTCAAAGTCCGTAACTGTTTAATATTCATTGCATGTGAAATTAGTTGATTCATCATTAATCATATTTAGTTGCACCTGATTTTTTGCTCTAGACTTAATGTGTCAATTTTATTACATTAACTCTTCTCAGGAGGCGTATAACAGTAATTAAAGGTCTGTTAATTATTTCATATATTTTGAGATTGTTTCAAAGTCACTGATATTTTTAAAGCAAGGTTATCAATAAGGGAGAAAAGATACATATTTAGATAGTTTTGATTGCATTTTACATTAGTATTATATTTTTTAATTTTAAGAATTATTTTATAGTTTCTTATTATGCATTCTGATAGAAATTTATTTTTATGGATTAATCATTTATGCTCCTTTTGCTTCACCTTACATGAGAAGGAGACATGGCAATACAAATTTTGTCTTTAGCTTTCAAAAAGTAACACACGTAGCAGAAAGAAGGGCAACAATAAAGCCCAATTTGAACTTCTACTATTGTGGAGATAAAAGGTATTTTTGGAGGGAAGCTTCCAAATAACGCTAAGGGGAACCCAGGTGCTTTTTCGGTGATACTCTATAACAACAGTTCAACACTACCACCCAAGTATTCATATTATTGTGGGTCATGAGCTGTGATGCTTGAGTGCCAACATTTTTGAGTGCTAGTATTTGAACTGAGTTGGATGCACAACTAGCAATTGCTTTACCATAGTACTGCAGCACTGTCATCCCAGTGTTCATTGATTTGCTCAAGCGGGCACCAGTAATGTCTCCATTGTGAGACTTGTTGTTACTGTTTTTGGCATATTGAATATGCCATGGGTAGCTTGCCAGGCTCTGTCGTGTGGGCAGTATATTCTTGGTAGCATGCTGGGCTCTCTGAGAGGGACAGAGGAATCAAACCCAGGTTGGCCGTATGTAAGGCAAACGCCCTACCCACTGTGCTATCCAAACTGGAGATACAGTCCTTAAGGATTTGTATAATTTTGGACAGGAAACTGAATATTAGGCTCAAGAAGTCAATACTTACCTGGGCAAATGATCTTAGAATCTCAATAAAATCCCCAACATATCTTGATCTGATTTCTAATCATTCAGGTTAAACTATATTCATTTTAACAAAATAATCCTATTCTTTCTTAGATGGTCAGAACACATGTTTATGGACTGATAAGAATGGCAATTAAAACAAAGAGCAGGAAGTGGGTTGAGTTATATGTTGGATGATAGCATGATAGTGGTTGTAGTTAGTGAAAGGTCAATAGAGTCAGTAATGCAATCAAAGAATAAAGGAAACAAAATCTGGGTCAATGGTTATAGAGACTAAAACTTTAAGAAGTTTTAGCAAGGAGTCCTTGGGAGTATATGTTTGTATATGGCATTTGAAAATAGTTTTAAAGTATGTTGACTTCTGAATTATCCTTGAATAATTATTATGTTGAATAGTTCAGCCTTGTTTTAATGATTTTCTATATACTCACTTTTAACAAAAACTCTAAAGTTATTAGATTTTTCTAATAAAAGGAAAACATCAAGACATATAGAAATTTAATTCCACATAGGCTAGGTTATTATTATAGATCTCAGATCAAAATCATGGTGCTCATATCAATTTTCTTTTCATAATATTGATCTTTTGTTTTCATGTATATTGATGTAGATTTTGTTTCCTAATGTTCATTGTATTATTAATGGCAAAATAAAGAAATCTACGGAAACACCTTTTTTCAGTTTAACATCAAAATATGAGCTACGTATGCAAGATTCTAGACAAATATTTTTTAAAATAAATTATTATCAATTATTTTGTATTGTTGAGACTTTATATTTGGTCATGCTCATTTAGAAAAAAATTGGTGTCTAAGTGTAGATGTAAGTTTGTTTACCTCCTGCTGAATGAGAATATAGATAGAATCTGCTTTAAGCAAATTCAATATAAGAAATTAAGTTTTGTAAAATGAAGTGTTTACTCAATACCCAATGACTTTCCTTATGATTGACAGTATCTTCCACCAGAGATAATAGACTTATATACATGAAAACTTCCAGAAATTCAATTATGACTCATATACATTACAGAATTTTGACATCTCTAATTTATTTTAAAATTGTTACTCATCTCTGTGAGATTGAGTTGCTGGTGATCAAATTGGAGAAGAGAAACAAAGGTTTTAAGAAGTTTTCCACTTATCCAATAAAACCCAAATAATTTTGTTTTGTTTTGCTTTGGGCACAACACTCATCTGTGTTCAGGGATTACTCCTGTCTTCGTGCTCAGGAATCACTGCTGGCAGGCTCAGGGAACCATCTGGAGTGCTGGATATTGAATCTAGGTCAGCCACATGCAAGAAAAAATGCACTATATTCTATACTATTCCTCCAGCCACTACAATAAAACAATTTTGAGACTAGCATTAACAATAACATAAATAAATGCATAAATATATGAGGTATATGAGGCATTCTATAGCCTTTATTTGTGGGGAAGGAACCTGCCCATTAGAACTCAGGGGTCATTGCTTATCCTATGTGGTTCATTGGTGAGGGCCACAGTTGAGTGTTTAGACAGAGTGATGCAGTGTTGCTCAGACCCAGTGACACTGTCTGTGTGTGTGCACACATGGATGTGCATGTGTGTGTGTTGAGGGGACAATACCAAATACAGAAACTAGGGCCTCCTGTATGAAAACCCCTGTGCTATATCTCCATGCCTATAGGTTATTATTATTATTATTATTTAATTGCAAAGTCACATATGTTAGTTCTTCCAGATTATCTTATTGTCTTTGTAAAATTCTAATTTGTAATACTAATATCAATAGATATATAGTCTATATATACACGAACAGAAAAAAAGTTAAGAGTGATTAAGCTTAACATTTAAAAATCATTAAAATGAACATTGATGTTAATTATATACTTGGATGACTTTGATTATAATTCATGACATAGTTTCTATACTTATTTTTTAATTTTTTTAAAGATTGCATTACCAAATCTGTGTGAAAAGGTCAATTGTTACATCTGTCATTTTGATAAATTAAAAAAAAAATGGGGCAGAGTCTTTCAGTAACTTACCTACCACCCTAAAATCTTAGAAAAAGCTCCCTCCAGAGTTTTTACATCTAAGTATTTGTGTTCACTGAGATGATTTATGTACTCAACTCATTAAAGTATTTTAAATGGATCCTCGGCAAGGTGAGCATTAGACAAGGAAATTAATTCAGGACTGAGAATATAAATAGTACACTGTAATCATAAAAATAATAGAAATCAGCTTTCTTATCCAACATAATTCCTTTCAAAAAAAATCAGCCAGATTCCGTAATTACATTTTCATTGTGATTTTCATTTATACCATATTCCTCTGGTAGGAAAGCTTGTAAATTGCAGTACCTCTACCTTACATATGTAAATTAAAGTCATATGTACCCAAACTCCCAGGACTTTTAAAAATTTTTACCTGATGAACAGACAGGTTAACAACAAACATTTAAATGTAAATCTCAAGAAAAATTGTAAAAGTTTGTAATCAATTGATAATGTCATGCTATTTCAACATATAATATAAATGAAGTAAAAACTAAAAATCTTGACTTGATGCCACATAATTATAGATTTTCTATAAATATTTTCCAGTTTTATTTTAAAGAAAAACATTAATATATTATTTAATATTAATTTTCTTAGTCTCAGATATTCCAAAATGATGTATTGCAGAACACTAAGGCTCTCTATTAACTTTTCAAATGTGGAATATCCAGAAGCAGAGATAACATCAGTTTCTGGTAAATGGACAAGTAAAATTGCTTAATTAAGGAGGTAGTTTTTAGCCCTTACTTCTAAGAAAGTTCTTCTTCTGTACAGAATAGTATTGATAGGCTATGTGCTTCTTTATATACAAGGAAAGATGTGGGAGTTTTGTCCAAGTTCTTGGGAAACATTCAAATTCCTTACATTAATTTTTTTTATTTATGTTTTTATTTATTTAAAATTTATTTCCCTGGAGATGCTCAGGGGACCATATGGGATGCTGGGAATCGAACCCGGGTTGGTCATGTGCAAGGGTGCAAGGCAAACACTCTACCCACTGTGCTATTGCTCCAGCCCCCTTGCATTTATTCTTGTATCTAAGTAAAGGTTAATTCCTAACTACCTCATTTTGAAGTTAGAAAATAGTAGCTATTTAAGATTTTTTAAATAGACACTAAAAATGTTATATTTACCGTTGAAAGTGAGGAAACAAAGATCCTGATAAATCAAGTAATGCAAGTAACTTGATAGCCATACTTTTAGCTGATGTTGAGACTAGTTTCCTGTAACTCAAGCTCCAGGCTGAAAACTCAAAAAAAGCAGCTCCATACACTTCCATGAAAAGTAGATAGGCATTTGTTGTATATCTTCAAATGTTAATAAATTTACCTAATGAATGACCTTTCATAGTTTTAGTGGCTGTCTTAAAATCAGTGACAATTAAGTCAATTTCGCATTTCAAATAACAACAAAAATTGTTTCACAATCTAGAAAATACAGACCTCTGTTCTGTGATGACGTATACCTGTTATCTAAGTTTTAAGAATGTTAAGAAGGATGATTATTGGAAGCCGATCTCCAAAGACAGTATCCAACAATTTCTCTCATTTCTTTAGATTCATACACAATGTAGATCTCTATATATAGCAATAACATACCCTCACCTAGAATCAAAGATTACTTTTAATGTCACAATAGTGGTGTCTTAGGAACCTTTCTGCCCTTTTTGACTGGAAGCTTCCAAGTTTTGTTCCAATAGTCTCAATGAAATGAAAGAAACATGTCATACCAAGGAGTCCCGCATGGAGCTCTATCATTCCAGTTCAGCTGCTGTCCATCAATCAGCACTAAGTTTTACGTCTCTTTGTTTTATTATGTCTTCTAAACAGTGATAGAAAACCAAGGCATTCTCTGTGGTGTTTTTTTTTTAAATGAATTTGCATTGCTACTTATTCTATGAATGGCAAGAAATTTCATGCCAAATAGAACTCTTTGTTTTTCCTAGATACATATTTTGGCCTCCTCTCCTGTTAATATATGTCTAGTTTGGTCTGTATTGCTTAACTCCAGAGCAATTGCATCAAAATTTTAGAAAATCCTCCATCTTTCTTCAGATTGAACAAACTTCATCATTTTAGTGAGAAAGATAATACACGTCTCCTAGAGTATTTATTACCACTTGCCATCTATTAGCAAATCTGTCTTCAAGAGAACATACGCTTTGCTAAAATCCACTTGACAAAATTACCTGAAGCTAATGCATAGCATATTTGTTTCTAATTGTTAATATTACCAGGTTGCATTTCTTTAGATTGAAACCCAAATATTTCAATCGACTTCAATTGACTACAGATCCCCTTGACTTCTGAAACTAATAAATAAATTTCTAAGGAAGGAATCATTTAAAGGACAATCCTACGAAATTGGAAAAGAATAGTCACTTTTATATTGAACTACTATGAATTACAAAGTTACAAAGATATTTATGATTGAGCTTTAGAGGTATCACTGTCGTTGTCACTGTCATCCCATTGCTCATCGATTTGCTCGAGCTGGTACCAGTAACGTCTCCATTGTGAGACTTGTTTCTGGTTTCTTTTTTGCATATAGAATATGCCATGGTAGCTTGCCAGGCTCTGCCATGCGGGCAAGATACTCTCAGTAGGTTGCCGGGCTCTCTGAGTGGAGGGGAGGAATCGAAACTGGGACAGCTGCATGCAAGGCAAACACCCTACCTGCTGTGCTATCGCTCCAGCCCTTTAGAGGTATATTGTTCCAAAACTAAATCCTTCACCAGTGCCCACTACTGCCCACCAATGTTCCCAGTTTTCTCCCCAGTCCCCAGCTTGCTTGTACTGGGAGCACTTTTCCACTCCCCCATTGTCCTAGTGTTCTTTACATCATTTACTCCTTGACCCACATCTAACCCAGTACTAAACTTCTTACCGAAGACCAGTTATTCTGCCATTCTTTTCTATTTCTTTTGAGCATTTGATACTCCCTTACGAAATTTATTTATAACCCACATATGAGAGAGATTGTTCTGAGTTTGTTCCTCACCCTCTGATTGCTTTTACTAACATGACACCCTCCAGATCTATCTAAGGAATTTACAATTTAATTTAACTCTACAAACTGTTTGCCATCCTATTCCTAAAATTTATTTTACTTTATTTTATTTTTAAGGCAGGGTAAATCATACTTTATTTTTTGTTTTAGTAAAAGTATTTAATTTTTAAATGATAATTCATTAAATTTGTATTTATTCATTTACTTTATTTTATAATTAACAATATGATTCTGACTTATCCTAGGAAAGATTAAGCTCTTGAAAACAAAAAAAATGGAATTGACTTGTCACAAGTTCTCTTCCAAAAGTGATGCATTAGCTATCAAGAAGCAAATGAGAGGGCTAAACTAAGTTTTCCTCATGCTGTGGAACACGGACTCTTTAGTCTGGAGTCAAGAGTTTTTAGCGTGTCATATAATTCTTTTGTAGAATCTTTTAAAATGGTGTTAAATAACTTGTAAATCTAATTTCCTAGTATCAAAATGAAAGGTATTTTTGCCAGTTGGGGAGGGAGGGTAGGATTGAATCGACGCAATTAGAAGTAGAAACCTTTGAAAGATCGCCATCTAGTGGCACCATCCTCTCATTATTTTTTAGAGACCAATGGTTGGTTCTGCGGCTTCAATCTGATGTGCATTATCCCCGCCTCTCCAAAAGTGTAATGACCTTTTTTGAGGGGAGCCTTATCAGGGCCAACTCATCTGTCTAAAAACAGGATGACCTTTAAAAAACCTGCCAATGCACAGGGGTTGCTCCTGGCTCTGCACTCAGGAATCACCCCTGGCGGTGCTCAGGGGACCATATGGGATGCTGTAAATCATTCCTGGGTCAGCCTCGTGCAAGGCAAACGCCCTACCTGCTGTGCTATTGCTCCAGCACCCCCAGGCATAAAAACATTTTTAAGGAATCTCTCTCAAATATAATACCATAAAATAAATAAACCTCAAATTTCTTTTATAATAACGTCATATTCAATATTTGAGGGCTGTCCTTAAAGATCACTTGTATCACTTGTCATCTCGTTAATCTTTGATTTGCTCAAGTGGGCACCAGTAACGTCACCATTTGTCTCTGTCTCGAGCTAGTGCAGCCCAATGATATCTGCTTGCTCCAGGAACAGGAAGAGCCTCAAACCGTTCATTTAGGGATTTGATGAAGAAATCTGACCATCTAGTTGGTGGGCAGCCACTTGGTCTTCTGACATTCCGTGGAATCCAGTCAGTAACAGCTCTAGTTCAGCGGTCATCTCTGAATCCCAATACGTGACCCGCCCATCTGATTTTTGATGCCTTGGCAAACGAGATAGAGTCCCTGATTTTTGACCGTCGACGGAGGTCGGAACTCTGGATTCCTTCTCTCACTTGAGTGAGATGCAATACTCCTAGCACAGCTATTTCGATTCCTTTTAGGGATACCCGAATAGCATTCTCATCCTGTTTGTGTAGGGTGCGGTCTCTGAGGCATATGTTAGTGCAGGAAGAATGGTGGAATCTAAAAGATGTGCCCAGAATCGGAGGTTCTTCATCCTTTTTACGACTTCTTTGATGCTCTTGAAAGCATTCCACGCTGCTCTCTTCCTCCTGCGCAGTTCTGGCACCAAGTCATTCCTCATGTCGATTTCTCAACCCAGGTACACATAGCTGCTGCATTCAGAGATGTTCATTCCATTGAGAGCAAATGGCCCTTCAGGGACTAGTTCTTTTTTCATGAGCATCGTCTTGTTGAGATTCAGCTACAATCTGACCTTTCCACACTTGTGGTGGAAATCGACCAGCATTTGTGCCCCTTGGCTAATGTTTGGCGTTATGAGAATGATATCATCAGCGAAGCGGAGGTAGTCTAATTGCCGACTGTCTGTCTTCACTCCCATTCCTTCCCATTCCAGTCACCGCATGACGTTCTCGAGGGTGGCACTGAAGAGTTTCGGTGAAATGGTATCACCTTGCCGCACCCCTCTCTTTACATCAATGATCACTTTCTTGTAGAATGGTGAAATCCTGATGGTGAATCTACAATACAGCTCATGAAAGATTTTGATATATTTAAAGATATTACATTATTTATTTTTTTTACTAAATTATTTGCTGATTAAAAGTCATAAGACACTGTTTTTTGTTACCTTTCAGTTTTAGCCTGTAAAGAGGTTAGAGAATTGGAGAGATGGTGAGAAAGCCATTAGCAATGAATGATATAGATCTACCATTTTAATAATCAACATTTTTATTATAATATGCACAATAGTGTACCATAAAATAAGAACATTATAAAATATTTATCTTGTTTTTATTTTAATTGCATTGAAAAATGTACTAAAAATTATCAGAGAAAGCCAAGTTAAATTACTATGAGTGTTTTGTTTCTTGCAGAACCATTTTTCAATAGACATATGATATTATATTAAATTATATAACAATCATCCTGATTCTAGGCCAAACATATCTTGAGATCCTTTGAATAAATTTGTAACTTCTAATTTTATTTAAAGCAAACCCCTAACTTATTTCCTAGAATATGGCATTTTTGGAAGGTAACACAGATCTGGACTCTAAAGAACACTTTGTTTCAGCATAAAAAATATTAATATCAGTATAAAGAATCAATGGTGGGAGAAAATTGTTAAAGAGAAGCATAGTTTTTTAAAAAAAATTTTTTTCTCAGACTTGTTATAGATCAGTATGAAGTCTTTGAGGATAGTAACAGTGGGGAAACAAAAAAGTAAAGCAGGGATTAAGTGGAGTGTTGAGGCCCATTGGAAATAAAAAAACATCACAAGTGATGGTTATACAGATTTATTAAAACTATCACAAAATTAAAAGCCATCACACTACTGCTGCTACTACTGGAAACTTACTTTAATGTAAATAAGTAAATAATGTACAGGTCTACCAAATGAACACACTTAAATATCACTATCACCAAATATCTTCTTTGTTATACTATTAATTGACAGTAGATGAAGTCATAGTTGTTTCTAATTAGTATTGATATTATTCTGTCTAACTGACCACTACAGAGTTTTTATAAACTTAATGAATTTTCAATCCTTTTATATTTTTGCACACAATCTACACATAAAAATGGTACATTTTCATTGAGTTATCTGACCGAACAAGCACTAAAAATTTGTTATCTCATTTCTCTAAAGTTTTAGCATTTGTATCCTAACATATTGCTAATACAAAGAAATATTAATTTACTCTGCTCGCTACTAACTAATATATAATTATGTCATCTCCCAAGCACATTAAAAATCATATGTGAGAAAGTGTCTATGAAAAAAGAGACATCTTTATCTGTGCAAATAAGTGACTGACTTGACAATTACTGTTATCATTTTAATAACACCTTAATGGAAAATAATATCAATTTTCATGTGAATTTTACAGATTATGTTTCATAGATATACTGAAAAGGTGAGATTTTTTATGATAAACAGAAGTATTATTTTATATTTTATAAAGCAACAAGTATTTGGAATTTACAATTTGTTTTCAACTATGCCCACAATAATTACATAAGACATACTTTTACTTCTAAGTTTTTGAAAATATACCTGAATAATTTAAGGAACATAGCTGAGCTTCTGAGCTAAAGTAGATAAGACTGAATTCACAGTATATCAGTTCTTGATGCAAATTTTCTTGCCCACTATAGTTGGCAGTGTTCTACTTTGTATAGTTTTCATTTTTATCTGTTTCTAGGACCATAAAAACAGCTTGTCACACACAAACTGGGTGGTATTAAGCAGCTGGATATTTTCCTCTAATAATTCCGGATGTCAGAAATCTAACATCAATTTATAGACAGACTTTTAGTCTTCAGTAAACTTAAAGGGAGAAGCTATTCCATGTCTTTCTACTAGCTTCTGGGAATTTATGGCAATCCTTGATATTTCTTGGTATCTAACTGAATTCTAATCTCTGCTTCTGTGTGCACATGGTCATTCATCTATATTTAACCAAAATCTACTGTTATGTTTTCTTATAATTACAAAAGTTATCCTATATTAATCCAGGGTGATTTTATATTGAAAACCTTTGCACCATCACACACATAAATGTTGTTTTTGTATAAAATCATATTCCAGACAGGAGGATTAGGTTTGGGAGTTATGGTTTTTTGGAAGCCACAAGTAACACTTCTGTGTAGGCTTTGTCTTTTATTGATATTGTTAAAATTATGTAGGTATCATTGATCCTAAAAGACAAATAGAACCCAAGCCATTTATAAACATCCATTGTCCTACAATTCATAAGACAGTGTTTTCCGTGTAAGAGGTTGTGAAAACTAGAGACAAGTGCACATAGAGATTGTGTCAATGGAATAAAATAAGATCTTGATTGGATTCATTATGTGTTTGCTTCAATGACCTCGTAGTTGTCAGAATGAGATCATGGTTAGATGTCAAAAAGTGGACACCAATAAACTATACAGCACTCATACAAACAACTTTATTTTTGTTTGCTACTTTTTTTGGTATTACTCATAAAATGCAAGAAGGTCCATAAAGGGCAGTGAGACTTGCAATTAATGAACAAAATCCAGTTTCTACTGGACGGAGAAGTTTACTAATAAGAGAAAGAGTGAATTTGCTGCCTAATTTCTGAAGCACAATATGTAACCTTGCTGACATTCTTTTCCAATACTGTCACTCTATCTCTCTCCAATCACTATATATATATATATATGTATATATATATATACATATATTGGTTCAGCCATGCAGAACTCGGAAAGGAGATGTGTGTTCCAGCTGTATTCAGATAAACAGAGCACAACTAGTTTACTTGAAAACAAAATAAATGTCATAAAAGAGAAATATGACAAATAATGAAAAATAACTCTCTTCTTATTATATCTTTAAGGTTTAACTAGACCATGTGTTTTCAGATATTATGATTCAGATTATCATTGACTTTATTGACTTTAATCAATAATGATGAGAAGTTGGTTTCAGACTGTGTCACCAAACATTGTATCTTTTTAAGAGCCATATGCCCCAGGTAATAAAATGCACATTTGCATTTAGGAACTGTACAGTATTTAAATTATGGATACATAAAAGAAAAGCAATGAAAGCAGTTAACTTATTTAGATAAGTAGAAAAGACTTACCTTGACATTTTCAAGAAGGATAATGACTACAGACAAAATTGGGAATACTCTGGCACTTTTAAATAACAGAAACTGATATATAACTTTAATCACAGGAAATATTTGTGAAATAATTTATGGTAAGATTTATTCCCTTGTCACATTGATGTTTTAAAATGAGTAGGGCACATATGATAAATGACTAGTTTTGAGGTAATCTTTACAAAACATATTTTAGTTAACTCTAAACTTAATGTCAGAATAAAATGGTCAGTTCTAGACAAGTAGTAATCTGAGTATCACTGGATTATGTAGGGATTGATAGCGGGAGTGTAAAATCAACTCTTCAAATTTCTTTAAATTAAACCTCAGTGAATTCACAAATTATTAATAAATTACTAATAAATCATGCATAGTAGTGTGGTTGCTGTCTGGTACTAACCTTTATCGTTTCTCCTCAACCACTTCCTTTGTTCCTTATCTGATCTCTTCAAACCTTATAATTATTTTAGCTCTCACTTAATAAGTTTCAATTATGTGTGTCAAAACAAGAAGAGAAACCTACAAACATAAGCAAGACATAAGGTCATTCCTGTTACTGTCACTGTCATCCCGTTGCTCATCGATTTCTTTGAGCGGGCACCAGTAACATCTCTCATTGTGAGGCTTATTGTTACTGTTTTTGGCATATTGAATACACCACGGGTAGCTTGCCAGGCTCTGCCGTGTGGGTGTGATGCTCTTGGTAGCTTGCTGGACTCTTCAAGAGGGGCAGAGGAATCGAACATGGTCGGCCGCGTGAAAGGCAAACGCCCAACCACTGTGCTATCTCTCCAGTCCATCATTCCTCTAATGTTTTAAATTTTATAGAGAGAATAAAGAGCTAGATAAAATAGGTATTGCACAATATAGATAATGATAAATATTATTTAAAAGAGAAAGAGAGTATTGCTGGTGCATTTTTAAATGTACTACTATTTCCTATTCATAAAGAATAAGATCAGGGAAGCTTTTGTGAAACTTTCATTTTATTTTATTTTATTTTATTTTATTTTATTTATTTTTAAACTTTTTATTAAATCACCATGTGGAAAGTTACAAAGTTCTCAGGTTTATGTCTCAGTTATACAATATTCAAACACCCATCCCTTCACCAGTGCCCATATTCCACCACCAAAAACCCCAGTGTACCCCCCCACCCCCACCCCCTACCCCCTACTGTATAACTAATGAATTTCACTTCATTTTCTCTTTACCTTGATTATGTTCCATATTTCAACACACAACTCACTATAGTTGTCGGAGTTTCCACCAAAGAGAGACAGACCTACTACCAAGGAAGCATTTGATAATTAGTTTTCCATTGCTGGGAATGAAGAGATATGTAGCCCCACTGCTACAAGTACATAACTCTTCTTTATTTTTCCTTTTTCCTTTTCCATTTTTTTCCCCCTCATCCCCCTTCCCGCGCCTCATAGTATGGTGTACGCCATGCCGCATCGGCCGGCGTGGGGCTTTTACTTAGTTCACAGTCCAGAGAGGTGGCTGCTTCATTAATAACCTTCAATATTTCAACAAAACCTTCAGTATTTCAACAAAAACTTACTGTTATTATTTGGAGTTTCCCCCCCAAGTCAGACCTGTTAAAAAAGGAACCGTTTCACATAGCTGACAATTATAGATGTTAAGTTGGTTTTTGATTTCTGTATAAAGTCCAGGGAAAATTCTACCAGAAATTGCATAGTCCAGTTCGCAGTCCCAGTGCATTGCTGCGCTGGATGCCCAAAAGTGTTAGGTCTCTGGAATCAAAGTCTTTAGGCGCAGAGGGTCCGCTTCACGCTCAGCAGCTCCGAATTTATCTGGGCTGAGGGCTTGCCGGTTACACCCCCTTCCCATAAGTCCCTGGGAGCCCCAAGTGTAGAAATTGAATACCTCTGGGTTAGGATTCTCAAAGATGGCGCCTGCCATGCAGTTGCTGCCGCTGCCGCCACCGTTTTCCGTGCAGGAAGACAGGGTGGGGAGGAAAAAATCTACCCCCGGGCAGCACAGAGTTGAAGCCCAGTTCGAAGTCCCAGTGCATTGTTATTAGAAGCTGCGCTGGATGCCCGAAAGTGTTAGGTCTCTGGAATCAAAGTCTTTAGGTGCAGAGGATCCCGAAACTTTCATTTTAAAGAGTTTTAAAATGATAAAATGGTTGTAGTCAGGCAAGTAAAGTATGCCAAAAAGGATTTTTTTGTCAGAAAGTTTTATATTTTACTGCCTTAGCACACACAAAGGTTTTAGGTGATGCCAGGAAGAAATTTTTAAAGAGAATGCTCACCAGAGGCCAGAGAGATAGTACAGCAGGTATAACACTTGCCTTGCATTTGCCAATCTTGGTTCAATACCCAGCATCCCTTGTGGTGCACTGAGCATATCCAGGAGTGATTTCTGAGAATAGAGCTAAAAATAATAATCACTGAGCTCTGCCTGGTGTGCACAAAACCAAATAATAATAATTTTTGATCGAGCAGCCACTAGTAACATCTCCATTGTGAGACTTGTTATTGTTTTTGGCATATTGAATATGCCACGAGTAGCTTGCCAGGCTCTGCCATGCAGGCAAGATAATCTCAGTAGCTTGCCGGGCTCTCCGAGAGGGGCGAAGGAATCAAACCCGGGTCAACCACATACAAGGCAAACACCCTACCACTGTGCTATCACTCCAGCTCAATAACAATAATAATAATAATAGTAATCACTTGTATCACTTGTCATCCCATTGATCTTCAATTTGCTCGAGCAGGCGCCAGTAACATGCTAGTGTAGTCCAAAGATATCTGCTAATTCCAGGAACAGGAAAAACCTGAAAACATTCATTTGGGGTATTGATGAAGATATCTGACCCATCTCATTAGAGGGTGGCCACGTGGTCTTTTGATGTCCAGTGGAATTCAGTGGGTGACAACGGTCCAGCGGTCGTCTCTGAATCACATTACGTGTCCAACCCATCTGAATTTTGACGCCTTGGCAAATGAGACAGTGTCCCTAATTCTTGACCATCAACAGAGTCAGAATTCCGGATTCCTTCACTCAATGGAGTGAAATGTGATACTCCTAGCATAGCTCTTTCTATTCCTCTTTGAGATACCCGAATAGCAGTCTTATCCTGTTTTCATAGGGCCCAGATCTCTGAGCTGTATGTTAGTGCAGGAAGAACGGTGGAGTCGAAAAGATGTGCCCGAGCCGGAGGTTCTTAGTCCTCTTAACCACTCTTCTTCGATGCTCTTGAAGGCGTTCCACGCTGCTTTCTTCCTTCTGCTCATTTCTGGCGCCAAGTGGTTCCTCATATTGAGTTCTTGACTTAAAATCTCCAGTAATAGTAATAATAGTAATAATAATAATAATAATAATAATAATAATAATAATAATAATAATAATAATAATAGCATGTGAAGAGCCGAGCCAGTGTATTGATGAGTACTAGCGGCAGATTCTTCAGGTCTTCGGGACTGACCTTGTCTGGACCTGGTGCTGCACACGTCTTTACCAATGGCGTGTCTGATTTAAGAAGGGAGGATGTTGGAAACGACATATCCATCCTGTGGAATTTGGTATGTGAGCAGGTGGACATGCTGTCAAGAGATCCGAGTAGAAGTCGTGAATAATCCTCTCCATTGCCCTTCTAGGAGATGGGATCAGGAAGTCGGAGGGCAAAAAACTTTAAAGAAAATTCTCGTCATTCATCCCAATCCTCTTATTTATTTTTTAATTTTGAGTTTGTACCTGTGTGCATAGCTTATTCAGAAGATAGGAATACACTCAATGCAATGGCTATGAGGAATATAGTACTGGCTGCATTTTTCAGCCTGGCATTTCATAGTTACTATGATATATGTTTATGATTCTTATACTCTCATAAATTAAAATTCTGCATACAACATCTGGGAGGAGTTATGTATATTAATTAAAGGACTAGTGATTAGATAATCAGATCTCTTTGATGTCACTGAGAGCACATAAGTATTTGAATAATATTATGCGTATTAGTCAGATGAAGGTGTGATTTCTGTGTGACTTGCCAAGATAAAAAGTACAATTCGTATTTAAATATAAAATTGCAGGCACCCCACAGTATTAAAAATAGACAAGTGACTCTACAAAATATTAAATGAATTAAAAAGGTGAAATACGCCAATAAACTTTAAACAAATGGAGATTCTACAAATATTTCTTATACTCTCAAAAATGCTAAGAGATATTAATAACTCTCATTGACATTGTCCCATTTTGAATACTAAGAAATTGAAACAAAATAAAAGGAACACAATTGTCTAAGGGCACAACACATCACTAACAAGAATTCACTTTTGTATAACTCAAATCCCTGCCTCCCTTCACTAACTCCAGTCTCTCTCTAAAAGAGGTCACAGTCAACCATTATTAGCATGTTTCAAAATCAATCTACATATCCTTAATCAACTAATGTAAGGAATATTCAAAACACATCATTCTTTTAAAAATGTCTAGATGAAAGTATTATGAGTTTAAATTATTGGGCTTTTTTTCCATATGCTATTTATTTATATAGAACAGAGTTTATAAATATTTCTATGTGTTTTCCTCAGTTAAGGGTAGAACTTACATTTGTAATTTCTTTATAAAAGAAAGTTTATGTGAAGTTTCCATCTCATAAACTACATAATTTTCAACCATTTATAAATTTGTCATAGTTATTTTTGTATGTGTGAAGGCTAGAATGTTAATACCTATAAAATGAAGTGTTCTGGCAAAGACATATGTAATCTTCTGTAGCATTAATCACTCAATTTCGACACTCAACATGAAGCATATTTCCCTTCTTTCCTAACCCCCTTAGTTCACTTACTATATCTCCGTGCAAGTGTCCATTCTATGATACTAGTTTTAAATAGTGTATAGAATTAGGTGATGTTTATACATATTTTTGATGGCAAAATTAAAACAATTAGAATCTGGGGGTATATAACCCAGAAAAAAATATGAGTTTGTTATTCTTTCTAAGCACTTCATAAAACAAAATTTCTTAGTTTAATTTTCAAACTGAAATTTTCAGCATTTACACTGGAAATATTTATTTATGCAATTCATGAATCCAAAGGTAGTAATACTAGGGTGGCAATTTACAAATGCAATAGATACTATTGTGTAATTGTGTGTGTAGTTTATTTTAAGACTACATATTCCGATCTCCTTTAGGTTTATGTACTATTGCTTATCTATATAAATATGTGTTGGAAGTATTAATAAACTCAGCAAATGATAAAGTCATTTTAATATTGACACAATTTAATACAAGTAAATTTAATTTAAAGAAAAAATTCATAAATATTCCCCAAGAAACTGAAAAAGTATTATGCTAATCTATTACCATAGGAGGGGTAAATTGCCTGAACTGTGCTTTGGAAAGCTTTGGGATACAGCTACTAAGCAAGCTGGCTTATGTTTGTTTCAGTAGCTAATTAAAGCCAATGGTTTGTAAACAGGACTGCTATGTTGAATTTCATTTCTGAAAACACATTGGTATGATGACATTTTTTAATATGTTTGAAAAGTAGTTGGAATCACCATTAAGACTTCTATGGTTTATTTTTAAGCCAAGGTTTGTACTCTGTTCTTATTCCAATTTTCAAGCTTGAAAATGAGAATGTGGTTGTCTTTCTTTCAAAAAAATACACTAAAATTGTACTCTATAATATGTCAGTATAAAATTGTAAAGAAAAAATGGACTTTTTGAAAATATTTGAGAAGAAAGAAGGTATTAGCATTCATGGCATATTGATTATGAAGAGATTATGTTAAAAGCTCTCTAAATAATCACTAAATTCTGCAATAGCATTAAAATGTGAATATAATTTATTTCTGCCATGAATTGTCTTCACTCTGTCAATGTTAATGAAACTAAATATTGGGGATAAAATGACCAAGGAGAACTAACATTATTAGTGATAATGTTAACATTTGAATTCAAATGCTTTTGATACTGACGAGATTTTTTTCATATTGCTTTACAATTTCTGCAAAAGGTGATTTGCTTTCAAAAGGTAATCATGTTGGCCTTGGTAGAAAAGAAAAAAAATACTTAATGGAAAATGAAACAGTGTAAACAAGCATATATAGACTACTCCTATATTATATGTCAGTTTACCAATTTCTATTACAAAGTGACTTTCAGACTGACAATTTTAATTAACAAGATCATATTACTGAATCAAATATTTGTCAAAGTACAGAACTATTTAGATGATGCATAATATGATTAAATTTTTTCTCATCTTATGTATGTAAAGTTACTTTTGGAAAAGTACAATTTAAGGCTGGAAAAATATGTAATTGAATACTGGCTTGACAAACATTTAGAAATTTGTAAAAGATTTTTACCTTCACAAAATCTTGGCTTCACGTGAACCTACTATATGTTTATAGTAGATCCATACAGGCCACATTTATGGGAGAAGTAGAAAAATAGAGATATGAAAAGGAAACAATGTAAAATGCCAGTATCAATAGTTATTTCCAGAAAACTGCAAGAACAAACGGTCGTCTTCCTCATGGCATATGTTTGTTTTTATATCTTGTATTGGAAATTGCATCTCAGTCCTAAGGTTTAATCTTCCACATGCCTGCGAGAGCTGCACAGATATATGTGAAAGAAACAGAATGTCTTTTCTTGGCTTTCTTAATATACATCAAGCAAAACAGGATGTTGCTAAATGTCAAATCTTCAGCAAAGGCTTACTCTTCACCCAAGAGAAAAACCTGTACTGCAAAACGCCAAGGACTTAGTAGATATGGGGTGCAGGGTAAGGGATGGATTCTGCTCGTTTTATAAAATTAAGTTCGTATTAGTTACATTGGAGATATTCTGGCAAACATGCTTAGCATGTCTGTTCTAAGTTCTTGGTTTTGGCTTCGTTTGGTTTTATTTTGTTTTGGTAACTGTTTTTCGTTTGGTTTTACAGTCATGTCGGGCCATGGTTAGGGGCAATTTCTGGCTCTCTGAGAGATCCCTTGCTGTGCTCCCGGGACCATATGTGATGCTGGGGATTCAATCCAGTCCACCCCTGCCTCTGCACTGCTCCTCACTTGTACTGCAGTCACACGCAAGCGAGTGACTTCTCTCCTGCTCTGTCTCTGGTGCTACCATGTGAATTTAATGAAAACAATACAAGTGAACAGGAGAGTGACTAAGAAATTCAAGTCTTCCAGGCTGGAGTGATAGCACAGCAGGTATAGCATTTGCCTTGCACATGGCCGACCCTGGATTGGAATTCCAGCATCCCATATGGTCCCCTGAGCACCGCCAGGAGTAATTCCTGAGTGCAGAGTCAGGAAAAACCCCTGTACATTGCCGAGTGTGTCACACACACACACACACACACACAAGTCTTCCTAACTGAAATTCTGCCTTGGAAACTTTACATTGATTTTTCTTGCAGAATTCCAATAATGGTCCAGACAAATAGTACAGAGATTAAAGCACATGCTTTTAACTTGGTCGACCATAGCTCTATCCTATCTGGGGTTCATCTAATGCCACATATGGAACCCCAAGTTCCACCAGGAGTGATCTCTGAGCACAGAATCAGGATTGTAAACCCCTGAGCACCATCAAATCTACAACCCTACTACTATGCTTTTTAAAATTCATTGTTGTTTTATAGCAAGGGAATATGCACCGGATTTAATTTTTAAGGGTAACTCCCAATTAAATACAGAAAGAAATAAATGTGACTAGATTTTTCCAAGAACTGCACAAGGAACTTCTTAACAAATATCTCATTTAGCACTCATGATAGTTATAAAGGAAATTGGGCTTGGTTCTATTTTTGCCTATAAAGAAATTGTCATTGCATTACGGAGGGATAATAATAATATCAATTACTAACTCAAGTTGTAGATAATTCGATCAATAATCATGGAGGTGAAATTGCTTGTCTAGGCAGTAGAGAGTGAAAATTAAACTGTCTGTTCAACTGTCAAGGTCATGTTCTTTTCATACCAGTGCATTTGTAACTATTTTTGTGCCTTGAGATCTAAAAGGCATTCTTAAGTGTATATCTCAGAAAATATGATGGCTAAAGAAAACATAAATGGCAGTTTCAATAGTCATTGTCTAATTCATTTTAGGCTTAGTTTAAATTTGAAATAACAGAAATTCAAGAGGAAATAGTATATTACAAAAATCCTATAAAACATCCATAATGTTTTTGTCTATTTGTTTACTTAGTTGCTTGCCTCATTTGGGGGGCCACATCCTGCAATGTTCAAGGATTATTTCTCTCACTGTACATAAGGATCATTCCTGATGGTTCATGGAGGGACCATAAGATCCAATGGTATGCTAGAGGTGGAACAAGAGCTTGTTAGTGCAAGATAAATACTCTACCTGCTGTACTTTCTCTAGGCCCTTGATTTAGATTTTTAAAGACAATATTCTTTTATGATATATATCAAAATTATTCTTTTCTGTTGTCAAATACAAAACTTAATAAGGTAATAAATTTAGTATTAAATTTAAGAAATCTCTGTGTTAAATACTTCTGAATGAATCAAAACTGTAGATCAAAAATGAATATTTCAAGGAATGAAGTATTTATAAATTAATCCGTCATTCTTAGTTCACTATAACAACATATTCTGGATAAGTTGTTCATCAAGTTTTAATTACCCAACTTTATACATCTTAGAATATTTATTTATAATTTTCCCACTAGATTCAAATGACTCGGACTTTCACCTTTCAAAGTGAGAAATTTTATTTTACACGGAAATTTGGGGGTCCAACAAAACCAAGAATTAAAAAATAAAGTAATCAAGAACCAAGTATCTCATCATCTATCCAATTGTTTTTATAAGAAAATAAAATCAAAGCAAGATATCCTAGTTTTGTACAGATGCCCTCTTTACAATAAGCTGTACTTGCATTTGTTTACTGGTTTTTAGTTCTGGCAAGACAAATATTGTCTACTTTTTCAAATTTATAAACATTTTCAGTGAAAGATTTAACATACTTTTAAAAATAATAATTTAGTATAGACATATAAAATCAATAAGGGAAGGTAGATAAAATTGTTATAATTTTAATTTATAAATGCTGTTTATAAGTGGGTAAAGGTGATAATGCTAACATGACATTCTCTGAGCAGTTAAATAAAGCAGATGCTCAAGAATTTGAAATGCCCTCAAGAGTCAACTTCTTGATTACAAGCACTCATAATGCCAGCCTTATTATACTCCAGAGTATAGTTAAAAGAGAATTGGAGCTTAGTATACATGCTGATTTACCAAACCTTCTGATAATCTAAAATCCATTATAGGAAGATTTCACAAAAGAAATTAACCTCAACTAAGAAGTTACCAAGACTAACTTTCTTTTTTTTTTTTCTTTTTGTGTCACACCTGGCAATGCACAGGGGTTACTCCTGGCATTGCACTCAGGAACCATTCCTGGCGATGCTCAGGGGACCATATGGGATGCTGGGAATCAAACCTGGGTTGGTAGCATGCAAGGCAAATGCCCTACCTGCTGTGCTTACACTCCAGCCCTAAAACTAACTTTCAATGAAATGATTGGCCCTGTGCTTTGTTCATAATGGTATCCACTCTGTTTTGAAGATTTGCAATAGTATCCACTCACAGTAGTATCCACTCTGTTTTGAAGATTTACAATGAGACAAAAATATACACTTTGTGCTTGATCAGGAAATATTTTGTAGTTAATAGAAAAAAGTATAATTTAATTTTCAACAGAGCAAAATTTGATAATTTCGTCAAGAATATACAGAAAATACAAACTAAGCATATATTTTTAAATGTTTATGTTCAAAACCCAGAAAAATAAAGAATAGGCATTAAAGTGAAAGTAGGTAGTGAAAATGGGTAATTCACAGTTTAATCCTCTTTAATCAAGTAAAATAATAAATTTTATTAGCACAGGTTGGTGAGGAGAGAGAATGTTAAGAGCTCAAATACAGGAAAAACTGGATGTTGATATAGACAAATTTAAGTTTGTTCAAAAGGGACTCAGATATTCAATATTAGTAAAGATAGTCTGAAAAAATTATCAATGGCTCATTGGACAGCTTCTTTTCTTTTTGTTTTTTAGTTGTTCCTATTTTGGGCCACAGCTTATAGTGCTCAGAACTTAATCTTGGCTCTGTTCTCAGGGATCAATTCTAGTGAAGTTCTCGGGGACATATGGGGTACTGGGGATCAGACTTGGGTCAGATATATGCAAGGCAAGCACCTTACTCACTGGGCTATCTCTCCAGCTACTCATTTAAAATCTTTCAATTTGATATACTTTTTTCAAACTGAAAAAATTGCCCAGGTGAATACTCTTAATCTACAAGACTAGTGTTCTAGTCAAGTTAGTTGCACAATTCTAATTCAGTTGCATGGAGGAAAAATACTTTAATCATAGCTTAAATTAAAAGAGAGAATTTATTGTACTAGTATAAGGACATCTTTTAAGATTACGCCAGATATTTTGGTTGCAGAAACTGAAAGTCTGTGATGCAAATCTGCGTGTTCATCTTTCAATTGTAGGGTTTTCTATGTCAACACTGTTTCTCTCAACACTCTCTGCTTTCTCTTTCGCGTCTCACTCTCTCTCTATATATATACTTGTGTGTATATATATCTATATATCTGTGTTTATGTTTATATATACATGTAGAGGAGGGGCTGTCCTCAGAGCTTCCTCTTGGCTCTGCACTCTGATCACTGCAGGTTGGGAAAGGGTATCATATGAAGAGCCTTGGGGATTAAACCGAGTTTGGCTGAGGGTAATACAAGCACCCTACCTGTTGTACTATCTCACTGGTCCCTTATTTTTTTTATGTCAAAGTTATTTATATAGTCCTTGACAATATTTTTAACTTTAATAATGAAACTGTGATATAGCACTTTTTTATTCATGTTCTAAATGTAAATGAGGTACAGAGAGGTTAAATAGCATGCCCAGGGCAGTCCTAGAATGGGAAATGTTGCAATTGAAACAGTGTCAGTGTTCGATTTTATTCCTGATTTTAATAATTGCCTCTGTAACTGAATTGGTCATCCTAGCCATGAGATTAAGATCTACACTAAGACTTTTAGGCTCTTTTTATATACTCTTTTCTGTCTTCTGGTTAAATATTTGAAAAGAGAGGTATTCATAGGTAATTGTTGAGCTCTAGGACTTGGAGTGAAGATTGTACAGGAATTGATGTAATTATGTCAGGGATGTGTAACTTATAATATTCTTTAGATACTTTTGAGAAACAGCATATTGATATCTTCCACATCAAGTCACACTAGTTTTTCTCAGAGTTAAAATATCTTAAAATTTCAGTTAACAATAAAAGACACAGCATAATAAATGGTACAAATTTTATTTGAGATTAAAACATTGGTAAACTCATGTTTATTCATTAGTGCTAGGAAATGAGTCTAAAATAACAAGGACAAGCAGGAAAAACAAGATAAGTGCACAGTTTCCAATGAGGAGAGGTCATGAAGAGTAAGCATTAAAGTGAGGGTTGAAAAAAAATAAGAGCATCGAAGGGACAGGAAGGAAAATGTGACTAGAGCAATAATACAGTGAGGACAGTGCAGGCCGTCCATGGGGCCTACCTGGGTTTGATCCTTGCTGCACCATCTGATTCTCTAACCCACCAGGAGTGATCCCTGAGCTCAGAGACCATGTGGATGTACGACTCATAGGCTGTGCTAAGAATCAAACAGGGTCAGACATTTGCAAGGGAAATACTTTATCTGCTATCCTAAAACTCCAGGCCCAAATACTGATGGTTTTCTATTTTTCTCTCTTTTTTCATTTTTTTTGACCATATCCAGTGGTGCTCAGGATTACTGTAAGATGTGGCCCCCAAAACATCAAAAAGCTGTCAGTATCCAATGTGAATGCAAAGTTCATTTGACGGGTTATTTGTTAATCTGTTCTTTACAATTTGACCTGGTGATTTTCTTTCTCTTTATGTGAGGGAGGACACTGTAGAGGTTCTTGAAAGGATTATTATAGGAATATGCATAACAGGTGTTGCTTTTAATTCTCAGTAAGAATATTTTGGGATATACAGAATTTTGACGTAAAGGAAACTATAGATATAAAGTCTAAAGCTATGCCTATTGTGACAAGATGGTTGAGTAAGAAAAACTGAAATTGACTTCGATTACCCCATGAAATATAAAATCACTATTACTATATTATTTTCTATAATAGTTAAAACTGATATAGTGTAAAAACAAAAGGGAAAATATTCACATAATCCAATACTTAACTTGCCTCAATTTTTCTTTGACAAATTAAAGGTCTTTTGTTATGCACTTCCTCAATTATTCACTAACACAATGAGAGTGCACATAATTGTCTATTGTCTAAATGTAATTTTTCAATTAACTCTACACAAAGAATGTGTTCCAAAAGTAATAATGAAAGTTGACTCAACATTTTCTTTTATAATGCACTCCAGATATAATTTGTGATAAAATTATATTGGAAAAAATCCAGGTACATGAGCTAGTGTTGCCAAGGTTACAAGCTATGACACAGGATAGTCTTTCTTTGAATTTGTGCTTTCACATTTCATTTCAGTTTTCAGTATTTCTCCCTTTGAAAGAATTTATGTGCTTTTTTCAGATTAGACTGCAAAATGGAGATGACAGAAGAGAAATGTCACATTTGTAAATACATGAAGAAGGTAGTTCAAAGTCATTTGCAATAGTTGTAAAGTTCAAATTAGATTTTGCATATATTTAAGGTGGACCTGTTACTTAATCAAATTATTCAAAATTAATTTCCATCAAACTATGCATATATTTTTCTTTTATTAATTATTTTTTTTAAATTTTATTGAATCAGCGTGAGATAGTTACAAGCTTTCATGTTTGGGTTACAATCTCACAATGATCAAACACCCATCCCTCCACCAGTGCACATTCCCCACCACCAATATCCCGGGTCTACCCCCATATCCTAACCTCCCCCCGACTCTATGGCAGACAATATTCCCCATACTCTCTCTCTACTTTTGGGCATTAGAGCTTGAAACACAGACACTGAGAGGTCATCATGTTTGGTCCATTATCTACTTTCAGCATGCATCTCCCATCCCAGCTGGTTCCTCCAGCCATTATTTTCTTAGCGATTCCTTCTCTTTTCCATCTGCCTTTTGTTGTCTCCAAGATTCTAAGTCAAGAATCTGTGCACAGATTATCGGAATCCTCTATTTCTTGCTCCTTTACAAGGGCACAATAAATATGTTACCTTAGATTCTATGGCTCCATCTGAAGGCTTAATTTTATGGCCTAATCCTGAAAATGACAATTCTATCTCTACTTTAATATTCCATTTGTTAGAAAAAAAAGTCAATAGTTTCAACCCAAGCTTGAGAAGATAAATTCTACAAATGTCTTAAAAATCAAAAGTAGGGTGTCGTTGTGAATCTCAAGAAGTTGATGTCGGTGGACCCCAAGGGTAGCTCACCTGAGTGGGGAGGAGAAAGACAGTCACTTTCTCCCAATCCCCCTCTGCCACCTGGGACCTGGGGTTACTGGGTCACAGAAAGGAATTTCAGGAGTAGACAAGTAGTGAAGTAAAAAACAGGTTTTATTTGGAGGGTTTTAGGTCTGGAGAGAGAGAGGGTGAAAGAGAGAGTAACATGCTCAAGAGAGAACTCGGGCTTCTCCAAGGACGGAGAGAGCCCCTACACACATCCCAGCATTAGACACGAAAGCATGAAAGTACACGTGTCCAGAGGGGAGATGCGGACAGCACATGTTCTCGGCCATGTGGACACAAGCTGCACATACGTTCAGGGGCATATGTGTGCCCTTCCTTTGTTCAAGGTGGCTTTTATAGGGTTCTCCAACATGCCCCCACATGGGGCTTCTTCCCAGGTAAAAGTCCGTTGCTAAGGAGGTTACCAGGGAGGTTGGGAATGGTGATGATCTTCTTTGGGCTGAATCACTAAAGTTAATCAGATTGAGGGAGAGATCCAAGGGAATTAGAGGAATTTCCTTCAAGGGGAGGGGTCCAATCTCCTCAGGGTTTGCTGTTCAAAGTCTTGTCCTATCCACAAAGTGTATCAGCCTTGGAATTTTCCTCCCAGAATTTTTGCTGTCCTGTTTCATTGTCCAGGGCCTTTCCTTATCTACCGGCCTACATCAAAGTCATAATAGATATGATGACTATTATCTATATATGACTATTACAAAATTCGTTATATTACTTAATATTACATTATCATGAATGTCTCTTGCCAATTGAAAATTTAAAAAATCTAAGTACTTAAAACATGCAAGTAGAAATTTGTCTGTGAAAGTATGATTCCTTACATTGGGGTTATAATACATCCAATTTGCTATAAAGGCAGCTAGTGAGTCTTCTGGAACAGAACACTTTGATAGCACAGCATTTGTAAATTACACAGAGCCAGCATCTAGCAGCAGGAAACACAGTGTTTCCCAATGAGATCTAGCTTCTAAATATGCCAAAAGTCACTCCCCAAGGTTGAGTGGAATTTTAAACAACTCTACTCAAATTAGTGAACTATGACTAGATATGTAAATTTTTTAAATCTGGATTAGATTGCTAACTCAATCATTCCATGTGACCATGGATGTGCAAAATAGTCTGCAAGGTATCCAGTTTTTTCAACATGCATGCAAGCATATGTCTATGTTCCTCTGTAATAATTTTTTTAATAAAATACATTGGCGAATATGGGCATATTGGCACCTTAAACTTCGATCCAGAGTGGGTGAGTAGCAGAGAAAAAGACAAACTCAATGACAGATCTTTAAGATCTGATGGGAAACAATGAGTGAGGTCACACATAGCTCACTTATTCAATAGCATATCTTTCCTCCACCTCCAAAGGGGTCCCAACAAGTGAGCTATTGTGACAGAATTATTAAGGACAGTTAGCATACACATCAAATTTCAATAGGTACTCTGAGAGCAGAGTCTGGGGTATTTCACATAGCCAAAAAGAAAGCACCCTTTAAGTATAGAACAAAGCCAGGACAATTTCCTATTTTACTTTTGCCTATGTAATCCTCTAAATCTTAAAGACCCTAAATATTTTTATTCTATTCTTTCCTGAGTTTATTTTTGCTTGTCCTTTAATATATGCTATTCTTTTTGGTTGTTTTTGCTTGCCACATTATAGTCTAAAAAAACCTAAGCTATCTTGCCTAGGGGAATATCCCAACGTTGACTTTTATTGTTATGGGGACAATTTTCCACTTGACATGCTTTAGATAATACACTTGATATGATTTAATAATTTAATTACCATCACTTTGTTGAGTATATTGAGCCAAATAAGTGATCTTTCTCTATATTGCTGGTATTTTGGCATTTTGGGGTATTTTTTGTCACTAGTCTGGAAATTATTATTTAAAGATGCATCTCAGACTACATTTGTTATTTTTTTATCTCAAGGTTCAGGGGGAAAAGTCAATGATTAAATTTATTACAGCTTGCTTAAAATTCATTCCATGTAATTTTGTTGAGCATTTGTTCTGTAGTAAATATTTTCTAGTTTCTTAGATACACCAATTCATAAAATACAGCTCCTGTACTGATCACCTTCTATAGATATCAGAAGGCATATAGGCATATAACCCTAACGCTAATTTCTTCTTAAAAAGAAAGCATTTGAGAACCTCTTTAAATGTGTATAAATTCAGCATCAGATTGACTCTCCTTTTGTCTTTAGTTTATACTATTTGCTTTGGGGTTATTGAGCAAAATTTTTACTTATATGTCTCTGAACCTAGTAATTTGATCTTTGTCTTATCTAACGTTTTAACTATATTATGGCATGACAGTTTTCTTGTTTTATAAATCCTTTTCTCACACTACAAATTTGACTTGCTTCTCTAATTGAATCTTACTATTAAAATATGATCCACCCAAAACTACAACCACAGCCTGCATATTCTTCCACTCCTATTGCAAAAGAAAACTTTGATTGAAAAATAGGTCCATATAGAATCTTCCTATTAATGACTTAATTCCAGATTAATCAATTCCTGTTTGTTTTGCCAACACGTATTCTCAATATTCATGTTTTTAAATGATTAATTATATTTAATAACATTCCTCAAGATAAATATTTTTCCTAGCTATAAATGTTATGTTATGAGGCTCCCTTAACCATCCCACAGAACTCCTCACCAGAAGTGATCCAAAGGGGGCCAGATGAGAGTCCTCCCCGCCCCAAGGGACCCAGCTCTAGCAGCTGACCTCCACTACCCCACTGACGCCATACTCCAGGCTGCTTTCCACATGCTCGGGCCGAGCCTCACGCATGACTGAAGTCCCGCCAAACCTAGGTAATGCAGAACCTTGTGATCTTGGACTCTGGGATCAATGAGACATGGGAGCAGAGAACCTCTGCCTGCTTTCCCCAAACTCCAGCCGCTCAGGGGTCACACCCATAAGCCACCTCCTGAGGCACCAGATAACTTTCTCATCCGCCACCCTCCAAAACTCATGGCTGCTTCTCCCAGAAGGGAGAAGGGAGCATAAAATGAGGCCCCCATAACCATGCCACCGGACTCCGCACCAGGGGTGCCCCATAGGGGTGCAAGTGAGAGCTCTTCCTGCCCAAGGGACCCAGCCCTGGAAGCCAACCTCCACTACCCCACTGCTGCCATGCCCCAGGCCGTTTCCCACAGACTCAGGTTGAGCCTTATTCATGGGTGAACATATTCCTGGACACATCAACATAAAGGTAAATATATATATATATATGCATATGTATATGTGTGTGGATAGATATATATGTGTGTATATATATGTATGTGTATATATATATATATGCCAAATACAGTAATAATAACAGGCCTCATTCCCCTGACTGAAAAGAGCCTGAAATCATTGTGAAAAATGAGTAAGGAGAGGCTGCTAAAATCTCAGGGCTGGGAGGATTGGAGCCCTGAGTTTTTAGCTACTTTAGTTACTGTAGCTAAAATAACTAGTAAAGTAGTTATTTTACTACTTTAGTTAATTTTAGTTACTGGTGCCAGCTTGAATAAATCGATGAACAGTGGGATGACAGTGATACAGTGACACAGTGATAAATTTTATGTATGAACTCAATGTTGAAGAAGTTTAGCCCAACATATAGACAATTTTATCATAAATGTTGTAGTGTGATTATTTTGTATAAAGAAAGAAAAGTGATAACATTCAATTTAACTATTAATCCTAGCGATAACATGAAAAGTATTAAGAAATAGATTAATAATAATTAACCTAGTATTAAAAATAGGAATGCAAATGCATTCAGAAGGTCGAAACAGTCAATTACAAGACTCATAAAGTGAGAAAATCTTCCTTGTGTGTCTTTGTAAATGAAAAATATACTTCTTTTATCTATTGCAATTAATAAAAGGCTATAGAGAGAGAGTTGTAGACTAAAGTTATACTATGTTTGTTAAAGCCCTCATGGCCGAGCCTGGCAAGCTCCCCGTGGCATTTTTGATATGCAAAAACCAGTAACAATAACAGGTCTCATTCCCCTGACCCTGAAAGTCTCCAATCTTTGAGAAAGATGAGAAAGGAGAGGTTACTAAAATCTCAGGGCTGGGACGGATGCAGACGTTATTGGTACCTGCTTGAGTAAATCAATGAACAACGGGATGACAGTGACAATGTTGTTTCTTAAAAAGCAGTGCTTTATTGGATACAGCTTATTAAAAGGAGCACATTATTTGCTCCCAGTTTCAACAGTGATGGAACTGCTCTTGATATATGAAAGGCATACCTATTTAATTGCAGTTAGTTATTAAAGTTCGTTCTATAGTAATCTTAAGACATTTAATGATGAAGTTTTGGCACATAGTATTTATTTTAAAATGTTTCAAAGCAATGAAAAATAATTATGTATGGCAAGAAGTAGCACCATAGCACTTTCGTTCCGTTGTTTATCGATTGATTTTGCTTGAGCCGGCACCAGTAACATCTCTATTGTGAGACTCGTTGTTACTGATATTGGCATATTGAATACGCCATGGGTAGCTTGCCAGGCTCTGCCATGCGGGTGGGATACTCTCGGTAGCTTGCCAGGCTCTCTGAGAGGGGCAGAGAAATCGAACCTGATTCAGCCTTGTGTAAGGCAAACACCCTACACCCTGTGCTATAGCTCTTATGTTCCTCTTTCTGCTTTATATTTGATACTTCTCATTCACCACTATTTATTCTTTTCCTTATTCTGTGATTTCACTGCAGGAGACAGTTTTAAAGATTATATAAAATATCAGAGTCACAGGGCTGGAGCGATAGCACAGCGGTTGGGCTTTCGCCTTTCCCGTGGCCAACCCGAGTTTGTTACCTGTGCATATTGGATATGCCAAAAACAGTAACAATAAGTCAATGAGAGACATTACTGGTGCCCGCTCGAACAAATGGATGAGCAACGGGATGACAGTGACAGTGACAGTGATCAGAGTCACAAAGAGAACAAACCACCCTCTCCTCCACAAAACCCTATGCTTTCTTTTGACATTCTAAATTAATTTAAAATATATCAAGCCTTAGCCTCACAGTCTCCACGATGAGCTTATTTGCTGAGCTGTTTTTAGTTTCGCAGTGCTTAATGACAGGGTCATAGTGCAATTCCTTAGATTTGGTCTTAAGTATTTTTTTTGCTACTTAATCTTAGAGCACTAGTATTTTAAACAATGCAATGCAGATAATTAAGGAAAGGCAAGTGAAAGTAAATGATAAGAGAGACTAATGATACTAGGGAAAAAATTCTCAATGATCTGGAAGTCAGGACACTGAAGATTTTTACCATATTATTTTTTTCTACTGTATGGCTGGATATACATGCCAATTCACTCATAGCATCAATGTCATTGTAAATAATGGGAAAACTATATAAGCTGTTTTTACTGACCCAGCTCTCACACTTTATAACTCAATGAGTTTATAAATGAGTCTCATCAATTTTAGATATAGACTCTTTAACAAAGATCTTTTGAGATAGTTAAACTCATCCAGTAAGATAGACTCAATTTGACTCAAGGCTATAAAATATCCAATAAGTAACTAGGCAAGAAAAAAAATACAATTGAGCTTAGACATAATTAGATAATTCTGAAGGAATTATTGGCATCGTTGATGAAATCAAATGAGGAATAGATAATACTATTTTGTTAATGATTTATTTGCTAATTTTAATGAATATGTAATGCTTACTAAAATAATCTTGTTATAAACTCTAAAGAAATTCAGGCCTAAAAATCAGTGATTTTGCAGCCAAAGAGAGTACAAATGTTGTAGCACTTTCCTTATATCTGGTCAATCCCAGTTTAATCTCCACAACTGCATATAGTTGATTGAGAATTATTAGGGATGGTGTTTGAGCACATATCCAGGAACAAGCCCTAAGTACTGCTGGGTATAGCCCAACACCCCTCCAAAATAATTCACTGTGACTATCACTATCATCCCGTTACTCATTGATTTGCTCGAGCGGGCACCAGTAAAGTTTCCAACTGAGACTTGTTGTTACTATTTTTGGCATATCGAATATGCCGCGGGGAGCTTGCCAGGCTCTTCCCTACAGGTGAGATACCAGCTCAGCTGTGTGCAAGGTGAACACCCTACCTGCTGCACTATCACTCCAGCCCCCAATATAATTAAGTCAATGATTTTTATGAGTGATAAGAAGGGTACACAGAGTGCAAAATGACATCCACTAGAAAATGAGAATTTCAACAGTATTGCATAATCTAATTCAATTTTCTTTTACACTCTTTACTGTGCAGTTGTCCTAATGTTTTATGAGTACATATGCACATGTCTATGTCTATATCGATATTTAGTGACTGTGATTTTCTATCTCTACCACCAGCAATTTAGTATTGACACATATATTACCTATGGCCAAAATATTTAAGCACTCTGTATGTTGACATAAGAATTATAACTACGGCAGTAAATCCAGAACGTGTTCATTGGTTCAGTACTAGTTAAGAGTTACTGATGCATGTACTCAAAATTGTCATGAAAGGTGCAAAATCCAGGTATTTTGACAACTGTTGATTGCTCACAGATACCTTTGCTCCCAATCATGTTAATCTTATTCTGATAACACTAGAGAAAAAGCAGAAAATGCTGAAATGTAATGTAGCCTTACAGTTGAGCTTATAAACTCTGACGCTAGCTAATTTTACTCTGGCGGCACCAGTCACTGTTAGTGTGATCTTGGGCAAATTATTTTAGCTCTTTATTACTCTAGCTTCTTTATTTGCAATTGAAGGATGTTAATACCACATAATTTAGAGGAAACAAACTATGAGATAAATTTGCCCTGAAACTTGCTCAGAAATATGCATGGGATTTATATGCTCTGTTCCTCAGAGTTCTCAGTGTGATTCCACATATGTCCATATCCATAAGTAAAAAGTGAAACTGCCTCTCTCACTTTGGGTATTTTGATGTCATGTATTCTTTAAGGCATGGTTTAGCATGTTAGAGAGTTTTTAATACTCTGTCTTTCATTCTGAAAAGTATCTCTGCTACTTACCATTTGTAGAGCTTAAAGTGTTTGCAGTGAACTATCTTCGATTTATTAGTTTGACCACACCAATTGTTGATATTAGGAAACAGTTAGGATCACCAGCTTGAGGCCAGAGACATGCAGCAGGAGTGAAGACACTTTCCTTGCATGCAGATGACGCAGTTTTGACTCCAGTCACCCATGACTTATGTAATAAGTAATGTCAGGAGTGACCCCCTAAGCACAGAGCCAGGCTAAAACCCTAAACACAGTCAAATCTAGCCCCAAAGCACACAACAACAAAAAAATCACAGCTTCATCAAACAGACGAAATTTAATTAAGCCCTGGAACTGTCACATAGTATAATACTACTTGTGTCTGTTTTTTTAAATATCTTTTGATCTCAGTTCCTTAATTGTATAAGTTATTCACACATATAGAGTTAATTTGTTTGCTTGAAATAAGATATAAATATATGAATAAGATTTATGAAATGACAAAAAGCAGTGCCCAATGCCTTTAATCAATTCCCTGTTGAAATATTTTCCTTCCCTTATATTTGTGATGATTCTCTGTATATAATTTCAGGGATTTTCAGTAACAAAGTACAACACAGGAAAGCATACTTTTCTCTGAAAAGCAATGCTAATTCTGAGAATGCTATAAAAATATTTATTGTTGTTATTATTATTATTTCTATTCAGTTTAAAGTCCATTAGCTTTCCCCCACTTTATGTAGGGTCAAGTCAAGTTTCTGCCTAATTATGTTCTCTAAGTTACATCCATGTTGTTAGTATTCTCACAAAAGTGTGACCCAGGACAGAGTTGAGGTATTATTTCAATAGAGAAAAGGATAATAAACACATGTCTCTCTTTTCTTTTCTTTGATACTTCTATCAATTATTCTATTTAAAAATCTGCAAGCCAAATACACTTGTAGGCATCTCCAAATGCTATTTTAGTTCAATTACCTTGTGCCACAGCCTTTCCTAACTTTGCTATCTATTAACACATGTGATCCTCTTCCTAAACTCACAAAATCAATAGAAAATTCATATTTAGTATGATATATCTTTTCTCAAGAACAAATATGAAATTTTGGGAAATACTGAAGTAAATAAAATAATTTTATCTTATCTTCTAGATACCTTCCTCCTTAAAATGATTTAGGTTAGTAATTTTCTATTTGTCTAATTATAATTCATGGTATTTTTGTCTATCTTTCATTTCCAGCAGGTGGAGATAAAGAACACCACTTTTATCATGCAACTTAATGCATTGATTTTCTTTTTTATCCAATGCTGTAAGAACATTTAAAAATCAAATCATCTATATCCTCAAAAATAAGATTTCACTGAAAGAAAATATGATGACATCAAAGACAGAAATTCAAAGCAATTTTCATTTCATTCATTAATTAGCTATATTTATACAAATGAAGAACTTAGGAGCACGGACCATGTATCAGAGGGGATAAAAATATCACTTTAAAAATATCCTAGTTTGGGGCTGGAGCGATAGCACAGTGGGTAGAGTATTTTGCCTTGCACATGGCCAACTCAGGTTTGATTCCCAGCATTCCATATGGTCCCCTGAGCACCACCAGGAGTAATTCCTGAGTGCAGACCCAGGCGTAACCCCTGTGCATTGCCAGGTGTGACCCCAAAAGCAAAAAATAAAAAAAATTCCTAGTTATCATTGTTGAAACAACAGTAGTAGTACTTCCTTAAAAGATTATAACTTCACTTTCTATCTAATCAGATTTTAGAACCTCAGTACCTATTGCTTTGGTAAATAAAAGTTGTCTCATTAGGAGGAAGTTAAATAGGAAAGTACGTAAAATTCAAGTTGAATATTAAAGATCTATCAGTTTCAGCTCGTCTTTACTATTTTAAAACCATTTCCTAATGAGTCATGATGAACTGCAAAGTTATTCGATTCAATTCCAGGCCCATGTTTCAACACCAATACCTTCACAGTGCCTATGGTCCACCACAAATTTCCAGTTTCCTTCCAAAGTTCTCTTAAGAATGAAGTTTCAGTAAAGTCAATGCAGGCTGGGATCTACACAATATATCTATATATCTATCTATATACATAGATATATCTACATATATGTGTGTGAAATATATATATGTGTATGTGGAATATATATCATACACAAATATACAAAACTATATTTTATACATTAATATGTGTAAATATGTATGCTTACATATATAAATGTATTATATATACATATACATATACATATACATATACATATACATATACATATACATATACATATACATATACATATACATACTGTTTGGGTGAATTTACCAGACCTGCAGTCCTGCAGTTGCAAGCAAAAATAGTTGTCATGTTTGTTTCTAAGTCATTGATATTTGAGGGTACTTTTCTAAAAGGTAATAATCCCCTTCTTTTGTCAACTGCTATGCATTCTCTGTCCCTTGCAACTTGGCAAGAAATTATTCAGGCTTCTCTGGCTCAGAAACCTCATAGCACTAAAGGGGCCACTTAAGACTTAACATTCCTCTTTTAAGGTTACCCTCACTACGTTTTGTTCATAAAATGTATAATATCTTTTCAGATTACTAGATCCATAAAATTATCTAAGGTTCTAGGAAAGAAGCATATGATAGAAACTAATCAAGCAATGCTACAATTTTCTGGTGATTAATTAATGTTTAGGAGCATAACCAAATAAATAATCCTAAACACTAAGTCTCAAAATTCTTACTTTTAATGCTGGCATGAGTTTTTCTTCTTATTGAATAATTTTAGCTGCAAGCAAAAGCTTTGGAGAAACTGAAAACCGTTTGCTGCTGTAAGTGATATCTAATTAAAAATCCAAAAAAATTCAGATTCACTTAATTGATATGACTTAGAGAATATTTTGTCATAATATAAATCCTTCTTATAAAGGCTTGAACAGCCTGAAAACTGCCACAGCCCTGCACTGCACTGTGTTATGTGATTCAATAATTTACCCTTTTCTTAGCTGACTTGACCATTGCATTCCTCACTTTAAATGTGAAAAATGTTATAGGGACAGATTCCACCAGCAATTACAGCACTATAAAGATTCCGTTATTAGAGAACTTTAAGTACAGTTTTATATGTTTGGATAATTCTAACTCCTTATAAACTGTGTAATCCACATGTGGTTAGAGAACCCCTGGCAGCTCTTTCTCGCCGCCTGTATTGGGTGGTCTCGAGCCGTTTCCCCTGCCTCCTCAGCTGATGCCATGGGTGGGTGAAGGAGGAAATGAGGGCCATGCTGGTTGGTGATCAATTGCCGTTTATTCCATTCTCCCCATGAGCCTGTTCCAGTCTCACTAAGCTCTCCATTCCAGACTCCTGCTGTTCCCCTCACTAGTCTCTCCACGATCCCTCTTGAAGGTCTGGTCTCTCTCTCTAGTCTCTGCATTGGGAGTAGCTGAATCAACATATCCAAAGCCCTTCCTGATGGACCATCAGGCTCAAGGTTGGAAATACCACCTTGGGGTGTTTCTCCTCTCCTTAGTCCAATAACTTAATTAACATCTTAATTAACATCTTAATTTTACTTCTTAATATTAGTTTTTTTGTATGGACGCAGTAAGAGATACATTAAACTTGTAGAGTGGCTCTCCTGGGGATATCTCACTATAAATCTCAGACTACAGTGCTCAGGCCAGATTAATCTTTCCTAACCCTAGCAGGGTCCTAATCCAACTGTTACTTTTTGGATCATGACAGAATTTGCCCCATGACCATGCTCTTAATTTATAGTATTATAGTATTATAGCTATATAGTATTATGGCTTTTTTACCTGGCCCATATCAATGCTGGGGTAGCTTACAAGCTTGCCCTGGGTCCATTCAGTCCCTCATCGGAACCCTGCTTTGGGGGTGCTAGGAAATAAGGGCAACTAAGGCTTAAGTCAAGAGAGCAGATGCCAGGAAGTGAACATCACCTGGAGTGAATTAATTTACAAAAGCATGGCACTAACTGTCTTCCTGCATCTATGCCAAAAGGACATTGCTCTGAATTAACTATGCAAAGGCCTTAAGGAGAAGAGAAAAGCAATATTTACAAGTTAACAGAATCTGGTTAGGAGATAAAGGTTATTGACCAGTTGGGGAATCAGAGCAGAAAGAAAGAGGTTACAAATGAACACTGAGGAATAGGAGCACTGTGATGGGAGTACCCCAAAAACCTAAGTTCCCTGTGGCAAAGCAGACAGAACAAACCAATGTTATCCTACACAAAGCAATGAATATCTTGAATAGCTGTTTTTCAACTTATTTGCATAGTTAATATGACCCCTGGTTTAAAGATGATTTCAATGGAATAGTTATCTAGTTTATCTAAACTGAGCAACGTCAAAAAATGTTTGGGGGAAAACAGGAAATCTTGGCCTTCAGTGGGCTTGGCAGTTAACCAGTGGATGGAAATTTTTATCAATGTGCAAAAGAAGGATACACAAAGCAAACATCACACCTTTCAAACTTTCTTTGCCATTATGATATTTTAGCAGAACGTGGTTCTGTTTCACAGTTTTCAGACTGTTTAAAAATACCACAATGACCTTGCCATAGTGCTGTCAGCTCATGTTTGAGGAGGTCACCTAGGTATTAAAGAACTATGGCTTTATACATGAGAAGAATGACGAGTAAGATTACATTATAAGAATCGAAACAACGGTGTCAGAATTGCATTCTCAGTGCAGTCAAGGCAAAAAAATAAGATCCTTTCATATTTAAGAAGACTACATCTTAAAATACCTTTCAGTTGGAAATGTGTCAATATCTTTTTCCTCTGCTCAGTTCTTTGTCATAGATGAGGCTAATTCACATTGAGTGTTGGCAAAAAACTCCGAATGATGCTCTCATTAACTGTCACCTCAGGGACACGGCTCTTGGAGCATGACAGAACAGAGCTCCCCACGCTAAACCTAAGTCAGTGGCACTTTTCTCTTTTTTGACCTTTTTTAGGAACTGAAGGGGCATCATTTTTTGACTTACACTGATTCTTCCAGTCACCTTGCTCCCAAGGACAGCTCCCACCTGCTTTTTGGCTATGAGTAATAATGAGAAATTCATTTTAACATGAAAAAAACCTATGCTATAAAGAAAGATGCTGACAATTACTCGTGGGATAAGCGCTGATGATATCATGCCAACCAGTGTGTTGGTACGGAATTGCTTCTTCCCTATATTCTGTCAGGGTTTTCTCTTTCTTCCTTTAAGTAAGAACTGCGTTTAAGATCTTACATCTTCTCATTCAGACCTTTTTCAACATTTTCAACACATAGAATCGCATAAATCAACACATTTACAATTACGCAATATTATGTCCACTTCCCAACTTATAAGACTTCTTAAAGTCAAATCGAGAAGTTAGAATATAACATAGATTTTTTTATTTCAAATAAAAATATGGGATTACTATTTTTAAATATTTAAAGCACTGAATTTCTGTTAATCTCTATCTGAATACTCTAGGTGACTTAGAAAGACGTAGTACACTTTTAAAACTACTGAATTCTTATTTGTTTTGTTTTCATTTTTGGCTCAGCAGATCAAATCTTACTCTTGTCTCTGAATTCAGGAATAACTCCGGGTGTGTTCTGGGAACCATGGATAGTGCTGAGGATCCAACCGTAGACAGCTGTGTGCAAGGCAAATATCCTGCCTGCTGAAATCCCAGGCCTATTTCTTATCAATATTGGCACAATGCTATGTACAAGATAACAGTGTGAAATTAGATTCCCTCATCATACATTTTCTCTGAAAAACAAGCATCCATTTATAGAAAATCTCAATATCTTCTTCACAAATTATTATGATCAGAGGAATTAAAATTAGAAAAATGCCCATTGATTATGTGTAGAGTTATTCTATATTTTAATATTTAAATTCAAGATTCAATTTTAACAAGCATTATAAGTTGGGAAGTGACCACAATATCATTTAATTACAATAATTTCTATATGTTGAAAATGTTGTAAAAGGTCTGAATGAAAATTTGACCATAAGTTTAACTGCATTAGGCAACTAAGCACTAGTAAGTTGACAGTTACTTTTTTTTCCCGCCTTTTGGGTCACACCCAGCGATGCTCAGGGATAACTACTGGCTCTGCACTCAGGAATTACTCCTGGCGGTGCTTGGGGAACCATAGGGTATGCCAGGAATTGAACTCGGGTCAGCCAAGTGCAAGGCAGACACCCTACCTGCTATACTACCACTCCAGCTCCAGACAGTTACTTCTTTAGAATTATTATATCAAATTTTTGGCAGCCATAACAGTTTACAATAGCACTGTAGCTCTGTCGTCACATTGTTTATCGATTTGCTTGAGCAGGCACCAGTAGCATCTCCATTATGAGACTTCTTGTTACTGTTTTGGGAATGTTGGATACACCACAGGTAGCTTGCCAGGCTCTGCCATGTGGGTGGGATACTCTCAGTAGCTCACTGAACTCTCCGGGGGTGGGGCGGGGAGTGGAGGAATTAAACCTGGGTCGGCTGCATGCAAGGCAAATGTCCTACATGCTGTGCTATTGCTCCAGTCCTAACAGTTTCTTGGATAATTTATTTTAACTGGGACTTTCATACATTGGAGGCCAAAGAGATAATACTGTAAGTAGGCACATATTTTGCACAAGTCAGACCCAGATGTGATCCCCAAGCCACGTTAGGGGTGAACTCTGTATTGGATCCCTGTGTTGGTGATCCCTGAGAGAGAGCCACAAACATAGCCAAGAGCATATGGTCTGGTGTGGTCCAAAAACAACAACAAATATCAAAGATGTATTTTATACACAGATAACATATTCATTCATCTTCATTCTTTCTTGCCGTCTTGCAAATCTTTCTTGCCATATTGCAAATCTTTCTTCTAAAAGTGTCAAAAATGTAGCAAGGAACTATAATTATTATTTCTAGCATGGATTTAGGTATAATTTTAGCCCCCACCAAACATTTGTACAGTTTTGGGTCACTTGGCACCTCTAAGAAGCGTTCAGGCATCTTGAGGGTGACTCATAATCAGACTATTCAACCCAGAACACATAACTTAATGATTGGTCCAAGAAGTTCTAAGGGACACCATAGCTAACTAGTGACCTTAAGGACTATACCCAGTGTTGCTTTAGAGACAAGTATTGCTTGGAGTCAAATTCAGGAGGCCAACTTTAAGGTATGCGTTTCAGACATTGAGAGATTTCCCTGGCACCATCTGATCGAAGCTTTATAAAAGACGTGTTAAAACATGTTTAAAAATATCCATATCATGACCTATATCTTAACTACTCTCCATCTCCTACACCATTGACCAGTTCCCCTGGCCCATTTTTCCTGGCTTTGGATAATAGTTTCATATGCTAAGACAGTATGAAGCTACCATCCATTCATTAACTATATATGTATATATATATAAAATGATGCAGTCTCTCTATATCTATCTCTCTCCTTCTGACACATTGCATTCAGCATGATACTCTCCAATTCTATCAATTTATAGGCAAATTTCATGACCTTATTTTTCCTAATAGCTGTGTAGTATTCCATTGTATAGATATACCATAGTTTCTTTATCCATATATCTGTTTCAGGCACTCACGTTGTTTCAGCTTCTGGCTATTGTGAATAGTGCTGCAGTGAACATGGAAGTGCAGATAGTGTTACTGCTGTGTGTTTTTGGGCCACCAGGTTATAGTTTCAAAAGTGGTATTTCTGGGTCAAATGGGATCTCCATTTCTAGTGTTTTGAGAAATATCCATATTGTTTTCCAAAAAGGCTGGACCAGTCCTCATTCCCACCAGCAATGAATGAGGGTCCCTTTCTCCCCATATCCATGCCAGCACTGGCTGTTCTTGTTCATTTGTATGTGTGCCAGTCTCTGTGGCATGAGATGATATCTCATTGTTTTGATTTGCATATCCCTGATGATTGGTGATGCTGAGAATTTTTCATGTGCCTTTTGGCCATTCGAATTTCTTCTTTGAGGAAGTATCTGTTCAAGAGGAGGGTCCATTATGATAAAACTAGTTGGACATGATCACTCTGGAAAAGAATTGAGTGTTTAAAGAAGGCAAAGGGATATAGATGGTAACTTTTCAGCATCTGTATCACAAACCCTAATGCCTAAAATGAGAGAGAGAGAGAGAGTTTCCTACCAGAGAGACAGGCTGGGGTGGAGGTTGGCTTGAAAGGGTGGGAGGGAAACTGGGGACACTGGTGATGGGAAATTACATTGGTGGAGGGATGGGTGCTGGAACATTGCATGATTGAAATGAAATCATGAACAATTTTGTAATGCTCTATCGCACAGTGATGCATTAAGTAAGTAAATAAATAAGTATCTTCATGAAGTAATCAATCAGCTCACTCATACCATAAAAGACCACTCATGAATGATTTTATTTTTAGCCAAAACTGAATTTTGTAAGGAAATAACAAGGGGACAAGAACAATAGAACCTGAGAACTGCATGAATTGGGGTTTTGAGAGGGGAATCCTGAGATAATGGTGGAGGAAAGTTGATTCTGGTGGAAAGGGCATGATGGTGTTTTGACTTTGTATGGAAAAACCTTGATATTAACAGTATTATAAATCACAGAAAATGAAGCAAAACATTATCATTGATGCATATGATATCATAAAATCCATAGTTAATTCTTAAGCCTAAGAATTTTTAAGCTTAAAAATAATTTTTGTTATGTTTAAAGTGTGCTATAAAACATAACAAAATAGAAATTATTTATAAAGGTTGTTGAGGATGAAACAAAAGTGCTAGATTGAATGGAATGATAGCCAAACTACCAAAGGATCGAAAAAAAATAAAGATCTTCGTATTGATGGATTTTATGTTATTTTCAAAAGTTTTATAGGTAATGACCTATGAAATGGCAAGCAGAGAAACAGTGTTGTTGATATTTACAAGAAGTAGTGAACCTCTCTGAAAGATGTTTAAAAACAAACCAAACCAGATATAAATCATAAAATGATATATCTTGCCAAGGTAGCTAGCTTAAAGGTGAACTGGAAAAATATAGTATGAAGTTTCTAATCCCTCAAAGAAACAAATTTTGAGCTATTATTTCATAGAAATGGAAACAAGTCAAGTTTTTTTTATTATTCTCAAAAAAGATACTTTAATGAAATTTGAGGTAGATAGTTTAGTTTGGGGGCCTCGCCCGGTGATACTCAGGGTTTACTTCCAAGTCTGTGCTCATAAATTTCTTCTGACAGTGCTCAGGGGACCATACAGGATGCTCAGGATCGTACCGATAGAGACCTCATGCAAGGCAAGAAGTACTGACAGTCCTATTGATGGCTTTATCATCACTCTAAAATTTTTGATAGCTTGAAGTAGCTGGAAATATATTCTAATCAATCTCAATTTTTTAAAATCATAACCCTTAGCATATTATTTAAACAATAGCATTTTACTTGGGAAAAGAATAAAGAGAATCATGCTGATACAATAAAATAAAGTTTGTGGAGCCTATGGAGATAGCACAGCAGGTAGGGTATTTGTCTTACATATTGCCTACCCAGGTTCTATCACTGGACCACATATGGTCTCCTGAAGTACTAGGAGTAATTTCTGAGAACAAAGCCAGGAGTAAACTATGAACATAGTAAGGTATGACCCAAAGTCTAAAAATAAATTAACAAAAATATAATGTCTGTGATTCCATGGTGGTGAGGGTTATTGTTTGCATAAACAGAGACTGTGAAACCAATCCCTGACACCAATGCACATGACAAATATAATGTATTTGATTCCCTGGTCCTAAAACAAATGGGACCCTTTACACTGCAGAAAAAAATATATATGAACTCCTAATTACTCCTTCACCATTTTCTATCACATCACCAGCACCCACTATCATCACCACCACTAGAGCAGAAATCTTTTATAGTATTTTTTTTAATTTTTAAAATGTTATTGAATCACCATGAGATAGTTAGAAGCTTTCATGTTTGGGTTACAATCTCACAAAGATCAAACACCCATCCCTCCACCAGTGCACATTCCCCACCACCAATATCCCCAGTACATCTCCCCTTTTTCACCCTCCCCCTGCCTCCATGGCAGATAACATTCCCCATACTCTCTCTCTATTTTTGGGCATTATGGCTTGCAGCATAGACACTGAGGGGTCATCATGTTTGGTCTTAATACTTAAATTTAGCAGCATGTAATCATATATCCATTGCAGACTCAGATTCAAAATTGAAGGTCATCACAGTGGCCTTTGCATACATGATTACCAAATTTTTCAGCTGCTCAAAAATATTGATTTAATAAAAAACGTTTGAGATACATATTCCTTTAACTCTCTTTTCTCCAGTAATAGCTGTTTAATAAAGAACATATAGTTTGATAGCAGAGAACAGAGTTTTGGCTTCAGAACTTCCATGCCCTGTTTGCCAATGTTAGCTGTGCGATTTGAAACCATACAAGTAGTCTAAGCAAGAGTTTATCTGTAGAATGCCAAAATAACCCCAATAGGATCGTTCTGTTAATAACATTAATTTGGAAAAGTACTTTTCACCTTGAATGCTTTCTAAAAATGTTATCTATTATTAGAAGTACATGAAATTATACTATATATAGCTCACGTGGGGTGGACATGGAGCCAGCCTCCAAGATCAGAGCATGCACAGAAGCTCACTGACTATGTATTTCTGTGGCGTCCCTGCATATTCTTTTTGTTTTGTTTTGCCCCCATGCCTGGCTGTCTTCACTAGGGCCCCTCAGAGGGGGTGGGTTGAGTTTCGCTCCCCACCTCGAGCAGAGCCCCAGTACCCGAAGACCTCCGGAACCCAGCTACAGCCATGCTCAAGGCCCCTCTCCACATGTTTGGATGAGCCTCACGCATGAGGGAACCAGCAGAGGAACCCAGGTGTGCGGGACCCAGGACTGAGATCTCCAAGCCTGCTTGGATCAGGACTGGGCCTCCTCCGCCCAGATCTTTCATTTCCCAGTAGTTAGGAGGTCACACCCGGAAACTACCCCCAACCCCGTGTAATCCTGTCAATGGCCAACATCCAGAGACTATAAAACCAAGCTCCTGGCCACCTTATAGCCTAGTTCTCCCTCTGGGAGAACCTGGAAAGCTACCTAGAGTTTCCTTCCCACAGAACGTGGCAAGCTCCCTGTGGTGTATTCATATGGCAAAACCAGTAACAATGATGGGTCTCATTCCCCTGACCCTGAAAGAGCCTCCAATGTGGCACCGTTGGGAAGGACAAGTAAAGAGAGGCTTCTAAAGTCTCAGGACTAGGACAAATGGAGACGTTATTGAGACCGTTTGAGAAAATTGACGATCAACTGTATGATGATGATGATGATGACATGAAATTAACTTTGCTATTTTCAGTCATAAATATGAAAAAATTTTGTCAAAATATTTTTGTTTCTTGGACTGGAGAGAGTACAGTAAAGAGGGCACTTTCCTTGCATATAGTTGACTTTGGTTGATCTCTATTACCACATGATATTCTGAGTTCCACCAGCAGTGATCACTGAGCACTGAGTCAGGTGTAACCCCTGAGCACTGCTGGGTATGGCCCCAAACATATATTTATATAAATATATTCTATATTCACATATAACATAATATTATATAATTAATATACATATAATATAATGAATATTAATATATAAATATGTCATAAGTTTAGCTTAATAATAATTCTCAGATACAGTAGCCATCCTGCTTCAAATACTGACTAAAGTTCTTAGAGTTCTGTTGGATTTCAGGTTGTAATGTTCTATGTGGTTTGATCTATGTTAACTCTAAATGCAGCTTTGTTGAGAAAATACAACTATATTTTCAGTTTCTGCCTTATGCTATATGTGAAATAGATATTGACTAGGTTCCTTTAAATATGATTTAGAAGCTAATAAACGATTCTTAATGTAGTTCATATTTCCAAGGTACTATTTCAAGTGCTAAGTAGAGCTAGAGATTTTACTTCTCACAATTATTGCAAGAAATGCTGAAAATTCTGAAGATCCTGGCAATACACTGTTGAAAAGAAAAGTCCCTTTAGTAGATATTAAAACAATGTGCCACCAAGTCAACTTTTAGAGGTGTGTCATCACTAAAAAATGAGTTATGCCCCCAGAGTCTGACTTATGTAGATCACAACTGTCTCTACAATTATTCACTGAGTTTCTTTGTAGAAATAAAGTTGACATATTGAGGACCAAGTAGTTCAAATTAATATAAACTGTACCTATTATAATTAATGTCTTTATATTATTCTGGAAAATTTTATTTACTTGGTTCATGTACACCACAGCAGTCTTCTAGTTTGTTACACTGTTTTTAGAATTAAAATTAAAATAGCCAAAAGAAATTAAGTCATTGATAATAAATAAGGAAGTTTGTCTTAAAGGTTGGTACAGTTTGCTTAACATTGTCTCCCAGAATGAAATACAACCTTCACACACTTCCCTCTTATTGTAGTAAGAAGATGCTTACTGGTTGGGTGGGTGTTTGCAAATTATCTGTAATGAACTACTGTGAACTACTTTACAAAAATATTATGTATAAAATTATAAAAATAATAAATAAATAAAAGTAAACTTTGAGTAGGTCAGCAGTTTATTATTTACAATTAAATTTGTAATATTAGCTTCAGAAATTGAGTTTTCCATATATAAATTTTAAGACCTTAACAATTTTGTTTTTTTATTAATTCTGCTTTAGTAAATATGGTGTGAAATTCCTTACTAGCAAGAAAATAGCATTCTCTGCTAAAAAACGAAAAAAGGAAATTTTACTTCTCCACTCAAGGGAAATCTTGTTCCTTTCACAAATTCAAATCAAAGTGAATTGATTTCACCATTACAGACTGCCCTGTGCCTGATTTCCCACTGAACAGTTTTGTGTATGTCCCAATTAGAAAATTAGGAAAGAAGTGATTTCAAAGTAAAAAGTAATAGAAGGTCCAGCGAGTCCTCTACTCCAATGACAAAGTATAAATTATTCCATTCAACAGCATCTTTTGACATGTTAGAAATTTAGTTTTTGAAAACTCACTAAGTCTAACGAGTCAAATTTTTTATTCTGATTCACATTCAAATTTAATAGCCACTGTTCTACTACCCTTCTAAACTCTGTATCATCCTTGCCATCTTCGTGAAAAGTCTTCCATGGGTTTATCCTCATTCTTTTAAAGTCCCCTTTAAAACATTCCTAGTCTCTCCATCCTTGATATGGTTTTCTCAGGATTTGTAGGAATAGAAAATATCATTGATTCCATATTTGTCAACATTCTATTTCATCATGAATACAAATCTTATTTTATCATATTTATATTTTGCTTTGTTTATAGGCTTTCATTTATAAGCAAAGTTTATAAAGTTCACATATTTGTCAACATCTTATAAGTCTTATATGCCAAAATACCTGGAAAGTTTAACAAATTAATCTCATTGAGTGTTTTTGTTTGTTAAACATAAAATATAGCACAAGCAAAGAATGTCTGTGCCTATGTGAGCACATTTCCACAACAGCAGATGCTAATATTTAATTCACTTCTAGCGAAGTGTGTAAATAAATACAAGAAACTAATTGAAAAGGTGCATAGCTATAGCACTGTAACACTGTCCTCCCATTGTTTATCTATTTCCTTGAGCAGGCACCAGTAACATCTCCATTGTGAGACTTAGACTGAACATCTAGGTGCATAGCTGTTGTTAATACTATACAATAAAGGCTTTATCAAAAAATGATTATCCTCATTTTATGTGGGGAAAAAAGTGGTGTCATAGAAAATAATGAATGTATATGAGACATGTTGGCACTGAATGGTAAGATCAAAAAAAGATGTACTGATATTAAATCATTTATTATCTGTGTAATATTAAAAATAGTCTTTACAATATCAGAGACTTAATATCTATAGGAACCATTCACTCCACCTTTTTGACCCTTGCACATTCAATCATTTTAAATCCTTGAAGTTATCTATTTATTGTTTATTTTGATTTGGGAGTCATGATTGGTGGTATTTAAGGCTTACTCCTGGCTCTGTGCTCCGGGATAATTCCTAATAGTTCTCAGGATACTACATACTGAGCTGCAATTCAAAATCGGGGTCATTTGTGTGCAAAGAAAATGCTTTGCTCCTGTACTGTCTCTCCTGATCCAGAGGTAAATTTTTTCTATTTTTGCTTTTTGAGTCACACCCAGCAATGCACAGGGGTTATTTCTGGCTCTGCAATAAGGAACTACCCCTGGTAGTGCTAAGGGGACCATATGGAATATTGGGAATTGGATCCGGGTCGGCCACTTGCAAGACAAATGCCCTACCCGCTGTGCTATCACTCCAGCCCCTCCAGAGGTAATTCTTAAAATAATTTTAAAAATAGCACTGTAGGACTGTTGGTCCCATTGTTCATCAATTTGTCTGAGTGGGCACCAATAATGTCTCCATTGTGAGACATGTTACTGTTCTTGGCATATCGAATACACCACAGGTAGCTTTCCAGGCTCTGCCATGCGGGCAGGTTACTCTTGGTAGCTTGCTGGGCTCTCCAAAAGGAACAGAGGAATCGAACCCAGGTCAGCTGCGTGCAAGGCAAATGCCCTACCCCCTGTGCTATCGCTTCAGTCCATTAAAATAAGTATACATTGAATAATTATCTAGGCAGCATTACTAATGTACAGGAAGTCTAAATGATGATTTTTTAATGTATACATTCCTCTGTAAAAATAATAACATTTTGTTTTTTATGTTGTGTTCGTTCTGTCATCAAACTAGAAAGTAATAGACGGAGCTTATGAAACTATTTACTACTCATGATTAATTTAAATTTCTGGACTAAAAGCACTTTGGACTTTTAGCCTCTAGGATTGTGAGAAAATTAAAATCTATTATTTAAGACATCTTGTCAGTAAGATTGTGTTGTGGCAATTTTAGAATGTAAATACTCTAACTTCCCATGCCATACATTAAATAAATTACCACTTATTTGGGGAAATAAAAATTATAAATGTGTTTTTCTTACACACTTATAATTTGGGAAGCTCCGAGATATACATAGGAATTTCTTTCATACATTTTGATGTTTTACATGCATTTTTATTATCAAAGAGAAATAAACTGTATTTATGTAATGATAGAGATTATACAAAAGATTTATAAAGTCAAGAGCTTGTTCTTTGAAAAACTAAATAAAATTTCTAAGGCTTCACTAGGCTCACTATGGATGAAAACAAAGAAATGAAACTAAACACAAATTAAAACTATTACTGTTTGCAGAGGTGTGATGAATGCATTGGAGACCCTAAATATTGCACACAAACACATACATAATGCTAGATAAATTAATGGCTTAATTAAAATGGCAGATACAAATAATGTGTGCAACTCTATTGCATTTTTATTTGCAATGTGTTAGAGGAAATAGATTTTAGGAAAACTATCAATTTAGAATTGCATCAAGGAGAATAAAATATTCAGAGTAAATTCAATGAACAAAGTTAAGAATTTTCCAGTAAACTATAAAACATTATTTAAAGAAAGTAGAAGCAAATAAATATTTATCCAGTGTTTATGCATTAGGAGACTAGACATTGATTGTCAAAAATGACCTTTTATTCTAGAGAAATTGAAAGGTTCAATGTGATATCTATCAAATCATAAATATATTTCACAAGGAAATAAAACAATCAATTCTGATATATGTGTGGAACCTAAAAAGAGCACAAATAGTCAGGGTGCTTTCTACTGGACTGGGGATCAAACCAGCATCGTCTGTGTGCAAAGAAAATGCTTTGCTCTTGTACTATCTATCTAGCCTCAGAGATGATTATTAAAGTAAGTATAAGTTGAGTAATTACCTAGGCAGTGCTATTAATTTACAGTAAGTTTCTTTAATTTGTACATTCCTCTATAACAATAATAACATTTTGGTTTTAATGTTGGCACATCACATATCTGACATACACTGACCTCCAAGATATATCAAAAACTCAAAAACTATACAGTGGAAACAAAAGTTAAAACAATAGCCAGAATCTGGAAATAACCCGAGTGCTTGAGAACAGACAATTGGCTAAAGAAACTTTGGTACATCTACAGAATGGAATACTATGCAGCTGTTAGGAGAGATGAAGTCATGAAATTTGCTTGTAAGTGGATAGATAAGTATCATGCTAAATGAGTCAGAAAGAGAGAGACAGACATAGAAGGATTGCACTCCTTTGTGGAATATAAAATAACATAATATGAGACAGACACCCAAGATCAGTAGACACAAGGGCCAGGAATATTGCCCCATATTTGAAAACCTGTCTCATGAGCTCAGGGAGAAGGCAGCTGAAATAAAGAAGGCACCACAAAGTCAACGATGATTGGAGGAATTGTTCGGGATGGGAGATGTGTGCTGAAAGTATATAAAGGACCAAACATGATAACCTCTGATAATCTGTATTGCAGACCATAATGTGCAAAAGTAGAGAGAATATGGGGGAAACTGTCTGCTATTGAGGCAGGGGGATGGTTGGAAGGGGGCAGGGTATACTGGATATATACAGAATGTGCACTGGTGGAGTGATGGGTGTTTGATTATTGCATGACTGAAACTCAAACATGAAGGTTTGTGACTATATCACATGGTGATTCAATAATAATTTTTTTTTAAAATAGGAAAAAGGAAAAATGGCAACAGTAAAAGAAAAGTTCTGGAAAAGACTGATAGATGTTCTTCAAAAATAAATATAATTAGCCCACTGACTCATTAAAAGAAAAATGCCCATCAATATTTATTATTATGGAAATGGGAATAAAATTCACAATGAATATTATGTCTTAACTGTGAATTTGACTTTATCAAAAGTACTCTCCAGAAGGATGTGGAGAATTAAAGGAATTCAGTACATTATTTGTAAAATGTAAATTTGTACAACCTTTGTGGAAAACAGTCTAGACATTCCTTAAGAAACTAAAAATACACAACTTGCGTTATCCAGCAAAACCACTAATATTTATCCATAAGATATTAAAACACTAACTTCAAAGTATCATTATCCTTAATTCTTTCTTTAGAGGATTAATGTTGCATTGGAACTTTAAAGCATCAACATAAGGATTTTAAGGTATGTGGATGTTCAGTTTATAACCTGTGGGATGACTTTGAGACTGCATATTCTGAAATACAGCAATGAAGGTTACCCTGTGCTTCTATGTATATTTTCCTCTCTTAAGAAATGAGACACAGGTGGCTATACACAAATATAATGTGGTAATTATAGTTTCAAATGAGTGATTTTTATTTGTTGACTCCTTTGAAAATCTGACAAAGAATAGAACTCAAACCATAAACACAGCTAGCACTTTGCTGGTAACAGTTTCTTCCATGTACTTTTTAAAAGAACTGAATGGTCTTAAGGTTATTTGGTATGCATGTCCATGTGGAGCAATGGCCTTCTATTTTAAAAGCTCTTGAATCATAGCCTTTTGATTTAGAAAGTATGTGAAGCTAACTGTCCTATTTAAAAAAAACTGGAGATCTCATGTGTATTAAAGATGTCTCCTAAGGTTAGATTTTCATACTAGAGTTTTAGCTAGAAAAAAGTAGATCAATTAATTTAAAAAATAGGAAAAACTTTGCATCACATGAATGCTTTATGATCTTAATTTTAAAATAATAACAGGTATATGGAAAATACACTATTTTTGAATTGTTGTTAAAGTGAAATACATATGCAGAAAAGTAAACTTATGTATTACTCTCAATATTTCCATAAATATGAACATATTTGTTACCAGAACCAAATAAAAAGATAATTATAGACTCATCCTAAACCCCTTTCTCTATCTTCTCTAATCATTCTTCTTCTAATACTATTCAAGGATCCACAATTTTGATTTTTTTATGCGTAGGAGATAATATTTATTTTCATTTTGGGGGGCTACACTTGGCGGTGTTCCGGACTTACTTCTGGTTCTGTGCTCTAGAATCTCGCCTAGTTGGGCTTGGGACATTTCTTAGCTTTTGTTAAAAACTCCAAAGAGCATATAGTCCTGTAAATCTGACTTCATGTATTCATTTCGTTGCATTTCATTTTTACAGGGATTACAATGATCACAGTTGGTGGAGAAAAGGGGGAAATCCTGGTCATACTCAGAACAGCAAATTAGTACTGAATGAGCCTCTGGGAGTTCACAAGAGCTAAACCAGGCAGAGGATCAGAGCAACGCACTGTGAAGGATCAAACTCAGGGACTCACTAGACATATGCACTACCGCTTAAACTATTTCCAGACTGACATTTTCACTTTGAAATTCACCTTATTTCCTGTGTCAATCCAGCACTCATAGTTTTAGTTTAATCTCATGACATAGCTAGTCAAATAATGATGGTCCATTATAGTAATTTCCAAATTTGGACTATCATGAATACAACTGACAAAATCACTCTGTAGCAGGGATTTTGCTGAACATGAATGTGGGAGAAAGCTTTTGTCATGGAAATGTATGTATCTTCAGAATATGCCTCTGAGTAGCTTATAGTGGAATTAAAATATAATCTCAATAGTAGGGATGAGAACTTTGTTAAATTCTGTATAATTGTGGTAACTCCCATACCTGTAACTTCTGAGCACTTATAAAAGTTACTCTTCATGGAGGTGGGAAAGTTACATGAACAACTTTGTAAGTGTGTATCTCATGAACTGATTCAATTAAAAAAAATAAAATAAAATTTACTCTTCAGTGATTAGAAAAGTTGAGTAGAATATTAATAATCCCATAACAATCTTACAAGATTGAACGCAATTTTCATTTTGCAGGTAAGGAACGAAAACGGCTAATGAAATTTTCAATGTCTAAAGGTTGGTTATAGCAATGCAGGGAGTTAAAATGAGGTTTCTCTGACCTCATTGGTCTATAATATTTGTATAATTATAACTATATTAATCCTATTAAATAATTTAACATGTTGATGTCTGTGATAGCCACCTGAAAACCTTAAAATTCAATTTTCATTTCTTTATATAATGTTGTATGCATTTTTACAATCTTTCTATATTATCCATATACTGACTTCATTATGGATGTTTTATCATTTCTGTATTATAAATTCTGGGAAGACAATTAACATAATATCACCTCCTGAAGATCAGATTACACAAAATAAAGACTGTTATTTACTAGAGGATCTCTCATTCTTCACCTTATCCACAGTTCAAAAAGAGTATTTTGGATATAAGAAAACTCACTAAATAGGTGATGAGTGATCAGAAAATTGAATGAAAGACTTTAAGAGGGATCATAAAAATACATTTCTGAAAATGTTATTCTCTCAAACTTTGTGGAAAGAGTTTAACCCTCTGATCAAAAGTGCAACTTTGTCTGGAATTAGATGTTTTACTTTTAGCTCCCCTCCCTCACACTAGCTTGTTCTTTCTATTAGAACTTTATGTTGGAATTAAATATGTGTATTTGAATCTAGCACTACAACAATCACTTCAGAAATTATTTTTTTCTTATTTTCCAATTTAATAAAGATCTTCTAAGTGCTGCCAAGGTGATTAGTTCATGCGCTGAGGATATTAGGATGAAAATGTATTATTTCTCTTTATAAACAATACGATAAGTTGCATTCTTTGGGTCACAGTTTCTTAATGGAAAAAAATGAAATGAATTTCAATACTTTCTACTGTATAATAATAGTGTATTTTGGCATTTTGGTAGGGCACATTTGGTAGTGCTCAATGGCTATCTTTAGGTCTGTGCCTGTTGGTGCTTGGGGGACCACATGTGGTGTCAGGATTGAACCAGTATCAAGTGTATGTTGCAAGACATCTCCTTAGTACCTATACTCTCTAGCACATTTTAGTATACTTTGATAACAATAATATTGTTTTCTATAAATAATACCAATTTTTTTCATATGATGTATTGATGTAAACACCAGTGCACTAGATATATACATACCTCTTGGAAAGCCCAGCAAACTACTGAGAGTAATCCACCCGCACTGCAGAGCCTGGCAAGCTACCCATGGTGTATTCAATATGTCAAAAACAGGTTTCAAATAATAATAGGTCTCATTCCCCTGATCCTGAAAGAGCCTCCAATCATTGGGAAAGATGAGTAAAGAGAAGCTGCTAAAATCTCAGGGCTGAGTGTAATACAGACGTAATACTCAGCCTGCCTGAGTAAATCAAGGAAGAACAGGATGACAGTGATACAGTGATACAGTGATGATGTATTGATAATACAGAACATAAAATTGAATGCTTTCAGACATGTATTTACTACCATATTTTTGCTAATATTACTGATTAGGGCTGGAGCCATAGCACAGTGGGTAGAGTGTTTGCCTTGCACACAGCTGACCTGGGTTCGATTCCTGCACTCCTCTCAGAGAGCCTGGCAAGCTACTGAGAGTATCTAGCCCGCAAAGCAGATCCTGGCAAGCTACGCATCGCATCGTGTATTCAATATGCCAAAAACAGTAACAACAAGTCTCACTTGGAGACATTTCTGCTGTCTGTCAAGCAAATCGATGAGCAACAGGATGACAGTGATACAGTGATTACTTATTGAATTTGTAGAACTTTATACATGAAAGAAGTATTTTGTAAATCAGATATAATATTTTATTTTATTTAGCGATAGCACAGCGGGTAGGATGTTTGCTTTGCATGCGGCCGACCTGGGTTCAATTCCTCTATCCATTTTGGAGAGCCCAGCAAGCTACCCAGAGTATCCTACCTGCAGAGCAGAGCATGGCAAGATACTCATGCCATATTCGATATGCCAAAAACAGTAACAGAAAGTCTCACAATGGAGACATTAATGGTGCCTGCTTGAGCAAATCAATAAACAATGGGATGACAGTGCTACAGTGCTACAGTGGTATTCAGTTTCATGAAATCAAAGTTAAATTAAAATTTTCATAAATTCAATTTGGTTACAAATACAGCATAATTTTCATGACACCTTATTTAATTCATTAGAATATTATTTAAGAAAGCAGATTATTTAAGAAAAACTTTTATCCTTTGTAGCAGAGAAATAAAATGGTAGGTATCATTGTGGTTATGTGGAAATTCTTATAAGCTCATGCATAGTACCAAATATATATTTTGAAATTAGAAAATAAAGTCCCTTTTAGCATACATTCAATAAGAACCACAGCATATCTGTTAAATCTTATTGGTAAAACCAAATATTTTGCCATAAATTTACCAAAGTTACTTTTATCAGTTACTCGTCAATAGTCATAGTCAATGATGCCACATGATGAAAAATAAACATTTCAAACATTATACCTATGAACTTCAAGTTTTATAATTTCAGTGGAAACTGATGGCACAGTGCTACTTTGCAAGTCAAATATGTGATTTTTTTTCTGGTAAAAAAACAGTTTCTAAACTGTGCATAAAACAGTTCCTTTGCTGTGCATAAAACAGTTTTTATTTTTCACCTGTAATAATTAAAATTTAAATGATAATTATTTTTTCTTACAACCATTCAGAAGAAGAAGAAAAAAGAAGTGAAAATGGAAAAATAAAGCATCATAAGGGTACCAGGAAGACAGGAGAGAAGAGGAACAAATGCTGGTAGAACATATAATGTTAAGTAGTATCCTAAACTAGTGGGCTGAACAGATAGTACAGTGGTTAGGCTCTTTACTTGCATGAGACTGACCCATATTCAATCCCTGGAACTCCATACTATCCGCCAGAAATTGCCAAGAGTGATTTCTGAACATGGAGTCAAAGATAGGCCCTGAGTCCTGCCAAATGTGGACCCCAAAGAAACAAAACCAATAACAGCAGAATTACTTCCTCAATCAGAAGAGATAGATATACACACCCTGATGTGAAAGTCCAATGAGTTTCAAACATAATAAACACAAGGAACACCAAGCTTATTGTAATGAAAATTTTAATAAAACTGGGAAGAACCAATGCCAATAGAAAAGATAGAGCCCTAAGGGTAGCTAGAAAAAATGCAAAGACTCACATATAATGGAAACTCCAAAAACTTACATCAGAATTTTCAAACAAAACTCTATAAGCAGAAGGGAATGTTAAGATATAACAAAGTATGAAGTAGAAAAGAAAAATTATCATTTTTTTCATAAAAAACTACTGCTTGTATCTGAAAGTTTGATAAAAAATACTTTTGGATGGTTTTATTAAGTCATTTATTGTCTTTGAATAAACAGTGTCCAACAAAAATCAAGGAATTCTACTCAAATGTAGTAGAATACTTAAAAAATAAATAAATAAGATGGAGCAAAGAAGAGTAATAAAGTGGACTCCTTTGATGAACAGAAGACTCATTTCCTTTAAATTTTAAAATGAGAAAGAAGACAGAACTTCGTGAATAGCTACATGGTGACCGAAAGCAAATATATATAGAAGACATAATAAAAAGACTTTGAAAAACAAGAAAGAAAAAACAAGAGGCAAATGGAAGTCTACAACTTCTGTGTAAAAGGTGAATGGAGATTGGTTTGACTTCAGTAGATATAAATAAATAAATAAATAAATAAAACAAGGAAAAATTGTAAAAACACAGAATATCCTTGAAAAAATTTCAATGAATATTTTTATGTCTATAATTTCTTGATATGACAGTGCATTAACGTAATCAAAAGGCACAGATTTGATCTTCTTCAGTTCAGAAGATAGAATCCAACTGTCTCCTGCATACAAAAGACTGAACTGAAATTTCTCAATATCCATAGCCTTAAAGGGTTAAAAAAATCATACATATGCATATATATAAGCATATATATAGATCTATATATCACATATTATATGTATAGTAATATATAACATAAATGTGATATATAAAATTGTCACTGTCATCCCGTTGCACATCAATGTGCTGGAGCGGGCACTAGTAACGTCTCCATTTTGAGACTTGTTGTTACTGTTTTTGGCATATTGAATACACCATGGGTAGCTTGCCAGGCTTTGTTGTGCGGGCGAAATGCTTTTGGTAGCTTGCCGGGCTCTCCGAGAGGGGCGGAGGAATCGAACTGGGGTCAGCCACGTGTACGGTGAATGGCCTACCACTGTGCTATCACTCCAGCCCCATATAAAATTGTATATATGAAAATACAATATATTTATATATGTATATATATATATAACAGTAGTCTTAGAGGAGAGATGGCCACACTTGTCTCACACAAAATATTATTAAAACTAAAGATGGCAATAACAAATTAGTGGCAACCTACCTGGGTCCCCCAAAACAGTGGTCTATTGTAAGCACAGAGCCAGGTATAGAACCTGACTACTACTGGGTATGACCCAAAACCCTCTCTTCAAATCAAAACAAAAAACAGATCAACATATTAGTAAGAGATGAACATTATATACACATATATATATATATATATTTGTGTACATGACATAAGTAGCACAGTTTTATACATATATGTGTATATATATGGATAGCAACTCAATAGTAATAGGATACTTAACACTCTACTTTCATAATTTGACAAATTATTCAATACAAAACAATTGTCATAAATATGGGATTGAAGATATGAATTGGTGTAGGGAGCAGCTCTACAAGTCTGGCTCTTATTTCCTAGTCAGACAGCCTGGCTCTTCTGATTCAAACAGAGGCTTCTAGCAAGGTTGCCACTATAGTTGCCATTTGTTTCTCAATAGCCTATGTCTGTAACAAAAGGACATGTCAATCTGCATTTGTATGTGGGTCCAGACACCATTTCCTCCCAGCAGAGAGGTATAAGTATTGTAACTGCCAGTAGAATAAACTCTCTCTTCCTCCTTCTTGCTTTCTGCCTCTGTGTCTGTTCATTCGGCTTCATCCCCTCCTCAGCCCCAAATGGGGTCCTCCCTGCTGGACAGGATGGGACCCCACAAATTGGAAATGTTTGAGGCTCTTGTACCTCAAAAGCTGAATGCATATTTTCCAGTGGACATGGAACTTTCTCTGAATAAACCAATGCTGAGACACAAATCAAATGCTCATAAAGTCATTAAATTTTATAAAATCATATTAAACATTTTTGGATCATCTTGATATGAAGGAAACAGTCATCAAAAGCAATATTGATAAAAATTTAATCATTTATAGACTAAAACTGTTGAACACTATTAAGTCAAGGAAGATAAAAACATTTTAAAAATTTGTAAATAAACAAGAATAAAGATACATCATGTAAGAACCCATGAGACAAAATAAAAATAAATCGGACTGCATACAACTAAAAGTGTTTTTCACTGTGAAATAAATGATGACTAGGGTAGTTGCTTTGCATATAGTAACCCTGGTTCTGTCTTCAGCACTTTTTCGAGCACTTTCAAGAGTATCCCTTGAGCACAGAGCCAAGGAAGAGACTGTGAGTATTATTAGATGTGAACAAAGCTTTCCTGTTCCACAAGAAATAAATCATGTCTAAAATCTAAACCAAACAAAATTTTAATAAATGACAGAAAATATTCATTGGCTATTTATCTGAAAAAGTTCCTATATCTAAGATACATAAAGTATCCACTCAGCAACAAAACTAAACAACAATGAAGACTCATAAAATGGGGAAAGAGTTGCACAGACATTTTCTCAAAGCAAACATATAAATGGCCAACATGCGTACAAAAAAAATGTTCATCATCACAGAATCGTAGAGGTAGGCACATCAAAATGATACTGGGAATGCTTTAAATTCATTGCTCTTAAAACATCAGTGTTGGTGAGACATGTGGTGAAAAAGAAGCCTTATTCACTTTTGATGGGAACACCATCTGGTTTAGTCTCCATGGAAAACACTATGGAGACATCTCTAAAATTGAAAACAGAGCTACCAGGGACATTGGTGGTGCACTGGTGGAAGGATCATTGTGTGACTGTAACCCAAACATGAAATGTTGTAATTATCTCATGGTGATTCAATAAAATTTTAAAAAAAGAAAATAGAGCTACCACATGACACAGCAATTCAACCCTGAGCACCTTTTCCAAGAAAACAAAGTTCTCATTTTGTGTAGATTTATGTTCAACTACCTTCACTGTAGCTGTAGCTACAGTTGTCAATATTTGAAAATTTTTTAAAAAATCAAATAATTAATGGAAGGTGAATGGGCAAAGAACTTTATATATTATATATTATATACAGTATATGTTATATGTATATATAGTTACATGCTTATATAAGTCTTCTGTATATACAATTATATACAACTAATATATATGGATATATGGATATATATTATACATACACACTGAAACTCACTGAAGAAAACGTTGAATCTGCCCATTTCGTCAATCATGATGGGTACTAGAAGGTTGAGTGAGATAAGTCAGTGGTAGAACAAATGCCAGATTATCTAAACCACGTGTGGTATATAAAGAAACATACTAAGTGAACATTTTATATATATTTTTTAAAAAGCTCTTAATTTCATAGAAAAATGTGTAAAATCAGGAATAGTGTGAATGAGGAGGGATGGGATAAATAAGACGTGAACTAGAGGTACCATGAAGAGCATATTTAGCACCTTGGGACATGATAGTGCTCAGTAACTTTATACACTCAATAGTAAACATTAACAATAATGTAGACCATGTCGTTTGCCTTGCACATGGTTGACCAGAGTTCTATTCCTCCGTCCCTCTAGGAGAGCCCGACAAGCTACCAAGAGTATCTCGCCTACACAGCAGAGCCTGGCAAGCTATCTGTGGCATATCCAATATGCCAAAAACGGTAACAACAAGTCCCATGATGGAGACATTACTGGTGCACACTTGAGCAAATCAATGAACAATGGGATGACAGTGACAGTTGATACAGTGAACTAAAAATAAAACCATTCTTAAAAATTGATGTATTTCTTTTTTTTTTTTCTTTTTTTTTTTTTTTTGCTTTTTTGGGTCACACCCAGCGATGCTCAGGGGTTACTCCTGGCTTTGCACTCAGGAATTACTCCTGGCGTGCTTGGGGGACCATATGGGATGCCGGGGATTGAACCCGGGTCGGCCGCGTGCAAGGCAAACGCCCTACCCGCTGTGCTATCACTCCGGCCCCAAAAATTGATGTATTTCTGTTATACTAAATATTTTATTTTGCAATGGGTATAAAAAGAGTTATGCTAAATAGGACTGAAGTGATAGCACAGTGGGTAGGATGTTTGCCTTGCACGTGGCCGACCTGGGTTAGATTTCTCTGCCCCTCTCAGAGAGCACAATAAGCTACCAAGAGTATCCTGCTCGCACGGCAGAGCCTGGCAAACTCTGGCATATCATAACTTTGGCATATCATATTCGATATGCCAAAAACAGTAACATTAAGTCTCACAATGGAGATGTTACTGGTGCCCACTTGAGCTAATCAATGAACAATGAAACAACAGTGCTACAGTGCTATGTTAAATAGATGTGTGAGTTATTATGTTTTTTTATGGTATGATTCTCTTTGAATGAATCTCTGAATAGTTCCATTCAAACAAAATTAGCCCTTTGAGATTAATTGAAAAAGGGAAATGCTTTTGAAACTTTATGCAATTGTTTGCTATGATCTTATGAAAAAAACAAAATCACAGAAGTAAACTATAGTATTTGAGAAAAATACTTCAAATTCATTTTGAATTTTATCCATATGATTTTCATCAGAAGTTTCAGGTAATAAATGGCAACACATGATATATAGCCATAGGGATAGATTTAACCTTGTCTACTTGGCTTTAGTTTTTCCAAAATTCTTCAAATTATAGCCAAGAAGTCTTCTGATAGTACATGAAAGAATCTGCCTTTCAGCTAAGCTAGGCCATAATTTAAATTGGAATGCTTAAGAACATTCAAGGAGACTGGCTATGGTTTTCCTTGAATTTTGGAAATCGTTCAGAACATTGCCTCTAAACTCAAAGAAAGTTTAGTTATTAAAATTATGCACACAGCTAATTATGTGTATGAAGATCCTTTTAAATGTCCTGGATTGGAACCGAATTTTATTTATAGGTATTCTTGTTATTGGAATTGCTTTCCTTATGTCCAGAACAGTTTATGAACAAGATCTAACACTTATAGAAAACATCAACATCCATGAGCAGCGATGTTGAAGAGATCTAGAAGTAATAGTTAACAAGATCCTCTGTCTGCCTCCTCCAGACTCCGGCATCTTAAGGAGGGGGCCAAACCCAGATGCCCCACACTACCAAAGTCAGATAAATACCTCACCGGCCAACCCACACTACCTCCACTACCCAGCCACTACCATGCTCCAGGCCTCGCGACAAACCATAAAACACTTAATACCCATTTCCATAATTCCCGCGCCATATTTGATAGGGTTCAAATATTGTGAACACCTCTAAGGGCGATTGGAGGCCGCCCTAAAAGCTTCCACCCCTCTCAGAGAGGCCGGCAAGCTACCAATAGTACCCCATCCGGATGGCAGAGCCTGGCAAATTAACGGTGGCATATTCGTTATGCCAAAAACAGTAACAACAATGGGCCTCATTCAACTGACACCAAAAGAGTCCCCAATACAGAAGCATTAGCATGAGCAAGGAAAGGTTGAAAAAATATCAGAGATGAACTCGACTGCCAAAACAAAGAAAGACTAAAATGACTGTCTGTACTTTAAACGCATGTACACTGGCATCAGAAGCATCCATCCAGGACATGATGGTGCAAGCACAGAAGATCAAGTACAACGTCATTGGTCTGACAGAAAGGAGAAGACATCGATCACATCACGCTATTTTCGACACTGGAGAATTGTTCCCCAAAACATGCAACAACAGAGGTATCTGTAGTGTCGGTGTCCTTGTGAACACGAACTTGGCCATGAGCATTCTTCCGAATGCCTAACAACCCGAATTGGATGATTACGCTTGAATAGATGTGGCTCACTGCTGGCAGTTTCTATCTTTGTCGTCTACCCACCAACATCCAACTACGATAAAGAAGAAATTGAGAAGTTCTATGTGGAACTGGAGAGGTTCTATAAAGAAGACCACACCTTCTACAAGATCATTGTTGATGGTTTTAATGCCGAGAAAAGTTGCCCGAAGAACTCCACATTGGGACCCATGGCCTAGAATGGAAGGATCAGGGTGACAGACTGTCTGAGTTCATCATGTTGACCAACAACATCCATGGTAACTTGCAGTTTCAGAAGGCCTAATCTAAATGCTGGACATGGGAGTCTCCCAGTGGACAGTTCCACAATGAAATTTAGCACATCATATTCAATCGAAGGTTTTGCCTGATCAATGTCGGTGTTGGAACAAAATTCCAAATGCGATCAGACCACCATCTCCTTCTTGCAAAATTTTACTTTACAGAGCTGGGAGAAAGGTCTGCAAAGTTTAAGAAGAGAACTCCCAGAATGACCACCAATTAGGAGCTCTTTGGCTCTATTGAGGCAACGTGGGAAAATGCCGTCCTTGACAACATCGACAAGAAATAAAATAAACTGGTTCAGCACCTCCATAACTGCGTGAAAATTGCCTAGAGTGAGAAAGCCACAAACAGAGGCCTGTCTTTGGAAACTCTCAAGTTCATTTGTCAACATGGTTTGGCTCAAGCCAAATAAAATAATAATACAATAACAATTGTATTGTTATTTTATTCCAATTTGTGGCAATATCTAGATATGCAAATATGTTTAAGTAGACATATTTAATAAAGACAGAAATGTCCATATATTTGTCAAATCAGATCACAGAACTTTCAGGTGATTCACTGGCAGTTGATTTTAAAGCTGATCAACACTCTTATACTTTTCCTTAATATTCTATCACCATTATGTTACTGCCATTCTCTTCACTTAAATACAGTGATTGTGTGGAAAATCCCATTTAATCTCCACTAGTAAACAAAGCACCAGGTCAAACATTTCGAAGTGATTTTTAAAAAAATCTTTGATAATTTCTACAGAATGGTAATATGAGCAAAGAAATACAATACGTTGCCTTCACAAAGAATCCATTCTTTGAAAATATCTTAACCTTTGCCTTCCCTCCACTTTTGCTAGTGGCATAAGTTATAACAAGAGGTAGAAAAAAGGTGGTTTGGGTAGTTATCGATTTTATCTATTTAATCAATTATCCAACTAACATGTCTTAGTAACCTTCTAAATTGGATATATGGTATCATAATGTAGGTATTCCCATATAGACATTCTCATTTAGAGGAAGAGTACGAAGGACGGGAGACTTGCCTTGCCTAAGTTAGACCTTGGTTTAATCTACAGCACCTCATATAGTCATCCACATGCACCAGGAGTGATCCCTGAGCACAAAGTCAGGAGTAAGCCTGTTGAGGGTGACCCCCCATAAAAATGAAAAAGGAAGGGATAAAGAAAAAAAGACAGAGGAGGTAAGGGAAAAGGGAAGGAAGAAAAAATAAACAAGGAAAGAAAGAAAGAAAGAAAGAAAGAAAGAAAGAAAGAAAGAAAGAAAGAAAGAAAGAAAGAAAGAAAGAAAGAAAGAAAGAAAGAGAGAGAGAAAGAGAGCAAAAGAAAGAAAAAGAGAGCAAATGAGAGAGAAAGAAAGAAAGAAAGAAAGAAAGAAAGAAAGAAAGAAAGAAAGAAAGAAAGGAAGGAAGGAAGGAAGGAAGGAAGGAAGGAAGGAAGGAAGGAAGGAAGGAAGGAAGGAAGGAAGGAAGGAAGGAGGAAGAAAGAAAGAAAGAAAGAAAGAAAGAAAGAAAGAAAGAAAGAAAGAAAGAAAGAAAGAAAGAAAGAAAGAAAGAAAGAAAGAAAGAAAGAAAGAAAGAAAGAGAAGGGAGGAAGGAAGGAAGGAAGAAAGGAAAAAAAGGAGGAGGGAGGGAGGGAGGACGGAAGGAAGAACAGAAGGAAGGAAGAAATGGTGAGAAAGAAGGAAGGGAGGAAGGAAAGGAAGAACTTAGATTTAAAACATGATATATTCATGGAATTGGGATTTACATGTACTGCAAAGACTTAAGGCAGAAATTTAGAATATGTTATATCATATGAGAGGAATCCTAACAAGATATCAGGATTTTGTATCAAGGTACACGAGAAGGAACATAAAGACACTAGTGGAGAGTACTGGACAGTTCAGTTTTAGTGGGGTGCACAAGCTTTATTCAGTACTAACACTATTACAAGCATACTAAATATATATATATATAATATGTATTATATATATAGTATATAATATCAGGACTTCAATCCTGCAAATAAGAGTAACTCAATTTTGCAATAATCCAAATCATATATGTACTCAGAAGTAGGAAGATCAAATAAAACTCCAAACAGCCACCTCAGTTTGAACCATGTCAAGCCCTAAATAGCACCCAGTTGATTTTAACCTAAACTATGAATTAGAGTTTCTAAGTATGTCAGATTTGTCAAATAGCAATAGGAAAACAATAAAATATCCTTGTATATGTTTATTCTCTTTGACATAAACTCATGTTACATTAATTTTGAACCTAGTGTTATAATCACTCTACAATCATTAATTAATACTCATAAGAATATATAGAAGTACATTCTTTTTTATAAATATAGATGAGGAAGCATAGCTTCATTGATATTAAGTAGCCTAACAAGTCAGAAAGGTAATATATGGTTTATTTTATAAAAGGTCTTGGAACTCAGGCCAACTCACTACATTTCATCTATTCAGGCATTCTGACCACAATGTCAGCTTTGATTAGCATTTTCAACTGTCAGTCTTCAGACTGTGGCAAATCAACAGACATAAAAGGTTGAAATTCTCAGATCAAATCACACATTATATTGTATGACATGTTTTTCTTTTTTAAAAAATATAATTTCATCATACAGATTACATTTAAGATTATATTCATCCAGCATGATTGTAATGATCAAATTCCAGATGGTTTGTCACTACTCTGATTGAATTTACGCATCTGGCAAATACAGTTATTTGGATGTTAATACACAGAAAGCATCATAGCCCTCAAAGTATCAGAAATAAAGTGATCAACAAAACTAGCACACGTATTTTATCCTGCTGAAATCGTTAGTCTAATAAAGAGTAGAAACAGTATTTAAAGAAACTGATGTCAGCACATGGACCTTAAAAGCGATGAAATGCTAATTCAACAAGACGTTACCCACTGAAATATCTAGTTTTTTCCTAATTTTTGAGTTCAGTTTTATAAGGTTTTTTTTTTAGTTTGCTGCTTTTTTGTTCATAGATGCATATTTGTTCTTTGTGTGCTTTAAAAAATTAATCACAATGTCTTCCGATACTGTTAATCATAAAGTTTTATGCAAACAACATTCCATCAGCACAAGGTACATCAGAGTGTCCACTACTCTTCATCGTAGTCTCTAGGCCTCCACCTGCTCAAGCCTCATCTCCTGCCATTTCTCAGTTTTGGTAAATTCAATTCTGTAAGTCTCTTTACTTTGCTTCTTTATATCCCACATAGAAGAAAGATCATTCTTTAATTTCTGGCTGATTTCACCTAGCATGACACTCCCCGGTTCCATCCACATAAAGCAAATTCATGACTTCATCTTTTATGTAAGTTGTTCTCTGCACTACTTACATACTGCTCATGGAACTATTACTGAATAGGAGTAAATAAGAAAATATGAGGATTAGGATGAAGAAGTCCTTTATCTCACATCCCTAAACATTAATATTGCCAATTAAAGAGTAATTTACAGTAATTAAATTTATAATAAAAGACAGATCATTCAAAATTCTAATTAGGAGGAAGAAATCCTCACTCTAGATACCTGACTATAAAAATACCAAGACATTTCTGGGGAAATTATGCATATAATACATTATATTTATTACAATTTTAATTAGGGAGAAGAAATTCTCACTATAGATATCTGACTATGAAAATATCAAAACCTGTATAGGGGAATTTTATGTATATGTTTATATAGAAAATTATATATATTTAAAATTACATACATTATTATAAGTAATTAACATATGGTATGCAAATATATATGTATGTATATATACTATTTTTATAATAATAAGTTTATTAGAAAATGGAAAGTATAAAATATGTGAAAGAAAATAATAATCTATAATTCAAAGAAAACCAGCAATTAACAAAGTTAGACATAAAAGATGAATTTTGAATTTTGAATTCCTTTAGAAAGGAAACTCTAAACATGACTTTATATATATTTTATAATAGGATTAAAGGTTTAGGAAAAGTAGAAATAGAGATGAGACAAAAGTAGAAATTAAAAACCAAATTCAATTTCTAGGCCTAAGATTATACTTACTGTCAGGCATTAATTGGATAAAATTAACATATGAGACACAGTTTAAAGAACCAGTCAATAGATATTTCTGTGACAAAAGAAAGTTGGATGATGGGCGCAGTATGTATCAGAGATATATACACGGTTGTCAAGTTAAAATAAGAAATATCTGAAATATTTGTACCTGGAATTTGCCCAAATTAATATAGCTAACAATATTTCTAATATCGTCATCAAATCACAGTGCAATGATCATTAAGAAAGTTATATCTAAATATTTAATAGTCAATTTACTACAAAGAAAAGATAAGAATCTTTATTTTGATGTACATAAAAGTCCATAAAAGGAAACAGTATTGACTAAAACAAAATTGACTCCTTGGGAATGCAACTAAAGTAGCATTCTGCAAGAATAAAGTAGAAATGAAAGAGCATACACCTAGCCATCAGCTAAAAATGCTCTTCAGTTACTTGTTAGAGATAAAGATGCCTTCAAATTAAAATTGAGCAGATTATGGTAGAAGAAATAATAAAGAATGTTTCTGTTATGGCTAAAAATATATATTATATCTTAAATTACATTTATATTATGTATACATTTACACAGGCTGAATTTGTAATAAAACATGAGAAGTGAGGAAAAGAAAATTGTGTGTAAATATGAAAGATTAATAAAATCATATTAAACTATGTATCATTTTAAACAACTCTAATTAACCTTTGTGTATGTATTCAGCATAAGTAAAAATGAAATAAAGTCAAATAATAAAGGGGGCAAATAATTGAATGCACAATACTAAAAATCCTTTACACTTCCATCAACTGTGATAAAAATATTTTCATCTCAAATTTAGCCATAGAAGTAATCTTAACTTACATAGTAAAGAGTCACAGACTACTAAAAATAATATCTAGTAATAATGTCTTCACATAAAAACACAGGAAATATTAAAAATGATGAAATATTTAAGATGCAATGATAATGGACTAGAAGTAAAACCAGTCAGATAAGTAATTATGTTAACTATAAGTCTGCTTAACACTCATTAAAAGCTAGAGACATAAAGCAAATTAATAAAAATATATTTAACAGAAACCACAAGTATTAGGGCAATATTCTTTACAAGGTTCATTTTAAAACAAACACATGAATTGAAAAGAAATAATATATTATTGATTATCAATTAAAATTCATTCATTTGCTTGGTTTGGAGGTGATACCCAGCTGTGCTCAACCTTTCTGTGTTCAGGATAATTCCCATCATTTCTGGTGGTGCCAATAGGGCACCATATATTGTGTACGTCTCATGCAAGGCAAACAATCTAGCTTTTTGTACTTTAGCTCCAGTTTCTACATAAGATTGATGGTGAATGGGGAGGTGGGGAAGGGTGGTTCTATTCTTTTATTTCTGCTTATTTGCTTGTTTGCTTGTTTTTTAGGCCTCATCCAATTATGCTCAAAACTTTTGATATGACATATTTTTTATTTTTAGTCAGTAAAAATATTTTTAGGTATTGGACACTTCCTTTAAAGAGCATATGTGATTTAGAAAAACGTTTAGTGTCTAATTTTAGAGGTGTCTATTGTTTATTTCTGCCGAACTAAATTTGATTATGATTATATTGCAAATTTTAATTTGACTTGAACTTTTCTTATTTGCTAAGATTTTGTTTTATGGTTTTGTAGAGATATGCCTTTGTACTAGATACATAGTTAACTGCTGTTTGGTGAGATCTTTTAAAAATTACAATTAAATACCAGTTGATAATCATATTCAGATCTAATTAATCTTGATGAATGTATGTCTATAGTATATGTGAACCTCAGAGAAATAAGGCTGCACTTTTTAGTGAAATTGCAAAATTTTTCACTATTGCTTTTGCCTATTTTTAGCAACTAAGTTATAGATTTATGTAGTTATTTCCATATTTCTATGTATACTTTTATAATATTTTTTGGTTTGTTCTCCCTTCACCATTGTATCTTACTTGATACTATTTCCATTTAGATTTAGTATACAAATATACCATATACAAAAAATTTCCCTCTTCACACCCCTTTTGAACCACAAAATTAGCCTCATTTTTGGAACCCACTAGGGCATCTCGACCACCCAACCAGATTAGGTCAATAGTCCAGTAACCCCTACAAAAATCTATATTCCTTTAATACATAAAAGCAACTGTGAGCAGACAAACCCAAACCGCAAAGGTCACAATGGTTAAGCAACTTAGAAACCCACCAGTCTTAGTGAGTGAAGAAGCTAGCCCACGTGATCCAATGAATAATAATGAATTATATAATCTCTCTGATAAGAAATTTAGAATGAAACTGTTAAGCATGCATAAGGAGGTCTAATAAACAATGGAACACATGGCCAATAAAATACAGGAGAATATGAAAGCTGAAATGAGGAAGGCGTAAACAAAAATACAAGCAAAAATGATAGATCTGAAAAATCTGGTAAGGTGAAATAAAAAATTCACTGGATGACCTCAATAGCAGAGTAACAACTGCGAAAGACAGAGTTAGTGAGCTCCAAGATGAGATATAAAACATCTCCAGAATACTGGGATCGTTGGAGGAGGAGAATGGACACTGGTGGAGGGATGGGTAAATGATCACTGTATGAGTGAAATGCAAACACAAAAGTTCATAAGTTTGTAACTGTACCTCACAGTGATTCACTAATAAAAAATTTAAAAAGAATCCCCAGGGCACAGCAGAAGATGGAAAAGACCTTCAAAATAAATCAACAGATGACAAGGGAAAATCAGGATTAAGCCAAGAGAAACAACATAAAATTCATCAGAATACCAGAGGGGCAGGAAGAAAACCCTGATCAAGAAGCAATAGAGCTGAAGAGTGCATGCACTCAAATCCAGGAGGCCTGAAGGGCACCAGCTAAAAGAAATCCAAATAAAAATGCCCCAAGACATATCCTAATCAGAATGACAAAAAACATAGATTGGGACTGAGTACTGAACACAGTAAGATCAAAGAAGGAAATTGCTTATTAAAGGAGCCTCCCTAAGATTCACAGCAGATTTATCAGATAAAGCCCTTCAGGCTGGAAGACAGTGGTGAGATACAATGAGCAAACTCACGAAGTGAACACCTCACCAAGAATACATAACCCTGCCGGACTCTCATTCATAGTTGAAGGAACAACACGCAGCCTCACAAATAAAGAACAACTCAGGAACTTCATAGAGGCAAAACCAATGTTAAAATTTATTCTATCATTATGTGTATGTCAACTATTATTATTTCTGTTGTGCTACCTTTATTGATAAAATCTATAAATCCCTCTAGCATCAAGATTCGAGTTAACCTTTTCTTTGTCAAATTACGTTCAATTAATTCATAAAATTGATTCTATTAATGAGCAGTCCTGCTTCTTTGTATGTCAGTCCATTTTGGCTGAAACCTGTAAATTTTAAATAAATTGTGAAATCTGAGACTTGATAAAACTTTATAGAGCATGTGTATTTTTTCATTCCAGCAGGTAGTAAATTCGATTTTAAATTGCAGTTTATGAGGGCAATGATGCCAATGTTCTCTTCTAAAAGTATTTCCTAGGGCTGTGCTTCTCATCCTTTTCAAGCAGGTTTGCTTTCCAACCATCCTCTGTGACCCTCTCCAAACCCTTCTTACTGTCTGGCTTTCTGGTTTATGCTAAAGTCCCATATTAATGTGTTTTTCATGCAAATGTGACCCTTGAATATCTTGGAAGCCCACAAGTTCCTATACATGTTCCTAGGTGAGAAATACTGTGATATATAGAGATATATATGGATATATATCTATATACATATATATGGATATATAATGATATGGAAATATAATGATATATAATTATGTATATATGTCATATAGATATATGTATATTTATCTATATATGTATATACATATGTACATATGTATATACATGTATGTATATGTATACATGTATATGCATATGTATATATGTATATATGTATATATCATATATATGGATATATAATGACTATAATGGAATATATAATACATACATAGAACATATATTCTGAAACCAGAACAGTTTTATATCATATTATCTCCTAATAGACTTCATGTTGTATCTATATACATTTGCACAGTTTAAATGTCAAGACCAATATATAAGGGAGTACTCTCAATTTCTTTTCAATGGAGATATTCTGATGCTAAGATTTAGAGATTCAGTTTAATGATTTATGAGAATACTTGTTTTGTTTTAGTTTCATTTCACTTTTTCTAGTTTTGTTTATCATTTTTCACCAACTAGGGGAGAAAATATAATATCTAAATACCCAATAAATTGCCCAAGGCTATTTCCCTCAATCTTCTGTCCTGTGGTCCTTGTGACTGACCAGGGTCCTACCCTGCAGTGCTTAGGGAGCCAAGTACATGCAGTGCTTGGTATAAGTTCAAGGTATCACATGATCTAGTCATGGCGGATGTACTTGTAGTGAGTTGTTTCTTCTTAATAAGTCTGGAATACTTTTCTGAGTTTTGTTTTGTTTATTTGTTTGTTTGTTTTGGGGCAACCCCTTGTAATGCTCAGGGTTACTCATGACCCTGTACTCAGGAATTACTCCTGGAGTATTTGGGATTCGTATAGAATGCCAGGAATAGAACCCAAATCAGGCGTGTGCACAGCAAATGCCATACCTGCTGTATTATCTCTCCAACCCCTGAAATGTTTTCCAGAGATTAAATTTAACTCATTGTATTCATATATGAATATTGTATTCAACCTTTTTTTAATATTAACTGAGCAGTTCTTATAAATTCATGGTCCCATCACATAACATCAATATGTGTGATTCCTAAAAGAGGACTAAGTCACTTTACTTCTTACTTCTTTCTCCTAGTTTTCATGACATCACAGCAGGGCTTACAGCAATTTCAAATGATGAATGGCAAAATGTGGAAAACATTTCTAAATCTGATATGTCATGGCCCCAACTTGAAAATCTTTGGATTTTCAACTATGAAAAATGTCTAAATATGAGGGCAATTAATTGGATACTAAGTTAGGGTCTTCGAGATCTATCTTAGTATTGTTGAGAGTATAGAAGACTATATTTTATTTCATTTTTTAGAAGACTATATTTAGAAGAGTCACTTTTCTTTATATTATGTCACCTGCCTTTCAAGTTAATGTTGATAAAAAAAAAAACCTTCATGCTTTTTGCTCTCTTTTTGAAAGTCCAGAATGAACCTGTGGGCCAGAGTGATAATACAGTGGACAGAGTGATTGCCTTTCATGTGAATGACCCAAGTTTGATCCCCCACACCACCTAGAGACTCAAAGCCCTCCCAGAGTGATCTCCAGTGCAAAGCCAGGAGTACACTTTGAGAAAATCATTGGATGCTACCCCCAAACCAATCTAATTAATTAACTAATTAATTAAATGTATATGTTAACTTGATATTTCAATCAATTCCCAAAAGATGTTTAGATTAAAAACTAACATCCAGCAAATAAAAATGGAACTCTTTTAAACAAGACTCTTTAAAAACGAGAGTAATTTTTAAAATAATCATCTATTTTAATAACTTTTTTAATAATAATTCATATTTAATAGTCAACTTCATGTTCATTGATATGTATCAACAATATGAAGAATTCCTCCCTAGGGATGAGTCGTTCAACAAGTTACTCTCAAGTAAACATCTCTATTTTATAAACTTATGTAAGAAGTCTGTGAGATAAAATTTTGTATCTCCTAGACAATGTTATGTGTATAAAGTCCTATATCTTTGAAAGAGTGTGATAAAAAAAAAATGGTTATAGCTCTTATTCCACCATTTAGCCTCTTTACCCACATTCCTCAATGATAATTTAGTATTGAGTTTTAAATGTAATTTTCTAATAAGTACCAAAGTCAATTCTACAATTGGTAGTGAGCTCTATTACTGAGGATGTATTAAATCAAGTGAGAAGGGAAACAAATTAATGAGTTTAATTGTTCTCCACTCCAGACAGTAATGTTCAGAGGTTAACAAATCAAGCAAGATTTTCACAGTGAGATTAAAAAACAGTGCATCTTAAAGTAGTCGGAGTATGATGCTGCATGATTTCTGAAGAACCCATGGGCCACTTTCAATTACTAGAAGTCCTTCTCATATCTCATCAGCTAACAGACTTATAGTTTCATTTCCATCAAGAGACTATGATGCCATGCTTATAATTTTATGTCATAAATCAATTCCTAAGGCCCATCCTTATATATTATAGGTTTTATTAATATTAACGCACACATTCCCAAGTGTTTCTAATTAAGTTGTTGTTAATTAATAACAAAATTAACGAAAGGGTGTATTAGAAGACAAGGATGGCTAAGTTCTGTAACCAAGCAAGCAGAATGAGGTTTTGGAAAAATACATTGAGTTTCAAAGTTCCAAGAGACCAGTGGTCATTCCAGAGTAAATTTGATTCTAAATGTAAGGTCAAAATTATTGAAGTTTATTTTAGAGCTCTACTTCATATAAAATTTTTAATTGCCTATTTGTTATACCTAGCATATATGAGTTGTTTAATAAGTGAATGACAAATAATTCTAATGCAATGGAAAGAGAATGCAAGTCCTCAATGACTAGTTTAATATGCATGTAATTAAGTATACAGGGGAAATATAAAATACCTAAATAGAAAAAATCTATTGCACTGGAGTTATAGTAGTAAAGAGCCATGCTTACATGAAGCTGACCCAGGTTCAATTCTCACTACCACAGATGTTTCCATTTAACTATAATTAAACATTTTAGTTGTTTTCACAATTTAGTAGTTACTGTGTTGCAATGAACATATGTATACATATATACACATATATATATAACTAGCATATATATGCATATGTATTATCTCTTGGAGTCAATTTTTTGTTATTATTATTGTTGTTGCTGCTGTTATTGGTGTTGTTGTACTTCTTCTTAAGATAGGGGCCAGGGAGTAGAGTTGGGATATGGAATCTTATAGAAGCTTTTTCCATTGTCATATAGAAATTGCCATATAGAAATTGTTTTCCATTGAGGCCAAAACAGAAAGCATTCCCACTTTGAACTCAGGGTAAAAGATGAAAAACATGAAACTCTTCCTCCAGCTCTCTTTAAGTTATGAATATTTTCAAACAGCTACGGACCTGGGACTCTTATAGGATAGTTAGAACATTCTGACCTCCTGGGGAACAGTATTTTTGGCTGATGTGAATAAAATGTGAAATGGCAAAATGGACAGTGAAAATCGTTAGAGAAGGTAGGAGGAAGAAGTGTCAGTGAACAAAGAAGGGAGAATTGGATATGAATGAGTGTAGAATGAGAATTCATGACATGAAATTAGTATATGCATACTATTTCTTCTAAAATACCAAATGGATAAGCAAAGAGGAGTAAGCCCTTTTCAGAAGTATTCTCAGGAGAAGCCTCTATACTGTTAATGGGAAAATAAAACTATGAGTAAATTATTAAATTGCAGAGTGAGTATAATATGGGGAGTACAATGAATGACAGGAAACCAGCAATCATTACAAAAAATATTCAGTGAAAGCAAGTATTTAATGAACCATACATTTTTAAGGAGTTATACATAGGTGTACATATGTTGGTTTTTCACTTAAGTGATTTTGATTTACAACTTTTTGTCTTAGGACCTAAAATGTTATTTTCTAAATCTGTCGATTCGGGGTTGATTTTGGATTATATTTGTCAATTTTATTAGTTTATTCATATAAGAGAATTAGTTTTCATCGTCAAATACATTCTTTCTCTTTAATAAAATTCAATGATAACTTTCAGGAATCTCAATTATTTAGCTTTTTTTCCTCTTCTCACTTATATATTCATTTGATCATTCTACAATTGTCTACTGAATAGCCATCAAATTCAATTCCAAGGATATAGAGGTAAAAAGATATTTCTCAACTACATGTTAAGCAGATATAAAAGGCAAAACATTATTATAACCCTTCTTAGGTTGCATACAACAGAGATAACTATAGGCTTTTTGACTGCTCAAGAATGAAAGCCTATATTATGATTGAACCAATGAAAAGGAGATTCAAATTGCACCACATGTGCTTCTACATCAATGTGACTTAAAAACCTCCCTTGCTACATACAGACATTTTGAAATGCACATAGTCTATGTGGATATCATTTGCTATGAAAGTTCAAGAACAGATGTGAGTCTAATTGGTTCCATAAAATGAAATGTTTTTATTCTCCTTCTGCCACTAAGGAACACAGGGAGATATCCTTCAGCAAAGGGCATTGGTTGAAAAATAATGAAAGAAGCTTTAAGCTTTTATCCTATGACTGACAGCTGTTTTGCCCCATAAGATTTTATGGAATTTATATTTATTACAGATAAGTGTGAAAATTTCATCTGTTATGTTTAATGACAAATACACAATTATTTGGAAAATATCTTGGTTCTGATGACATATTTGTCTTATCCTATAGTAATTTTATTTGTCAAAGGAAAAAAAACCACATATTTCCTAAGGTTCAGCGAGAACAGAGGAAATGTTCAGTGTTTCTTCATTTAGAAAGATGTTCTCATTTGTTCATTCAATTCACATTGTTCTAAGCTAGTCATGTATACTAGCCACTAAATTAATTGTAGAGGATGCAGTGATAAACAAAGTAAATGAATTCTTTGTTGAAACAGGACTTGTTAGCTCTCTGATGAGAAGGATGCCTTTCTGTTCAGAGGTCATTCCTACCAACAGTTGTCTCCACTAGTGGCAAATTGAGTGCACTGACACATAGGGTAATTGTGAAACAAGTGTTCGTTTATTTTTTTGTCTTTGTGCTCAGGGCTTCTCCTGATACTGTGCTTACAATCACTCCTGATGTATTTAGGAAGCATATGAAATGCCGGGAATCAAACTAGAGTCCCTGGTAAACAAGATACCTTAACCCCTGTACCATCTCTCCTGTCCCCAAACTTAAATCTTACTGGTATGGCTAATTTTACTCCAGTTTGAAAACTAACACTTTACAGTTATACATTATTGTTTCAAAATATTTTATTGGTCATATCTGAGGATCTATTAATAAAGTAGATAAGTAGAAAAGCACCCATTGGTGACCATTTTCAGGAAAACCAAGGTAAATCTGAACTTTGCACAATGTTTTCAATTTAGAGTATTCTTTTACACCTATTATGTCTTTTACTCATGTTTATACATGAGTCCCTAATTTATAATAGGAATCTGTATTATTAGATGAACATTGGATTTGTTTTGAATCACATTTCTTTGAAATGTATCTGTATAATCTATTACTATCTGGTGAGTAGCAGTCACTGCAATTATTGTTCTAAAGGGATCTGTTGGTTTATCCAACCATTTTCATTATGTATTTAACTTCTGTGAATTCACCTCATTCCTATTTTGAGTGGAGATAATACCAGTCGCCTGTGCACAACCAAGACAGTAAGTAAGGCCATAGAGACCCCATTCTCACTACATTCCTGCTGGCCTCAGCGTTGTATTTTATGTTTAGATGGTGGAAAATCAGTAGACCTTCTACTGAGGTCTCCCATCCTTTAAAATTTGTGTTATGCTATTTAAGCAGTTTATTCAAACTAGACCTTGGTTAGACATTGAGAAGACTCAGATCTTCTAAATCAGTCACCTTCACCCACATGAAAAAATATATATATAGAAGCGTGGTTGAAAGATTATTGCAATTTTTATTGTCACTGCCATCCCATTGCTCATCGATTTGCTCAAGCAGGCACCAGTAACATCTCCATTTTAAGACTTGTTGCTACTGCTTTTGTCATATAACTACTGTTTTTGGAATATCTTTTTTTGGCTGTGCGGGTGAGATACTCACTGTAGCTTGCCAGGCTTTCCGAGAGCAATGGAGGAATTGAGCCCGGGTCGACTGTGTGCAAGGCAAATGCCCTACCACTATGCTATCGCTCCAGCCCATTGCAATTTTAGACTTGACAGAATAGAATAATTTTCTCCCTCAGCTCAACAAAAGTTTAGACGAGTTTCTTCTTGACTCTAAGTCATTGGCCTCACATTTCTTTGAGTATTTCTTTGAAAAATTTTGGTAGGTAATCAAAAGTAATTTTGGCTCCTCGAGTATACGAATTCTTTACAGGCTTTTACCAGCTTTATAATCCAGGAACACTTGTTTTTCCTGATCAAATCTGTCAGCAAACCTGATGAAACCACTTGAAAATTTATCAGAGAAGTTAGCAGCTCAATTTTCAAGTTGCTTTAGGAAGTTAGGAGCCTAATATTGATGGGTGAGAGTTAATATCTAGAGATAGACTAAACACAGAAAAGTATAGGTAAACTCCAGAGTAACTTCCCATTTCCCTCACCTAGTTAAGCACTTTTCTAAAAATCCCCTGAGCACTTAGCAGCAACCATTAGTTTGAGCAGAGATGAGGTCAGTACCACAATACACATGCATAAAACTTCCCCTACTGTTTAACTGGTTCCGTGCAATATGTCTTTAGTAAGTTATGATTAATTACTGATCAATTACGAGAATAGAAACTATAAAATCAATCCTGGGTATGAGATCTGTAGAGGAAATCATTTTTTTCCAGAAAGACAAATGCAAGATTACAAAGATAGATGAGTGAACTGTGTGATAAGTTGCCATGAATTAGAGACAAAAGTGTTTTTGTTTTAATTGCCAGTGGTTTCCTAGGGCCTCTGTAGTCTCTAGGGAGAACTTTCTGAAGTTGAAATCTGCAAGATATTTCTGTACTCACGATTTATTTGTTCAATTATTTCCAAATGGATTTCTGTTGCTTGTCACTAAAATAATCTTGGTTTAAACATGCTTTATTCAATAAAGGGGGGAAAAAGGAAAAAAAATTCAATTCAGAGAACTGACTGTGTGTTAACATGTTCTGGCTCCTGTGCAATACCAAAGCCTGGAGCTTTTGTGGGTGTCTGAGTGGCATTTAATCAAACCATTTCCCTAAGAGGACTGCTTTATTTTTAGATAATGTATATTGTGTAAAACACTCTGTCATCACCTCTAATTGTTACTTTCAAAATGTGGTGGTGATACAAAGCATAATGCGATTTTGAAGTCAACAATTCTTCTGTAGAAGTATGGAACTTTATGTTAGATGTGACACTGAATCAAATAATAAAAGCCCAAGTAAAACAAAAGTAAGCAGCAAGAACACATTATTTTCTTTACCCACTGTAAATTCCCTGTCATGCATTCATAAGTATAAAGAATAAGGACTTTTTAAAAAGCTGAAGGCAAAGAAGATATGATTTAAAAGACTATAGGAAAATTAAATTATATCCATTAAATTTAGGTTGAAAAGCTCAATATTATGCATAAAGACATTGTCTCCTAAAAACAAAAGAAAATTATAATATAATTATTGTAGGTGATAATAAAGTCAGAGTAGAAATTAAGAGCCATGTGATAAGAGGAATTAAGAAAGAGATTAGAAACCAGAGTCAGACAAATGCAGTTTTATACAAAAAACCCCATATATTTTACTTATAGTAACAACATTTTTCTTTTAGGGGCCAGGGGTTGTATGTCACAAACCTACTCTCATCTGGGCTTATTCTTGGCTCTGTGTTCAGGAGTGTCTTTTAGCAGGACTTAGAGAAAACAGGTGTTACTGAGGATGAAACTTAAGGTTTACTGCAAGCAAGGCAACTGATTTTCACACTGTACTACAGCTCTAGCATTATTTTTCATTTGTTTATTTTTTAATTACATTTTTGGGAATAATTTTCAGTGTTGGTGAAATATGTTGGCAGAACTATAAATTGCTCCTAAGGTTTTTCTAACTTTTGTACTAATTTTGAAATAAAAATATTTGAGCTATTTTACCCTATAATTATATTTCTATTTTAAGCAATGAAATCACATTATGGAAAGCTATTAAAAATAGTTGCTTTGCACTGTTACTTAGTAGAAAAATAAATATTGTTGATATTTATAAATTGTATAATGAATAATTTTATAAATGCTACACCAAACATGTACTATTGAACTAAGTGTGAAAACAATTTACAAAAATTAATGCTAAAAAAATTAATGCTAACTTTTTTGGGTCATATTATAAATCAAGACATATAATCTGGGAGGATATAGAAAAGATTATACTTACTATAATCATCTCAAATAAAATCAAGCACGGAAACACACCAAAAGACTTGTGAGACATGAAATCATAGATATATGCATAATTATTTAATTTATAATATATAAAGCATAAAATAATGCCATATAATAATTATCTTTGCACCAATAAGCTTAAGCATCTAGGTAAAATGGGTAATATTAAAGAAAAACTATTTTATTATTTATTTATTTATTTATTTATTTATTTATTTTCATTTTGGGTCACACCCAGCGATGCTCAGGGGTTACTCCTGGCTTTGCACTCAGGAATTACTCCTGGCGGTGCTTGGGAGACCATATGGGATGCCAAGGATGGAACCCGGGTCAGCCGCATGCAAGACAAACGCCCTACCCGCTGTGCTATCGCTCCAGCCCCCAAGAAAACCTATTTTAAACGTGATCTGAAGTCAGAAAAATTAAATCACCAATACACATTAAAATATTAAAATAATCAGATTTAATTTTTAAATAGAGAAATCAATTCAATTTTTAAAGAAATAGAACTCCTCTTTGTTTCTCACATTGGAATGAGAAATAAGGCTTACAGTTATTTCTATAACTACAAGTACCATATACAAATTATCACTGTCACTGTCACTGTCATCTCGTTGCTCATAAATTTGTTCGAGAGGGCACCAGTAATGTCTCCATTGTGAGACTTGTTGTTGCTGTTTTTGGCGTATCAAATACGTCATGGGAGCTTGCCAGGCTCTCCCTGCAGGCAAGATACTCTCGGTAGCTTGCCCAGCTCTCTGAAATAGGCGATTCCTTCCTTCCTTCCTTCCTTCCTTCCTTCCTTCCTTCCTTCCTTCCTTCCTTCCTTCCTTCCTTCCTTCCTTCCTTCCTTCCTTCCTTCCCTCTTTCCTTCCTTCCTTCCTTCCTTCCTTCCTTCCTTCCTTCCTTCCTTCCTTCCTTCCTTCCTTCCTTCCTTCCTTCCTTCTTTCCTTCATTTTTTTTGTGGATTCTCTGTCTTATCAGTTAGACCCCTATTCCCTTATTTTGGCTCCACATTTCTTTTTTTTTTTTAATTTATTGATTTTTATTGAATCACCATGTGGAAAGTTACAAAGCTTTCAGTTTTAAGTCTCAGTTATACAATGCTCAAACACCCATCCCTTCACCAGTGCACATATTCCATCACAAAGAATTATTTACAGTATACCTCCTCCCCACCCCCCACCTCCCCAGCCTACCACCCTGCCTGTGTAACTGATAAATTTTACTTTACTTTACTTTACTTTGATTACATTCAATATTTCAACAAAAACTCACTATTATTGTTTGGAGTTTTTCCCCCCAAAGTCGGGCCTGCTGAAAAGGAAACATTTAATAATTTGTTTCCCATTGCTGAAAATGAAGAGATATGAGGTCAAGCGGCCGCAATAGCAGCCGCATGGGTTTGGATTTCTGTATTTTAGTATTTTAGTAACTAAGTCCAGAGAAATTTCTGCCAGAAATTGCATCATTGCAAGCTTGTACCTCTCTGTTACTTTATATTCCATATATGAGTTCAATCTTTCTATGCCTGTCTCTTTCTTTCTGACTCATTTCACTCAACATGATACTTTCCATGTTGATCCACTTATATGCAAATTTCATGACAAATCTTTTCTGACAGCTGCATATTATTCCATTGTGTAGATGTACCAAAGTTTCTTTAACCAGTCATCTGTTTTTGGGCACTCTGTTTTTTTTCCAAATTGTGGCTATTGTAAACAGTGCTGCAATGAACATAGAAATGCAGATGTCATTTCTACTATACCTTTTTGCCTCTCCGGGATATATTCCCAGGAGGGCTCCACATTTCTGTGACTTTTCATTTATTTATTTTTGCATCTGGATTCCTTGTTATGAATTAGAAGCCACAGTGGGCCATCTTGCCTCTGGTTGAGAAACACTGATCCATACGCCTTGTATCTACATGATACTTTCAGTGTTTTCCCCATTTCAGAATATTTCAGAATTTTCCCTGGCATTTTAAAGAACACTGTATTTTAAGTACTGTATTGATCCTTTATTAAAGTTTCGAATATTTTATACTCATAATTGCTTAGCCATCAGAAACAGTTCATTTAATCTCATGAAAAATAAATGTTTCATATACTTCTCAAGAGCTAATTATAGCCTTACTTTTTACAAAAGCTCAAAGTTGGAGCTAAAGAGAGAGTTCAATAAGTAATACACTTGTAGCTCTTGGTTTTCTTTCTCACACCTTATGTACTGCCAGAAGCATTGACTCTTTCCTGAGCAAAGAGCTCGGAGTAAGCTTCACCACATCCTAGTGTGGTTCCTTTTTTCAAGAAAAAATAAAATAATTAAAATAAGGAAGAGAGGAAGCAAGGGCAGGAGGAAGGCAGGGAGGCAGGGAGGCAGGTAGGCAGGAAGGCAGCAAGGCAGGAGTTACAAAGGAGAGAAAAGGAAAATTCAGATTTGAACATTATAGCAATTTGAATGCCACTATAACTCTAAAATTAAATTTAAAGTTTATTTATCATTAGGAATGTCTGAAATCATATAATAAATTGAAATATAAAATAGGTTATTAACTCTAGACACTACATGCTAGCCTTTTAAAAGGGCTATTAAATTTTACTTTTACATAGAATTGTTTAATATTTTAAACATGCTGCAGTTGACATATACACATTTTGTAAATTTTCTTTCAGCTAATATAAAATATATCAAAGAAACAATAGGAATCAAAAATAATTTGACGGCACATACCCACATGGTTTATGTAGTGCCTGGAAAGGGGAGAGATATAATCTAAAATTAGAAGAAGTTAGTTAAGCTCACATTTTTATTCTCATCTGAAACAACGCCAAGGTGTGGGACCATTTCCAACACTTTGCAAAGTGGCTTTGATCTCACAATAAAGAATGCAGTGGTGTCAAACCCTTGGGTCGGAGGTTTTCAAAAAATAACAATAGCAAAAACAAACTCGGAATTGAAGCTAGGCAAAAATAGAATGTGTCTCACTGTGCTCGGGGTCAAGATCACCTTTGTTCTGTTTGTGCAGAAAAATGTGCAATGAGGATACCCCCTAGTGGTCAGACGCCGACACAACGTTTTGAGTGACAGTCATCAATGTATACTAACAGGAAAATAGAAATTTAAAGGAAAATCTTCACAGTAGAAACGATGTGACAGTAGCCCTGTAAAACAAAAAAAGAAAAGCCTCCTCAAATCCTCACAGCTTCCAGCCTGAATCTGTTTCCAAACCTGAATCCACAGATCTGACTCCTATATATCATTTGTGTTTTTCCCAACATTTATATCTGTTTCTCTTCCTGAAATTCAGACAATACTTCTCAGGGTGAAATTCTTGCCTGAAATCAAACAAATAATTTCTTTTTGTAAATGGACTACTCTTGTATTTTAAAATTCATGCTAGAAGTAGATCTTTTCTCTTTTTTTCTTTGGTTTGATTTCCTTCCTTCCTTCCTTCCTTCCTTCCTTCCTTCCTTCCTTCCTTCCTTCCTTCCTTCCTTCCTTCCTTCCTTCCTTCCTTCCTTCCTTCCTTCCTTCCCTCCTTTCTCCCTTCCCTCCCTCCCTCCTTTCTTCCTTACTTCTTTCTTTCTTCCTCTCTTCCTGCTTTCTTGTTCTTGTAGAGTCACAGTTCTTTTCTATTTCTTTCTATAGCAAACACTATAGTCAAGAGTCTTCTTCCAGATTCACAGTAATAGTTCAGCCTGGCTTGCAGTGTATGAAGTTGCTTGGCTTTGATTCCTTCATGCTCAAGTTGGTGATGCAGGAGCCATGGCAACAGGTCTTGATGTCAGTCTGCGTTCCGGTTCTTTTTTTTTTTTTTTAAGAATAAAAATATTGAATAATCAAGATGCTCTGACTCAGACAGAAAATTTTACTTAAAACTACAAGAAACTGGGCAGAGAGAATAAAAAATGTTCTGTGCTTACTTTGCAAATAACCATCCTGGGTGTGACCCCTAAACCCCATAATGCTCCCCCAAGCATGATCCATGAGGGAAAAGTCAGGAGTAATCCCTGTGCACTGGACAGGGGTGAGGATGCGGTTTGAGGGAGTATAAAAGAAAGAAATTCACCCACTGAGTAGAATTTAATAAAGTACTGTTATGTATGGCTCTTCCTATAAAAGGTTGAGTGAGAAAAGGTGTTGGAACATTGGGTCTTTTTATTTCTTACCTAAGTAGCAGAACATTCGCACTGGCTACAGAGAGAGGTTTTGTTAATTTAGGGCCCATTTGTGTTATAAAATGAGCAATACCTGAGGCTTTCTGCTTATTTAAGACCATTGTAATGTTAAGTATTTGATCATGGGTAAACTTCTTAGGTGTCAAAAAGCACCAAGGAACTCCAAAGAATGTTTTAAGCCTAGAATTTTTCCAGGAACCAGAGAGATAGCACAAACGGTAAAGCCTATGCTCAGAATGTGTAAGGCACTGAGTTTTATTCCTAGCGCTGCATGGGAGGTCCTCATATAGAAATGCACAAAAATAAAATAACCAACCCAATTAAAAAAAAGAAATAGGCATCTCACTATCTTCGTACGATAGAGAACTAGAAATGGATTATATGTCTGGGGGGTTGATGCCATACTTAAATGCTAAAAAAAGAAAATGTCTATTTTTCTAAAATATGAATCTCGATGTCTGGTGTCTTTTTAACATGTGAATTATATTTTATATGATATATTATTCGTGCTCACATTTTTCTCTTGTTATTGACAGAGGCAGGAGAGATATTATAAGGTTTAGGTAATTCCCTGCATGCAGGTGACTCCAGCTCAAACCCACACACCGCAAATGGTTCAGTAAGAACCTCCAGAAATGATACCTGACCTGTGAACTTGGTGTAATACCAGAACATAGCCAGTAGTGTTTTGAAAGCAAAAAAAAAAATGAAAGAAAAGGGAGGAGGAGGAGGGGGGTGGGTGAAAAGGAGGGGGGAGGAGAAGGAAGGAAGGAAGGAAGGAAGGAAGGAAGGAAGGAAGGAAGGAAGGAAGGAAGGAAGGAAGGAAGGAAGGAAGGAAGGAAGGAAGGAAGGAAGGAAGGAAGGAAGGAAGGAAGGAAGGAAGGGAGGGAGGGAGGGAGGGAGGGAGGATTTTTATTCTATTTTATTTTATTTTATTTTATTGAATAAACGGTGAGATGTAGTTACAAGCTTTCATGTTTGAGTTACAATCACACAATGATCAAACACCCATACCTCCACCAGTGCACATTCCCCATCACCAATATCCCCAGTATACTCCCATTTTCCCATACTCCCCTGCTTGGTGGCAGACAATAATCCCCATACTCTCTCTCTACTTTTGGGCATGATGGTTTGCAATGCAGATATTGAGAGGTAATCACGCTTGCTACTTTATCTATTTTCAGCACACATCTCTCATCCTGACTGATTCCTCCAACCATCATTTTCTTAGTGATCCCTTCTCTATTCCAGCTGCCTTCAACACTACCCCACACCCCTCATGAAGCAGGCTTTCGGCTATGGAGAGCAAACTTTCTAGCCCTTGTATCTACTGTCCTGGCTGTAAGTGTCGTGTTATGCTATTTTATACTCCACAAATGAGTGCAGTCCTTCTATATTTGTCCCTCTCTTTCTGACTCATTTCACTTAGTATGATGCTCTCCATGCCTATCTATTTATAAGCAAATTTCATGATTTCATTTCTCCTAACAGCTGCATAGTATTCCATTGTATAGAGGTATTAAAGTTTTTTTAAATAGTTGTCTGTTCTTGGGCACTTGGGTTGCTTCCAGATTTTGGCTATCGTGAACAGTGCTGCAATGAGCATACAGGTACAGATGTCATTACTACTGTGCTTTTTTGCACCCTCGGGATATATTCCCAGAAGTGGTATTGTGGGGTCATACGGAAGCTCAATTTTTTATTTTTGAATGACTGTTCATATTATTTTCCAAAAAGGCTGGAGCAGTAGGCATTCCCACCAACAGTGAAAGAGCATCCCTTTTTCCTCACATCCATGTTAGCGCTGTTTACTTTTGTTCTTTTAAATGTGTGCCAGTCTCTGTGGTGTGACCTCTATCAAATGCCAGGCACAAAATTCAGATCAAAGTGGATTAAAGACCTCAATATCAGACCTAAATCCATAAGGTACATAGAGGAAAATGTAGGCAGAACCCTCCATGATATTGAAGCTAGAGAATCATCTTTAAGGATGAAACAGCACTGATCAAGCAAGTGGAAACAAACATAAACAAATGGGACTACATCAAACTAAGAAGCTTCTGCACCTCAAAAGAAACAATGATCAAAATACAGAGAAAGCTCACCGAATGGGAAAGAATTTTTCCCAAAACGCATCTGATAAGGGATTAATATCCAGGATATACAAGACGCTAGTAGAATTACACAAGAAGAAAACCTCCAACCCCATCAAAAAATGGGGAGAAGATATGAATGGAAGCTTCCTCAAAAAAGAAATACAAATGGCCAAATGCACATGAAAAAATGTTCCACATAGCTAGAAATCAGGGAGATGCAAATCAAAATGACACAAAGGATTTTAGTGGAAGTTAAAGGAGATTGTCTAGTAGCAAATGAATTAATATAAAATTAGCAACTATTTTTATTATATGAAAATTGGTTTAGTTGATGGTACTTAAATGTCAAAAAAACCTTTTTTTTTGCCTCACTTGTATTTGTGATAAAATAAAAGGTCACAAGTTAAAAAGAACTTACAAAATCTAACAGTTATTATCATATGTGTTTGTTCACAGACTTGAAAATGGGATGCTCAATAAAAAAACATAAGGGAAATTTATTTGAAGTTATCCTACGGGTAGTTAAGTACATTTTATTGTTTATAGAAAATTCCTAGGACTCTCATAAAAATCAGTAAAATAATAGTATTTGTCATCAGTTTTTCATACATTTTTGAATTAAAATATTTTTACTTAGTTATATGTAGATGAGAGAGAGAAAAAGAGAGAGAGGGAGAGAGAGAAACTACTGACTTCTTGAGAAGGGACATAGCTGAGCATACACAACTCAGGTTGAGATGTGGAGGGCCTCAAATTGCAATATTTTGTTCTTAAAGTTGCATAATAATTCATTGTGATCTCTCTCATGAATTGAACCTAAAGATACAGTGAGCTAGCAACAAAGATCCAAAGGTCATAAATAGTGGAACTGACACAGACACTTGAGTTAGGGGCAGGTGGGAGGGAGGGTCTATGTGTGTGTTGGGAGGGGGGGTGTATGGGTGTGGTGTGTGGGTGTCCTTTATAGAAGAATACAGGTAAACTTGTGATGGCTGTACTTTTGGAATTGTCTATAAAAAAGTATTTATAATATTGTAAGCCAACCAATAATAAAATAATTAAAATGTTTTCTTACAAAAGAAACAAAATTATGGAGTAAAAAGATAGTTTTTTACTCATTACAGGTGGAGATGCATGTGACCCCTAAGATGAGGAGTTTAATTTTTAGTATTTTTTCAACAAACAACTAAAGTAAAATGATTAATCTTTTTAAAAAATCCTTGATGCTTTTAATTCTTCAGTGTTTACAAAATTTCACAATTAGTTATCAAATTTTCTTTTTTATGTGTAAGTTATTAATTTTTCTAAGCTCGTTTTATTCTATTACTGTTACTCTGCAAATGCATACCTGAAATAGTTTATTTTTTTTCTGACCCTCTTGCCCAGTATAAAAATGAGACAGCTGCATATTTTAGCTTAGTTCCTTTAAAAATACAGTGAGGGGCTGGAGTGATAGCACAGCAGGTAGGGCGTTTGCCTTGCACGTGGTCGACCCGGGTTCCATTCCCAGCATCCCATATGGTCCCCTGAGCACCGCCAGGAGTGATTCCTGAGTGCAGAGCCAGGGAGTAACCCCTGTGCATTGCCAGGTGTGACCCAAAAAGCAAAAAAAAATAAAAAATAAAAATACAGTGAACTCAGTATGAATAAAATATTTTATTTTTTTATTACAAAACTGATTTTCTCTTAGCTCTATTAGGCTTCTGATTTTGAAAAACGGTGGGTTTTTTTTTGGAGGATTTGGGGGGGTTTTTGGCAATAAATTATAAATCCCCAAATCTAGACTTTCCCTCCCATACACCAACTGTAATTACCTTTCAGTGTAAAAATCTACCCAACACCATGTATCCAAAGAAGCAGTATCAAACCAATTCCTAAAGCATTGTTGACTAAGTGGTCCCTTGAGAATACAAAGCACGAATAATATCACAGATTTAAAAACAAAAGCTAATCAAAGCTCCTTAATGTCTGTTTTCTTTTCCTATATTTTCTATTTTGAATTAACTTCAATTTCTAATTCCAAGCACCCTCTACTCATTCCCCGCCCCCCCTCCCCACACACACACCTCTTTGGGAAATTTGGTTCAATCTTTTCTCTGTTTTCAATATCTAGCTATACCCTAACCCTTTGTATAAAAATTATTTCACAATACCTTAAACTTGCACATTAAGGCACTCTTCCATTTAAGAGAATTAGTGTCTTTCTGAGAAGTCACTTTCTTTTTGCAATTAAAACTATCAGTAATAGTGTTGTAAATAAACCAAAGTACCTACGGGGAGAAAAATAAGAGGAAAAGGTCCTGCCAGAGAGGTAGGCTGATGGTCAGAAGAGGGCACCATTGAGGGGATTGGTGATGAAATATTATACCCCTGGAACTCAACCATAAATAGTTTTGTAACTTTGTAATTCACAGTGATCAAATAAATTATTTCAAAATGAATTCTAAGAATCTGATTGTGTGTGTGTGGGGGGGGGGGTACTTGCTTACGTGCTCTTGCACACTTGCACTAATCTATTGCATACAACTACTCGATTAGGAAAAGATTCCCTGCTCTATAAAATACTACTTTTGATAGTATTTAATCAATCTGTATAGAGAATAATTCCTCAAAGATTTATTTAACATCTTATGATCCCCTATCCTGCAAGCAATTGTGCCCCACTGAACTATGTTTCAGACTTCTTTATGGCCTAGTTTTGTTTGTTTGGGCTTTGGACCACACCTGGTAATGCTCAGGTATTATTCCTGACTCTGCACTCAGGAATCACTTCCGGCTGGATCAGTGGAACATGTGGGATGCCAGGGATTGAACCCAGATCAGCCAAATATGGCAAGCACCGTTTCTGCTGTACTGTAGCTCTGGCTCCTCTTTATGACCTCTTGTGGCTAGGTAATTGTTTCCTATTTAGACTCTAGTCCCATCTTTTTCTGTTAATGTCTGTGAACATATATAATAGCTCCCCTTGTTGGTTGACTGCCTATCTGGACTTTCAGGACATGGACTATTTTCCATAGTGCTTGGATACATTTTTCTTTTTCAATGAACTAAGACTTCTATTTGTTGGCTCAGATCATACGTTTCAGCCCACTTGAGAAATTTTCCCTAAGAGTATGGCTAGAACAAGCAAAGTAAAATATCATACAAGATATTCCCACCATCAGTGTGGGAATATCTTTTTACCCACATCCTCTCCAACAGCAGTTGCTTTTGTTCTTTTGGATGTGTGCTAGTCTCTGTGGTGTGAGGTGTATCTCATAGTTGTTTTGATCTTCATCTCCCTGATGATTAGTGATGTAGAGCATTTTTTCATGTGCCTTTTGGCCATTCATATCTCTTCCTTGAAAAAGTATCTGTTCATGTCTTTGCCCCATTTTCTGATGAAATTGGATGTTTTCTTCTTGTTAGAGTTCAACCAGTGCTTTATATACCCTTGATATCAACCGCTTATCTGATGGGTATTGGGTGAATATTCTTTCCCATTTGATAGATTGTCTTTGTATTTTGGTCATTGTATCTTTTGCAGTGCAGAAGCTTCTTAGTTTAATATAGTTAGGCCCCTTTGGAAAACAATATGGATGCTTCTCAAAAAATTAGAAATTGAGCTTCCATTTGATCTAGCAATACCACTTCTGGGAATATATCCCGGAGAAGCAAAATAGTATAGTCAAAATGACATGTGCACTTATATGTTCACCGCAGCACTGCTTACAATAGGAAGAATCTGGAAAAATACCGAGTGCCCGAGAACAGATGACTGGTTAAAGAAACTTTGGTATATCTATACAATGGAATAGTATGCAGCTGTTAGAAAAAATGAAGTCATGAACTTTGCATATAAGTGGATCAACATAGAAAGTATCATGCTAAGTGAAATGAGTCAGAAAGAGAGGGACAGACATAGAAAGATTGCACTCATTTGTGGAATATAAAATAACAGATTAGGAGACTAATACCCTAGAATAGTAATATATAATACCAGGAGGTTGGCTCCATGGCTTGGAAGCTGGCCTCACATACTGGGGGAAAGGTAGCTCGGATAGAGAAGGGAACACCAAGTAAAATGTGGTTAGAGATCCCTCGAGGGAAGGGAGATGGTGTGCTGAAAGTAGACTAGAGACTGAACAAGATGGCAACTCAATCCCCCTATCACAAACCACAACAGCCAAAAAGAGAGAGAGAACAAAATGGAATATCCTGACACAGAGGTGGGGGGGAGGGAGAGGGACGGGATTGGAGGGTGGGAGGGATACTGGTTCATTGGTGGTGGAGAATGGACACTGGTGGAGGGATGGGTTCTCGAACATTGCATGAGCAAAACACAAGCATGAAAATGGATAAATTTGTAACTGTACCCTCACGGTGACTCACTAATTAAGAGATAAATTAAAAAAAGTTTCTTTCTTTGGGATTGGCAATTGATTTGGATGATCATTAAAGCTCATTCCAACAGAAAAAAATATCATACAAGATAATAAATATTTTATCTCAAGATAACAAATTCCAAAACATGCTCAACCTTCTAAAATAACAAATGCCTAAATCATATATGCCTGGATAAGTTAGCCCTGATGGGACAGTTTCTTGTTTCTATTCCTTGGGCCAGAATTTCCTAATTTTCAAACGAGAGTTGTAGATCTCACAATATTTTCTTTTTCCTCAAGTCATAAAACATGATATTTTCATTGCAATAATTTGGTCTTAATTGTACTGTAGCACTGTCCTCAATTTGCTCGAGCAGGCACCAGTAACATCTCCATTTTGAGACTTGTTGTTACTGTTTCTGGCATATCGAATATGCCATGGGTAGCTTGCCAGGGTCTTCCATGTGAGCAGGATACTCTCAGTAGCTTGCTGGGTTCTTTGGACTTAATTACTTGTCTTAAACTAATTTTTTCCTTTATTTCATGAAGGAATGAAATTTTGCTCTATTCAGCTTCATAATGAAAGTAAAAAGAGGGAAAAGGGAAGAATGAAGAGAGTGAGAGTGAGAGAAGAATTGAGATTTTCAATTTCTCTATGATTAGCTTTCCCAGCTAGAATGAAGTTATTTTATGATTTTTCTACATGCCTCTACCTGTTCAGCTCCATGGTCTCTGAAACCAATACTTCTGTCTTATAGTGGAATTGATTCTTTTACTGGGAACTTTAAGCTTTCTATTTGGTCCATATCAGTCTACAAAGGTCATATTTCTTAAGGGATCAAGAGTTTATAAGGGTTTTTTTAAATTTTTTTTTTAGTTTTTACCACAATTTGAAGAGAAGAAAAATACATTTTTATTTTCAAAACTCTTTTTTAACCAAACCACCAGATTTCACTGTTTGGTTTTCTTTTTTATAGTTTCTAATCTTATTCAAACTATGCTCTCAGGTAAATAATAAATGTACTAGTCTTCTTCTGAGGCCATTTTCTATTTATTATCTCCTGTGGAACTGCAAATCCTAGGGTGGATTTTTGCTGTTGTAATATCATCTATATTTTGCCCAAACCTGTCACTTTTAGCTTCATATCATCTCCAAAACTCTGCTCCATCATCTGAACCCCTTCTCACTGTTATCCGTACATCACTGTCATTCATATTCCATGCTGATGACACTGGCAGTGATTTTTTTCTCTCTTGGAAATAAGTGGAATAAAGGAAAAACCCATGGAAAACAATGCCTTCCAAACTTTGCATTCAATCATTGAAACTCAATTGCATTTCGGCTTGGTAATTCTTGGTTTTCTGTAAGAGGTTTCTTTCCCGATAGCTTCATCCCAAGCTGATCTGTCTGAAACTATTTCCCCCAAGTGCTACCTGACACAGAGTGTAAGTTATGGTTAATATTGGCCTTAGCATTTAGAACAGGGTGGAAAGAATTAAACTTACCTCAGGTAAATACATATTTATTTCATAGTTATCATAAAATTAAGTCATGACTATTCAGTTGTGGTTCTGATAGTGAAAACTAATTTTGGGTGTGAAGTAAGAAATACACCTTTATGACATGAGTATATTGTTCATATCACAAAATAATTCATTGAAGGTTTCCATTAAACAATGACTAAAGGTTTTCAATATAGGACAATTAAAAATTTGAAGGACTCTAAGATCTTATATTCATGTTTTTTCTACACTAATATTTCAAACTATGTCTAGTTAGTTATCTTAACAATATAGTTATACATACAGCTAGCAAAACATATAATTTGTAACATGCATTGTATGTGTTTTAAGGAAGAGAAATATTTTATAGATATTGTATGAGAAAAGGTAATTTAACTATACAAATAGTGTAGTGTAGGAAACCATTAACTTCTAGTTTTTATTTTTATTTCAAAGTCTCAAACAAATAAAAATTAAAAAAACAAACTCTAAAATAGTAGCATCAGTTTTCATTTTAGAAATGAAGATAATAATTTGCATTGTGAATAAAGTAAGAATTTGGCAAGTAATCAGATCTATAGAATTTTTAGAATAAAATAAAAGTAGTAAAGAGATTTATTAAATAAAAACAGTATACCAATTAAATAGACTTAATGGAAACAATATATAGATTAAATTTCATATTCAGAAAATATTTTTTCTAACTAAAAAGAGAAAAAGGGAAAAATTACAATGAAAAGATCTCTGTCCTTTATTTCTGGTGATAAAAACTAGCATTATAATGGATGCTATTTTGTTCATACTGCACACTGTTCTTTGAATCTAAGTTTTTTAACTTACCCATAGACATCAAATAAACTTTTTAGTAATGGTTTAAATTTTATTGAGCTTACTACATTATTTTGGACTTCAAATTTGTTTTCAATATTTTCCTGGAAAAGTGATGGCATTATTGTAATGCTGTTTTGTCATTATAAGAGAAAAGATTTTCATATTTCTTCCAACAGAGATCTGACATTTAATAAATTTAATAATCTAACAAACCTATTTGGGAAGAGAGTGAAGTTCTGATACAAAACACTGAAAAATTCAGATAGAGAAAAGAAAAATGGCTGGTCTTTGAATATGGATACCAAGTTTACTTTGATACCTCTTCATTGGGCAGGGCAAAAGTCACCATTAAACCAATAAACTTTTTTCCCCCATTCACATTAAATTCTACACAGTTCACAGGTTGTTGTAATGATAAGCAGGAAACCAATTTGATAATCCAAAGATACGGTCCTGTGGTAAAGTGAATGTCTTGCATAAATAAGACCCTAGATTTGATCCTGGTACTGAAAAAAAATAGGTAACTAGATAATATTTTTTTTGAAAGAAAGAAGGAAGAAGGTAGAAATAATTAAAACTGATTAAAAACCATTTGAAAGTACTCACAGCATTTTTCAGACTACATTTAATCTTGTTTTAGACTCTAGAACAAGAAATACAATTGTAACACGAAGAGAAAGTCACTACTTAACATATCTTAAATAGTCAATGAAAGAACTATTAAAAATGGGGATTCAAAATTGTGTTATTTGGGGGGCTCAGAGGATAAAGGCTCAGAGGGCCTCGATGGGTAAAGCATCTGGCTTACTTGTGTCCACCAGGACTTGCTCCTGGGCACTGCATATGATTATGTGACCCTGTTAGGAGTCATCCCTAAGTGCAGAGCCAGCAATTAGCCCTGAGACTGCTGGGACTGTCCCCCCCCCACCCCTCCAAAAAAGTGTATTAAGGGGAGGTCCATATAATATATACTATATTGGGGATATAGTACAGCAGGTAAGGTCCTTGCCTTTTAGGAAGCTGAACTTCCTAAAAGATATATATGATTATACCTTCAGCACTCCATGAGGTTCCCCAAGCCTAGCAGGAGTGATCACAGTCAGGAGTAAGTACTGAGCAGTGGGTGTGTCCGTCTCAGAGGACAAACACAATGGGTGCATATGCTGCCCAAGACCATGTGCAGCTTGTACCCACGTGACGATTGAGCACATGTGTCACCCAAGAACATGTGTCGCCCACATCCCCACTCTTGAGATGTGTACTTTCATGCTTTCCTGTCTAGTGCTGGGATGTGTATAGGGGCTCTCACTTTGTCCTTGGGGAAGTCCTGGTTCTCTCTTGAGCATTAGTGTAAATAAATATAGAACTAAGGCAAGCCGAGGGGCGCGTGCACTCGCGGGCTAATTAGTGTAAATAAATATAGAACTCATTTCTTAAATAAATGCCAAACTGGAATTGAAAAGTCTAAATCACACATAGTCCTTCAGCCTCTGAATAGGTACTTAAGTCACTGTCACTGTCAACACGTTGCTCATCGATTTGCTCCAGCAGGCACGCGTAACATCTCCAATGTGTGTAAAAAACTAAGGCAAGCCGAGGGGCGCGTGCACTCGCGGGCTCTCCGGGCGGCTCTGTCTCACCGCCCGCGTTCAGTGCTCTGGAACCGCTGTGTATGGGTTGGATCGGGATGGCCGTTGACCAAGGACAGGCGAAGGAAGAATGAGGACCAAGCTGGTTGCTGATTAGTTATCATTTATTCAATCTTCATCTTTCTCATCTCCCGCACTCCCGGCTCCGGCCTCTTTCTCCATCTACTGTAGACTCTCTGGCTTCTCTCCTCTCTCCTCCTACTTGTCTCTCCCACCTTGCCCTCTAGGCTGCACCCAGCCAGGTAGCAAAATCAACATAAGAAAGCCCTTCCTGAGGGCAGGGCATTCCAAAACCCTTCCTGACTCTTAAGGTTTTTTTCTTTTCCTTAGTGCAAACACTTATTAACATCTTAATACTAGTTATTTTTGTATGGATATAGCAAGAGATACATTGAGGCTTGCAAGGCAGCTCTCCTGGCAACATCTTGCCACAGACTCAGACCACAGCACTCAGGCCAGATTAATCATTTCTCACCCTAGCAGGGTCCGAATCTAGTTATCACTGTTTGGATCATGACAGCATTTGTCCATGATCAAACTCTTAACTTATAGTTAAGTATTAGGCACTTTGGCCAGGCCCATCTCAGTGCCAGGGTAGCACACAACTCACCTCTTGCCCTCGGTCCATCCCGTCCCTTGTGGGGACCCTGCTTTTTGGGGTGCTAGGAAGTAAGGGCAGGTTACTTAGGTTGAGAGAACAGATGCCCAGGTGGAAAATATCATGTAGAGTCAAATGACTCCCAGGTTACAAAAGCATAGCATGTGCTAAGTCTTCATGTGTCCATACAAAAAGGACATTGCTCTGAATAAACTATGCAAAGGACTCAAGGAGAAGAGAAAAACAGTATTTGCAAGTCAAAAGAACACTAAGAAAGAAGTTACAAATAAACACAGAGGAGTGGGAGCACTGTAATGGGAGTAACCCAATAAACCTAAACTACCTGAGGCTTTGTTATCCTACAAATGTGAAACTTGTTGTTATTGTTTTGGACATATTGAATATGCCATGGGTAGCTTGCCAGTCTCTGCCATGCAAGCAAGATACTCTTGGTAGGTTGCTGTGCTCTCCGAGAGGGGTGGAGGAATTAAACCTGGGTTGGCCGCGTGCAAGGCAAATGCCCTATCCACTGTACTATCGCCCCATCCCAGTATGTGGGGGAACACGGAGGTGGCAGAATTCAAATTCATATTCTTGGGGGCGACAGTAGAATATGTCACTGTTTGGATCATGACAGCATTTGTCCATGATCAAACTCTTAACTTATAGTTAAGTATTAGGCACTTTGACCAGGCCCATCTCAGTGCCAGGGTAGCACACAACTCACCTCTTGCCCTCGGTCCATCCCGTCCCTTGTGGGGAATCTAAGAATTTAGTCATAATCTACTTAAAAGATAATATCTGAAAATTATATATATGAAACAGTGACCTACCTTGACAAAGAAGGAAAACAATTGTTCTAGGGACAGCAGATGTTATAACTGATTAATTCAACCCCTTAATGTTCACCTTCCTTGTTTCTTGTTTACATATAAATTAATAGTCCGGAATGATGTAATATGTTGTCGTTGATATTAACCTCTATTGATTAGAAGATGTGGGCTTAGAGCCTGACATGAGATTTTTTGATACCAAAAAAGCCAGGTGATTTTTGATTCGGTCATAGATTTGCTGGATCAGAATACCCTACACATTCAGGAAGCAGATCAAAGTCATTGTCAGACTGTGCTGTGCTGTTTATAGCACCCACAGCTAAAGTACCATGCAACGAAGACTCTGCATTGGGGCCCTGAAGGATAGCGGCTGACCAGGGTTTGATCCGTGACATCCATACAGTTCTCTGAGACCCACCAGGAGTGATTCCTGAATGCAGAGCCAGGAGTGAACCCTGAATATTGTCAGGTGTGGCTCAAAAGAAAAAAATAAAAGTTAAAAGAAGAAAGACACTACATGCAATATACAGCATCTCCCAATCTATTCATTTCTTTTTTTTTTTTGAGAGACTTTTCTTGAGTTCCATCTTATCTGAATATATGTTTACTATTTCCCTCTGAAAAGGAGAAATCCTTTGTATTTTCTATGCTTTTATTAACTTATTCATTCTATTGTTTTAATTTTTATCACTAAAATTATGTTTGCCTTATTCCACGTAGTTATTTGAGAATACATGTACAATACATAAGTATGTTTATGTGAATGAATGTGTAATGCATGTGTTTATTTTGGCTTTGCTTTTTTGGGAGCACTCTTAGGCTCAGGGCTCCTCCTGTCTCTGGCGCTTGCTCTTGGCGCTGAGTGCAGAGATGGTAGATACCAATCATTAAACCTGGGTCTTCTACAATAAAAGTACTTATGAGTAATCTTTACAAAACAGGTGAAAAACTTACACACACAAAACCATAAATCACTAAATAAATACAAAAGAATACAAGGATACAAATATATATCCCTTTGTTCACAGATTAAAGAAGTAATATCATAAAATGAAAATCTGGCTCAGAGAACTATACAGACACAATACGTTTCCTATAAAAATAAAACCCATGACAGTTTTTTTTTTCTTTTCTTTTTTTTGCTTTTTGTGTCACACCTGGCGATGCACAGGGGTCACTCCTGGCTCATGCACTCAGGAATCACCCCTGGCGGTGCTCAGGGGACCATATGGGATCCTGGGATTCGAACCCGGGTCGGTCGCGTGCAAGGCAAACGCCCTACCCGCTGTGCTATCGCTCCAGGCCCGAACCCATGACAGTTTTTAAAGAAGTTTTCAAATGTTGTTAAAATTTATATGGAGTAATAATCTGCCTCAGCCCCCTCCCTATTAATAGCCAAAACAGTCTGAGGAAAAAAGGTATATGGGTGTTTCTCTTTCCCCAACTTCTAACTATACTATAAGTTTGCAGAATAAGGACAGACTCTTAGACCAATGGAATAGAATTGAGAGTATAGGATATCTAGTGATGTACCCTCAGTTATATGGACAGTTAATCTATGAAAAGGGGTAAAAGTATAAAATGGATTTAAAAAAGCCTCTTCAGCAGATAGTGTTGATATAATTGGTCAGTCAGATGCAAAATATGAACTTAGACCCCTTTTAAAAAACACGCATAAAAGTGATATGTAAATGGATCTAAGGTCTCAATATTGCACATGAATACATGCATTAGATTGTAGAACACTTTATACCCAGAGATAAAGCTTTTAGCTGTTAGAAACTATGTTAGTGGTTTCTTCTATCTTTATAGGCCAAGGCTAAGGCATAACTGAGAAGATACCTCCAGGGAGTTTAGCTGATGGAAATGGAGGAGAGTATTATTGTGTTCATTTAGACCACTTGGATAGTATAGAAAACTGTCTAAACTTTCACCAACCAAGACCAGGTAACCAACTGTAGACGTTTTCATATAGGTCTAATCTGCATTAATTCTATTTCAGTGGACAGGATGCAATGATCTAAAACTCCAAAGGTGAAGAATGGCTTTTGTCCCAAGGCAACACACACGATGTACAGAAAGCAGATATATGAGCACTAATTATATGTTCTAGTAGTTGCGTTTAGAGACCCAACTCTCAAGATCAAACAGAACATGTAGTATGTTTACTGCACAACTCCTTTTTAGAGGAAACATGTCCATTCCTATCTGTGCCAAAATATATGGGCTTTTTGAAAAGGAGTAATCTACAAGACATAAATACTATAAGCCAGAGCCTAAGGATAAAATGAAACACATTGTTGAATTAGATATATAAATTTAAGATTCAAAATTATGGGATCCACAAATCATCCTTCAGAGAAATCATGTTCCCATGAACATTTAATTCGCCACAAGTCCAACAAATATGAAGACAAGAAAGAGGTATAAATATACGATCTAGCTTTCCCTGGTCTTCCCCCAGCTTCAAAACCAGGGAAGTTTACAAGTGAGATGACAGAGCTGGAGAAAAAAAAGAATGGCTTATCTGCTTGGTCTTCACAGAGCTGACTTGAATCAGTCCCCAATATCACATATAGTCCTCTGACTGCCACCAAGTGATCTCTGAGAGCAGAGTCAGAAGGAAGCCCTGAGCACAACAGAGTGTGACCCCCAATTTTAAAAATACCACAATAGTTAGTAAGCATTAAAAAATATATATATACATATATATATGTATATATATATGTATATACAAGCTAAGATTCTAATTGGGATTTTTTTCACTCAGAAGTGTTACCTTTTGATGGAAATAAAAGTGAAGAAAAACATACTCTAACTTTATGATAAATACAAGATTATTTTAGTTAAATATGCAATTTTTCAGTATTTACAAGTGACCAGAAAAGAATGATAACCCTAATAAGAGTGCTCAAAAAATTAGAGATTATTGGGCTATTTTGGCATAGGAAATTTATTAAAATAGCAAAAAGTCTATCATAGCTTTAGTTCAAAGTGAACTCTATCACTAGAGTCTTAAATGCATTTTAATTTCCATTATCTTATTTTATAGTAAATTTTAGATGAATTGAGGGTAATACTTGATAATGAAAAATAATTTTTATAACACAATATTTATTTTAAGGATCAAGGTATTATAATCAAGTTGTCTCAGATGCACATGTCAAAATTAGGAAGGGACTGATATAAATTCTATGAATATTAAAAATCTAATAAGACATACATGAGAAATTGATTTCTTCTTCACATCACATCTGGGAGCTATTAAAATTAAAATTACAGATATTCTGGTTTAATTTTCATATTCTTCAATAAAATGACTATAATAAGATTTTAACTGATATTTGTAGATGGAAGGAAGGAAGGAAGGAAGGAAGGAAGGAAGGAAGGAAGGAAGGAAGGAAGGAAGGAAGGAAGGAAGGAAGGAAGGAAGGAAGGAGGAAAGGAAGGAGGGAAGGAAGGAAGGAAGGAGAGATGGAGGGATGAAGGGGAGGCAGGGAGAGAAGGAGAAAAGAAAGAAGGGCAGATTTTTTATTTGTAAAATTATATATTATGTGCATTTAACTATGGATGCATATATACCTGTATAGACAAACATATGCAAATTGTATATAAAATTAATACAAATTACTTTTTGCAACACTCTAAACTCACTTTTAAACTTCCCTTATTTTGAAGTGATGGGGTAAGACTAGGGAAAGCTAGATAGTACTTATATGACTTGTCTTCATACTTGTTGGGTTTGTGACAAATGAAATGTTCATGGGAACATGGTATCTCTGAAGAATGATTTGTGGACCCCCTGATTTTGAACTTTAAATTAAATTCTAATTCAACAGTGTGTGTCTTTTTATCCTTAGACTCTGACTAGAGTGTTTATGTCTTTTAGATTACCTCTTTTAAAAGCCCTGTATATTTTGGCAGAAATCAAGGGTGGATATGTTTCCTCTAAAAAGGAGTTCCCCAGATTTGGGTCTCTAAACACAACTGTTAGAGAATGTAATTAGTGCTCATGTATCTGCCCATGGCCATAAATCTGGTACAATCTGAAGTCCCTAGTCTTTGTATTTCCATTGTACATTGTATAATACAGGCCATTTTCTGGCCTTTATAATACATTCTAGCACTTGGTTTAAGAAGTTTTAAACATAACAGTGATGTAAAATGCTTCCCATGTTGGAAAATCCTTATCATATGGAAAACAGCCATCACATGGTCATGGAGAGTTTCATACTCCCTATCTCCTTCAGAAAGATCAACCCGCACAACAGAACGGTTGCTGGATGAGGAGCCCCAAGCCCCCCTGTCATTTGTGAAACTATTAACCCAAACTCCATTATCTACATCAATCCTGTGGGTAACACACAATGAAGCTGATAGCAACAGAGAATGAGTATTCCAGAGAAAGAATCTATACCGATCAGCCTGTGAATCAAATATTCAATCCCTTTGTTTCAAAAAGAAGAAGATCCTGCAACTTCGACCCATTTGAGTAGTCTACTAATCTACTATTCAGCTTTTTGCTCCTATCCTATATTCTCCTCCTGACAATTAACTCCCTTGGTGTTCAGACAAGCCTGGAGTGTTCATTATTTTTGTTTTTATAATTAACCCTAAGAGCTTTAAATTTAACTATCATACTCAAGTATGGAATGTTTTCAAAAGAATAAAATAAACAATAAGAGAGAGTTCAAAAATTTCAGAGCAACTCTTCATAACAGTGTAGCATAATTGAGTAAGATTAAAAAACTTCCCTGAGCAGGTCAACAGGATAGTTAAAGGATTTTCTTGTTATCTCCCTGCAATCTGGATTCATTCCTCCTGAATTTGGATAACTCTACTCTACAAAATGCGTGGGATTCAGGAACATTGGTTTTAAATTTTCTTTCTCTCTCAGATGCAGTGTTTATAATCTAGTATCACAGCCACAGCATAGTACATTACCCTACAAAAGACTAATGATTTATTTCTATATTTTAACCAGTCTAATGAAAACAAAATTATATTTTAAAAATCTATTCAACATAACTCAGCATTTCCTGTATTTCTCTTATGATGGGAATCATATTATGTTTTTACTCTGTACATCATGTGGGATGTTCTGTAACAGAAGTTAAAGAGGGTCTAATTTACTTTAAACTTTATGATCATTCCCACCTTTAATTTTCTATTAAATTTAGATATCATTATATTTAATGATTCTGTTTATTTTTTTCCATTCCAATAGGCAGCTAGCCTAATATTGATTCCTCTATTGTTCAAGCATCTAGTGTAACCAATATGATTTTAGAAATAGGACCACATATTGGAAAGTAAGGTAAGCTATATTTAAGATACTTTTTCATTGAAGGAGATTCACAAGGGAACTATAGTCGGTGTATTCACTCAGGGGATCATTCACTCTTTTTTCAGAACATGCACTCTGATGTTTTCAATAAATCTGAAACCTCAGTCCCTGATGATGCACTTCTAGAAATAGCAAGTCAGATTTGGGAGAATAAATTGAATGAGCTGTCACAAACATTTCTCGATAAAATAAGAGAAAGTGTATAACTCTAGCCTGCATAAGAATTACATGTAGATTTACTAAGCTTTGGGGTCCTCTTGGTTGGAATGCATTTCCAAAGGAAAAAATCAATATTAAACTACATTTGATATATTTCTTTGCTAAAAGCTACAACTTTCAGTATTCTAGGAAGGAATGATTTATAACTATTACATCCAAGAAAATGTTCTTTTTGGCCCTGAAATCTGATAATTTGGTTTTACATGGTGACTATGCTTCCAGAAATAAAGCTCCTGTCCATCATCATTATTATTATCAAGGATAGGTTGAGTGGTGCTGTTGAAAGCATAGCACATTTTCATTGCTTTACTCATGTGTGATAATTGCAGAATTTTATAAGTGTATTAGCTATAGATAAAAGAAGAATGAAGACCTTAAACCTTTTTCAGGTAGAAATGAGCAAGAAACCTTGATTTTTTTTATCTTGGGAGCACTTTTCTCTGTGTCCTCTGTATAATGTATTTTCTTTTGGCCTTGTAGATATGTCTTTTGAATATATCTACCTGAAAATGTTTTCACCACTTTGCAAATATTTTATTGGGCTGGCTCCCTACTCACTCTAGAATATGATGCAGATTATAAATGAAAGAGAGAAAATTAAAACCTTTTAATTTTAATTTTATTAATATTTCGAAATAAAGACAGAGAAACAATTTTTCCTCACAGGTGAGGCCTCTCAAGAAATTTTCAGAAAGACCCAGGGGTACCCACCCCATCCCTGCAAGTTTGCCTGACTCCTGAGTCCAGAGTAAAAATAATAAGGAAATGACAACTTTAAAAATAGTATTGATACCGAGTTAATGGGCTGGGTTGATAGCACAGTGGTTGGGCTTTTGCCTTTCACTTGGCCAACCTGTGTTTGATTCCTCCACCCCTCTCGAGAGCCCGGCAAGCTACCGAGAGTATGAAGCCCGCACGGCACAGCCTGGCAAGCTACTCGTGCATATTGGATATGCCCAAAACAGTAACAATAAGTCTCTCAATGAGAGACGTTACTGGTGCCCGCTGGAACAAATTGATGAGCAACAGGATGACAGTGACAGTGACCCTGTTAATACTTGGATGAAACTTAAAAAAAAAAAAAGAAAAGAAAAGGGAAAAAAATTGGTACAAAACCATGTTAGAGTGGTGGGAATTCACGCGGTTTTAACCTCTCTTGTGTCCCTTCCCTTCACCAACTTTTACATTTTTACTTCTTTCTGTACTGTATTAGAGCTTCAAGAAAGTGGGTATCCCACATTCCTGTCAAAATTTTGATCCCGAACTTCTCAAAGTGTTGCTCTTTAGCTACTCCAGCTGAATGCTTGCCCTTGTATATGTCTGTGATCTGGTTGAACTTTGCAAATATAAATTTGATGTGTGTGTGTGTGTGTGTGTGTGTGTGTGTGTGTGTGTGTGTGTGAGGGAGGATAGCTGGCGGGAATGGGACATACCTAGTGGTGCTCAGGGCTTACTCTTCAGCACTGAGCTCAGGGATCCCTCCTGGCAGGATCTGGAGGAGCATATGGGGTGCTGGGGATTGGACCTGCACAGCTCACATATGAGGTGAGCATCATGTCACCCCCCTTCCACACACACACACACACACACTGTTGTATTAACTCATCTGTCCCTGGGAATGAAAATAAATCTTCATTAGCACTAGAAGCAGATACAAATCACTTTAGCAGGATATCCCAATACTTAATTATTGAGGGTTTAGTGAAACAGTGGGGGAAATGTTGAGAATATGTCCTTTCTTGTCCAAATATAACTCTCATTCTGTGGAGAGAGGCAAATGTAATGGAAACTTCTCCTGGAATCCTCTAAACACCTGAATCCTTAACATCAAGGAGGGTCCATCATTATGTCCTAGGACAGATTGCTCAACTATGGTTATTTGTGTCCTCTAGAGGATTTCAAAAATTTATCTGGAAATACTTTTCCTTATAATGATTGATCAAGGTAGGGCTCCAGGCATCTTGGAGGTAGAGGCCTTTTGCTAAGATCTCGTAACAGGTTTTAAGGAACTTGTAGTATAGTTTCAAGTTGTACAATTATCACTGCTAGTTCCAGAACATTTTTATTCATCCTTCTCCCCAAAGAATTCTACATGCACATTAATCTGAGTATCTTTCTTCCAATCATCACGCTCTGTCAAAATCCAAAGTCCTTCACAATTTTCCTCAATGGTCACCACAATTCTGAGTGAAACCATCCAAATCCCTCGTATTGATAGATAAATATAGCACTGTATTTCTTTTCCTATTTATGTATCCTCACACAGACTTGTTTTACTAAGCCCTCAAGGTTGGTTCTGGTATAACTGCAAGAACCCGTAACAAGGGCCCATTCAGCAAGAGCTCATTTATGGTCTTAATAAGTGGTGATGATTATTTCAGACAGGTGAATGTGGTACCTTAGCACTGGTAAGTTCTAAGGTAATTGGTTACCTTGTTCTAAGGTAATTGGTTACCTTAGAACACCGAACCTTAAAACATATGTTTGACACATGTGGGATCAATGACCTGTAAATTGAAACTCCCTGAGCTTCCCGTTACTTATCATCAAAGCCACACTGTCTCTGGGCAAAGCTTTTCTTATTCTGCACCCCCAGAACCTATATTAAAAACTAGTCACTTTACTTAATATATAATATGTAATATAATATATGTAATATATAAGTGTTTGAAGCACTGTTATTTGCAGGATATGGAAGCTATTCTTTTCCTCATAAGAGGTGGTGCTTTCCAGTTGATGACTGGATCAGAATAACAAACGTTATTGATATAACCTTTTAGATATCCTATTGAATTCTTCCTATAATTAAATCTTGGTATGATATGCTTTCTTGAAAATAATGGAAGCACGGTGTGTGGCCGATATTTTTAGTTTTAAACACATGTAAATAGCTAACAAATTGAAACATTGAATTAGAAACAGAAAAATTATAATGGAATTAAAAATCACACCAAAAATATCATATCAAAAAACATGATGCTTCCAGCTGCATTATAGTGTTGTTGTATATTCCATTCAGGTTGGGAGTTGGGCATTTGGATGACACCCATCTGTGTGCAGGAGCTGCCCCTAGCTCTGTGATCAGAAATCACTCTGGGCATGCTCTGGTGTTTCGCAGGGCTGGAAATCAAAAATCTTCTGCTGCATTCAAGGCAAGCATCTTACCTCCTCTACTATTTCTCTAGCCCTCGCAACAGATATTTTTGGTGTGATTTTTAATTCTGTTATAATCCCCCCCCCTTTTTTTTTTTGCTTTTTGGGTCACACCCAGCAATACACAATGGTTACTCCTGGATCTGCACTCAGGAATTACTCCTGGTGGTGCTCAGGGGACCATATGGGATGCTGGGATTCAAACCCGGGTTGGCCACATGCAAGGCAAATGCCCTACCCACTGTGCTATCACTCCAGCCTGAAATTTTCCCCTTTCTAATATAATTTTTCAATTTGTTAGTTTTTTACATTTGTCTAAAAAATAAAAATATCAGTAATACACTGTGCTTTCATTATTTTCAAGACAAATTACCATACCAAGATTTAATTGTAGGAAGAATTCTATTGGATATCCTAAAGATTATACCAATAATGTTTATTGTTCTGAACCAGTCATCACAAACTTTGTAACATAATGACTGTCCTAAAGTTAAGACATCCGGTCGACATGAATCATATCCTGAAAGTTATCAAAAAAAAGGGGAAGAACATTTCATAGACAGAATGTATCAGAGTTCTTTCAGATGGTTTCATTATTAGACAGGGACAGAGAAAGGCCTATGGTACTAGAAGCCGGATATCTTCCTCTTCTAACGTGACTCATTTGCTGATAAAACCAATTATATTTCTGAGAGTAGAATATGCTGGGAAATAAATGAAACTAAATTTTATTTTTCAATTTAGTCTGAGTAACTTAATTTATTGGTAGACCAAAAATGTTTTTTTGCTCAATTGCTTTCCCCACACATACACAACCTAGGGAACTATTAAGATGCTAATAGCATAAGGATAAGGACTATATGCCTTATACGCAAGCGGAATACTTCTGAGGGCGGAAGCATAATGAAAGTTCTGTACCCAATGTTCTGAAAGGGCGCGGTACTTACTGCCTTCCTTGGGATCAATCATATTTCAAAGAAAGCAGGGCTTCCATTCACTTAGCCTCCTTATCTGCAGCTGCTCCCAAATACAATAAAAGTCACCCTCTGATTTAGAGAACAGAGGAACCTAATTATTTCTTCCAATTTCTAATTTTATTTTTGTCCCAAGTAAATATGCTCCCACTCTTCAAGCATCTGTGGGATTCCCAAGAAGGTCCAAAACAGCATTAGAAAATAAATTTTGAAAGTGCAAAGCTCAATGAAAAGTATTTGAACACTGCTTACAGTTGTGTGTTCGACAAAAGTTTCACATCTCATTAGTGGACTAATTCTACCTAGTTTTGCCTCCACAGAATTCTGTTTGGTCCATTAATGTATGTATACGCTAAGCATTTGTAATTTGATTAAAATAGTTAATAGCTTTTTGTTGGATAAATATTTAAATGAAAGCTTGGAGGCTCATTTGAAGGTTTGATCAGATTTTTGTAGTAATTAAAATTTTCCAGGAAAGAAGTCACTTGCTTTATCTTTTAGAAGGTACCTTTTAGAAGAGTAATATAATAGTTCATTTTTACTTCTATATAAATTAGTAGACTGTTTCTAAGGTTATTTTTCAGAGACATCATTAATCTTTGAAAGCAGCATCATTTACTTCCTAAATTTTCAGCCCCTCTCCAAACTAGAAGTCCCTCTTCAATATTGTCTCTAAAAAAAATCTTGACTTTCATGGAATGGATTAATGAGTTATATTTTAGTGCCCATAACAGACAGACCTGAATCTAAAATACCTCATCCAGTGCCTTAATGATATGTAAGTCTTGGCTTTTGCATTTGCTCTGATCATTGAATTTTCATTATCTTTTCTAAGGACTTGACTTACTGATATTTTTAAATCCCATTTCCAGCAGAATTCTTCACTACCCATGACTGTAGCTAAGGACATATTCTAAGATAAGAACTGTTGGCTCTGTCTTCTGAATTTCTCATTCAGACCCACTCTCTTTCCTCCTACACAGCTGATTTCACTAAGTAGGTAATAGGGCAAAAATACAATGGCTTTTTCAAACACACACACACACACACACACACCCACACACACACACACACAAAAATACATACATTGTTCTCTCTTGCAAATTACTCATCCCCCTGCTTATACTTCCTTAATAAGAATTTGCTTTACTAAAGCAAGCGTTTTATGTCTCATAAACTTTGGTTCTTTGGGGGGAGGTCATTCCAAGTGGATCACAGAAAAACAGGGTATCTCTTCTGGCATCACTCAACTAACTAAGCCAGAGGATATGCTTTTGCTTGGGTCCTGCAGCGCTGGGAGGCACCAGGATAACACCGACTCAGAGGGCCTCCGGGATTATACCCAGCAATGCTCATTGAACTCCAGGGCTAAAGCTAATGACAACTGGGAAGTCATATGGTGCCAGGTATCAAACCAGAGTAGTGACATAAAAAACTTTTACTGTCGGCCCAGTCACATGTATATGTGTGTGTGTGTGTGTGTGTGTGTGTGTGTGTGTATCACTGTATCACTATCATCCTATTGCTCATCTATTTGCTTGAGTGGGCACCAGTAATGTCTCCATTGTGAGATTTGTTGTTACTGTTCTTGGCATATCGAATACACCACAAGTAGCTTGCCAGGCTCTGCCATGCGGGCGGGATACTCTCTATAGCTTGCCAGCTCTCCCAGAGGGACAGAGGAATTGAATCGGGGACTGCTGTGTGCAAGGCAAATGCCCTACCTGCTGTGCTATTACTCTAGCCCATATATACATATATACGTATATGTATATGTACATGTATATGTATATGTATATATGTGTGTGTATTTCTTTTACCACATTTGTTGGTGCCTGTGAACTACTCTCAGCTTAATAATAAAAGATGACTCTTTGCCAGAAACTGAGACCAAGAATCCCTCATGCAATTTTTGTGTTTTCAGAACTTTGGTCTATGTTCCCTGCTCTAAAATCACATATGTCTATAAAGTTTTTGAGGGGCACGTTATTAATTATTTTTAATGTAAATTAGATATTTAAATATTGCATATTACCAAATATGTATTGTTCTTTAGCATTTGTTAACTGAAACATTTTTGAAAAAAGATAACCACTGGAGGAAAAAATTCTCACATTATTTGAATATGACTTAAAAGTTTTATAAAATGGATTTGACCTTTACCTAAATATATAGGATATAGCATGTAGCAAATCCTCCAAAATTTGTTAATATAAGAATCCAAAGTTTACAAGATGACTGATAGAGCAGAGTCCAATAGTGTTATTTTTTCAGGATAACTACCTGGCATTGTGACTACCAATGTCATTTTTATCTACTTTCATCACTAATAGGGACCACAGATAGGAAAAAGAAATGGGTGTAGTTATCTTAAAGCCCTATTGAAGTCTTTACAAAACACAGGTATATTAATAACATCATAATAAAATTATTGCTGATAACAATAATTTTGTTATTGCTAACATAATAATTTTCTGGTGTTTCTTCTTGCATATTTTATGTATGATATATTTTTTTTCGCAGAGAGTCTCTTGCCCCCGAACCTGGCTGTCTTCACCAAGGCCTCTGGGAGGGGGTGGGTTTCAGCTTCCCTCCCCGACCTGAGCAGAGCTCCTGCAACCGAAGACCTCCGGAGCCCAGCCACAGCCATGCTCAAGGCCCTCTCCACACGTTTGGACAAGCCTCACGCATGAAGGAACCAGCAGAGGAGCCCAGGTGTGTGGGACCTGGGGCTAAGATCTCCAAGTCTGCTGAGATAGGGACTGGGTCTCTTCCACCCAGATCCCATTTTCCAGTAGCTAGGCGGTCACACCCAGAGACTGCCCCTGGTGCTGTGTAATTCCACCAATGGAAACCTGAAAGACCTCCGCAAAGTGGCTGCATGACATCTTATAGCCTATTTCTCCCTCTGGAAGAACCTGGCAAGCTACTGAGAGTTTCTTGCCAACATGGGAGAGTCTCACAAACTCCCCATGGCATATCTGTATGCTGAAACCAGTAACAATGATGGGTCTCATTCCCCTGACCCCGAAAGAGCCTCCAATGTGGCACCATTGGAAAGGACTGAGTAAAGAGAGGCTTCTAAAATCTCAGGGCTAGGATGAATGGAGACATTACTGAGACCGCTTGAGAAATTCAACGATCAACGGGATGATGATGATGATGATGATGATGATGATGATGATGATGATGATGATGATGTTGATGTTTTTGATGTAGCTGCTATCGATGACAAAGATACAGAATGAACACAAGTAATCAATACTGTCATAAACAAATAAAAACTTAAAAAATATATACTTGAACAATTAAAAAAATATCATCTAGGTAAGAACAAATTACCAAAGGGGAAAAACAAACGTGTAGTTTGAGCATAGACTTCAGAAATCACAAATCTCGTTTTTTTTTCTATTTTCTTACACATATAATTCTATTTTGGATATATTTATGAGGACATGCATGTTTAATTTTTGAAGATAAAAGATTTAAGACACAATAACTTTGTTTAAGCATGCATATAAACTGATGCTTGAGAATACAATAGTTTGCAGAATTAATAATTGAATGGTATTATCATTAAGAAGTACTTAAAATTCTTTAGCATTAAAACCAGATTTCTTGATTAAAGGAGGAAGTTAATCCTGAGCATGAGTAGGTGAGGCCCCAAGCCCAACAAGAAAACAACAACAAAACCCTTGCATACGGCCAACCCGGTTTTGATTCCCAGCATCCCATATGGTCCCCTGAGCACCACCAGGAGTAATTCCTGAATGCAGAGCCAGGAGTAACTTCTGTGCATCGCCAGGTGTGATACAAAATTCAAATAATAATAATAATAATAATAATAATAATTATTATTATTATTATTATTTTGTTAAAAAGAGAAGCAAGACGAGAAACTAAAGAAGCCAACCAATGATATGATTTGCCACCAATATTATTTTTAAAAACGTAGCCATTTCATGAAGTTCAGAATCTCAGCTAATGTCTGCATCAAAATGATATAAACTCTGTTTGTGGAGGAAAGTGACTGTGTATCCTGAGGAAAAGTGTCATGGTTGCATATTTTGACCCAAGAAACTCAAGGAAGAGTTACAACAAATAAAAATCATTCAAATAGAGCTAAATAGAATGCCTCATTTGTTCTTTACTTAAATCATGTATATAGAGTAATGGCATATATCACTTGTATGTGCATCACTTGTCATCCCGTTGATCTTTGATTTGCCTGAGCGGGCGCCAGTAATGTCTCTATTCATCCCTGTTGAGAGCTAGTGTAGCTCAATGAAATGGCTTGTAAAAATAGTCAAATCTAAAACTGCCCCAAATAATTTAAAATTGACTTGTTGATTCTTAGATTATTGCAACCACATACAAACATTGATTATTGATGTTTTTATCTATTACTGAAAAACTCAGGCTAAGTTGTGCTTCTTTATAGGAGTAAAACACATATCAATCTGTGTCAAGAATAATATCCTGAGTGTTATTAAAACTGAAGTAACATGATTCTGTTTCTTCACTTTCTCACTCAGTACCTAATTTGGAGAATGTTAGTTGAGAGTTAATTAACAGATGCATGGGCATGTAATAAAACATGTGATGTATAGTTACTTTATTTTTTTTATTTTTTATTTTTTTTTTGCTTTTTGGGTCACACCCAGCAACGCTCAGGGGTTACTCCTGGCTTTGCACTCAGGAATTACTCCTGGAGGTACTTGGGGGACCATATGGGATGCTGGGATTCGAACCCAAGTCGGCCGTGTGCAAGGCAAATGCCCTACCCGCTGTGCTATCACTCCAGCCCCGATGTATAGTTACTTTAGCTTACTCTCTAGAGAATTGTCAGTATTGCTCAAATTGGTCATGGGAACAAATATAGTTCTTTAAACTCATGGTTTGTCTTTGAACTCATTTCTAGAAATATTGTCTCATGGTGTGCTGTTATAAACATCAGCTGGTATACAAGGATTGATGTCACACTTTTCCTTAGAGATTGCTTATTTTTTCTTTTGCAATATATTAGTTTCGAATAGAAAAGGAAAACCACATAAAGATTCCTAATAAATAAAGTGTGAGCTTGATAGAAACATATTGCTAATATTATTAAGTGCCCCAGAGAGTAACTGAAATATATGATTGCTATTCACACTTCTACTTTCTTAGTACAGGGTGTATAAAACACTTACAGACACATAACTGTATGTAAAACATAATGCTTTTTTTTATGGAACCATGGTTTTTATGGACTTTTATGGCTGAACAATTGATATTTACCTATTGAGATTGGCTTAGAAGACCCTAAAGCAGCATAGCAGAAGATAAACTATGACTATTTGCCTATAATATGAGAACAGCAAAACAGCTAAAGGCCTCTTTAAATATTTCCAGTATTAAACCAGCATGACTGTTTATAAGTTCAACACTTTATGTTCTTTCCTTGTCCTCTTTGGTGAAAAGTTTCTTGAAAGATTTTTTTGAAGGAATGGTATTGTCTCTTGTTGTCATGCACATTTAAACTCTTCTTAGCCAACTAACTGTGTTTTAGACTGTTACAGAATGACCTGCATTTTCAGGTGTTAACTCTATTCAATAACTGTCATGTGGGCTAACAAAGATTTAACATCAAAGAAGGTTTTCTATTTTCACTTTTGTAATTTATTTTCATTAAAGGAAAATTTTGTAAAGTTCTTAATGAAAGCAAGTTTTGAAAACAATTAAACTAATGACTGTTCTAGGAATATTTAAGAAAAACAAATCTCTTTTCTAATTTGTTATAATGTGAAAGCCTTTTCATAAAGGGTTAAGCTCTCTGGTTTGAGCAAATTAAATTCATCACAATATTTGAACACCTAAGGGAAGAAATGTCAGGATTTAGAGACCTAGAGACAGAGTAAAGGGCAATTCCTCTAAGGCACAGAAAATTAACCTAGTCAAAAAATAAAGGTGAACAAAGAAAAAAAAATCACATAGGGGAGAAAACAAGTCCCTCTTTAAAAAAAAAAAAAGGAAGAGAACAACAAAACCATTGTAATTTGGAGGACTTTAGGGACCACATCAGTAAATTAACATGTTTGTGCAGGACAGATTTATAGTTTGCTTTTTTTTTTAAAGGGCAGAGCACAAATTGGAAGATGTAGAGATGTTAAGAAAGGGGAGGTAGTAATCTTTGCTCCTGGGGACAGTGAGTAGAGAGGCTTGTTGGGGCGAATAAAACAGCCCTAGAGAAGCAGGGATGAAAAGCAGGCTGTGAAGGGAAGCCAGGCTGTATCATTGAGAGCCTCAGGCCACGCTGAAGTTTTTATCCTTTAGGCAGTGGGAAGCCATTAAGTATGTTCAAGTGGGGGAGTGACAATTGCAGGCTTTTGCTCCATTCCATGCCAGCACAGAGACTATCAATTACTAAAAATTCTATTGTCTCTCCTAGCAAAATGGAGGCTTGATGGGAGAACTCCTATTGTGGGGAGGGAGTGGGAAGAAAGAGGAATGGAAAGCTTTCTGAGGAGTCAATAGTCCCAAAGGTTGCGCAGCTTGTGCTCCTTTGTATGTAAAAGGCAATAATTAGACCCGGTGGGTGTTACATCATAACATGCACTTTATGACTGGGTCTGCACAAAGCCGGGAACGGGTGAGTATTGTTTTATTGTTCTAACTGCTCATTTTAGTTTGGTGCACACTAAGCCTTGGGTAACCATGCTTTTATCAATGTAGCTGAGGATATTTTTATGGTAGAATTGTGTGTGCTCACTTTCAAAATTATGTAAAGCAAGTGGCCTTTTTGCAAGGGATTATAGTCAAGGCACAATGTAGCATGGTAGCACTGTCCTCCTGCTGTTTCTCATCGATTTGCTTGAGGAGTCACTAGTCAAGTCTCCATTGTGAGACCTATTGTTATTGTTTTTGGCATCTGGAATATGCCATGGGTAGCTTGCTAGACTTTGCTGTGCGGGCGGTATACTCTCAGTAGCTTGCTGGGCTCTCCAAGAGGGATAGAGAAATTGAATCCGGGTCAGCTTCATGTAAGATAAACACCCTACCCACTGTGCTATTCAGTCCAGGGCACAAAGTACTATAAATAATTTCAAAAAAACCCTTTTATTTATTTATTTATCTGTCTATTTAATTCATTAGTTTGGGAACCACACCCTGCGGTACTCAAGGCTTATACCTGACTGCACTCAGGGATCACTTGTGATAGGCTCCGGGGACCATATGGGAGTGGAATGGAATCTTGCTTAGCCACATGGAAGGAATGTAACTTACCAGCTGTCCTATCTCTGGACTCATGGATTTTTATGTGGTTTGAATACAGATGACATACATAGCATTAAAATACTACCATGTTTTTATTTTTTTTTTGTTTTTGCTTTTTTGGGTCACACCTGGCGATGTACAGGGGTCACTCCTGGCTCTGCACTCAGAATTACCCCTGGCCATGCTCAGGGGACCATATGGGATGCTGGGAATCGAACCCGGGTCAGCTGCATCCAAGGCAAATGCCCTACCCTCTGTGCTATTATTGCTCCAGCCACATAAGTACTACCATGTTTTTAAACAAAAAGGTTTTGTGTTTATTTAAAATTTTACATGAACTAGAAAATTCCCTTTACCCTATTGTATCTCATGTCAGGTATACTAATGACACAATCATCACTAAAGATTCACAAAATCATCATTTACTTTATTTCCCTACGACTTTCAACATTCCTGCCTGCCAGACTACAATCAGAAGTCCTAATGACTTAAAGCTCCAAGCAGAAACAGTGCATGGAAAATGTATGTTGTACAGAAATGTTAGCGTCACAAAAAGCAGGTGCTAACAAATCTGTAATATGATGAAAGAATTAGACTGGGAGCCCTCAGGAAGCTTGAATGAAATTACGTGATCTTTATGAGGTAGAAACAGGATGGACCCCAGGCAAATGTGGTTTCAATAATACAATATTTCTTTACTGCTCTCGACTTAGAGTCAAAAAGAAAAATTAAATAGAAATGGCTGTAAAATATTCTTCACTTATGAGTGATCATATATGTAAAAGTCTGAGAAACGATTTTATCTCAAAGTAACACCCTTTTAAAATACCATTAAAATACCGTTAATATCATTTTTAAAAAAAAAATGAGGGTAAAGATGTTAGCACTATGAAGGAGTTTCTTTGCATTCAAAGTTTGAAACTTGTAAAATAAAGCAAATGATTGCATAATTCTATGCATTCAGTAATTATACAATTATTTTAATTTAGAGGTTAAAACTAGATTGACGCCCACACAAGCAGCCCATTAGGAATTTTAATTAAGCATGAAATAATAAGTAAATATACTAAGATGGGAAGAAATGAAAATCAAAAATGCGGTTAAAATATCTACACTGGCTGGATGATCTGGTCACTTGAGACTGTAAAGATTACATGAGTGAAATCCTCAAATGGCCTCATGATGAAATCACACAACTGGCTTTAATTGAAGAAGCCTTATTCTCAGAGATTCTGTTCATGTTCTATATTAAATTCTTCCAGAAACCGTGGGTACTAATTTTAGTGATTCTAATTTTGAAGATGAAGCTACAGAAGCTCTATAAGCATATGAGCTTTCTCATTCTTTTCAGTGAACTAGGGTCTTATCCCACTAGTTATGACATGCATATTAGGGGGTGATAGAGCACATGAAAAAGTCACTAAACGTGAATGTCTTTTTATAACAATACATAAAGGTACATGCAAAGTAGCAGAGCCCTTTATTTATCTATTTTTTATTTAATAAAAGTGAGCTTTTTATGTTTGGTTTGCCTCTGCTCTGTTTGTGCCACAAGTAAGAGTTTGGCTAACCATATGATACAAGTAAAGCTACTAAGACTTTACTAACAATTCTCTTCAGAGTGACAAGTAAGAAAGAGCTTAATGCTGGGAGGTGATATTCTGCATAACTTCTTCATTAGGTTTTTAATCTCCATTGTGTTTGTGAAAGCATGAGACATGGTTTCTTTAGAGGATTATATGGGCAAACCTTTGGGGAGATTCTTTCATGAAGAACAAGGTCATGAGCAGTATTATGTTATATCTGGTGTATACCAATTTTATTTTTTATCTCAGACATAAGGGCAAAATAAAGCTGCCATAAAGAGAAGCACTTTACACTTAATTTTCCAAACAAAGGGGCGCCATTATTTACTGATAGTAATATTAGGAGAGGTGGTTATTACAGGGTTGATGTTTGCAGAAAAGATGAGGATTGTAGACCATTCTTTACTCACAAACTGATCACAGGTCAAAAATACCTGAGAATTTGTCTTCAATGAATAAGCTAGTGATTTTAATTGCTAAATCTAGAGAGATGTCTTTTTAAGTATATATAGTATTGTATACAACATGGAATTTACCGTCAGCAGTAAATGAATCAAGTAAAAAAAGTAACAGGAAACCAACAAAAGCAAATTTCTTCCTTAAAAGGGAGCTAATGAAAAAATTGGAGAAAAGAGATCTGTGAATATACTGAAACAATAGTCCCGACATATCTATATTAGACCCAATCTTCACTCTTGTTAAGATTGAAAATTTATGGAGTTTTCTAAAGCTTAACTACATTACCATTTTCTGATGTTGGCAATGGATATTTCTGGATATATTGCTGATTAAGTATCAGCCAAATACTTGGAGTCTCACTTGGTTTGCCATTTACTTCTTAACTGTGTCAGTTTTCTAGTAATGTTGCCTTTCATAGGTAAATGGCTCTTCCATCAAAGAGCACATTTGCATACCTTTCAAATCTCATCACCCTAAAGTAACCACCACTTGATCATAAAATACCTTTCCAAGCACTGAATGACATTGAGTAGTTTGTCATACAAAATGTATTTAAAAAAAAAAAAAGTATGCAGTGTTTAAAAGACTTTGAAGAGAATATTTTGGCTTCCAGTAGATTTCTCTTAGTCTGTCTTTAAAGCAGTATTTGTAGCTGCTGGCTCTAACAATTTAAATATTCTATAGTTAAATTTCTTTATGTACCACTTTATTTGCATGCATGATATCATTCTTCAAAAATAGTCCAAGTATGATAGAAACACTAACACAATGCTTTTTCAAGGCTAGGATTTCCTACTATTTTGCATTATAGCCTTCTGTCCAAGGTTAAAGAAAAGTTTGCATTTCAAACATATTTAGAATATTAAAGCAGTGGTCTGAATAGGGAATAGTAACAAAATAAAATAAAAACCTCACAGAATATTTTAAGCAAGAGTAAAATAATATTACTTGGAGGTACAATGGCAATACTTGAGTCTGTATTCTAAAAATACATGATTATTAAGATATCAACAAAGACTTGACAGTTAAAAGATTTATACCAGTAATTTCACTTAAAAAATAATTATTGAACCACCATGAGATACAGTTGCAAGAATTCATGTTTGAGTTTCAATAATGCAATGATCAAACACCCATCCCTCCACCAGTGCAAATCTCCACCACCAATGTCCCCAGTATACCCTCCCTTTCCAGCCCTCCCCTGCCTCCATGGCAAACAATTTCCCCCATTCTCTCTCTCTCATTTTGGGCTTTATTGTCTGCAATACAGATATTGAGAGTTTATCATGTTTTTTCATTTATCTACTTTCAGCACACTAATTTCAATATCTGAATAATCGATTTTTTTCCCTAATCCATTCCCAAATTCAACCACTTTGGACAGTTGAACAGTTTCTTACAAACCAAAACATATATTTGTCATATTACCCAGCAAGTACATTTCTTGATGTTTACTAAAAGAGATAAGAACTTGTTTTCATAAAATTCCTTCATATAAATAAGAATGAAAGCTTTATCAATAGTTACAAAAATTACAACCAACAAAATTTCCTTGAGTAGATGAATGGAGAGAAAGCTGAAGAACATCAAGCCAGAGACTACTATTCAGAATTAAAGTAAATTAACAATCGAGTCACAGAAAGTTTAAATGCATTTCATTAACTGAAATAAGTCATCTTGGGAAGGTTTCACTCAGTAAAATTTTAATTATATGTTGTTATAGAAAAGATTAAAAAACTTGACAGACTAAAAAGATCAGCATTTGTCGATGTTGTAGGTAAAAAGAAATATAAAACAGATTTTTTCATATAATAAAACTGCTGCATATGATTCAATAACAGTAGATTCATGTATATAGATTTGTCTGAATATTTGGAATGCATACCAACAGGAAGAAAGCTTGATGTAAAATATGGACGTATTGATATAAGTTTATTAACTGTAACAGTGGCGACAAAGAATATGTAATAAATCTATACACCTTCTGCTCAATGTTGCTGCAGCTCTACTCTTTGAAAATAATCTATTTTTATATAATACATTTTAAGAAGAGATTTCTTAGAAAATTCTCAAGGGAGAGGGTTTCCCCAAATTAAAATGTATCATTCTTCGATTCTCCGCTATGAGATCATCACATGAAAAGGAATCTCTTTGATATATTATAAAATAATATATAAATAGAAAACTTTTGATATAAAAATTAAGACTAGGCAATCCACCTTCAAATTATGCAATGTTTAAATCTAAATCACCCAGAGGTGAGGGAGGAGAAGAAAAGAAAAGAGAGGGGAGAGGAGGAAGAGATAGATGAGAAGCAATGGGTGAGGGACAGAGCTCATGGCACTTCTGTGCAGGTAAGGAAAGATAGAACTAAATATCTAAACCATAGCATCAGCAACACTGAAATAACAAGATGCAAACTCTAACAACTGAACTTTCAAAGGTGCCTAGCAGGAGGGCAATTGGGGTGGGGACTGGGGTAAGAAGGGGCTTTAGAGGGAACTTGGGAACACTGGTGAAGATAAATTGACACTGGTGGTAGGATTGGTGTTGGAATGTTATTGGTCTAAAGCTCAACAATGAATAACTGTAAATCATGTGCTTTAATAAATATTTTAAAAAGTAAACAAAGATTTTCTCTTATAAAGTTCATGCAACTCAACAACCACAATAAAATACTACAATTAAAAAAATGGCAGGGACTGGAGTGATAGCACAGCAAGTAGGGCATTTGCCTTGTAGGCGGTCGACCTGGATTCAATTCCCACCATCCCATATGGTCCCCTAAAGCACCGCCAGGAGTAATTCCTGAGTGCAAAGCCAGGAGTAACATCTGTGCATCGCTAGGTGTGACCCAAAAAGAAAAAAAAAGCAGAAGATCTAAACAGACACTTCCTCAAAGAAGATAAATAAGAATATAATAAAATGTTCACCACAATTTATTAATAAGGAACTATTACCTGTCACCACAGTAGATTCCATGTCACACCATTTGGAATGACTTATAGCTAAAACAATAATGACAATGGGTATTTATGAGACTACCCATGGTATGTTGGAAGTTGTGCATGGAGAAAAGAAAGCTTTCAAAGGTGTTTGTGAGAATACAAATTGAAATAAACATTTTGGAAAGCAAAATGTAGTAAAATCATATTTATATAAGCTCTTATAGCATTCCCCATAATTTAATAAATATGTGAGTAATTTTTATTGCTGCATCTCATTCTTCACTGAAAATAAAAACCAGAGTAAAGCATAGAATACGTTAAATAATAATTCCTTAGTATGCTCTTTTAAAGGATTTTTTAAGTTTTAAGTAAAGTTATGAAGGAGGAACAAAATAAGACCCTCTTCATTCACTGGAAATAGTTGTCTTTAATGGCATATTTCAACTTGAATGGTGAACATTGTCCCTTTTGTCCAGGTAATAAAATGTGTTAATAAAGTATTTCGGGGAACAAGACACTTTTAAATCTGTGGCTTCTTGTTGCCTCATTATGACACTAGAATATAGTCATTAATATCACACTCATAATCTGAATTCATAGCCCAAATTGAGATTTTTTTCTCCAAGGAAATCATTTTTGTGTAATTCAGTTTTTTATTCTGAAAAATGAACATAATATTTTTTCCATGTTGGTTAGAAAGTCCCATCATGCCTATCTGTCAGAAATTCTGGAGAGTACTCCCTCTAATCTCTAAGATCTTACCTTTTCTTTACTGAGGAGAAAGAAATGCTGAGAAATTTGCTCTATACTACTAACTAGACAGCTCTACAAAACCAAGACATCTCAATTCTCTGCTCCTCTCTCTCACACTGTCTCTCTCTTTCTCTATCTCTCTCTCTCTTTCACATTGCTTCCAATTGATTTCTCTGCTTCTTTCCATTGTTGTGACGAGTGATGAATTGTGACGAGTGATGAATGTTATGATGAGTGATGAACCCGGAGTCCTAAGCTCCTATTTTGGAAGGATAGAAATGAAGGCATGCTTCATTCTCCAATTGTTGTTCCAGTAAGAAATGTGATAATAGAAAATTTTTTTTAAAAAAATGTGATAATATAATTTCAATCCTTTTTTTTTTCATTTGGAAGGAACTTCAAAAGTCTTCTAGTTTTATTTATTATTTGTGGTGTCTCTGCCTCCAAGTTTGCATTTACTTTCAACATTCAGCTCTTGGGAATACTTTTCTGATCTTGGGCTACTCAAATTACTTACCTGTTGATTCTATTGGAAGAAATGTCTAGAAATTTACTAAAGTTGATCCATCACTAGTTAGAAACATCTAACTAGTGACATCCATCACTAGTTAGAAGATATTAGTTCCAATTTATTTATGTTCTGACTTCAGGTATAATTTTCACTCCCTCTATACCCACTCTTTGGGAATTGAGCTCTAATTTCTTCTATAAATTTTGTTTAATAAAAATAAATCATTTTCCTTACATTCATAATTCCACTTATCCATATGGCCTTTGTGTGTTTTTTGTGGATTTTTTTATAATCACTTTCACAAAGATCATTATCCCGGAATTTATCTCTGAGAAATCTAATATAAGTGGTAAAGAAAGATAACTAATCTGGTGGATTATTCTTCCAGTATTTGAAATGAAAGAAATAGTCTGAGCTTGAGTATAACCTTGCTCAGACACACACACACACACACACACAAACCACTTAAATAAAGTTGTGTGTTTTTCAAGGGAATAGAAACATTCTTTTTATATAGTTTTTAGAGAATAACTTGAACGTATGTTCCCATTTCTCTTTTGCTTTGCACCTTTCTCATTCTGATTCATTGATACTATGAAAATCTTGGAAAAAAAGATCAAAGAAAATGTGATGTTTAGTGGAACAGAACAAGCATGAAAATAGGACTGTTTCAGGATCTCATGCTTATTGACTAGGTTTAAAAATGGGTTGCATATCCAGCTTTTCCATGTCTTAAAGTAATCCTGACCCTGATTGTTTGGAACCCCCTACTCTTTGGTACATTCAAATTAGCAGCAGTTGAATAAAGTGGTTTTTTTTTTGTAAGTGACTGAAAATTATTTATGAAACATTACTTCAACAATTGTTCTCAAAGTCACTTTATTACCATGATGATGATGCCACAATTTAAAACATGGATTCCTTGCTCCTTTAGAAAATAAAGTATTATAGGGGCTGGAGCGATAGCACAGTGGGTAGGGCGTTTGACTTGCACTCGGCCGACCCGGGTTCGAATCCCAGCATCCCATATGGTCCCCTGAGCACCGCCAGGAGTAATTCCTGAGTGTAGAACCAGGAGTAAACCCTGTGCATCGCCAGGTGTGACCCAAAAAGCAAAAAAAAAAAAAAAAAAAAAAAGAAAAGAAAGTATTATAAATAATTTAACCATTTTGGTTAATAATATTTCTATAAATAGATAAATCCATAGTTCTTGCTAATATACTTTTCAATCTTCAGGCTTGCCTTTTTTACAGTTTTTGTCTTTTACTATTTTTATTTAAAAATAGGTGATCATCTTTGACTATAGGCTTCATAGCAATCATATTTCTCCTGAATTCTTTATTACATATCTGACACCCACACCTTGAAATCAGAAGCATTCTGATAACACCAGTTTTTTGTTATTTTGTGGACTTAACTAGTTTTTGGCTCAGACTTTATTTAGGATCAAGGAAAGATATTTACTACAACAAATGTTCATTGTGCATACAGCTGATTTACTGTTGAAAGTAGACATCCATCCACATTCTATCTCAGAAAGAGTAAAAGAAAAGAATATAAATTTCAAGGAGTCAACAAAATGTATATGAAAGTCCAAACTCTTGGCAAGAGAATCAGAATAAAGGTTGGAGAATAAATTTTCACATAGCGCAATCTGAGAATCTTTGAGTCACTTTCTCTAATTTTATTTCTAAAAAAATGGGGACTATGTGGGAAGTAAAGCATTGACATCAAGAATATCTCATAAATCTTTTAGAATAGTATAGAAAATTGACATCACAGCACTATTTGAAATAAAAATACAGAAAATGAATCACTTTTTATGATTATGGCATATACTGACAATTTGTTCTTTTTAGTTTTTCCTCCATCATCACTTATTTTGAAATCTATTTTACATTTGTGGTACAAGATGACCTACAAAAACTCAAGGTGATTCAGGAATAAGAAAATATGAGAGCATAGCTATATCTTTGAGGGGCAATTGATATAAGTAATTAAACAAAAATTAGATGAATTGGAAATTTATATAAAAATAGTAATTTTGGTATAAGTTATCAGAAATATAAAATACAACTTGAATAAAGTATAAAATCCTGGACTGATAATTTAACAGATATGTGTTAGTGGAAAAATTGCTTAAATTATATGGTTCTTAATTTCAATGTCTGAAATAACAAATATACAAATTAATTTAAAGCGAGAAAGCATGGATTAAAATAAATAGGCATTATTTTAATTGCAATATAATTTGTATTTTATTCATGACTTATGTCAATTTACTATACGTATTGTCTCATCATGTCCACAAGTAATAAATAAACATACAATCACATATTAAATTGAAAATTTACTCTTGCTATTAGTATTAAAATGCATTTTTAAAGGCAAAATTGACGATGCTCCATCTAGGATACTTGCCTTGCATACAGTCAGCCTGGTTTCATACCCAACACTGTATATGGCTTCCTGAGCACCACCAGGAATAACCCTGAGACAAAGTTAGTAGCAAGTCTTGAGCACTTCTGGGTGTGATTCCCAGAAATAAATAAAAGAATATTTCTAGAAAATTATGAAAGAAAAATGCCTATATAGGAAGTTACATTAATTCTATATAACTAAAATAGATGTACAAAAATTAATCTTTTCTTAGAAATTTGTTTTTAAATACATAGTTCTAATATGCCTCTGAAGCACAGTTCAAGGACAATAATATTTTAAAGAATATTAATATATGGTCAGAGATATCCGGTTAAAATATAATGGTACAAAACTAATTACCACCATTAGCCTTATTCTTCCACACAATTTTAGTTATTCAACTCAGATTTATATTTATTTCACATACAAAATTATTATGTGCTTTACCTCAGGAGCTCAGTGGAGACAGTAAATTAAACACATCCTATATAACATGGGAAATTAAATATTTATGCAAAGAACTAAATGACATATAGACCAGGAAACACTCTGCACCAATAAAAAAGAATGGTGAATAAACTGCTGGCCATTGGGATTAACTGAAATATGTTGTAAGAATAATTATTTATTTTATAAATCATTCAACTCATTCTCTTTCCAAGATGAATGTTAATATTATTTTCAGTTTTAGATACTATAAATATGAACGTTGGGGACTGGAGCAATAGTAAAGTGGGTAAGGCATTTTCCTTTCTAACGGTCTATCCAGTTTGATCCCCAGCATTCCACATGATACCCTGAGCATGTCAGGATTGATCCCTAATTGCAGAGCTAGGAGTAAGCCCTGAACACCTCCCATTGTGGTCCAAAAACCAAAAATAAAACCGCACATATAAACTCAAGGTTGTTGATTTATAGTGACAGTTTTCCCTGAAGCCTATAATTTTTAAAAAGCATTCTGTGTTTCTTCCAGATAAGATCGTAGCATTAGTTCTAGAAAGGCATGATTTCTATTCTATTAAAAGTTCTTCCTTAAGCAAGGACTTCTTCAAAGAAATGCAATATTTCAAAACATGATATGTAACTAACAATGTAGTAGTGTACCTCAACATTCATTTGGTGGTGTGACTTGAGGGTGATTGCACCATATTTGAGTATGCTCAGAACTTACTCCTGGCTCTGCACTCATGTATCACTCCTGACTTGGCTTAGGATCAGCTGCACATAAGATCCTTACCTTCTGTTAATAGCTTTCTGGCCAAGAAATTCCCTTTAATTTGGTGCATTATCCCATATGCTATTTAAAATATAACATATTAATCAACTTGATATATTTATAATATGCTTCAGGGTTTTTCTTTAATTTTTCTGAAGGGAAGCAAAAATGTACAAATAAAATTTATTCAGGAAGAAACATAAGCTATTATACACAAAATTTAGTAATGATGTAGTTAAATTCAAAAGAAATAATATATATAACATAATATACCATTCACCCTATTAACGTTTATTTAAAAATAACTATATGTAGTATGTACAATATATTTATATGTATTTATGTTATATAATATGATATAATATAATTTCTCTCAGACATCTATCTCATAGTTTACTATATTTCACAAAAATGTATGAAATAATCTTCAAAAAAAATGGCAGTTTATGTATCCTGTAACCATTAATCCAAGTATTGCTTTCTTTTACAGTGAGTGAAAAAACAATAGTTTTTATATAAATTTTAAGTTTTACTTAAATTTTATTCAAACCCAACTTTTTGCTTTATTGAGATCTTTATTGACATCTTTACTTCATATTCCATCACTGGTTTGTATGCTACATCATTGCTTTGAAATGTACTAAAATACGTGCTTATAGAAAATTAATTATTTAAAATTTGTGCAAAACTTAATGTTGTCCATTTTTTAAATTTTAAATTTTCTTTTCATATCAAGTATTTTTCCATATTCTGTATGCCTTACTATATATTTCAAGTTAAAATTTGCTATAACATTTCAAGCATCATTTTGAAATGTTTTTTATATATGTATTTTTATTTTGTATTTGGCTTTTTAAAGAAAATTTTAGCATCTTTAAAATAGAAAAATATTTTCTTTGTATTAAGCTTGGGGACAAATAATGTTTATACTGCTGGATAAAATAATAATGTCTATTTTAGATCTTATTATGACATGAACTTTTGCGTGAGGCTCACTCATGTGTGAAGCTTGGCCAAAACGCTCGGGCTGAGCCTTACCCATGAGCTGTTTGAAGTTCGACAGAACCAGGTAATACGGGACTTTGTGAGCTTGGACTCTAGGCTCAACGGACCCGGAAACAGAGATCCTCTTCCTGCTTCGACCAATCTCCAACAACCCAGGGGTCACAGCCATAAGACCCACCCTGCCGGCAACCAGATAAATTTCTCAGGGGCCGACCTCCACTACACAACTGTTGCATGCTCTTACCCATGTTTCCATCCTTACCGCACCATATTTGATGGGGTTCAAATACGGTGTGTGAACCATCAGAATACCTATAACGGTGATTGAAAGCCACCCTAAAAGTCTCCATCCCTCTCAGAGAGCCCAGAATGCTACCAAGGACATCCCACCGGCACAGCAGAGCCTGGCAAGCTAACCATAGCGTATTCGATATGCCAAAACCAGTAACAACAATGAGCCTCATTTCCCTGACCCTGGAAGAGCCCCCAATACAGCAACGTTAAGAAGGACTAACAAGGAGAGGCTGATAAAATCTCAGGGCCGAACTAGCCTGCCCAAACGAAGAAGGACTAAAATGACTATTTTCACTTTTAATGCACATATGCTGGCATCAGAAGTATCCATTGAGGACCTGATGGTGCAAGCGCAGAAAATCAAGTACAATGTCATTGGATTTACAGAGACGAGATGGCATCAAATACATCACGCCATTTTCGACACTGGAGAAGAACTGTATCTCAGAACATGCAACAGTAGAGGCATTGGTGGTGTTGGTGTTCTTGTCAACATGAACTTAGCCATGAGCATTGATTCCTTCGAATGCCTAACAACTCTGATTGGAAGCTTACATTTGAATAGATGTGGCTCACTTCTGGCAGTTTCTATCTTCGTCGCCTAACCACCAACATCCAACTACGATGAAGAAGAAATTGAGAACTTCCACATGGAGCAAGAGAAGTTCTATATAGATCACTCCTTCTACAAGGTCATTGTCGGTGATTTTAACACCAAGATAGAACCTAGAAAGTCACCCGAAGAACTCCACATCAGGAACCATGTCCTAGAATGGAACCAACGGGGTGAGAGAGTGTCTGAGTACATCATGTTGACCAAGACCATCCATGGTAACTCGCAGTACCAGAAGGCCAAATCTAAATGCTGAACATTGGAGTCTCCCGGTGGACAGTTCCACAACGAAATTGACCACATCATATTCAATCGACAGTTTTGCCTGACCAATGTCCCTGTTGTCCCAAAATTCCAAATGGATCAGACCACCGTCTCCTTCATGCAAAATTCTACTTCACTGAGCAAGGAGAAAGGGCTGCAAAGTTTGAGAACAGAACGACCACCAACTGGGAACTCTTTGGCACTACTGCAACAATATGGGAAGATGCCATTGTTGACAACATGGACAAGGAATACGATCGACTGGTTCAGCACCTCCATGACTGTGCGAGGAATGCAGAGAGAGAGAAAGCCACAAAAAGTCGCCTGTCTTCGAATCTCTCACACTCATTCTCCAACGTGGTCTGGCGGGAGCCTAGGCAATCACAAACTAACGTCCGAGCTCACAAAGCTGTGTAGAGAATTGATAAAGGAAGACCTCAAAGAGAGAAGAGGAGCAGTGTTGGCCAAGGCAGCAGAAGCCAGGAAAAGGATTCAAAATGCCCGCTTGTCCTTCGCCAACTACAAGACCAAGATGACTACTCTCCACGTCCTGATGGATCTATCACATCTATCAGAAGGGCAATGGAAAAGGTTATCCATGGCTTCCACTTGATCTCTTTGACAGCCACGTCCACCTGCCCACATACCAAATTCCACAGGATGGATATGTCATTTTCAGTGTTCTCCCTTCCAAAATCTGACATGCCATTTCTTCGGTAAAGACGTGTACAGCACCCGGTTCAGACAAGATCAGGCCCGAACACCTGAAGAATCTGCCTCCAGTACTCATCAATACACTGGCTCAGCTCTTCACACGTTGCCTGTCTGAATGCAAGGTTCTGTCCCATTAAAAAACCAGCAGGACCTTCCTGTTGTACAAGAAGGGAGACATTCACAACATCAGCAACTATTGCCCGATCGGCCTGTTGTCTGTTGTCTACAACTTATTCACTCAAGTCATCCTGAATTGGATTGGCAGAACACTAGATGAAGGACAACAATGCGAACAATCTGGGTTCCGAAAAGGATTCAGCACAATCCACCAAATCCACATGGTGACCAAGCTCATTGAGGTTTTGCAAGAGTTTAAGATGCTGCTCTGCTCATTGATTTATAGAAAGCCGTTGATTCTGTTGAGACTGAAGCGGTCATTGAAGCCCTAGCCAAACAGGGTGTTCAAACTCAATACATCAGGATCCTCCATGAGCTGTATTATGGATTCACCACCAGGATCTCACCATTCTACAAAGAAGTGATCATCTACGCAAAGAGAGGGGTTCGGTAGGGCAACACCATTTCACTGAAACTCTTCAGTGCCACCCTTGAGAACATCATGCAACAACTGGAATGGGAAGGAATGGGAGTGAAGATAGATGGTTGGCAACTACACCACCTCTGCTTCGCTGATGACATCGTTCTCATAACACCAAGTATCAGCCAAGTGGCACTAATGCTGGACGACTTCAACCCTGAGTGTGGAAATGTTGGACTACAGCTGAATCTCACAAAAACAATGTTCATGAGAAACGAACTAGTTCCTGACGTTCCATTTGCCTTCAATGGAACGAACATCTCTGAATGCAGCAGCTATGTGTACCTAGGTCAAGAACTCAACATGCCAAATGACCTGGCACCTGAACTGCGCAGGAGGAAGAGAGCAGCGTGGAACACCTTCAAGAGTGTCGAAGAAGTGGTTAAGAGGACAAAGAACTTCCGGCTTCGGGCACATCTTTTCGACTCCACCATTCTTCCTGCACTAACATATGCCTCAGAGGCCTGGGCCCTATGAAAACAGGATGAGAACTCTATTCGGGTATCCCAAAGAGGAATAGAAAGAGCTATGCTTTGAGTATCACGTTTCACTCAAGAGAGAAGGAATCCGGAGTTCCGACCTTCATCAACTATCAAGAATCAGGGATGCTGTCTTGTAGAAAAAAATGTTCTAGTGGGGTAAACACATGGAGTGAGGAAATAATAGTAAAAACTATTAGATGAAGAAGGAGAAACCCAGCCACTCATTGCTTTAATTATCAACTTAATCTATAAAATATATCTAAGCAGGTTTTCCATGTGACAATGATTCATAGCTATTCATTTTCTAAGTAGCATTAAAAAAAGATTGAGATGTGGGGTTTGTCAAACTCAGTGATTTTGAAATGTTTGAAAAAATCATAAGGCAATGGTAGAGAAATCTAGGTACATTTACCTAGGAGCCCCTCAGTTATTCATCCATAAATTCAAATTATAAAAGCATATCATTCTTGATTCAGAAAGCTTGATGGACTAAGCCCATTATTTTCATGGAGAAACCTAGTTTTGGTCCCTAACACCTCCTGGTACACTGAGCATCCCATGGATTAACTCCCAAGCCCAGAGTCAGGAATAATGCACTAGGCATAGGGTTGAAACCATCTACCCAATCGTCAAGAATTTCCTGAAGGTCTAAATGAGGTAGTATATAGAAAGGACTTAAATATCCATTTAATATCATGATCACGATAGCTCGTTAAACACCGATTTCTCGGGCAGGCCCAATAACATCTCATTTCGTCCTTTCCCTGAGATCTTAGAAGTCCATCTGGACTTAGCCCTCCCAATGATGTTGCACTGGGGACTCTTCAGGGTCATGGGAATGAGATCCAGCTTGTTACTGGATTTTGCATATAAATACACCATGGGAAGCTTGCAAGGCTGTTCCATGTGGGCAGGAAACTCTCAAAAGACTGCCAGTTTCTCCCAAAGGGAGAAGCAGGCTAAAGATATCTGAGAGCTTGCTTTTAAGTCTCTGGGTTCCTCTGCTGGTACCTTTATGCATGAGGCCTGTTCGAATGTGTAGAGAGGAGAAAAAAGCAAGCTCTCAGAAAAGAGCAATGCAGAGTCTCTTTCCCACATGCTTGGCTGTCTTTCCCCGGGCCCCTCGGAGGGGATGGGCTCCAGCTTCCCTCCCCACCCCAAGCAGAGCTCCCGGTGGCCAAAAACCACCGGCACCTAGCTGCAGCCATGCTGGAGGCTCCTCTCTACACGTTTGGATCCATTTAATAGTAAGTACTATATTACATTGTGTTAAACAACTCTCCTTGGAATTTGCACTTTGAGGTAAGGTAGTTCTATTCTACAATGAAGAAATCGAGTAGATTTACTCTTGAAAGATGAAAACCATCTAGTTCTCATGATAACTCTGCTTGATCTGTATTTCAGTAGTAAAATGCTTCTTATACTAGGCCTCCAACATAGAATACTTACATTTACCTAAGTGAAAAATGCCATCTTTCACCAAATTTGAATTTTCAAATATTTCCATGTATTTGTAGTTTTAAGTATAGATTGCCAAGCATCATCTTACAAAAGACCTAAAATAAACTCATTTTCTAAACCAAAATAATGGTTATATAATTTATAATTTCATATTATTGCTAATGGTTATTCCATCCCAAGGAAAGTGAAGTCAAAAGAATAAAATAATGCGTGCTAAATTTTCAACCAATTCAAAGCAATTCAACTGTAAAGAGAAAGTTTAATGGAGATACATTTTACAGGTGATATGTCATTATATACCAAATAATTCTTGATTACACAAATTAAATCTCCACCTTAACTAAATGTTATATATTTTTATAGTTAAGAAATTTACATCTACCGAGGCATTCTGGTGAGCAACGCGGCCCGGACAATGCTCCGGACCCGATTCGGGGCCAGCAACACCGGGGGGCCGGAGGGAGGAGGTGCCACCAGCACACCTTCTCCGGATGGAACCCCGGCGCCACTGAGCAGCAACTAACACGGCTCCAGGATTCGGGACTGGGACAGATCCGAGCCGCGCGGCCGCTAGCGCGGCCTCGCGACCTTTTATAAAACCTGAAAACATACAATCTTTGAATGGAAAACTAATTATCAAATGCCTCCTTATTAGGGCTATCTTGTTTGGGGATATAACTCCCACAACAATAGTGAGTTTTGTGTTGAAATATGGAACGTAATCAAGGTGAAGAGAAAATAAAGTGAGGTTCATCAGTTATACAGTTGGGGTGGGGGCGGGGGGCATACCGGGGATTTTGGTGGTGGAATGTGGGCACTGGTGAAGGGATGGTGTTTGAATACGGTATAACTGAGACATAAACCTGAGAACTCTGTAACTTTCCACATGGTGATAAAATTTAAGAAAAAATAAATAAATAAATAAATAAAAAAGAAATTTACATCTACCAAAAAATAAAAAATTATATTTTTTCTTTTTCTTTCTGAATGTTTGGGAGTAATATCTTGATCCCCAAAGAACTTATCTATCTGAAAAGTGTATACATTAAAGCTTTATAGTTTTGTGCTTCTCTGACTTTATAAAATACATATTTTGTCATTCTTAGCCACGTCAGCTGGGCTCAGGGCTTGAGCTCATGGTCAGGCTTTACTCCTGCCCCAATGCCAAGGGATCACTCTTAACAGAGCTCAAGAGAAGAAATGAGGTGCAGGGGATAGAATGCAGGTTGATTGTGTGCAAGACAAACTCCATATTGTCTCTTCAAGCCTACGTTTTATAATAAAAATGTTAAGTTAAACTGTGTTAAATTCCTAATACAGTAGGTAAAGAAATGTTTAAATTAAACTTTATTTGCAGTCTTGGTCCATCAACTATTACTAATTAGATTGCATGTGAAATATGTGATATAATTTATATATATTCATATATAAACACATAATTATATTCATTCTGATGAAAAGGAATTAAAATATATCATATATATAAGTATATACATGTAGGTATAAATATATTGTGGTGGAAAAATTCTGTTTAGTCAATTACAGAAGAGTCAGAAGTAAATTCTAAATTCAAACTATCGCATCACTCAGATTATTAGACATAATTTGATGGACTGTGTCTTGACAGATTTTTCTGTGAGTACTGACAGTGTCACTTTGCATGTGCTAACTAAAATATTTAATAACTGAGATCAACTTTTATAGAATAGAAATAATAATAATAATTTGCATGGATGTTTGGTTATATTTGTTTGGCGGCCACACTTGTCTGTTCTCAGTTAGGGTTAGGAAACTTAAGCAGTGCAGTGCAATGGATTTGCCCTGTGTTGGCTGCATGTAAGTTAAGAACCTTAAGCTCTTTATTTTCTCTCTTGTTTGCCCACTAAGTAGAACTTAAAAAGGTCATAATATTTAGTTCTTGCTCATTTTTAAGAGATTCAATAAATAATGACCCATGTTGACCTAGAACTATTAAATAAAATTACTTCATTGGATTTATTTGTCCTATATCATTTATAGGATAGCACAGTGGATAGGCCGTTTGCCTTGCATGCAGCCGACACAGTTTCAATTCCTCCACCCCTCTCAAGCTACCAAGAGTATTCCGCCTGCACAGAAGAGCCTGGCAAGCTACCCGTGGCATATTGGATATGCCAAAAACAGTAACAACAAGTCTCACAATGGAGACATAACTGGTGTCTGTTCAAGTAAACAGATGAACAATGGGATGACAGTGCTACAGTGCTATATCATTTTAAAAAAATCTTAAAAATATACAATGAAGTTATTGCTAACTATAAGTTCCTCTATGTCTGATTAACTATACTGCTTAAATATGCGATCCTATGCAAAGTTAGGATTCTTTAGCTAAACATATGTTTAATGAGATTAATCAATTTGAATAAGAACATTAAATACTTATTTACTTTGTATTTCTGTAAGTTATCAGATTATATATTAGATAATATATTATTATAATACATTAAGAAGCAATCACTATTAGCTTACATATTCTGTTATTTTTCTCAAGCAAAAACTTGAGAGTGCTCTTTGGATGCTATTTGCATTGTCATGTGGATTTATTTCAAATAGTCTGAGCCAAAACTTTTTATTTGCCTGGGCCTTCAAAATTACAGATTACTTACTAGATCTAAAGCTCAAAAATTATTGCCTTCTGAGAATTTAGTTTGTCATTTACCCAATTCTATATTTTTAGGAGAGATGTTTATGTTGGTTTAGAAAGAAGATATCTTTATTACCTCCACTCTCAATGCCTGTCAAATCACACGTTGGGTTGTGAATAAGATCCATCAAGACTGCAATTAAAAATAAATAAAACACAAACCCTCTGAGCTAATTTACCTATTCAATTTTCATGGATGAATGTTAGTAGGCTGAGTTCTAAAATATGTTCAGTGAAAGAAGGGGAGAAAAAATAAGGAATAAAAGACACATTTCATTAGAATTTCAAAGGCCATAGTCCACATGGATAAAGATACAGGAAAAATACTTCTCCAATGGCAGTGACAGTGACATTTTGTACAGTGACAATGAGGGACACTAATGACAGGCTGAAGCCCTGAATACAAATCAGAGTAAATACAGCACAGATAAAAGAGGACATTGCTGGCTACCTCGTGGATACATGATTCCATTCTTAAAAAATGGATCATTTATGTTGTCAAAATTCAACTTCATGGGCTCTAATGTAGCATTGTTGCTCTACTAACTCTTTCCGGAATATAGCAAGGACTCTGCCTTCATATATTCATGTTGACAACTCAATTGCATGAACTCACCAGAAGCAATTAAGAAATTGATTTAGTACCCAAAGCCTTAAAAGGATGAATTTTATGTCAAACAAACAACGACTTATTCACACTGACAAATAAACTTGTGTGATGAGCCTGAAAGAAATGTCACTTAGATAAACACACATTCAGTTTGTGGATGGAGGCTTATTTGAAAGCAAGGTTATAAAAATGGCCTTTGCAAGCAAGAGAACTGGATGTATAAAGTTTCAGTCACTGCTTGATACTAATCAAGAATCAAACTGAATTATTGCCAACTAAAACAATAGTTGCACTAATTACACATACCTTGCCTAATGCATTCAAATTTGATGAGAATTCACTCTGATAGTTTGCTGAAGAAAATACTACTTTATATTTATCCAAGTGCAATCTCCCCTTCCAAATCTTTTTGTTTGGGACATCATGCTATGGTGATGTTTCGGGCTTATTCCTTGCTCTGATCCCTTCTAATCCCTGAAGCTGTAGGGACGGTATGGAGGATTGGGAATTGAATCCATCTGTAGCATGAAAGGCAAGCAACCTACTAGCTGTACTATCGGTCCTTCCTCCCTCCCTCCCTCCTCTCTCCCTCCCTCCCTCCCTCCCTCCCTCCCTTCCTTCCTTCCTTCCTTCCTTCCTTCCTTCCTTCCTTCCTTCCTTCCTTCCTTCCTTCCTTCCTTCCTTCCTTCCTTCCTTCCTTCCTTCCTTCCTTCCTCCTTCCTTCCTCCCTTCCTCCCTCCCTCCCTCCCTCACTCCCTTCCTCCCTCCCTTCCTCCCTCCCTCCCTCCCTCCCTTCCTTCCTCCCTTCTTTCCTCCCTCCCTCCCTCCCTCCCTCCCTCCCTCCCTCCCTCCCTCCCTTCCTTCCTTCCTTCCTTCCTTCCTTCCTTCCTTCCTTCCTTCCTTCCTTCCTTCCTCCCTTCCTTCCTTCCTTCCTTCCTCCCTTCCTTCCTCCCTTCCTTCCTCCCTTCCTCCCTCCCTCCCTCCTCCCTCCCTCCCTCCCTCCCTTCCTTCCTTCCTTCCTTCCTTCCTTCCTTCCTTCCTTCCTTCCTTCCTTCCTTCCTTCCTTCCTTCCTTCCTCCCTTCCTCCTTCCTTCCTCCCTTCCTCCCTCCCTCCCTCCCTCCCTCCCTCCCTCCCTTCCTCCCTCCCTTCCTTCCTCCCTCCCTTCCTCCCTCCCTCCCTCCCTTCCTCCCTCCCTTCCTTCCTCCCTCCCTCCCTCCCTCCCTCCCTCCCTCCCTCCCTCCCTCCCTCCCTCCCTCCCTTCCTTCCTTCCTTCCTTCCTTCCTTCTTTCCTTCCTTCCTTCCTTCCTTCCTTCCTTCCTTCCTTCCTCCGTTCCTTCTTCCCTTCCTTCCTTCCTCCCTTCCTTCCTTCCTCCCTTCCTCCCTCCCTTCCTCCCTCCCTCCGTCCCTCCCTCCCTCTCTTCCTCCCTTCCTCCCTTCCTTCCTTCCTTCCCTCCTTCCTCCCTCCCTCCCTCCCCCTTCCTTCCTTCCTTCCTCCCTCCCTCCCTCCCTCCCTCCCTCCCTCCCTCCCTCCCTTCCTTCCTTCCTTCCTTCCTTCCTTCCTTCCTTCCTTCCTTCCTTCCTTCCTTCCTTCCTTCCTTCCTTCCTTCCTTCTTTCCTTCCTTCCTTCTTTCCTTCCTTCCTTTTTTGGACTTTGATCCCAAACCCTATCCCACAACTTCTGCTAATTGTGTTATATGAAAATCACTAACACAAATAGATACGTTTCAGAGTGATAAAGCCGTACAATTGTAAAACCCTGAATTTAATTACCTGCACTGTATAGTCCCATGCTGAGCACAGTGGGTAATGGCCCCCAAATACTAGCCAGAAGTGGCCCCAGACACAATCAGGGTTGACCCCAAACAAAAAAAAATCATTGATGCCAATATTTTTAAATTAGATACAAAATATTATGAGAGGAATGAACACTATGTTTGAAAAACATAAAATAAAAACATTAGGGATCAGAGACATAGGACAGCAGATAAGGTGTTTGCATGCACATAGTCAACCCAGGCCAACCATGGAAGCACACAGGGTCCTCTGCCCTCACCAGGAGTGATCCCTACACAAAACGACAAGACTAAGTTGCAATCACAGCTAGGTGTGACTCAAAACACTACTACTAGTAAAGCATTAAGAATATAACTGCTGTTTTGCCCCCATGCTAAAAACATATTCTGACTTTCTTATTTCCTCGAAGAAAATGTCCATTTTCTCCAAACGGCTTACAAGTTATTTAAGTCTGGTTCTATCTGTATTTTTTCTGCTCTTTCTTTTTCTCATAAACACAGAACTTTCCTGTGATTCCTTGAATGTGTCAGACCTTCATAAAATTCTGAACTTTCCAGTTGCACTGCTTTGTTTTGGAAAGATGTGACTTTAGCTCAAGTCCCAAGATGCTTTTAAAATGTCAAATTAGGGGCTAGAAAAAAATTATTAAGGTGCTTTCCTTACATGCAGTCCACTCCGGGTAGACCAATTTCCAGCACCACATATGGCCTCCCTGAATACTGCCAGGAACGATGCCTAAACACAGAGCAAGAAGTAAGCCCTGAGCACTGCTGGGGGTGGCTCAATAACTAAAAAAAAGGGGGGGAGGGGAAGGAAAAGAAGACAATCCATGTACCTAATCCAATCTTGTGTCATAATTCCTCATTCTTTTTCACTTTTGTATAATTTGTATATAATTATACAGAAATACATGCTACTAGAAACTAATGCTTTTATTGCAGTGATACAACTCAAAGGATCCAACTCAAAGCTTAGTGCACAAGAGCATAAGACAGATATATTTTAAATATTCATTAAGCATGTACTGGTTAAGTAACAAATAATTTAATTATTTTGCATCCTCCAACATAATATTAAAGATTTAAATGTATATAAAAAACTCACTTCTGAGGCCGGAGCGGGTAGGGCGTTTGCCTTGCACGCGGCCTACCCGGGTTCGATCCCCGGCATCCCATATGGTCCCCCAAGCACTGCCAGGAGTAATTCCTGAGTGCAAAGCCAGGAGTAACCCCTGAGCATCGCTGGGTGCGACCCAAAAAGCAAAAAAATAAAAATAAAAAAATAAAAAACTCACTTCAGAAATTAGTCAGAAAGAGAGGGACAGATGGAAAGATGTGACTTTAGCTCAAGTCCCAGGATCCTTTTCAAATGTCAAATTAGGGACTAGAAAAAAATGATTAAGGTGCTTTCCTTACATGCAGTCCACTCCAGGTGGACCGATTCCCAGCACCTAGACTTAGAAGGACTGCACTCATTTGTGGAATATAAAATAATATCAGATGAGGCCGACACAAAAGGACAGTAGATATAAGGGCCAGGGCGATTGCTCCATAGCTGGACGCATGCTTCATGAGCGGAGGGGAGGAGACAGATGGAATGGAAAAGGATCACTAAGAAAATGATGGCTGAAGAAACCAGTCGGGATGGGAGATGCATGCGGAAAGTAGATAATGGACCAAACATGATGACCTCTCAGTGTCTGTGTTGCAAGCCATAATTCCAAAAAGTAGAGAGAGAGTATGGGGAATGTTGTCTGCCATATAGGCAGGGGAAGGGTGGGAAAAGGGGGGTATACCAGGGATATTGGTGGTGGGGAATGTCCACTGGTGGAGGGATGGGTATTTGATCATTGTGAGATTGTAACCCAAACATGAAAGCTTGTAACGATCTCATGGTGATTCAATAAAATTAAAAAAAAAAACTCACTTCAAAGTCTGATTTTTTTAGTAAAATCTAATGATTTTATTTTTCTTTTTACTTAAAGAACTTATATATCTTACTCCTTGACAAAGTTTGTGGCACATAACAGACATAAGATAAATATTCAAATAATAATTTTCATGATGGCCTGGATCTGTCCCGATCTAGTTCGCTAGAGACACCTGGATGTTTGCTAAATTTAAACTCCGTTAACCCATTTGATTTTATGTTATGCTGAGTTGCATTTCATGACATCTCATACTGTGAATGAGGCAGGGTTTATGCCAAGATATACAATGTCAAAACATCATTGCTCTTTTCAATTCCAATATTACACTAGCTTTTCTGACCGGAATTTAAAACAATTCACAGAAAATATCTCGAGAGATCAGATACTCTCAATCCTTCTGCAAATAGCTTTTGTGTTTTTCAATACCTGGGGTGAATCCAAGTGCAAATCTTTGAGAAAATGGTATGCATTTTTCTAACAACATACAAAAGCATTTGGGTGGTACCCAATTCATAGGATATAATGTAAAACCAGATGCATAAAATAGTCTTTTCTATTTGACTTGTGTTTAAATGGGTTTCAAAGTAGTCCTGATACCACTAGACACTTATAAAGATATAAGTGTCTTTATAAGTGTCTTTATAAGACACTTATAAAGATTTAATAATAAACAAATCATATAATATATTTAATCTAATGAGTTGCTATCCTTGAATATAAAACATAATACAATTTTATTTAATTTACCTATATTTATTTAGAACTCCCCATTATATCCCTTCAAATTTGAAAAATCTTGATGGTGAACAACTGCATTTTCTTTACTCTGTTATATTTAGAATGACTTTACCATAAAGAAATACATATATAATATATATCAACTTACTCAAAGCTAAAGCAATTTACCAACAGTTTGTTAATAATGTTAAAAATTCTGAAACATGAAATGTACAAATCCATGTGTTTATACATATACATATGATATATATTCATATGGATGAATTTTATATATACATGCATATATTTATTCACTGTATTTGTGCTACATGGTATGGGATATTTTAATACTATTGCATTGTCAAATAGTCATCTTACCAAAATTACTATATAGGTTCAATTTAATTCCTATCCAATTCAAACAATGGTTTTTAAGAACTTTGAACAGTTATAAGGCTTGTGTGGAACCATAAAAGATTGTGAATAGCCAAAACCATACTGAAAAAAAGAAACTGAGAGATATCTCACTACCTAACTTGAATCAATAATAGAAAGCCATAGTAATCAAAACAGTACGGTACTGGAATAAAGAAAGCATCTTTGACGAATATACTATGATAAACTCATATGCTATATATATATATATATATATATATGTGACCAGTAAATTTACAAAGGAGTTGAGAGCGTGAAATGGAATAAAGACAGCCTTTTCAACAAATGGTGTTGGGAGAATTAGATAACCAAATGCAAGTAATTAAAGCTAGATCATACATCAAACCTTACACAAAAGTCAACTCAAAGTGAATCTAAGACCTAGAGATTAGATTTGAATCTCTATGATACATTGAGGAAAATATAGGCAGAATGCTCCAAGACCTAGACCTAAAAGGAGTCTTCAAATGGTACAGAATCAAAATTAAACAAATGAGATTACATCAAACTTAAAAGTTTCTATTTAAGAAAATAAATATGGGATTAAAATAAAAAACACCCAATTGAGTGGGATAAAATATTTACACTCAACACATAAAGAGTTGATATCAAAGATCTATAAAGTACTCAAAAGGTCAACAACAGCAAAAATATCTAAAAGCCCCATCAAAAAATTAGTAAAGGAAGTAAACTAGCACTTCTCTGACCAATCTGACCAGCAGGCATGGGGAACCATGTTCATCATCACTTATTTTTAAGGAAATAAAAATCAAGGTGAGAATGAAATAGCATCTTACACCAGAAATAAGGGCATATAACAAAAATACTGGGAACAATCTCTGTAAAAGGGGATGTGGTGGAAGAAGAACCTTCATTCACTTCTTGATCATTGTATGACTGAGACTTAAACCTGAAAGCTTTGTAACTGTTCTTATGGTGATTCAATTAAATAAATAAATAAATAAATAAATAAATAAAATGTCTATCCCATCTGGGCAGAGCAATAGCACAGCAGGTAGGGCATTTATTTGCCTTGCATGTGGCTGACCCTTTTTGATTCCGTTGTTACTCTCAGAGAACTCAGGAAGCTACAGAGTATCCCGCCCACACAGCAGAGCCTGGCAAGCTCCCCAGGGCATATTCGATATGCCAAAAAAAGTAACAACAAGTGTCACAGTAAAGATGTTGCTGGTGCCCACTCGAGCAAATCGATGAAAAATGGGATGACAGTGCTACGACAGTGTGACAGTGCTACATATCACATTTGTAAGTAATTTAATTAGTGTGGGGAAATGTTGATATGGAAACCAGAAAAGTTCAGTATCAATAATGACTCTATCAGATATTAGCAACGTGACTTTCACAATTAAAGTATCTAAACCTCCTTCGTAAAAGCAGTCTTTAATTTTCCCATGTTTTCCTAATACAAAACTCTTATTCACACCACTCATTTTTTAGTTATGCAACAAATGAATCATGCCTGTAATATTCATCGATCAGTAATAAATGCTAAATTTTGCCTGATATGCAGCTATCACAATTTGTCTGATGAACATGTTACAAAGCTTCATTGAAAGAAATTTAAGTTTATGAGTTTTACATAAAATTTTTAAACTATATTTTTGTTTAGGTGAGATGGATATAATAGTGCTAAATGATATATTATTCCTCTATCAAGTGACTGTAATTCACCACCAAAAATATTTCCCAAATCGCCCCTTACCATTTTGCTTTTTGACACTGCACTCCTCCCTGGTCCCTGCACCATCCCCAGTTTTTATTGGTAAAAGTTTGTTTCCCCAAACCAAAGATTTATATTATTTAGTACTGACTATACCTTGTTTTGTTTCTCTCTATCCCACAGATGAATAAGAGCATTCAATTTCTTCTTCTCCCTTTTACCTATATCACATAGCCACATTCTACATATCCCAACTCTTGAATTGCTGTGCAATAATGTTCTCCCACAATTTTCTTAAGTCTTATAAGCAGTTATGTGTTTAGATTACAGCCTAATATAGCAAACCAATCTGAAGAATAATACAGTAAGATTCATAAAGCTGATATCCAGAGACATAGACTACTAAGAGGAATTAATCAAAATTTAGTGGGAATTAACAAATCAGAGACTCGCCCTTAACTCTCAGAACACAGCAGACATAATGAAGAAGCATAGAAACCCACCAAACATAATTAGGGAACATAATAATCTGGAAGGTTCTTCAGCACCCACAACCTCTATAACCACTTCTATGACAACTCCAAGGTGACTTTGGTAAGATGTCTAATAGATTAAAAAAAGAAATGATCCTACAGCACTCAATAAAAATAAACAGTGTGGAGAAGTGCATGGCAAAATTACAAGCAGAAGTGACAAAGTGAAAAGGGTATGAGGTAAAATATAAAAATGAATAAAAAATAACACTCCCTAAAGTATTCATTAGAAGAGTAACAGAAACTGAGGAACAAAACTGAACTCAAAGACCAAATGCAAATAATCATCAATAAAAATAAGAAGATAAAAAAGTCTGTAAAGAAATGAACAACATATCAGAACATTACGGGATTAATTCAAGAAGAACAATATAAAAATCCAAAGAAACACCCCAGAAAAATAAGGTGAGATTGACCAAAAATAATCGGTCAAAAACTATACTAAGAATATCACAGAGATATTCTCATGAAACCATATTCAAGAAGTTCAGAGTTCAAGCTAAAATAAAAACAAATAGAAAACTTCCAAGACACTGTAATAAAAATGACATAAGCCAAAGACACAGGCAGTTTCCTGAAAGCATCAAGACAGAAGAAATAATCCCTATAAGGATCCCTATAAGATTGACAGAAGCACTGACAAATGGAACTGAATGTCATAAGAGAATGGTGACCTTCACATATAAGCTGAATGAACATTTCAATGCAAATATTCCATCCACTTAGGTTATCATTTAAGTTATGAGGAACGGTAAAGAGTTTTATGAATAAACTAGAGCTTAAAAGTTCATGGCCTTGAAAATAGAATTGTAAGAAGCATTGAATATATAAAGAATGTATTGAATAAATAAGGAAGCAAAATAAGAGAGTGACAATTGAATAATGGTAACAGAGTCAGCCTATAGAACTAAGTTTACAAAGAGGAGGTGAAGGTTAGGAGGCGGAGGGTAGTGGAAAATGGACCTTAAGACATTGTTGGAGCAATATTGACACTAGTGATAGGTGTGGTACTGAAACATGTATTGAAGCATTTTATACATAAAATTTGTCATTAATAGTATTAAAAATCCTAATGCCTAAATGAAAATTTAAGGAAAAAAATGCTATAGATTCTACATTTTAATTAATATTTATTTATTTAAAAAATTTTTATTAGTGAATCACCTTGAGGTACAGTTACAAACTTATGGACTTTCATGTTTGCATTTCAGTCATACAGTGATCGTTTACCCATCCCTCCACCAGTGCCCATTCTCCTCCACCAATATTCCCAGTATTCCTCCCACCATTTCCACCCCATCCCCCAACACCCCACCCTGCCTCTGCAGCAGGGCAATCGCTTTTGGTCTCTCTCCTTTTGGGTGTTGTAGTTTGTAATACAGGTATTGAGTGGCCATCATGTTCTGTCTGTAGTCTACTTTTGGCACACATCTTTCAACCCGAATAGGTCCTCCCAACGTCCTCTACTTGGTGTTCCCTTCTCTGTCTCAAGTTCTACCTTTTTAAACTGTGGCCCTAACCACCATACAGGTCCATGTAACTTAATGTAGGGTTGTTAAAATCATCTTAAAATCAACTTGTGCCCTATTATCAGTAAATATTTGAGTCATATGTATTTTATTACCTGGGATTATGTGAACATTTCCATTTTTATTAACAACATAGTATAATCATGTGACATTAAGAATGGTGCCTACTACAGTTTGGGGCTTATATTACTGTATATTACTATATAGTAAATTGTATATGTACTATATGCAATTAGTAAAACTGACCTCTTCTTACTTTCATGACCTGACACTGAGATTTTACTTCATCTAAGGGAATCAGATAATTTGTTTATATCAGTATTCATTGCTTATTATATATAACTTCAGCGATGTACTCACCATGTGTACCTCACATGAGAACATTTTGATTTTTTACACTTTGCCATTTCTCTGTTTATTCTTAAAGTGAAGGGTTAAGAATCCTAATTTTTCAAAGTACAGGTAGCTATAAAAGAGCATTGTAAGTTCAGAGATTTTCATATATTGAGTTAACACTATTAGATACTGTCATGAAAGCAGGTGAGCCAGCATTAATCATAGAATCATACAGCTGGAAGGAAACTTCAAAGGTCACATAGTTAATTCTCTTGACTCCACATAGAGTGCCATGAAATTAACCTAGACAAATAGGTGTCTGTCTAAGAACTTAAAGGTCAGAAGGCGTCATGAATCTATGAATGCCCATAGTCAAGTGGAGTATGAAGTGCTAATTTAGACAATTCAAGTATAGTGTCTCCATGTTGGCTCAATCATTTAAATACATGAATATTTTTCAAAAATCTTCTGATATAGTTTTTTTGGTTTTAAATTTATTTTCTTCTGCTGCCTATGCAGTGAAAATGAAAGGAGAAACTATATATAAAATGTTTGTATCAGTCATCTTCTGCTAGGTAACAAACCATTATATTGAGTATGGATTCTCTAATTCAGTTGGGCACAGTGGAAAAGATTGATCTCTTCTCTTATTATGTTGGCTGGGACAAATTAATTTGTTATATAACATAGGATTCACTCACATGTCTGCCACCACAAATATTCCTGAAATTAGTAAAAATATGCTAATGGAACTTTTGTGTCTATGTTGATTTTGCTACAGGTCATTTCAACCGACAAAATCATAATCATGATACTTTCAAGACAGTCATTCTCAACTTTGTATGGTAAGCCATGATACTGCTGGACATATTCCTAAATATTCTTAGGATATTTTTTAAAACTTCATATTGAGAAAACATAGCAAAACTTATTCTTACTAGGCCTCTAGAAGAGATTTTACAGAAGCACCCTTTATTTGATCTTTGCCTTAAAAGTGCCCTTAGGTTATCTTTTTCTTTGAGGTTGGGATTGGAAAACATTTATTTTTAAACCCAGAGGGCCCTTGGATGGAAATATTTCTCTAAATCAGGCCTCTTTAAACTTCTATTCGAAACTCCTTTTCACCCAAGAAATGCAATACAAGCAAGTGCTGAAAGAAAAACATAAGATTTTGAATTAAATTTTGATCATTTCAGGTTCAGAAACCTTTTACTGTTGTCATTTTTTTAGTGACAGTCAGAGTTAGTTACACAACCTTGCACAATTTAAGAAGCAAGAGTATAAATTCACTTTCAAAATCGATTTCTTTGTTAGCTCATTTTTCTTATGTTTAATCATGTACAATAAGTAAAGTCAATGGGCATTTTTGTTATTCTGCTTAGATATCTTCAATCAGATATCATTTCTTTTTTTTTGCTTTTTGGGTCACACCTGGCGATGCATAGGGGTTACTCCTGGCTCATGCACTCAGGAATCACTCCTGGCGGTGCTCAGGGGACCATATGGGATGCTGGGAATCGAACCCAGGTCGACCATGTGCAAGGCAAATGCCCTACCCACTGTGCTATCAATCCAGCCCCCAGATATCATTTCTGTATCTTATGCTAACTTTGTCATTTCGTCAGTTTCCAGATATGAAGCACTGGTTCTGTTTACCTAAGTCTTCAACTATAGTTACCTTGCAGATCCTCCAGTCTGCACCAGTGACCCTCATTGTCAATTCTATTCTTTCTAACTGCCTATGTTTAAGCCAATAACACATCAAATCTCCTGGTAGTCAGGAAATTTCAAGTATCTTCCTGTTATTAATATCTGTCAGGGCTATTAAGCAGACTGTACATATATTACTAAAAGACAAGTATTATGAAATATTCTGTTATGTAAAATAAACATTTTATCATTTTTCCATTTTTTTCTAGGATAGCAAGATTGATGGGTAGATCATATATTCCACTTCAAGTTGATTGTGGTCATTTAGCTGTTTGGTAGTTGTTGCATTTAACTGGAAGCAAAGACAATGAATACTGGAACATGGCTTTAATCATGTATCAAGTATTTTAGTTAGAATTAATGGAACATTTCATGGTGCTTCTTTCTGCGTGGTCTATCTCTGTTTAACTGCTTGAGGTGAGCATCTTTAGCTGGTATCTGAAACTCCAAGGAGTTCAAGCATAAGCTACAAGTTGTCTAGATTTTCAAGTCCATATTTAGAAGTTTATCTTCTTCACTGCATATTGGTAAGGGAAAGTGACAAATTTAGCTCAACTTATAGAAGAAGATGGGGTGGTGGGATGTACAGGTAGATATTGGGATGGTGGTATGTACATGGAGATATTACAGATTTTGTTTTGATTTTGAGTTTTAGCCACACCTGGTGATGCTTAGGGGTTATTCCTGGCTCTGCACTCAGGAATCACTCCTGGTGGTGCTTAGGGGTCTATATGGGAAGCCTGGGATTGAAATTAATACAAGGTGGCTACTTGCATTAATACTCCAACCACCAATTGCAGTTTTTTCTTGTTGTTAGTGTTTTGGAACACAACCAGCTGTACTCAGGTGTTCCTCCTGTTTTGCACTCGGGGATCACTCCTGGTAATCTCAAGGGACCATTTGCTGTGCTAGAGATCATCAAACTTGGATCAGTCTCATGCAAGACCCTATCTGCTCTACTATCACAGCCATTTCAATTGTACACTTCATTTTTAAATAGGTAAGACATACTTTAGTACAAATTATTTTGTAGATCAAGTATATGATCATTGTTCCTGAACTTTGCAATTATAACGGTTCATGGAACTATTTTTTTTTTGGTTTGGGGTCCACAGCTATTGTTTCTCAGAGCTTACACCTGGCTATGGGCTGAGGGATCATTCCTGGCAGGCTCAGAGGGCTATATAGGGTGCCAGGGTTTGATCACAAGTTGTCTTTTAATATTTTCTAGAATCTTTTTTATGATGATGCAAAATACAGGAAGAGGAGAGATACTTATTAAAATCTAAATCAGAATATTATAATCTAAAGTGCTTAAAATAAGACAAAACACAGGGGAGAGACTTTTGAAGGAGAAATTTTTCAGTCGCATAGCACTCTCTGCTTATATGTAAGGAATGTAAATTTAACTATTTAAAACTATGTGAGCATCCTGACATCTTTGTTAAATCTTTGGTTGTATTGTTTGTTTGAGCTACTGAAGCTATGTGCTGTGAAAGTGAGATGCGGTCCCTCCATGTTATTATAAAACTTTGTTTTGTATTGATATAGCTACTAGCTGGAGAGAATGTAAGTTTAAACCAAATGATATGATGTTATATGTTTATCCTTAAAACACAAACAACAACAGTTGTGAAGCAATGAGACACCCCACTTCACAACCCCCTCAAATTCCCTTGGAGTATAGGTCAGTTTCTGGATGAACAGATTGAGGGCTATTGACTTCTCATTCTTTGGCTATTGGACTTCTGGGGATAATACTAAAATGGGCCATGGAAACACCCATGGTTCAGAAATCCTGCATGACACATTGGCCATGAGAAAGGAGCTGTGTGCAGTGTCCGTGGGAGTGGGAGTGACTGGCTTTGCCTGGGTGGGCATAACACTGGGGGATGAGAGGAAGCACTTTTATCTTCAGATGTTTCAGAGGCATTTTGAAAAAAAAGATTTCAAAGCTCTGTGCTGGCAATCTGAGAAAAAGAATATTAAAATATGTTTGCAGAGATGATAGTGGGGATCCTTTTGGCTCACCAAAAGCTCCACAGGGAGCACTATGAGTGACTATTGTGTTTTTATCATTCCCTTTTGCTGCTTCACTCAATCTACACAATGGTCTTCACAGAGCAGAGGAATGCAAAGGGAGTAAAAGGGAACCCTGCGGTGAAGACAGGGAAGGAATATGAGCCAACTCAAGTGACAGTGAAGCCCACCCAGGCACCTAGATCAGATGGAGCTTAGTATAAGAGAGAGTGAATTTTTGCAGATTGAAGAGTAAAGACTGTAAGGATATTCCTGTCGAGTTGGGGTGAGCCAAAGAACAAGTCTTCAGGTACATCATTAGAGAAAAAAAAAGTTTCACAAACTGGCCTCTGGGTTTAGTGATATGTTAAAATCCAAAGGGAAGGATCAATTTGGAATGTGAAAGGGGTAGCTTGAGTGTACTCTGTCAAAGTACTAGAAGCCCAATGCACAGTGATCACAAAACACAGTGGAGGCGTTTGGGGGGTGTGGAGAAGGTGTGGAGAAGTAGTTATGAAGTTTGGGAGGTGTGGAGAAGTAGTAAGAAGTAGTAAGAAGGTAACTCTTCCCAGAGAAAGAATTTGTCATTTTTGTATGTCACATGGTATAGTAATTATAAAAATATAGAGCCCCAAACCTGATGCAACCACTTCATATTATAAAAACATGCACACAGATAATTTTTGTTCATTCCTCAGAATATTCAATTTATAAGAGTATATATTATGCCTAGGTCTGGAGTGATAGCACAGCAGGTAGGGCATTTGCCTTGCACATGGCCGACCCGGGTTCCATTTCGAGCATCCCATATGGTCCCCTGAACACCGCTAGGGGTAATTCCTCAGTGCAGAGACAGGAGTAACCCCTGTGCATCGCCAGGTGTGACCCAAAAAGCAAAAAAAAAAAAGTATATATCATGCCTATCATCAATTCACCATGTTGTTCTACTAGTGTTTAATGAAAGGGGCAGTTTTTTTAACTATAAAAATACCAGAAAAGAGATGAAATACAGGTGGATTCATATCTTTTCTTATTGACAGCATCCCCAACTTTATTTACTTGGTTTTATTTGTGGGATACAATTGTTGGTACCTTAACTTAGCCATGAATTTCATTCAATATGAGAGATATGTTACTTACATTCTTATTTTTTCTTTATATTTTACCTTCATAAATCACCTCAACAGATCATTGTTAATCACATAAAATTTAATTTTCTATCCATATTAAAAAACTTGAATTTCCTGACATTTTCTTGACATTCTCAGTTGAAATTTCTCTTTTTTTTTTCTTTTTGGATCACACACAGCGATATATATGGGTGACCCCTGGCTCATGCACTCAGAATTTCTCCTGGTGGTGCTCAGGGGACCATATGGGATGTCAGTAATCGAACCTGGGCCGTCCATGTGTAAGGTAAATGCCCTACCCACTATGCTATCGCTTGAGCCCCTCAGTTGAAATTTCTAATTAAAAAACGTATACAGTTTGTCTCCTGTACACACTAGATTGGTTCTGATTTCAACCCTGCTTATTACCAGCATTGCAGGATTCTAGCTCTGGACTGTTCAACCTAGTTTGTGCATATATAGGAGTGTTCCCTCCTCCCAGGGCCCGCTGAACACTGCTTGAAAGATTTTTTCCTACACAAAATACATATATGTAAAGGTGCACAAGAAAGAGTAAGATAAGATTTATAATAACCATGCTACCATATGGATTCATTATTGAATATAATAAAAATATATGTGAATTCTAATGTTTATTTTAAACACAATAAGCTGAATACAATATTTTTACTTAAATGTATAAGGGAATAGAAGGTCAATGAAATAAAACAACTTGATCAATATTAAAATTTCAATTGGTGACAATTAAATTTGGAGCTTACACACTGTCATAAAAAGTCACTAAATTTTTCAGCCAAAGATATTTTACAGAAGTTAAGGCACTTGCCTTGCATGCAGTTGACCCAGGTTCAGTCTACAGTACCGCATGTTTCCCTGAGTACTGACAAAAATAAGCAGCAAGAACCACCACGTGTGGCTGAATAAGAAAACGAAATTAAAAGTTACTGAATTTTATAAACTTAATGTTTTGTCATATAACATTGAGAACTCTTTTTTATTCATTGGAGAGTACTATTTGAATTATGTAATGCTTATGTCTCCAGGATTAACGTTCTTTAAGTCAATGAATGGAAATAGTTTTAGATCTTGAGCTCAAATGTTCAGTTAAATGTATATTTTAAAATAGGTCTTATATTATATTCCTGTTTCTAATAACAAAAAGATGTATATTTTTTTCTATTCCTCTAAGTCACTTTTGGGGTTTACTTCTGACATTGTGTGCAGAGATTCCCGTTGCTCATCGATTTGTTCCAGCGGGCACCAGTAACATCTCCGTTGTGAGACTTGTTGTTACTGTTTTTGGCATATCAAATACCATGGGTAGCTTTCCAGGCTCTGCCATGCAGGCGAGATGCTCTCAGTAGCTTGCCAGGCTCTCTGGGAAAGGCAGAGGAATTGAACCTGGGTGGGCTTCGTGCAACGGGATGACAGTGACAGTGATACAGTGATTGTGTGCAAAGATTACTTCTGGCAGGGCTCTGGCGTCCAGGGGTTGAAGCCAGGTCAGCCTCATACCATGAAAGCACCTTACCTGCTGACTCCATAGAGAGAATTTTAAAAACGGTTCAATGGGAAATTCACCTTCATGGCTACTGTCAGCTTTATTGTTGTTGCTGTGACTTTTGCTATTAGGGAAACTCCAATTAGTGATCAGGAGCCCCAGACAACCTCTCCTGGCAGTACTGGGAGTAGGAGGCATGGAAACAAGCCTGAGATCAACCCAGATTCTTCAGCTATGCAAGACCTGGTGTCCACCCCCTCAGTCACGTCTAGCCCTGGTCGCTCCTCCATTTAAGCAAGTAAAAGAAATAGAAACTATCAGAAAATCAAATGCAAACATAATAGAGATTGATGAAATGGAAATTTTAGAACTGAAAATGCAATAACTGAAATGAAAATTTAGTTACCTGGGCTCCTCACAGAAGAGAGGCATTATATTTCTATGTGTTTTAGAAAACTTCTGCTATTAGTCTTTAATTTATTTTGCCAGATGATTGAAAGAGAAATTTTATAACCGATTTCCAGAATTAGTTTGGTTTTTTAAAATAAAATAATTCTAAAAGCAGGTCCCACCTGTTTCAATTTACTCAGTTGAATTTGATGATTAATATTTTTGTAAAGAGATTATTTTAGCTTTGTATAATTATCATAATGCAGTGGCAGGTACACGTTAAAATTTGATGTTAATCACATTAATGGCTCACAAAGTTTGGAATGCATAAATTTGTTCTTAGAAGAAATGATTAGGAAGTCTGTGGTTTTACTTTACAAACATTGAATCACAAATGGAAAGATATTATTGTTTTTTGTTTATTTTCCCATCATTCTTATTGCATCGAAAAGAACATGTCTTTTTAATACCATAATTTTTAAAACTCTTGCTCTTTAGCATCAAATCTCAGGCTCAGAATATTTAGGAGATTTATATAAATAGGAGATTTATAGATCTAGGTTAGATTTTATTTCATTTTTGTTTTCAAAGAGATTTTTTGTGGCTGTCATATATTTGTAAAAAACTATTTTCTCACAATATAATAAGACATTCCTGTTAGAAAAAATTTTAATGTCCAATTAGAAATTCAATGATCTATATTGGATTTAATTGATAGTAAATCTATATTTAAGAATAAATGAAAAGCAAAACTCAAGAGGCAAATTCAGAATTTGAATGATTTGGCATTCGCTTATGGTGTTGTCTATTGACCATGAGATTAATATCTCAGTTTCACTATTGCAGAAACTAAGGCTAATAGAATTATTCCAGGTTTTGCAGATACTGAAGGATTTATCCTACATGTTATAGATTCACCTTCATGGCTACTGTCAGCTTTATTGTTGTTGTAGTTACTTTCGTTGTTAGAGAAACTCCAATAAGTGATCAGGAACCTCTGGTCTCTCCTGGCAGTACTGGGGGCAGGAGGCAAAAAGAAAAGAAGCAAATTGTGCCAAGAATCAACCCAGATACTAAACTATGCAAGACATGGGGTCCTACCACTTCAGTCACATGTCTAATCCCTGTAACCCACTCATTTAAAACAGTAGTGCACCCTCAAAATTAAGAAACTGCATGGTTTGTTTCTTTTTTGGGGGGATAAAAATTTATTAATGAAATAATTCAGTGATAATGGTGAAAATCAGTTACAAAGTCTCCATTCTCGGTTTGATTTTTATTGAACTGAAATTAATTATGTTTTTACGCTTAAATTTTGTTAAAGTTTAACCTTTTGATTTTATCCAAAATATTTAAGCATTTTCATAAGGGTGAAAATTGGTGAACCTGTACAAAGCTTTTTTAAAAAACTTAATCAAGTTTTATTGGATTGCTGTGAGATACAGTTACAAACTTGCATGATTCCATTTCATTTGAATAATGCTCCAGGACCCATCCTTCCTCTAATGCACATTTTCCACCACCATTTTTCCCAGTGTCCCACCTGCCCCCCCCCCCTTCTCCCTGCCTCTGTGGCAGGTACAGTCCTTTTTACTCTCTAATTTGGCGCATTGTGATTTGCAGTACAGATACTAAGAGGTCATCTTGAAACTGCACATTTTTTATACAAAATTTTTAGTCTGGGTTGTGTGACTCATTGTTTCTGAAACTGACAGAATTATGGTGTGAGGATCTGAAATTACTCCCTGAAGTAAAAACATACAAGTTTTAGAAGTATTCACTGAACAGAGATTTTTTAAAAAGTGAATAATCTTATTTTTTAAAATATTGTTAAAGGTTCTTAGATGAGATTATTGTATTCATTGTTTTAGCACTGATGATTTAATTTTAAAAAGATTGGAAGTTAGGAATTTTAGGGATGTTCATCATCTTTCTTTAAACAGGTCATCCATCTGCAAAGATCATTACTCAAAAAGAAATAAAAGAAAACAAAGATGCTATTACAAGAGAAACTAAATAAATTTAGACATTGAATTTCATAAATGAAATACAGATTGAAAACTTTGGATCATATCAGTTAGGGAAAGAAAGTAAAAGAATACATTAGCATATGCATTGTCCTAGAAATGAATTAAATGTTACATTTTAAGATGAAGAGAAAATAACACATAAAAAATATAACTTTATCAGACCATGTGAATGCATAGTTTTTAATTCAACAAGTAGATGAAGTTATTAAACTCAAAGAAAATATTTCTACGTATAAGAGAAAGTAGGACATTTGCCTTGCATGCAGCCGACCTGGCATTAATTCCTCCGTCCCTCTTGGAGAGCCCGGCAAGCTACCAAGAGTATCGCGCCAGCATGGCAGAGCCTGGCAAACTACCCATGGTGTATTTGATATGCCAAAAACAGTAACAACAAGTCTCACAATGGAGACATTACTGGTGCCTGCTTGAGCAAATCGATAAACAACTGGACAACAGTGCAACAGTACTACAGATGTACATGTCTAGAGAGAATTTATTGTACAAAATGGGAAAAACTTTATCAAAATTTGGTTTTCTTCCATTCTAACTAATGGTGTATGAGTGGAATTTCAATGAACTATTCCTGTAAGAAAGTAAATTATTTTTTTTACTTCCTACAATATTATAGAATCACAAGTAAAAGAATATTTTAATATATTACCTTTAATCAATATTCAAAATTTCATCTTCTAGTATATCTTCTGAACCCTTCCTTTGAAAGTCATCACTGTGTCACTGTCATCCCGTTGATCATCGATTTTCTCGAGCGGCACTAATAACGTCTCCATTCGTCCTAGTCCTGAGATTTTATTTATTTATTAATTTTTTTAATTTATTCTTTTATTGAATCACCATGTGGAAAGTCACAAAGCTTTCAGGTTTAAGTCTCAGTTAAACAATGCTCGAACACCCATCCCTTCACCAGTGCACATATTCCACCACCAAGAATCACAGTATACCTCCCCTTTCCCCTCCACCTCCCCAGTCCTCTTACCCCGCATGTGTAACTGGTAAATTTTACTTTACTTTCACTTTGCTTTGATTACATTCAATATTTCAACAAAAACCTCACTATTTTTGATTTGGAGTTTCTCCCCCCTAAAGTTGACCTGCTGAAAAGAAAGCATTTGATAATTTGTTTTCCATTGCTGAGAATGAAGAGATATGAGGTTGAGAGGCCACACTAGCAGCCGCATGGGTTTGGATTTCTGTATTTTAGTATTGTAGTAACTAAGTCCAGAGAAATATCTGCCAGAAATTGCATCATTGTAAGCTTGTACCTCTCTGCTACTTTATATTCCACATATGAGTGCAATCTTTCTATGTCTGTCTCTTTCTTTCTGACTCATTTCACTCAGCATGTTACTTTCCATGTTGATCCACTTATATGCAAATTTCATGACTTCATGTTTTCTGACAGCTACGTAGTATTCCATTTTATAGATATACCAGAGTTTCTTTAACCAGTCATCTGTTTTTGGGCACTCTGGTTTTTTCCATATTGTGGCTATTGTAAACAGTGCTGCAATGAACATAGAAATGCAGATGTCATCTCTACTATACCTTTTTGCCTCTCTGGGACATATTCCCAGGAGTGGTATTGCTGGGTCAAATGGAAGCTCAATTTGTAATTTTTTTTTTTTGGTTTTTGGGTCACACCCGGCGATGCACAGGGGTTACTCCTGGCTCTTCACTCAGGAATTACCCCTGGCGGTGCTCAGGGGACCATATGGGATGCTGGGATTAGAACCCGGGTCAGCCGAGTGCAAGGCAAATGCCCTACCCGCTGTGCTATCGCTCCAGCCCCCTCAATTTCTAATTTTTTGAGAATCGTCCATATTGTTTTCCAAAAGGGCTGAACCAGTCAGCATTCCCACCAGCAGTGAAGGAGAGTCCCTTTCTCCCCATATCCACGCCAACACCAGTTGCTATTGTTTTTTGGGATGTGGGCCAGTCTCTGTGGTGTGAGATGATATCTCATTGTTGTTTTGATCTGCATCTCCCTGATGTTTAGTGATGTTGAACATTTTCTCATTTTAGCAGCCTCTCTACTCATTCCTACCCAGCGGTGCCATGTTGGAAGCTCTTTCAGGGTAAGGGGAATGAGACCCATCATTGTTACTGTATTTGGCATATCGTATATGCTACGGAGAGCTTGCCAGGCTCCACCATGTGGGTAGAATGCTCTCAGTACCTTGCCAGGTTCTCTGAGAGGGAGAACTAGGCTATAAGAGGTCTCACGGCTGAAAATGCGGCCCAGCGCTTCTGGGAGCATTGTTTTATAGTCTCTGGATCTTGGCCGTTGATGTGATTTCATGGCACTGGGGCAGTTTTTGAGTGTGGCTGCCAAGCTACTGGAAAATGGGGGGTCTGGGTGGAGGAGGCCCAGTCCCAATCCGAGCAGGCTTGGAGATCTCAGCCCTCGGTTCTGCATACCTGGGTTCCTCTGTCAGTTTGTTCATTCATGAGGCTCATCTGAGCGTGTGGAGAGGGGCCTTGAGCATGGCTGTGGCTGGGTTCTGGAGATCTTTGGCTCCCGGAGCTCTGCTCTGGGTTGGAAGAGAAACTTAACCTGCCCTGCTCTGAGGGGCCCGGTGAAGACAGCCGGGCGCAGGGGCCAGAGACTCTCTGTTGCTCTCTTCCGGGAGCGTTGAATCATAGTATTTGGATCTTGGCCATTCATGGGATTTCACAGCACTGGGGGCAGTTTGTGGGTGTGGCTGCCAAGCTACTGGAAAATGGGGGGTCCGGATGGAAAATCATAAAGACAATAAAAGGTAACATTTACAATTTTTCATCAGAATGTTCTTAGGCACATTTTTCTTGACTGAAAGCTTTACTCACATTTGGAAAGTAGTCAATCTACTTCACCAATTAAGAGAAAACAAAGAATAAAATGGATTCTTACATCTCACTAACTAGAATAAAAAATATAAAAAATCATAACCTCTTCCTCTGTCCTGGTGTTGAAAGAATTTATGCTATATCATAAACATATGAAAATATAGGCTAAACAGGTAGGATAAATAACCTTGGTAAGTTTAGTAAATCATTATTTGGAGTAAATTTATTGGAAAGGATAGTAAATTTAATTTAGAAGTTTGTAGTTAAAAACTGCATTCTGATGCAATGTAACCGAAGGTAATCTATATAATTGATGTGAGACTTTAAAGAATTAAAGTCAAACTAAGAGTTTCTGTTGATACTCTAAAACTGTGAAGGTAATTCTAGTAGAATAAGTATGAACTCATTGTAATTAGCAGAAGAGCAGAAATGACTGAACAGTGAAGTCTACTCTGTGTTCTCAACAAGATTTGAGTCAGATAAGTTGATCTAATTTTCATAATTGTTTGCAATTTAAGTGATTGCATGGAGAATAAACATAAGATTTTCTAACAAACTGCTCTGACTATCCCTATTACCTTATTTATTTATTTATTTATTTATTTATTTATTTATTATTGAATTACCATGTGGAAAGTTACAACGCTTTCAGGCTTAAGTCTCAGTTACATAATGCTTGAACAACCATCCCTTCACCAGTGCACATATTCTACCACCAAGAACCACGGTAAACCTCCCCACCCCCAACCCCCCACCCCGCCTGTGTAGCTGATAAATTTCACTTTACTTTCTCTTTACTTTGATTACATACAAACAAAAAAACTCATTATTATTGTTTGGAGTTTCCCCCGACCAGAGTTGGACCTGCTGGAAAGGAAGCATTTGATAATTTGTTTTCCATTGCTGAGAATGAGGAGATATGACGTCGTGTTGTCGGCCACAGTAGCGGCCATGAGGTTCTAGATTTCTGTATTTTAGTATTTTAGTGACTAAGTCCAAAGGGCTTTCTGCCAGAGGTTGCATCATTGCTAACTCATACCTCTCTGCTACTTTATAATCCACATATGAGTGCAATATTTCTGTGTCTGTCTAATTCTTTCTGACTCATTTCACTCAACATGGTACTTTCCATGTCTATCACCTTATTTTTTAATGAACATTTTTGAGATGCTTGCATCTATTCTGTCATAAACACCATGTATAAGCTTATATGCATTAAGATGTGCTTAACTGTGTGGTGAATGTGTGTTTCAGAAGAAAGGATTGAATTTAAACAAAAATTTTAGGCACATGATGAAAATTTTGTAATTAATAATTAAATATGATTAAATATGGAAAATTTGCCTGAAGATAAACAAGAAACATCTACCCCATGAAAGTCACTCATTACATTCTCATCATTGATTAAAAAATGATTTAAAAAATCAGTGATTAAAAAAAAACAAATGATCTTGCCTAACCAACAATTTCACCTCAAAATTCATTTTGTTTTTCATAATTCAGCAAATTGAAAAGAATTTTTATACATCAATTCATCAATGCCAATAAAATATCTATTACTCAGACATTAAAATAGTCATCTTAATGAAAAACTATATTTGATTTTTAATGAAATATCCACATAAAGGTACTAGGTTTGTGATTTAACTAAACAACAGATGAAATATGAGATTGTAACCCAAACATGAAAACTTGTAACTATCTCACAGTGATTCAATAAAATTAAAATAAAAATCTAATCTCAGACAGAGAAATATACCACAGAAGGTTACAATTTTACATCATAACTAGATTATCATCAAAATATGCAATATTGTCAGCCTTTTCGTATAATATTTTGAAAGTATTGAGAACTAAATATAAGAGAGCCACTAAAATGTTGTTGCATTGGTTACAGAAAAAATGTTCAAAAGTAAATATCATAGATTATAAAAATATTCACTAAAATTGTTTATGTATACTTTATTATAAAGAATTGACTTCAGTATTAGTAAGAATAACATACAATGTAGAATAATTTTATAGTAATAACTTGATGTTAAACTTGTTTTTCATTTTATCTTGTTAAGTAAAACCTACATGTCAATATTGTAAAATGTTTGATATCCGTCATAAAGATAACTGAATTACTAAAGAAAATTATTCACTTTAATTAATTAATTTATTTTTTTGCTTTTTGGGTCACACCTGGCTCTGCACAGGGGTTACTCCTGGCTCTGCACTCAGGAATTACTCCTGGCGGTGCTCAGGGGACCATATGGGATGCTGGGGATCGAACCCAGGTTGGCCGAGTGCAAGGCAAACGCCCTACCCGCTGTGCTATTGCTCCAGCCCTGTTCACTTTAATTTAAATAGAGGTAGTATAAAATAGCAGAATGGTATGAGCAATTCTGCTGAAAATTTTTCACCAATTAATCTATTATGTTTCCTTTTCTTTTTGAAAAGATGTCTGCCTGTTAAATTTTTCATTTAATGTTCTAACAGTTTCTTGAGATTTGTAAATGTGCTATATGCTTTGATATCTATTTATGTTATTCAGCATAGGAAATGTCTTTTTTCCTTATTTCCATCTTTTTTTTTTTACTTTTACTTTGTGATATATTAAATAAAATGATTTTAAGTTCGGACCACACCCATTGGTACTCATGTAACAACCAGGGACCTACTCCGCATTGCTTGGGGAAGCAAGTAATTCTTGGGATCAAATGTGGCCCTGGCACATACTTGTCATATGACCCAACACTTGCAATATCTCAGGCAAGTATTTTAATTTTGAACTACTAAATACTATACTACATAGCTATATTTCATTGTTTATCATTACAGATTATTTAAAGTGAATCTTCAAAGATCTACTTTACGTTGATCCTTCAAAGTAATATGTCCTTTTCCTGGCTAACTTCATGGAATGTTTACTTCAACTTTCAAAAGAGTTGCTATGATAACTTTTAGTATTATTTATTTTATCATAGTCTGCTAGATATTCACAATAATTTTAAATCTATGGTATGACATTTCATGTCAATATGTTCTAATGTTAAAAAATCTTTCATTTATCTTTAAATATTTTTTACCCTCATTCTCTTCTTTATACTTGGAAGCTAGTGTAGTTTTATTCTTTTTTTTTTTTTTTGCTTCACACCTGGAGATGCACAGAGGTTACTTCTGGCTCATGCACTCAGGAATTACTCCTGGCGGTGCTCGGGGGACGATAGGGGATGCTGCGAATCAAACCCGGGTTGGCCGCATACATGGTAAATGCCCTACCTGCTGTGCTATTGCTCCAGCACCTCTATTTTTATTCTTAATATATATTTTTATGCTTCAGATCATTTTCCATTGTAGTAGTTTTGAGGATTCAGACTTTCTATTTTAGTATACTTTATCTGATATTACATCGTTTTAATGAATTCTTGATTTCATTGTATTTTTATGGAGAAAATTTCCATTTACTTTATAAATGATGCATATATTTACATATATATTTTATTTCTTATATAGAGAGAGGGACTGGAGCGATAGCACAGTGGGTAGGGTCTTTGCCTTGCAATTGGCTGATCCAGGTTAGATTCCTCCATCCCTCTTTGAGAGCCAGGCAAGCTACTGAGAGTATCCTCCCTGCACAGCAGAGCCTGGCAAGCTACCCATGGCATATTCGATATGCCCAAAACAGCAACAAGTCTCACAATGGAGACATTACTGGTGCCCGCTTGAGCCAATCGATGAACAACAAGATGACCGTGCAGTGCTATACTTGCTATACTTATCACATAGATATAAATTATCTAAAATATCAAAATATAATTGTCATTTAAAAGGTAATAGTATTTCAGTAACTTTTCAATTCTATTGAACCAACTGTAAGTGTTTGCTAAAAATGTTTATCTTAGAAAACTGTATCACTGTCATCCCATTGCTCATCGATTCTATCGAGCGGGTACCAGTAACATCTCCATTTTTGAGACTTGTTGTTACTGTTTTTGGCATATTGAATATGCCATGGGTAGCTTGCCAGGCTACGCCGTGCAGGTGGAATACTCTTGGTAGTTTGCCAGGCTCTCTGAGAGGGGTGGAAGAATCAAACTCGGGTCAGCCGCGTGCAAGGCAAACGCCCTATCACTGTGCTGATTACCAATAAATATTTTTCCTTCCTTCCTTTCTTCCTTCCTTCCTTCCTTCCTTCCTTCCTTCCTTCCTTCCTTCCTTCCTTCCTTCCTTCCTTCCTTCCTTCCTTCCTTCCTTCCTTCCTTCCTTCCTTCCTTCCTTTTTTTCTTCTTTTGTTTCAGGGTCAGAGAACACTCTACAAAGATTAAGCTGTGTCACCTCTCAGGCAGCAGAATCTGATTATGTCCAGCACTGATTAAGGTCTCTCAAGTGCAATTTGGTATGACCCCTGAGGGATTAGCCATGATCCCTGAGTACAGAGAGAGCAGCAAATGCTCTCCCTGCACCGCACCCACCTCCCGTATGACCCAGCCCTCATTCACCACCACCACCAACAAAAATACAATAGCTTTTTAATTTAATTAGTACCAGAATTTTCCAGATTGCCTAATATATTTTTAAAATTAAAAAAATCTCAAATATGACTTAAGTGCACAATAAGAACTTTTTTCAAAGTTTCACTAAAATATTTAGATTTTGCACAACGTTTTCCCCTAAAAATTATAAAAATACATTAAATTACTAAAGAGGACTTTATTTCTATTATATAAGCTGTCTCTGATGCAGTTGTATATGAGCTTTATAAATATAGAGCTTCGGAAGAAGTGAGGTGATGTTGGTTCTGTCAGCCAACCGTGACTGAACTAAATGGAGACTAAGATCAATGAACAGTCAAGAATTCCTCTACAGCTTTACTTGCCCATAGAGAAAGTCTATGAGATGGAGGCGGGGGATTGGGGGGGGGGGGGGATGAGGGAAGCACAAATGCAATATTTCAAACATGAAAAAAATTTAAAATGTTGCTCAAAACACTAAATGCCACTATAGGCTTGAGTTATTTCTGTATTTATGGATGATTGTGCTGATAATGTGTACAGGACACTAGAAAAGTTTGTCTTGATTAACTGATTCTTATAGGTTATTATTAGCCAGAGGTGCCATTTAGACATGGTAGCACTAAATGATGCCTTATAGGTATTATATTATAAGTAAATATGTATAAAGAAAGAAAACTTATGAATGTTTGACTTTAATAAGAATTTTGAACATATTTCCTTAATAAAACACCAAGATGATAAATAAGATTGATGTGACTCCCATACATGGTTTCTTGATTACTGTTTTTCATTTTCTCAGTAGAATATATCAACTCTCTACTTACACTTAAACAAATTGAGCCCCAGAGAATATTTTTACTTACATGTTTTATTTCCTCTTTGAAGCTGCTGTGGCTTACAAATGTATAAATAAGAATTAGGGAAGTAACTTGTAGAGGAATGTATCACAGTGTCAAGTCAGATGATTTTGAGGACATTATGGTACTTTTGAAATGCAGGTTCAACTTGTTAAGCTGCTGAACATAACAAATTACCTGAAAATTCAATTTCTCTATTCCCCCTGATACCATCTTTGGCTCTAAAACTCAGGGTAAGAAAATATCAAGCAATGATGCATCCAGAACATTTCTCTTAAATCCTGGACATTTCCACATGGCTTTCAAGTCAATCACTGACCTGGCCTAACCTTCTTAGTTACTGAACTCAAGAGATTATGACTCAAGGCAGTGTCGCTCCATGCAGACATCAAAAGCGAAGCCACCGAAGAAAATTGGAATTTAGTTTCTTGATCTTCATGAGATTGAGGTCTAATCTTTTCCTTTGCCAGAGTCAATGGATGGTTGTCTAAATTTCAACTTATTTTTAGAGTGATATAGAGCAGAGATGTGAAACTCAATGAAAACAGTTTTAAAAGATACAGTATATATCTGAAATGCCAGGATCAAAAGAACGAAACTACTGTCATTTTGTCATTGTCATCAATGTTATAAACAAAAACACATGCCAAAGTACTGCCTATACTGTCAAATATTATAAAACATTTTTCTAATGTTATTAATAAAATCAAAATGAGGCATGCATATAATCTTTCTCAACTAAGTATATAGCAACTTAAAGTGATTTTGTCCTTGAATAATGCATTTCAAAAGCAAAAATTATATAAGTAACTGTTATAAGGAGGCTTATATTTGAGGTGATGGTTGTTAGTAGCATTCAAACTGCATTCAGTATTTTCTGATCAAAGCTGTGAATCATTAGTTGGTAGAATCCTCAGACTAATTTAATATTGCAGATATTTTATATTTTATATGGTATTTTCTGATATTTTATGAGCTACATCAATGAGTGAAATAAAGCTAAGGAACATCTATTAAATTCTCATAATTTTGCGAGTATCTGGCAAGACATGCTGGGGTTAGCTTTCAAAGAAGATCCTCAGTTCTGGAGTATGATATTATAATAAAATACCTTATTCTATAAGGGGCATGTTCAATAATATCTATATTAAATATATTAACTTTTAAAATCGGTGTATAATTTATTTCTAAAAAAAATTTATCTTGCAATTAATCATTTTCAATTTTTTAATTGTTTTAATTGTTGTTACTAGTAGTTGTTTCAGGCATTAAATGTTTCAACACCAACTCCACTACCAATAATTCATTCCCTCCACCAATATGCCCAGTTACCCATGCACCATCCACCCTGCCCCCTTGTAGGCACAAACAAATTTACATCATATAGCGTGCCACAGCACACAGGCAAATGGAATTATCAAACCTCATATCAATAAGAATTAATTTGTGGTAATTATTATATCTCTCAGTGATGTTATTAAAGTCATTGAGGATTTACTGTTCTGGTTAGTGCCAGTTGAGCCTTCTGTGTTATAGAACTTGGCTTATAGAACTTGTTGGTTTCCTATGCAATTTTCCCCATATGATTTGCATTGATTCTACTGGGCTGACCGTATTATGAAATTTGGAGGTGTCCTGCAGCTACATAAGCAGCTGTCTGGTCCACAAACTATAGATCTGGAACAATTTGGTGAATTGGCAGTTGGATGAGGTTCAATTGTGAAATTAGGCTGTTTCTATGCCAGAGGGTATCAGGTGTGGCAATTAGTCTTCCAAAAATTATTATTTAGGCAACACATTTATAATATCAATGTTTGTGGTTTTTCAGATAGAGTGAAACTGAAACTTATTACCACTAAAGGGCTCTATCCTCCAGCAATGCCCTTAGGCTACATCTGGATCCTCATCCCCACCTCTATTGCCCTAGCCTCTGGGCATAGTTTTGCAATCCAATGTATTTTTTTTTGTCTATAAATCATAGATAAGTGAGGTCATCTGATACTTTTCCTTCCCCCTCTGACTTATTTTGCTTTTCATGACATCCTCTAGCTTCTTTCAAGATATAGCAAATTGCAAGATTTTTTTTTTGTCTTTTCTTTCAGCTGCATAGCATTCCATTGGGTATATGTGCCATGGGTTCTGTCCATCTGTTGTTGGACATCAGAGTTGTTTCTCCTATTCTAGATGTTATTGTGCTGCAATGAGTATAGAAGTGCAGATAGGCCAAATAATCTTAAATAAAAAATTCAAGAGAAAACATCTATAGGGGAGAAATGCAATAAATTCATTAATAACAAAAGATATACATATAGAATTCAAGATGGCTAATTATATAATATCCAACTACTTGCCTTTACTCTAATGATACATTCCCAGCAAAATATATGCTACGCAGTTTAGTATTTTTTTAATTAATTTATTTTTTAATTGATGAATCACCATGAGGGTACAGTTACAGATTTATACATTTTCGTGCTCATGCTTCCCTCATACAAAGTTCGAGAACTCATCCCTTCACCAGTGTCCATTCTCTAACACAAATAAACCCAGCATCCCTCCCACCCTCCCCAATCCCATCTCCCCCCACCCCACCTTGCCACTGTGGCAGGGTATTCCCTTTTGTTCTTTCTCTCTAATTAGGTGTTGTGGTTTGCAATAAAGGTGTTTGAGTGGCCATTGTGTTCAGTCTCTAGTCTACATTCAGCCCGCATCACCCTTCCCCCAAGTGGCCTCCAACCACATTTACTTGGTGTTCCCTTCTCTATCTGAGTTGCCCTCTCCCCAGAATGTGAGACCAGCTTCCAAGCCATGGAGTCAACCTCCTGGTACTTATTTCTATTATTCTTGGGTGTTAGTCTCCTACTTTGTTATTCTATATTCCACAGATGAGTGCAATCTTTCTATGAAAGTTTCAAATAAATTATTTCTTCGGTGACATTGTGTTTTGTTGTGGATTTCATTATTAACACAAATCATGCTTTTAGAAGTACCAATCTTCATAATATTTTAATAGGAGATTTTTAAATAAATGGATAAGTATATATTTTAAGCAAATGTCAAGTTAAAACTCTTTTCTTCATAAATAATTGGAAGAATAAAATGCAACTTTGTTCTTTTTTAGTTTGTACAAATTTAAAAACAGAATAATTGACTTTCATTCTATGCCCTGTTACTTCTTGTTATTTGCTTTCATGATGGAGATTTGGATCACACCTGCAAATGATCAGGGCTACACTTAATCTGTGTTTAAGGATCACTACTAGTGGTGCCAGGCTCCTAAGTAGAATAGGCCATGAATGACCATGACAAACATTTTAAAATTTCCGTTCATGGAAAGAAAACTTAATGAAGAAATAAATAGCATATTTTGTTATAGGAAAAGTATAGGAAGAATGTGCTAAGATAAAATATATTTGGAACCACATTCTTGAATTTTTGAACTTCTTCAAGCATCCACACATAAAATGAACAATTTGAATTAGTAAATAGTACATTTGTGACTCCCTTAGCCAGATAAAACATATCCTAAGGAAATTATTAAAGATATAGTTTTGATTTAAGAAAAAAAATCCCAGTAATTGAAATGCCATTGATAATCAAATTTCAATGGCAAAGATAACTAAAACTTTTAAAAGCTAGGGTGTAGATTATGCAATTATGGACAATATGTCTCAGACCTTTTTATTATAATAACTATGAACAATGTAAGAATGGCTGTAACTTGAATCCTACAGATAGTTGTTTAATCATATGTTTGATAATGAATCTAACATCTTACAAGATATACTTACAGTTAGCTTTTCTGTAAAAATAATTTTTGTTTTATTTAGAAAAATTAATACATTATTATGGTACAATCATTTTGAAAATGGACTTATCTGTCCAGATAAAAACAATTTTTATTTATCCAGTTTAAAGAAAATCTAAAAAAAAAGTCATTGACATCCTAAACTGAAAATTACATAACCTTGGAAACAACTCAGAGGTCATACAGCAGATCATACAACATAACACCTTTTTGTCCACGTAAAACATCAGTGACTTTAGTAGTCTTAGCACTACCGGGCCTGAACGACATTGCATCATCAACCCTGAACTCTGCCATTGAATTATCTGGCTCACTTGGAACAGTATTTTCAAAAATGACCCTAGTCACATTCCCTTGATCACAATTTGGGAGACCTACTCTCCCTAAAATTTTACATGAAATTATAAAGAAATATATAGATATGTTTATAAAATATACAATTATACCAATGTTTTAATGTTTATTATAATTGCATGTCACACTCTGAGAATCTATAAAATCTTTGTTCTGAAGACAATAGATGTAGGAATTGATATTTTCAATTTCAGATTTCTGTAATTTCAAATAAAGGCACGGCAGCTAAGGAGTTAAAAATCTAAATGTCTTTTATTTGAAAATGTCTTTCTCAAGTGTTTGAGAATAGGACTTTCCTTGTAATGTTATTTTAGCATGTCAGTTATTTGGAACTAAAGTCGATCAAGATCCCTCAGGATCGTCAAACTTCTCTCTGGCATTGTAAACATGTGTTTCAAGAGTACTTGATCTTCACTGTATGAGTCACACTCCATTCCTCATGTGAGCTTCCCGACTTATTTCTTGAAACTCTAGACATATATCTATCTCTTAGCTCACAGATCTTGATATTCTTATGTAAGGAAATCTACATGTAAATCATTAATTTCTTTTATCTCCTGTTTTTCTCCTCCTCTACTCAAAAGATATACCCATATATCCACAATCCACAATTGAATCCACAATTCAACTTATATTTTTATCACAGGAGATATTGAAATATGCATTGAGCAATCTTTAGCAAAAATTAATGCTGTTAGTTCTTATTACAGAGAGAGACATTTTTTCCAAACTCAACAAAATTATCTGAATCATTATAAATAAATGTTACATATCTCAAAGTAATTCACCATTCTCAATATTAAATGATCTAACATTGTCAGAAACTCTACAAAATTATCTCAGAACAATGTTCCTAAAATATTGAGTTAATTATTCAAATATTTAATACAATGTTCCTCAAAACAATGAAGCACAAAAGTGAAAAGTTGGGTCACTGCCAAAATAATTTATACTCATTATCTTCATGAAACATAAACTTGGTTTATGTATGTACACCAGGTGTTATAGATCTAGCATGTCTTATTATGGTAATATAATCAGTTCACCCATGTGTTTGAATGTTTGGTCATGCAGCAATTCTGCCACCCTTCTAAAATCTTTGGACATCTATTAACTGTTTTCTGACATAACTTCTTTGACAAAATGCTGAGGCACGGCTTTAAGGATAAATTTTAGGGTAAATTAAATGCTTATTTATTCTGAATCAGACTTTTATGTTAAGGATGCAAAATTTTGATTACTTCTTATATAGCAGAGTAAAATTTGCTACATCAAAATATTTCTCATTGACATGACGATAAATTTTAGGCCGTGTGGGCGAGATACTCTTGGTAGCATGCTGGGCTCTCCGAGAGGGGTTGAGGAATTGAACCCTGGTCAGCGGCGTGCAAGACAAATGCCCTATCCCTTGCGCTTCTCAATATTTAATTATTCTAGGAGTTGTTTTATTGAGAACCTAGAAGGGTAGAAAAAGGGAAAGTTTTATTCCCTATACCTAATATATTGGGACTGGAGCAATAGAGCAGCGGGTAGGGCGTTTGCCTTGCAGACCCACCCAGATTCAATTCCTTCGTCTCTCTCGGAGAGCCAAGCAAGCTACCGAGACTATCCCTCCCCCCGGCACGGTGGAGGGATGGGTACTCGAGCATTGAATGACTAAAACATAAGCACAAAAATATGTAAATTTGTAACTGTACACTCACAGTGATTCACTAATAAAAAAATAAAGAAAGTCTGGGTAAGAATGTGATCAAGTGTGAGAAATAGCAATGAGATGATAGAATAATTAAGACCAGAGAAAGAAATAGTGAACTTTCATTTATTTTATTTAAAAATTATACTATCTGCCAAGGATCAGGCATGATATTTGATATTTTATGCACCTCATGTTAAATCTTCACAACGGTCTTGGGTAATATTAAACAGTGTAGAAACCACTTCCAATTACCTATCCAAAAGCTTCACTTTCTTTGTCTTGTCTTTCCACCAACCCCTAATTTGGTAGTCTCCCCCGCTAGATGTCATTCTAGACGTGCCTCTTGCCAGCAGCAGAACATGAGTCTTGTCCAGTTTAAGCCAATGGTAGTAATTTCCTTCATGTGGGTACAGCTTACTGTACTACAGGCGAACTGCAATTTCACCATAGAAAGAGAAAAGGGGATGCCTTCCAAAGCACTTGTGGAAGGAATTCATTGCTTGCTTAAAAAAAGAAAATCCTCACAAGGAAAGTCTCTTTTTTAATTTGCCTTTGGATGCATCTGTTTCAGAATGTTATACCTGGAACTGTGTTAGCCTGATAGCAACATAATCATATGAGCTTAAAGAAGAAACTAACCCTATAAGAGTGCAGTAGAGAAAGGAGAAAAACTGCTGATTTTAACTCTCTAAATTAACCAGCCGTAAAGCTAATCCTTTCTTTATCACCTTTAATTTTGGGTAATGTTTTCTTTATTATTTTGGAACATACCCCGGACCCCCGCCCCGGCAGAGCCTGGCAGGCTACCTTGTGGTGTATTCAGTATGTCAAAACCAGTAACAAGTCTCACAATGGAGACATTACTGGTGCCTGCTCGAGCCAATTGATGAACAATGGGACGACAGTGCTACAGTGATACAGTGCTATACCTAATATAAATATCGTTTCAACATTTGGTTTCTGTTTTGTGATCATTTATTCCATTAATGATCCTATGCATTTCCATCAGAGTCAATTGAATGAATAACTAAATACTGTTTAAACAAGGTCATTCTCCCATTACTGAGTGTCTTAGCCTCATTAATGCTAATGGGCGGTAGGACTGCTGGCCTGCATCAGCATGAAATAGGCTGAGTGGGAAACATTCAAAGATCAACAAGAAAATTATAGCTTTTTAAAAGTTATTATTAAAGAATTCATTCCCTCTTGGAAGCAAAAGTCAAAGCAATTAAATGGCTTATTTTTATTGGATATCACACTATATGTATTCACTGGGTAGTTCTACATTCAAAAGTTCAAAAAATACTGTGCTTCTTTTATTTTTATTACTGCCTCTGTGAGAAAGGAAAATAAGGATATAGTCCCTTCCCCTCTGACCTTCAACTGTATGTCTTTGTTTTTTAATCCAATGTCCTATATGTTAGACCCTACGATACTATTAAACTCTGTTGAGCATTGTTCTAGCCTGAGGCTCTTCTATGAAGTGTTTTTATTTTTAAATTTAGGTCCAAATTGAGCAGACACAGATGGGGGTTAATGGATTGCAAGTCCTCATTGTGTGAAATTGAAAGCTTCTTTTAATAAGGTGCCTATTAAACATTTGCCAGTTGTTGCATTTTTATGAAAATTCAATGTAGCCGAATGTTGATTTCACCTTAGAAATTGGAGTGAAAAGTTGGAGTTATTGTTAGCAGTTTATACTTCTAGAGTTTAAACTCAGTTTTTTGGACCTATAAAGCCTGATATCAGAAATCTTAATGAACTTCAGGTGCAAAATGCATTTTAAATCACACATTTTGTTAAAGGTGGTCACCTTCTTTTTGTTGTAATTAAAATATACTATAACTTTTGGTTTACATATTACATATTTTGGGTTTGATTCCTCTGCCCTCTCGAGGAGCCTGACAATCTACCAAGAGTATCTCGCCCACACGCAGAGCCTGGCAAGCTACCCATGGTGTATTCGATATGCCCAAAACAGTAACAACAAGTCTCACAATGGAGACATTACTGGTGCCCACTTGAGCAAATCGATGAGCAATGGGATGGCAGTGGCAGTGACAATCATTTTTAGTATGCATTCATACTTAATGGATGTATACTTTGGTATTTGTTGTTTTTTGTGGGGGGTGGCTACACACAACATGCCTGGGGACCATGCAGTGCCAGGGATTTGGCTGCAAGCAAGGCAAGAATCTTAATCCTAATACTGTCTGTCAGGCTCCTTCAAGATTCATTTAGTTTTGGTTTGGAGGCAACACTGGTGATGCTGGGAACTGAACCCCGGTCTTGCATGTGCAAACCAGGCTTTGCTATATCTCCAGCTTTTGTGTATTTTTACTCAAGGTATATAAAGGGAAATTCTTTTTGAATTCAAAAATGAAGATGCATAAGAGGTTCTTTTCTATTTCAATGGGAAGAAATTATTTAAGTTTTTTTTTTTAAAGTGTAATGAAGAAAAAAATTGAAGAACCATAAAAGTTTGTGAAAGCAACTATCCATTGTCTTTCCTAGTGTGGACAGTGAAGAGGATTAAGGACACTTTTCTGAACTATTTTACTCTTTCTCCTCATCAGAAGGCTTTGGTTCTAAGTAGCAATTAGTTTGAAGGTGAAAAGAAGAGTTGGTGATTTTTATGGCTACATTGAACTCTCCATGGAAGAGCCTGATAAGGTCCTCGTGGCGTATTCGATATGCCAAATGCAGTAACAATAACAGGTCTCATTCCTCTCACCCTGAAAGAGCTTCCAATGGTTGGGAAAAACAAGTAAGGAGAGGCTGCTGAAAATCTGAGGGCTGGGACAAATGGAGAAATGGAGACCATACTGGGGCTGCTCAAGTAAATCGATGAACTATGGGATGACAGTGACAGTGATACAGTGATCCAATCTAACTATTTGTCCACCTAATTATATATTAAAAGATTTAGATGTATTGATATTTTAAAAAGTGAAATAATCATATATCACTTTCTAACAAAATTTTGCAAAAGGAAATTGTCCTTTATGAAAGACTCAGTATTTAAGGAATGCCTATAACTTCTTTTTTCTTTCTTTTTTGAGGCAGACATGGCATGGGAAACACCTGGAAGTGCTCCAGGTTTGCTCTTGGCTCTGTGCTCAGGGGCCATTCCTAGTGTGGATCAGGAGACCATATGAATTATTGACGATTAAACCTAGGTCAACCCCACACAAGGAAAGCATCCTGCCTACTGCACTATGATTGTGGTTCTGTATTCTGTATTTTGCCAGTATTGTTCATTTTTTGATTGTGTGACCCCCCAAATACTACAAAATATTATCACTTGAAAATTTATTGTATTAAATTTTATTAAATAATTGATGTCACAACATCATTATAAAAGCTTAAAAAAATCAACCAAAAGGTCATAATGAAAGACAATACAAAGTGTTTATTTGGAGATAAAATAACTAATTCAGGAACACACACAAGGTGGTGTCCTGAAGAAGAAGAAAGGCAAAGGTTTTTACAGAAAATCAAAGAAGTCATTAGTACTGTCAACGAGGCTAAATATGCATTTCATTATTTATATTGACTTATCATGTGGAAGAAGGTACATGGCAAATATAATTAAAAGTTTATTTTCACCAGTCCTTTAAAATAAAATGCTGATTCTTGTTGGTATCTTGGAAAGTCAGCAGATTGGCCTGATTTTTGTAAGACAGTTTCCTAAAGTGGATATCTCTATTTCATTTTCAACACTACTTATGTCAACTTTCATGCTAGTATAAATAGACAATGAAAACTTCAGAACAAGAATTGTGTACCAGAAATATATGTATATACATATATATCAAGTTCTATTTTTTATAAAATATGTTTTTATAGTTAAACAGTAATAAGTCAAAGGATGGTATAATAGTGATAGTTCATTTTGGTACTGTATTATCATTTTAGGTAATTCTATAAATCTATTATTTGCTTATTTTAATCTCTTCAGGTTCACTGGGAATAACTGCTACATAATAGGAAAATAATCTCTGAAGTAGTAAAATAAAAAATTATAAGTTTTAGGAAAAAGCAAAAATTATGATGACACAATTTTAAACTTCACAAACAACCCTGACTAAGATAAAGACAAAATGTAGTTCATTAAAAAAAGCATATTTTCTTTATGTTCATCTAAAGACTTAAGTTGGGTCTAGTAGATCTTGCTGTGTATCAAAAATTAAAATTCTTATTTATGGTAACTCAACACTTCACTTATTAAAAAATGTTTGTTAATTTATAGTTTTTTTTACTTAAAAGAAATTTAAGGAGGTCAATTAGAAAGTGAGCATGAAATTTCGAGCTTCTTTTGCCCATAAACTGTAATGATTGCGATGAGAAAGAAGAAATTATTGTCAGATTGGCAATAATATATTTATTTTCTTATTTACTGAAGGATTTGTGGCAGTTAATTTGTTGTAGAAACTTTTGTTTTGTCATCTACACACATCGTAATTCTATAAAATCCCAAAGTATCCCCCAACAACAATGACATTTCCTATCTAAGACATATTTATTAGTATAGAATTTAATGAATGGCCCAGGATAGTTTCAAGAATAAGTCCAATAACATTTTAAAGATTTATTGAGTGAAGAGTAATTCTCATAATTGCTTTCAGTTTCTAATTGAATTGTCTAAGATATTGCCATATAAAGACAATAAAATAAAATAATGCATGGGATTATTCCTATAGCAAAAATTTCTTCAATGATGCTGGATTCTGATTTCACTAAAAGATTTCACGGTTTTGATAAATACCCTTGGTTTAGGAATGCATCACTAGTTCTCATTATAAGTAAGAAGGGAATATTCAAACATTTATTCAGTTATTTTAGAAGAAACAATCAATTCACATCGATATATATATATATATTTGCATATTTATACTCTCAGTCGGAAGTATAAAATTAAGCGCCTATAGCCATGCCCTGGACTCCTGGACAGGTTATTTTCACTCAGGCACCCGATGGAGGGCGGATGAGAACACTCCCTGTCCCAAGGGACTCAGCCCCTGCAGCTGACCTCCACTACCTAACCACCGCCACGCTCCAGGCTACTTTCCAGACCATTATAAAACACATCCAACCCATCCATTTTCTATAATTACAACACAATATTTGATGGAGTTCAGACAGTAGGCAACAAATCATAGAGTAGTATATATATATATATATATATATATATATATATATAAAATCATAGGGTAAATATATATATATATTTGGAAAGCCCGGCAAGTTACAGAGAGTACAGAGAGTATACTACCACACAGGTAGAGTCTGGCAATACCTGTGGCGTATTCTATATGCCAAAAACAGTAACAATAGAGTCACCTGACTCTGAAAGAGCCTCCAATCATTGGGGTAGATGAGTAAGGAGAGGCTGCTAAAATCTCAGGGCTGGGAGGAATAGAGATGTTACTGGTGCCCGCTCGAGTAAATCGATGAACAATGGGATGACAGTGATACAGAGATATATTTTTTCAGTCCATATTTGCTCTCAGTACAACCTAGAGAATTCTCTTCTGACAGCTTGCTCATAACTGGGCATCTCAAAATCTAACTCTCATGGAGATAACTACTTTTCTTCTGCAGTGCCTGAATTAAAAGCTTTGATTTCACCCATGTAAGATCACGTGTGCTATCATGAGTCATGAATTGACCCCTGCTTGACAGTAATTGTATTGCTATTGGAGAATAAACTATTTAAAAAGAAGTATAACTGAGGCCTATTAAACAGTAATCAGTGATCCCTGCCCTTGTTACCTTATGATAAATTAAATATTTATAGAAAACAGTGGCATTGGTCTGAATATACAAATAAATCTAATAGTGATTTTGTGTAGGGTAATAGTGGATGAAACACTAGTTAATATGCTTACCACGAAACAGAGTCATCTAAAGTACTATATAATACTCAGAAAGGAGTCATTAATTTTGTTAAAAATTAAAAGAAGAAAAATTTGTAATCAATGTCATAGGCTGTTCTTGGGTGGCCACAGGAATTTAGGAGGACCCAAGTGAGTTCCTGTTGCATGAAGGCAGCTGCTTTTCCAAATTTTCTTTTTGTTTTTAATTAAATCTCCATGCATCATAAAGTTTCAAAAATATCTGTGACTGAGTTTCAGGCGTATAATGTTCCAACACCAATCCACATACCAATGTCCACTATCCTCCACCAATGTTCCCAGATTGCTTCCTGCACCCAGCTTGACTCTGTGACAGACACATTTTTCCTTTCTGAGAGTGACAGTGTTCCCTCCAGTTAGTCCCCAGCCCCACCCACAGTCCAGTGAAAAGCTTCTTACAGAAGTCGATTCTCCTGCTCTCAGGTCAGATTGATTTGTGTGGCCTGAAAGCTAGGACTCAGAGAAGACTCAGAGTAAGTCACCATGAGATTTGAATTTTTTGTTTGAGAGGGAAGTGAGCACCGGCCTGAGCATTGTGTTCTTGTTTGTGTTCCCAAAGAGAATGAGACAGAAACTAAGTAATTCACTTAGAATAAAGCATATGTGCAAGGGTTGGGTGTGGGCCCTCTTCAGGGAGAAAAAATATGCCTACTGAATTTGATTTTAGGGATTTTTTAAAATAGGTAAATTAATCAAGATAGAAAATAACCATTTTGAGAGGAATAGCAAGTGTAGTGTGATCTGGGTGGTAGATTGAGATCACAGGTATTTGCAGCTATAATGATGCATTCATTGATAGATAAATTAATATACACTTTGGTCTTAATGAAAGAAAAGAGTGAAGTCAGGGTCAATGATTTTTTTGCACATGTTCCAATAACCTACTGGACCTAGTTCCTGAATTCACTTATCAGAAGCTTTTAACCACAAGAATTTCAGAAATGATGACAGTTCTGAGTATTTCCATGCTGTCAAGGTGTTTCTAAAACTCAGTGATTTTCTATACTGATATACCTACCGAATTAACTCTCTTCTCTCCTTTCTTTCTTTCTTTCTTTCTTTCTTTCTTTCTTTCTTTCTTTCTTTCTTTCTTTCTTTCTTTCTTTCTTTCTTTCTTTCTTTCCTTCCTTTCCTTCTTTCTCTCTTTCTCTCTTTCTTTCTTTCTTTCTTTCTCTCTTTCTTTCTTTCTTTCTTTCTTTCTTTCTTTCTTTCTTTCTTTCTTTCTTTCTTTCTTTCTTTCTTTCTTTCTTTCTTTCTTTCTTTCTTTCTTTCTTTCTTTCCTTCCTTCCTTTCCTTCTTTCTCTCCTTTCTTTCTTTCCTTCCTTCTTTCTTTCTTTCTTTCTTTCTTTCTTTCTTTCTTTCTTTCTTTCTTTCTTTCTTTCTTTCTTTCTTTCTTTCTATCTTTCTTTCTTTCTTTCTTTCCTTCCTTTCCTTCTTTCTCTCTTTCTCTCTTTCTTTCTTTCTTTCTTTCTTTCTTTCTTTCTTTCTTTCTTTCTTTCTTTCTTTCTTTCTTTCTTTCTTTCTTTCTTTCTTTCTTTCTTTCTTTCTTTCCTTCCTTTCCTTCTTTCTCTCTTTCTCTCTTTCTTTCTTTCTTTCTTTCTTTCTTTCTTTCTTTCTTTCTTTCTTTCTTTCTTTCTTTCTTTCTTTCTTTCTTTCTTTCTTTCTTTCTTTCTTTCTTTCTTTCCTTCCTTCCTTTCCTTCTTTCTCTCCTTTCTTTCTTTCCTTCCTTCTTTCTTTCTTTCTTTCTTTCTTTCTTTCTTTCTTTCTTTCTTTCTTTCTTTCTTTCTTTCTTTCTTTCTTTCTTTCTTTTTTTCTTTCTTTTTATAATTTTTATTTATTTTTTTATTAGTGAATCACCATGAGGTACAGTTATAGGCTTACAAACTTCTGTGCTTACATTTCAGTCATACAATGGTCAAGTATCCATCCCACCACCGGAGCCCGTTTTCCACCACCAATGGTCCAAGCGTCCCTCCCACCATACCCCCTTCCCCCTCCCACCACACCGCCTTTGTAGCAGGGCATTCTCTTTTTCTCTCTCTCTCCTTTTGGGTGTTGTGGTTTGCAGAAGAGGTACTGAGTGGTGATCATGTTTGGTCTATAGTCTGCTTTCAGGGTGCATCTCCCATCCTGAGCGGATCCTCCTAGCACCATTTATTTGGTGATCTTTTCTCTAACTGAACTGCCTTGTCCCTCTGTATGTGAGTCCAGCTTCTAAACTGTGGAGTAATCTTCCCAGTACTTATATATAAAAATCTTGGGTGTTAGTCTCTCGTTCTGTTACTTTATATTCCACAAATGAGTGCAAGTTTTCTATGTCGGTCCCTCTCTTCCTGACTCATTTCTCTTGACATGATACTCTCCATGTTGATCCATCTATATGCAAATTTCATGACTTCATCTTTTCTAACAGCTGCATAGTATTCCATTGTGCCAGAGTTTCTTTAGCCAATCATCTGTTCTCGGGCACTCGGGTATTTTTCTGATTCTGGCTATTGTAAACAGTGCTGTAATGAACATACAAATACAAATGTCATTTCAACTATAATTTTTTGCATTTCTGTGATATATTTCCAGAAGTGGTATTGCTGGGTAAAATCGGAGCTCAATTTCTAATCTTGAGAATCATCCATATTGTTTCAAAACTGGCTGAATCAGTTGACATTCCCACCAGCAGTGAAAGAGAGTCCCTTTCTCCCCACATCCACACCAACACCGGTTGCTTTTGTTGTTTGGGATGTGTGCCAGTCTCTGTGGTGTGAGGTGATACATCATTGTTGTTTTGATCTGCATCTCCCTGATGATTAGTGATGAAGAGCATTTTTTCATGTGCCTTTTGGCCATTCGGATTTCTTCTTTGACAAAGTTTCTTTTCATTTCATTGCCCCATTTTCTGATGGGGTTCGATGTTTTCTTTTTGTAGAGTTCAACCAGTGCCTTGTAAATCCTTGATATCAACCTCTTATCACATGCGTATTACGTGAATATCCTTTCCCATTCTGTTGATTGTCTTTGAATTCTGTATGCTGTGTGTCTTATGGTGCAGAAACTTCTCAGTTTGAGGTAGTCCCATCTGTTTATCTCTGTTTCTACTTGGTTGGCCAGTGGAATGTCCTCTTTAAAGATACCTTTAGCCTTGATGTCATAGAGGGTTTTGCTGGCCATGTTTTCAATGTACCTGATGGACTCTAATCTGATGTTGAGATCTTTAATCCATTTTGATCTGACCTTTGTGCATGGTGTTAGGTAGAGATCTGAGCCCATGGTTTTGCACGTAGCTGTCCAGTTTTGCCAGCACTATTTGTTAAAGAGGCTTTCATTGCTTCGCTTCACATTTCTTGCTCCCTTACCAAAGATTAGGTGATCATATATTTGATGGTGTGTAAGGATAGTCCACCCTGTTCCATTGGTCTACAGCTCTTTTTTTGTTCCAGTACCATGCTGTTTTAATTATAACTGCTTTGTAGTAGAGTTTAAGGTTGGGGAAGGTGATGCCTCCCATATTCTTTTTCCCCAAAATTGCTTCAGCTATTCCTGGTGGTTTGTTGATCCATTTGAATTTCAGTAGTGTTTGGTCTATTTTTTTGAAAAATGTCATTTGTATTCTTATGCGGATCACATTGAATCTGTATAATGCTTTGGGGAGTATTGCCATTTTGACAATGTTAATTCTCCCAATCCATGAGCAGGGGATATGTTTCCATTTTCTCGTGTCCTCTTTTATTTCCTGAAGTAGTGTGTTTAATAATTTTCTTTGTATGTGTCCTTTACCTCCTTATTTAAGCTGATCCCAAGGTACTTGATTTTCTGAGGCATGATTGTGAACGGGATTGCTTTTTTCAAGTCACTTTCTGTTCTTTCATTATTTGCATATAGGAAAGCCATGGACTTTTGGGTATTGACTTTATAGCCTGCAACTTTACTATACAAGTATATATTTTCTAGGAGCATCTTAGTACAGACTTTAGGGTTCTCTAAATATAGTATCATATCACCTGCAAATAGTGAAAGCTTAATTTCTTCCTTTCCTATCTGGATGCCCTTAATATCTTTTTCTTGCCTAATTGCTATTGCAAGTACTTCCAGTACTACATTGAACAGAAGTGTTGGAGTGGGCATCCTTGTCTTCTTCCTGCTCTTAGAGAGAAGGCTCTTAGTTTTTCCCCATTGAGCATAATGCTTGCAATGGATTTGGTAGATGGCTTTGACTATATTGAGGAAAGTTCCTTCAAAATCCATTTTGGTAAGAGTTTTCATCATAATTGGATGCTGGATCTTGTCAAATGCTTTCTCTGCGTCTATTGATATGATCATATGATTTTTTTCTCTTTTTTGTTGATATGATGTATAATGTTGATTGATTTCTGAATGTTAAACCTTCATTGCATCCTCGGGATGAATACCACTTGGTCATGGTGTATTATCTTTTTGATGAGTTTTTGGATTCTATTTGCTAATATTTTCTTGAGGATCTTTGCATCCATGTTCATCCGGGATATCGGCCTGTAGTTTTCTTTTCTTTTCTTTTTTTTTTTGGATGTCTTTGTTTGCTTTTGGTATTAGGGAGATATGTGCCTCATAGAAACTGTGTGGAAGAGTTTCTGTGTCTTCGATTTCTGGAAAATCTTGAGGAGAACTGGCAATAGGTCCTCTTTAAATGTTTGGAAGAATTCATTAGTGAATCCATCAGGACCTGGGCTTTTGTTTTTGAAAAGACTTTTAATTACAGTTTCAATTTACTTGATATTAATAGGTCTATTCAGGTATTCCAGGTTTTCTTGTTTCAATTTTGGGAGATTATAGGAATCCAGGAATTTATCCATTTTTTTCTAGGTTCTCTTGTTTTGTGGCATACAGGCTTTCAAAGTAGTCGCTGATGATCTTCCAAATTTCTTTGGTTTCTGTTATGATGTCCCCCTTTTCATTTCTGATACAGTTTACTAGAGCTCTCTCTCTTTCTTTGTGCCTTGTTAGTGGTTTTCAATCTTGTTTACTTTCTTGAAGAACCAGCTCTTAGTTTCATTGATCTTTCATATTGTATTTTGGGTTTCCATGTCAGTAATTTCTGCTCTAAGTTTTGTTGTTTCTTTCATTCTGCCTGTTTTGGGCTCCTTCTGTTGGTCTTTTATTAAAGTCTTGAGCTGTGAAGTCACGTTATTGATATGGGCTCTTTCTTCTTTCCTGAGGAATGCATACAGGCCTATAAATTTTCCCCCTTAATACTGCTTTAGCTGTGTCCCATAAGTTTTGGTAAGTTGTGTCTTTGTTCTCATTAGTTTCCAGGTATCTTTTGATTTCAACTTTAATTCCTTCCTGACCCACTCATTGTTCAACATTGAGTTGTTTAATTTCCAGGTGTTTGGTTTGCTTCTCTGCGTCTGTGCGTGGTGAACTTCTCTTTTCAGTGCATCATGGTCTGAGAACATAGTTGATGCAATTTCTATTTTCCTGATTCTACTGAGGTATGTTTTGTGACCCAGCACACGGTCTATTGTAGAGAATGTTCCATGTGCACTGGAAAAGAATGTGTATTCTTTCTTTTTGGAATGCAAAGCCCTGTATAGATCTATGAGCTCTCTATCTTCTATTTCTTCCTTTAAGGCCAGTGTTTCCTTGCTGAGTTATATTCTTGTTGATCTCTCTAGAGGTGGTAAGGCAGTATTGAAGTTCCCAACTACTATTGTATTGCTAGCAATATCCTCCTTGAAATCTGTTAGAAGTTGTTTTAAGTATTTATCTGGTCCCTCATTAGGTGCATATATGTTTGGGAGTGTGATTTCTTCCTGCTGTACATACACTTTGATTAGTAAGAAATGGCCTTCACTGCCGCTTCTAATCTTTTTCAATCTGAAATTTTTGTTTTCAGTTACTAGTATAGTCACCCCGGCTCATTTGAGGGAATTGTTTGCTTGAACGATTGTTTTCCATCCTTTGACTTTTAGTCTGGGTATGCTCTGACCCTTCAGATGTGTTTCTTGTAGGCAGCAGAATGTTGGGTTCAGTTTCAAATACATTTTACCACTCTGTGTGTCGTGATTGGTGCATTTAGACCATTGACATTGAGAGAGATTATTGTCACAGGGGTTTGTGCCATCTTTTTGTAGGGGTTTGTTGTGCTTGTAGGGGTTTTTCTTGTCTTACAGAAGCCTCCTTAGTCCTTCTTTTAAGTTTGGTTTTGAGTCTATGCAGTTCTTGAGCTGTTGTTTATCCACAAAATAGTGTATTATTCCTTCAAGTTTGAGTGAAAGTTTAGCTGGATAGAGTATTCTTGGTGAGGCGTTCATTTCATTGAGTTTTTTCACTATATCTCCCCATTGTCTTTGGGCTTGGAGGGTTTCCTATGATAAGTCTGCTGTAAATCTAAGGGGTGCTCCTTTGTATGTGATTTCCTTTTTCGACCTTGCTGCTTGCAGTATTGTGTCTCTATCCATATCATCCATCACTCTTACTATGATATGTCTTGGAGTCTTTTTATTAGGGTCTCTTTTAGCTGGCCACCCTTCGGGCTCCTTGTTTCTGGATGCCTGCATTCTCCAGCTCTGGGAACTTTTTGGCAATGATATCTTTAACTGTGGCTTTTTCATTGGGGTTCCCTCCCTGTCCTTCTGGTACTCCGATGATACTTATGTTGTTTTCCTTGGATTCATCCCCTAGGACTCTGATTCACCCTAGGACTATTTTGAGGTCTTTTCCCATAGTTTGTTGTCTGTAAGACTTCTGCTTCTTATCTTCAAGTTCACTGATTCTATCTTCAGCTGTAGCCAGCCATTCTACTGTTGAGGGGCACCCACTGAGTTTTTTTTTATTTCATCTATCGAATCCTTTATTCGTGACATTTTTGTTTGTAGCTTATCTATTTCTGCTCTCATTTCTTCCTTTATTTTGTTTACCACCGGATCCATTGTTTCATTCAAGTCCTCTTTTAATTTTCTAAATGTCTGTTCCACTGTTTCTTTGAGTTCATTAAACATCTTCAACATTTCGATTCTGAGTTCCTTATAGGGGAGATCAGATTTGCAAGTAGCCCCTGTTGGGGCTTCTGGACCTTTTTCTTCATCTCCTCATGGTGGGGATTTGCGCTGTTTCTTCATGTTGTGGTGGTAGTATGGAGGTGGGGCCTTCAAGCTTACTCTGTTTTCCCTCTTGGTGCGAATAGGGATTCTGGGTGAGCTCGGTCTATGGTGGTCTCCTTTTTCAACTTCAGGAGCTGCAACTTCCTCTCATGTGTGCCTCTGTGGGATATGTAAGGGCTCTAGTGAAGCTTTGGGGGATGTATTATTTTACATTTGATATGTACAGATTCTTGTGTCTATGAGTATTATGGTGAATTGGGATAACCTAGTGGACTATTGGCCTAATGTATCCTATGTCCCTATCTTATGTCCCCAGACCAGACCCCCATGCCTTAACACAGGATGCATGAGCCTGTTCTCTCTCTCTGTCTCTCTGTCTGTCTCTCTCTTTCTCTCTCTCTCTCTCTCTCAGTTGGGGTGAGTGCTGCACACCCAGCAGTGAGCAGGTCTTACTCTTGACTCTGTGCTCAAGGGTCACTCCTGGATTTGCCCAGAAAAGTGTATGACATGCTGGTTATTAAACCCAAATAAAGTATATGCCAAGGAAACACCTTTCTATACTATCTTGCCAGCCACTACATACCCACATTGCTTTCTTGACCTTGGTGTTTATACCTTATACCAAGTCTCCATAATTTAATTTTCTTCTACAGTTCCCTCTGATGTTAGTTTGATTTTTCAACTAGCTGGATAAGAACCCAAAGTGGTAGGGATAATTTTCTTCTCCCTGATATTAGTACACCAAAAATAAAATATAATAATTTTTCTATAAGAGGTAAAAGTAGACTAATTTCATCTCTCAGACCATTGGTTGATCAAGGCAGAACTTGGTAAGTTGTTAACTATTTTTAATTGTACTTGGTTTTGTTGCTGCATTTTTATCATAAATGGTTGAGCCCTAAAATGTAGGAAGGGCATTTTTTTAATGTTTAAATCCCTAGTACCAAGTGTAGAATAGCACCTAGAAGCCGTGTGTCCTGAATCCACAGTGACCTGCTCTTTTTCTTTTTTTCCTCTCTCACATCCTTAATGATAAAAGTCCCCTTTTAGAAGTAAATATCTAAGCATAGAATTGAAATTACCTTAAACTGTTTTCTCTTGAACAACAGAAAAGCATACTTCTAAGCTTATCTATCTTTTGAAGCTTAATTGCTTCAGTATCATTTCTTCTTGAAAATCTTTTAGCCAGAAAAGTTTTATCAACCAATTTTATTTTTAAAAGGAAGATAAAACAGTAAAACAGTGTTTTTGTTCACGGTCATATCACCTAGTTTTCTGACTCACACAGTATCAACTTCAGTAGATGCTGAATTGGGATAATTTTAGTTTATAGAAAAGGATAACACAAAATGTGTAAGCAAAGGGTTTTTACATCTTATCAGTTGAGAGGTGCAAATAGAGTTCAAATATAAATTATTACCAAAATTTAATCTGTGTTTGTAGTGGAAGCAGTTCAACTTTCTTCAGGGATCTGATCAGGACAGAGAATTAACTTAATACAAGGTATATTAACAGAGATAAAATTATGCAGATTTTTCGAGGTTCCTGGGAACCCCCATAAGAAAATGAAGAATCCAAAAAAGGGCCAGTCTTAAGTGTTTATATATAGGGTTTAGCAAAGAGAAGCAATTATGAACAACTAAAGAAAATATGTGGGAAATCTGAAGGAAGATAAGAGTTATTCTTAAAAGGTCTATTTGTACAAATTTTTCCTCTTCCATTAGTCCCTGTTTTTGGTGATAGGAATTTTCTTTTTCTCCAGAAAAGATTTTTTACAGGAAAGTTTTATCTCCTGTTTTTAATTTTTATTTTTGAAGAAAAGAGAAGGTCAGAGTACTCTTCTTATATTGATATATTTCACATACTTTATTTGTTTGTTTGTTTGGTTTTTGCTTTTTTGGGTCCCACCCATCAATGTTCAGGGGTTACTCCTGGTTCTGTACTCAGGAGTTACTCCTGGCAGTGCTTGGGGGACCATATGGGATCTTGGAATTGGAGACACGTTGGCCTTGTGCAAGGCAAACACCTACCTCCTGTACTATTGCTCTGGACTCATGTTTTTCATATACTTTAAGCTAAACAAAAACAACAATTCTTAGTCAGAAGGCATATTTTGTGTCACTGTGTTGCCAACCATTCTATCTCTTGTTTATAATGATGACTGGTGTACTTGCTAGATGACAGCTATCAGAATTTCAGTATTTGTTTTTCACTAATTTCAGTGGAATAACATTTTACTGAAGTCTCTTTCAGCCTTTCCATTGCACAAAACCAGCACATAAGCTAATAGTGGTCTACAAAATTCTAAAGCATATGGGGAAAAAAAGCAAATCTCTTCACACCTCATCCCATATCTAGATTCAGAAGTGGGCATATAAACCACTTGTCACAGTCCCTTTAGTTCATGCACACCAAACACCATGAATATATGCTCCATTCTTATACATAGATATTGCGAGATGGTATAAAGCTTTACACATAAATCAACAGCAATACCACAAATTAGATAGCTCAGCAAGAGAATACTAGAAAATGAACAATAAAATATTTCATTTTATAGACCTATCCTGGATATCTTCATTCTTAAACTTAACAGAAATGGGCATGTTTTGATGGATACTTGGATAATTACTGAATAATATTTAGTAAATATTATATAAAATTACTCAGATATAATGACACTTCACCTGTGCATTCATTGTATGCTCAAAATGCTTAATAATATTTTATGAGCATTCGACATTTGGGGGGCAGGTGGAAAAAGAGGGTTTGTTACACCTCACAGAACTCAGAAGTTATACTTAGTAGTGCTACAGAAAGGTGTTTGGATAGGGCAAAGTATGACCACATATTGTGCTGAGATTCAAACCATAGCCAGGGCCACAGGTGCATGCAAGGCGCTTGAATTAACCTCAATATTAGTCATCTGGCCCTGAATATTCTTTATAGTAAATTAAATGCACTAAAACATCTTTTTAATGTTCATGCATTTCTGGAGATTATTCATTAGCAATGACATCAACCTATGGCACTGGTTAAGTATAATCACCCCTCCTTGTTTTAGATGAAGTATAGGTCTTTTTGGGGTCTCCTTCTGGCCTCTTGGGCGTGCTCCCTCGTGCAGCAAGAGGCTGCCGTTCAAGGCCCTGAGGACCAGGCTAGTCTGCCCTTCCTGTAAAGAGAGGGGTCTGGGGAAAAGAGCATAACCCATGCTGCCACCTCCTTCACCGAGAAATGAGCACATGAGCATGGCAGGGGTCCCACCAAGCAATTCCGACTTTATTGGACAATCAGTAAAGCTTATATAGGCTGAGCTAATTGGGGGAGACATGCAAAGGGTCATGCACTCACAGTGGTTAGAATAGACAAATGTTTTCTATAGATAGGGACACACCTTTCCTGTGTGATTACAATGGTTAAACTGTCACAGCACATCTGCCAGAAATGCCCTGACACTACTGGTAGCACTGAGCTGTGATCATAGATAAATATTGCAACAGGCTTCACTTCAAAGCAGACCGAAAGGGGCTTTTCTCCCAACAAGATCTTGCTAAATTATTTGAATAGCAGATTTGGGACTCAACTGCAAATCAATGAAGTTCAGTTGATTGACCCTGCTATCCAAACCTATCCTTACTTTCATTTATAAATGCAAGATTAAATAATACTTAAAATACCCTAATAAAAATAATGTATGACTATTATGCCCCCAAATAGATACTTTTGATGATTAATCATAATTCAAGGGTCAGACATCATTACATTAAACACATTATCCACATATAAATCTTCCTCTAGGTAAATCAATAACACACAACTGGACATCAGGCAATTGAAGACATAGGTGTCTCAAACGCTAAAAGATTATTTCCTTGAATTGGTAAGAGGTGACAAGATCGTTAAAAATTTTAGTTACCCTCATTGACTTGTATTATAATGTCCTCTAGTATTGATTAAATCTACTAAACGGTATTCAGATTGTCCATGATCAACTATGTTTACATAACTACTTTTATGTTAGGTAGTTTCTATTATAAATACGAGCTCAATATAGCATTATATTGGTAAACAAAATATGCAATTGTGTATTTATAAAGGTTAGGTTTATTATGTTTACTATATTAAAACAATCCTCTTATTAGAGATCAAAAACTTTTGCAAAATGTATGAAAAGGAAGGAAAGCTAGACAGATAGCTCAGGTGATCAATCTGGTTCAATCTCCAGTGTATATATGATCTCCAGATCTCCCATTGTATAGGAGTACAGAGTACATGTCTGATATATATCACTATGAGTACAGAGTCAGGAGTAAGCCCTGAGCACTTCTATATATAAGCCTGAGAACTTCTATATATACGGAAAAAGCATATACATATATAATTTTATATATTGATGTATAAAATTGTTCTTATATTTCATTGATATTCAGAATCACTTATAGTGAATATAAGTAAATATTTTTCTGCTAAAACATTGGATATATATTAAAAATTATTTTAAAGATAAGTTTAGGAAAAACTAAGGATAAAGTCTCAATTAAGAGAATTTATGAGTTGGGGGCCTCCAGGGAAATAAAACCAGTAGAAATTGTGGAGGCTGAGACCTTTCATGAACTGTATCTGGAGGACATCCAGAAAAAGCAGTGTTGTAACCAAATCTGGGCACTAAGTCCTCGAATCTGGGCAGCTGATGCTGTAAATTTTAGTCTGTGTGCAGCAGAAAATAAGGATGACATGCAGTGTTACAATTTAAGTAGGTAGACAGGAGGTGGGGGGAAATTAGTAACTTTATCTTTTCTCTTGTTTCCTTCAAGATCCTAACACATTCAATAGCTCCTGACTATAATGAGGAATGATATTTTACCTTTAATTATATTTTACATTCAATTTTATCAACTCTATTGATTTAAGGCCTCTCTCTCACATTCACTCAAAGACCCAGTAATCTAATTTAATCTACGTGTTCCAGGCCTAGTCATATTGACACATAAATATAATATATAAATTATATTTGTTAAATTCATATAAAATATATAAATATATATGTATTTTACTTTGGGGAGTAAAAAAATGTTGGCAAATCATATTTATGACCAGTATCTTTGTTAAAAATCTCTGTCAGAGAAAAAATAGAAGGCAGGGGTATAAACATATTCATCACTGTACTCACTGTTGATGGCAGTTAACAGAAATATATGTTTAATGAATGAGAATCATTTGATAGCATATTGATGTGAATTTTTAGGCACTCAGCTCCAATCACCTTTCATTATATGCATGTCTGCTGATAACTAGCATTACAAATGCCTTAGGCTTGGTTCATTTAACATTGCTGTAAGACTACCAATGCCATGCACCTTCTAATCTGCGAGCCCCAATAAACTATTTTAATCTATTTTTTGAGTTGCTATTTTTTTAAAGTTGGCATTAGACTGAGATCCCTCATTAAGTTAATGTGAGATTTAGAGAGTATATGAAAAAATTATATTTTTTGCATATACAAAATAGAGTTAAGTGAGTCAGAGCAGAGTTAAGTGAGTAAAGTACAAATGAAAGATGGCCATAAATATTCAATATTTCAGAGAGAGAAACATAGGTTGACTCCCTTTCTTAAAAATGATTTTTCTATCTCTTTCACTGAAGGTTATACGGATAGATATCATTTCTCTCAGTTTCTCTTGCTGGTTCTTCACAATGAAAACTGAGCATAATAGTTATGGCCAGTTTTCAACTCAATCAAATTTCGAAGTCATGAAATTATTTACCCAGGTTATTCATTCTTTTTTCCCTCCATGCAGGTTTGATATCAGGAAAGGCCCTAACTCAGACTATGTGGAAAGCTTATTTTTCTCAAGGAATGTAGAACTATATAAGGGTATAAAAACTGAAGTCCTGGGTAGCAAAAAGTGTAGAGCTTTTCCCTCTGCCCTATTCAGAAGATGAAACATATTTAATTATTCTTAATATACCTGTTCTCTTTCAGTTATAATTAGTTTCTTGCCCAAATTTACAAAAGTGCCTTTAAAATGATTTCTTGGACTTTCTTTTAATAAAGTGGGGTCATTTTACTTTTCTTGCTTTTATTTAGACAAAAATAATATATTTTGACAAAATAGCATAAACTGTATCACTAGTTATAGCTTTATATATAAATACATATATAATATAAGAAACTGACTTCTTATATAAATATAAAAATATAAGAAATATTATTTGATGCATTAATTTATTTAACTCCGATAGCTCTAGAAGATACCATTATTATCCCCTTTTTATATAGGGTGACATTATTTTGCAGAGTTTGAGTAATTTTCATTGGTGATTCAAATTCAAAAACATTGGTAGGAAACAGATCGCCTAGGTTCAGTATACTAGCTCTTCTATTTAAAAAATATCTTTACTAACTGAAGCTCTGGGAATCCCCCTAATTCCTCTATCAAAGAGGGATCACAACATTAACTACTAGTGTAAGATCCTGTTACTCATTGGATTATCATGGTATATAAACAAGACATAGCGCCTAGTAGGCATCAAGCCAATTTTTTTAAAAAATGCTCTATTAAAGTGGAATTTATCTGTGTCACTACAGAAACCAGAGAACAATAAGTAGAAAATTGAGTGAAAAAGAATTTAATTGTGAAAGATCCTAGTGAATAGGAACATGTTTTGTTGCAAATCTATGAGTTATTCCTTATAGTATATATTTAATAATAATATGAATATCTGGTAAAGACTTTGAGGAAGATTTCATAAATATAAAATAAAATACATGTAGATTGTCATAATCTTGATCTTATAAAATTAATTTTTAATTGTGTCTGATTATATATAAATAAAGCAGGTATTATCCACTTATACACATATATTACATTCAGTTCTGCTCTAGGTGAAAAGTAATTCATCTTTGCATTTTCTATCTTTGACCAGAAAGAATGTATTGGTGATATATTTAATATAATGTGACATAGGAGATGAAGTTTGTTGTAAAGATATGTATATTTTGTTTTTACAAATAGCTACGATTTCTATTTAAAGACATTAATTTTCTTAAGTGACTGGAGCAATAGTACAGTGGGTAGGGCATTTGCTTTGCATGCGGCCAACCCAGGTTCGATTCCTCCATCCCTCTCAGAGAGCCCAGCAAGCTACTGAAAGTATCCCATTCGCACGGCAGAGCCTGGCAAGCTACCCGTGGCGTCTTTGATATACCAGAAAACAGTAACAACAAGTCTCACAATGGAGATGTTACTGGTGCCCGCCAGAACAAATTGACGAACAATGGGACAACAGTGTTACAGTGCTATATTTACTGAAGTTCTATTTTACTAAAATAAAACATAATAGCAATACAAATGATGTTCATATAATTCAAAACTTTTTCATTAACATACTATCAGATTAAAGTTCTATGTATCCTTCCATTTAATATTTATATGAGAAGATATGTATCTGTTAGTTGCATTGCCCAATTCGCCATGCGTATTAATAAAGGCATTTCTTTATCTTTTCATATAGTTTGAATATGATAGATAACAAAGAACTTAAACTTGTTAAGTATATATATGTATATATATATTTATACAAAGGGTTTATATAGAAAAAGGGTTTATATATTAAAACCCTTTTTAACAATATCTGTCCATCTAAAATTCAAGGTAACATTTTACTTTTTTAAAAGAATTATAAATAATTGCCTGTGGCACATACATGTACCATAATGTTTATTTTAAGATACATTACTTTCTACAATGAAATACAGAACAATATAAAAATAAGCATTGAACAGATACATGTTAATATCATTATTCCATAATATATGCCAATCATTGATTCACCCTTTTTCTGAAGAGAATATAATCAGAAATAGCACAAAATGATGAATCATTTTATAATAATCTTAGATCCAGAAAAAGTCATGACACAAGAAGATAAAAGATAAAGTGGAGTTAATTACAGAACACATACATTTGTCTTCTAAAATGTTTACTTCATGTTTCAAAAAATTAACTTTCCATGATAAAACCATTACATTGTACTCATGGAGTACATAAAAAATACAATCAATCAGTAATGTCCCTTGAACTTTTTCCTAATTTCAACATACATGACAAACCACTCAGACTATAGATATCTACTTTCAGAAGATTTAAGATCAAAAAAAGTAACTACACTGGAATTAAAGAGCACTGAAAATGAGTATTTGGAAATTCATAGTTATTTGAAAATGTAGAGTATGTTCAGCGTTTAAAAGCTTAGTATTCACTAACATTTATCACTTTAGCAGCGTCTACAATGAACACAAAAGCAAGCTATGTCAATTATTCTGTTGTTGTTCATCTGTAGCAGGGGAATCAAGTTTGTTACCTTTCTCCCTATCATTCCCAAAGACAATTAGAATACAGTTTCTATTATTTCAGCAAAGTATTTATTTTATTATTAAAAAAGATGCACAATGTGTTAATGTTTTTATTTAATTATAATAGCCATGCTCTTTTGACCTAAAATACTTTTTCCATAAGAATGTCATCTATTATTATTGAATATCCTTCGTCAGATTAAATCTAATAATTTAAAATTAAAAGTCAAAATTAAATCTTTTAAGAATTTAAAATGGAACTAAACAAGAATCACAATAACATACTTTATTGCATAGCTTTATAAAATCAAGAATTTCACTAATTTTGGTACCATTATTTATGTCATGGTTTTACTATGATGTCATACAAATGCTTTATATAGTTGAAATCTCAGTTATGATTTTAAAAAAAAACAGAATTGATGACCTTCAAAAGACAAATTTAAAAAATAAGTACATTTCAATTTTTATTGAGTGGCTTTGTTTATTCATGTTTCCACTCTAAGTGTTTGTAAATACCTCTTCAATGGATTTAATAACTTAACAATAGTTTTATTGAGCAATTTAGATCTTAACTCTGTTGATCAGGTTATCAGAATAATGTCTCAAATAAGAACTGTATATTTGAGCACATTTATTTTATTTTCCAAAGGATAGCCCATAAGTTGATAAAAGACTATTTGCCTCTATATGTAACCTATCAATATCAGTGGGCCTGTTCACCTGTAACCAATGATTATTTGATGTTTCTATTCTCAAGATTGATGAAATAATTATCTCATGCAGATTGTGTTTAAGAAAACGCCATAATATGCAATCTATTAATGCAGAACTTTAGAACACACACACACACATACACACACACATACTCACAAACCCAGTCAAAGAACTTTTCTCAGTCTGGACACTACACACCAGTATTGAATTTTGAATTAATCCTTAAGAACTGTCATCCCATTGCTCATTGATTTGGTCAAGCAGTCACCAGTAATGTCTCTGTTGTGAGACTTGTGGTTACTGTTTTTGGCATATCGAATACACCGCAGGTAGCTTGCCTGGCTCTGCCACCTGGGAGAGATACTCTCAGTAGCTTGCAAGACTCGCCAAGAGGGGTGGAGTAATCAAACCCGGGTCAGCTGCGTGCAAGGCGAACACCCTACCCACTGTGCTATCGTCCAGCCTTAAGAACTAAGTTCCAGGTTTGTGTATCATTCAGTCCTGGTAAATTGGCCCTGGAAATTTTCTCAGGTGACTGACTTTCAACAAAACCAGTAAAGGAAATCTTCTCATCTCGATTTTACATAGCATAACGAATGTTACTAAACCATTGTACTCAGCTGATAAAAATTGGTGGGATAATTATAAACCTATTTATTTTTATTTCCTCTAATTCTTTAAAATAAATTTAGTAGGTTTTTTTCTTTTCTTAATACTGCATATGAACTAAAAGATTTCCAATCGTTTCTTTGACTCCCAAACATGTAAATCATATTTCAAGCTAGTATATACAAATCCAGGTATTCGGGTATAACACAAATTACTGAAAGTTTCTTCTCGATCTGCCTCAACAATACCTATTGATGGGAAACCTGAGAGACTTATTGCAGCTTGTGCTTAATCAAGATTAGGTAGTTGGAATAAGTTCAGATCATCTACTTAATTTGCAGATTGCACTGTACCTTCTATTTCTATTTGCATTGTACCCTCTATTTCTATTTTAAAATTTCAACGATAGCAGTCAGAGATCATACACCATAAGGGTGGAAATCTCAAGAAGGAGATTAAAGCTCTTATAAAACCCCTCCACAAAGCTCCTAAGCCACTATTTTGAGTAAACAGTGAGAAATTTCCTAATTGCTAACCAGAAAGGAGATACTCACCAGAAAGGGACTGCTGCGTGAGCTCAGGTAGCTTTTTTCTTTTACTATTTTAAAGAAAATCATGAAATCCACCTTGAAGCTTCCATTTCAAAGACACAGATCTTGAATATACAAATTGTCAGCTGCATAATTAAAGAGCTAGCTAACTCACCTTTGAAGTTCTTTTTTGTCAAAAACCTGGGGAAGACACCAAAACTGAACTTATACTAATGCCCATATTTTCTTTTTTGTGTTTTATATCCCAATAATAGTACTATTGACAGCTTGAAATCAATCCAGAGAGCAAGCAGGAAACAGCTAGATCTTTAATTTCTAGCATTTAAAGCATGAAGAATAGTCATCTCTCATTAATAAGCTGTCTAGTAGGTATTATCTTCTTATAACAGCCTGAACAGATGATGTTGATATGTTTATATAAGACATATTGATTCTATTATTTTGTGTAAAAAAAACAACTAGGTTTGTCACACTGCTCTCTTGATATTTAAACTGAACATTCCTTGTGAAGTCTTTCATGGTCTGTTTGGACACTCTTTCATGGTTTGGGACCTCCTAACCTTCTTAGTGATCAGGGTAAGTAAATCTCTATTTCAGCTTCCTCCCAAATGATTAGGATGAATGGGTCTCCATTCCAGCTTATCAAAATCTCTTCTTTAGTTTCAAGAAACCCTTGATATGCTTTTAGTTTTGATTGTTGGTCCAATCTAATCTAGTGCATTGACATTGGGGAAAAACCTGTGATAGCTCTCTAGCAACCTTAACAATCATGAGAGCACATGTTTATTTCTACACACACAAAAAAACACAGTTGCACCCTTAAACTATCAATTTTCTCAATAGAGCAGTACTTTTTCCCTTTACTTCACCAGTGAGCCTGACAGCAGATGAAGATTTGATTTTTCAAATGATTAAAAACCCATTACAAATGCCACATAACTCTCTGAGTGATCTCCTTGAAGAGCACCTTCTAAACTCTTTGTCAGAGAAATGATAAGAATTCTATGTGATGACAGAAGTAAATTTTCTAATAATTTTCTCAAAAGATCAGGCATTCCTTTTCAAATTGCCGCAGGTTAGCAGACAGACAGATAAGCAGGAAATATGGATTTAAAATATAACTCTATCCATAGCCTAAAGACATGAAACCTAGAAACTCATTGAGATAAAAATTGGAGGCTCAGAGAAGGGTGGACAAGACTAGGAGAGGAGATAGATGCCCCTTCAGGAGCCGAAGTTCATGATATGAATATGAAAGAGGATCATGAAAAGTTCCCTACTTTTCTCCTGGACATCACCCAAACAACAGACTCTGATCTACATAGAAAGTACCAAGTGGGAAACATTTGGGAAAACTATACAAAACTAAATTTTCAGAGGCAAGGAATCCTGTTTTTACAGGATTTCTGTCTCTCAATCTAGGTTATGAACTTTCTGGAGAAACCTATGTTTTCTCATTAACATCTGTCTTTGTCTCTTTGTCTCTCTCTCTCTCTCTCTCCTATTTCCTGAATAAAATAAAAATATTCTACTTCAAATGTCATCTCCTTTTTTTTTTTTTTAATGAAAATACACAAACTGGACTCAAGTCCTCTTCCAGTTTGAATCCAAGGTTATCCAAGAACTCCTGTAGTAGAAGCAGCTTCCAAGCTGTGAAGGTCAAGTAGAACTTTGGAGTAGCTTCATGGCTCCCTTGTGGGGTTGAAAGATGCAAATATCCTTGCCAGTATGTATCCAGCTGCTTACTGCAGGCCTTATCAGCTCAACCACCCAATCAGGTTGGTCGAGAAGGAGGTTGGTAATCCTCTCCTGCCTTGAGGCAACTACTCCTCCCTTGTCCCCCACCTAAATCCTTGCGGCAGTAGATGAGATAGTCCGGAGTCAGCTAACCTGAAGTATATGAGATACCCAGGGGAACTACTTCAGGGATCCACTTTTCCCCTCTAAATGTGTTTCAATATGAAGAGGATTAAAAGTCACAATGTAAGCTTTATTTTTTGAACATTATATTTCCTATTTCTGCCTATTTTCTACCATATATACAATTGAATGTATTAATGATTTTCAATCCTTCAATAAATGCTTCCATTTCTGTATCAAAACACATTGATCGGGCCGGAGCGATAGCACAGCGGGTAGGGCGTTTGCCTTGCAAGCGGCCGACCCGGGTTCGATCCCCGGCATCCCATATGGTCCCCCAAGCCAGGAGTGATTCCTGAGTGCAAAGCCAGGAGTAACCCCTGAGCATCGCTGGGTGTGACCCAAAAAGCAAAAACAAACAAACAAACAAACAAAAAAACACATTGATCCCTATTGGTTAAGATATCCCCTATTCCTCCCCCCCACCCACCCCCCCCCCCCCACACACACTTTCTCATTATCCTGCTTTGGATCATGTTTTGGATTACCTCTAAATAAATGTCGAAAGCTTAATATTGTTTTTTTGTAAACTTTATCTTATTTGGAATAGGATGATTGGAAAACATGATTGTAAGAAGCCTACTTCATGAGCAGAAGGGAGAAGGCAGCTGGAATAGAGAAGGATCACTAAGAAATGATGGCTGGAGGAATCAGTTGGGATGGGAGATGCATGCCGAAAGAGATAATGGACCAAACATGATGACCTCTCAGTATCTGTGTCACAAGCCATAATGTCCAAAAGCATAGAGAGAGTATGGGGACTATTGTCTGCCATGGAGGCAGGGGGACGGTGGGAAAGGGGGGGTATACCTGGGATATCGGTGGTGGGGAAGGTGCACTGGTGGAGGGATGGGTGTTTGATCATTGTGTGATTGTAACCCAAACATGAAACCTTGTAACTATCTCATGGTGATTCAATAAAATAAAAAATACATATATCTGGTAGGAGAAAAGACAGCACGTTTTTTTTTTCAATATGCTAAACTCAGGCTGGAGAGAATAGCAGGTAGTGGAGCTTGCCTTGCATGCAGTTGACCAGGATTTGATCCCTGCCACATCCCTAGCTTCTAAGTCCAACAGGGTCCCCCAAAGCCGAGGGAGAAGGGTTTCAGGGTGAGGAGGGCTGAACAAGCAATGCTCATGCAGTGTCTTTATTAAATGAGCAACAGACTTTCATAGGTCTGTAGAAGGAAACAGACATTGGAAAAATATACAGGAATGTTCAGGATACATAAGTTTAGAATGTATTTGGTTTCTAGATGTCAATGATATTTTTCTATAGTTACAGAGTTTCAATATTTTCCTTGGTTATATATTGATATGGACTAGAGCGATAGCACAGCAGGTAGGGCAATTGCCTTGCACATGGGTGACCAGGTTTCAATTCCTTCGTCCCTCCCAGAGAGTCCAGCAAGCTACCGAGAGTATCCCGCCCACACGGCAGAGCCTGGCAAGCTACCCTCGGCATATTTGATATGCATATTTGATATCATAGCAACAGAGATGAGTTTCAGTACCATATCCCAAGTTGTGGGTCCAGAACTTCTGGCCTCATGCTTGTAAGGTAGGTACTTTTGCACTAAAACATCAGTTTTTCTAATTTAAAAATATTAAGAATATTGTTTTATGAAGTAAAATAACATTTGTATAGATGTTTCATTTAAGTTTTTTTATGATTGAAAATTCTGAAACACCTGAAAAGTAACTTCTTTATTTTTTAAGTATCATTCATGTAATATCTCTAAATATTAATTTATTCTAGTAGTAGAACAAATATGAATTTCATTACTAATTACTAGTTTTATTTTGTCCAGCATTGCAAACTAAGATGATAATGATAGAATATACTCAAAACACCTATCATAGCAAACCAAAGGTAATATCAATAAAGTTACCAAACATTTCATTTTCTATTTCAATAATTTTCAAATGTATTTTTAGTACACAAGAGTTTTCAATTAAACAGATTTTTTTCATATACTTTATTTAAAACCTTCTAATTTCAAAATAACAAAGACCCAAGTATAAATCAACCAATGATGGAAAAATAAATTTTCTCTGGAACCAAGAGTATGTACACAAACATAATGCATAGCCATACATTTATTTTAAAAAAGCATATTCTCCTCTTTTTTTAAAACTTATAACTTAAAAAATGATCTTCAATAAATAGGGTTTTCTGTTTCTGTTTAACTTAAAATTTGGACATAAAATTAATGAATTATACATTTTATAACCAAAATGCATTTAACATATGTTAAATATTTTTGCACATTTACTAGATAATTAAAATTGTTATTTAAAAATCATAACTTGTTAATTAACATTATTAATTATAGCTATCTATCATTGTCAAAGAAAATAAGTACTCTTTATTTTTGCTATAAAAATTAATATTTATAGCGTCCAGAGATGTATTTCAGCAGAGAGGGTACTTGTCTTACACACAGCCAGGAGTAAGCACTGATAACCACCCAGTGTGCCAAAGAGCAAAGTAAACAAAGACTAAATATGTGTGTATAAGTCCCATTGTTCATCGATTTGCTCGAGCAGGAACCAGTAATGTCTCCATTGTGAGACTCGTTGCCACTGTTTTTGGCATATCGAATATGCCACGGGTAGCTTGCCACGAATCTCACAAATCACAAATCCCGTTGATTGTCGATTTCTCGAGAATAACTCTAGATGCTATTCTCTAGAAGTATTCTCTAGCATCTTTGTCTTTGTTACTTAAGATTATTTGTTTTTTGGACATTTTGACTACTTTATTTTAATGACTAGTTTTATAGGGCTGCCATAACAAGTCACCAACTGGGTGGTTTAAAACAGGACACTTATTTTCTCAATTTCCTGAAACTGAAAAGCCCTGCCTGCTGTATTATGGCTCCAGACCTCTTTTATGTTTTTTCAGTGCTGCTGTTTTTTCACTCCTCCTCCTGACATGGAGAGGAAAGGAAGTTTGACATTCAGAAGGGGGATAGTGCCATGATCAATGTCAGTGAGGGAAAGGGTAAGGGTTCGGGGTGATGTCCTGGGGCGGGGATGGGGAACCCCTGAGATGCTTTCTCTTCCCACTTTTACTGAGGTCTAATGTCCATCCCAGATCCCTCACCCATTGGCAGTGTGAGTGTGGTGTGGGTAAATGTGTAGTTGTCCAACGTTAGTCTAGGTTGAGAACATCTCAATCAGCCCAGAACACTCCTTTGTGACTACAAGGGACCCACTAGCCATGCTTTGCTTCTTGTTTCTGTCAGTTCCTGACATATATCTTTGAACTAAATGTTCAGAAGGAATATTTGACTTCCTGTTTTTTTGAAACCTCTACCCAGCAGTGCTCAGGGAGCTTCTTCTAGGGCTTATTGCTCAGGGGACCCTATGGTGCTGGGGATTGGACCCTGTTCTCCTGCATGCGAAGCTTGGGCTCTTGCCCTTTGACTTAGCAACATAGCTCCCTGGCCCTAACTTTCATTTTATTGAAGTCATAGGAAAGAGGATTGAAACAGGAGAGAGGATTCCAGTGTGTGTTTATATATCCTGACATACGTTCCCATTAAAGTTCTACATTGCAAAAGAGCCTGGCAAGCTTCCCATGGTATATTCAATATGCCAAATACAGTAACAATAACAGGTCTCATTCCCCTGGCCCTGAAAAGAGCCTCCAATCATTGGGAAAGATGAGTAAGGAGAGGCTGCTAAAATCTCAGGGCTGGAACAAATGGAGACATTACTGGTGCCCGCTCGAGCAAATAGATGAACAACGGGATGACAGTGATACAGTGAATTCTAGATGCTAGCAGTCAAATTAAAATATGCATCGAGTTAATTAAGTTATTTTTTTCTTTTTTGTGATAAGTTTCCTACAGTTTATAATACTTAGTTATACTAAGTAAATTAAGTAGTTTCAGTATTTTCCTGGCACTGTGATTTTATGTGTGTCTTAAGTTTCACAATGATACTTTGGAAATGGTCAAAACCCTGTTATTTTTTTAAACATTGCATTCAGCTTTTGCTAAAGTTTAAATGGCAATAAATGGTCTACCCATGTCTTAAAATGCGAAAACTCATAAAAAATTTGTACACCGTTGCATTTCATATTGACTTTAATATAAATAAGATATTAAAGGCTTTCTTTTTTTTTACTTCTTTTAAAAAAAATTTATTTATTTTTAATTAGTGAGTCACAGTGAGGGTATAGTTACAGATTCACGCATTTTCCTGCTTGTTTTTCCCTCATGCAATGTTTAAGGGCCCATCCCTCCACCAGTGTCCATTTTCCACCACCCATGAACCAAATATCCCTCCCACCCCCCTAGTCCCATCCCCCCACCCTATCCCACCTCTGTGCCTCTGTAGCGGGGTATTCCAAGTTGATATCTATCTTTCCTTTTGGGTGTTGTGGTTCCAAATAAGGGTATTGAGTGGTCATCCTGTTCAGTCTCAAGTCTACTTTCAGCACGCACCTCCCTTCCCGCGCAGGATCTCCAATCACATATTATTTGGTGTTCCCCTCTCTATCTGGGATGACTTTCCCCCAGCGTGTGAGGTCAGCTTCCAAGCTATGGAGCCAACATCCTGGTATTATATACTACTATCCTTGGGTATTAGTCACCTACTCTGTTGTTCTATATTCCACAAATGAGTGCAATCTTTCTATGTCTATCCCTCTCTTTCTGGCTCATTTCACTTAGCATGATACTTTCCATGTTGATCCACTTATATGCAAATTTCATGACTTCATCCTTTCTAACTGCTGCATAGTATTCCATTGTATAGATGTACCAAAGTTTCTTTAACCAGTCATCTGTTCTCGGGCACTCGGGTTTTTCCAGATTCTGGCTATTGTAAACAGTGCTGCAATGAACATATAAGTGCAGATATCATTTCGACTATGCTGTTTTGTTTCTCTGGGAAATATTCCCAGAAGTGGTATTGCTGGATCAAATGGAAGCTCAATTTCTAATATTTTGAGAATTGTCCATATTGTTTTCCAAAGGGGCTGGACCAGTCGGCATTCCCACCAGCAGTGGAGAAGGGTCCCCTTCTCTCCACATCCTCTCCAACAGCGATTGCTTTTGTTCTTTTGAATGTGTGACATTCTCTGTGGTGTGAAGTGGTATCTCATGGTTGTTTTGATCTGCATCTCCCTGATGATTAGTGATGCAGAGCATTTTTTCATGTGCCTTTTGGCCATTTGTATCTCTTCCTTGGAAAAGTTTCTGTTCATTTCTTCGGCCCATTTTCTGATGGGGTTGGATGTTTTCTTCTTGTAGAGTTCAACCAGTGCTTTATATACCCTTGATATCAGATGGGTATTGGGTGAATATCCTTTCCCATTCTGTAGATTGCCTATTAAAGGCTTTCTTAATCTCACAAAAATTATCCATTTGAAGAATTTGCAATACAGTCTTGTGAGACTGCTTGCTAGTTTCATGACTTGAAAGCGGAGCAAATTGAAAGAATAGGGCTTATATCCCCACACTCAGGGAACACAGGTTATATACCACAGAAAGCACACAGGCTTATCTGGAATGAGTCAGGATGACTGTCTTTATTGCATAATGCCATGCCAAACTCATCTTTGGAAGGAGGACATGTGGAACTGAAAGGTTTGATCTCATTTTTCCCCATGTTTTATTATAGCTAAATATATAGTTCTAAGTGGCATGGAGTTTGTGGGGAAGAGTCAAAGTAAATCTGGGACACAAATCTAAGGGGGTGGGGATCAGAGAAAGGGAATAAGAATTTTGTAGCAATGGCACACAACACAAAGAGATGTTTATGGTGAAATATCAAACTTAAAGACTGGAGCAATAGCACAGCAAGTAAGGCATTTGCTTTGCACGCCGCCTACCCAGGTTCAATTCCCAGCATCCCATATGATTCCCTGAGCACTGCCAGGGCTAATTCCTGAGTGCAGAGCTAGGAGTAATCCCTGAGCATTGCTGAATGTTACCCAAAAAGGAAAAAAAAACTAATGCATTATTCTTGTTTGTCATATTATTGATTACTCTAAGTTCCCTCACCCCCAAAATATGTTATTTCACAGCATCCAAATGGCACTTTTCCTCTTTAAAGGAAATATTGAGAAATTTGAAGCATAGTTTTCTCATCAACAGAGCACTAAGCTTTAAATTTGTAGTCCTCTTATGTACATATAACATAAGTAATTCCATGCTCAATTACTCATTTTCATGGGCAAGTGCTCAATATTTCAAGAAACTTTCTCTAGTAGGTGAAAAGAATATTTTTACATGTTAATACAGAGAAAATACTTTATTCTAAGTACATATTAGAAATATAGACATTATGGTCATGCTGAATATTTGCTAGATATTTAATGGCAAGTAGCCATCAAATAATTTTGTACTCATTACCAGAAAGTTCAGAAGATTACATTTATTATTATTGTATGGAAATGTTGCAGAAATCTTATGATATTTGAGAAGGTAAATTCGAAAGCATCTGTTTCAGTGATTATATAGAGGACAGACAGTGCCATCCTCCCAGTGAAATATCCTCCAAATTTGATATTGATATCCTAACATCTTAAGTCTCCAGATCCCAGGGAGATTTTAAGAGGCAGTGGTGGTACTTTTGTAGGTTTTCAGATCATGTCAGAAACTTCATGAATGAGATTAGTTACAGTGTGGATCCTAGAGTTGTTCATTGTCTTTTCCAATAGGTTAGGACCCAGTTCGAGATGATCCCCAGAAATCCATATCTCACAAGACAAAATCTGCACATCTGAACCTTGAAGTGAACTGCTATAGCATCCAAAGCCATAAGAAACAAATGCCTATTTTTCATGAGATACCAAATCTATGGAATTGTTATATGACATCCCCAAACTCACAAAAAAGAGTGTGACCCTAAAATAAAACATACCAAAACAAACAAACAAAATGCAAACTATGTGAGATGAGAATTTAGTTATTATGTTTGTAAAGGGAAAAGAGACCTATTGTTGATTTTTGTCTGAACATTATGTAATCCTATTATATTCTATTTACAATGTAACTGGATAAATAATTATTCAAATAATTGGAGTAATTTGCTAAAGTCTTTTTACTGATGGATATTTCAAACTTAGTTCTTATGGTCATTTTATTCAACTCTAAGTATCTAGGAAAATGTAAAGAAAAATTACATTAAGCAATTAATTCTTAAATACTTTAACTTTCATATCCCTTGCTATTCTGAAATTGATACATTCTGCAAACTATTAGACAATGAAGCAATAAAGTTTTCTGAAATTAGTGACTTCTTTCATTTCCTTTACTTCTTCTCTCTTCCTTCTCTCTCTATGTCCAATAGAGCTCAAGTTGTAAAACTTATTAAATCTTTTTTGAGTGACTCTCTGGAAGTATACATACAAATATTCTAGTCTTAAAGACAATTAACAGCTAACTAAAGTGATGATTTCTCAAATCAAACTATGACTATCAATGCACACTTAATTAAATAAGTGAGTTCAATACAATTGACTTAACAAGAGATTATGGGGACATAGAAAGGTAAAAAAATTACAATCAGCATCCTCTAAAACTTCATGATGTTTATCTTCTGTCCTGATGATATTTAAAATATTTCTCATTTACCATTGCTATTTCAACTTTCAAATACATCCTCTGTCAAAATAAAAATAAAATATAGGAAATATTTCATGTGTGAATGCTTCTTAGTCATTCAATAAATTGATAATGCTGAATTTACTAATTCTATTCCAAGAAACAGGGAGAATTGCAATGCTTCCAAACTTCTGTTGTACAATCAGCAGAAAAGTAACTGCAAAATCTATATTTAATAGTTGAATAAATTCAGCACTAAAAGAAAAATCAAAATAATAATCTAGCTGTTAATCATGTTGATCAAAACATAAATGTTATTAAAAATATCTCATATATAAAATATATTGCAGGAATTATATTTAAAATATCATTATATTTACTCCCATTATATTTTATTTATATATATAGTATGTACACACACATACACACACACACACATATATATATATATATATATATATATATATACACTCCCAGGTGGAGTTACCAGCCAGTCATAATACATAGCTACCTAAAGAAAACTTAATGGGGAGAAAGAAATAATGTTTTAATTTTTGTTTGTCATTTGATTGTAATTAAAGCTATCAGAGAGTATTGTGCTTATACTATTTTCTTCAGTGCATTTTATTGTATTGGGTTTAACATCTAAAATTTTACACGTTTGTGGAATTAATTTTGTGGGTACCGTGAAAAAATTGTCCAGTTTCATTCCTTTGCTTGTGGCTTTTAATTTTCCTAATACGACTTGCTGAAAAGTCTTCAATTTTTCTACTTTATTATCTTAGCTCTTTTGTCATATATTAAGTAAACACAAATATCTGAGGATTAAATTTGTTATCTCTAATTTTGCCTACAGAATTGTATGCGTAATTTTATTCCAACATTATAATGTATTGATCTTTATAGATTTCTATTATAATTCAAATTTGGGAGTAAGATGATTTCACTCATTTTATTTCTTATATCTTTTGAGTGTCTGTGCTTCCATATGTATATGAGTAACATTTCTTTTATTTCCTTAAAGCATGTACTATTTCTATGTTTGTTCTATTTACTTAAATTGACATCTTGAGAGGGTTTACATGGAAACTATATGTGTTCAGTGGTATGGTTATTTTAACTACTTTAATTCTCATGCAGATTAACAAAATATCTTTCCATCTTCATGTGTTTTCTATTTATTTTTACAGTGATTTAGACTTCTATGACATACATAGGGTTTCAGCTCGAGTCATCAAAAAAATTATTCAAATAGACTCAATTAAGCAAAAAGCTAGAAACAGTTTTTAAAAACATATATTATTTAATTTAGAATCATCCTATTGAATTGGAGAAACTATTAAACATCATAAATATGACAGAGGCTAATATCTCAGACACATGAGGATCTTAGAAAACTCAAGAATAAAGAAACAAATACACTCAGAAAAATAATTAGGCAGAAGCACTAAAAAGACACTTCACCAAAAAGAACATACATATAGTCAATGGGCACATTAAAAATAAAAGTTCAGTAGCATTCATTTTCGGGGAAATGCATATTAAGAACAATGAGTAGTTGGTTGTTAACCTCATTAAGGGAATACCTTGAAAAGGGGGAAAGATAGCAAATCTTGACAAGATGATAATGCCATTTAGCTTGATCTACATTGATCTACATTCTTGTTACCCACACATCTATTGATTTTTTAGAATTTGTTAAACTGCATTCATGTTTTATACTCTTCTACAAGCAAATTGCACTTAAACATAAAACATGCCTTAATTAAAGGGACTAAATCAAATATGAACAGGAGCTTACAACATACCCATAACCAGTATTATACTTGACAATAAAAACCTGCGATCGGGCACAGGCAAGGACATATACTTAATCCTCTAATATTTAATATAGAAATGGAAGTCCTAGAAGCAGCAATTAGGCAAGAAAAAGAAATCATAAAGATCCAATTAGGAAAAGTAGTCAAATTGACTCTATTTACAGATGATATAATAATATACAAAAGGGCCTTATGAATGCCACTTAGAACAGTTAGAAACAATAGAGCAAATTGTTTAGAAACAATAAAGCAAATATTTAAATTAGTCAGTGTTAAAAGTGAGCCATAAAATCACACATGTGCATTATATTAGTTTAATGGAGTTTTATTGAATTTTCTTTCACTTATGCAAGAGTGAATCTATATTTTCCTGCCAGGTATTTCTCTGCCACTTTAAATTAGGTATCAATCAATAAGATTTGTGAAACAATTTATTTACCTTAAATGGGAGACCTTAAATTTCTGGGATGCTTAGAATAGCGGAAACGATTTCTGATAAAGACTCTAGTCATTTAGGTGATTTTAAAAGGCATAATATTTGGAAATTAGGCGGGGGTTAGAATTCAAATAATTGAGAGATGTGTTTTGTAATTGGGGCAAGTGTAAACCCAACTGTGCTCAGATCTTATTATTCGCTCTGTGCTAAGGCGCCCATATGTGGTTTGCCAGTTATTGAAACTTGGTCAGCTGTGCACAAGGGAAACATCCTATTTGCTGTGCTATCTCTCTTTCTCTACAATTTAAATACTTTAATCCAGATAGTATTGGTAGATTGAAAGGAAAAAGAGGAAGTGGATGTGGGAAAGATAGAAACAGAGAAGCAAAATATAGAGATACATACAAAAGGGGGAATCCGGAAGACACGGAACCCAAATGCAGAGATGAGACCCAAAACTTTTCAAAGAACTCCCTTAAGATTTTGGAATATGCAGGAAAAGAACTAACACAAAGTAAGATTAAAAAAACATAACAATGCAATAGAAAAGAAAATTCAAGAGAAGAAATTATTTTCACCAACAAGAATGAGTAGATTTCACAAAGTGTTAATCAATATAATTTCCACAAGAATTTCAGTTTATGGGTGGCCAATACTAGGATTAGAATTAAAGGCTACTCTGGACTCACAAAAATTAAGCTTAAATACATGTTATAGTGACTGATATTCAAATAGCTAAACTGTATTAATGTAGGTTACCACTACATAAAGTTTTATAATTATATGTAATATTTCACTGTATCACTATCATCCCGTTGCTGATCAATTTGCTCGAGCGGGCACCAGTAATGTCTCCATCGTGAGACTTGTTGTTACTATTTTTGGCATATTGAATGTGCCACGGGGAGCTTGCCAGACTCTGCCGTACTGGTGGAATATTCTCGGTAGCATGCCGGGCTTTCTGAGAGGGGCAGAGGAATTGAACCTGGGTCGGCTGTGTGCAAGACAAACACTCTGCGCGCTGTGCTATTAGTCCAGCTATTGCGTATTGAACTGGAGCGATATGTAACATTGGGCTGGATTGATATTTAATATTTAATAACAGGAAATTTTGATGTCCAGAATTCAACCAAAAAGTTTACATCTTGTAATCTAATAAAAAATATGATCCATAAACAAGAGGACTATCAACCAATAGAAGTAGAAATAACAGATGAGAAAACTAGAGTGGAAATCTTAAAAAAATAAAATTTGTATTTGATAATTTCATAACATTTATTTTTATTTATTGAGGACTTAAACCTGAGACTTCACACTTTGAACCTCAAGACATGTATTTTGCTGCTTACTCACATTCCAGGAACAATAAAATGTACAGTTCAGTATTACAATAAACTCAATGTATACATATAAAAAAAATAAAAATCAGTGGATAAGAAAAGCTGGAGATTTAAAAGAAAACACTAGATATTGTAACAATATAATGATATTATTTCTTAATAAAATAAATGTATTCAGTATAATAAGGGGCTGGAGCGATAGCACAGCAGGTAGGGCGTTTGCCTTGCACGAGGCCGACCTGGGTTCAATTCTTCCGCCCTGGGTTCGAATCCTCCGCCCCTCTCGGAGATCCTGGAAAGCTACTGAGAGTATTTTGCCCGCACGGCAGAGCCTGGCAAGCTCCCCGTGGCGTATTCGATATGCCAAAAACAGTAACAACAAGTCTCACAATGGAGACTTGCCTACTTGAGCAAATTGATGAGCAACGGGATGACAGTGACAATGACAGTATAATAAGATAATTAAAAGCGATCAAAATTAGAAATAATAAAATTGCTAAAATTAAAGGACAGAAAAAATCACTTAAGCTAGTGGAATAATGAGTTGTTGAATACTATTCACCTAAACCTGAGGAAGTTGTGTTCTAGAAAGTATAAAAGATTGAAATATCTGAGGAAAAAAGTGACTTTAAGGTTTTTTGATTATTTTAAACTATAAAACAAATGACTTACAAAGATGATCTAATTCCAAGCAAAGAAAACAAGAACACCACATTAACTCATATCACTGTAATAATGGACTGTAGTGATAACACAGCAGGTAGGGTGTTTGCCTTGCACTCGGCCAACCCGGGTTCGATTCCCCCGTCCCTCAGGAGAGCCTGGCAAGATACCGAGAGTATACTGCCCCAACAGCAGAGTGTGGCAAGCTACCTGTTGTGTATTCGATATGCCAAAAACTAACAACGAGTCTCACAATGGAGACGTTACTAGCGCCCACATGAGCAAATCAATGAACAACGGGAAGAAGACAGTGGTACAGTGCTACAGTGCTACTGTAAAAATATCACAACCCAGTAATAAAAAGGCAAAATACTTTTTGTTACAAAGAAGACATATCACATATATAATTATAAATAAAGCAACATGGATTAATAAACAGAAACCATATAAGAAGTAGCAAAATTACAAGGTTTAATGCTAAAAATATGAGAGAAGAAAATCTATTTATTTTCCACAACTACCAGACAGATCATTTGAAAATTTAGGAGAAACTAAAATTTTCAAACCAATAACACTTTTAGAATGCATTGCTTTAAGAATATTCTTGAAAAGTTACATTAAACAAATAATATGATGTTACTTAAAATTTCATTAAAATGGAGTATACTTTTTAAAATAGTGCGTACCCTGTGGTCAGATTGTTGATTACCTAGGGCTAGAGAAATGACCTGGGTAGAAGACTGTCCTGGGATTAGAGGCCCAACAATATATCCTAATACAATTCCTAAACAATTTGATTTCTAATTTTCCGTAGCTTTTAAATTTCTTCTTATTATATCCCATACATTTGTTTTCTACCCAGCCACCTCCATGCTCCATGACACTTTCCGGACACTCGGACAGGACCGCACACATGAGTGAAGCCCCACAGAACCAACGAGCAGAATCCACTGGGCTACTCAAGCATGATGCAGGGACTATATTGGAGACATTACTGATGCCCACTTAAGCAACTCGAAGATCAACGCGATGACAATTGACAAATGACAAGTGATACATTCATTTTATTTTGAAATTATTATCATTGTGTTGTTATGATATCCAGTGAGCGATTTTTTATCTTCAACTTTTCTCATCCATTGATATGAATATATTTTTCATATACTTGAGTTTATCGTAATATTAAAATGTATATTTTACTGGCCCTGGTATATAAATAATCTGACAATAATTACAAAAGTACGCAATTTTGCCAAATCACACTTGCAAAACTGGAAACAATCTAGAATTTTGTCATAGAAATAGTAGGAAGACAAAGTTATGGGGATAGGCACTGCAGACTGTCTTAAGAAATTTAATTACATATATTTTATGATTGAGACTTATTTAAATCTGTGAAAAATTACAAGAGATAAATACATAGCAATTATAAAAGTAAGCGTAGTGAGTAATTTTGACAGAAAAGTGGAATGTGTGATTATGGCAGAAAAAAGTGGTTTTTTTTGAGGTTGTTACAGTTTATTAAATTCTTTCTAATTACCCTCCCCCTGCACTCCTTCCCCCCACATACTCACACAGAGAAGGTATCACTCCTGGTAGGGCTCAGGCTACTACATATCGTTTTGGTGATAGAAACTAACTTGGTCACATTCAAGCTGGCCTTACCTATTGTGTCTCCGGTCCCTAGTTCTTATTCTTGATATGGAACTTATTACAAAAGATTCCCCCTTTAAAATAATTAGGTAGATACTACCATTTAAAAAACTATGCATAAACAAACACTTCTACTTCTATTTCCATTTGTTTGTTGTGGTTTGGTACGACTTCTGGTAGTGCTTGTGGGTTATTTCTGCCCTATGCTCAGAAGTAGCCCCTGATCACATCCAGGGACTTTGGAATTTGAATTGAGTTGAACCATATGCATGACAAAGCACCTTATCTCCTGTATTTTATCTCTCTTTTTTTTTTTTTTTGCTTTTTTGGTCGCACCCGGCGATGTACAGGGGTTACTCCTGGCTCTGCACTCAGGAATCACCCATGGCAGTGCTCAGGGGACCATATGGGATGCTGGGATTCGAACCTGGGTGGGCCGAGTGCAAGGCAAACGCCCTACCCGCTGTGCTATTCCTCCAGCCCTGACCTCCTGTATTTTATCTCTACCTCACAATAACTGTTTTTGAGAAGTTAGAAAAACAACTATAGAGAAAATTATGTTCAGTTCCAAAAAAGGAAAGTGCAAAGAAAAAAAGATAAGGAGGAATAACATATCTAGTACTTTTCGATATTAATAATAGAAAATTTATTAAGACCAATATAGAGAAATTGTGAGACTTAGATAGAAATTATAGAAATGTATAGAATTTATAGAATTCTATAAATTCCAAAATATAAAAATTATGAGAAATAATATAGAACAACAGTTGATGAAAGATTTGATCCTAATATAAACTCTTCATCGTGTATATAAAAAACATAATTTAGAGATGAACCAAGAGCCGCGGCACGAGAAGCAGAGCCTCCGCACCTATTGACTGTGATCCTGAGGTCTCCTAACCCATTTTGGCACCAGAGCGGATGCTTGAGCCATGCATTTTGACTGTGAACCTAGCTACAACCTCGTGCAGCCCGGGGAGGGATATTTTTCCCTCTCCACCCCATTTTTCTGAGCGAAAATGGCGGCAGCGGCAGCAGCCACGCGGTGAGAGCCACCCTCTAAGACCCCTCCAGCAGGAGGTAGGACTTTCTTTAGTGACGTAGCCTGTAGGTGGTCCTGGGAGGGGGGGGCGTTCCCTGCGCGCCTTCCGCCCAGAGATGAACCGAGAGTCGCGGCACGAGAAGCAGAGCCTCCGCGCCTACTGACTGTGATCCTGAGGTCTCCTAACCCATTTTGGCACCAGAGCGGATTCTTGCAGCCATCCATTTTGACTGTGAACTGAGCTAAAATATTAGAAACCCAAAACCGCGTGGCCGCGATAGCGGCCGCGCAGACTCAAAGTCTTCTCTCTTACCAATGAAGAGAAATTATTAGATGATGCCTATTCAGCAGGCCTGATTGTTGGGGAAAATTTCCAATCAATAATAGTGAGTTCTGTATGGAAATATGAAATGTACTCAATATATAGAGAGAATAAAGGGAATATCATTAGCTACTTAGATGGGGGGTGGGGTCGGAGGGGGTGTATTGGGGTTCTTGGTGGTGGAACGGGTGCACTGGTGAAGGGAAGGTGGTTTAATCAGTATTTGACTGTGACTTAAACCTGAAAGCTTTGTATTTTTTTTTGTTTTCATGGTGGTTCAATACAATATTTCTTTAAGAAAAAAAAATCAAATGGAAAAAAAAAACATAATTTAATATTGATATTTGCCTTCAAATCCAGGACAGCAAAGTTACCCTGTTTTTTTCCACAAAAGTAAACCTGCAGTTATCCTAAGTCTTCACACATGTTGATTGGCTGGGAACCACAAATCTTCTAGGAACAGAATTATTCTAAATACAACAACCATCAAAATAATTTAGCATCTATTACTGGAAGGATAGACCCGAAATTAAAGACAGAGAGGGACAAGAATAGAAGAAAATAATGTTCATTGTATAATACAAACCATGAATTTTATGCTTACAATTATGTTTTCTCCATTGTCAAGATGCTTCATGCTTCATAATTTTATTATTCCCAGACAATTTTTACATTGAGGAAATTGAGGTACAGTTATGTAAAATATCCAACTTATTACCATATAATAAGATTAGTAGATGAAATTTAAGTCTATGTACAATTTTTTGTACTTGTTTTTAGCTGCTGCTTCAGTTGACAATATTGCATTTGAAGCTTGAAAGTGTTATTTGTTCATGGGTTAAATTCATCTAGAATTTATTTAAAAAATTCACTTGCACAACTCAAATTGGAATTTTCTGCTTTAAAGAAAACAGTTCACTAAGTAGAGTTTTTTTTTTATAAAAGACACAGACATTGGCATATTAGGAGCATTTATACGAGTCTAAAGGAATAAAGTATCCCATTTCTGAGCAATCCATTAGTATTTGCGATTAATTAGTGTGAAGAATAATGAGGTGACTAAGACGACGGAGACCAGAGTCCTCTTGCCTTAATTGATTGCTAGAGTTCCTGGATTAATAAAATCCAATTATTTTCTTATGTAATTGGCACAGAGTTTATTTGTATCTCCTTTTTAATAAGTTCACTAATGATATAAGAAAGTAAACAAAACAAAATGATTGTAAATGAGCACAAGTTCAATTAAATCTCCAGGCTTGGCCAAATATCCCCATGTACAGATTAGTCTAAAATCCTTATTTATTTGTAAAACATGCACCAAGTTAATAGCCTCTGCTACCCTAACTTCCCTGCTGAAGTGGGAACAAGAAAGCATTATAGCTTTTTAAATAGAAGTGAAAGATCATAGCACTCTGGAATTAGAGAAAGGCCAATAGATGGGAAGTTCTCATTGTTTCAGAGATTGAACTTTAACTAAGAGACCAGAATGGAGTATTTTCCTTTAGACTGATTTTAAGATGTATCTCAAGTGACTCTGATGGTGCTATTTGAAATCAGTCTCTGGTTATTTCTGTGTCTTGCTCATATTTTTTCTCATATTTGCATATGTCAGTCCTACATGGCTTAAATATTTAGGTCAAATTTTATTTCTTTGCAGATATTTAGGGTTGTGGAAATAATATCACCTTAATATATATGTGTGTATATACATGTATATGCATACACACATCCTGAATATATACACATACATGTATATATGTATATATACACACAACACATTTATATACATATATATGTATATATATACACATATAGAAAGAGAATCCTTTGAATTGGGATTGCCTTCCACATCTACATTCTCAGTTGAAACTTTTCATTAGTTCATCATTATCTTTCACCAGCTACTTTAGTTGGGCTTCTCTGGCTTTATCTCAGTTAATTTTACTGTTTTTAACAAAACTTCCAAACCCTAAGGAACTTTGTGAAGAATCAATATCTGAGTGCATGGCATAATACCAAAGAACTATCAGGAAATATTTTATAACATAGGCACGTGGTATCAAGTAGAGTTGTGAACAGAGAGGGTGAAAAAAAATTCATTTACTTTTAATGGATCAATATATTACTCTGGAAAAAAATGCTATTTATTGTATTTGAAAACCATAGCCTGGTGACCACAGTTTTAAACCTCATGTGTGATAATGAGTCAATAGTTCATTTATACCTCTGTTTGCCTCTCCACAAAAACTTAGGCATGCATACTTGACTACTTATTTGGTATTTCCTCTTTGATGAGCACATACAGTGAAGTAGGTTGTCACTAAAATATTTGCATATATTTTTTTTTAATTTCTGGCTATGGTCACTGCTGTATTGTAATTGCTCAGAACAAAACTTTTAAAGATATGCTTTATCCATCCTTTCATTCCTCATCCAGTATTTTAGGCAATCTGTCCAACTGTCTTGCAAACAAATCCATATCTGACCATGTCTCATCACTAATAACACTAACAACATCTGTCCTTATCTCAACTATTTTATTTTCTCTGCTCCTGTCCTTACCATTTGGCACTCTATTCTAAACAAAACGAAGAGAAGACTGCTAGGATACTTCAGGGGTACAGCCTAGAGGGGACAAAAGTAGGAGGTCACTGGTGCCATTGGGACCCTGGTGGCAGAAAGCAAGCAGACTCATTAGTAGAGGTTATGATGCTGAAATGTTTTATTTATAAAAATCTACCAATACTGGCATTTAAAAAATAATCATAGTGACAAAGTTGAATATTTTTAAATGACCTCAAGATGGTCAATAGATTCAAATGATTAGTAACTAAAAACTAAACTTCCAATTGTGCCACAGTACATTTAGCTTTTACTCAAAGTAATACAAACCTATTTGCAGAATTTAGTAATAGGGGCTGGAGCGATAGCACAGCAGGTAGGATGTTTGCCTTGCATGCGGCCAACTTGGGTTTGATTCTTAGCACCCCATATGGCCTCCGAGCATCGCCAGGAGTGATTCCTGAGTGCGAAGTCAGGAGCAGCCCCTGACCATAGCCAGGTGTGACCCAGAAAGCAAATGAAATAAAGCACAGCACAGTTGTCCCATTGTTCATCGATTTGCTATTGTGGGCACCAGTAACATCTCACAACAGAGTTGTGAGACTTCTTGTCACTGTTTTTGGCATATCAAATACGCCACAGGTAGCTTGCCAGGCTCTTCCGTAGTGGGCGAGATACTCTCGGTAGCTTGCCGTTCTCTCCAAGAGGGGTGCAGGAATTGAACCTGGGTCGGCCGCATGCAAGGCAAATGCCCTACCCGCTGTGCCATCGCTCCAGCCCAAATAAAATAAATAAAATAATAAATAAGTAAAATAAAAATAAATAAAATAACAAATGTGCCTGCTCGAGCAAATTTATGAACAACAGGATGACAGTACTACAGTGCTACATGCTTACACTTGATCTACCCTAGACCCTCTCATCTCATCTCCTTATTACCCTTCTTTGCATCCTTTTCATCAGATTCAAGTAACCTGGGGCCAGTGAGATAGCTCAGCAGTTAGGACCCGAGTCAAAACTACCTAAACTATCATTTTAAAAAATGTGGACTGATCCAAGGATAGCTAAAACAATTCTTGGGAAAAAGATGATGGGAGGCATCACCATCCCCAACCTCAAACTTTACTACAAAGCAGTAACAATTAAAACAGCATGGTACTGGAACAAAGGCAGAGCCGTAGACCAATGGAACAGGGTGGAATATCCCTACACACAACCCCAAATGTATGACCATCTAATCTTTGATAAGGGAGCAAGAGATGTGAAGTGGAGCAAGGAAAGCCTCTTTAACAAATGGTGCTGGCACAACTGGACAACCACATGCAAAAAAATGGGTTTAGACCTTGACCTGACACCATGCACAAAAGTCAGATCAAAATGGATTAAAGACCTCAACATTAGACCACAAACCATAAGGTACATTGAAGACAAGGTCGGCGAAACCCTCCACGATATTGAAGATAAAGGTATCTTCAAAGGTGACACGGAACTAAGCAATCTAGTAAAAACAGAGATCAACAAATGGGACTACATTAAACTAAAAAGCTTCTGCACCGCAAGGGATACAGTGACCAGAATCCAAAGACTATCCACAGAATGGGAAAGGATATTTACACAATACCCATCAGATAAGGGGTTGATATCAATGGTATATAAAGCACTGGTTGAACTCTACAAGAAGAAAACATCCAACCCCATCAAAAAATGGGGCGAAGAAATGAACAGAAACTTTACCAAGGAAGAAATACGAATGGCCAAAAGGCACATGAAAAAGTGCTCTGCATCACTAATCATCAGAGAGATGCAGATCAAAACAACTTTGAGATACCACCTCACACCACAGAGACTAGCACACATCCAAAAGAACAAAAGCAACCGCTGTTGGAGAGGATGTGGGGAGAAAGGGACCCTTCTTCACTGCTGGTGGGAATGCCGACTGGTTCAGCCCTTCTGGAAAACAATATGGACGACTCTCAAAAAATTAGATATTGAATTCCCATTTGACCCAGCAATACCACTGCTGGGAATATATCCCAGAGAGGCAAAAAAGTACAATCGAAACAACATCTGCACATGTATGTTCATCGCAGCACTGTTTACAATAGCCAGAATCTGGAAAAAACCCGAATGCCCCAGAACGGATGACTGGTTGAGGAAACTTTGGTACATCTATACAATGGAATACTATGCAGCTGTTAGAAAAAAGGAGGTCAAGAATTTTGTAGTCAAGTGGATGGGCATGAAAAGTTTCATGCTGAGTGAAATGAGTCAGAAAGAGAGAGACAGACATAGAAAGATTGCACTCATCTATGGTATATAGAATAACAGAGTGGGAGACTAACACCCAAGAACTGTAGAAATAAGTACCAGGAGGTTGACTCCATGGCTTCGAGGCTGGCCTCACGTTCCGGGGAAAGGGCAACTCAGAGAAGCGATCACCAACTACATTGTAGTCGAAGGCCATGTGGGGGAAGGGAGTTGCGGGCTGAATGAGGGCTAGAGACTGAGCACAGCGGCCACTCAACACCTTTATTGCAAACCACAACAGCTAATTAGAGAGAGAAAACAGAAGGGAATGCCTTTCCACAGTGGCAGGGTGGGGTGGGGGGGAGATGGGATTGGGGAGGGTGGGAGGGACGCTGGGTTTACGGGTGGTGGAGAATGGGCACTGGTGAAGGGATGGGTTCCCAAACTTTGTATGAGGGAAGTATAAGCACAAAAGTGTATAAATCTGTAACTGTACCCTCACGGTGATTCTCTAATTAATAATAAATAAATTTTAAAAAAATGTGGACTGATGAATTGAAAATAAATCTGACCCCAAATGGTGGTGGGTCATAAATATAACTTGGGTGTCTAAAGCAAACAATCTTTTTTCATTTGGTGAGAAATAACTGAAGAGGAATAAAAATATCAGTGATACTCCATCTTTGAAGAACTGTGATTCCAAGCAATTTGTTTTTAGGGAAGAATCTAACCAAAGGCTGAAATTAAATGCTCTATAATCCAAAATGAGCTCCATAAAATTTCATTATCCTACTTATTTCCAAAGTTAATGGAAAAACTCTAGATAAGTGGAAACCTGGGTACTAAAAGAGAAAACAAGATCTTATAAACACTGAAGTCTAATTCTGTTGGGACAAATTCAATGAGATTTGCCTCATATTCTTCATCAGATTATTTTTAAAATTTGTTTTCTCAGTGAATAACTAATGATCATCATTAGCATGCTCAATTCTAGGATACTAGGATACACTGTTCAATAATATATTTATCCTGAGTATGCTGTATGTTGAAGGAAGCCAGTCAAATAATTAGATAATTATAGGATGTGTTATAGATAAGTTTTTTTTTTTTAATTCAGCCCCACTAATAGTAGTATTGGATAACTTCCACTACCAGGTAAATGTTCCTAAACACTCTTCACATCCATGGCCAGGATTTTCTCAGACATTAGTTTATTTAAATCTCTTTTAGAAATATTCTTATTTTGCAGCACAAGTAAGTTACTTACTACTCTAACTTCAATGTGTACTGAACATATGATACCATTTAGAATATGAGTAACATCATTGAGTCACTGGGTAATATTAAACAACACTGTGCATTGAGAGAGATAGACAAAGTGCCTGACACATTTTAATTGAACAATATTTACTGGAAGTAAATTATTGATCATTTATATTATGATCACCTATAATTGAAAAAACCAAGGAAAATATTTGTGTAGAATAGTATGTATTTATAAAAACTATACACAAAATCCATAAGATAAGAGTACCTAACTAAAGAGGAATTTACTGTGATTCATGTGATTTAAGACTGAATAGCAAAGCTAATGTTCTTCATAATTTGATCATAAAAACATCAATAACCATTTTACCGTGTATTTGCCTCCTTTCTGTCTTTATTTAATTCTACCCTGCATGAGCTATTCAAGTTACTCCAACCTCCTTTTCCTCATGAATAAATTCATTCTCTATTTGACTTTGCTTCACATGATGCAGCACATTGCATTTTGGAAATATGAGGTTCCAGGAGTGTCACACAAATATAGAGCTCTAATGCTTTCTGATCACTCAAAACCCCTGGTTAAAAAATAATAATCCTAAATAGAGATGGACTGATAGTATGCTAGGATATATTGCCGCTGCTAAGTTTAATAAAATGTGATTGACATGCTTAGATTTATCATGGGAAGGATCATATTTTTATAACAATTCAAAATGACATAGAGCAAAATTTGCCGCTAGTGAGTAGAATGAGAAACACAACGGTCTGTGTTCTGTGGCATAGCATTAACAACCCAGCATTATACGAGACAATACTTGTTTGTCACAAAAACCCCACACCTTCTAGTATGAATGTGGCTTTCATCATAACCTGTCCTTATTTTCTAAGTGCCTTCAAATGCTACTTTGCACACACACTCTTCCGCATACACAGCTTCATGTAACGTTAAACAATAAGGATGCTTGTTTATTATTCTTAAAAAATTAATTTTTGACAAGTCGATCTTAAAAGGATTAAGAAGTGTTGAAGTTCCCAATGATTAGAAAATATTTTGATAAAACCAGTTGGAGTGGAAAAAAGAAGGTTCTTCACTTTCAGGGTTTATGTTCAATAAGAGGTTTCTCAACCTGCATTGTGCAAGGTAAATGGATTGTAACAGAACAAAAAGCAAAATCTTTTGAACTAGGAGCTGTTTTGTACTCTGTATTTTCTTTTTAAAATCTCTAAGTTTGTGTGAATGTAGACAAAAGTCAGAACTTTTGGTAGGAATCTAGAGTTAAAATTGATTAGACAACAAGACTCCAATATTGAAATCAATAAGTATAAAATAATTTCTATGTGAAAATTGTTCTATCCTGTGGTTGTTGTGCTCTTGTCTGAGAATTTAGTAAGAACTTTGTTTCTAGTTGAGCCATCTGTGTTATTGTTTTCGTTTGTTGAGGTCAGCTGGGCTCTATGTTCCTTTCCCATCTAAAGTGGGCTGCTCCTACTGAAGTGTCAGTATTGAAGAATTAAGTGCCTAGGGACTGCAGGTTCTATGACGTGGGCCAATGAGTAGCTATGGAGACAGCTGTGGGAGGTGGGTGTGGCTGTTGGGGTGTCTGGAAATACTGGAGGTGGGTGGGGTGGGGGCAAGCTACCCATCCTGACTCCAAGAACACTAGCTTTTCTCAGCCATAGCACTGGGGCACCTGAAATTATTTGCGCTTTGGTGTTCTCTGCAGAGCACTGTAGCACTGTAGCACTGCCCCCCCACCATTGTTCATCAATTTGCTGGAACAGGCACCAGTAATGTCTCTATTTTGAGACTTGTTGTTACTGTTTTTGGCACGTCGAATATGGCACGGATAGCTTGCCAGGCTGTGCCATGCGGGAGGGATACTCTTGGTAGCTTGCCAGGCTCTTTGAGAGGGATGGAGGAACCCATCCTGAGTCGGCCTCGTGCAAGGCAAACTCCCCACCCACTGTGCTATTGCTCCATTCTCTGCAGAGAACATTTATAAATGGGGTGAAAGTGAACCCTTGGTGTGGGTGTAGCAGTGGAGCGTGGAGTGTGGAAGCAGCTGCCCAGACTTCAGAAGGAGAGTATTCAGCTTGATTTCCTTCTGAGGGCACTCGGGAATTTTCAGTCATGGGAACTAGTGTTTCCATGCATTTTAGCTGCTTGGCGTGCATCTCCTGAGAGATTTCATGAGAAATTGGTAGAGCAGAGGTAGTGGGTGAGTCAGAATGGCAGTGGCTATAGGAGGTGGGTATGGCGTCCCGGGCTTCTAGAAGTATAGGGGTGTGATTGGGCGAAGCTGCCCACATCAACAAGGAGAAACATCAGACACTCAGATGAGGCAGAGGGTACCTGAAATTATTCATTGTTTGGTGCCTTTACAGAAAATATTTGTGAAGATGTGGACTTGAGCCCTCTGTGTGGCTGTTGTGATGGGGACTCTTTTCACTGTTTCATACAGATCATTAATCCATCATTTCCTACAATACAGAAAAAAATTATATTGATTTTTCAGTTTATTATATAATAATTAAGTTTTCTCTGCCTTTTTTATACCAAAAAATCTACTTTCAGCTTTTAAAGACTCTTTACATGTAGAAAGCATATCCATATATAGAAATGTTTCAAATCAATTATATTATTAATTAGAGGTGATATATTAATATTTTATTAAGTCTGGAAATAGAATGAGCTAAAATGAAATGCACTTGACTTATTAGCTGTACAAATGTAGGCAAATAATTTAATTTTTCTGCTTCTTATTTTCATTCAGTTCAAAATACATTGATAATTTTTTTTTTTTTTTTGCTTTTTGGGTCACACCCGGCGATGCACAGGGGTTACTCCTGGCTCTGCACTCAGGAATTACCCCTGGCGGTGCTCAGGGGACCATATGGGATGCTGGGAATCGAACACGGGTCGGCCGCATGCAAGGCAAACGCCCTACCCGCTGTGCCCCAAATGTATTTTGCTCCAGCCCCAAAATACATTGATAATTAACAATGATCAATTAGTTGATTTCATTTGAATAGACAATTAAAATCTGAGCAGATACCACCCAAATGAAAATAAGTGGTTGTAAGGTTTTTTTTAGGTGGTGTAAGTTTTAATAAGCACCTAAAGCACTGATAGTAGAGTGCAGGTAAGATGCTTGCCTTGCACACATACACCCATGTTCAATCTTTGGCATTCCATAGTATCCCTGAGCTCTGAAAGGAGTGATTATGGACTGCAGGGGCAAGGAGTAGCCTCTGAAACTTAGTTGTGCCCTCCAAATATATTTAATTAATTAATTAATTAAAAGTACATAAAATACATTTGTCATCATTACCTACCAGTGAAATGCAGTAACTTGCACAGAGCTATCCTTCAATAGTCCTAGCAATCCATGAGGTACTGGTGACCAAACACAGTCAGCTGTGTGCAAGGTAAATGCCTTTACCTGCTGTAGTCATTAGTTCTTAGGGCTCAAGTACTTCAATTCCTGAAGTTGTTGCTCAAGTGCATAAGAAAAGTTTTCATTAAGTGGACTGCTGCTTAACTCATTCTGTTTATATATTTTATTTATCCTGGTGAAATCATTTAGATTTTCTATTTCTTTGACTTATTTCTCTAAAATAGAACTTTGTATATTTCAGCGCATGTCAAAAGGGTGGACTTTCATTTTTTCAAAGCCAAATAAAAATGTCTATTTCTATTTGCTGCATTTCTGTATTGAATTTCTACCTTAAAATTTTACCTGCACCCAAATTTATAAATGTTTGCTAATTCACATACATGCGTTTGAAATGAAATTTGTATAACCTAATTTTCTCTTTCCCCGAATATTCAAGACCACATTTCTCTTTTAATCAAACTATTTTTACTTTATAGCACAAATAATTTTTAAAATTATTTGTAATGTACAAATCTCTCCCCAAATTACACATCCCCTGGAAGTTCTTTCATTACTTGGACTCTTTTCTAATTCCTTGAAGAATATCAAGACTAGTTTTCATGGTATTTGCACCATTCCACATCTCTCTCAATAGGGAAAAAGGGTGACCTTTCACATGTTTTCCAACAATTATATATACTTAAAATAATAACCACATTAGTGCTGAAATGATAGCTAGGAGGCACAACTTGTCTTGCATGCAGTTGACCTCATATGATAGTTGATACCATATGTGGTCCCCCATAAGCACCACCAGAAGTAAGCCCTAGGCACAGGGCCAGGAATAGCCCCCAAGTATTTCTTAAGAGTGGTACAACACCTAGCTCCGATAATATTTTTTTTAAATGATAACAACCACAGGTCAAGAATAAAATGGTATCTCATTATGGTTTTGACTTATATTCCTACATACGTTGCTGAGTCTTTTTTTTTTTTTTTGCTTTCTGGGTCACACCCAGCAATGCACAGGTGTTACTTCTGGCTCTGCACTCAGGAATTACCCCTGGCGGTGCTCAGGGGACCATATGGGATGCTGGGAATCGAACCCGGGTCTGCTGCGTGCAAGGCAAACGCCCTACCCGCTGAACTATCGCTCCAGCCCCCATGCTGCTGAGTCCTTTTAACAAAATGTGATTTTTAAAATGCGGTAAAAAATTATGGGGCTGGAGCAATAGTGCAGCGGGTAGGGCATTTGCCTTGCACGCAGCCGACCCGGGTTCGATTCCCAGCATCCCATATGGCCCTCTGAGCACTGCCAAGGGTGATTCCTGAGTGCATGAGCCAGGAGTAACCCCTGTGTATTGCCAGGTGTGACCCAAAAAAGAAAAAAATACTGAAAAAGTTATGATTCATAGATATTTATATCATGTATTTATATTAACACTATAATACAGTGGCTCTAAGGTATCTTTTGTTTGTAAGCAATCTAGAAAATTAATTCACTGGGGGCCAGATAGGTAGTACAACAGGCAGGTGACCCGGGTTTAATCCCAGCATCTCATGTAGTCCCCGGAGCCTTCGAGGACTGATCCTTGAGCGCAAAGCCAGGATTAAGCACTAAGTACAGCTAAGTATGGTCCTCAAAAAGAGCAAAAAATACCCCATCTCCCCTCAAAAAAACAAAAGAAACTCACTAAATTATAAATTTCCTGATTGCTGAGATTTGTTTCTTATAATAATAATATAATAATAATTGAAATTTCTACAACAAAGCCTGGTATATATTACATATAAAACATTTGTGAAAGTGCTTATGACATATTTACAAACTGGATAATTTAAAGTAGCTTCAATTTAAGGACAGTTCTAAAAATATTTGCTTTTGATTCACTAAAGAGTCCAAAATAAAGTGAACTCATTTTTTCAGTGGGATAGAATAGCACAGGCTTTGAAAGAACGAACTAAATCGTGAATATTTTATTAGAGCAAAGTGACAAACCAGAAGATCAAGAAAGAAAATGAAAAATTATGTCTTCAATTTTGAGATTCTTAGTTTTGTAATTCCATTTAGGTAGGATAGAGATTTGAAGTGGGCAGAATATTTGAAAAAGAATATTACATTTGAATAAAAGGCTTTGTGTCCACAGGAAAATTCAAAGTCAGAAGAGAATGACCACGTAATTACCAATCTCTTTCACATTTCTCTTCTGTCTACTTCCCTCCATCATTGTTTAGAAGAGGTATGTTTAGATCAATATAAAGTAAAGAAAGCTGTATTTTTGTGAAAGCAATACAATTTCAAATAAGGTTTAAATACTAATGGTGGTGAGGAATTAGGTATTAATCAACAAAATATGCCTTAAATTGAATAACAATATATAAATATATAAATATAGATATTTGAATAATGTTTTACACTGTAGGTAAAGGGCTCGAGAGATAGCACAGCGGTTGGGCGTTCGCCTTTCACGTGACCGACCCGAGTTGGATTCCTCCGCCCCTCTCGGAGAGCCCGGTAAGCTACCGAGAGTACCGAGCCGGAGAGGCAGAGCCTGTCAAGCTACCCATGCGTATTAGATATGCCAAAAACAGTAACAATAAGTCTCTCAGTGAGAGATGTTACTGGTGCGCACTCGAATAAATCAATGAGCAACGGGATGACAGTGACTGTAGGTAAAACCAATGATAAATACAGAACTCTGAAGAATAATTATACTAGGTGGGAGTCAATGAAAGAAAATCAAAAAGAATCATTCCTTTCTTAACTCTCTTCACCTTTTAACAACAGAAAATTTCCATTATGTGAGGTGCCAGGATCTCTAGATGCTGTGAAATATCACCATGCATGCATCATCATGTAAGAGTTTAGTACAGAAGACATCAGCTTGTATTTTCCTACATCTACAGGGATTTTCACATGTGTCTGAGTTATCATAGCAAATACATCTTCTGACCTTTCTGTAAGAACTTCCACATTTCCATTGAATTCAAGCGGAATAAGGTTTGCCTCTGGAGGAAACAAAAATTGAAGTTAATAGCTCTATAATAGTGGACCAGTGTAAGACTGAACCAATAGTTCTTTTTTTTTTAATTTAAATTTTATTGAATCACCATGTGGAGGGTTACAAAGTTCTCAGGATTATGTCAGTTATACAGTACTCAAACACCCTTCCCTTCACCCGTGCCCATATTCCATCACCAACCACCCCGTTATACCTCCCGCCCCCTCCCGCCCCCCAGTCCCCGCCCTTGTAAGTGATAAGTTTCACTTCGTTTACGCTTTATCTTGGTTACAGTCCATGTTTCAACACATAACTCACTATTGTTGCTAGGGTTTCCCCCCAAAAAAGAGAAGACAGTCCCACTGTCAAGGAAGCATTTGATGGCTCTCCATTGCTGAGAATGTAGAGATATTAAGTCCCGCTGTTTGTTACATAACTTTTCGATTTTTTTCCCCCCTTGTCCCGCGCCACGGAGACCACGCCTGTTTAATAATCACCACGCTGCCTGACAAAGGGAAAACAAACCAAAAGAGATGGTTATTTCTCGTCATCAGCCGGCGTGGGGCTCTGGCTTAGTTGATAGTCTGGTAGAATGTCTGCAAGCAGTTTCTGGAACCAAAAGTAATACGCTGGTATCGGCCCCGGCTCAAGATTCCACCAGCGTCCCGCTGTTCCAAGTACATAATAATTTATTCCCTTGTATCCCATTCCCACGCCACCAGGTCCGTGTCAGCTTAATGGACATCATACTATGGTTAACGCCATGCCGCGTTTCTTCCCGAGAAAGAAGGATATTTCTTCTCAGCCGGCGTGGGGATATGGCTTAGTTCAGTCTATAGAGATGGCTACCACTTTGTTGGCCTTCAATATTTCAGCAAAAGACTTACTATTCTTGTTAGGATTTCCCACCAAAGTCCGACCCGTTAAAAGGGAACCATTTCATATTGGTGATGATTAAATGACAATAGGTTGTGCGGCCATGGCAGCGGCCTCGCGGTTTTGAATTTCTGTATAAAGTCCAGGGAAAGTACAGCCAGAAATTACACATCGCTACAAACTTTAACTCTATTATGGTCCCCCCAAAGTCCAACCCATTACAAAGGAACCATTTCATATTGCTGATGATTAGATGACATTAGATTAGGCTGCCGTGGCCACGCGCTTTTGGGTTTCTATATAAAGTCCAGGGAAAATTCTGCCTAAAATTCTATCGCTACAATCTTTTACCCTTTAACAAAAAACTTAGTACTATTGTTTGGAGTTTCCCCCCACGTTAAGCCCTGCCAAAAAGGAACATTTACACGTTGCTGACAATCAAGAGATATTAGGTATAGCAGCCGCGCGGTTTTGGATTTCTATATGAAGTCCAAGGAAAATTCTTTTGGTAGTTGCATCACTCACTGGCAGCGCCTGGGCCAGAAGCTCCGAGCACACCGTTTGGAGGCATTTTGGGGGCGCCGCTCATGTCCAAAGTGGTTCAGTTGCCTCCAGGGTCGATCTCGCGTGGGGCCGCAAAGGACCGTCCCCCCGTGGCTCTGTGCTTAAATGTCGGCCGGCACAGGGCGGATCCGGAAGTCCCACCCATCGGCTATCCCGGGCTTCCTGTAGAGTCTAAAAACCGGCTATAGCCTCGCTGCGTTCAAAAAGAAAAGAGTTGAGAGAGAAAAGAGCATACCCTGCCGGCAGCGCCTGGGCCAGAAGCTCCCAGCACACAGTTTGGAGGCATTTTGGGGGCGCCGCTCGTGTCCAAAGTGGTTCTGTTGCCTCCGGGGTCGATCTCGCGCGGGGCCGCAAAGGACCAATAGTTCTGATACATTTTTGGATCATACTTTAAAAAATAGAGACCATCATAAAATTTGCATATATGTGGATCAACATGGAAAGTATCATGCTGAGTGAAATGAGTCAGAAAGAAAGAGACAAACATAGAAAGATTGCACTCATATGTGGAATATAAAGTAGCTGAGAGGTACAAGTTTTCAATGATGCAATTTCTGGCAGATATTTTTTTGGACTTAGTTACTAAAATATTAAAATACAGAAATCCAAAGCCATGTGACCGCTAGTGCGGCCACTCGACCTCATATCTCTTCATTCTCAGCAACAGAAAACAAATTATCAAATGCTTTCTTTTCAGCAGGTCCAACTTTGCAGGGAGAAACTCCAAAGAATAATAGTGAGTTTTTTGTTGAAATATTGAATGTAATCAAAGTAAAGTGAAAGTAAAGTCAAATTTATCAGTTACACAGGCGGGGTGGGGGCTGGGGAGGTGGGAGGGGGGAGGTATACTGTGATTCTTGGTGGTGGAGTATGTGCACTGGTGAAGGGATGGGTGTTCGAGCATTGTATGACTGAGACTTAAACCTGAAGGTTTTATATCTTTCCACATGGTGATTCAATAAAAGAATAAATTAGTTAAAAAAATACAGACCAACATTACTTCAACAAACTTAGAGATGTGGGCTTTTAACTGCAGTAATACTGGCTTATTTTGACTTTATTTCTTAGGAAGCACTAATCTCATACTTTAAGCAAAAATAGTGCTAAAGAGGAATACTTTTAGGAGAACTAAAATGTTTCCTTGAAGCAAAAATTGAAATGATAGAAATATATATTGAATAAAAAACCATTAAAATTTGACAAGGATAAAAATGAGCATAAATAGCAGATTTTATCTGGGCTGGAGCGATAGCACAGCGGGTAGGGCGTTCGCCTTGAACGCGGCCGACCCGGGTTCGATCCCCGGCATCCCATATGGTCCCCCAAGCACCGCCAGAAGTAATTCCTGAGTGCAAAGCCAGAAGTAACCCCTGAGCATCGCTGGGTGTGAGCCAAAAATAAAAAAAATAGCAGATTTTATAATGATTAATTAGATTTCAAAAGTCCTATTGTCTATAAGAATATAGTGTAAGCACTATTTTAAAGTGATGGGAAATAGCAAATACATTTTGGTGTTTTTTTATAGAATCACAGAAAGCAAATAAAGTTTGTTTCAAAAGAAAAGTGAATAGGGCTAAGCGATATTACAGCAGGTAGGGTGCTTGCCTTGCACACAGCTGATCCGGGTTCGATTTCCATATGGTCCCCTGAACACCACCAGGAGTAATTCCTGAGTGCAAAGCCAGGAGCAACCCCCGTGAATAGCCAAGTATGACCCAAAAGGCAGAAAAGAAAAAGAAAAAAGAAAAGTGAAGAAAAATTAGGCTATTTTGAATGTCTTTTTTAGTAGATATGCTGATATTTCATGTTTGGTTGATCAATAAGGGAGATAAATCTTTTGTTTTTCCATCAGGTTAGCAGAATTTCATGAAGTCAATGAATGTCCTTTAACTTATGCTACTTATGCTTTCTTTCATAGCTTTTCCATTTGATTAAATTTTGTCAATTTTATCAGTTGTCCCATGTTTACTGGGTGATTATTATTCTGAAAAAATATCAACAGTTCAGTGCTTGGTTTGGTTTGCAATTATGGGTTTTCTGCAAAATAATTGTTTTAAATAGGCACTAATACTTAGATGATAATAATGTTCATCTTTTCCAGCACTACTTTCTATAGAACTTCTCCTGCAAGAATATGGATGTCCTATGCTCTTGTCCTTCCTGGATAATGCACTTGTATACAGTTTGGGTTACAATTTTTAGTTTGTGACTCATCATGGGTCAATTGCCCCACTTGGTTAATTTTGAATTATGTGCAACACATACTGGTGTAATGTTAGCAATATTTTTATGTTAATCACTCACATTCATGACTCATTCCAGGAATAGTTAGGGACTATTATAAAGATTTGGCTTCAGATTTGAAAATAAGAAAATTAAAACAGCAAATAATTTTCACCAAGTAACTCATATAGGATATACTAAATTCATACTCAAAGTTCAGCACTCATTTTTTAAGAATGGTAGTTTTTATTGAGTGAAACTTATTTAGCAATATGTGAGAGGGGAGTAAGAGAGGGAATGCGTTCACTAGAGAACACAGACTTCAAGTCGTGAAAATAAAAAGCAAGCAAAGGAGCAAGGAGACAAGCGAGAGATACATATTCAAGAGAGAACATGGGCTTCAGAACAAGTAATTTTTTTGGGGGGTGGGGGTTGGGCACACCTGCTTGTCTTCAGAGCTCAGTCCTGTCTCTGCCCTCAGGAATAACTTCTTGACAGGGATTGGAAGATGGTGGGCTGTATGCAAAGCAAAGGCCCTACCCACTGTACTGGCCCTCAACACTCTTTTTCTTTTCTTTTTTTTTTTTTAAATTTATTTATTTTTAATTAGAGAATCATCGTGAGGGTACAGTTACAGATTTATACACTTTTGTGCTTATACTTCCCTCATACAAAGTTTGGAATCCATCCCTTCACCAGTGTCCATTCTCCACCACCCGTAAACCCAGTGTCCCTCCCACCCTCCCCAATCCCATCTCCCCCCCACCCCACCCTGCCACTGTGGCAAGGCATTCCCTTCTGTTTTCTCTCTCTAATTAGCTGTTGTGGTTTGCAATAAAGGTGTTGAGTGGCCGCTGTGCTCAGTCTCTAGCCCTCATTCAGCCCGCAACTCCCTTCCCCCACATGGCCTTCGACTACAATGTAGTTGGTGATCGCTTCTCTGAGTTGACCTTTCCCCGGAACGTGAGGCCAGCCTCGAAGCCATGGAGTCAACCTCCTGGTACTTATTTCTACAGTTCTTGGGTGTTAGTCTCCCACTCTGTTATTCTATATACCATAGATGAGTGCAATCTTTCTATGTCTGTCTCTCTCTTTCTGACTCATTTCACTCAGCATGAAACTTTTCATGCCCATCCACTTGACTACAAAATTCTTGACCTCCTTTTTTCTAACAGCTGCATAGTATTCCATTGTATAGATGTACCAAAGTTTCCTCAACCAGTCATCCGTTCTGGGGCATTCGGGTTTTTTCCAGATTCTGGCTATTGTAAACAGTGCTGCGATGAACATACATGTGCAGATGTTGTTTCGATTGTACTTTTTTGCCTCTCTGGGATATATTCCCAGCAGTGGTATTGCTGGGTCAAATGGGAATTCAATATCTAATTTTTTGAGAGTCGTCCAAATTGTTTTCCAGAAGGGCTGAACCAGTCGGCATTCCCACCAGCAGTGAAGAAGGGTCCCTTTCTCCCCACATCCTCTCCAACAGCGGTTGCTTTTGTTCTTTTGGATGTGTGCTAGTCTCTGTGGTGTGAGGTGGTATCTCAAAGTTGTTTTGATCTGCATCTCTCTGATGATTAGTGATGCAGAGCACTTTTTCATGTGCCTTTTGGCCATTCGTATTTCTTCCTTGGTAAAGTTTCTGTTCATTTCTTCGCCCCATTTTTTGATGGGGTTGGATGTTTTCTTCTTGTAGAGTTCAACCAGTGCTTTATATACCATTGATATCAACCCCTTATCTGATGGGTATTGTGTAAATATCCTTTCCCATTCTGTGGATAGTCTTTGGATTCTGGTCACTGTATCTCTTGCGGTGCAGAAGCTTTTTAGTTTAATGTAGTCCCATTTGTTGATCTCTGTTTTTACTAGATTGCTTAGTTCCATGTCACCTTTGAAGATACCTTTATCTTCAATATCGTGGAGGGTTTCACCGACCTTGTCTTCAATGTACCTTATGGTTTGTGGTCTAATGTTGAGGTCTTTAATCCATTTTGATCTGACTTTTGTGCATGGTGTCAGGTCAAGGTCTAAACCCATTTTTTTGCATGTGGTAGTCCAGTTGTGCCAGCACCATTTGTTAAAGAGGCTTTCCTTGCTCCACTTCACATCTCTTGCTCCCTTATCAAAGATTAGATGGTCATACATTTGGGGTTGTGTGTAGGGATATTCCACCCTGTTCCATTGGTCTACGGCTCTGCCTTTGTTCCAGTACCATGCTGTTTTAATTGTTACTGCTTTGTAGTAAAGTTTGAGGTTGGGGAGGGTGATGCCTCCCATCATCTTTTTCCCAAGAATTGTTTTAGCTATCCTTGGACGTTTGTTATTCCATATGAATTTTAGGATTGCTTGATCCATTTCTTTGAAGAATGTCATGGGTATATTTATAGGGATCGCATTGAATCTGTATAATGCTTTAGGGAGTATTGCCATTTTGACAACATTGATTCTCCCTATCCACGAGCAGGGTATATGTTTCCATTTCCTCATGTCCTCTTTGATTTCATGGAGTAGCGTTATGTAGTTTTCTTTGTAAAGGTCTTTTACTTCCTTGGTTAAGCTGATTCCGAGGTACCTGATTTTCTGGGGCACGATTGTGAATGGGATTGTTTTTTTCATGTCCCTTTCCTCTGCCTCATTGTTTGCATATATGAAGGCCATGGATTTTTGGGTATTGATTTTGTAGCCTGCAACTTTACTGTATAAGTCTATTGTTTCTAAGAGTTTCTTAGTAGAGGTTTTAGGCTTCTCTAGATATAGTATCATGTCGTCTGCAAATAGTGAGAGTTTGATTTCTTCCCTTCCTATCTGGATGCCCTTAATCTCTTTTTCTTGTCTAATAGCTATCGCAAGTACTTCCAGAACTATATTGAAGAGGAGTGGTGAGAGTGGGCATCCTTGTCTTCTGCCTGATCTCAGAGGAAAGGCCCTTAGTTTTTCCCCGTTGAGGATAATGCTTGCCGTAGGCTTGTGATAGATGGCTTCAACTATCTTGAGGAAAGTTCCTCCAAACCCCATTTTGGCAAGGGTTTTCATCATGAAAGGATGTTGGATCTTGTCAAATGCTTTCTCTGCATCTATTGATATGATCATATGGTTTTTATCTTTACTTTTGTTGATATGCTGGATTATGTTGATTGATTTCCGAATGTTAAACCATCCTTGCATCCCTGGGATGAATCCCACTTGGTCGTGATGTATGATCTTTTTGATGAGTTGTTGGATCCTATTTGCTAGTATTTTGTTGAGGATCTTCGCATCGGTGTTCATCAGGGAAATTGGTCTGTAATTTTCTTTCTTAGTGGTGTCTTTGTTTGCTTTTGGTATTAGGGAGATATGTGCTTCATAGAAACTGTTTGGGAGAGTTCCTGTTTTTTCAATTTCCTGGAAAAGTTTGAGGAAAACAGGCAATAGGTCTTCTTTAAATGTTTGGAAGAATTCGCCAGTGAAACCATCTGGGCCTGGGCTTTTGTTTTGGGGGAGGTTTTTGATTACCGTTTCAATTTCCTTAACATTGATGGGTCTATTCAGGTATTCCATGTCTTCTTTCTTCAGTGTTGGGAGATTATAGGAATCAAGGAATCCATCCATTTCTTTTAGGTTCTCCTTTTTTGTGGCGTAAAGACTTTCAAAGTAGTCTCTAATGATCTTTTGAATCTCACTGGTTTCTGTTATGATGTCCCCCTTTTCATTTCTGATTCGATTTATTAGAGTTTTCTCTCTTTCTTTCTTTGTGAGACTTGCTAGCGGTTTATCAATCTTATTTATTTTCTCAAAGAACCAACTCTTTGTTTCATTGATCTTTCGGATTGTTTTTTTGGTTTCGATGTCATTAATTTCTGCTCTAATTTTTATTATTTCTTTCCTTCGGTCTGGTTTGGGGTCCTTTCTCTGGTCCTTTTCTAGGGTCTTGAGTCGTGAAGTCAAGCTATCTATGTGGATCCTTTCTTCCTTCCTGAGGAATGCTTGGAGAGCTATAAATTTTCCCCTTAACACGGCTTTAGCTGCGTCCCATAGGTTTTGGTAGCTCGTGTCTTCATTCTCATTTGTTTCTAAGTATCTTTTGATTTCTTCCTTGATTTCCTTCTTGACCCACTCATTGTTCAACATGGAATTGTTTAATTTCCAGGTGTTTGATTTGATTTTCCGTATTTGTGGGTGGTTAGCTTCTATCTTCAGCGCATCGTGGTCTGAAAAGATGGTTGATACAATTTCTATTTTTCCGATTCTATTGAGGTATGTTCTGGGGCCCAGTACATGGTCTATTTTTGAAAATTTTCCATGTGCACTGGAAAAGAATGTGTATTCTTTCTTTTTGGGGTGTAAGGCCCTGTATAGGTCTATTAGGCCTCTCTCTTCAATTTCTTCATTCAGAGTCAGTGTTTCCTTGTTGAGTTTTGTTCTTGTGGATCTATCTAGAGGTGATAAGGCCATATTGAAGTCTCCGACTACAATTGTGCTGTTAGTGATGTCCTCTTTGAAGTCTGTTAGGAGTCGTTTTAAATATTTAGCCGGTCGTTTGTTAGGAGCATATACGTTTAAGAGTGTGATTTCTTCCTGTTGTACATATCCCTTGATAAACAGAAAATGACCTTCGCTGTCCCTTTTGATCTTTTTCATCCTGAAATCTATGTTGTCGGATACCAGGATGGCCACTCCAGCTTTTTTAAGGGGGTTGTTTGCTTGGAGGATTGTTTTCCATCCTTTGACTTTGAGTCTATGTTTACTCTGTTTGTTCAGGTGTGTTTCTTGCAGGCAACAGAATGTTGGGTTTAATTTCCGGATCCATTTAGCCACTCTGTGTCTTTTGATAGGTGCATTTAGGCCATTGACATTGAGAGAGATTATTGTGATGTGGTTTTGTGTCATCTTTCTGTGGGATTTGTTGTTCTTATGGGGCTCCTCCTTGTCTTACAGTAGCCCCTTTAGACCTTCTTTCAAGATTGGTTTTGAGTCTATGAAGTTCCTGAGCTGTTGTTTATCCGAGAAATAGTGTATAGTTCCTTCGAGTTTGAGTGAGAGTTTAGCTGGATAAAGTATTCTTGGTGAGGCATTCATTTCGTTGAGTTTTTTCACTATGTCCCACCATTGTCTTCGGGCTCGGAGGGTTTCTTCTGACAGATCGGCCGTAAATCTGAGGGGTGCTCCTTTGTATGTGATTTCCCTCTTTGACCTTGCTACTTGTAGAATTGTCAACACTCTTTTTCTTTTAGAGAACTGTGATATACAAAGTTATTGATAATTGAATCTTAGGCACATGTTTTAACACTAGTAGCACCACCAGTGTCAACTACCCCCATTGTGTTTCTGTTTCCTCCCCACCCAAACCAGTGTCCATTCTCCAGCACCAATGAAACCAGTATCTTTTCCACCCTCAATCCCATCCCCACACCCCATCCCACCTCTGTGTCATGGCATTTCAGTTTGTTGTCTCTCTCTTCTTTTGGGTATTGTGGTTTGCAGTAGAGGTATTGAGTGGCCATCATGTTCAGTCTCTAGTCTACTTTCAGCATGCATCTCCCTCCCCACACAGGATTTCCAATCACATTTTACTTGGTGTTCCCTTTACTTTCCCCCAGTGTGTGAGGCCAGTCTCCAAGCTATGGAGCCAACCTCCTGGTATTATATACTACTATTCTTGGGTATTAGTCTCCTACTGTTATTTTATATTCCACAGATGAGTGCAATCTTTCTATGTCTTCCCCTTTCTTTCTGGCTCATTTCACTTAGTATGATACTTTCCATGTTGATCCACTTATGTGCAAAGTTCATGACTTCATCTTTTCTAACAGCTGCATAGTATTACATTGTATAGATGTACCAAAGTTTCTTTAACCAGTCATCTGTTCTTGGGCACTCGGGTTTTTTCCAGATTCTGGCTATTGTAAACAGTGCCACGATGAACATATAAGTGCAGATGTCATTTCAACTATACTTTTTTGTTTCTCTGGGATATATTCACAGAAGTGGTACTGCTGGATCAAATGGAAGCTCAATTTCTAATATTCTGAGAAGTGTCCATATTGTTTTCCAGAGGGGCTGGACCAGTCGGCATTCCCACCAGCAGTGGAGAAGGGTCCCCTTCTCTCCACATCCTCTCCAATAGCAGTTGCTTTTGTTCTTTTGGATGTGTGTCATTCTCTGTGATGTGAGGTGGTATCTCATGGTTGTTTTGATCTGCATCTCCCTGATGATTAGTGATGCAGAGCATTTTTTTCATGTACCTTTTAGCCATTCGTATATCTTTCTTGGAAAAGTTTCTGTTCATTTCTTCGGCCCATTTTCTGATGGGGTCGGATCAGAACTCTTCTTGTAGAGTTCAACCAGTGCTTTATATACCCTTGATATCAATCCCTTATTGGATGGGTATTGGGTGAATATCCTTTCCCATTCTGTAGATTGCCTTTGTATTCTAGTCACTGTCAACACTCATTCTTAAAAGAACAAGGTGAATTCAGAAACTATTATGTTAGTAATATTGTATCTGAAGTTTCTAGGAAGTCTATTTGCATATCGTCCAATGTCAAGCTAACCCATATGAGTCCTGTTGACCTTTATACAGATCAAGATCACTATACAAACACCCAAAATTTTCTGGCAGTAGTTTAGGTAAAATTATAAGAAAATATAGCTTTATGAATGTTTATAATATGTAACTTCTATGTTTTTCTTAGTCCCTAATATGTGTTCTAGATTGCGGAGGAGGTAATATTAAAAGACAATGATTTAGTATACATACATTTACCACAAATTAAGGATTATTTTGCAAATAGAATGTTCATTGAAAAGTATCATCTCTGATTTAAATGTTTTGATATATTGCAAGTATTACGAATAAGATTAAAGCTTAGGTTGGCTATTGAAAACTAATCATCTATGAAAATATAGACTATAAAGATAATGGGCTGGAGTGATAGCACAGGGGTAGGGAGTTTGCCTTTCATGAGGCCGACCCGTGTTTGATTCCTCTGCCCCTCTCTGAGATCACGGCAAGCTACAGAGAGTATCGCGCCCACATGGCTGAGCCTGGCAAGCTACCCGTGGCATATTGGATATGCCAAAAAAGTAACAAATAAGTCTCATAATGAGAGACGTTACTCGTTCCTGCTCAAATAAATCAAAGAGCAATGGGATGACAGTGATAAAGATAATGACTGAAATAAAAATAATAAAAACCATCCCTGAAATTCTTTAAATGTGATTTAAATGAATATATTTATACATTTTGCTTATTAATTTATAAGATTAGGTATAAGTATTTATTTACAAGTATAATTAAGCTATTAATTATAATTGCTACGTTAGTTAATTCTCAGAACTCGATAGGTCAGCATTTTTCTGTGCTTATCATATAAAGCATAGAGGAAAATATATAAAATTAAGCGACAAAAATTAACAAATAGAAAAATAAATTAACCCCCCACAAAAAATGTTTCTACCAAAATAACGATGCTACTTTTATTCACACACGCATTTTAGGATTTAATTTGGTTTTCTGTTACACTTTGAAATTTGACTATAAACAATAGCAAATTTATATCAAGAATTCTCATCCTTAGTTTTTATGTGATGTCATCAATAAAAAATATCTAAGTAATATATTAAAATTATACTGAATAGATAGAAAGTGTGATCACTTTTCATTTTCTATCAGAAACTTTTATTGTAAATTTGTCACTTGTTTTCAGTAACATTTTCATAATGAAAATTGGTTCCTCTCCCTAATCTGACTTAATGGAAAGGAAGATCAAGTTCTTGACATATCTAGTAGGATATCAGCACAATTTGCTGGAACGCTTGCCACTTGATGAAACTGTCAGAACTGTATTAATGAGAAAAGGCTGCTTTGATTAGATGCCTTGAATGTTAATTATAAAATTAAGAAAATAGATGGCTTATATTCTAAATAAAATTATTAGTAAGATAAAGGGATTCATAAGTCTAGGGAGTAAACTTCAAAGAATTATTTATATGAAATATTAAAAAAATAAGTACATTTAATATGCCCTTGAACATCCATTGGTTTACTGGCATAAATAGAAGTTGTTTATTCAGATTTCAGTCTCCATAATAATAAAATTTGCTAATTCCATTTTCATATTTGAAGAATAAGTTTCAAGTTAATATTGTATCACTGTAGCACTGTCATCCCGTTGTTCATTGATTTGCTCGAGTGGGCACCAGTAACGTCTCCATTGTGAGACTTGTTGTTACTGTTTTTGGCATATCAAATATGCCACAGGCAGCTTTACAGGCTCTGCCGTGCAGGCAGGGTACACTCAGTAGCTTGCCGGTCATTCCAAAAGGGATAGAAGAATCGAACCCATGTCTGCCGAGTGCAAGGCAAACACCCTACCCACTGTGCTATCACTCCAGTCTAATGTTGTGTTAGAGATAAATAAAATAAAAGTAATGTAACAAATAAATTACTTAGAAAATATGTGAAGAAGATGTTTGAATTGACATACAAAATGTTAGTTGTATTCAAATATTTGAAACCTTATTAAACAGCAAAAGAAGCTAGGCTTTGCTGAGGGTTTGAATTTGCAAGTTCAATTTAAAGTGCAAGTGAATTTGTCCGATATTAAAAAAAAAAGGTGACTTAAGAAAAGAGTATTAAGTCAGTCTTAATTCACTGTGTTGTGCTCTTGATTTTTTAAATTTTGTTTTCTATGGTTTGTAAAAATTAATAGTCATTATATCATAGGTTATAAAAGGATTGACATAAGCTATTAAAGCATTTTGAAGTAAGTTAGTTGACAGCTACAGGGATTAATATATATTTATCGTAAATCCCATCTATAGTTATGTAATAACTTATTTTTGTTCATTAACAAATCTTTTATATTCTAAAAAGTCACACAATGTCTAGTTCTTTGTAGTTTCATAATGTAAGAGAAAATAATATGTTCTAGCATCTCCCTGTCATTTGGGGATGTAGGGAGAGGGTCAGGGTGGGGTGGTGGGAAATGGGGTGGTGGTGGAGGGAGGGATACTGGAAACATTGGTGGAGGAGAATGGGCTCTGGTGGAGGGATGGGTAAACGATCACTGTATGACTGAAATGAAAACATGAAAGTTCATAAGTTTGTAACTGTACTCCTCGTTGATTCACTAATAAAAATTATTTTTAAAAGACAATTTTCAAGTTAATTCAATTTGCAAAACACTTTTACTTGACATTTAGATTAACTGGGGAAAAAGTCATTTTATTTTCAATTTTACTAGTAGAAATACAATGTCACTTGGATATCATACCTTTATTTTGCAATTGAATCTTTAATCAAGTTGGAAAATTTTGGTGAAATTATCCTTACACAGGGAACTTTTTGCAGGCATGCTTTTGAATGTTTTATGCTGGTTATTTGTTATGCTAGATTCTATAGGACTCTGAAACAATACTCATATAATATCTTCATATATATCCACTGTAGTGGTAGCATTTACATATTACACAAACACTAATTATTTTCATAGAATGCACTTAATTAACTCTATCTCACTGCAGAAATCTCATCTAGGAGAGATGATGAAATTTGGGTAATTGCAATCTCAGAAAGTATATGCCTTAAACAGGTGCAACCTCCTGCACCTATTTTCTGACTTTGTTTATGAATAAACATATATTTTAGGATATCTTGTTTAGTCTCATTCTATCTTGCTTTATACACAAATGATAATTTATGGGTTCTTTCATCTAAGACATCAGTTTCTGATGTTAGTGTACTATTAGAAAATAAGTAAAGTTAAATCATGTTACATAGTTGTAAGAAGTATTCATAGATATTTTAATTAAAGGGATTCAATATAAACATTTCAGGAGAGCAAGAAAATAATCATATCTATTCTCTTCTAGTTAAGACTGTTCAATCAATATTGCTTAAATCATTTGGAAAAAATGCCTCTAAATCTAAGACATTTAAAGAAATTAAAATCATTTTTTTCCAAAAGTAGTTAGAATCACTTTGAATACTTTTTAATATCTATTAACTCTACAACTTACCAATCATACTCTATATTTTTCCTTAAAGATTTTTCTTCTAGAGAATACATATTAATAATCACTTCATTTGCACAGCAATAAAAATAACATAATACAGGGGTATGGTGTTGCCAACAGGTCAACCTGTACCTGAAGAGCAAGTGCATCAGCAACGTGGTGGTGCCTTCAGTCTTCCTGACACCCCAAAAGTGCAGCTATGCCTTTGTCCAGGCCCCAGCAACTTGGGACCAAGTTTACCAAGAAATAAATGGCCAAAAGTTAGGTATGTGAGAGCCACGTCCACCAACCACCTTCAGCTCATTTATATACAAGCTCAATTATTGGTCTGATTTTTCGAGACCCATAGATAAATCTTTAAGGAGATCAAAAGCCAGAGTTAATCTCGGACCCACAAATGGCTGAACAGGTGTGTAAATCGGAGGGAGGGGGCAATTTGGCCTGGTGCCCTCCTCAAGCAGAGACCCCAGCAGCCACTTTCTTCCATAATCCAAAATTGCTGCCGTACCTCCGCCCTGACTCTACTGTCTCAGGACGGACCTCACCAAGATCTAATCTGCTGAAAGTTCTGGCATGCCTGTTTTGTGACCGAAATCTCCAGGCTTTCTCAGAGTTGAAGTGGGCTACCTTCCCCCACCTCCCTGTATTCCTGCAAGTCTTGGCAATCACATTCATACCCCGAAGCTTCTAGCCAGTTGAGAAGCTACTCCAGCCATACCATCCAGATAAAATTACCGAATTCCCTGAACAAACACCATGACCTATTAACCCTGTATTGCAAATCATAATGCATAAAAGGAACAGGAGAGAGAAAGAGCAAGAAGGAAAGCGCCTCCCATAAAGGGAGGCTGGGGTAGGGGGTAGGGAGTTGGGGGATGGTAGTGGGGAAACTGGCGCCATTGGTGTGGGAAACATACAGTGGTGGAGGGATGGGTGCTGGATCATTGTGTGACTGAAACCCAATTATGAACAGCTTTGTAATGGTCCATATCATGAATATACAATTAAAAAAATCAAAAAGTAATGTGGAGTTCATGCCCAATTCAATCAGCTTAATCAATGGCTGAATAGACAGTAGTAATCCTACATTACAAAATAAATGATAATAACATAATATATTTTGTAATGCTGTGAATAAAAACCCACCTCCAAATCCTGCAGAAGTACAGAGTCATAATATTCCTTATGGACTTCATACACAATATTCAAAAAAAATCAAAACTAAAGAAAATTAAAACAACTCTCTGGAACACCAACACACTCACACATGTTAATACAGCAATGTCCACTATTTTCATGTTTCCCACGAAAATAAATTTGAACATTTTTAAAAGTCAAATTGTTTTCAAATTCTTTTGTTTTAATGACTCAGCTTTGTACGTTACATGACCTCTATCACCCTAGATAGTAGACAGAATTTTACCAGTTTCCAAGATTATTTTCATCAATGCCAGTCAGATCTCTAGGGGTAAAATTGATAGACTTTACATTTAATATTAATTGTATAACACTATTGTAAATAATGACATGCTTGACTTAAAGAAAATATAATCTGGTTGCATCTATCCTAATTACTATAGCACTGGTGTCCCACTGCTCATCAATTTGCTTGAGCGGGCACCAGTAATGTCTCCATTGTGAGACTTGTTGTTACTGTTTCTGGCATATCAAATACACCACAGGTAGCTTGCCAGGCTCTGCCATGTGGGTGGGATACTCTCGGTAGCTTGCTGGGATCTCCAAGAGGGGCAGAGGAATTGAACCCAGGTTGGCCGCCTGCAAGGCAAATGCCCTACCCGCTGTGCTATCGCTCCAGAAGAACTGTGTCATTGTTTTTATATCTCATTTTTATGGTGAAACAGAAGTGAATGTCAAATATTCATTGAATGAAAGGAATTCAATACTTTATTTTTGGCTTGAGATGTTGCCACCATCTGTGGACAAATGTTGGTGGCTTGCAGTGTTGAAAAGAATGCTTTGTAAATTAAATGAGAATCTAGGTTCCTAAAATATTATAGAAAAAAATCCCATAGCCTCAAGTACAAATTTGAGATGAGTTTTTTTTTTTTTTCCCAGAGTCTCCATATGACAATTCAACCTAGCCAACACTTTGAGTTTGAGAAAACCCTGACTTTCTGGGTTGAAGCAGACTGTTCAATATTAATTTAATGCTGGTAATTTTAGTATTATAACATGTCAAATAATTTCATATCCAGTTTTCTCAATGCCAACTCGGTACTCTCTGCAGCATTCCCCAAAATTCAGTTAGTAAATGGCAAGAAAAAATAAATATAAACCATGAGAACTAAGCAGCAACACTGAAACAGTGTGTTTTTATTTGCCATTCCAATTCCCTTACTTTCTTTATTTGTATTTATTTTGTGCACACACTTGACAGGGCTCAGGAACTATTTCTGGCTTTGTGCTCAGAAGTGATGTCTAGTTCTGCTTCAAGAACATGATGCAGTACCAGGTATTCAAACCAGGGTCAGCTGCAACAAGGTAATCACCAAACTACCTATACTATCCCATCCTTCCTGATTTGTTTCCTTTCATCGAATGTTTATAAAGCTCATATAGTGTTCTCTTTTTACCTTTAACTTTTTCTACATGCAGTGATGTATTCTAGTACTAACCAAGTTATCATATTTTTATATTTATATGAAGTTTGTGGGTCCCTTATGTGTGAGGCTGAGAGAAGAGAGATGGCCACTTTCTACTGGCCCAACTCTGCTACCCTGGGACCTGCTGGGAAGGCTAGGACATTAAGTCGTCAGCTGAGTCCCTCCATAGCATGGTCTGAGCCACACCACTCCACTAAGTGGCCATCAAAACACATGTGACATTCCACTTGACCTCTAGGCATGGTAATTAATCCCCACCATCTGATTTCTCAGAGAGCTGTGCACTGGGGCTGGAGCAAAGGATTACTCTTTGCAAGAAAAACAAAACAAAACAAAACAAAACAGTCCTAGGCTATACCCAGACCTTCCAGGTCTTTGCCTCATATCACAGAAAAGAATTTCAGGAGAAAATAAACAGTGACGTAAAAACAGATTTTATTTGTAGATTTTTAGGAAGGAAGGAGAGAAAAAGAAGAGAGTTTTGCACTCAAGATAGAATTTGGCTTCTCCCAAGGTGGAGCGAAGCAAAGTGCACATCTTCTGAGGGGAGATGCTGATGACATATGTGTCTGGGCACTGTGTGTTCTGGCAACTTAGGCACAAGAAGTACATGGGCTTGGGATGTCTATGCATGTGCTTCCTTTATTCAAAGTGGCTTTTAAAAAGTTCTTCCTAAGCTGCCCCAAATGGGGATTTTATCTAAATAAGAATTCTTTATTACGGTGGTTGTCAAGGGGTTGTAGTTTTGAGTTGTTGATGGTCTTCTTTGAAATTTCTTTCCTTGGCCTTGCTCTTGCTGGAGAGGGGCCAAGACTTCTTTGTGTCTGCTGGACCCAGACGAAGTCTTATTAGACCTTGGTTCTTGCGTCTATGAGGTGGGCTGTTTGCAGCCTCATGGATATTGGTTTTATTACTTTCCATGAATCTCATTGCCATGGATTCTTTCCTATCTACCTTCCTGCCTCATATGTATATGTGTGTATAAATATGATCATAATCTCTTTTTTTTTAATTAGCCCATGATTTTTTTCTTTTTGGGTCACACCCAGCGATGCACAGGGGTTACTCCTGGCTTTGCACTCAGGAATTACTCCTGGCGGTGCTCAGGGGACCATATGGGATGCTGGGAATCAAACCCGGGTCGGCTGTGTGCAAGGCAAATGCCCTACCTGCTGTGCTATCACTCCAGCCCCAACCCATGTTTTTTAATGTGAGTTAATTTCAAATATTAACCATTGAAACTAGTGCTATAATGTATATGGTATGCATATGTCTCTTTCAAATCAGTTTCTTTTTTATATTAGGAGTATATATAACAATGAGTACAAATTTCTGAATAATTTGATAGTCATATTTAGAATATTTTGTGAAAGATTCATTGCCTTTATAGAGACTGAAACAATTTGCAATAATTGCTGAAGAAACTAAAACTTGAAATAGGGTCAAATATCTGTATGAAGCATATAAAACAAATCAAGTAATAGAGAATCCTACATGGTTTTTCATTTATCCCTATCAGATGACTAATTTTAGATGATCTCAGTTTAAGACAAAAATAATTCTGGGCAATGTTAATGGACTTTGTAGTTTACTTTCATATCCAACACAAAAAAGACCATTGTTGGATAACATTGGGTTGTTCTTGCTCCTCCAGCAGGGAGTTTAAGTTTTACTGAGTTACTCCACAACATTGTCCCTGGGGCACACTCAATTCCATCAAGCACTAATAATTCTGTATTGCTTTCTGTTTTCCTTTATGCCATTTGCATGGTTCATTTAGCAATGTCTTTTGTATAAACACAGGATGACAGTTGATGCTATGCTTTGTAACATGGGTGTTAATTGACTCCAAATATATATATATATATATACATATATATATATATATATTTGATTTAAGTCTCAGCTTCCCTTAGTTCCTAGCACTGCAAAAGCAGGGTCCCCAAAAGGGCCTGGACCGAGGGGGCAAGCTGTGAGCTACCCTGTATCAAAATTGGTCAGGCCAAGTGCCATAATGCTTACCTATAAATTAAGAGCTCAGCCATGGACAAACTCTGTCAAGACACAAAAAGAAGTAACTGAATAAGGAGCATGTTGGGATTAGGAAAGATTAACCTGGCCTGAGGACTATGTCTGGAATATATAGTGAGATGTCCCCAGGAAAAGCCAACTTTTAAGCTTAATATATCTCTTACTGTCTTCATATAAAATGACTAGAAATATTATCACTGTATCACTGTCCTCCTGTTGCTTATCAATTTGTTTGAGCAGGCACCAGTAACGTCCCCTTTGTGAGACTTGTTACTATTTTTGGCATATTGAATACAACATGGGTAGCTTGCCAGACTCTGCCATGCAGGCGAGATACTCTCGGTAGATTGCCGAGCACTCCAAGAGAGGTGGAGGAATCGAACACTGGTCGGCGGCATGCAAGGTGAATGTCCTACTCACTGTGCTATCACTCCAGTCCAGAAATATTATAAGAAATAAATTTACAATGACTGTTTAAAAAGATTACTAGCTGGGGAAAGGAGAAAGCAATACACACTGAATGGAATCCTGCCTTTGAGTGGATCTCCTAGTCATCTGGAGTAATCTCCTCAGAGGAGATTTTGTCCTGAAGGAGTGGCTATACATCTCTTTACTGTTAAGATAATATTCAACCCACCCTTGTATCCCCACCCTTCATGATTTCCATATAACTATGCTGTAAGGGGCTAGAGGGTACTAAGATGCTGGGAAGAGATGTTGAAGATGCTGAATACTAGATACTGAGGACCAGACGCTGAGGACTAGAGGTTGAGGATAAGAAAGTTGGTGACTAGAAGTTAAAGATGAGGAGCAGAATTGAGACTTTGGAGACTTTGGGACTAGAAGGAGGATCAGATGATGATGATAACTGGAAGTAGAGGACTAGGAGATAATGTCAAGACAAGGAAGAGGATATAAAGAAGGAGAGGACTTTGAGGTCCATGAGGAGACTAGAATGATGGAATTTTGATGTCTGGGACTACGACCAGAACTATGACTATGAGTGCGATGTAAGGGAGAGATCAGACTACGCTGGGGAGGGAGAGAAATAAGCCGACTCCCAACTAGCCTGGGGACTGGTTCCTGTTCCTCTGTTCCTCCGGTCCTTGCCCCTCTTCTGTCCTGGGGAGGCAGCTCTCCACCAAGGAACACCAGAGTCCCCTGTGCGAGTCCACCACACCTTTTCTCTATATTTGGAAACTTACAGACCACAATATGCTCTATCAATGAATATTAAATTAACTTTGTGTACCTATATCTGCTATAACTCTCAATGTCTCACTGCTTCCACTGAAATGAATATATGAGGCAATTCAAAATTTGAAGTGTAATTACTATCAAAATTTAATTTCACATGGTTCTATATGGAACACAGATGGATAGAGTTACATAGAGGAGTTATAACTTGGTTGATAATGAGAAGTATCCAGATCTGATACCTCTTAATGGAATAATATCTTTCCCCAAATTAAAAAATATATATGAATTTTCTAAAATTTTATTGAATCACCATGAGATAGTTACAAGCTTTCATGTTTGGGTTACAACCACACAATGATCAAACACCCATCCCTCCACCATTGCACATTCCCCACCACCAATATCCTTGGTGTACCCCCCCCTTTCTTATCCTCCCCCTGCCTCCATGGAAGACAATACTCCCCATACTTTCTCTCTACTTTTGGGCATTATGGCTTGCAACACAGACACTGAGAGGTCATCATGTTTGGTCCGTCATCTACGTTCTGCACACATCTCCCATCCTGACTGAGTCCTCCAGCCATCATTTTCTTAGTGAGTCCTCCTCTATTCCATCTGCCTTCTCCCTTCCACTAATGAAGCAGTCTTCCAGCTATGGGGCAATCCCCCTGGTCTTTGCATCTACTGTCCTTGGGTGTCAGCCCCATGTTATATAATTCTATATTCCACAAATGAGTGCAGTCCTTTTATGTCTGTCCCTCTCTTTCTGACTCATTTCACTCAGCATGATACTGTCCAGGTCTATCCATTTTTTAATCTATATTTATTAACCACTTGAAAAAAAACTTGCTTATCTTTGTAAGACTTACTCTGTTTTCTTTTGGGATGTTTCAGAGCTGGTATCCTATTCTAAATACTTAGACCCTTGATTCTAAGGTAGAACCTTGGTTATATGAGTAACAAATACATTTTTTCCGTACTAAATTACACAACACACTAATGGAAGTGAGTGTATGATCAATAGTATTTTCCTTGAATCTTCCTGCAGAGTTCACTCTATATGGTTCTTTGTACATATACATATCATAATTGTATTTAAGAATTACTGATTTATTTTTTTTTTTTTTGCTTTTTGGGTCACACCCAGCGATGCTCAGGGGTTACTCCTGGCTTTGCACCCAGGAATTACTCCTGGCGGTGCTTGGGGGACCATATGGGATGCCGGGGATCGAACCCGGGTCGGCCGCGTGCAAGGCAAACGCCCTACCCGCTGTGCTATCGCTCCGGTCCCCAAGAATTACTGATTTAAACAATTGATCCCCACTCAAACATAATTATGTGTACATAAAGGCAAAAAAAGAACACTTGGGTTTATTCCAAGATTCAGGAGGAAATTTAACAATATATGTTTGTCAAATGAATAGACTAATTTGCGCTGCAAATGTTATTAGCGAAGTAATGTTTACTATGTTAAGTCTCTCAACAGTGGATACTGGCATAAATTTGGCTCTCATTACAAGAGTTTAGAGAGTAACAACATAAAGAAACATGGATTTTTTTGTTAATAATTTAATTTTTTTTTCTGTTGGTTTTAGTGTTGTTTTGACAGACTCAGTAGTGCGCAGGCTTGCTTCTTGATATATGCTCAGGGATGACCCCTGGTGGGGCTTGGGGGAATATATGGCATATACCTGGGATCAAACCCAGGTAAATAAACTACCTGCAAGGCAAATGCCATACTCACTGTACAATTGCTCTGGTTCTAACTATTTTTTAATATAGCTAAACAAGAAAGAGCAATACAGGCCATTGAGAGTACACCCATGTAAAATTAAGCATTTCTGAATATATCGATTTGACTCTGAAGCCTACAGATAATCACCTATGCATAAAAAGAACTAGGTCTCTGAGCCTATTTGTACAGGAAAAATGCCTTGATAGTGAATCCTGAAATGTACATAGATATTTTATTAAATACAGTTCAGAACATAGATTCATTGACTTATGTATTACATTTGTATAGGGGAGTGTCCATGATTCTTGCGGTGCAGAGAAGGAGGGACAGAGAGTGACAGGTATCTAATCCAGAGCCTTGAACGTGTTATGAATCTGAACTCTGTCCCTGGTCCACATTTTTTATTTTATTTAATTTATTCTGTGCTAGGTATAGATCCAGGTTCTCACACACATGCGTTCTACTGCTGAACCACATCCCTGACCTCTTAGAGGCTATTTTCATTAATCTCTAATTAGAGCTTCAGTGAAAGAGTGGGGGGAAAAGGTAGGAGTAGAAAACCATTTCAGATTTACTTAGTGCTGCATACATGGGGAAGTCTGTAAGAAGGTCAGGGATTCTTTGTCTTATTTTTAGGCAAAGTAGGGCAGTTCTCAGGTGTCTCTCGGGAATGGGAAGTGAAAGTGGAATGCTGTCTAAATAAAAGACATAAATCATAAACTCTGAATTATTTGCTATCAGAGCATTTATTCTCTGTATAAATAAGGCATTGCCTATTTCTTTCTTGGTCTCATTTTCATTTGAAATGCCTTTGATTTCTCCGTTTTTGTTTTTTTTTTAATGTTAGTCTCTCAAGAATATAGTGCTTGATAGATAAAAATTCCCTCCAAGGGAATTTCTTGCAAACTAATCCACTAATACGAATGCTAAGGGAAAGGCAATGCCCATGTCAAAACTATAGAGCAAAATACAATTAAGTGAGACAGTCTGTATGTTATAAAATGAAAAATAGATTTTTTTCATTATTTTAAACCCTCTCTATTTCAAAGCAAGATTTATTAGGCACAGTTTCACTTTCTGTGAGGTCTACAAACTTCCATGGATCAATGAAAAAATAGACAATAGCTTCAAAGAAATCAGGGCATAACATGAAATTCATATATTGGGAATTTGTACTAAGAAGTTATTTTGTATCCTCAAAATGATGTAGGCACATAGCAGAAGATACAGAGGATGTAGAAAAGTGTGCTAAGTCAGAGAACAGAAAAATAAAGCATAAGTTCTGGAAAGAAGTATTACAAAGATTTTTTTTTTATCCCTTTTGTTCTGGGACTGTACCCAGCTATGCTCATGGTTTAATCCTCACTCTGTGCTCAGTAATCACTCCTGGCAGGGTTAACGAAAACTTTTGCAGTGGCCCACATACAAATCAAGTGCCTTCCCTGCTGAACTATCTCCCTGGTTTGTATTCCATCCTTTTATACATTATAAAGCAGCACCAGTTCACAATTCCATACACTGATGAAAATCTGATGATTTCCGAGGACTACACTACTCTTTAGATGAATCTTTTCTAATAAGGGAAGACAAAGACTCTGAGAATTTGTATTTGTCCATTTAAGTAATTACTGAGACTTCCATTGTCCCATGAAAAGAATCAGTTTAGCTCCAGCCCTTTGGTTCTTGGTCTTTGCGCATTGAACAAGATAATTTGAAAGATAAATTTTGATAGAACCGGTAAGAGATACCCATAAAAACAGAGCAGATATAAGATTGACTGGGTTCATATTAAAGAGGAGACTGAAGATAGTGAGTTATACAATGAAGTTCACTTTATATAGGCAGAGAAGGGCTGAAGAGTTCATAGGTGATTTTCTATCCTTAAGGAAATGGGTTCATAGACACAGAGGTCCTTATAGATTGGCTTATAAAGAACAAAAAAAATCATCAAGAAATATTTCAAAACAAAAGTTTTTATTGCACTCCTCCCTCCTTCCCTCCCCTCTTCCCTCCCTCCCTCCCTCCCTCCCTCCCTTCCTTCCTTCCTTCCTTCCTTCCTTCCTTCCTTCCTTCCTTCCTTCCTTCCTTCCTTCCTTCCTTCCTTCCTTCCTTCCTTCCTTCCTTCCTTCCTTCCTTCCTTCCTTCTTTCCTTCCTTCCCTTCCCTCTTTCCCTCCTTCCTTCCTTTTCTTCCTTCCTTCCCTTCCCTCCTTCCTTCCTTCCTTCTTTGCTTTCTTCCCTTATCTCTTTTTCCTCTGTTTCTTGTTCTCTCTTTGTGGTTCATGGCCTCAGGATACACCAGGTGATTCTTCAAAGCCAAAGTGATTGCTGGTGATTAAACCAAGTCAGTTGCAAGCAAGAGATATAACATAGCCCTTAAATTATCTTTCTGGCCCTATACATGTATATATAAACATATATAAATATAATTTATTTTACATGAAATTATAATTTTCATATATATTATCAGCAGAGAGTCTCTTGCCTGCATGACTGGTTGACTTCCCAGGGGCCCCTCGGAGAGGATGGGCTCCAGCTTCCCTCCCCGCCCTGAGCAGAGCTCCCAGAGGCCAAAGACCTCGGGAGCCTAGCCACAGCCATGCTCAAGGCCCCTCTCCACACATTCGGACGAGCCTCATGTATGAAAGAACAAGCAGAGGAACCCAGGTTTGTGGGACCCGGGGCTGAGACCTCCAAGCCTGCTCTGATCAGGACTGGGTCTCCTGCACCCAGATTTCCCATTTCCCAGTAGCTAGACTGCCCCTGGCACTGTGGAATCCCATCAACAGCCAGCATCCAGAGGCTTAAAAGCAAGCTCCCGGATAGCTTATAGCCTACTTCTCCCTCTGGGAGAACCTGGGAAACTACAGGGAGTTTCCTGCCCACATGGAAGAGCCTCGCAAGGTCCCCATGGTGTATTAATACGAGTAACAAGCTGGGTCTCATTCCTCGGACCCTGAAATGCAGCATCATTGGAAGGACGAGTAGAGAGAGGCTTCTAAAATCTCAGGGCTAGGACAAATGGAGACGTTACTGAGACCGTTGGAGAAATTTGACCATCAACGGGATGATGATGATGATGATGATGATATATTTTATCACTTAATAGTGATAATATAGTTTTGGGTTGCAAAACTCTATTATCACTATTTGGATTGCAAAACCCAAAAATGAAAATTATAAAAAATTAAGTAGCACAAGGTTTTTTTTTTTTTTTTTTTTTGCTTTTTGGGTCATACTTGGCGATGCACAGGGGTTGCTCCTGGCTCTGCACTCAGGAATCACTCCTGGCGGTGCTCAGAGGACCATATGGGATGCTGGGAATCGAACCCGGGTCGGCCGCGTGCAAGGCAAACGCCCTACCCGCTGTGCTATTGCTCCAGCCCCAAGTAGCACAAGTTTAAGAATAAATTGTCTCCCACTATTCAGATAATATATTTTCAAATTATTCCTTGAAGAATAAAAATTTATTAACAGAGGCTGGATAGATAGTACAAGATAACTGTTTGTATTCCTAGCAATCCATATGGTCCACTGAGCCCTGCCAGGACAGATCTTTGTGTGAAATGCCAGATGACTTTCCGTGGCATTTCCCTGGAACCTACTTCCTGGCTGGTTCTCCAAATTTTAGTTTGAGTAAAATCAAATAAGTAATCATGAATCACGGAATCCCTGTTAATCATCGATTTCTTGGGCGGGCTCAGTAACCTCTTTATTCGTCCTTTCCCTGAGATCTTAGAAGTCTCTCTCAGCTTGGCCTTCCCAAGGATGTCCCACTGGAGGCTCTTTCAGGGTCAGGGGAATGAGATCCAGCTTGTTACTGGATTTAGCATATGAATACACCATGAGAAGCTTGCAAGGCTGTCCCATGTGGGCAGGAAACTCTCAGAAGCTTGCCAGTTTCTCCCAGAGGGAGAAGTAGGCTACAAGATATCGCACTTCTGGGAGCTTGATTTTAAGTCTCTGGGTGCTGACCATTGATGGAATTACACACACCTGGGTTCCTCTGCCAGTACCTTCATGTGTGAGGCCTGTCCATACGTGTGGAGAGGGGTCTAGAGTATGGCTGTAGCTAGGTTCCGGTGGTCTTCGGCCACCGGGAGCTCTGCTCGGGGTGGGGAGGGAAGCTGGAGCCCATCCCCTTCGAGGGGCCCTGGGGAAGACAGCCAGACACTGCGGGCAAGAGACTCTCTGCGGGCAAGATATTTATTTTATATCTTATAAAATAAGTAATAATCTTACTTATTTTCCAATAGGTAAGGTTATTTCAAATTTTCAAATTCAGTACCTGAATTTGAGTATTTAGCTAGTGACAAATTATATAGAAAAATCTAGTTCTCCTAGTTAGAAGACATACCATGAACACGATAGGTTACCACCACTACAGAAAATTATCATTAAGTTATTCATTGACTATCATTAACTTACTTATTTATTAAGTATAATAAAATAAGTAACAACATTGTACCTGAATACAACTCTTTATTTGAGATAAATATTATAGAAAAATATATTTCTTGCAATTAGAAGACATATCATGAGTTCCATAGGTTGATAATCACTAGAAGTAGTTATCATTAACATGCTCTGTTTCATCGATTTCCTCAAGCCAGCATCTGTAATGTCTCCATTGTGAGACTTGTGACAGTGAAACAATGATACAGTGATACTTTGTTTCATAAAGTTATTTGTAAATTATACACAGTTTTCACTCAGGTGGAAAAGCTTTCACAAAAATAAAGTATAATCTATCATTGTTTCCAGATTTTTCTTGTACTTTGATTTTTCGTGTACTTGTACAGCACTGTGCTTTGAGGAGTTTGGTTTACAAGTCATATCTGGGGAAGTCCAGACACAGTGCCATGTACATAACTGTGGTTAGTTTGATGAACGATCATATTATAATCTAGTGGATACACATCAGTAATTCTGGGGGCTGGTGCTTGCAGGCAGTAGTGCAGAGAGGGTACTTGCCTTTCATATGGCAGATATGGGTGTTATCCCTGTTCCCCATATGGTCTTGGAGTCCACCAGGAATGATCCTTGAGTGAAGAACCAGGAGAAAAGCCTGAACACAGTTTTGTCTGGCCCTAAATTAAATCAAAATGAAATAAAAAATAAATAAATAAAATTAGGTATGCTGATGAACATCCTTATAAAATACAAGACAGCTACCACAAGAAGGATTTGTTCAACTCAAACATCGTTTTTGCTGATGTTAAAAATCCTAAATACAGACTTTTTAATATCGCGATGTTTATATTTTAAGAAAAAAATTAATTCCTAAAAGGGGTCCAATATATGGGATAGATTTTACAAAATAGATTGTCATTGTCAAATTTCTCTCAGAAAAGTCTTGTTTAACATATTGTATTTAACATTTTAAATACTAAAATAACATTTTAGTATTTTTTAACTTCTAGAGAATTAGAAGGAGCTAAATAGAATATAGTATGAGAAAAATTCAATAAACATTATTTTGTTGATCTTTTTCTAATACAAGATATTTGAAGTAGAGATTTTTTCTATAAGTCTTACAGTATTGAGAACTCACTTCAAATTCAATAAATATTTAATCATGTTAATGGGACATTTTGAGGCTGCCTTCTAGAAAAAACATTGTAGTAAGCAGTTCAGTGTTAATTAGCATTCTTGGGCATTAGCAGTGCCTGGGGACTCCATATAAGCTGAGAAATTATGACATATTATAAAAAGTAATTTCAAAATAATATTAGAGCCTTTCTTTCCCTCAACTTTTTCTAAAACCTGTTTGAAAATATTTTTTTCCCCCAACTAATACGATGTTTTGAATATTCTGAAGCTGGATTCAGGAATTAAGCAGAGATGACATTTTAAAAATGCCATTTTTTTTTCAGTCAAATAAGTTGATGGCCATGGAGATGCATTTCAGCTTGACCCATAACTTTAGCTGGTACTCTAGAGTGAACTGAAACCAAGTTGGAGGAGGTACTTGCTAGTGTATGGAATATTGTATACAGTGACAGCATGATGCCAGGAATTGAGATATAAGTAAGGATGGGGGAGTGAATGAAGGTGGTATACTCCCTAAAGCAAAAGAAGCTGAATATGGTCCGTCTCAGAGGGAAGGTGGATTTAGAGAGGCTTCTACATGAAGTAAGGCACAAAGATTGTGATTGTGGCCTATAAGCCACAGCCTACATTAGGATGAATAGAAATTGTGCAAGAAGAAATAGCAGTAACAGCTACCTGACTCAGATTTGCAACCCAGTCAGTACTGTGCGAATCCATATTTGAATGAATATAATGGCAGGAGAAGTGAATGATAGTTTGTTAATTATTTGAGTGTGTGCAATTTTGTAGCTGGAAAAATTTATAAAGAGCTCGCCTGGGGTAAAGTGAATGGTAGATGCAATACTGGCAGTTTTTTTTTTTTTTTGACATTTAAGGCATTAACTCAAGTAAATATATCAAGGATCATAGAAGGCTATTCTTTACTATTATGAAAAGAATTTTTTTAGTTTTATTTACTCTATTTTTATTCATTTGTTTTAATGAATCACCGTGAGGTATAGTTACAGATTTGCAAACTTTTGTGCTTATATTTCAGTCATATAATGTTTGAGTTCCCATCCAGTGCCCATTCTCCACCACCAATGATCCCAGTGTCCCTCACACCACCCCCATCCCATTTCCCCCACCCCACCCCGCCTCTGTGGCAGGGAATTCCCTTTTGCTTTCTCTCATTCCTTTTGGGTGTTGATATTTGCAATAGAGGTATTGAGTGGCCATCATTCGGTCTATAGTCTACTTTCAGCATGCATGTCTCATCCCGAGCGCGCCCTCCAAGCACCCTTTAATTGGTGTTCCCTTCTTTATCTGAGCTGTCTTTTCCCCCAGCATGTGAGGCTGGCTTCCAAGCTGTAAAGTAATCCTCCTGGTTCTCATCTCTACTTTTCTTGGATGTAAGCCTCCCATTCTGTTCCTTTATATTCCATGAAAGAGTGCAATCTTTCTATGTCTGTCCCTCTCATTCTGACTCATTTCACTTAACATGATACTCTTCATGTTGATCCACTTACATGCAAATTTTATGACTTTATCCTTTCTAACAGCTGCATAGTATTCCATTGTGTAGATGTACCATAGTTTCTTTAACTGGTCATTTGTTCTTGGACATTTGGTTTTTTTTCCAGATTCTGGCTATTGAAAACAGTGCTGCAATGAACATACAGTGCAGATGTCATTTCTACTATGCTTTGTGCATCTCCAGGATATATTCCCAGAAGTGGTATTGCTGGGTCAAATGGGAGCATAATTTCTAATTTTTTTGAGAAGCGTCTATATGGTTTTCCAAAGGAGTTGACAATATAAAAGGGGAATATAATCTGAATGATGATTGAAATATTTTAGTTCAAAAATTCTAGTAGATATAGATAGATATTAAGTTTAAATAATATACACATATGTGAGTGCATGTTCAAGAATAAATCCTAAAAGTAACATTTTAACAGTTGGGAGCAAAATTTTCACCCAGATATGTTTCTAAATTTGACTCAGCTCTGGAAGAGATCAAACTATTTGCAGACCAGAAAATTCCAGAAATAGGGTGCCAAATATTCAGATGATTCATAAATACCATGTTGTATATAAGAGTAAGAGAGTGTTGTAATATTGATGGATAAAAGTTAAAAGGACACCAAAATAACTTGAGTGTTTCATATTAATAGTATCTAATTACAACCTTTAAATAGAATAGAATTCCATGAGTTCATGATAACAAAAATGCATAAATTACTAAACAATAAAAAAATGTAATTTTTATTTTAGTAGTTAACAGATGTTAAAAATGATAGTTTGCACTGAAAATCAAAAATCAAACTAGTCAAATTTGATTAAACATAAATGTTAAAATGTTTACCATATAAGTAGTGCATGGAAGTTTTAGACTTTTTAATGATCATCATCCCCCTGTTGATCGTTGATTTTCTCAAGCAGTCTCAGTAATATCTCCATTTGTCCTAGCCCTGAGATTTTAGCAGCCTCTCTTTACTTGTCCTTCCCAACAGTGCAGCATTGGAGGCACTTTCAAGGTCAAGGGAATGAGACCCATCTTTGTTACTGTTTTTTGCATACGAATACACTAGAGGGAGTTTGCCAGGTTCTCCCATGCCAGCAGGAAACTCTTTGTAGCTTGCCAGGTTCTCAGAGAGGGAGAATTAGGCTTCAGGGAGCTTGATTTTATAGTCTCTGAATGTTGGTCCTTAATGGGATTACAGGGCTCTGGGGTTAATTCCTGGGTATGACTGCCTAGCTACTGGAAAATGGGAAATCTGGGAGGAAGAGGCCCAGTCCTGATCCTAGCAGGCTTGGAGATCTCGGCCTCGGGTCCCACACACCTGGGTTCCTCTGTAGGTTCCTTCATGTGTGAGGCTTGTCCGAATGTATGGTTGTTTCACATTAGCTCTTGTCCTAATATTGTTGTCTCTTGCCCCCTTGCCTGGGTGTCTTCACCAGGGCCCATCGGAGGGGGTGGATTGAGTTTTCCTCCCCACCCGGAGCAGAGCAGCCAAAGACCTCCAGAACCCAGGCACAGCCAAATTTAAATACATAAACTCTGATGTAAATACATAAAAATTAAAAACAGGGGACTAAAACAGTGGATTTATATATTTAATTTGGAGTCATATTTACAACACTCAGAAGTTACTCATCGCTTTGCAATCAGATAATACTCCTGGTGGTACTATGGGGACTGTATGGGATGCCAGCGATGGAACCCCGAGAAGGTTATGTGCAAGGCAAATGCCCTACACACTGTAATACACTCTGGCATCTAAAACAGTGATTTAGCTACAACGTGTTTGTGGTTGCTATGCTGAAAATGTAGCATGAACAATTGGTTTAGAGATCAAGACTTTCTTTTATTTTTTTGCTTTTTGGGTCACACCCAGCAATGCACAGGTGTTACTCCTGGCTCTGCACTCAGGAATTACTCCTGGTGGTGCTCAGGGGACCATATGAGATTCTGGGAATCGAACCCAAGTCGGCTGCCTGTAAGGCAAACGCCATACCCACTGGACTATCGCTCCAGTCCCAAGTAAGACTTTCTTAAGCTCCATTTTGTTTATACTACAGAAGCAGGTAGGGACTTGCCTTGTAGAAGATTTATCCAAGTCTGATCCCTAGTAACACATATGGTGCCCAACCACTATCAGGAGTGAGGCTGAGTACAGAGCCAGGAGTAAACCCTGAATACTTCTGATGGATGTGACCCAAACCAACCAAATAAACAAACATGAAGAAAGGCACTAAAGTTGATGGTTTCATATCAAAGTGACCTTAACAGCATTTTAGATTTCTAATGGAACTGCACTTTATGTTTTTCAAATTTTTAATTCGTTACTGAGAAAAATAAAAGAATTAAATTCCAACTTAAAATGAATGAATCAAGGAATACATTCTTCTTAATCTACAACAGAATTTTTAGCATATACTACCAATTCAGTCGATGATTAAGAAAATTACATACTGCTCAAATTAGCATTTTTTGAGTTTTTCTTTATCATCTAGTCTAACACATTTTTTTTTCAGACTGAACTTGCCTGAGAAGTAGCGATGTGTGTTCTTTATCGGTGGCTACACAGAGAAAGAATATCCCAACATTTACTAACTTAAAACAACGAGCATGAATGGTCTCACAGTTTCTGAGGGTTTGTAATCCAGATTCACTGCAATGGATGTCTCTGATTTAAATTTTTCTTGAAAGTATAGTGAATTTTTGGCTAAGACATCAGTCACTTTATGACTCAATGGAGGATAAAAATAAGCTTTCAAATCCCTCCATGTGTTTGTTGGCAAGCTTCAGAAAGTTTACTTCCAAACTCATTAACTTCATGTTTCCATAGGTCTGTCTCACACAATGCTACAGCTCGTCTCCTTCAAAGGTGGCATCATACAGGATGACTCCAGAAGAAGGCACTTTACTTACAGCCTAACTGGAAAACAAAGAATCTTATTAACTGGACAGCACAAACTGGTCACTAGCCCTCTTGTAAATTCAGCCAGCTTAAAAGTTTTCTTCTGATTGCCCCCTGAGAAAGTGATTTGTGGTGGAATTTTCTCCTCGTGATGTGCCTACCCAACATTTTCTTCAATAAACATTTTAAGGGATGGGGGCAGAGGACGGGGAAGGATTCTAGTAAACCTGCTTTGTAAACAATCTTCCCCACCCCGCACTAGCTCTGCAGAAGCCAGGGGTCTGTAAATAAGGAAGATATGAGATAGAGTTTGTTGACTATGGGGGATGATTTGAGTAATTGTGTGCTTTATATGGGCTATCCTTAGCTGTATAGTAATTGATTCTAAAGTGATTAGATGGATCATGGTGATAGAGAGTATTCCATTAGGTAAAGTAAGGGCTTGGGGTTAAAGCTCCTAATTGGTGGATATGTTTTGGAAAGGCATATTCAAGGACAACTTGTTTATGTTTCTGCTTTGATAAAGAAGTATTCCACTAAAGTTGGTATCCTACAAGGAAGACCTAGAAACAATGTCCTTAAGCATTCTGATTCTCAATTGTCTGAGAAGAGGGTCCCCATAGAACTCTTTTCATCTTTTAAAAAGTTTTTGGTGTGACTGAATATACTAAGATGTCACTTCTGAGCACTTGAAAGTCATTAGAGTTATTGTGGCAAAAAGTATTTCAGCATTGAGGACAAAGGGATGATACAGTGGGTAATGTTTGATCCCCAGCACCATATATGGTCCCCTGAGAACCGCCAAGAGTCATTCCCAAGTACAGAACCCTGAGTTACCCCAGAGCATCTCCAGGTACAAAAAAACAAATCAAACAAAAATGGTATTTCAGGACTCCAACTATTCAGCTCCTTGTCACTTCGGAGAGAGCAACAATAACAAATGTAGAAGGAATAAAAATTAAAGTGTATCACTAACAACATTTTCACACACAAGAGCCGTGCACTTAGTTTCATATTTTGAACAAGTTCTCCATTAGTGAAGTAGATTTCATATCGCTTGAAAGTATATTTAAATCCCTGTATATTACTCATTTGAAAGTTTCAAAAATTGTAGCACTATAAAATTAGTTTACCAATTTAATGTTTTTTTCTTTCAAAATTTTATTTTCTTGTGAATTTTACTACACTGTGTCAGGAATTGATAGGAGTGTCGAGGATTTGAGTTTTAAGAGAAAAGTGGGAAGCAACTTGTCCCCTGGGCAAGGAGTGCTGTCAGCCAGCCAGTGGGGAAGGGGTGTCCTTAGCCTAATCCCACACCCTTCTCTAGTAACTATGCTTACTGCGGGCTATATGGTTATGCTGGTCACCTGTCAGGAGTTTGGACTCTGAATATGAATCTTCCAAACTCATGTGGAAATGCTTAATAAAACTGCTTCCTTAAAAAACCCTGGAGTTTCTATCTCTTGCCAGAACTGTATCACACACAGTATCACAGTCATCCCATTGTTCATCGATTTGTTTGTCTCTCATTTGTTCGACCAGTAACGTCTCTCATTGTGAGACTTATTGTTACTGTTTTGGGCATATCCAATACGCCACGGGTAGCTTGCCAGGCTCGGCTGTGCAGGCGCGATACCCTCGGTAGCTTACCGGGCTCTCCGAGAGAGGCGAAGGAATCGAACAGGAGTCAGCCACGTGAAAGGGGAACACCCTACAGCTGTGCTATCGCTCCAGCCCATCCTACCTAAATGGTACTTAGGAGAGAGAAAAGAGATGGTGCTGTATGGTGGAGGGGGCACCAGATAAGCTAATTTCATTGTTCGTTTAAAATCATACATCAAGGATAGTTTGTAAGATAACAAGGGGCAGTAAGTTAACTCCCTTTTTTGGCCATTCACTACTATCCCAGCAGGAGCAGGAAGAGTGGTAATTCTCACCCAGCCTCACTGTGTACAGACAACAAAGCAAAGTCAACAGGACAAAGAACACTAACCGCTGAGGAGCAAACAAAACAGTTCTAGCAGCAGACCTCAGATTTAGATAGCATACACTGGATTAAAACCAGTGTGGAACCAGAAGAACTGAGCATTGCACATGGGAAGGGTCAGAAAGGGCATCCAGGGGCCATACAAAGTGAGATCATACAATGGGAAGGAGAAACAGTGTGGAAAAGGACCTGGCTGGTTGTGTGGTGGAAGCATAGAGAGACACCTGGACATCAGCTGCAAATTGTAGAAGATGCGTACTTACTGAAAACTGTAAAATGAAGCAGCTTTAATCTCAAAAGCACTGGAAGTTTTATATTTCTTGCAGAATTAAAGGAGACACGTAGGAAATAGCCAGTTTTATTATAACAAACTTCTAAGAAAAATCTGCTTGCTAGATCATCCTTTCATTTCAAATGTTCATTTTCCACATAACGGCAAATAACTGTTGATAAACTTTGTCTACATAAAACTAACACCTAAGATTCTTTTCCTTTCTAGTTTTCCCATTTAAAATTCTTCAAGTCCTTTATGAAAAAATGGTTTAATCTCATTTTTAGAAATTTATACCATACCCATCCTTTCGACCTTTTTCTATTTCCTGGTTCCAAGGTTATTCCTCCATTTGGGGGTGAGGGATATTATAGTAGTGTAGGATAACATAGCCTCAGGTAGTTTAGGTTTATTAGGTTACTCCCATTACAGTGCTCTAATTCCTCTGTGTTTATTTTTGGCTTCTTTCTTAGTGTTCTGTTAACTTGTAAATATTGTTTTTTTCTTCTCCTTGAGCCCTTTGCATAGTTTACTCAGAGCAATGTCCTTTTTGTATGGACACAGGAAGACTTAGCAAATGCTATGCTTTTGTAACCTGGAAGTCATTTGACTCTACATGATATTTTCCTCCTGGGCATCTGTTCTCTCGACCTAAGCCTCAGCTGCCCTTACTTCCCAGCACCCCCAAAAGCAGGGTGCCGATGAGGGACGAGATGGACCCAGGGCAAGCGGTGAGTTGTGTGCTACCCTGGCATCAAGATGGGCCTGACCAAAGTGCCTAATGCTTAACTATAAGTTAAGAGCTTGATCATGGACAAATGTTGTCATGATCCAAACAGTGATAACTAGATTTGGACCCTGCTAGGGTGAGGAATGACTAATCTGGCCTGAGTGCTGTGGTCTGAGTCTGTGGCAAGATGTTGCCAGGAGAGCTGCCTTGTAAGCCTCAATGTATCTCTTGCTATGTCCATCAAAAAATAGCTAGTATTAAGATGTTAATGAGTGCTTGGACTAAGGAAAAGAAAAAAACCTTAAGAGTCAGAAAGGGCTTTGGAATGCCCTGCCCTCAGGAAGGGCTTTCTTATGTTTATTTTGCTACCTGGCTGGGTGTAGCCTAGAGGGCAAGGTGGGAGAGACAAGTAGGAGGAGAGACTAGAGAAGTGAGAGAGGCGGCAGTTGATCCAGAGAGGGGCTGGAGCTAGGAGTGAGGGAGATGAGAAAGATGGAAGATTGAATAAACGGTAACTAATCAGCAACCAGCTTGGTCCTCGTTCTTCCTTCGCCTGTCCTTGACCACCGGCCGTCCTGATCCAGCCCACACACTACAGTTCCAGAGCACCGAATGCAGGCGGTGAGACAGAGCCGCCCGGAAAGCCCACGAGTGCACAAGGCCCTTGGCGAGCCTTAGTTTTTTACAAGTAGTACTCCTCTTCTCTCTCCAAAATCAGTATCAGCCCTGTCTCTGCTTAGCAAATTACTTTCATATTTAGTGGCACAAAATTTAAAAAATATATCAGTTCAGAGTTTCTGTGATTAAGAATCTGGATGCAAGATTCTGGGTGTCTGTGACTCAAGCTTTGTGCTCTCGTTGCAGTCAAGCTGTTGGCTGGTGCATAGTCACCTCAACAAGCAACTGGGCTAAAGAAAATATCTCTAATCTCCATAAGACTATTGGCAATCCCCAAGTTATCTTCTGCCAAGATAATGATCTTGTGGACCTCTATACAGTGCTGCCTCATGACATGACAGCTGCTGGCGTCCCCAGAACAAATCACCAAAGAGAAACTAAAAGTGTTCAAGAAAAAAAAAATGTCATTCTCTTTTTATCACTAAGCATCGGCAGAGCATCCAGTAATTTCTTCCCTAGTCTGTTTGTTAGATTTGAATAAAGAAGAAGAGCATAATAAATGACACCTGAATACTGGAAGCAGAGGTCACTATGAGTTATCTTAGGGGTTTCAAACTAATAAAAATTTTGTTAATAGTAATATGCATATCCAGACCCTGTCCTGCACTAATCCCTACAGTCAGTGAAATTGATTTTAGTATTTTGACAGATATAGATCTGTTGCTCAGAATGACTACTTGTCTATTCATCATTATTTGCATATGAAGTGGATGCATCATCAGTTATCTCTCAGTGACAAAGGTGATAAAATAGAAAAGATTAGGACTATTTTTTCTATCTTAACTGGCCATCTTCATATTCATATAAGAAATGTGATGCCTCAATTCTCACAAAAAGAGACAGAGGACATAAGAAGTCTTACTAATTCTGTAGAAAATTAAGGCCAAAAAAAAAAATAATACCCTGGTAAGGAAATTGCCTTGTATTTAGCTGATGAAGGTTTTATTTCTGTATCGCATATGGTCTCCTGATCACAAAGCCAGAGTAAGTCGTGAGGATTGCTGATTGTGACCTAAAAACTTGAAAAAAAAAATAAACATAAGAAAGAAGAGAGAAAAAGGAAGAAGAGACAGATAGGAAAACCATATATGGAATTCAGATAAACAGCTTTCAAATATGGATATCATTTTGCGTGATGGAAAACAAATAACTAAGGGTTTTCTGACTTAAAATTTTGTGCAAAACATAAACACATGAGATATTATCCTCACTGTCACTGTCACTGTCATCCCATTGCTCATCGATTTGTTCCAGTGGGCACCAGTAACGTCTCTCATTGTGAGACTTATTGTTACTGTGTCTGGCATATCCAATATGCCACCGGTAGCTTGCCAGGCTCTGTCTTGTGGGCACAATACTCTCGGTAGCTTGCCGGTCTTTCTTAAAGGGGCAGAACAATTGAACACGGGTCAGCTGCATGAAAGGCGAATGCCCTACCACTGTACTATCGCTCCAGCCTGAGATGTTATCCTAAAAATGAAAAATTAAAATTAGAGACAGCTATTCATTGTTTATCAAATAACAATAATTTTGCATACACAGTTTGAAGAAGAAACATAAAGAATATATCCAAGAAGAAATAGAAGTCAGGAAAATAGAAAGGTGAGGTGAATGGTTAAAAACGTAATCTTCTGGCTAAAATCCACAATCATCAGAGTTTGCTTTTAGCACATCTATTCTTCTGCCAGTTTTTTAGACTGATCTCTGGCCCAATACAAACAAGATTATGACTTTTTCCTATGGAGGTCTGATTATATTTTAAAATCTTTCCATATATCTCTATATCTCACAGTTAAGAATTAGTTTTCAATAGAGCTATTGCAGGGAGAGAGATAGGGAACTCTGGTAGTGTATATTGGAACTAATAATTTCTGGACAGTAAACCAGTCCAAAGAAATACAGACCTTGTAGACAAAAGGCTCATTTTAGGATCCTGGAAAACCACTGCGATGCAGAATTCCAGACCAAGAGCACAGATGGGAACAGAGAGACAATTGAACCTTTAACGAGAAAGACATCATTGCTGGGGGACAAAAATAGTCATGCTAAGAATTATCAAAAGAAGCCCATCGACAACTCCAGACAATTCCAACCTCCTCCCTTTAGAGACTATCCTGGCAAAAGACTTTGGGAACACTGTATATAAGCTAACTTAACAGAGGAAAGGGTGCACTTTTATAGGAATCACCCCCTGAAATGTGTATCTCATTACCCTAACGGCCACTTGGCCAAAATTTGCCTTAGCTATGTACTTTCTTATTTTAGGCAGCATTTCCTCAATGCTGGAAAACGTCTTGCATTCATGCTTGGCATGTATAGTTTGCTTTTTCTACTCTGGAGAAGCCTAGGTTATCCCTTGAGCACATATCTTACTTTCCCTCCCATTACATTCTCAATAAACTTGTTTTACTTCACTATTTCTCACCTCCTGATATTCTCTTCTGTGAGGGAAGATGACAGATCTAAAAGAATCTGGGCGGGATTTAAGATGGTTCTTTTTTTTTCCTGGTAAGAGTAATATCTTGTTTTAGCTTGCACTCTACAGCTGCCTGAAATATTGATTGGAAGGATGTTCTCCCAAACCAGGCAGAACAAGTGGAACCCATGCGAGGATTGACTGTTGAGAAATTTAGGAGCTGGTGAGACATAAGGTTCTGTATTGTTAGGGGTGGCAGATCTCTGCCCGGGGGAGGCTCGGAGAGACAAAAGAACAAAACCAAGACAACTCTTTCTGCAAATGCATGGGGTTTATTTAAGCCAATATAGCTATATTGGGACCTTCAATTGTGCCTCAATAGCGTGGCATAACTGAAGGCCCCAAACTCAAAAAGCTAGCTGTTTTTATACCCTTTTGGGGGAGAAATGAAAATCTCACATATCAAAGGGAATCACATAGGTCACTTAATTTGCATATCTAAACATTTGTTGACAAATGAAAATCTCACATATCAAAGGGAATCACATCTATATATCAAAGGGGATCACACATAGGTCACTTGATTTGCATATCTAAACATTTGTTGACTGTTAACTATTTCCCTGCAAATGTTTGCCTATAGTTCCTAGGGCAGTTTGTTGGCTCATTTGGTGACAGAGTCCTGCCCAGCGGTAGGTCCTGAAGACATCTTTCAAAGCAGTCAAGTAGTTACAAAGGGCAACTTCAGCGGTTAACCCTTAACCTGCCCTTCAGTTCTTGACTCTTAACTTGCCCTCCTCTTCAGTATGATTGTAGAGGCTCAGAGTTGACTTTCATCGACACTGTCTCAGATGGCACAGGTGAATAGAATGGGAAATGCAAAAGGTAAGGTCTATTCTCTAGGCTGCACAGCTCTCCCCACCACTTCACATAACCCCCACTGGGGACTCTGCTCCTTCACGTGTAAATCATGTCCCTCACCAGAAATAGAGCCTATTAGAATATATAAAAGTGGTGCTTTCTGCACTCGGGTATGTTCTTGTGTTAGTTACATCTTATATATTTTATCTCATTTTATTTTGAAGCTACTCTCAGCTCTGTGCTCAGGAATTACTCTTGACAGTGCTAAGGGGTGCCAAATGATGTGCTGGGGATCAAAACAAGATTGGTCATGTACAAATCAAGTGCCCTACCCACTACTATGTTTCCAGCCCCAATATTTTACATACTTTTTAACCATATCAGTAAACATGTTGATAGATAAACTATACTTCAGATCCTTTATAATTCTCCAAAACAAATATTTGAAGTATTGTAATGGTATTTTGATGAATATATTATTAGTTTGAGGACATTAGGTAGACAATTATTAAAGTTCTGGATTTGTTATTTATGTTAAAAGTGGATTTTAATATCTGGTAGATCAGTTTTGATGATTCAGAGAGAAAATAATATTGGAGTCTCAAATAGGATTGATTATATTGAAAATCATAAAAAGTCATAATTTAACTGCTTTTCTCCATATTAACAATGATATTAACAAAGCATATTGGTAAGCTGCTATACCTGAAGTTTTACTGTAGATGAACACACACACACACACACACACACACACACACACACAGAGGTTTTCCCTTTAAATTCAGTTCAGGGATATGAGAGATACATACAATTTAACTTTTTATGCTCATTTGTGAATAAAACAAATGCACAGTTTAAAATGTTCTCAAGTTGGAGCTACCCGAAGTGGTATTTCTAGAGAAAGAGCAAGTTGATAGATTTGGGTAGTGTGTCAGTCTGAAAAAAAAAAAAATCTTGCTTGAAGTCTTGGACATTTCACCTGAAAACAAAACAAAGAAATATGCGCGAGCGTTTGTGTGTGTGTGTGTGTGTGTGCGCGCGCGCGTACGTGTGTGCACGCGAACACTTAAATTTGGATTGGTATGACTTTAAGCTTTAATTTGCTTTAGTTACTGAATTGATAAATGTCAATATAAAAATGTAGTTCAAGGAAGGTTTTATGAGTAGTTATTAGTAAAAAGAATCTGATCTTGGAAAATGTCAGGATAAAGTGGAAAGCTGACATATCAATAATTGAAAAATGGAATGATTATCACGGAATCCTTAGTGTGAAACTCAAGGAGTAATTTATATATGTAAATATATGCATATATATGCTATTTTATATCATACATGCTACAAATGATTGAAAAATATAACTCATATAGACCTCTCTAAACTTTCAAGAATCATGTTTGTTGTGCCTTATTTAAGCCTTATTTTAATAAATATATAATTTTGTGGCATACAATAAGGTGGTTTTTGGAAATCCAATTCTAATATTTAACTGGTTTATACAGAAGACTTTAGGACAATGTTGTTTTATATGGAACAACTTTAGGAATTGACTAGTTGATTCACAGAGTTCATCATACATATGAAAGCTTTTCAATTACCTATCTGAGCTATCATTTTCATAAAAGTCTTCCTAGAGAGACTTGATTTTAATATTTGGCCCTGAGAAATATTATTCATTAAAATATAGTACTATTAGAATTGTAAGACTCTACCTACCACATTTTGTTTGTTTTTCTTTTTTAATTCTATTTTTTCCCCTTAGCACTCATTCCTGGCTCTGCATTCTGCTCTGAGCGATCAGAAGTGGTCACTGAGTGCAGCTCAGGGGAACATTTTAAATAGCCAGGATAAGAACCTACATCAGACGTATCAAAGATGAGGTCCTTACCAACTATACTGTGTCTGCAGTCCCAGTTTTGTTTCTTACTGATAGAGGTAAGAAAGGAGAAAGATATGTAGTTTACTTTTCTTACATCCTTTTCTTCTTTTCAAATTCAGAACTCTTTGCAGGTGTTCATGAATAATAGAAATTCTACTATTCAAAAACATGTAGAGTAACTTTGTTATTGTTTATATTCTTCTGCTTTTTCAAGGTGTCCTGCTTTCAATCACAGTGTATTCCTTTAAAGTCCTTCTAAATATATTCAGTCAATTGGAGATTGTGGTAGAGAAAATTACATTTCATGTTTTACTTTTGGGGATTCATATTATTAATTTTGAAATCTTTATTTCCCCACTTAGAAAATCACAACCAGAATAAGCTTAGAAACATCTTAATATTATTCAAAATTTTAAGAAAATATTACACTATAAATAGTTGAAAATTTATCAGAAAATACATAGAGGAATTAAATGTAGAATTTGAAACTGTTGAGATAGCCATAGGAATTGTGCCGTTCTGTTTAAAGGTTAATTGGAAGTCATAAAAATTTTCATAATGAAAGCTAAAATATTTTATTGCACTTTAAAAAAAATTCCAACTTTATTTCTGTTTTCAACTATATAATGTTGAATATTTCTTAAAATAGTGAATGTGTTTTAAAGAAGCATAGTATCATAAGTTTTGTTGTTAGGAGGGAGTTTACCATCATTGCCCAGTGTTTATTTCTGGTTAAACTCTCAGAGATCACTTCTGACGGGCTCCTGTGTTGGTTTAGAAATCCAACCAGGGTCAGTTGCTTGCAATCTACTTTTGCTCCAACCTCAGTACTAAAATTTTTTTGAAGTCAACAAACTCTAAATGTCTTTTTCTTAATTATGTGAATTTTTTTCTTTAGCATATCTTAAAGTTTTTGACAATTTTGATAATCATTATTTTTTTAACCTTTTCAAAATATTTTGTTGCTTACTGCACTCATCCTGAAGCCTACTAACTGCATTATTTTCATGTATTTTTTTTTACCTCATTAACCCTACAAATGTTATGATACCTTCTTTGATATCTACATCATCAACATTCTAGTTGCCCACTGCAACAAAAAATCTATTGCATTATTTGTGAATAAGATTTTATGATAATTTTTCAACAAACATAACATACAACGTAGAGGGCTTATATATAAACTCAGTGAATGTTATTTTACAATGAGTAAAAAAATTGATCTAGGAAATATTATTCCTTTTGTATTAAAAGTCTTGATTGAATTCAATCAGTAATTCTCAAAGAATGTTTTTATTCACATTCTCTAACAATTATGAATTATGATACACACACACCAACATGCACACATTATAAGGACTCATGCACAAACTTAAAGTATAGAGAATCCTAAACTGAAAAATAATAGTATGATGACATGAAATAAAAGATAGAGAAGACAGATATTACATATTTACAGTAACAAAAAGGGTGAGAAAATGAGAAAATGGAAAAGAATTGCATAATATACATATTCTATAATGTCAAAAATCACACTCCTCAGAATGACACAAAAGTCCTTGTAAGCCAATATTGGATTTTTTTTTCTAACTCAGCATTCTAATTTCCTGGTATTTTTTTTCCTGGCATTTATTTCTAATGCATTAGCCATCGGTAGTTTGGTGTTTGTGCCTTGGTAACATGTACATCATTTTATTACTTTCATGATTGATTACGTTGCTCACTTTTTCTAAAAGCAAAGGATACATCAACTTTCCGAGAAGTTGTCTTTCTTTTTTTGCTAGTGTGTGTGTGTGTATATTTCATAGTAGTTTTGTTTATTGCTACTAGATCAGAACATGCAGTATTATATTTATAGTGCCTAGCTATAATGAAATACTCTAAGTGAAAACTCACATTTTTTTTTTTATGTATTAACTTTTTATCTTTTTTTTTTTAAATTTATTTATTTTTAATTAGAGAATCACCGTGAGGGTTCAGTTACAGATTTATACACTTTTGTGCTTATACTTCCCTCATACAAAGTTTGGGAACCCATCCCTTCACCAGTGCCCATTCTCCACCACCCGTAAACCCAGTGTCCCTCCCACCCTCCCCAATCCCATCTCCCCCCCACCCCACCCTGCCACTGTGGCAAGGCATTCCCTTCTGTTTTCTCTCTCTAATTAGCTGTTGTGGTTTGCAATAAAGGTGTTGAGTGGCCGCTGTGCTCAGTCTCTAGCCCTCATTCAGCCCGCAACTCCCTTCCCCCACATGGCCTTCGACTACAATGTAGTTGGTGATCGCTTCTCTGAGTTGACCTTTCCCCGGAACGTGAGGCCAGCCTCGAAGCCATGGAGTCAACCTCCTGGTACTTATTTCTACAGTTCTTGGGTGTTAGTCTCCCACTCTGTTATTCTATATACCATAGATGAGTGCAATCTTTCTATGTCTGTCTCTCTCTTTCTGACTCATTTCACTCAGCATGAAACTTTTCATGCCCATCCACTTGACTACAAAATTCTTGACCTCCTTTTTTCTAACAGCTGCATAGTATTCCATTGTATAGATGTACCAAAGTTTCCTCAACCAGTCATCCGTTCTGGGAAAACTCACATTTTTTTTTATACTGCATACCAATATCTTAGTATATGTGATATACATAATAAATGTTAAATGAATGTATGAACATTTCTTAATGGTAACGTCTAAGTCAGAATTTACAAGATAATAATATGTATGATTCCTTATAAAGCTTTCTAAAATAAGGTAAGGTAGAATTTGGAGACAATAATCTCCCCAGGTAAAATTATACTCGTCTCTATGTCTTAGGTGGTGAGACAATGGAGAAGTGTATCTCAGAGTACCCTTCAATTAAAAAAAATAACTTCTTCTCCAGAAAGCTTTTAAGTTGCCATTTGTAGAGTGGCCATTTCCAGTAGAGTCACTATGTTATTATTGGTTATATTTTCATTAGGAAAGCATGCAGTTATAATCTCAGGAAGAAACATGAGGTAAAAGCAGAATATACTCATTTTCATTTGGTGCACCCATTTTTTCTCCAAATTACTTTAACTCCAAGTGATATGTACCTCCAATCTACCTCAATTCATACACCCCACATAGATAATTCAAGACAAAATTCAATTTGCTATGTCCTAGACTCCATAATTCTGTTATATATATATATATATATATATATATATATATATATGTAGCACTGTAGCTCTGTCATCCCATCATTGATTTGCTCTAGTGGGCACCAGTAACATCTCCATTGTGAGACTTGTTACTGTTTTTGGCATATTGAATACGCCATGGGTAACTTGCCAGGCTCTGCTGTGAAGATGGAATACTCTCGGTAGCTTGCCAGGCTGTCTAAGAGGGACAGAGGAATTGAACCAGGGTTGGCCACATGCAAGGCAAATACCCTACCTGCTGTACTATCACTCCACTCTGTATATATATATATATATATATATATATATATATATATACACACACACACACACACATATATATATATAAAACATGTAATCTTCAGTGATAAAGACAACAGTCCATGCTGTGTTGATACTTTTTTTTTTTTTGCTTTCTGGGTCACACATGGCGACACACAGGGGTTATTCCTGGCTCTGCACTCAGAAATTACTCCTGGCAGTGCTCAGGGGACCATATAGGATGCTGGGGATCGAACCCGGGTCATCCGCATGCAAGGCAAATTCCCTACCCGCTGTGCTATTGTTCCAGCCCCTGTGTTGATACTCTTGAAAGGGACAAACTAAACCTTTAATAGAAATGATACATGGAGGAAGTATCTAAATAAACTAAAATATTTTTATTTTTAAATATTTGGGCATTAAGATAAATACTTTATTTGCATTCTTATATTTTAAAATAAATGATTTGTTGGGATTATAAGAAATAGTGTTTCTTTTTTGAGGGCAATTCTTTGGCAAAACATTACAGTTACATTACATTATATTACAACTGTTTATGAGCTTTACCTTGATTTGAATCTGTTCTCTGTGGCTTAGATCACATACTATAGCCCTACATTGGATTCACTAAAACAAGAATCATTCTTACAAAAGCTAAATAAACTCATTCTAACATGTGAGGTGATTAAGCAGAGTAAATTTATAGAATAATGCTTTACAAACATATTCTATGTGATCATGACCAGGAAGCTTTCTTGCACCATACATAAATGAAATATTTAGGTTGAAAGGAAACAAGTTGAAAGAAAACAAGTATTTTTAAATATATAAGACCTTTATTTTCTTCAATTTATTTTCAATATAAAATTAGAAAGAGCCTCCAATGTGGCATTGTTGGGAAGGACGAGTAAGGAGAGGTTTTTAAATCTCAGGGCTAGGACAAATGGAAACTTTACTGAGACTGCTCGAGAAATTCGACAATCAATGGGATGATGATGATGATAAAATTAGAACTAGTCAAAAAATTAAAATAGGGGCTGTAACAGTAGCACAGAGGGTAGGGCATTTACCTTGCACGAGGCCGACCTAGGTTCAATTCCCAGAATCCCATATGGTCCCCTGAGCACTGCCAGGGGTAATTCCTGAGTGCAGAGCCAGGAATAACCTTTAAGCATCGCCATATGTGACCCCCCCAAAAAAATAATAAAATAGAAACAGCTTTTTCTTTAAAAACATGATAGTTTAAAAGACAATATCATAATACCAGGATTTGAGTGGTATTGTGTTGTTCAGTACAATGACCGTCCATTTGATTTCATAAAGGATGTTTTCACGGATTCTTCTGTGGGGTAAAGCACAACTAACTTCGGTGAGTTTGTTTATATTGTACATGTTATTGTTTATTCTTTTTGTGGGGAGGAGGAGCTGGAATGGGGAGAACTAATGGTGAGGGTAATAGAAATTATCTACTAGCTTGTTTTTAAGTGCACAGCCCTCTAGCTTTTGGTTCGTTGGCTCTGATTATGTTTTACAAAAATTACTGTGGAAAATGATTCTTTGATAGGTGATTGCAATCAGGATGATAATATGTAATTTTGATTAATCAAGGAAGTTTGATTAATTTCAATGTTGATCATCGCATAATCCCACGCTAGAATGAAATGCTGTTTACTGTCATTTGGGATGAGTAATAGCCCACAGTGAATTATCTGTTAAAGTTCTCCAAACTTTGAACTGAAGTAATCTAGCATTTGGAGTTATTATTATTGATGCATAAAAATAATGCTTGATGTTTTAAAAGTCTAAATCTCCAAACGCATTATGAAATATAAAAGCACACTAAGAAGGATATACCCCAAACAATGTTATTCTTTTTCATTTCTTTCTTTGAGCAAAATCTTGCATCTCTAAAGTATTTTCTGTCTCTATTGATAGGATCAGATTTTCACTCTATTATGTTTAATTAATTCCTTGTGTTTAATCTGAAATTACATTATAGCTTGTGTCTCACTCATATTAATTTATAATTTTTATCTCTTGAGCCTTATGAGTTTGATATTCTAAACTGAAACTATTACCAATACGCATATAAACTTTGTTCTTGTCAGTCAATTTTATTGATCTCTCCATTTAACCTGGCTCAGTCACCTCTCTGTCAATTTTTGCATTATTTACATGTTTTTTTAAAAGTTTTAATCGGGATAATTAACTATAGATTGAACTTCCTTCAATCTCACAACCAGAACATATTTAGATCAAAACTGAAAAGCCCCTTCAAAGACATATTCTCCATAATGCTATGGAAGACACTTTCTCCATTAATGAATATAATAACTCCTTATTGTTTTTCCATATTTAATATTTTTCCTAATTTTTTATTTTATTATATTTAGTTTTACATCTAAATGTAAACTTTATGAGTATAGAAAAGTTTCTCTTTGCTTTATTTTCAGTGTTAGAGGTAAGGTATATTTTATCATGTATATTTAAGTGAATTGGTGAATGTTGTAATACTCCCTTGTTAACTAAATTTATCTTACAGATTCTTCAAAATACCACCTTCATTTTTTATTCCTCATAATATCTGTAGATTCTTTCCATATAAAACCTATATAAATATTAAATCTTAATTTCTTACAAAAATAATGTATTTGTTAAATCTCTGAATTTTGAAAAGAATGCTAACACAACATGGGAAGTGGGCCATACTGCATACTATGATCCAATACTGTACCACTTATTAGTGGTGTCCATCTCTTAAACCAATGAGAATTTCCTTAATTTGGGTTTCTGACCATGTATAATAATGTTAAAGATAATCCTTTATAGCTTTACTGTGAATTAAACAAGATAAGACTGAATGCTGTTCAGAATACCACTAGACTAATAACTAATTCATATTTTATTTGGATATCTTATTTGATTTTGGGCAACATCAGGCAGTGCTCAGGGGATCACTCCTGGCTCTGCTTTTGGGTGACTATATGAAATTCTAGGAACTGAACCTGGGGTGCCCATGTGCAAGGCAAGTGCCCTACCCTACCCACTGTATTATTGATTCTGTCACTCTATAAATAGAATACCTTTATTATATTTTAAAAATCTTATTTGTCTTTAAAAATTTCAATATAGGGGGAGTTGAGAAAGTCGAGATCAACAACATAATTATACTGGCAAAGTATCATAAATATGTTTCATAAAAACTTATCAATAGCATCTTTTTTTTATTCTGTAAGAAAGTCAATGAGAACAGGTCATTGCATGAAATTATTGTATGAAATTACTTTACATGTAGTTCTGGGATTTGGAAATAAATATAAGATAAAATATATTAGCCATTGAGACCATCCAAATTTTTTATTGGGCTGCTATTCTGTTTTTGCTCAAAGAAGGTTTTTATTTTTTGCTTCTTTTCCTCAAATGTTTATAGATTGTGAATAGGTATATGAAAAAAAGTATTTATGTCACTTGTCATCACTGTCACTGTCACTGTCATCCTGTTGCTCATAGATTTGTTCGAGGGGGCACCAGTAATGTCTCTCATTGTGAGACTTATTGTTACTGTTTTTGGCATATCCAATACACCACGGGTAGGTTGCCAGGCTCTGCCGTGTGCACTTGTCATCAAGAAAATAAAAATCAAAACAACAATGAGCTACTACCTCATACCAAAAGATTGGCACATATCAAAATCGTAAAAAAAAAAAGGCATATGGGGAAAAGGATTTGTCTTTCACTGGTGGTAGGGATATTGTCTCTATCTCTTACCCTCTATGGAGAAAGGTATGGAGACTTTAAAAAATATGCAATAATTAAGCTTTCATCGTAATCAAGAGCATGTGATACTAAAATAAAAGTAGAGTCCAGATCAATAGAACAGAACTGAGGGCCCACAAGTACTTGCGTTATGAAAACACACTCCTCATCACTTATTATTAGGCAAAGGTAGATCAAGGCAACAATGAAATACCACCTTACACTTGTGACATTTGGTAAACTAGTCAAAAACACCTGTCTTTGTATTAAGGAAAACAAATCCTCATCCACTATTTGTAGAATGTTGATTGGTTCAACCTATTTGGAAAATAATATGGACATTTTAAAATTGTAGATTTAAAAAAGTTATGTAATAATTAAGCTTCCATAGTAATCAAGAAAATCTAAGAATTGAACTTCGATACAAGCCAATAATTTCACTTCTTGATGTTTACTGCAAGGCAGAAAAACACTATTTCAAAAGGGAATTTGTGTTTCTCTGCTAATAACAGTATTTGTCATAATAGTCAACATCTGGAAACAAAAAAGGTGTCTAAGAACAGATGACTGGATAAATAAACTGAGACATATATGCACAATGGAATACAACTCAGCTATAATGAATGATTAAATCATGCAATTTCCTGCTACATAGATGGAACAAGAGAATATAATACTAAAATTAAGTCAATGAGAAGGAGAGGGAAAGACACAGAACCATCTCTCTCAAATATGGGATGTAAGGGTGCTTAGTAAGGAGGATAATACATGACATCAGATGTTTGAACTTTAGAGTTGATCTATAGGACTTGGTCTATAGAATTGAGATTACAAATAGTGGATAATTTTAATTAAAGTATTGTTTAAGTAATCACTTGCCATCACTTATCATCCTGTTATTCATCGATTTCCTTGAGCAGGCACCAGTAACATCTCCATTCGTCCCTGTGGTATGCTAGTGTAGCCCAATGGAATCTGCCTTCTCCAGGAATAAGAAAAGCCTCAAACGTTTGTTCAGGGTCTTGACGAAGAAGTCTGATCATCTCGTAGGTGGGTGGCCAGGGGTTCTTTTCATATGTTATGGAATCCAGTCAGTAACCACTCTAATCCAGCGATAGTCTCCAAATCGCATTACTTGTTTCGACCATCTGATTTTTGATGCCTTGGAAAATGAGGCAGTGACCCTGATCTTCAATCTTCGATGGAGGTCGGAACAACAGATTCCTTCTCACTTGAGTGAAATGTGATATTCCAAGCACAGCTCTTTTGATTCCTCTTAGGGATACCCCAGTAGTGTTCTCATCCTGTTTTTGAAGGGCCCAGGTCTTTGAGGCATATGTTAGTGCAGGAAGAACGGTGGAGTTGAAAAGATGTGCCCGGAGCCGGAGGTTCTTCATCCTCTTGACCACTTCTTTGATGCTCTTGAAGGCGTTACACGATGCTCTCTTCCTCCTGTGTAGCTCAGGTGACAGGTCATTCGTCATGTTGAGTTCTCGACCCAGGTACACATAAGTGCTGCATTCGGAGATGTTTGTTCTGTTGAGAGCAAAAGGAACATCAGGGACTAGTCTGTTTCTCATGAACATTGTCTTTGTGAGATTCAGCTGCAGACTTATCTTTCCACACTTGAAGTCGAAGTAGGCCAGCATTCGTTCCGCTTGGCTGATAAAGTTTGGTGTTATTAGAATGATGTCATCAGTGAAACAGAGGTGGTGTAGTTGCCAACCGTCTACCCAGAAGCCACTCCCTGCCAGTGCCAGATAATCTCCTCATCGGCCGACCTCCACCACCCAATCCCCGCCATGCTCCAGGCTGCTTTCCGGACACTCAGGCCAAACCTCACGCATGAATGAAGGAAGCCCCAAGGAACCCAGGTAAAGCACAACTTTGCTACCTTAGATTCTGGGCTCATCAGAACCTGGGAGCAGAGATCTGCCTGCTTCCCCCAATCTCCAGCGACCCAGGGGTCCCATCCATAGGCCACTCCTTGCCGGCGCCAGATAATCTCCTCATTGGCTGACCTCCACCACCCAACTGCTGCCACACTCCAGCCCACACATCATAAAACACTTCCTACCCATTTTCCATAATGGCCACACCATATTTGATGCCACACCATATTTGATGGGGTTCAAGTATGGTATGAATCATATGGTTCACTGCCTCTTCATGTCAGAGGGTGGCAATGGTGCTGACCTGAGAAGAGTGAACCAACAGGTGCTATGGTTCATTATGAGGTGCCAGTCAAACACAAATTGTAAGTAAAATTAAAAATAAAATGAGCTTCCATAAGACCAAATAATTTGACTAACTTGTATCGAACATAATACTCAATTAGCTGTTGTAATCTTGCATTCAGTGCAATGGTATTTGCAATAGCCAAAAAGTCTGGAACAAGCCAAAAACTCTGGAAACAACCCAAGTGCCTAAAGCAGACTAGTGGATGAAAGAAATTCTGATGCATACAACCATGGACTACTGTTCATCAATAAGACAGAATCATGCAATTTCCTGCATCATGTAGAGAATATCATAGTAAGTGAAGTGAGTCCCATGAAAGGGGAAATATACAGAATAGTCTCTCTCATGTGTGAAATATACTGAGGGAATAACATATGACCAATAGTGACAGGCCCTGAGAACTGGCCTACAGAAGTGAATTTGCCAGTGTGGGATGATGGTGGAGGGGTAAGAAAGGAGATTGAGGCATTGGTGGAGGCTCATTGATACTTAGGGGTGGGTGTGATTTTGGAAAATTATTGGCTTAGACTGTATTATTTACAGTAGTGAAAGTCACTGACATAAGTAAAAATGCTCAGGCCAGATCCGAAGATAATGTTTTTCTAGGTAACATACTATATGTCTTTAAAACTATCTCCTACTTCATATGGATTGAAGCATAGAATCAAAAGAGGTCATGTAATACATTGAATAACGTTAGCAAATTCCCTTGTCTCTAACATGGCTGAGTTCATTAAACAATATATAAAAGTAAATTCATGAGGTACAGAACATACTACTAAGTGTCAAAGTGGCAGAGTGGTACACAGATCTAAAAGAGATTTACTCCTCAAGTTATTATGAGGATTTTTAACTAACTTATACTTAATAGTGGTAGGTATTTAAGCGTTGGTAATAAAATCATAAAGTTTTACACCACAAGAGAAAACATTTTGTTATGTGATGAAGAGTGCAAGCTATATAAAGTTGGGTATATGGAACTATGTATAGTGATGGATACTAAGCATATTTTTGATAAGCTTTCCATATGTACAAACAATCAGTCATAAGTTTCACAGCCCAAAATAACATATGGTGAGATATCAGTTAAATACCAATAAAAATTAAAGTAGCAAATAATACTAGATGTGGGACATTGGAACCCTAAGATACCTGATTTCACTTTTATCTGAGAGATTGACACATCAGCATCTGTGCTCAGAAGTCAATGTATCAGATTTAGAGTATAACATGAATGAAGCACCATAAAATGAAATATCTTTATCTCTTTATAAATAAATATGGTTAGAATAGTGCTGTGTATTCCCCAAGCCATACTTGAAATTTCACAAAATTGTTATTATTATATTTCTTACTTTAAGCAAACTAGCGGAAATGAGGTCATGCATTATGGTTTCATATTAACATTTACTCAATTCCAATAAACTCTAAATAAATTGACTTGTTTACTTTTAAAATTTTTATAGGACAAATTTGCAGAGGGTTTTTCTCCATCATACATACTTTCAGACCATTAATCTCACTTTAAAATACTATTATCTTGTGATTTCATTATCACCTGCATGTTACTTTCTAAAGATCCATCCTCCCAAGAAAATTACCCAAATTCCCTTTCACTCATTTGTATTCAGCATCTGTGGTTCAAAATCAAATAATGCTAAGCAAAACTAATGACACGCTTTGATCTTTATCTTCCCTTATTTTTATCTCTTTTTCAAAGATTATGTTAGAAACAGTGAAATGGGATCTAGAGAGAGCACAGAGGTTACAGCTCATGCTTTGTAGACAGCAGATAGTGTTTGCCACGCATATGGCTGACCCAAGTTCAATTCTCAATACCCCATATGGTCCCTGGAGCCTAACCAAGAGTGATCCCTGGTCACAGAGCCATGAGTAATCCCTGAACAGAGCAAGCCAGAAATGGAATGTTCCAGAGATATAGCACATGGATTAAGGCACACGCCTTCTATATAGCTATCTCAGTTCTATCTCTAGAGTAGGTTTTCCAGATTGTTACCAAATAGAGCCCTGAAGACCCCCCCCCATAAAGATGCAAATGTGTTTCTGAAAACCTCTGAGCACTGCTTAGGTGGTCCAGTAATCCCTGGCACTTCAGAATCTGGTTGCATTGACCTACCTGCATGTTGTCTAAGAATCTCAGGGAAATAACCCTGGGGGCTCCATAGAACATTTTGCAAAGACCAAAGAGCAAATAAAAAGACTGTAAATAATTAATTCTACATAAAATGCTTAATAACGAAGAAATCACCTGGAAAGATACTTTAAAATATGTCATTTTTGTACCTTAAAATATATCTTACACATATTTTACCATATATGTATATATAAAGGATACCATATATCTTACCATATATACCACACACCTTGACATATATATTCCCATATATATCACAATATCTTAAAATATGCCAATTTTTTCATTAGCTGAACAAAAATTTTTGAAGCAAAACTCACTCAACCCAACTCTCATGTGTTTTACTTTGAATTTGACTATTCTCCCATTCACCTGCAGTTTTTCTTTTCTTGTTCTTTAATTAATGGAGAGTGGTGATTAATGCAAAGTTCATATTATGAACAAAAAGATTTTCTTTCACCTGAAGTTCAGTATTTCTTTTATTGAATAAATTCTGAAGATGAAAATGATAAGTGTCATTTTTTTTTTGGTGATCCTATTATGTTCACCAACAGAGATCGCCTAACTAGAAATGTCTTTATATGGAAGAATGGACTGTTTGAAAGAATATCATAAAGGATTTTACTTTGAGAAAAATTTTATAGATGTTAAAGCTCCTTTGAACCCACTAAGAGGTATGGTTTGTTTTCTAAAATATAAGATAAAAATTATTTTAAGTACAGTTTTATACTGGGCATGTGTCAAAGTATGAATCAGTTGTCCAGATTTCAGTAAATTTTTACTTTATTCTTAAAAGTGAAAGTCTAGCACAAAGATTTTTTCAGTTCATTGTATTTTAATTATGTTTTATTATATCTTAAAAATATGGATCTTTGTTATTAGAAATTTACTTGCTGTTTGAAATAAGAAAATTGGGTAATATTTTTATTAAAAATCTAAAGTAAGGAAATGGGTATATATACACAGTTGGATATATGTTTTCACATATTCTTCTTAGTTTAGAACTGCTATTTTCTAAGGCAGATGCTTGTCAACAAGGAAAATCATTATTTAAGTGGTTAGTTTACAAGTTATAAAAATATCTTTCCAAGTTGTATTTTTATAGAAGCATTTCATATACTACCTTAAAAAATAAAACATAATTGAATGATAAAGTGTAAAAATTATGACTGAAAATATTGAATCAAATTATGTTAAAAAATTACAAACTTTGTTTTTTCTTTCTACACCATGAAATTCATAATTTTAGCTGAAAATACAGTGTCTATCAGGGAATTTTTTCCACATTTAATTTGCAGCTTTATAAGGAAAGTTTAATAAATAAGAAACTAAAATAGAAAGCTAAAAAATACCTTTAAAATCATAAAATGAGGCAACAGTTTCATCTATGGCACTACAGCCATATTTCTTATAGAGGTAATGCATTGGTAAAATCTCAAGATTTTTAAATTTCATGTATGGTTATTCTTAGCACATAAACTTCTTTCTGTACCAAATTACCACAACCTCAGTGATTTAAAACAATTTAGATATATCATCTCAATAGATATAGAGTTCAGCAAGATGACTCAGATTTTATTAAGCTAAAATCAAGGTGATGCCAATCAGCTTCCTTCTGAATGTTGTAAAGGAGATTATATCTCCCTGCTTTTTTGTAGTTTGGACCCTGTCCTTCATCTTCAAATATGGAAATAGTGCATTTTCAAATGTCTCTATGACCCTTTTAGAATAAAATTCTACCTTAATAAAATAGCTATGTTCTTTACTTCTCTGCGTCTCCTGCCTCAGTTTCTTAACCGGATTCTTAAGACCTTACTCAACAATCTTGAATAACTTTTTTTTTTTCACTTTAAGCACAAATTAAGGTCTTTTTCTCCTGTAAGTTACTCATGAATAGCCTATGACTATATTTTTGAGTGAAAAGTAGATAGTATCATCCATCAGGGTTTTAGAAAACCTTTGTATCCCAAAATATTTGAGGGAAGAATACAGAAACAGAACATGTGGAGATGGAGATTGTTTCAAACACAAACATTTGTTGACTATGCTGGCTCCCAGACCACACTAAATATTCCTAAAGTGTGCATCTTTAAGCTTCATTGATTTCATGTTTTGCAAAGTTAAAATTTAATGGGAAGGAATATGTAGTGTGTATGTCAAAAAAATAAATACATCTCTTTCTTCTGCTCACTATATAAATTGGTGACTTTTTGAAAATATATAGCTTGTATTTTGTTAAAAGCAAAACATTCATATGGGTCCAGATTTGTGGGCATGTACCTGAAAAGTCTCATAGGAAATTACCTTCAGAGGAACACTACTATTTGTGTTCAGTAAAAGATACCACTGTCTTTATTATGTTCTTCTGAATAAATTTACCTTTAAATTTGTATTTTTAAAGTAAAATTAGATGGCAATAATTTTTACATCTGAGCAGAAGTGATTGATACAATGCTTGTCTGTTATCTTTTTGCCACCTGATTCACATATAGTATTCACAATGGTCCCAGAAATCCAGAAATCTGGAGAACTGACAATGTTTAGGGGCTCATAAAAATTCAAAATGAATAAAATATTATAACATTTATCAATAATACAATAGTTTAAATGGCCACAATTTTTGTTATAAACAGTATGCTCTTCAATTACAGTAAAATGGCTGTAACATTTTGAGAACAATAAAAGATATCCCAATCATATTACTTGCATTACATTAATGTGTAAGTTGATCATATAGACTGGAAAAGATAGTTTTAAAAATTGGAATAACTGATTAGTTCTCCTCAGGTTAGTGATTCTGGCTCATCCACAGACAAACCCGGACTTTATAAGGTAGATTCTTGTGTATCAAATGAAATTTAAAAAATATATTACTTTTCGTGAAGTTTCCATGGGAATGGTGAGACCAAACATTAAATGAAGATTAGAAATATAAATTGTGCAATATTGGTGATTCCACTTATGTTTTAAATTCCCTTTCATTTCCTCTAAAATTGCTGTCATGCAATAAAAACTCATTAGAAAAATTGATGTAATAATTTAAAATTTCTTTCTTTTTTTTAAAGTTTATTTTATTGAATCACCATGTGGAAAGTTACAAAGTTCTCAGGCTTATATCTCAGTTATACAATGCTCAAACAATCGTCCTTTCACCAGTGCCCATATTCCACCACCAAAAAAAACCAAAAAAAACAACAACAAAAAACCAGTATACCTCCCACCCCCCACCCTCCAGCCCCCCGCCCCCACCTGCATAACTGATAAATTTCACTTCATTTTCTCTTTACCGTGATTACATTCCATATTTCAACACAAAACTCACTATTTTTGTTGGAGTTTATCCCCCAAAAATACGGCCTTATTGACAAGGAAACATTCTCATCAGTGGAAAACTGAACTTTCTTTTTGCTATTAGTTACCATGTTATGTAATAAAAAGCAAATGCCTTGGTAATTAGACAAAGGCAATAAAGAAAAGAAACAATTCATATGCTATTGTAACTTTGCTGAAAACACTGTTTTTAATTTTTATTGTTTTAATTTTGCATTAGATTCCTCCAAACTAGGTAAGTGTCTTTGTGTGGGAGATTCATCCCTCTAACAAAAACCAAGGACGTAATAGTCTCCTGGGCAAAACCTGTGTAGGTCTTAGAATGTTTGTCTTAGAGTACAAATGGGAGCAAAACTGTTCCCAGGAAAGAAGAGAATCAGTTTAGGGTCTTCTAGATGCAGAGGGCAACATCGGCAAAAACAGAATGATAGGGGACTGCCACAACTCTTGTGGGTCCCTGTCTTTGTGTACAAATTGACTGCTGTTGTGCATGCTCACTGTCCTTCAGGTCTCTGTCGCCTTCACCCAGGGCTCACATGCTGAGAGCCTGGATAGGGACCAATATTGTAGTGAATGAATGACCTGCTCCTGGACTTCACTGATGGCTGCCCAGGAGGTCTTAGAGTGTGGGCAGTTCTGTGTGTATGTTTGTTCCCTCACATGTTTGTTTACTTACATGTTTGTCTATCTTATTCTCTGTGATGGAACCCTGTCTGGATAGAGGTTGAAGATGGTAATCTGGCATTAGAAATTTTTATATGTGGGGACTGTTTGTTGATGCATCGGTTTCAAGAAAAAAAATTAATAGTTTATTCCAGGGTCAAGAATAAAACATAATAAACAATTCTGAATGAAAAAAATTCTGCAATTTTAGCCATCCCACCAATCCAGATATTTAGGGGCAAGAGGCTTCAGTCAGAAATGAGATTGATAGAGTGTAAAGAATTGTTGGGAAAGAAGCAGCTTCCAAGTTAATTTATTTTTATAATATATATTTGTTAAAAATAATATTTTCTTGCAACTTGTATATCTATAGAGATCTTGTACATAGAGAGAGGCCTTTGTGAATGTAGTTTATATATTACTCATGTGCATCCATCTGTAAGAAGAATACCAGGTTGTTATGAAGTTTTATTTAATATTTTGTGAAAAATGCTCATAATAAAAACTTGGGTGAAAAGTTTAGTTTCAATCATCATTCTCGTTATCACATATCTTTTAAAATAACTAAGACTGGTATCACTATTATTTTAAGTTAATAAATAATAAAGTTTAATACGGAGAGGGAGCTTGTACGTTTTTCATGACTACGTAGCTAATCATTCATTTAAGGACTAGGGAGATATAGTATAGCTGGTAAGCCATTTGCTTATTACAGACCCATGGTCCATATAAGACACCTCATATGTTCCCATGAGACCCTCCGGGAGTGATCCATGAATGCAGAACCAGGAGGAAGCCCTGAGTAATGTTGGGTATGGCCCAACTCCCCACTGTATGCACTGTAGCACTGACATCCTGTTCATGTATTTGCTCAAGGGGACACCAGTAACATCTCCATTGCGAGACTTCTTGTTACTGTTTTTAGCATATTGAATATGCCACGGGTAGCTTGCCAGGATCTGTCGTGTGGGAAGGATACTCTAGGTAGCTTGCCGGGCTCTCTGAGAAGGGTGGAGGAATTGAACCCGGGTTGGCTGAGTGCAAAGCAAATGCCCTACCCACTGAGCTATCGCTCCAGGCTACTCCCCACACTCCCCCCCAAATATAATTAGTTTAATTAGTCATCAAGCTCTCATTCATATGGAATATCCCTTTTTATTCTAGAATTCTTCATTTCTAATTATTTTTCCTTCAGGTCACCTTATGTACTGACATCTATAGTCAGATTAGAGATCTTAGTAATAGCACTTTAACAATAGTTAATTTCACCTCTTTTATAAACAGTATTTCAGGCATCTCACTTTCATACTCCTACATCTAATCTCAGTTCTTTTATATTATTATTGGAAAATGTTAAAAATTATCTTATTGACAAAATTTTAACAAATTATTAAAAGCTTCCTATCCAACAGGTTCATCTCACTTTTTTGCTTACAGTTGCAGTTAATATAATTTATACTTTTCTTCCTCAATCATAATAAATAGGCAAAATTTCTACTACATTTTAAATCTGAGTCACTTCATCATGCATCAAAATTATTATATAAAATTTGTTAACTAAAATTATTAGTTTTCTTAATCATTTTCCCTCATTCCAGTGGGAAGCAATTTAAATTTTCTGTTTATGCCTTAAACTTCCAAACATACTTGTGACTTTCTTTTTCTCCATTCTAGATTTTTTAACCTTAATAGTTTGAAGAAACTAAAGGTAGTTTTTTCTTTTCTAATTTTAAGATATTCCTAAAAGCATGAACTGATATCTAGCTATCATTTTTGGTTAGCAGCTTCCAAATAACAAGTGGTTTTTAGTACAGTTTGATCTCTATTGAGAACTTGAGTTTGCCTAGTTTTTTAGCTGGTTTGCATTCTTACTGTGTTTTTAAAATACTTCTAAATAATTGCTTTATCATACACATTGAAAAATTTCTCCCCATCCATCTTTTGGTCTCTTTTAAAAAGTATCTTTCACAGTGAACAACTGTATATTAAATTTAGCAAAGCTATTATTAACTTTAATAAAGTCCAATTGCAGATTTACTATAATGTATCATTTTCATTTGTCCGTGGTTTTCCTGATTCATCTAATTCTTGCATTAAGTATATCTTGTGTTGAAAAATGTGTTTTAAGCCTCCTTCTCTCAGTAAAAGCATATATATTGTTCTTTTCATGCTATTACCTTCCAATTAGTCTGGGATATCACATAAATATACTTATTGAATAGTTGATGAATACTTGATATTAAATAAAATCATGAATACATACTTAAATGAATGTCTGAATCCAAATACATGGTATAATCCAATATTTTCAAATACATCTATCATTTAATATTTAATTTTATATTGTGCAGGAGGAAGAGAGCAGCATGGAATGCATTCAAGAGCGTCAAAGAGGGGATTAAGAAAACGAAGAACCTCCGACTCCGGGCACATCTTTTTGATTCCACCATTCTTCCTGCACTAACATATGCCTCAGAGACCTGGGCCCTATGCAAGCAGGATGAGAATGCTATTAGGGTATCCCAAAGAGGAATTGAAAGAGCTATGCTGGGAATATCATGTGTCACTCAAGTCAGAGAAGGAGTCCAGAGTTCTGACCTCCATGGATGGTCAAAACTCAGGGATGCTGTTTCGTTTGCCAAGGCGTCAAAAATCAGATGGGGGGGCTGGAGAGATAGCACAGCGGGTAGGGCGTTTGCCTTGCACGCGGCCGACCCGGGTTTGATTCCCAGCATCCCATATGGTCCCCTGAGCACCGCCAGGGGTAATTCCTGAGTGCAGAGCCAGGAGTGGCCTCTGTGCATTGCCAGGTGTGACCCCAAAAAAGCCAAAAAAAAAATCAGATGGGCCTGTCATGTAATGCTATTCAGAGACAACCGTTGGACTAGAGCTGTTACAGACTGGGTTCCATGGGACATCAGAAGACCTCATGGCCGCCCTCCAACTAGATGGTCAGATTTCTTTGTCAAATCTCTGAATGAATGATTTGAGGCTCTTTCTGTTCCTGGAGCGAGCAGGTATCATTGGGCTACACTAGCTCGCGACAGGGACAAATGGAGATGTTATTGGCGCCTGCTCGAGCAAATCGAAGATCAGTGGGACTACAAGTGATACAAGTGATATTGTACTACTTATTAATAGAAATCATGGACATCATAAAAAGCAAATTACTTAAATATGTTTTCCATAGACTGAAAATATTTTTTCAGAAATATTAACTGAAACTTTTTCTTAAAACTGTTATGTTTTGCTATTTTACATAAAAGACATAGTCACCGTTTTAATCTCATCTTTTAAGATTGTATTTACAGATATTACAGGTGGAGTACTGCTAGTTAATGGAGCCATAATATGCTGATTTTTCCTTTTATTTTCTATTTGATGTTTGAATTTCATATCTTTTATTTTGACCTCGTGATCTTTATTCAGTGTGTTACCTCAGGTATTTTTCTTGCCTAATATAATTTGATACCTTGACTTTCTAATTAACTCTTTACGTACAGTGCTCAACCAAGTCTAGAGTAAGAATTAAAAGTTGATGAGAGGTGTATAAATAATTTTCCTTAAATATTAATTTAGTTAAACCATACTGCTTGGATATCCAACTCCTAAAATATCATAGTATTTTATAAGTCAGACATTTTCAAATATATAATGCAAATGAAAAAAGGTACATATATACATGTAGTGTGTATGCGTGTGTGTGTGTGTGCACTGTCCCTCCAAAAGTTAAAGTAAATCTAGAAACTCAACTTGATAATGCAATTTTCAAATTAATTTAGATGAGATAAAATAAGGAGAGAGAAAGTATTGTGAAACAGTGCAATAGACACTAATAAGCAAATCTTCCTAAAGTACAGCCATGGAGCAATATAAACTTTCAACACTACCGGCAGGAATTTAAATAGATAAAATTATACCTTTAGAGAAGGTAGCTTGAAATTTTATGTACAATATGAATAACTACAGCAAAAAAATCTTTATCAGTAACAATTACAGATATGACTTCTAGACTCTGGGAAAATTAAATGTTTATCAAAGGGAAAGAAAACTTGGGAAGTGACAAACTGTTGGGGTCCTGGCCAGTTGACACCAGCAAACTGGAGTAAGATCCCCTGAAGTCTCCGGACTTACTCCCTAAAGGGGAGGGGGTGTGTAGGGGAGAAGTCTTTGCCCTGGTCCCCTGCTCACTGCGGGATTCCAGAAAGAAACCAAGAAAGAAGGCAGAGGGGTGTGTGTGTGTGTGTGTGGGTGTGGGTGTGGCGGGGAGGGAGCGGTCTGGTAGTCAAGCGTTCTCTGTTTATTGGCCCTTACACAGAGGTATTTATACACATATTCAGGGTGGGATTCTCAAGCAAAGCACATAAGGCACATTCATCCGGTTGGGCTTGTACAGATATCAGCTAATGATTTGCATATCCTGCTTAAGGTATGGGTAGGGGGTCACAGTCAAGTTTCTCACCCTAAACCAGAGTGCCTGTGTATGGGGAGTCCTGGAGGGAGCCCCCGGGACTTTGTAAACAGGGCTGACTCTTGCTTCAGGGGCAAAGGATTTGGTCAAAGTCTCAGGCTAGCTGCTGAGACCCCAGCAACAAATTAGTACTAAACCCAACTTTCTGCTGCCTACAAGAAACACATCTGAATAGTCAGAACAAACACAGACTCAAAATCAAAGGATGGAAAACAATCCTGAAAGCAAACAGCTCCCTCAAAAAAAAAAAGCTGGGGTGGCCATACTAGTATCCGATAGCATAGATTTCAGGCTGAAAAAGATCAGAAGGGACAGAGAAGGGCATTTTCTATTCACCAAGGGATATGTACAACAGGAAGAAATCACACTCCTAAATGTATACGCACCTAATGAACGACCAGCTAAATACTTAAAAGAACTCCTAACAGAATTTAAGGAGGACATAACTAGCACCACGATAGTAGTTGGAGACTTCAACACTGCCTTATCACCTCTGGATAGATCGACAAGAACAACACTCAGCAAGGAAACGATGGCTCTGAAGGAAGACATGGAGGAGACAGGGCTGATAGACCTATATAGGGCTATACACCCCAAAAAGAAAGAATACACTTTGTTTTCCAGCGCACACGGAACGTTTTCCAAAATAGACCACATTCTGGGCCACAAATTATACCTTAATAGTATCGGGAAGATAGAAATTGTATCAACTATCTTTTCAGGACATGATGCACTGAATATTGAAGTTAATCACGCACAGACACAAAGAACCAAATCAAACACTTGGAAATTAAACAACTCATTATTGAACAACGAATGGGTCATGAAGAAAATTAAGGAAAAAATCAAGAGAAACCTCGAAACAAATGAGAAAGAAGACACAAGCTACCATAACCTATGGGACACAGCTAAAGCTGTGTTAAGGGGAAAATTTATAGCTCTGCAAGCCTTCCTCAGAAAAGAAGAAAGGGCCTATACAGAGTGCTTGACTTCTCAGATCAAGATATTAGAAGAGGACCAGCAAAAGGAACCCAAACCAGATCGAAGGAAAGAAATAATAAAACTTAGAGCAGAAATTAATGATATGGAAACCCGAAAAACAATCCGAAAGATCAATGAAACAAAGAGCTGGTTCTTTGAGAAAATAAATAAGATTGATAAACCGCTAGCAAGACTCACAAAGAAAGAAAGAGAGAAAACCCTAATAAACCGAATCAGAAATGAAAAGGGGGACATCACAACAGAAACCAAGGAGATTCAAAGGATCATCAGAGACTACTTTGAAAGTCTGTATGCCACGAAACAAGAGAACCTAAAAGAAATGGATGTATTCCTTGACTCCTACAATCTCCCAAGATTGAACCAAGAAGACATGAAATACCTGAATAGGCCCATAAATATCAAGGAAATCGAAACCGTAATCAAAAGTCTCCCCAAAAACAAAAGCCAGGTCCAGACGGATTCACTGGCGAATTCATCCAAACATTTAAAGAAGACTTGCTGCCAGTTCTCCTCAAGCTTTTCCAGGAAATTGAAAAGACAGGAACCCTTCCGAACAGTTTCTACGAGGCACATATCTCCCTAATACCAAAAGCAAACAAAGACACCACTAACAAAGAAAACTATAGACCAATATCCTTGATGAACACCGATGCAAAGATCCTCAACAAAATACTTGCAAATCGAATCCAACAACTCATCAAAAAGATCATACACCATGACCAAGTGGGATTCATCCCGGGGATGCAAGGATGGTTTAACATTCGGAAATCAATCAATATAATCCATCATATCAACAAAAGTAAATATAAAAATCATATGATCATATCAATAGATGCTGAGAAAGCATTTGACAAGATCCAACACCCATTCATGATAAAAACTCTCAATAAAATGGGTTTTGGAGGAACTTTTCTCAAGATAGTCAAAGCCATCTACCAGGAACCTATGGCAAACATTATCATCAATGGAGAAAAATTAAAGGCCTTTCCTCTAAGATCGGGGACAAGACAAGGATGCCCACTCTCACCACATCTCTTTAATATAGTACTGGAAGTATTAGCAATAGCAATCAGGCAAGAAAAAGATATTAAGGGGATTCAGATTGGAAAGGAAGAAATCAAGCTCTCACTATTCGCAGACAATATGATACTATACTTAGAGAAGCCTAAAAGCTCTAGTAAGAAACTCTTAGAAACAATTGACCTGTACAGTAAAGTCGCAGGCTATAAAATCAATACCCAAAAATCCATGGCCTTCCTATATGCAAACAATGAGACAGAGGAAAGGGACATGAAAAAAGCAATCCCGTTCACAATTGTGCCCCAGAAAATCAAATACCTTGGAATCAACTTAACTAAAGAAGTAAAGGACCTCTACAAAGAAAACTATAAAACGCTACTCCATGAAATAAAAGAGGACATGAGGAAATGGAAACATATCCCCTGCTCATGGATAGGTAGAATAAACATTGTCAAAATGGCAATACTCCCCAAAGCATTATACAGATTTAACGCGATCCCTATAAGTATACCCATGGCATTCTTCAAAGAAATGAATCCAGCAATCCTGAAATTTATATGGAACAATAAACGCTCACGGATAGCTTAAACAATTCTTGGGAAAAATATGATGGGAGGCATCACCCTCCCCAACCTTAAACTCTACTACAAAGCGGTAACAATTAAAACAGCATGGTACTGGAACAAAGGCAGAGCTGAAGACCAATGGAACAGGGTGGAATATCCCTACACACAACCTCAAATGTACGATCATCTAATCTTTGATAAGGGAGCAAGAGATGTGAAGTGGAGCAAGGAAAGCCTCTTTAACAAATGGTGCTGGCACAACTGGACAACTACATGTAAAAGAATGGGCTTAGACCTTGACCTGACACCATGCACAAAAGTCAGATCAAAATGGATTAAAGACCTCAACATCAGACCACAAACCATAAGGTACATTGAAGACAAGGTCGGCAAAACCCTCCACGATTTTGAAGATAAAGGTATCTTCAAAGGTGACACGGAACTAAGCAATCTAGTAAAATCAGAGATCAACAAATGGGACTACATTAAACTAAAAAGCTTCTGCACCGCAAAAGATACAGTGACCAGAATCCAAAGACTATCCACAGAATGGGAAAGGATATTTACACAATACCCATCAGATAAGGGGTTGATATCAATGGTATATAAAGCACTGGTTGAACTCTATAAGAAGAAAACATCCAACCCCATCAAAAAATGGGGCAAAGAAATGAACAGAGACTTTTCCAAGGAAGAGATACGAATGGCCAAAAGGCATATGAAAAAGTGCTCTGCATCACTAATCATCAGAGAGATGCAGATCAAAACGACCATGAGATACCACCTCACCCCACAGAGACTAGCACACATCCAAAAGAACAAAAGCAACCGCTGTTGGAGAGGATGTGGGGAGAAAGGGACCCTTCTACACTGCTGGTGGGAATGCCGGCTAGTTCAGCCCTTTTGGAAAACAGTATGGACGATTCTCAAAAAACTAAAGGTTGAGCTCCCATTTAACCCAGCAATACCACTGCTGGGAATATATCCCAGAAAAGCCAAAAAGTATAGTCGAAGTGACATATGCACTTATATGTTTACCGCAGCACTGTTTACAATAGCCAGAATCTGGAAAAAACCCGAGTGCCCTAGAACAGATGACTGGTTGAAGAAACTCTGGTACATCTATACAATGGAATACTATGCAGCTGTTAGAAAAAATGAGGTCATGACGTTTGCATATAAGTGGATCAACATGGAAAGTATCATGCTAAGTGAAATGAGTCAGAAAGAGAGAGACAGACATAGAAAGATTGCACTCATCTGTGGAATATAGAATAATAGACTCTAAGACTAACGCCCAAGAATAGTAGAAATAAGTACTAGGAGGTTGACTCCATGGCTTGGAGGCTGATCTCTCATTCTGGGCAACTCAGAGAAGGGACCACCAAGTAAAATGTGGTTGGAGGTCATGCGGGGGAGGAGTGACGCGAGCTGAATGTAGACTAGAGACTGAACACAATGGCCGCTCAACACCTTTATTACAAACCACAACACCTAATCAGAGAGAGAGAATGAAAGGGAATACCCTGCCATAGTGGCAGTTTGGGGTGGGGGGAGACGGGACTGAGGAGGGTGGGTGGGACCCTGGGTTTACTGGTGGTGGGGAATGGGCACTGGTGAAGGGATGGGTTATCGAACTCTGTATCGGGGAAACATGAGCACAAAAATGTATTAATCTGTAACTGTACCCCCACGTTGATTTACTAATTAAAAATAAACTATTAAAAAAGGAAGGTTTTTTAGTGCTGAGCACATTGGAGCAGTGATCAGTGATTTTTTAATTATGAAAAGATAAATAAGGTTTGATTGTACTAGGTTAGACTCAATCCACAATCTAATGTAGCTTATGCTACATGAGAGAAATTTGAACCCAGTAACAGACCCTCAGAGAAGCAGATCAGGTCAAATAGAGGTAGAGACTCATTTGAACCAATGCATCTATTAGCCAGGAAACAAATAGAAATGAGAAAAGACATAATAATATCATTCTTTCTTTTCAGAGCAGATCAAATATTTTCAGAAGGAGCATGGTGCCACTGGCAACTTAATTTATCACCAGATTTTCAGAACTGAGAGCTTATGTTTTATTTTTTGAATCTTTCCAAGTTTGTGATAATTGTTACATAAGATCTCGACTAATAATATTGATCTATTAAATTTACCTCTAAGTCAGTATTTGAACATTATTATGTGATCAACTTGAGATTCAAAGTAGTTAAGGGATTTCAAAAAATTGGTGACACATCAATAAATCACATTGTTTCATACCTGAGATTTCCAGTAGAAATATTAGATTATTAGAATTGAAGTTAAATCCTTAAGATACAGTAAAATATTCACTTTACTGCAGTAGGTTACCACACTTAATATTTAGTAAAAATTTGGCACATTTAACGTAATTTCTAAATATCTATTGTCTGGAAAAATGCATGCCGCAATGTATCAATTTTTATATTATGTTATTTCTGAAATAAAATTTTTGCTGCAATGTATAGAAATACATTTTTAAATGGAGAAAAACACTCAGGTTTTATGTTATCATATCTGTCACCCCAAACCAAACTCCTTTTCAAATGAAAGCAGCTGCCTCCAAAAAGTATAAGAATCAACACAAACATTTATAGGGGCCTCCAAGACCCATAAACTACTCACTAAGCAAGAAGAGCTTTTCTTCTAAGAATGCTCAAATGGATTATAAAACAATACGTTATTTTTATTTTCTCATGGCCCATTAAATCTTTTTTAATGCAGTCTTCTTTTGAATCAGTAAGTTTCAAGTATGCGAAAGTAGTGACGCTTGCATTGGTTTTCACTGCAGTGGAGGCTATTATTCAATTGCTTCTATGTTTTAGTGTTACCTTCATAAACAATATTAATTCCCCAGTTTAAAAACACTGAAATAAAATTTCTTTTTTTTTTTTGCTAAGGCACATACCCACAAATATTTTTTGCCTTGTTCCTTTGAAAAGAATATGTGATCTGTCTGAATGCCCAATTCTTTTTGTTCAAAAGCAGCACATGATTAGACAGGTGCTTGAATTCCTGAATGTTAGGAAGACTTTTAAATTATCTTTTTATCTAAGAATTTAAATGTATCTCACCTGAGACTGTAACATGTATAGTAAACAGCTGGTATGGGTTAAATTACATCATCCTTCCAAAAGAAAGCTTGAAATCTCAACCCTCTGAGCCTAAATATGTGACTTTGGAAATTCGGGTTTGTATGAATATAATTGTTAAGGTCCAATAATAGTCCAAGAGAGGAGGCTCTAATCCCTCCCAATAATCCTCACATCATTATTACAAAAGGGAAATAAAAAGTATATAGAGGTAAATGTCAAGAAAGAAAGAAAGAAAGAAAGAAAGAAAGAAAGAAAGAAAGAAAGAAAGAAAGAAAGAAAGAAAGAAAGAAAGAAAGAGAGAAAGAGAGAGAAAGAAAGAGAGAGAAAGAGAGAGAAAGAGAGAGAGAGAAAGAAAGAAAGAGCGAGAAAGAGAGAAAGAGAGAAAGAGAGAGAGAAAGAAAGAGAGAAAGAGAAAGAAAGAGAGAAAGAGAGAAATAAAGAAAGAATAAAAAGAAAGAAAAAGAATATAAAAGAATAAAAAATTTTTAAAAAATCAGAAAAAAATGTAATCAAGCAGAGGAGAGTAAGGTAACAAATAGATTAGGAAAAAAAGGGGGTGAGCCAGTGTTGACAGAAAGGGCCTTGGGGGAAGTGACATTTAGATTAAGAGAAGAATGAAGAAAGGACCTGCAAAAAGATATTTGGGGAGAATAATATAGAGAAGGTAGAACACATATTCAAAAAATAAGGCATGAGAGAACTTGGAATGTGAGAGGGTCAGAGACCGAAAAAAAATAATAGCAGAAATTGACTGTTAAGGCAAATGAATAAGAAATTTGGCAATGGTTTTGCTAATTCCCATCTAAAACACATTTTACTTAAAGGATTTAAAGAAATGTACTTAGTTCCTAATTAACTAACATGCATAACTCTTTGATCTGACATTGAGTCAGAATTTTAAGCGTACTTTGTTTTTGACTTTATACCCGAAAATGGTATTGTTGAGCCATTATAAAAAAGAGTTAGTGGACTGGAGTGATAGCACAGCGGGTAGGGTGTTTGCCTTGCATGCGGCCAACCCAGGTTTGATTCCCAGCATCCCATATGGTCCCCTGAGCACCGTCAGGAGTAATTCCTGAGCACAGAGCCAGGAGTAACCCCTGAGCATTGCCGGGTGTGACCCAAAAGCAAAAAAATTAGTAAATAAATAATAAAAGAAAAAAAAAGAAAGAAAGAAGGAAAGAAAGGGAGAAAGAGAGAGAATGAAAGAAAGAGAGAAAGAAAGAAAGAAACTTAGATTTTTTGAAATAAGGATGAGGACAGAGCTATGATAATGCAGCAGGGAGAACAATTGCCTTGCACTTGGCCAAACTGAGTTTGAACTCTGGTAACCCAGAAGAATCCCAAGCTCCACCATGTATGATCCCTGAGCACAGAGCCAAGAGTAGGCCAAAAACACTGCCAGGTATGGCTCCCGTTAAAATGAATGAGAAAATAAAGAAAAAACAAACCCACAAAACAGAAGCAAAAAGGTGAATGTCTTATAAGGACACAGTGAAGCACTAGAGAAAATGCTCTTTAAAGAGAGAGACAAGGGGCTGGAGCGATAGCACAGCAGGTAGGGCATTTGCCTTGCATGTGGCTGACCCGGGGTTCAATTCCCAGCATGCTGTATGGTCCCGAGAGCACCGCCAGGAGTAATTCCTGAGTGCAAAGCCAGGAGTAACCCCTGTGCATCGCCAGGTATGATCCAAAAATAAAAACAAAGAGAGAAAGAGAGTCAATAGTTAAAGTCAAGATGCTACAAACAAAAGTATGATTGTACCTACCAGAGACTTTTAAAAATATAAATAAAAAAGAAGCCTTTCTCTAGACTCTCCCAGTGGAGTATAGTTCTCACTAACAGCACTTTACTAAAACATTTCTAGCCTTCAGAATTTTGAGAGGGGGGCAAAGTGTAAATACAGTGGGGAGGGTATTTGCCTTACATGTGTCCAACTGATGTGCAATCTCCGATAATCCTATATAGCCTTCCAGCTCCACCAGGAGTGAACCCTAATCCGAGATCCAGGGGGAAGCCTGGATCCTGGTGGGGTCCCAAACCAAAACAAACAGAATTTTATGAGGAAAACATTTGCTGTTTTAAACAGTGTTTATTACAGCAGCCCTAGACAAGTAACACAGCATCTTAAAATGTGTTAATATTTATAGACTGAACTGAAAATATGTGCCAAGAATTTTAGGCAATATGTTTTCTATTATTCTAAAGAAGGCAAGGTCTTGACTAAGCGAGCTTCTAGCTGTGAAACAATCATTTGGTTTCATAAAGGCAAGAATATTGAGGCATGCATTAAGGCTTCTTAATCATCTCAGTAGCAATGAAGAAGTCAGGATGAGTCATCAGAATATTCTTGTGAGAAACTTTATGAGAAGTATGACAAAACACTTTAGCTGGCCCCTGGAACCCCAGCAGAAGAGTTTTCTGATCACAGAGACATGAGTGAGCGCTGAACACCACAGGATATGGTGGGCCAAAAAAAAAAAAAAAAGGAACTGTTCTACTTGGAAGAAAACAGGACTGGAGCAATAACACAGAGGGTAAGGCATTTCCCTTGCACACGATCGACCGGGTTTGATTCCTCCATCCCTCTCAGAGAGCCCGACAAGCTACCAAGACTATCCCGCCCACACGGCAGAGCCGGGCAAGCTACCCGTGGCATATTCGATATGCCAAAAACAGTAACAACAAGTCTCACAATGGAGACATTACTAGTGCCCACTAAGCAAATGGATGAACAACAGGACAACAGCACTACAGTGCTACAAAGAGAATACTTTTATCTGTGGAACGAGCATCATTGCTTCTGGTTCAAACAGCAGAAGATGTCTCCTACAGTTGTGTGGTTGATTATTTCAGTAAACCATGAAAACCTGCTAATCTAGACATATATTCAGAGAATGGCTTCCTGTTCCTATCCAAAAACCCTTGGGTTTCCTTTATCCTTTTTTTTTTTTTTTTTTTTTTGCAAATGTTGAGATCAATTTCCTAGTTTTCACTATTGCTGGACACATCCAGCAAAAACTTACCATGGACGTAAGTGCAGAGTTTCAATTCATACCACAGCGACATTATCTTTGGAAACCTGTAGTCGACTCATGTTTTGTGAATACAAATAATTCTGAGGGTTTTTTTTTTTTTCTGGGAAGTTCTGGTCTTTGTTCTTTTGTCTTTTTCATTTTTTCACATAGCCATTAATTTTTAATTCTAAGACTATGGTCTGGACCAGAGACCATAGTCCTATTTCCAAACAAATACCAGATTCCCTGTTTGCACAATTGCTCCATTCACCAGAAATTTTTTAATTTATTTTTTGATCAGTAAATCACCATGAGGCACAGTTACAGATTTATAAACTTTCGTGCTTGCGTTTCAGTCATACAATGGTTAAGTACCCATCCCTCCACCAGTGCCTAGTTTCCACAACCAATGGTTCCAGCATTTCTCCCACCACCATCACCCCATCCCCTCCACCCTTCCTACCCCACCTCTGTGGCAGGGCATTCCCTCTTGCTTTCTCTCTCTCCTTTTGGGTGTTGTGGTTTGGAGTAGAGGTATTAAGTGGTCATCATGTTCAGTCTATAGTCTACTTTCAGCTAGCATCTCTCATCCCCAAAGGGCTCTCCTAGCACCCTTTACTTGGTGGTCCCTTCTCTATCTGAGCTGCCTTTCCCCCTAGCATGTGAACACCAGACTTTTTAATTGGGAAACAGTACATTCTAACTCTTCTATATGCTTGCTTTGGTCATGTAGAAGCAAGATATTCTGAGAAAGGGATTTTCTTCAGCATTATCTATTAATCTGATTAAATAAAGACAAGGTCTATAATCTTGTCTTTCAAGGGATCAATCTCACATGTTAAAGGGCTAATTCTCTCTGAGTGGCTTTCTCAGGTACTCCAAACCCATTTACCTCCTCTGAACGGTTTCTGAATTTCTCTTTTCACATCTGATTTTAGACTACTGGTTTTCAAGACTACTTCAGGACAAGTGAAAATGTCACAAAATCTCACCCTTGCTAAAATTTAATTATTTTTCTTCGATAAATACCATCTGGATTGTAAACTTTGTTTTCAGAGTTCTGTAAAAATTACTTTTGACAATTTCTTGTATTTTAATTGCTTTAACAAAACAGTTGATTTTTTTTTGAAATCTGAGTCCCACCATTCATAAAGTAGTTCTGATAGATGTTGCTAGAATATTATATTCAATTGATTCTTATGTTCCTTTTTCAGGTTTGTAGCAGTTGATTCAGGGGCTACTACAAAACTATCATGCAGAAGACTTTGATGATTCTAATTATTATACTGGTCTTTCAATTTATATTATAGAAATACTTTCTATAATTAAGAATGAAACATATTTTATTATATACCTTTCTCTGTCTTTTGTTTCTTTTGTTTCTTTCCTCTGTTCAATTCCCATAGGCCATTTTGCTGTGAACTACAGAATTTGAACTGGAGAGACACTGCACTACAGTCCTAAATGCCCAAACATGAGGTCTCTAAGTTCTTCCTTCCTCTAAGATCTAAAATTAAAACCTAGATGATAGCAGAATCTCTTTGCAATTTAGGTGGTGCCATTTTACTTTATTTTACTTCTAAATCAAAATTAGTCTTTCCTCTGATTAATTTTTAATATGTTATTTACTTGAAAATTAAGTACATTCTAAAGTAGCTGTCAAGAAGTAGGCCAAGGGAATGAGTGAATAGTAGATTTCCTGTTAGCAATTCTGCATGATATATTGCATGAGAAAGTAATCAATTTTGATTGGCCATATTGTCTGCAGGGAAGCTAGTAAAAGTGAACGTTCTTTGCTGCTTTTAGAAATATTATTGAAGGTACTGAAATTGGGGTCATGAAGGGTTGATGGTTATTCTTTGGGGACTTCTCCCTCATTCCCTCTCCAACTGTTCATGCCTTTTTAAAATGTGTATATCTGCATTTGTTTCAGAGGGTTTAAATGTATCTTAAATTAATAAGTCTTTTATTCTTTTGTCTCTTATGCTTGTTTGTCAGAGGCAGGAAGATATTGAAGCTGAAACATTTTTTTGTGATGCACTTTGTGACTAGAGATCAAAATGAACACTATTTGGGGTAACAATATTTTATTAACATGAAAGTCACATCTGACTCACATCACAACTTCTAACATTTTCTGATTTTATATATGTATAGGGAGATCATAGATACATTTATTCCATATACTGGTCTTACTAGTGATTATCTATTAACATCTAGCTTATTTGGCATAACAACCCTTTTTTATGAAAAATAATGTCATTTATACATCCTCTACAGGGCCACACTCTTTAAGAAAATACACAGAAAACGTCCCCTCACCCACACATTGTGCAAGAGGTACTTTAGTCGCTCTGGATTATTCTAGTACATGCCCTGAGCAGTGACACTCATTTTGGATAATGCTGGTTTGGGTGGAATCTTTATATTTAATATCCTATACAGGTTCACTCATCATCAAATATATCACAGGCTGTACAGAAAGGAGTGAACTGTTTTACTTCTGTAGCATCATATATCTTCCCATTTTCCTCATATTGTGAGATGTCAGATCCACAACCTTGTCTGAAATATTTAAAAGAGCCAGACTTAGTCTCCAATAGTAGCGATAGTAGCATGCTACGTTTTTTTGGGGGCAAACTATTGTTTTTTACTTAATTCCAAGTATTCAACTTAATATTAAGTATTTGAAGTTAGGAAATCACATATTATTCTCTAAACCTGTCATTTTTTTCCAACATAAGTGATAAATGCTGAAGTGAACTTAGGTATGTATTTTTAATAAGATACAAGGGGCAGCTCCCCAGCAGTGGTTAAAGTCTGATAGAACCTCTTGGACTTTTGATGCTGAGGATGCCAGAACAACTGCTGGTAAGGTTTTCATGAAGGTGGTCTGGTAGAATCCAGAATAGTAATTTGGGCATAACAAATTCAATACAGACATTCCAATTGCCTAGATTACCTTCTCAGATGGCTTCAAATATATTTTAAGAGGGATTATATATTATTTATAAACATTTTAAAGCTAAATGTGAAGTGCATTGTTGTTTTCACTTGTCATGTGAAGAATTTATGATCAGAGACTAAATGATTTGCTGCAAGCAAAGCAGAACTCAATACCACTTATTTCAACGTTGAATTGAGTCCTTTCACTCACCCATTTTACTAAGATTTATCATTTGGTCTGTGCATAACATGTATCCTGACTATTTTACAAATTTCTTTGTGACAGAAATGATGCATTATTTTTATTGCTTTAACTTATCATTGATGTGTAATTGATAATCATTTACGTGATGCTCTTTTTTATCATTGTTTTCTGCCACACCTGGCTGTGTTCAGGATGTACTAAATAACTTTGTACTCAGGAATCTTCCTGGCAGAACACAGGGATCCATATGTAGTGCTAGAGATTAAACCCATGCAATGCAAGAGCCCTACTATCTGTACTACCTTTCTGGAACTTATTTGTTGATTTTTATCTATTATTAATTGTATTATATCAGTCTAGCTAGTCTGTTTCTAAGTATCATGTACTTTGAATATTAATTTCTTTTGATTGAATGCTGCTAATTTCATAAAGATGAGAAAATATTTGGACCTTTGGCTTAAATTTATGAGGCACATAGTTTTTGGGTACCATAGAGAACTGCATTTGGCACTATACTAATTCCTTATGATTATTGATATGCATTGTATTTCAGATGATAGATATAAGTAAAATATAATATAAAAATGCACATCATTAGTAGTATCTCATAGATTTGAGTTCTCTTTGTTTGTCCAGCACCCGAACTTCCCCTTTATTTACTTCAATACTTGCTTACACTTCTTAATTAGTATCTACTTTTTATTCAAATATCTTAAAAATTTCTATTTCCTACTGTAATTAAATTTGATAGCCTTTTTACTGACCCTAAAATTTGATAGAATCAATTTTTCCAGCTAGTTTACCATATTCCACTCTCATAAGGTTTCATAATCTTTTTTCTTTTGTACCGAGAGGCATAACTGTACCTTATCGAATAAACAGTTTTACGTACTTCTTTAGGTGCCTGGAATGTTTTTTCTTCAGAATTTCCTGTAACATTTGTCAGTTGATGTTCAGTCCTTATATCCTATTTTTAGCATGGCCTTCTCAGCAGTCAACTCAATTAAAAGTAAAATAACCATTCACCAATGTCATGAGCATTCCTATTCCATAAACTTGTTTTAAAATTTGTTTAACTTTTTCATGGCATATCTCTGTCATCTGCCACTGAAAGATGTAAGCTATGACCAAGAAATTTTGTCTTATTCATGGTTGCATTTGGTACATCTGGAAAAGCATGTTAAATAGTATTTGCTCAATAAATATTTGCTAAGTGAGTGAATCAGGATAAGTAGAATTTGTCCTCACTTTCTACACACACACACACACACACACACATGCACCTGCACACCATACACACCATGCACAAGTACACAGTACTTCACTTATCCTGACTGAGGATAAAATGACATTTAAGATTTTCTCTTCTCTGCCCAACCATAGCTTAAAGATACTGTCTGAAATCTTTTATTGTGTTGAAAGAAAATAATATATATATTGACTATATATATATACGAATATTATATATTTGTGTGTATATCATACATATACAAACACACACATATATATTGTATATTGACACACATATATATTGTATCTATTGTATATCTATTGTATATATATTATATCTATTGTATCGATATATATGTATATATATATAGTCAAATGAGTTAGATCCCCTGCTTTGTTTTGCATTAGTCTCAGGTTTAGTCCCTAACACTGGATATGGTTGCCTGGTCCCAGCCAACTGTAGCCCCTGAGCACTTCCAGGGACTAAAAAATAATGTTGTCCTATTGTTCTTTAAAAAATAAGGCATTGCCCTCAGAAAGACTCAACTGAGATATATTTCTGTATTCCAGTTAGATTATGACGTTTAGTATTGATTTCATAGATGCTATCTTAATAATTCCTGCTTTAAGATAATGCAAAAATATTAAGAATAGAAAATGTATAAAAACAATACTGAGCAAACTTAAAAATATATAATCAAATGTGAAAGATATAGAACTATTGCAGTGCACTGCACTGTTGTCCCTTTGTTCATCGATTTGCTCGAGCAGGCACCAGTAATGTCTCCTTTGTGAGACTGGAGCGATAGCACAGTGGGTAGGGCATTTGCCTTGCATGCGGCCAACCTGGATTTGATTCCTCCATCCCTCCTGGACAGCCCAGCAAGCTACCAGAAGTGTCCTGCGAGCACAGCAGAGCCTTGCAAGTTACCTGTGGCATATTCAATATGCCAAAAACTAACAAGTCTCACAATAGAACTGTTATTAGAATAAATGAAGTCAAAGTTAAAGGAAGCTTTATGCATTATTACCTTGGGAAAAGGGTAATAATGGAGATCAAACAATTCCATTAATAACATGGGAGGGAGAAAATAAAGTACTTAGTTATAGAAAATACTGAAAATGTTTGTTTTTTTTACAAGAAACAATAAATTAAAATGTCAAAATCATATTTTAAAACAAGGAAACACTCAATTATACTAAATATGGGTGTATAAAATAATACAGTGCATTTAGAAAATTGAAAGAAATGTCCAAATCTTACTAACATCATGACCTAGCATGCTGAGGACTTGAAAGAATTAAATGAGTTTTAAAAGATCAGATGTTGACATTAGATAAGGAAACAGGTCCATGTCTATTTATAGGAGAGTTGAAGATTCGTCTTTAGAACAAGAATTTTATCTTTTGTTTTAAGACAGCATTGACTTATTAATAATTATTTTGCTAATATAAGCAAATATCTTTTTTTTTTTGGTTTTTGGGTCACACCTCGGCGATGCACAGGGGTTACTCCTGGCTCTGCACTCAGGAATTACTCCTGGCGGTGCTCAGGGGACCATATGGGATGCTGGGAATCGAACCCAGGTCGGCAGTGTGCAAGGCAAATGCCCTACCCGCTGTGCTATCACTTCAGCCCCAATATAAGCAAATATCTTAAAAAACCAATGTATCTTATGAGATATAATAAGTATTGAAAATGGAAAATTTTGAATAAATATAAAATAACACAAAATGTTAAAAATATTTATTTCAGCCAGGGGAATGAGGAATGTATCCAAAGAACCACATTGTCTCCCTGGCACCTCTAAGTCTGGTTTAAGTGGCATCTTAGCACTGCTGGGAGGGTCAAGAAAGTCGTGGGAACTGCAGGTTCTTAGTCTTGCAGGAACTGCATTCTCTTTGGATTCTAGCATTCAACAGGTGACCTGCTGGGCTAGATATCACAGAAGATGTGCCCTGTCCATTCACATGGAAAAGCAACTTGCGAAAGTCCCACACCCATGGCAAAAATAAAATGGTTCAGTCATTACAGAATCAAAGAAAAACAGAGTAATGCAAAATTAGGAAAATAAGAAAATGTGGTCCTATATAACCTAGGCAATAGCACAATACTTCAACAGAAATTATGAGTAAATTATAATGAAAGATTTTTAAAGTTCGTTTTGTTTTGACTGAGTGGGGACGTTGGTTCACATTTGGGTGTTCAAGAAGCACTGTGTGGTGATGGAGAGTGAACTAGAGTTGATGGCATGCAAGGCAAGATCCCTAACCCCTAGGGTATCTCTCGGCCACAGGTAGAATACTTTGAAGCATGAGACGTTAAAGGGAATTTGGGAGTGAACTAAAGAATAGAGGGAAGGCCTTGTAAGAAAAAAACAAATGACTGAGTTCAAAGTAGTACTAAATGGAGCCTACCAGGATGGAGGAGTGGGGAAAGACTTGGGACAATGGTGGAGAGAAGGGGGCTCTCTAATGGTGGGTGTGGTTTTGACACATTGCATTCATGAACTCCCTCCTAAACAGTTAACATTATTGAAATTCATGGCGCCTCAATAAAAATAAAAATATTGAAGAAAGCAGTAGCATATGCATTGTAAATTAGTGAATTCTTTGCAATACTAGATACTTTTAGTAGCAAATATGCAGTAGTGAAAACAATATCATTAAAATATTATATGAGAAAATTATCAACACAACACAATATAACAGCATCCCAAATGATCTATAACAGTATGCCTAGTCATTATGCGGTTGAATCGCATTGTTCTTGGAATAGTGTGCCCTAAAACACTTTCTTATATAGTCACTAGGCAGTTATTGATCTCAGGAAGCAAGGATTTGTCTGTGACAGTGGTTTGGCATTACATTATCTGCCTCCCTCTTATGGCAAATCACATCCTGCTCTACACCACATAGAATGACGCGCTCCACTAGTTTCGTGACAGGCTTCATTATAACTAGAAGGATTTTCAGTTATATCAAAATGCATTTTTTAAATGGCTCTAAAATAGGTCATACATCTGTAAAATCTTTGCTGTTCATTGATGAAGAAACACTGCACTATATGTAATGCATGTTGAAATGTTCGGTTTATCTAAAACTCCTGAGTGGTCCAAATTCAAGTAGGACATATAGAAATTTAAGTGATAGAAATTTGAATGAGAATAGAAAGGAATTAGTATGTCCTTTCCTGAACATCTCCTCTAAAAATTTTAATTTCTTTACCAATCAGTAAAAAATAGTACTAAGCAGAGAATCGATCTTCTCCAAACTCTTTATAATAGATATATGTGCATATATATAAATAAATTAGCGTATTATATTAGGATAAAATGGGTATGTCAAAGCAGAGTATCCCATTAGAATATTACTTTGAAAGCAAGTGCTATTCATTAAGAGGTGATTGAGGAAATGCAATGAAATGGAGTGTCTATTAAAGTCACAAGTAATACCCCACACTCTCTGGGTTAAAAAAAAATTATAAAGCTCTGATAAAATAAAACAACCAGTAAAGTGCTTGCCTTGGACACAGCCATACAAGGTCAGATCCTTGCTAAAGCATCCAGTCTCCACGACACGACCAGGCCTGATCTGTCCACCACCCACTATGACCCCAAAACAAATGAAATCTACAACATTGACTGTGGTGACTTTCTCTATGGCAATAAAGTCTGAGATTGTACCATTTTTATGATTATCACACCATCATTTTAAATCTAGCTAAAGTTTGCATAGAGTATAATGAGTTTTAGGATATTCATAAGTAATGGCTGAGAATATATATTTTGCTACTACCACATTCTTCAGGATGAGTTATTAGGAGCTCTGCGGCTGGAGGCTGCTAATCTTTAAGAATTCTCATACCCAAGCTATTGTGGAGTACAGGAAATTATAAGTTAATAGCATTGTTTCCTCTTCTTGATGTGGTTTAATGATAATCAATGTCACTTACCAAATCATTAAAAAAACTTCTTCACAGCTCATCAAAAACTAAAACCTGGGGGAGCTAAAGCTTTCTAGTCAATTTAAACAAAGACATAGTTTTTTTTTTCTTGTGAAATACAATTAAACAATTAAAATAAAATAAATACATAAAATAATAGCAAGATGATCCTGGATATTTCTACTTTAACTGACATCAACTTTTATAAAGAGGCATTACATAAATAACCACTATGATATTTATTATAGGGTAGTAATCATATTTAATATATTTTATTTAAGGCTACTTTTCAAAGGGACTTTGAACTTTAGGTTCTTACATTTTAAGGCAAGAAATATGGATAGTTATATTGTTTGATTTCTAATGCAAAATATCATCAATTTTAAAATAATTTTCAGTTTGATCTTACATGTATAGATTTAACTACAAAATAGTTATATGATAAAAATAGCACAATTGACTATTATTGATGAAGAAAGTATATATAAAAATTTTGCAAAATCTAAATAAAAGTTTTGAATATTTAAGTTATATTTTCATAACTCAGTCTCTTGTCTCTATAACATACTACAGTTCCTGATGTTTCATATTTTCTTGGAGATATAATGTTATTAGAAGGGCCTTTATGTTTTGTTCTGTTTTTGCCCCAAACTCAAAGGTGCTCAGAGTTTACTCCTGACTCTGTGCTCAGGGACCATTTTTGCTGTGCTTGAGGGACCATATAAGATGAGAGGAATCAAACCTGGACCAGCCACATGCAAGGCAAGCACCCTATCCACTGTACTATGGCTCCAACCCACAGAAGAGCCACTCTTAAAGTTACATAAAAATTTTTGTTGTTGTTGTTTTCATTTCGTTTGTTTTAATGAACTTTTTTGAAAGAGAAATACTTTCATAGAAGTGTGAATTATACAATTTTCAAACTATAAAATTTTGCTACTCTGTGTATACTTGAAGATCCCCTATTGCTTCCAAGTTAGAAAATTAAATAAGAAGATAATTTATTTTCTGTGTTGAAAGTCATACAGTTCATTAGGAAGTTTTAGAAGAAAATCTTTCTTTATTCACAGGGTAAATTTCAGAGCCAGAATGTACCAATTATTTTTACACAGTATCAAAAAAATAAAAACCACAATAGAATAGTATTTCTACAACAGCAGAGATTCAATGTCATGGAAAAATTTCCACTGGTAGGTTTAACTGCAATTTCAATTTAAAAGAATTTTAAAATATATTCATGAAATAAATGATTAAAGCAATTTTGCTGATATAATTCTCTGTTAGAAACATGTATTAGAATATTAACTTATGATAATTTTCTTCGTTACAAATTTCAAGAGATTCTTACTATTCTGAGTTTTATCTCAGATTTCTTGATATGTTTTAGAAAAGAACCAAACTTTCAGCCTAAATTATATTTCATAAAATATAGAAAACACTAAAATGGTTTTAAAGTTAATTGCTTTATTAATCATAGCATGTAATAAACAAGTTAATTAGTAAAATAGTAAAATAGTGTACTTGCCTTGCATCAGCAGACCCAGTTAAATACCAATACTGATGTCATCCTACTAGTATATTCAGGACTGATCCTTGAGTACAGATACAGGAGTAAGCCCTAAGGGAGGGAGGAAGGGAGGGGGGAGAAAGGGAGGGAGGAAAGGAGTGAGGAAGAGAGGGAGAGAAGTAGGGAGTGAGGAGGGGAGAAAGAAAGTCTTTTTTTGGTAGTGAGGGAAAACAAATAGTCCCATAATAGAAGGTGTGCGTATTTCAAAATATACACTCAAAATTGATAAATTTCAGAGCTTGTCAATGGTAATAGATTTAAAAGTCTATTAAATTCTTGATATTTACTCCTAATTTGAAAAATCAGATCAATATCATAATTAATCCCCAAGTTTTTTGATAAAATTATAAGTGCTGATATCCAAGAGGCAGTCTCTTGCCCACATGCCTGGCTGTCTTCCCCGGGGCCCCTCAGAAGGGATGGGCTCCAGCTTCCCTCCCCTCCCCAAGCAGAGCTCCTGGTGGCCCAAGACCTCCAGAACCTAGCCACAGCCATGCTCAAGGCCCCTCTCTACATGTTCGGACAAGCCTCGAGCATGAAGGTACCAGCAGAGGAACCCAGCTGTGTGTAATCCCATTAACGGCCAACATCCAGAGACTTAAAAGCAAGCTCCCAGAATCGTGAGGCCGCTTTGCAGCCACACAATATCTTATAACCTACTTTTCCCTCTGGGAGAAACCAGTAAGCTACTGAGAGCTTCCTGCCCACATGGGACAGCCTCGCAAGCTTCTCATGGTGTATCTATATGCCAAAGCCAGTAACAAGCTGAATCTCATTCCCCTGACCCTGAAGGAGCCTCCAATGTGGCATCATTGGGAAGGCCGAGAAGAGAGAGGCTTCTAAGATCTCAGGGATAGGACAAATGTAGAGGTTACTGAGACCGCTAGAGTAACTCAATGATCAACGGGATTTTGTGATTCATAATTCGTGATATCCAAGCATATTATCTTGTTAGACTAATTCTGGTCTTGAAAAGCAATTATATTTGCATGTTTCTACTAATAAATAACAATAGAGATATATTTATGAACTCTACTACACCTATCAAAAGGAAACAACTTGCCCTATAATTTACTTTTGTAACACTGTGCTGTGACTACTATATATGCACTCTTCTAACAAAGGAATGAATGACGAGACCAACAGTAAAAGAGAAAATTAAATCTTACTCTCTTGTTGTGACTGGTATCAAGAAGTTGAAGATTCAATGATTTTACTAGCACAAAATGTCATTACCAATTATATATATATATATATATATATATTGCAAGATCACTGTATCATCTTATCACTCGAGTGGGCACCAGTTTGTTCTGTTGAGTGCAAATGAAACGTCAGGAACTAGTTCGTTTCTCATGAACATTATCTTTGTGAGATTCAGCTCTAGTCTGACCCTTCCACACTCATGGCATCGGCAACTATCCATGACATCCAGCAATTATCACCCTATCTGCCTGTTGTCTGTCATCTGCAACTTATTCACTGGAGTCATCCTAAATATGATTGGCAGAACACTAGACAAAGGACAACCATGGGAGCAAGCCAGGTTCCAAAAAAGATTCAGCATGATCGACCATATCCATACAGTGACCAAGCTCATTGAGGTTTTGCAAGAATTCAAGATGCTTCTCTGTCTGACATTCATTGATTTAAAAAAGGCCTTTGATTCGGTTGAGACTGAAGTGGTCATCGAAGCCCTAGCCACATAGGGTACTCAAACTCAGTACATTAGGATCCTCCTTGAGCTGTATTATGGATTCACCACCAGAATCTCACCATTTTACAAGGAAATGATCATCAGTGTAAAGAGAGGGGTTCGGCAGGGTGATACCATTTCACCAAAACTCTTCAGTGCCACCCTTGAGAACGTCATCCAATGACTGGAGTGGGAAGGAATGGGAGTGAAGATAGATGGTTGGCAACTACACCACCTCTGCTTCGCTGATGACATTGTTCTCCTAACACCAAACATTAGCCAAGCGGCACAAATGCTGGCCGACTTCAAATTCAATAATACTTATAATATATTACCATTTGATAACCTCAACTGAATTGTACCATAAAGGGTGCTGATAGTAGCTGACAATAACCAATTAATCATAAGTAAATGAAATATTTAACAAGGTCAATTGGTCATGAAAAGAGGGAAATGAAAAAGACAAAGGGAAATTTAAAAAACTGTTTGTGTGTTATAGCATTATTTTAATGAGTTCATATTCTTGATATTATTAGATTTAAGAGAATACTGATATTATTGAACATATATCTGTTTTTTCTATTATATTAGTTTTTAATATGAATAAGACAAATATATAGGATATACGTATGTATATATATGTATATGCTTATATAGGATACATGTGGAAAGATTGAAATAATAAACTTTCCGAAGACCAAGAAAGACTTTTTAATTCAAAACAGGAAAGACTTTATCAGGTATATTCAAGATAAGTACCTAGGTTTGATCCCCAGTGCTACATATGTCCCTGGAAGAATGGAAGGAATGATCCCTGAGCACAAAGCCAAGAGAAATTCCCGAGCACCAGGTGTGGCCCAAGTCTACTCCACACACTGACAATCACTTGTATCACTTGTCATCCCGTTGCTCATTGATTTGCTTGAACGGGTGCCAGTAATGTCTCCATTCGTCCCTGTCGCATGCTAGTGTAACCCAATGACATCTGCTCATTCCAGAAATACGAAGAGCCTCAAACACTCACAAAAATGTTAAAATTAAGGATTTCCATGAGATTCAGAGATTTGAGTTATGCTACCAAAACCAAGGCAGTCCAGAAGCTTCAAGAGTTAAAGGATTATTTCTGGTGCCTGAGAAATATTATAGTGGGTAAGGCACTTGCCTTTCGTGTGGCTGACCCAGGTTTTATCCCCAGCACCTCGTGTGAGTATCATGGCCCTGCCAGTATTGATACCTGGACACAAATCCAAAAGTATGCACTGAGCATAGCGGGGTGAGAGTCCAAAGCAAACAAACAAGAAATGAAGGGTCAGTTTAGAGAACTAAGAATAGCCACAACACTATCTCTACACAGACCCCATGCTCTCAAAAAGAAAAAGCAATTTAAACTGCATCAAATAAAAAAAAGACAGCACAAATACCTATGAAATAATGGTAAGCTTGGGAGAATACATTTTCATATTATAGATCTGTCTGGGTTAATATAAAAAGCGCATCAAGAATGTATACAGTTCTGCAAGAAAAACACAAACAAGCCCATTAGAAAAAATAGGCAAAGGACAGTAACAGACCTTTCTCCAAATTTAATTCAAACCACAATAATGTATGACCTCACAGTTGAGAGAATGGCCTAGATATCAAAAAACAAAAATAAGTATTGGCCAGAATGCAGAGAAAAACAAATGCTGTTACACTGTGAGCGAGAATGCAAATTGGTGAAGGCTCTATTGAAATATTATAAAGGTTCCTTAAAGAATAATCAAAGGGCAGTTACATATGATCCATTAGTGCCAACCCTCAGCATTTACTTGAAGGATTTTCAAACACCAATTCAAAAGGATATCTACACCCTTGATTTCAAAACATTATTGACAACAATCACAATGAATTGTTTTTCCTGTCAAATAATTCTCAAAGCAGGAAACTGTGCCCTTTGGGACAAATGCAATGGAACTTGAGCTTTGTGCTAATAGAAGAAAAATCAGGAAAGGAAGGACAATGACCTGGTAGTTTTGCCCATACATGGAAAATGAATAGATAAAGCAAGACAAATGGCAACATTAATAGTAACTCCTAAATGAAATGAAAATGGCAGTGATCACCAGAAACAAAGGACTTGTGGTAAGAAGAATAAGTAAAGGAGTATTTGGGGAGGGTGTGGTCAGGGGGTCATGCCAAGCAGTACTCAGGGTTTAGACCCAAATCTATACGCAGTGATAACTCCAAGCTGGTGTTAGGACCATATGTTGCGCTGAGTATCAAACCTTGGTTGAAAGCATGTAAGGCAAGCACCCTACTTGCTGTAATATCACCCTAGTTCATCACCCATTGATGAACACTGGGCTATTTCTGTTCGACCATTATGAAAATAATTATGGATATTTGTTGTTACAATGGGTGTTATGAACTAAAAATCAATCTGAAAATACAAGTTTAAATGTAACTTTCAGTATCTCATAAGGGGACAGGTTTTAGAATTAAGTAGTTAAGGAAAAAGTATAGCTGTTATCCTAAAAAGAAAAAAAAATATATATATATATATTATACAGACAGCATTTTCTGTAAAGTCACAAGGGGAATATGGCCATCTACAAACCAAAGAAAGAGCTTCCAGAGGTAAATACCACTTTCAATGACTTGATCCTGAACTTCAATTCTCTTAAGTGTCTCAAAGTGCACAAATATGTTTCTTCAAATTTATTATAAGTTCAAAGACTTTCTATTTACTCAATAGAATACAAGTTCTTAAATTTCCTGATCTTTGGTCTTTGGTACTTTGTTATTACAACCCTGGCAATGTTCAACAGTTATCATATGTTCTCACTATATTGTGCAATATCTTTCAGTATAATATCTGGATGATTTTTTTAATCAAGTTTTAAAATTTAAGACTCTGGCAAACTGTTCTCTAAAGTGGTGATAAAAGTGTATGCTCACCCCCCAAAAAAAACCCTCTGATATATGAAATTTCAATTATGTCTGACAAAATAGATTTTCTTTTTTGTTCTTTTGGGAAACACCACACCTTGCTCAGGAAGAGGTGGGGGGATCATATGTGATTCCAAGGATTTGAACCCTGCTGAATGTATGCAAGCCAGCTCCTAGCCCTCTGTAATCACGCTCCAATTCCAGTTATTCTTTTTAACTTTAGCCTTGTTGGTGGTGCATTATCTTATTGGGGTATTAATTTTGTATTATTCAAATGTCCAATAATGAAATTCAAAAATTATATAATACAATAAAACAGAATGAAGTTTAAAGAAAGCTTTTGACCTCACAAAAAAGGGGGGGCATGGGAAAAATATGACTTCCCTGTACTTTGAAGAAACAGTGGCTACATTGGTCTAATACATTTTCTGGATACAATTTCACACCACTTCAAAATATATGCTACTTAATCTGCAGAGACTAGAAGTAGTTAAAATGCTTGTCTTGCATGTGGCCAACCAGCACCACAAATGGTCCCTGAAAACCACCCAGAGTAATCTCAGTAAAGAATCTGAGCACTGCTGGGTATGACCCAGAAAGATACAAAAAATAAAACGTGTGTCATGACACAACTACACAAAGCTCAAATATACCTGTAACGCAGTTCATTTGGAACCCAGTTTGAATTCCTTCCACCTTCCCCTCTCTTTTTCTCGTTCTTTGTTCAGAGTCTAAGCATTTTGTTTTTCACTTTGTTCTCTAGATATTCGCTATATCCTGAGTAAGAATTTTCTAATTTTGTCTTCCACACTCTGGCTTACTTCACATAACATGAGAGCCTGTACTTCCATGCTGTCACAAACGTCAACATTAACTTTTTTCTTATACTGAGTAATAAAACATACTGAATCTATCGTATTTTCTATATTCACTTATCTCTCAATGAGTATTTGGGTCATTTTTCTACAGTTACTACTGCAAATAGAACTGCAATTATTTTGTGCTCTTTAATAAGAAGGTCTGTACTTGATGGGAACTATACTTTGAGATAGAAGGTAAAAAGGCTAACTTCTTTTAATTGTAAAATTGTTCTTATTAATACCTATTAAACATTTTATGCTTAACTACTCCATTTAATCTAGCCTATATTTAAATAATTTTTCCTCTCTTTAATCTATTAAAGTTAGATTGTTCATCAAAGGAATTGGGAATTAAAATATTTTAGAGCTATAGTTCATCTGAATTAGGCAATGTTTCAGTCCTTGGCTTTATTTTATTATTATAGAACCCCATATAATTTAGAATGTTTTTATGATATGCTTCCTATTATATTTACCTTCTAATAACTGATGTATAAGTGAGCTAATTAAATCACTTTGGAGTAAAAATAAAAATGCTGATCAAGATTTCTGATATCAAATCCCATTACTACCATTTTATAGAAGTGTGACTTTGGTAGTTGGTACAATCCTTAATATCTCATGGCCCTTGCTTATGTAGTGAAACTTACATTTTCTTTGTATAATAAACATAGTAAATAGTATAACATACTTTTATTATGCTATATATTTAATTAGTGTTCTTTATAATGAGATACTCCCATAGAAAGTTCAGTTAATAATTTTGGCTTCTGGAGATGTATATGGGATTTACTAAAATAATATAAGGAAAAATAAGTGCTTTATGGTGTATTCAATAAATTAATATACCCCTTTTTCACTCTTTTATATCTACTACAATAATGTCCAGAAGATTTGCAAATTAATTTTTGATGAATTGAAAATACTATGATGTGAAAAGATTGTTACTATGAATAATTTTATCTATTTGAATTTATATTTAAAACATTTATGAAACATCATTTTCATGTGAAGTTTAAAATTTGTTAGCAAAGAATTACTTGCATCAGTAATATTGTAAATATATATCTATGAATTTAAAAATATAGTACTTGAAGCCATGGAAACAATCTCCTGGTACTTATTTCTACTATTCTTGGGCGTTAGTCTTATAGTCTATTATTCTATATTCCACAGATGAGTGCAATCTTTCTATGTCTGTCTCTCTCTTTCTGACTCATTTCACTTAGCATGATACTTCCCATGTTGATCCACTTATATGCAAACGTCATGACCTCATTGGAGGCTGGTCTCTCATTCTGGGTAACTCAGGGAAGGGACCACCAAGTAAAATGTGGTTGGAGGTCATGTGGGGGAATGGTGATGCGGGCCAAATACAGACTAGAGACTGAACACAATGGCCACTCAACACCTTTATTGCAAACCACAACACCTAATCAGAGAGAGAGAACAAAAGGGAATTCCTGCCATAGTGGCAGGGTGGGGTGGGGAGAGACAGGACTGGGGAGGGGGGGAGGGATGTTGGGTTTACTGGTGGTGGAGAATGGGCACTGGTGAAGGGATGGGTTATCGAACTTTGTATGGGGGAAACATGAGCACAAAGATGTATGGATCTGTAACTGTACCCTCACGGTGACTCTCTAATTAAAAATAAACTAATAAAAAATATATAGTACTTGAAAAATGTTTACATACTTATTTACAATTTGTTTGAAATTTAAGGAATTTAGCTATAACCATCTGTATGTAGGTGTCACCACCTTCACACACACACATACAAACACACACACGCATATCTATCATTGAGGAATATACATAAATATATTAAGGAACAGATAATTTCCAAATTCCCAGGAGATTTTGTTTATAGAAATCTAAGTTTATATGAGGGGTGAAGAGTGACTAGGAGGAGCATTTGGGACACTGGTGGAGGGAAGTGGCCACTATAGTGGTGGGTATGGTGTTGAAATGATGTATGCATTGAAAGTATAATTAAAAGTCTTTTGTAAGATAACATGGGTTTTGTCATTTTAGCCTTGCTGCAGGGAACTTAGTTTACCTTAGAGCAATGGCCTTTCTGTATGGACACAGGAAGACAGTTAATAATATGCTTTGTAACTTGGAAGTTGAATGATACCAATAATACTTACTCCTGGGCATCTGCTTTCTCAACTCAGTTGTTCTTGGTTCCTAAAACCCTAAAAGTAGGGTCCCAACGAGGGACGGAATGGACCCAGGGCAAGCTGTGAGCTACCTTGGCATCAAAATGGGCCAGGCCTAAGCACCACAATACTCAACTGTAAGTTGAGAGCATGGTCATAGACAAATGCTGTCATGATCCAAAAGTAACGACGAGACTAGGGCCCTGCTGGGGTTAGGAAGACTAACCTTACCTGAGGACTGTGGTCTGGAATGTATAGTGAATGTCCTCAGGAAGAACCAAACTTTAAGTCTAATATATCTCTTACTGTGCTCATAGAGAATGACATTGCTAGAAATATTAGAAGTAAGTTTACTATAACTATTTAAGCAGATTACTAGCTCACACCCTGACACACCCTTGTTTGGACCCCACCCTTGAGCTAATCTTCTTAGATGAGACTTCCTTAGATGAGATTTTTTTTTAATCTCCTCGAGGAATGGTCTTACCCTTCTTTGTTGTTTTGTTAATGTTCAACCCACCTTTATGTCACCACCCTATGTAATTTGCTATATAAACTAAGACTGTGGGGCACTGAAGGGAGACAGAAGAAGAAGACAGGAGAGACAGAGAAGGAGACACAAGAGAGGACACGGGAGAAGAACAGAGAAGACACAGAAATATTGACAGAGAGAGGTCGGAAGAGACGGAAGAGACCGGAGGAGAGACTACAGAGACAGACAGAGAGACATACAGAAGAGAGCACAGCGGCACACACAGAAGCAAAGCGCAAGGAGGCACCTTCCCGATCCGGTCCATACACAGCGGCTCGAGAACACCGAACGCTAGCAGCACATGTGAGAGAGAAATGCCCCCCCGAGAGCCCTCGGACAACAGAACGACAGGACGCATCACATCGCCTCTCCCACTCCTTGTGATTCTTTACAGTCTTTTAAGTCCCGGAACCTCAATCAAAATCTTGAAAAGTAAGATAAATTGAGTAATAGTGTAAATCTTGACATGTTTTGTAACATTCTCTTAACACGATTTTGCTATGTTATAAGGGGATGAGTGCTAAAGCCAAAATATATCCTGGAATGTCAGAACAATAATATATCAATCATAATCAACAACATATCTGGTGTTCTCCAGCTACCATTTTGATTATATATATGTGTGTTTGTGTAGAAATAACATAAGAAATGAAAGAAACATATCATGTTCCACAATTTCTGCGTATTGCATTTATATTGTCTATTGATGTCTTTATGTATACATATATACACTTTATATATATATATATCCTTTTAAGTGTCTACTATGTGAAAGAATAAATACACATACCAAAATGACAGCTGGTAAAATTAAATAGAGAGAAAAATAGTTTTGGATAGACCTCGTCTTTCCACATGTGATTGGAACAAATGCTTTTGGTACAGATTAGTGGTGTTACTGAAAAAAAAGAGAATAAATGTTATTTCAGAAATCATTTCAAATTGAAGCATCTCATATTTTTTCCTCTGGGTAATTTTCATTTACAAAGGCCTGTAATGTTTATTTTTCAATTTTAATTAGCTGGTCATTAAGAGGAATGTTTTCTTTTGTGGGCATCTAAAATATTTTCCAGAACTTTAATGTGTTTGGGGAAGCCAAAATGAGTTATTATTTTATTTTCAATTCAAACTCTGCTTATATTTAGCTCTCTAGGTGACAGAATTTCAAAATAATTTTTAAAAAAGCTAATAATATTATTGTCCTGACTTCCATCATTTTTTTCTTTGTATTCCCACCCCCTAATGACTGAATGTGTCTCGTGGTGATTTTTCCAAATGTTTGCAGGTGTTGAATGTGCTGAGTGTTTCAAACTTACACCTGAAGATTTACATGAATATGTTCTCAGTAAGTCCCAATCTGAGCAGTATACGGTGGAGGGAATAAAAACAAAAACATAAGGTCCTAGGACAACTGTAGTGTGAGAAGAATAAAAAATAACATCAATAACAACAGTAATAATGATCTGGCATAGATCACTATCATGATCACGATCACGAAATCCCATTGATCGTCGATTTCTCGAGTGGTCTCAGTAACCTCTCCATTCGTCCTATCCCTGAGATTTTAGAAGCGTCTCTCCACTCAGCCTTCCCAACGATGCCACATTGGAGGCTCTTTCAGGGTCATCGGAATGAGATACAGCTTGTTACTGGTTTTAGCATATGAACGCACCATGGGAAACTTGCAAGGCTGTCCCATGTGGGCAGGAAACTCTCAGTAGCTTGCTAGTTTCTCCCAGAGGGAGAAGTAGGTTATAAAATATTGCATGGCCGCAAGGCGGTCTTGCACTTTTGGAAGCTTGCTTTTAAGTCTCTGGATGTTGGCCTTTGATGGGATTACACACACCTGGGTTCCTCTGCTGGTACCTTCATGCTTGAGGCTTGTCCGAACATGTGGAGAAGGGCCTTGAGCATGGCCATGGCTAGGTTCTGGTGGTCTTTGGCTGCCAGGAGCTCTGCTCAAGGTGGGGAGGGAAGCTGGAGCCGATCCCTTTTGAGGGGCCCCTGGAAAAACAGTCAGGCGTGTGGGCAAGAGACTTTCTGCATCTTAGATTAGGTAATTCAATTATTATTGCCACCATAAAGTCACTAGTAGTTAAATTAAAACCAGAAAAGGTGTTGCACATGCTCCCTTAAGTCAATAATGCAATTAAACTAGCACAGCATGATGATATATTCCAGGTGTCCAGGTGTCACTACAATAAACTAGGCACATATCAGGGCCATCCTCAGATGCATCATCAGCCCTTCCTTCTTAATCTTCACATATGGTTCCTTTCATCAGACTCAATAGATTCTCTTCAACTTTATTCACAAATTACAGAAATTTCCTATTCTCATGTCTAATTGTGTTCTTATTATTTCAAACCTGATAGTTTCAAATAAAGCCAACCATCTCGTCATCTTAAAATAATAGAAGAAAAAAATATTCATATAGAATTTAAATTGCACAGTTAGAAATATATTAAGTACGGGTCAAAAAAATAGTTTATCAAGAACCCACTGTGGAGTGATAGCAAAGTGGGTAGGGCATTTGCCTTGCATGGGGCTGACCCGGGTTGGATTCCTCCATCCACTTGGAGAGCCCGGCAAGCTACTGAGAGTATCTCGCCCACGTGGCAGAGCCTGGCAAGCTACCCTTGGTGTATTTGATATGCCAAACACAGTAACAACAAGTTTCACAATGGAGACATTACTGGTGTCCACTCGAGCAAATCGATGAGCAACGGGATAACAGTGACAGTGACAATGAATACATTAAACTGTTCTGGGACCAAAGAGGTAGTACAGGGGTAATAAATTTGCCTTGCATGCCAGTGACCCTGGTTTTAGTAGCAGCAACACGTATAGTCCCCATTAACCTGCAAGAGTGATTCCTGAGCGCAGAGTTATAAGCACGTTTTGAGCACTTCCAGATGTGTCCCAAAAACCAAAAATGGAAAGAGAGGGAACTAGAAAATTCAACATAGTATTATACTATATCACTCATGTTTTAATGATTGAAATGACAAATAAATTAAACATTGTTATTTATGCAGCACACTTTATTATTAGGAAATAATTGAGGTAATTAACGTATATTAAACACATTATTATATCAGATTATGCATCTTTCTCCAGTACATATGTGATAGTCACTAAAATGAACTTCATTTTATTACATGGAAATCTTAATGTATTTAAAAGAACTTATAGCAGGAAAGTTATTCTTTCTGACCACTGTGGAAGAAAATTATTAATAACTAGTAGAAAAAATATTGGCAAAGGTGACATATTTTAAACTCACATACCTATCTTTTGAAGTAATATATATTTTCTGGGCCCCTGAGAGGGTTTAAAGCTCTTCTCTTTTTTTTTTTTTTTGCTTTTTGGGTCACACCCAGCGATGCTCAGGGGTTACTCCTGGTTTTGCATTCAGGAATTACTCCTGGTGATGCTTGGGGGACCATATGGGATGCCGGGGATCAAACCTGGGTCAGCCGCGTGCAAGGCAAACGCCCTACCCGCTGTGCTATCGCTCCGGCCCCTAAAGCTCTTCTCTTAACCACGGCAGAACCAAGTTAGATTCCCTGCAACACCCTACATGGTATGCAGAGCTGTGCCAAGAGTGATCCCTGAGTACAGAGCCGGGAAGGAGCCCTAAGCTCAACAAGGTGACCAAAAGCAAAACAAACTAACTAACAAAAGTTAAGTATACTTTAGAAAATTCTTCTTAAATTAGAATTATTCCTTCTTTGGGGGCCAACGTGAACAGTAAATTTATATTAGAATATGAGAATAATTCTTTCAGAGTAGTTTAAAAAATAAGAAAATAACATTATGATAATATAGGGAATGTGTTTAATAAAATATGAATACAAGCCATCATATAAACATTTGACACCTTTCTAAACTGATTAGCTGAAAAATTATAACTGTTATGAGTAGCATTTTGTAGCAACTAGAAGGACAAAAGATCACAAACTGAAAATACCTGCTACCGAAAACTTGAACAACGGTAATTCCCATGCATTGTTGCGGCTGGTTTATTGGTACAAGTTCTTTGCGAAATGAATAACAATGTCTAAATTAAATTTGAACATGTTATATCTTTATTGTGAGGAAATGAGGGCACCTGAAGCCAAGAAACATGCATATACATAGTCATAGCACCTTAGTAGCCCTTGTGGTAAACAAATATACAATATAAAAAATGGGATAATTTATCATCTTATATTCACACAATGTAAAACTGACATATTACAAAATATGGATGAAAACTTATAACTTACAATATTCTATTTATGTAAAGTTCAAAGTAAAACAAAACTTATGCATTGTATATAAAATCCGGAGTGTTTATTTGAGGATCAAAGATTAGGGTCCGTGGCTGAAGAAATAAATAGCAGATAGGATATTTGTCTTCATGTGCCAAACAAAGTTTAAGCATCCACACATCACATGGTCCCAGGTCTCATTCGGCAGTGATTCCTGAGTTGAGCAGAGAATAAGCACTTTGCATTACAGGTGTGTCCCCAAAACAAAACTATAACAAAGAAAATGGATAGGGTCTAAGAGTGAAGGCTTGGCATTTTTTGAGTGTTAGATCTTGAATTCTGTGGTACTTTCATGAAGGTGTTTAGGTCTACGATGAGATGTAGAGTCAAAACAATAGACGATTTTGCATATATTTGATGGTTGTTCTAGAATTGAAAACTGCATTACATAAAACAATTTAAAAAGAGAATTAAATGATCCCTAATCAAAGAGGCATGCCTTGTTATGACAGAATATCACAATCAAATCTTATTTGTGATTCAAAGAAATGCCCTGTGTTACAAAAAAATAAATTTAAGTCTAGCCAGAAAGAAAGAAAAATAGGAGGGGTGCTCGATTTACACGCAGCCAGTCAGAGTTCTAAACCCTGAGCCTGTATGGTCCCCTGACCATCTCTAGGAGTGATCCTTGAATGATGAGTCAGTTGAAATCCCTTGGCACTGATGGGTATGGCTCAGAAACAAAATACAGAAATACGTAACTAACTAAATCAATAATTTTGATATTTGCAGAACAGAGATCCTTAATATAACTGCATATTGTTCTAGAGGTAAGTAGTGTGGTGGAGAAAAAGGCTAGAAGTTAATTTGCTCAAGCAAATCAACGAGCAATGCGATGATAGTGAGACAGTTTGTATATATATATATATATGTACATATATATATGTACATATATATATGTACATATATATATATTTATATATGACTATCACTCTCTCACTGTCATCCTGCTGTTCGTTGATTTAGTCGAGCAGGCAACAGTAACATTTCTATTCCTCCCAGCTCTGAGATTTTAGCAGCCTCTCCTTACACAACCTCATCTTTCCCAACAATTGGAGGCTCTTTCAGGGTCAGGGGAATGAGACCTATCATTAATGATTTTGTATATCGAATATGCCAATGGAGAACTTGCCAGGCTCTGCCCGTGTGGATGGAATACTCTCGGTAGCTTGCCAGACTCTTCAAGAGGAATGGAGGAATTGAACCTGGGTCGGCCATGTGCAACATGCAAGGCAAACGCCCTACCCACTGTGCTATTGCTGTGCTCTTGAAGGTTCCACGTTGCTCTCTTCCTCCTGTGCAGTTCAGGTGCCTTGTTGTTTGTCTTGTTGAGTTCTCAACCTTGGTACACATAACTGCTGCATTCAGAGATGTTCATTCCATCGAAGGCAAATGGAACGTCAGGAACTAATTCGCTTCTTATGAACATTGTCTTTGTGAGATTCAGCTATAGACTGACCTTTCCACAGTCACAATTGAAGTCAGCCAGCATTCATACCACGTGGCTGATATTTGGTGTTATGAGAATGATTTCATTAGCGAAGCTGGTGGTGTAGTTGCCAACTGTCTATCTTCACTCCCATTCCTTCCCATTTCAATCGTCGCATGATGTTCTAAAGGGTGACACTGAAGATTTTCGGTGAAATGGTGTCGCCCTGCTGAACCCATCTCTTTAACATCAATGATCACTTCTTTGTACAATGACATCCTCATGGTGAATCGTAATACAACTCATGGAGGAACCTAAGTATTGAGTTTGAACATCCTGACTGCTTCAGTCTCAATAGAATCAAAGGCCTTCCTCAAACCAAGGAATGTTAGAGCGGCATCTTGAAACTTGCGAAATCTGAATGAGCTTGGACACTGTGTGGATATGGTCGATTGTGCTGAATCCTTTCCGGAACCCAGCTTATTCACATGGTTGTCCTTTGTCTAGTGTTCTGCCAATCCTATTCAGGATGACTCAAGTGAATAACTTGTAGATGACGGACAACAAGTAGATAGGGCAAGAGTTGCTGATTTAGTGAATGTCTCCCTTCTTGTAAAACAGGAACAGTCCTGCTGGTTTTCCATTGCAGTGGAAACTTGCATTAAGACAGGGAGCATGTGAAGAGCCGAGCCAGTGTATTAAGGAGTACTGGCGGCAGATTTTTCAGGTGTTTAGGTCTAACATTGTCTGGACTGGTGCTGTAGGCTTCTTTACCGACGAAATGGCCTGTGGAATTTCGAAACGGAGAATGCTGGGAATGACATATCCATCCTTCGGAATTTGGTATGTGGGCAGGTAATGTGGCTATCAAAAAGATCCGAGTAGAAGTGGTAGATAAACTTCTCCATTGCCCTTCTGGAAGATGTGATAGATCCATCAGGATGTTGGAGGGCAGTCTTACAGTTGACAAAGGACAGGTGTGTGTTAAGAATACTTTTCCTGGCTTCTGCCACATTGGTCAACACTGCTACTCTTCTCTCATTGAGGTCTTCCTTTATTAATTCTCAGCACAGTTTTGTGAGCTCGGACCTTACCTTGTGACTGCCTGAGGCTAGCGCCAGACCATGTTGGCAAATGATCTTGAGAGTTTCCGAACACAGGCGACTTTTTGTGGTTTTCTCTCTCTCTGCATTCCTCGCACAATAATGGAGCTGTTGAACTGCTTCAACAGTTGAACCAGTTGATGATCGTATTCTTCTTCAATGTTGTCGATGGCATCTTCCCTTATTGCTGCAGTAGTGCCAAAGATTTCCCAGTTGGTGGTCATTTTGGGAGTTCTCTTCTTAAACGTTGCAGCCCTTTCTGTGAAGTAGAATTTCACAGGAAGGAGATGGTAGTCTGATCCCTTTTGGAATTTTGGGATAACAGCAAAATTATCAGTCAGGCAATACCATCGATTGAATACGATGTGGTCAATTTCATTGTGCAATTGTCCACCAGAAGACTCCCATGTCCAACGATTAGATTCGGCCTTCTGGAACTGCGAGTTACCATGGATGGTCTTGGTCAGCATGATGAACTCAGACAGTCTCTCACCCTGTTCGTTCCATTCTAGGTTGTGGGTCCTGATGTGGAGTACTTTGGGTGACCTTCTAAGTCCTATCTTGGCATTAAAATCACCAACAATGACCTTGTAAAGGTGTGGTCTTCTTTATAGAACTTCTCCAGCTCCATGTAGAACTTCTCAATTTCTTCTTCATTGTAGTTGGATGTTGGTGCATAGACAATGAAGATAGAAACTGACAGCAACGAGCCACATCTATTCAAATGTAAGTGTCCAATTCAGGTTGCTGGGCATTTGAACGAATCAATGCTCATGGCTAAGTTCATGTTGACAAGGACACCGACACTACCAATGCCTCTACTCTCGCATGTTCCGAGGAACAGTTCTTCTCTAGTGTCGAAAACGGCATGATGTGTTCAATGCCTTCTCGTCTCAGTCAATCCAATGACGTCGTACTTTATCTTCCACGCTTGCACCATCAGGTCCTTGATGGATGCTTCCAATGCCAGCGTACATGCGTTAAAAGTGCAAACAGTCATTTTAGTCCTTCGTTTTGGCAGGCTAGTTCGGCTTGCCAAATATATATATATATATATATATATATATATATATATATATATATAAATAATATGTGTGTATGTGTGTATAATATACATACATATGTATATACATATGTATGTGTATATATACATATATGATTTGTTGCCTACCGTCTGAACTCCATCAAACGTTGTGTGGTAATTATGGAAAATGGGTAGAAAGTATCTTATAATGTGTCAGGCAGCTGTTGAGTAGCTGCCTGGGCTGGGTCCCTTTGGGTGGGCAGGGTTCTCACCCGCCGCCCCCCCCCCCGCCCGCCCTGGGCACCCTGAGTGAAAACAACCTGGTGCAGAAACTGGTAGCATGGCTATGGGGGCCTCATTTTATACTCCTGTCTGGGAGGAGCAGTGGCTGACATCTGGAGGGTGGCCGATGAGATTATCTGGTGCCAGCAGGGTGCTGCAGGGTGTGGTTTATGGGTGTTATCCCTGGGTCACCGGAGATTGGGGGATAGCAGGCAGAGGATCTCTGCTTCTGGTCCTGTTGAGTTCAGAGTCCAAGGTCACAAAATTCGCATTATCTGGGTTCCTTGGGACTTCATTCATGCCCAAGGCTCAGCCAGAGCATCCAGGAAGTGGCCTGGAGCGTGGCAGCTGTTGGGTAGTTGAGGTTGGCTGGATATATATATGTATTTACCTTAAAGTCTGCATTTTTAGAGGGCCTGGGAACAGTGTTACATGCCTCCTTCAAAGAATAACTCCTTAGGTATGAAGCCGTAGTGCAGAGGGCAGGGTATTTACCTTGTATGCACCCACCCAGGTTAGATCTCTGGGGCCCCATAAAGACCTCTGAGAAGTAATTTCTATGTGCATAGGCTTAAGTGAGTCCTAAGCACCACCATCTGTGACTCCCAAGCCAAAAACAAAGAACAATAACCCAGATCTCCTGGGGTGCAAGTTATAGTAGAGTGGCTAAAAAGCTTGCCTTGTGCACAACAGAACTGGGTTGATTTCAGCACCCTAAGTGGTCTCCTGAGCCTCACCAGGATGATACCTGAGCACAGAGCCAATAGTAAGCCCAGAGTACTACTGAATATGGCTCCCAAACCAAAATAATCATAATGATAACCCCGTACTAGGGATCAGAAAAACAGAAGAGGGGTTAAGACACATCCTTGCTAATGGCAGACCATCATTGGATCTCCTGCACTGCAGGGTCACCCAAGAATCACCTGGTGCAGCCACAGGAGCCTCTGAGCTTTATACATAACCCTTGCGGGCCCCCCCCCCCGCCCACCACCACCATTGCAATGGCCAAGCAGTGTTACATCCCCTTGCCACTTGCATTGAATCGGTGACCTGGTTGATGGAAGAATCTCCAGGAGTAGCCTGCATTCTCCTGAGTACTACTCCAATGCAAGAAAAAAAAAACCCGCTAGAGATAATAATAAATGAAATTATTATACATAGTTTTCTTAGTAAATCCATATTTTATGTGCACTGATAACAATTTAATTTATAAGGATTAATGATATTTTGATGAACACAAAAGCAGTTAATGATTAATCTAGTTATTACTGAGAGCTTCTGCTTGAGATGTTTTGTAATCCTGGCATTAGCACAATCCATCTGGCTCTTATATTTAACATACTTAGTTGGAAGTGCATAGAATGGTGTATGATGAGTACTAATTATGCATTTAACAATGCATTTAATAATGCATTTAATAAATGCATTACCACCAAATGAAATGTTTACTCGCTTGCTTAAAAACATCTCCCAGTTAAATTCATTTTTTTAGTCCCTTGTGAGCTTTGGTGATTTTGAGTCTATTTTTTATTTATGAATTTAAATGTGTAGTTGTACTATTTCTCTAGAATATGATACTCAAATTTTCCAGTTTTTAATTCTAGGTCTAAATACGGAAACAATATGATTGCACGGCTGAGGCAGAAGTGTTTTTGTGTGTGGCTCCCATATCCCTAATTTTGGGTGGTGTGATTTCTTGGAAAACTTGTTCCAGAGTTGTTGGAGTCGGGCAAGAGGCATTGTGGCAATTTAGGAGTGATAGGAAGGCTGAGGACACCATCAGGTTGCTGATGCTTCAACTCAAGGTTTCATGTTGAACTACCAGTGGCACTATGCCCTCTGGGACCCAGTGGTGAATGAAATAGTGGCTGGTCAAGGGATGAGGACAGGGGCCCAGAACTGCTACTAGTGGGCCGTAGCTACCAGTCCCAGCAGATCCTGACCAGGTGGCACATGCCCCCATACCAAGTCTCCAGACAGTTGAGCTCAGGGAGACTTTCTTCCATAATATGCTGTGGTGGCACTGGCAGTATGGGCTGCTCCGGGGAAGAAATGGCAGTGAGAAATGCCCTGCTGGTATTGCTCAAGGTGGCCTCCCCTGGTGGGCACTCAAGGCACCCCTTCAACTCTGAGACCCACGCTCCAGAGTAGTGCCGACCTGGACCCAAAGAGCTCTATTCATTCATGCTAAATACCTGCCACAGTGGCAGCCTGCTGCCCTAGTACCAGAGCTGTACTAGCTCTGCCAGCTGATGGCCTTGCTGCCAGCATCTTCATGAAGTCCCACTCCAGGCCAGGTTGCTAGATGGTTTTGTTTAATGGTGCTCTTTGGAAGATAAAATATTTAGGAGGCACTTACATTCATTCCCGCAGAAATGTTATGACCCTCTCCCTTCCCTGCCCCCCAAGAACCGTGGTGGAGGCTTCAGTCCTTGGTGCGGATTTAGGGGACCACTTTATGGTTCAACACTGGCATGCAGGCGTCTGGCTGGCAGCGAGTTTTCTGGTACACCCAACCACCAAACAGGACTGCTCACCGTGCATTTCTGAGCCATTTCCAGGCTCCAGGACAGACTTGAAAAATGAGAAAGGAAAGAAAGAAAGAAAGAAAGAAAGAAAGAAAGAAAGAAAGAAAGAAAGAAAAGAAAGAAAGAAAGAAAGAAAGAAAGAAAGAAAGAAAGAAAGAAAGAAAGAAAGAAAGAAAAGAAAGAAAGAAGAAAGAAGAGGGAGGGAGGAGAGAAGGAAGGAAGGAAGGAAGGAAGGAAGGAAGGAAGGAAGGAAGGAAGGAAGGAAGGAAGGAAGGAAGGAAGGAAGAAGGAAGGGAGGAAGGAAGGGAGGAGGGAATGAAGGGAGGGGGGAAGGAAGGGAGGGGAAAGAACGAAAGAAGAAAGACAGAAAGGAAGAAGGAAAGAAAGGGAAGAAAGGAAGAAAGACAAGAAAGAAAGAAAGAAAGAAAGAAAGAAAGAAAGAAAGAAAGAAAGAAAGAAAGAAAGAAAGAAGAAAGAAGAAAGAAGAAAGAGAGAGAAAGAAAAGTGAGAAAGAAAGAAAGAAAGAAAGAAAGGAAGGAAGAAAGAAAGGAAGAAAGAAAGAAAGAAAGACCAGAGAAGAAAGAAAGAAGAAAGAAAGAGAAAGAAAGAAAGAAAGAAAGAAAGAAAGAAAGGAAAGAAAGAAAGAAAGGAAAGAAAGAAAGAAAAGAAAGAAAGAAAGAAAGAAAGAAAGAAAGAAAGAAAGAAGAAGAAAGAAAGAAAGAAAAGAAAGAAAGAAAGAAAGAAAGAAAGAAAGAAGAAAGAAAGAAAGAAAGAAAGAAAGAAAGAAGAAAGAAAGAAAGAAAGAAAGAAAGAAGAAAGAAAGAAGAAAGAAAGAAAGAATGAAAGAAAGAAAGAAAGAAAGAAAGAAAGAAAGAAAGAAAAGAAAGAAAGAAGGAAAGAAAGAAGAGAGAGAAAGAAAGAGATAGAAAGAAAGAGAGATAGAAGAGAAGAAGAAGAGAGAGAGAAGAAGAGAAGAAGAAGAAGAAAAGAAGAAAGAAAGAAGAAAGAAAGAAAGAAATGAAAGAAGAAAGAAAGAAAGAAAGAAAAGAAAAGAAAGAAAGAAAGAAAGAAAGAAAGAAGTAAGAAAGAAAGAAAGAAAGAGCACTCATATTCATTTCCACGAAGTTATGCTGAGTTTCTGTGAGGTTGAGCCCCGCGGCTCAGTGCTCCGAATGTCCACACATTACACCCATCTTGCCCATCATGCCAGTACTTGCGTCTGCACTGCAGCCATCTTGACCTCCCCAGCTCTCTCCATGCTTATATTTTTGTTTTTATTTTAGTATGACCAGTGTCTGTAAGACATCAAGGTACGAATTTCTTTTGAGCAAAGGCATCCATAAAATGGAGTGGGACTATGAAACTAAAATTGCATATATAACTATACCTATAAAATTTTGGTATATACATTTCATCATAATTTTATATAGAGAAATACAAAATGATATAGTAACTCTAGTTTGCAGTATTTATCAAAATACTTGAGACAAAAAATATGAATGGAATGCCTACAGAGATTTATTTATTGCAGCATTATTCTCAATAATTGAGAGAGGACTAGACAAAAAGATGCATGCATGTAAAATATAATATTACTCTTCCACATAAAGGGTATTCTGAAGTATTTTATATACAACATGGATGAATCCTGAAGCATATGCTAAGTGAAATAAGTAAGTTAAAAAATGGAGAGATACTAAGGCATGAGAAATGGGGAGTTGCTCTTCAAAAACTTGAAGTTTCAATTCCTTAAAATGAATGTTTTTCAAGACACAAGGTACAACATTGTGTTTATGTAAAAAATGGCAAATTGAACACTTCAATTTGGTGAAAAGGCTTCTGCTCAAATTGTATTTTTAGCCCAATAATTACAAAATGGTAAACTAAAAACATGAACTGCATCATATTTTGACACAAAGAACGAAGTACTATTTAATACTCTTGCAGTATAATGGTGCTTACATGTACAGCCAATGGTTGAACCCACTTCTAATTATTCATTATAGGTACATCCTTTCATGGGGAAACAATATCACCATAGGATTAGCAGCAGTGATACTAAGAATGAAGAATGAATTTTGTTTGGATTCTTGGTGAATGGTGCTTTAGATATCTATCTGTAAATATAATAATGTTTTCTAAAAGTTTAAATGCTTGGAAAATTTAAGTCTAAACTTGAATTAAGATCCATTCGCTTTTCTAAATTTACTGAACTATTTAACAATGGATAAAAAATTGCTTTTGTTATACCACCGATTAACTTTGGATTCTAAAAACATAAAGTGAAGTTTTAATTTATGTTATATATTATGTTCTATGAGTTGACAAATGCTGTCACTTTGATTAAATATTTCATTGTGATTTATATAATTTGCTATTTTCATATGACATAGACTTTCTACAGGTCTAATAATGGAAAAATTGACAAGTAAAGTTATTAAACATAAAATGCCTATTCACAGTTCAATCTATTCAAAATTGTGTTTTCCAGGTCCATGCTATTACCAGATGGCTCAATCAAGATAATATTTCTACAATCAAGCAATTAAGTAACGATGCCTACAACCTTATCTTCTTGAATACTAAATATTATATGATCATTACTAAGGTTCTGAGAAACTCTCTGGTGACAAACTAAAACCTTTTCAGTCAAGGAAGCCATACTATGTCTCTAATATCTTAGTAAATTAAACTTTCTCATAAAATGCTAGAAAACTGAATATTGAGAGTTGATGTATAAAAAGATATTTATCAGAACATTGACTGAAATTTTCATGTCTGACAATAGAGGACTTGGGAATTACATATAATGAGATAAAGAACCCCAGGCAACAACTGCACATGTAACATGATGGCATTTACATAAGATGCCTTAAATAAGAAAATAATCCATAGAAATGGAAAGCAGATGAGCAGTTGCCAAAGACAGGTGGAAATGCTAATACTGAATATATATATATATATATATATATATATATATATATATATGGGGTTTCTTTGCAGGCTATGAAAATTTGGGGGAGTTACATAGCAAAGAAAGTCATATGACTGTGAAAATAGCAAGGATCACTTGGTTTTGGCTTATCTTGGGATCTCCAAAACGATCTGCATATAGTAAGAACTCTCCAACCTAATTTTAATTGTGTGCCCTGCCTGCTTCTCTGACTTCACACTTTCATGACTTGTAGGTCCTCTGAAGGAATACCATGTATTTCTACTAGTTCTTGTGAGTAATACATCTTTTTTTTGTTTGTTTGGGGGCCACATCCAGTTATATTCAGGGATTAATTCTGACTCTGTACTCAGAAATTACTCCTAGTGGCTCTCTTGGGATAATATGAGATGCCAGGGCTGGAACCCTGGTTTTCTGCATGTAAGGCTAACACCTTACCCACAGTGCTATATCTGGCCCCAAACTCTAATTATATATTCCGCATAATCTTTGCTTGAACTAGGGCTTGTAATTGGCACCCCAACATTTAAACTTAAAAAGGTATTACTCTATGCCTATGGACAGACATAGAATGACTGTACTCATATGTGGAATATAAAATAACATAAAACTAACACCCAAGGTAAGTAGACACAGGGGCCAGGAAACTGTTTCATAGTTGAAACCCTGTCTCATGAGCTGGGGGAGAAGGCAGCTGGAATTGAGAAGGGATCACCAAGTCAATGATGTTTGGAGGGATCATTCAGGATGGGAGATGTGTGCTGAAAAAAGATAAAAGACCAAACATGATAGCCTCTCAGTATATGTATCCATAATGCCCAAAAGGAGAGAGAGAGAGTATGGGGGAACTTCTCTGCCATAGAGGCAAGGGGAGGGTTCAGATGGGGGAGATACTGGGAACAATGGTGGTGTAAAATGTGCACTGGTGGAGTGTTCGATCATTGCATGACTGAAATAAAAGCTTTGTAACTGTATATCGCTGTGATTCAATTAAAAAAATAAAAAAATAAAAGGTATGACTTAGGGTCACTTAATGATAGCTAAAACCAGAGTAAATAGGCAATCATAGGTCATTCACCAGTGAGGCATTATAAATTCATCAGGACATTTTTTTTAATCACCACGATGACATATGAGAACATTTTTATAATTTTTAAGTAGATCATTAGAACATATTGCTCTATGTATGAAATAAATATAATAACATCAAATGTTAATATAACATTTAACTGAAAAGATAAGAAACAGTAAATACAAATAATAACTATTATTTAGGAAATTTTTAATTGATAAGTTTTTCCTTCATTTTGAAAAAAATTCAAAATGTCTATTTTAGGTAACGTTTTAGACAAGTTATGTCATAATGAAAGATATTATGTAATATGGATAAGTACAGTATAAAAGAAAAAGAAGCACAGACTTCCAGTAAAAATAAACACATACATGAACAATAATATTGTTATCTGTGTGACTATTGCACTCTATACAATATATTTAGAGACACGTTTTAATTTCCCAGTTTATATACTGCCTTATGATAGTGATATATTAATTCATTTAATCTTTAAGGAAAATTAGCTAAATTATAAATAATAACATTGCTTAGCAAAGGTTGAAGTCAGGATTCAGATCCACTCAGTCTAAAATATGGTTTTAATAAATTAAACAATAGTACAATAACATTAGTGTTGTTGTTGCCCACTATATTTCAGTTTTCCTAATAAGTTTTCTTAAAAATAAAGAAACACTAACAGTATTTTAACCTTCAGAGCTTTAGTTAGTTAAATAAATGAAGATTTATATACATGCGTACACATACACACAAATATAGCTGTAATGATTAATTTTCATGACTTTCTAAATGTCCTTTGTGAATAATTTACAGTGAATGACTTATTTGCTCTATAGAAAAGATATGCATTTGTTAATTAAACCTGACTTTATTTATATGACTTCTATTTTAAGGGTGAGAATTTGCCATATAGATTGTGATAATCAACGCGTTCAATAGTTACAGATGGTGGTTAGAAAAATGCAAGGACAAAATAAAATAAAACAAAGGGTTCAAATATGTTAAAGCGTTTATTTTTGGTTACTTATGCCCAGAAACACAAGAATTCTTGTGTTAAGTATACAATTCCTTTTTGAATTTACGTTTTATTTCCCAGATATATTTTTAAAGAAATTTTACATCATAACATTCTTAGATATTCGCCACATATTTTATGATATGGATTCTTACTAAAAACTGTCCTGGAACTATCTAAAATTTACTTTGTGTAGAAAAAAATTTGTTTTAATTAAATCTAATAATCTTGCATCAAAGGCAGCTACCCATTATCATTGAATCTATCTCTTACTCAAAGCATGCAAGCATTTCCAAATTTATTTTAAAACACTATAATGAGGGCCAGAACAATGGTTGGGGGTAAAGAAACTTGTTTTGTGCTGGAAAGATAATTTATTTGGTTAGGTCTTTAGCATCACATATGGATCGCCATGTACTGAGCCAAGATAGCTCCAAACATAACAGGGTGTAGTACAAACACTCCAATCCTCAAAAAAATACACTGTAATTAATGACAGTTGAGGGGGATTTTAAGTTAAATTCCAGTAGTATTGTTTTCGTTTATTAAATGCATTATCCTTATTTTTTGCAAAAGCAATATTATATTGATATCAAATAGTTGTGCATAAATTTTATGTCTATGTATATATGAGAGTGAAGTGTGTTTAGTAACATTAAAGACTGATGTGTAGACTACATGTGTAATGCCATCTCTTTGTATTTTTCAAAAGATCTAGCATTGCCATTTCACTCACTATAATACATTTTACCTAATACTCTTTTAGTAGGTTAAAGAATTGAACTTCCAAGTGAAGCCAAATTAGGACATACGGCTAACTGAAAGATTCCAATGCCTGCGCATTTTTTGGACAGAACTTTCTGAAATTTCTCTTCATATTTTTATTTTAAGTCAACATTGAAACATTATCAACTTCCTAAGCAAAGTAACAACATTTATTCAAATTTCTAAAAATAAATTGTTCATAGGAATCTTTCAGGGAAGTTCTCTAAAATTTAATCCTAGGAAAAACAAACTCTTAAGAGAAGTTTCAGAGAAATTTAATCCACCACACTTTTCTTTCTGATATTAACTACTGTTATTTATTAACCAGCTATACTGGCAGATTATGCATCTTATTTGAATTTTATTTTTATTATGGGAAAGGGGGAAGATAGTAGTGCTTGGGCCTTACTCCTGGCTCTGTGCTCTGGAATAACTTCTGGTATTGCCTGGAAGACCTTACATATGTTGGGTATCAAACTGATGTTGAGCACATGTGAGACAAATCCTTTAAGCCCTGCACTGTCTCTCTGGTTTCATATTTTTAACTGCTAGATTCCCCTTTTATCAACTTTCATAAGCGGTGAGAACTAGAGTAACATAAGCTATGCCACTTTGTGTTAAATGAATTAACTCTGAAGTCAGAGTCTTTAGTTCTGTGTTTTTGAATATTAAATTAATGACTTTGGGACCTATTTTTTGTTATTTCTTTAATGACTGGTATTTCTGCATTCTTTTCCAGCACTAATATTCATCAATTTTTATCCTGTGTGTGTATGTGTGTGCACGTGCACAAGTGTGTATATTGAACATGTATCTTCTATTTCCTTTGTTGAAAATATTAACATGTAGCATTGCATTATTCACTACTCATTGTAGTGCCTTTCTTTCCAGCCCTGTGCCTTATTTTTTTTTACAAATCCCCTGGTCTTGAGATCATAGTTTAAATGCCACATTAGTAGAAAATTATTCATATTTTTTAATCATATAACTTACAGTAGTCACATTTTCTGTAATCACATTTTATCTATCTCTAATTATTTCCATAGTTCTGCCTAACACAATGAACATGTAGTTGCTGGCGTTTTTAATTTATTTTATACAAGTATGATAAATTTCCTAATGTGATGCTATTTGCCTGTTTTAAACTTCTTTATCTTTGACTCTAGTAAATATTAAAAAAGGATAGAAGCATGATGGATATAGCTATAAACAGTTATTAGGTGAAGAGATTACAGCACAAACTATGTTTATAGTAGCATTCCATGTGTGAAGGAAAAACAAAGAAATGCATAAGAAAAAATAGCTATCCTTGCAAAACTTGCCAGGAAATCAAAATTTAAAAGAACCTGTCTATCATATAGATACATGCGCGTGCATGTGCTCGCACTCATGCACACACACACACACACACACACACACACACACACATGCATACCATTGAAATAATACATTCTGAAAACTACCTAGAGTGCTAGCACAGCAAAGACGATGTTCAAAAGCCATGTGATGAATGGACGCTAGAAGTTAAGGATAGTGCTGATGGATGACTTGCTGGCTCTATGAATGGGCAGAGGATAAAGAAAATAAAGGTGTTAAAGGAAAATACTCAAATTTGTGAAAAGATAAAAATGGAAGGCATGCCAGGCACATTTTTATCAAAAATAAGAATGCTATTGTTAAGTGAAAAATGGGCATGATAAGTTTAATGTTTTGCATACTAAAAAAAGTAAGAGGCACTTTGCAAAGTAGAAAAGGTATAGGATTAGGAGTCTGGCAACTTGGTCTCATATAAATATATCTTCGTAAATATATACGGATAAGATCCAGTATATTTCTTTTCCTAATTTTTTAAAATTTTATTGAATAACCTGAGATAGTTGCAAGCTTTTATGTTTGGGTTACAATCTCACAATGATCAAACACCCATCCCTCCACCAGTGCACATTACCCATGAACAATATCCCGGGTATACCCCCGCTTTCCCACCGCCCCCTGCCTATATGGGAGACAATACTCCTCATACTCTCTCTCTACTTTTGGGCATTATAGCTTGCAACACAGACACTGAGAGGTCATCATGTTTGGTCCATCATCTACTTTTGGCATGCATCTCCCATCCCAACTGGTTCCTCCAGCAATCATTTTCTTAGCGATCCCTTCTCTATTCCATCTTCCTTCTCCCCTCTGCTCATGAAGAAGGCTTCAAACTATGGGGCAATCCCCCAGGCCCTTGTATCTACTGTCCTTCGGTGTCACCCTTATGTGATGCTACCCTACGCTCCACAAATGAGTGCAGTTCCTCTATGTCTGTCCCTCTCTTTCTGACTCATTTCACTTAGCATGATACTTTCCATGTTTATCCATTTATAAGCAAATTTCATGACTTCATCTCTCCTAACAGCTGCATAGTACTCCATTGTGTACCTAAGTTTCTTTAACCAATTATCTGTTTTAGGGCACTTGGGTTGTTTCCAGATTTTGGCTATTGTGAACAGTGCTGCAATGAATATATAGGTACAGATGTCATTTCTACTGTGCTCTTTTGCATCCTTGGGATATATATATATATATGTATATATATATATATATAGAGAGAGAGAGAGAGAGAGAGAGACTTAATCTTTGACAAAGGAGCAAGAAATGAAAAGTGGGACAAGGAAAGCCTCTTCAACAAGTGGCTGGGAAAACTGGATAGCTACCTGTAAAAAAATGAACTCTGACCTCTGTCTAATGCCACCACAAAAGTCAGATCAAAGTAGATTAAAGACCTCAATATCAGACATGATCTATAAGGTTCATAGAAGAAAATGTAAGCAGAACTGTCCATGACATTGAAGCTAAAAGCATCTTTAAGGACGAAAGAGCACTGACCATGCAAGTGGAAGCAAACATGAACAAATGGAACTACATCAAACTCAGAAGCTTCTGCACTTCAAAAGAAACAGTGACCAAAATACAGAAAGAACCCACAGAATGAAAAAGAATATTTACCCAATATCCATCTGATAAGGGATTAATATCCAGGATATACAAGACACTTGTAAAATTGTATTTAAAAAAACCTTCAACCCTATCAAAAGATGGGGAAAATAAATGAACAGAAAGTTTCCTCAAAAAAGAAATACAAATGCCCCAAAGGCACATGAAAAATTGCTCCACATCCCTAGTCATCAGGGAGATGCAAATCAAAACAACAATGAGATATCATCTCACACCACAGAGACTGGCACACATTCAACAGAACAAAAGCAACCACAGCTGGCATGGATGTGGGGAAAAAGGGACACTCCTTCACTGTTGGTGGGAATGCGAATGCCGACTAGTTCAGCCTTTCTGGAAAACAATATGGACAGTCCTTCAAAAACTACATCTTGAGCTTCCATATAACCCCTCAATACCACTTCTGGGAATATATACCAACAATCCCATATATGTCTTAACTCAGTAAGCCTCAGTGTTTCCATCTACAAAGTCATTGATGTTATTTTATTCAATAAGACATTGAATAATGTATAAAAGATACTAAAATATCAATATATGAACTTAAATAATGAATGGTCTTTGAGTAAGGAACTGCAACTTGTAAATTAATGTTAGGCTTTTTAACCTACCCCACCTTAAACTCAACAATGCCCTGAAAAATTCAATGTTTTGTTTAAGAAATTTGTGAAGTAACTAGTTTAAAAAGCAAAACCTATTCATAGAATTTCACATATTTTTGAACTGATTAATTATCGCAATACTTTAGGGAATATGGTATTTTACGCATCAGCTAGTTCTAGGTATAAACGTAGTATACTTTTTTTAAAACATTAGCTTTATAATCAGACTTCTGTTTCATTTCCTGCTCTGCCACACATACCTGCTTGACATTGGGCAAGATAATTAATTTACTAAGGCTCAATGATCTCATCCTTAGAAGAAGGATAAAAACACTTCTTAGAGATGTTGGGACTGCTAAAAAGTATGTATTATAAAAAAAAGTTCTTATAATACATAAATGAGATCTCATTCTGTTATTCAGCACAACAACCATGAGGTAAGTAATGTTATTACCCCCAGTTTGCATGGAAAGTAGAAAGCACTAAATAAGGAAATAACTTGCTCAAAGTCACCTAAGAAATGAATTTGCATCTAGGAAATCTAATTTTAGAATACTTTTAACTGCTTAATTCTAGAACCTCTCTATGCTTTTATAGTAATATGCAATGACATTGAAACATTTTCAATAAAGTACATGCAACTTTATTTTCTCCTAGAATTTAGTAAAAACCTCATGTGTGCTATTTTAGCTAGAATGCTCTGTTCCTCAAATTTTGGTATATTTCCTAATAGATGTTAGAAACTCAGTATAATGCAGCTTGCTTCTTTTTTTAATTTTTTATTCTTTTATAGAATCACCATTCTATAAAAGTTACAAAGCTTTCAGGTTTGCAGTTTGATTTTACCATGAGAAAATATTTCAGATTTTATTTGGAATTTTAAAGAAATAATATGATTTACTGTAGTAAACTGTGATTTTCATGTGAGAGATGTAAAAACACATTGTATATATTTATTTATACATATGTTTTCATTTAATATCAGGAAAATAAAATGGAAAGCAGCAATTTTATAAGGAAACAATTTAAGTTTTATGATTTGAACCTGTGGCTGCATTAGGCTATTTTTCAATTTTGTTGCATAATGGCTACTGTGTTTATCTCTTTTGTCATTAGTTTTTGCAAACTTAAATCTGAAGATACACTTCTAAAAACTCCTAATGTAAATGATGTTTAATTAAAACAATTATGAAGATGTAAATACTGGGCGTGGGGCGGACTGATAGCACAGTGGGTAGGGTGTTTGCATTGCACACAGCCGACCTGGGTTTGATTCCTCCACCCCTCTCGGAGAGCCCGGCAAGCTCCCAAGAATATTTCTCCCGCACAGCAGAGCCTGGCAAGCGAGCCCTCTAATATTTGATATGCTAAAAACAGTAACAAGTCTCACAATAGAGACATTACTGGTGCCCACTCGAGCAAATCGATGAATAATGGGAAGTCAGTGCTACAGTGCTATAAATACTTGGTTGCTCCTTGCATATTTAGAGATAAATCATTCTCATTTCAGTTTTGACTAAATGCCATGTTCAACCCACAACTCCTTACATCTATGTTTGAGAAGTGAATTTTGACCTTTGCAACTCTTCCCCAAAGATACATTTAAGCCATGAAACTTAAAGAATAGCCCATTTCCTCCTGAGAGAGATTAATCTATTATCTGACACATTGCCATGCCTCTTTAAACATAATATATGGAACCTAATTTAGCTTTTTCTTAATGACTCATGATTATGAGAAACATGAGTGACTGAAATGAGTATAATGTAGTTATCTTGTCAGAGGTGATGAAAGCAAGTTAGCTGCTGCTATTGCATTAAATATCCTTTATATATCTTCTTTATTTCTTGGCACCTTGATCAAATTGCCACAAGTTTTATCTTCTATGCCTAGCATCTTTAGTACTAAATGTTGTTTTCTTTCAAATCTCTAACTTACATCCAATAATCTGCTGTGATAGATATTTCAAGGCAAACACACTAAGAATATTATAAAGTCATTGAATTTAAAATGAGAGCAGATTCTTACAGGAAATCTTATCTACAGGTAATGTGAATGTATCATACATCCCCAATATATTGACTCCAGGACTTATCATGTTAAGGTGAAAAGTTCATGACTACTTTTATAAATTTGATAAAATGATCTAGAATTTGACACGGTAATCTTGCTTCCATTATTAAAACTACTCAGTTAATTTGCAATTATTAATTCACCTTTCATTAATTAAAACATGCTTTGCTACATTAAATGCTATTCCTTAAAAAAGAGATAAAATTTTAACATGCTGTACTCAATAGATAGTACAGCATGTTAGGCACTTGTCCTTAATGCAGCCAAACTGGCTTTAACTCCTGAACCACATATGATTGCCTTAGCATCTCAGGAATGATCCCTGAGCACAGAGTCAAAAAATCTTGAGCATCACCAGAAGTAGCTCAATCCCCCAAAATAGATTGATTCATTTTTCTTATCTACAAATGGATCATGTAACATGAATAATTTACTTATATTATAGGTGTATTTCTTGCTTTAAAATAATATTAGCTACTACAAGCATTATTTCCAACATAATTATATATTTAGACAGTATACATAAATAACTTCCTGAATTTCAAAACAATGAAGGCAAGGAATACTATACTTAAGATTATATTTGACAAATTAAGAATTGCTTAAGAAGAAATCCCTTCCTCTGGGTTTTTGGAACTATTTGTGGTGTATGTATAATTACACCAAAAGGAGCAGTCTTGGTTGAACTATATTTATAATATATTGTTACTTCTAAACTATACACATGAACTCAGAAATGGTATGACACAATGACTTGCATGTTACTTTACTCCCACAAAGGTAATAAAAGTACAGGAAAATATGTACAGTTTTCACATAGAGTTCAGTTACTTAATTTTCTTCAAGTTCTTTGTTTTCTATACTTGTCTTCTATTGCAATCTTCACTTGTCTCATAATAGAATATTAGGAAGCAAATTAATTTTTGATTGTCAGTATTACTTTAAAGCTACAGTGAAGCTTTTTGTGTCTAAATTTTATTTCAGAAAAAGTTTTCTCACAGAATCAATTTAAAAAAAGTTCCTGGAATATAAATGAACAAAAGGCAAAAGCTTTCTCACTAATGACAGAAAGAAATATTCAATGCTGCTGACTGGCAGTAGGACTGTCTTCTCTCAATAAAGTGACTTTACTTACGTTACTCTTCAGTTTTTAACTTTGAAATATTTGGGGAACTATTCTATTTCTTTTGAGGTTGGTATTTTCTCAAAATCTGGTTTTTACATAAATACAAATGAGCAACTATATAAGATTATTGATGATATCAATCTGTTGGGGAACAGTTTTTCCCAGACACGTTGTGCATCAGGTCCTGGCAGATGTGGGTCAAAGGATGAGGGGTGTAGAGAGAAACCACTGAGGCAGCTAATGGCCACTCACTTTATTATGAAATATACATATATTTTATAGAGAGTCTTCTCAGCTTAAGAGGATAGTCCCATCACAAAAAGTTTAGCATAACTAACCTATCACCTTTCTAACTCTGCTTTGCCTAGGCCCAATCAAAATTAAGGCTAGATGCTGCAGTTAGGAATGCAATTAGGTGACAATTTTTGGGAGATGATACTCAGCACTGATACCTGGTGCTTGTAAAATGCATGCAGACACTCCCTACTGGCTTGCTATGCAGGGACAGGCATTATCTGCTATGCAGGGGCAGATCTTATCTGCTCTGGTGCCTGTTACCTACACATCAATCTTTGCATGTCATAAATACTGCTCTTTTGCCAAGTGATACTAATGAAGAAAAACTTTGTTTCTTTTCTGTTAATCATTTATTTGATGAAAAATAGAAGTTTACAAATATCCAAGATGCTTATCAGTGTGATTCCTCCACCTAGTATAATCAATTTTGCATAAGCATTTTATTTTGAAAGATATTCTTTTTGCCCTTAATATATATTTTTAGTAAAATAGTGTGCTTTAAGTACTTAAGTAGTAGTAGTAAAGAAGCGATCAAAGGATACTGAGTTGATTATTATTATTGTATCTATTACTTTTTTATTTATTACACAAATGTTTTTCACATATCAGAAGCCCGTTAAAGAAGCAAAGGGGAGAGGGAAAGAGAAAAAGAGTAAGAAAATGGATAAAATGAACTCAAGAGTTTGTTCTAAGAATAAACTCAAGTGTACATTCTAAGAATATTTCATTTCCTACATCAGAATGGGCTGAAGAGATAGCGCAGTGGGTAGGGCATTCATCTTGCACAAAGCTGACCGGGGTTCAATTTCTCTGCCCCTCTCGGAGAGCCGGACAAGCTACCAAGAGTATCTCAACTGCACGGCAGAGCCTGGCAAGCTACCTGTGACATACTGATATGCCAAAAACAGTAACAACAAGTCTCACAGTGGAGACGTTACTGGTGCACGCTCCAGCAAATCGATGAGCAATGGGATGACAGTGATATAGTGATACATCGGAATAGAATATCATTTCAGTGACAGGTTTTCAGTCTCATTGAGAATTGATCCTTTTTATATCCAAAAGTTCTTCAACTAACTCAGTGTTCTCACTCTCATATGTTTATATATATTTTTATTCATAAACATGCTAATATCTCTACTTAAAATAAAACAAACTCATGCAACATAATTCACATCTCAGCTCAACTCCTGTCCATTGCTAATTTCTCTCATCCTTTCTGCCCAAAGTAATCAGTTCCTTTTCTGATCTGTTTTGCGCTTGAATTATTTCAAAGAGCATGGAACATATTTTATTAAAAATGTAATGTATAATGTACATATATATTAATATATGTAGGCATGCATGTATACGTTACAACTTACACCTTGAATCATATTTTAAATCTGGACTTTTTTCCATAACTTGAGAGTGTTCTTGTATAAAAACTTTAACCTCCATGTACCTCAATGCCCTAGGTTAGATGTGTGTTGATTGTAATACATCCATGTGAGCAGTAGTTGAGCTAACACAAATAACATAATAAAGTTGTGCCTGTCAAAGTAGAATGAGTGCATTAACCGTTATTATTATTGTTCATAATTTAATATCATATAGCATATACTTATACAAAATTCAGTTATTTAGTCCATTGACTTGTATGGGTACATTTACCAATAAATGTTCTAGGTGCTTAGCAGAAATGCTTTCATTAAGTAATTTTCAATGTATCACTGTATCACTGTCGTCCAGTTGCTCGTTGATTTGCTCTAGTGAGCACCAGTAATATCTCCATTTGTCCAGTTCCATTTGTCGCATTTAGGGTCAGGGAAATGAGGCCCATTATTGTTACTGTTTTTGGCATATGGAATATGTCACGGGTAGCTTGCCAGGCTCTGCTGTGCAAGATTCTGCATCGCTCTCTTCACTCCAGAGTGATGTAGAAATAATTATCATTTTAAAACATTGTCTTGACAAGGATGCCCACTCTCACCACTCCTCTTCAATATAGTACTGGAAGTACTTGCGATAGCTATTAGACAAGAAAAAGAGATTAAGGGCATCCAGATAGGAAGGGAAGAAATCAAACTCTCACTATTTGCAGACGACATGATACTATATCTAGAGAAGCCTAAAACCTCTACTAAGAAACTCTTAGAAACAATAGACTTATACAGTAAAGTTGCAGGCTACAAAATCAATACCCAAAAATCCATGGCCTTCATATATGCAAACAATGAGGCAGAGGAAAGGGACATGAAAAAAGCAATCCCATTCACAATCGTGCCCCAGAAAATCAAGTACCTCGGAATCAGCTTAACCAAGGAAGTAAAAGACCTTTACAAAGAAAACTACAAAACGCTACTCCATGAAATCAAAGAGGACATGAGGAAATGGAAACATATACCCTGCTCGTGGATAGGGAGAATCAATGTTGTCAAAATGGCAATACTCCCTAAAGCATTATACAGATTCAATGCGATCCCTATAAGTATACCCATGACATTCTTCAAAGAAATGGATCAAGCAATCCTAAAATTCATATGGAATAACAAACGTCCAAGGATAGCTAAAACAATTCTTGGGAAAAAGATGATGGGAGGCATCACCCTCCCCAACCTCAAACTTTACTACAAAGCAGTAACAATTAAAACAGCATGGTACTGGAACAAAGGCAGAGCCGTAGACCAATGGAACAGGGTGGAATATCCCTACACACAACCCCAAATGTATGATCATCTAATCTTTGATAAGGGAGCAAGAGATGTGAAGTGGAGCAAGGAAAGCCTCTTTAACAAATGGTGCTGGCACAACTGGACAACCACATGCAAAAAAATGGGTTTAGACCTTGACCTGACACCATGCACAAAAGTCAGATCAAAATGGATTAAAGACCTCAACATTAGACCACAAACCATAAGGTACATTGAAGACAAGGTCGGCGAAACCCTCCACGATATTGAAGATAAAGGTATCTTCAAAGGTGACACGGAACTAAGCAATCTAGTAAAAACAGAGATAAACAAATGGGACTACATTAAACTAAAAAGCTTCTGCACTGCAAGAGATACAGTGACCAGAATCCAAAGACTATCCACAGAATGGGAAAGGATATTTACACAATACCCATCAGATAAGAGGTTGATATCAATGGTATATAAAGCACTGGTTGAACTCTACAAGAAGAAAACATCCAACCCCATCAAAAAATGGGGCGAAGAAATGAACAGAAACTTTACCAAGGAAGAAATACGAATGGCCAAAAGGCACATGAAAAAGTGCTCTGCATCACTAATCATCAGAGAGATGCAGATCAAAACAACCATGAGATACCACCTCACACCACAGAGACTGGCACACATCCAAAAGAACAAAAGCAACCGCTGTTGGAGAGGATGTGGGGAGAAAGGGACCCTTCTACACTGCTGGTGGGAATGCCGGCTAGTTCAGCCCTTTTGGAAAACAGTATGGACGATTCTCAGAAAACTAGAGGTTGAGCTCCCATTTGACCCAGCAATACCACTGCTGGGAATATATCCCAGAGAGTCAAAAAAGTACAATCGAAACAACATCTGCACATGTATGTTCATCGCAGCACTGTTTACAATAGCCAGAATCTGGAAAAAACCCGAATGCCCCAAAACGGATGACTGGTTGAGGAAACTTTGGTACATCTATACAATGGAATACTATGCAGCTGTTAGAAAACAGGAAGTCAAGAATTTTGTAGTTAAGTGGATGGGCATGAAAAGTTTCATGCTGAGTGAAATGAGTCAGAAAGAGAGAGACAGACATAGAAAGACTGCACTCATCTATGGTATATAGAATATCAGAGTGGGAGACTAATACCCAAGAACTGTAGAAATAAGTACCAGGAGGTTGACCCCATGGCTTCGCGGCTGGCCTCACGTTCCGGGGAAAGGGCAACTCAGAGAAGCGATCACCAACTACATTGTAGTTGAAGGCCATGTGGGGGAAGGGAGTTGTGGGCTGAATGAGGGCTAGAGACTGAGCACAGCGGCCACTCAACACCTTTATTGCAAACCACAACAGCTAATTAGAGAGAGAGAACAGAAGGGAATGCCCTGCCACAGTGGCAGGGTGGGGTGGGGGGGAGATGGGAGTGGGGAGGGTGGGAGGGACGCCGGGTTTACGGGTGGTGGAGAATGGGCACTGGTGAAGGGATGGGTTCCCGAACTTTGTATGAGGGAAGTATAAGCACAAAAGTGTATAAATCTGTAACTGTACCCTCTCGGTGATTCTCTAATTAAAAATAAATAAATTAAAAAAAAATAAAACATTGTCTTGAACTTATACTTCAAAGGTACTCTGAGAAAAATTTAAACTATATGAAAATCATCAAGGGTTGGAGATATAGTATAGGGTTTAAGACTCTAGACTCACATGTGGTGAACTTTAGTTTGAGTCATACCAATGCTTGCCCGGTTTTTAGAAATGATCCTAGAACACAGAACAGGAGTATGTTCTGAGCACTGCCAGGTATGCCCAAAAGTATAAAAAAAAACTTTAAAAAATAAATAGAATATTAAAAAAAACTGTAGGGGCTGGAGTGATAGTACAGTGAGAAGGGAGCTTGCTTTGCATATGACCATCCCGGGATTGATCTCTAGCCTTTATTATGGTCCCCAGGACCCACAAGGAGTGACCCCTGCGCAAAGACTCAGGAGTAAGCCAGGAGCACTAATGAATGTGCTCCCCACACAAACAACAACAACAACAAACAATAACATGTATATTGCCAATCAGAATGTTAGATAAAAAGGAAAAATAAGCACACACTTTTGTAAGACAGTTAGCAGATAAACATAATAAACACAATAGGGTATCAGAATAGTTGGGGAAAACTATGTGAATAAAGCCAGTCTGGAAAGTCTCTGATGCTCAGGATTCTAAGAAAATATTGTATTCTACACTGTGGTGTGACTAGGGGATGCAATGTCACAGCCGTGTCCTCATGTTCAGTAGCATGTAAGAGAAAAGTAATAGAATGTTATGTTATATAAAACGGATACCATAAACCTAACCACTGAAACTTCTCTGAAGGAAGTTATCAGGTGCAATAACCTTATCTTACATAGCAATTTATGTCATTCTTTGTATTTGTTTATTTTGGCCTACACCCAGTGATGCTCATATAACTTTTCTAAAAGAGAGTAAGACAGATATAGAAACCAAATGACAGACACAAACTTACACATACACACACACAAACACACATGCACACCAGAGAGAGAAAGAGAGAGAGGGAGAGAGAGAGAGAGAGAGAGAGAGATTCAACAGTGACTCAATATTTCATCTAAAGCGAATTAACTATTGAAGTCACCATCTTGAAACCATCACCTTGAGGGTTCGGTTTAGATTTAGCTCTAAAAATTAATGGGCCTGGGGATTTGGTGGGCCAGATCACTTCTTACTTTGACAATTCTTTCGAAACTCATGTTACTTAACTATGTTACATTCTATTTCTGAATTTCATAGTCAACATAAATCACTCATTTAAACTTTAAAACCTGAGCACCTAAGACATCCTTATCTTTTTTTTTTTTATTGAATCACCAAGTGGAGGGTTACAAAGTTCTCAGGATTATGTCAGTTATACAATATTCAAACACCCTTCCCTTCACCAGTGCCCATCTTCCATCACCAACCCCCCCAGTATATCTGCCGCCCCCTCCCACCTCCCTAGTCCCCAACCTTGTACGTGATAAGTTTCACTTCATTCGCGCTTATCTCGATTACATTCCATGTTTCAACACACAACTCACTACCGTTGCTGGGGTTTCCCCCCAAAAAGAAAAAGACAGTCCTATTGCCAATGAGGCATTTGATAGTTCTCCATTACTAAGAATATAGAGATATTAAGTCCTGCTGTTTGTTACATAACTTTTCTTTTTCCCCCTTGCCCCGCGCCACCGAGTTCACGCCTGTTTAGTAATCGCCACGCTGTCTGACAAAGGGAAAAAAACCGAAGAGGATGGTTATTTCCCGTCATCAGCCGGCGTGGGGCTCTGGCTTAGTTGATAGTCTAGTAGAGTGTCTGCAAGCAGTTTCTGGAACCAAAGGTCTTGCGCTGATATCGGCTCCGGCTCGAGATACCACCAGCGTCCCGCTGGTCCATGTACCTAATTTTTCCCCTTATTTCCCATTCCCATGCCACCAGGTCTGTTTGCTTAATGGACATCACACTATGTTTGACACCACACCACGTTTCTTCCCGAGAAAGAAGGATATTTCTTCTCAGCCGGTGTGGGGATATAGCTTAGTTCAGTCAGAGAGATGGCTACCATTTTGATTGCCTTCAATATTTCAACAAAATACTTACTATTCTTGTTAGGATCACCCACAAAAGTCCGACCCATTAAGAAGGAACCATTACATATTGCTGATACTAAGATGACATTAGGTTTTGGGTTTCTGTCTAAAGTCCAGGGAAAAAGTTGAAGGAGAGAGAGAGAGATTTCTGCACGGGGGACCTGGGGAAACTCTCAAGTCACATACTGCAGGTTGCTGGTGGGCTGCTGGTGTCCCAAGCAGCTTCCTCCTCTTCGTCAGTCATTCTGGGGGTGCGGGCGCGGAGAAATGGGAAAGCCCACGTGGCTGCACTCTCTTTAAGTGTCCGATGTGGGCGGAGACCGGTACTTCCCCGCCCTTGATCCCCCGCCAGCCGCGCCGCGCATTTGGGTGCGTCTCTCCATTTTGTGCTCAGAGAAGTGGGGTAGATGCTGTGCTGTGCCCAGGAGAAGTTGAGGGAAAGAGAGAGAGATTAAAGAAAAAAAAAGAGAGAAACGCCGGTCCCCCGGTCCCCCGCTCGGGGGACCTGGCGGAAACTCTCAAGTCACATACTGCAGGTTGCTGGTGGGCTGCTGGTGTCCCAAGCAGCTTCCTCCTCTTCGTCAGTCATTCTGGGGGTGCAGGCACGGAGAAATGAGACATCCTTATCTTTATTGGGTGTTCTTCCTTCCTTCCTTCCTTCCTTCCTTCCTTCCTTCCTTCCTTCCTTCCTTCCTTCCTTCCTTCCTTCCTTCCTTCCTTCCTTCCTTCCTTCCTTCCTTCCTTCCTTCCTTCCTCCCTTCCTTCCTCCTTCCTTCCCTCTGTTCCTCCCTTCCTCCCTCCCTCCCTTCCTTCCTTCTTTCCTTCCTTCCTTCCTTCCTTCCTTCCTTCCTTCCTTCCTTCCTTCCTTCCTTCCTTCCTTCCTTCCTTCCTTCCTTCCTTCCTCCCTCCCTCCCTCCCTCCCTCCCTCCCTCCCTTCCTTCCTTCCTTCCTTCCTTCCTTTCTTCCTTCCTCCCTTCCTTCTTTCCTTCCTTCCTTCCTTCTTTCCTTTCCTTCCTGTTTTTTTTGTTGTTTGGAGCTGCACTTGGCAATGTTCAGAGGTTATTCCTGGTCCTGCTCTGAAATTATTCCTGGCATTGAATGAGGGACCGTATGCGATACTGGGGATCAAACCCAGGTGGGCCACACGCAAAGCAAGCACTCTGCCTGCTGTACAATTTCTCCAGCTCCAAATATTTGCTTTTCAACATCTAATCAGTTGAAGGTTTATGCGATTGAACTTCATATCTAACAGACTCATCTGCAATTTTTTTTTCATTCCTTTTAGCAACACCATCTCATTGTTATTTTCTAGTATTAAAAATACCAATGAAATAAAATAACTAAAGTCTGATTTTCAGGAAATTTTATAACCACTCTTAATATTTCAGGCTCTCTTACTTTAAAAACAATATTCTAGCAGTACTTTAATTCTACAGAATCACAAATTCTATTTTTTCTACCAGTTTACTACTTCTGTGTGTCTACCACTTGCCAGGATCTATAGTTTTCTTTTGCACACATCCCATATCCCTTCATCCAACACCATAACTCCTTACTTAATACAATCAAAACATATAACCCACTAACCCTCTGTATTACTCATTTGGCAAAACCCCAACTATGATTACATCCTAAACCACCTAATTTGCAGAAGCAAGCAAAGATGCTGACTTGCATCTCTTTTAAATTTATGGCTACACATTTGGTGTGTCTGATCAAAGGAGACTATCAATAACAGGTTTCACTGGCAAATCACTTTCCCAGAATCTAGGGCAATAATTCTCTAATTTTTCCTTTAAAGGAGAAAATTTTGAATTAGTCTCACACATTTAAATCTAATTGTGCAGCTTATTTTCTCATGTTACATCTTTTTATCCTGATGATTACATTTTATACAGTTTATATGCTATGTCTAAATATTTATAACTAATTTTAATGTTTACTTGATATTTATAAGATCTCTTCACTCTAATTTGCATCTTCCTCTTCTATTTCTTATGGACACATACAAGTATAATATATATGTATATATTTATATATATATATATCATTGCATGTGGAGAAGGGGAACATATTTATCCAGAAAACAAATATTTCTTTGTTTGGGGGCCACACTTAGCAGTGCTTAGAAATTATTCTTGGCTCTATGTTTAGGGACCTCTCCTTGCAGTGCTCAGGAAAGGATTGAACTTAAGTTGGTTGTGTAATTGACTCACCCAATATACTATCTCTCTGGTACACAGAACACCATCTTGATCCAATCAAATCTTTCTGGATAAACTACCTTATAACAAACATAATTTTACAAATATTATACTATATGTATTTTGAGCTTTGATAGTTTTTCTGTCCTTCAGACACCTGACTCTTGTATGTCAGTTTTCCAAACATCTTAATCACTACATATCCAGAAATAAACTCATTTTTCCCCAAATTTTCTGCCTTTTAAAATATGCCTTCTTTTTATAGCAAAACTATGATTTATCCATTGGTGTATTTCATAAATTTGGTAAAGAACCACATTGTTGTGACTCTCCATCATTCTCACTTCTCACAAGCAACCAATCCCAGACCACTGTCATCCACTTCCCTGTCTTACCTGAATCATGGAACAGGCATCCAAATTGGCTTCTTGACTCTAGCTTCTCTCTTACCTGGTCCATGTTTTTAAGGTATTTACGTGTGTATATATATATATATATATATATATATATATACACACACACACATACATATATATATATATTTTCTTTTTTGGTCACACCTGGCGATGCTCAGGGGTTACTCCTGGCTCTGCACTCAGGAATTACTACTCCTGGCAGTACTCAGGGGACCATATGGGATGGAATGCTGGGAATCGAACCCATGTCTGTCCTGTGCAAGGCAAATGCCTTACATGCTGTGCTATCATTCCAGCCCCTAGCTAGATAATTTTAAGGTCAAACTTTATAATTAATATTCTCCTTATATATGTTTTAGGCATATTAATATCCTAAATTCACTACTGGATATGCCAAAAACAGTAACAATAAGTCTTTCAATGAGAGACGTTACTGGTGCCCACTCGAACAAATCGATGACAGTTCGCTTGGCTAGCATTATTATTGAACCAAAATATGTTCAAATATTTTTGCTAGCAAATTTTGTTTTTCACTGTACTCACAGATAATGTCTAATAACTCCTTTCCCACTTATGCTTGAAGCCGAAATCTCCCAAAGTAGTAAGTTGTGGGATGTATGCTAAGTACAAAAATCAAAGTAGGAAGTTGATGTCTCCTGTCATTGAATTTTTGACTGACTACCCACTGAGACAACTAGCTTTTGAATATATGCAGTACAAAGAATGTTGACAGGCGATTCTCTTTTCAATGACCTTTCTTTATGGCTTCACTACCTGGGAACCTCTAAACAGAAAGATAGAAAGAAATAGTTTTACCATACCAAACTGTGGAAGAAAAGATATGCCATTCAAACAGATATAGAACTGCGTTAGGCAAGCTAATTGGAGCCCTTTAATAATGAAAATTTCAAAGAAAAGGCTATTATATTGAATACCAAGGGAACCAAATTTTTATAAATTATAATAGGAGGCAGAGGTCAGAGTAACCTAAGGTATTAGGTATGTGTATTAGAGTTAGTTCATAAATTCAGTGAGATGACCCAAAAGGCAGGAATTAAGAGAAAATTTATATATGAGCTATCTTCTAATTTGCTATTTATTGCATTGTTTATCACTTTTTTCTAATATCAATAGTTTCTAGAAATATAAGTGACTATAATACCCAGAAAAAAAAAATCAAGCTCTCAAATTGGCAGTAAATTGGGGCCAGGGTGAGAGTACAGCGGGTAGATTAAACTATTTAATTATCAATTGTATAAAACACCAGTTATGTTTAAAGTCAATTATTGCATTAGTTAATCATAAACACTATTGTTACCATTTTGGTGCATTCTAATTTCAAAAAGAGTAGAAATGCTATTTTGTCTTATCTAAATTAAAAATATTGATGAATCAAAATTAGAAAAAAAATAAATCCTATGAAAATATCAACTTCTAAACTTTTCTCAAAAAATTTACTTTATTTCAGAAATAATTTTGACAGACTTTTTCTATGCTAACTCCTTGTAATAGTTGTAAGTTTGATCAGGGGATCACTGTAGTGCTATCACAGCATTTCTAGTTGCTAATGAAAAAGTGTTTCACGTTCTTGGGGCTGAAAAACATTTGGTGGCACGGTTTGATTTTCACATATTTTAACACATTCAGTAGATTCTGGGGGGTCTGGGGAGATGCAGAGATTTTAGAGAACACAGAGTGGAGGTGAAGAGATGCATCAGGGTGGATTCATTTCCTCCTGCCTCTGCACTCAGGCATCACTCCTTGCAGTGTTCAGGAAACTTTTCGGATACTGCCACGAAACCTGAATTGAACGCTTGCAAGATGAACACCTCATCCACTTTCCTCTATGTCCAGTGCAGGAAAATTTGAATTTATTATTCATCTTACAACCTTGTTCTTCATCTCAGAGAACATGGCAAGTTACTGAGAGCTTCCTGCCCGCATGGGAAAGCCTGGGTCTCATTCTCCTGACCCTGAAAGAACCTCTAATGTGGCACCGTTAGAAAGGACAACTAAAGAGAGGCGGCTAAAAATCTCAGGGCTAGGATGAATGGAGACATTACTGGGCCTGCTCGAACAAATCGACGATCAACGGGATGCTAGTGATAGTGATAGTGAATGAAACAGTTGCACTTGAATTTCAGTTTTATGAAGTCTATAAAAAGGATACTATAGAGAATAAGTCGGGTTAAGGGTTAGTTTCAGTGCAATGATCAGGAAACCCATGTAAGTGTTTTAACATGTGAACAAAGACCAGACAAGAAGCCAAGCATATGCGTGTGTGGTGGTACCACACCCTAAGTAGAGTTTCATGTTGAAATAATGAAAGGGAAGTCCATGTGGCTGGCACAAAGACACACGTATACAGAAAAGGATTATAAAATGACAGCAAATGAAACAATCAGACCATTTCAAAAAACGTTGGCAAATTCATATGAAAAATAATGACCCACAAAACAGGTGGAAATAATAGAGAAGCAGAGTAGTTGGCATTCTGAGCAGATTCCTTTGTTGGGCTTTTAAGCCTTTAATTAAATTGAATCTCTATGAGTATTTGCTGTTGATATTACATTTTCATATTTCAGTGTATCCCTTCAATTACTTTTGATTACTAATTAATATAATTTATTTGTTTTTTTTTTATTTAATTACTAACAGAGATTACCAGGTTGGAAAGAAAACCACATCTCATCTTATAAATCAAATAGGAAATTATTGATACTTTAACTTCTGTGCACAGTAATAAAAGAGAAGAAACATAATTTTAAAACATAATTTCTTTTATAGTAATTAAATATGGTGAGTTTGGCAGCTTTTCAAATGTCGGAGACCAATATGCTGAATAAGTTCTGTTGACAAACTGATTGAAATTTGAAACACAACCAAGAATGTTATTTATAAAATCTTAGATTTTTCCAAACAAAACTTTAAAAAACTTAATCAGGAAAATTGAATAAGAATCACTTTCAGTGAAATAAATTTTATTTTGTAATATTATTATTGTTTTACTTACTGCGCATTAAAAATTTGTTTTGTTTTAACTGTTAATGATAGAGTTTTGTAAATATAATCATCAAACACAATGCCTAACACCAGAGTGTCAGTTTCATTTAATCTTAGAAGGTAGATTTTCAAATAATACATGAGAGAAAATAGTCCCTATTTGTACAATGTATGTTTTTATACAAAGGAGAAGGATAAGTATTTGAAGATCCAAAATATGTTTTCAGTTTTCCTCTACCTTAATCTCTGTCTCTCTGTCTCCTTCTTATCTGTCTCTGTCTCTGTCTCTCACCTCACTTTTCTCTAAACAACTTAGAAAATGAAACTACTTCAAAATGTAAATAATCTTTGTGATTAAACAAAATTTCAGTTTACTTATTTGCTTTCCTTGCCTGGGGGTGAGGAATGAATATTCCAGTCTATTACCTCTGTTTTCCATTTAATTATGACTTTCAAATCAGAATGTCCGTGATCTTCTGTAGAAGTCTGAATTCTAATTTGTGGAATTTTAACTGTTCTACATCTACTATATCATATTTCATACTATTAAGTCAACTATATCTTTCCTTCCTTAAATGATATATTTTATTGATTGGGTAAGGATTTACTGATAACTGTACCAATTTGTTTTTACAGGTACATTTTTATCTGTTGTCTGTGAACTGTCTTTTAAAAATCCATCCATATAGGGTATATAATGTCCATTTGAGTAGTAACGCAATAGTTCCCACTGGCTTATATTCATTTCATTTCATCCATTTTATTTTTGCCCACTGTGGATAATTTATTTGATGGTTCTATCATTTGCCATTTACCAATTCCTTAGACAGCAGAGGGTGATATGTTTATCATTCAACTTATTTTAGATGTGGGAAGAGATTTGTATTTCCTTCTGTGCATCACAGTTGGGCCAAAAATAAGTAATAAACTTCCAAAGATGTTGACTAGTAGTTAGAAAATCTATAAAGTAAAACAAAGACTTATTTGAAACACAGGAATTATAATCTAGAATCCTAATAGAAAGAAACCAAATTTTAATTCTAAAGCTAGAGGTCATGGAGACAGGGAAAGGTTTATAAAGGCCAAAAAAAAAAAAAGAAAAAGTTAGGGGATCATATATATAAGTTGTCAGAATATAGAAAAATAGAAAAGTAAATCTGTATCTGTTTTCACAGATGGTTATTAAGTTAGTAAGTAGAAAAGTCTGTTTTGATCATTTATAAATATTTGTTAGAATGTTAATAGTTCTTGGTAAGCATACTTTTAACAATGCATTTTTTTCTTTCTTTTACATTGGTGATATTCAAAACCCATACCTCTCTTTTGGGTCCTTTGTTCTATTTAAATGTCTTTTGTCAATAATGATTTCAGTAGGAAGATAAACCAAAAAGTACAGTAGATGTAGGGACTAGACAGATCTTCATTGACATCTTACTTTTTGTTCATATAATTAATGTATCTTTTATGACAATGTAAGTATCTGTTAATGGAACTAGTGTCTCCATTAGAAAAATGAAAAGATTATATCTAATTTGTACCAACCCAAATATCCAGCATATAATAAGTATTAAATAAAAGCAGTTTGAATTGTTTTTCTACTATATCAAGTGGGATAAATTACTGCAATGTTCCAGGTATCCCATAAATAAGTCCTTTTATCTTTTTGTATTATTTTCAATCTGCATTTTATTTTCATGGCATTAATATAGAAAGAAAATAAAACTGTTAATTTATTTGGAAGCTTTCATAATCTTGGGGCATCAACTAGAAAAGGCAAAATGCAAAAACGTGCACCACAATTCAGTTTGTGTAATCCTGTAAATTTCTGCCTGCTGAAAACATAGATCTTTCACAGCATCCAATAATAAAAAGATTTGGAGCCAAAAAAAAAGCAGCAACCAGTCTTCCTTTCCAACTTGTATCATCTTGTGCATTTGAAACTAAGAACTAAAATATTTTATTTGTCTCTTATCTCTGGAAATAGCTTAACTCTTTTGTGATGTAGGTTATTGGTAAAATTCAAAGAACTGTTAAACATAATTTGACCATGAGAATTTGAAACATTTCATAAAGTTTTCTGAAGATGCATTGCTTTCATCTAGCAATACCTAAAAGCAATATGTTTATAGCCTATAAAGTTACTAATGAAGAAATAATAAAGTAGCAATTGAGTATGTAAATTCTGAACTAGGCTATGAATTATGATCCCTCCCATGTCCTAATGTTGCATTACTTGTGAAAGGCCATCTTTGTTAAGAAAGAAAATCATGGATCTCTAACAAACACAGTTTTGTATCTCAATAGGGAGGGGAAAATAAAATAAAAATAAATGAAAATAAAACTCAAAAATGCATTTATATAGATACATTTTAAGTAATCAAAAGCTATCTTCTAAAGCCAATTGCCATAACTGTACATATTCAAAAGTATGTAAAGGGACACTGCCTATGCCGTGTGTACTACGTCACCTCCTTATCTTTGGCAATGTGGTAGTTCCTCTACATAGAAGACAGAGAGAGAAAGAGAAAGAGTGAGAGAGAGAGAGAGAGACACTGTCCCCTGAAAAATATATATTGCTACAATATTCAAGATATATTGAGTCAAAAACTTGGTTGATTCTCTATAAATATATCATATTGTAGAATACTCATAAACAGATTTCATGAGAATGTAATCTGTATGAAGCTTACATTTGAAATTTCTGGAATAATGGAATTAAAATGCAATAACTATATTTGTTGCAGTTGTTGTTTTTTTGTTTTTGTTTTTGCTTAACCTTGTCTTTATTTCTTCTTTAGGGTGTGTAAAGTACATATTTTGAAGTTCAATAAATTTGGAACCCGATTTTGGGATCTCTGGACTAACATATTTACTATTATTTGGCAAATGAAATTTAATTAATACATAGTAGCCATGAATATATACTTAATATTAGTGTTTTTGTGATGCGTGTATATTATATAAAATTTAAAAATGAAAAAAATATTTAGCAATTCTCCAGAGACCCTTAACTGTCCTTCCAAAAATGTCATCAAAACAGTATCATTGAAAACATAAGATATAAAGTTTCCACTACTCCTCAGTAAAGTTTATCACATTTCTTAGAAGGAGGTCAGTTCATTTTAGTATTCTGACTTTCTTGCATACACTACATGTCTTACAGCTCACATTTCACCAAGAAGAAAAAATTCTCTTTTCTATATTTCATCCCAGTGCTGATGGCAGTATAATGCCATGTAGAAAAAATAATGATTTCCATTTTATTCTGACATTTCTTCTATCCAAATATATATACAGATTAACCTAGTGCATCTTCAGATAGCTATAAATACATATTCATTTTAATCCTTTTTGATAAAATAGCTTCTAACTAATTTCGGTGTTTTCAGAGTTAAATTCAATATATTCTATAATTTAAATCTTATGAGACAAAGTTGACCAGAATAAATGCAAAGTTTTACTCTAAATTAGAAGGTTTGGGGCACACTTAAAAAACAGTCACTGTAAATATATTATGGAGATTAACTTGAAAGACATTGATTTTTATGTTGATATATATTCTGAACCTCACTAGTGTTTGAACACTTTCGGCTCCTGTGTACCTAAAAGCAATAATACATTTTCCTTGGGCTCTCAAGAAATAATGAACCTTCTGATAGCTATCATATTTAAGTAAAATCAATAGAACTAGGGTTTTTAAGGAAATTCTAATACCTGGCAGAGTTCCGTGCTATTTGGATGCTTTTTGTTTGATCACTACATTTAATAGCTAATAGTTTTGAAGAAAAAGTGAATTTATCTACAAACTGAAGTTTTTATTTTACTTAGCAGAGCTTTATAATGAGATTATAAAAATTATAATTAATTTTATGTAGACTTAATTACAAACTTTGAAAAATAAAACTCTAGATTACAGGGGCTGGAGCAATAGCACAGCGGGCATGGCATTTGCCTTGCACGCAGCCAACCCAGGTTTGATTCCCAGCATCCCATATGGTCCCCTGAGCACCACCAGGGTTGATTCCTGAGTGCAGAGCCAGGAGTAACCCCTGTGCATTGTCGGGTGTGAATCCCCCAAAAAAACAAAAAATCCCTCTAGATTACAAAAATAATAAACTCATAATTATGGCCAGTAACAAAGACTTTCTAAACCTTGTCTCTTTTCAACAAAAATTGGGAATACATATACATATATGCATATATAACGTCCTTATTTCAGACATTATTTATTAAAATAATCTAAAAGATATTAGTAGTGATCATTATTGAGTAGACTGCTTTTTCATGTTTTGTATTAATTAGTGAGAAATACTGTGGTCATGGTGTGCCTGCAATCTTAACTTGACCTGGAATACAATTATCTATCTTAATTTATCAATTAAACACTAGTGTGACTGAATAAATGGCTTCAAAACATAAATCCATAAGATATAATACTTTTTTAATCAGGGTGTATAATTTTTGAGGAAATATTTGGTCTTGAGGCCAGAATATAGTGGACAAGGCCATTACCTTTTTTTATTTTTATTTTTAATTTTATTGAATCACCGTGAGATAGTTACAAGCTTTCATATTTGGGTTACAACCTCACAACGATCAAACACCCATCCCTCCACCAGTACACATTTCCCACCACCAATATCCCGGGTCTATCCCCCCTTTCCCGCCCTCCCCCTGCCTCTATGGCAGACAATATTCCCCATACTCTCTCTTTACTTTTGAAGGCCATTACCTTTCATGATGCCAAATGAAGTTTGATTACCAGATGGTCCCTTGGTATTGCCAGGAATATCCCTGAGCACAGAGCTGGGAGTAGCCCCTGAGCATTGATGGGTGTGGCCACAAAACAAATCAGAAAATAAAAAGAAAATAATTTGGGCTTAATTGAGTTTGTAGAACAATTTATAAAAATTAACACGTACATATATAATTTTTATAGGTTAATGGTTCTATATTTTATGGGTAAAACATTAGCTCACTATTGATATTCATTTATCTTTCCTTTTAACTGAAACAAACTATACCTACAACTTTTTGTAATCCTGAAACACTTCAATTGCTTTAAAATACAGTACACTTATACTTGTCTCCTTTACCTAAAACACTCACTCTCTCAGATATTTTCTTTGATAATTTCTGAACAATATTGTTATATTTTCTCATATGTCATTTCATGTTGTGTTCATAAATATGTTAGATGACTTTACTAAGCAACCTTAGTAAAGATGACTACCTACTATCTTTTTACTGAATGTCATATATCATTAAAGTGAAGAATTTAAGAAAAATATCTCATCTGAGCATGAATATATTCTCTGTGCCTAAACAATTGCTTTAAAGCATGTAGTTGTCCCCAAATCATAATCACAGTTACATGTGTATTTTAATTGTATTGGAGGATCTTGAGGCCAATAAATCATGTGTATGGCTCGGAAGCTGGCCTCACAAGCTAAGGGAAAAGGCAGCTGAGATAAAAAAGGAACCACCAAACAAATGATGCTAGGAGGGCTCGCTCAGGATGGGAGATGTGTGCTGAAAGTAGACTATGGACTGAACATGATGGCCACTTAGTACCTGTGCTGTGAACCATAATACCCCAAAGGAGATCGAGCGAGCAAGCGAATGAGTGGGGAAGGGGGGAAAAGAGAGAGAGAGAGAGAGAGAGAGAGAGAGAGAGAGAGAGAGAGAGAGGGAGAGAGAGAGAGAGTAAAGGGAATGTGCCTACCACAGAGGGGTGGGGATGGAGGAGAGGGTGTGGGTGCTGGGAGGGCTAGACACTGGAGAATAGACACTGGCAGGGAGATGGATACTGGATCATTGTATGTCTGAAATGTAATCATGAAAGTTTGTAAATATGTAACTATCTCATGGTGATTCATTAATTTTTTTTAAAAAAATCATGTGTATATCTGTCTCTTTACACATATATTTACTTGCTACTATGAACCATGATCTGCCTTGACACATACTCTACAAAATAAATCAAAAAGATATATATTTATGGAAAATAATACATTGTAAACTTTGCTAAGTGAATAATTCAATGTTTTTAAAATATAGATTCATAAACCCATAATTAATAGAATATTTCCTTTATCTCAAAAATCTCTCTTAAAAGGCATCACAGTTAATCCCACTAATCCCAATTTTCTGCTTGGTGTTATGCATTAGTGAATCACTTCATTCTTATTATGAAAAATATACAAATGGAGGTCTGGAGCGATAGCACAGCAGGTAGGGCGTTTGCCTTGAACCTGCCGACCCGGGTTCAGTTCCTCCACCCCTCTCAGAGAGGCCGGCAAGCTACTGAGAGTATCTTGCCCGAATTGCAGAGTCTGACAAGCTATCCATGGTGTATTTGATATGCCAAAAAACAGTAACAAGTCTCACAATAGAAACATTACTGGTGAGCAAATCTATGAGCAACGGGGTAACAGTGACAGTGACAGTGATACAAATGGAATCATTGTGCACATTCTTCTAGTTCTAGTTCTTATTTCCAAACGATATTCTATTCCTGGCTCTTGGTAGTTTAGGAATAGAATATTGATTGGAAGCTACCGGGAGTTTTCTGCCCACATGGGAGAGTCTCGAAATCTCTCCATGGTGTATTCATATGCCAAAACCAGTAACAATGCTGGGTCTCAATCTCCTGATCCTGAAAGAGCCTCCAATTGATGGGAAGGATGAACAAAAGAGAGGCTTTTAAAATCTCAGGGCTAGGACATATGGAGATGTTACTGAAACTGCTCAAGAAATTCGATGATCAATGGGATGATGATGATGATGATGATGATGATGATGATGATGATGATGATGATGATGATGATGATGATTCTATTCCTGACATTTATTCATATTTTGTGCTTAAATATAATTCAGTGCTTTTTACTTCTTTGATTTCACTTCACAAATCTCTATTTCTGTTCATCCTTTCAAAAATAAAATAGATAAATGATTTTTATAGTTTGTTTTTATAAGCAAAATGATATGAGAAATTATGCATATATATTGTATACATGTTTTTGAAGTCAATATTGGTGGATACTGAGTAAGAGTGCAAAAACTTGATTGGAAGATAAAACCTGCGATATTTTTAGTGTTTAAGGCGGCTAGGAGGAATGTCCAGATAGCAATGTAGATGTAAAGCTTGTGAAGGAAAGAGGAAATACAGCAAAAATGGGCTGAGAGAGTCTCAGACTGAAATATAGATCTGATAATTTTTCAGGCAAGACCTAGAAAGTACTGGCATAAGAGAAGTACTTACCCAAGAGGAAGATTTCTTTTGGAGTCATCAGCCTGTATCAGTTTAGGTGTTCTGATAAACAGGAGCCAGGGATAGGATTAGACACACAAGAGATTTATTAGACCCTCTGGACCAGATGACAAGTATCATTTCATTCTGTCTGGAACTGATACAAAATTCTCCCCATGTCAACTAATATACGATCTGGAGCGTAATTTCAAGGTGTGACATATATATGCTTCTGGAATTTATGTGTATTTATCAGGGACTCTACTTCTTTCATTGTGGCAAGGATGTGGAGGAATTTTTTTTTATCAATTTATATGGCTATCCCAGAATACTCATAACAGCTGGATTTCTAAAAAAAAATCTATGTGCAGGTTTTCAAATAATCAAACTCTTTATAGTCCACCTTTACCATCCTAGCATTTTTTGAAGACCACTTATATGCTAGCAACGTCTTCCTCCTTCAGTCCTATCATCATGTGTTATTGATTAAATTATTCAGTTTGATAACCAAATCTCCTCAGAATACTATGACAGATCAGGAGATTATCTAGACATGCAGACCAACTGTGTGTATAGATGTTCCTGATATGCTAATAAATTTTGTTTTAATTTTAATAAATTATGACTTATTTGAGTGACTTTTACCCATTTCAAATGTTAAATACAATGCACAAATGTCTTGGGTCAAGTCATCACCATCGCACAAAAACAGGAGATGCCATTTATATAACAACATAATGCTTACTTATTCCTTTTTAAAATCAATGGTAAATCTTCAGCTAATACCCAAGTAGTGACAGGTATATCATTACTATGGATTGATCCAAAATGCCATAAAAATACAATAATATAAAATTTATCTATCTGACTTTTTGAAAATGTAATGGTAAAGGTCTTAAGTATCATGTTTTTCATTTTTCATATTGTTAACTACAATTCCAGTGTCAGACTATTAGAAATATTCTTTCCCAATTTATAAATTAATAACTGTATCAAAATATGTCTACTGATTTTCTAGAGGATTTATGCTTGTTCATAATAACTATTTGATGTTAAGCTTCTGAGAAAATTGGTATGTAAGTCTTTGTATAGACATATGTAGTATTGGGAAAATAAAAATGAATAGGCTGAAGGGTCAGCTCATGCATATATATCTATGTTTACAATAAAATTCCAGACTTGTTGGTCTTCCATTAGTTGTGTATTAAACTTTTCTTTCTTTCATATGTTTGGTGTTATTCAATTCTTTTTTTTTTCTTTTTGGGTCACACCCAGCGATGCTCAGGGGTTACTCCTGGCTTTGCACTCAGGAATTACTCCTGGCGGTGCTTGGGGGACCATATGGGATGCCGGGGATCGAACCCGGGTCGGCCGCGTTCAAGGCAAACGCCCTACCCGCTGTGCTATCGCTCAGGCCCCTATTCAATTCTTAATTCTTGCATGTCAGCCTCTTTAATGTGTTTGCCATATCTCATTATAAATTGCATTTCCTTTGTGAGTAATAACGGTATGCATCATTTCTGGTACCCCTATTTTAACACTGCAAATCTCTTGAATAATTACCCAAATATTTCTCAGTTCTTAAGGATTTTTGTTGTTATTGAATTACAAATGTCCCTTATCTTGGAAAAGCGTGTATTTTTTACAAATTTATTTTTGTGGTAACATTGATTGTTACTGGTGCCCGCTGGAGCAAATCGATGAGCAACGGGATGACAGTGACAGTGACAGTAACATTGATGTATGGTTTAGAAGTATTTGTTCTTATGGGGCAGGCACATACAAGGGTGACTGGGGGTTACTCCTATCTCAGTACTTGGACTGCTCCCACTAATGCTCAGGAATTTTTGTAATGCAGGGGATCAAACTTGGGGTTCTGCGTGCAAAGTATGCTCTCAGCTGATGGAACGCTTTCTCATGCACTGTCCTCCCACTATTATTTTAAAGTCTTAAGTATATAACTCCATATTATATTTGACATTTAATTATTGTTAACTATGTGAGATAGTAATGTAGTCCTTTACATTATTTTCATAGATAGCTAGGAAACTGAACACATTTTTCAATAATGACTACACTTATAGAGCAAAACGGCTTGCACTCATTTTTTCCCATTTTGGAGGTACTTGTTATATTTGTCTTTTTGATAAGATCCATTATCTGAAAGCTATTAGGTGATATTTGATTTTGGTTTTTAATTTGCATATTCCGGTGATTAAGGATCATGATGAAAACCAACCAATTGGTCATTTTTCCCTGCTTTATTTAAATGCCTTGGTTTACAAAGTTGTTCATGATGATTTGTTACTGTCACTGTCATCCCATTGCTCATCCATTTGCTCGAGCGGGCACCAGTAATGTGTCCATTGTAAGACTTGTTGTTACTGTTTTTGGCATATGGAATATGCCACGGGGAGCTTGCCAGGCTCTGCCGTGTGGGCGAGATACTCTTGGTAACTTGCGGGATCTCTGAGAGGGGCAGAAGAATCGAACCTGGGTCGGCCTCATGCAAGGTAAACACCCTACTTGCTATTGCTCCAGCCTGATTTGTTACCGGCATTAAATATCCCAATACCAGTCCCACCAGAACTGCCACCTTCCCTCCGACGTTGTTTCCATTTTCCCAACCAGTCCTCATGTTTGACCCTGCAGCATGTCCACAAAAAAATTTTTTTTAATTCTCGGTACCACTAAAAGGTGAATGCAATGATCAAAAAATATTTTAGTAAAAGAAAAGTTGTGAAAATTGTTGTATCTCACCATGGGAGCATTAAGTCCTTGTCAAATGGCTTATTAAGCTGGTGCTGCAAGTTAAGTATTCTGTGTTGATTTTTTTGTTAGTTGAGATTAGTGGCTTCTACGTTACATTCTTATCCAATCTGTGTTCTACTGGGATGTTGGTATTATAGTTTGAATATGTCAATTCCAGGAAAATCAAGAATATTTAACTGGGCAGAAAGGCTGACGGCATGGCGGTAGCTATTGGTTTGTCAGTGGGACTGCCAGTGCTTTGTTGGGGGGACGTGGTCTAATCCCTCCCAAGACTGCACCAGAGGTCTCAGCCAGAACAAGGTATTTGAGAAATTTCTGTGGTTGTTGATCACTTTTAAGATTCATTTATGAATCTGGAAAGGACTGGTAAATGATCTTACATGGCGAAGTGCTGGGATGTGGGTGTGGTTAAGGGTTTGTTATTTGTATGTTTTTCCTATAAAATATTTACTCATCCTTCACTCATTATTAAAGGAATAGGAAAGAATTTTGTTCATGAGTTATAGGAATGCTTTGCACATTTCAGATATAAACTTCTTTTAAGATATATAGTCTACAAATATTTCCTATCATTCAATAGGTTGCTTTGTAATTATTTAAATTGTTTTTATTTTTCATTGTAGCGATTGATTGGTATTGTCTGACAGTTAATATTAGCTCTATTTTTGCCTTGTACTTTTTCTGTCATAACCAAAAAATCATTGCCCAAACTTATTATATGATCCGGCAATCTCACTTCTGCTGGAGAACTAACTCAATGATCACGTTTTGCATACAGAGGACCAGTTTTGATCCCTGTTACCACCTGGTTCCCTCAACTCTGCTTCTCTTATGAGCACGGAACTAGGAGTAGCATCTCAAAATAGAAATTAGTTCCAGTATTGCCTGGATTCAGCCATTCTCATTTTCAATCTCCTGTTCAGAAGCTCTAAGAAAAACAAAGTAGTCTTCCTTGGGAGGAAAGAGGTTCTTTGTGGGAATGTTATGACAACTCACATACCCATCACCACAATCATCAACTAGAAGCAGAAACAGAATGAGTGAATCACATGGAAGATTGATTTTTAATATTTTTTTATAACTCTGTGTACTGTTTTTCAAAAAGCTAACGCAGTTTACTTTAACCATTATGGAACTAGGAAGTTTCTTTTTTATCCATGCCTGTATCAGCTCATTGTTCCTGTAATTTGGGATATGGGTTAGTTTCACAGGTGTGGGGTTAGAAATATTGTGGTTTCACAAAACTTGCATTTTCCTTAAAAGTGATAATGATTATTATTTTCTTGGTAATGTATCCAATTTTCTCTCCATTTTAATGGGATGTTTGCATTATTGCTTTTGATAATTTGTGAGTTCCTTAAAAAAGATTTGCCTGTTTTATTGCTACTTAGAATAGCAACCCAAGGATCCAACAAGGTAGATAGATGAAGACAAGTCAGTATATCAATATAATAAAATAATACTCCGCTATAAAAAGATAAAATCTTGACTATTTATGGCACTAAAGGGAAGCATACTAAGTGAAATATGTTAAATGAATAAAGACAAAGATCTTGTGATCTCTTTTATATTTAGGATGTAAAGAGCAAAGAAACAGACAAAACCAAATACATGCAAGTCCTTACATTCCTAGCCACAAAACTGAAGTTACAGTGTGTGTGAGAAAGTGTGGGTTGTGGTTGAGGTGGGGAGAATGATGGAAACCAATGGGTAAATGCGTCCCAATACATTTTGATCAGGGAATGGTACTTTGGTGGTGATTTTGGTCTGATAACATATTTTGAAGAGGTATTAAATATTCACACTTATAAATTCATACATTCTTAATAATTTTGTTTACACTAAGAAGTAGCTGTGTCATTAATGGAGGGACACTGACTCTAGTAGTGTATTTACAGTGAGACAATGAATGCCTAAAACAGTTATTAAAATAAGAAGTAGCTGGCAATCAAAGTTCAAGAGTTCAACTAAGTACAAATTGTAAGCACTACAAACCAAGGTAAAAATAAGACTATAAAGATGAGAACTTTTGGGAGCTGGAGCGATAGCACAGTGGGTAAGGCGTTTGCCTTGCACGTGGTCAACCCGGGTTCAATTCCCAGCATCCCATATGGTCCCCTGAGCACCGCCAGGAGTAATTCCTGAGTGCAGATCCAGGAGAAACCCCTGATTATCACGGAATGTGACCCAAAAATAAAAAAAAAAGATAAGAACTTTAGAACATTTTAATTTTTAGCAAATGTCTTTAATCTGGGCAGAAGTAGCAGGCTGGAGAAAAATAAGAATAACAAAATCTTCTAGGTATACACAGTTGCTCACTTTCTGCACAGCTACACTCCAAAGCATCCATTAGACTATGTAAGACTTCCTTTGATTCTATCTGTGACTGTTGCCTGAACTACAGTATATGGATACATATTCAAGCTTAACACTATCAGCAAATTTTGGTTTAAAAAAAAAACATTAAAATTCTAGTATAAAGAGTAACAGACTATTTCCGCATTTGAGTCAGGTTTGAAAAATTTATCAGACTTACAGAAAAGGTAGAATTCTATATAAAAAGAATTCTACAGAAGTAGAATTATACCTTAAGCAAAAAAAATATAATATTATATAGAACATTACAGAACAATAATCTATAATCACTATCAATATTTTTGAGTAAGTACAAGTTTTATTTGTTTGAAAATTTCAAATGAAAGAGAAATCTCATGCTTAGATACATATTTGCAAGAACAACATGTATTAAATGAAACACCAAATTGAAATGCAAATTATTTTACATCTAGTTATTTTTCTTTTTATTTAAGCAATTACATTATTTAATACTTGAGAGTACTATTTTTATAAATGAACTTTGGAGGGAGTCTTCTTGAACTGTGATTAGTATATAGTTTTTCTATGAATAAGAGCTATCACTCATTAATTCCTAATGGCAGCTCTTTAAGCAAAATCTCTTATTACAAATAACAATGTATAAATAATTTTTAAGTGAAAAATAAATAATTGTTGCAGTATATAAGCACAGTACTATTTGTTTTTTATGAATGTAATCCTCAACTTGTCTTGCAATTTAGTTAAAGGATTTTAAATTATGCTTATTAGTGTTATTTTTATATGCAAGTAATAATCTTATAAATATATTTAAGTTTACAATCACTGTTTACATGGCCCAAATTGCTGTGGTTTTTCCAATCTTTGGAAACTTATCCTATAATTACGTGATAATTACTATTCAGTGATAGAGTAATTATAGAGTAATTACTAAGTCACTATTGAGTGATAACATTGTTACACCATGAAATTACAGGGTAGATAAATGCATGGCAATTTTTACATATTAAAGTAGAGTACAGAAAATGTAATGAGTATATTTCAATGCATTTAAAGAAATTATAGAATAAATCATACTAATCAGTTTTGGGTATACACATATGTTGAGAAAATTGCTTCAGAACCAAACTATTAGTACTTTTCTGATTTAACTAATGGGCTAAGTAATTATAAAAATATTAGAAATAGGTAGTATATGATAAGTGGGAAGAGAATGCATTTTTCTTTGGATCTCTTTGCATGTTTTATGTTTATATAACATGTTCCAGAAAGTAAGATTTTTTTACGAAAGAAAAATATGCTATTATTTCTAGTTATTCTACTCAATTTGGCACCAACTTGAAAGAACTACCACTCTAATTAATACACTAAATTTACATGCATACATTCACTTAAAAGAAACTAAATTATGCTTCTGTTGAGAAAATTTGATTCTAAAATTTCAGTTTTAACTTTTATAAGACTTAAACATAGTCAAACACAAAGAATTTTAGTTAAAATCTTTTATATTTAAAGAATCCTCGCTGGTGGGCACAGCAAGCTGGAGAATGCTCCAGACCCCAGGCCGGGCCACCAACACCAGGGTGCCCCAGATGGAGAAGGTGCAGAGTCCCCACCTTCTCCAATGGAATCCTGGTGACACTGAGCTTCTACTAATAGGGCTCCAGTATGTGGGACCCGGACAATTTCTCCAAACCACATGTGGGCACTAGAATCGGGAGGTTCCAGCACGCCCCTAAAGCCGGAAGTCACGCCCTCAACCTGCCCCTGGTGCCATCTTGCCTCCCTGAGCAGTGAGGACTCCTGGCCGGCGGGCACCTCAAACCAGAGAATGCTGACCAGGCCACCAATACCGGGTGCCCCAGACGGAAAAGGTACAGAGTCCTCGCTATCTCCAGATGGAATCCCGGTAACACTGAGCTTCTACTAACATGGCTCCAGTATGTGGGACCTGGAGTATTTCTGCAAACTGCGAGGTGGCCACTTATGCGGCCACACATCCTTTCCTGATATCCAAAAAGCCTCTCAGGAACTGCTCCTCCGTCCCTCAGTGGCCATGATTCCAGAGGCACACAAATCAGTCTCAGATCACAGTGGCTGCTGGCAGAAATACCTCTGGACTTAATTACTAAAATGCCAGAATTCCAAAACCGCGCAGCCACTTTCATGGCCGTGCAATATCATATGTTCTTCATTATCTGCTGTCTTTTCAGCAGATCTGATTGTTGGGGGGGAAATTCCAACTAATAATGGTGGGTTTTCTGTTGAAAATTGAATGTAATCAAAGTAAAGAGAGAGTAAAGTGAAAATCATCTGCCACACAGGCAGGGTGGGGAGTGGGAGGGTGGTGGAACATGTGCACTGGTGAAGGGATCATTGTATGAATAAGAGTTAATACTTAAAGCTTTGTAACTGTTCTCACAATGCTTCAGTAAAATAAAATTTTTTAAAAAGCCTTAGATTTAAGGAGAATTAAATTTATGCTAAGTAAAAGTAATGAGATTTTTATCTTAGATCTTAATGTAAGAAACACAAATATAGAATTGAAGATAATATGAAAAGCATTGGAAAATTATAATTTAGTTTATATAGTAAATAAGATATAGCAATTTTAAGCTTGCATTTTGTATAATTATATTATTTTATATACTGGTGAATATAATAGACTCTTCATATTTCATACTCTTTCATTTAATATGATTCATACTTTATTATTAAATGCTATGTTTTATTAGTTAAAGGTAAATTATGCCTACATCTATCTATGCACTACATAGAGAGAAAATGAGGACAAAAAGACAGACAAAAAAGAAATAATAGAAAAATATTGATATAAAAATATTAATATGGGGCTGGAGCACAGCAGATAGGGTGTTTGCCTTGTACACAGCCAACCCGGGTTTGATTCCCAGCAACCCATATGGTCCCCTGAGCACTGCCAGGAGAAGTTCCTGAGTGCAGAGCCAGGAGAAACCCCTGAGTATCACCGGGTGTGACCCAAAAAGCAGAAATATATATATATATATATATATATAAAATGGAAATAAAAAAACACATAGATAATTACATGTTCATTGTACAGTTCTTTTAACGTTTTGTTATTATTGATTTGGGGACCATACCCAGCAGTTATCAAGGCTTACTCCTGACTCTGCACTCAGGAATCACTCTTGACAGGGCTATTTAGATCATTTGCACTGCTGGAGATTGAACCGAGGCCCGCCTCTTACAAGGCAAGCGTCCAATCCCTCTGAGCTATCTCTCTGGCCTCTTTTTGGTGAACAGTTTTCTCCAACAGTACCTGGACACTTTGCACACTGGGTCCAGGCAGTCGTGGAGCAAAGAATGATGGCTGCACATAGAAAACATCCTCCGGGAGCAGATGATAGCTGTTCACTTTATTGCCAAGTATACACATATTTTATAGAGGGTCTCTACTTTACAGCAAGGTCCAATCACATAAAGTTTAGCATTATTGGCTTATTATCTTTCCAACTCTGCTTTACTCAGGTCCAATCCCAACAAAGGCTAGATGTTGTGGTTAGGATGGTTTACTAAGCATACATGATAGTTTCTGTGACTTGGGCTCATGTGACTAGGAGTGAGGCTCAAGGCCGGACACCTGGTGCTAACATCATATTCTTGCTAATTTTTCCCAGATACTCTTTTCTGCAGAACCTCCCTTCTGGGCCGGTTTGCAAGATTGGATCTTATATGTTCCAGTGTCTGTAGTCATGCTCCACAGCCCTTTATTCGTGGGACATTTTAAATTTACTTTTAGACTTTATTTTTGAAGAATTTTTTTTATGGTGCTTAGAGACTATCCCCAACATTGTTCTTGGAGTCACTAATAGTGGAGCTGAGGGGACCATGTGATGGCATGATCAGGCCAGGGCTAGCAATGTGGAAGACATGCACTTTAGGAAAACTATTTTGTGTATCATTAGATATATGGAAGTTCTATTTAGTACAATCAGATATTTTGATTGAGTCGAAAATGAACAAAATGAACAAACTACTTTTCTTATTTAAAAAAGTAATTATTAGAATAAACAAGTACAGAAATTGCCATTTGCATGGATAAATTAATGCATTTAATAAAAATTCAAGTTGTTTAAATGTGATCCCTCAAAGGATCTGAAATAGTTTGAATGACTCAATGCATATCAGAATTGCCTAAGAAGGCAAAAAAACGAAGAGTGAGGAAACCCAGAAGCTTCAAGCATAACAAAAGTGATAGTGATAAATAAAAGCTTTTAAGCATAATATTTTTTACTTTGGTTTGTTTTCTTATGTGTTGCAATAGATCCCACAATTTTATTCAAGCTCGTTCTCAAATTCTCTGTCCTAGTATTCCACTCTGACTTTAGAAATAGTGATATTTTAAGTGGATGTACTTGAATATCCTCAAATTTTCTCTTTCATGATCACTTATAGGCAAAACTGACTATTTCCTGTAGAAATTGTTTCAGCCGTACTCCCTAAAAAATGGGAGTTTTCATAAACCCTGCCACCAGCAACACCCACCTGACTCCATCGACAAATACCACTAAAATTTGAGGGAAATTCCTTTGTTGCTTCCAGAGTAGTTGACTGAATTTTACTGAAAAAAAATCATGGAATAAATGTTTCACATTTTTTAGAATATATGTGGTGTTTTTCATTGATGCTGCTGCTTCATCTTCTTTGCTTTATAATTCTAGAAAATATAAATAACATTTTTCACTTAGCATATATAGTTTAACAATTTTATTAAAAAGCATTATTTTTCCCCTAAATGAAAGTTTATGCCACTTCTTATTCTATTTAAAGCAATTATATACTGTTCTACAAACTAGTCTATCCTCATTCTATTGATCTTCTCTCCCTTCATCTATGCTCCAGATTTAACAATCCATATGGAATCAATGATCCTTCATCAAGTTTGCCTCTAATATTTCATTTTATTTAAAACATCTCCCTCTCCAATAACTCAAGATTATATCATTTACAAGATCTTGCTCCAAAGCACATTCTCCGATCAGTATTCTCACGTCCAGGTCACCCCACAGAAGTCTGAGACTGCTAACAAGTTTCTGTACTACGGAAATTTGCCTGCACATGAACTTCTGTTCTTCCACTATTCCCCTCACGTGGAGCAGGGCGGCGGGCCCTGGAGCAGGAAAAATCAGACCTGGGAAAGCGGATCTGAAGCAAAAGCTCGCAAGAGGGAGTATATAGACAAAGTTAGCAGAGTGCCTGAATGATGTGTCCGGACTTGAGCCTCACTAGACCCACTAGTCAAGTAAGCCTGAACCATCACGTAGGCCTTTAGCAAGTCATCCTAACTGCAGCATATAGCCTTAAAAGGGATTGGACCAGGGGCAAAGCAGAAGGGAAAAAGTGATAGGCTAATAATGTTAAGCGCTATGTGATTGATCTCCCGTAAGTAAGCCAACACTCTATAAAAATGTGTGTACTTGTCAATAAAGTGAGCTGTGATCAACTGCTTCCAGAAGGGTTTCTCCACACTTCGTTCTCCTTCACCCCACAGCCAGGCTCCTGCCTGAACCAGGTGCACGTGTTCGGGCACCTTGGGGATAACTGTTCCTCATCACCTCATATTTTTTACTTTCACTACATAGTCAATTTTTATAATGATCTTCTTATATATATGTACTCAAGTTGTCTGCTTAGAGTGGATTTGGTCTTTGTACTCCACAGTCAAAACATAAGCAATGGTAATGTCCAGCTCCCTGCTTTATATCTGGTTTCCCCATGAAATAGCAGCAGAAAAGTATTCACCTTTCTAGTAAGACTACTATGATATAAAATTTAACTGAGCTTTCATTTTATTCCTTCAAATTAACAATAATTCTTCCCTCTTTACTACTCTCAGCTCAGGATCTTCCTTATGATATCACTGTAGCAAACACTGTTACTGTTACTAAGTATCTTGACACCAGACGTAAGTTGAAAGATATTTACACACAGTCTTCTTATGTGAAAATATATGAGTATATTTTTATATATAGTGAATGTAGCACTGTAGCACTGTAGTCCCATTGTTCATCCATTTGCTCTAGCAGGCACTAGTAACGTCTCCATTGTAAGACTTGTTACTGATTTTGGCATATCGAATATTCCACAGGTAGCTTGCCAGGCTCTGCCAGGAGGGATCGATACTCTCGATAGCTTGCCGGGCTCTCAAGAGGAAATAGTGAATATAGTGAATGTAGCACTGTAGCACTGTTGTCCCATTGTTCATCGATTTGCTCCAGCGGGCACCAGTAACCTCTCCATTGTGAGACTTGTTGTTACTTTTTTGGCATATCGAATACACCACGGGTAGCCTGCCAGGCTCTGCTGTGTGGATGGATACTCTCCGTAGCTTGCCGGGTTCTCGGAGAGGGACGGAGAAATCAAACCTGGATTGGCCACGTGCAAGGCATACGCCTTACCTGCTGTGCTATCCCTCCAGTCCTACATACATACATATAATAATACATATAATAGACCCAATATATTTCAACCCAATGTATTTCTCTTTCTCATACCAATCTTCCAGAAAATATATACAGATTTGAGAAAATCTAAAAATTCGTTTGTTTTTTTTTTTTTGCTTTTTGGGTCATACCTGGCAATGCACAGGGGTTACCTCCTGGCTTTGCACTCAGGAGTTACTCCTGGCGGTACTCAGGGAACCATATGGGATGCCGGGAATCGAACCCGGGTCGGCCACATGCAAGGCAAACGTCCTACCCGCTGTGCTATTGCTCCAGCCCCAAAAATCTAAAAATTCTTGAAGATTTTCTTTTCCAACTTCCTGAACAAACTCTTCACCATGGCTAAAGAAATTTATTTTTTGTGTCATGAATATTATTATTTACTAATATTCGCTAATCTCTGGATTAAAAAACAAAGCAATTTTAAATTGCTTAAATAGTAAGCAATTACTAAGGTTGACATCTCAATTATTTGGAACACCAAAAATGTGTGGCAGATATTTCCACTGTTCCCTCTCCTAATGTACTTTTATTTTGATAAAAATATATATTAGAAATTGGGCACTATTGTCTATATTTGGATGCTTTACCTTTTTTGTTTTGCTTTAGGGACACTTCCAGAGTTTTTAGGGATTCCTGTCTCTGTACTCACTCAGGAATCATTCTTGGTGGTACTCAGGGAATTATATGGGTGCCAAGAATTAGATCTGGTAAAGTACCTACCCAATGTACTCTCTCTCTCTCCAGACCCCCAACTTATTCTATTAAAAAATTGTTATGAGGGGCTGGAGCAATAGCACAGTGGGTAGGGCATTTGCCTTGCTCGCGGTCAACTCGGGTTTGATTCCCAGCATCCCATATGGTCCCCCAGCACTGCCAGGAGTAATTTCTGAGTGCAGAGCCAGGAGTAACCCTTGTGTATTGCCGGGTGTGACCCAAAAAGCAAAAAAAAAAAATGTTATGAAAGTTATTATAATTCTTATACCTTTTTGATGATAAAAATGACAGAATTTTTAAACACATAACGTATATATATATATATATATAGAGAGAGAGAGAGAGAGAGAGAAAACACCAATACAGAAATTCAAAGCTCTCTCTCTCTCAAAAAAAGAAGCAGTACATTAATTTTGTATGAAATAGCATGTCAACTCTTATCTTTGAAAATGAGAATCACATTGTACATTTAAAATAATGCATTTTAGTTGGATTAATTTTAGTAAAAATCAAATTTTGGAAATCTAATAACTTTTCTGAATTTTCATGTTGTCATTCAAATCAAAGTCAGTTATTGGCTTCTAAATATTTCTATGTTTACTATCTTACACACATAAATAAATTGTTGGAAAATGTAATGAAATTGATTATATTTAATTATTTTCAAATAAATAAAAACGTTAGTCTTTTAAAAATATATTTAATAGAAATTATTTCTTAAAATGGTAAGGTACCAAGAGTTCAATAATTGAATCAAATAAGTAAAGGAGGGTACCCATCAAAACGTGTATTGACTATCTTACATTAGATGATGTCTGTATCCTTGCTTATCATGTAAAATGTTTTATAGTGAGCTTAAAAAGATTATTGACAAGGTTACTTCTACTGTCACAATTATTATTTACCTTGACACCAGATAGATGATTAGACATTTTTATTATTTTTTTCTTATCCATAATAACTATCTTTAAAATGAAGTAAATATATTTTATTAAGCTAAAATATACCAACATAAAATGCAGGTAAAATTCTTTGGAGTGTATGTGAAGGCCTGCAACAACTAATTCATAGAAATATTATTTAAAAATTAGTAAATATTACTGAAATTCTACCATTTATCAAATAAATTATTACTTAAGTATTAGTAAAAAGACTTATTTTCTATGAGATTATGAAAATTATATACTTATATAGTGAAGCAAAATAGTTTTAATTAAAATAAATTTATAAATGTGTGAGGGGAAAGAAGTCGAGAAATACATGTTCAAGTAGAGAGATACTGCCTTCTCCAGAGGGGAACAACTCTAATTTGATTCTATTTTAAATATTAATTATTGTAACTATCCGTGATTTAGTTCTTCATTTAAATCCATCAGTTTTCTCTACAAAATTTCTCATTGTCACTGTATATTTTATGCATAGGTAAACAATTTTTTTTCTCATTACTATTTTATTATTAAAAATTAATTTAGACCATAGGTTTGGCTTTGCAAATTACCGTAGGAAATTCTCTTTCATTTCATAAATATGTTTTTTTCTATCCAAATTTATGTGCTCTTTCATATGAAGTCAGTGGGCTCTCCATGGGTGGCTTATGTAAGGCATAGAGTTACATATGAAGTGCATTTTTCTCTGTCAAAACATGAGGAATATTTTTTATATAATAATATCATCTTCAATCAGAGTGAAATATCATTTAAAAATAACCATGAGGAAGCTAATAACTTCATTACCATTCATTCTTGCTAGTTCTCATTTTTTTCTTGTAAATTCCCAATCAAATTTAGACTAATATATTCTTGGCTAGTGAGAAAAAGAGCTACATTATCATAAAATACTTATTTGGATGTCAAATTTTAAAAATAAAATAATTGGATTAAGAAAAAGTGGTGTCACTCATCTTTTGTTCATTTTTGCAAGTCTTTTTTTCTTTTATATATAAGAAAAAGAAGTTCTGTCCACTTTATACATTCTTTAAAAAGCATTGTGGCAGCTACAACAACATTATTGGAGTTACAATAGCAACGAACTATCACAAGTTTGATTTCTGACACTATACACTTGCTGAGTTTAATCTGTTCTTTGGAATTCTTGGTGCTACAGACAATAAGAATGTGTGGTCCCCAGTATCCCACAACAAAGTATTTGCAAAAAATATGCTAAGTAATACATGTTTGTATTACTTATAGTAGGGACAACAAGTAAGTATGTATGCACAACAAACTAACCACTAAGCACTATAACCAGTGTGTGATCTTGCAGCTTCCTGTGAAAACCCTGGTGAACATAACAAGAATAGCAATAAACAGAAGGAAAGAGTGGAAATTAATGAAGTTCTTTAATATATATCAGTACTTAATGAATCAAAGTCTAATTTTAAAGTTATGATCATTCTTATTAGTCTCCCCACCAGAGTAAAAACGTCCAAATGAATGAAGACTGGCTCCACTTTGGCAATTTTTCTAAGCATATGGCACAAAGTAAATGATAAACATTTTTATCATTTTATCATCAAATGTTTATCATTTAAATACCTTACTAAATGACACCGCATTTTGATCAAAGCCTGGCAAACTTCTTAAGAAATTGAAAGACTAAATGCTCATATGTTTTCACCAATTAATATAATTAGTATTACATTGTAAAGGAAGACGTGGTTGCTAAATTATGTGTGTAAAATAGTTCTTCATGAATTAGCAGAATAAAAGTCATATCTACTTTGCTATTGGTAAAAAAGAATGGAAATTTTATTGGTGAATGTCAAAGGTATTTGAGTTGTGTGGTTTCATCTAAATCATAATAAGCATGCCTGAAATTTTAGAGAAAACTATTATTTTTTTTGGGGGGGTTCAGAGGGCAGGGTCAAATAGTGCTCAAGAAGATGGGGAGTGATGTGCAAAGCCTGAGTTAATACAATGGACAACAAAAGACTCGAACTAAAAGTCAAAGTTTATCTCTAAGGAGAGAGCAATATATTATAAAGTAAGAGCAAATAAAATATTTTCCTATGTGAGTAGTATTCTGCTCTCATAAGCCCCCATTATTCAGCTCAGATCTCTAAATCCCAGTTTGTTTCCACATTATTTTCTGCCTGTTTATATCTTAAGTCTCCAATTCAAGAGTCACTCTATCAAAATCCCAAACTCTGTGATCTCTATGAGGCCTTCAGTGATCTGTCAATAAGAAGTCTCTCAGCACTGTCTACTAGCACCCTGCTATTATCTGTTTGACATTTTTAAATTAAATTTGCACTGTAAATTGTGAAGTATGTGATCTGTAAAAGCCCTTACGATAACTCCAACATTTTCTTCTGGTTTATCCTTCCACCCTTCCTCCCACTCCCTTAGTTGCACCCTAGTATATTGTTTTCTTGCTAATGGATTACTCTGGGGCAGGCCTTTTACCTCTGACCCTTTCCCTGACCTTTGCTTTGCATTTTCCCAGCCCCCAAGACCCTACTCTATGTTCCCTCCTATCCTTGGAGGTTTTACCTTCTCCTTTAGGAACATTAATCAAAAAAAATTTTCGGGTTGTATTCATTCTTCTTCCCCAAATAGAGCTCTATCCCATCCTCCTTTGCTGTACACTCTCATGAAAATTTGTATCATTGCTTTATAGATTTGATCACACATCTCTTAGAGTATACAAACTTGTACATTTAATTTCTTTTTTTCCCTTTTATCACAATATAGGAACAACTACAATATTTTATTTGTCCATAATTCTAACACAATTTTCAGTGCCAAATCTCTGTCTAATCCGATGCAATAACTCAAGAGCTCTGGTGTTGGTCATTTTCTTGTGGACAGGAACAATGATATATTTAATACTGCTCTGAAATGAGGGACCCACAAAATAGTTTTTGTCACAAGAGGAGGGAGCTGCCTAAAATATCAGGTAAGACTGAAGCAGACTAGGACTGATATTTCATAGGAATAAATGCAACTTGATTTTGGTTTCTTTTTAAGTAATGAGAAATATTCAGCCCTATCTAAATGAGGTAGGACTATTTATCTAACTGCTTTTACATAGAGAATAATCTTCAGGCATCAGGTTTTATTTATCCCCTTTCAGACATAGCGTTTCTAAGAAGAAAACATAAAGTTTATGCATCATCTATTTCTCTTTTATCAACATATTCTCCATTCTGCTTTATCTGCATTTCATATATTTGCTAATATCTGTCTGCTTCTCTTTTCACTGTCAGTTACTCAGCTATATAATCTTTATTGCATTGCAATAATTTTAATACCTTCCATACCTAAGTTGCAGAATTTGCCCATAAATTACAGGATCTGTTCCCCCAACTTACTTGAATTAATAACATTTTCCATCCTGTTTTCTCCATCTGTCTCCATTCCCTGTCTTTTCCCTTCTCTGTCCCTCTATCTTGTCTGCCAGCTGGTATTTTACTAATGTTTTTTTTTTCCTGTCTTTCAGAGGAATCTATATATCTCTTACTTGCTACTAAATCACCTTGCAATAGATTTCTAAATAACTAAAACTCAGTTGTGAGCATTTAAACTTGAGGCCTCTGAGCAAAGCTTGGCAATAAAATTTATGCTCTTAAAATATCCTTGGATATACCTTCAGTTACACTACAGATTTCTGGGCAGAGGGGTTGTTTGTTATATCTTCAGTGGTGTTTGGTTAGCTATTCAGTTACACTTTTCTTCCACATTTTGTATATCCTTTTGCTCCATTTTTCGTTTTGCCCATTTTTTTCTTTTTTCTTCTTTTGATTTCCTTAAAGAACTAATAATTTCCTGTACTGACACAGAATGACTCAAATAGAGAGTTATTCATTTCAGAATAGGTTTCACTTTTTATATCTTTGTATGAAAAAAGGAAAGGGACCATTATTTATGATGGTGTACCGAGAAGTGTTAGCAGACCCAGGGCAGTCCTGGTGATATTCAATAATCATCTGAATAGGTCAGAGTTCAAGACAAAGTGGCCAAGTCAGCACTGCTAGGACTTAGAAAAAATGTTGGGTCATTAGAGCCACACACTGGGGTACTTGAGGACCTTCAGAACTCTGGTCAAGGGTGATGAGAAGGTGAGGGTTCTTCTTCTTCTTCACAATGGACCTCTGAAGCAAGAAGGATCGAAGACCATTGTTTTCCATACATATGCTTTCTAGATGAAAAAGGGATCCATGAAAAATTTAGCTCTCATTGTGGTGCCAATACGGTAGTCTGTGTACCTTTGCAATTGTATGTTCACAACTGTGGCAGAAAAAAGTTTTATTTTGATTTTTTTAATCTTCATTAAGGGGACAAAAGTTTTTTTTTAAGGCTTTGTAATGGAAAATAATTTCTAAAGTCAAAAGATATTTCAAAAATCCTCCTAAAAGCCCTTCCTACACATTCCCCACATCCTTTATTTACCATTTACTATTTCCTATTAACCTGTCCATTCTGTGTGTGAAGGTAGGAGGAGTTTGTTTTTCCTTCTTTTTGTTTATATTTTTAAGAATTTTATCAAGTTTAATTCAGCTTTAACATCTGGAAAAAATATGTCTGAAATTCATTTATGAAGAATAAGCAAATAACTGAATCCAAAGATATTTTCAGGTCAGCAGGGTTGATTTTCCTTTGGATGAAAGGTAATATTATGTTAAATTTTAAAATAACTGTCAGTCAAATGTTGTGTTTAAAATTTATTGCAATATTTTAGTATTCTAGTGTCACCAGTTTTTCTTGTCTATCCCTTGTTGATTGCTGAATTGTGAGTTGAAAATGAAGCCAGCTGTGGCAATTAGCCTCATTTACACTATAGGCAATACCTCAACTGACAACCTTATATGATATGCTACTTCAACTTTGCTCAAAGTAAGTCATTTTAATAATCAATATATGATAGTTTATAAACATGTTCTTTTTAAAAATAAATTGGATGCTAATGTGTATTTTTCTTAAAAGTAATTTTTGCTCTTTTTCAATCATTTATTTGAACCAGAATTGGAATAATTGCAGATATCTAATTTCATAAAGTGGTCTTATATATAAGACATTTCTATTACAGTTCTTTCAGTTACACTTACCCTGATTTTACCCTGATTATAATAATAAGCATTGTAGTTTATTATTTGAAAAAAGACATTTTTTTCCTAATATCTAAGTACTTGGGTGTAATACCAAAATTAATGCCGCATAATCTAGATTTATCAGTAAAACTATATTAATTTTATTTGTTCAGTTATTTCATTCTATAAATTATTCGGCATTGCATTTGCTTTAACAGACAAGTTGTTGGGAATTGAGTAAGACTATTGACCACCAGAATCTGTGTGACTTATTTGAAATAAGTCAAATTTTCAATACTCCTGAAATTGTTTCTGGTCAAAATAGCTCAGTTACTTTTAGAGAAGAGAAAGACATAGACAAGGATATAAAATTCCAAACATGTGTTTGATGTGGAAGATCTCAAGGTAAAGCATAGCAACTCAATAAGTGATTCACAGATTTTTAATTTGATCAATTGATAAAGGATACATTTTAGTTTAGGGTGAAGAAATGAGTACAAACCAAGGTTGCAAATATAATTATAAGAAGGGAACTACTTCATATATTTCAAAGGGAATAAACTTGAATTTAACAAGTTGACCATGTACACATATTAAGAGGTAGCATGGAAAAAAAGTTTTATCTTTTGTTTACCACTGGCTCAAATCACTTATATGAGTCATCTCTTTGTAATTATAATAATAGTTTTACATAACTTCCATCAGGACCAATTGTAGTTAGTGAATGCAAGAAAATTCTTTACTAGGATCTAATTTGTATAATGTCACATTAAACTACATGATATATCCTCGGTTTTATGACAAACCCACCCTAAATATCAGAAGAATGCAACCCTGGAATAGTTGCTTACAGGAACCAAGCTGGTATGAATTAATAATGCCACATTTTTTTCTGTCTCACAGCTTGGAAACTGTCCTCACATGCTGGGGGCAAAAGCAGCTCAGATAGAGAAGGGAACACCAAGTAGAGGATGTTGGGAGGACCCATTCATGTTGGAAGATGCAAACTAAAAGTAGACTATAGACTGAGCATGAAGGCCACTTGATACCTCTATTGTAAACTACAACACCCAAAAGGAGAGAGAACAAAGGGGAATGCCCTGCCACAGAGGCAGGGTGGAGTGGTAGGGGATGGGGTGGGGGTGGTGAGAGGGATACTGGGATCGTTGGTGGACGTGAATGGGCACTGGTGGAGGGATGGGTAAACGATCCCTGTATAAGTGAAATGAAAACACAAAAGTGCATAAGTTAGTAAATGTACATCACAGTGATTCTCTAATAAAAAATTTTTAAAAAATCATACCACAATTTTTAAATTTGTCTTTGAGATATAATTTTAGTATAGATCTGTTGGGGCTGGACTGAGCTATCAGGGCGAGCCCATGTATACTGTACCGTACTACGGACAGGAACATAGGGACCCATGAAAATGGGCGAGATTTCTCGTGTGTCCTGACTGGTTTGGATGAAGCTGAACATTTTCCCCCTTTCAAGCTGCCTTCAGAAAAATAATTTCAGAATACTGAAAATAGCAGTTTTTCCTTCTCTCACAGAAGCCTGGCTGGTCTTTGACATGCAGATGGCGTTAGCCAGGCCTGACCTTTGATATTGTAAATTGTAGATTTCAGGTGCAGGCCCAGCTTTGTCTTTGGGATGTAAATCCAGGTGCCTGTTGAAGGTTTCAGTTTCGATTTTGTATCTTTCCCTTCTGAGTTCTGTATTCTTTTCCCGAGGCTATAGGCCTACCCATACAAGGAAACAGTGTTTCCATTTTCTCAATGTTCTCCCTGTAACATTTTTTGATGCCTTTGGTGATGTCACTATATTGTGCCCTTTAGAGGTACCATGATCAATAAAAGGAGGTCCAAAAGGCCCTCTGCCTTTGCTAAGAGCCAGAGCGAGCCTTAGTCCTCCAATCAATGCATTTCTTCCACGTTCCTATCTCAGCGCCTCCGATTGCACGAACGTTCACGCAACATAGATCTATAATAAAAATGTAACTTTTGATGCTGTGGGGACACTACCAAGAAGTTTTTCTCTATAGAATGAAAAGGGACTGTATTTAGTTCTTTGTTTTTCACTATATATAATGGATGTATAAGCAAATTTAAAATTCAAAAGTATTTCTAAAAACCTCAAGTTTTAGGTAATTTTAAAAAAACTCAGCATTTTATCCTATGTTTACTTTCAGAAAGATCTTACCATTTGAGCCTTTAGTGTACCATTTTATATTGAGGAAGGTATTTGCCAGAAACATACTTTAAGGAGCTCACCAATAATAGCTTGTTATCTAAAGACTTTATCTAAGAAGTGCTTTATTTTGGCAAATAATTATAGCTTATGCCACATGAATTGGGCACCTACAATATGTTACTCCTTCTGTTAATTTTTGTGTGTGTGATTATTTATCTTTTTCATTGCAATCAAGGTTAAGAAACATTGGCATTCACTTCCTGAATCACTGCCAATAGAAACTATTTCACATTTGTTTCTGACTAATGTTCTCGTCACTTAGATTTATAAATTTTTAAAAAATTGAGCACTCTAAAAACTTAATTAGAAAACCACTTTGTATAAAACATGAATTAATACATTAATTTCTGTATTGGACTAGAGCAATAGCACAGTGGATAGGGCGTTTGCCTCTCGTGAGGCCAGCTCGGGTTCGATTCCTCTGTCCCTCTCAAAAAGCCCAGAAAGCTACTGAGAGTCCCCCCCGCCCTCCGCATAGCAGACCCTGGAAAGCTACCCGTGGCATATTTGATATGCCAAAAATGGTAACAACAATTGTACTATGGAGATGTTACTGGTGCCCAATCGAGCAAATCGATGAACAATGGGATAACAGTGCAGTGCTACAGTGCTACAATGTATTACACAGTGTATTACACAGTGGCTTAATCTTGGTTCCTTCTTTTTTCTATTGTGTGTGTATTCTATAACTTTTATTAATATGTTTGTAGTTTATGGTTCACACCTGATCAAAGAATTATTCCTGACTCGTTGCTCAGGAATTACTAACGGACGAGTCCATAGGATCGTAAGATGGCAGGATGGAAACCGAGCCTCGCACAGTGCACTCGTCCATCTAAGCAATCTTTTGAGCTGATTGCTTAGATTATCTAGTTTATTATCAAGTCCCTTTATTATACAACAACAATGAATAGAAAAAAGGCCCTTGCTCTACCTAAAAGTAATTATATCTATCTCTATTTATCTTGGTTACATTTATCTAAATACTTAGAACTGTAATAGAAATAGCTCCCATATTCCAGTTACTTGGAAATTTTTACAACTAAATTATGAAAACTAACAGGAAACAAAAGCTGTTTATCAAAGCTTAGGAGTATTTGAATGATTGAATAACTTATCCAAGTATATAGGAATATAAATTCAAGTCCATAAAATGCTAGGAAAAAGACATGAAAAATAACTAGCACATGTGATAGTTATTTAGAAAAAAAGAAAGTGAATTCTAGATGACTGATAGTTACTGATATGCAATACCTGTAACCAGATTAAATTAATTTTCTTTTCTAAGGATCCTAAAGATGAATTTAACTTAGACAAAATAATTTTTTTTAAAAAATTGCATTATTCCTTATTTTTTTAAATATAAGAATACTATAGTTTTACAAATAAAATAGCATCATTGGCATCAAGATGATGATGGACTGTAAATTTCTAGTTGATTACCTCAAATAAAACATGCTCTAATTGTTCACTTTCATGAGTGTTTCTTTCAAAAGGGTTAAGTATAGAGGTCAGTGTCCTTGCTTTGCGTGTCTCTGATCTGTGTCTGACCACAGGCACCCATATGGTCATCCAAGCCCCTCTCAGAATGACTATAGAATGGGCTGGATCGATAGCACAGCGGGTAGGGTGTCTGCCTTGCATGCAGCCAACCCGGGTTCAATTCCCAGCATCCCATATGGTCTCCTAAGCACCGCCATGGGTAGTTCCTGAGTGCAGAGCCAGGAGGAACCCCTACGAATTCCCGGGTGTGACCCAAAAAAGCAAAAAAAAAAAATGACTACAGAGCACAGTAAGATGTAGATCCAATATAAAACAAAAGAAACAGAAATACCTGTCTTTCGGCAGATAGTATCATAAAAGAAATGTGTGGAACTTAAAAAGAATTGAAATGAAATCAAATTGAATATCTGATAAATAACAATATTTTGTGCAATTATCATAGTCACATTTTATTTGAGAAGACTAGAAAAGCAAATACTTCAATATTTAGATAAAGTATTCTCAGAGCAAATATATGAACCTCCTGGTTTATTATCAAAGTACTTAAGAACTGTGTTACTTCAAGAGGCTAAAGAAGAAATCCATCAAAAACTGAGGGGAAGTGACAAGTGTCTGTTTTCTAAGCAAAATCATAATTCTAGTACTCAATTTATGTAACTCTCCTAAGTCAGTGAGAGACTTGAAAGATTAAAAAAAAATGTTGACATAACAGCAAGATTGTAATTCCATGTGATAAGTGCTAGGTTTTTTTTAAACAGTGCTCTATTAAAGCTAACCCAATTATTTATTTTGTTTGAAAGTTTGTTGGAATTTTTAAGAGCTATGCTAAGAAATGGATACCATTTTGAAGTAATATTTCAAAACATTTCATTTTATATTTCTTCAGAGGTCAGCACAATATCTGAGAGCTATTTTGGGCAAACTATGTACTTACTATTTTCTTCCATTTCTTAGAGTTTGTTTATCTTTTCCCTTGTGAAACACTGAACCATTTAGAAAAGCAAAATAATAAAAAAAATGTCATGATACACAGCATCATATAGCAATATTTGATGGATTTTTTGTTTTTTAGGAAAAAAAGCTATAGTTCTTGGTTTTCATTTACTTCACAAAAGGAAACATCATAATTCTACAACGCACAATCTAAGCATAATCAAAACATGTCTCATAATTATTTAGAGAGGGAAATAGTAAATCCAGGAAACTGTAATTTCATCATAATATTTATTTATATATACTTTTTCCTTTCATGCACAAGGTATGATATACTGCTATCATAACAAATCTTTATAAACCAGTTTTATTCATCTTTAAAAAACTTACTCATACACATAGAAGTAGATGCAATCATTTATTTTATTATGTATTATATATAAATACAGTGTAAGTCTTGAAAATGTCAAATTATATTTCTGTAGCCATTTGGGAGTGGTTAAAACTATGCCGTTACCTATAATTGTCACGTTTACATATTTTACACTTATTTTTCTTGGTAATTTGTATAACTGAACATGAAATACTTCATATCATCATCATTCAGTGTTCCAAGTAATATATAGAATTTAAGAACTTAAACTCTAAGGCTGACTTTCATGGTGAAAATATAAGCAATTTAGTTCTGGTTGGTGTTTGTCAACCAGTACTCCAATGTTAACAAAGCCAAACAAAATATTTCAACAAAATCAAACTATAAACCATACAATTCATGCATATTAATGTAATAATAATTAACATATCTTACCAAATTAATCCACAAATAATTATATACATGATTTATTAGAACTTACTGAAATAGTTAAGATTGGTTTAGCAGTCAGAACTCAAAAATGTTACATGGAAATATCAATGAAAATCACTGTATCACTGTATGACTGTCATCCCGTTGCTCATTGCTCAAGCGGGCACCGATAACGTCTCCATTATGAAACTGTTTTTGGCATATCCAATATGCCATGGTGAGCTTGCCCGACTCTGCCATGTGGGCGGGATATTCCCGGTAGCTTACCGGGCTCTCCTAAAGGGACAGAGGAGTAGAACCTGGGTCGGCCACGTGCAAGGCAAATGCCCTACCCGCTGTGCTATTGCCCCAGCCCAGCAAGATTCAATCCTAAAAACAAAAAACAAACCAAAAAAAAGGGCAAGGAGTGGGTCTTCACATGAATAACAACAGGTCCTACAGTCCTCAAACTCTGATTTTCGTGGAACCATGTGCAGTTCTAAAAAGACAAGTGTGAGCTCTTGGAAATGGATGGAATGTCAGCCACTGCCACTGCGAACCAGCTCACTTAAAACTTAGAAAGCAGGCGTGCTCCAGGTCTGCTGCTTTGCAGGCGCGTTTCTCTTCAGATCGTATATAAATAAATGGAAATAATCAATCAAAAATGCTTTTGACAAATTCCAATATCTATTCATTATGAAGACTAAGTAAAATAGCAGTAGAAAAAAATTTTAAATTTATCTACCAAATACCCTACAGTTAACATCATTCTTTATATTAAGAAACTCTGGGGCCAAAGTGATAGCACAGTGGGTAGGGCGTTTGCATTGCACACGGCCCACCTGGGTTCAATCCCTGGCATCCCATATGGTTCCTCAAGCACTGTCAGGAGTACTTCCTGAGTGCAAAGCCAGGAGTAACTCTTGAGAAATGCTGGGTGTGACCCCCCCGCCCAAAAAAAGGGAAACTTGGTTTCACCATTGGAAAATAGAAAATGGCAAAGATGACTCCTACTCATTCCTTTCCTATATAATACTAAAACACCTCACCTATGGCAATTAAAAAAGGGAAGAAATAGTATTTTATTTTGAAAGAGAGAAATTGCACTATCTTTACTCAAAGTTTACATGATAATCTATGTAGAAAATACAAAATGTTTTTTTAAATCATGTTTTAAAAAATGTGTGAAAGAACATTAAGCTAATTTACTACATACTGGCAATGAACAAGAATTTAAATTCAAATAGCAAGTATTATTGTATCCAAAAATACAAAAAAGTGTTTTAAAGTAGGTTTATCATCTACTTTAGCTTACACATTTAAAAAAAATTGTATCATAGATCAAGATTCAATCCTCTGAAACTCCTAGCAGATAACAAAGTAGAAAACCTAGATAAATATGAATTGGCAGTTTTATAACAAATGAAATTACCAAGGCAAAATTCATTTTAAAAAATGATGAACTTGATTTCATCCTAATTAAAATGTCTGCTCTACAAAAAAATAAACAATGTCAAGCCATACTTAGAGAAAATATTTGCAAATTACATATTTACTAAAGGCATCTTATACAAAATATTATCACTCAATCACTGTCACTGTCATCCTGTTGCTCATCAATTTGCTCAAGTGGGCACCAGTAATGTCTCCATTATGAGACTTGTTGTTACTGTTTTTGGCATATCAAATATGCCACGGGGAGCTTGGCAGGCTCTGTCATGCGTGCGAGATACTCTCGGTAGCTTGCTGGGCTCTCCGAGAGGGATGGAGAAGTCAAACCTGGTCAGCCACATGCATGGCAAATGCCCTACCTGCCCTGCTATTGCTGCTCCAGCCTATTATCACTCGATTGTAAGAAAAATATTTCACATTGAAAATAGTCAGGAGGACTGGTCAATGGTTGGAATCTAGCACAAGTGTGTCAGGGGAGAAGGGTAGATAAGATAGAGAAGGGACCATTATGACAATAGTTAGAGATTGTCACACTGATCAAGAACTGAGTGTTGAAAGTAGGTAAAGGAATATAGATGATAACTTTTCTGTATCTGTATTGCATACCATAATGCCCAGATTATGAGAGAGAGATAGAGAGAGAGAGAAAGAGAGAGAGAAACAAGTATCTGCTATAGAAACAGGATGGAAGGGGTGATGGGAGGGGAGAAAACTGGAGACATTGGTGGTGGGATGTGTACACTGATGGAAATATGGGTGTTCGAACACTCTATGATTGAAACATAATCAGATTTCTAAAGGACAGTCTCATAGTGATTCAATAAAAATATTAAAAAATAAAATGAAATGGACCATAGATCTTTACTAACACCATATCAGGGCTAGAGAGATAGTATGGTGAGTAAGTCACTTGCTTGTATGCATGAACCATGTTTGATCCCAACACCTTGTATGATTTTGAGTACTTCCAGGAGTGATCCCTGATTGCAGGGCTAGAAATAAACCCTGACCGCCACCAGACATGACTCTAAAACAAAGATTAAACAATTCAAATAAATATATTATTAAAGCACCTCATCAATAATAAAATGTAGCAAACAAGCATATTAAAAATTGGCACTAGAAAAATTCAAATTAAAATAACAAAATATCAAGAGATGTAGTGCAATAGCCAAAGTTAGGAACAATGATACTATCACATGCTAGTCAGGATGTGGAGCAAAGGAATTTCTAAAACAGTTTAAATGAGGTTTCAAAATTGTACACCAACTTGGAAGAGGTTGGTTATAATTTGTACAAAGTACTTGACATTCTTACTATATGATCTAGTAGTTTTGCAGTTGATATTAAAGAAGTCAAAAACATCTATCTGCATAAAATCTGCATAAGGGTATTTAATGAAGGTTTTCTCTAGTTACTTTTTATTTGGTGGGTGGTTGGGACAGTGCCACCCCCAGTGGTACACAGGGATGGCTGTAGCACGGCTCTGGGGACCATATGTGGTAAAAAGGTTTAAATCCAGGTCAGTCACAAGTAAAAAATTTGCTATTTATAAGGGACCGCAGTGTTACATAAGCCAAATGGTGCCAAAACACAACTAATCTTTTGGAAGTTATGGAAGAAGAGTGATAGATTCTCATTTGGAGACCTCCCTCAGAAGTGATGAAGGCTGTTGATGTATTGCTGGAAAGTTTCTGACCTCCCACAATTAGACAAGAAGTTATTAGTATTTAAATCACTTGTGATATTTTGTTATCACAACTCAAGAAAACTAATATATTTCAATGCCATTCATTCCCAACAGCCCAACTAAAATTGGGAATTCATACTAATTATAAATATTCTGTGAAGCTCCAATTTGTAACAGTAAATGTAATTTTATTGCAGTTGTATATAATGAAATGCACCTGATTTTATAATTTTAGTATTTGGTTGTTGATTTCTGTGTCTCTTATTATATACACACAAATTAAATTGTAAATTTTTGTGTAATATAAAGAAACACAAAAGAATAAATTTGTTATTTGTGCTATTTCTTTCAAAGGATGAGATGACTTCTGCCACTAGATCAAACAACAAAAGCTATCCACTATAAACCAAGAAACAGGCATGCAATTTTGTGGCCTTTTCTGTATTAAACTAAATATTAAAGAATTTCTTTTAGTGTCTGGATTTTCTGGGCACTGTAGTTTCATTCCTAAAAAGTTAGTTACAAAAAGTAAATTGCATCTCTAAAATGAGACAAAGGTTTTAGAAGTCTTAAAGTGCAATCGATTCATAACTTTAAGGATCCATCCTATACTTAAGATGGAAAAGGAAATCACTCATGGATTCTGCTATTGTTGTATAATTTGTCACCTCTGAACTTATTTTGGCTCTATGTGTAACATACAAATGAGATATGGATCTCTATCTTTTTTTGTTTTCAAACCATGATTTTGTATCTATCATAATCACAATGGCTGAAAAGCAGCTGAAGCTCTTCCATTCAGCATAATGGTACTTTGAAATATAAAAGGGAGCTGATATAAGGATGTAAAATTGTTGTTAAAATTGTGTTGTTTTTTTCTTTCTTTAAAGAGGATTCCTCTTCCACAAAATTATCCTCAAAGAGCTCTACAGGTCTGTGGAACATTGTTTGATTAATGTGGGATCTGATGATGAAGAGAGAAATCTAAGAGTCAGAAATTATCAACAAAGATCAGACTCCCCCGGTAGATGGAGAAGTCACTTTTTATCAAGTTCTCCTTTGGTCTTGGATGGTCCATCCCTCAAAATTATCCATACTTACCTGTCAAGTTATACATATAAAGTCTATTACTAACTTGGTACATGGTTGTCAAATAGTCCCCATTCATCTATTTTCACAGAATTAATCTTCTACTCAAATATCTTAGTTCCTTGATTTTCTGAATAAAAGGTATTCTCTTAAGTGAAAATATAAGTAAAATATGCAGAAATCCATATTCTGAGTGATGATACATTTTTTTCCATGCATTGAAACTCATCCTAGAAAGCTTTGTGGCCTGCTCTTCCTAACATACTGATCCTTTTCAACCTCTGTAGTTCTCTACATACTTTTCCTACTATTTTTAAATTGTAAGTACAAAACCCTTTGCTATCATAAATTTCTCTATCCTTTTTACTACAGTGGTAAAAATATTAATAACACATAATTTACATATGATAACTTCTTATAGAGACTATTGCTCAATTCAACTTTTGGATAATACTTCTTATTGTTGACTTGAGTCAATGTATATAATTCCTCTCATAATTCATATAATATTGCTTTACTTGTTATTTTTTATGTCAGATGTGTATTCTTTACTACCAGCCACTTTAAACTTAATTTTTCATTACTTTGAATTGAGAATAGTTTGAAGTAGGGGTTATGCTGTAACATTCCTCTACTCACACTAGAGAAAAAAAAGATTACAGAGAATAATAATTAGCCTATACTGAATAGTTATACACTCGTTATTTTCTGATTACTTCACTTGTATATATTTATCAATATATACAAGAGTTTATCTTTAACTCTTTAAAAAATAGATATAAAACACATACTCTCAAAAGAAAGACAGTGCAATAAATAAATAAAATATATAGTGGAAAATAAAATCTTATTTTAATATATTCTAATTATGTGACCTGTTACTTCCATGGATGGTTAAAATAATTTTGGAAAACTAATAACTTAAAAAATATTCTCTATGTCACTGTACTTAATATAAGAGAGGAGATCAAGTGTTTATATTTAAGGTCAATGCATTACTGAAGATAATTTCATTATCTCAATATCCTGATTAAAACATATCTGCTAAGTCTATTTGTTTTTTTCAGAGAAGATCAAACGTTTGTGTTTAAGCCTTATCTTATCTGCCTTACTAAGGATAATTACTTTGTCTCAAGATTCTAAATTAAAACATATCTGCTAAATTCTTTGTTTTTCATATGAGGCAATTTCTTACATTTTACGAATTCAACATCAAAAGCACTTGTATTTTGGGAGAAATTCCTTGAGCCTGTGGTCTCGAGATTGTATTGTAGTTAGCCCACATGGTTAGCATACATCTAAACACCTAAACTGGGATTTATCCCCTTGCATTACATGAAACTCCCAAACTTTGCCAGGCACAGCCTTGAAGGTTACCAGCTACACAGGCAGGGTGGGGGGCTGGGGGGGTGGGAGGTGGTGGGGGGGGGTTTACTGTGGTTCTTGGTGGTGGAATATGTGCACTGGTGAAGGGATGAATGTTTGAGCATTGTGTAACTGAGACTTAAGACTGAAAGCTTTGTAACTTTCCATGTGGTGATTTAATAAAAATAAATAAATTTAAAAAAATAAAATAAAAGATAATTAAAGTTGAAACAAAACCTTAAAAATAAATAAATAAAATTTAAAAAAAGAAATAGTAAATATATCAAATGTTATATTGTTATGGGGCTGGAGCGATAGCACAGCGGTAGGGCGTTCACTTTTCATGTGGCCAACCCGTGTTCGATTCCTCCACCCCTCTCGGCGAGCCCGGCAAGCTACCGAGAGTATCTCGCCCGCCTGGCAGAGCCTGGCAAGCTACCCATGGCATATTCGAAATGCCAAAAACAGTAACAATAAATCTCACAATGAAAGATGTTGCTGGTGCCTACTTGAACAAATTGATGAGCAACGGGATGACAATGGATACGTTACTGGAGCTCCCTTGAGCAACAATAGAAGGACAGTGCTACAGTGCTACAGTGCTACATTCTGTTATTGTTTGTTTTGTTGATTCATACTGAGTAAGGCTCAGGCATTTTACATACAAAATGATTGCTGTATTCCTTTGAGCTTTCTTTCTGGGACCACAATTCTTTTTATCTTAGATGATCATCACCAAAAGAGATTAAACACCAGACAATAGAGTGTTAAAAGTATGCCATGTTAGATTTTAATAACAAAAATATAAATATATACTCATTAAATTTTATATAGGAAATTAGAACCAGAAAATACAGAGAAATATTAATTGACAAGTGTAGATACTCTCAAGATTAAACTGAAACATGGCAAGGCATATGCCTTCCATGTATCAGGTCCTGCGTTCAATCCCCAGAACTACAGGGCTCCCTCACCTAACACCCATACCCAGATGACCCCAGATGACTCTTCTCGAGAGTACTGCCCTGGTTCCACTCACTATACCTAGAGTGTTACTGGCCTTCAAAATGCTGACTCTGACCCTATATAACAACTAACAACACCAAAATAGTTAGACAGAAATTATATTTTGTGTTTTGTGTTCATTTATTTGATTTTAACTTTAAAGTTCAAAGTATAAAGAAATTTTTTTACCTTATCCTAATTTTGTGATAACTTTATTTTATTTATTTATTTTAATTAATTTATTCTTTTATTGAATCACCATGTGGAAAGTTACAATTTTCAGGTTTAAGTCTCAGTTATACAATGCTCAAACACCCATCCCTTCAGCAGTGCACATATTCCACCACCAAGAATCACAGTATAGCTCCACCCCGCCCCCCACAACCCTAGCCTCTCCCCCCCCCCGCCGCCTGTGAAAGTGATAAATTTCACTTTACTTTCACTTTACTTTGATTATATTCAATATTTCAACAAAAAACTCACTATTATTGTTTGGAGTTTCTCCCCGATAAAGTCGGACCTGCTGAAAAGGAAGCATTTCATAATTTGTTTTCCATTGCTGAGAATGAAGAGATATGAGGTCGAGTGGCTGCACTAGTGGCCTCACAGTTTTGGATTTCTGTATTTTAGTATTTTAGTAACTAAGCCCTGAGAAATATCTCCCAGAAATTACATCATTGCAAGCTTGTACCTCTCAGCTACTTTATATTCCACATATGAGTGCAATCTTTCTATGTCTGTCTCTTTCTTTCTGACTCATTTCACTCAACATGATATTTTCCACCTTGATCCATTTATATGCAAATTTCATGACTTCATGTTTTCTGACAGCTACATAGTATTCCATTGTGTAGATGTACCAGAGTTTCTTTAACCAGTCATCTGTTTTTGGGAACTCTGGTTTTTTCCAGATTCTGGCTATTGTAAAGATTTCTGCAATGGACATAGAAATACAGATGCCATCTCTACTATACCTTTTTGCCTCTCTGGGATATATTCCCAGGAGTGGTATTGCTGGGTCAAATGGAAGCTCAATTTCTAATTTTTTGAGAATCGTCCATATTATTTTCCAAAAGGGCTGAACCAGTCGGCATTCCCACCAGCAGTGAAGGAGAGTCCCTTTCTCTCCACATCCACGCCAACACCAGTTGCTTTTGTTTTTTGGGATGTGGGTCAGTCTCTGTGGTGTGAGATGATATCTCATTGTTGTTTTGGGTGTTTATCTTTTTGGTGCCAGGGTCAAAGTCAGCAACAAAGGTATATACCTGGCTTACAAAACATGCACCTTGCAACTGAGTCATGCTGGTTCCTTAAAATAAATTATATATATATGTATATATACATATATATATATATATATATATATGTACTTATCACTAGAGCAATAGCACAGTAGTTAGGGCATTTGCCTTGCACACGGTGACCTGGTTCGATTCCTCCATCCCTCTCAGAGAGCCTGAAAGCTACTGAGAGTATCCCACCTCCACGGTAAAGCCTGACAAGCTCCCCGTGTTGTATTGGATATGCCCAAAACAGTAACAACAAGTCCCACAATGGAGACGTTACTGGTGCTCACTCGAGCAAATTGATGAACAATGGGATGACAGTGCTATGACAGTGCTATGTATGTACTTATATACATATATAAATTATATACACATAATACATGATATATATATACATAGAGGAAGAGACAGAAAGAGAATATACATATTTATATATTATCTATAAAAAACTCCACTTTTGGAATTATGCTCATGTTGGAGTTTTATTCAATGACCTTCATCATAAAAGTACTATATAAATTGCACCTAAGACAACATGCAGTGAAAAATATCTAATTTCATTGCTTCAGTAACTCCACAAAGGGAGAATAGAATTTCACCAAATTTTCAATAAAAATTCTCATTTAAGAATGTGGAGAAAAATGATGATGAATTTCAAGCCAATGTATTTTTGAAGGCTATAAGTGGCTGCAAATACGACTTATCAGGAAATGCCTTCTAAGCGACTGCAAAGACTTGATGGCAGAAAGCTGTAATAAGCACAATCAATTTTTATTAAACAGAGATGAAAAACCTGCAAGTGCTTTTGTCAATCACACTATTACTACAGAGATCCAAAGATACATATAATATTAATATGAGTTTTCTGATTATATTTATTAAGATAGCTTTTACTGTTTTGTCATAATCAAACCCAAAATTCTCCACTTTTAATTAATTAATTAACTATGGTCATCTAATTTTAAGACTGTTTATGTTTTATTAACAAGTGGCCATGACCTTAAGCCTTATTTAAAAATATAATCATTTTATTTCCTCTCTGAAATAGAAGTATAGATATTAAAAGCATTTTTGAAAAGTGAATCTTGTAGTGAGTACTTATCGGTGTTATTTTTATGTTTAGCTTTATGTAAACATCACTAATTTTTTTATAAATGTGATTTTATCAAATCATTTAAGTAGCCACTGTTACTTAAATGTTTTCTTTTCTTATCAGAAAAGTATTTAAAATGTGCTTCTATTTGGTATTAAGTAAGAACAAAAATATCATGATTCCAGTATTTCAGTTGTGGCTGTCAAAGGTAAGCCACTATAAACATTTAAATATCTTTATATCTAATAAGAAATGAAATTATTTCAAATAATAAATTATTTCATTATTTCAAATTATTCAAAAATTAATTCATATTTTCCCCACATAAACAGGATAGGAAAACTATTGAAGATTCACTATGCTCTAAGACCATTGCAATGTGAGTTTCCGCTCACGAAACAAAAAGGCCTGGTAGGGTCTCAATTAAAAAACCTCAATTAAAAAACTTCTAGTGGATTTTCGAGGGAGTTGGTGATTGTGAATCCTTTATATCTAATGATTGGTTAGTGATCAGTACTTAAACTTTATGGAACATTTTATGTTCCACAAAGCTTGAAGTGTCTTCTATCCCACCTGCTTGTGACAGTGTAACCTGGGCACACTTCCTGTAAGAGGCACTATCAGAGGCTGGAGCAATAGCACAGTGGGTAGGGCATTTGACTTGCACACGGCCAACCCGGGTTGATTCCCAGCATCCCATATGGTCCCCCGAGCACCGCCAGGAGTAATTCCTGAGTGAAAAGCCAGACGTAACTCCTGTGCATTGCCAGGTGTGGCCCTAAAATAGATTAAAAAAACAATAATAATAAAATAAAATAAGAGGCATTATCATTCCCAATATTCTTGTGTGACAATAAGCCATATCACTGCTCCCAAAGAGACAACTCTAGGTATGCAAACATTCTGACATGTTATTGTTTTTTTGTTCCTGAAAGCATATTACCACGTTTGCAACACAATTCTAATAAGTAGAAATACTTGGGTCATACTACTTTGAGAAAACCAAGGCATACACAAGATAAAATCCTATGTGAAGAAACACTGAAGAAAACAGAATTGAAACTATTTGAGACTTCAAATGACCTCAGTTCGTTTTCCCTTTGTAGTCACATGTGTAATACAATGAGGGAACTATCCAGTTTGTTGACACTCTCAATGTTTGACAACCAGCATGAATAATCTTTTCACAGTTATCAAGTTTAGGATAATTTAATCCTCAAATTAGATCCCTGCAATAATGCAATAATGTCTGGTCATTAGTGTCTATTAAATGTATTAGAATTACTTTGTTCATGTGATATCGTATATATTAGATATACATTAAAAATAGAGATAGTTATATAGACTGAATTTAAAACACATTATTACATTATTCAAATTTTATTTTTTTATTTAGTTTTAATTTTCATTACTTTGAGACTTTTTCAAATCCTTTACTCAATTTAATAAAATTAATCAAAGTGTTTTGCAGGAATTCAAACAATGGGTAGTAAAAAATTAGGCTAATTTACATTGAACATCCATGAATTTTTTTTTATTTTTATCTTTTTTATTGAATCACCAAGTGGAGGGTTACAAAGTTCTCAGGATTATGTCAGTTATACAATATTCAAACACCCCTCCCTTCACCAGTGCCCATCTTCCATCCCCAACCCCCCCAGTATATCTGCCGCCCCCTCCCACCTCCCTAGTCCCCACCCTTGTACGTGATAAGTTTCACTTCATTTGCGCTTATCTCGATTACATTCCATGTTTCAACACACAACTCACTACCGTTGCTGGGGTTTCCCCCCAAAAAGAAAAAGACAGTCCTATTGCCAATGAGGCATTTGATAGTTCTCCATTACTAAGCATATAGAGATATTAAGCCCTGCTGTTTGTTACATAACTTTTCTTTTTCCCCCTTGCCCCGCGCCACCGAGTTCACGCCTGTTTACTAATCGCCACGCTGTCTGACAAAGGGAAAAAAACCGAAGAGGATGGTTATTTCCCGTCATCAGCCGGCGTGGGGCTCTGGCTTAGTTGATAGTCTAGTAGAGTGTCTGCAAGCAGTTTCTGGAACCAAAGGTCTTGCGCTGATATCGGCTCCGGCTCGAGATACCACCAGCGTCCCGCTGGTCCATGTACCTAATTTTTCCCCTTATTTCCCATTCCCATGCCACCAGGTCTGTTTGCTTAATGGACATCACACTATGTTTGACACCACACCACGTTTCTTCCCAAGAAAGAAGGATATTTCTTCTCAGCCGGCGTGGGGATATAGCTTAGTTCAGTCTAGAGAGATGGCTACCATTTTGATTGCCTTCAATATTTCAACAAAATACTTACTATTCTTGTTAGGATCACCCACAAAAGTCCGACCCATTAAGAAGGAACCATTACATACTGCTGATACTAAGATGACATTAGGACGCGCGGCCGCAGGAGCGGGCCGCGCGGTTCTGGGTTTCTGTCTAAAGTCTAGGGAAAAAGTTGAAGGAGAGAGAGAGAGAGATTTCCGCACAGGGGACCTGGCGGAAACTCTCAAGTCACATACTGCAGGTTGCTGGTGGGCTGCCGGTATCCCAAGCAGCTCCATCCTCTTCGTCAGTCATTCTGGGGGTGCGGGCGCGGAGAAATGGGAAAGCCCACGTGGCTGCACTCTCTTTAAGTGTCCGAGGTGAGCGGAGACCGGTACTTCCCCGCCCTCGATCCCCCGCCAGCCGCGCCGCGCACTTGGGTGCGTCTCTCCATTTTGTGCTCAGAAGTGGGGTAGAGGCTGTGCTGTGCCCAGAGGTTGAGGGGAAGAGAGATAGATTAAAGAAAAAAAAAAGAGAAACGCCAGGGCCCCGCTCGGGGGACCTGGCGGAAACTCTCAAGTCACATACTGCAGGTTGCTGGTGGGCTGCCGGTGTCCCAAGCAGCTCCATCCTCTTCGTCAGTCATTCTGGGGGTGCGGGCGCGGAGAAATGGGGAACATCCATGAATTTTCTAGAACTGACATCATATAGGTCATGATGAAAGACCAACTTTAAACAACAAAAAATAATTTTATTACAATTTTGTTTTTTTAATTTTAATTTTTTTATTGAATCACCATGTGGAAAATTACAATGCTTTCAGGCTTAAGTCTCAGTTATACAATGCTGAAACAACCATCCCTTTACAGGTGCCTATATACCACCACCAAAAAAAAAAAATAGTACACCTCCCATCCCACCGCCCCCCCGCCTTGTAACTGATAAATTTCACTTCACTTTCTATTTATTTTGGTTACATTTAATATTTCAACACAAACCTCACTATTATTGTTAGGAGTACCCCACTAGTCAGAACTGTTGTGAAGAGATGTGAGGTCGGTTTTGGATTTCTGTACTTTAGCAACTAAGTCCAGGGAGATTTCTTCCAGGTGTTGGATCATTGCAAGCTTGTAAACCCCATCTGTGGTCGTCATAATATGGCGGTCCCCTCCTGGGCGGGCATGGGGCCGAGACTTAGTACTCAGTCTGGAGACATTCTGCGAGGAGCTGCCCATGCCGAAAAATTTAGCTGGCGTCTGGAGTCACGTTCATGCAGCTGCGGAGTGGCCCCCGGGATCACATCTTGGCGGCAGCAATTTTATTACAATTTTGGAGGCTATTGGTTTGAGATTGACTACTTGTGAGGAATTTCTTCTTACTTTATAGGTGGCATTCTTTCGCTTGTCTTTTCAGACCTTTTAGATTTTTTTTTTTTGGTCAGGGATGGGAGATGGTCATTGGGACATACTCTGCTCTGCTCAGGATTACTTTTGTCTCAGTGCTCAGGAATAACTCCTGGCAGTGCTTGGGGATACCACATGTGGTACCTGGAACCAAACTCTAGTAAGCAACATGCAAGGTAAGTGCCTTCCCACTATATAATCACTCCAGGCTTTCCCTGCGTCTCCATGGGGTCATTCCTCTACGTCTGACTGTCTGACTGTTGTCTATTTTCCCTTCTCATCACAATCACACAATCGCAATCACAATATCCCGTTAATCACCGATTTCTCGGACGGGCTCAGTAACATCTCATTTCGTCCTTTCCCTGAGATCTTAGAAGTCCATCTGGACTTAGCCCTCCCAATGATGTTGCACTGGGGGCTGTTCAGGGTCAGGGGAATGAGATCCAGCTTGTTCCTGGATTTTGCATATGAATACACCATGGGAAGCTTGCAAGGCTGTCCCATGGGGGCAGGAAACTCTCAGAAGATTGCCAGTTTCTCCCAGAGGGAGAAGTAGGCTAGAGACTCTCTGCATCACTCTCTTCTGAGAGCTTGCTTTTAAGTCTCTCTCTGGATGTTGGCCGTTGATGGAATTACACACACCTGGGTTCCTTTACTGGTAACCTTCATGCATGAGGCCTGTCCTAACGTGTAGAGAGGAGCCTCCAGCATGGCTGTAGCTAGGTTCTGGTGGTCTTCCACTGCCGGGAGCTCTGCTCGTGGTAGGGAGGGAAGCTGAAGTTCATCCCCTCCGAGGGGCCCCTGGGAAGACAGCCAGGCGTGTGGGCAAGAGACTCTCTTCTCATAAGGACGTTAATAATGATGGATTAGGTCTCATTGACATCATCAGATTTACCTTAATTTCCTCTATAAAGACTCATTGCAAAATAAAGCAAAGTTAAGGCATTTGAACAGAAGATTTTAACTTATGATCTTGTTTTTTTTTTTAAATTAAGCACTATAAGTTTAGTTTTTAACTGAGGCGCCCAGTTGATCATAAGTAGATTCAAGAATACAACGTTCCAACATCAATCCCACTACCAGTTTAACTTTCCTCCGCCAATACCCCCAGGTCATCTCCCACTCTCCAGTCTTCCCCCTTGGCACTTTTTATGTTTTATGACCATAGTTTGGAGGTTCTATTTACAGTGTTTTAGGCTCTATGGCTTAGGTCTATACATATATCACATCTCTGCTCCTCTGATAGTCTCAAAACTCCTGACTCTCGACCTTGTTATGTCCTATCCACCTCTTCTTACTTTCCCCATTTTTTTTCCTAATTCTTTTTTTCTTCCTAAACCCAATTCAGTCCATTAGATGGTCATCTTCACTGAATTAACAGTAATGAGAGCAGTTTTTAAACAATAATCCCCTCAAAAGATATTAAATTGAATATAAACAGAAGTAAAATTTACTGTTGTTTGAAATAACTAGGATAGGCCTGGCAGGCTTTTAATGGGGGTGATTATTAATTTTTGCTAGTCACTCTAGCTGGAACTAGTTCTAACTTGAAATTCTTTGCCAAGCATAAAGACACAAAGAACCCAAGCTGCTCCACATTTCTACTGGCATTAAAAAATGGTGAAGTTGGGCTTGCATAGCATTATCTTAAGGGCTATGGAAATTAGTCAACTGATTGCAATGTTTTGTGGCTACTCTTATTAAGACACAGTTTTGTTTAGTTTTCCTTCTTCCTTTTATTTGACTGTTCTGTTATTTGTTCTAAGCTTACATAATCTGACTTCAACAATAGGGATGCCCTATAAACCAATTGAAAGAGGACTGATAGTTTCTGTCATCTGAAAAATTCATGTAGCAGAAGACATGTTCGCACCAGTGTGTCCTCCTAGACCCACTAGTTCTAATCTGACCTGGAATTTTATCCAAGACACGTGAATGAGACCATCTAAGACAGCAGCAAGAAAGCAAAATCTCATTGAGTCCAACCTATGTGTAAATATATAAAATTATAATCTTGATAACATTTATTAATTATTACTAATTATTATGGTGGTCTGTGTTTCACCAAAGACTACAAAGCATGTTTCTAGTTAACTAAAAATTAAAAGCATATTTATTAATAGTTTAATATATTTCTTAAATTTGGGTTTCACTGTAAGTAAGAAATAATTATTTTAATATTCTTGATTGAGATATCAATTATTGTCAAAACAGGTATTTTGAGTTTTAATTAAATATTAAAAAATAATAGCATTTTAAAAATTTAATTAAAAGCTTTTTAGTTTATTGGCACTTTGTTTTTTTGATAAGGTACAGTCATAGTGTACAATAAAATCCTAAACAAAATATATGGATTAAGAGTAAAATAAAAGGGAATCTGTTGGGGTTGGAAATAAAGGTAAGGTGCTTGCCTTGCAGTCTGTTGACCCAGGTTTGATATCCAGTACCGAGTATGGTCACTGAACACTGCCAGGAGTAATCACTGAGCACTAAGCCAAGTGTATGCCCTGAAAACTGCCACTTGTGGCCCAAAAGCCACAAAAAATAGAAATTAAAATTAAAACAGAGCCTTGGGGAATGGCTTTGACAAATGCATATAAGGTTACTAATGGTAAAGATAGCATCAGCATTTAATATATTCACTGATAAACATTTGACTGTGAGTCAAACAGCAAGTTAGAGAAACTTTGAGAAATTTGAGAACACATTGATAAAAATTCTAACTATGTTTTGTCATGGGTACTATAGAAATTCATGAAGAAAATCTTACAAAAATTTAGTAAAAATAAAGCAAAAATAGCTGTTTTCAAGAATTTATTTTAGTTACATTTAAGTAATCTATGTCTTATGACTATAAAATGATCAGCCACTTTTTTATGTTTACATTATAAAATTTTTTGGCTGAAAAACTGAAGTGCTTTACATCTTTTATGTAATATTAGTTATGTACATCACTTTTCCATGATGTAAGCATATTTTTCCTTGTGCAATTTCCCTACCTGTAGGTAGAATGATTAATAAAATCTCAACTTGACAAATTAGTTTCCTGGGTCAGGACACAAACCAGGAGTATGAACCCTGAGATTTGACTTACACATTTTCAATTTATGTTAGAAGAAATGGTTATCTATCACATTAAATTGGAAATAACCAAAGATTAAGTGAATTCAGAGACTGGGTGTGTAAATTCAGACTCTACATGTCACTGGTTTTAACTGTCAAGAAGTCCCAGGTTTCATGTCAAAATCAACTAAAGAATGGAAAATACTTGAATAGAGAATAGGGTGAAGACGAAATCAAACCTACCTATCCCATATAACATAAGAGGTTTTCTTTTATTCTATTTCCTTCTTGTCTGCTTAAGTGGATAAGCAGAATTAGATGAAACACACTGTGTATTGTTTTCATTTGTTTTCGTTGTTTTGGAAACACATTAGGACAGTGTCATTAAACTAAAATTTTACTCTGCATTTACCCACCTGAGGAGACTTTAACAGAAACAGATGCCTGGATCTGTGGAAATTTCATTCTGAACATGTGGAATCTGTCTTTTGTTTAATAAACTCTTTAAAATTCTTGGCATCATTTTTACAAGAACTACAGTGAGAAAAAAAATGGTGTCATGGGTAAAGCATAAACTTTGAGATACAACTTGCTTAGAATTTTAACTACATCATACATTAAATGTCTGAAAATTTCTAGCCCCTATTTTCAACTATAAAATGGATTAAATAATGTATCTCATTATTTTGATGATGGAGTCAGATAACATTTTTAAACAGTACAGAGTATGAACAATAGATGTTATATAGCTTTATCATAGCTATATCCGTGAACAATCTTGTCTAGTAAAACAAAGAGAAAGCAAATGTGCAATTTTAGAAAAGAAACAATATAAATTGTCAATGTCCCAAACACATCACAAACTTTGACTGATTTTTCTCATTATTCCTCATAATCAGTTCCTATTCATGTCCATATCATTACCTATTCCTTTAATAGCAGTATTGCCTAACCTATTGGAGTGTAAAGAAGTTAATATATAAAAATATTTAGAGGCTGGATTGACGGTACAGCATGCAGGTTGCTTGTCTTGCACATAGCCGGGCCAGGTTCAACCTTCAGAACCAAGTAAGTTACCCCCAAACACTCCAGAAGTGATCCCCGAGAGCAGACTCAGAAGTGTTGAGTACCACCATGGGTGGTCCCCAAACAAACTAACAAAAATAATTTAAATCTTTCCTTATCTCAGCATTATGAAATATGCATTGATGATTATATTATATATCCCATCACCTGTTGATCCTGCTAGTCACAAAACTGTTTAGTTTCTAGTGCAAAGTGTTGATAATGGATGTTTTTGAGTGTTTGGGTGACTTGGCACACACATGATGGTTCTTCAATGGATGCTTCAAAATTGGTAATGCTCATATAACTTTTTTATAACTTTACTTACAGTTAACATGAAACAAAGAAATGGAAATTTTAAAATGCCTTGTAGGTGGCTCAACTATTATAAATCTAATTCTAAAAAAATTTTTAGAAGCAAGAACACTCAGAATATTTTTATGAGCGTTAAGTAACTCATTACTTATGATTATTTCTAATGGTTTGTTCTACTAATTTTTATGTACTTAAAAAGAATTTCTCTGGAAGAAGCAATAGCACAGTGGGTAGGGTGTCTGCCTTGCACGCGGACGACCCGGGTTCAATTCCCAGCATCCCATATAGTCCCCCGAGCACCTCCAGGAGAGTAATTCCTGAGCCCATGAGCCAGGAGTATCCTCTATGCATTGCCGGGTGTGACCCCCCCCAAAAAGCAAAATAAAATATATAATAATTTCTTAAATAAGTGTCCACTGAAATCATTTGGAAATTGTAGCCCTACAGGGAAAGGAACTACCTGAACTTGATAAATTGAGTTGATAACAACAATAACTCTTCTCACTTTGTTTTGTTGGAACTTCTCTGCAGAAGCAGTAAATATGCTACAACTATTTGGTAGAAAGGAAAAACAAGCAAAAAAATCATTTAGACATTAAGAAGTCATATGGTCTAACAACCTCAAGGCCTCTATCTTATTTATCTTGAGACTTACCTTCTCTTTATACTCAGGCCCTTATCCCTATTATTCCAAAGCTTACCATTTTCTTTTGTTCAAGAAGCTGGCATGATGTCAGTACCAACCCATATATATTAATATTGAAAAATGTTTACTTTTGAAGACATTTAGAAGACTGAATTGTTCTAAAATAAACACATTCTAATATGAAATTTAAAGTATTCCATTTACAAAGAATTATTTATAATTTTAAGACAATTCATTCTTCATATTACAAGAGCTAATTCTTGGTGAAGTAACAAGTTAATGGTAATAAAAGATAATATTATTTTTGTTTGTTGGTTTGTTTTGTGGGTCAAGCGGTGCACAGGTATTATTACTGACTTTGCATTTAAGAATTACTCCTGCTAGGTTGGCTCCATGGCTTGGAAGCTGGCCTCACGTGCTGGGGGGAAAGGCAGCCCAGATAGGGAAGGGAACACCAAGTAAAATGTGGTTGGAGATCCTGCTCGGGAAGGGAGATGCGTGCGGAATGTAGACTAGAGACTGAACATGATAGCCACTCAATACCCCTATCGAAAACCACAACACCCTAAAGGAGAGAGAGAACAAAATGGAATACCCTGCCACTGAGGCGGAGTGGTGGGAGGCGGGATTGGAGGGTGGAAGGGATACTGGGTTCACTGATGGTGGAGAATGGACACTGGTGGAGGGATGGGTTCTCAAATATTGTATGAGGAAAACACAAGCATGAAGATGGGTAAATTTGTAACTGTACCCTCACGGTGACACACTAATTAAAAAAAATTAATTTATTAAAAAAAAAGAATTCCTCCTGCTTAGAGGACCATCCGGGATACCAGGGATTGAACCCGAATCAGTCACATGCAGGGCAAATTCCTTACCTGCTATTTGGCCCCTAATGAAAGTATTCTTAAGGCTTAAATAATCAATTAAGTTTGTATGATTTGGAGTATGTTTTAAATAATAAGAAGTCTGAGAAATACATATAATAGTTTTTCTCTATGATTTTAAGAAATTTTAACACAATTTTAGTTTTGTTTATACAGAACTTTATATATAAATACGCTAGTTCATGATATATTGCAACACAAATGTTAAATAATTCACGTATATTTCTTACTGTCTTAGTCATATTTTACTGTCACTGTCACTGTCATCCAATTGCTCATCGGTTTGTTCAAGCGGGCACCAGTAATGTCTCTTATTGTGAGACTTATTGTTACTGTTTTTGGCATATCCAATACGCCACGGGTAGCTTGCCAGGCTCTGCCGTGTGGATGCGATACTCTAGTCATATTTTACTGAGATAAATGTATAAGAAATAGATTTTCTGATTTTATAAAAATAGAAACTATGGAGCAATACACTGAGGGTTTTATTTACATATTTTGAATTGTAGAAACATTAAAAAGTACAATTATTTATGATACAGTCCATGTGGGCTGGTAGGGCATTTGCCTTGCATGTGGCTGTCCTGGGTTTGATTCCTTCGCCCCTTTCGGAGAGCCCGGCAAAGTATCTCGCCCTCATGGCAGAGCCTGGCAAGCTGCCCATAGCATATTCAATATGGCAAAAACAGTAACAATAAGTCTGACAACGAAGACGTTACTGGTGCCCACTCTAGCAAATCAATGAGCAACGGGGTGACAGTGACAGTGACAGTGACAGTCCTTGTAGTGTGATATAATTGAGACTGAAAACAATATTCTAGGTGCTCTTTCTTTTCACTTTTTTTCTGCCTATATTTCTATGAGACAATTGGAAACTTTGATTTAATTTTATCCTTTAACGAGTCAGTTAGCTCATCTACAACTTGAAGTCAGTCGTCTTTGTTGATTGCAGATATATATTTCAGATAGGTATAGATTCACACAAGATGTATCAGGTGGAGGGAAAAATCAAGCTAGCTCATGAGATCAATTTAGTGAGAAACCAAGTAACATCAGTAATGTGCTGTTTTCTCAGTTGTGACATGGCTGCCACAAGCTGTGTCTTCCATTTAACAAAACTGCTTGATTTCAAATTGCTGTAAAGACAACAATATTTTATTTGGTCGCAAAAGATACTCCAACTCTAAATCCTGAAAGCTGGTGAAAAATTAAGAGAGGAAATATGTAAGAAAGTGCAAATGAAAATATCAAACAAAAAGCAACATGCAAAATCTATTTATTATCCACAATCAACTGTGACATTTTTCAGTTCTCATCAAAATATTATGAACATTAGTCGATTTTTGGCAACAACTTACTGCTTTGCAGCTCAAACTGGGGCAACGTCCCCAGAAGGATATTAAAATTGCAATATGGTGTATCAACTGGGAACATTAGATCTTCAATGATTTTGTAGTTAAATCCTGATTGTTTAAAGTTTAAAAAAAATCAAAAGTTAAAATTTATCAAACTTCATTTTTAGATTGAGATTGATAGTGGTGCATCATGTTTGTATATGCTGAAAGTGGTGGCAAACATATTTTAATGTGTCCTTGGTGTGTCTTTATGCCTTGGGGAACCCAGTCCCACTTAGCTTATGTCCCACAGAGAACATAATGTTCTTCACCATAATTCAGAGGCTTATCAGTTTGTCACTTTACTAAGCTGTGAATTATTATTATTTTTATTATATCAAATCTACTGCTCCTAAAAATATTTTCTTGCTAAATTAATGATTTAATGAATTTTGACTTATAAAGTAGGCCGATTTTAGCTCTGTTTCTCAGTAAGGTGAATAAAAAAAAGTAATATAAATTCGGGAATATAATTTCCTATAGCATCTTTTACTTAACCCGTTTATACATTCTGTATGTTTAAATTACAAACCTCAGTAAATGCATCAAAAGGGCAAACAGAAATATAAAGAGGCATAGAGAAGGGCAGACAGAAATATGAAAATACAAATATAAAAACATGATTTTTACTAACTAAAATTGTAAGTCATTGTATTTCAGGTTTTTAAAATAATATATACAATATATAATATCCATCCATACACACACAGACACACACACAAACATGCATATATAGACAGAGAGAGAGTAATAAGGAAAATTCTAAACAATCTAAACCTGAAAGTCGTATAGAATTTTGATAGATATAGCATTATGCTGAGCTATAAACAGTGAAATTGACAATGAAAGTGAGGACATTTAACAGAGGTAAATCTGGAAGTCTCAGCAGTCACTTCAAAAATGTGCAGTGTGTGTGTGTGTGTGTGTGTGTGTGTGAGAGAGAGAGAGAGAGAGAGAGAGATAGAGAGAGTGTGTTCCCTTGTCTATCATATAAAATTTATCTTTCATGATGTTTGAATAAACCTTAAGTTTTCCAGTTCTTATGTGTTCTCCAGTAGTGACATTTAAAATTAATACAAGACCTATGACTGGGGCTATAGTACAACAAGGAGGGAGCTTGGCTTGCATGTGACCATCTCCCTGAGTGCAGGAAGAGGAGAAAGCCCTAAGCACAGCTGGTTGTGTCCCCTCCACCCCCCCCAAAAAAAAACAAACAAGTAAATATATAATAAAATAATTAATAAATATTTATAATCACACTTTCCTATTATTTTGACCCTGTTATCATTATATAGTGAACTTGCCTCTAAAGACAGTGTCTACACATCCAAAAGAACAAAAGCAACCGCTGTTGGAGAGGATGTGGGGAGAAAGGGACCCTTCTACACTGCTGGTGGGAATGCCGGCTAGTTCAGCCCTTTTGGAAAACAGTATGGACGATTCTCAAAAAACTAGACGTTGAGCTCCCATTTGACCCAGCAATACCACTGCTGGGAATATATCCCAGAAAAGCCAAAAAGTATAGTCGAAGTGACATATGCACTTATATGTTTACCGCAGCACTGTTTACAATAGCCAGAATCTGGAAAAAACCTGAGTGCCCTAGAACAGATGACTGGTTGAAGAAACTGGTACATCTATACAATGGAATACTATGCAGCTGTTAGAAAAAATGAGGTCATGAGTCTGCATATAAGTGGATCAACATGGAAAGTATCATGCTAAGTGAAATGAGTCAGAAAGAGAGAGACAGACATAGAAAGATTGCACTCATCTGTGGAATATAGAATAATAGACTATAAGACTAATGTCCAAGAATAGTAGAAATAAGTACCAGGAGATTGTTTCCGTGGCTTGGAGGCTGGTCTCTCATTCTGGGTAACTCAGGAAAGGGACCACCAAGTAAAATGTGGTTGGATGTCATGTGGGGGAAGGGTGATGCAGGCCGAATACAGACTAGAGACTGAACACAATGGCCACTCAACATCTTTATTGCAAACTACAACACCGAATCAGAGAGAGAGAACAAAAGGGAATTCCCTGCCATAGTGGCAGGGTGGGGTGGGGGGAGACGGAACTGGGGAGGGGGGGAGGGATGTTGGGTTTACTGGTGGTGGAGAATGGGCACTGGTGAAGGGATGGGTTATCGAACTTTGTATGGGGGAAACATGAGCACAAAGATGTATGGATCTGTAACTGTACCCTCACGATGACTCTCTAATTAAAAATAAACAAATAAAAAAATTAAAAAAAATAAAGACAGTGTCTAACTTAAAAGATACTATTTCTTATATGTTCATTCCTGCTTGCTTTGGAATACTGTTGGCATGGAATATTTTTATTGACAATATACTTCTACTCAATTTTCTCTTGCTATTTAGATTATTTTTTGCTATTTATATAATAATGTCCCCCACCCCTTTAGGCTTTCTTTCTGCCTGCATGTTTGAGTATGCATGCATATGTGTGTATGCACGTGCGTGTGTGTTTTCCTTAATAGATTTTTATTTGACTCCCTTTTTTATTTGTGAACTCTATAGACATTTTGCAGGTGATTACCAAAGTACTAACATAAAGTTTTTTATAATTGTAACAGTTCACTTTCAGCATTTGTAGATGAGAACATTTCCTTAATATCTATAAAAGCAAATAATGCATGGGCAAAATTTTCTCCCACGTTATCTGCTTTTTTAGTCACAGTCTTGTCTACTTATATTGTTTCCATTAAAATATTTTAACTATTTATGTGTTAGTCTTAATTTTTGCAGTAGGGTAAGCATGATTTACTCACCATACATATAGCAAAATAGCACTTTTATTCATTTACTGTCAAAATATTTACATATTCTTATGCTATTTCTAAATAAGATATGCAAAAGACATAAGTATATGAAGAATTCTCTAAAGCCACACATCAGTAAAGTAAAATCAATTGGATATCACCTTACATACACATGATAAGAATCATCAAAAAGACAAAAAGACAAATATTAGTGAAGATATACAGAAGTAGAAACCTATGTTCTGATGGGGGAAAGATAAATTTTTAGAAATATTATGGAAAGCAAAATAAAGTTTCCTGAAAATATTTAAGCTAAAACTAACATATAATCCTCTAATTTCATTTCTTATACTCAAAGAAAATGAACTCAGTATCTCAGAGATATGTGCCTTCCCTAAATTATAGCTGCACAAGAAGCATTATTCATAGTAAATGATACTTCGCAACGACTTCAGGGTCTGTCAACAGATAACTGGATAAATAAACTGAGATTTATGTACACATATATAGTGCATGTGTGTATATATGTACATATGTAATTATATTCAATGGGATATAGTATATGTGAATACTATTTCATCATAAAAATGAAAAAATATCCTACTACTTTCAACAACATAGATGAACTTGGAGGTAATTATGCAAACTGAAAATAAAATAATGAAATAAGGTGAAAATAATAGAAGAAATCATTAATGCATAGAATCTCACTGAAGCAAAGTATAGAAAAGGGGCATGAAAAAATTAAAAACAAAAGTTGTTTAGACAAAATAAAACCTGTTATTTTTACTGAATATGGATATCTAATATATAACACTCCAATTACAGTTAGTTGTTATGTTAACTGTTAAGTACTTGCTAAAAACACAGATTTCAGGTGCTCTCACAATAATAGAAAGGCACTTTATTATGCTGAGGAAATATGATTAGACTATCATATTTGTAATCATTTTGAAGTGTGTATGTATACCTCAAACACTGTACTATACACATGTAACATATATATTTTGTCAAATTACTAAATATTGAATATATTATTAGTAATACATTAGTAAACACATTATTAGTAAAGAAATGATTTTAAAATATAGTATTATTACTTTTAATAAAAAGTAGATAGTTGGGGTAGTACATATATATGAAGAGATATAACAAAGAGGGGCAGAGACAACACAAGATTAAAGTGTTTGCCTTGAGTGTGTCTGACCTGAGTTTGATACCCAGAGTCCCATCAAGGAGTGATCCCTGAGCACAGAACTAAAATCAAGCCTGAGCCTTGCCAGGCAGTGTTCAAAAACAAATAAAAACATAACAGAGACATCATAAAAGAAACCTGTTAAATTTTCCTCACAGAATAGAAGTTCAAAAAATTTAACAGGATGACCTAAGTTTCCTGGAAGAGAGAATCTGACTCTGCAAATGACCTAAAATCTCTGTGGTGGGATAAGGCATGGTTTGACTCAGGCGCCTATTGAAACAAGGGGAGCCAAGAGTCACATCATAAAACAATCAAATTTCTGACATTCGATAATTCAAAAATTACAAAATATAAAGAAAAAAGACTTCTGATATAGTGTGATCTAGTTCTAATCTCTTCTACTATCTAAATTTATGTTTTGGGAAATATACATATTCATTGTCAAAATTTTGTAGTGAGAAATTATTCCAATAAAGCTTAATTAAGGTAGTTGATTTAAGACCAAGATTTAATCTGTGCATGTGTACCTTAGAAATTAAAAACATGAAAATGCATTATAATGAATATAATGAGTATAATAAATGAATATTTTATATCTTTATAAAACATTAAAACTCAATTAAAATAATTAATAATATTATAATTTTCACAGTGATTTCTCATTTAACTAAGGTAGCTTTCTGATATAAAACAAGGACTAATAAGAAAATATGAGAGACATAATTGAAAGATAGTTTAATGCCTCAGTGAACTTTAAAATTTCTTCTAATTTCACAATCTATGAAATATTGGGAGTATTAATTAATTCATTTATATGCTTTTTATGCATTCAATTACTAAAATTTTGAGTGCCATGCCCAATAAAAATCTTAATAATATTATCTCTTTTGTAAAAGGCACATTTATTACTCTGACAAAGGAAACTTGATAGCAAGGACAAAAAAAATATAAAAATGTAGGAATGAGACACAAAGAATAGCAAGTTGAGATAGTGTAGAACAAGAATGAGAAAAGAATTCACATATCAACGCAATAAATTAACACGTATTAAAATGTGTTCAAATAACGAGCATTGCATTGGCACATTTAATAAATATATGGAAGTCAGGAGCAACATTTATATTATTACTCCCAAATGCCCAACTTTAAAGAAGTTGTTGTAATTGTGAAAAGTATCAGAGCTATGATAGAAAGTCAGTAGTATGAAAAACTAAGTCTTGTGATGTCATGTCAAACCACTTTTGCCTTTTACGTTCTAGATTTCAAAAGCAAGTATTATGTTATTGGTTTATATCAGTATCAGGAAAACACACATAGAATACTTTTTATCTTTCATACATCCTGATAAAATGTTTACATTATATTTAATAATGCCTGTCATTGATTATTCTTAGTGTCCCAGATTTAAAAGAGAATTATTAGTATGAACCATGGTTCTTTAGCTATATAGATAAAATCAAAGGAAAAGGGTTTCATTAATTTTAAAATTGAAATTTTCCTCTAAATTCTGGCTGCTTTTTATTCATCTCAATCACTTCATAAATTTTAAATAATTTTATTTTAAAATGTTTTTAAAGTCTACAAAAATATTGAAATCCTAAAAATCCATTGATTAACTTTATTTACTATCGTCTTTATGTAACTATAATTTCAGGATTAAAACCAAGTAGCACAGTACTATTTGCTACAAGAATACAGATCTTTTTCAAAATTCAGTATTTTTTAATTATATTTTTTGCTACTTCATAATTCCACATAGCACTTAGACACTGAACTGTGAACATACTTCAACTATTCTTATACTTATGGCCTTTATACATTTGAATAGTGATGTCATTCACTTTGTATAATATTCTTTCATTTGTACCTGTAAACTGTTTTCTTATTAGAAAAAATAATAGTACACATTTGAATAACAACACCAAAGTGCTTGTCCTTTTAAAATCATTTTAGTCATAACAATTCCATTAATGGGTTTTTAAACTTCAACTTTTGTTAAACCTTTATCTTCTGGTTTCCTTCATGAAAAGCTTTTATTTTTCCTTTATTATTCATCATAATATTGGAGGAAGATATTTTGAGATGATACAAGGATATTTTATAATTTTTCGAAAACTTCTTCTGTCCTTTTGTATGCAGGAGGCATGTTCAGCAAATTTTCCGCCTCTCTGTCTACATAGATAAAAGACGGTAAGTTAATTCTCTTATTTATGTTTTATACTAAAACATTCAAGTTGCTGAGTTTAGAAGAATTTCTAAAATAATGTAAGAAATAAATGATTTTTTAAAAAGTAAATGTTGCAGGAGCTAAAGACGATGAATTTAAAATAAAGTTCAGCATGTAAACAAGTTTTAGTACTCATGAGCAGTAAAAATCATGTAATATTTCAAAGACTAAAGTTCTTTTTAGAATTTACTAAAGCAGAGATCTGTGAGCTAAAATATTAACGTATACAGCTTTGAAAAGTCCAGTTGCAAAACTGAGAATTTGAGTACCAACCTTAAGGCATTATCGTAATAATAATAGTAATGATTTGATAATAATATGAATATCTAAGAACGACTTTTAATGATTTTAATATAAACTTTAACAAATTTCATCTGAACAGAAAGATGGTCTAATATCTAATTATTAAAAAAAAGAGTGGGACCAGATTAATAGTTCAGTGTGTAGGGCATTTGCCTTGCAGGCTACTGACCCTGGATAAGTCCTTGGTACCTTCCAAGGCTTCCTGAGGTGCACCAAAAGTGATCCCTGAGCACAGAGACAGTAGTAATCCCTGAGCACCTCAGGTGTGACTCCAATTGTGGGTGAAATATTGAGAGTACAAGACACAAAAATTGGCTGGTTAACAAGATGACTAAAGTAGATACAAATAACAATTATTTTGTATTATAAATATGGCCTCTCCCCTGCCTCTGTGCTCATCCTCTCTTACTCTCCAGTTATTTCCAAATTATTTTCTGTACTGGAAGGCTTAATATTATCCCACTATACCTGCATTTCAAATATATATAATATAGAAACGTAGAAGGCTCTTTTTAACCTTTATAATGCACTTACAGGTAAGTATTATTATTATATTGATTCTATAATACCTGCTATGCTATATATAGGTGTTTGCCTTGCACACGGCTGACCCAGGTTTGATTCCTTCATCCTGTTTGGAGAGCCTGGCAAACTACCTATAGTGTATTCGATATGCCAAAAACAGTAACAACAAGTCTCACAATGGAGACGTTACTGGTGCCCTCTCGAGTAAATCCATGAACAACAGGACAACAGTGCTACAGTGCTGCACTGATTCTATAAAGAAAATAAAGTTTAAACATAATGTGAGTCCTGAACAATCCAATATAATCTAGTTTACCACAAACTGTTTCAAATTTTCTATCCCTTCAACTCTATTACCACTAGCATGGTCCACATTTGTACAATACATTTACCGATTTTATTCTAACTGCTGGATCTGAGTTCAGCTTTGCCCTATTAGTAAATTCAGTATATTTGCAACTAAAATGATTACACAGGTACCTAAATCTGGGTATCTTCTAGTCAAAAATACCCGTCTTCTATAAAATTAATAAATTCTTTTCAATTACTAAGGGGCTAGAACAAAAGCACAGCGGTTGGGCATTCGCCTTTCATGCTTGCCAACCTGAGTTCGATTCCTCCGCCCCTCTCGGAGAGCCCGGCAAGCTACTGAGAGTATGGAGCCCACGAGGCAGAGCCTGGCAAGCTCTCTGTGCGTATTGGATATGTGAAAACAGTAAAAATAAGTCTCTCAATGAGAGATGTTTGTGGTGCCCGCTCGAAAAAAATTGATGAGCGACGGGATGACAAGTGACAAGTGACAAGTGACAATTACTAAGTGGGCAGGCTGGATCGATAGCACAGCAGGTAAGACATTTGCCTTGCACACAGTCAACCCAGGTTTGATTCCTCTGTCCCTCTTGGAGAGCCTGGCAAGCTATCGAGAGTATCTCGCCCACACGGCAGAGCCTGGCAAGCTAGCCATGGCATATTTGGTATGCCAAAAACAGTAACAAAAATTCTCACAATGGAGATGTTACTGGTGCCCGCTTGAGCAAATTGATGAGCAATGAGATGACAGTGATACAGTGGTACAGTGATACTAAGTGGGCAAAGAACAAATAAATAAAATACAAATACATTTATAAATATATTTACCCTACTTTCCTCTCTAGTCACATGTATCAGAAAGCTCAACCCCCTTATACTTGTAAATGTTTCTTCCACTTCATATGTATTATATGTATCAGGTGGATTATTATATGTATCACCCAAAAACATCTTAGCTGACACTAATGTAGATACCAAAAACTGTGTTCTTGATAATCCCCACTTTTGGCAAGTACTTATGTTGACTCCAGTTTATTAAAGATTATATCTTCTAAGAAAGCTTCTGTTTTGTAAAATTTAAATATACACATTGTGTTTAATACTATGACACTTCGTCCTTATTAAATGCACTTAATATAAGGTATTAGGTATATTTTTATGTTATTTTTAATACCAAGTTCTCCTCATTTGGTGTTTTCGAAATCCTAATACTATTCCTCTAGATAGTAGACTCTTTAATAGATGAATGATACCTTGTTTGGCAGACAATGTACTGTGTATTCAAAAAAAAAATAAATTACAAAAAGGCCAAGGCAGCATCTCACTCTCACTGCTTGCGTTCGGTGGACTCCGCCACTTCTCCCACCCTGGGGAGGCTGATGGCGATGTCTGGGCAAAGGAGGGGACAAGGTCCAGGCTGGTTGGTGTCAGTTGCTGTTTATTCCATTCTCATCACCATTCTCTTCCTCCTTGGATCCCTCTTCCCTGATACCCCTCATCCTCTCTTGGGTTTTGCTCCTTAATACTTATCCTTCCTGCTTCTGTCTCCAGTTTCTACTTCATCCTCTTCTAGATCCTCCAGCCCACTCTTACAGCCTAGTTAAATTCCAAAGTACCAGGGATTGGGGTTTAGTCATAGGTGTAGTCATCCCGTCAATAGAGGTAAAGTCCTTCCCCTGCAGGAAGCTTCTTCTAAGACAAATACTCATTCAGCAGGATGACCCACCCAAGAGCAGAATCCCATGGGTGTTAAAAACTTCTCTTCTCCTTGTCTAACAAACATATAAACATTCATAATATTAATCATTTGGACCCAGTAGTCATGGACACATTAAGAGCTATATTAAGCTGATAGGAGGCTCTCCTGGGGGCATCTTGCTATAGATATCAGCCTACAGTGCTCAGGCCAGATTAGTCTTTCCTAACGCTAGCAGGGTCCTAATCTTGTCATTACTTTTGTATCATGACAGAATTTCTCCATGACCATGCTCTTAACTTATTGTGTCACTTTGGCCTGGCCCATTTTGATGACAGGATAGCTCACAGTTTGCCCTTGGTCCATTCGGTCCCCTGTTGAGACCCAGCTTTTGGGGTGCTAGGGGCTAAGGACATCTGAGGCCTAAGTCCAGAAAGCAGATGCCCGGGAGTGAATACTATTTGGAGTCAATTAACTCCTAAGTTACAAAACATAATATTAACAGTCTTCCTGTGTCTACTCAAAAAAGACATTGCTTTAAAGTAAACTATGCAAAAGACATATTTGACTCAATATAGTCAAAGCCGTCTATCACAAGCCTACGGCAAGCATCATCCTCAATGGGGGAAAAAAAAGACATAAGGAGAGGAGGAAGACAATATTTTACTCATGACTACAAGTCAAGTGTCCTTAGAAGGATCTGATCTTACAAGTTAGCAGAGTCTGTTTAGGGGGAAAGGTGATAGATCAGTTGGGGAAGAAAGCACAGAGAAGAGTTTACATGTAAACAAAGGAATGGGAGTGACTCAGAAGCACTGTGATGGGTGTTACCTGATAAACCTAAACTCTTTGTGGCAGAGGAAAAAGCATAAACCAATGTTGTCCTACAATGTACCATGATAGGTACCAATATATGAATATAAAGAATTTAAATTTAATAATCATAAATGGCAATGACCAGTTAATTACATCATTGTGAAAGCTACATGAAGAGAAATAACTAAATATCTGTTATACCTGAGGTGCTATTTTTCAAATCACTGTCACTGTCATCCCGTTGCTCATCAATTTGCTCGAGCGGGCACCAGTAACGTCTCTCATTGTGAGACTTATTGTTACTGTTTTTGGCATATCCAATACGCCATGGGTAGCTTGCCAGTCTCTGCCACTTGGGCTTGATACTCTTGGTAGCTTGCCGGGATCTTTCTAAGAGGGGCGGAAGAATCGAACATGGGTCGGCTGTGTGAAAGGCGAACACCCTACCCACTGTGTATCACTCCAGCCCATTTTTCAAATACCAAAATAAAATTATAAAACATTAGTCAAGTTATAGAAATTTCTAAGAAAAGTTATGCAATTAATATATACTTTATGTTAGTTATAGTTAGAACTATCATGTAAAATTAATAATATAACTATTAAAATATTTAAAATAAAGTCCATTTATAACTATAAAACAGTATAATTATTCTGGTTCCCTAATATTTTTACATAGGTGAGTTATAAAACATCTGGAGTAAGTACATAATGGCCTTTGAGTCAGAAATTATATATACATTTGTGTTTCTTATTCTAACCTAGTTGGTGATTCTGTTTAGGACTTATTTTGGCAATTGTGATTATTACCGGCATGAAAACAGTACACTAGTTTTCTATGTCACATAGTGTGTGAACTCTTGCAACATCCCCAGGGACGTGAATCCTGGACAACTAAGACAATGCATTTTAAAGTTGAAGTTTCTCACTGTAATTATTCTAGCAATTGTTTGCCTTTTGATTCCTGATTCATGAGCTTTTGTTTTTGTGGGATTCCCTTTCCAAACACTGGAATCAGAGTATAATCAATCCTGTTTCCTGATCTTTAGCCTTGCTGTTTCATAATTTGATGGCTCAAATGTTTTGATTTCTCTAGAGACGGAAGTTTTGCGTATGTTCTTTGTCTCGTGGGCCGTGAACTTTAAGTGGCACGAACATGAGGGTAACATGGAGAGACAGCAGTGCTGGCATGAGAAGTGGCAGCATCCGGAGTCTCCACAGGAGAAACAATATTTCAAGGCAAGTCACAAGCATCGTGTCATGCATCCAACCTGTTTTGGACTCTCTTGCCTAAGGAGGCTGATTCTTGATTAATAACAAGTCAAATGTTTTGTCCTTGTCAGGTTTTACTTAGTAAGCCTGAGGTTAAAGATAAATTTTCCTTCTCTCTGTGGATATTTTATGTTCAATCTGTAAATGAAGGTTCCCTTTCCTTGCAAGTGGATTCCAGTATGCTAAATCTCTTTTGACTGAAAGGAAACAGATGAGACTAAAAAAAAAAAAAAAAAAACACGCTAAATTTACAGGAGATAATTATAAATGAAGACAAAAACAACACATACACTTAACAAACTATGATGTACATATATTTATAAATTGTAAATGATTAGGTAAATTTTGTATTGTAATATATATATTTGTATAAAGATATTTGGGGGAGTTACAAAACACCATTTTTCCCAGGGCTAACTCCTGACAGGGAAGACTTTTGGTGGTGCCCAAGGAACTGTGTATGGTACAAAGGTGGATGGGGGGGCGGGGAGGGAGGTGGAACTATTGTCAGTCGTGTATAAGACAAAGTGCTTGTTGTCTTAAATTAGTTCTCTAGCTCTAAAAGTAAAATTTTAGTTCTTTGTTGCATTTATAAATATTGTAACCTCTTGACAAAGATATTTAATGTAACTGATTAAAATCTATTCAATTGTAATTATTATGATTAAGATTCTAATTAGAGTCAATTTTCAAGTAAAAAGTTCATGAAAATCAATCATGAGATGTTATTTGCCCAATAGAGTGCAAACTTATTCTTCATTATTAATTTATTTGAAAATTCATGTACTCACTAAAATTTATAAAAATTTTTTAAGTCAAAAATAAAAGGTAACATTTACTACAACCAGAGACTTTGAGTCTTGATGTGTGATTTAGAATATGCTTTCACTTGAATGGAGTACACAACCATCCTTTTAAATGAATGACACCGCAAAATCATCATATTACACATGATTCTGCATTTTAAAAAAGGCAAAAGAAATTGTTGGTTACAGCAGGAGAAAGAGTGCAGTGGATATGCTGCTTATCTCTTGTACTGGCTGAGCCAGGTTCAATTCCATATAGTGCAAAGCCAGGATTAAGCCCTGAACACTGCTGGTTGTGGGTAAAAAACAAAAAGAAGAATAATAATAAATCAATGTGGTTCCGTTTATCTCATTGGTGTTGCTCCCCTGGCATAGTATGTCTTAGTTGTAAGTTTCTATAGCTATATCTTTGATCTTTCAATATTTAGCAAAGAACACAGATTGCATACATTGGATATTTATTTTGAATAAATGATTGATACAAATTCATAGAATCCATCAAATGTGCAGAAAGCATATTGCCTCTAATCCACACAATGAATTTAGTAAGAGAGCTCTGTGGATTACCTAATAAGAGAGTCTATTGTTGATGCTCTATGAACACTTCTGAGATGAAAATATTGTCCAACTGTTACTTATAAATTTTTCATTATCTGCACTATTTAACATCCATTATCTCATTAACAGTATAATTGAGTATTTTATTTGGTTCTAAACTAGTTTGGCTTAAAATGTAGGCTTCTACTCTTCAGAATGTTAACATAAGAAATAATCTGTTATTTATTTTTACAAAAAATAAAGAGGTATTTTATTTAATTCCTACGGATACACTTTTAATAACATATGAAACACAAAGTGTTCAAATAGAAATTTTTGAAGTATTTATAAAAATTCATCACAAATTTCTGAGAAACGTTTGTGATATTATAATTTCAAGACGCTGCAAAACCATGTTATGATCCTGGTATTTCTTACAATGGCTTTCCAAATTAAATAACATACTTTACAAATATGTAGTTTAGGACTAGTAAAAAAGGATTTTTTTCTGAGAATTATAAAGAAAAAGAAAATACTTTATGTCTCCTGATAATACTTCAATTATTTCCCCATTAGACATATTTTTCAGTTCAGATGTCAACATACAAATAGTTCAGAATACTTTCAGTATTGTATCGCTCTAGCACTGTCTTCCCATTGCTCATTGATTTGCTTGAGCAGGCGCCAGTAATGTTCTATTCATCCCTGTCACATTCAGGGTCAGGGGAATGAGGGCCATTAGTGTTACTGTTTTTGGCATATTGAATACGCCATGGGTAGTTTACCAGGCACTGCTGTGTGAGATTCTGCATAGCTCTCTTCTGGGAGATTTGTTTTATAATCTCTGGATCTTGGCCATTGATGAGATTACATGACACCGAGATAGTTTGTGCCTGTGACTGCCAAACTACTGGAAAACTAGGGACCTGGGTGGAGGAGGCCCAGTCCCGATCTGAGCAGGCATGGCGATCTCAGCCACGTGTCCCACATTCTGTCTCCCGTCAGTATTGTAGTAGTAAAGAAATTATATCAAGATGTTTTGAATATATTTGCAAAAGCAAACATTTTTTTTCTGGTTGAAATGCTGTGAAAAATTTTCTTGAATTACTACTATAAAATTGTGCCACAATGAATATGCCTTGAAATATCAGTTCTCATATTTTTAACTGGTAAACTTTTACATAAGTTCTAATTTATGCAGTAAACCTACTTCTTGAAAACTGCAAGACTTTTTTAAACCTGCAATAAGGAATTCTCATTTTTTAACTAATGATCATCTCTGCAACCACAGTCCTAATTTTGATATGTAAGATATGTTTTCTTAGTACTGTATTCATAGCCTTGGTTATCAGTATATTGAAGTATTTCATTTCTACTTCTCAAAAAATATTCTGTAAAGGAAACCTTTTTCCCCGTAAATGTATTTCTTTCTTTGGCACATTATTGACATAAAATCAGTAAGACAGCAAGGTGTTATTAAAGAAATTCAGAGAGGTCAAGACTGGTTAGCATTCTGTGGATAGTCTTTGTATTCTGGTCACTGTATCTCTTGCGGTGCAGAAGCTTTTTAGTTTAATGTAGTCCCATTTGTTGATCTCTGTTTTTACTAGATTGCTTAGTTCCGTGTCACCTTTGAAGATACCTTTATCTTCAATATCGTGGAGGGTTTCGCCGACCTTGTCTTCAATGTACCTTATGGTTTGTGGTCTAATGTTGAGGTCTTTAATCCATTTTGATCTGACTTTTGTGCATGGTGTCAGGTCAAGGTCTAAACCCATTTTTTTGCATGTGGTTGTCCAGTTGTGCCAGCACCATTTGTTAAAGAGGCTTTCCTTGCTCCACTTCACATCTCTTGCTCCCTTATCAAAGATTAGATGGTCATACATTTGGGGTTGTGTGTAGGGATATTCCACCCTGTTCCATTGGTCTACGGCTCTGCCTTTGTTCCAGTACCATGCTGTTTTAATTGTTACTGCTTTGTAGTAAAGTTTGAGGTTGGGGATGGTGATGCCTCCCATCATCTTTTTCCCAAGAATTGTTTTAGCTATCCTTGGACGTTTGTTATTCCATATGAATTTTAGGATTGCTTGATCCATTTCTTTGAAGAATGTCATGGGTATACTTAAAGGGATCGCATTGAATCTGTATAATGCATCAGATAAGGGGTTGATATCAATGGTATATAAAGCACTGGTTGAACTCTACAAAAAGAAAACATCCAACCCCATCAAAAAATGGGGCGAAGAAATGAACAGAAATTTTACCAAGGAAGAAATACGAATGGCCAAAAGGCACATGAAAAAGTGCTCTGTATCACTAATCATCAGAGAGATGCAGATCAAAACAACTTTGAGATACCACCTCACACCACAGAGACTAGCACATATCCAAAAGAACAAAAGCAACCGCTGTTGGAGAGGATGTGGGGAGAAAGGGACCCTTCTTCACTGCTGGTGGGAATGCCGACTGGTTCAGCCCTTCTGGAAAACAATTTGGACGACTCTCAAAAAATTAGATATTGAATTCCCATTTGACCCAGCAATACCACTGCTGGGAATATATCCCAGAGAGGCAAAAAAGTACAATCGAAACAACATCTGCACATGTATGTTCATCGTAGCACTGTTTACAATAGCCAGAATCTGGAAAAAACCCGAATGCCCCAGAACGGATGACTGGTTGAGGAAACTTTGGTACATCTATACAATGGAATACTATGCAGCTGTTAGAAAAAAGGAGGTCAAGAATTTTGTAGTTAAGTGGATGGGCATGAAAAGTTTCATGCTGAGTGAAATGAGTCAGAAAGAGAGAGACAGACATAGAAAGATTGCACTCATCTATGGTATATAGAATAACAGAGTGGGAGACTAACACCCAAGAACTGTAGAAATAAGTACCAGGAGGTTGACTCCATGGCTTCGAGGCTGGCCTCACGTTCCGGGGAAAGGTCAACTCAGAGAAGCGATCACCAACTACATTGTAGTCGAAGGCCATGTGGGGGAAGGGAGTTGCGGGCTGAATGAGGGCTAGAGACTGAGCACAGCGGCCACTCAACACCTTTATTGCAAACCACAACAGCTAATTAGAGAGAGAAAACAGAAGGGAATGCCTTGCCACAGTGGCAGGGTGGGGTGGGGGGGAGATGTGATTGGGGAGGGTGGGAGGGACACTGGGTTTACGGGTGGTGGAGAATGGGCACTGGTGAAGGGATGGGTTCCCGAACTTTGTATGAGGGAAGTATAAGCACAAAAGTGTATAAATCTGTAACTGTACCCTCACGGTGATTCTCTAATTAAAAATAAATAAATTAAAAAAAAAAAAGACTGGCTAGCAGAGCTAACATGGGGAAGAGTTTCATTAGAAAATTAAATAATAATGAGACCTTCCAGGAGCGTGGTAACATCCAGAGACTGTAAAACCTAGCTCCACGGCTGTGTGACATCTCATAGCCTCGTTCTCCCTCGGGAGAACCTGGCAAGCTACCGAGAGTTTCCTGTCCACAGGGAAGAGCCTCACAAACTTCCCATAATGTATTCATATGCCAAAACCAGTAACAATGATGGATCTCATTCCCCTGACCCTGAAAGGCCCTCCAATGCAGCACCATTAGAAAGGATGTGTAAAGAGAGGCTTCTAAAATCTCAGGGCTAGGATGAATGGAGACGTTACTGAGACCGCTCGAGAAATTCAATGATCAATGGGATGATGATGATGATGATGATGATGATGATGATGATGATGATGATGATAATGATGATGATGATGATGATGATGATGAATGAGACCTTACAATCTGAGTTAGAAAGTCTTATTTTGTTCTAAGTGCTTGAAGTGTAATGCAAACCAACACAAAGAGTAGATTACGGGAATCATGAGATCAGGCATAGAATATAAAAATAAAAATAAAATGACTCAGAGGACTCTCTTAGGGAGAAAGTTAGTTAGGGAGAGAGTTAGTCAGCTAGTTAACACACTACCAAGCTTGCAATTGAAGTAGAACATGTCTGGAAAGCACTCACTTGGTTTAGGGTGGTAATGGCAATGATGAACTTAATAACATTTGGTATATGTATTGACGTTTGAATTTTTTAAGACCAATGAATCAGTTCCAGGATGGGAGTGAAAGAAGTACTGAGGATGGTCTTGTTTTGAGCTTAAGTCCTGTTAATCTAATTGTTCAGTTGTTGATTAAAGTTAGATTGTGTAAGTGAGTCTATAACTTTCCAAAATCAACTATGTGTTTTAGATTTGGAGGCATGATAAAGAAGATGTACATAAAGAAGTACGTGTTTCGGAAAATAAACTTGGATTACTTTGGCATGTATGAATAAGAAAGGGAATTCTAAAAACACTAATTGATCTGAATAAGCAATGGTGAATACACTCAGTGAGAGAACCAAGATCCTTAGGCAATACTTTTGTTCAACAAATATTAAATGCATTAACAAACTTGATCACATGTTCACTTGATTTATTTATTAAAACAAAATCAGTTGAGTATTTATATCTTCAATTTGTTGTTCAGGATACATGATATAGGTTAATAACAATAACATGAATTAAAAAGCAACTTTGCCAGATCAAAATGGATTAAGGACCTCAACATCAGACCAGAATCCCTAAGGTACATTGAAGACAAGGTCGGCAAAACCCTCCACGACATTGAAGCCAAAGGTATCTTCAAAGCTGACACGCCACTGGCCAAGCAAGTGAAAACAGAGATAAATGAATGGGACTATCTCAAACTAAGAAGCTTCTGCACCTCAAGAGAAATAGTGACCAAAGTACAAAGACAATCTACAGAATGGGAAAGGATATTTATGCAGTACTCATCCGATAAAGGGTTGATAACAAGGATATACAATGCACTGGTTGAACTCCATAAGAAGAAAACTGCCAACCCGATCAAAAAATGGGGTGATGAAATGAACAGAAGCTTTCCTAAAGAAGAAATCCGAATGGCTCAGAGGCACATGAGAAAATGTTCCACATCACTAATCATCAGGGAAATGCAGATCAAAACAACCATGAGATATCATCTCACACCACAGAGACTGGCCCACATCCCAAAAAACAAAAGCAACCGGTGTTGGCGTGGATGCGGGGAGAAAGGGACTCTTCTTCACTGCTGGTGGGAATGCCGACTGGTTCAGCCCTTTAGGAAAACAATATGGACGATTCTCAAAAAATTAGAAATTGAGCTTCCATTTGACCCAGCAATACCACTCCTGGGAATATATCCCGGAGAGGCAAAACGGTATAGTAGAGATGGCATCTGTATTTCTATGTTCATTGCAGCACTGTTTACAATAGCCAGAATCTGGAAAAAAACAGAGTGCCCCCAAACAGATGACTGGTTAAAGAAACTCTGGTACATCTACACAATGGAATACTATGTAGCTGTCAGAAAACATGAAGTCATGAAATTTGCATATAAATGGATCAACATGGAAAGTATCATGTTGAGTGAAATGAGTCAGAAAGAAAGAGACAGACATAGAAAGATTGCATTCATATGTGGAATATAATGTAACTGAGAAGTACAAGTTGGCAACGATGCAACTTCTGGCAGATATCTCTCTGGACTTAGTTACTAAAATAATAAATTACAGAAACCCAAAACTGAGAGGCCACTGAGTGTGGTCACTCGACCTCATACCTCTTCATCCTCAGCAATGGAAAACAAATTATCTAATGCTTCCTTTTCAGCAGGTCTGACTTTAGGGGAGAGACTCTCCAAACAATAATAGTGAGTTTTGTTGAAATATTGTATGCAATCAAAGTGAAAGTAAAGTGAAATTTATTAGTTACACAGGTGGGGGGGGGTTAGGGTGGGGGGCTAGGGGCGTGGGGGGGGTTAGGGGTGTGAGGGGGTGGGGTGGAGCTATACTGGGATTCTTGGTGGTGGAATATGAGCACTGGTGAAGGGATGGGTATTCGAGCATTGTATAACTGAGATTTAAACCTGAAACTTTGTAACTTTCCACATGGTGACTCAATAAAAAATTTAAAAAGAAATAAAAAAATAAATAAAAAGCAACTTTGCTAGGACACCATCAGCTTACTCATATTTAAAAGTTCTTCATTTAAAAATCTCCAAGTCACAAATTCCCAAAATGAAAAACTGCAAGTGCTAAAAACTTAAACTTTACTAAAATAAGGCTCTCGATATAGTTACCAAAAAATTACACGATGCTAAATTGTGTACATTATGTAATATAGAACCAAATTACCTGTATAAATTTAAGATGCTTTAAATATCAATTTGTAATTGGATCTAAGAATTGTACTTAATTGAATATGTCTTGTACTATATAACAAAGATGAGTTCACTTATTAGAGTTGTGTTTTGTGAGTATTTGTATATGAGTGTATTTGTTTTTGTATTTTGGGCCACACTAAACTTTTCAAGGGATTAACCCAGGCTATCAACCCACCAGGGTAGGTTCAGAGACCATATGGGTTATTGAGCAAGTGCAAAGAAAGCACCTTACCCACTATGCTATCTCTCTAGTCCAATTACACTTTTAATACCATCTGGATAGTCCCCATTAGCCTGAATGCTGTTGATATAAGTAATGGAAAAATAAAGTACCAGACAAAATCTGGTTTCTTTTAAAACTTTCATATTTAGATCAAATCTGAGTAAAATGAATAAAATATAAGCACCCTACCCACGGTACTAATCTCCCTAACTCCAATCTTAAATTAAAAAAGTAGTTTACAAAAATTATCACTTAAAATGCCCTTTCTCTGAAAAGACATAAAAGATCTTTGTAACAAATGAATCAACAGTTTGGGCTTTCATTTTTACATTTTTTGGAACATTAATTGGCTGGAGCAATAGCACAATGGGCAGGGCTTTTGCCTTGACCGAGGTCGACCCGGGTTTGATTGCTCCGTCACTCTCGGAGAGCCCATCAAGCTACTGAGAGTATCTCACCTGCACAGCAGAGCCTGGCAAGCTACCCGTGGCATTTTTGAGATGCCAAAAACATTACAAGTCTCACAATGGAGGCGTTACTGGTGCCCGCTTGAGCAAATCGATAAACGATGGGACTATAGTGCTACAGTACAGAATATAAATCATGTTTTAATTAAAAAGAAAACTATTTGAAATACAAATGGTGTTTATAAAAGGTTTTATTATAATAAAATCATTTTTAAAAATTTTTTCCTGGAATTTATTTAGGACAATAAAAATAGAAGTCAACCCAAAAAGTGTCCCTTTTATAGGGACACTTACTAGAAAACAAATTTTCTCTATATAAACTAAGCATTCTGGTTAAAGTAGAACTGAAAGTTGTACCATATGGGAAAGATTTACTGCAGAAATTAGAGAAAACCTACAGTCACGATGGCTGCTATCCTCATGCAGCAGCAATTTTTATTCACATAACTCAAGTTGTGAAGAAGGTCTTACTTTTCTTTACAACACTAAAAGAGTTTGCCACCTGCGTCTCTCCGCATATCTGTAAATAACAGATTGCACCAATTATGTTAGTGTTCTGTTGCTGTGCATTAAAATAAAATGCAGCAGTGGGGATGATTTATAGGCAAATGCCTCCCTTAGAATTCTAAAGCTGATAAGCAGAGAAGTATGAATTATTAAACTCTATAGATGTTTCATAGAAAGACTTGTAATCAAGCTTAGCTTGCACAAAACAAGAGAGCTGTGACTAATTTTAAATAGTGTTGTTTGTCTAACTAAATAGAACTTTTAAAGGTCAACTTTATAATGAAAATTTGATCTCAATGAAAGTAAACAGTTATTATAGTCTTATATTTCATTTAGTATAGGCATCAGATTGAATAAAGTATAGCATGACGCCATAACAAGAAACAGTTCCTCTTGATAATTTGTCATGATTTTCAATGTAGGCAACAGAATAGTTGAAGAAAACCTAAAATTAAGGACCTCATAGTGTAAGTAAATGATAACCAAAGATAGAAAAACACTGAGTTTTATCTTTTAGATTATTTTTTTTGCACAGCTTGAGAATAGGCCAGAGACCAAACTGTAAGTATCCTACCTCCTAACAGCACTTCTGGATGAAGTCAAAATAAAATAATAAATAACTTAAAAAACTTTTGGACAGTGTACTGTTTAAGTTGATATAACTATCCAAATTACCTTGAATATCTACTGGGAATAATAATTGAGGCAATTTGTTAGTAACAGCCATAGAAAGGAATGCAGGGCAACCCCTAAATGTGTGGATTTATATACTATAAAGGTTTATTTGTTAAAAGATAAAACTTTCTTTTACCTCTTATGTTACTACTTAACTCTCTTCTTAATATAAAAAGTGGAACAGATGGAGTGTTACTATTTTTTAAAGGAGTTGCATTATGCAAAATAAAGATCCCTATTCCTTTGCTTCTTCCTTTCTCATTTACTATATCCCCAACTCACAATTCTACATAAACAAAAAAAATGTATTTAAACTGCATTAAACTGTAATTTACTCGAACTAATTCAGTTTTATGACATCACTCATATATAACTGTATCTCTAGAGTGAAGAATTTAAATGTGCTAAAGAAAAGCACAATATTAATAATTTAGTTTTACATATTCTATTTATTCTGAATCCCATGCAAGTCCTAAGAAAGAATGTATTCTTTCATTCCTGCTTGTGATTTCAATGTGTACTTCTGAAAGTAAACATTAGGAGAATGATTGTATTTGTATTCATAGATATATATATATATATATTTGTACATATGTATTATATATAATCACTATAATTCTTAATTTCCAAATTTTGTTAAAATAATTCATTGAGAATTACTAAAATAATAAATTAAATTTCATTATTATTTATACAAGATTAAAAAATGACCATAAGATCTGGCACTCCAACTACTGAGAGTTTTATTTTATAAATTCAACTACGATATATAAACCTAAATAATGTGGACCATAACATAAAGGAGAAGCAAAATGTTTCTTTCTGCATATGATTACCTAACCAACTATATACCATTATTCACTTCCACCCCAATATGACATCAAACTGACCTAACAAATCCTTTCTCTGCATTGGATGCAAAAAGCTTATGCATCAAACAAAACCCCCAAAAAACAAAACATAGGCACTATTTGAACTGTGTTTCCTTAAAAATAACAAAAAAAACCTTTTTTTTAACTTTTTAAATTTTTATTTTTGGTTTTGAGCAGACACCTCAAAGTGTTGTTCAGGGCTTACTCTTGCTACTCTACTCTGTAATCAAGGATCACTCCTGGTGAGCTCAGGAATCATAAGGGGTAATAGGTAACGTACAAGCATCACAAGCACCCTATCCCTGTACTATCACTCTGTCCCCTAAACATGTATTTTAGAAATCACTTGTCACTTGTATCACTTGTCTTCTTGTTGTTCATCGATTTGTTCAAATGAGTACTGGTAACTTCTCCATTCATCCCTGGTGCATACTAGTGTAGCCCAATGGCATCTACTCATTTCAGGAACAAGAAGAGCCTCAAACCGTTCATTCAGGGTCTTGATGAAGAAGTCTGACCATCTTCTAAGTGAACAGCTATGGGTTCCTTTGACGTTCCATGGAATCCAGTTGGTAACAGCTCTAGTACAGGATGGTCCTGCTGGTTTTCCATTGGGAAGGAACCATGCATTCAGACAGGTAGCATGTGAAGAGCCGAGCCAGTGAATTGACAAGTAGTGGCAGCAGATTCTTCAGGTATTTGGGTCAGAACTTGTCTGGACCAGGTGCTGTATGCTTCTTTACAGATGAAATGGCATGTCAGATTTTGAAAGGGAGAACGCTGGGAATGACATAACCATTCTGCGGAATTTGATATGTGAGCAATTGGACATGGCTATCAAAGAGATCTGAGTAGAAGTCATGGGTCACCTTTTTCATTGCCCTTCTGGAAGACGTGATAGGTCCATCAGGATGTCGGAGAACAGTCATCTTGGTCTTATAGTTGGGGAAGGACAGACGGGTGTTGCGAATACTTTTCTCAGCTTCTGTCATATCAGCCAACACTGCTGCTCTTCTCTCTTTGAGGTCTTCCTTTATTGTTTCTTCAACATGAAAGACTCAGACAGTCTCTCACCCTGCTCATTCCATTCTAGGCCATGGGTCCCGAATTAGAGTTCTTTGAATGACCTTATAGGTCCTATCCTTGTATAAGATGTGGTCTTTATACTACTTCTCCAGACCTATGTAGAACTTCTCAATTTCTTCTTTGTCATAGTTAGATGTTGGAGTGTAGATGATGAAGGTAGAAACTGCCAAAAATGAGCCACATCTATTCAAATGTAAGCGTCCAATTTGGGTTGTTAGGCATTTGAACTAATCGGTGCTCATGGCCAAGTTCGTGTTGACAAGGACACCACCACCACCGATACTTCTACTGTTGCATGTTCCAAAGAACTTCCAGCTTCGGGCACGTCTTTTCGATTCCACCATTCTTCCTACACTAACATATGCCTGGGTCCTAAGCAGACAGGATGTGAACACTATTCGGGTATCCCAAAGAGGAATGGAAAGAGCCATGCTAGGAGTATCACGTTTCACTCAAGTGAGAGAAGGAATCTGGAGTTCAAACCTCTGTTGACGATCAAGAATCAGGGATGCTGTCTCATTTGCCAAGGCGTCAAAATCAGATGGGCCAGACACAATGTGATTTAGAAATGACTGCTGGACTAGAGCTGTTACCGACTGGATTCCACGGGATGTCAAAAGACCGCGTGGCTGCCCACCAACGAGATGGTCAGACTTCTTTGTCAAAACCCTGAACAAACGGATTTTTAGCACTGATGTCTAAAAGATCTAGAGGTTCCCGGTGAAAATAGACCGAACTAGGAAAACTATAAGACACATTGTGTTCAAAATAAAAAATACCAAAGATAGACACAGAATATTGAAATCAGCAAGATGACTATAGCATCTTATATTCGATATGTCATAAATAGTAACAAGTCTCACAATGGAAATGTTACTGGTGCCCACTGGAGCAAATCTATGAACAACAGGATCATAGTGCTACACTGTTACAGTGCTATATAAAAAAAGAGAGCCCATAAGATCCACAGCAAATCTATTAAATGACTCTCAGAACCAGAAGAAATGGAAAGATAGGTTACAAAAATTCACTAGCATCACTGTCATCCTGTTGCTCATCGATTTTTTTCGAGTGGGCACCAGTAACATCTCTCATTGTGAGAGTTATTTGTTGTTGTTTTTGACATATCCAATATGTCACGGGTAGCTTTTCAGGCTCTGCCGTGCATGTGCGATACTCTTGGTAGCTTGCCAGGCTCTCGGAGAGGGGCTGAGGAATCAAACATGGGTCAAAAATTCAAAAACAAAAATTTCTCCAAGAATACTCTATTCTTGTAGATTTATAATTCATATTTGAAGAAATAACACAAAACTTTAGGGACAATGGATAGTTTTACAAGTAGCTTTAAAGGAGTTTCTTTAAAGGGTGGAATAAAGTTCTCAGCATGTGGCATTGACCATGGCATTCAGTTATGGTGCTTATGGTTGCCCTCTATTAGATTTAGAAAGATATACTTATTCCTAGCTTTGTTAGGGATTTTGTAGTTTTTCAATAATGGGTTAAAAATCTCATTTATATTGAATATTCTATGTCTTATCAGTCTCTTGAATATTTTCTTTCTTAGGATAAAACACTTTGTACTTTTGTAGGCTTATTCAAATTTCCCCCACTAAATATTCTTAATTCTATTCACTCCTACTACATTTTACAGAAATAGGATTTACCTATTTCATGGAAACTATAAAATATATCAGCAAAGAATTTTGAATAATCATTTTATTAATGATAAAAAACAGTGACATTACTATAACGAGATCCAAGTACAAAATAAAAGCTAATGCAATATGTTTTAGCTTTTTTTTCTTCATCCTCTTAACCACTTCTTCGACGCTCTTGAAGGCGTTTCACACTGCTCTCTTCCTATTTAAAATCATAAATTGGAATAATCTAGTACAATATAATTTCTGCTTTTATTTACATAAATAAGTTTGTAATTACTCCAGGCGGTGCTCAGGGGACCATATGGGATGCTGGGAATCGAACCCAAGTCAGTCGCATGCAAGGCAAATGCCCTACCCACTGCACTATTGCTCCAGCCCCCATCCTTCATTTCTTATTTTATAAAATACATGCATTTTATTGTAAAATTCTCAATTCTGTAAGATAAGTAATTTTAGAAATCTGATGACATTATTTATCATTAATTTTAATGTCACAAACCTTCAGTATCCAAGCCACTTCCTTTTTTCTTGTTGTTAATTTTCTTTTTCCTTTATCTAAGATGCTTGAAAACATTTTATAGATTTAAATGTGCATATGTACCATGCTTTGTGTTATGAAACAATATACAGGCTTTCGATAGTGTTACTTCCTCCTAGAATCTTCACCTAATTCTGACTCAGGCTCTTAAGACTAAGAACATTTCCCCTTATTACATAATCAACTAAATAAAGTAGCTTTTCAAATATATAACACATTGATCTGTTTCACGTTCAATCTCTTTCATTTTCCATAGGTCTCAAATTCTGAATCATAAAATATAAATATTTGACATAAGATTTTTATAAGCTTCCGTTATTTCCAATAGGGTTATTTGCATCTGTATCATTACATTTTAAAAACTGTAAGATACTATGAGAAGACAGACTGAATGTCATATTCAACCTTCTCTGCACATCTCTTCTCTCCAGGATTTTGGCTACAACAGCTTCATCTGCTGAGATAGCCAGGTCCCAAATCTATTTTTTTCTCCATATTTCTATGAAACTTTTGAAAACTTTGTGGCTTCTTGGTATCACATTGGCTGTCCTCTAAGAAGCTTTTTAGACACTCTTTCTGTGGCACTTACAAAACGTAAAGAACTCCAAGAATAAACATGAGGCAGATTGTCTGAGGCCATCATATTGCAATTCTCTTCTTTCAAAGGTTACAATGTAGTCTGTCTTCTATATGTCATGATTCATTTTTATATTCATATGTACACTTATTTTTTATGCTGTTTTGTGTTTTCCCAAGTTTCCTTAACTTATAAGAGAACTGTTTAGAAAAATGCCAGCATGTTCCAGTAATAAAAAGGGTGTGCCAAAGTGCATTTATGATTAAGACCTGAGTAATTTGGCTTCAAGATAAAAAGGTAAAAAGTATACAGTAACTGTTGTCACCTAATATTCTAATTCAGCATCCTAATTGAAGAATAAATTCTTTGGGGTTTAATGTTTGCCACCCTAAACTGTTCTGTTTTTTTAAAAAAAAATAGCTCTGATTAGAAGATTGAGAGTTCATTTTCTATGACTTCCAAAAAGATATGACAACATAAGTCTACATTTTCTACTATGAGTAAGATGACTTTACTAACAAGCGTATGATTGGAATTATATAGAAGATATAAATCAATGTCAGATTCCTATAGAAAAGATTTAATTTCTGTGTCATCTGGAAATCTAACAATTGATTACGATATTTTGGTAAATGAGGCTCCTACCTGTTTCTCCCCATAAACAAACATATTCAAAACCTTTGAGAAACAGTATTAGGGGAACATAAATAACATAACTGAGCCATGGCTTCTAAAAAATAAGTATTTGGTTTAATATAAAATATTTATATTTTTCTAAACAAGTAAAAAATATTTAACTATTTTTTTAATTAGGAGATGTAGAATGACCAAAATTATGATGTACTTATGATTACTTTTAAATTAATTTATATAATTATATCATATAAATTAAAAAGCATTATGCTATCTGCATGAGATTTATTAATTTCAAATCAGTATTCTTAAGTATTTACAATACATATATAATTAAATATAAGCAGAAATGTTTATTAAGAAGTTCCACTTAAAATGCCCTTATGTAAACCAAAAAATTTTAAGGATGCAACAATAGCATATTGTTCTTCTCTGAACCTGGTATTAAATTATATGTTTTATGTATGTGGTGTTCATTTTTAGGGGTTATATTGATGAATGATGATAATGTGTTTATATTACTGTTTGGTTCACTGATGATACAGCTCATATTTTTATTCATGTAAAATAAAAATTATTTCTGGGTAATTTTTAAAAAATATTTTTTATTGAGTTACCATGTGGAAAGTTACAAAGTTTTCAGGTTTAAGTCTCAGTTATACAATGCTCGAACACCCATCCCTTCAGCAGTGCACATATTCTACCACCAAGAATCACAGTATAGCTCCACCCCGCCCCCCACAACCCTAGCCTCTCCCCCCACCGCCTGTGAAAATGATAAATTTCACTTTACTTTCACTTCATTTTGATTACATTCAATATTTCAACAAAAAAACTCACTATTTTTGTTTGGAGTTTCTCCCCGCTAAAGTCGGACCTGCTGAAAAGGAAGCATTTGATAATTTGTTTTCCATTGCTGAGAATGAAGAGATATGAGGTTGAGTGGCTGGACTAGTGGCCTCACAGCTTTGGATTTCTGTATTTTAGTATTTTAGTAACTAAGCCCTGAGAAATATCTCCCAGAAATTACATCATTGCAAGCTTGTACCTGTCAGCTATTTTATATTCCACATATGAGTGCAATCTTTCTATGTCTGTCTCTTTCTTTCTGACTCAGTTCACTCAACATGATACTTTCCATGTTGATCCATTTATATGCAAATTTCATGACTTCATGTTTTCTGACAGCTACATAGTATTCCATTGTGTAGATGTACCAGAGTTTCTTTAACCAGTCATCTGTTTTGGGGCACTCTGGTTTTTTCCAGATTCTGGCTATTGTAGACAGTGCTGCAATGAACCTAGAAATGCAGATGTCATTTCTATTATACCTTTTTGCCTCTTCGGGATATATTCCCAGGAGTGGTATTGCTGGGTCAAATGGAAGCTCAATTTCTAATTTTTTGAGAATTGTCCATATTGTTTTCCAAAAGGGCTGAACCAGTCGGCATTCCCACCAGCAGTGAAGGAGAGTCTGATTTCTGGGTAATTTTTAAGAGTTACAGTATTCACAAACTTTCATTATTGTATCATAAATCATGGTACCTCAAAATATGGAAGAAAGTTAAAAATGAGAACAATAGAGGATTCACATACTCAAAACCTTAAAATATATAAAGATTCTCCAATGAGTAACATATTCTTTGAGTTTTATATTCTATTTATTTCAGAAAAGTCCATTTTTCTAAATCTAAATTACTGTTTTATGTTTTTAGTCCACCACATACAACTTAGTAGCATAGTATAAACTAAATTATTACTGAGAAGAAAAACTTTATTATATGATACCTTCTAAAGTTGGTATTTCTATTTGATCATCTAATACAACTATCAATCTAAACAAATATCTAATTGGCTCTGTTTGTTGTTATCTGAATTCTGAAGGTAACTGCATATCAATAAAATCTTCTCCACCTTTCAGAGAGAAAGGCAGAAATTGTTTCCAAAATGTTTTATTCTTGAAAACGTATGAATCACTAATTACAAACTATTGCTCAGCTTTCTCACTTACTGTTATCTGTTAGGAGATTAATAGCCAACCCTGAGCTACCAGCTGCCTTCCATTAATCAAAGAGAAGCCAATAGCTTTCAGCTCTCCTTTACGACCTGTGGAAGAGAGCACACAAACTTTCCTACACTGTTAGTACCCCAAAGGTGGAAACAAATAAAATACTCTGATAAATCTCTAACTAACGTGATTGTCTATCCCCTAGCATTATTTGATACATTCATCTTATATTTCACTATATGCTGCTAACTTTATTGTCTGTATTTTGCTCTAATGTGCTAACTGTTCATCAGATAGTTGTTCATCATATGTTCTCTTGAGTAACAATATCTTAACATTTTAGTTGATAGTTTTATGACTTCGAGCAGTATGTTTTTTTTTTTGTTTCCCATAATCACTGTATCACTGCCACTATCATCCAGTTGTTTGTCGATTTACTCGAGTGGGCACCAGTAACGTCTCTATTCCTCCCAGCCCTGATATTTTAGCAGCCTCTCCTTACTTGTCTTCCCAATGATTGGGGGCTCTTTCAGGGTCAGGGGAATGAAACCTATCATTACTGTTTTGGGCATATCAAATACGCCTTGGGTACCTCCCAAGATCTGCCCATTCGGGCAAGATAATCTTGGTAGCTTGGCAGGGTCTTTGAGAGGTATATATTTGTTGTCTACTGTAGGATAACATAGCTTCAGGTAGTTTAGGTTTATTGGGTTACTCCCGTTACAGTGCTCCCACTCCTCTGTGTTTATTTGTAACTTCTTTCTTAGTTTCCTGCTGACTTGTAAATAATGTTTTTCTCTTTTCCTTGAGTTCTCTGCATAGTTTATTCAGAGCAATGCCCTTTTTGTATGGACACAGGAAGACTTAGCAAATGTTATGCTTTTGTAACCTGGGAGTCATTTGACTCTACATGATATTTTCCTCCTGGGCATCTGTTCTCTCAACCTAAGCCTCAGCTGCCCTTACTTCCTAGCACTCCCAAAAGCACAGTCCCGACGAGGGACAAGATGGACCCTGGGCAAGCGGTGAGTTGTGGGTGAGTTGTGGGCTACCCTGGCATCGAGATGGGCTTGGCCAAAGTGCCTAATGCTTAACTATAAGTTAAGAGCTTGATAATGGACAAATGTTGTCATGATCCAAACAGTGATAACTAGATTTGGACCCTGCTAGGGTTGTAACTTCTTTCTTAGTTTCCTGCTGATTAATCTGGCCTGAGTGCTGTAGTCTTAGCCTGTGGCAAGGTGTTGCCAGGAGAGTTGCCTTGCAAGCCTCAATGTATCTCTTGCTATGTCCATACAAAAATAACTAGTATCAAGATGTTAATAAGTGTTTGGACTAAGGAAAGAAAAAAAAAAAGTTAAGAGTCAGGAAGGGCTTTGGAATGCCCTGCCCTTAGGAAGGACTTTCTTATGTTGATTTTGCTACCTGGCTGGGTGTAGCCTAGAGGGCAAGGTGGGAGAGACAAGTAGAAGGAGAGACTAGAGAAGGGGAGAAGGCTGCAGTTGATCCAGAGAGAGGCCGGAGCTGGGAGTGCAGGAGATGAGAAAGATGGAAGATTGAATAAACCAGCTTGGTCCCCATTCTTCCCTTGCCGGTCCTTGGCCAACGGCCGTCCTGATCCAGCCCATACACAGCAGTTCCAGAGCACCGAGCACGGACAGTCAGACAGAGCCGCTCAGAGAGCCCACGAGTGCACATGCCCCTCGGTGTGCTTTAGTTTTTTACAGTCTACTGTCTAGACTCCATCAAGTATGGTGTGGTAATTATGGGAAATGGGTAGGAAGTGTGTTATAATGTGTCCAGAAAGCAGCCTGGATCATGGCAGCAGTTGGGTAGTGGAGGTCAGCTGCCGGAGCTGGGTCCCTTGGGGTGGGGAGGGCTCTCACCCGCCCCTCTCTAGGGTGCCCCGAATGAAAACAGCCTGGCGAGGAGTCCCGTTTCCCATAATATTAACTATATGTATAGAATCACAATCAGGATATTTTAGGGTCTTGGGATGTTGCTCAGTATGAGTGCTCATCTTGCATGTGTGAGGCCCAGAGTTTGATCCCAACCACCTAAAAAGAGAGACTTTTTTTTAAATGGTGAACACTTTAGACATTATTCAAACTCATGTTCTACATTTTTTGCTTGACATTTGTTTAATTATGCTTAATAACTGTTTATGTGTTAAAAGAATCTCATGACATGGTCCTGGGGAGACAGTAGAGTAAGTGTCTGGATTCAGTTATCCTAAAATTTGTGTTGGCAGAATTCTTAAAGATTTGATTTTATAGGAAAATATTTGTACAGTAAATTTTGATTAAGTTCCTTTAATACTGATTGTTGCTGCTGATTGCCGAGATGCAGAGATATTAGCAATCACTGATATTTCATAGCCCCACATTGTTACAGGCCTCTCCTCCACTAATGAAAGTAACGTCCAGGGAATTTAGGCACTATGACTTTTGATTTTGCCTATATATTTACCTTGTCCTGTCTTTCAAAATCAGGAATTAAAAAGTTGCTCATATTTTTAAAAGTCTACACATAGAGCAAAAAAATCAAATATCATCATATAAAGACTTAGAAACCCTTAATACTGCTTTATAATACAATGTTTATGTTTATATAATACGTAAACCATCAATGTATTCTTAAAATATTTTAAAATTGGATCTGTGAGTAGGACGATTGTCTTGCACTTCCCTGACCTGGGTTTAAACCTTGGCCACAAATGGCGTACTCAGGGGTGACCCTGATCATGGAATTAGAAGTAAGCACTGAGAACCACCAAGTAATGTCCACCAAAAAAAGAAAGAAAGAAAGAAAGAAGGAAAGAAGGAAAGAAAGAAAGAAAGAAAGAAAGAAAGAAAGAAAGAAAGAAAGAAAGAAAGAAAGAAAGAAAGAAAGAAAGAAAGAAAGAAAGAAAGAAAGAAAGAAAGGAGGAAGGAAAGAAAGGAGGAAAGAAAGAAAGAAGGAAAGAAAGAAAGAAAGAAAGAAAGAAAGAAAGAAAGAAAGAAAGAAAGAAAGAAAGGAAGAAAGAAAGAAAGGAAGAAAAAGAAAAGAAGAAAGAATAGGTGGAGTATGTACCTTTCATGTATTAGGCTTCAGTCTCATTCCCTGATAACCGGTGTCCCCCCAAGCACAATTATATATGTTTTTGGTGTCCCTTAGTCGGTTGGATTTTATATTGTTGTCAGCACTATTGGGCTCTTGTAATATTATTATATTGCTGGTACTAGCATTAAAACATTAAACACAAAATCAGACAGGATGTTACTGGTAATGGTCCTTAAGACCTGGAGCACTGTTTGATTTATCTACTGAATAGTAAATTAGATATAAATCCTACCAAAAGCATCATATAATTTCAATGGTATCCCTATCAAATTAATAATGGTATAAAAGAAATGTTATTAAGTAAGTGCTTTCTAAGACATTTTATTATATTATGTGTGGAATTGAAAAACACCACAAATAGTCAAGGCTATTCTGGGTGGAGATGACAGGAAGATGGACAGTATCAGATTTCTGTTACATTAAGCTATACTATAAAGCTTTAGTAAAAATTTGTGTAATATTGGAATAAAAGTATAGTGGACTGTATCACTGTATCACTATTATCCCATTGTTTGTTGATATATTTGAGCAGGTACCAGTAATGTCTCTATTCCTCTCAGTTCTGAGAAGCAGCCTCTCCTTACTCCTCTTTCCCAATGATTGGAGGCTCTTTCAGTGTCAGGGGAATGAGTCCTATTGTTACTGTTTTTGGCATATTGAATACTCCACGGGTAGCTTGCCACCTTCTGCCCATGCGAGCAGGATACTCTCGTAGCTTGCCGGGCTCTCGAGAGGTATGTTTTTGTGTGTTTGGGATATGAATACGCCAAGGGGAGCTTGCCAGGCTCTCCACTGCAGGCAATAAACTCTCGGTAGCTTGCTAGGTTCTCCAAGAGGGAGAACTAGATTATTAGATGTCTAATATTAATAGCCTAATAACTATTAGGCCGAATTTCGGACTAGTGGACTAGCGGACTATAAATGAAATTCCAGCATTGAACCTATTTAATTACAGAAAAATAGCACGGCACTGTAGCACTGTCATCCCATTGATCATTGATTTGCTGGAGCAGGCACCAGTAATGTCTCTATTGTGAGACTTTTTACTGTTTTGGGCATATCGGACACTCCATACATAGCTTGCCAGGCTCTGCTGTGAGGGAAGGATACTCTTGGTAGCTTGCTTCACTCTCTAAGAGGGACAGAGGAATCAAACCCAGGTTGGCTGCGTGCAAAGCAAAAGCCCTATCCTAAATATAGTGCATATTTAATTACAGAAAATTAGTCAAGTGTAAAAACACGTAACCCGGAGATTCCTCTTGTAGCGATTTATTCAGAGACCTTCTCATTCATTGGGAAGGAGGGGAAAACGGGAAAGAGGAGAAATGAGGAGGAGGAACAAGGGACGAACGAGGAGGAGCCTCTAGCTAGGTGACTTCCCCCCTTTTATCCCTCTCGCTGCTTGTTGATGCCCAAGTGTCTACAGCTGATAGGCTAGTTACACCTTGTGGGCGTGAGAGGACATCCTATTTCCTTATTAGTTGTTTTCGAAGCACGGTGCAATTAACAAGAAACAGGTGTTGTTTACGAAAATAGAATGCTAGGCACAAAAGGTTCAATAACCATAGCAGAACACCTATTCTCTAGGACAGATACTCTTTCAGCAGGACCCATCAATGATGAAATCCCATGGTTTTGTTTCTCCTCTCCTTGTCCAACAAACATATGAGCATTCATAATATTAATCGTTTTGTATGGGCATAGCAAGAGATGCATTAAACTTTTAGAATTGCTCTCCTGGGGTCATCTCAATCTCAGACTACAGTGCCCAGGCCAGATTAGTCTTTCCTATCCCTAGCAGGGTCCTAGTCTCGTCATTACTTTAAGATCATGACAGCACTTTTCCATGATCAGACTCTTAACTTATAGTTAAGAATGAGGCACTTTGGCCAGGCCCATCTCGATGCCAGGGTAGCACACATAACTTACCGCTTGCCCTGGGTCCGTCTCGTCCCCTGTTGGGACCCTGCCTTTTAGAGGGCTAGGAACTGAGGGCAACCAAGGCTACAGTCAAGAAAGCAGATGCCCGGGAATTAATAATATTCAAAGCCAATTAAATCCCAATTGCAAAGGCATATTAATAAATGTCTTTCTTTGTCCATACAAACAAAAAGGACTTGCTCTGAATAAGCTATGCAAAGGACTCAAGGAGAAGAGAAAGACATTATTTACAAGTCAACAGAACACTAAGAAAGAAGCTACAAATAAAGAGGAATAGGAGCACTGTAATGGGAGTAACCCAATAAACCTAAACTACCTGAAGCTATGTTATCCTACAGTCAAGAGCCTTCTATAGAGAAAGAAAGACCTTTTCGAAAATTGGTGTGTGGGATTGAGGTGGGGTAGAGTGGCTAGAAATATATACTTCAGAAGTTAAAGCTGATTATTTGCTTGCAGCAGCCCCAGTTTAGTCCTTCTCACCATATGGTTCCCTGAGCATTGCAAGCTGCAGACTTGGAGGCTTCTATGCAATTCCATGGTGGTCTTGGTGATCTCTAGTGCCTCTATAGACAGAAGCACAGTATCCTCAAACCCTTGCACTGAATTTTTATCCTGGTCAGTGGAAAATCACTGAAAGGACCCTTGGGTTTTGTGAATTCCGCTTGGGAGGACCCCAATGTTACAAAAAATTGCAAAAATATTGAAGATGGATGAGGTACACTAGACGTGAGTGGGGAGGGGTTTTGGCATTTTGGTTATGGTGTATGGATGTACAGAAAATTTGCATACACCAAAAATATAAACATTGGCACTTTGTGAAAAAAAATGACCTCAGGAACAATAAAAAAAAAAGTGAAAAAAACAACATATCTAAATGTTATTTTATGGTCTGAGTGTGTTGAGAATTCTATATTAATAAATATTAAAAAATACTTCCAAACAATCTAATTTTTAAATGGATAGACATGGAGAGTATCATGCTAAGTGAAATGACTCAGAAAGAGAGGGACAGACATAGAAGGACTGCACTCATTTGTGGAGTATAGAATAACATCACATGGGGCTGACACCTAAGGACAGTAGAGACAAGGGTCAGGAGAATTGCCCCATAGCTGGAAGCCTGCTTCATGAGTGGAGGGGAGAAGGCAGATGGAATAGAGAAAGGGTCACTAATAAAATGATGGCTGGAGGAACCAGTTGGGATGGGAGATGCATGCTAAAAGTAGATAATGGACCAAACATGATGATCTCTCAGTGTCTGTGTTGTAAGCCATGATGCCCAAAAGTAGAGAGAGAATATGGGGAATATTGTCTGCCATGGAGGCAGGGGGAGGGTAGGAAAGGGGGAGGGTATACTTGGGATATCGTGGTGGAAAATGTGCACTGGTGGAGGGATCGGTGTTTGATCATTGTGAGATTTTAAGCCAAACATGAAAGCTTGCAACTATCTCACAGTGATTCAATAAAATTTTAAAAAACAATAAAATAAAAAATGCAACAAGCTTGCAATAAGCTTGATAAGAAGAAAACCAGGTTGAAAAAAGGAACCAAGTAATGAAGATTTGAGAAAAGATTAGTGAAACATATTAAATAAAACAAAAGAGAAAAACAGTAAAAGCAAAAGTTGATTCCTCAAAAGTTAAATATAAATGATGAAATTTTAACTAAAGATACAAATGACAAAATCATCAGCTAGTGGACACTATTGCAGTCAACATATTTAAAAGTAATGGACTATAGCATATTTCTATAAAAAATTGCTGACTAAAATAGTAAACCATGTAGAGACAAATCAGAGATTCTAGAAATTCAAGACTACTAAGATTTCTCTGTGAAGAAACAAAATTTGAACAACCGTAATTTTTATTAAAAAAAGATTAACTAAAAAGCTCTTAACAAAGTATTGAACTTGGTGTTTTAATTAGTGAATTCTAGTAAATATTTAAAGAACTACCAGTTAAGCAGAGTTTTTTTTTATCACTTGAAATACCAAATTTTGGTCATCCCTTTGTAGACATTCTATTACCTCAGTCTTTTAGATGCACGGCTGAGGGTAACAGAAATGACCCACTTCTCTTAGAATGAAACCCTTGAATTACAGACAGAAATTTGAAGATAGTAGATTTTGATAATCTAAGTTTACCTTATTCACATGGAACTTTGACCATGTCAGCAAAAAGAAGCAGGTAATCAAGGTTTCCGTACTTCTTCTGTCTAGCCAGCCTGTGAGTAAATGCTTAGTAGTCAGTGAACATTGATATCTCCTCTGGAATTTAACCTCTGTTACTTGGGTTTGGAGGTAAATGAATGAGAACATTTTTGAACCTACCACTTTGGGGTGAGTGCCATGCTCTTTTTGTGGGAATTTAAAAAACATTCCTAAATTGGCATCTTTCTATTACTTTGTGTCTTCTATTTCAGTGTTTGATAGTTTATAGTTTTGGTGTACAAGTCCTCTTTTCACTTGCTTCATTGAGTCCTACATATTTTATTCTTTTTGATGTAATATATGTAAGTACAAATTTTCTATTCTCCTATATTATACTAGCTGCCTGCAAAGACCACAACAACCAGATCCAATTGGCTTATGTTTCCCATTCTTTTATCTCAATATGAGTTATTTCAAATATTTTATTTATTTCAGTTCATATTATATTCCTAAAATATTAAGCTCATGATAGATAGTATTTTTTACTTAAGGTTATTAGTCATCTTTAATTTAATTTAATAGCATCAAGACACACAAAAGAATCCTGGTAGCCACCAACTTCCAAAACCCAATGAGAAGCACAGGTAGACGGGTTCAGTGACGGCAAACTCAAGGCCTCAAGAGATAGGGGATGGGCCATCCCTTCTCATCTCGTTGTCCCTATGAGACCCTGGAGGTCCTCCCATGAACTCCCTCTGGCTGCTTAATGTCCATGATCCAGAGACACACAAAAGAATCTCAGAACTGAGCAACTCGATGCAGAAATTTCTCCAGACTCTGTATCACTATATCACTGTCATCCTGTTGTTCATTGATTTATTCAAGTGGGCACCAGTAACGTCTTTATTCCTCCCAGCCCTGATATTTTAGCAGCCTCTCCTTATTTGTCTTTTCCAACAATTGGAGACTCTTTCAGGGTAAGGGGAATGAGACCTATTGTTAATCTTTTTGGCACATCAAATATGCCAAGGGTAGCTTGCCAGGCTTTGCCCGTGTGAGCGTGACACTCTCAGTGGCTTGACGGGCTCTCTCTATGATTTGTTGCTGAACTCCACCAAATATGGTGTGGTAATCATGGAAAATGGGTAGGAAGTGTCTTATATTGTGCTGTGTGGCCACTTGTGCCTGCACAGTCTGGAAAGTGGCCTGGAGCGTGGCAGCAGTTGGGTAGTGGAGGTCAGCTGCCGGGGCTGGGTCTCTTGGGGCGGGAAGGGTTCTCACGTGCCCCCCCTCCCCCCCAGGGAGCCCTGAGTGAAAACAGCCTGGTGCGGAGTTCAGTGGCATGGCTATGGGGGCCTCAGTTTATATGCCTGTCTGGGAGGAGCAGCCATTGAGATCTGGAGGGTGGCCAATGAGGAGCTTATCTGGTGTGGGCAGGGTGTGGCAAGGTGTGGCTTATGAGTGTGATTTCTGGATCACCAGAGATTGGGGGAAAGCAGGCAGAGGATCTCTGCTTCCAGTCCATTGAGTCCAGAGTCCAGGGTCACAAAGTTCCGCATTCTCTGGGGTCTGTGGGACTTTACTCATACATGAGGTTCGGGTGGAGCATCCGGAAAGCAGCCTGGAGCATGGCTGTGGTTGGGTAGTGGAGGTCGGCTGCTGGGGCTGGGTCCCTTAGGGCGGAGAGGGTTATTACCTGCCCCTGTTTGGGGCGCCCCAAGTGAAAACAGCCTGGCATGGAGTCCCAACCCTAATTATAAAAAATTTTATAATTAGAGGAGCACGTGGCCATTCTCATAGCATACATCTTATGCGATTCATAACAAGCAATACAAAATAAATTATCTAGCATCTGCCTTTTTTGGCAGGTTTGAGTGGTGGTGGGAAAATTCAAAATAATGATGGTGGGAAGGTGTAATGGTGGTGGGACTGGTGTCGAAATATTAAATGTAATCCATTATTGCGAATAACTTTCTGAAAATTAATTTTAAATACTAAGTAGCATCAAATCAATATATTTCACACAACATCACTATAAATTGACAACAGTACATGCCACATTAAATCTGGATATTTTGTAACATTTTTCATTTTGATAAGTGTTCATTTATATCTATCCATTGTTAATATGACTTTATGTTTTATTTTGCTCTTTTCATTTTTTCAATTTTTCCTTTTGTATATACTATTGTTCAGTTTCATCTTTTTTTCAATTCCAAAGAAATTGGAATATACTAAGAGAATACTGGGAATATGTAATATTGTGAGAGTCAATCATCTCTAAATATATGAAATTATTTATGGTTATTATGGCTAAGATTTATTGGAGCACATAACAATAATTCAGAAACTATACAGATAATTTAATCAAATTTTAATTTTAAATGGAAAGAATATTTCTATTTTTATAGATTTACCTTGCTATTTTTGTACAGTAAGCTAAAATATACTTTATAGTAAAATATGCTACTATGCGATAGCACAGGGCGTAGGGCGTTTGCCTTGCATGCAGCCGACCTGGGTTTGATTCCTCCATCCCTCTCGGAGAGCCGTCAAACTACCGAGAGTATCTCACCTACATGGAACCTGGCAAGATACCCCTGGCGTATTCAATATGCCAAGAACAGTAACAACAAGCTCATTTGGGGACATTACTGGTGCCTGCTCGAGCAAATCGATTTAAAAACAAAGAACAAATTGGGGGAAGAGTGATAGCATAGTAGACAGTGCATTTTCTTCTCATATGCAACTAACTGGGTTCTACAGCACCCCATATAGTCAGGAGTGATGCATGAGCACAGATCTAGGAATAAGTCCTGGGCACAGCCAGGTAAAGCACACAAAATACAAAACAACAAAAAGAGAAAAATTAGGGGAAAAAATGTAACATGGTAGTAATGAGAAGACTTTCCCAACCCTTTCTTTTCATTGCGGTTATATTGCATTTCTATCATGACCTAGTTTTCTGAACAGATACAGTTCTAAGGTAAAGCTAATGGTATTATTATTGACTTCTCATATATGGTGGTTACCTTGTATAATAGTGAAATCACCATTCCAAAATGTCAGACAAAATGGTATAAGATCTTAGTTAGATTTTGGTTCCAACAGTTTTATCACATATATTTTTGTGAGATTTTTGAAATTTCGTTCTATTTTATTATTAGAATATATTCAGTATCACTTTAAGCATGTTTGAATTTACAAGTCAGATATGAACATCATGATGTTTGATAAAGGTCAATTTAAATATTTTCCCATAAGCATACAACTTCTATTAAATAATTCAGTTGTTTGTTATGAAAACTATCTTGGTATTATATGATGACAATTAACTTATAAAGGGAAATTTTATTCATGATATCTAATAGAGGAAAACTCTGGCCTAAACTAATTCCAGACTTATTGACTAATGGGGGATCCTTCAACCCTATAGCTTTATTTATTGGGCAGAATGATACCAATATGGACATCATATGTTGATGTCAGGAAGTACAATATGGACAAAAGCTAGTTTCATTACTTTTTGAGTGATGTGACATTATATTTAACTTAGTAAATAAAGGGTGAAAACTTAAATGACTTATTCAAAGTTACGAAGCTATGAGAACATCAGTCTCAGCTTTGAATCAATTTTCCCCCTATTTTATAACTACCTCTTAACATTGTAATTATGGAAATTAAAATATGAAATTTTAACACGTTTGAGTTTTTAACCATAAAATGTTAATGTGAAACATATAAATGCTTTGGTAAAAATTCAATTAAAATATCACATACCCAAAAATTTCTTGTTTAAAGATTAAAAAATTATGCTTGAATAATATATGCTTAGGGATATTTTGTAATTGTCTTCATTCTGTAGCCATGAGATATTTTTAGCACTGTGTTCAGTATTACAGAGTCCATTCCTTTAGAATATAACATCCATAATAGTCAAACACTTTCTTTGTAAAACAACGCATTTGACAAATTCTTTCTAGAAAAATTCTTGTGTGCAAGTTCAAGGATATTGGGTAATTCAAAAAGAAGTCTTCAAGAATACATTCGCAAATCTATATTTAAGCTTATTCTAATAAGAATTAATTTTATGACCTGACAGGACTTTTGTAGAATCAAGAAACATTTTCTAAGAGTAAATACAAGAGTTTCTTCACTACTTTGCTCTCTTCTTTTTTAAAAAAAAAATTAAACTAGACATGGAGCCAACTCATCCCTGTCATTTGATTCAGTTTGAGACCTTGAGTCATGAGCAATGTCCACTGAACTGCAGATTCTCATCAGAGAACAAGGCCACCCATGAAGGCAAACCATGATAAATAGTCTGGTACCTTTACTCAGAGGAGCTGACCTCGGTGTTTCTCAGAACCCAAATTAGTACAAAAACCCATAGCTCATCTTTCATTAAATACCATCTCTCATGGGTTATATCTTTGCCCGGATGTTTGGCAACTCAAGGTAAAACTCAAAGAAATACTATATATAGCAAATGATAACTCATCCACATAAAACTTTATATGTGGAGTAAAAAATTGGAATAATAATTTTTTTTAATTTTATTTCATTTAAATATATAGAGTAAGTTTACTATGAATTTAGCAAATACGTGATCTGTGGCACATGCTTTCAGTGTTTGTGTTGTTATACAACCAAAGCACATTTTTTTTTTGCAGTAGATTCCACTACACTCAAAGTGGTTTCATATTTAATAATTTATTTTGCTTGGGGGCCTAACTCAGCTGTGCTCACAGATCACTTCTGGCAGGCTTCGGGGACTACATGTCATTCAAGGATCAATTGACTAGTTTCTGAAACCAAATACAAAATTTAAAATAATCACTCGGATATACATGAATGGTTCTATATATATATACGCAAATATATACATATATATATATATTCAAAGAGAGAGAGAGACTTCTGGTTTCTCCCCACCTTCATGAAAGTAGAGATAGTAAAATTTTGACTAATCATAGGGAATGATTCACTCTATAATCAGGAAATTAATTTTATTTTACTAGACTCAAGTTAAATACTATACCAATACAACACATGCACATTTTCTCTCAAATGTTTTTCTATCTCTATTAAAGCTTCCATAAAATGAAATAAATTCTATTTTTCAAAATTTTTAAGAATTTTATTTTATTTTTTTTAAGTAAAACCAGTATATTGGGGAAAAACTTCACCCAAATTAAAAACCCCGATATAAATTTCAGTAAAACCCTATTAGCTGGGTCTTACTAAAAACTTTAGAAAACTGGATCCCCTTCTGAACAATTCCTGCAAAATGTAAGGATCTCTATCAAGTTTTTTTTTTAATTCAAGTACTGTGATTTACAAATATGTGTGTAATAGTTTAAGGTATATAATATTCCAAAACCAATTCTACGACCTTTGTCAACTTTCCTTACCATTGTCCAAAGGTTCTCTGCCATCCCTCATTCTGCCTCCTCAGCAGGCACATGATTAAGTTTAATTATTATAGTTTGGGTTTCATGTTTACAATATCAATGATCCTGTGATTTAGATATATACAGAAATCACATTTCCATATTACAGATTTGTCCAAGGCTCCTGTTATCTAACTCTTGTCTGCCTTTTCTCACACTCTACTTTTCTCCTTCCTCGGCATTTTCAAGAGTTGAAATACTTTTTTACTGATAAAGAGTACACAGGAAAGTTTTAAAATGTTTTTTAGAATAAAAAAATACTTTTGTCCAAAGATGATGCTTCAACTTAAATATTAATTGAAAAGTCACTCTTTATGATTAATCTAAAGTCTTAGTCTCTCACAGAATACCAAGAAACCAACAAAAAGATAGCATTAAAAATAATACTATAGCGTTCATGCATGCTATATCAGAAAGAACTGGATACAACTAAAAGCATTTATACTCCACCTAGGCCAAGACCTGTCATGAAATTTGAATCCAACACTATGTTTATTTTCAGAATCCACTGTAATATCTAACTGGAAGATGAATGCAGTACATAAATATATTCATATCTGGATGCACATGTGTACATATATATGTATTTACAGATGTGTGTACTTATATACACATATGTATATACATGGGCGTGTGTATACTTACTAGCACATATACAAAATCTATATATTTATATAGACATTTGCAGCCAACTGCCTTTCTTAATGAAACAATATAACTTATTTATATTTCATGAAATTCCTAAACTCTGAATTGTCTTTGGAGTTATATTTTACTTTAAAAAGAACAACAACTAATATTCACTATGGATTTAAACATCTTTGCTAAAGATGTTTCTAGCAAAATAAGGGGGAAATTTTCCTGTAATTTAAAATATTTGGTAACTTTATTGTATCTTCTCAATCATGCATTCTGTGGAAAACAATAATGGAATTCAGTTTTAAGTGACTAAATATTTTGATAATCTGTTATCTAACCCATGTTTAAATAAATTATAATGACTAAACATTTTTTCTATTTTTAATAACCTATAAGGGAAATAAAAATTTAAAAAATTTATGTCTTTGAATAAGTTGTAACAGATACAATGAAAATGACTCAAAATAATATTAATCATGATTCATGTCTGTCATTGAACAATATTTTTGACATAAAGACATGTATCTATACTTAATTTGAATTTGTGAAAAAATATCTGAATATATATTGCTATTCCAAAAATGTTATTTGATTTTATTTCATTATTTGAACACAGGTCATTAATTATTCTACCTTTAATTCAAGTTCTTATGCACATCAATATTGTGTAATTCATCATGCTAAAACACAATACTGAAGTTGCAAGAGGAATCCAGTATTCAACTTAATTCAAGTATAGGAAGTAAATGATTACCAGATGTTATTTTTATTGGACATGCACAGACACTCCTCTAAGATTTTGACGATCTATTCATAGACTATTTCAATAAAACAAAATGTTATGTAAAACCTGTGATACAATTTTGTTTTTAGTATGTGCTATCATGCATGCAGGCTTTGCTATTATGTTTATTAAACAAATATATACCATTTGAGTGTGACAGAGCTCTGATTTCATGTCAGGTACTTTCAAAATGCTCTTCTGAACCATCATATTTTCCATACTTGTTCCTAGGAAGAGAAATGGTAACTGACTAGATTTTCTTTTCAGTTAATTTATATACAAGTTTCATTATAATGAAGTGTTTTTCACTATAGAGACCTTAGAATATGTGATTATGGCCTTCTACAAAACATCTCATAGTAACTAAATAATTATCCCAATATTTTGATTAGCTTTCTTGGTTCAAACTTTTCTGGATTTTATCTAGCAATCATTTGATCTAACAATTCAAGGAATTAAAGCATTCCTTCTCTTTTTAGCACATAGATTTCTGAATATTAAGTTCATCTTTTGGCTTATCAAATTTAAAGTTCATGAGATTTAAAATACCCAAGAATCAAAATGCAGACAGTCAACAAGCAAATTTTAACTAAAAGCACCTTCATGTATTACGTACTGCTTGACTTTTATAATAAAAAAGTATGAAAAATATGTTGGCATGTCTATTTACATTTTAATGGGTTATAGGTCTTAGGCTGTACTTTTTTATGATACAGAATTAGTTTCCTAGACAAAATTATTGTGAATCCTGCTGACATTTTGCTTTAGTAATTTTCAACCACTTAAATATAACATTGAATTACATAACCTTTCAACATATTTAATTTTATCTTGAAGATCATAAAATTTGCCCCTAGAGTATATGTGCAACATGTAAATAAATGTTTTACAAAATGCAAAGATGAAAGGATCAATGCCAATAGAATGATAAGTATTTTAAGATTTTTATTTTTATACCTGCAGAGACATTATTAAGGAAAAGCAGTATAGGAACCTGTCATTTGTCTTGCATTATGATCCTTGAATCTGAGGAAGTTTCAAAATAATGATGCTTTTAATGTTTCAGATATACACAGAACACTCATTTTTACACAAACTTATATAAGTCTATAAAATGATCTTCAACGCAATCATACGCTTCATTTTAGAAAGCTGACATATAAGAATTTTAAGTACTTTTACTTTGTATAATTTGTATCTGAATAACTTTCCTCTATAGCTGAACTTACCTACCTGTGAAATTCAATCTTTTGAATTCAGTGTTTATGATGATATAAGTATCTTTATAAAATCCATATAAAGGTTTGGTTCAAATATTTTAATAGTATTTTATTCATACACATACATATACATAACATATTCATACACATACATAACAAGTCTCACAATGGAGATGTTACTGGTGCCCGCTTGAGCAAATCAATGAGCAACAGGATGACAGTGACAGTGACGACAATGACTTATTCACACACATGTGTTCATATATAGGGGTGATTTAATATTTTACCTCATATCTTATTCTTGCCTAAATGCACTTGGAAGTACTCACAATCCTATATTGAATTGAAGTGGCAATATTGGGCATAATTGCACCACTTGTCGTTTTGCAGTACTAGTCACACAAGCCCAAATATGGGAACAACACAAGTGTCCAAGAATAGACGATTGGATAAAGAATCTATGGTTCATATACACAATGGAATATTACTCAGCAATAAGAAAAGATAAATTTATGAAATTTTCTGTTACAAGGAGGGACCTGGAAAATATGCTGAGTGAAGTTAGTCAGAGGGAGAGTGACTGACACAAAATGATCCCTCATATGTGTGGAATAAGGAAACATAATAGGGGAATAACCATTGCCCTAAGACAATGGAAACAAGAACAAGAGAACTGGTATTTTGTAGGAACACCTGAGGGGATAGGGGATAGGACAGAAAAGGCAATGACTCTGGTGCAAGGAAGATTTCAAGGAGGTGGTGCTGAATGGTGGTGGAGTGTTATGTATAAAACACTATCAGCAACAGTATTGTAAACCACAATGCAACAGCTTACAGATTTTAAATAAGTGTCCCTGGTAGAATCAGAGAATCAGACTGCTGGGTGGAAAGCAAATGTGTGGGGAGATAAAAATTAGTGGAGAAAAGTGAAGAGATTGGTGTTGAAACAATGTATACCTAAAATGGAATCATAAATGACTTTGTAATCTCATAGTCACTGTCACTGTCATATTGTTGCTCATCGATTTGTTCGAGCAGGCACCAATAATGTCTCCATTGTGAGTCTTGTTACTGTTTTTGGCATATTGGATACGCCATGGGTAGTTTTCCAGGCTCTGCTGGGCGAGCAAGCTACTTTCATGGTAGCTTTAAAAAAAAATTAAGTTGTAGGGGTCCACAGAAATAGTACATCGGGTGGGGCATTTCACTCATAGATGACCATCCCTGACACCCCATATGGTGTTCTGACCCACCAGGATTGATCCCTGAGTACAGAGCCACGAGTAAGTCCTGGGCACAGCTAGGTGTGGTCCAAAAGCAAAATACTAACAAAATGTTTTCTATTTATCAATGGAAAAATTAATATTGGTCAATTGCTGTTAGCTAAATTACAGACTTTGCTTCAGTTTTGTCACATTGTTATTGATTCCATTGTTTTCTCTGCTAGGATACCATTAAGTAATCATGGTTTAATCTCCCTTATAGTGTTTGTTATCTTAATATGTGAAGACTAACAGTGAGGATCTGAGAGAATGACTCCTAATCTGATTTTGTTTGATGTTTTCTTATGATCAGTAATGGATTTGAGAAGAAGTGACTTTATTCCTTCTACTAAGGGTTTAGATAACAATATAACATAATTTTGTCACTTGTTTAAGTGAGAGCTTATCTGGTTTCTCTAAATTTTTTTTAACTTCACCATATTATTTTTACTCTTATTCTCCTCAGGTTTCACTTGTCTGAAAAACTGAATATCAAGTATGATCTGAAATACATCAGAGGTAACAGAATTATTAACCCTACCCCAACCCCAAAACTCTTAAACTAATTGAATTAACATTTAATTCCAAAGATTTTAATTTTTAATCTTGAACTATGGACTATTTTCTAGCTTTGTAGTAAGTTAAAAATTAAGGACTAAATGTATCATGAATAAATTTGTTTTGTGTATTTTGATATTTACTGATGTCTTAAATTCTATGCTTAATAAACAATATTGACTATCATGCAATATTTGGCATAATAGTAAATCTACATCTGTACATATACATATACAAGTAAAAGAAATATTGGGACATTTAGCTTTCCATTTAAACTATAAGAAACATTTTCAAAAGAATTAAAGCTCTGCTTAATCAGTACTCTATTCAGGCTCTCCAAAATAGGGTATCTGTTTTATTTTTTAGTCATCTTCTTACTAAACATAAAAAATATTCCTTACATTCTAAATATTTCATGTTCTACAACTTATATCACCTGGCAGAATAGCTTAAAAGGAATTTATATTAAAACTGTACTTTTGACCTACACAACATGCAGAATTTACTCAGGGGGATAAAAAGATATTTTATAATTTTTCTAAGTAAGAATTTTGATTCCAGATATGAAAGAAAAAGCCTTAGTTTACCCTTGTCAACTGCTCTGAGTAGTCACTTTTTTACTTTTTTACTGCCCTACTTTACATGTTTGACTTCCTGCAAATTCCTGAGCTTTTCTTGTAAATATGGAGTTAGCAATTGTAGAGAGACTAAGATAATGGACAATACCAGAGACAGATGGCCAGATAGATTCAAACCAGTCATACCACCTTGTAGAGACCCTGCTTTTTCTGCAATATTTGCCAATTGTTAAGAAAGCCAAGGGCCTTTGATAAGGTCTACACAAAACTTTTACTTTAACTTTGTCCTATACTGAGTTCCTGCCCACTTGGGGAGCTCTTTTTTCCTTTCTCTCCTACTTTCCAATAAACTTCTCTACTTTCCAACTCCGAGTCTGAGCATCTTTATTACTCAGTATATTCATTCTTGAAAAGATTGAAGAGCCTAGGAATCTCAAACAGACACTCGCCCTCCCTACCCCAACCTCGTCTCCATCAGAAACATAAGTGTTTAAAATCTGAGTATATCACTTATTTATCTGAAACATGAATGTCGTATAACTTATTTACAAGTCATTTGTTTAAATCTTCCAATTACAAATAAGAGTAATGGGATATAAGTTTCAAGGCCAAATTTAAGGAGAAATAATTTATAAAGTGCTTAGCAGATTTCACAAAAAAACAATCTTACTTTAGTGTGGCAGATCTTGAGATTATTGTGAAAATTATCACAAATGCTTCTGAGTTTCATCTAACAGTAGTTCAAAGTGCCAAAGTGCATTAAATTCACTGACCTGATGGTTCCTGAAAATGGTCTTTTTAACAATCTTAAATCTGCTTCGTATTTCAGGTTTTACTCACACTTCAATCAAAGGTTCATGGTTCATATGTTTATAAGGAATTACTGACTGGCAGTCACTGTCAGCCTCAAAGTCTCTCCTGGGCTGGAGTGATAGCACAGTGGGTAGGGAGTTTGCCTTGCACGCAGCCAACTCGAGTTTGATTCCACTACCCCTCTCGGAGAGCCCAGCAAGCTACCGAGAGTATCTTGCCCCCACGGCAGAGCCTGGCAAGCTACCCGTGACATATTCGATATGCCAAAAACAGTTGCAACAAGTCTCACAATGGAGACGTTACTGGTGCCCGCTCGAGCAAATCGATGAGCGACGGGAAGAGAGTGACAGTGACAATGTCTCTCCCATTTCACGGACCCCAAGGGAAAGGCCATGCCTTATTACATCTACGTCAACAGTAATGTCAACAACTAAATAGCAAATCTCAATAAAACCTGTATTTTTCATTCTAAATATAATGACAAAATATATAAAGTGGAAAGCAAATAGACAACTGTGAAGATTTGATTTGACGCCGAGTAGAGGACATCTCTGAGTTTCACTGAAGCAAGGTTCATGAACAAATTGACATCAAACAGATTAATAAAGGAAAGATAAATAATAGCACATAAAAAGGAAAAATAGAGATCAGTACTCTAGACTTTTCATGATAAAAAAGATGCCCAGAAAATCAAGGTAAGAGAAGTAAACATAATATTAGCAAGAATAAAGTGGCATCATATTTTCTCAGAGAGGAAATATTCGCTGATCAATTTAGAGCTTCTTGGATCACTACAAATTATAGTCTTTTTGATGATTAAAAAAGAAAAAAATAATAGGAATGTTCCTTCAATAAGAAAAGGGGAAAATAATTTTGAAGAGGCATGGTTTATTTTTCAATTAGGAAAGAGTGAAAGACTGAGGAGGCTGTAACTATTTTTTTTTAGCCTTGGGATCTTAGTTGCTCTTATCTTAGAAGAATGTATATGTTCGTTAAATAAAAGAGAACTTGATTGAACTTTGATTAATTGTCCTATATGCATTACTTATCAAAAAGTTTTATTTAGAAAATTCTGTTAAACTGTTTTGGAGAGGTTACTCTTATAATGTTTCCATTTTGTTACTGGCAAAGAAAGATTAATACCAAAAGTTCTGTTAGTAGGCCGGTCATTTTGTCTTAAAAGGAGTTCAGCTAAACTGAATGGTAACTGCAATTCCTAGAAGCAATTCTGTGGCTTTCCAAAGTCAATTCTGCATTTTGCACCCAATACTAAGAGGTATTTATTTTCTTTTTCCTCTGTTTTTTTTAATGGTGGTTACAAACGTTGATGCTCAGAACTTACTCCTGGCTCTGAGCTCAGGATCACTGTGGGAAATTTTGGGGGACTATATGGGGTATCAGAGACCTAGATGGGTCAACGTGGGCAAGGTAAATGCTTTACTGGCTAAACTGTCTCTAGCTCCCTAGGACACATTTCTATGCGGAACAAAGAAAAATAAATTACAAAAGCCAATTTGAAAAAAAAAAAAACTGTCTGGTTTGGAATTCTGAGGGCAATCAATAAAGATATTTAGGTAACAGGCTTGAAACACATTCAAACACATAGGCATTCAAAAAAGAACAATCAGTTAAGAAGATAGTGTAGACCCAGTCATTGCAACCCTCACTCTGGGGTTTATATCAAGTTTTCTATTTCCAGATAACATGATTTTAGAAAAAGATGATCTCTCAGTTCCCCATCAATTAATAAATGATGTTTGAAAACTTTTGAAAAATCTAGGTTTATTCCTGTTAATAGAAAATAAAACCTATAAAATCATTAAAAGGAGTAGATTCTAATGTATATTTTAAAAATGTATGTTACTGAAATATATTTTTTTCTTCATCTTACATCAATCTCTTCTAAGTAACCTTAGTAAAATAGGTTTGTAAATTAAGTCTAATTCCCAGGAACATCTTCTGTTACTTACATGCACACAAAGAACAGAGATAACTATAACACAGCATTAATATACTTTCTTGGAAATTAAACCAACAATTAATAATGTAATCAACATTTTAAGAATGTTGTTTAAGATTAGAGTTTCCCAAATTTATTTTTTGGGATTATTTTTCCTATATAATAGGAAATTATTATTTCCTATCACTCCTGTTTAGGAAAAATATAATTTCTCAGTACCTATTGGAAATTGACCTTACTTATACTAGCAACCAGTAGGCTACCAATAGCACCTGAGGATACTGCCCTTACCTAGCTTTGCTCATTCTCGTGCTCCTTGAGGTGCAGTATTTTCCACCTTGAGAAATGCTGACTTAAGTAGGCAATAAACTCTGATTATTTAACCTATATCTAAAGTTGCATGTTTTTAAATCTATCAGACCAATACAATTATCAATAAAGAAATCTTTCTTAATTATTATTTGGGGTCATAGTAGGGCTTAGAATTATTCCTGGTTGACTGATTCTATGCTCAGAGATTACTTCTGTCAGTACTCAAAGAACCATATGCAGTGGTGGCGGTGGTGACCAATTATAGGTAGTTGGCATCTTAGACAAATATCCCACCCACTGAACTCTCTGTGCCAAGAATTCTCCTGTTTGTTTTTATCATTTATCTCAAACAACGTTACATGACTTGGGATTTTTAAACTGATATTCTTCATTATCACAAGATTAAGATAACTGACTCCATCTTAGGCTGATTGTCAGTTGATATTTATATAGAAACTTATGAGACTTAATTGTATTTTTGTTTGCTAAAATGAGTTCATGCTTGATTAATAAATTAAAGTAGAATAAAAGTAGTATATTCACTGTTATAACTTTAAGAACAGCATATTTTGAACCAAATAAGTAAAATTTAAGTGAAATTTAATATATTTTCCATTTATCAAAAAGTAATCTCCGGTGCTAAGATAGGAAGTAGGGCATCTGCCTTGGATGTGGCTAATTTGAATTCAATACCCAGGCAAGAGTAAGTCATAAGCACTGCTAGGTGTGGCACAAAATACACATTGCCCCTGAATTATACTTTATCACATCACTGAAAAATTAGTTCAGGCATGTGGCTGATACCATTCTGATCCCCTATACCACATATGGTCTCTCAAATCGACTAGGAGCACAGAAACAGGAGTAAGTCCTCACTTGAGCACAGCCAGGTGTGACCCAATCTCCCCCACTTCAACTATCTGGCCTGAGGATATGGCTCCGTGATAGGTAAGAACATATCTACCAGGTATGACTTCCCCTGTGAGCTACTTAACATCACTACAAAGTGAAATCAAGCAAGGAAATTGAGTATGCTTTATAGTGTTTCTGAGTTTAGGAATTAAATATCTACATTTTTCATAGTAAATTTTATGGGATTTAATCAAAACAATATAATTAAAACAATTTATTTGAAATAAAATTGAGCAAAAGTTAAGTACATTTTATAGAATTTCTGAATTTAGGAATTAAATTTCTAGGTTTTTCATAGCAAATTTTATGTGATTTAATTAAGACAATACTGTTTGAGGAAAATCAAAACAGGTAGTTTCACAGACGTGCAAAGAGGTATAAGACATTCTTACCTTTCAAAGATGTCCCATGTTAATATGATTCGCCAATGTTCAAAGGGCCAGTTGAAAAGCTCAGTCATGTTCTCATGTAGTTAGGTTAATATATGAGGACTGAAGCCTCAATTCAATATTTTCTCTTAAGAAATTATGCCAAGGAATCCTTTAGTACCTACTATATTTCACTGTATCTCCACTGATTCTGTTTCTATCAATTTTCCCTCTTACATTTCTTATCTCAAGAAGGAAGGTTAGTTGAGAAAAAAGAAAATGAAAAAAAAAAAAAACAGGAATGGTGCTGCCTTATAAACCTAACTTTATTTTTGCCCTGAAAATTAATTCCCTTTAGTCTCTATTATTTTTCAATGTGAGCAAAAGTTTAACCATCAAGTTACTACAAAGAGTACTTTAAAATAGTTTGCTGAGTTTTAGTCAAAATGAACAACAACAATATCAAAGCTCTATCAATATCTAAAACTCTTAGAATTATATTCTACAAATAATTAAAGTCAATTATTTTTGTATAATTGAGGATTTACAAATTTGTATAATGTGTATAATCTGAGGATTTAGTGGCAGTTTAGTCTTCTGTTTACTACTAAATTATGAAATCAAGCCTGTGCTAAGAGTGATAAGAGTGCAAAAATAAATTTTATGTCACCCACCTTATGAAGATTTGTTTTGAGACATGAATGAAAATAGCTTGCAAGGAAGAGAATGGTAAGGAGGTAGCACTTTAGCACTCCTCCCATTGCTCACCTATTTGCTCGAGCGGGCACCAGTAACGTCTCTATTTTGAGACTTGTTACTGTTTTTGGCAAGTAGAATACACCATGGGTAGTTTGTCAGGTTCTGCTGTGGGATACTCTTGGTAGCTTGCTGGGCTCTCCAAGACCGACGGAGAAATCAACCCGGGTCGACTTTGTGCAAGGCAAAGGCCCTACCCTCTGTGTTTTCGCTTTAGCCCTATACTTCTTGAATATGTCTATATCCACCCGATTCAGATTTTCGAACCTCTTAGCTTCAGAGCTACCTTCTCATTTGCTCTCTAGCATGTCCAGTCGTCTTAGCTAACTTATGTACGCACCCACCGACAAAGGGTCCAGCGAAGACCCAATAAGTCAGCTCCTGTTTAGACAATCTGTTTGCTCTTTATGCTTAAAAGAGAGAAACTCCATGAAAAGACTTTGAACTTTGCTTTGTTTTCTTATTTCTGAACCCCCAAAGTACAGTCCTAATGCAAGAGATTATAAGAAATTTGCTCAGCTTCAAAAACATTGTGTTGTGTTGTCATGTATTGTTGTGTTATTGTGTGTTGCTGTGTTGTTCTTCCAAAAGGATGTTGATTTTCTCTTATGACCCTTCCCCTGCCCCTAATTGTCCCTGTTTCTTCAATATCTGTTTTCGCTCGGCCTTTAAGAAATATTTTAATTGTTGGAGTGGGAGTGGATATTGAGTTCTTATCTGTAAGTGAATTCTTTAAATCTTTAAGTAAACAGTTGCAGATTTGGGAACAAAGGACACTGAAATTCTCAAGTCACTCTTTGTGCCTACCACATCTTTCCTGAAAACAAAAGGGGAAAGTTGGTGATTTTCCTGAAGAGAGAAAAAAGGAAAAGATGAAATATCCATAATAAAAAAATTTTCAAATTGTATCAAACTAATAAAAAGTACTCTTAATTTTGCTGTGAAATAAAGTTTTGGAACACATTTTACCTATAGCTATTAAAAAAGTAAATATAAAGAGGTAAACCTCAGATTTTTTAACATGCTTTCTGTTGCTTACTTAATAGATCTAATCAATATCCTCTCCCCATCCCCCAGACTTTAATTGCAGTTTTTAATTTAGCTAGTTTGGAAAGCTTCAAAGAGCTTTCCTAGTGGATACTCAAACTAAATAACATCTCTGATATTATTAGCACATAAAGACTAGATTTCTCAAAAACCAGGCCATAATGCAAATCAAGAAGTATTTTTCAATCTGATTTTAGTCTATGTATTAAAAAAATAAAAGTCGAGTTATGTCCAGGGAGATAGCTCAGAAGTCAGGTACACATACTTTGTATATGCCGTGATTAGAGTTTGAACCCAAACACTGTATGCCAAACCCTCATTCTACAGCAAGTTATAGCTCTGGAATTCCCCTGTACCAGAAAGGGCCCTAATAGCTCTACAAATTTATTCTCTAGCTTTGAAGCAACTAAATTGTTTGTTCAGTGGTCTAGGGGGTTCTGACCTACTTTGGACAATGCCCAACCCCAAAAAGAAATTATATAAGTCTAGTTTAGATACTTATTTTAATTTCCTCACCCAATCACAAATTAAACTCTTATTTTTTTTGAAGGAGGGATGGAAAGGGAGGAAGAGGGAAAGGGGGGAGATGGCCCACAATTGGTGGTGTTCATGACTTATTCCAGGCATATTTTTTTACTTAGTTTAATTGTATTTTTATCATCTTTTTCACAATAGTTCATTACAGATAATATTCAAACACCAATCTCACCGTGCACCTTCCCACCACCATAAGAGGAAAGTGTATGAAGATTGTTTTTTTTTTGTTCTGATGCCATTTAAGTCATTGTATAAAAGATTACAAGCATGAATGTTAAACTCAAACAAATGTATGTGCTACTTTTGTTACATTAGTGGGCTGGAGTATAAGAGGTCCATGGCCATGTGCTCCAGGACATTCTGTGTTGCTCTCTCCTGGGAGCTTTACTTCATAGTCTGTGGATCTTGGCTGTTGATTAGGTTATATGGCACCAGGGGTAGTTAGTGGGTGTAACTGCCAAGCTACTGGAAAACAGGGAGCTGTGGGGAGGAGGCCCAGCACTGTTTCAAGAGAGCTTGGAGATGTCAGTCACACTCCTGAGACATTTCTGAAAGATTTTGGAACCGTATGCGATGGTGGTACTGCAAGACAAGTACCTTCACCCCCTTACTATCTAACTGACCCTCCAATCTTTTGCTAGTATGCAACTTGAAATTAGAACCACTTGAACTTATTATAACTCAGAAAAAAATTAGTTTAACAATTTAGAACTTTTCCATTTAATAATGAAGATTGAAGATTTTCTCCCAGCCAAGGATACACTAAAGAAAAGATTCAACACTTACTAATTGTTTCAGTCTTGGCTCTCTTGGAGCCAGAATATAACTTGTGAAGGAGACCCATGGGTTTGCTACTTTCAGCACTAAACTCACATTTCATATGTATCAATTCAAAGACACAGGTATTTCATTCTCTCTATTATCTATTAAGGAGTAAGAATGTCTTGTTCATTTTTTCTTTTAATTTTAATTTTTTTTGTATTGAATCACCATGTGGAAAGTTACAAAGCTTTCAGGCTTAAGTCTCAATTACACAATGCTTGAACACCCATGCCTTAACCAGTGCACATATTCCACCACCAAGAACCACAATAAACCCCTCCCCCACACCCCCACTCTCCAGCCCCCCACCCCACCTGTGTAGCTGATAAATTTCATTTTACTTTCTATTTACTTTCATTACATTCAATATTTCAACAAAAAACTCACTATTATTGTTTGGAGTTCCCCCCCAACCCGCAAAGTCGGACCTGCTGGAAAGGAAGCAATTGATAATTTGTTTTCCATTGCTGAGAATGAAGAGATATGAGGTCATGTGGCTACAATAGCTGCAGCAAGGTTTTGGATTTCTGTATTTTAGTATTTTAGTAACTAAGTCCAGAGAAATTTCTGCCAGAAGTTGCATCATTGCAAGCTCGTATATCTCTGTTACTTTAAATTCCACATATGAGTGCAATCTTTCTATGTCTGTCTCTTTCTTTCTGACTCATTTCACTCAACATGATACTTTCCATCTTGATCCACTTATATGCAAATTTCATGACTTCATCTTTTCTAACAGCTGCATAGTATTCCATTGTGTAGATGTACCAGAGTTTCTTTAACCAGTCATCTGTTTTTGGGAACTCTGTTTTTTTCCGGATTGTGGCTATTGTATACAGTGCTGCAATGAACATAGAAATGCAAATGTCATTTCTATTATACCTTTTTGTGTCTCTGGGATATATTCCCAGGAGTGGTATTGCTGGGTCAAATGGGAGCTCAATTTCTAATTTTTTGAGAATCGTCCATATTGTTTTCCTAAAGGACTGAACAAGTCGGCATTCCCACCAGCAGTGAAGAAGAGTCCCTTTCTCCCCACATCTGCGCCAACACCGGTTGCTTTTGTTTTGTTGGATGTGGGACAGAAGAGACACATTTTTTTAAATTTTATTTTATTTTTATAAAGTTGTTCACAATGATTTTTTTCTTTTTCTTTTTTTTAAATAGAATTGGCAAACACTCTAGTACATTTCAATTACTTTCTCTGAGCCCACAAAAATTTGCAACTTTGAGGGGTTAAAGTATTCCTAAGCAAGAGCTGTGGTTCTTAGTGCATATTAACATATCCCTATCACAGGGATAAAATATCCCTGCCACAAATGATCTTAAGTTAACAGTATATACCTTATTAAAATCTTAATACTAGAACAAAATTGGGGAGCACAGCAAAAATTCAAAACCAGAAATTGTGACTCATAATAGAGAAAAAAAAGCACCTTGAGATGGAAAGACCTAGTTCCCAAATGCAGTTAGAAAACACATCATGAAGAGTATATAGTCAACGAAAGTAACATATAACCAAATATCAGTACTTGTAGTTCAGGAAAAATATTGAAAATAAATTTCAATAGAGAAACTAAAAGAAAAATATAGAAATGAGAATGCAATCAGTAAGGATTAAAAGTAAAGGCTTTGAAAATCTGACAAAAAACTATAGCTTAATCAAAATATTACATTAAGGACTATATTATTAAAAGTAACATGAACAAATAATAATTGGGATCTAGTTTCTATTGTCCGTCATATTTTAAGAGAAATACAACATGTATTGGTTTTCATAGATTTTTTATAAGGGGTTGGTAATCAAGAGTCTAAAGAAGTGGAGAACTTCACCTTTTTCTCCAGTCTGTTAGCAGTATCATATAGATCTTATCCTCCACAGCCACATAAGATACAGCAGATTCCAAACTTTAATTAGATTTCCTAGAGGGAAAAAATACTTCCATTTTTCTAGATTCCTCTGAAGCTTAATGAAGGACCAAGTTAACATCATAAACATTGATAAAAAGCATTATTTAATAACACACATATGAAATATTTAAATGATTGTAAACTCCAAAGTAAAAGGGAGTGAATCAGGCCATTATCCTGTGCTACAGGAGAAGCATTCAGATGTGATGGCGAAGATGATTTCACCTTTCATCTTTCATTCTAAGATTGAACACACAAATTTCTCAACTAGAGAGGAAATGTTCACAGATAAACTAACTTCTGTATGATAATATACAGCTAATACCCAGAGATTATAAACTAAAACTCCTGGAAGAGTATTTCCTGGAACACACAGCCGCATTTGCGGCCGTGCAACCTCTTACACTCTATATCAACTCTAATTCTTACACTCTTACTTATCAAAAATATAACTTCTTACACTTTGTCTCAAAAGCAAAAGCAACCTCTTACATTCTATCTCAGCTCTAACTTTTATACTCTTACTTATCAAAAGTTGCACATATTTGTTTTTAACGTACTTGCTTTAATTCTTTTATATTCCAGCTTAAATGGCTTGAGAATGAAATATAAGAATCTTCACACATTCCCCGATTATTGTGGTGGGAAGGCGCTTGGTGGTGGGACTGGTGTTTGAATATTATCTACAATGAACTATTGTGATATAGTTTTATGAAAATAAAATAAATATGTATATAAAAACAGTAATATAGTCATAAAAGAAGGGGGAGTGATTGTCTCTTGGATTCTGAAAAGAGGATCTTTATTTAGAAAAGGTTAGTTGACTAAAACTAGGGAAAAAGTTTCTCGGTCTCTAGCATTTTAATTTCTCTTAACCAAGGGGAATTCAACTTCTTTCAGTAAGGGTAACAGACTCCAAGAAGTCCACGGGGCTTGTCTTGACTTTAGATCTTTATGTCACAAAAAAACTACTTAAACAAAGGTCTACTCAGGTTATATTTAAAATATCCACTGGACCATTGTTGATAGTCTTCCCATAGTACATGAAATAATCAGAATCCAAAGTTAATTTTGATAATAAGGCATTGCTTTTCTTAATGTCATAGCTACTAATTTATTCTGCTAAATTCAGAGCAGTGCAGAGCCTCGGGTCTAGATATATAGAAGGAATAGGTAAGACCATAATTTTGAGGAAATCATTAGTAGGAACAATTATTGTGGTTTATTTTTTCCAAAATTTATGTAGATAGTAATCTAATCCTATGCTAAAAATGAAATCAGGAGAGATGCAAATTAATGTTTTAGTAATAACTGGGTAGGCTTGAGAGTGTTGATTTTATATGATGAAAATTAGAGGAAGAGAGAAAAAGCCACAGTCAGGAGACACAGAGAGCAAGAGCTATGCCAAATATCAAGCCAGAGTATTAATGAACCATGATCAATAAATGTAGAGTAAATTGTGTGGCCCAAATCCAAGACAAAGTCTACATCAACCACTAAAACCTATGGTGTCTATAGCACAAAGGGTAGGGTGTTTGACTTGCATGTGGCTGACCCGGGTTTGATTCCTCTGTCCCTCTGAGAGAATCCGGCAAGCTACCGAGAATATCCTGCCCGCACAGCCGAGCCTGGCAATCTACCCATGGCATATTCAATATTCCAAAAACAGTAACAACAAGTCTCACAATGGAGACATTACTGATGCCTGCTCGAGCAAATCTATGAACAACGGAAGACAGTGCTACAGTGCTACAGAAGAAATTAATCAAGATGTTACCTTACAGTTATTATGACAATTAACATTGGAAAAGATGGGCTTAGAGAGATAGTACAGCAAGTAGGATACTTTCCTTGTGTGTGGTCATCCCAGCGTCAATCCACAGAACCATATATGGTCTCCAAGCCTCTCTGATCTCCAACCCTCTAAGGTATTGAACCTGAGCACAGTGCTAGGAGTATGTCCTGAATACCAATACATGAGTCCCACAAAACAGAAAAAAAAAGACAACAGAAGATCAAAAAGGAAACAAACGCTGTGTTAAAGGAGAGATAATTCCCCATTAACTCAATAAACTTTATGATTGTAAGTTGAGAACAAGTTTTGGTTGTTTTGTTAATTTGGAGATCTTTTAAAAAACCTAAAATCATCTTGATGGGGAAAGAGGACTAAAGCATAGCAGGAATATAAAAGTTGTGAAATGGAAAATGTGAATGAGAAAATAATATACTTAGCTATAAAAATTATCTAAAATTATTAGAAGTTTCTACAAACTTTTTTATTTAACTTTGTGTTCTCGGGTGAAATATTGCAAATCAATTACAAAACAATTTTAATACTATTCACTTATATCTAATGAAATGAAACTATGCTTATATTAAAAGGAAAAAACACTATTTTATTAAGGCAATACAGATTGGTATTATGACTTTTATATAAGTTTGATCAGGAAAAGACTAATGGGATAAACAGTTTTCATTGAAACCCCATTCATATTATTTTCTAGATTTTCTACAAATTAAGAGAAATACATTCAAGAACACTGAATAAATATCAATCAATGTGAACTAAGGGGTAGGAAAATAATTTCTATACGTTGATGAATGATATGTAAAAAGTTGTTTGACATTAAAACTTTGATGAATTCTGATTCACATACTCCCACTACAACCTCAATATTGATCTAATATTAAACATTAGAATTAAATCAAATCACAAATCATTGGTATTATTAAATTATTAGATGTTGAAATCTAGCAAACTTTTGCTTTATTGAATTATGTTGGGCTTTAAATGTCTTTTTATCAGATTACTATTGGAAAAGGTAGATGGTGTGTAAAACATCCATCAAGGAACCATCACTGGCCTTCAAACAGGTGAGATATCAATCTTTTCATATTGTACTCAAGTTAAGTTGAAACTCCATGAAAGATTAATGAGTTCAAATATTTCACCCTATAGGTCTTGAATCTGTGTATTATTTCTAGTCACTGTGATAATGTTAACCAAGCATACTTCTCAAAGTATGGCAACATAATAACAAATAACTAATTGGACACAGGTAAAGTAAAATAGTAACGCATTTTTTCTTTATTTTATTTTCAAGTATGTCGAGCTAAAAAGAACTAAAATGAAATTCTAGTGTCATTTATATCTATGGAATAGTCAAGGATTGTACGAAGTTAGGTAAAAGTTTTGTGCCCTTTCTTTTATTTACTGATATTATGCCACAAGAATACCGAAGCCAATGACTATGTTGAAAATGTATAACTACCAGGACAACTGCTACACCTGCATTTTGTTTCCTTAGACAATGTGCTTCAGAAGTATCATGGGAGTTGGATGGCCATTTCCTATCCTGGAGTAAATTGAGATATTACTTGAAGTAATATCTCAAATATGATAACACAAATATGATACGAAACACTAAATTTCACTTAGAAGTGTCAGTGTATCAGTTGCATGTTGATGATAGGGGAAAGACTTGGCTAAAAAGAAAAATGAAGTAGACTAATTGTAAATTACCAAGGAAACAATTTCATTTAAAGATATAATAAGAAAGAGAAATAAAGACCCCCTCCCCCAGAAAAACACCTCACATTGATCTGAAAGGTATATGTATACTTACATTGATCCACAATAGTCAGGATCTGGGAACGACCTAAGTGTTTTTGAAAGATGAGTGCATAAAGAAATTGTATAGATACACCATGTTATACTATTAAGCTATGGAGAAAAATGAAATTTTGCAGCTGCAACTTGAATAGGATTATTGGGTGCTATGCTAAATGAAGTAATTAAAAAATAAATATAAGTACTGGATTATCTCGCTCATGTGCAGAATATAAAAACAAAGAGATTAGAGGATACCCAATGCAAAGGAACCTTGGGCAATAGAACTGGAAATGGGGGGTTGGGAGGGGTCTAGATGACAGGGAGGAGGCAAGGTCCATATGGTAATGTTGGGGAGATCTTGAAACACTGGTGGAGGAATGTTAGCAGTTCTGCAAGTATAAAATGACGATTTCAATTCTATAAGCTATAACCAATGTATCACTGTCACTGTCATCCCATTGTTCATTGATTTACTCAAGCGGGTGCCAGTAATGTCTCCATTCATCCCAGCCCTGAGATTTTAGCAGCCTCTCCTTACTCATCTTTCCCAATGATTAGAGGTTCTTTCAAGGTCAGGGGAATGAGACCTGTTATTGTTACTGTATTTGGCATATCGAATACACCACGGGGAGCTTGCCAGGCTCTTCCATGCGGGAAGATGATATGATACTTCAGTAAAATGAATTTAAAGCATTTTAAAGGAGAAAGAAGTATAAAGATAACTGTTAAAAGAAGTCAAAATATAAAGATAACAAGAACCAGAGAATGTAAAAAAAGTAAAGTCATGGCAATTAAATGTGAAAAAGAGCTAAGGGTGAAAATAAACTTTAAAACATTTTTAAACAAACTCACAATGAGTTTTTCTTTAATTGAAAACTTAAAAAGTTAGCTTTAAACAATTGATGTAGCTCATCTGAGATCTGAAGATCATTATGGAGAATATAAATAAACTCCAACTATAGATGTTAAAATCTACTTCCAATTAAGATAATAAAACATAATTTATGAAATGTTGTTAGTCTTTATATTATTTAGCTAAATCTAATGCTGATGCTGAATAAAATAATCCAAGAAGTGTTATTAAAACAATGTCTAGAATTATTATTATTATTATTATTAAATTATTATTCAATAATTTTTACTTTTTGAAGTTATTAAAATTACTAGCTTTTTTGTTTTTCATCTTGCTTGAGGAATGACACCTAGAACTCTAAGTTCTGTGCTAGCTAAGGTAGATGAAAGTGCTTTTGATTGTATTCAAGGGACAATTTGCTACTGGGATCAAGCCCAGTCCCCCTGTTTGCAAAGCATACACTCAAGCCATTGAACCTTTTATCAGACCCTATGATTATTTTTATAACAGTTCAACTTAAATTCTTGTTAGACTCTGAAGAGACAAGAAAAAATTATAAACCCCAATGTTTCTAGGTAATAATATATAAACATCATGTGATATTTCATTAACTATAATACATAATACTGTCTGTTTTCACTCACAAAATATTCTATATTTCAATTATATAGCAAAATTCTTAATTTATGTTAATCTGTTTGTAGAATACATGCAATATATTTTTGAACTAATGTGATTCTATTCATTTCATTCTCTCTAAACAGATATTCAGATTGACTTAAGTTGTAATTTTGGAAATTACCAAAACTTCAAAGTAAGTTCAAATAGATTCTATATAGTTCTAATAGAAGTCATTTCTTGCAGTTGAAAATCTATTTGAAGGAATGGAAGGTTTTTATACATATTCTTAGTGTTCTTAGCATTTCTTAACGAGAGTGTTTGAGTTGTTTTTTCCATGTAGCGAAAGAAATATCTTTAGAGTTGAGGATTATGCAGGTATTTTAATTACTGCTATTTTCAGCACTAAATTCACATTTTATATGTATCAATTCAAAGACACAGGTGCAAACATTTGCCTATCAATTATTAACAATCAGTGAGAGGGTTCTTCAAGCCCCGTTTCCCTAAAGAATTTTAAAGATGGAAAAGAATAACAGTGAAGCAACAGTTTACCTTTATTAAAGAAAACCTCTGGATAAGAAAATGTATGATGAAAAAATATATAAAAATTTGGATTATTGAGGGAAAAAAAACACTTAAAACCTTCTATAATGGAGATCCACATTGGTTAACTGTGGTTTAAGGGCCATCAGGTTGAAAGATGTGCATTATTTTACCTACTAAAATTTATTGGAACATGTAGGTTTAATGTATAGTTTTCTGTCTTTCTTGTGGTATACTAAAGTTAAAATGGTAGTGACTTTCTCACTCCCAAATATATGACCACTTAATCTTTGACAAAGGAGTAAGAAAAGTTAAATGGAACAAGGAAAGCCTCTTCAACATGTGGTGCCAGGAAAACTGGATAGCTACCTGCAAAAAAATGAACTCTGACCTCTGCATAATGCCAGGCACAAAAGTCAGATCAAAGTGGATTAAAAACCTCAATATCAGACATGAATCCATAAGGTACATAGAGGAAAATGTAGAAAGAACTCTCCATGACATTGAAGCTAAAAGCATCTTTAAGGATGAAACATCATTGACCAAGCAAGTGGAAACAAACATAAACAAATGGGACTACATCAAACTAAAAAGCTTCTGCACTTCAAAAGAAACAGTGACCAAAGTACAGAAAGAACACAAAGAATGGAAAAGAATATTTACCCAATATCTATCTGATACGTGATTAATATCCAGGATTTACAAGACACTAGTAAAATTATATAAGAAAAAAAAACCATCAAAAACGGGGAGAAGAAATGAACAGAAGTTTCCTCAAACAAGAAATACAAATGTCCAAAAGGCACATGAAAAAATGCTCCAAAAACCAAAAAAAAAAAAAAAGAAAAAAAGAAAAAATGCTCTATATCACTAATCATCAAGGAGATGCAAATCAAAGCAACAATGAGATATCATCTCATACCACAGAGACTGGCACACATTCAAAAGAACAAAAGCAACCAGTGCTTGCAAGCATGTGGGGAAAAAGGAATGCTCTTTCACTGTTGGTGGTAATGCCAACTCATCCAGCCTTTTTGAAAAACAATATGGATCATCCTTCAAAAACTAGAAACTGAGCTTCCCTATGATCCTGCAATGCCACTTCTGGGATTATATACTGAGGCTACTAAAAAGCACAGTAGAAATGACATCTGTACCTATATGTTCATTGCAGCAGTATTCACAATAGTCAAAATCTGGAAACAACCCAAGTGCCTGAGAATAAACAATTGGTTAAAGAAACTTTGGTACATCTATACAATGGAATACTATGGAGCTCTTAGGAGAGATGAAGTCGTGAACTTTGATTATAAGTGGATAGACATGGAGAGTATCATGCTATGTGAAATGAGTCAGAAAGAGAGGGACAGGTATAGAAGGACTGCACTCATTTGTGGAGTATAAAATAACAACACAAGACTGATACCCAAGGATGATAGATAGAAGGGTCAGGAAGATTGCTCCACAGTTGAAAGCCTGCCTCTCGAGCGGGTGAGGAGAGGACAGCTGGAATAGAGAAGGGATCACTAAGAAAATTTTGGTTGGAGGGATCTGTCAGGATGGGAAATGTGTGCCGAAAGTGGATAAAGGACCAAACATGATAACCTCTCAGTATCGCATTGCAAACCATAATGCCCAAAAGTAGAGAGAGAGTATGGGGAATATTGTCTGCTGTGGAGGCAGGGGGAGGGTGGGAAAGGGGGGGGTATTGGGGTATTGGGGATATTGGTGGTGGGGAATGTGCACTGGTGGAGGGATGGCTGTTTGATCATTGTGTGATTGTAACTCAGACATGAAAGCTTGTAACTATTGATGCACAGTGAATCAATAAAATTTTTTTAAAATAGACATACACATATTCTCGTAAAAAAAGTATTAGAAATCTCAGTCAAATCTGTTAGACAAGAAAAGGGGGTTGGGAGGGGGGAAGCATCCAAACTGAATGTAAATGAACTAAATTTTTTGCTCTTTGCAGGTAAAAAAAATGGTAGTGACTTTTACACAAATGAACGTAATCTCTAAGGTGATGTTTTCCTTGTTTACCTATAAATTTTGTCGAAACCACTTCTTATTGTGTGGACATTTTCAAACACACATTTTATAGGAACCTCCTGATTGTGCTCAGGTTCTAGTGGGTCTGAGAGTGTAGAATAGAGCATGCAGTGCTGGGGATTAAGCTCAAATGTTTGTCTATGCAAAGAATTTGCTCTATCCTTCAGTGTTATATCCTCCATGAGTGAGGTACTGCTTCAGTTTTGTCAATTCAGTAGGAAATGAAACACATGTTTATTGGGCACTGTGGGGCCAAGCCGCTTTGAATGTATTGATATCTAATTCTTACAACGCTTGCACATTAAGAACTCTGACCTTTTAACAAATGAGGAAAGTGGATTAAGGGGTCATTGAATTTTCTAAGGCTATTTCCAAAAGTTTCTCCTTGGTCTTTGTAGGCTCAAGTGGACACACATTTTTATGAAGCTAATGATTTATAAAGCTGATGCTTCATAAAATGCTGCATTGCTTCACAAGCACTGGAAATGTTTATTTAGCACCAAGTTTAACAGCTTAGAATTTAGATTTTTAAGTCTATTATACATTGAAAATAACTAAAAAGCCATTTTATCTTGGTCTGATCATACTTAACATTCTCTTTGTTCAAATTTGGGCATTTATTTTCTGATGTCGCTTATACAACCAAGATATATATGTGTGCAATTCAGATGAAATTATGTATGCTATAAAGGAAGCAACATCAAGAGACAATATTTTAACCATTTCCCAATTGAAATGTAATATTTTTAATCAGGATATTAAGTGCTCAAAACTGTTTCTTTTAGTTAGCAAAAACCAGTATTCTATTATATGGTATAATGGATGAATTCCAACCATGTGGGTGAGTTTGAATTTTTTAATATGTTAGAGAAATCTCCAAATTTAAAAATGTTACAGTAAATAAAGTGAGGAAAAACTCTCGGGTTTTTCCTCAAGTACGAAATGTAATATATGATCCTTCATAGTCCCCATGTGTGTGCACTTGTGAAAGATTCATTGATTCAAATGGCACCAGCAAAGAGCAGATAATTGCCTATGGAAATGTGTTCATTTGTCAAATATAAATTGTGATGGAAGGTGGAGTTAGAGTTTCTGCTAAAACTTTACCCAATAGACTGTTAATAAATGTTCTATAAGGTTACATTTCAGGGAGGATATTTGGCTTCTTTTTTTTCAATTGGGTACATGGCTATAATAACAGCTAAATCTTCTTTATCTTACAATTGGATGGCTATTATTAACTTAACAAACAAACAAACCAGAGAGGTTGAGGGTCAAACTTACTTAAGTATAATTAGCAAGAATTGTTCAAAAACCTATAGGATGATCTGAATATATTCAGTAATGGAAATTAGAAGTCTTTTGTAGTTAAAACTTCAAGAGTATAATTTTTTGTTTGTTTCTGTAGCGCTGTAGCACTGTCATCCCACTGTTCATTGATTTGCTTGAGCGGGCACCAGTAACATATCCATTGTGAGACTTGTTGTTACTGTTTTTGGCATATCGAATATGCCACTGTAACTTGCCAGGCTCTGCCGTGTGGGCAAGATACTCTTGGTAGCTTGCTGGGTTCTCTGAGAGGGATGGAGGAATCGAATCCAGCTTAGGCACGTGCCAGGCAAACGCCCTACCCACTGTGTTATCACTCCTTTTTTGTTTCTAGAGCATAAAATACCACCACATTTTACTATTTATCAATTGTTACTTTTCAATCTCTTTGTTTTTAATAGCATTCCATTGGCATAATCCTCTATTTTATAGACATCCTTATACCTCATAAAGCAATTTACTGACTAAAGGCTTCCTTATCACTCTTACTTCCTTGCAGCAGGACTGGAGTTTTCTAATTATGACAATACAGAGAAAGAAAACATCTGTGCCGTCAATGCCATACAATAGAAGCTCTCAGCTCATGAAGAAAATAAATTCTGTGTACTCTAGCTATTTGAGGGATTAAATTAAATTTTGCTATCAATACCTTCTCAAATAGTCCCTTGGGAGGCAGAAGACAGCACGGGTAGCAATATCAAACAGATATTTAAGAAAGAGAAGAAGGGAGGCATATATTGTGCCAGGCACTCCATTAGGAGATTACAGTACCTAAATTAATTCAATAATGGGTATTATAATAACCAAGAAATCTGTGAATTTCATCCTATAGTCACAGACTTTAATAAGGGCCTTACAAACATTTGAGAATTACTCAGCCTACTGGGTCATCGCTCCAATCTTTACCAGGCTGTGGCAACATAGGTATTTCTTGACAACTGTCACAAGAATGCGTGTGTCAATTTCTCTCTGTTTCACTTCAAAGGAAACTAAACTCTTTTGCATATTAACTATAAACCCTAGTGATGAGACTTATTCTACAAGGAAAATTCTCTACCCTCTCCAAATCTGTAACCTTCCAGGCTGTCTCTGTGCTAAGAACCTTATTTGAATGATCTTATTCAAAACTCATTAAGAGCCTAAAAGAAAAGTATCACAAATCCCATTTCCATCAAGAATGTTCAGTCACAATAAGTGTAAGTAATTTATGTAAATATTGAAGCTGACATATTAAAGTGAATTGAATCATTTTCTGGACAAAGATGATGAATCTCTTGAACAGGACATGAAAAGGGAGGTACATTATTCTATCATATTTATTTTGAATGTTTTGGATTTGGGAGAGACATATAGTTGTGCTCAGTCCTTGTTACTGGCTCTATGCTCAGAACGCTCTTCAAACCATGTTCAGGAAATTGTGCACAGTACCATGGTCAGCTGTGTATATGACATGGGAAGCACCTTACATATTTATTATATCTTTGGACCAAGAAAAATAAATCTTTTAAAGCAGTAATGACTATTTTCAGAATAAAAAATATTGATGGGCTGAGAATACATAATATTTAGAATATAAATGGATTACATTTACAGTCACAAGCACTTTATGGATATAATAAGAACTAAATGAAAAACATTTATATGTCATGTGCAGCCCTTGCCATGACTTGTTGTTACTGTTTTTGGCATATCGAATATGCCACAGTTAGCTTGTCAGGCTCTGCCATGTGGGCGAGATACTCTCTGTAGCTTGCTGGGCTCTCTGGGAAAGGGGTGGAGGAATTGAACCAGAGTCAGCCATGTGCAAGGCGAACACCCTACCTGCTGTGCTATCGCTGCAGTCCCTTGCCATGATAGCTACTAAAATAATTTTTACTCCCAAGTAATATGAAAAAATGACATATTTCTTTATTTTAATGAGAAACTGCCCAATTTTAGTTATCCAAAGCAAACACTCACAATCTCAACAGACTGTCAAAATGCTGCTGGTATTAAAATCTTGCTTCTGCCTGATATTCCTGCAAGTCAAGTAAGTTACAGGTTCAATAAGCTTGCTTTTTTCTTCAAAGTGACATAAAACTTAAGTGGAACATAAATTAAAAAAGTGAGACATAACTTTTTAAATGTCTCAGAATAGTTTAATCCAGAGTCACATAGGATCATGGTCCCACCTCCTGGCATCTATGCTATTTCGTGCTATTCTTTTCACTCTTCCTGTCTTCTCTCCTCTCCTAGTCTTCATACTGTTCCCTGCATACACATTACAGAGAAAAATATTTGTGCTTGTTTCACACTCCCTACTCATAGTCATTTGCTTCCATCAATCAGAATACATTAGTTCCCACATACCTAGAAAGGATCTTGAGATTCATTCTACTGACACAAATTTGGGTGATGTGCCCATTAATATGACCAAGATTGGGATACATCAATTGGCTTGACATTAATTACTTTTGGGAGTTGGGAAGGAGTCACCTTGAAACATCGGTAGAGGAATACTGATATTAATGGTTGGTTGGAATTAGAACAAGTAAGTCTGTTCATAATAACTTTAATAATAACTTTAATAATAATAACTTTAAAAATAATAATAACTTTATTATTAACTGTATTATAAACCATAGTGCCTAATTTTGGAAATAATTTATTTTTTTGGTTTTTGGGTCACACCTGGCGATGCTCAGGGGTTATTCCTGGCTTATGCACTCAGGAATTACTTCTGGCGGTGCTCAGGGAACCATATGGGATGCTGGGAATCGAACCCGGGTCGGCCGCGTGCAAGGCAAACACCTTACCTGTTGTACTATCGCTCCAGCCCCTTGGAAATAAATTTTTAAAAAGCAAAACAAACTAAACTGTTGGGTACCTTATTTGATATGCAGAGGAGAGAGCCAGCTTTCCAGAAGTCACACAGACCTCACCATTGTTATACCAAAAAATCTTGGTCAAAGAGGAAAGAAAAAAAGAATTAGGGAATAATTTGAAACCTGACACATCTATTCTTGAATATTCAGTCTTCTGAAAATAATTCTGTTCTCTCTTAAAGGATCATATAAGACACTGCTTCCTTTCTGAGGACTCAGGAGCCTGAACTCATGCATCACATACTAAAAGTCTATGCTTGAAAAAAATAAAATAGAATAAAAGTCTATGCTTGATCCCTGGGCAGCATGCTCTGCCTTAGCAATGGCCAGTGTGGCCCCAAATAAACAAAGCCTACTTTTACTCATAGATTGGTCTCATTAATTTTTTATTATTTCCTTGAACGTTTACTGAATAAGTTGGATTCATACTGCATGTTGTTTACGATTGATGTTTTTCAATGTCATGTTTTACTCCCTTGGATAGTAAGGTTTTGATTCTAGTACCTTAAAGCTCCTATGTAAGTATGTCTCGTAATAATAAACAAAAATGATATTAGTATTCAAGTTATATCCTAATTTTCAAAAAAATAGTGATTTATGAGAGACTATCATGTCATTTCATGGAGTAAAAGTATTTCACATATAAGTATTAATCAAATTGAAATCAGTATTCTGTAGCTTATGGAATTGAATATAATGAATGTGACTAGTTTATTTCTAGATGGGAAAAGGTAGACTTTGTTTTACAGCTTTAATGCCAGATTAATAAATTACACACGAATAGCTAAAGTTCATTGACCTTGAGTGGGATCACTTTATCTCCTTAGCTCTTCACAACAGGAAATAAGACAGAGAGTATTTAGTTCTCAATTCAGCTATTGAAATGCCTTCCCAGGCCCCAAGAGCTAAGTAGAAATGCAACTCCATACTTCTCTCTCAGACAGCTACAAGTGCCATTTCTTTTTGGATAAATCTCCAAAACATTCTTAACTGATTTTGAATTATTCTTTTAAAAAAATGTCGTGGTGGGGCTGGAGTGATAGCACATTGGATAGGGCATTTGCCTTGCACGCGGCCAACCCAGGTTCGATTCCCAGCATCCCATATGGTCCCCTGAACACCGCCAGGGGTAATTCCTGAGTGCAGAGCCAGGAGTGACCCCTGCGCATCGCCGGGTGTGGCCCAAAAAGAAAAAAAAAAGTGTCGTGGCATTCCTGTACCAGCTCTAGTCTCAGAAAAGAATGATCTCTCTTGTTATGGGATGGGAATTTTCACTTAAAGGATTTGAAAAATATGCCTAAAATTTTGGACCCCAAAATAATAATAAAAGTACATTAATTACCTGAACTTTCCCTTTTCCTGCAACTTTTTACCCTGCCCTACTTGGGGCCCTGAATGCTTTTAGGACTTTGAGGTTAAGGTCCATCTTCTGAAGATGCTTCCGATAGGAAAGGGGATGGAGTGATTTTTTGGGGGGCACCCTCCTATTCCCTACCAAGGGTTGTGGGGGAGAATTTAGTCAGATTCCTGAGATGATTCAGCAAATACTCTTTGGAAATTCTTTAGACTCTGAGGAGAAAGATCTGGTTTAGATACAGAAACAAGTAGAATAACAGAATGTTGGAAGATACTACTCCACCTAAATGGGATTCTGCATACATAAGTATAAGTAGATGAAAGTAGGGATGGAAGTGTTACTTTTAAGTATGAAAAGGAAGTCATTTCTTGTCTTGTTATAATGAAGGTGGAGTTTGTGGGGGTTGGTGCCAGGAAATCTAGAGAAGAAAATTTTGATTATTTAAAATCCCACTCATATGAGGGATAGACTGCCAGATAGGTAATGAAAATGATTAAGGGGAAGAAATAGTATGTTAGGACTGATGATAACTTCCTCGTTTCGGAGGTGGGGTGGGAGTTCACAGCAATAATGCTCAAGGTTATGCCTGACTCTATCCTCAGGAATTAAATCTGGTGGTGAGTGCTAGGAGGACCATATGGGTTGCTGAAAATCAAATCTGGGTCTGGAATGAGCAAGGCAAATGCCTTACCAACTGTACTCTCTCTCTTCAACTCCTGGTAACTTCTTTTGAAACCACTATTTGATCCAGTTGAATTTCAATCTGTCATACCCTATGTTCATGCGTGGGCAGATAAAGGTACCCAGATGTCAGGAAAAACAGCTTGTGGCTGAAGAATCAAAGAACGTCAAAGGGATAAATAGTAGCAGGTAACAAAAAGAAGAGGCAGAGCTCAAAGTGCCAGTGATAAACCAAGAAGACAGCAGTAGATTTTGATGGACAATTTAAATCTTTGAGCACAGTGTCTTGAGTAATCTCTGCAACCAGTGGTTGCCAAAAGAAATTAATGGATAAATGAAAGGGCTAAGTTTAGAACTCTTATAGTAAACTTCAAGGCAATATCTAGTCCTCTAGCCCCAGGAATTTGTATAGGGTTTTCTTATTCTGACAAATATGTAAGTTCAAATTGATTCTGTACCAGTTCCAGTTTTCAGATCTGAGCCTGATAGAAGTTTGGCAAAGTTCATTTTGTTTGTTGTTGGTTTCTTATTGCTGGTGTAATTATGTTAGTTTTGAAATGCTGCCCCTTCCAAGTAAGTTATCAAATAATAAGTGCCTGCTCTGAGACTTTCATATCTATTTAAAATATATGTTTAAGCCTTGAAGAGAGAGTCAGTCTTCAAATATTCCGTCACCTGGTCCCATGTGGCCTCTAGTGTACATTTATTAAGTTTATTTCTTACCTCCTTCGTTGATCAACTTGGGTGTATTTTTATTGTTAGGTCAGCTGAAAAATATCTAGCAGGGTAAAAGGGAGTCCTTCCTTCCTCGTACGCTGGAAGATATACTTTTCCATGGAGTGAATGGGAATCAGAAGTCTAACCATTGACAGAGTGCTGGGGAAACCTCCTTCAAAAAGCCTTCATTTCCAGCTCCTCCAAAATACACTTTGTAAGTGATAAACTACTAAAATTAACTTTTCTGAAATTTCTTACCCTCAAAATTATGACAAAACAAAAAAGAGATAGTTTAAAGCTGCTACACACATGTTTTCAAGCACAACAACAGAGGGCAAAATAATTGGACATCAAAAGTGTGAATAACTTCAGAACATAAAAAGTTCTATCATTCTACAGATTTTGCTTCTTTTCACTACAGCCTTTTTTATTAATACTCCTCTTTGAATATTTGGACTAGATAGACCTATTTAAGGCATTGCAAATGTTCCCGATTTATAAAGTTGCGGCTGTTCTGATTGCTAATGAAATGCCATACATTCTAGTATATGATGATACAATGAATAACTATTTCAGTTTGTATTTAAGATTTTCGGGTACTAAAAGGGAAGGTAATATAATAAATATGTGTATCAGAGTTATGTTATTTTAAACAACATTAATTTTATTCATAAAAGCTGTTCAAGAGAGATTCTTTTGGGGGGCTTTCCACAAATGGGTGTGCTCAGCCATCACTCATGGTGGGTCTCAGGGAAACATATGGGGTGCCGGTTGGTTGGTGCATGCAAGGCAAAAGCCCTAATCACTACACTATCTCCCAGTCTCCCAGAAAGATGCTTTTATAGAGTTTCTGGTGGTTAGCAAGAAACTACCTAATCTCTCTACAATTTTACCCAATAAAAACATACATTTACAGTCATATCTAAGAAACAAGTATTACCAGTAATATATAATGTCTTATAGAAATCAGAAATCTTTATTTGGAATTTTACTTCTATTGACATTTAAGTGGTGCATTCATTGCTAAGTGAGGAGAGCTAAAAATCAGCAATTATATTTCTAAATGTGTATGTGATTTTAAATCTTAGTAAAAATAGAGAAAGCCTTTGAACCAATATAGGATTTTAAGTAAAATCTCTTTTTGTGCAGTTTTCTCCTGTGCCCTATATACTCGAGATAAGTCTTTCAGGATGCATGGTAAGAAGTGAGGTAGACTGTATGCTAAGAAGAAAAAGAAAAGCAAAAGCAATTAAAATATAAAGTTGCTGATAACACCATAAGGTTGTTTATATCGTGGCTTCAAAGAGGAGATTTGTAAACTGAGCTTTTGTCTGAGTATTCAGAATACTTTTCAAACCTTAAAGAATCTTCTGGTTGTGCACTGCACAGTTGAGGTGGCAGCTTTATTATTCAAACCCATTTCTTTGGTGAGAATAAACTGGGTTTGCCGTCACTACAGAAAGGCCCGTGTGAGGAGAAAAATCTTTACTGGATGAAAGCAGATTATTTTTAGGTGTTTGATTTGTCCGTGAAGAACTCTAATAAGGACACTGGTACTGCAAAATTGACTCTCATATAAGTCACTTCAATACCATCCTAACTTAGACTGGTGATGACTGTAATGTTACTGAATAAATCATTTTCTGCTAAGAAGTACAACATTTTGAGTGCTATTACAGCAGGTCCAGGTACTCAGTGGTAAGGAAGAGATCAGTCAGCAGGCTATGTAAACTGTATTTTCAAAATATGATTTATACTCTGAGCCTGGAAAAAATCCTACACTTCACACTTTGTAAAATATAGTTGAATTATTCTTTTTTTAACCACAAATAGGGGTATAACTATTCACGTGGAGGTGCCAGCTCTGCAATTTAAAAAATTTACCAAAGGTAGGACACAGCATTTTTAATGTCAGAGGGGATTTAGTGGGGGATTTTTGATGAGAGAGGAGTCATCCTTGTCAAGGTCTCTTTGTGGGAGACCATCTTGGTAAATAGCAATCAAAAAGGAGCACTTCTCAATGAACATTAGGTCACTGACATGGCATGAATCATTCATCCAAGGTCTCCGAAGTCCTTACAACCCTGAGGTTGCTAGACTTCATGGTGAATAGGAAACAAAATAGTCTGTGTAAGATTCTAAATTTATATGCACTATCTAGCTATGCTTTGGCACATTTTAAGCAATATTGGCTAGGAACTATAGAAGCATAAGCAAAATTACTGTTGTTCTTATAACCATTATTTTTATAAATTAGTCTAATTTTCCTATTCTCTTTCTCATTTTTTATATTTCTAACAAGCAAAAAATGTAGAGAAAAAATGTTTCTTGCGCAAAATGAATGTAGATACAATTAAAGAAGAAACAAGTTTTTGATATATTTTTGTCTTTGGGGTCTATTTTTATAATATATGCATTTTTTATTTAAATAAACTACTTTGCAAAGTCAAATTAAAACACCTACATTCTTTCTTTTTACCCACTAATCATATTCAGAATTTTAATATAAACGTGAATGTAGTTAACATTGGGCACCCAAAAATCATGGCCATCTTATCAACAAAACCAATTTGATGGAATCATAGGTAGACTATAAAGATTAAGGTGTACTATATGAATATCAAATTAACTTTATTTACACTTGACCAGACAGGTCAAGGGACTTAAAGGGAAGCTGCTTAAAAAGAAATTATGCCTGACCTCTTAGGAAACTTGCCTTCTTTCAATTTATCCATGACTGCATCTGCATGGAACATGTAGTATGAAGAAGGTCTTTGAAACATTGTCACCAAGAGTATCTTATACTATGATTATCTGACACAATAGAGCAATACTCTTCCACAAATTGATAAAGATGTAGAACACTATATTCTGTTGGCACTTCTGCTTCTGAACCCCAACTACACCAAATAATGTCCCAGATTTCACCTTTAAAAAGATTCTCACTAGTCTAAATTTTCTAAGTGTACACTTGTGTCATATGAGAATCAAATCTCAGAGATAGCTTTCACAATAGATATATGAGAAGTATGGTTTCACATTTTCATTGTTTCTTATGGCTGTATGGTATTCCATCATTTGAGTGTTTGTGTAGTGTCTGTATACATGTATCCATATGTGTCTCTCTATGCCCCTCTGCCCCCCTCCTGTGTATATATATATATATACATATATACATGTGTATAAGTATCTATGTATGTATAGTATGTATGTATATATATGCCTACATATACAGATATATACACTTACATATATATCACAATTTCATATTTTATCTAGTCTATTTTTGGATGCTAGGGGTATTTCTAGACTTTGGCTGTTTGTCATCTTCCCTAAGTGTCCAGGTTCCTTGGTGCATTTGGGGCTGATAGATGATCCCCAACTAGTAAATGGAGAACTAGATGCAGACAGATTGCTAGACCATAAAAAAGCAAAGATTATTCAAAATTAAAAACAGACTTAACATAGAGGGAGAGGAACCGCTGGAGAGTGCACAGTGATAGAATAGGAAACAATGCAGGGGGAGTGTAGCACAAAGCAGAAGTGTAACACAAGCATGAGTATTTTGGGGTATCCACGGGCAGACCATGTGACAGGGAAGCACTGTCATGGGTGAAACAAAAGGATGGCAGATAACTCAATTAATATAACCTCCGAGGGAGGAAGGAAACTTGACTGTAGCCAAGATGATCTGCTCCTAATAGATGAGCAATGACTAATCACAGCAATGTACAAGTTCTGGGGAGATGGCACCCCTTTTGATATTGCCTTTTGCCATCTCTGGATCCAGATCTCCAACAATTTCTCCCCCATGGAGAATCCCCAAGATGTTTAATCAACAGGGCATCACGGTCCAAATGGCTTGAAAGCAGTGCTAGTGGAGACCCAACACTTGGCTATCATAAACTGTGTTGCAGTCAACATAGGTGTGCAAAAATATTTTGAATTAATGTTTTTAGTGTTGCTGGGATTGATGCCAACAAATGAAAATGCCTAGTCATATGCTAGTTTTACTTTTTAATGCATAAGGACTGGAAGGAATTTTGTAGTGTTTGTCACTATGACTGAAATCAACTAGTCTAACTTTATCTTTGTATAGTAATGTTTCTGCTACCATCCAGATTCAGAAACCTAGATACCACCCACGGATGGTGGAATTCTTAGGAAAAGGAGAAGCTAAAGGAGAATCTAAAGGTCATGATTAGAAAATGAAAGGATAATGAATACGATAAGGCTTTGCTGTAACAAAATCTCAGATTGATTTTCATATATATAGAGAACTATAGAGACTTATGGGATTCGGAGAAATTATATAAAACTCACTCCTAAAAGTCATTCTTAGCATTTTCAACTCTAGAGAAGCTCACATTCTCTTTTGAACTCTTGTGTGTTTCTTTCTCTCCCTTCACATTTCTCTAAGTAATTTTTTTAATAAAGCTATTTTACTTCAAATAGAGTCCTATAAATTGAATTTTTGTTGGAGGTGTGGGAAGAAGACACCCGTTGATATTTGTAGAGGTTCAGAGATTAACTTACCCATGATCATTGCAAAAGAGCCAGAGTTCTTTTCAAATTTCAGTGTTCAGAGTTTATATTAAGAAAGTAGGCTTGCTCTCTGCTTACTTGAACTTTAAATTAAGACCTAGGATCTTAGTTCAAAAGTAACACTCAGTTTTTATTCCTTCATCAAAATAAATTTTTGGAAACTACATTGTCCTTGTTACAGAAATCTGAGATGACAAAAGCAGCTTAAAAGAAATTTTAAAAGTGTACAGACACCACATGATGATAAGTGCACTAATGGGAAAGGTAAGGGGAAAAACAGGTCTCATTCTCAAAAATAGTCAATTACTTAACACTGTAAATAATTTAGCATTTATTTCTCTCACTTCAAGTCTTCTAATTCAATCACCAGAATTATCTTTTTCTTTGCTTCTTTTCTGATCCCTGTTCCTAAATTCCAATCTAACTTTTTTATGTAGAATAAATGTCATTGTTTTTGTTTTTCTCTCCCTCTATGTTTTATAATTAATTCCCTTTGCTCTTCCTCTCTTCTCCAATTACAAATTGATACAAAAGTATTAATGTCTGAGTAGACATGACTTAATGTGGACTTCTTATTCAGAAAAATTTGCCTTCAGTGATATTTGATGATTCCTCCTGAAGAAAAATGCATTCAAAGTCTTACCTGAGTCATCTCTGAGCAAAACATTTCAAATTGACCAAACAGCTGCATAAATGAGAACTAGAAACTGACATGAACAAAAAGATTTCCTGCCAAGATAAACACAATGATGCTTTTATAGTGATAACACTCTCAGGGCAATTCCTGCATTGCAAGCAAAGCCATTTATAGTGCAGGTTAACAATGAAAAATCCAGCCCTTTTAAGACAGCATAGATGAATAACACCTTAGTTTGCATTTATCAGCTGGTTTTGGCTTTTTCTATATTTTAAAACAGAATCAGTATAAGTTATGCCATTTAAAAACACCTTACACATTATATAAATTATATATTTATTGATTACCTAAAAGAGTAATAATTTTATTATTTTATTTATTTCACAAGAATATCCAATTGATGCATCACAGAAAATGAAATGCCTTAAAAGTAGTTCACTAAAATATTAAAACCACTAAAATTCTATTGCGAAGAAAATATATGAGTCCTAGTTCCTGGTCATGTATAAATAAATCCCTTTACATGATGGCCATGTAATGCCTCTGTTGCAATCCACAACACCCAAAAGGAGAGAGAGAGAACAAGGGGGAATGCCCTGCCACAGAGGTGGGGTGGGGGGATTGAGTGGGAGGGTGGGAGGGATACTGGGAACATTGCTGAGGGGGCTGGGCACTGGCAGAGGGATATAAACAAAATACAAACATGAAAGTTCAAAAGTTTGTAACTGTAACTCATGGTGATTCACTAATTAAAAAAAATTTTAAAAATTAAAAAGAAAGAAATCCCTTTACATTTATGTTAAAGATTCACATGAATTTGCACTATATTCCTTAACAATATCCATATTTAAAATCAGACTGTTTCTAATAAAGTGCCTTAGTTATGTTGTCAACATTTGCTAAGAAAGCATTATTTATCATTATCATTTAATTGACTGGAGCGATAGCACAGCGGTAGGGTGTTTGCCTTTCATGCGGCCGACCCGGGTTCTATTCCTCCATCCCTCTCCGAGAGCCAGGCAAGCTACCGAGAGTATCCCGCCCACATGGCAGAGCCTGGCAAGCTCCCCGTGGTGCATTCGATATGCCAAAAACAGTAACAACAATTCTCACAATGGAGACGTAACTGGTGCCCGCTTGAACAAATCGACGAGCAACAGGATGAAAGTGACAGATTTATCACTTTCATTTTTTCTCCTCTGGTGCCAACACACATCCCCATTTAAGAGGCTAGGGATGTGGGACTGAGTGATGGTATGTCAGGGAAGGTGCTTTCCTGGGTTCGATTCCTCTGAGGCATATATCTCCTATCCCCACCAGGAGTAATCCCTAAGCAAGAGCCAAGAGTAAACTCTGAGAACAAATGCCCAAAACAAAAGCACACAAAAGAATACAAATAAATCTTTTAAAAGATGATAGGAAACTGCTTTGCTTGAATGAGACCCTGGGTTTAAATGACAACACTGAGAGGCCCTCTGAGAAAAATTTCAGGAATGACCCTCAAATGCTGTACTCTGAGTACAGCTGGGTTTGTCCTTCCCCCACTCCCCTTTTTTTAACCCCAAAGAAGGACAAGACAAAAAGTCCATTCACACTTTATAGATTACTGAATGTGATTTAAGAAATAATCATCTTCAGTCAGTTAATCGTTATTTATTTCTTCCTTCTGTGCATTCTATGGATGAAACTGGTAAACAAGACAATTATTGAAGTTGCTGTGCTGCTTGCATTTTGTGGAAAATACAGACAAGTAACAAAGTAAGTAAATAAACAAGCCACTCAGCCAAACCACCTACCAAATAGCTACAGATTGCAGCCAACGTGGAGAAAGCATGCAAGGTGATGAAATAAAATTGTGGAAATAGTTGGCATGGTATATTCTGGGGAAACTTTTTGAGAAGTTAAAGGATGTGGTAGTGTCTGAAAGATCGCAGAGATATCATGCAAACCACTGAATCTTCATTTGTTTTTTGACATGCAGAAAAAAATGCAGATTTAAGTTAGAGACTTTTTGTGGTCACATTTATCATTGCACATTTCACTCCTGCCTTTGTGCTTTGGGATCACTCCTAGTAGTGCTGCAGGAAATATATTCAGTGCCAGAGACAGAACTCAGCTTACTCCCTGAAAGGCAGCTCCTTACCCACTTTACTACCTCTTTAGTCCTCAGAGACATATTTTTAAAAAAAATTTTGTTAGTGAATCACCATGAGGTACAGTTACCAACTTATGAACTCTCGTGTTTGCATTTCAGTCATACAGTGATCATTTACCCATCCCTCCACCAGTGCCCGTTCTCTTCCACTAATGTTCCCAGTATCCCTTCCTAACTACCCCACCCCATCCCCCACCTCCTCATCCTGCCTCTGACGCAGGACATAACCTTTTTTGGGTGTTGTAGTTTGCAATAGAGGTAATGAGTGGCCTTCGTGTTCGTCTATGGTCAATTTTTGGTATGCATCTTTCAACCCGAATGGATTCTCCCAACATCCTCTACTTGCTGTTCCCTTCTCTATCTGAGCTGCCTTTTCCCCCAGCATGTGAGGCCAGTTTCCAATCTGTGGGGCATACCTCTGGTCCTTATCTCTACTACTCTTGGGTGTTAGTCTCCCACTCTGTTACTATATATTCCACAGATTAGTTCAATCTTTCTATGTCTCTCTCTCTCTCTTTCTGATTCATTTCACTTAACATGACACTTTCCATGTTGATCCACTTATATGCACATTTCATGACTTCATCTTTTCTAATAGCTGCATAGTATTCCACTGTGTAGATATACCAAAGTTTCTTTAACCAGTCATCTGTTTTGGGGCACTCCGTTTTTATCCAGATTTTGGCTATTGTAAACAGTGCTGCAATGAACATGCAAATGCAGATGTCATTTCTACTATACCTTTTTGCCTCTGTGAGGTATATTCCCAGAAGTGGTAATGCTGGGTCAAATGGAAGCTCAATTTCTAATTTTTTAAGAATCGTCCATACTGTTTTCTAAAAGGGCTGAACCAGTTGGCATTCCCACCAGCAGTGAAGGAAAATCCCTTTCTCCCCACATCCACGCCGACACTGGTTGCTTTTGTTCTTTTGGATGTAGGCCGGAAGAGACACATTTTTTAAAAATTTTATTTTATTTTTATAAAGTTGTTCACAATGATTTATTACATTCAATATTCCAACACCAATCGCACCACCACTATACCTTCCCACCACCATTATTTCCAATTTTCCCAACCATGACCTATGTCCCTAAATAATTTATTTTGTATTGCTTATTACAAATAATTCACTAAAATTGATGAAAAAGATTTCCTTAGAAGAAAGTGCGTAAAGATTTTTGACTCTCACCCTGAAGTTAGTAAGCCCTTGTATAAGAGATTACTCACATGTGTTACAGGGTAAGCCTTGTGCGTTGATATTTTCTTAATCAAGATTAGTTGCCTTCTACTGTAGAGCCCATCCACTGTGGAGTGCTACTCCTGATACACTAGTGGTGTTGAGTTTGAGATGTCACTCAGCCATTGCTCCAGAAATTCTAAAATGTTGAATAGGGTGATACAGTTGGAGTTAAATTTTTAACTGGATGGTGACTGTGGGGCCCAGAAGCATCTCTGCTGCTTGTTGATCTCTTTTGAGATTTATTTATGAGTCTTTGGATCATGACCAGTTAATGAGTTTATTTGGTGTGAGAAGCAGTTCATGGGCATGACCACCAGACCCCCAGAAGAACTGGAAGATGAGGGGAGGTTGCCCATCCCGGACTCTGTGAAAGCCTGGAGATTTTGGTCACAAATCCTGCATACCTGAGTGTAGGATAACATAGCCTCAGGTTGTTTAGGTTTATTGGGAACTGTCCTTTGTGTTTATTTGTAACTTCTTTCTTTGTGTTCTGTTGACTTGTAAATATTGTTTTTCTCTTCTCCTTGAGTCCTCTGCATAGTTTATTCAGAGCCAAGTCCTTTTGTATGGGCACAGGAAGACTAGCAAATGCTATGCTTTTGTAACTTCAGTGTCATTTGACTCCATATATTATTTTCCTCCTGGGCATCTGTTCTCTCAGCTGCCCTTACATCCTAGCACCCCCAAAAGCAGGGTCCCAAAGAGGGACAAGACGAACCCAGGGCAAGTGATGAGTTATGTGCTACCCTGACATTGAGATGGGCCTGGCCACAGTGCCTAATGCTTAACTATAAGTTAAGAGCTTGGTCCTGGACAAATGCTGTCATGATCCAAAAAGTAATAACTAGCTTCCCCTTGGAGACCCTGTGCCACCTGGAAAAGCGCCCTCTGTGTCCCGTGCCCGCCCGCGGCTGCGGGACAGCTCGGAGCACCCCCTCCCCGCCGGGCAGGTCCCAGTCATTCGCCCACCGCGCCTGATCCCGCCCTCCCGTGTCCGACAGGTATATTGGCTCTTCCCCTTGGAGACCCTGTGCCACCTGGAAAAGCGCCCTCTGTGTCCCGTGCCCGCCCGCGGCTGCGGGACAGCTCGGAGCACCCCCTCCCCGCCGGGCAGGTCCCAGTCATTCGCCCACCGCGCCTGATCCCGCCCTCCCGTGTCCGACAGGTATATTGGCTCTTCCCCTTGGAGACCCTGTGCCACCTGGAAAAGCGCCCTCTGTGTCCCGTGCCCGCCCGCGGCTGCGGGACAGCTCGGAGCACCCCCTCCCCGCCGGGCAGGTCCCAGTCATTCGCCCACCGCGCCTGATCCCGCCCTCCCGTGTCCGACAGGTATATTGGCTCTTCCCCTTGGAGACCCTGTGCCACCTGGAAAAGCGCCCTCTGTGTCCCGTGCCCGCCCGCGGCTGCGGGACAGCTCGGAGCACCCCCTCCCCGCCGGGCAGGTCCCAGTCATTCGCCCACCGCGCCTGATCCCGCCCTCCCGTGTCCGACAGGTATATTGGCTCTTCCCCTTGGAGACCCTGTGCCACCTGGAAAAGCGCCCTCTGTGTCCCGTGCCCGCCCGCGGCTGCGGGACAGCTCGGAGCACCCCCTCCCCGCCGGGCAGGTCCCAGTCATTCGCCCACCGCGCCTGATCCCGCCCTCCCGTGTCCGACAGGTATATTGGCTCTTCCCCTTGGAGACCCTGTGCCACCTGGAAAAGCGCCCTCTGTGTCCCGTGCCCGCCCGCGGCTGCGGGACAGCTCGGAGCACCCCCTCCCCGCCGGGCAGGTCCCAGTCATTCGCCCACCGCGCCTGATCCCGCCCTCCCGTGTCCGACAGGTATATTGGCTCTTCCCCTTGGAGACCCTGTGCCACCTGGAAAAGCGCCCTCTGTGTCCCGTGCCCGCCCGCGGCTGCGGGACAGCTCGGAGCACCCCCTCCCCGCCGGGCAGGTCCCAGTCATTCGCCCACCGCGCCTGATCCCGCCCTCCCGTGTCCGACAGGTATATTGGCTCTTCCCCTTGGAGACCCTGTGCCACCTGGAAAAGCGCCCTCTGTGTCCCGTGCCCGCCCGCGGCTGCGGGACAGCTCGGAGCACCCCCTCCCCGCCGGGCAGGTCCCAGTCATTCGCCCACCGCGCCTGATCCCGCCCTCCCGTGTCCGACAGGTATATTGGCTCTTCCCCTTGGAGACCCTGTGCCACCTGGAAAAGCGCCCTCTGTGTCCCGTGCCCGCCCGCGGCTGCGGGACAGCTCGGAGCACCCCCTCCCCGCCGGGCAGGTCCCAGTCATTCGCCCACCGCGCCTGATCCCGCCCTCCCGTGTCCGACAGGTATATTGGCTCTTCCCCTTGGAGACCCTGTGCCACCTGGAAAAGCGCCCTCTGTGTCCCGTGCCCGCCCGCGGCTGCGGGACAGCTCGGAGCACCCCCTCCCCGCCGGGCAGGTCCCAGTCATTCGCCCACCGCGCCTGATCCCGCCCTCCCGTGTCCGACAGGTATATTGGCTCTTCCCCTTGGAGACCCTGTGCCACCTGGAAAAGCGCCCTCTGTGTCCCGTGCCCGCCCGCGGCTGCGGGACAGCTCGGAGCACCCCCTCCCCGCCGGGCAGGTCCCAGTCATTCGCCCACCGCGCCTGATCCCGCCCTCCCGTGTCCGACAGGTATATTGGCTCTTCCCCTTGGAGACCCTGTGCCACCTGGAAAAGCGCCCTCTGTGTCCCGTGCCCGCCCGCGGCTGCGGGACAGCTCGGAGCACCCCCTCCCCGCCGGGCAGGTCCCAGTCATTCGCCCACCGCGCCTGATCCCGCCCTCCCGTGTCCGACAGGTATATTGGCTCTTCCCCTTGGAGACCCTGTGCCACCTGGAAAAGCGCCCTCTGTGTCCCGTGCCCGCCCGCGGCTGCGGGACAGCTCGGAGCACCCCCTCCCCGCCGGGCAGGTCCCAGTCATTCGCCCACCGCGCCTGATCCCGCCCTCCCGTGTCCGACAGGTATATTGGCTCTTCCCCTTGGAGACCCTGTGCCACCTGGAAAAGCGCCCTCTGTGTCCCGTGCCCGCCCGCGGCTGCGGGACAGCTCGGAGCACCCCCTCCCCGCCGGGCAGGTCCCAGTCATTCGCCCACCGCGCCTGATCCCGCCCTCCCGTGTCCGACAGGTATATTGGCTCTTCCCCTTGGAGACCCTGTGCCACCTGGAAAAGCGCCCTCTGTGTCCCGTGCCCGCCCGCGGCTGCGGGACAGCTCGGAGCACCCCCTCCCCGCCGGGCAGGTCCCAGTCATTCGCCCACCGCGCCTGATCCCGCCCTCCCGTGTCCGACAGGTATATTGGCTCTTCCCCTTGGAGACCCTGTGCCACCTGGAAAAGCGCCCTCTGTGTCCCGTGCCCGCCCGCGGCTGCGGGACAGCTCGGAGCACCCCCTCCCCGCCGGGCAGGTCCCAGTCATTCGCCCACCGCGCCTGATCCCGCCCTCCCGTGTCCGACAGGTATATTGGCTCTTCCCCTTGGAGACCCTGTGCCACCTGGAAAAGCGCCCTCTGTGTCCCGTGCCCGCCCGCGGCTGCGGGACAGCTCGGAGCACCCCCTCCCCGCCGGGCAGGTCCCAGTCATTCGCCCACCGCGCCTGATCCCGCCCTCCCGTGTCCGACAGGTATATTGGCTCTTCCCCTTGGAGACCCTGTGCCACCTGGAAAAGCGCCCTCTGTGTCCCGTGCCCGCCCGCGGCTGCGGGACAGCTCGGAGCACCCCCTCCCCGCCGGGCAGGTCCCAGTCATTCGCCCACCGCGCCTGATCCCGCCCTCCCGTGTCCGAAAAGGTTAGGGGCGTGTCCTGTCATTTGGGGGCGTGGCCTTAAAAGTGGGCGTGGCCTGTTTCCAGAGCGGCGGCCGCTAACGCGGCCGCAGATATTTTTTTACCATTCCACGCATTGTCCTTTGGCTACAATTGATTGAACTCATTTCTCCGAAGAACTCCCTCATCATCTTAGTTACTATATGTTGATACTCAACTAACCTAGCCTATCCTAACTTCACAAAAACTGTCAATGAACACATCAACTTGCACGGAAAAGTACTTTGTCAAAAGAGCATAACCAAAAATCTTTAGTCGAGGTTCCTCCCAAGTTAACGAGAGCTCCAGATAGTAAAGCCCATAACAACATGAAGAAACTGAGAAAATCCCCACCACTAGGAGAGAGCCAAGAAAATATCTCACTAACCTCAGCAGCGACCTCCCAGAAATACACCCTCCTCTCAGATAGAGAATTCAGAGAGGAAATTGTCAGGATGATTCATGAACTCAACACAACTATGGAACGAACATCCAATAAATTAAGGGAGGATATGGATGCCGCGTTGGAACGCTCCACCAAGATAATCCAGGAAGAAATGAGAGCAGAAATTTCAAAGCTACGAACAGAAGTCACACAACTAAAAAAATCAGTAGATGAAATGAAAATCTCCGTAGGAGCCCTCAATAGTAGAATGACTACAGCCGAAGACAGAATCAGTGAACTTGAAGATGAGCTGCACAAAGCATATAGACAACAGCAAATAATGGCAAAAGACCTCAAAATGGCTCTAGAGCGAGTTAGAGTCCTAGGGGACGACCTCAGGGGAAACAACATAAGAATCATGGGAGTGCCGGAACCACACGGAACCAATCCCAATGAAAAAAACACCATTAAAGACATCATTGCTAAAAAATTCCCAGAGCTAGAGAATGTGGACATCCAGATACAAGGAGTCCGAAGGGTGCCAGCTAAAAGGGACCCAAATAGAAAATCCCCAAGGCATATCATAGTCAGAATGATGGATGCCACAGATAGAGACACAATACTGCAAGCAGCAAGATCAAAGAAGGAGATCATATACAAAGGCGCACCCCTTAGATTCACAGCAGACCTATCAGAAGAAACCCTCCAAGCCCGAAGACAATGGTGGGATATAGTGAAAAAACTTCATGAAATGAATGCCTCACCAAGAATACTCTACCCGGCTAAACTCTCAGTTAAACTTGAAGGAACCATACATTATTTCATGGACAAGCAACAGCTCCGGAACTTCATAGACTCAAGACCAAATTTAAAAGAAGGACTCAAAGGGCTACTATAAGACAAGGAAAAAGACCTATAAGAACAACAAACCCTACAAAAAAATGGCACAAAATCCAATGACAATAATCTCTCTTAATGTTAACGGGCTAAATGCACCAATCAAGAGGCATAGAGTGGCAAAATGGATTCGGAAACTAAACCCAACCTTCTGCTGCCTACAAGAAACACATCTGAATAGCCGGAACAAACACAGACTAAAAATCAAAGGATGGAAAACAATCCTGCAAGCAAACAGCCCCCTCAAAAAAAAAGCAGGGGTGGCCATACTAGTATCTGATAGCATTGATTTCAGGCTGAAAAAGATCAGAAGGGACAGCAAAGGTCATTTTATATTCATCAAGGGATATGTGCAACAGGAAGAAATCACACTCCTAAATGTATACGCACCTAATGAACGACCAGCGAAATACTTAAAAGTACTCCTAACAGAATTTAAGGAGGACATAACTAGCACCACGATAGTAGTTGGAGATTTCAACACTGCCTTATCACCTCTGGATAGATCGACAAGAACAACACTCAGCAAGGAAACGAAGGCCCTGAAGGAAGAAATGGAGGAGACAGGGCTAATAGACCTATACAGGGCTATATACCCCCAAAAGAAAGAATACACATTCTTTTCCAGTGCACACGGAACATTTTCCAAAATAGACCATGTTCTGGGCCACAAGTTATACCTTAATAGAATTGGAAAGATAGAAATTGTATCAACTATCTTTTCAGACCATGATGCACTGAAGATGGAAGTTAATCATGCACAGACTCGGAGAACCAAATCAAACACTTGGAAATTAAACAACTCACTATTGAACAATGAGTGGGTCACGGAGGAAATCAAGAAAGAAATTAAGAGATACCTCGAAACAAATGAGAATGAAGACACAAGCTACCAGAACCTATGGGACGCAGCTAAAGCTGTGTTAAGGGGAAAATTTATAGCTCTGCAAGCCTTCCTCAGAAAGGAAGAAAGGGCCTATATAGATAGTTTGACTTCGCAGCTCAAGATCTTAGAAGAGGACCAGCAAAAGGAACCCAAACCAGATCGAAGGAAAGAAATAATAAAACTTAGAGCAGAAATTAACGATATGGAAACCCGAAAAACAATCCATAAGATCAATGAAACAAAGAGCTGGTTCTTCGAGAAAATAAATAAGATTGATAAACCGCTAGCAAGACTCACAAAGAAAGAAAGAGAGAAAACCCTAATAAACCGAATCAGAAATGAAAAGGGGGACATCACAACAGAAACCAAGGAGATTCAAAGGATCATCAGAGACTACTTTGAAAGTCTGTATGCCACAAAACAAGAGAACCTAAAAGAAATGGATGAATTCCTTGACTCCTACAACCTCCCAAGACTGAGCCAAGAAGACGTGAAATACCTGAATAGGCCCATAAATATCAAGGAAATCGAAACGGTAATCAAAAGTCTCCCCAAAAACAAAAGCCCAGGTCCAGACGGATTCACTGGCGAATTCTTCCAAACATTCAAAGAAGACTTGTTACCAGTTCTCCTTAAGCTTTTCCAGGAAATCGAAAAGACAGGAACCCTGCCGAACAGTTTCTATGAGGCACATATCTCCCTAATACCAAAAGCAAACAAAGACACCACTAACAAAGAAAACTATAGACCAATATCCTTGATGAATACCGATGCGAAGATTCTCAACAAAATACTAGCAAATAGAATCCAACAACTCATCAAAAAGATCATACACCATGACCAAGTGGGATTCATCCCAGGGATGCAAGGTTGGTTTAACATTCGAAAATAAATCAACATAATCCATCACATCAACAAAAGTAAAGATAAAAACCATATGATCATATCCATAGATGCAGAAAAAGCATTTGACAAGATCCAACACCCATTCATGATAAAAACTCTCACCAAAATGGGTTTTGGAGGAACTTTTCTCAAGATAGTCAAAGCCATCTACCATGAACCTATGGCGAGCATTATCATCAATGGAGAAAAACTAAGGGCTTTTCCTCTGAGATCGGGGACAAGACAAGGATGTCCACTCTCACCACTTCTCTTTAATATAGTACTGGAAGTATTAGCAATAGCCATCAGGCAAGAAAAAGATATTAAGGGGATTCAGATTGGAAAGGAAGAAATCAAGCTCTCACTATTCGCAGACGATATGATACTATACCTAGAGAAACCTAAAAGCTCTAGTAAGAAACTCTTAGAAACAATTGACCTATACAGTAAAGTCGCAGGCTATAAAATCAATACCCAAAAATCCATGGCCTTCCTATATGCAAACAATGAGATAGAGGAAAGGGACATGAAAAAAGCAATCCCATTCACAATTGTGCCCCAGAAAATCAAATACCTTGGAATCAGCTTAACTAAAGAAGTAAAGGACCTCTACAAAGAAAACTATAAAACGCTACTTCATGAAATAAAAGAGGACATGAGGAAATGGAAAAATATCCCCTGCTCATGGATAGGGAGAATAAACATTGTCAAAATGGCAATACTCCCCAAAGCATTATACAGATTTAACGCGATCCCTATGGGGATACCCATGGCATTCTTCAAAGAAGCGGAGCAAGCAATCCTGAAATTTATATGGAACAATAAACGCCCACGGATAGCTAAAACAATTCTTGGGAAAAAGATGATGGGAGGCATCACCCTTCCCAACCTTAAACTCTACTACAAAGCGGTAACAATTAAAACAGCATGGTACTGGAACAAAAGCAGAACTGCAGACCAATGGAACAGGGTGGAATATCCCCACACACAACCTCAAATGTATGATCATCTAATCTTTGATAAAGGTGCAAGAGATGTGAAGTGGAGCAAGGAAAGTCTCTTTAACAAATGGTGCTGGCACAACTGGACAACCACATGCAAAAAAATGGGCTTAGAACTCGATCTGTCACCATGCACAAAAGTCAGATCAAAATGGATTAAAGACCTCAACATCAGACCACAAACCATAAGGTACATTGAAGACAAGGTAGGCAAAACCCTCCAGGATATTGAAGATAAAGGTATCTTCAAAGATGACACGGAACTAAGCAATCTAGTAAAAACAGAGATCAACAAATGGGACTACATTAAACTAAAAAGCTTCTGCACCGCAAGAGATACAGTGACCAGAATACAAAGACTATCCACAGAATGGGAAAGGATATTTACACAATACCCATCAGATAAGGGGTTGATATCAAGGGTATATAAAGCACTGGTTGAACTCTACAAGAAGAAAACATCCAACCCCATCAAAAAATGGGGCGAAGAAATGAACAGAAACTTTACCAAGGAAGAGATACGAATGGCCAAAAGACACATGAAAAAGTGCTCTACATCACTAATCGTCAGAGAGATGCAGATCAAAACAACCATGAGATACCACCTCACACCACAGAGGCTAGCACACATCCAAAAGAACAAAAGCAACCGCTGTTGGAGAGGATGTGGGGAGAAAGGGACCCTTCTACACTGCTGGTGGGAATGCCGGCTAGTTCAGCCCTTTTGGAAAACAGTATGGACGACTCTCAAAAAACTTGAGGTTGAGCTCCCATTTGACCCAGCAATACCACTGCTGGGAATATATCCCAGAAAAGCCAAAAAGTATAGTCGAAGTGACATATGCACTTATATGTTCACCGCAGCACTGTTTACAATAGGCAGAATCTGGAAAAAACCCGAGTGCCCTAGAACAGATGACTGGTTGAAGAAACTCTGGTACATATATACAATGGAATACTATGCAGCTGTCAGAAAAAATGAGGTCATGACGTTTGCATATAAGTGGATCTACATGGAAAGTATCATGCTAAGTGAAATGAGTCAGAAAGAGAGAGACAGACATAGAAAGATTGCACTCATCTGTGGAATATAGAATAATAGACTATAAGACGAACACCCAAGAATAGTAGAAATAAGTACCAGGAGGTTGTCACCATGGCTTGGAGGCTGTTCTCTCATTCTGGGCAACTCAGAGAAGGGAACAGCAAGTAAAATGTGGTTGTTGGTCATGTGGGGGAAAGATGATGAGGGCCAAATATAGACTAGAGACTGAACGCAATGGCCACTCAACACCTTTATTGCAAACCACAACACCTAACCAGAGAGAGAGAACAAAAGGGAATTCCCTGCCATAGTGGCAGGGTGGGGTGGGGGGAGACGGGACTGGGAAGGGGGGGTGGGATGTTGGGTTTACTGGTGGTGGAGAATGGGCACTGGTGAAGGGATGGGTTATCAAACTTTGTAAGGGAGAAACATGAGCACAAAAATGTATAAATCTGTAACTCTACCCTCACGTTGACTCACTAATTAAAAATAAACTATTAAAAAAAAAAAGTAATAACTAGATTTGGACCCTGTTAGGGTTAGGAATGATTAATCTGGCCTGAGCACTGCAGTCTAAATCTGTGGCAAGATGTTCCCAGGAGAGCTGCTTACAAACCTCAACGTGTTTCTTACTATGTCCATACAAAAATAACTAGTATTAAGATGTTAATGAGTGTCTGGACTAAGGAAAGGAGAAAAACACCTTAAGAGGTATTTTGCCTGCTGACAGTCAGGAAGGGCTTTGGAATGCCCCTATGTAGTGTTTGCCTTTGAATATGGCAGCCCTCAGGAAGGGCTTTCTTATGTTGATTTTGCTACCTGACTATAGGTAGCCTAGAGGGCAAGGTGGAAAGACAAGAAGGGGGAGAGAAGAGTGAAGGGAGAGATTCTAGAGGGAGGAGAGATCCAGAGAGCAGGATGGAGGAGTGAGGAGCTAGGAAGGAAGAGTCGTGTGAAGACAATGGAATAAACGGCAATTGATCAATCAACCAGCTTGACCCTCCTTTTCCTCCTCCCTCTGCCCCGTGGCCCAGGTTGCTTCGGCTGTGCTAGTGGTTCGGGACCAAACCCCCAAATGGGGTGGGGGAGCCCCGGCCAACAGGGAGAGCTGCTGGGGCTCCCCCCACCCCCGTCACTCTCTGGCAAATGTTTTATACACCTGAGTTTTCTAATACATTCATTGCTGGAAGAGGCTCATCCCGAGCCTGTGGAGTCCAACCTTGAGTATGATGGCGATTGGATTATGGAGGCTTTTGGCTGCCAGGGTCTGTTAGGGCAGGTGGGGGCTTACTCACCCCACTCTGGGGTGCCTCAGATGAGATTTAGCCTGGCTCAGGGTCTGGAGCCATCTCTGCTTCAGAGACACTTCTTACAGAATGTGATTGTAGGGTCTCTTTGAAGAGGAGGGCAGGTTAAGGATTAAATTTTCCTTTGTAACTGTTTGACTGCTTTGAAAGATGTTTTCGAGACCTACTGCTGGGCAGGAAACTGTCACCAAATGGGCCAACAAACTGCCCTAGGAACTGTAAGCAAACATTTGCAGGGAAACAGTTAACAGTCAACAAATATTGAGATAAGTAAATGAAGAGACCTATCTGTGATCCCCTTTGATCTATAGGTGTGATTTCCCTTTGATGCTGCAGTATGTGTGATATTCCTTTTTCCCCCAAAAGGGTATAAAAACAGCTCACTTTTTGAGTCCGGGGCCTTCGGCTATGCCACGATTCAGGCACAGTTGAAGGTCCCAATATAGCTATATTGGCTTGAATAAACCCCGTGTGTTTGCAGAAAGAGTTGTCTTGGTTTTGTTCTTTTGTTTCTCCGAGCCTCCCCTGGGCAGAGATCTGCCACCCCTAACATCTTTTGCTGGTATGATTTGATTGTTCTTTACCAGATTTCTACATGCCAAACTGGACTTTCTGTTACTTCCTTTTTATAGACTTGTGATGTTATCTAGAGGAATTCACCTAAAATTGTGTTTCTGTAAAGATTTTAGAATAAGTTAATACATTTATTCTTTTAAGAACATATCAACACTGTTTTGAAGCATTCTTATTTCAGAATCTCCTTACATTTGAATTTGCTAAACACAAAATTTTCTATTTATTTTCTCAGGAAAGGTATGGGGAGACTCAATAACTTTTTGGCATCCAAGATATAATACTTTTTAGTTCTTTCAGCAAAAGTTTCAAAGGTCCACAAGCATGCATCTACACTCAGCCATACACACACACACACACACACACACACACACACACACACACACAGAGGCAGTTTTCTTCAATAGAATTACATGGAAGACAAAGCTACAAAAATGTGATAATAGAGAATTCTTATTGATTCCAAAATCGGACGTCAGATCATCTCCTAAAAGTGATATTTTTCTGCTAGGTTCCATATTCCTCCTCTTAATTCTTCAACAACAAACTCTGAGCAATATAACAGTGGGTAGGGCACTTGTTTTCTGGTTTGGTTGGCCTGGTTTGATGCCTATCACCCAATACGGTCCCAAGTCCCGCTAAGAGTACGAAGTTACCAATGAGCACTACCAAGTGTACCCCAGAGGAAAAAACACAAACAAGAGCATGTTCGATACTTGGCAATGTTCCATCTGCGGTTCCTGGGAGTAGGAGATAAAATACTGTCTCACCTGATACAAAGGCCCAAAAGAACCTTGACTTTCTAGTTCCTGTTATTTATACTGGAAGTGTAGAGTTGATTAAATGTTTTAAATTTAAATCTTCTTGATGGTGCCATAAAAACTAGATCATTAACATACTCTAAATTATAATAATTCTTTAGTAATTAATTATAGCAGGGAATTCTTTTTTTTTTTTTTTTTTTGCTTTTTGGGTCACACCTGGTGATGCACAGGGGTTACTCCTGGCTCTGCACTCAGGAATTACCCCTGGCCGTGCTCAGGGGACTATATGGGATGCTGGGATTCAAACCCGGGTCAGCCGAATGCAAGGCAAACGCCCTACCCACTGTGCTATTACTCCAGCCCCTATAGCAGGGAATTCCATATGATTTTACCTTTTACAGTTCATTCTCGAAAATACTCTTTTTAGTCTTTAAAGCTAATTCTAGTATTTGTTAACCTTGAAAAGCTGATACAGAGAGTTATGTTTTGAACATGTTAAATAAGTTTTATTGTTATTTTAGTAGAAAAGAATTCAGTATTTAAAAGCTGTCATTTGATTTTTATATACACATTAGTTTTATCATTGCTATTAGCAATAAATTATAAAATATATCATTTAAAAATATCACCACAATTAAAAGTCCCTCAAGAGAAAAGCTATCCTTAGTAATATATTTAATTAGTTTTTATTCCATGAAGAGCTGTTTGATTTAAAGAAAAAAAATGAGACCTTATTTGTATCATAAATCCATATTTTCTGAAACAGATTTAGTGTAGTTTAGTGTAGTTTTCCACAGCTTATAACAGTTTTCAATTAGATTTCTCTAGTGGACACTTGGTATAACCTAAGACAATACTCTGCATTTATATAAAGCATCTCCAGGTAATTCTATATTGCATCCATACTTGAGAACAGCTCAACCAAGCTGTGCATTAGTTTACAGTTAATGAAATCTTATGAAGGAAAATTATAAAATTACTTCGGTCTTGTCATGTGATTTTAATAGGTGGCGGAGTGATTGTCAGCTTAATTTAAATTGCTTCCAACCACTATTGCACTAATCTATTATGTAATGTATAGAGAATCAGGACATTATATAGTTTTTCATGGTGTATAGATACTAAAATTTTAAATAGCAATCCAACTAATTCTATTGCAGTAGAAATTACAAAGAACTGTATGTTTGAGGTTTAATATAATAATTCTATGAGCATGTAATGTCAATTACTGTTGAATTGCTTACATATATAGATGAAAAGGCCAAGATCATCAAAGAGCAAATGTGTCCATTGACTATGTTATCAGCACGAAAAGGTTATGAGTAAAGCTTTGGAGAAGTCAAAACTACATACAGATTTTACTGCACAGGGGTTGGGAGTCCCAAACCCATGAGCTTCTTAAGTTAATACAGTTCCATTATTTGTTGCTTTAATTATTTTTCATATTTGCTTTCCCAAAATCATAAAGATGTTTCTATATTGTTTCACAGTTATTTCATAAGCAACTTGCCCTATGTTTTCCTTGATATGCTTTATAAATTGCGGTTGATAGTGAGATTTTTAATCAGCTTTGACTTTAATATTTATGGGATGCATGAGATGAGTTCTTAGTTCCCTTCGTTTACTTGTGACTCACCAGTTTCCCCAAAACCCTTTTGCTGAAGAGCTTTCCTTGTTCAACTTAACATTGGCTCCTTTGTCAAAGATAAGCTGATCATATACCTAAGGGCACTTCTAATTTTTAATTTCTATTCAATTTATCTGAGATTCTATCCTTATTTCAATACCATTCTGTCTTCACTACTGATACCACTTAAACATGGGGAAAGAAAAACCTCCCATCTTCTTCCCTAGAATTATTTTAGCTATTTGAGGAGATTAATTACATCAACTTAGTTCTGAAAACATTAGCCATACCTCTGAAATTGTCTGGATATTTTATAGGGACTGCACTAAATATACATAGTACTTTGGAAAAGATGGCAATTTTAACAATATTGAACTTTTCATCCAAAAAACAGAGATGTATTTCCATTTTCTGTGTTTTCCTATTCTTTCAGCAGTAACTAGATTTTAAAAACTTTTATACCTTTGCACAGGCACAAGCCATGCATACAGGATGGTATTGAACAGTAAAAATGCACTCTTAAAACATAAACACTCTGTTATCATTCCTGTAAATTATTATTACTCTAATCACTGTATCACTCTATCACTGTCATCCCATTGTTCATCAATTTGCTTGAGTGGGAACCAGTAATGTCTCCATTTGTCACAGCCCTGAAATTTTAGCAGCCTCTCCTTACTCATCTTTCCTAATGATTGGAGGTTCTTTCAGGGTCAAGGGAATGAGACCTGTTATTGTTACTGTATTTTGCATATCTAATACACCAAAGGGAGCTTACCAGGCTCTTCCATGTGGGTGGGATACTCTTGATAGCTTGCCATGCTCTTGGAGAGGGACAGAGAGTGTATATCAATGTATATATACAAGCAAGTATGATAAAACCAAACACATGTGTGCTGTTTAGGCACATCAGTGGGCTAGACTATAGGAGGTCAGGTGATCACTTAGTGGCCGGGCATGTCTGGGAGTTTTGTTATATGTAGTCTCTGGATCTTGGCCATTTTATTTTTTTGCTAACTCTTTTTTTTAAAATTTATTTTATTGAATCACCATGTGGAAAGTTACAAAGTTCTCAGGCTTATGTCTCAGTTATACAATGCTCAAACACCCATCCTTTCACCAGTGCCCATATTCCACCACCACAAAAACAAACAAAACAAAAAACCCAGTATACATCCCACCCCTCCCAGTCCCCTTTCCCCCCGTGCATAACTGATAAATTTCATTTCCTTTTATCTTTACCTTGATTAAATTCCATATTTCAACACAAAACACACCCATTGATTGGATTACTCAGCAACGGGGCAGTTTGTGGGTGTGACTGCCAAGGTACTGGAAAATGGAGGTCTGGCTGGAGGAGGCCCAGTCCCGATCTGAGCAGTCTTGAGCATCTCAGCCCCGGGTCCTGCATACCTGGGTTCTTCTTCCGGTTTCTTAATGCATGAGGCTTGTCTAAGTGTGTGGAGAGTGGCCTTGAGCATGGCTGTGGCTGGGTTCTGAAGGTTTCTGGATGCTGGAGCTCTGTTGGGGATGGGAGGGAAACTCAACCCGCCCCCTTTTGAGGGGCCAGGGTGAAGAAAGCCTGGAGCGGGGTAGGAGATTCTGTGTCAATATTACTGTGATACAAATATAAATTAAAATATATACTTTTCTTGATGGACTGGAGCAATAGCACAGCAGATAGGGTGTTTGCCTTGCACTCTGCTGACCCTGGTTTGATTCCTCCATCCCTCTTGGAGAGCCCAGCAAGCTACCAAGAGTATCCTGTCCGCACGTCAGAGCCTGACAAGCTACCTGTGGTATATGTCAAAAACAGTAACAACAAGTCTCACAATGGAGACGTTACTGATGCTCGCTCGAGCAAGTCAATGAACAACGGGACAACAGTGCCACAGTGCTAGTCTTCCTGACAAATACTAAAATTTCAAATTTAATTATTTAAAACAATGTAGGTTTACTTATACATTAATCTTTCCACATGCTTAGGTGACTGATAATGTTTTAGACTTTTACTTTATATTCAAGCAAGATCTTTATTCATACTAATATTCCTTTTCAATTATGAAGTAGTTTCTTACTTTATAATGTCTTATTGAGAGTCATAAGGAATCTTTAGGGTGTGAGGAAGTGCTAATTTCTCAGCTTCTTTTTTACATTACACAGTAGATTATAAAGATAAAAATAATTTTAATATTTAAGTTTACATAGCTCATTCTTAAATCTTTTTCAGTATTGGAGGTCTTTTTGCTCTTCCCAAGTCATCATTACTGACTAGTTTTACATAAATCAAGAAATGGAATTTTCTGGATATCTACTTTTGAACAGATACAAAGAGTGCTTAAATAGTTATAATAATCATTCATGTTCATTAATATGCCCACCCAAGCATCTTTCTACTTTGACCTTCCAATTACGGCTCAGTATGCACAAGCAACTCTCAGCCATTGACTCTAAGACAACCAAAGGTGTAGTGCTAACTCCCAAGAATACTATGTTGTGTGGGTCCCTTGTTGTTAGGTGTAGTCCTGACCACCCAGAAGTCTTCCAGGGTTCCACCCATCAATGCTCTGGATGCCTTGTGGTGCCAGGAATCAAACCCAAGTCAGATGCTCACTTTGTCGGTTATACTACTTATTAGTCTCTTGCTGATTTGTTTTAAAAGACGTTTTTCAGAGGAGCTTCAGGTTGCAACCTAGTCGAGTAACCTTGTTTTTTTGTTCGTTTTACTGTCTGTGTGTTGGTATTCATAATAACAATGAATGCCAAAGATGTCTATATATAAATAATATTTTTTTAATTTTTAAAAGTGCCTTTTTAAACATATCATGGTTATATTGATAAGCATATAGATTTTTTAGATTGAATTTAATGCGGTGGATTTTTTTTTTTTGCATGGTTGATGCCAAAGATCTTTCTACTTTGACCTCCCAATTGTTGCTCACAATACACAAGGAACTCTCAGCCATCAACTCTCAAATATTTTGATCTCATTGTACTATAAATACCCTAAAATATATTTAAGTTTCTTCAAGGAATGACTCAACCCAGTTGGTATATTATGATGTATCTCTAGACTAGATAGACCTCTATAATGAAAAATAACTATGCTCATGTATGTATATATATATATATATATATATATATATATATGGAAATGGAGATAGTTCATAAGATTAGTAAGCATGTTTTTTTTCAACTGAAGGCCTGGGATTAATCCCTAGTACCACATAGATTTCTAAATATTGCTGAGAACAAAACTTTGAGCTGTGTGCATGCTGGGAAGAGCCCCAGAATTTCACGGGCTGTGCCCCCAAACAGAACTCAAACTGTGTACATAGAAGCCACGGGGACTAGACTTCTAATCAAATGATTTGAGAAACCTGAACGCTCCAAGAAAAGGACTTCATTTTCCAGTGGAAGGCAAACATGAAACCCCTAGTGTTTTATCTCCAGATGGACACAACCACGTGCGCACTTCTGAAAACAAACAGACAAGGTCGGGCCCGTGCTCGGCTCCGGCCGGCCGGGTTTTCGGCCCGGGCGCCCATGCCCCTGCAGAGCCGGTGGGTGTGGAACAAGCGGGAACCAGAGACAGCTTTAGGAATTGGGGTTCCAGCAAGTGCCTGCACCCATGTATGGAGACTGTGAATTAAGCCTTTGCCCCACGCCGGCTAACGGAGGAAATATGTAATTTCTGGCAGAATTTTCCCAGGACTTTATACAGAAACCCAAAACCGCGCGGACGCTGCCGCGTCCGCGCAACTTAACATTTATAATTGTCATCAATGTGAAAGGGTTCCATTTGAACAGGTCAGACTTGGGGGGGAAACTCCAAATAATAACAGTAAGTTTTTGTTGAAATATTGAAGGTTCTTAATGTAACAGCCACCTCTGGACTATGAGCTAAGCAAAAGCCCCACGCTGGCCAACGTGGCGTGGAGTACACCATACTATGAGGCGCAGGAAGGGGGATGAGGGGGAAAAATTAAAAAAAAAAAAATGGAAAAGGAAAAAGAGAAAAAAAAGAGAGAGAGAGAGTTATGTCAACTATAGTGAGTTTTGTGTTGAATTATGGAATGTAATCAAGGTAAAGAAAAAAAATGAAGTGAAATTCATTAGTTATACAGTAGGGGGTAGGGGGGTGGGGGCGGGGGGTAAACTGGGGTTTCTGGTGGTGGAATTTGGGCACTGGTGAAGGGATGGGTGTTTGAATATTGTATAACTGACATATAAACCTGAGAACTTTGTAACTTTCCACATGGTGATTTAATAAAAATTAAAAAAAAAAAAAAAACAGACAAATGAAAAATCATTGCAGTTCTTTTCTGCTGTTTCTGCTTTTCAGAGTGAAGATAGGGTTTGGACATAAGTGGACACTTAATTCTGACTCTACTCTTTTCTAGTAGCACTGTCTTCCAGTTGTTCATCGATTTGCTCAGGTGGGCACCAGTAACGTCTCTATTGTGGGACTTGTTAGTGTTTTTGGCATATCGAATACACCACGGGGAGCTTGGCAGGCTCTGCCGTGTGGGCGGGATACTCTTGGTAGCTCGTCAGGCTCTCCAAGAGGGACGAAGGAATCAAACCCGGATCGGCCACATGCAAGGCAAATGCCCTACCCACTGTACTATCACCCCAGAAGCAAAATTGCTGAGAGGCAAATTGTGTCAAGCATAGTTATCATTACAGCTAAAAATAAGACAATAATAAATAAAGCGATATATCTGGATATCTTGAAGAATCACCAAAATGGGAATGTGCTTTAAACATATAATTTTAAAAGATGGTTTAGAGTCAGGAGAGATCGTAAAGTGTATAAGGTGCTTGTTGCATATGGGAGATGGCAGACCAGGGATTTGATTCCCAGCACTGCTTACGGCTCTCAGAGTCCTCTTGCCGGCCCCCTCGGTGAGTAATCCCAAAGCAGAGAACCAAGAGTAAGCCTTGAGCATAGCCAGGCATTCTCCAAAACCTAACCTCTTTCCAAAAAATTTATATCTTAAAAAAAGTGGAGATGATTCCAGAGGGTAAGATACAGTGGGTTAAACTCTTGCCTTATATGCTGTCAGCTCCACTTTGATCCCGTCACTGCATATGGTCCTCTGAGCAGCAGGAATGATGTCTGAACACAGAGCTAGGAGAAAGCCCTGATTAAAGAAATAAATTTGTTAAGTTGCAGAGTTATATTGATTTCTGCACCTCCAGTTTGCTTCACAAAGTGTATTAATACGAGATTAATTTTAAATACCAGGGATATGTATAATGTATTAAATTAGTACAAGTTTTCCCCTTTAACTTTTTTTTATTTCATTTGAGTCCATAGTTACTGTTCATTATGTGCAGCATCTGCTTTATTGAATAAATCAATAAATCAATTAGAACCATAGAGCACAAGCTAACAAAAGAGCACAAATCCCGAAGCTTACAGATGTGTATATGAATTCTTCTGGTTAATTCTAATAAAATGCAGCAGAAAGAACATTAAATTGGAAAAGTGTAGACTTGCATTCTTTAGCCTAACACCTTTCATTGATTTCTTTTAGAAAACACTTCAACTAAAATATGAAAAAGCAGTCATATACAAACAATTTCCATTAATTCTTCTGCCACAGCTTCACTGACTCCTTTTTCTCAAAGGACATTAAATGAATCTCAGCTTTATGAAATGGAAAATTCAGTAGCTCACCTTTATTTGGGTCAAGATCCAAGGTGGTAGAAGTTGTTTTATTTCCTTTTACTTCATGCCTTATTCTTCATAAAACCTCATTAGCCAGCCTAAAGTAGCATTTGAGACAAAATAGTCAATATTGTTAAATTAGTGTCAATATCTATAGTATTGTCCAGTCTGACTTTGATGAAGAATACTTATGTCAAAATATTTGTCTTTGTAATATTCAATCTGGATATCTGACTTCATATCTAAGGATATATATATGTAGAGAGAGATAATTATAATCACTACTTATATTTGTTAAAACACATTTATACACATATGCACATATATACCCTTTCCATATTATTATAACATACACATTGTGAGTCAGGAGCCATATGGACTATATTAATTATATAATTTCTTCTCAACCACGTAAACATAGCTAGCAGTGGGATGGAAACTGAATTCATGATTAGCACTGGGAAAACTCTTTAAAGAGTTCTTACTCAATTCAAAACATTACCCCTGCTGACATGAAGGAGAAGCAATCATCAGTGTTATGTTGTCCAGTTTGAAAACAGAAAAGAACCTTGAAAATGGAAATAATGCACTACGGTATGGTAGGAAAGAAGAATGAGTCTATTGTAAGAGAAACAGGCAGACTTCATACCAGCATCACCTGCATCCCTCTCAATATTTCACTTGAGAAATAAATAAAACTTGATCTTTGTAAGTCCCTAATTTGTAGGAACCAGTTCCATCTGCATTAATATGGATACTACAATGCTCTAAAGAAAATATAACATGGAAATATAATGACTATTTCTATGTTGTGGCTTTACATTGAAGATGCTGAACAAATAAGAGACACAGTAAGCAATAACAACACCATGACAGGCGGCAAAAGTAAAGAAAATCCAGCTAGGCCGCAGGCTCAGTTCCTGAAACCCAGTTAAGTTCCGGAAACTGAGTTAAGTTTCCATTTCCCCGAAATGGAACAATATGAAACTAACCAACCAGACCCCCCTTGGAAAGTCCCAGGGCCCAGCAGGAGGGTTCAGTCAATCAACAAGCGCCAACTCAGTAGGGCCAAGCCAAAAATAAAACATTATATAACCATTGTTAAACGCAAAGAATGGAAAGCTTATGTAACTCTATGGTATGAAATGTTGACAAAAATTAGAGCTGGGGTTCTTGTTCAGACTACACTGCGTTGGATGAGACTCAGACACTATCTCAAGCTAGCAATAAAATTCCTTGCTTTTACATCACAGAGTGGCCTCTTACTTCTAGCTCGAGCTCGGTTTAACATTATATTATCTGAACCAAAGATGCTCATTACAAAGAAATAATGCTTTGGTAAATCAATGTATTCCCACAAGTGATGCGCACAGTATCCAGGATAAATTAATAACATATTACCTGAGATTGGACAAGTACACAAATAAAGAATAATCTCTGAGTTGAAAAAGCATCTTCCCATATCAGCTACTCATATTCTTTCTTAGACACCGGCAAAGACATTCTGATAGTCATTCTAACAAAGACCATTCTCACATAGGTCTTGTGATCTTCAGCACTACAAAACAAAATTTAAAAAAAATCACATAACAATATTTTTCATCTCATATAGATGAGCAAATGTATGTGATGAAATTAAAATATTAAGATTTCATTATCACATCTTGAATTTTAACTGATTATATGACAGGAAATGGCACAGAACATTCTAATACCAATTCAATTCTAAAATTGAAATTCAAATTTTCATTCTCATCACCAGAATACTATATTCCATTGTTTAACTACTGTTTTGATTTAAATTTGCTGATTGAGTGAAAGGTGGAAACAGGTAACTGCTAATATTTCCTAAAAAACCTGAATTTTTTGAACTAAGGAAAATATATATGGCATATATTACCAGTCACTACATAGTATTCCTCTATCTGCTTATCTATTTTTACTTAAATTTGTAGTTTCAAAGTCTATCAATGTAACATGTATTGTGTTATTGATAAAAATTAAACGTAATGCAGGAGTATTAAGGGTTTATAAATTCTGTAATTTAGTGATAACCTTTGGTTTTGGAAGCTATTTGTTCTACATGCTTTGGTGTCTTAAAGTAAAAAGGAGGTAAACAATAGAAATAAGTGGTATCAGTGAAAGTTTCTCTTTTCAAGGAGAATCAGGATGAATAAGTCTATCTTTTAATATATTATATTTAATATATAACATGACCCCAGTTATAAGCACATCACCTAGTAGGTACTAGAGTATTAAGAAATATTAAATCTATGTTTGACTTTCCAATTTCTTAAATAATAAACTTAAATACCAAAAGACAATCAATATCTTTTTTTTTAGTTTTTAAACTTCAATCTGAAACATGCTCTAGAGCACATTCAATATAGTTGTTGGTATTTCATTCATTTTCAAGGATTTTTTTATTATTATTACTTAGGTATTTCATTTATTACAATCAACCTTTTTTTTTTTTTTTTTTTTTGCTTTTTGGTTCACACCCAGCCGATGCTCAGGGATTATTCCTGGCTCTGCAGGAATTACTCTTGGCTGTGCTTGGGGGACCATATAAGAACCTGGGAATCAAACCCGGGTCAGCCGCGTGCAAGGCAAATGCCCTACCCATTGTGCTATCACTTCAGCCCCGGACAACCAACATCTTTTGATTCTAATTTTAACATTTTTAGAAATAATCTGCCCATTCTTTTAGCTTCACTGCTAACACAATAAATATCTGTTGAAGGATTAAACAAATGAACAAGGGAACAAACATGCCACTCCTCATTGTGAATATGCCATGTCACAAACAGAAGAAAGGTTTGTTTTTTAAAAAAGAGAGAGGAGGGAGCCACCTCTGTTACTTTCTTTTTCCCTCATCTCCTTTCTTTGTCTTCACCCCCTCAACACCCACACGTAGTTCAAGATTAATCCAAAAGAAAAAAAAAATTCTATAGCAGACTGCAGGAGCAGAAGGAGGTATTTGGCCTTGATATTTTTAATATGTGTGCTTGGAAAAAGGAAAAGAAGGATGAGAAAGCAACATACAGGAAACAATTGGAAAATAATATTGGTAGAGGAAATCAGGGACCAAGATGAGCAGGTGTTGATAAGGCGGTTCCTCTCCACTACAATCTTAAAGAGAAGACCAGGGAGTTTGTTGCTTTCAGACATTAAATACGATAGAAAAAGAGCTAAATAAATTGCATTGGAATCCTAGTTTGTGTCAAAAGGTGATAGCTTGGTCAGACATATTCCGAAACCTCCTTATAAAAGTTGCAGGAAGTCAAAGAAGTTGGGCAATTCCTCTGTTTGATTCGATGAGAACCATTTGCTAGAGGAACATATTTTTATTACACTGAGACACATTGATGTGGGAGTTCAGTAAAAAATGATCTTGCAAAGTGGAAAAAAAAACCTTAAAAAGAAAAGGACATCCTTTAGTAAGGAGCAAGAGAATCCATAGCAGAAAAGATGCTGTTTCAAATGCTCAGCTGCCAGAAAAGTGCAGATTATCACCTCGGTTTGCCTGCCACTATCAGCAAATAATAGTTCCACCTCCAGCAGGTTTGAAGTTCACTGTGGTGGTTCACCAACTTTTGGGAGTTCTAATGTAAAAGAATGCATTCAGTATGAAAGTAGGATAAAGATCCTAGGGAACCCCAAGCTCAGTTTCTCTCTTTACTCTTTAATAAACACTAGATGTCCTTGTGTGGTTGTGGTATTGCTTTCATATTTATTTTATTTTACTTAATCACAGTGAGATAGAGTTACAAAATTGTTCATGATTGAGTTTCAGTCATATAATGCTCCAACACCTGTCCCTTCAACCATTGTACATTTTCCATCACAAATGTCTCCAGTTTCCTCTCTTCCCCACTTGCCTCTATGGCAGGCACTTTTCTTTCTCTCTTTCTCTCTCTCTTTCTTTCTTTCTCTTTCTTTATCTCTCTCTTTCTCTCTTTCTTTCTCTCTCCCTTTCTTTCTTTTCTCTTTCTTTCTTTCTTTCTTTCTTTCTTTCTTTCTTTCTTTCTTTCTTTCTTTCTTTCTTTCTTTCTTTCTTTCTTTCTTTCTTTCTTTCTTTCTTTCTTTCTTTCTCTCTTTCTTTCTTTTCCTTCTTTCTTCATTCTTTTTTTCTTTCTCCTCCTCCTTCTCCTCCTCCTCCTCCTTCTCCTCCTCCTTCTTCTCCTTCATCATCATCATCATCTTCTTCTTCATCTTCTTCTTCTTCCTCGACTTCCTTGTCTTCTTCTTCTTTGTCTTCTTCTTCCTCTTTCCTTTTGGGCCTTATGGTTTGCAATACAGATACTGAAAGGTTAGCAGGTTTTATCAATAAATTCCTGTCCAAAATTATCATTTCCAGCTATTATTGGCATTATTTAAGTAGCATAACATACCTTTATTGGAACAATAGTACAAATTCATAGAAATATATATATTAGTGCCCAAACTCAGTCTCTCTTATTTAGTATTTTAATACTAAATATTTGGTATTATTTTGTCGACCTTAGAGAACTAAAACTCCCTGATGTGAAGAGGACCATATGGCCAGGAGTGTTGTCACTTTGCCAGTGATATGCAGTCTCTAGTTTCTCAATGTTTCAGTCCAACAACCACAAGTAACTGGATTCTGTTAATGGCCAAAGAGTTTGAGAATGAATCTCTAGTCTCAGGCAAATATGCAGTTGCAAAACACTGAACAAAAGACTCAAGAAGATTGTACCTGTACTTTAACCCACAGCAATTATGATATAGCAAAAATGTGATGTTTTTATTGACTACATTTATGGCTTGCAATTTACTGGCAGTCTGAAATATAACTCAGAAAATTAGAAGTTTAATTAAATGGCTGGGTATGAGTCAGAACCAAAACCAACTCTTGAATCCCATTTTGGTTGGTACAAAAGCAAACATACTTAACTTTATATTATAGCCTTTCATTTAGATCAATATGATGTATATATTTTAAATTCGGCAGAGCCTGGCAAGCTACCCATGGCATACTCGATATGCCAAAAACAGTAACAACGGTCCTCATTCCCCAAATATACTAGCACACGACAGGGATGAATGGAGATGTTACCAGCACCACCCATAGATCTGATCAAGTCTAAGAAAAACACAAATTTCCTCAACTTGAAAAATACTACTAGCATAACTTGCTCCAAAAATAAAATATCATATTTTAATAATAAATTTCTTAGATGAGAGAAGGTGAAACAGATATAGTTGACTATGTTAAGAAATGGATATAGAGATTGTTACAAAGTTGAGATCACAGAAATGGCAGGGAATTTATCAAAATTTATGAAGAACCTGGCTGGGATGATAACTCAAGTGTTGGCTCATAGCCTAACATGTGCAAAGCCCTAAATTGTCTCCTTGGCATGATGTAGTATTATGTAGCTCCTAGCTTTGCTAGATGTAGTCCTGGTAGATTCTAAGTGTCTGTGGGCCCAGTCTTCAAATATTCACTAACACAAAAATTATTGGCAAGGATCACCTATACCCCTTCACCTTAGCTGACTGTGGACCCTTATAAAATAATATGAAGAATTAAAACTATGAATTGCTTTCTATTTTTAGTAAATTTCCTATATTTATTTATTTACTTATCTGCCTTTCTCTTTCTGCTATCCCTCTATCAGTATGCTATCACCATCTCTGTCACTGTCACTGTCACTGTCATCCCGTTGCTCATTGATGGTCGAGCGGGCACCAGTAACGTCTCTCATTGAGAGACTTATTGTTACTGTTTTTGGCATATCCAATACGCATGGGTAGCTTGCCAGGCTCTGCCATGCGGGCTCTATAGTCTTGCTAGCTTGCCAGGCTCTCTGAGAGGGGCGGAGGAATCGAACTTGGAATGATAGCACAGAGGTTGGGCGTTAGCCTTTCACGCGGCCGACCTGAGTTCGATCACCATCTATTGCCAAGAATTCCATGATGACCAGGTTTGTCTGGTATTAGCCAACTAGAATTTTTGTGACAACACAATTTTAAATTATTAGGTACATTCAACTGATGAGATTAAAGATCAAAACATACTTCCATTCTTAACAAAGTGGGCTGAGCACTGTAGATCATGTTTAAGCCTCTCCTGGATAGGAGAGCAGACACTAAAGAGAAAATAAACATGATGCTTATTAGCACAGTACTGGAATTTCTAGCCACTGTAACATATCACCAAAACATACAATAAAATAAGATCTTAAAGGAAGAATTAAAATTTCATTTCTTTGCACATAACTGATTATCTATATAAAACCAAACTTTACTTAAAATTTATACAAAAGTTAAGCTCTAATAATAGTTCTAATAGTAATAGAACAAGAATTGTAAAAGGGTTAAGCTTTAGAAATCATCTTTCATATTATTGCCAGCTATACAGCTGCATAGCTATATATATAGTTATCTATATTTACAGATATAAAACTAAAACTAGTTTTATATGTACATATATATAACTCAAACTAGTTATGTATCTGTAAATAGGCAGTGCATCAATAGAACAAAATAGAGTACCCAGAAATAAGTCCTCAGAAATGTGACATTTCCCACCAAAGAATTACAGATTCAATGGACAAGAAGTAACCTATTCAATAAATAGTTCTAGGCAATTGGACATTACTAATTAGTCATGAAACAGAATTTCGAACCATTTACTCAATTTTAACTCGATACATATGTAATTCTATTGAAATTTTTTTATTTTTTTTTGGTTTTTGGGTCACACCTGGCGATGCGCAGGGGTTACTCCTGGCTCTGCACTCAGGAATCACTCCTGGCGGTGCTCAGGGGACCATACGCGATGCTGGGATTTGAACCCGGGTCAGCCGCGAGCAAGGCAAACACCCTACCCACTATGCTATCACTCCAGCCCCCACTATTGAAATTTTTATGATGGATGTGTTATGCTAACATTCAACCAAAAAATTATAGACATTTATTCCCTTGTAAACCAGTGTTACTTCAACAAAAAGTATCATAGACTTAAATGTAAAGTGAAAACTCTAAATCTTCTAGATGATTTCATTTTAATGATCAAAATCTAAAATTGCATGTATGCAAATGAAATTAAGAAATAGAATAGTTTACTTTGAATATAATTATAATATTTTAAGCTACTTTGAACAGGTGCATCAGCATGTAAACATTGCAGAGAATGTTAGTAAACCCACTATAAAATAAAAATAGAATAAAATCGTTCTTTGATACTGTAATATTCCAACCAGAATAATATTCCTGGATATATAAGAGATATTTCCCCTTTTTTCATAATTCTTATAAGAAATATTCAAGATGACAGAAATATATCCAACCATGATATACTGATGGCTTGTTCTGACACAGTGAATCTACACAGGAAGAAATATATGAAATCACAGTTGTATCATAGTAAAATAGAATAAAAACATATTATGAAAAGAAATCTAAAATTTGTCAAGTTTGAAAATGTTCGGAATTCATAGATTGTTTTATAGAATTCATATAGCCAAGGAAAATAGTAACTCATATATTGTTTTACAGAATTCACATAGCCCAGACAAACTATATAAGATCTCTTGAAGAGCTGTATAAATGAAAAATCAAGTTTTATTTATTTATTTCTTCCTGAATGGCATTCAGTTATAGTACAGAAAATAGACTTGGAATAAGTGATTCAAATCCCAGTTGTGCTGAGTAGGCACTTTCAAAAGTTTTTGTTAATAATTACAGTTCTTTTATACTTTGTTTCCTTCTTTAAAAAATTAGGTTATCACCTAAATTTCATGTACTTGTGCTGATGTGCAAGGTATGCCAAGAGTGGCACTGGGGGGGGCACTCAATGAATGTTTATTGTAACTATAAAATGTATTGTCATTGATATCGACATAAAATCATAGTTTAAATGTTTTATTTAAAAATCTATTGAGGGACTGGAGAGATAGCCCAATGGATAGAGAGGTTGCCTTGCATACAAGCTGATCTGGGTTGGATCTCTGGGACATCATATGGTATCTAAAACTGGTCAGGAATGATCCCTGATCACAGGGCCAATGTAAGCCCTGAGCATAGCCTGTGCAGCCCCAAAAGAACAACAGCTGCCGCCGCAGCAGCAGCAGCAAAGAGTTTATTATGCAACAAATATAGGTATAATTTTAGCTTTTAATGTTCTTCTCTTTACCCTTGAGTGCTAATTACCTGTGTGCCAATAAGAGGTTAATTCGCGGACAAGAGCAATAGTGCAGCGGGGGTAGTGGGTAGTGCTAGTGAGTTTGCGTTTCAGGAAGCAGACCCTGGTTCCATTTCTAGCATCCTATATGGTTGCTCAAGGACCTCCAGGAATAATTCCTAAGTGCAGAGCCATGCGTATGCCCTTAGGTGTGTCACCAAAACGAATAAAAAAGAGGATTAATACTATGACTTAACTATGTTTCAAGGTAAAAAAACAAAAAAAAATGAATTCCTCAATTATTCTGCTCATCTTAAGTTTCTGATGCCAGTTTTTCTTTTCTGAAATTAGCTTATAACATTTTTATGAGTTATCACTGAAGAACGGCTTCTAAATGACTCAGCATGGATTGCCATCAACGCTCAATGACACTATAGTACCCTTTTCAGTGTCAACACAATGCGTTTGCTAATAATTTTATATTTAGGCAAAATAACAAAATCCTGGCATATTTTTTAATATATAACAACCTCATTAACATTATTTGTATGGGGCCGGAGCCATAGCACAGCGGGTAGGGCGTTTGCCTTGCACGCGGCCGACCTGGGTTCAATTCCCAGCATCCCATATGGTCCCCCAAGCACTGCCAGGAGTAATTCCTGAGTGCAGAGCCAGGAGTAACCCCTGAGCATCGCTGGGTGTGACCCAAAAAGCAAAAAAAAATGATTTGTATCATTAAAATTTGTCTCTTTTAATTGTTTCTTTTTTCATATGTCCTTGCATGGTTTTCAAAAAATTTTTTTATATAGGAAATAGGAAGAGAAGTCCTGATGACTGCTCTGCTCCTTCATTTAATCAATATTAATTAATAATATTAGCTTAGTTAAAAGATATTAAGAAAAATATTGTACTATAATTTGATATTATATTTTGTGTAATTAAACATAAAATTTACCGCATGTTCAACTCTTTTATTACTATATTCTTAGATTTATTTGCTTCTGTTTTAGCTGTAGAAATTTATTGTTGAATCACCGTCAATTTTGTGCCCAATAGCACCAAATATCTCTATCACCCATAATCAATTTTTGAATCTTGAATAATTACTCAGTTGTATCAAATAAGGAGTAAGCTGCTTTTTAAAATCTATTACATAAGATTCAAGAAAATCATCACAAAAATTGGGAGTGCTCATTTTTTTCTGAATCAAAAATGATAAATGAACACCATACTATTATAATCGATAAGTAACTAATTATGGTACCTGCTGTACTCAACTATATTTCCAGCAGATAGGGCTCAAGCAGTACCCATGAAAATGACCATACAATGTTTAATTTTTTGTTTGTTTTAAGTTGGGTTTGTTTTCTGATGAATCAATATTTTCTTGACTCAATAATTATTTTAAAAACTTAATATAAGTCAGAAAGAGCCTATTAGAGAATTTTTTATACAAAAACTTATAGTACTGAGTGATATCAGTTATATACCAATCAAATATCTCTGGAATTTTTAATAAACAGTGGAAACATGACCAAGTAGTTAAGATTAATAAAACTTAATTAAGATGATATGAGAGAATACACCTAATCTCAATTCCATGCTTGTCATTTAAGTTTGGATTAAGAGAGATAACTATGAAATTAAAAAAAATTCAAGTAAAATCAGTGTTGAAAACTAGGAACCAAACTTTGATGAGCAAGGACATTACCAGCAAGAATTGTCACTCCTTGAGCTTCTGTTGATTCTTAGAGAATCAGAACCCAGTTCTCATCTATATTCATACCTTACATGTTCAAAATCTTCTGAATTTGATCCTTGAAATTCAAGCAGTATACTTAACATGGAAAATTGACATATACTTTTCACAAAACGTCATTAACAGCTCACTCAAACTATTAAGTGTCTGATGACACACATTTAAATGTCTCTTCACCGTTTTTAGAATAGAAATTTGCCTTTTATACCACCTCTTGCCATGTAATTTTAAGTCACTTCCAAAGAACTCTTTACTTTGTGCCACCTCAAATGTTACTTGAACTGGAAGATATTTCTCTGTGGTATCTACCATAGAATATTTATTTATTTATTTATTTATTTATTTATTTATTTATTTATTTATTTATTTTGCTTTTTGGGTCACACCCGGAGATGCTCAGAGGTTACTCCTGGCTCTGCAATCAGGAATTACCCCTGGCGGTGCTCAGGGGACCATATGGGATGCTGGGAACCGAACCCGGGTCGGCCGCATGCAAGGCAAACGCCCTACCCGCTGTCCTATTGCACGAGCCCCCATAGAATATTTATAGAACTAAACAAATAATAGAATTTCTTTTCCATATTTGGTCCAGGTTCACATACTGTCTTGCAGAATTCACTTTAGGTACTACTTAACATTTTCTGTCTTCAATCACAGTACTAGGAACTATGATTGGTATACTTATCTAATGAATGTATTTACAAACTCTTGAAGATATATATGGACAAGAATTTTCACTTTTGTTGTCATTTGAATGGGGATGTATGGTTCCTCCCCAGCAGTATTCAGAACTTACTCCTGGCTCTGAATTCAAGGAACCAGATGTGGTGCCAGGGATCAAGTTGGGGTCAGCTACATGCAAGGCAAGTGACATAATCTCTGTACTTAGTCTAGACCCCTCTCTGTTTGATTTGTTACTAGCACAGATTTAGAGAATCAGAAATACTTTCAGTTCTACATTAGGGATAAAGTTATTATGGTACAAAGAAAATCTATCTTCATAGGAAACCCACATCTGGACATGTAAACAAGTGATAGTCTCCTGAATGATCAAACATTCACTACATCAAAACAATAAGAGGAAAGTAAGAAAATCTTATAAATTCTATAAATTTATCATTTACTTACTCTTTTAGTGAATTTGATTTGTACTCATTTCTAAATAAGTTCACCTTCAACTATGAATTTTAATATGTCTCTTGTCTTTAGAATTTTTTCCAATTAATATTTGATCAGTAAACTATGTATAAAATTATGGCACAAAGATCTTTGTAAAATTTGTTTCAAATTCTAGAAAGGAGTTTCAAGCCAGTAAGTATATCCCAAATATTTCATAGCAAGCCCAAAAATATTATTGATGTTCATCATGGAATTTAAATCTAGCCTGATGCTCTTTATTTTTGTTAGATAATTATGATAAGTCTATCAGAAGACTTGGAGTTATAGAGAATCAGTACTCACAAATATGAAACTCATATGGAATTTAACTCCAATGCAGTTAGCTCTTCTATGACTCAACACCAAACAAGAATTTACCAAAGAATCAATAAAATAAATTGCAAAAAAACTGACCCTGTAGATTTCAAAACTTGTATTTCCAAGAAGTAGGGGAAGAGGAAGACTGGGAAGGACATTGGGAGAATGTTGGAAGGGTTTGGTCACTTTGCTGGTGGTGGGTGCAGAAATTTCCTACACTATTCCATAAAGAAGACATTTATAACCATGTTTCAAAAAATGTGATAAAAAATTAAAAGGTTTAGAAAACTTCCAATAAAAAATAAACAAAAATACCAAAAATATAGTATAATACCTTTATTGTGATACTATTGTATCAATCTTAGCTTTATCCCATTGCTTAGTGATTGGGAACATCATTCCCCAAGTATTGGAGATATGTATAACAAATTTGTTTTGAGAGTAATATGACATACAAAATAAGTCTTTAGATCATCTTGAAATGTTATATTTTTGTATATATGCATATATACACATGTGTGTATGTGTGTATGTGTACAGTATTTAATATGTTACAAATACAATAAAGCATAAAATCAATGACAGTAATGGATTTTTGATTTCCCTTGAATTAGTTCAAATATTTTCATATGCATATTAAATTTGTTGATTTTTTCAAGAGCTTCTGATAACCAAAATAATTAAAAAAATATTTGCGTGAATGGGGCTGGAGAGATAGTATAGTAGAGTATAGTATAGTATAGTATAGTATAGTATAGTATAGTATAGTATAGTATAGTATAGTATAGTATAGAGGTCTGATCCTGGCATTCAACTATAGTACCTCAGCACTGGCAGGAGTAATTCCTGAGTGCAAAAGCAAGAGTAATCCCTCAATATTACATGATGTGGCCCCCAATTGGGAAAAAATGAAATAAAAAAGAAAAGAGAAGAGACAATTCCCTGGAGATTTTAAGAAAGGTAGATAACTGTGTTCAACTATGTATGTATCAGTGTTTAAGGTTTAGGTCCAGCCAAGACACTAACTGTCTAAGAAAAATAAAAAAGATTCATCTGTACTACTGAAAGATGATACAAGAATTAATCTTTGTTTTTAAAGGAATATAAAACAGGCACTTCAGCATATGAGGCACAGGTTGGCACTGCATCTGCTGCTTCCCATTGCTCTTTCCTTTTATAAGATATTTCACCACAGCAAATAAAGATTGGGGACAGTGAAGGAAGAACAAGTGGTGCGTAGTGCTAAAGTTTTAGTCATACATGTTCTTACTTTAGAGACAAAGAACTGAGGCTGCCAAAAATCATAACAAGAAAATGCCTTCTAAATGGACCTGGAAAGATATAGATGAAATCAATTTTGAGCAGCAGCTGAATTTACTTTGCATAATATACTATTCAAAATACAGCTTGTCAATCATATAAGTTAACTAAAACCCGGGAGAGAGATGTAATTATTTTTTTCAAAAAGGGTGAAGTCCACACCTAAATTCCATGAAGACCATATAAACTGATATGCTGGAGGTAGGAGATAATTTTGTTTCTTTAAAAAAAAATGGTTTTCTTTTACTCTTTTAAGTCACAGTAGCAATTCCAGATGAGTCTTAGTGTCTCATTTGGTTCAGATTTCCTCTAGTAATAATACCAATAAGATCAGTAAAACAGGATTAAAGCCCAAGCTAAAGACACTATTTCAATTAAATTGTTCCTTTGAAGTACCTATATCCTTTCAAAGTAACTTTTTAAGTTACTGGGAATTAGAGTTTTAATATAAATGGGGTAGGAGTCAGAGCGAGGAAGAAACAGAATCTATTCATAGCAGAAAATGTTAAATAACACATGTCTAGGATTTTAAAAATGTGCATTTTTTCCACATTGCCATATCTAATAATCATTTTAATTATACATAGGAGAAATTTCTTCACCACAGTCATGCAGGAAAAATGGTATGTAAAGTCACCACTAAATTGGTTTAATGTACGTATTTTATTCATACTTTAAGGTATGGTTTGGTCAATGACATAAAAATCACTGAACCAAAGGTATCTTCTAGAAAATAGGGTATTATGACAGATGAGAAATTATTATAGTTTTATTTTTATTAAGAAAATAGTTTAAAATAAACTTTGTGTGATGATGGGGTGCCTTTAGTTTATTCTTAGAATCCCAGGATTCAGGGAGATGGAAGAGTAACAAAGGTGAATTGTATGGTGCCTGGACCTGGAAGACTGCCGGGTGACACATTGCTCCACTGCAGTCATCCTTCCAAGGTCAAAGTAAAAGCACTGACATTGAATTGCATCTTGGCAATATATATCAACCACCTCATTCTTTTGATGAAAGATTTATTGTATATGACATGCATTCAACAAAATGCATGTATCAATAGAAAATTGTTTCACCTTTTTGGACTATTATTAATGAACCTGTTATAAACATGTAGCACTTTGTGTGTGTGAATATAGGTTTCATTATTCTTAGCTATACATTTAATAATATAGGAATTGCTGAGTCAATTGGTAACTGAATGTTTCACTGTTTTAGAATGGTTAGTTTCTCCTAGTAACTGTTTCTTTTATGTTCCATCCCAACAATATCTAGCATTCCAATTTCTCCACATCTGTCTCCTTACCAACACTTGTCATCTGCACATTTATTTTTAACCATAGAAAAATGTATGCTGTGGAGTCATATTTCTTTATTGCTGGAGTTCTTGCTAGTTCAACTCCCAAACTTTCTTGATAGGATGATCTGTGAGCAAGCAACAAGAATAGGCAATGTTGGAGAAGGCACCTAGCCTTGTCTGAACTGGGCACCTAGCCCAGGTCCAGGGCAGGACTATTGGTAAACATCTCTTGGAGAGTAAGGCTTTGAATGACTGTCTATAGATGGCTGGGCTTGTACTGGGATGCCTCACCATATGGGCCAACCGCTAGGGGAAACTGGTTAGATAGAAAGCCTTGGTGTTACTTAAGATAGACTTGTCATCATTGAGAGAATTTAGAAAGCCTCGGACATGTGGAGGTAGTACCTGCAACCTTTGATTTCCCCCTTCTGCTTACTATATCCCCTTGTCTTGCATGTCCAGTGTGTCTCATTTGTCCCATGTATCTCACACTTTTTGCATTCCTTTTGCCCCTATATAACTGTTGTTCTCTCTGAATAAACTCACCAACTGACTGCCAGTCTTTAGCCCGCATCGACTGTAAACCATTCAGTAGTTCATGCTGGCATCTGTGAACTATCAGCTTTAGGTTGCATAAGAATTGGCTCCTCACAAACCAGGATATCCAGATCACAGCAGTCCCATGACACTTTATGGTATTACAAGAATATTTATGTTCAACAGTTTTCATGATATGGTAGATAATTTGTGTGTCTTCTTTTAAAAAAAGTATTTGGGGTCTGGAGCAATAGTACTGCGGGTAGGGCATTTGCCTTGCACGCTGGCCAACTCAGATTTGATTCCTAGCATTCCATATGGTCTCCTGTGCACCACCAGGAGTAATTTCTGAGTGGTGAGGCAGGAGTAACCCCTGTGCATCGCCTTGTGTGACCCAAAAAGCAAAAAAAAAAAAAAAGAAAAGAAAATTAATAATAATAAATGCACTGTAGCACTGTAGTCCATTGTTCATAAATTTGCTCGAGCGGGTGTCAGTAATGTCTTCATTCTGAGACTTGTTACTGTTTTTTTGGCATATTGAATATGCCACGGGGAGCTTGCCAGGGTCTACCATGCAGGTGGGATACTCTCAGTATAGCTTGCCGGGCTCTCTGAGAGGAACAGAGGAATCAAACCCAGATCGGCCGCATGCAAGTCAAACGCCCTATCCACTGTGCTATAGATCCAGTCCTGTGGATAATAATAAATTAATTAAAAATAAAATATAATTCAGATATATTTGACATCTTATAGTTTTAGTAGTTTCTGCTTTCTTTCTTTTTTCTTCCTTTTTTCTTTCTTCATTTCTTTCTTTCTTTCCTCCCTTCCTTCTTTCCTTTCTTTCCTCCCTTCCTTCTTTCCTTTCTTTCTTTCTTTCTTTCTTTCTTTCTTTCTTTCTTTCTTTCTTTCTTTCTTTCTTTCTTTCTTCTTTCTTTTGGATTTCTGTCATACATTATTCTACCAATGGTCCCTTCATCAGTGAGTATCTGTTTTCTAGATACCTTTGTAGACAAGTTACCTGAGTTAGAAAAAATTCTTATTTGTATTGTCTATACACCTCTTTCATGCTGTTCTTTAAGTTATAAAAGTTTTAAATTCTGATAAAATATCTTCTTTGTTTTTCTTTTGTTGCTCATGCTGTGGTCTCATACCAAATAATCTGATGTAGAAATTATACGTGATAAAGATCTACTATAGTGGTTGGAGCAGGAGAGACAGTACAACAGGTTAGGGTTGACACACATGGCCCGTCCAGGGTCCATCACGGTATCCCATTTTGTCCGCTATCCCTGCCAGTAGTGATACCTGAGTATAGAGTCAGGATTAAGCCCTGAGCACCAATTGGTATTACAAAATCCAGAAATGAAAACAAAACAAAACAAATCTACTCCAATGTTTACAGAAGTTTCCTTATTTTAGCTCCTATTTAGATCAGCAATATGTTCTGGAGTGTTTTTTGTTTAGAATTTTCTTTCTAATTTGTTTTGTATCTGGAATGAGATGATGTCAATTTTAGTATTTTGCGTGTAAATACACAAATTTTCCCCACAATTTAATAGTTCATTTCTTTGGCACTACTGCAGCAATATGGGAAGATGCCATCGTTGACAACATCGATGAGGAATATGATCGACTGGTTCAGCACCTCCATAATTGTGCAAGGAATGCAGAGAGAGAGAAAGCCAGATAAAGTCACCTGTCTTCAGAAACTCTTGAGCTCATTCACCAACATGGTCTGGCACGAGCCTCGGGCAATCACAAGCAAACATCCAAGCTCACAAAGCTGTAAAGAGAAACAATAAAGGAAGACCTTAAAGAGAATAGTAGCAGTGTTGGCCGATGCGGCAGAAGCCAGGAGAAGTATTCGCAATGCCAGCCTGTCCTTCGCCAACTATAAGACCGAGATGACTGCCCTCTGATGTCCTGATGGAGCTATCACATCTTGCAGAAGGGCAATGGAAAAGATTATCCATGACTTCTACTTGGATCTCTTTGATAGCCATGTCCACCTGCCCACATACCAATTTCCGCAGGATGGATACGTCATTCCCAGAGTTTTTCCTTTTGAAATCCAACATAGCCATTCCATTGGTAAAGAAGTGTACAACTCCTGGTCCAGACAAGGTCAGACCTGAACACCTGAAGAATTGCCATAGGTACTTGTCAATACACTGGCTCGGCTCTTCACATGCTACCTGTCTGAATGCAAGGTTCCATCCCAATGGAAACCAGCAGAACCGTCTGGTTGTACAAGAAGGGAGACATTCATGACATCAGCAGCTATCGCCCGATCTGCCTGTTGTCCATTGTCTACAAGTTATTCATTTGAGTCATCATGAATAGGATTGGCAGAACACTATACAAAGGACAATGACTCGAGCAAGCCAGGTTCTGAAAGAATTCAGGACGATGGACCATATCCACACAGTGACCAAGCTCATTGAGGTTTCTCCAGAGTTCAAGATGACACTCTGCCTAATGTTCAGTGATTTAAAGAAGGCCTTTGATTTTGTTGAGACTGAAGCGGTCATCAAAGCCCTAGCCAAACAGGGTGTTCAAACTCAATACATGAGGATTCTCGCGAGTTATATCATGGATTCACCACCAGGATCTCACTATTCTACAAAGAAGTGATCATCGACGTTCAGCAGGGTGACACCATTTCACCAAAACTCATCAGTGCCACCCTTGAGAACATCATGTGATGACTGGAATGGGAAAGAATGGGAGTGAAGATAAACGGTCAGCAACTACACCACCTCTGCTTTGCTGATGACATCATTCTCATAACACCAAGTATCAGCCAAGAGGCCCAAATGCTGGTCGGCTTCGACTGTGAGTGAGGAAAGGTCAAACTGCAGCTGAATCTCACCAAGACAATGTTGATGAGAAATTGAGTAGTTCCTGATGTTCCATTTACCCTCAATGGAACAACTATCTCCAAATGCATTAGTTTTGTGTACCTAGGTCAAGAACTCAACATGACAAACAACCTGGCACCTGAACTGCGCAGGAGGAAGAGGAAGAGAGCAGCGTGGAACGCCTCTAAGGGCGTCGAAGAAGTGGCTAAGAGAACAAAGAAACTCCAGCTCTGGGCACATCTTTTCGACTCCACTGTTCTTTCTACACTAACATACACCTCACAGACCTTGGTCCTATTAAAGCAGGATGAGAACACTCTTCGGTTATTCCAAAGAGGAATCAAAAGAACTATGCTTGGAGTATCACATTTCACTCTAGTGAGAGAAAGAATCTGGAGTTCCAACCTCCATTGATAATTGAGAATCAGGGACACTGTCTCGGTTGCCAAGATATCGAAAATAAGATAGGCCGGACACATAATGTGATTTAAAGATGACTGCTGGGCTAAAGCTGTTACCGACTAGATTCCATAGGATGTCAAAAGACCGAGTGGCCTCCTACCTACGAGATGGTCAGACTTCTTCGTCATAACCTTGAACAAATGGTTTGAGGCTCTTTGTGTTCTTGGAGCAAGTAGATGCCATTGGGCTACAGTAGCATGAGACAGGGGTGAATGGAGATGTTACTGGAGCCCGCTCAAGCAAATCGAAGATCAATGGGATGACAAGTGATACAAGTGATATTCCATGGGATTGCTTATTATCCCTGTTGAAAATCAGTAGATTTCTGTTGGGGCTTTTTTCTGGCCTCTCAGTTTTATTTTATTAACCTATATATTTACTTTTGTATAAATATCACACTACATAATTACTGTAGATGTGGACAGTAAATTTTGAAATAAGGAAATTTGTGTTCTCAGCTTTTAGGATTATTCTGGGTATTTAGGACCCCTTGCAATTCAGCTGTCAATTGTTAATGTTCACATAACAACAGTTTGAATAGTAATATGGTGCTAAATCTCTAGATAAATTTGAAATAATAACTTTAATAAATTGTCTCCCAAACTAAAAAATTAAATTTTTGAATTCAATTTGCATACTAAAATTTTCATTTGTAGTATTTTGTAGCTGTTAACTATAGCTTTCTTACATTGCTAAATTTATCCATAATTTCTTCCTTTGTGTGGTGCTCTAAATTTAAAAATAATCTTAATTCTATTGTAAATTTTCATGAAAAGCATTCAAAATATTATATGATTATATCTCTATTAAAATATTTCTTTTATATTTTTTAAACTAGAAATTATGCTTAACTAACTCATTTGTTATTTCTAAAAGTGTGTCAGTGGAATTCATACAGTTTTCTAAATTTCAGATCATATCTTCTGAAAACAGTGATTAGTTAACCTTTCTAATATATTTTAGGGAATGAAGTATTTTAATTCATTTTTTTATTTTAATACTTTATTTATGTTTTAGTGACGGTAAAACAAAGCTCCCAGAATAGAGCAACATCATTTTTTCCTGGAGCACATGGTTGCATCCTCGGCTGTGCAACCTCTATATTTTCATTTAATTTATTTATTATTTTTTTCTCGCACAGCCTGCAAGCTACCTGTGTCATATTTAATATGGCACAAACAGTAACAACAGCGTGGTCTTCGTGTTCCTGGATCAGGCAGACTTCATTGGGCTACACTAGCACACGACAGGGAAAGATGAAGATGTTACTGGCACCCGCTCGAGCAAATCGATGAACAATGGAATGACAGTGATACTATGGTACAGTGATTTAACTTTTGTCAACGTATCATACATACAGTGCAATGAGGAATAGAATTGCCAAGTGTCTTTTCTTTTTTGTCTTTCTTCCCATTTTAGGTGGAAATTATCAAATATTTTAAGTTGATTTATTATTTTATCTGTTGTTTTATCATACACACTCATAATCAAATATGGCCTTGCACATATATTTAGTTGAAACTTTCAGGTCAATTAATACTTATCCTAATAATTATTCCCATATCTGGCAAGATTAGTATGTGTGTGCTGCTAGTTAACAACGTATATTACAGTACTTTTTGGATTTGGGAGGGCGATAGCAGATATATTGGGCACTGTTCAGGAATTACTCCTGGCTTTATACCTAGGGATAAACCCTAGCGAGGCTTTGGGAACCAAAAGGGCTGAAGTGGATTGAACAAGGATCAGCCATGTGCATAGCAAACTACTTAATCTCTGTGTTATTTCTCCAGATTCAGTAATTGATTTTAATATTAAATACATATTTCACTTCTATATTATTTTACTTAGGATAAAATTATGCACACCTATATATTATATATAGACAATTATATGTAGCTGTATACATATATAATTGTATAATATTATTTATACATTATATACTTGTAGATATATTTTGCTAGGCTAAGTTTGCTAGTACGTTAAAGAAATTTTATGTTCATAGTGATTAAAATATTTGTCTGTACAATTTTTGTGATGTTTCCATGTGGATTTTTAACATGCCAATATTGGCTCCATATGATGATTTAGGCAGAATCTCTACTTATTCCTATTCTGAGAATTACTTTTTCTGATATTCGGTAAAACTTGTTCATGAAGTAATCATCTGAGCCTGAGCTTTACATTCTGGAAGGTTCTTGATTAATAATTCAGTCCTATCCATTATTAGAGGTGTTTTGGCTTACTTGAATTCTTGCATTAATTTGACAATTTGTTCTTTCTAGAATCACTGTCATCTAAGTAATCTAATGTATACATATATAATTGTGCAACGTATTATTTTATTTCAATTGTTTCTGTGAGATTCTTTCCTTTCCTCTTTCATTTCTAGTTTCAGTAATTTGAGTTATCTTTCTTTTTCATTTTGGTCATTCTAATTATATTCAACTGTATTGAACTTTTTTTAAAAAGTAACTTTTGATTTAACAGATTTTCCTTGTTTTTTCTAATACCTATCATATTAATTTTTGAGGTAGCTGAACACTCAGGGACACTTAGAAATAACTTCTGGCTCTATGTTCAAGGATCATTCTAGCAAAGTTTGGGGTCCATATGTGGTGCCAGAGATTGAACTTTAGTGAGGTGCATATCAGGCAAATGTCCTACCCATCACTCTATCCTTATAAGCCCCATTTCTTATCTACTAGCTTCTAGGCAAGCCCGCAGATATTCTTGTTCAAGTTTTATCCCATTTAGTTGGGATTTTTTTCAGAAAAAGGTTTTGCTCAATAATTCAATAAATGTTTATTAAAATGGATTTTAAAAGCATGTCTGTCATTCAACTAGATATTAAGTGAAACTTAGGTGTTTGACTCTCAAAGTCACTGTATCACTATACCACTGTCATCCCATTGTTCATCGATTTATTCGAGTGGGCACCAGTAACATCTCTACTCATCCCAGCCCTGAGATTTTAGCAGCCTCTCCTTACTCGTTTTTCCCAACAATTGGAGGCTCTTTTCAGGTCAGGGGAACGAGACCTGTCATTGTTACTGTATGTGGCATATCGAATACGCCATGGTGAGCTTGCCAGGCTATTCTGTGCAGGACTCTCAAAGCCAAACTTTATAAACTATTAATATTTCTATAATACATAAATATTTATTGTTATATCATTTTGGTTCCTGGTTGTAAAAAATAACCTAAAAAATTGGACAGAAACAGTCAATAATTAGTAAAATAATCAGAGACCAATAATTTGTAAGTTCACAGAAGAATAAAATAACAAAAGGAAGAAAACACATGTGAAACAAAACAAAAATGATCTTCAAATTAGGCTATAATAATAATATAATAGTAATAATTATTATTATTATTATTGAATCACCATAGAACAGTTACAAAGTTTTCCAGTCTAAGTCTCGGTCATACAATGATCAAACACCCATCCCCTCACCAGTGCAAACCTCCAGCAATAAGAACCCCAGTATACCCCCATCTCACCCTCCCCCCACCTAAGTGGCAGATGATTTCCACCTTACTCTCTCTCCACTTGATCACATTAAATATTTTGACAAAAGATCCACCATTATTATTTGGAATTTTCCCCAACATTCAGATCTGCTGAAAAGGCATCATTAGATAATTTGTTTTCTATTGCTGATATGAATAGCATTTTGGATTTCTGATATTTTAGTAATAAGCTCTGGAGGGATTTCTGCCCAAAACCACTGGGTTCCGAGATTGTTTTGTGTGCCTCTAGGATCATGGCTGTTCAGGAGCCAGGAGCCGTTCATGGGTGGAAAATCGGGGTCTTGTTGGGGCTGGGAGAAGGGCTAATTCCACCCCCCATCCTGTGAGGCCCCGAGTATCATGTCACTGCAGTCTCATACCTGGCTGTTCAATAGGCTCTGAAAAGGTGGCAAGCACGTTTCCCCACCTGGGGTGGCATGGTGCCATAGTTTAGTGCTCAGTCCAGATGCATTTCTGCCAGAAGTCACTGGGTTCTGAGGTTGATTTGTGTGCCTCAGGGATCATGGTCATTCAGGAGCCAGGAGCCATTTATGGGTGGCATCTTGGGGCCTCGTGGGGGTGGGGAGAGGGGCCGGTTCCACCCTCCATCCCTCAAGGCCCTGCATGTTGCCGCTCTCTCTCTAGTTTTGGGCAGGGGCATATGTCAGATTATTTATTTTCCATTTCTCACTTTGTATATCAGGAATGGTTTCATAACGCACTTCAGAGGAATAGTCCTCTGGCACATACCAGAGCCATGCTTGTAGAAGCTCATGGTCACGTGGATTCCATCTGGAGAAGGCGTGGAGACTGCACCTGCTCCATCTGAGGGTCCCGGAGATATAGGCTTGTATGGAGCTCGGAGAATTCTCAGTGTTGTGGTGCTCGCTGGTTTTCTTCACTGCTGAGTGCGGCAAGATCTCAAATTAGACTTTAAAGGTAGTAAATAATATGAACAATTGAAGTGGGATTTGAACATACCAATATCTTTTGAAACTACTGATGTGTAAATTTGTTTAGCAAATATTTCAGAATTGCTTCTTATATGGAGGATATTAGAAATAACCCCCATGCCTTAGACGGCTTATCTTACGATGAAGGGAAATGATGCAAGAAATATAAAATATAACATAGAAAATGATATTCTGGTAAAAGTTATGACCACAAGGGAGATGTGAGGAAAAGCAGTGCCCAAGAGAACAAGTTTTAAAAATTGAGTAGGGATCTAAAAGAGAATTGGCATCGTAAGTAATTTATAGTTTGTTTCCTATAGCTAAGTTGCCTACTACAACATAACCAAGTTACTAGAGATAAAAGCTAAAGATGTAGAGAAGAGAAGCCAGAACATTGACCCAGAGACGCGGAAATCTGAGTTCTCACGGGGAATGTGCTCAAAGCAGGGGATAGAGCGCCATCTATTGAATTTCTGTCATTACTTGCTACAGCTTTTCAAAATTCTTTTTTTTTGGTAGGAAGTCTGGTTCTCCCCTGTTTCTAAAAGCCAAGCAGTCCTAGAATTGTGTTAGCAAAAGGTAAATGCTTTACCTAGACTATTCTCAATGACTCACAATTATATCACTCTTTTGCAGCATCTTGCTTAAATATGACCAGTATATCATATTTGGAAAACCACAAATTTCATATTCATGTCTGAAGTATATTTTCTTAAAATGGAGCCTCTTTGTATGGTGTGTGTGTCTGTGTGTGTGCATGTGTGTTTGTGTGTGTGTAGGCGCATGCGTGTGTTTGTGCCTGTGTATGTGTGTGTGTTGTACTTGTTGTTTTTGTGGCCAGAAATCCTGTCTATAAAAATGTGAGTATATTTGAATTCATGCTTTCACTGGAAGGGGGCTCAATTTTTACACCTGAGACATCACACTTTTCTTAAAGACAGCACGTGTTTTACATCATTACAAATTTGTTTGAAGGCTTTCCTCAGAACTTCTCAGAATATTTTTCAGCACCTTACTTATTTTTGTAAAGAATTTGGAGAGAAACGTTGGCTATAATTAGACTCTCACACATGATTTTCTTTCCCTTGTTCCAAGACCTAAACCCACTGCACAGCCATCAACTTCACCTGCATTCAGAATGATATCATCCAAGCATTCTAACAGAATTCTCTCTACTACTAATGCATTTTTGTGAAATATTTTCTTTAAAATTCTTAATGAAATAAAAGTTACATTATTATCACCTTTGTCATTATTGTTGATAGTGATACAACTGTTTTTATCATAAAGATAGTGGTACCAGTCGCGATGGGATACTGAGATTGCTAGTTTTTGAATGAGATCAGACATTGTGATGGATGAATGCATGCAGGTCGAATGTAATGAGGTGGAAAGCCACAACAAAGCACTTATCAATTTGCCACTGTTGTGAACAGATTTCTGCTGGACAGTCCTGAAGCAGTGACCTAAACACAAAGGATACATCTGACAGATTAAAAGAAACATAATGCTCTTCTCAACACCTTTTTTAAAGGAAAGTAAAATTGTTTTTTGGAGTGTTCTGAAATCACAGAAAAGAAACTCAATGGAGTGGACATTGAAAAGTTGGGGAATGATTAAAAACCTATGTGCTTTTTTACCAACCCTTGACACTGAGTTTTTCATTCTATTGAGTTACAAGTTTTGTCTACAGAAAACTGTCAGAAGGTTATTTGCCCAAATTAAATTAAGAAAGAACATCTCATTTTTTCTTTAAAATTTTAAACTTAAAATAGGCAATTTGAAATAATTACCTAATTTTTTTGGTACTTGTATTATCTTAATGGCCTTCCTACTATGTCTCAGAGTAAATGCTAAAATCCTTAACACATTCGTGAGAAAAGCTACTACTACATGACTAGCTGAGTAGCTCTAATCATCAATTTGTCTCAGCGCTTAGTGACATATATATCAAGCAGAAATGTCTAATGGTGTTTTCATTGCTTTTGAAAGTTCATGCTTACTTTTGGTATTTCCCTTCTCTTATCTTAACTAATAGTCTTACCTGTACCCTCAATTGTGTGGCTCTTTGCTATATCTATCATACTCAATAAAGTCATAATGTATCCTTTAGTTGCTATTTATTCAGATATAAGATCTTCTCTCTGCATTATCAGAGCTATTTTATTGATTTCTGTCTACAGGCTTTATTTGGTTTTACATAACAAATGATGACAAGTTGTGGTAACAAGTTTCTGACTATATTGGTAAGTAATGAGTGTGAGTTGTACTTTTATTCTTTTTTTTTTTTTTTTTTTTGCTTTTTGGGTCTCACCCGGCGATGCACAGGGGTTACGCCTGGCTTTGCACTCAGGAGTTACTCCTGGCGGTGCTCAGGGGACCATATGGGATGCTGGGGATCGAACCCGGGTCGGCCGCGTGCAAGGCAAACGCCCTACCCGCTGTGCTATCACTCCAGCCCCTGTACTTTTATTCTTGAGGACAGTGTTTTGTGGGGAGTAAATGTTGTTTGAAATAGACAACGCAACATTTAACAGTACATCTCATATTACATGTATATACTTATTATGTAAAATAATTTATATGTTTTCATATTTATTTTGTTTTATATCGTGAAATCTGAATGGATTAAACTGTAAATAAATGTTTCATGATAAATTATATAAGTTCTGTCATGTACGTAATTTTTTTTTGGTTCTAACCAAGATATTTTTCTGGTTATGGTAGTCTATGCTGTGGAAAACAAGGAAAAGTATTCCACATTCTGTTATAGTTTATTCTAAATTAATGCCTATCCTTCACTCATCCAGTGAAGTATGTGAGTTGTTTCCAGTCAATGGCAGAAAGTGAGGACTAGCATGGGTGTTTATGCTCTAGCTACACATCCATGAGACATAGTCTGATTAAGTGCATACGTTTGTACATTTTTCTGAATGTACATCACAAGTTTATCCCTAATGGCATTCAATACAAAGAAAAGAAAATGAGAAACTTTCCTGGGAAGTTAAGTTAAGCATGACCTTAAAGTGACATGTACTATATCTATCGTAATTTCATTACCATTATTGGTACTCAAAAGGTTATAAATAGCTGAAAGGGAAGAAAAGCATTTTGTACATGCAGGGTGAAAAGAGAAAAATTTTGAAGAAACTAAACATTTTTGGGGGATTTTATAGAAATCATTTGCAACACACACCCACATATATACATCTACAGAGATCCTATATAGATGATATATGTGTATATAGATATATATACTTATATACACATATACTAATATACATATATACACTATGTGTATATAATTATATGTATATACTTATATACATATATAAGCTCTCTCATAAGTGGAATATAAAAAAAGTAAAATAATAGGAATGACCAATAAAACAAATCCTGAGAGAGCCTGCACACTGTGTATACCAAGACAGTGGTACAAGAGAGCTGGATATTGGAGGAAGGATGCTGCCACTTTGGTGGTGGATGTGGTGCTGGAATATAGTACACTTATAACTTTATTATTAGCAGCATCGTATCAGAATGACATTCAAAATAAAAGCATGATTCTAAGCAAATTATATTCATAATTGTCATAATTAACATAATAATGATGCTAGGTAGATACCAAAATAAAACTACTTCAGTTCTGATGCTGTTTTGAGAATTAGAATGAGTAACCTCAAATTCTTCTTATTCTACTTTTGAATGAATGCCCCAATAAAATAGGGGACAAAATGAGAGAAATAATTCCAAAGAATATAATGACACATTGCTCATTCGCCAAAGAAATAGCTTAGTGAGGTCGCAAAGATAATATAATGGATAGGGCTGGAGCCATAGCACAGCAGGTAGGGCATTCGTCTTGCATGGGGCTGACCCGGGTTCGATTCCTCTGCTCCTCTCCGAGAGCCCGGCAGGGCAAATTCGATAAGCCAAAAACAGTAACAAGTCTCACAATGGAGACATTACTGGTGCCCGTTTGAGCAAATCGATGAGCAACCAGATGACAGTGACAGTGACAGGACTCATTCACAGGAATCCTACCTGGGTTTAGTTTAGGCCATCGCTCATGATCCTCCAGGTTCTCCAAGAGTAATCACTGAGCACAGAGCAGAAGTAACACAGATATAACTCAGTGTTACTCAAAAACAAACAAATAAAAACAGTTCAATGGGTTGAGCACATACATATTTCCTTGGAAGATTCCTGGGTTCAAGACCTGATAACTGCGTGTGCTGCTGAATACCACCAGGTATTTTGAGGTTACTGTTTTGAGCACTAAACTGGGAGTTTCTCCTGACCGCTGCTGAGATCACACCCCCCCCATATAAAAAAGAGAAATTATTGATCAGATGCTTTTAAAAAATTATTAGTAATGGGCTATTGTCAAAAGTATATAAGGGCATACTTGGTTTTTCTACATGAAAAAGCGCTGTGAGTATAAATGTAACCATCTAAATGCACTTATTTGCAGAGCTTAAAATAAAGCAAATATTTTTCTGCTAATTGATATTTTTAATAATTAAAAGAATACCCACAATTTTTAAAAAAACTCTCACCTTGTAAAGCACTTTTACTTTTGTATTTTGAATCTTTTCTGATAGTCAAATGAATAGGGAATTTCGTATCTGGCTTCAAACTGAGTGGTATTTGTTCAATTTTCTTCACTAGCCATGTCTCTTGAAAAATCTTACATAAACATATCTATTTTTATTGTAGGACTAAATTTAGGAATTCAAAACTTGACTTTTGACATTAGTATTAATTCTGTACTTAGCTTAAAATGTTTTCTATAAGAATGGTGAAGATAATATTTATTCATCATAGCTATTAAAGAAAAATTATCTAGAAATATAGGCGACTGAAAGATTAATATAAGTAAAATTATAGAATAGCTGTATTTATTATAGCTTGTATTTAAAGTATTGTAATACTTTAAAAATATAATACAATATTTAAAAATATAAATATTATGATATAACATTGAGTCATTGCAAAGTGGATCTACATATAAATTATACAAAAATATAATAACCTCTCATACAATGAGTAAAACCTTGACCAAAAGAATTTAAGAGAATGCTTTATTCTGATAGAAATGCTATATTGAAAAAAATATTGCTTAGGGATAACAAAAGCACATTTAAAGTATTTTTACTCTAATATTTTAGGGCTTATTATCTGTTTCATTTTTATTTCTGCAAATCTTTAAAATGAGATGTTATTTTTCCTTTCCTCACTTCAAATGTTTACATAGGAAATAGCTTTAGAAAACACTGTAGCACTATTGTCCTGTTGTTCATCGACTTGCTTGAGCGGGCACCAGTAACGTCTGCATTCTGAGACTTGTTGTTACTGTTTTTGGCATATCGAATATGCCACAGGTAGTTTGTCAGGCTCTGCTGTGCAGGTGGGATACTCTTAGTAGCTTGTTGGGCTCTTTAAGAGTGACAGAGGAATCGAACCTGGGTCGGCCGCATGCAAGGCAAACTCCCCACAACACTGGGCAGTCATCCTCACTGTCAAGCATAGTAAAGATATAATTTGCTTCTCAGAATAGAGAACGAACAAGCTCGTTACCTGTTATACAAAATTCAGGTTGCATAAACTCAGAGTCCTCTTTCCAATGCAGTTCAGTTGAAGAGGAATATGAAGGAGCTATTTAAAAAAAGGATTACCATTTACTATTGACACAGCTGTAAGTAATAAATTGCCATTAGTATTTTACTCATAAGTCAAGTATCATCTCCTAATAACTCTGAAACTATACCTTAAAATTGCTATGTTCTGAAGGTCATTTAATACCTCTACTGAAAACCACAACACCTTAAAGGAGTGAGAGAGAGCAAAAGGGAATGCCTTGCCACAGAGACAGGGTGGGGAGCGGGGAGACAAGGTAGGGGTAGTGGGAGGGATGCTGGGACCATTGGTGGTGGAAAATGGACACTGATGGAGGGATGGGTACTCGATCATTGTATGACTAAGACGCAAGCACGAAAGTTTGTAAGTCTGTAATGGTATTCCCACGGTGATTCACTAATTAAAAATGAAAAAAAGCTGTTGTAAAGACAGACCAACAACAACAAAAAATTTCTATGTTCCTATCTTGTTAAAAATTACACAGTAATGTATCAAGACTCAGTTTTCAGGGGCTGGAGTGATAGCACAGCGGGTAGGGCGTTTGCCTTGCACGCGGCCAACCCGGGTTCGAATCCCAGCATCCCATATGGTCCCCTGAGCACTGCCAGGGGTAATTCCTGAGTGCAGAGCCAGGAGTAACCCCTGTGCATCGCCAGGTGTGACCCAAAAAGCAAAAAAAAAAAAAAAGACTCAGTTTTCAAAATCAATATTTACTGAGATTTAACTGTCAATTACTGAGTCACTTAACACTGAGTAAAAACCCCAAATTATTGAATTATTTGTAAATTATTAGATGGACCCCTAGATTAGTTTCAATAAATAACTTTTATCATATTACGTTCTTATATAGAGAATGTACTAGTAATCTTTATGCCTCTCACAATAGCCCAGAAACCTTAACAGTGTCCTAAAACAGTACCCATAGATCAACAATTATAACTGTATGAGGAAGTCAGTATGGTTTAGGAAAGGGACAACAGGAACATTGTCTTCAATAGGTGGAAAATAAAGTACAAATCAGTGGATGACAAAAGTTGCAATTCTTTTCCCACCACCAAAATCCCCATTTCCCCCACTTTCCTGGGAAATGTATACTGGGGAAGGGACAGGTGTTGAAATACTGCATGACCAAAACCAATCATGAACAACTTGTTACTGTGTATCTCAAGGTAATGTAATAAAAAAGAACTGCAATTCTTGAATTACTCTTGGTTGATTTAGTTCCTAGAATGTGGTGTGGGAGGAACGGGGGCTGCTAAATTCAGCTTTTTGATGATTTCTAAAAAAGCCTGTATTACTGTGTACTTTGGAACAAAAGCATCAAACTAATTTGAGGACATACAACTGGACTTTTGAGGTCTCAAATTACTGAAAATATGAAGAACATCAACAACTCAAAAACCAATAATGAGAACTTTTATTTCAAATAACTCTGTTCTTTAAAAGTTGGTGATGTATTTTAGGATCATGATTTTATACATGTTTTTAATCTCTTGGGTGACTAATGCTTCCTTTGTTTTATTTTAAACATTAACAGGACACACAATGTATGCATAGTTTAATTATCAGGTATATTGCTTTAATACCTACATGCAATAGGTAGAATCAGTTTAAATAATAGCAGAAAAAAGGTTGTTTTTTACTTTTGTTATCAGAACCTAACTTAATACCTGACATAAAAAATGTTTCCAGTGTCTGCCAACTCATTCACTACATTGATTTATATTTATTCATCACTTGTATCACTTGTCATCCCCTTGATCTTCAATTTGCTAGAGAGGGCGCCAGTAACATCTCCATTTGTCCCTGTTGTGTGCTAGTGCAGCCCAATTGTATCTGCTTGCTCCAGGCACAAAAAGAGCCTCAAACCGTTCATTCATACTTAATTTACATGCTTAATAAGATGGATGTAAATTTATAATCCTCAATCAGATTATTTATTTGACTTCATCATATATGTGAAGTCATATATTTTTGACTTCACTTTTCGACAGCTGACTTTTATAGAATGATTTCAAATAAGCTTCATATGTAATTGAATATTTTACTGCAATTACACAAATATCAACTTACTTAATTTTGTACTTCTTCATATGCCTATAAGCTGGGACCACTTAAAGTTTTAAATTTATGTTCTTAATAATAAAATATTCTAATGGAGATGTATATTATCTTGATTTTTAAGATTTTTTTCCCAGTTTGTTTCATAAAAACCTCTGATCCAAATTTTTCTCCATAAACAGATTTCTTGACTTTTATACATATTTCCTGCCTTTCTTTTAGTGTAATTTTTCATAATTGTTTGATTTATGTTTAATACACATCTCAAATCTATTTATTTGATAAAATACTATTTTTAAATTTAAAACAAATAAACCACATTCTTTCATCATCTCCCTTTTTTCAACAAATGAGGAAATTGTGTGGTGGATTTTTTTTGTGCTATGTTTTTCCCATAAATTCAGACACAGCATAACATAGTTAATGTTTTTCAAAAGTTCCTATTGTCTACTTTCATTCTAGCATTGACTCTTACTTGGCATGTGTTTTTGAACAAATTGTTTAAAATTCTCTTTACTTATTTGTTTATGGTGAGTGTTGACTGATATATTAGACAATTTAAGAATTATTGTGAAGACTAAATGGAGGAATTATGTGATATTACATTAATGTTTTATTAATGTTATCATCCTACAAAGGCATAAAAGAGCTTTTGAATCAAATGTCAGAGAATATGTTAGTCTGGCTGAAATGTTCTAAACAAGAATCTCTGTGACCTAAATTAAATCAGATGCTTTCTGAATCTTAAATTTGCATGATCACTCTCCAATATTGTTATTAATTATGCACTTAAACCATATTTTTAATTAGGCCATCACATTCAGGATTTTGAAAATGGTGGAGTTTGAAACAAATATTGAGCTGGAAATGCGCTGGTCTATTGAGGAGTTAACAAATCATGATATATACATATATCTACATCTAAATCTATATCTATATCTCTATATATAGTATGATAGCAGTTCTTACATTGACCACTAAATATCACTTGTATCACTTGTCATCCCATTGATCTTTGATTTGCTCGAGCGGGCGCCATTAACATCTCCATTTGTCCCTGTTACGTGCTAGTGCAGCCCAATGATATCTACTTGCTCCAGGAACAGGAAGAGCCTCAAATCGTTCATTCAGGGATTTGACGAAGAAATGTGACCATCTAGTTGGTGGGTGGCCAACGAGGTTTACTGACATCCCGTGGAATCCAGTTGGTAACAGCTCTAGTCCAGCAGTCATCTCTGAATTGCATTACATGACTGGCCCATCTGATTTTTGATGTCTTGGCAAACAAGACAGCGTCCCTGATTCTTGACTGTTGACAGAGGTCAGAACTCCTGATTCCTTCTCTCACTTGAGTGAGACATGATGCTCCTAGCATAGCTCTTTCGATTCCTTGAGTGAGATGTGACCACTAAATAGTTATTGAAAAGTAGAATTGCAATTATCTTGCATAAAATACTTAACTTTACCTCATTCCACTTTTAAATGCAAAAAAAAGACATCTGTAGGCTTTTTTTTATTAAGCTTTTTCTTCAAACCTGATTTTTTCCTTAAATATGTTTCTTTTGCTTTGTCTCTAAGTTTCTTTGCTTCTTCAACTCAAGAGAAATTTGTGTTCTCTATTGAACATATACTCCTTTCTTTCTCTTCCCTCACACAGTTTTAAGTAAGTTTCCATTAAAAAGAATGTTGAAAGAAAGCAAAGGGAAGGGAGGGAGGAAGCAAGGGAGAGACTGAAGAGAGAGGAAGGAACTGAGAAAGATACAAGGGCGGAAGGGAGAAAAGAGGGAAGGAAGACAAAGTCTGTGTCAGTGACTATGCTAATAGAATATAGAAACTCTTAAAATATTTTTGGAATGAGTGATTATGGTTATTCTCCATCATAATCCCATCTTGTTCTTAAGTAATGCTACTGACCGAGTACACATTGCATTATATCTGATTCTATAACATAAGTAAAATATCTAAACACATTCAACTCATTTTACAAAATTCATATAACATTATTGATTTGACTTATAATATATACTAATGTACGTGATGAGATATAATGTTGCCATCTATTTTTCATTTCTAAGCAATTTTATTTTAATGAAATAAAATAAAATATCAAAATACCTAACTTTTGAATCACCCAACTGTTAGTTAAGTAATCAAGTTCCCAACTAAAATAATTTATACAAAAGAAAATCATCTGGGTTATTTCATCTTGATCCTCCTATTGCCCTAAGTGCTTGTCTCTATATTTTTGCGCATTTTATCTTTACAGTAGAGTAAAGCATACTCATATTTCTAAGCTATAAATATTTGCAAGTGTGTGGTACACAAATCCTAAATTCAAAAATTGGGCATCAGTATTAGTATTCAAAGGAAATGTGGAGAGTTGAGATTGCTCCAAAAGCAGTTTAGGAGTCATCTAGTCAGTTCCCTCTCAGGCTTCTAATCTTAAAGCATCTGAGTAGACAACAGATTTGTTTGGTAAAGATAGAGTAAGTCAAGCATGATTTAGATACCAGTGTTCTAAGACTGTTGGTTCCTATAATTTCTCTGATTCCATTCCATTGATGGTTAAAGATGTTCCAGCTGCCCTCAAACTATATCAGTTTTATAAATGAGAAATGCTGTGTGTTGAAAGGGTTTCAACAAACCTGCTCTTCAAAGCCAATAAACTTAATACCCTGGAATTTATACAGGAGCAAACCATTATCTTGAATACCTTGGAATAATCTTAAAGAGTAATACCCTGAAGTTTATTCTAGAGTAAATCCTTACTGCCCTGGAATAATACTAAGAGAGAAGGGATATTACCAATTTGTCATGGAGTAAAGCTTCATCTTACAACCAGGAAGATAGTTCAAAGGACCAAAACATATTCACATATATGAGGCATAGTTAATCTCTAATTCAACCTCACCCCTAAATACCATCAGATGTCAACCTGTTGGATCCTGAGTGACACTGTAGAAACCCTGGTCACTCCCAGCGCTACCACTAGGAGCAGCAAACCATTATGTCCACACTGCCAGGACTTTTCTAACCAGGAATGATCTTTGATCCCAGCCCCCAAATCAATCAATCAAAATGTCAACATTGTCATTAGGTGGTTTCATTATTTGAAGCCTAGAGTAGATGTTAAAAATGCAATAAATGGCAGCAGGGACAGTAAACTGGTAGGGCATTTACCTTGCACATGGTTACCCAAGTTTAATACCTGGTATCCTATATGTTTCCCAAACACTGCCAGAGTAAGGTTTGAGTACAGTACCTGGAGTAACTCTCAGCACTGCTCGGTTTGGCTTAAAATGAAACAAACAAAAAAGTTATGATAAAGATAGCAAACTGATTTATTATTATTGACATCTGTCATGAGGACAAGATCTTAAATAAAAATCTATGTCATTTAAACCAGTTAAATCTATAAGAAAAAGTAGTGCTATTTATTAATCACTCTTTAGACCAAACACTATGTACCATATCTAACATAGTTTTCTTCCACAGAGCTGTTTCTAGTGTATGTCATAAACACATGCTGCAAATAGCAAAAGGCCAATGAACAAATGGAAATTTTTCTTTCTTTTTTTTTTTGCTCAAAGTAAATCATGTAAATTACTAAGGACTTTCTAGGTGGCGAAGAGCCAAAATCGAGATATTTTCTTCATTTGGCTATATGTTTGTCCAGGTTATCTACTATTAGGCTTATATCTGGTTGCTATATAAACCAACTCAATAAGCACATTTATGAAAGGCACTATATCAAATTCTAAAATAAAGAAAAAATTAAAATCTTTCAATAATTAAAAGAATGGCAAAAACAGTTTTAAGTAAAGTTGAAATGAAAAGATTAAACCAAAACTGAACTTTTATACTTTTAGACCATTTATTTCACTTCTATCAGTGTTTTCAGAAATAACCTCAAATATAAAATTGCTTTTTCATTAGTGTTACATTTTTACCTTAGAAATTCTACTGCTTAAAATTTTAAGACGATGTTGCTTGAGATTTTAGCAAGTAAACAATAATTAAGGTAAAATAGTCATGCACTGCTAGGCTCATTGTAAAGTACACGTGGGGGAAGAAATACAGGGAATAAAAAATTCAAGCATTCTGGGAGAAAAGATAAGATTTATTAAGAAAGAAAATGACATATCTGAACAACCTTATTAGTGTTAGTTTTAGTGAGAAATAAATGACCTAAATTTTAATAGAAGTACAAATAAACCAATGTTGTAATTGTTTTATTGCAATATTTTATATTTAAATAAAAGCTATCAATCATAAGAAAAAAATGGGGAAAACAAATCTATTTAGATATCATTAGTAATATCATTGGGCTGAAGCGATAGCAGTGTGGGTAGGAAGTTTGCCTTGCATGCGACCAACCCGGATTCGATTCCTCTGTCCCTCTTGGAGAGCCTGGCAAGCTACAGAGAGTATCCCACTCACACAACAGAGTCTGGCAATCTACCCGTGGCTTATTCAATATGCCAAAAACAGTAACAACAAGTCTCACGATGGGGACATTACTGGCGCCCGCTCCAGCAAATTGATGAACAACAGGATGACAGTGCCACAGACAGTCATATCATTAGTTACAACAACTTAAACTATGGAAATTGATTGGAGTCACTTAGTGGCTTTTTGTTTATTTTTACTAAGAATTTGTAACTGGTCTACTATTTTATTGTGTGTCAGCTAAAAATAGCAAACACTTTGGCTTCACTAGATATATTCATCTCTTTGTAAGTTAATAATTTATAATTGAGTCACCAATGGATGATGATCATTTGTAAAACTCTAAAATAATTTCTGGTATGTAGGTTTTGGGCTGGAGTGTTAGCACAGCGGGTAGGGTGTTTGCCTTGCATGCAGCTGACCCGGGCTTGATTCCTCCACCACTCTCAGAGAGCCCAGCAATCTACCAAGAGTATCTTGCCCGACCGGCAGAGCCTCACAAGCTACCTGTGGTGTATTCAATACGCCAAAAACAGTTGCAACAAGTCTCACAATGGAGATGTTACCAGTGCCCGCTCAAGCAAAACAATGAGCAAAGGGATGACAGTGGTAATAACAGTGATGTAGATTTTAGTTAAAACATATGATAATGAATAAAGAGACACAACTTTGAAAGAAGTAGGATGTATGATGCAGTCAGGCGAACTGGGAAGCATGGTCTGATATAGCCTTAGAATGAATAATTTTCCTGTTGCGCAAACTCTCGTATTAAACATAGGCATCCCAGAAACCAAAGGGGAAACTAAATTATTTTGTCTGTAATATTTTTCTTAATGGAAAAAAGGAATTCAGTGCATTGTTAAAGTCTGGAATCATAGATTGAACTATGACCAAATTCAAAATTTACTCTTTTAAGTTTAAAAAGATAGATACTAATAATAATCTAAGTAGTAAAAGTTTTTATTAATGTGACATTTTTCTTCTAGGTTCTGGTTTTAATGATTTACCTTAATTGATCTTCAGAAGATCCATATAAAGGATGAACAATTAACTCCTCAATTCGGTACGACAGAGAACAGAGTTGGAAATCTCAAGCAACTTGTTCAAGGTTGCATAGGTGGAAACAAAAACAGAAAGATGAGAAAACAAATTATTATTTAGAAACTATGTATTTCTGAACCTGCAGCTTATACTTATTTTGTGTTATTTCCTTCTAGGAAAAAACAGAATGCTTTCTAATAAATGTATAGCTATACTACATGTCATTTAGTGCTTTTCATAATATACTAAACTTCAAGAAACTGTCTTCCTCATACCTTGAATCTTGAAATGCATGTCCCTTAGTACATGATTCAGCATAAAAACACTTTCTGAAGCATAGTATACGTTTTAAAGGCTTACTTTATACCTATTGATTCCTCATTTAATTTTATTCCTATGAACTTATCTCAGCCATACTCAGAAATTTCTGTATTAATGTCATTCAATTATCAGCTAACTCAGATGATTTTCTCAAATTATTCTGTAGATCTTCAATTCTCTGCCCTATCAAACTCTTTATGTGAGTTTATCATTTACTAGAAATTGTATTAGTCTTTTCTAAGAATTTATACCACTTCCCTTTTAATTTACCGAAATGATCTGGCTCACAAGTCATCTGTCCTCCCTATCTTCCTCAAAGTATTTTGCTGTGTTTTGTCTTTCCTTAACTCTTTGTAGTTCAAAGCTAGAAGATTAGTCTAAGTTACACTCAAAGTAGTATTTCTATTCTTAGTTGGTTGTGTGAAAAAATTAGCAAAGTTGATTAATCAATAATGAGCTAACTTAAAAAACAAGAGAATATAGAAACCACTAAAGAAAGTGAAATAGGAAATCACCATTACTCACATGTACACTAAAAGGGGGAAATCGCAAACAACTATATTCTCTATACAAATTGGTAATTTATGAACCATGGACTTTTTTTGAGTCTAGGATTAAATTGCATTCCATTAAAAGATACATAGAAGACCTAATCCCAACTACAAGTATATGTGGATATGATGTTCCTCTATTAAAAATAGATAAAGCTCTCTATTAAAAATAGAAAGTACATTTGTAGATCCAATTCAGTCAATACAGGGTCTTTAGCAGAGGGTTTTATGTAATATAAATGTTCTCTTTAGAAAACAAGAATAGACTCAAGTATAGAGGAACAATAGTTATATAAAGACAGTTTTTGCAATTATGTAGTTACAAACCAGGTGATATTTGAAGATACTGGAATGAAAAAAATGCTTTGTACTTGGAAGTTTTGGAGGAAATATTGTCCTATAAAGTTAATATTATTATGAACTATAATTTCCAAAATTGTCAAAAATCACATTGATTATTTTTCAATATCAGCCTATTTTGTGGTACCTTGTTTTGGTATTCAATGGGTCTCGTATACATTGAAGGAAAACCAGATGTCAAATTTCACACAAGCTAAAGTAAAATTGTTATTAGACATACCTAGGATGGATGGAATAACCAATGAACACACAAAAATATAGCATTAGGACCAGATAGTTTTACTTGGAAATTATAAAAATTATTTCAAACGAAACAAAATAATTTCTTTACAATTTCTTCACAAAAGTAGAAGAGGCTACTTCCTACCATATTTATGAAGTCACTATAGTTCTAGCCTCTATAGCAGCATAATTCCTCCTCCTCCTCTTCCTCTACTACTACGAAAAATAATTCACATATACTGTTATGATATGGACATAACAAGCTAGTTTTTGTAGTTTTAGTTTTGTCAATGTTATATGCAGTTCTCTATGTGTAGAAGTAATGAAGCAAAAACACCAGAAGAGACTTAAGAATTACGTCAGAATAGTATCAATAGCACTCACAGAGAAAAATGAATGTCAGATGCCAAGCGACTCTGCCTTCCCCCTGAACAGGAACATGACATAAACAGTGAACCCACTGTGGTTAATGTTTAGTTCTGTAATATAATTACTATTGCTCTAAATCATGTAAACTTGGATATTAACAACTAGCTTCTGGAAATCATTTAACTGCCAGAGTTAATTTTTATTTTTGTGGTTTTAAAGAGAAAGGAAAAGGAAATTCTTATTATATGATAAGAAAGAATTTTAATGCTTGATACTAGAAACTCTAAAAGAGTCTACAAGAGAATTTGAGATTCATGAAATACTGAAAATATTGCCAAGGCATTTTCACTGCACAATAATTAATATAGATAGTTTGGGACAAATGATATAAATTTCAATGACAGTATGATATCAGTAATATTTAGAATGACATGAGATGATTTCTGAAATATTTTTATAGAATGAATAGAAGATATTTTTCTTAACTTTGTTTCCTTTATGTCTGTTTGAAATCTTAGAAACAAATTTCTTATATAATTATATATTCTAATGTGGAAATATAAGGGTTAATTCAACTTTATTTACTAAATATAAAAACTTTTTCAAATCAATTTATTTTTCTTTTGTTATATTTTATGTTATCATAGCTAAATTTTATGCTTTCTCTATTTTTCTATGGCTAAATGAGAGAAATATCCATTAGTATAAATTTAACCTTTTAACAAGAAGTAAACAGATGTATTTTAAACCGCGTGGCTGTTATTTTGTCAGTCCAAAAAGTTGAAAGATCTTGAGTAACTTCAAAGAGTTATTTGCTCTTATATATGCTAGGTTTTTTTCTAGAAAATCGCTGTAGAGATCATTAAGTGTGTTACATTACAAATCTTTACTTTTTAAGTAATGAACATTGCTGCTGAGACTGACAGATCCCACTTAAACTTAAGGTGACATGAAATGGAAAAAAATTATCTACAAAAATTATTTCTGACCCATTTGTGTAAACTTCTTAAGATTTTCTATTTTAATAAAATAAATTAAATACTTTTATTTAGATAAATGAGAAAAAGTCACTGAGAGAAATGTAGTTAAGAAAGAAAATAGGCTTCTTCGAGGAGAAGGAGTCAAGAGTAGACAACTGAGGTAAAAATGTGGTCAAACACCACATGAAGAATACAACTTATCCCATATTTTCAACTCAATATTTATAGGAAATGGCTATTCTATTTTATTCTTGTAACACTGAGACATAGGTGAGAAAGATTCACATAGTAACAAACACTCCCTTCCATTTGCAATGTATCTAATGCCCTTCACTCTACAAATTTGTGTAAATTATACTTTTGAAGGTCTAAAAAACTTCACATTTAAAAGTATTTTGTACCTAATTGTATTTCGAGTCCTATCTTGTCTTTATCTTCTCTGAGGGAAATCAATTGAGAGTCCCCATTTGACTCAGAGTTTAATTTTTACTAAAATCCATCATAATTTTGCAGTAACTTTTACAACTTTTCAGCTGTCCTTAATTTCTTCTGTCTTCATAAATTTTGAAAGTAAAATCGCCTTTTTGAATTAAATTAAGCATGCCTGACTCTTTATAACCTAAAAGATTATGACTGACATGTATAGCATGCTATAATTTATATAACATTACTAACTTGGTGTAGTTTGTTTCTGAAGGCTTTTCAAACTTTACATAGCTATTTTTTTATTCTTAATCTTTCTATTTTAAGTTTCTTTACTTACTTTTGCACTTTATAGATAGAGAAAAATGCATTCAAGATAATTAAAAGTCTTAATGTACTTCATCTGTGTTATTAATATTTCTTGACTCAAGACTCAATCAGCAAATGTATTTTTAGTTTTGCTTTAGTCATTTCTGAATCTTTAGAAAGATTAACATGACTTTTTAAAAAAATTGTTTTTAACATGACTTCTTGAAAGTACCTTTTATTTTTCATTACTCCCTTAGTTTTCTTTCTTTCTGTATCTTAAATACAGGAAGAAAATCTTAAATATTTATCTTCAAAAAATTTAAACAAGGAAAAATTTTAACTCTTTTACTTACAGTCAATATAAAATTATGTATTTCAATCAAGAAGCCAAACCAACTATGTAACAGTTTTGTAAGTATGTATTATCTGAAAAAAAATTATTATAATGTTTTAACCATCTAAATTAAATATATATTCAAATAAAAATATATCCAAATCCAAAACCTATTTTGAATTATTAAAACAAATAAATAATTCAATAAAAGTTTATCATTCAACCAGTAAATTTTACCAAAATTTCAACTCTCATTCTAATTTTCATTAAAAATTTATTTCTATAGGTGGTTGGCAACAAAATTTTAAGTTTTTATAATCTCACAACTTTTATAATATATTTTGACAGAATACATATATCTTGTTGAACCTGTGAGTGTTTATGTGTGAGAATTTATGTATTTGTGAGTTTATGTGTCACAGATATTTCCAGTCATCTATATGAATTAAAAAATTAAAATTTTACGTGAGAATGTGTGTGCTTAAGTCAGAGATATGTCCAGCCACAAATATCTATTTCCCATTTATTTGCTACCCTAGAATTATAAGTTAAATTTAAATTATTTTGTTGCCAGCCAGACCTTTGATTTCTAAAATGTTAAATGTAGTTCTTAAACTAACACTTGTTCTCATGTGGATTTTGTAAGAAATCTAGTCTTCTAGTGTCCAACAAAAGTATCCTAAATAAGAATCTGCATTTTAATGTTTTTTACATGATTCACATGTATATTAGGTTTGAGATATAATTCTCTAAAGCATTTCTGCTACCTCTGCATCTTGATTATTGTCACTGTTTAAAAAGCTTTAGACTTTTCTTTCGTGGTCCTGCATTTTGAATTACATCATATTATATTAACCTGGGTTCCTTAAGACTATCACAACTAAATTTTCATTTTTCATATATACTTTTAAAAATTTTTATAATCAGAACAACAAACTGTTTCTCCTGGTCCTTTACCTTATAATTGGGGCTTCCAGTTTCAAAGTCTATTTATTAAAATTATCAATCATGCATATCAATTGCATTACTAAGATTACTTGTTATGTTGAATTTACTATTTTAGATTCATGTGACTATGTGTATATTACCATATAGTTTATTTATCTGCATATATTTAAATTTTTTATTCATATCAGTAAAAATATACTTTTATGACAATAAAAAAGTTGGTATTTTAGGGGCTGGAGCGATAGCACAGTGGGTAGGGCATTTGTCTTGCATGCAGCTGACCCAGGCTTGATTCCCAGCATCCCATGTGGTCCCCTAGCACTGCCAGGAGTAATTCCTGAGCGCAGAGCCAGGAGTAACCCCTGTGTACTGCTGGGTGTGACCCAAAAAGCAAAAAAAAAAAAAAAAGTTGGTATTTTTAATTTAGCTTAATATTTTGAGTTTTAATGTTCTGGTTCCTTACACCTGTTAGAAGACAAATTCATTAGATTAAATCCACTACCCAACTCACAATTTCTTTTAGGCTAAATATTCTTAAAAGTACTTAATCTATCTCAGTTTCTTACCTTCAAAATTAGTACGAAAAATATTTTCTTGTGAGGGAGAAACAAAGTTTGTAAAGCACCCAGAATAGCACTTTGCAATGAGTTGATTCTTAGATTTGGGAGAGTGCTTTCCCTCTTTCTGCAGATTTTGACTAAGTGATAAAATGTCTGTTTCTACACTGCTGATTCATGCTGACCTACTGTCTCCTTGACAGACAAAGCTTTTGAAGCTTCAGCTCTCTGCTGACTGTGGTGTGTGTCTAGATTACACAGCACTGTCATGACCTAAGGACTCCATTCAGAGAGATTTCCCGAAGCTTTTCTGAATTCTAGAAGGTGGCAGCTAACTCCATGAGGATAAAAAAACAAACTTTTGCCTAGAACTCTTAATAAAAATAAGAAATAATCAGGGTAATCTCCATAAGAGTGTAATGACAAAATTGCACATTCACATTTTTTAAATAAAATATTCCACTAGTCCTAGTGCACTGAATTTCTCTTTCTCTTCCTGTCATCATCATCTCTCTTTTACTTTTTCAGTACAAGAATGAGCATCAATTATGTTATTAATTGAAGAAGGCAATTTTCAATAATTCTTTCCAATACAGTGGAAGGAATCACAGATACGTGATGCTACTAAATAGACTCATTTGTTTTATTGTTAATCATTTTAGTAATCATTTGGTAAATAATGTTTTATTTCTAGGTGCTCAAGATTAACATAAAGTCAAATAAAGAGCCTCTCTCTATGGAACTTAAGTTCCTATCAGGAAAAGATAATTGGCAAAGGAAAAGACAGATGCTCCAAATATAGGGAATAGTAAATAGTAAGGAAAAGAAGATGAGATCATCTAGTATATTTTATGTATTAATTACATTAATACTTAAACTTTCATTTTATTTACTTTTACAGTTCTTCCCATCAATAGGTACTATTTATTTGCCGATCTTTTAACTTTAGCTGACTTTGTGACATGTTGTGTGAAACTCCTGCAGAAATCACCTTAGTATATCTGTGGATGAACCTTCAAAACCTCGCCCTTGTTTTCTATAGTTTTTCTTTGGAACAAGTGTGGACTAATTTGATAGATAAAAAGAAGCATGTGGCCCAGATGGTCGGAAAACCATAGGCTGGCACTAATTCATATATCAGATAACTCTTAGATATGCAGATTACGTTATCCTAGACTAGTTAACACTTCATCACTCTCCAGCTGATGCATCATGAAGCATAGCTAACATTGGCTGAGCCTGCCTGGTCTACATGTGCAGAACTACTCAAATTTAATTCATAAAATTACCTATAGACTTGTGGGGAAAATGAATAGCTGCTCAGCTACTCCTCTAAATTTTAAAATGATATTTTGCAAGTCAATAGATAACTGTTACAGATGACATATGGGAAGAGATGGAGAGAATAAGGGTGTCAGACATATAAATCAAAGAAGCAATAACATTTGAGTTGAGATATGAATGACAAAAGGCATCAGCCTTGAAGGCATTTGGGAGCTCTCCGGGCAGAGATACAGCAACTACCAAGGTACTAAGAAAATATGACATTTAGTGTCTTAAAGAACAGGTAGGGCCAACGTGGCTTCAGCAATAGCATTAAGCAGTATATTAATAAAAGATGTAATAGGAGAAGGGGTCCAGTTCATGTGACTTACTTGGGCCTTTATAAATAGTATTGACTAGGACTTAAGAAGAAGATACACATCTATTTGAGGCTGAATCAGTTTCTATGAGTTAATGCCAGCTACTTGTGATATAACACAGCTATCACAAATCTATCAGTAAAATCAGTAAAATCAGAAGAGAACATCCCGTCATAGTATTATCAAGACATGAAACTTCAGCAGCACGTTTAATTCCAGAGATTAACAGTCTCTAAGGAGTTATAATTTCTTGTGATTAAAAAGAGAGCAGTTTCCAGAGTCATGCTGTGGACGGCTCCTTTCCCCTCATTTAAACATTCGCATCATGAAAATGATCTGGATGATGTGATTATGGCTGATGATGCAGTTGTTGTGAGGCGTGTCATGCAGTCCCCACTGAGCGCTGCAGAGTTTTATTTCAGGAGATTGCCTCTCACTCAGCACTCTATGTCGAAATGCAGCTACCTAGACCTTAATCCTTAGCAATTAGAAAAGAATGATTAATGCTTTCCAAATTTATCATATGACCTGAAGTCAGACAGCTTGCATGGCTTAAAGGCTGTATTTAACCAATGTGTTTCCACTAGAAAGCTCTGTGCAAAATTAAAAACAGAAAGTCTGACTGAGATTACCAGTGCAGGTATGGGTGTGTGAGGGAGGACAATACAAGATGTCAGGAATGCCTTATATTAGAGTGCTGTCTTGTTTTGTCATCATAATCCATAGGGGGAAACAACATGCAACTCTGAAAATGGAGGTCCCTTTTTCTAAGTCTCATCTGCATAATTCAATTGAAGCTTTCTTCTCTACAGTTCAATTCTGGGATCCAGTTAGAAGAGGAAATAAAATTAGACATGTAAATTCTGTCAGTTCTGAATCAGTTGGAGAAATCTTGTAAATATGGAATTTCAAAGTAAAAGACATATGCTAAGTGCAGGTATGAAATTATAGATAAAGACTATAATGAGTCTTGGGAAAATCTATTTTTATCTTTAAATGAAGACAGAATAAAAGTCAGTTAGACAATATATTGTGATATAATATAATTAAGCATATAAATAAGTATAAGTAAGTATAAGAATACTATCAGACTACTTAAGTCTAGTAAAAGACCATCAACCAGTTACTATTTTTTTTTAAGACAGCAGGTTTCATCTTTAATAAGCAGTGCAGAAAAATCCATTCTTCAGGTCCTTGAAAGAACTTAATCTCCAATTATGTACATCTCAGTTATTATCAAATGACCAGCTGAGAAAAATGATAATTAGGTAAGATAGTTTAGGGACATGAAATATATGCCCTAATATAAATGACCAACATTCTCTGACTTAGTATATAATTGGCTTCTACAGAATATTATTCACTGCTATGATGTGCCTGAATAATAATCACCATTTCTCATTAGAAAAGTATGGATCTCATGAATATTTTAAAGATTGAATTATTAAGCATTAGCAAATAAGTTGTCAATGGCTTAGCCATGAAATGCTGGTAGAGAAAATATATCTTCCCATTTCTTAAAACTTAATCTTTGGTCATACATTTCCCAGTGAATATCTTTAGTGATAACCTAGAAGACCCCTTTTAGTAAAACTGATTCAGAGACTTTGCAATTGTCCTGTGTATTCTGTTGTAAAATTTTCATAATGAGAAGAGTTATTAATATTTTACCTTGAAGAGCTATTTTTATATGAGTACAATTGACAGTAATGTCTTAGAGCAGTGGTTTTAAGTGTAGCTTCAGAGCAGCTGCTTCATTGTCACTTAGAAACTGTCAAATGCAAATTTGACCTCCATTTTTTAAATATTAAGATCTTGGAATGAGGTCAAGCTGTAGGTATTCTTTCACATCATCCCTACATAGCTTTTGTGAATATACTAAATTTTGAAAACATTCTCTTGATGCAGCTGAAGAACATCAATGTACAAAGGGACCTTATTTGATAAAGAAATGAACAAACAGAATACCATGAAAGGTGTAACCCATTTCATTTCCAGGACATCTTTTGATACCTTTCCAAATTACAGTTACATCAGGGGTATAGGAAAAGAAGATAATCATTACAGATGGCAGACAAATATATATGTGCCTTCCAGAACATACTTGGACTCTTTTGAAATTTCAGACCTACTTTTTTGCCTTTCATGTAGAGGTAGGTTGCCTAATTGCACATTCAAAATAAATGTGTGCCAATTTTATTCCTAAACCTGAGCTGGTCTAATTTGTAGAACTAACATGTGTCCTAGAAATGTAAGTTTATCACTTGTGCTCTGAGTTTCAGAATCTTATTTTCCTTCACTCTGATTTGTATCCAATTCAAAGCTTAATTTTTAACCTTAGTAATTTCTATACAACATTCTTGCTGATCCACTTCAGTAGAGGTTGACTTCTCTAGATTCTATAAAAATAACTACCCTTTGCATCCTTCTTTTTCTGAATGCTTTATGTCTACATGATATTCATTTCTCTAGTAGTTACTTTTTCAGCCCTCTTATGTCTGTTTCCTCAGTTGCAAAAAATTGCATTGTGTTATCCTCCCTCTAAACTTGTCCTGAATTGTTAAAGTGCAATGAACATTATAGAATTTACCTATTTTTCTTAAAAGCAAAACACAATGAGGGACTAGAGAGAACAAGGGCATTACTGTGTTTGCCCTGCATCTCACCAACTCTAGCACTGCATTGAGCCCTCTCCCAAACCCAAATACCATCAGCCACACTGCTGAGCCCAGAGCTAGTAATAACCTCAGAGCAATGCTGAATCTGGCCCAAACTCCATCAACCCAAAGTAGTAACACAATGAAGCATAAAATTACAAAATGCCAATATTATCCTGATGCATTTTGCCATACTAAATCTCTTTTCTCCCTATATACCGCCTGCATGGCAGGGCCTGGCAAGCTACCAGTAGCGTATTCAATATGCCAAAAACAGTAACAACAATGGGGCTCATTCCCCTGGACCTAGAAGAGCCCACAATATGGCAGCGTTGAGGAGGATGAGCAAGGACAGGCTGCTAAAATCTCAGGGCTGAACTAGGCTGCCAAAAAGAAGAAGGTCTAAAATGACTGTCTGCAATTTTGATGCACACACGCTGGTATCGGAAGCATCCATCAAGGACCTAGTGGTGCAAGCACAGAAAATCAAGTATGATGTCATTGGATTGACCAAGAGGAGAAGACATTGATCACATCATGCCATTTTTGACACTGGAGAAGAACTGTTCCTTGGAGTATGCGACAGTAGAAGTATCAGTGGTGTCGGTGTCCATATCAATACAAACTTGGCCATGAGCATTGATTTATTCGAATACCTAACAACCTGAATCAGGCGCTTACATTTGAATAGATGTGGCTTATTGCTGGCAATTTCTATCTTTATTGTCTACGCACTGACATCCAACTATGATGAAGAAGAAATTGAGAAGTTCTACATGAAGCTGAAGAAGTTCTGTAAAGAAGACCACACCTTCTACAAGATAATTGTCAGTGATTTTAACACCAAAATAGGACCGAGAAGGTTGCCTGAAGAACTCCACATTAGGACCCATGGCCTAGAATGGAACAAAAAGGGTGAGAGACTGTCTGAGTTCATCATGTCCACCAAGACCATCTATGGTAACTCAGAGTTCCAGAAGGCTGAATCTAAACACTGGACATGGCCCCGCCAGGGCCGGGGCTCCGGCCGGCCGGGTTTTCGGCCCGGGGGGCCCATGTCTCTGCAGAGCCGGTGGATGTGCAATGAGCGGGAACCAGAGACAGCTTTAGGAATTGGGGTTCCAGCATCTGGCAGAATTTTCCCTGGACTTTATACAGAAATCCAAAACCGACTTAACATTTATAATTGTCAGCAATGTGAAATGGTTCCTTTTGAACAGGTCTGACTTGGGGGGGGGGACTCCAAATAATAACAGTAAGTTTTTGTTGAAATATTGAATGTTTTTAATGTAGCAGCCAGCTCTCTGGACTGTGAACTAAGCAAAAGCCCCATGCTGGCCGACGCGGCGTGGCGTACACCATACTATGAGGTGCTGGAAGGGGGATGAGGGGGAAAAAGGGGGAAAAAAAGGGAAAAGGAAAAAGGGAAAAAAAAGAGAGAGAGAGAGTTATGTACTTGTAGCAGTGGGGCTACATATCTCTTCATTTCCAGCAATGAAAAACTAGTTATCAAATGTTGTAGGTCTGTCTCTCTTACTTGGAAACTCTAACAACTATAGTGAGTTTTGTGTTGAATTATGGAATGTAATCAAGGTAAAGAAAAAATGAAGTGAAATTCATTAGTTATACAGTAGGGGGTAGGGGGTGGGGGCGGGGGGTATACTGGGGTTTCTGGTGGTGGAATATGGGCACTGGTGAAGGGATGGGTGTTTGAATATTGTATAACTGACATATAAACCTGCGAACTTTGTAACTTTCCACATGGTGATTTACTAAAAAGTTTAAAAATAAATAAATAAATAAATAAACACTGGACATGGGAGTCTCCCAATGGACAGTTACACAATGAAATTCAGCACATCATACTCAATCAATGGTTTTCCCTGATGGATGTTGCTGTTGCCCCCAAATTTCAAACAGGATTAGACCAGCATCTCCTTCATGCAAAATTCTACTTCACAGTGTGGGGAGAAAGGGCTGCAAAGTTTAAGAAGAGAACTCCCAGAACGACCACAAACTGGATGCTCTTTGGCACTATTGTGGCAAAATGGGAAGATGCTGTAATTGACAACATTGACAAGGAATAGGATTGACTGGTTCAGCACCTTCATGATTGTGCTAAGAATGCCGAGAGAGAAAGCCACAAAAAGAAGCCTGTCTTCAGAAACTCTTGAGGTCATTTACCAACATGGTTTGGCTCAAGCCTCAGGTATTCACTAGCTAACATCCACGCTTGCAAAGCTGTGCAGAGAAGTGATAAAGGAAGACCTCAAAGAAAGAAGAGCAGCAGTGTTAGACGATGCGGCAGAAGCTGGGAACAATATTCACAACAGCCCCCTGTCCTTCGCCAACTATAAGACCAAGATGACTGTGCTCCAATGTCCTGATGGAGCTATCACATCTTCCGGAAGGTCAATGACTCTACTAAAATCTCTTCGATAGCCATGTCCACCTGCCCACATAGCAAATTACACAGGATGGATATGTCATTCCCAGCATTCTCCCTTCCGAAATCCAACATGCCATTTCGTCAGTAAAGAAGCATACAGCACCCAGTCCAGACAAAGTCAGACCCGAACACCTGAAGAATCTGCCACCAGTACTCATCAATACACTGGCTCCACTATTCACATGCTACCTCTCAAAACGCACGGTACCATCCCAATGTTAAACCAGCAGGAACATCCTGCTTTACAAGAAGGGAGACATCCACCACATTGGCAACTATCGCTCGATTTGCCTGCTCTTCGTCATTTTTTTCTTTTGCGTAACACCTGGCAATGCACAGGGGTCACTCCTGACTGATGCACTCAGGAATTACTCCTGGCAGTGCTCTGGGGACTACATGGGATGCTGGGATTCAAACCCCAGTTGGCAGCGTGCAAGGCAAAAGCCCTAATTGCTGTGCTATCACTCCAGTCCCTGCTGTTCGTCATTTACAAGTTATTCACTCGAGTCATCTTGAATAGAATTGGCAGAACACTAGAAGGACAGTCCTACAAGCAAGCCAAGTTCTTACAAGGATTCAGCACAATCGACGATATCCAGACTGTCACCAAGTTTATTGAAGTTTTCTGAGAGTTCAAGATGCCACTTTGTCTAACGTTCATAGATTTAAAGGCGGCCTTTGATTCTGTTGAAACAGAAGCGGTCATGAAAGCCCTAGCCAAATGGGGCATTCATACTCAGTGCATCAGGATCTTCCATGAGCTGTATTACAGATTCACCACCAGGATCTCACCATTCTACAAGGAAGTAATCATTGATGTAAAGAGAAGGGTTCAGCAGGATAACACCAATTCACCGAAACTCTTCAGTGCCACCCTCGAGAACCATCATGGGACAACTGGAATAGGAAGGAATGGGAGTGAAGATAAACACTTGGCAACTATACCACCTCCGCTTTGCTGATGACATCATTCTAATTACACCAAACATTAGCCAAGCAGCACGAATGCCGGCCAACTTCAACCGTGAGTGTAGAAAAATCGGACTATAGCTAAATCTCATGAAGACACTGTTCATGAGAAATGAACTAGTTCCAGATGTCCCATTTGCTCTCAGAGAATGATCTTCTTTGAATGCAGCTGTTATGCATACCTATGTCGAGAACTCAACATGATGAACAATCTGGCACCTGAGCTGTGGAGGAGGCAAAAAGCGACATGGAATGCCTTCAGAGCATCTAAGTTGTTAAGAGGATGAAGAACTTCCGGCTCCAGGCACATCTTTTCGACCCCACTGTTCTTCCTGCTCTAACCTCAGAGACCTGGGCCCTACAAAAACAGGATAAGAACACTATTTGGGTCTCCCAAAGAGGAATCGAAAGAGGTATGCTTGGAATATCATATTTCACTCAAGTGAGAGAAAGAATTCGGAGTTCTGACCTCAGTTGATGATCAAGAATCAGGGATGCTGTCTGTTTTGCCAAAGCATCGAAAATCAGGTGGGCTGGACATGTAATACGATTTGGAGACAACAGCTGGACTAGAGCTGTTCCTGACTGGATTCCTTGCGACATCAAAAGAACACCTGGTCACCCATCTACGGGGTGGTCAGACCTCTTCGTCAAGATCCTGAATGAAGACTTTGAGGCTCTTCATGTTCATGGAGCGAGCATATGCCATTGGGCTTCACTAGCACATGACAGGGATGGATGGAGTTATTACTGGTGCCCGCTCAAGCAAATTGATGAGCAACGAGATGACAGGTGACAAGTGACAAGTGACAAATCTCTTTGCATCAATTCAAAGTTTATTTCTGGGCCTGCTCAGCTGGGTCAGTTTCTATTTTAATATAATGAACTATATGTTTGTGTCTCCCACACAAACCCAAATTCATATTCTTTAACCTAATTCCCAATGTGACTACATTTGTGGATACGTTATTTGGAATTTAACTAGGTCCTAAAGTTGACTTTTAATGAATGGATTAATGTCTTTACTGTGAAGAAAAAAAATACTCTAGAGAGCTATATTTTATTCTTACCAGATGAGAATACAGCTAGAAAATAAAGATATTTTAAACATAAAATGGACCCTCACTAGAAACGGAATTTGCAGGCATTTTCATCTTGAACTTCCAAAATTCTCAACTTCATAATGGTGAGAAATAAAGCTTTGCTATTTGCAAAAGTCTCTAATATTTATGGTGCTAAGATAAATACCAGAAAATTTGGTGATAACAGTTACATAGACTCAATATAATCTTCTAACTAGAGTATCTTACTTCTGTTAATGCTTTCTTTTTCATCATTATGACAGGAAGAGTGACATTTTGTGATTTCAACAGGAAAATTAAAGACAGTAGCCTCCTGATTTGAGAGAGAGAGAGAGAGAGTAAGATAGAGAAAAAGCAAGTGATAGAAGAAGAAAAACATTAAAAGTGAAAAGGAAGAACTTTATAAAATAGCAACCATGAAAAACTATGAAAACTATAAAGAAAAGTCAGATTTACTTTTAAGAAATAGCAGTCTGTAGGCTGGAGCAATAGCACAGTAGTGGGCAGGGCGTTTGCCTTGCACTCGGCCAACATGGGTTCAATTCCCAGCATCCCATATGGTCCCCTGAGCACCACCAGGAGTAATCCCTGAGCACAGAGCCAGGAGTAACCCCTATGCATCACCGGATGTGACCCAGAAAGAAAGGAAGAAAGAAAGAAAGAGAGAAAGAAAGAAAGAAAGAAAGAAGGAAGGAAGGAAGGAAGGAAGGAAGGAAGGAAGGAAGGAAGGAAGGAAGGAAGGAAGGAAGGAAGGAGAGAGAGAGAGAGAAAGAAAGAAAGAAAGAAAGAAAGAAAGAAAGAAAGAAAGAAAGAAAGAAAGAAAGAAAGAAAGAAAGAAAGAAAGAAAGAAAGAAAGAAAGAGAAAGGGAGAAAGAGAGAAAGAGAGAAAGAAAGAAAGAAAGAAAGAAAGAAAGAAAGAAAGAAAGAAAGAAAGAAAGAAAGAAAGAAAGAAAGAAAGAAAGAAAGAAAGAAAGAAAGGAAGGAAGGAAGAAAGAAAGAAAGAAAGAAAGAAAGAAAGAAAGAAAGAAAGAAAGAAAGAAAGAAAGAAAGAAAGAAAGAAAAAGAGAGAAAGAAAGGGAGAAAGAAAGAAATAGCAGTTTGCATATAGCAATAGAGAAGAGCAAGTAATAGATTGTGGGAACCAAACTGATACTATTTCATTCAATAAACAGCTCTATTACATTTTATATTCAGCATTATTCTTCAAAGTATTCAATTTGTATACTTATCTAAATCTTGAGGGTTAAATTATTCTAATTTCTCAGTAGGATTATTCTCTTTCATATCTTCACTGCTTAAGAAAGAGGCATTGTAACTGAAATAAACGTTTGGGAAGCAAACATGATTCCAGGTGGACCTGCTGTTTACTCTAGCCACTAATGGGAAAGGGTATTTTTTCATTTCCAAGTAACCAAAATTAAAACAAATAATCTCATCCTCTTTTATATTAGCTATTTTCTTCATGCTCTGAATATAATATACTTGTCAGTTTCGTATATGAATGAAATGTTGGAGTGGATATTTAAATAATTTTAAATTCACTGAGGATCTAAGATATTTTCGAAATTGTGTTATGTTTGCTATTTTATTGTTTAATATTGCTTTACTCTCAAAATAAAAATGTGATGACAACTGTGATTTGGCAGGAGGATCTACATGACATAGTTTAAAGCAAAATCTGTTTTTAGAAACATTATAGTAAATTTACTTATATTTATTTGTAATCAATAGATGTCTAAAGACAAAATATTCTTATCAAGTTAATTTTTTGCTGCCATTTCTCTTTTTCAGGAAAAATTTGGAGATATTTCTATGCTAAATTTTTATAATATAAGCACAAACTTGTAAAATTTAATTATTTTCACAATTATTTAAAAGAACAAAATAAGATTTTATTTAAAATAAGATATTCTGTTTATAATCCTCTAAAGAAAATAATTTTTCTGTATTGTCTGTTTTTACTTCCAGGGTGTCAGAAAAATAGTCATAGATTTTTTTTCATAGTAATGTGAAAATATATATTGATCACAAATATTGAAAAAGATTTAAATCACATGAAGTGAATACAGTGATTTTTATGTTTTTAAATATTTTAAACAAAAATAAAAATTTCTTCCAGATGGCTCAGAATATAACATGCCTAAAATCAGAAGAAAGAGAATTTGCTTGACTAATATCTTCAAGCTCTAAAAGTTAGAAATGTTAGATGGTATTATCAAAATATTCAAAAGAATCATTGCCCCCAAAGAGAGAATTGAGTGATATATTTAAAACCTTGGTTTAGTGAAATTCAATTGGTCACAGATTTCTCTGTCTATGACAGCAAAGGATGTGACTATGAGCTGGGATGTTTTAAACAAAGACTCATTGGCAGACTGTTAAATCCTGGAGGGGAAAAAAAATCCTGAGAAGAAGAAATAATCTGTCAGAAGTGAAAAATGTCCAAGAGCACTGGCAAAGTAAATTGCTTATATCTGAAATTTAAAGCATATGTTTTCTAAAGATGCATATACAACTCTATAAGATATATATAAGGTATATATGAGACAAGTTATAAATATATATGATATATGTTGTGAGTTCATGAAATAATATGTGGGTGTTGTGCAATGTATGTGCTCGGTGCCTGAGAGCCTCTTCCTGTCCTCCCCAGGCCTCCCCAGCACACAGACAGAGAGATGGGGACCCAGCCTGATGGTAAAAATGGTCCATTTAATGCAGTGCTGCCAAATACACTTATAGAACATCTGAAGGTGTCCGAGGTGTAGGACTGCATGTCCCTGTGATATACAGAGGTAAAACATTCCATCAGAAGCAATTCTTTGATAGATTTAAACTCAAGGAAATGCTCTGCCTCCCAGGAATATCTATATTGCTTTTCTCTTTCCTTCTAGTCACATATATCAAGCAATTAAGCCAAACATTTAATCAAACAGTCAATCAAACAAGTCAACTTCTTACCAATACTTGCAGTTTTTTTGAATAAACACAGTAAGAGATAAAGATCTCAAACTTAGTTCTCTGGACTCTTAGTTCTCTAAGATCAAGCAAGGCTTTTATCATAAATCCCAGACTAAGTCCTCAGGCAAATTAAGCTTGTCCTTCCCCCTGGGGGTCCTGCCTTAAATCATAACAGCTTGCATCAAGACCATGCATTTATGCTTTCTAGACTGTCCTATTTTGGTTCTGGGGTAGCTTCGCCACTCACTCGCAGTGTATCCCAGTCCCACGGCAGAACCTCCCTTTTGGGATGTTAGGAACTATAGCAACCATAGCCTGAGCTAAGTAATTATGACAAATGCCCTAGAGTAGATATATTTTAGAGTCAATCGACTCCCAAGTATTAGAAGCACAGCATTAAGGACTTTCTGTGTTTAACCAAAGAACATTGCTCTATAGTAAAATATGGAAAGGCTATAGGGCAAATAGAAAGGCAAGAAATACACTACAAATACAACAATCCAGAATTACCAGAAAGTTTTTGGCCTATTGGCAACCAAGACTAACTTGGAAAAGTATGACAATGAGAGGTAAAACATAAAGAAAAGGTTAAGGATGATCTTTTAGTAAATTAGGGGTGCTATCAAGACCACGGTAAGCTTCTCTAGGTGGAGGAAAAGAGGCAATTAATTGATGAGGCCTAAAAAGCTTAGGGTTAATACCCAACAATGCATCACTGACACTGTCACTGTCATCCTGTTGCTCATCGATTTGCTCGAGTGGGCACCAGTAACATCTTCACGTGAGACTTGTTGTTACTGTTTTTGGCATATTAGATACGTCACGGGTAGTTGTCAGGCTCTGCCATGTGGGCAGGATACTCTCAGTAGCTTGCTGGGCTCTCCGAGAGGGGTGGAGGAATCGAACCCAGGTCAGCCACATGCAAGGCGAACACCCTACCCGCTGTGCTATCGCTCCAGCCACCCAACAATACATATCTTATTTATAAGAGAGATTTTTTATCTAGGTGTATATACATCTATATATAGTGTATATTAGCAAAAACTAAGAACAATTTGAAAGAAAATAGCTGATGCTAATTTATTTATACCATTACAAAGATTTCATTCATCACCAACCAGATGTTTAAAACCCAATAAATCATTCAGTCCATTTCTTTACAGGGAAAAAATATCTAACTCCCTAAAATATAGATCTTGGGGGCTGGAGTGATAGTACAGCTGGTAGGGCTGTGCTTTGCACGCGGCCGACCCAGGTTCAATCCCCAACATGACATATCATATTTACTGATATGATAAACACCAGCAATTTATCATAGAGCATCGACAGAATCCTAAGTGCCGAGCCAGTTGCAACCTCTGTGTATCCTCATGTGTGACCCAAAAAGCCAAAAAAAAAAAAAGATAATTCTTGGTTCTTTGCTGTGATTGTTTAAACATTTTTGTTAGTGAGTGAGTATTCAAAATGTTCTCTGGAAAGCTGCTCAAAAAAAATCAATACAAAATGTATGCTAAATCATAGTATAGCTCTGAGCATTTCAATAAATAGGTATTGATGTATGTTTACCAAGTCCACTAAAACAGAATATATTAGACACCCCTGGCTTTCTATAACCAAGCAAATCTGACATAGAGACTAAATGGAAAATACAGTCTGTAAATGAAAATACGTTATATAGTTTTGCCCTCAAACCAGTTTCTTGAAAAAAGTTATTTGTAGTCTATATTTTATGATGATAAGATTTCAGAAAAAAATATACATAAAAATCTGTTGATGTACCTCAATTTTCTGTGTAAGTTGAATTAGTTAAATGCATTCTTCAATTTTGTATAAAATACATGATTTATATAAGCATTTGCATGAAAAATAGCACCAACTATGCTTTCTGTGGCTTTTTGAATACCTTGAAATGGGTTTTAAAAATCGGTCAATCAAATAGATACAAAAGCATTGCATTAGCTATAATGACTGATATGGTGTTAGTTTCCTCAGACAAAAAAAGAAATGCATTTTCACTAACCAAGAAGCATTTTATCTTATTGATTGATTGATTGATTGGCCTTTTGGGTCATACCCAGAGATGCTCAGGGCTGACTCCTGTCCTGGCTCTGCACTCAGGAATATAGCTCCTGGCGGTGCTTGGGAGACCATATGGGATGCTGGGAATCAAATCCAGGTCGGCCGCCTGCAGTACTATCACTCCAGCCCAGCATTTTATGTTTTTAACTGCAACACAATTAACATGAACATAAGTCAAAATAATATTTGTAAAAATTTGATATGAATTTTATTTCTTTCTTAGGTTCTATAAAAATTTTGTGAAAATTAAATATAGTTTCTCTTTAATGTTGAAGTTTACAAAGTAACGTTTTCACTGAAAATGATTACTTAAATTGTTCGTCTTAGTTCTTTTCTCCTAACAGTTCTCAATTATTTACTAAACACATCTCTAGAACTGTCTCAGCATTATTAATAATATATAATAGACATGGCTTCTGACTTGCTATATTTGTCTTCTGAAAGTGAAGTTGGTCCCTAAGTGACCATGATCCCGGAGGTCCACTAACTACTTTCAGCACCCAGCAGCTTCTTGCAGAAGTGCCTCTAGACTACGAACTAAGTTACTGCCCCATGCCGCCCCAGGAAGGGAAAAGTTTTTCTCTCTCAGCCTTTCCTTTAGGTGGCGGTGTGGCGACCGCCATATTTTAGAACCCACTAAACAGAGGTACGAGCTTGCAGTGATGCAACTTCTGGCAGAAATTTCTCTGGACTTAATTACCAAATACCAGAAATCCAAAACCATGCAACCTCATATGGTCTTCATTCTCAGCAATGAAGTTTTCTATTTTTTTCTATTGTTTTCTATTGAAATATTGAATGTAATATTGAATACAATATTATAATAATGCAATAATTATAATAATGTAATATTGTTTTCTATTGAAATATTGAATGTAATCAAAGTAAAACGAGATTAAAGTGAAAATCATCAGCCACACAGGCGGGGGGTGTGGTGGGATGGGAGGTATACTGGGGTACTTGGTGGTGGAACATGTGCACTGATGAAGGGATGGGTGTTTGATCATTGTATGACTGAGACTTAAACCTGAAAGCTTTGTAACTTTTCTCATGGTGATTCAATAAAAAAAAGAAAGAAAAATTAAGTTGCCATAAATGTAAAACATAACAGACTATAGCAATTGAACAGATTTTTGAGCAGTGTCAATTCACATTTTTCTATGTGATTTTGATGAAAAGAACAGTCATGGCAGATATCAAACAAAATTGCTTTAATTGATAACCTAATTTTTTAACTGCATTTTTCTCGTACATTGAAAGTTACAATTAAGGAAGGAGTTACTATTTTATAACAAATTATGTATGTGGGTGAGTGTCTGTGTATGAATTAAAACTTTTTTATCTTTTATTGTAACCTAAACATGAAAGCTTGTAACTATCTTACGGTGATTCAATAAAATTTTAAAAATTAAAATAAAAAACTTTATCATATCATATATGCCTGGAAAGCTACAAATGTTTTTGAAAATCTGGCTAAAATGCCTAGATATTTATTTGATTTACCTTATCAGATACCATTGAATCACCTGAACCTGAGTTCTCCTCTTTTCTCAGTTTTCATTACTTTTGAACTCTCTTTATTCACCCAAGTTTGCTGTCATATCAGTTTTCCTCTCAATTTCGCCTAGATCAACAGGATCCCTTCGTGATTCATATAGAAGGAAAGATTGTTACCTCAGAAGTCAAATAAAAGACTCAAATCCTATTCTTATTTAGTAAATGAACATTCAGCAAAAAATAAATAATAATAATGCAGGGGAAATTAGCAATTTTAAAGAGCTGACACTACTATATTTACACATGTATCTATTTATTTATATAGATTATTGAATCACCATGAGATACTTACAAAGCTTTCATGATTGAGTTTCAGTCATACAATGATAGAACCCCCATCCTTCCACCAATGCACATTTTCCACCACCAATGTCCCCAGTAACCCCCTGCCACCCCCACCCTACCCCACCTCTTTGCCTCTATGACAGACACCTTCCTTCTTATTTTCTCTCTATTTTGCAACTTATGGTTTGCAAATATATCACTTGTCATCCATTTGCTAGAGCGGGGGCCAGTAACGTCTCCATTTGTCCCTCACATGCTAGTGTAGCCCAATGACGTCTGCTTGCTCCAGGAACACAAAGAGCATCAAACCATTTGTTCAGGATTTTGACGAAGAAGTCTGACCATCTTGTTGGTGGGAGTCCAGGCGTTCTTTGGACATCTGTAGAATCCAGTTGGTAATGGCTCTAGTCCAGCAGTCTTTCTCCAAATCGCATTATATATCCGGCCCATCTGATTTTTGATCATCTGATTTTCAGCCCGTTCGATTTTGGTATTTGATATGCCAAAAACAGTAACAATAATGTATTTATTTTAATACATTTATTTTAATACAATTGCAAATGTATTTATTTTTAAATTAATTACTTAGCAAAAACACTAGCATGGCTACGACATAGTGCCCAATATCAGAGTGTGAGGTTCTCATCATGGGTATACCAAGAATTTAATAGCTACAAGATTGTAAATGTAAAATACTTAATTTAATGTTATACATATAAAATACTATCAATGCCAGTTTTTAACTTCTGCTTTGACAAATGAGTACAATCATGTAGCTTAAACTTACACGTGTTTTCTAAATATTCTTCATATGAGAAATCCAGGTGGTATTGTTAGAGTATTCAAAGTCTCACAACATCAAAATCCAGGTGTCCGCTATTCTGTGGGTTGTCATCTGGAAGTTCTGTGAAAGAATTTACTTCCAAGTGCATTCAGGTAATTAATAAAATCAAGTTCCTTGTGGAAGTAGAGCTAAAGGCCATGTCTTCTTTGCTGTCTGCTGGAATGGAGGCATTTGGTTTTTGTTTTTTGTTTGTTTGTTTGTTTGTTTGTTTTTAAAGCTACATTTCTCATCAGCTTTGCCTCATCCTATTACAACCATCAATGATTATGCAGTCCATCTCATGCTTGAGTCTCTGATTTCCTTCTTACTTCATCCCTCTGGATCAGATACAGTTCTGCTGAAGCTTTTTTGGGATTAATTTGGAGCTACCTGGAATATCCAGAATAATTTTAAGATTTTTGAAGAGGTGACTATTAAGTAACATATTTTTATTTAGAGTTATTTAATTTATACATCTGAGGAGATAGCTATTTGAAACAGAAAACAAGCTACTGGAGAAGGGTAAATGTGAGAGTACCAATCTCAGTTTGAGATGTGGGATAATCTTCAAGACAGAGAGTGTGCTATTAAGTAAAAGAAAGGAATCACGTTTCTCAGGTTAAGGTGTGGGCAAATATCCAATGCAGAAAATGCACCATGCCCATAATTTCAATTATATCTGCAAAGATTCTTTTCAAATAAGAGAGTCACAAGTTTATTTCCAAATGTCAAGATCAAAGGACTTCAAATTCCTGCCTCTTAAACACCCACTGAATATAAACATCATCCATAGCAAGGACATAGGTGGAAGGCTTTGGGGTATAAACAAGTGTGAGGCTATGTTACACTGAGGGATGGCTGAAAAATCTGACAGTGGGAGCTAAAGTAGAGGAATTTGAAGACGTTATCTATTCAGAAGAATGAACGCAAAGAGATATCTGTAAAATGACATGAGTGTGGTATTATAAACTGCTACCAACTTCACAGTAGAGGGAGCAAGATATCATAAAGTCTTTAAGACAGTGAGAAAACAGCAAAGAAAACAAATTCCTAAAAACGGTATCATCTCTCCATGTGCCGTTTTCTTTTTGTCCTAGAACACCAAATATTAAAAAAAAATAAAAAAAAAACTGGAGATGGGAGATTGATGTATGTCTTACTTCAAATTATAGTATATCTGAAGAAAAAATTTTGGGACTGAAAGATTGTGCAACAATTAGCACACACTCAAACACACCTGACACAGGGAACAGTGCCATCATCACGTGGCCGCCTGAGTGCCTCAGATGGGCAGCAGTTAAAGACTGAGTAGCACCACACCTTCGGGGCCCATCCCTTTGACCAACTATGGTCAGAAATGACTTCCAGGCTTCTTGAGCACCTCTTGGATGTCTTGCAACAAAAATGTACCCTTCTTAACTTCCTTATCAAATTGTATGAAATAAGCCCTTATCTGTTTTTTTTTTAATTGTATTGAATCACCGTGAGATAGTTACAGGCTTTCATGTTTGGGTTACAATCTCACAATGATCAAACACCCATCCCTCCACCATTCCCCACCACCAATATACTCGGTATACCCTCCCCTTTTCTACCCTCCCCCTGCTTCCATAGCAGAAAATATTCCCTATACTCTCTCTCTACTTTTGGGCATTATGGCTTGCAACACAGACACTGAGAGGTCATCATGTTTGGTCCATTATCTACTTTCGGCACACATCTCCCATCCCGACTGATTCCTACAGCCATCATTTTCTTAGTGATTCTTTATCCGTTCCATATGCTTTCTCCCTCCATTCATGAAGCAGGCTTCCAGCTATGGGGCAATCCTCCTGGCCCTTGTATCTACTGTCTTTGGGTGTCAGTCTGATGTGATGTTATTCTATATTCCACAAATGAGTGCAGTCCTTCTATGTCTGTCCCTCTCTTTCTGACTCATTTTACTTTGCATGATACTCTCCATGTCTATCCATTTATAAGCAGAGTTCATGATTTCATCTCTCCTAACAGCTGCATAGTATTCCATTGTGTAGTTGTACCAAAGTTTCTTTTACCAGTCATCTGTTCTAGGGCACTTGGGTTGTTTCCAGATTTGGGCTACTGTGAACAGTGCTGCAATGAACATATAAGTATAGATGTCATTACTTCTGTGCTTTTTTGCATTCTCAGCATATATTCCCAGAAGTGGTATTGTGTGGTCTTATGGAAGATCAATTTCTAGTTTTTGAAGCACTGTCCATATTGTTTTCCAGAAAGGTGGGCCAGTCGTCATTCCCACCAGCAGTGAGAGTGTCCCGTTCTCCCCACATGCATGACAACACTGGTTGCTTTTGTTCTTTTGAATGTGTGCCAGTCTCTGTGGTGTGAGATGATATCTCATTGTTTTGATTTGCATTTCCCTGATGACTAGCAATATGGAGCATTTTTTCATGTACCATTTGGCCATCTCTATTTCTTTTGGGGGAAACTTCTGTTCATTGTTTCTCCCCACTTTTTGATGGGGTTGGAGGTTTTTTTCTTGTACAATTCCACTAGTGTCTTGTATATACTGGATATTAATCCCTTATCAGATAGCTATTGGTTAAATATTCTTTCCCATTCTGTGGGCTCTCTCTGTACTTTGGTAACTGTTTCTTTTGAAGTGCAGAAGCTTCTTAGTTTGATGAAATGTAGTACCATTTATTTATGTTTGCTTCCACTTGCATGGTCAGTGCTATTTCATCCTAAAAGGTTGTAGATTTAATGTCATGGAGAGTTCTGCCTATGTTTTCCTCTGTATACCTTATAGATTCATGTCTGATATTGTGGTCTTTAATCCATTTTGATCTGATTTTTGTGCCTGCCATTAGACAGAGGACATAATTTATTATTTTTTTTTTTGCAGGTAGCTATCCAGTTTTCCCAGAACCACTTGTTGAAGAGGCTTTCCTTGTTCCACTTCACATTTCTTGCTCCTTTTTCAAAGATTAAGTGGCCATATATTTGGGGGTCTATGACATAATATTCAACTCTGTTCCATTGGTCTGCAGGTCTGTTTCTAGCCCAGTTACCATGTTGTTTTAATTACTACTGCTTTGCAGTAGAGTTTGAAGTTGGGGAAGGTGAAGCTACCCATCTTCTATTTCCCAAGGAATGCTTTAGCTATTTGTGGGGGTTTATTGTTTCATCTGAATTGCAGGAGTGTTTTGACTATTTTTTGAAAAATGTCATGGGTATCCTTATAGGGATTGCATTGAATCTGTATAATGCTTTGGGGAGTATTGCCATTCTGATAATGTTAATTCTCCCTTTCCATGAGCAGGGGATGTGTTTCCATTTCCTAGTGTCCTCTTTATTTCTTGAAGTAGTGTTTGATAACTTTCTTTGTATAGGTCCTTCACCTCTTTGGTTAAGTTGATTCTAAGGTACTTGATTTTATGAGGTACTATTGTGAAGGGGATTGTTTTTTAATGTTTCTTTCCTCTCTTTCATTATGTGTATATAAGAAATCCAACAGGCTCCTACCCCCAGCACCACATCCAGCCCCTGCTCTTCCCCAATGCCATGGTCCAAGAAGCTTTCCGGATGTGCAGGCCAAGCCTCACGCATGAGTGAAACCCACAGAACCAGGTAAAGTGGAACTTTGTGACCTTGGACTCGAGGCTCAATGGGACACAGGAACAGAGATCCTCTGGCTGCTTCCCCCAATCTTCGGGGTCCCAAGGATCACACCCAGATGACCCACACTACCAGTGCCAGATAAATATCTCATTGGCTGACCTCCATTACCTCTACTACACAGGCACTGCCATGTTCCAGTCCGCTTTCCAGACCTTGCAGCCACTTTGCAGCCACACGGCACATCATAGGACACTTAATAACTATTTTCTGGTATGATTGGGTTCAAATATGGTGTGAACCATGGGAACAAATGTAAGGGTGATTAGAGGCCATCCTAAAAGCCTCCATCACTCTCAGAGAGCCCGGCAAGCTACTGAGAGTATCCTGCCCGCGCAGCAGAGCCTGGCAAGCTACCCATGCATATTTGATATGCCAAAAACAGTAACGACAATGGGCCTCATTCCTCTGACACTGAAAGAGCCTCCAACATGGCAGCTTTAAGAAGGATGATCAAGGAGAGGGTGATAAAATCTCAGGGATGATTTTAGACACAAAAATGACATCATTGGTCTGCCTAAACAAGAAGGCATCGATCACATCATGCCATTACCGATGCTGGAGAAGAACTGTTCCTCAGAACATGCGACAACAAAGGCATCGGTGGTGTCATGTCCATGTCAACATGAACTTGACTATGAGCATTTATTCATTCTAATACCTAACAACCCAAATCGGATGATTACACTTGAATCGATGTGGCTCACTGCAGGCAGTTTCTATCTTCATCGTCTATGGACCAACATCCAACTACGATGAAGAAGAAGTTGAGAAGTTCTACATGGAGCTGGAGAAGTTCTAAAAAGATGACCACACCTTCTACAAGATCATTGTAGGTGATTTTAATGCCAAGATAAGACTGAGAAGGTTGGCCAAAGAACTTACTTTGGGATCCATGGCCTAGAATGGAAAGAACAGGGTGAGAGATTATCTGAGTTCATCATGTTGACCAAGATCATCCATGGTAACTCACAGTTCCCAAAGGCTGAATCTAAATGTTGGACATGGGAGTCTACCGGTGGGCAGTTCCACAACAAAATTGACCACATCATATTTAATAGATGGTTTTTCCTTTCTCATGTCACTGTTGTCACCAAATTCCAAACAAGATCGAACCACCATGTCCTTCATGCAAAATTCTACTTCACAGAGCCGGAAGAAAGGACTGCCGAGAAGGACTGCCGAGTTTAAGTGTAAGAAGAGAACTCCCAGAATGACTATCAACTGGGAGCTCTTGGGCACTATTGTGGCAATGTTGAAAGATGCTTTCATTGACAACATCGACAAGGAATACAGCACCTCCATGACTGCGCAAGGAATGCCGAGAGTGGGAAAGCCACAGAAGCCTGTCTTCGGAAAATATCTATTTCATTAGCCAACGTGGTTTAGCAAGAGCCTCAAGCAATCACAAGCTAACGTTCAAGCTCACAAAGCTGTGCAGAGATGTGATAAAGGAAGACTTCAAGGAGAGAAGAGCAGCAGTGTTGGCCAATGCAGCAGAAGCCGAAAAAAGTATTCACAATGCTGGCCAGATCTTCACCAACTGCAAGACCAATATGACTACTGTCCAACGTGCTGATGGATCTATCACATCATCCAGAAGGACAATGGAGAGGATTATTCACAACCGCTGATCTCTTCGATAGCCACGTCCACCTGCCCACATACCAAATTCTGCAGGATGGATAAGTCATTCCCAACGTTCTCCCTTCCAAACTCTGACACAGATGTGTACAGTATCTGACCCAGACAAGGTTAGACACGAACAACTGAAGAATCTGCTGCCTGTACTCATCAATACACTGCCTTGGCTCTTCACACGCTACCTGTCCGAATGCAAGGTTCTGTCCCAATGGAAAAGCAGCAGGACCTTTCTGTTGTGCAAGAAAGGAGACATCCAGGACATTGACAACTATCACCCAATCTGCCTGTTGTCCGTCATCTACAAGTTGTTCACTTGACTCATCCTGAATAGAATAGAATAGAACACTAGACAAAGGACAACCAGAGACATCAAAAGACCATGTGGCTGCCCACCTACGAGGTGTTCAGACTTTTTCATCTGAAAAAGGGATTCAACAGGGATAAATGGATACGTTACTGGCGCCCGCTTGAGTGAATCAAAGATCAAAGGGATGACAAGTGACAGGTGACAAGAAACCCATTGACTGTTGGGTGTAGATTTTGTAGCCTGCTACTTTACTATATCGACTTATTGTTTCTAGGAGCTTTTCTGTCTAACTGCTATGGCCAGGACTTCCGGTACTGTATTGAATAGGAGCGGTGAAAGCAGGAAACCTTGTCTTGTACCTTATCTTACAAGGAAGGCTTTTAGTATTTCCCCATTGAAAATGATACTTGCCATGGGCTTGCAGTAGATGCTTTTGACTATATTGAGGAAAGTTCCTTTGATGCCTGTTTTGCTGAGAGTTTTCATCATAAAATGTGCTGCATCTTGTCACATGTTTCCCTGCATCTATTGATATGATCATATGGTTTTTATTATTTCTTTTTTTTGATGTGATGAATTATTCTGATTGACTTTTGAATGTTAAGTTGTCTTTGCATCCCTGGGATAAATCCTACTTGGTCATGATGTATGATCTTTTTGATGAGTCATTGGATTCTATTTGCTAATATTTTGTTGAGGATCTTTGTCTCTTTGTTCATTACGGATATTAGTCTGTAATTTTCTTTCTTTGTGGTATGGTTGCCTTTAGTATATTTGCTTCTTAGTAACTGTTTAGAAGCATTTTTGATATCTCAATTTCCTGTAAAAGCTTAAAGAGGATTGCAAGTAAGTCCTCTTTAAAGATTTGGAAGAGTTATTTTGAATGTGTGCCAGACTCTGTGGTCTTAATAAAGGGATCATTAAGAAAATGATGGCTGGAGGAATCAGTCGGGATGGTAGATGTGTGCCGAAAGTAAATAATGGACCAAACATGATGACCTCTCAGTGTCTGTGTTGCAAACCATAATGCCCAAAAGTAGAGAGAGAATATGGGGAATATTGTCTGCCATGGAGGTAGGGGGAGGGTGGGAAAAGGGGGGTATGCCAGGAATATTGGTGGTGGGAAATATGCACTGGTGGAGGGCTAGATGTTTGATCATTGTGTGATTTCGACCCAAACATGAAAGCTTGTAACTATCTCACGGTCATTGAATAAAATAAAAAAAAAAAGATTTGGAAGAATTCACTAGTAAATCCATCTGGGTCAGGACTTTTGTGCTTGGGGAGACTTTTTATTACCCTTTAAATTTCCTTGATGGTGATAGGTCTGTTTAAGTATTCCAGGTCTTTTTGGTTCAGCCTTGGGAGGCTATAGGAATCTAAGAATTTGTCCATTTCCTTATCCATTTACTTGAGGTTTTTGTGTTTCGTGGCATAAAGATTCTCAAAGTAATCTCTGGGATCCTTTGAATTTCTGTACTTTCTGTTGTAATGCCCCTCTTTTTATTTCTGATTCGGTTTATGAATGTTTTCTCTTTGCCTTTTTTTTATGAATCTTGCTAGAGGTTTATTGATCTTGTTCATTTTCTCAAAGAACCAGCTCTTGGTTTCATTGATTTTTCGGATTGTTTTTTGGGTTTCCATCTTGTTAATTTATGCCCTGAATTTTATTATTTCCTTCCTCCTTTTCAGATTGGGCTCCTTTCGTTGGTCATTTTCTGAGCTCTTAAGCTGTGTGATAAGGGTACTTATGTGGGGTCGCTCCTCCTTCCTGAGTAATGCTTGTAGAGCTATAAACTTTCCTCTTAATACAGCTTTTGCTGTGTCCCATAAATTTTGGTAACCCGTGTCCTCATTTTCGTTCATTTCCAGGAATCTTTTTGATTTCCTCTTTGATTTCCTTTCTAAGCCACTTGTTGATCAATAGTGAGCAGTTTAATTTCTAGGTGATTGATTTAGTTTTCTGTTTGTTTGTGTGATTTACTTCTAATTTCAGCACATTGTGGTCTGAGATCATTGATATAATCTCTATCTTATTAATTTTATGGAGGTATGTTTTGTGGCTCAGCGTGTGGTCTATCTTGGAGAATGTTCCATGCACACCTTTGAAGATTGTGTATTCAGCTTTTTGAGGATAAAGCATCCTTTATATATCTACTAAGGCCATTTGAAGTATGTCCTTGCTAAGCTTGAGTCTGCTTAATCTATCAAAAGGTGATAAAGCAGTGTTGAAGTCTCTCACTAGTATTGTGCTGCTATCGTTGTATTTCTTCTAGTCTATGAGTAGACTAGAAGAAATTTATTTTAAGTAATTTGCTGATCCCTAATTAGGTGCATATACATTTAGTATTTTAAGTTCTTCCTGTTGTACGGATCCCTTGATCAATAAGAAATGACCTTCACTGTCTCTTGTGAATTTCTTCAGTCTGAAATCAATGTTGTCTGATACTAGGATGGCTACCCCAGCATTTATATGGGAGTTGTTTGCCTGTAGGATTATTTCTAGCCTTTGAGTTTGAGCCTGTGTTTGCTTTGACTGTTGAGATGTGTTTTCTGCCACTCTGTGTCTTTTAATGGTGCATTTAGCCCTTTGACATAGAGATTATTGTTATGGGGTTTTGCTGTTTTCTGCTGAAATTTGGTGTATCTCAGGGGCCTGTCTTGTCTTAAAGTATCCCACTCAATTATTCTTGTAACCATGGTTTTGAGTCTATGAAGTTCCTGAGCTGTTGTTCCTTCTGTTGTGAGTGAGAGTCTAGCCGGGTAAAGTATTTTTGGTGAGGCATTTATTTTATTGAGTTTTTTCACTATACCCTACCACTGTTTTCAGGCCATGAGGGCTTCATCAGACAAGTCAGCTGTGAATCTTAAGGATGCTCCTTTATAGGCAATTTTTTCTTTGATCTTGTTGCTTTCAGAATTTTGTCTCTATCTAAGGTTTTGGTAATTTTCATCAGGACATATCTTGTTGTACTTTTATTTGGATTTCTTCTACCTGGTACCCTTTGGGCTTCCTGAATGTGGACACATGTTTTCTTCAGCTCTGAGACCACTGTAGCAATGATGTCTTTGACAGTTTCTTCTTCACCAATGTTTTCTTCCTGTCCCTCTGGGACTCCAATAACTCTTAGATTACTCCTCTTGGCTTCATCATGATCTTCTCTTGCCATCTGTTCCCAGATTGTGAGTCTCTTTTCCATTTTTTGCTCTTTTCTGGAGGGTCTCAGAACTTTATCTTCGCGCTCACTGATTCTGTCCTCAGCAGCTGTTACTCTGCTGCTGACGCCTTCCACTAAGTTTTTCAATTGATCTACCAGATTTTTCAGGTCTGACATTTCTATTTGTAATTTTGTTTGCTTTTTCCACATTTCTACCTTCAAATCCTCTTGTATTTTATTGGCATTGCTTTCCATGCTTCCCTAAGCATCTTCAGTAGCTCCTTTCTAAATTCCTTGTCAGAGAGGTTGTCTAGCATTTCATTACTGTTGGGGTCTTCTGGGCTAGCCTCTTCAATAAGTAAGCTTGGTGGGGTTCTGCATTGCTTTACTTTTGTGACCTATGTGATTTAGCCCTTCACGCTTACTGTTACTATTCTGCTTATGATGCAGTATTAATTGAGGTGGGATTAATGGGTTATTGGCTAATGTGTTTCTGGTGGTTAAGCTAATCTGGTATAACTTCCAACTAAGTGGACCTTATGGTTCTTATGGGATATGGAGGGTGGAGAATAACTCGCGGCCACATTACTAGCTGCGGCTCCGGGAAAGAGCCCTGACACCGGCGGGGTATCTGGAAGTGATAAGCAGAGGGTGCCTGGAACGTTGCAGCCTTAGGTGTGCATGGTGTGCCTCAATTCCTGTCCCCCGCAAATCAAGGAGGAAAACTGGCTGCCCTGGGGTCTAGTTAGATGTGCGGCTCCAGGAAGGAGCCCTAACACCGGCTGGGTACCTGGATGGGATGAGCAGAAGGTTCCCAGAACGTTGCAGCTTTGGGTGGGCACAGTGTGCCTCAGTTTCCATCCCCCGCAGATCCAGCCCTTACGTTTAATTTATTCACATACCGAAGTGCTTTGAACATCCTTTAAATGTCATGTGGTCAGTCTATGACTAAAGTTTTCTGCATTTAAGCTGGAAAGATTGTACGGCTGATAAAGAGCATGTGATGGATACTGTGGACCAAGCTTTTATTTATGGTACTACCCATGGTCTCTTGAGACCTTCCAGGAATGATCCCTGACCACAGAGCTAGGACTAAGCTCTGGGCACAGCCATGTGTGACAGGAAACAAAATCAAATAGAGTATTACAAACTAAATGAATTTTAGAATAGCTTGATAATTAAAGAACAAATGAAACTAGAATATGCTCTGGTTGTTCAATATCCGTGCCACTGCAAATATGGTCTAAATGATTGATATTTGGAAATAAACTTTCCATGCTTTTTCTTTAATGTGTGAGAACTGAGAAGTGTTGTATTCTAATATTACAAACGAGTGGTATCTGTACGGGCAAGACTTAACATCCATTCTTTCATAACATGTAATTCTTGTTACGATTAAGTAGACATTTCAGCAAAAAAAATTTAATCAAACTAAAGAAAAAGTGACAAAAATGCTTTCAGATATTAGAATTAACAAAATAAAATAGCTCTTCACAAACTTTTAATTAGAGGAGTTATACAAATTAAAAGCAAAAAAATTAGTAGCAAAGGTTGTTGAGATAGTAGATGTTATCAAAAGCTCATTGTTAGACTCAGCTTTTAAAAACATTCAAGCAAACAAGTGGATATAGAAGCAGGAATTCTATTAGCCAGGAAGTTGCATTACCTTTAGTTTCTTGGTTATCATTAATTGTGAATGCTGTGTCACGTTTTGGTGGCTAAGAGAGATGACACATTTTCCCACGAAATAGTCCAGCATTCCATGGTAGAAGAGAAGGTGGCAATTCATTAAATATTTCACAGAAGTGAAAGCATAATGGCATATATGACTGCTTCTTCTGTTGTATCTTAAAATCGAAATATCCGGGGGTATTCGTATTTTTTCTAATTTTACAGATATATGATAAATCATCCTGACTAAAAGTACACACACACAGGAACTAGCGAGATATTGCAATGAATATGGAAGTTGTCTTGCATCAGTGTACCCATGTGTAATCCCCATAATCCCCAGAATCACATGTTATTCCTGTGTCCCATCAAGAAAAATCCTTAGCTCTAAGCATATATGAGTGTAGCCCAACTGATCTCCAAATAATAAAATAAAAATTAAAAGAAATAGCATGCACATACCTGCATTTATCCAGCTCTAGAACTGTAAAAACGGATATAGCAGCAAGACCAAGAAAATCACTTTTCTGTGGGCTAGGATGGACCAAATTATGTGGCTATTTTTTTTTACTACACATTTATAATGGTAAATTATCTTGGCAAAGCTAATTTTTACAGTAGTTATAATCATTGAACGACAACTATTACAAGAGTTAGGATATTAGATTAAGAGCAGCCTGCAGGAGGATAGTTTGTAAATTTGACAGATGTTCAATTAATTTGTACAACACAGAACCATTCCAGAAAGGCATAACTTAACACAATGACCTTTTTTTTTTTTGCTTTATGGGTCACACCTGGCAATGCACAGGGGATATTCCTGGTTCTGCACTCAGGAGTCACCCCTGGCGGTGCTCAGAGGACCATATGGGATGCTGGGAATCGAACCCAGTTGGCTGAGTCCAAGGCAAATGCCCTACCTGCTGTACTATTGCTCCAACCCCACACAATGACCTTTTATATAACTAACAATTATGTAAGTTGGATAACCCAATATCTTGAAGAAGGTATTCAAAAAGTATACAATTGAAAAGGAAATAGTATTCAAATTATTTTTAAAATTAAAGCATTAAGAAAACTTTTAAGGATGTTCTTAAATAAAAAGAAAACAATTTAAATTCACAAAAGGAAACTTCAAAGGCCATATACATATGAACTATGATCAACTTCATGCATTAGGGAATTATAAACTAAGACAACAATGGGATTATTTTATCCATAATTTTGTCAAAAGAAATTTAATTTAGAATTTCTGTAACAATTAAAATATCTATTCAATTTTGCAAATATAAATTGGCAAAATCCAAATGAGGGTGGATAGTGGTACAATAAAATAAAGTTAAATAGTCATAAATATTATGTCTTAAAAGAACATCTTTATGTTTAAAGAACCTAATAATATCATGCCAATAATAAAAACATAATAAATTAAACTATTGAAAAAAATAGATATCAAATCTTTATCATGTAATTCTGTCAGATATAAAATTTTGGTAATATAGCTATTTATAAAACTATGAAATTGTGGAGTTAGAAAAATTGTTTTGATTTCAATTTTGAAAATATTTAATGTGTGTCATTTTTACTCATGCGAAATGGTATTTCATTGTAAACTAATAAAAAAATCTGTGTAGATGAGGATGTGGTGAAAAAGGAACTCTCTCTCCACAATGGCACAAGCGTGAATCCAGACCCAGAAAAACCTCTTTCGGCATGGGCAACTCCTCGCAGAATGTCTCCAGCCTGAGAACTAAGCCTCGGCCCCGTGCCCGCTTAGGAGGGGAAAGGTATTTCTCTCTCTCTCGCCTCTTTCTCTCCGGGGATGAAGGGCGCGGTGTCCGCCATATTAAGACGGCCACATATTGGGTTTTCAAGCCTGCAATGATCCAATATCTGGAAGAAATCTACCTGGACTTTGTGTTAAAGTACAGAAATTCAAAACCGCGCGGTCGCTACTGCTGCCGCGCGACCTTATTTGTCTTCACAGTAGGTCTGAATCTAGTGGGGTACTCCTAACAACAATAGTGAGGTTTGTGTTGAAATATTGAATGTAACCAAAGTAAACAGAATGTAAAATGAAACTTATCAGTTACAAGGTAGGGGTTGGGGGGGGCGGGATGGGGGGTGTACTCTATGGGTATTTTTTGGTGGTGGTATATGGGCACTGGTGAAGGGATGGTTGTTTCAGCATTGTATAACTGAGACCTAAGCCTGAAAGCATTGTAATCTTCCACACGGTGATTTAATAAAATAAAATTTTTATTAAAAAAAAAGAAAAAAAAAGAAAAAGGGACTCTAACACACTACTGTTAGAAAAGATGTCTGGTTCTGCGCCTAACAAAAAAATATGGAGGGTCCTAAGTAAAATTAAAATTGATCTATCTTTTGACCTAGCTTTTATTCCACTTTTGGGTGTCTAACTCTAGGAGAGAAAAACATTAATTCAAAAGGACATATGTACAACATTATTCATTGCAGGACTCAGTACATTAGCTAAACTTGGAATCAACCAAGTTGTTCAACAACAGATAATTGGATCATGCAGGTGTGGTATACTTAGAAGACAGAATGCTACACATGTGTAAGGAATGATGAAATCATGCAGTTTGCTACAACACGGATGGAACTGGTAGATAAGTTAAGTAAGCCAGATGAAGAAGGACTGTCATGTCTCAAAAGGACACGGGACCTGGGACGTCACAGTGTTATCAGGAAGGAACAGATGACTACAGGTCCAGCCTGCAGTGTTTTTATTCTAAATCATCAGTGGTTATATACTTTCCATGATAAAAAAAAATCAATTTCCCACTAATAATAAGGCAATTATCCCATTACAGTAAATCGCATACACGTTTCCTCCTTTATCATCATTCAAGTAAAATCACTTACTAGTTAACTTGTTAACTACCGTAATGCATCAAATTGCCAGCCTAGAAACAGAAGAGGAGTGGGCACTTTCTCAGGTCTGAGCAGTACAAGGGGTTCCTTGAGCTCAATAATGACGTTCCAGCAGTCAATTCTCAGACCTGAGTTCAGCCTGCAGTCACTGTCCCAAGGGGCTCAGGCCATCTTCCCACAAAGGACAAACAGCCTGTCACTTACATGTGGTAGTTAGAGAAATTGGATTTGGAAATGCAAAGGTTAAAGGATGAATTGCCTAGATCACCCTGGGGTCCAGAGGAGAAGGAGAGAAATAGAGTGAGGGAAAGGGGAGAAGAGATAAATGAGAAGCAAAGGGTATAGAAGTCGAAAAGATTTAGGTATACTGATGCGGTTAAGGAATGATAGAACTAAATATCCAAAGCATAGAGTGAACAATGCTGAAATCACAAGACTCAAATTTTAATAACCAAACTTCAAGGTGCTTGTCAAGATGGTTTGCTGGGACTGCGGAAAGGAGACTTTGGTGTAGGCGAGGAAACCTGGGAACACTGGTGGACGGAAATTGACATTGGTGGCAGGATTGGTAATGGAATATTATAGCCAAAACCCTAACTATGAATAACTGTGTAAGTCACAGTGCTTTTATAAAATAAAATTTGAGTAGAGTGGGTGGGAGCTTGAAGAAAATATTTCTTTAAAGTAGCACTGTAGCACTGTTGTCTCCTTGTTCATCAATTTGCTTGAGTTGGCACCAGTAACGTCTCCATTGTGAGACTTGTTTCTGTTTTTGGCATATTGAATATGCCGCAAGTAGCTTGCCAGGCTCTGCTGTGCGGGCTGCATACTCTCCGTAGCTTGCCAGGCTCGCTGAGAGAGGTGGAGGACTCAAACCTGGATCGACTGTGTGCAAGGCAAATGCCCTACATGCTGTGCTATCGCTTCAGTCCCTTTACTAATATACAGTGATAAAACAAATATACATCACTCTATCACTGTCACTGTCATACTATTGATTATCGATTTGCTCAAGTGGGTGCCAGTAACGTCTCAATTTGTCCTAACCCTGAGATTTTAGTAGCCTCTCTACACTTGTTCTTCCCAGAGGTGCCACATTGGAGGCTCTTTCGGGGTAAGGGGAATGAGACCCATTACTGTTACTGTATTTGGCATATCAGATATGCCACAGAGAGCTTGCCAGGCTCTACCATGAGGGCAGGATGCTCTCAGTACATAGCCAGTTTTTCCTAGAGAAAGAAATAGGCAATAAGAGGTTGTGCGGCCACAAATGCAGCCACACATTTCTGGGAGCTTTGTTTTACAGTCTCTGGATCCCGGCCATTTCCCTTCCTGCCCTGAGTAGAGCCCCGGCAGCCGAAGAGCCCCGCAGCCCAGCCACAGCCATACTCAGGGCCACTCTCCACACGTTTGGATGAGCCCCATGTATAAGGGAACTAGCGGAGGAGTTCAGGTGTGCGGGACCCAGGACTGAGATCTCCATACCTGCTCAGATTGGGACTAGGCCTCTCCCACCCAGCTCCCCCATTTTTCAGTGACTTGGCAGCCACACCCACAGACTGCCCCCAGGACCACAGTCCCATCAAATGTACATATGCATGTACTTTTCAAGTTAGTGTTTTTATGATCTTTGAATTAAAACATCAGAATGGATTTGATGAATTTTGTCATCACCCTGATGATTAGTGATGTAGAACATTTTTAATATGTTTTTAAGCCATTTGTATTTCTTCTTTGAGGAAGTTTCTGTTTGTTTTTTCTCCCTATTTTATTTTTTATGAAGTTGGAGGATTTTTCTTATAAAATTCTACCAATGCCTTGAATATCTTGGATATTAACCCCTTATCTGATGAATATTGGGTAAATACTTTTTCCTTTTCTGTGGGTTATCTCTGTATCTTGGTCACCATTTCTTTCTAGGTGCACACGCTTCTTATCTTAATGAAGTCCCATTTGTTTATCTTTGCTTCCATTTTCTTGGTCAGTCCTGTTTCATCTTTAAAGATGAAATAAAATAAAATAAAAGAATGCCTTTAGCTTCGAAGAGTTCTGCTTATGTTTTCCTCTATGTACCTTATGGATTCAGGTCTGATATTTAGATCTTTAATCCATTTTGATCTGATTTTTTTTATCTGGAGTTAGACTGATGCCTGCAGAGGCTTTCCTTGCTCCACTTCATATTTTTGCTCCTTTGTCAAAGATTAAGTGGTCATATATTTGAGGGTCTGTGTCAGTATGTTAAACTCTATTCCATTGGTTTTTAGGTCTGTATTTCAATACCATGCTGTTTTAATTGTTACTGTTTTGCAGTACAGTTTGAAATTAGGGAAGGTGATGCCTCCCATCTTCTTTTCCTCAAGGATTGCTTTGGTTACTCGTGGGTGGGTGGGATTGCTTCATATGAATTTAAAGAGAACTGCATTGAATCTGTACAATATTTTGGAGAATATTGCCATTCTGACGATGTTATTCTTCCTGATTCATGAACAAGGGATGCATCTTCATTTGGTTATAATGTTCCATTATTAGTCCTGCCACCAGTGTCAATTTCCCTCCACCAGTGTTCCCTAGTTTCCTCTCCAACACTAAAATCCCCTCCCTGAAGTCCCAGCCTACTATCTTGACAAGCGGCTTGAAGTTTGGTCACTTAAATTTGAGTCTCGTGATTTCAGCATTGTTCACTCTATGCTTTGGATATTTAGTTCTATCATTCCTTAACAGCATCAATATACCTAAATCTTTTCGACTTCTAAACACTTTGCTTCTCATCTTTCTCTTCTTCCCTTTCCCTCACTCTATTTTTTTCCTTCTCCTCTTTATGGGCTAAAATTCAAATTCAACATTTGAATTTTGAAAAGATACAATTCAATTCCCACCAACTCAAGTTTGGACAACTATCTGAGATATTGAGCTAACACATGCAAAATGAAGAAAAGGATAGTGGAACTTGATTACATAAGTTGTTGATACTTGAAATGTTTAAAAAGGGTTAATTTTAATAATCTACTCAAATTTATTCACTAAAAGCAGATATGTTATTATGTATTAAAACAGGTAGTAATAAGGAATAAATGTAGAGGCATGAAATTGGACATGTAAAAATGGATTGACAGTGCATTTGAAAGAATGTGGCATGGCATGAATAGTTGCTTGGAATCTGGTATTTCAGAAATTCAATAAGAAAAAGACTGGAAGTCTAAATTCTGGGCTTTCAAATTCATTTTCTATCCAGTAAACTCTTACAGTTTTAATTACATATATAATTTTTCCCAAACATACAATTCAAACATAACATTTCATGTTATTTTCTTCATGAAGGTATCTAGAAATAAGTATGAACATTTATATGGTACTTGACTAAACTATAGTGGGATTTCCTGAAATATATATGTAAAAATATTATATACTTATCTACATACAAGCATATGAAAAGCTCTTAACATATGTGGCATTTATATAAATTCAACAGACACACCACAAATAATTCTGAACTTCTCATTTATACACCAGTTTAAATGTCACCTATTCTAATATTTTCCCAAATTTTTGTAGGATATCATTGGTTTGTCCTTCCTCCCTTGCCACAGAGTTTGGGCTATCTGGTAATAATCTCTAAACAATTTTAAACAATATTGGTATGTCCTGTTCCCCTTACAACTAGGAGGTATATCAGTACCTTAGGTTTATTAGTCACACCCATCAAAGTGCTCCCGAGTCACTTCCTAATTCCTTTGTCTATCCGTAATCACTTCTATGCTCCCTTCCCCAACTAGTTAATCAGTTTTTCCCCTAATCAGACTTCATTAATTTGTAAGGTCAGATCTTGCTAGGACAGTGAACTTATATTGTAAGTTAATATTGCCTTGCTCCTCTCCTTGTGTCTTTTGAATAGTTTATTTTAAAACAATGTGTTTTTTTGTATGGACAAAGAAAGACAGTTGTTAATATGCTTTGGTAACATGGGACTTAATTGGCTTCAAATATTATTCATTCCCGGGTATCTGCTTTCTCGACTTAAGCCTCAGCTGCCCTTACTTCCTAGCACCCCCAAAAGCAGGGTCCCGATGAGGGACGGGACGGACCCAGGGCAAGCGGTGAGTTATGTGCTATCCTGGTATCGAGATGGGCCTGGCCAAAGTGCCTAATGCTTAACTATATGTTAAGAGCGTGGTCATGGACATGTCATGTCATGATCCAAAAGCAACGACAAGACTAGGACCCTGCTAGGGATAGGAAAGACTAATCTGGCCTGAGCACTGTAGTCTGAGATCAAGATGACCCCAGGAAAGCAATTCTATAAGCTTAATGCATCTCTTGCTATGTCCATACAAAATGATTATTATTATGAATACTTATATGTTAGTTGGACAAGGAGAGGAGAAACACACCCATGGGATTTTACTCTTGGATGGGTGTCCTGCTGAAAGAGAATCTGTCCTAGAAGGAGCATCCCCTGAGGGAAAGAACTTTACCCCTATTGATTGTGACCACACCTATGTGTAAGCCCCAACCCCTCATGCTTGGGGATTTACCGAGGCTGTGAGAGTGGGCTGGGGGCCAGTCCCGGTGCCAGTTCCAGTGCCAGATCTGGAGAAGCTAGATACAGATCCATATCCAGAGGAGGAGAATGAAGTAGGATGGGGGAGGAAGAAGCAGGAGGAGAATCAGAGGAGAATGGGGATGGGAATGGAATAAACTGCAACTGAGACCAACCAGCCTGGCCTCCATTCCTTCCTTCGCCTGCTTCATCATCGCCATCAATCTCCCCGGGGTGGGGGAAGTGGCAGGAGACTACTGAACACGGGCGGCAGGAGAGACAGCGCTGCCGCCCTGTGCTCTGTGCCCGGTGCGGTGTCCCCCTCACTCTCTTCCCTCTTTTGTGTGTTTTTACACAAATTTTAATAAACTTGAAGTAAGTTTCTCCTAGTACTAAGAATTTAACAGAGACTACCAAAAGCCAGGTGATTTTCCCTTTATTTTTATAACTTTATGAAAACATTTTTAATGAATCAAATCAATTTGCATAGAATCAAATTGAACCATACTGAATAGAATGAAACAGAATGGTTCCTTTTATGTTTGAAAATCAGAAAGGTCAAAGGGAAAAAATGTGGTGGTTTTTTTTTAAAATTTTTTCACATTCTCTCAATATATGCATCTCTAATAGGAGAGCTGCACTGAATATTCTACACATAATCAGTTGAAAAGTTTGAGATGATTCAGACTTAATAGCCACATTCATGTACAGATAATAACACTGTCAAGTGAGTGTCATCTTTGACTAAGAAACAGCAGAGTTCTTTAATTCTGTCCTAAAAAATAGGATATATTTAAAGCTAGGCTAAATAGACTCTGCTTTTAATGGGCCAACTTGTATTCAAAGTTAATTGGATATTGAAATCCCAGCTTATGTTTAATATGTATCATTTTTCAGAAATCCCAAGATAAAGCTGCTATTACAAAAATGACAAAACTATACATTTCCTGGACCATGGATTTTAGCTATCCTCATTCTAACAACAAAGCCTTCCATTGAAAATTTTCTTCCTCTCTTTAGCTTATAGACAATGCTATTCTTTCTTATGTAATCTACTTATGTATATCATCATTTAGTGCATTCATAACTTAATCCTAGGCCATTAAGAGGAAGAAATTCTCTCAGAAATGCTTTAAAATATGAAATAATGGATTAAGCAGTTGGATTTTGAAGACAATTTTTTGGGGCCACATCCAGCAATGTTCTAACTGCTGACGCTGAATTCAGAGGTCCTGGGGGCGTCTGGAGGAAACCATATGGGATGTTCAAGGTCAAACCCATGTCAGTCACATGCAATCCAAGCACCCTATCTGCCAGGCTATCTCTCTGGTCCCAGACAGCTGAATTTTTCTTTTTTTAAAGTTTCTAGAATCTTTCCTTCCGAACAGAGACATTTGACATATCAATTTGGTTTATTTATAAACAAAAACAAAATAATAGAATACTTGTGCCACAAACATCATTGACAGATACTCTTTTGTTTATTTTTTAGCATACAATATTTATTTTTCACCTGAAGGAGAAAATAAGCCCAATCACAATTATAAAGAGTAGTATGTATAACTCAATTAAGCAAGCAGGGACAGAGGTAGGTACTTGCCTTGTAAGCAACAAACACTGGTTAAATCCCAGGCTGATGATCCCCAGAGTATTATCAAGTGTGATCCTGAGCACAGAACCAAAAGTAAACTCTGAGTATCACAGGATATGTTTCCACTTTTTTTTTTATTTTAAAAAAATAAGCAAGCAGTATTTTTCCAACAAATTTGCTGCAGGTTTCTTAGAAAAAAACAAGACAAAACAACTTTTGTCATCCTGCTTTGCTTAGTTGAAAGACACATGTGCAGGCATACTAATAAAAGCAATAGACTTCTCAAAAACAAAAATTTCAATAGCTAAAATTAACTATATTTAGTAATTGCAGAAAGGAAGTAATATTGAACCTTCCTGGCTCCTTCAGAGAATGCACAAAGAACCAAACAAACTTATAGAGAGTTAAAGGAGAAAATATTGTTGACTAATACTACGTAAGTTAGAGGAAAAAAAAACTTTAGTTCATTATTATGTATGTTAGAGACTGAAAAAAACTGGGGATCTTTCCTTCATGACCTTGGAAGACATTTTAAGTAATTTAGCTAAAGAGAGTTGAGTTTAGGGTTAAGAGAGGAAGGCCAGTTAGAGGCTACTGGAAAGGCAAAAACAAGGAAAGGTATTCAGGTTTAAGTTTTTGATCCTCCACAGAAAAGAATTCAAAAGGTGGATTCAAGGGTAATTCAAGTGAGAGAGACAGCCTTGATTAAATGTTCTTGCTTTGCATACTTAAAAGTTGTAGTTTTAGTATAGTTTTGGGATGGACACATAGCAAGGAATTGCTCAGTTTCAATCCCTGGTGACACATATTATCTCCCAAACCCACCAGGAATGATGTCTGAGCATAGAGCCAGAAGTAAGACCTGAATATAGTTTGTGTTTTCAACAATATTTCACCTATCACCAGCAAGTAACCCATCCTAATTTTCAGATTATATGCCATAACATCAACCTTTGCTAAAATGCATGTTTGGGGGTGCTATACTTTAGTGTCAGCTTTAGTTTCTAAGTTTGAACAAACAAATTTTATAGAATAAAGGTTACCTCTGGGATAAGTGAAAGCCAGAGTAATTATGCCTAGTATGACCTATTGTTTTTCCCCCCCTAGGTTAATTGTAATTTTTTTTTTGATGTGTGCCAGTCTCTGTGGTGCGTGATGATATCTCATTGTTTTTTTGATTCGTATCTCCTTGATTATCAGCAATGTAAAATATTTTTTCATGTGCATTTTGGCCATTTGTATTCCTTTTTTGAAGAAGCTTCTGATCATTACTTCTCTCCATTTTTTGATGGGGTTGGAGGCTTTTTTCTTGTACAATTCCATTAGTGACTTGTATATTCTGGATATTAACCCTTTATCAGACAGGCATTGGGTAAATATTCTTTCCCATTCCATAGGCTCTCTCTGTATTTTGGTCACTATTTCTATTGAGGTGAAGAAGCTTCTAGTTTAATGTTGTCCCATTTGTTTATGTCTGTTTCCACTTCCTTGGTCAGGGGTGTTTCATCCTTAAAGATGCTTTTAGCTTCATTGTCATGGAGGTTCTTGTCTACATTTTCCTCCGTGTACCTTATGGATTGAGGTCTGATATTGAGGTCTTTAACCCACTTTGATATCACTTTTGTGCCTGGCATTAGACAGAGGTCAGACCCATTTTTTAATGCTTTACTAAATATTATGTTCTATGGTTTTGTCAAAAGGTTTCCTCACATTGAATATATGAAGTGTCACAATAATCTTTAGATATTCTTCCAAGTTATCAAGTACCAGAATGATGTGTCCCAAGACCCCCTATTTATTGGCACATACACATTCTAAAAGAACTGAAATTATTTGCCTACCTTTGACCCTATCATCTCACTTGTGGGACTGAAATAAATAGGCTCTTGAGACAAACACAAGAACCTAAGCATGCACCATACATCTATGAACCCAATGAATTACAAATGGTCCATGCATAGATGAAAACTGTAGCACTGTAGCACTGTCGTCCAATTTTTCATCGATTTGCTTGAGCGGGCACCAGTAATGTCTCCATTGTGAGACTTGTTGTTACTGTTTTCAGCATATCTGATACGCCATGGGTAGCTTGTGAGGCTCTGCCATGCTGGTGGTATACTCCCGGTAGGTTCAGGATAAACAAAGGACCACCAAAGCTCTCCCCTTTAACAATTCTTGATTCACGTTTTTGTATGAAGAGAACTCTAGGCCAGGGCAATTTGAAGAATATTCATATAAATTCTCTCCCAAAAGCTATTCAAGGATCTTTCCCCTCAGGAAAAAGCTCACGTTCTCTGTTGTATGTGTCACTCTCCCCTTCTGTCTGATAGTTTCTGAAATGAAAAAATTTTTAAAAAAGGTGTTGTTTCTGTTTTTCATCATTTTACCTTTAAAATGTTTTGAAATTATTATATTTACGAGAGAATAGAAGGAATCTTGAATTCTGGGCTAGATTTTTTTTTTTTTGGGTCACACCCGGCAATGCACAGGGGTTACTCCTGGCTCTTCACTCAGGAATTACCCCTAGCGGTGCTCAGGGGACCATATGGGATGCTGGGATTAGAACCCGGGTCGGCCGCGTGCAAGGCAAACGCCCTACCCGCTGTGCTATCGCTCCAGCCCCATTCTGGGCTAGATTTTTGACTGATTTTCTTTCTTTTTCTTTCTTCCTTCCTTACTTTCTTTGCTTTCTTTCTCTTTCTTCTTTCTCTTTCTCTCTCTCTCTTTCTCTTTCTCCTTCTCTCTCTCTTTCTCTCTTTCTTTCTTTCTCTCTCTCTGTCTCTCTCACTTTCTCTCTCTCTGTCTCTCTCACTTTCTTTCTTTCTTTCTTTCTTTCTTTCTTTCTTTCTTTCTTTCTTTCTTTCTTTCTTTCTTTCTTTCTTTCTTTCTTTCTTTCTCTCTTTCTTTCTCTCTTTCTTTCTCTCTTTCTTTCTTTCTTTCTTTCTTTCTTTCTTTCTTTCTTTCTTTCTTTCTTTCTTTCTTTCTTTCTTTCTTTCTTTCTTTCTCTCTTTCTTTCTCTCTTTCTTTCTCTCTTTCTTTCTCTCTTTCTTTCTCTCTTTCTTTCTTTCTTTCTTTCTTTCTTTCTTTCTTTCTTTCTTTCTTTCTTTCTTTCTCTCTCTCTCTCTCTTTCTTACTTTCTTTCTTTCTTTCTTTCTTTCTTTCTTTCTTTCTTTCTTTCTTTCTTTCTTTCTTTCTTTCTTTCTTTCTTTCTTTCTTTCTTTCTTTCTTTCTTTCTTTCTTTCTTTCTTTCTTTCTTCCTTTCTTTCTGCAGAGCAGTTGCTCACTCCAGCTGGAAGCCACTGCTTTTGAGAATTCCATATTAGGAACAACTTCAACTTCTTTTGCTTTGTGGATCAGGCTGATCCAAATGCAGCTTTCTGGCTGCTCTATGAGGCCAGAGAAACAGGAATGGCCACACAACCCAAGGGCATGTGGCCAATTTTATCAGTCTTTACCCACCTGGGAGGCACTTCTCCAGGGAGGCTGAGGTGGGTTGAACAGGATAGGGGTTTCTCTTGAGGCTCTAACTACTTCTTGCACTTCGCTCCCTACTTCTTGCTCTAACTTCCTTTGGTCAGCCCAAGCACACCTGAACCTTTGGAGAAACCACCCAAATTATCTGTAGTAATTGTGGGTTATCAGTTCTACTGTGAGTCGAACAGAATTTTGAAGATCAAAGAATCTGAGCTAACATTTGCTTGTGGATTAATGGGTTGTAAAATCATGAGTGACTGGGGCATTCAAAGAATTACTCTCCTGTGAGTTCTTTCTATTTCTTCTAGAAATAGGAGAGTTCAGTACTTTTCTCTGCCTAGATGCCAAGTGCCTCTTGTGGCAGGGCAGGATTTATCTGCCCAAATCAATTTTTTTCTTTGTCTTGACTGCACCTTCTGGGTTTTTACACAAAAGTTAGATGCTTCTTTGAAGCTTTTGTGCCTATATTTGCATTTAATAAAAGGTTCAGGCAGATGCTACTTGAATATTCTATAGCCTTTCCAGTTCCTCATCATGTGAATAAAGTCATTTGAACCAAACAGTACATGACTTTGGTTTGTATGTGTTGATATTGTGTGGGTATTGTCCAGAAAGGTGGAACAATTGAGATAGTGTAATTGAAGTACTTGTTAACAAAAACATTAATATATAAGCCAAAAGCAAAATAAATAAATAAAAATAAAATTTGGCTCTGCCCAAATTCTCTGCCTAATTAAAGTCTAAACTTGCATCTGATAACACACTTCTGAAACCATATAAAAGGAGAAGTCACCCTGATATGTCTGATGAACACAAGAATATTAGTAATGAAGCCTTTTGTAGGCTTTGGAAAGTCAGCAAGGAGTTGACCTTTTCCCCCTGCAAATCGATACTACTAGGAACCCCTGAACCCTGAACCCAAGCGCCTCCTCTTTATGTCAGGTTACCGAGCTTCTTGGTGGTCTTTATCTCACCTTACCATATTTCCAATCTAAGTTTAAGTTAGTATTATAAATTGGATTCTTTTCCAAAACTTGTATTATACATGATTGGTTTGAATCAAATACATTTTGAAGATCAAATAATCCATTAAGTGGGAGTTGGCACTTTTGAAATATGAAACCCTATCAGTACTATCTTTCATTGCTTTATGTATTGTCATTATCTACATATATCTAGATGTATATATATAGATATATGTGTATCTATGTATATATACCTGTAATTGTACCCAAAAATCACCATTTTCAACTGATCCTAACTCTTTGTTAGATGCTTAAAATAATTCAAAATCATTAGATGGTATAAAGTTAGAAATTCAGCTTCTTCATATTCATCAAGTGAGGTCTTGAAAAATGTTTTTTTTCCTTTTTAAGAGTCAAGAAAAACAAGTACCTAAACTTGACTCTGCTATTTATGTCTTATCCTATCCCCACTACAGATGTTATGCAACAATGCCTAAGGGAATTCTCTATTCATTATATTCAATTTTATACTTACAGCCCTTAAAGGTTTAAGTTTACTCCTTACTGCAAACTTTTGCTTCTAAATTGCATTAAAAAAACAGAGGCAATTGAACTATTTTAATGGGTCTCAAACAAAATATTTGCTCTCTCATTTTACTTTATTTTAAATATTAAAGTGCAAACTCTTTAAGCTCTAGCCTGTGTGAATACATATATGTGGATGCAGACGTGTGATATTTTCCTGTTATAAAGCTACAACATGTTCTCAATTGTATAGCCCAAGGTGCTTTCATTTAAATAACTTTTTTTTTTTTTTACTTTGTCAGTAGAATATAGCACAAAATAATTTGGCTGGAGAGATAGTACAGTAGGAATGGTACTTGCCTTGCACACTCTTTACTCAGTTCAATCTCTGGCAACTCATATGGTCCCCAAGTCCACCAGAGAGATCCCTGGGTGCAAAGTTTAGAGTAATCCCTGAGCACCACTGGGTGTGACCCCCAAACAACTCCTCCCTCCAAAAAAAACCCCACAAAAAATGTAAAAGTTTCCAGCAAAAGGAATTATTTCAATGAACTGTAACCATGGGTTTAATAAGCAGTCTATATCACAAAAGATTGTGGAAAAGGGCATACGTGTTGGGGATGGACTGAGCTATCACGTAGACTGTACTACAGATAGGAACATTTTCCCCCTTCAAGCTGCCTTCAGAAAATAATTTCAGTATATTGAAAGGGCCAGTATTCCATTTCTCACAGAAGCCTGGCTGGTCTTTGACATGTAGATCTCAGGTGCTAGTCAGGCCTGATCTTTGACATTTGTAGATTCCGGGCTCTGGCCCAGCCTAGTCTTTGGGATATAGATTTCAGATGCTGCCTAGTTTGTAATTGACATGTAGATTTCATGTGGCAGTCCAACCTTGTCTTTGGGATGTAAATCCAAGTGCTTTTAGCCCAAGAAAGGTTTAAGTTTTGGTTTTGTAGCTTCTTTCCAGAGGCCAAGATTACTGGCCTGTAGATGCAAGGAAATAATGCATATTCTACTGCCTCAATGTTCTTCCTGTAACTTCTTTTGATGCCTTTGGTGACATCACTGTATTGTGACCTTTAGAGGTACCACGATCAATAAGAGGAGATCACAGGGCTCTCTACTTTTGTCAAGAGCCAGAGAGAACCTTGGCCCTCCATGAAATACATTTCTTCCGCATTCCTTCTCTCAGTGCCTCTGACCGCAGGAATGTTCACGCAGCACATACCTCTTTTTCATCTCTCAAATAGTTTAGCAAGTTTTTGAGATCACACAGCATTGATGATGCTATATAAGATCACTATTTTAGATATCAAATCTTTCTCTTTTTTTTTACAGATTATGCTGAAAAGGGGGGTGATTTCCTGATAAAATGAAATGTGATAGAGCCACTACCCCATGCCACCAGAAGGTATTAACATCCCCTTTTAAACAAAATTTAATATGTCCAGAGATATGTGATGGATTACCATGGTCTTTACTGTCAACAACACTTTCTCTCCTTCCTCTCCTTTCTCCTCAAATCCCAGGGATGCAGGGTGGGGCACACCCAGCAGTGCTCTAGACTATTCCTAGCTCAGGCCTCAGGAATCATGCCTTTTGGGGCTTAGGAGACAATATGGGGTGTAAGGGATTGAACCCAGCTTGGCCACATGCAAGGCAAAAGCCCTACCAGCTGTAATTATAGGTTCGGCACTTCTTTTCTTTATTTCTGGTGCATACCCACTTCTGCTCAGGGTTTACTCCTGGCACTGTGCTCAGGAATCACTCCACGCAGGCTCGGGGATCAAACCTGGGTCAGCCACATGAAAGGCAAGCACTTGCCCACTGTACTTTTGCTCAGCCCCTCCTGCCACCACTTCTTTTCTTCATATGGTATCACTAATACCAACAGACAGATGATAATACCATAGACTCCGATGTTCATGAACTAACTTTAAAGTTAGAAAAAAATTCAAGGTGACTGAACATAATAAGCAAGTTTATATTGGCATAAATGTTTGTAAACTACAAATACCATTGAGTTGTAATTTAAGATTAAACTGAGAAACAGTTATATATGGAGTCTCAACATTTTCTTATAGTTTCCCCTAATTTTCATACTCACACTTTCCAAATATGCTTGCCCATTTCATTTTGTGTATAACTATTTTTTCAATTAAATATAACTTAGGTAAGTGAAATACAAATAAAATATGATAAATTAAGTAAGCTAGTGTGGAAGACTGATTATTAAGACTACAGATGACATATAAAAAATTTAGGTCACTATATTTTAAAGTATTTTCTAGTTTTCAAAGTACTTAAAAGAATCAATATCTCACATCTGACTCAGTATGAAAATAATCCTAAATAAAATAACTATAAAACAAAGTCTGATGTTAAAATAGAACACAGAAAATTAACTTGTTCCAGAAATGTCAAAATAATTTAATATTAGTAAACTACCACTTAACCCAATGTCTAGATCATATTAAGTACTAAATAAATATCAAGCTTTCCTTAATGATATTGCCAACTCTGACTGTAATATAAAAATTTTATAATTAGATGAAAGGAGAAAAAATTCACAAAATTAGGTGAGTAAATATTAAGATAAATTACAATAAAATACAATTTCATTTTTTTAAAGCTTATGTATTTCTTTAACAATATTAAACACTTATTTAAAATAAAGAGCCTCACCCATGATGAATCTGCTGCATAATTGTATTCTAAATTTTAGAATTCCTGGAGCATGTGGCCATGAATGTGACATCTCATACTCTACACCACTGATATACCAGGGTAACACACAACATTTGATAGGGTTTAAAATAGTAAATTCCCAATCTCATGGGAAAAAAAATATATATATGTGTGTGCATTTTATATATGTATACATATATATATATATATATATGGACACAAGGCTCACCCTTTAACAAAACATGTTAGTAATCTCTTATACAGGGTCTTAATTGCTCCAGGATGAAATACAACAACCTCACACACTTTTTTCTAAGGAAACCTTATTGGATCATTTTTAGTGAATTATTCATAACAAGCAATACAAAATTAATTGTTTTAGTCCTGCTTTGGGGGCACAGTCTGGGATTTGGGATGGAAACATTCAAAATAAGATAGTGGAAAGGTACAATGGTGGTGGGATTGATGATTGAATATTAAATATAATTAATTATGATGAATAACTGTAAAAATAAAATAAAGTTAAAATAAGTAAACAAAAATAAACTAGATATCAATATGATAGTGTAGAAACATAATAATACATTTTTCCCCCTAGAGCACAGCGTTGAAGAACTGGCTCTGTGCTTAGGGATCACTTCTAGCAATGCTTATGAGATATATACATGGTGCTGGGAATTGAACATGGGTCGACTATGTGCAAAGTAAACTCTTTATCCACTATACTATCTCTCCAGACCCAAGAAGATATTTTTGGTCAGCGAATATCTGCGATGTCAGTGAATGCCACTTTTATTTAGTAGTGTTCTGAAAGTAATACAAGCAAAATTTAAAGAAGTAGCATTGTTCTGTTAAAATGGAAAGGGCTGGAGAGATAACACAGCAGGTAGGGCATTGGCCTTACACAAAGTCAACCTAGGTTTAATACTAGGCATCCCATATGGTCCTCTGAGCCCTAACAGGAATGATTCCTGGAGCAAAGCCAAGAATAATCCCTGAGCATTGCTGGGTGTGGCGCCCAAACAAACAAAACATTAGAAAGAGGTACAGTATTTTTGTAATAGTATATAAATGTGGGGGAAAAGTCATAAATGATTATAATAATGAGGTTATTCAATAATATCACTCTATCACTGTCATCCCATTGTTTGTCAATTTACTCAAGTGGGCACCAGTAACATCTCTATTACACTCAGCCCTGAGATTTTAGCAGCTTCTCCTTACTTGTCTTTCCCAACCAAGGGAGGCTCTTTCAGGGTCAGGGGAATGAGACCTATCATTACAGTTTTTGACATATCTAATACACCACAGGTAGCTTGCCAGGCTCTGCCGTGCAAGCGGGATACTCTTGGTAGCTTGCTGGGCTCTCCGAGAATTATGTATGTATCTGTTACTGTATTGGGGATATGAATATGCCACGGGGAGCTTGCCAGGCTCTCCTGGGTGGGCAATAGATTCTCTGTAGCTTGTCAGGTTCTCCAAGAGGGAGAACTAGGCTATTTAGTTATCTTGCAGCTGCTTCTGGGAGCTTGACTTTATAGTCTCTGGATGTTGGCCATTGATGGGATTACACGGCACCAGGGGCAGTTTCTGGGTGTGACAGCCTAGCTACTGGAAAATGGGGGATCTGGTCATAAAAGGCCCAATCCCTATCCAAGCACTCTTGGAGATCTCTGCCCCGGGTCCTGCACACCTGGGTTCCTCTGCTGGTTTCTTCATGCATGAGGCTTGTCCGAACGTGTGGAGAGTGGCCTTGAGCATGGCTGTGGCTGATTTCCAGAGGTCTTCAACTATCAAGGCTCTGCTCGGGGCTGGGAGGGAAACACATCCTGTCCCCTCTGAAGGGCCCCATTAAGACAGCCAGGCACCGGGGCAAGAGACTACATCACTCTGGGAGCTTGGTTTTATTGTCTCTGGATGTTGGCCGTTGATGGGATTACACGGCACCAGGGCAGTTTCTGGGTGTGACTGCCAGGCTACTGGAAAATGGGGGATCTGGGCAGAAGAGGCCCAGTCCTGATCTGAGCAGCCTTGGAGATCCTGGACCCCGATCCTGCACACCTGAGTTCCTCTGCTGGTTTTTTCATGCGTGAGGCTTGTTTGAACAGTTATTCAATAATATACTTGGCAAAATATTAAAAATGAATATTTTACTTATATTAATTTGCTTTTGTTTTGGAATCATACCCAGCAGTGTCCAGGTCTCACTCCAAGCTCTTTGCTCAGTGATCACTTCTGGTGAAGCTAGGGGACTATATAGGATTCTGGGGATCATGTTAGCTCAACCTTGTGCAAGACAAATGCACTACACAAACTGTCCTGTCTATATTGTGGGCCCCATATCCTTTTTTTTAATGAATGCACATAATAAATGCCAAAGTATAGAATTGTAATAGTCTGGGGTTGGAATAAAATATACACAGAGAACAGTGGGATAGAGTGTAGAAATCAGAATTAAACCTTTGAATAAAGAATATCCAATTTACTACGAAGATGCCAAGAGAAAACTTTGAGAAAGAAGTGCTTTCAATGAATGGTGTTTTAAACTGCATAGTTACAAACTAAAAAATCAGAGTAGATTACATCACACATCACAAAAGTTAACTCAAAATGAATTAAAGTCTTGGATTTTAGAACTAAACTATGAAATAAATAGAAGAAAGCATTACCCAAACCCACTATGATAGTGACTTCTTAGAGGTAAGTTTAGGATTGGAATGCAAGAACAAGGGAAACAAAAACAAGCATAACAAACAGGATTACAGCAGACTACAAGTTTCTTTATAATGAAAATCAATATTCAGTAGTACTAAACTAGAATAATAATAATAATGATGATGATGATGATGATGATAATAATAATAATAATAATAATAATAGCACTGCACTGTAGCACTGTCCTCCTGTTGTTCATTGATTTGCTCAACCAGGCACCAGTAACGTCTCACAACAAATTGTGAGACTTGTTATTACTGTTTTGGCATATTGAATACGTCATGGGTAGCTTGCCAGGCTCTGCTGTGCGGGCGAGATACCCTTGGTAGCTTGCTGAGCTTTCTGAGACTGGGTGGAGAAATCAAACCCGGGTCCACAGCATGCAAGGCAAGCACCCTACTGGCTGTGCTATTGCTCCAGTAATATTTAATGCAAGAAAATAATACTATGCCATACAGTTGACATACCAAGATATATAAGGAACTCACAAACCTAAGAAGAAAAATAAATAGCACCATCAACTATGGGGATCAGATTTTTATAGATACATCCTCAAAGAAAAATAAGAGTAATTCATAGTCAAATTTTAAAAAATGTGTCTGCAAAAGGTATATTAAAAGTAATACTTTTTAAAAGTAGTAAATTCTAAAACTAGACTTTGGAAACATAAAATAATCTAACTTCTATTAAAAACAAAGATCTTGAAGAATACCAAAGTTAAATCTACATACAATATATGAATTGAGTCCTTAGTTATCTATCTGAAAACCCCAAAAAGACTAACTTGAAATAAGCATACTTATATTAATTGCATCACTAATTATAACTTTAAAAAAATAAAAGAAATTTAGGGATTTTGGCATTTTCTATGAGTGTGGCAGACAATTTTTTAATCCTTGCATCATATATGGTCCCTGGAGCACTACCAAGAATGATCCCTAAACACAGATCCAGGTATAAACCATGAGCACCACCTGCTACGGGCACAAAACTAATTAACTTGGCCCATTAATTAAAGGGAACTAAAAAAAAATGAGTAACATTCATTTTTAAAACAGTTTGGAAATTAAAATCATTTAATACTTTTTAAATTGCAATATAGAAAAGTAATATTAATGCCATCTCTACTGAAAAATGAAACTTGGTCTGAATTGCCAACCTTCATATTCAAGAAAATTAAAGAGCTCTTTCAATTATATTTACAATGTTTAAATGTATATTATATAGTAGCATCTTTGTACAGAAGTTGTTTAAGTATTATATATTATTCATTTCTGTGTAACCTTTTACAAGTTAATTCACCTATCTTAGCTTAAATTCTATGTCTATAAATTACAACTAATTATAGCTACTCAATAGCTTTGCTTTGAAGATTAAATGGAATAGCAATGCTTGGTAGTGAGAGTTTTAATTATTTGCTCTTTAGTTTAAAGAGGATTATAATAGAAATGTTTATTTTTATTACTTGAATTTTGTGTTAGCTGTCTTAGACTATTCAGTGTTACCAATCTTAGACTTTCAGTTAACCATCAAAATTTCTTATAAATTTGTCCCCAGATGAGGCTGTAGTGATAGAACAGTGGGTAGGATGTTTGCCTTGTACACGACTGACTCGGGTTCGATTCCCAGCATCCTATATGGTTCCCCCAAGCACTGTCAGGAGTAATTCCTGTGTGCATGAGCCAGGAGTAACCCCTGTGCATCACCGGGTGTGGCCCAAAATCAAAAAACAAAACAAAACAAAGCAAAATTTGTCCTCAAATACTGAATTGCCTCTCTGAAAGTCATTGATTGACATCTACATCCTCTTTTAATACTAAAGAATTTTTGCAAGTCCAGGCTTTTTTTGTTTGCTGGTTTTGTTTCGTTTTAGGGTCATACCTACTGGTGCTCAAGGCTGATTACTCTTAGTGAGGCTCAAGGGACCACATGGAAATTTCAGAGGATCAAGCCCTGGTGTGAAGCACGCAAGGCAAGGCCCCTGTTCTCCATAATATCTCTTCACCCTAGTCTAATTTTTTATAATTTTTTTAATGTAGCACTGTAGCACTATAACACTGGCGTCCCGTTGTTCATCGATTTGCTTAAGCAGGCACCAGTAACATCTCCATTGTGAGACTTGTTACTGTTTTGGCATATCAAACATGCCACAGGTAGCTTGCCAGGCTCTGCCATGCAGGCGGGATACTCTTGGTAGCTTACCAGGCTCTCTGAGAGGGACAGAGGAATCAAACCCAGGTAGGCTGCGTGCAAGGCAAGCACCTTACCCACTGTGCTATTGTTCCAGTCCATAATTTATTTAATGAATGTAAAGAAATATCATTTTTGAATTACAATATAGTCTATATGTATATGCACTTTTTGAAACCTTCCTTTAGATATATTTTGCCACTGAGTAAAGGGTGACACACCCATATACTGTTTCATATTGGAAACAAATCAATATTTGAAGAACATAAGACTATTATACAAAACTGTTCAAAACTGGCAGTTCAGTTTTCTGCTAACTCAAGATGGCATTTTTACACTATTTTAAAAGTTTCCTTGACTTACAAACAGAAACAGAATTTGTATTTTCTTAAAAGAATCTTTTTTCGGGGCTGGAGCAATGGCACAGCGGGTAGGGCATTTGCCTTGCACAGGCCAACCAGGTTCAAATCCCAGCATCCCATATGGTCCCCCCTGAGCACCACCAGCAGTAATTCCTGAGTGCATGAGCCAGGAGCAACCCCTGAGAATCGCTGGGTGTGACCCAAAAACAAAAACAAACAAACAAACAAAAAGACTTTTTTTTTTTTTTTTTTTGCTTTTTGGGTCACACCTGGCGATGCACAGGGGTTGCTCCTGGCTCTGCACTCAGGAATCACTCCTGGCGGTGCTCAGGGGACCATATGGGATGCTGGGAATCGAACCCGGGTAGGCCGTGTGCAAGGCAAACGCCCTACCCGCTGTGCTATTGCTCCAGCCCCAAGACTTTTTTCTTTATGGTTCAGTGGACTTCCAAAAAAGTCAGTTGGCCCTGCTAAGCTTTATGTAGTCCTCAGTTTAGGAAATTAAATGGTTCTCTCTTGAGTCCTTGATAAAGGGGAGGAATAAAATGATTTCCACCCCCATTTTTAGTAAGAAGGTATGTGGAATGCTTCCTAAATTCAATACTACTAAACTAATAGTCACAGAGAAAGAATGATAGAAATAAAGTAGCACTGTATTACTCTAGCACTGCCATCCCATTGTTTTTCACCAATTTGCTCAAGTGGGCACCAGTAACATCTCCATTGTGAGACTTGTTACTGTTTTGGGCATATTGAATACGCCACGAGTAGCTTGCCGGACTCTCTGCTGTGGTCCGAAGGATGTGAGTTATTTTTAAACTGATTATAAAGCATAACATTAAATGAAAGTCAAATCATAAGAATTAAAATTAAATTAAATATATAATTAGAACTTAACATGTTCTTAGTGCATATACTGATATATTAGTATATATCATAACACATATGATTTTAAATTATATATAAATTATAATATATCATGATACGTTATTTACATGAAAATATATAGTAGGTATATTTTGATCTTAAAAGAAGGCTATTAGTAAACAACAACGACAGCAGCAACAATGTCTTTGCATAAACTGAATTGGTTAAATAGACACTGTGATGTTATAACTAATGAGAAGGCAAAGCTTGTTTCTAGGTCCAGAAGAGTTCTTGGAAAAGGAAAGAGAAAAAGTAAAAGCATCAGAGACTGTCTACACTGATACATCATTTCCAGCAGGTATGATGCCTATTCAAAGGGCAGCAAAGGAACTGGATAGAAATCTGCTTTCATTTAGAAATTTGAGGCAAAATTAAAGGTTTACTCCTGGGTCTGTGCTCTGGGGTCACCTCTTACTCTTCCAGTGCTGGGTAAGAGGCATCTTTGCTGGCAGGGATCAAACTATGGCCTACTGAGAGAAAGGCAAGCACCAAACACTCTGCACAATCTATCTCTCCATTAACAGAAGGTATTTTACAGAGCATTCATCTATTAAAATATCTAACTGAATTAAAATGGAAAGAGAGAGCATTGTCAATGAAAAGTGATGATAGAAATAAACATCCAGAAAACATTATTTGTTAGAGTACAAATAAAGATAAATTCCTCTTACTTGTGGATTGTATTGCTTTTCATATGCAAAGTGAACAATACATTCTCATGGGTGAATTCTCAGTTGTTTATCTCTTTGCAAGTGAAATTCTGTTACTTAGAAGTCCTCTAGTATGGTTGTATTTTCAAAATATGCTCAATTTTATTACAGTATTCTCTATTTTTTTTCTTTTAGATAACATATTCTAGAGCATAGACATTCCTGGGATATTTTTTTTTCACTTTTTTTTAATTGAATCACCATGTGGAAAGTTACAAAGCTTTCAGGCTTAAGTCTCAGTTACACAATGCTCTAACACCCATCCCTTCACAAGTGCACATATTCCACCACGAAGAACCACAGTAAACCTCCCACCCACCTCCCACTCCCCCAGCCCCGCACCCTGCCTGTGTAGCTGATAAATTTCACTTTACTTTCTCTCCTTATTTTCTCTGTCCAGTTATTGTTCATTGGATGTCCCCTTTTATTTTCTAGTACTATTGCCGCTAGTTTGGATTGAATTCTAGCAAAGAGAACTATGAACAGAAGCATTAGAACAGCTCTGTTTGATTAATGTCTTTGTTTTGTTTTGTGTTTTGCTTTCCTTTTGTCTTTTGGACCACACTCAGCAATACTCAGGGCCTATTTCCGGTTCTGTGCACAGGGACCACTGCTGGAAGTCTCAGGATGTGCTTGGGATTGAACTCTGAGAGGCCACATGCAAGGCAGTTACCCTGACGGCTGTGTGATCTCTCTGGCTTGTCAATTTGATAATCTGATACACTATGAGCTCTTGTTCATCTGTCATGGCAAGTTTAGTCCCACACAATGAGAGGGCAGCCAGCCCATCTTATTGCTGATGTTTCAAAAGAACAAGTCTCCTGATATTTTTCCTCTTTATCTGCATCAGAAATAAAGTTTTGCTATATCAAGTTATTTAAATTGCATATATTTCAAGTATTACTACAAGAAATCTACACTTAATTGTACCAACATAACCCCCTTCCATCTGTCTCCTGAAGGAGTAGCTAGAAAAAGCTTTAAAAACAAAAGTGAATAACATCTTGTCATTCCCTTAAAAAAAAATGTCATTGTTTCCTTCTTATTAAACTTAGATAAAACTTTTATCCTTCCTTATATCCATTAAAGTTCATAGCATCTGAATTCTGTCAACCACTCAGAACTCATTCACATTCTTTTTATTCTGCCAACTCTTTTCAATTTCAGTGTGTTCTGCTGGCAATTCTTTTTTCAAGATCATAATGAACTCATATCTAAGTATTTGCACAAAAATCTTTCATACTTTGTACCTTACTTAGTTCAATGAGCATTCTCAACTATCATGTACTCTGTGTTAGAGTCACAGCTGCTATCTTTCATAACATGTAACAATTTTGACAAGTATTGTCTGTTCCCAGGTTTGATTTCTCCATCCCTCCTTCGTCCCTCTCACAGATCCCGGCAAGCTACCAAGAGTATCCTGCCCCGGCAGAGCCTGGCAAGCTATACATGGCAAATTCAATATGCCAAAAACAGTAACAACAAGTCTCACAATGGAGACGTTACTGCTGCCCGATCAAGCAAATCAACAAGTAAAGGGACAACAGTGCTATAGTCCAGTACTATTGTCTGTTCACCTATTAATCATGTTTGTACACTTGAAGTTATTTGATGGCAATTATTCAATAAATAGCCATTATTGATTAATCTTTGTAATTTAAAGGTATGAAAAGCACCTATGGTATGATATCCACACAGTGACATATGTTGGCTAACAATAAGTCAAGATAAATTTTCAGAGAAATTAGTAAATGAAGAATATGAGATCCAGAGGAAGTAACATTTGTCATAATACTTGAATAGTAAGATCTATCCACTTTTCACTCTTCTGAAAGCAGAACATTCAGGGAAAAAAGAGAATAATTGAAAAATACAGATGTCGAAACAAATATATATTGTGTTCCTACAGGATAAATAAAGCTAATGAGACCAAAGAACAATAAGAAAGAACTTAGGATTTTATTTTATTTTTTTTTTTTTTTTACTCAATGCTGTGTCTTTGTTAGGGAGAGGAGAGCTGGTCCTCCCCAGAAGGCAGATAGCTGCCATATAATTAACACTGACACATTAGTCTGTGATGAAGTTTTTTGCTCATAAATTTCTTGCTGGCAATATTTAACCTTGCCCAAGGCAGAGTATTCAGCCAATTTTATAGTGCTTCAGCAAGTTATATTGTCATATTAGTTATTGTTTTGAAAAATAAATTTTATTTTAAAGCAACACATATCCTCACCATTTAAAAATATGTTTGGATATAGATTTTATTATTTTATTTTATTTTCAGAGAGTTTTTTTTTTTGGTGAGGGGAGAGACATAAGGAGTAGAGAGCATTGTTATGCCATGCTGACCAGGGGTTGACTTCACACAAGTATATGCCTTAATCTTGATACTATCTCCCCAACAACGAAGACTGACTTAAATTTATTTAAAAATGATGGAGCTGGAGAGATAGTACAGCAGGTGGGTTGCTTGCTTGTCTTGCATAAGACCAATCAAGATATATATTTCAAAAACTCCCTAAGATTCCCTGAATCCCATCAGGAATTACCCCTGCGCAGTCAACAGTAAGCCATAAACACCGCCAGGTGTGGCTCCCAAATCATAAAAACAAAAATTTAAAGTATAATATCAACAGTTCCACTGATAAAATTTCCCTAAAGAAGAAAATAGAAATCACACTTACTTGATGTTCTATATATTTTTTTAGGTATTGGATAGGCCAAACCAAATCTATAGTCACGGGATGTCTTTTTGCATAAGAATCACATACGCTTTTTGATATGAGAATAGAAATTAAAGAGAAAAAAGTACTTTACGCTGAGATTTTCTTTTTCTTCACTCAGTTATGTAAGACAGCAGATGGAAAACAGCACCTCTAACATCTATAATGTAAAGACTGGTACAGCACAAAAGGAAGTCTATATAAACAAACTTTCTTCACAGAGAGCCAAGGGCCCAATTGCACCACAGAGATGGCTATATCCGGGATGTAAAATCTGCACTTTTTCCAGTCCACTACAAACTATTTTGAACCATCCTCAATTATGTTGCACCTAATGGACTTGTTTACTTTTCTTGTTTCTCTGAACTCTTGTTATGAATATGATAATGATAAGAGCCAGACTCAGTTTTAGGCTTGAAGTTCAGGATTTTGTGCTTTGAAATATTTTAAGTGCTCTAAGATCTCAATTTTAACTAGGCATTTTTAAGGTTTTATTTTATTTATACAAAATCAAATTTTGGCCTAATGAATTATATGAAATTATCTATTAAAACAGATTTGTCCGCTAAAATGTGAAAGTAATCATCTTCACTTAGAAATCATCCAATTAGGCTAAAATACCACATACCTTGACAGGTAGGTATCAGATACAGAGAAGAGAGGACAATAAATATCAAACAAAAGGCAAAAAATAATTATATGTATAATAAAATCTGTAAATGCGGGCTGGAGTGATAGCACAGCGGGTAGGGCGTTTGCCTTGCACGCGGCCGACCCGGGTTCGAATCCCAGCATCCCATATGGTCCCCCGAGCACCGCCAGGAGTATTTCCTGAGTGCATGAGCCAGGAGTGACCCCTGTGCATCGCCGGGTGTGACCCAAAAAGCAAAAAAAAAAAAATAAAAAAAATAATAAAATAAAAACTGTAAATGCATTTTCTTTTTATAAATCTCAGTCTAATATACTTACAACATTTTCCTTCTTTCTTTCTTTCTTTCTTTCTTTCTTTCTTTCTTTCTTTCTTTCTTTCTTTCTTTCTTTCTTTCTTTCTTTCATTATTTTGCTTTTTGGGTCACACCCGGCGATGCACAGGGGTTACTCCTGGCTCTGTACTCAGGAATTACTCCTGGCAGTGCTCAGGGGACCCTATGGAATGCTGTGGATCGAACTTGGGTCAGCCATGTCCAAGGCAAACACACTACCCACTGTACTATAGCTCCATCCCCTACATCATTTTTAAACATAATGATTCAACTTGATGAAAATATGCTTTTTTTCTTCTTATATTCAGAAAGCTCCAGTTAGACTAGCAGTCAAATTGACAAATTCCCAGTTAGCAAATTCTCTTTTCTAGCATCTATAAGAATCACAACATCTGTCTTCTTATCCAGTTCTCTGAGTACTCATTCTTAATTTGACTCAATGTTTAAAAATTGATATCAAATTTTTCTTTATATAATTCTTATTGAATGTTATTATTATCTTTTTTTACTGATAAGAAATATTCATATTTAGTACATAGATACTCTCAACCCTGTACTGTGAGGGCAATTTAATTGACTGAATCGTGAAGATTGTTAGTACTAATCTAGCAGCATAGACTGTATCTTCCATAATAAAAGGCTGCTTTTTGTATATTACAAACTATCAAACAGAACAAGTTCTATCTGTTGCTCATTTATAATTTTATTCAATAATCATTTATTATAAATCTATTGTTTTCCAAACTTTGGTAGGGTGACCATATAATTTATCTTCTAAAAAGTGATGACATTGAGGTTTAATGCACTAAAACAAAAATAAACTAGTACTTGCAAAGGGAACATTGGGAGCAATAAGCATAATAACAATCCAGGAGTGAAAGCAAACAAACAAAAGCTAGCACATAAAAGATTGGATAGTCAACTATTCTTTCCCTTAAGAACCTGACAAAGTGGTCATAGAGACATGTTTCTAGATACCACACATGTCTGCCTTTGTTTGTTCCATGTAGCATTGAAAAAAAAAATTCTTCAAATGTTGTTTCTTTCCCGACTAACCATTATGTCCTCTGTAACAACTATATACAGAAACTCATTTCCTCCTCCATAATTAAGTTAATACTCATAGTTCATCAAAAGGAAAATTACTTCTTATACAACATCAGTTGAATACATATATTATTTTGTTTCCTTTAATTTGGTGGTGGTGGGTAGTAGAGTTTTGTTCATCCAACCCAGCTGTGCTCAGAGATGGCTGGCGGCAATGCTCAGGGGACCATACCTGATATCAACAGCACGCAAGGCAAGTATCTCAACCCTGCACTCTTTCACCAACCTCTCTTGAGTTTCATTTAAAAGTTTTTTTTTTAGGGGCTGGAGCAATAATACAGCAGGTAGGGCATTTGCCTTGCATGTGACTGACCCAGGTTCCATTCCCAGCATCCCGTATGGTCCCCTGAGCATGACCAGGGGTAATTCCTGAGTGCAGAGCCAGGAGTAACCCCCCCAAAAAAATTTAAAAATAAATTTAAAAAATAAAGTGTTTTTTAGAAGAAAAAAAAAGCTGAACACTGATTATTGTCAGAATTTAGGTGGAGAGGAGGAAAAAATGATTATCATGTGCACTTTAATTCAGAATTTTGAGGCCCGATTATACATCTATGCTTCTTGGAATGGTCATACCTTCTGGGAAATCACCTTCAGTATATTCATAGTAAATCACCGTATTTATCATCTAACTGATTTTTCTTTTCCTTGCATAGGACCACCATTCGTTGTTTAATTTGTGATTTATAGTTGTTTGTCAGTGAGGAAAGATCTTGGTTAAGATTTGGATTTTACTAACATTTAATGAATTTTGTGTAATAGTATCAAGACAGCCTTATACAAAATTGGCTTTTTGAAAATTTACTCTTTTTACTTTTTAGAAGACAAACAAATTCTTCTATATCTAGGATAATGCATAGTTTTTGATTCACTCAAAATTGTCATGCTTTATGCTTCTTGTTTTAATTTCTCATCCAGACACAAATCTTTCATCTCAAAAGTTGGGGAGAATAATTAATTAGGTCATCCAATCTAAGAATTTCATATTTTCATAGCTAAAGCACTTTCCCTCTGCTACACTTCAGATTTTTTCACTTTAATAAGGCTGAAATGTGGGATTGTCCTTAGTTATTCCTCCTGATTACCATATAATTGATGAAATGGGACAGTATATTCACTTGTTCATTCATTCAAATGTAGCAAAAAGCTTTGGCGCTCAGCATTATGTTAAAGATGAGGGATATCATGGTGAGTGAGGACCCTCTGCCTCTGCCTCATTAATCATGTGGGGATGTAGTGGGTGACTTCAGAAAGGTTAAGACTAAGGAAAGTAAAGAAAGCCAAAAAATGATTGCTACAGGAAGCAATTTACCAGCCTCAGTCAAGTTCTCAGTCAAGCTAGGGAAAGAAAACCCTGGTTTCGTTAGGTTTTAGCGGCCAGGCTTACCCTCTCAGATTCTAATGGGATCAAAGGAGATCATATCTCGAGTCTCGCCCAGCAGAATCTCATTATATAAGCTCACAGACTGATTGGAGAATCCTGAACTTCACAACCACAATATGGCCTTTATTATGTAGGAAAGACAGCATTTCATTTTTCAATCCAGATAAGGAAGGAATTGAAAATGAGTTTACTGACTTCCTCTTGGCTCCTGGAGTTCTTTCTTGAGCAATCACCACATAGTGGGGCTTACATGACACGTTGTCGGGCCACGCCCTGGTCCCTGGGACCTGCTTAGCTCTTCTAAAAAAGGTGTGAACCAAGCCCAGTCTTTCTCGCAGTTCCTATATATTCTGACATGATGCCGCAAATGCAGGGATTTACATGCGAGAGTTTCATTTTCTCTATTTTGTAGATGAGCAAGTCAAAACTCAGAGATACTGTGCAGCACGATCTTATCCTCTGGCAGTCAAGATTAAAAGCAGAGGACCAGAGAACAGATGGTGTAATTCAGTAGAAACTTTGAAGAAAGAAAGGGCAGTGCCGGGCAGGGCTAGTAGGGGAGGGCAGTGAAGCTGTGCACGGGGTATCCAGGTAGGATGCCTTCTGTTGGTAAAAACCTTTTCAAAAATATTATTTTACCTAGAGGAGTGGGTGAGTCTTTTTTTAAAAAAATACTACTTTTTTTTATGTTTTGCACTGCTATTTATGACACCTGAGATGGCAAGATAGAGGGGCTGTGGATTAGCAGAATATTTGAGATGATCCTCTTCTAGATTCCCCAGTTCCCATCCTCTGGGACTTTTCCTTGGGGCCATTTTCTTTCTCATCTAACCCACCTTCTGCCATCCTGTTTTTATATTGCTGTATTAGTGTAATGAAACCTACATCAACATTTATCAGATGGAAAATATGAGTAACCATTTTGCCTGTTTCTTGCAGGCCAGAGGACATTTAATCACATGTTTGTTTGTTTGTTTTCAGAATTTAAAAAAAACACAGTATTTTGTCTCTTTTTTTTTCAGAATTATTTTTCAGGGTAGTGAAAGAAAACCATAGATTGAAACTGACAATCATAATAATAATGATTAATCATGACTGACATTTTTGAGTGCTGTTATCTTAAAATATAACTGCATCAACAAGATTCCCTGCCATTTAATTTCTGCTGTTGAAGGAAATACCCTCATTTGAATTTCCTGCAGGCAAAAGCTTGCAGAGGACTGCGTGCAAATCCCAGCCTCCAGGCTCAGCAATGCCCTGTCTGGGGCTTTCATGCAAATGTCTCATTGTACTCAACCAAAATTACAAATTGATTACAAGTCACATACGCAGGGATCATCTTAGTCATCACAGAAGTTTCCTTGCCTCTGGGCTGAAACATGGCAGATGTTAAATCACAAAGCACTGTACTCTTCCATCAATTCTGCAGGACAGTGTGAGAAATGGCCTCATTCACAAAGTGCCGCATTCTATTGTCAAGGCATAAATGTCAAAATGATATAAATATGCTAGAGAAAACCCAAAAGGAGAGGAAAATGTGGGGTAAGAAGGAAAGAAAGAGTAAACCGATACACAGACAGAGATTAAAAATGCAACAAGTTCCCTGAAATGGTATTTGGCCAAGTGTTCAAGCAACTGCTTTTAAAACTTGAGGTTCCTAAGTTCATCCCAAATGCCATACCCAGTTCCTGGATTTAAGATTTCTAGTGTGAACCTAGGCAACACAAAAATTGCAAGAAAACAAGAAGAGAAGGATGAAACTAAATTCAAAGGAGGCCAAGCCAGCACAATAAAATCCTGTGAGAAAATTCTCTGACTCCACTAGCCACAGCAAGTGTGCCCAAGTCACCTACATGCTGTGAAGCTCAGCTTTTTCCTCCTGGAAGTTCCTGAGATTACATTATCTTGAATGTCCTTTACACAACTAGCATTTTCTTATTCAGTCATGTTTGGCAATTTCTATTAGAAAGAACAAGGTTAAAACCAGGGCATAGGTAACTAGATAAAACTGGTGGCATCACAAAACCTAAAATATTCCTTCCGTTTACTCTATGAATTATTGATCCATATGTTTGACCTTTTCATGAAAAATGAGAGTCATTTCAGTCGTTCTATCACCTAATGTAGTCTACTGAACAGGTTAGCCACTGAAGAGACCGAAGTTTTCAGAGTGGCACAATATCCACCAGGAGATAAGTGGGGTTCTGCAGGGGGTGAATTTCTAGCCAAGACTTCTACTCTTTCCTTTGTCCCCTCCTCACACTTCAGGGACCCAGAAGGCAGCTGAGGAAGCTGTTAAGCTATGCCTGAGTCTGTGGCTTTGTCCTCACAGAACAGAACTTTAAGAGACAGTTAAGTAAAATTAGTTCACTTGGAAAATGAAGGGAGGGAAGGAAAAAGGCAGGTAAAGATAGCAGGGAGGCAGGTAAAGTTCAAAAAGAGAATGCAGGCTTCTCCAGAAAGGAAAGAGCAAAGTATACATCCTTTACTATTTACTTATATTTTTTTTTTCTGTCACACCTGGTGATGCACAGGGGTTACTCCTGGCTCTTCACTCAAGAATTACTCCTGGCGGTGCTCAGGGGACCATATGGGATGCTGGGAATCGAACCCGGGTTGGCCGCGTGCAAGGCAAATGTCCTACCCGCTGTGCTATAGCTCCAGCCCTGCCAAGTATACATCCTAAGCAGGGAATAGAGAAGTGTGCCCTAAAATACGAAATTACAGATCTCAAGAGAACAAAATATGGGCATGCACAGGCCTCTTTCTTAGCCAAGTTAGTTTATATACAGTTTTCCCAAACTGTCCCCTAAAGTCTGCTTCTAGGGTGGATGCCAAAGGGGAAAGCTTGGAACAGTTTAAGGTCTTCTTTTGATATGGACAATGGAGCCTCTCATCCCAGGGGTCTAACACCTCTTTTCTGAGGAAATCTCCTTGCACCTGGCCTGAAATTCTGCATCTCAATGGTTATCTGGTTTTCTAAAATGGGCCTGTAATGTTCAGATTTTTGATAATTTTCTTTTTTTCAATATACATCACCAGGGGACCTCTATCTTCCTGCCTGCAACAATTCACTGTCATCCAGTTGCTCATTGATTTGCTTGAGTGGGCACCAGTAACATCTCCATTGTGAGACTTGTTGTTACTGTTTTTGGCATATCAAACACACCACGGACAGCTTGTCAGGCTCTGCCGTGCGGGCAAGATACTCTTGGTAGCTTGTCAGACTCTTTGAGAGGGGAAGAGGAATTGAACCAGGGTCAGCCACATGCAAGGTGAACGCCCTACCCACTGTGCTATCGCTTCAACTATGCTTAATAGCGAAAATCCAACTGATGTCAGTGGGCCCCACAGGTGGCTCATGTGAAGTGGGGAGGAGAATGACAGCAACTTTCACACAATCTGCCTCTGCCACTCGGGACCTAGAGTTACTGGGTTCTTGTCTGGCCTTGTAGAAAATAGTTTTGTGAGTAGACAAGCAGAGAGGTAAAGCAGAATTTTGTTTTGGAGGTTTCAAAGGGAAGGAGGAAGAGGAAGTGGGAGAGAGCGGAGAGTAACGTGCTAAAGAGAGAACCAGGGCTGCCCAAGGGCAGAGAGAGCCCCTATTCACATCCCAGCAATAGACATGAAAGCAGGAAAGTGCACATCTCAGGATGGGAAATTCGGGTACCACACGTGCTTGGGCACCACATGTGCTCAGTCACAAGGGCACAAGCAGCACATGGTTTCACGCAGCATATGCAGACCTTTCCTTTGTTCCAGGTAGCCTTTATAGGGCTTCTCCAACCTGTCCCCCTATGGGCTTCTACCTAGGTAAAATTCCATTGCTAAGGAGGTAACCAAGGGGATTGGGAGTAGTGATGTTCTTCTTTGAAATTCCTTTCCTGGCCTTTTGTTTCTGCAGGAGCTTTTCTGAGTCTGTTGCTATAGATAGGTGAGGGTCTTATCAGGCTTTAGCTCCTGGTTTTCTGAAGTTTCTTTGCAACTTCAGAGCTATTACTTCTGAGGAAGTTTAAGTCATTGCCTAGGGAGGGGGCCTTCCCAATCTGCCTGCCTGCCTACATCATAATGGAATCACTCTTAAATTATTATTATTATTATTTGGAGGGGGAGAGGGCCTCACTGGCTGTACTTAGGCTAATTTCTTGCTTTGTGCTCAGCAATCATTTTGGGCAGTGCAATGGGACATACACGGTACCAAGGACAGGATCCAATGGGCTTAGCAGTTTGCATGATATGAGCCTTAGCCTGATACTGTCTTTCTGGCCCCCACGTTTAACCTTTCTGAAGTGTAAAATGAGCAAAACTTGATAAACAAATTTTCTCTTTAACCAAAAAGGGGGAAAAAAACCTGCCTTGACCGCCGAGATGTGATCCCGGGGGCCACACGCGTGTGCGGCCTCTCCGCAGCTGCACGAGCGTGAGTCCAGACCGAGCAAAACCTCTTTCAGCAAGGGCAACTCCTCACAGAATGTCTCCAGCCTGAGAACTAAGCCGCGGCCCCGTGCCCGCCCAGGAGGGGAAAGGTATTTCTCTCTCTCTCTCTCTCTCTCTTTCTCTCCGGGGATGAAGGGCGTGGTGTCCGCCATATTATGATGACCACCGATGGGGCTTACAAGCTTGCAATGATCCAATATCTGGAAGACATCTCCCTGGACTTAGTTGTTAAAGTACAGAAATTCAGCCGCGCGACCTCATTTTTCTTCACAGTAGGTCTGACTCTAGTGGGGTACTCCTAATAACAATAGTGAGGTTTGTGTTGAAATATCGAATGTAACCAAAGTAAACAGAAAATAAAATGAAACTTATCAGTTACAAGGTGGGGGGTGGGGGTGCAGGATGGGAGGTGTACTGTGTGTTTTTTTTTTTTTTTTTTGGTGGTGGTATATGGGCACTGGTGAAGGGATGGTTGTTTCAGCATTGTATAACTGAGACCTAAGCCTGAAAGCATTATAATCTTCCACATGGTGATTTAATAAAATAAAATTTTTATTTAAATAAAAAACCTGCCCTTCAGAAGTTTATAGATATACGAGTTGATTTAAAATTTATAGATTAACTCTAAGCAGGACTGTAAAGAGATTTATTCAATTACTTTAATTGAAAAAAATATTAATATTGCCTCCCCTTCAGATTTTTTTCTTGTTTCTTTTCTGTTTTATTTTTTGAGTGACATACAGCAATTTTAATTATTTAAAAATAATAGAAAATCCATTGACTCTTTTCTGTATTTTAGAGAAGTATAAAACTGTGCTGGACAGTATTAACGGCCAAGGAAGTTTTCATTCACAGTTTGGTTACAGCAATCAAAGAGAGCTGGGCATTCACTGTGAATTAAATTTCTCCAAGTCAAAGGACAGGAGAGCTGTAAGGCGATAGCTTTACTTTACTCTTCCCAGTCAGAAAGGAGATAGGGGTCTTCTCAGCCTTGTTTGTCATTTTCTGATTGATAACTTGGTAGTCATAGAGATAGTATCCTGGGTTGTAAAAGTGAGACTTTGGGAAATATTTGCCTCTCAGAGAGATAGAAATCTGATTCACCTTACAGATTTTTTTTTTTAAAAGAAAAGAATCCCGGAAAAGTGATGCCGGGAACTAGAATTAGAATTTGCCCTGAATTTAATCTGTCTGTGAAAGAGAGGGCATGTTAGGATGCTCAGGAAAGCTACAAACATATATTACTGCATAGACCGGAGGAGGAAAATAAGAGCATGAATGGGAGAAATAGGGAGGAATGGAGAAAGGAAAAGAGGACTAGGAAAAGATGGATGAAAGAATAAAGAAAGAAAAGAAGGATGTTAGAGAGAGAGAATATAGATACACTATAGGTAGGAGATGACGGATTGTCTGGTAGGTGGAAAAGGAAATATCTGGTTTTAAAAATGACTACCCCTTATGAATTTTTTTCTTTGAGCCTAAGGAATAAAAAGAAATGATCTGGGGAGACAACTCAACATACTGGTGCCTATTCTTTGCATGCAGGAGGCCTGAGTATAGTTTCTACCATTGCAAGGGCCCCTGAGAACCACCAGGAGAAACAACTAAACATTGAGATGCTAACAACTCCTGAGAAGGCGTGTCCCACTCCCCACAGAAAAAGGATGACAGGGTATAAAAAACGTAATTCTAAGTCTAAAAGTACAGTGCAGTGCCCGGCTGCTAAATAAATCTATACTTCTATCTGCATCAGCAGATTACAGGATAACAAGAACACCTTATAAAATTTCAGAGCAGATCCAGAGAGATCGCATAGCTGGCGAGGCCTTTGCCTTGTGCATGGCAAACCCAGGTCTATTCCTGGCTGGCACCACATATTGTCTACCAAACATCACCAGGACTAATTCCTGAGCATAGCCACATGCGGTCCAAATTTTATTTTTAATTACTTTATTATCATGATCACATAATCACGAAATCCCGTTAATTGTCGATTTCTTGAGCGGGCTCAGTAACCTCTCCATTCATCCTTTCCCTGAGATCTTAGAAGTCTCTCTTGACTCCGCCCTCCCAACAATGTCGCACTGGAGGCTCTTTCAGGGTCAGGGGAATGAGATCCAGCTTGTTACTGGCTTTAGCATATGAATACACCATAGGAAGCTTGCAAGGCTGTCCCATGTGGGCAGGAAACACTCAGAAGCTTGCCAGTTTCTCCAGAGGGAGAAGTAGGCTACAAGATATCGCGTGGCCGCTTTGCTTCTGGGAGCTTGCTTTTAAATCTCTGGATGTTGGCCGTTGATGGGATTATACACACCTGGGTTCCTCTGCAAGTACCTTCATGCGTGAAGTCTGTCTGAATGTGTGGAGAGGGGCCTCGAACATGGCTGTGGCTAGGTTTCGGTGGTCTTCGGCCACTAAGAGCTCTGCTAGGGGTGGAAAGAGAAGCTGGAGCCCATCCCCTTTGAGGGGCCCCAGGGAAGACAGCCAGTTGTGCGGGCAAGAGACTCTCTCTTTTATTATTACCATAAATAATATTATTACTATTATTATTTACTCTGGGGCTATGCTCATCATTGTACTTGAACATTGATTGGTCAAGTTCAAGGCAAAACATAACCATGTACTATCTCTTTGGCCCTTATCTGTTTTCTTAACTTTTTTTCAGGGTCATTGCCTGATCAGAGAGTACTTAATTTACATTTATTAAGATATTTTGTCCAAATAAGATGGCTACAAAATTTCATCGATAAGAAGTTGACATCTTTGGGAGTGATCGATCTGTACTTTAATAATCTAGGCATAAACTAGTAATGGAATTAGTCCTTACAACTGTTTTGTCCTTCTTCACCTAAAATGAATTTTATAACATATTTATGACTAGTTTGTAGTAAAGGACATAAAAAAGACCCTTGATCCCAGAGTACAGGTAAGAAAAGGAAAGAAAGAGTAAACAGAAGGGGAGAGGAGATAAATGAGAAGTAATGAGGACAGTAGTGAAGGGGTACATCAATGGTGTTAAGGAACAATAGAGTTAAACATTCAAACCATAGAGTCAAGTACACTGAAATAATGAGACTCACATTTTAATAATCAAGCTTAAATGGTGCCTATCAAGAGGGCAGGCTGGGGATGTGAAGGGTGTGGAAGGTAGAAGAGAGGATCTGGGAACACTAGTACAGGGAAGTTGACACTTGTGAGATCAGTGATGGAAAATTGTATGTCAAAAACCCAACGAAGAATAACTACAACTCGCAGTGGTTTCATAAAATAAAATTTAAGAGAAGAAAAATAAATAAAAGAAGGCCCTGAGAAGAAATCAATGGAGGAAATAAAACAGCAAGAAGATTTTTGACCCCTTTGACCCTTTTCACAAATTTCTCATGGCTACGTTTTTCCATAATTCAAAATACTGGAGTCTTTTACAGGAAAGAAAATAAATTTTTACTAAACTAAAAATCATATTAAACTAAAACAACATTGAGAATAATAAAGGTCAATATTTACATTTCTGTTTCAGAAAATACTTCAGAGAAAGTTATTATAACAATGTTCACATTACTCTGTATCACTGTATCACTGTATCACTGTCATCCTGTTGGTCATCAATTTGCTCGAGCAGGCCCAGTAACATCTCCATTCATCTGAACCCTGAGATTTTAGCAGCCTTTCTTTACTCGCCCTTCCCAATGGTGCCACATTAGAGGTTTTTAAGGGTCAGGGGAATGAGACACACGATAACTGGACAACCACATGAAAAAAAATGGGCTTAGACTTTGACCTAACACTATGCACAAAAATCAGATCAAAATGGATTAAAGACCTCAACATCAGACCAGAATCCATAAGGTACATTAAAGACAAGGTTGGCAAAACCCTCTATGATATTGGGGCTAATGGTATCTTCAAAGATGATGCTCCACTAACCAACCAAGTGGAAACAGAGATAAACAAATGGAACTATATTAAACTAAGAAGCTTCTGTACCACAAAAGATACAGTGACCAAAATACAAAGACAATCTACAGAATGGGAAAGAATATTTACCCAATACCCATCTGATAAGGGGTTGGTATCAAGGATATACAAGGCATTGGTTGGAATCTGCAAGAAGAAAACATCCAACCGGATCCCAAAATGGGGCGATGAAATGAACAGAAATTTTCTCAAGGAAGAAAGACGAATGGCAATAAGGCACATGAAAAATGCTCTTCATCACTAATCATCAGAGAGATGCAGATCAAAACAACTATGAGATACCACCTCACAACACAGAGACTGGCCCACATCCAAAAGAACAAAAGCAACTGCTGCTGGTGTGGATGTGGGGAGAATTCCCACACTGCTGGTGGAAATGCCGACTGGTTCAGCCCTTTTGGAAAACAGTATGGACCCTTCTCAAAATATTAGAAATTGAGTTCCCATTTGACCCAGAAATACCACTCCTGGGAATATATCCTGGAGAGGCAAATAAGTATAGTCAAAATGACATCTGCACGTCAATGTTCATTTCAACACTGTTTAAAATACCCAGAATCTGGAAAAAACACTAGAGCCTGAGAACAGATGACTGGTTAAAGAAACTTTGGTACATCTACAGAATGGAATACTGTGCACCTATTAGAAAATATGAAGTCATGACCTTTGCATATATGTGGATCAACATGGAAAGTATCATGCTAAGTAAAATGAGTCAAAAATAGAGAGACAGACATAGAAAGATTGCACTCATCTGTGGGATATAAAGTAACAGAATGGGAGACTAGCAGCCAAGAATAGTAGAGATAAGTATCAGGAAGTTGGCTTCACGGATTGGAAGCTGGCCTCACATGCTGGAGGAAAAGGCAGCTCAGATAGAGAAGGAAACACCAGGTAAAGTGTGGTTCAAGGACCCGCTGGGGATGGGAGATGCACGCTGAAAGTAGAGTATAGATCAAACACGATGGCCACTCAATACCTCTATTGCAAACCACAACACCCAAAAGAAGAGACAGAACAAAAGAGTTAGGGTGGGGTGGCGGGGATAACTTGGGGAGGCTGGGAGATACACTGGAATCAATGGTTGTGGAGAATGGGCACTGGTGGACGGATGAGTACTCGAGCATTGTATGACTGAAATACAAGCAAGAAAAGTTGTAAGTCTGTAACTGTACCTCACAGTGATTCACTAATAAAAAATTTTTAAAAAGAGGGAAAGAGAGATTCTAAAGTAAGGAGGGTACACAATGTGTTGTGGAGAAATAATGCTACTTTAATAATAGTTGTGATCTGGTAACATATTCTTTGAAGAAGTGAGAATTATAATCATAAAACACATAGGAATATGTAAACTAATATTTTACAATGAGAAATAAATTGATAGTCATCGTCATCATCATCATCATCATCATCATCATCATCATCATCATCATCATCATCATCCCATTGATCGTCGAATTTGTCGAGTGGTCTCAGCAACCCTCCATTCGTCCTATCCCTGAGATTTTAGAAGCCTCTCTCTACTCGGTCTTCCCAACAATGCCATATTGGAGGCTCTTTCAGGGTCAGGGGAATGAGACCCAGTTTGTTGCTGGCTTTGGCATATGGATACACCATGGGAGGCTTTCGAGGCTCTCCCATGTGGGCAGGAAACTCTTACTAGTTTGCCAGTTTCTCCCAGAGGAGGAAGTAGTTGATATCTCACGGCCACAAAGCGGCCAAGCGCTTCCGGGAGCTTGCTTTTAAGTCTCTGGATGTTTGCCATTGATGAGATTACACACACCTGGGTTCCTCTGCAAGTACCTTCATGCATGAGGCTCGTCCAAACGTGTGGAGAGTGGCCTTGAGCATGGCTGTGGCTAGGTTCCTGGGGTCTTTGGCCGTCGGGAGCTCTGTTCAGGGTGAGGAGGGAATCTGGAGCCCATCCCCTCCAAAGGGCATTGAAGAAGACAGCCAGGCACAGGGGCAAGAGACTCTGCCAAATCGATAGTACATTGTAAAAAGAGTAAAATATATTATTCTAAGAAAGAATGTTACTTATACTTTGAACAGTTTTCAAATATTTGACACAATGTAAGTTAAGTGGTTAGTTAAGTTTTTGAGTAATAATGGAGCTTGGTTAAAAAAACATATTTAAATGAGTTCAGTTACTTTATATATGTCTTTTCATATAAAATTGAGTGAACTTTTTGCAGTTTGCACATACACAATGCCACCTCTCTTATAATTAGTAAAAGTATATTGAGTAGAAACTGAATTGTATTTAATTGAAACTTCTTCAATAATTAAAAAAATAAATCTAATGTGAAGAAAAATGCATTTGATAAAATATGTATTATTGCTGAAACTGGGAACAAAGTTCTTTAACGGAAAGCAATGTTGTTTTGTAGAACAAATCATATAAATACACATACATTTTAAAACTTTAATGGAATGTAACCTTTAAACATAGAAAAAAATCATGGCATAGCAGTATATCATTATTTAAGATTGGTAACAATTAGTTAAAATGGTAACAATTTAAATACATGCACACAGAAAGAAATCAAAAATTTCCAAGATGCAAATGTAAGAACTGTAAGAACAAATGTAACAAATGTAAGAACTTTCAATGTGACTCAATATCAAAACAAGCAAGCTGATATGGTAAAATTCCACTATGAACTGAGTTGGCATTTACTACTTATCTTTAGTTCATCATTGACATATGTAAGAGATGCTTATATAATCCTAGATTGGTTATTAATGGAATATTATGGGTTTTATTAATTTTTATAAATTTAGATTAATACATCATTGCATTGATTTGCAATCAGTGCATTAGAATTGCATTGATGCTAATCTCTGGAAATTCCTTCTGTGATCTAAACTTTTATAAAAGTATTTTTTAATTAACTATAAATGTGCTTGCAAAATTCTGACATTCAAATTAAATAAGAGTCGTTGATTCACAATCTGATACACAAAAAGGTAGTAATGTAACAGGATTGATTTTGGCTTTGATAAATGTGGGTCAGGACTATTTAAAAAAGTGAATATTTTTAACATCAAGAAATAACAAATTTCAGAAAATAGAAGACTTGAAATTAATCTTTTAATTTGTGGAGTATGGAATATTAACATGTCATTGAAAGAAAAAATATGATTTAAGGAATAATAATCAATGATGAAAGCAGAGCTCAATTCAACAATTATTGACTTTCAAGTAGCCGTATTTAATTTGATGAGTTTTATAGCTAATGGAGGAAAATGTAATTACTATTCAAGCCAGCATTTAGAAAAGTTTTGAAGTTAGTATATAGATTGTAAGGGGGGAAAAATCATCTGGGGACATTGGTGACATATACTTAGATTTAGGATAAGTGACAGGATGGAATCATGAAGAAGTCATAGCAATTGAAGTGACACAAGTCACAGAAAGACACATACCATATGTTCTTTCTTATATAACCAATCTAAAACAAAATGACATTATGAAACTAACAACTAAAACCTAAATCCAAAGAAACAGAAACAGACTGGTGCTTACAAGAGGCAGGGTCTGGGAGAAGGTAGATAACATGATTTAAGATAATAGAAATTATCTATAAATTAATTGAATACAAATTTCCAGTCATAAGACAAATAATGGGACAAAATGCAGAGCATATTGACAGAAGAAGTAAGTCACATATAGAAATCGCCCCAAGGGTTGGGAAAAACCAGTAATATGATGACAGCCTACAAAGAAAGTATAACTTAATAAGCATTTCTGGACCACTTATGATATACCAGACAGTAGGTGAGGTACAAAGAACACAATGCCACAAACAAGGTAAAAAATAGCCATTGCCCTTTAGAAAGATCAAATAAAGAAAAGAGCATTACAATTATTCTGCATGGTTCATGAGATAGAATTAGAAAGCAGTGGGTGTCTGAGCAAGGAAGATTAGGGAGATAGATTTTCATTTGCTTTTGGTATATTCCAACAGTGACAGATGTTCTCACGATCCATAGACTACATGGCATTTTGTGGTCTTCCTCCAAAAGCTGTGAGTTCTATTTATTTTTATTGAGATTTAATGATCATATTACATTATGCTATTTCCAGATATACAGCATAATGATTCCGTATTTTTATATATTAAGAAATAATCACCATAGTAAGTCTAGATAATATGTCCCCATAATTGTTACAAATGATTTTTCTGGCAGTGAGGACTTTTAGTGTCTATTCTCTTAGGATTTTTAAGTAAGCAGTACAGTATTATTAAGTACCATCTCAATAATGCCTGTTACATTCATTGGTAAGATTTTTATAAAAATTTTTCGGTGGTCTCATCAAGTCAGTTAAATGTGTTACTTAAAAGAATTTATATTTTAATGTAAAAATGACTTCATTAAAATAAAATAAAAACTGCTGACCTTACTATGTGTTAGTGGCATTGAAGGACACTGTGAAATTCTTTACTGTCAAAATGAATCTTGAATTATAAGATTCTTGTCAATGTCTACTTAATTATTTTTAATGGAAATATAGCTCAGATATACTTTTTAAGTCACTTAACAGGATATTATTGCAATTATAGAGTAGAATAGATAAGTGTAAGAAGCTTCATTTTGGTCAGTAACGTCCTATTTTATAAATGAGTATATGTAGAGATACAGAGTGAAGGTATAGGAAATGTGTTAGAGAATTTCTCCTCAAAAAGTAGTACAGAGAACCGTAAAGATCCTCCACAAGTTTCCTGGAGGGTTTTTTTTTTTTTTTAAGCAGAAAATAAATGAAAATGTTAGAAATGGAGTAAAAAAAAATCATTTTTTCCCCAAAGTTAGATTACATTTCCTTTTTTGTTATGCTTCAAACAGCTTCTTGAGCTTTTCATTTTATTCTAATTGTCATCTTAAAAAACAACTCTAATGAAATTGCTGAAAGCGTTAGAAAAATATAGAGAGAGAAGCAAGGTGCTAAAATCATCCATTATTATGAGACTGTGAACTGTAAACATCAGACAGGGCACCCATCACTGCTGAGGCAAATTGAAAGCTGAAAGAGGTTTGCTTTATTGTCTCCCTGATTTAAAATTGATTGAAATGCATATACAAATGGAAAAGCTGTCAAAAACGGTGGTATGTTGATAGCTCATCTTTTCCTTCTGACCCACAACTTTAATGGAATTCTTTTCAGGTGGGGAAGGAAGAAGGTAGGTTTTGAACCCGTCATGTAAAAGTAGGAACTGAGATCTGAGCACTGGTGACAACCATTTCCTGGTGTTTTTGCTGCTCACACGGGTCATGAACACAGTATATTTGCCCAAGTTGATGAAATCACAACACCTGCCATACTGCCTGCATAGATAGTGCTTTTGGATTTTTCACAATGATAATGTCTTCAAGTCTGAAGGACACCTAAATGTCATGTGAAAATAAGCTGAAATGTCCCTGTCACTGTCATCGATTTGCTCGAGCGGGCACCAGTAACGTCTCCATTGTGAGACTTGTTGTTACTGTTTTTGGCATATTGAATATGCCAAGGGAAGCTTGCCAGGCTCTGCCCTGCGTGTGGGATACTCTCAGTAGCTTGCCAGGCTCTCCGAGAGGGACAGAGGAATTAAAGCTGAAATGTAAAGATTATAAATTTAGGAGAACAGCAATTTGCTTTTGTGTGTTGTTGTTCTGTACCAACCATCTAGTCAAAGCACTGCCATGACATTCCTGAACTGTGACATCTTCCTGACTTTCTGAGTCTGTACTGCAACTTTTACTATGGTGCTTTTGCTAAACTGAACTATTAGTGGGGGAAGGGGTGGGGAAATAGTGGAACACAGTCAGCTGTACTCATGGCTTACTTCAGATTATGCTCAAGAATCAAGTCTGGCAATACTCATAGATGTCTGGAACTGAACCAGATTGGCTACACTAAGGAAATCACTTTATCCCCTGCATACTTCTCTCTGACTCAACGCTGGCCTCATTTTTAACAGGATTCATTTGTACTTATCTGTATCACACATCTGTTAAGACTTTTACTTTTCCAATATCCTGAAAGAAACTTCAAACGTTAACTTCTGTCATCCATTCAAACTTCTCAGGAATGATGATCAGCTTTATCTCTCCTTAATTAGCATTCAATAGTCAAGGAATTTTGGAACACTTCCTTTGCAGTTATGATACCCTCCTTCAACATAACTTAACGCTGAACGCATTGGCTCTGAAGCCAACAGAACTTGTGTTCAATTCCACTGTGAAGCGTTGTGCAGATTATTATACTTATGTGAAGAGACAATCTATACTATCAGGTCTTAAAATTTTCTTGTCGTTGGTTCATGGTGAGAAGTTTTAGAAAAAGGTAAAGAAAGGATAAAGAGATCAAGAAGTTGCGGTATGTAAACACAGTGGAATAATATGCAGCTATAGGAAAAGATTAAAAACCACACAGTTCTCTGCAGCATAGGTGGAATTGAGAATATTATTTGAAGTAAAATTAGTCGTAGAGAGAAGAATACATACCAGATGATTTCTCTATGTCGTGTAGAGTCAAGAAAAAGGGAATATTGTACTGAACAATTATAAATCTTTGTCACTGAAGTACAAAACTAACCAACAAACCATTCTGGAAGAGGTGGGGATTATGAAGACAGACTAGGAGAGAAGTAGGGCAGTTTAACAGTGGTGCAGAATAGTAGTTAGTTATATATACTAATAGCATAAACTTTAACACTATAGTAATTATGTAATCTCTGATAAAAATATTTACATGAGAAAATATATCAAAATAAGTGATTTTACCATTTAGTATTATCTTTTTACACTCATGAATGTATACTTAAGTAATTAAAAATGAGAAAATATATTAAAAATTGGTGATTTTATGATCTTGTCACAGCCACAGTCATCCCGTTGCTCATCGATTTGCTTGAGCGTGCATGTAATGTTTCATTGTGAGACTTATTGTTACTGTTTTTGGCATATCGAATACGCCAGGGGTAGCTTGCTAGGGTCTGCCGCGTGGGTAAGATACTCTCGGTAGCTTGCCAGGCTCTCCGAGAGGGGCGGAGGAATCGAACCCGGGTTGGCCGCGTGCAAGGTGAATGCCCTACCGCTGTGCAGCCCTTTGATGTTGTATTGTTTCTTATTACGTGCATGAATGTATATTCAGTCCTGTGTACATACAAACATTCATGCACACATCCTTTCTGGTGAAAGACAATGACTGCTTTCTCCTTCTCTTGGTGAGAGACAATGATTACTACTTAAGAATAGTAGCCTATGGGATAGTACAGCAGGGAAAGCATTTACCTTGCATGCAACTGATCTGATTTTGATCCCTAGGATCACATATATAACCTGAGCACTATAAGAAGTTATTCCTGTGCGAAGAGGAAGGACTAACCTCTGAGTATCACCAAGTATGATACTCCCTCCAACCCCCCTCCAAAAAAAAAAAAAGAAAGAAAGAAAAAAAATACTGTGAGTGTTTACCCCACTCTGGAGAAGCCCATATTCTTTTTGTTTTGTTTTGCTTTTTGGTTCATAGCTGGCACGGGGTTACTCCTGGCTTTGCACTCAGGAATTTCTCCTGGTAGTGCTCAGGGGACCATATGGGATGCTGGGAATCGAATCCGGGTTGGCCGCGTGCAAGGCAAACTTCCTACCCGATGTGCTATTACTCCAGCTCCTTTTCAGTTTTTTGCTTTGTTTTGCTTTGTTTTTTTCATATTCTTTTTTTTCTTTTTCCCTCTGTCCCTCTTGGAGGGCCCAGCAAGCTACCAAGAGTATCCTGCCTGCACGGCAGAGCCTGGCAAGCTACCCGTGGCGTATTTGATATGCCAAAAGCAGTAACAAGTCTCACAATGGAGACATTACTGGTACCCGCTCAAGCAAATCAATGAACAATGGGAAGCAGTGCTCTAATGCTAGAGTGCTATTTCAATTTTTAAATTGAAACACCACAAATTATATAATTATAAAGTTATTTATGATTGGTTTCAGTCATACAATGTCTTAACAACCATCCCTTTAACAGTGCACATTTCCTGCCACCAACTTCCCCAGTTTTTCTCCTGCCTACCTCCCTGTGCCCCACCCCTAAAGCTTGCCTCTGTGGCAGGTACTTTTCTTCTCTTTTTCTGTCTCTTTTTACTTTTCTTCTCTTTTTCTGTCTCATTTTCATTTTAGACACTGTGGTTTGTAATATTGTTACTGAATGAGTAACATGCATATCACTTTACCTCCTATCAGCACTCAGTTTTTGTTCAGAGTGATCATTTCTGGCTACCATTGTCATTGTGGTCTCTTCTCTGCTTTAACTGTAGTACCCCTCCCGCTGTGTGGGAAGCTTCCTCCCATGCACCAGTTCTACTGGCTCCTGTTTCTGCAGTCTCTGGGTATTATTCACATACTATTTTTTATTACCTGAAATAAGTGCAATCTTTCTATGTTTGTCCCTCTCTCTCTGACTAATTTCACTCAGCATGGTACTCTCCATGTCCATTCATGTATAAGCAAATTTAAGGACTTTATTTTTTCCTAATGGCTATCTTGGTTTCCATTGTGTAGCTGTGCCATAGATTCTTTATCCAGTCATCTATTCTCAGGCACTCAGGTTGTTTCCAGGTTCTGGATATTGTAAAAAGTTCCAGCAGCAGTGAATAGGAGTTCCTTCATCTCAAAACCACACAAGTACTAGCTGTTCTTCTGGATGTGTGTGTAATCTGTAGTGTCATACAATATCTCGTTGTTGCCTTCATTTGCATCTCCCTAATAATTAATGATATAAAGCAATTTTATGTGCCTTTTTGACTATTTGTATTTCTTCTTTGAGAAAGTTTCTATTCATCTCTTCTCCCCATTTTTTGATGGGGTTACATATTTTTTTTCTTGAAAATTTCTACCAGTGCCTTATATATCTTGATATTAACTCCTTCTCAGATGAGTGTTGGGTAAATATTTATTCTCATTCCATGGGCCTTTGATTCAAAATCCATTTCTTCTGTTGTGCAGAAGTTTCTTATTTCACATAGTCTCATTTGTTTATCTTTGCTTCCACTCTCTTAGTCAGTGGTGTTTCATTCTTGAAGATGCCTTTTGCTTCAATGTCATGGAGAGCTCTGCCTATGTTTTCCTCTACGATCAGAGGGCATTCCTCAAAAATTTATAAAATGAGCTTTCATAGGACACAGTACTACAACTCCGGGAATATATCCTACTGGGTCCCAAAACACAATGCAGAAAAGTCACCTGCACTAATATGTTCATTGTAGCACTATCTACAATAGCCAGAATCTGGAAGAATTTTCTCCTCTCATATCTCTATAAATTTCTTTCAATAATTCTAGTTTGTTTGTTCTATTTTTTTAAGAATAGTGGAAAAATCTTTATGACTGGCAGGTTTTTGTACTTCCATGTGGAAATATCAACTATAGGATTAGTGCTCATAAAAGCAGCTTATATCTTCAAGTCAAGAGGAAAATGAATGCATGAGTGGATTCCCTGGAATTGAATAGCCTAGGATCTCAAAATAAAGCCAGTGTGCCTTTATACCTATCTTATTCAGGGTGGATCCAGGCTAAGAAGTGGTCCTAGTTTGTTGCATTGTCATTGTCATGGAAAGTAGAGAGGCACTTTCAGAATTCAAAAGGTCTTGTCAGTCCCCTACCTCACCCCACTGTGGTGGTACAGAAATGGTTCAATTTTAAAAAGTCTTTGTGTTTGCTATTCTAGTCCACCTGTAGGATCCTGGATAGGAATTTTACACTGACTCTTAATGTTAAAAATTAATAATAACACTAACACTTTTATTGAAAACAAAACAAAACAAAACAAAAAACAGCCAAAAAGGTGCTGGGGAGATAGTAAAATACATAAGTCACTTGCCTGTTAAATATGAACCCTGATTGGACCTTCTCCTCCAGCTGAAGTCCCTTGCATCTCACCAAAAGTGATTCCTGAGTGAAGAGCAGGAGTAAGCCCTGAGTACCACCAGGTGTGACCCAAAATGCAAAAAAAGAAAACAAACAAACAAACAAACAAACAAACAAAAAACCTTAACAAAACAGGAATTTCTTTATATGGACATATTTGGTTAGTCAGAAATTGAAATATTCAATATGATTACTAGAAAAGCTTTTAACTATTGTTAACTACCTTGATAAAATTGGCCCAAATAAAATAAAATCATTAAGTATAACAGATTTCGCATATAGCTTACCAAATATCTAGACTATATGACTTTACTTTTCTATTGGATATTTAATGATGACAAAAATTTACGCAGTTCTTTAATGGATTATGCACTATAAAATTTTTATAAATTTCTCAAATTCCATATTTCTTTGAAATATATTCACAAGCTCTTTGAAAGAAATCTATAGATTTTTTCCAGCATAATATTGAGCATAAGCTCAATATTATGGGATGTTTTAAGCAAATGCAACAAAACTTCTGCCTGTAAAAATGTACTTACAATATCCGTAAAGCAAGCTACCAGCTAACATTCAGAAAAAAAGTGTAGAGTCTCTCACACACACAAAACAATGTTACTAAATCACTGCTTTTGACATTGTAATAAACACATTAAAGGAGCAATATCCATGAAAACATAATTAGCATACATTTCTAACGATCATGTAAAAAATAACCTATGTCTTTGAATTCACCTCACTTGATGTATTAACTTAGAGGATGAGAATATTTGAAATTTTCATACTTTGGGTAGAAGCATCAGTTCTTATTTTTCTCCGTATTTTTTAGTTGATTATAAAATTATTATCAAAACAGAAGTCTTTTTTTTTCAAATGTTTGCACTTTCAAGCATCCGTTCAAGTAAGGTGCCAATGTTTACCTGTAGTAATAAATTGAAAATAATAAAAAGACCAAAAAAATCTATAAATTTTTATTGTACATAAGCTATCACTCAATTCATAGAAAATAGCAATACATGGGCAGGAGCTACAATACACTGGGTAGAGCACTTGTCTTTCATTAGGTGAGCTGACTTGAATGCAGTGCACCCCATTTGCCTCCCTCAGCCAGACAGGAGTAAGCCCTCAGTGTAGAGCCAGGGTTATCCCTGCATACCATAAGGGTGTAGCCCCTACCACTGTCACCCTAAAACCAACAAGACATCAGCAACAGTGAAAAAACATTAAGAAACTTCATAGAAAACAATTGCATGGTATTGCTAATAGAATCTGTATTTAATTTTAAAGCAGCTGGCTTAATGCATTACTTGTAACTTGTAATTCTGTTTACAAGGTACATATAACTCTAGTCAAAGTGAATTCTGTTTTTGTACTGGAATCTATTCTATATCTATGCATGTTTATAATGAGAATTTCCAAATGGTGTTAGTGGTTAAACCTAGACATTGTTAAAATACCTTGCATATTTTCCTCCAAATATGTATAAGCTAATGAGTTTGATTCACATTTAAGTGTAAGTTTTCATAATTAAAATTAAACTTTAGCTTTATTTCAGCAGCAAGACAAACAATTTTACTGTATGAAATACCAAATAATTACCAAATAGAAGAATCCAAGATATGTAGTTTTGTGACATAGTTGAAATACTTTTAAATTATGAGATGATTGGTTTTTTAAAATGATGAATAGTTCAGTTAATAAAAGAATAATTTTTGATTCAAAATTAATCATATACAAACATCAAGACTCATATAAATTTTTTTTGTTTGTTTTTTGTTTTTTGGGTCACACCCGGCAATGCACAGGGTTTACTCCTGGCTCATGCACTCAGGAATTACTCTTGGCGGTGCTCGGGGGACCATATGGGATGCTGGGAATCGAACCCAGGTTGACCGCATGCAAGCAAACGACCTACCCGCTGTGCTATCGCTCCAGCCCCCAAATAAATATTTCAAGGAAATAATTTAATTTTAAAAAATTCACTGTTCTTTTTCAAGTTCCTAGGATAATTTAATTAGAAATTGTAGCATGTAGCACATCGAATTTTCAAAAAATCCTTGCAACTATTTATCTCTATAACCAAAGATTTCTTAACATTGCGTCAAGAAAAACAAAATTGAGATATAGAAAGAGGCTGAATTAGCATGAAATAATTTATAGCAAAAATATTAATCCCCTGTTTTATGGATGGATTACAGTTCCATATAAGAATCCATCTAAGAAAAATGGAAAATATTTAAATGTGGAAACCACTGGGGCCCAAGAAATATTAACGAGCGAAGGGCTCTTGCCTTGCACGAGGCTTAATGGAGTTTCAGTGTGGGCATCCCATGTGGTCCCCAGAGCACTGCCTGGAATGAATCCTGAATGCAGCAGACCAACCCCTGAGCAGCACTAGGTGTATCCCCCTCCCACTCCACTTCCGCTCCAAATAAATAAATAAATAAATAAATAGTGTGGAAATTACTACCTAACATTGATCAAACTATAGGACTAACAGGGAGAAATTCCACAAAATGGAAGTCTTATTCTGTGTTTTGTGGCAGAGAAGAAAGATATGATTTGTTCTCTAAACCAGAGAATCCTGCTCTGTGCATGTGACAGTTCATATAGTGATATGTGAATTACTATATTTGCTATATACCACTTCCCACTAGGGTGTATGCTAGATACTTTATATAATCTTTTTTATTTCACTGGATGTGTGACGGTAGGTTTTGCAGTCTATCCAGTATCTTAAATCTTTTCTCAGGAATTCAATACTTCTGTTAAAAATGTTGCAAGGACCAGGATATAGCTCTATATGGACTTAGCACACGTGCTTTGCAAGTAAGAGTCTTAACTGCCTATCCCAAGACCCACATGGAACCCTAAGTAGCGCCAGATATGGTCCAAAAACAAATAAACAAAAAATAAAACAAATGAACAATTTTAGTTCTTTGAATTAGGATTTGGGGGCGTATTTTTTCATATATTATTTTCTTCTCTGTAATAATGAGTAGTTCAACAAATTCATTTTGAAAAAATGATTTTTATGTTTCTTTGAAAGGTCACAAAGATGAATTCTTTAGTTTGGATGAATATTTACATAAGAACTAATTTATATAATACATAAAATATATCTACTTATATATCCATATATATATATATATATACGGAAAGAGACAGAGAGAGAGACAGAGAGAGATGTTGCAAGGAACAAACAAGAAGGAATGACAAACTGCAACATCCTATTAAATTTTAGTGCAAGTATGTGCTGGATACCCCCAGGAAAAGTTTGTTGCCTGTTTCCCACAAAAAGTTTGTTCCCTGTTTCTTGAGGTATATAAACCTGACCCTGCTCGCAATAAAATAAGCTTTTGCCTGCAGAGTCTCGTTTAATGTGTATTTTTACTTTCTTGAGGCTCTGTGTGCTCACTCTCCCTCAATGGGCCGTCCCCCTGCTCTGCTTTGGCTCATAATGGACAGAGTGAGGTGGACTCCCATGGTCGGACTCCCTAGCTGGTCCTGTGACCCCAGCGTGTCTGATCAACGTGTGTGTGTGTGTGTGTGTGTGTGTGCGCTCCTATGTACACATATATATATACACATATGCATATATGTATGTGTATGTGTGTGTATACATATACATCTATATGTGTGTATATAAGTATAGGTGTATATATATTTCACTTTAGTTTCATCAGAACTTTTTATTTTTCTCCTCTTAAGAAGCGAATCAAGTTTGGAGTCACACAAGCGAGGAATCTAGCAGACTTTAGTTCCTGGGAAACCAATTAGGCTCACAGATCTCCTTTCAAAATCAAATTATTGATGATAGCAGAAACTGACATAGTTTAACCTTAGCAATTCACTAGACTGATTTATTTTTGATAGCAAAATTAGGGGCTGGAGTGGTAGCACAGCGGGAATGGCATTTGCCTTGCACATGGTTGACCCAGGCTCTATTCCTTCGGCTCCCTTGGAGAGCCTGGCAAGCTACCAAGAGTATCTTGCCCATACGGCAGAGCCTGGCAAGCTATCCGTGGTGTATTTGACATGACAAAAGCAGTAACAAGTCTCACAATGGAGATGGTACTGGTGCCTACTTGAGCAAATTGATGAACAATGGGACAACAGCAAAATTAGATTAAAGAGGGTTTCCCCCTTCAATTTATGGGGAAAACTATAAATTGACATTCTATATTTCAGTAATGTAACATTCTTTCCCACCTACTTTTTAACTATCTAATGTTGCTTTTGTAGAAATAGGTATGCTTTTTAATATCAGTGGTAGAATTAGAAAGATGTCAATTTTAATCGAGGATTTCCAAGAGGAAAAAAATATAAAATTTATGACTGGAGCGATAGTACATTGGGTAAGGTGTTTGCCTTCCACTCGGCCTACCTAGGTTCAATTCCTCTGTCACTCTTGGAGAGCCGGGCAAGCTACCGAGAGTATTCCACCCTCATGGCGGAGCCTGGCAAGCTACCTATGGCATATTTGATATGCCAAAAACAGTAACAACAAGTCTCACAATGGAGACATTACTGGTGTCCGTTTGAGCAAATTGATGAACAACGAGATGACAGTGCTACAGTGCTACATACATATATATGTTCTACAAATCAAGTATGTTTGAAAAATGTCAATGTAGTTGTTACTACTAATAATAGTTTCCTACAGTTACATGATTTCAGAAAAAGAAATAGTGATTAAAGCCTAAATCAACAGTATTCATTCAGATACACAGTTGTTTTTATGAGTATATTTATTTAACAGCTAAAATCCTCTGGAAAACCTTTGAAAATCCTGCATTTGTGTATTTGAAACATTGATTTTAGGCAGGCAATTTGCTCGGATGTTCAACCATAAAGCAAAGTTTTCTTATACTAGTTTTTGTTAACCAAAAACAAATTTAGCAAATTGGTAGTGCTTTTTTTTTAATCTTTCATATAAATTGACCAACTACATTTGACAGAAAATGATCATTTCAGAGAAAAAAAGTGCATATATGACTGCTGTAGAGACAAGTTTTTAAAACATAATGTAATATATTGGTGGTGTCTTTCAGACTGCTGCCAGCCAGCCTGGCTATAGTAGAATCAACTGAAGAATTAATTTAAAAACAGAGAGTTCTGGACATCACATCATTAAATTCTGATTCAATAGGCTTAGGATGAAGGTTATGAATATATATATTCTTACATTTTCCAGTAAATTCTAATTCACCACCAGAATTAGGAAACCATTAAAACATTTCCTCCATTCCCCCATTGGTACCCAGAAACTGTGCATAATTAATTCCCTTTGAAAAAATTATCTTCCACTATTTCCAAACATCCATTTTGTCACAATCAAGCCAGCATAGTCACATTGATTTTAAATATATTATGTATTCAGTGTAGTGTTGTCTTTTATTCTCCTCCTTAATAGCTTTGTTGAGGGATGACAGATTTACCAAAAAAAATTACATTTTTATTGTATGTTTTGATGAGATTGTACATGTCCATTTATTTCTTGATAATTACCACAATCAGAGTCATAAACACAACTAACACCTTCAAAATTGTTTTAACACCACACAGCTGTTATTTTCTGAGGTGAGTCAAGAATGTTTATTGATTCATCATCATTTTATAATATAAAATTTTAGGGATATAACTCAGCACTTTCCTATGAGTATATCACTCATGCCAGTGACAACCAAAGTTTCTGTGCCACCAAAAAGACTATTCTACCCATTCCTCTAGCCACTCCAGTCATTCCTTAGGTAATCACAATAGTTTTCCTTGAGCATACAACTATACTTTTAGACACATTGTATTATATTGCTATGAAAGATGAGAAAATAATGCATCAGGAAAGGTCAAGTATATTTCCCAAAGCTAAGATTTAAACTTTTCTCCATGATCCTCTATAGGATCCCAATACCAAAACAATTCAAGTAAAGATTCAACAGCTAGAATATAAGGCTTAAAATCGTCAGTGCTATGAGCACAGCCAAGGAAGGAGATATCCATTGTGTTCATCTTCTCTTTATCACATTCTTAAGTCTTTGGATTCTGACCCAATCAACAGAAATCTGTCAAGACACTGCTCTTCAATTTTTAGTGGTTGAAAGTTTCAAAATTCCCTCAGTTTTACATCCTTAGTTTAGGATATGCTTTAAATATGGCAATTTAACATGACCCATAACTCTTGATTATTACTTCTTTAGCAGGTAAGATATATTTTCTTTGTGATTCTGGTTGAGCATGTCACTTTTGAGGTATCTTCCCTAAGTTGTAGAAGGGCATCTTGTTATGGAGATATTAGAAAGTCATGTTTTTCTTTTGCAAGTAAGATGAATTAAACAAAAAATGGAATATGAGTTCCTCATCAAAAGCTTTTAAAGATTTATTCTCTCACTTGTTTCTGGGAAGCAGAGTTTAAACTATACTGTGAGACTTACTGCAAAAACTCTTGAATAAATTCTCCTTTCCCTGTTTAAGTTTGTACAGTATAATTTCACTATGCTGGAGCTCTGATTTGATAAAAACAAAGTTTGAATTTTTATTTAGTATTAGTCTATCATTAATTTTTTTTACCTTGACTAAATTTCCTAAAGCATAATAGAACTCAACTGTTTTAGAAGGAACCTTTATTTTAGCCCTAATCAGATAGCCTAATTGTATTTATGAGTTTATGATATAAACACATAATTTAAAGTACTTTTATCTTCTTCCTCTCATCCATAAAATGGTGATAATTGTATTTCTTTTCATATGATGGTTAGTAAAATTTCCGTGTAAAATTTTAAGTATTATTTGGTATGTGATCAAGCTTAATAGGTGTTATAACCTTTTGTCTTTAATCTTTGCTAAACCTATTAATGGTTAGGGAATAATTGAGAAGAAGAGGAGAATAAGACATGGCACCTGTCAGAATAAAAATTAACCAAAATATTTTATTAGGGATAAATTAAAAAACAAGCTTTGATGGCTTATTTAAAAGTCTTCAGTAAAATAGAATAATTGCAACGTGAATGTGAGTTTCCTTGTCCTTTGACATTATGCCCATATAACTAGCTTGATCAAAAATAAATAAATAAAGACTCCAACTTGATCTGCAAGTTTATCACAATATAATATTTTTATATAGAAATAGCATATGTATCACTGGGTCAGTTAGAAAACTTGAGATGTCTTATTAACTTAGTTATTAAAATTGTTTTATATTCCTTGATAAAATATAATATTTTGTGTCACTTGAAGGAACTTAAAATTTTTTCAGATTAACAGTATGATTTAAAATATTTTTTAAGTTTTTATTTTATTGAATCACCGTGAAAAAAATTACAAAGCTTTCAGATTTGTCTCAGTCATATACTGATCATCCCTTCGCCAGTGCACATGTTCCACCATCAAGAACCCAAATAAACCCCCCTCCCACCTAGTAGCTAATGATCTTCCCTTTATTCTCTCTATACTTTGAATATATTCAATATTTCAATAAAGAACTCACTATTATTGTTTGGAATTTTCCCCCAACAATCAGGCCTGCAGAAAAGGCATCATTTAATAATTTATTTTCATTGCTGAGAGTGAAGACTCTGAGTTCTTGCGTTTCTGATATTTTAGCTCAGTTCACAGTCTAGATGCAGAGCTGCAAGAAGCCGCTCTGGGTGCCAAAATGTGTTAGAAGACCTCTCGATCAAAGTCTTTAGGAGCAGAGGATCCGTTTATGGCACCACAGCTCCGGATCATATCTGGGCGGAAGGCGTGCCGGTAACGCCCCTAAATTTAGATTTATATTTGTTAAATTAAAATAATTAAAATATTTTTTCTTTAAAAATAAATAAGAGAATATAGTAGGAGCAGAAAACAGTGGTGGTCTATTATTTCTTTATTGTGAAATATATAAATGAGTTCACTATTATAGGTATGTGAGGGTCCGGAAAATGGGGGAAAATTATCATTATTAATCTGTTATATGTGCTAGAAGACAGATATGATATTTGAATTACATTAATTTAATTCCAGCAGAAAATATTTGGATTGTCTGTGAAAATCTTATTTTACTGATGAGAAAGAGAGTTCTGAGATATATAATAAATGCCTGTGGTCACACAGCTGACTCTGAAGAGATCCTCCTAGCTTCTCTCCTTCCAGGCATATACAGATTTCAATTTTTCTCCTCTTTCTCAAGTAGAGAGGACCATGTTATTGTTTCTGTATCACATGGAAAAGTAACTCATTGGAGGGACTTTTTTTTTACCAATATACTTAAATATGAGTATGAGACCTTTAAATATTCCTTGATTATTATCCTAAGAGACAATACTTTCCAGTAGGTACCATTTTCAAATTGTAACTACATTGGCCTGAACAGTGAGTTTGTGTATAGAAAATACCTGATTTGGGTAGATATTTTTTTTCTGCAACAAATACTTACACTCTTCTTGTGCTTATATTGAGATTGTATTTGTGGATCCTGCAAATTACCCCCTTTTTTAATGAGAAGTGTAGTAAATATTTAGAGAAAACAATGAATACACAGATTTCATTTTATTGGCATTTTGCTAACATTAATTTAAGAAAGAGCCTGTCATTTGCCTAAATTATTGAATACTCAAAGAATACATATATATTTGTCACTGCTTGCTAAAATTTTGATGGTTTTCTAAATAAATTATTATTAGTTTAATTCTGCCCGGGTCCTTTGTTCTGTCAATCAAAGAATGGTTAATAGGGTAGGGCTTGTTGTAGCTTAAATATTCCCATACCTAACTAAGAACAGTTTATAGAAGTATTTCTTTTTTAGAATCCTGGTTCCAAACAGCAAAGCTATAATAAATACTTCAGCTTTTAAATACAAATTGAACCCCATAAAGACAATGAATAGATTTACTCAGCATATTAATGTTTTCTATACTTTGCTATGTTAGATATTTAGCATTTTTAGATGAATTCATAAGTGTTTTTATTTGAGAACTTTGGGCATTATATTCGTAAGCATATTGAATGAAATATGAATGAATATAGATGTTGATCTTTGAGCACATATATTTTTTATTTTAATAATGGTTAGATATATCCTTCGATCTATAAAATTGGATCAAATTGTTCATGTGACTCTGCATTTTAAAGTAGAATGTCACACATCCTACAATTCAGATTCCTGATAAAATATCACTGAAGCATAACAAAATACAATGACCAAGCAATATCCCAGCAAGGCTTGAATCTACTGATTTTTATATGTATTTATTTCTATAAATAATTGATTAAAGATAATTTGATAAATATTGTTTTATTATGACATTAACTTGTTTAACTTTAAGAGGATAAACATCCCCTCTCCCCAACCCCAAATTGCAACACACACACACACACACACATGCACATACACTTTGCCTAGCTTCTTCTGAAACAGGATCAATAATAAAAATTCATCACACATATTAGCAGAAAAAAGTCAAGTATAAAAAGATATGAATTGAAAATTCAAAAACTGCTGTATGTTACAAGGTCAAACAGAATCAACCAGTGTGAGAGGGTCTATGCTAAGGGACCTTGAATGTCAAGTGGAAAGGAAGATGTTTCACATGATCAAGCAGATGGCTTCATCTTTGCTTACTGTGACAATAAAGTAGGGTAGATTTCTCTTTCATGGAGAGAACGTATTCATTGAGAAACTTAGACTTACATTATATTCTCCAAACTACATTCTTGTAAGCTATTAGAAAAAGTAGGGATCACTTCTCTGTGACAAACTAGATTTTCTTTCTGACCCTCTTGGTCCTTCAATGTGCTTACTTCAAATTAATCTACTGTATTTGAGTAATTGTAATAGTTTCCCCAAGGTTCACAGTGAGTGAGATCACATTATTTCTCATATCAAGGTGACACGTATTTCAAAAATCTACTTAGGATTTAGATATTCCTATTTAGTCACTCTTTGGAAAATAATAAGTTTATATCAGGTCCTATATTTGATTTAAAGGAATAAAATAATTCTTTAAGCAAATTGAGTCTTCAATAGGTGGATGATACAGCTGAGACATCATTCAGGTATAATAGTTTTAGTAGGTCATTAGTCTTGTGTCTTAAGGGGTAGAAAGCATGAATGAAACGGTTTTCTATAGCAGGAATTAGGATGGAAAGAAAGCTACACTTTTTTCTTCCCTGAGGCATTGTTCTGCATGAATTCAACTACATTATTTACATAGCTATGTGATTATTTTGTTTTTTTTCCTACCTAAGAGTATTCAAAATATGTTAATAGACTAGAAATTGGTATCGGATATTTGGAGTGTCTTGCATATTTTGTATAGAATAAACTGGAAGTCATATTTAAGACTGATAAATATAATGATAAAGATGGACAGACACATAAAATAAAAAATACATGAAAAGAAAATAAATCAATTGCACACAGGACTAACCCAATTGAAATCCCATCTCTTCCATAAGTATCTCCATTAGCAATTGTGACTCTTTACACAAACTTCTTGCATTTGCTTGCTTCTCATAACAAGCTTACTTACAGATTTGGATAAAAATAGAATATAATTATGTGAAAAAGTTAATAATATGGCAAGTAACAATGTATCTTACTGGCTTATTTTTTAATATCAAATGCCAGAGATGTGGGTAAATCAGTATGTTTTAAAGATTCAGGATAATATGAACATAGCCATTTTTATGGTGTTTGCTTCCTATGACAAATGCTATCCAGAGTTGTGATGAGATACTTTGGGATGTATAATGAGTAAGTGAAGGAATGAACCATTGAACCAGATGATAAATCAGTGTAGGGCCTGATTACATTTTAAATGCATATTAACCATTTAAACTCAATTGGAAGTAGTATTGGGAAAGAGATGGAAATGATTATATACTTTATTTAAATAAGAAGGAATCTTTAAAGTCTATGCAAAACAAAATAACTCATTAAATGTATCAAATATACTGGCATACAGTAGGTATCTACTAAAGGTTTTTCTCTTCTATTAATTCCTGGCCAGATCTGAGCATTTAGAATAATGCGTATGCAAGTGAGACTATTGCCAAATATTGCTTATAAATTTTCAAAATTTATGTCCCCAAAGTACCATGATACACTTTATTTTGAAACAGCTTTATTACCATAAAATGGATATTATACAGATATCCATATAAAAGTCTATGGGTACTTAACATGTGCAATTTGATGAGTAAATGAAAATACCTGTGTTACTATACAAAATAGATATCGGACTACAAGAGAGACTTTGTCTTGGGTTTCGTCACCCTATTCCTCCAGGCCCACCCAGTCCCACAGCCTTTCACTCACCTGCTCAGACAGGGGTAGGCATATCTCACTGGGTAGCACTGTAGCACTGTTGTCTTGTTGTTCATCAATTTGCTCAAGCAGGCACCAGTAATATCTCCATTATGAGACTTGTTACTGTTTTTGGCATATCCAATTCACCACACGGAGCTTGCCAGGCTTTGCTGTGCGCGTGGAATAATCTTGGTAGCTTGCTGGGCTCTCTGAGAGGAATGGAGGAATTGAACCCAGGTCGGCCGCATGCAAGGCAAATGCCCCACCGCTGTGCTATTGCTCCAGCCCTATACAAACAATATAAAATATCAAGTAATGTACATATACAATTACTTACAGTTTCCTTATATATATTGTGTGTTGAGTATTAAGAACACTTCAGATGAGATATTCCCTATAAATTTTGAAGACATAATATTAGACTGTTAACTATAGTTAGTTTGTTGTCTAGCAATTCTATAGGACTGAATCATCTATTATAACAGTAATTTTTTACCATTAAATAACAATTCTATATTCTCCCTTCCCAGCCCCTAGTAAGCACTATTGTATGCTCTGCTTCAATTAGCTTTACTACTTCAGAAGTAGAAATACTAGAAGTAATAGAAACATCATAGAATTATGAATGTTTTTGATCTAAATTTCAAAAATACAATCCTATAAAGAAGCTGAGAACTATACCAAGATTTACTTATAAGTGTAATATTCAGTACACATACCAATTCAAATAATCAATGTAATAAGACTAGATAAATCTGAGTGTATAAATTACCACCAGAGAGTAAGAATACCACATCTGTGGAACTTTGGCACTCTCAAAGGAAGGAAGGAACAGAACTTACTGAGCTTGCATGTCTGGTTTAAGATGTGTCTCCTCATTCAGAAGTTTGATAGAAGTGGGAAAATCCAGTTATAAATTTCTTTGGTGAGAATAATACAACAAAGATACAGAGAAAAATAATTTCAAGTTAACTCTGGGGAGCTTAGAGAGATATTACAGGAGCCGGGGCACTTATCTTTCATGCAGCTGATTCAGGCTTTATCCAAGGCACCGCATGTGGTTCCCTGAACATCAGTTGTTCCTGAGCACAGCTATGTGTATGGCTACAGGAATAGCACCTGAGCACCACAGGATCTAGTCCTAAATTTAAAAAATTTAAACTCTTGATATGTCAGCAAATTACTATAATACACATAGAACCCAGTTGTTCTGAACATACTGAACATACACAACCCAGTTGTGTATGCTCAGAAAAATAAAATCATACTATTAATATAGTGAAAATTCAAAAGCAAATATGGGATAACAGAGTATAGTTTCTGGGAGCTTGCTGGTTTTAAGGAAACTTAAAAGCAAGCTCCCGGAAGAGAGCAACACAAAGAGTCTCTTGCCCGCGAGACTGTCTGTCTTTCCTGGGACCCCTTGGAGGGGTTGGGCTCCAGCTTCCCTCCCCATCCTGAGCAGAGCTTTTGGTGGCTGAAGACCTCCGGAACCTAGCCACAGCCATGCTCAAGGCTCCTCTCCACACTTTCGGATGAGCCTCATGCATGAAGGTACCTGCAGAGGATTCCAGGTGTGTGGGACCTGGGCCTGAGACATCCAAGCCTGCTCAGATGGGGACTGGGCCTCCTTCGCCCAGATTTCCCATTTCCCAGTAGCTGGGCGGTCACACCCAGGGACTGCCCCCCCACCCCCTGCCCTCCCACACCGTGTAATCCCATCAACAGCCAGTATCCAGAGACTTAAAATCAAGCTCCGGGAATCGACATCTTAGAACCTGCTTCTCTGCTTCTCCCTCTGGGAGAACCTGGCAAACTATTGGGAGTTTTCTGCTCACATGGGAGAGCCTTGCAAGGTCCCCATGGTGTATTAATATGCAAAACCCAGTAACAAGCTGGTCTCATTCCCCTGACCCTGAAAGAGCCTTCAATTCAGCATCGTTGGGAAGGACGAGTAGAGCGAGGCTTCTAAACTCTCAGGGCTAGGTATAAACGGAAACGTTATTGAGACCGCTCAAGAAATTCAACGATCAATGAGTGATGATGATGATGATGATGATGATGATGATGAGAATATAGTTTCAGTTATCTTTGCACAGGCTCTGTATGGAAAATGGCAGTTTCATTTCTCACTGTAATTGTTAACTGTGTGACTATGTGAGACCCACATCTTCCCTAGCCACTCCCTGACCACCAGAGTCTCACAAATTTTCAATTTTTTTAAAAGCCACAATATTTTTGCCATTGTAATGTTAATATTGTAACTACTGAATAAGGTGCTAAAAAGTTTATGGAAATAAATGCATAAGAAAGTTTCTCTTGGGGCTGGAGAGATAGCACAGCGGGTAGGGCGTTTGCCTTGCACGCGGCCGACCCGGGTTCGAATCCCAGCATCCCATATGGTCCCCCTGAGCACCGCCAGGGGTAATTCCTGAGTGCATGAGCCAGGAATGACCCCTGTGCATTGCCGGGTGTGACCCAAAAAGCAAAAAAAAAATAAAAAACAAAAACAAAAACAAAAAAAAAGAAAGTTTCTCTGAAGAATTAATATCTGCTGAAATCTAATTTCAGCAGGTAGAAGTAAATGAGTAAAATCAGAAAGATAGGAAATAATATTTCAGGAGGTTCAAACATGAGATATAAGATAAGCTGGGCCTGGGGAAAAACACAGAGAACTCACAGAAATAATTTTGCTTGATTTAAAATGCTAGAAATGAGCTGTGAAAGTATACTAGTGTGACGGTTTATTTTCAAGTTAAAAGCTATTATTCCTTGAAAATTAATAATGGCAATTGTAGGAAAAATCAACTATATTTTATAATTGAGTCATTGATTTTGACGACCAAATTTAATATAAAATCTGCTTTAATTTCTAGAACATAATGACATTAACAAGCATAGATGTTTCTTATACTTTCCATAGTATTATTATGATGCAGATTGAAAATCTGTCATAAAACCAGACATTCCACAAGAAACCTTGAACAAGATCTGAGAAGTATCCTGAGGCTTTTATCCAAAGAAGAGAATGATATAATATCAAAATTTTAAGAGGCTTTGTAAAATATTTTACTAATCTTGGAATGATTGCGTATTAAGTTTAATAAGGTTAAGTAATAATAATCAAGAAGAAGAAGTAAAAGGAGCATATAATATATCATAAGAAAGTGATGGGAAAATAAATTATACAAGTTAGTAATTACATCCAGACAAAATAATGAAGATAGACATTGAGTTACTTCACTCAACGAAGCTGATTAGAATATTCCTATGTTCTAAGCACTCTCATAGATGTCAGGGAAATAATGAATGTCAATTGCTTACTCTTTTCCTGGAAAATCTCACAGTCTCTAAAAAGTGGCATAGAAAGTCAATCAGGCTAATTGTAAAATCAAATATATGTATCACCATCACAATACATTTTGAATAAACATGTAGAGAAAGAAATTGTGGCTAGAAAATGGATGAAGAAAATTAAGAAAGTTTGTGAAGAATGTTTAAAAGAGGTGTTGTTTTTGTTTTTAGGATGTAAGGAGTGTTACAGTTCTTAGTTTCCCAGGCTCTATTTGGCAACTGGTTGCTCAAAGCTAATTGCAAGAGAAATAACTTGTATCTAAACAAGAAGAAGATGAGATCCTGATTAACAGTAGTTACACTGAGAGATAGGTTTGTCAGAAACAGAACAAGAAAAAGGTGAGTATATTCCTAAAAAAATTGTGTATTGATGCAGTGAGTAGATATGTACAGTAAGTATATGCACTGTAGCACTGTAGCACTGTCCTCTCATTGTTCATTGATTTGTTGTAGTGGGGACCAGTAACGTCTCCATTGTGAGACTTGTTGTTACTTTTTTTGGCATATCGAATATGCCACTGGTAGTTTGCCAGGCTCTGCCATGCGGGCAGGATACTCTTGGTACTCACCGGCTCTCTGAGAGGGATGGAGGAATCGAACCTAGGTTGGCCGCGTGCAAGGCAAATGCCCTACCTGCTGCGCTATTGCTCCAATCATATACACACAGTAAATATATATTTTTTTCTCAAGTAGGAAAACAAAAAGAAAAGTCTGTAGAAGAGGATAAAGAAATGAAAGAAAAGGGAGTTTTGATAATGATTGAGTACTAAATTAAAGATATATTCATGGCATTATGTCTGAATCTGGCAATATGCCATCCAAGATAACTTGAAGTAGATCTCAGTTTTGATGAATGGGTAGTTATAAACCTGTAGTAAAACAATTAACTTATTTACTTGATTTTTATTTATATATCCATTTTATATTATATCATAGTAGTTTATTTCAGTTTTCAGTTTGAGAACGTATCATTGAGCATGAGTGAATATGGGTTCTAAAACAAGAAGTCTGTGCCCCCGCCTTCCCCACAAAATAAAAGTAGAAAGACATAATCATAAACTAAAAATCAAATATTAAAATGACCACTTTATCAAAAATAGTCTACATAGTCAAAGCAATATCTATCAAAATTCCAATAGATAACTTTTAAGAAAATTAAACTAATAATTCAAGTATAGTTTATTAAAGATGAAAAGAAGAAAAGTACATGTATTGTAACCCCAGACTTGAAACTATGCTATAAATCAAGTTATTAAATAATATTTAATATTATATAAATAATATTAAATTAAATAATATTTTAATATTATTTAATATCAGGACCACACCTTGGAGTACTTAGGATTTATTCCTGACTCTATTCTCAGGGATTATTTCCTGGGGTTAATAAAGACCATCAGACCACCCATATGCGAAACCATGTACTCACAGTTCACTGAGTACAATAGTAATTAAACTATGCACATAGTCCATTGGACAGCCAGAGATAAATACAAATGCATATGGATATCTATCCTGTGACAGTGGAACTAAGGGGATACAGTGAATAATTAAGGCTTCTTAAAAAATAGTATTAATTTAATTGGGCAGCCACATAAAATAATTATATAGATATAAAACATATGCATAACTAGAACTCTATTTAATACTATACCCCAAAATCAACTCAGAAGGTATTAAAGGCCTAGATTAGAGGCCCCAAGCACTTTTATTTACTTACATTTCAAAATAAATGTGAAAGAGATATAATAGGCACTGTAGTATAACTGGGTATTTCCTGATTACACCCCTGCTCACTATTATATAAAGAAATAGATTCTACCAAAGACGTATTCTAAAACTAGTTTCCTCAGTGAAACCTATATTTTAGCTAACTTGAAAATGTATGTAAAGGCTTCCCAGAAATTCAAGATGGAAAAGTGAGTAAAGGAAGTTTAGGAAACAGAAAAATTATGAAAGCAATTCATCTTCTATAAAATATAATTTAAATGGAAATTATTAATACTATATATTTTTATAGTGCTTATGTTTATAGTATATCTTATTTTATATGAACATATGATTTCTGTTTATATTAAATATTATTTATATATTATTACATAATGATTTTTACATAACATATATAAAATATAAATATAAAACATTTATTTAGAGAGTGACAAAGTATAGCTAGACTTTGTGACATCATCTTATATACTCAATACAATTTTAACACTTTTCCTTATGTTAAAAAATGTTATTCAATTGGGGCTGGAGCGATGGCACAGCGGGTAGGGCATTTTCAGCATCCCGTATTATAGTCCCCTAGCACTGCCAGGAGTAATTCCTGAGTACAGAGCCAGGAATAACCCCTGAGCATTGCCTGGTGTGAACCAAAGAGCTAAAAAAAATCCAAAGCAACAACAACAACAAAAAAGAACTTATTCACGTAAATTTCAATAAAAAGAATACAAGTATACAGGAATGCTCAGGCCTCAAAAATGGAGTCAATTTCAACTTGGCTTTTCTTTTTTTCTTTTTATTTTTTTGTTTTGTTTTATTTTGTTTGGGCCATACCAGCTGTGCTCATGAAATACTCCTGGCACTGCATTTAGGAGTTGCTCCTTATGGTGCTCGCAAGACTAGGCAAGCTGGAGTCCAAACCCAGGTGTTAATATGTAAAGCATATGCTCAGCCCACTGTGCTTTCTCTCTGGCCCCTGAGCAAAACTAAATTCTATTTATCTGAATGACTAGGTGAGCAAGTTAGCAAAGGGACACATCAATTTCTAGGAATGTAACTGCCTCCTAAAAAATAGGAAAAAGTTCTATGTATAAAAATTATTATTTAGAAGGATACAGGAGGGATCTATAAAAAGATAAAAATGAAGTGGACTTTTGGATGAGAGCTAGATTCCTATGACTCTGCAATAAACTATCAGTGGGATATTTAGGTAAAACTAAGTATGGGGTTTGAAAATGTCAAATTCCACATTCCGTAAAAGTCACTTTGAGGGAAAGAAAAATATTTGCAAATTGCTGAGTAAAGAATTGAAATTACGACAGTAATAAGTAACAAGGTAGGATGAAGCAAAGTGGAAGGAAATAAAAGGGGCAGAATTTATTTTCCTACAGCGGAGTGTCTTTATGTCTTTAAAAAGAGGAAAAGTGGAAGAAATAGTAAAAATATAGTTCCTTTAAAGAAGGAGAAAACTTCAAGAAGCACAATACCAGCCACGTAAAATACAAGGCCAAGTGCACTGAATGAAAGAAATATATTTTGACAGATATAGGGTCTTTTATAAGAACATTTCACAAAAGAAAAAGTATGTATCTTATACCATGCTTTATATCTTAATAAAGTGGGGTGCTGATAATGATTAAATCTTTATAGACAGTTGTAAAATCCACAGAAAGCTATTAAAACTCCATATAACATTTCAAATATTAATATAAACATCACTCATAATGAGTGAACATAATGACGGACCTTCACTTTGTGAATTCTGTGGTGGCTCAGGCATGTTTCTCTTTGAGTTTTACAGTCTGTCTCATTCTTTCTTTTATATACTCAATGAATATTTATGGAACTGCTATTTTTTGCACATGTTATAAACTTATTGTTGTATTTCATAAAGCACGGTCTCATTTCTTAACTTTGATTTGACAAAGTTAATTTGACAAGTGCGTGTTTTTTAAACAGACAACAAGGAAGCTTTCTGTTTGTTTGTTTAGTTTTGTGTCTATCATTTAATGAAATAATTTCTATGCCCATTTTGTATTTTTTCAAGTAAATTATTTAGTTAACTTTTAACTATTGGCCAATGTGTATCAAAATGCCCTAAAAACATACTCTTTCTATAGATCAATGGACCATACCATAGGCTTTACTTGTGGATCTGTGCTCAGATAGTTCAAAGGACCATTTGGGGGGGCTAAGGACTGAACTTGGCAAAGCAATTCCCTTTACTCTTTCTGGCCCCATCATTTTGCTGTTATTGACTCTATTTGTTGGTATTTTGATAGGACACGGTAAACAGCAAATACTAGCTTGTGATTATCTAAAGTACATGTTATTAATTCTGTAAGTACTGATTTAAAAAGGATGAACTGGAATGCTTGTAAGTCTTCTCATATTCAGAATAATGACATAGAACACAAACTATGTGCCCGTGCGTACAAATCCAACTTTCTTAGATTAGCATTCCCAAAAACACATTCTACAAGTAGTGTAAAAGTAGAATACCAACTAATCAAAGTGTATATGGTCAACAAAATTTATAGGACTTTTTGGATTCAAACAAGGTTAAAAATTCTTTGCTGCAAGTCTTTAATTTGATCACTTAGTTTATAATCTATACTCAATGAATGTAATTAATCATTTCTGGAAAAGATTTCATGCTGTTCAAACTTTGGCAACTAAGAGTTGTTTCCCTAGTAGAAATTTAAAATTGTACGATTTGCTTGAGAATGTTTTAGTGTGTGTGTGTGTGTGTGTGTGTGTGTGTGTGTGTGTGTGTGAAAAATATTTAAGTGTTTGGGGCCGGAGTGATACTAGGGTAGTGGTGTAGGGTGTTTGCCTTGCACGCAGCTGACCTGGGGTTGGATCCCCGAAATCCCATATGTAATTCCACCAGACGTAATTTCTGAGAGCAGAGCCAGGTGTGACCCAAAAAGAAAAGAAAAAAAAAGTGTTTAAATTAGAATTTCTCAATCATGGGGCCATACAACTTCCTATGGGTTCCTGGGATTTTACAAGGAGCCAGCAGATGGAAATTGCATAAATGGGTTTGGGGTCATTGAATTAGACTAGAGGCCAACAATAAGAAAAAGGGACCACAAAGGAAAAACAAGGTCTGTAATGCGCCAAAAAATAAGTTGGAAAATGTTGATTTAAATGTGTAATTGTTAGAATTAAAAATAATAAGAATGTTTAAAAATTTGTTTTCAGAAACACCATGTTAAGAAACAAACACTCTAATTGGATATGCCTTTCATAATGCTAAAATTTCAAAGCAGATGTTGAAAATTAAAAATTAATGCATTTAGATACACATATATACTGTAAATTAACATCCAGATTAATGTTAATTGTGTTATTTCTTAGTAGAAATAACACAATTGGATTGCTTTCGAAAAAAGTATGTTTAAGTCCAACTTTCTAAGAATATTATTATTTGTATGTACTATTAGAAAGAGAAAAAAATTGTTATATAATCACATTTTTTTTTTTTATATATTTGGGTCACACCTTGTGATGCACAGGGGTTACTCCTGACTCTGCACTCAGGAATTACTCCCGGCGGTGCTCAGGGGACCATATGGGATGCTGGGAATCAAACCATGGTCGGCCGAGTGCAAGGCAAATGCCCTACCTGCTGTGCTATCGCTCCAGCCCCTATTGTCACAGTTTTAAACACAAATGTTATTACGAGTAAGAGAAATGCTGACATACAGTGATTAAGATGCCTTGTATAAAGCAGCATGATTAATAACTCACAGTGAAAATTAGAACGTGGTTTCATATGATTAGGTTAACAACATCAAAGGAAAAGGTCCAATAGTAGGACATTTGCCTTTCCTGTATGAGACCCTGGATTTGATCCCCAATACACCACACACACACACACACACATACACACACACACAACGCACACACACAAATATTTTGGACAGTGTCTGAAACGGTGCTTGGGAGGTACAGGATACATTTAATCAAAACCAACTGGGCCAAATGGTTCAATGCTATGCCCTGTATAATATGTGGCATAACTGGGGCCATTTTGGGGAGGGGACAAAAGTTGTTACCCTATTGGGACTCAGGCGTCTTCAGCTATACTCAGTAGTACTTGGGCAGTTGTGAGGTACCAAGGATAGAATAGTGGCACTTCACAAGAAAGTATGCACCCCGATCCCTCTCTCTCCTATATGGTTTTAAGTAACTTCAATCTTATTTTGTTTTCTCTGTTGTTCACTGAATATTCAGATAGGAGTTTGAGACTTGTGAGGTAAATAGAACTTTTAGCTTTATAATAGGAGTTAATGGGAAGAGAAGATAATTCTTTCTGGAGAAAGATCATATACTTTTAGTAACTGTCAGTGAACAAGAAAATCTTTCAGATACAAATCTTAACTTTCAATACAAGGACATAAAAAGTGTCAGATCATTTAAATAACAGATGAGATTCAAAACAATACACTACTTGGAAAATACAGATACTAATTCTCAAGTCTCCAGGTGCTTTTGTGAAAATTTTAGAAGTTAATGTCCCTCAGGAAAATTGTATCCAGCTGCCTTTGATTAGGGAATAGAGCAGTCAACTTGCAAACCTTCCAGCAAAGCACAGAGGCTTCCTGACTTGTGAATAATTACTCAGTTTGGGGTTTGATGGCTGGTGTCCACAGTCTAGCTGTGGAGAACAAAGGAAGGACAAAGAACAGAGAAGCAGACTCTTTCTCTCTCAAATAGATCGTGTTAATCTGTACTTTTGCTGTATTGATTAAGGGGGAAAAAAGTTTCACTAAGGTTTATTTTATTGATATTTAACACTTGTAATATTTTACTATATAATTCAGAATGGACAAAATTTATGCATATATGAGAGTGATCCACAGGAATAGAGAGCTAATACAGTGCTAAGATCTTTCTGAGTTTGCAGTTGACTGGATTTGATTGCCTCATACCACATATGGTCCCTCAAGTACAACTAGGAATGATTTCTGAGCACAGAGCCAGGAATAAACCCTGAAAACCACCAGATTTGATACTCAACGCTCTCCCAACCTCCCCTGCAAAAGAGAGTGATAACACACATTTCTCACATGAAAAGATAATGTAGGTATGCATTTATGTTTAGTGAGTTCTTTCAGAATGTCTGTCCAGTTCTCTGGATAGTCTAGAAGCTTATTTTAATTCATGGTTTGGAGAGATGGTACTGCGGATAGAGTGCTTGCACAGGCTGATGCATTTCAGCCCTCAGTACTACCCATGGTTCCCTGAACACCACCAGGAGTGAGCCCTCACCACAGAGCCATAAACTGTGGTGCCCTGAATTTCACCAAGATTAAAGAACCAGGAGTAATCCCTGAGCAGTCAGGTAGGATCAAAAAGCAAAACAAAACAAACAGACAAACCAAAGATTAGATTATTTTTAGATATGTTTTATACCTAAATTTAAGGAAATTTGTTTTTCTTGTTCATTTTCTTTCTCTCTCTTTCTCTCTCTCTCTCTATCTCTATCTCTCACTCTCTCCCTCTCCCTATCCCTCTCCCTCTTCTTACTTTTTCTTTTTTGTTTAATTTTGGGCCAAATCCTTGGCTATACTTAGGATTTACTCCTAATCCTCTGCTCAGATATCATTCCATTCTTTTATTTATATTTTTTTGCTTTATGGGTCACACCTGGCAATGCACAGGGGTTACTCCTGGCTCTGCACGCAGGAATCACCCCTGGTGGTGCTCAGAGGACCATATGGGATGCTGGGAATCGAACCCGGGTAGGCCACGTGCAAGGCAAATGCCCTACCGGCTGTACTATTGCTCCAGCCCCTCATTTCATTCTTGATGACACTCAGAGGACCATTAACTGGCCAGGGATTGTGTTGAGGTTACAGCATGCAAGATGAATCACCTAACCCATGGTACTATATCTCTGGCCCCTAGTTTTAATTTTTGTCCTTCTCATTTCTTCTTACTAATTAAGTACACTTGGAAATGAAAACGATAATTCAGGTGTTTGGAATAAATTTTAAATTTTCCAGTTTCCTAATTTGTAGAACAAATAATTATTTACAACTTAGAACTGACCCTTGTGATACTCTATGATACATCTAATTGAAATAATAATACTCAATTCTTTCTACAATAGCCAATAGGTAACGTAATTTGATATATGTCTTTTAGTGTAATCAGTACTTGGAAAAGGCAAATTATAGCTATAAAATAAGATTTTTCTCACAAAAGCTAGACAAAAGATATGATTTGTCATAAAATAGTTATTTCCTATTTTAAACACCTTTGTTTTATAAATTTTCTTCCTCTTACTTTTTAATTATTCAAACAAAGCAATCAGTTGATCATTGAACATTAGAACTATGTTTGTATCTTTTTGTAGAAAAAGTAACTTAGATGTTCTTATCAAGAGAAATAGTGTGCACATGTATTAAAATAATATACACAAAGATTATGACTGAAGATTTATAGCAGTAAAAGTTTGGAGTCTTTCTAATTATCTACTAATGGTTTTAAACTAAAAATCATATGGTAATATCTAAAAATTAGTTTTGGGAAAAATAAGTAAATCAACTGAAACTCACACGAAAATGTAACTAAAAATACTATTAGTTGAAAAACAATAATAGCAGTGCAGGAGTGGTAGTATCTGGTCTCTAAGTTCTTCCACAATTCCCAATTTGGAAGATAAAAGAGAAAGAGACTCTCTAGTAGGAAGAAATTTAATATAGAACTAAATTAAGTAGAGCTAATTTTTGTACTATTTTTTCCCCTTAGGAATATTGGGCTTTAAGTTAGTTATTAAACAGAGCATTCTCATTTGTTTCCCTAAATGTACAAATGCAGGGACCTTTTATGTTGCTATTATTGAATGAACATCTTGCATTCCCACTGACAGGAATTGTCATTTTATTTAAAACTTTAAGTTTTTATCTTTCACTAAATACCTAAGTATTACTTTTGTTATCTGTTAGTCTCCTGTGGGCCAAGGTCTGGGATGGAATTTATGATTTTTGGAAATTGTAAACTTCCCTAATTTCAGAAAGACCTCAGGTATTTTCAGAAATATCTAAAATGTCAAATTATGTCAGCTAAAATGAAACCACAAGGAGATGTAGGCAAAGGAAACTGTGTATTTCTTTTTCAATAGTATACTACATAACTATAAAAATAAGCATATAGGTATATTTAAGGCATATATATTAATTACAATGCTATTACTATTTAATAAAACCTGTCTGCTGCGTTTATATCTGTGAAAGAGACTGTGGGACATTCCATTTTGCTGTGTATACTATCAAGTATATACAGTGCAATGGAATGTCCCACATACATGGTCTCTTATTTTGAGAAAATACATAATCTTTTCTCTAAATTTGGAAAACAAATAGAGAAAAACTGTAGAATATTTTTAAATTATCTGGTTACAATTATTTTAGATAACATACAGTAGATAACAAAACTTTGTTTTGCTTATAAGAAAATTTTACTAATCTTATACAATAACAAGACACTGAGATATATTGGCATAGGTAAAATATTATCTCTTAGAAAACACCATTTTAAAAAGTAAGTTATATAGAGTCATACGTCTGTGGTCATTAATTAATTGTATGTGTCAATTATTATATAGATCTACATCAGAAATAGTTTCTCAAGCACATATGAATATTTCTCTATATTGTTCTCCTGAATCTTCCTTTTAAATTATTCACTGTTGCATTAAATAACAGATCCTTACACAGCCAGTGGAAACAATAACAAGGTTGCTTTTGCTGCTGGAATTTAGGGAATGAAAGAGGCCCTGTAATAAAGCTTCTGGGGATTTAGAATCTGATTACCTTTTTTTAACTCCAAAAAGTTATTACTCAAATTTTTCTAGACACAAACATATCTTGAAGCATTTCATATTTGTGTTACTGATGTGTTTTGAAAGCAACACTGTAAGTCCCAGCCTAAATTCTTTCTGTGGGGTAAATGAACACTCTATATTGAAGTATCATTCTGCTCTGCTGAGAGCCACAGCTTGGCCTGAGAATTTCAACAACTCAAAGAAATTAATTAGTGGAACCACCGATTAATTTGCAGCCCATTTATCAGAAAAGCTTAATGACTCTGACATAAGTCCATATCTCATTTCACAACCTGCTGTCCCAGACCTGCTCCCTGCAGCTGTTCATTATTCTGTAGAATCCCATGGCACACTGAACACTTTCAAGGACCAGAGTGCCCCTGGAAGCTCTGCCTCTTGAGGGGAGGGTCCTGGCAGGGGTCTGTGCCAGCTGATATGGCCATAATGCCAGATTTTTCTCTTCTGTCCATTCCTTTTGTCTTCTATACATGGCAATAGGAGATGATTCTCTATTCTAAGATGTTTTGCAAATCTAGAGAGGGAAAATATTATTCTTATCATTGTATGTGTGTGTGTGTTTGTGTGTGTGTGTTTCTCTCTACCAATGATTAGAGGGCTCTTGAAGTCTTTGGTGGAAATTTTCAATGAACAGGATAAGAAGTTCAGTGTGAGGCCCAAGGATACAGTGATGCTTTGTCTCTGTAATGCCAAGGATTACCTGGCACCCAGTGGGGCAGGGATGTTTCACAGGCTCACACCATCTCTAGAGGACCTGGTGTGTAGTGATCATGAGAACACATTATGCTGAAGATAATGCCAAATAGGCTGTAAGCAAGTAAGTTAAGGCTGTAAGCAAGCCTTAACTCTTGTACTCTCTCCTGCCTGCATCTTAAACTCATGTTGAAGGAACTTGTGATTCTGAATGAGAAATAAGGCTGCTGCTTGAAGGAGGGGAATGAGTCCATAAAGAGAATGCTTTGACCATGACCACTGCAAGCTCTCAAACATTAGTGTGGAAGTCGATGTGGAGGTCTCGTTCTGTTCAGCAGGGCGAACCCTTCGTAGGGCGCAGCAGAAAGAACAGACGCAGAGCCCGGAGGAGAGAGAAAAGGCATTTATTCTATGGCAGTTACAGTATTTATACCTCCCTGTTGGGAGGAGATGGTGCCAGGACCCCCAACAGAAATGCAGGGTGTGGCACGGGATTTAGCTAGTAATAAACAAATGTTGATAGGATAAGATCAGTAAGATTAGGAGTGGCAACCTTTGCTAGGTGTGGCATGGGGTTAGCTAGTGATTAAACAAATAGTGACAGGATAAGATCAGTAAGGTAAAATGGCTCCCTACATCTCCCCCTGTTTTGTTTTAAATTAAATGTGGTCAGGGGAGGCATTGTCCGGTATCCCTTGTGACATAAAGACTCCATTTTTGCAGGGAGAGGAAGGAAAGGATGATCGGGTCTATGCAGGGGGCTCCTCATAGGCCCCATCAATCCTTGGTTTTGGAGTAACCTCTAAGCTATACCGGAATACCTCGCAGGGAGCCGGGCCAGGGTATCAGCCCTCCCTTGCAGTGCTTTGCCTGGCAACCTGATCCACAAGAATAAATCCTTGGGAGCCCGGCATCCTCAAGGTAAAGAACTGGGGGAAGATGAGGTCCTACAAATCAAGCCAAAGATCCTTAAACACTCGAAAATCTCATTTGTTACTCTAAGATATTAACCCAGCCCTGGACCCAAAGTAGCACTTGCTGTAGAGTGTCCAATTGTTGCTCAACATCATGGTTGACAGTAGCCTGCATTGTCCCAAGGTGGTAAGAGTCATTTTGTCATGTTTAGACGAAGTTGTGTGTCTGGACCGAGGCTTGAAGAACTATTCCTGCAACAGCATCAGTGGTGGTTACAGCAATGAGTCCAGGATAGCTGTGATCAGAGGCCCAAGGAATCATCAGGAGCGCCGGAGCAGTTGTGTCAGATCTTCAGTCAGGAGCCCTTTATCGGGGGAGCGTTGCCATTCTCTGGTCAGGTTCACTGGTAACCATATGCGATCCGGCCCTTAATAAAATTATACTGTGGGGAGAATCTTGGATTGAGAGGGAAGAATTGAGACAGGTAGATAATGCACAATCACCAGAAAAGAAAAATCTTTTTGTGAGTGATCAGAGGTAGTATGAATTTGGGACTTGGTATGAATCCAAGTCTGAAAGTGAAGAGGGAGACAGGGAGGCACTCCATTGCAGACAGGATCAAGTGAGTATCCTAGAGAAAAAATTAAAAGGTGTTTCTTCTTTATTCGGCAGCTGAGGCATCTGTGAATCCCATGGAGGGGGTAAAAGAAAGGAATTGTTAGCCCAGATACTGGGTCCTGGCATGGTCCAATCTACAACCTGTAAAAGTGGAGGGTGAGGAATGTAAGTCCAATAGATATGTTTAGCTTACTAGAATTCAAGAGGATTTCAACTGTTAATAACTATTAATGTTCTCCCAATATGAAATCTGGATTGAAAATTTCAATTTCTTTGTAGGCGCCACATTCTGATTAGAAATCTTTGTTTAGACCTGATCTAGCAAGCTCCAAAGATACTTAGATCTTTTAAATTGCTGGGCTCCATATCACTCTGACCTCCCTTGATTTTGTTTGCCCAGATCTAAGAATTACTGACTTTAAACTAGCTCTAATACTCGAGTGTTCCACAGACAGAGACAGACAGTCAGACAATAAACATCACACATGTGCACAAATATATACTTGATCGATCAATCTGACCCTTCAAGAATGGCAGGAAAAAACTGATAGACTGAGAAAGGAAAGAGCAGTCCCCAGGGCAAAGTGAGCCCTGTCGGCCGATTGGGAACATTGCTCCCCGTTTCTCTGCCTGAGCAGCCAGTTTCCTGCTTGTTGAAAAAACTGGTCAAGAAATCACTTTTGTTGATATAAGCTGGCAAAACCTTCTCAAAAGTTGTTGAAAACTAAGCAGAATTAAGAAAGATAATGAGACAATTGCACACACACTAGGAGCACACGCACAAATCTTACTCCTGCACACGCTCGGACCGGTCCTTCTTTCACACGGGTGCGCACCCCACTCACCACATTCACACTGAGACTCCCGATCCTGCCCTACGGGCATCATCTTCGGTCTTGAAGTAACGCTGGTTCCTGCTCCAGCCAGGCCAAGTCTGAATAACTGTTCTGTGAGTGAGACCACTAGTTGGTCACTCCCGACGCGGCTGACTGAGCAGAAGCAAGTTCCTGGGCAGTGGCAGAAGGGACACTGTCCTCAGAGGATTCATTTATTCTCTGGGTGGAAATTGGTTCAGCCAGAGCAGGTGTGTCGACCTGCCTTATCAGTCGTTCGGGGAGCCAGCGGGCTACACTATCAGCAGCATCAAATATGCAGGCTGATCCTCGGCCCCATATAAGGACTGGATCAGGGCCCTTCCATAGACCACTCAGAGGTCTTTCCACCTTACTTTTGCATAAGTGTGGCTGGTGGAAGTATGCCAGAAACGGTCCGCTGCGCTGCGACCTTCTTTATCCAGTATAAGAAAGTTCATGACAAACAAAGCGTGAGATAGTAACGTCTTAGGGGAAAGTGAGGCTGGGTACAGTTCCTTTTCTGTCCGGAGCTTTTGAATATATGTTTTAAGAGTGAGATGGGCTCGCTCCACTATCCCCTGCCCTTGAGGGTTATAGGGGATCCCTGTATGATGGGAAATCTGCAGCTTCTTACAAAAATGCTCAAACTTTTTTCCAGTGTATCCTGGACCATTGTCTGTTTTTATTAGCTGTGGTTTGCCCAGTACAGAAAAGCAGTGCAAGACATGAGCAATGACATTTTTTGAGGCCTCTCCAGTCTGGGCTGAGGCGCAAATAAACCCACTAAAGGTATCAATAGTCACATGCACATATTTAAGCTGCCCAAAGGAATGAATATGAGTGACATCCATTTGCCAGATGGCATTAGGGACTAGTCCTCGGGGATTGACCCCTAAGTGAGGCACGGGTAGAAGGGATACACAGGAAGGGCACTGGCACACAATCTGCCGTGCCTGCTCACGCGTGATTTTAAACATAAGGCGGAGAGTTTGAGCATTCAGATGGTGAAGGGCATGTGCAGTTGTGGCCTCCTGCAGCGGATCTGCTTGTAGAGTTAGCGCTGTGAAAGATCGGGTGGCCAAATCTGCCAAGTGATTACCTGCCGCCAGTGGCCCAGGGAGGTTAGTGTGGGCACGAAGATGACCTATAAAAAATGGAGCTCGCCGGGAGCGAATATACTGTTGGATTTGCAAAAACAATGACGTTGCGGGGGAGGAGGGTTTTATGTAACTAATAGTCTCCAGTAATGGTATAGAGAAGGCCACATAGGCACTATCCGTGTATAAATTGAAAGGAAGAAGGGAAAAATTTTTAAAAACCATTAGAACAGCTGTGAGTTCAACCAGCTGAGCAGAGGACTCCTTTGTGGAAAAAGAAACAGTCTCACCCTCACAGGCATAGGCGGCCTGGCCATTAGAGGATCCATCAGTGAAAATCACTTTAGCCCCAGGGATAGGGCTGGTCTTAGTGACAACAGGAAAAACCCATTGATGTAAAGCCATAAATTGTATCAACTTATTGGGGGGATAATGATTATCTAAAATTCCTGAAAAGGAAGCGCAGGCGATGGGCCAATCATCAGTATTTTGAAGAAGCCAATCTATCTGTTCCTTATTGTAGGGTTGAATAACAGAAGCCGGTTCAAGACCAAAGTGTCTGCGAGAGAAACTCCTTCCTTCAATAATTAAGGATGCCACTAAGAGATAGTAGGGTACAAGAACTTTCTTTGGTGTGGCAGGAAGGTGAATCCAAGAAACAGGGTTTTCCTGCCAAATTAAGCCTGTAGGAGAATGAGGAGTAGCGAAGATAAGGAGGTGAAAAGGGCGCTGATAATCTAGAGAGCAAACAAAGTGACCTTCAATCGCTTTTTCTATGAGAACTAGGGATTCTCGGGCTGCTGGTGTCAGACTCCGAGGGGAAGAAGGGTCAGCATCACCGCGCAAAAGGTCATACAGGGGCATAAGGTCTCCTTTGGTAAGTTTCAGATAGGGACTGAGCCATGTAATATGCCCAAGCAGTTGTTGAAAATCATGTAGTGTCTTTAATGAAGTAAGCTTCAGCTGCGTTTTTTGCAAAAGTACACGGGACCCCTGAAGACGAAATCCAAGAAAGGTATAAGGGTCAGCGATCTGAATTTTTTCGGGGGCAATTTGAAAGCCAGACTGAGTAAACGCACGGATCACCTGATTGCAACAGAGCATAGTGGCCTGTGGGTCAGATCCAGCAAGCAGTATATCATCCATATAATGGATCATATAGATGTCGGGCCATTGTGCCCTAATGGGAGCAAGAATTTGAGCCACAAATTTTTGACACAGTGTGGGGCTATTTGCCATTCCCTGGGGTAAAACCTTCCATTGAAAACGTTGCATGGGCTCTTTATAATTAATAGCTGGCAAACTAAAGGCAAAACGGGGGCGATCATCAGGATGCAAGGGAATTGAGAAGAAGCAGTCTTTTAAATCGAGTACTATCTTATACATTTCTGAAGGGATGGCTGCTGGGGACGGCAGTCCAGGTTGAAGCGCCCCGAAAATGACCATGGTTTTATTTACTGCTCGTAGATCCTGTAGCAGTCGCCAACTGCCGTTTTTCTTTTTTATAACAAAAATGGGTGTGTTCCAGGGGGAAGAGGTGGGTTCTATGTGTCCCGCTGCGAGTTGTTCCTGCACTAACAACCTGGTGGCCTGTAATTTTTCAGTGGGAAGCGGCCACTGGTCCACCCATACAGGCTCATTGGACTTCCATATGATCTTATCCGTATGGGGTGCAGGAGGAGCAGTGGCAGTTACTGAGAATAAACCTAAGCCTGCGCGGTCATTTTTCACTGGGTCGAGGGCTAGCGGCGCAGGCGTGCCCTGGAGGTATTTTCCTAGAACCTTTCCGGGAGAGTAACCTGCTGCAAGGAGCATGTCTAGGCCCTTGGCATCAATTAGTATAAGGTCCATTTGTGAAAGAATATCCCTGCCCCAGAGATTGAGTGGGAGCCCGGGCAGAACATAGGGGCGTACCATCCTGGATTTTCCCTCCTTGGTGCGCCAATCAAGCGTAAATGAGCTTAACATAGGGTTTTGGGATTGACCTATACCCTGAAGGTGAGTCAGTGAGGGGGTGAGGGGCCACCTTTTTGGCCAGTCTTTTTCAGCAATGACCGTTACATCCGCACCAGTGTCAATCAGACCTAAAAATTCCTTCCCGTTGATCTCTAAAGTCATCAAGCCCTTGTGATTAAGAATGCGTTGGGCAAAAAATGCAAAAGTCTCTGACATTGGGGGTGGTTTTTGTACTGTTGTTATTGGAATGAGTATTAGCTGTGCTAGCCGCGCACCAGCGTCCAAGACTGAAAATGGGGAGAGTGATTCAACTACTACTCCAATCTGCCCTTGAAAATCAGCATCTATAATCCCGGGGAGTACTTGCACGCCCTGAGGGAGCATATTGCCTCGCCCAATAATTAGGCCAAAAGTTCCAGATGGCAAAGGGCCACAGGCGTTGACATACACTATCTGGGGTCCCTGTTCTTTAACTAATATTGTGCGGGAGGTGGCACAGAGATCCAATCCGGCTGAGTATGGGATGGCTCTGCAGAGGGATTGGGTGCCGATGGGTTGAACAGCCCATGATTTTGAGGTGCCCCGGTCATGGGAGAGGGAGCGAATTGGGGGCTGGATGTTGTTTATTTTAATTTTTTTGTTTATTTAGCTTGTTTTTCTTTTTCTTCACATCCTATGTCCAGGAAGCTTAGGGGCTCTGTCCAGTGAATTTTTTGACCAACTGTGCTAGTGTTTTTTGCTCATCACTTTCTTTAGTTAAAATTGTTATAGGCGATGAAGGATAGAACAGTGGGTAGGGTGTTTGCTGTGTATGGGCTGACACAAGTTTAATCCCTGCATCCCATAAGATTCCCACTGCTCCCCCCCTTCCTGAATGCAGAGTCAGGAGAACTGCCAGAGCACCTGGGTGTGACCCAAAAAGCAAAGCAAAACAAAACAAAACAAAAATACTGCTGTAGGCAGGTAGATAAGGGAAGGGCCCCTTGGGCAATGGCATTCTGGTGAGTTGTCATCATCAACATCATCATCATCCCGTTGATCATTGATTATCAAATTTCCTCAGTGGTCTCAGTAACATCTCCATTCATCCTAGCCCTGAGATTATAGAAGCCTCTCTTTCCTCATCCTTCCCAATGATGCCACATTGGAGGCTCTTTCAGGGTTAGGGGAATGAGACCCAGCATTGTTACTGGTTTGGGCATATAAATACACTATGGGGAGTATGTGAGGCTCTCCCATGTGGGCAGGAAACTCGGTAGCGTGCCAGGTTCTCCCAGAGGGAGAAGTAGGCTATAAGACATAAGATATCGCTTCTGGGAACTTGGTTTTAAGTCTCTGGATGTTAGTGGGATTATAAAGTGCCAGGGGCAATCCCTGGGTGTGACCACCTAGCTTCTGGAAATGGGAAATCTGTGTGGAAGAGGCCCAGTCCCAATCCAAGCAGGCTTGGAGGTCTCAGCCCTGGCTCCTATACACCTGGGTTCCTCTGCCGGTACCTTCATGCGTGAAGCTCTTCTGAATATGTGGAGAGGGGCCTTGAGTATGGCTGTGGCTAAGGCTCTGGAGGTCTTCGGCCATGGGAGGTCTGCTCAGGGCAGGGAGGGAAGCCGGAGCCCATCCCCTTCATGGGGCCCCGGGGACAGCCAGGCTCCTGGGCAAGAGACTCTCTGGAGAGTTGTAGCACCATATAATCCTAAGGTCATCATAACCCACCTTGTGGCTACAAGAACTAAAAGCTGATAAGACCTTTAGCTGGAGCTAGCCTAGACCAGAAAAGACTAGAACTACCCTCAAAGAGAAGCTCTAGTAGCAACAAAGGTCAAGAAAAAGAGATTTTGGGGCCGGAGTGATAACACAGCGGGGAGGGCGTTTGCCTTGCACGCGGCCGACCCGGGTTCGATCCCCGGCATCCCATATGGTCCCCCAAGCACCGCCAGGAGTAATTCCTGAGTGCAAAGCCAGGAGTAACCCCTGAGCATCGCTGGGTGTGACCCGAAAAGCAAAAAAAAAAAAAAAATAAAAGGAGCTTTTAAATACCATCCTAACTATCACCCTCTTAGCAAACGCCCTAGAAATGGACTCTTACCTAGCTAGAAAGCCCCATGTGGGGCAGCTTGGAGAAACCCTATAAGAGCCAACTTGCACAAAGGAAGGGTGTGCATGTGTTGCCTGAGCCCAGTGCTGCTTGTGTCCAGGTAGTCCAGCGCATCTGGTATCGGAGCACATGTGTCACCAGCATCTCCTTCTTGAAATGTGTGCTGGGCCACTCTTCACCTTTGGTGAAGCCCACACTCTCTCATAAACCTCTCTCTCTCTCTCTCTCTCTCTCTCTCTCTCTCTTTCTCTCTCTCTCTCTCTCTCTCTGTCTCTCTCTCTCTCTCTCTCTCTCTCTCTCTCCCTCTGTCTCTGTCTCTCTCTCCCCCTTTCCCCTCCCTCCCCCCACCTTTCTTCTCTCTCCTCAAAACCTCCAAATGAAATCTGATTTTACTTCACTGCTCATCCACTCTTGAAATTCTTTCCTGAGAAGAACAGAGATCCGTAAGCCCTGGGGAAGGCCTCAGACTGGCTTTCTTTTCCTGCCCAGAGCAATTCCTCACTCCAGCCTGAGTCCATGACTCCTGAGAAACTGGGTAGTGGGAGTTAACTCCCATGCCCAGCAGACCGAGTGGCTTGGTAGCTACCTAGTAGTGCTGGCGATGCCCTGGCCCGTGCCACGCAGGGGCTCATCTCACTTTATCAGTCCCGTCCTTCCCAGCCAATCCTGGGCTGGCGGAAGTGGATTGAGAGAAAGTGGCGGGTGTCTCTCTCCTCTCCACTTCTCATAAAGCACCTGTGATGGTCCACGGACTTCAAAACTAGATAAGGATATCACGAGTACTATCACCTAAATGAGATACACGAAGGATTAATTTTTGTGGATCAGCTAATACCACTCACAACAATGATTATACACAATAAATTAATAATTTTTTTTTCTTTTTGGGTCATATCTGGCGATGCACAGGTGTTACTCCTGGCTCTGAACTCAGAAATTACCCCTGGCCGTCCTCAGGGGACCATATGGAATGCTGGGATTTGAACCCGGGTCGGCCGCGTGCAAGGCAAATGCCCTACCCGCTGTGCTATCTCTCCAGCCCCTAAATAAATAAATTTAACCTAAAAATGCACATCTAGGTTAGAAGTATTGGTTCAATTTTTGCTGGTATTCTAGAGAGAGTGGCCTATATAGCAGTAGAAGGAGGCTCCCATGATTGCTGAGAGTGGCCTTGCTCTATGAGAGCTCTTCCATTTCCTCTTGGCAGAACTTGGGCCAGCATCAAGTCTGTTGGATGTCTCTATATGCCGGATAGACTGTAAACTTGAGGCAATCAAGCAGCGTTGGCCTGATGCCTTTAGATCTTGGTCTTACTGACCTGGCTTTATACTCTCACTCGTCAACTGGTAAGTGATCTTCTTGCTAGTATTGTGATATTTTAGTATCTAAAAAGGGCATAGTTTTTTCTCTTTCTTTTTCCTCACCCATACTGCATAAAAGTGATTAACTCAACTGAAGAGAGTTAGCAAAATTGATCTTCAGCATCCATTCATATGCCCTACTTGAAGAATCTCTTAAGAAAAATTACAAATTTGATTGTAACCTCTTAATGCATAAAGTCAAAATTGACCTAGGATCTGGAAAGTAAAGGCCAAGAACTCCCTTTTATAATATTCAGATTTATAGAACTCATGGATTTTTCTGTGATTAGCATAGCACGTGAATATAGGTCAAGATAGTTAAAAGTATGCTTCAAAAAAAAGGTCTATTTCACATGTAATTGTTTAAGTCAATGAAATCTTTCAAAGTTTATACATTGGACTTTTAATATGGGTTTTTATGTCACTTTTATATTTTCATGTTGTTTATTGTTTTATTCTACTAAAATAAATATATTTAAAGAATCTAAGCTATTTTTTAAAAACTTAAAAACATATATATGTTTAAATCACTCGAACAGAAGAATCACATTTCAAAGTTGTCACCATTATTACCTCCTTTTGTAAATGAGCTTCTATTTACTAAATAAATTTGATCACTTGGTTGATAAGATTCTATTTGTCGGGGGGGGGGTGGTTGTTTCATTTATGGGCCATACCTGGTGATGTTCAGGGGTTACTTCATGTTCTGTACTTAGAAATCACTACTGGGAGGATTCAGGGCACCATTTGTGTGCAGTGGTTCAAATCCCAGTGGCTCTCTGCAAGATAAGTCCTTACCTGCTGTTCTATCACAATCCTTCCTTTTCTTTTCTTTTCTTTTCTTTTCTTTTCTTTTCTTTTCTTTTCTTTTCTTTTCTTTTCTTTTCTTTTCTTTTCTTTTCTTTTCTTTTCTTTTCCTTCCTTTTCTTTTTTTAAGAGATCATTTTATTATTAGTCTTTTTTGTCAAGAAAAAATATGTTTTTTTTTGTTTGGGGGGTCATAGCGGGCAGTATTAAGGGCTTATTCCTGGCTCTGCTCTTAGGGTTCACTCTGGTGTCCTTGGTGACCATGTGGGGTGCCAGGCATAGAATCTAGGATATATGTCTATGTATACAGTATACTATAGTTCTGGCCACAGGAAAAAATATTATATATGATTAAAAGTATAATACAATGGTATTTAATAAGAGAATCAATATTTCCCTTATGTTATAAGTATAAGAGTAAAATATAGATAATGATCTCCATCAGTGATTCTCAATACTACTTTTTTTTATCCCTGATCTTTTGAGACATTTTTTTCTAATGAAGAAATCCTAACTTCATATATCTGTACATACATTACATACATCTATGCTCAGATTTATGTATAGACATGCCTATATATTATTTATAATAAAGTATGTTACCAATTTTTTTTTTCTTTTTGGGTCACACCTGGCAATGCACAGGGGTTACTCCTGGCTCTGCACTCAGGAATTATCCCTGGCGGTGCTCAGGAGACCATATGGGATGCTGGGATTTGAACCCGGGTTGGCCGTGTGCAAGGCAAAGGAGCTACCCGCTGTGCTATTGCTCAGGCCCCAGTATGTTACCAATTTTTTACCTACTTGAGTCTAACTTGTAGAATTAATGACTTAAATTGAAAAGTGTCATATTCATGCAATCTTATATAGCATGATATTTATGTGGATGTTTGTATAACTTAACCTTTTTTAATATTGACAAAAGTTACTCCAAGTTTTTTTTTTTGGGGGGGGCTTTTTGGGTCACACCCAGCAATGATCAGGGCTGACTCCTGGCTCTGCACTCAGGAATCACTCCTGGCGGTGCTCGGGGAACCATATGGGATGCTGGGAATCGAACCCGGGTTGGCCGTGTGCAAGGCAAACGCCCTACCGCTGTGCTATTGTTCCAGCCCTAATTTTATGAATAAGGAAATACAAACCAGTAGTTTTGAGATCTAAGGAGCAGAGAGATAGTACAGCAACTAGGAAACTTGCCTGGTAGTTGCCCAGGGTTTGAATCCAGGCACCAAGTATGATGCACCAAGCATGATGCATTGCTAGGAGTGATCTGTGACCAGAGAATCAGGAGGAAACCTTGAGCATGGTGTGGAAAAAAAACTTTATTTTCCTTGTTAGAGAAAAATGTGAATATTTTTCAATGAAAGGGTATATATCACGACAAAGGGCAAAGTGCTCAATGTTTGAGCTGACCTGTACAATGAAGATTTCTTTCTAATTTTCTTTAATTACCTGAGATGCCAATATATTGATCCTCCAATAAATAAATAAAAAATTATGTAATAACATACCTAATTGATTTTAGAGAAAAATACATTTCAAATATAACATGAATGTGTTTTTTGCATACAATGTATTGAAAATAATCTTTCAGCATTTTGTGACTACACAGAAAAAGTTTGTTGCTGTAAGTAGACCACATTTTTATAGCAAGCTAATATAATACAGTCTTCCAGTATTCTAAAAATATCTTTGGTAAAAGAAAAATATCTGATCAAAGTTGATAACTTGTTCTTCTAAATATGCCAAGGGCTGGGACATGTGTTTTATATTTCCTAGCACAGCACAAAGACTGATATTACAGTGTTCAAAAAACATTTCCTGAATCTCTCGGGAGTGGCTGAGTAAATAAATTATATGTGTTTCTTCCATATAAAATATGGAATAAAGACTGGTTTCTTTTTATTTCCTTGTTAGAGAATATGTGATTTTCAGTGAAGGAGAATATATCACAACACAGGATAAAGTGCTGAATGTATGAGGTGGACCAGTGCTAAAATAAAGATTTCTTAATATTATTTTAGTGCTAGAAATACCAATAAACTGTTTCTCTAACCATCAGATTGTAGCCTCTAGTTTTAAAAATTCAAGAAGTTCAATGGATCAGGATATTCCTAAGTTTTAGCGATTTTAAATGTAAAAGTCTTCCTTATTAGTTTAGAACAGAGAATAGAATAGGGTTGAGCCCTGTCCATTAACTACCCCTGAGAGAAGTGCATTAGTTTCTCAAGTCAGATTTCATGAACCATAACACAGAAAACCTGAAAAGTTTCAGCTCTGGAAAACCAAAAAACTACACAAAGACCTTCAAAAGTACCATATTGCTATAAGCATAAAGAGTGTAGGAGTAAATTTTTATTTTACATAGAGTCAAGACAGCACCACGGGGGTAGGAAAGTTGTGGAGAAACAGACATGTTTCTTGCTATGCTTTTAGCAACAGTGGTTGCCTTTAGTACAACCACAAATAATAACAATTAAATTGCCATGTTGTTAACAGAACTTTTTTCCTATATGGATTATAACAAACAAAAATAGGGTGGGTGGGGACTAAAAAAATTTGATTAACTGTCCTATCTGAAAGTAAAGCAGAAGGTTCTGAATGAAATATATATTAAAAAAATAAGAAAGAAAAAGAAAATAAAGGGCCAGTGACCTACATATCTGCTTGGTGCACAAAAACAAACAAACAAAAAAACCCAAATAGGTATTAATTCTTAGGAAGTGCAGTTTTCTAAGAATAAATTGCATGCTATTTTATGTGATGATCAAAACTCTTAAAATTTATTTTGTAATTCTATGATAATGGGCCCTGACATATAGAGACTATCAGAAATATAATTTCTAGTAATGTAAGCTATACCTGCATTTCATCATTATCATCATCATCATTATCATCATCATCATCCCGTTGATTGTTGAATTTCTCAAGTGGTCACAGTAATGTCTCCATTCATCCTTGCTCTGAGATTTTAGAAACGTCTCTTTATTCGTCCTTTCCAATGGTGCCACATTGGAGGCTCTTTCAGGGTCAGGGGAATGATACCTGTCATTGTTACTGGTTTTGGCATATGAATACGCTATGGGGAGCTTGCCAGGCTCTCCCATGCGGGCAGGAAACTGCCAGGTTCTCCCAGAGGGAGAACTAGGCTATAAGATGTCACTTCTAAGAGCTTGGTTTTACAGTCTCTGGATGTTGGCTGTTGGTGGGATTACACAGTGCCGGGGGCAGTTCCTGGGTGTGACCGCCTAACTACTGGAAAATGGGGGATCTGGGCCAAAGAGACCCAGTCCCTATCTGAGCAGGCTTGGAGGTCTCAGTCCCGGGTCCCACAAACCTGGGTTCCTCTGCCGGTTTCTTCATGCGTGAGGCTCCTCTGAATGTGTGGAGAGGGGCATTGGGCCTGGCTGTGGCTGTGCTCCGGAGGTCTTCAGCCTCGGGAGCACTGCTTGGGGCAAGGAGGGAAACTGAAACCCACCCCCTCTGAGGGGCCCCGGGGAAGAGAGCCAGGGGCAGGGGCAAGAGACTACATTTAGCCTGTGAATACTATTAAAGTCATTATTAGGATGTAAAATAATTATTAGGATAAAATATTTATTGATCAAGTTTTCTAGATTTTGTACATTTAGTAGGAATTTTGGGGATTGTAGTTTATAAGTTGATATGTATGTTACCAACTAAAGGGAAGTCCTAGAAATATTTTCTTTCTCTTTCACTATTAATGTATAGCATGACCTTTATTACTAATTTAGTTCTCATCAGAGTAAAAGCACAAAAGAAATACTAATGAGTAACAAGAAACTCATAATATCAGGAAAAGTGAAGAATTGGAACTGTAATGATCATAAACTCCTTGTAGGTCACATTTATTTTATAGTCTAGAATCCAATTAAATTAATAGTTCAAAACCAGCCTTTCCCCACTCTTCTAGAAATGGTTTAATGAATACAAGACTAGTACCCTTGACTTTAATCATGTCTTAAATTGTCTTCTGGACTTATATTGTCCAAAATAAGGTTATAATTTTGCCAACAAATACTTGCAAAGACACTTACTGAATCATTTTTGCTCAAATTTTTTTCCTAGGGCTTGAGAGATTGCACAGTGGGTAGGGCATTTGCCTTGCATGCGGCCGACCCAGGTTCAATTCTCAGCATTCCATATGGTCCCCTGAGCACTGCCAGCAGTAATTCCTGAGTTCAGAGGCAGGAGTGACCCCTGTGCATAGCCGGGTGTGACCCAAAAAAGAAAAACATTTTTTTTTTCTACACTTCATGTAATGTAGAGTTAGCTCATGATTTCTAAGAAATTAGAATAACATAAATTCTGAATTTATATGCATGCATGTTTTATTATCTATTTTTTCAAAATGTTTATCTTTTAAAAATTATCCTATCTTGATACAAACTGTATTTAATTCCAAGATTTTTAAAAAATTCATGTTTGTAGGTTTAAGGCTTATACTTGTAATCAATCAAAAAGTATGAAATCAAATTAAAATGAGTTATTTGCATAGACATCACATCTATGGGTTTGATACAGATTATATAGGAGTAATAGGAGATAAAAGGTTTTCCTTAATAAATAAAAAATATTTTCACAAAAGATGCTTTTGAAATCTAAGAAAAGAAATGACATTTTATATAGTATAAGTCATAAGAAGGAAAAAGAAACAACAATAATATAAATGGAGAAATTTTATAAATAATGCCAAATTACTTATATTTATTTATTTACTTACTTACTTATATGAAGCTGTTCATCATTGGGTTTCATCCATACAATGTTCCAACACCCATGCCTCCACCAGTGTAATTTCCCACCACCAGTGCACCAGTGCTTCCAATTTCTGTTCCACCTCCAAGTCCCCGCCCCCTCCCTTCCCTCTCTCTCACTCTCTCACTCTCTCTCTCTTTCTCTCTCTCTTTCTCTCTCTCCTCTCTCTCTCTTTCTCTCTCTCCTTTCTCTCTCCTTCTCTTTCTCTCTCATTTTAGGCATAATGGTTTCCAATACATTTGCTGAAAGGTTATCATATATGTCCCTTTACCTCCTTTTAACACTCAGTTCTTGACCAGAGTGTTCATTTTCAACTCATGTTATCATGATGGGCCCTCCTCTATCTTAACTACCCTCTACCCCCCCCCACACACACCCTTGTGGTGATTTCCAACCATTAAACATTCCTCCTGAACCATTAACCCCGACCTTGGATATTATTTTCTTACTTTTTTTTAAAAAAAATATCCTACAAATAAATGCAGTCATTCAATATCTGACTCTCTCCTCTGACTCAATTCATGGCATGATACTCTCCAGGCCCATCCATTTGTAGGCACATTTCATAACTTCATTTGTCCTAGCAGCTGTGTTGTATTCCATTGTGTAGATGTTCCATAGTTTCTTTGCCCATTTGTCTCTTCTTGGGCATTCAGGTTGTTTCCAGGTTTGGCTATTGTGAATAGTGCTGCAATGACTCATGATAGTTATTTTAACCCACGAAATAGTCCACGGGAATAAATTGCTATTCACATTTTTAAATAAAAAACCACAATGCTCAGGCTTTTTTCACTCTGGAGAAGCCCTTGTTGTCTCTTCAACACTCTCTCTCTCACACACATACTTTCTCTTTCCCTCCCCTCACATTTCTCTAAGTAAATTTCTTTTTGTGGGGAGGGGATCAACCATAGTCACTTAGGCTTTCTCTTGCTGCTGTTGTGCTCAGGCAGCTCTCCTAACAGTGCTCCTGGTGTTATGTGGGGGCGCCAAGGGTCAAATCTGCTTTGGCTGAATGCAAGGAAAGCCTCCTACCCACTGGAACCCTCTTTAAGTAATTTTGTTTCTCTAAAATAAAATAATAATGTTTACAGTTTAAACAATTAGCTCATATAGGATAGCTTCTAATTAGAAAAATTTGAGTGAAATTGAAAATATTAATGACTGAACATAACAACCCCTCTGAGAGCAAGTTATCTCTATAATATCCTCGTCTAGAAGAGCTTCAGTACATACTTTATCAAAGACCACATAAAAATAGTTAAATAATATAGAGTAAGAATCTCTATTCACATATTTATTGTAATTTTTAAAATATTTTTCAAATTTCAAGGATCACAAAAGCAGATTATTGCATTAGAGAAAGAAAAAAATATGCAAATTCGCAGTTATCTAGAAATTTACGTACCTACATGACACATGACAATTTCAAATGTAATTTCAAATATTCAGAATGGTTACATATCTTTATGTAAAAAAAGATATCACACTTAGCTAGAACTTAATGCTTTGTAATTGTCGGCCCAGCTCTCTAAGCATAGCAAATGTTTCTGAAAAATATTGTTTTTGGACCCCCTCACTAAATGGAATTAGAGTTGAATAGAAGGCAAACTTTGTGTAGGGAAATATGTTTCTAACCAATAAAATGCATAGCCTCAATAGAGCCTAACTGGAGAGGAAACATTATCAGCGATTGGCATAATCAATGATATCTCATTTAACTGGAAATTCATTTCACTTTCATATGTCCTCATTCAGAAGTGTTATGAATTCATTTTCTTTTATTTTTATGTGTTGTTATTGTGTTTGTCTTGGGGTTATACTCAGTGATGCTCAGGGCTCACTCCTGGCTCTGCACTCAGGAATTACTCCTGGTGGTGCTGAGGGGGACCATGTGGGAGTCGGAGATCAAATCTGGGTCCATCTCGTGCAAGGCAAGCACCCTGCTTGCTACACTACCCCTCCAGCCCCAAGAACGGGAGAAAAAATAAACAGAAAATAATATGATGGAAATATTTCATTTTCTGGAATACTTTAACTTCCTAAACTAGATTTCTATATTTGTTATTTAAATTTCTAAGAATCTTTGCCTATGTTTTTCAATAACTAAAATCTATTCCTTATCTCTAGCTATATTCTATTTTTGTTTTAGTATTTAATTTATGGGCTGGAGCGATAGCACAGTGGGTAGGGCGTTTGCCTTGCACACAGCCAACCCGGGTTCGATTCCTCTGCCGCTCTCAGAGAGCCCAGCAAGCTTCCGAGAGTATCCTGCTCACATGGCAGAGCCTGGCAAGCTACCCGTGGCATATTTGATATGCCCAAAACAGTAACAAGTCTCACAATGGAAATGTTACTGGTGCCCGCTCGAACAAATCCATGAACAACTGGATGACAGTGACAGCGAAGAATCTAAGACTAAAATAATAGAAGGCAAAAGCATGTTAACATTACAATTTTCATAGTTTTTAATCTTTACTATCTACATAGGAACTTTTATAGATATTTAAATCAGAGTGAAGAAACCCCAAAATTCAATGCCATTGTATAATGTTTTGCAAGTCATTCTTTTTAATTCTCTGCAAAAAGAACTTTTAATTTATTCAGTCTTTCTGACATGGTAATCTGAAGAGTATTATCCATAATAATGGGATTTTACTTTCTTAATTTATCTTCTAAGATTTATTCTATCCTTATTTGTCTCCAAAGCTTTTACCATGGCGATTATCTATGGCAATAGTAAGGCCACAAGAATTCATGAGGAGGGAGATTTTTTTCACGATTTTAGCTGCTTATGTTCTATCAGTCTTTTTGGTGATTTGCATTATAATAACACTAATGCATTATTGGGAGTCCATTCTGCCTCTAATTCTTTGTGTCAAAATGTGAATTGTGATCTATGCATGCAACCTTTCCCTATGTAGAACAAGTATGTAAAGTAGAATAAGTAAAGCTGAAAATGATCCCAGAAAATCAGAGCTTGGAAGCTAGCAAAATTTAATTTTGAAAAAAAAGTAACGTTTAGTAGTGTATTTAAACTATGCACATATTTGATTTTCATTGTTCCTGAAGCTTATATAATATTATTCTATAATGTCATTCAATTTGGGGTTAAATAATGTTCAGAGCTTACTCCTGGCTCAGTGCTCAGGTTGGGGGCTTGAGCAATGTTGGGAGACCATACAAGGTATCAGGTATTTATTTTTTTGAGAAGAAATAAGAAAGTACCATTCGATTTTTCTTTTTCCCTCCCTTTAATTGCGACCTGATTTTCAATATTGTCCATGATAGAGCTTCATGCATACAGTATTTTAACACCATACCCATGTCCACAATATCTCCTTCTTTCCACTAATGAATGACCCATGAACCCATCCCATTCACTCATACTCTCTTTGCTATAGCTGTTGTTCTGAAAGCCTAGTATTCAACATGATTTCACTTATGCTAATATAGTATAGTAAAATATTTTAAAAATGCATCATAAAATGACTCAAAGTAAAGCAAAAATTTCAATACATAAATACTAATAAGTTTAGCTTTATCTATATAATATCAAAACTTAAAATCTAATCAAACATGACATCATAGCTAAATTAATATAAAATAGGTATTAAGATTACTTATTTTCTCAGTATTCCCCAAAATATTATAATAGTTTCTTATTTCATTATACTCCAATTTTGTGCTACACACTATTATATATTTTTGTAATTATAGTATTACATGAATTCACATAAAAGGAGAAACAATTTTACTCTAATAAGTTTTCTCTGGCAAGCTACTCGTGGTGTATTCGATATGCCAAAAACGGTAACAATAATGGGTCTCATTCTCCTGACTCTGAATGTGACAGGGACGAATGAGATATTACTAGTGCCCGCTCCAGCAAATCAATAGGCAATGGGATGACAGTGATACAGTGAACTTTTATCTCTTGTATATTTTAATTGTAGTTAATATTACCTTCATTGCAAGAAATATATACTTTTACATTTAAAAATGCATGTGCATTTACCAATATTTTTTAAAAAGACACATTGTTGAGCTCTCATCATGTCAGAATCAGCATAGGAATTGGACAAAGGCAAACACAATATACGTCTCCCATCTCTCTAAAGTTTCTTATCAGAGACACTGAAATTTTAAATATATGCAAAGCTAAATTTATTGAAAGTACAAAGAAAATCTATTTTCATTTACAACATAAAATTTTAATAGATAATGAATGAAACTAAGTAAAAATATATGAGGCAAAATCAATTAAAAATAATATATTGTTGGTGAATAGCATTGTTAAATCAGATATATTTCAGAAAAAGAAGTAATTTGGCAATTATTCATATACCACCTAAAATGGAAAGACTGTTATACTGACAGTGAAAGAAACACTAGAACACATAATTTAAATTTATAAGGGGCATTAGTGTTGTCTGTTCAACATTTGACTTTAACAATGTTTAGTCAATAATTCATTTTGAATAAGGTGTAACCCTCTCCCGATTCATTTATTTACATAAACATATCTCAGTATTTCAGCCCTATTGATGTATGTAAATATCACTGAAGTCTTACCTTTGTGATGGGCATTGATAATGTTTCCAACTTCACTAAATAACATCATACTCTGACATATCTTTGAAACAATTTATTTTTAATTTTGTAAATAAAAGACTTAATTAACTTTTTGACATTAAGGCAGTGATTTTTTTTATTTGATCTATAAGTGTATTTTTGTTTTTCTAGCCAGGCTTCACCTACATTGTTTATGTTGTCAGTTTCTAGGATTATTTTTTTTAAATGTCATTAACTGATTTTGAAATATCAGAATATTTTAGCCTCTTGTTACTCATTCTTTTTCATCATTCCAGGTATAATTAATTTAATTCGTGGACTGTAGTAACCCCAAATTGTCACAGAACTGATTATTTATCAAAGCCATGTAAAGATGAAATAGGCAGTGAGATACTCAGGAATCCCAACTCACTAGAGTGTCTACATATAGGTTTCTTTTCTTCATCAGAAATATGCTAGATGGCAGGAAAAATTGATACCAAATTTAGAATATCTTCAAACAGACCTGAATGTAAAACCAAAAGTCATTATAAAATCAATTGATAGTCACTAGTGTCAATAATTTAAAAAATATTACTTGAAAAATACCTCTCAAATCATGGTGACATTGATGTCATGTTCAAAAATTTTGTATGGAAGATCTAACTGATAATGTTAGTGTTTTGGTCGTTATCCCTATAAAGAAGTCAGTTTTCCTAGATATTGTACAAGTTCCTTGATAATGTAAAGGCCTTTTCAACCCCCAAAACTTTACCTATATGTTGTATTTCTTTTTTAAATTTTGAAAGATGACCCTTCCAAGTCATTATACACCTCTAGCTAAAAGTGTAGTAAGTAATTTGAATATTTGCAATGAATGTTTGCCTCTGGCATAAAAATCTGTTAATCAGAAATCACTAGTCTTTGGAAAATAGTTATTTCAGTAATATCCTAACTAGAGTACCAATACTCATGGTTTCAATTTTTGAAAATTTGAATAAATGACCATTTTAGGCACTTTTCTAATTAATTTTCCTCTCTCTCCTCTCCCTCCCTCTCTCCCTTCCTCCCTTTCTCCCTCCTTCTCTGTCTCTCTGTCTCTGTCTCTGTCTATCTGTCTGTCTGTCTGCCTCTCTCTCTCTCTCTCTCTCTCTCTCTCTCTCTCTCTCTCTCTCTCTCTCTCTCTCTCATTGGTGCCCAACCAGAGTGTTAGGATGAGCTTGTGGAGATTGACCCCTGAAAATGGGCGAGCCATGACTCGTGTGTCCGGACCGGTCTGGACAGGGATAACATCTCTTCTTTTGCTTGCCTTTTAGCTCTTAGTATTACATAGAAGCAACCTTCCCTCTCTCACAGACCCAGCTCAGTTTGGGAATGCAGCCATTCTCTCACATCCCCTTACAGTCCAGGCGCAAGGGGCTGTAGCTCATGGTGCCAGGCTGCTTGGCCTCGCCTTCTTCCTTGGAGGCTGTGACGAACATTGGTGACAGAACAATGTAGCCTTGATGTCTTGATGTCCCTTCTGTTCCCCTTTTTCTGTTAATGCTTTTTTTTTTTTGTACTCAGTGCATTAGATGTGTGTACATAGGATAGTAAAAAAAAAAAAAAAAAAGAAAAAAAGAGGCTGTGGGGCGCTTCTTCATCGCTTCGCTGCCAGAAAAGAGCAAGGAGCCTCTCCAGCAAATCTCATTTCTCTCCTGTCTCTTATCTCAGTGGCCCAGACCTAAAGAATATTCACACAACTCTCTCTCTCTCTCTCTCTCTCTCTCTCTCTCTCTCTCTCTCTCTCTCTCTCTCTCTCTCTCTCCTCTCTCTTGGTATGGTGCCAGTGGAATAAGGAGGGAATGGGCCATACCTAGATGTGTTCAGAGATTATTCCTGGCTCTGCTTTCAGAGTTCCCTCTTGGTGGTGTTTAGGAGACAATATGAATACTGGTATTGAGTCAGCCTCAGCTGTATCTTAGTTCCTGTACCATTTTTCAGGCTCTGTATAGTGTCAAACACTTCTATAGTTGTTTTTTATTACCTTTGTTGTAGTTGTTGCTGTTTCCTGGGGGGGAGAGGGCAGGGGCAGGCACATATGCCTATTCTCAGGAATGATTACAGGAAGTGCTTAAGGGATTATTTGGGGTATTGCATGAAATATGTGGGCTATATTCAAGGAAAGTTCTTTTCCCATGGTACTATCGCTCTGGCCCCTATCGACTTTCTATTCTGAAAACAATTATAACCCCCAACCTATTGACATGAATTTGTTGTTATTGGTATTTGCTTTTAAGGCTTTCTCCTTGCTTGAACTTAAAGATCACTGCTGATGGGAATTGGTGAAAAATATTGTTGCCAGGGATAGAACCCTGGTTGGCAGCATGCAAGGCAGAAGAGAGCTTAACACGTTGTAATACACTAACCCCCTGAAGTGAGTTTTTAATAACATTTTAATAATATACTATTATATACATATATGTACATAATATATGTATATAATATATACATATATGTATATATGTATATGCACATGTATATACATATATTATATGCATATATTATATGTACATATGTATATGTTGATATATAAATATAATTAATGATATATATACATTTTCCAGGGGATAATACATGAAAAAAACAAAATAAACTCCATTTTGTAAAATTCTCTTGGCATTTTTTCCAATTTTGTTCCAAACATAAAATACTTATATAAATGTAATATAAATTCTTAAGTGACCATAAATTTTAATTACAAGAAAGAAAAATTTTACACCCAGCAGTTTTTCCTCTGTACTTCGTGTTTCCTTTTTTTGACAGGGATTCTGGATGTTTAACTTTTATGTATGATTTTCAATATTCTGAACCGTGACAGTGCTCTACCTCCCAACTCTGCTCCGACATATTCATTTATTCAAAGTTTGTCGAGTTCTTACTATATGCCTACTGAATCATCTTAGGCTCTTGAAATACTTCAGTGAACAAAACTGTTATGAATTATGCAAACTTAGTGTGAATCTTAGTCAAATATATAAAGGCCAGGCAAGTTATTTCCCTTACATCTGGAACTAGAGCTGCAGATATCTCCCGATTTTAGAGAAGCAAGTTAAGATTTAATGTTGCTATTGCTATAAGGAATTTCTAGTATATTCAAAACACTCACCTGTCTTTCGCCAACTACAAGACCAAGATGACTGCCCTCTGACGTCCTAATAGATCTATCACATCTTCCAGAAGGACAATGGAGAGGATTATTCACGACTTCTACTCAGATCTCTTTGACAGCCACGACCATCTGTCCACCTGTCCACATACTAAATTTTGCAGGATGGATATGCCGTTCCCAACTTCATCCCGAAATCCAACATGCCATTTCATTGTAAAGATGTGTACAGCACCCGGTCCAGACAAGGTCAGACCTGAACACCTGAAGACTCTGCCACCAGTACTCATCAATACACTGGCTTGGCTCTTCACAAGCTACCTGTCTGAACACAAGGTTCCATCCCAATGGAAAATCAGCAGGACCATTTTGTTGTACAAGAAGGGAGACATCCAAGATATTGGCAACTATCACCCAATCTTCCTGTTATCTGTCATCTACAAGTTGTTCGCTTGATTCATCCTAAATAGAATATGCAGAACACTAGACAAAGGACAACCACGCGAGCAAGCCGCGTTCTGAAAAGGATTCAGCACGATCGACCGTGTCCACACAGAGACCAAACTCACTGAAGTTTCTCAAGAGTTCAAGATGCTGCTCTGTCTAACGTTCATCCATTTAAAGAAGGCCTTCGATTCTGTTGAGACTGAAGCAGTCATCGAAGCCCTAGTCAAACAGGGCGTTCAAACTCAGTACATCAAGATCCTCGGCAAGCTGTATTATGGATTCACCACCAGGATCTCACCATTCTACAAGCAAGTGATCATTGATGTAAAAAGAGGGATTCGGTGGGATGATACCATTTCATTGGGCTACACTAGCACGTGACAGGGACGAATGGAGATGTTACTGGTGCCTGCTCTAGCAAATTGAAGATCAATGGGATGACAAGTGATACAAGTGAGACTAGTGTGTAAAGACTGCCATGCAATGACATCTGTGTAACTATGGGAATTTAAGTATTTATTAATTTTGTATTAGGTAACTCCTGACCCTGAAAGAGCCTCCAATGCGGCATCTTTGGGAAGGAATAGTAAAGAGAGGCTTCTAAAATCTTAGGGCTAGGACGAATGGAGATGTTACTGAGACCACTAGAGAAATTTGACAATCAACGGGATGATGATGATGATGATAATGATGATGATGATGATGATGATGATGATGATGATGATGATGATGATGATGAAGACCATTGAAAGTATTGCTAAGGGTTACTGAGACTGCTTGAGAAATTTGATGATCAGTGGGATGATGATGATAAGATGCATTGGGTAGTTATATCTTTAGCTAATTCATTTCATTTATTTCAGCATTGCCTCTTTATGCCAGTCATCAAATTATAGTTGTTCACCAAAAAATTATGTATGGTCACCATGAATTCATGATGAGCAGAGTAGACTTGGGGCAGTGAAAAATCAACCCTTTTGGTTTGATCCTCAGCATCATGTACTGTCCCCTTAGTACTTCCAGGAGTAATCTCCAAGCATGAAATTAGGAATAAATCAAGTGCACTTCCTGGTGAGGCTGTCAAACAAACAAAGGAACCCTTTGACATATGAACAGGGGATCACTTGTAAGTGATATGACAATGATGCCAATTAAATTAAATCTATATGAAAAGCTCAATGTTTCTGATAGTACATGCCTCTGTAGAGGAAAGCACTATTCTGGGATATCATACACATCAAAAAAAGCAGGTTTATTTTCATAAGCACATTGTTTGAAACTATTAGTTGATGTATGCTTCTGTTTCACTTAGGATTCACATTATTTTAGGTAATGATTACTTGTAATTTTGCAATTTTAGCTCTTATATCTCTTAATCCATTTTAATTTAGATTTATTAACAGAAAACTAACTCAGATCATCTCTTAAGCAATAATGAATGAATATTTTCTTCTATATTCATGTTATGTTGAATTTGACAAAAAATTTAATATATGCTGTTTTCTATTATCTTAAGCAAAAACAAAGTCATATTTCTTTAGAAAAATATTATAATAGGTTTAGTAACACAATTGTAGTGGCACAAATGTTTATGGTTTTTATATATTTATTAATTTTACCACCTTGCAAAGCTCTCAATATCTTCTATCAATATCTTTATGTGACATTACACATAGTCTGCTTTTTTATCCTGGCCTCCACTGCTAGGTTATCTGATTTTTACAATCCAAGACTAAACATTTGTCATCATCTGATACTATCTATTCTCCTCTTTTATTTCTCTGTATATCAAACAAAATAAATCAGATGGAGGGCAAATGTAGTATGATCTTCCTCTGATTTAGTTTGTTTAACATGGTATGCTGCAGTTACATTCCAGTTGCAACAAACTACAAGATCTCACCCTTTTCTTATGGATATATATATTGCTCATTTTTGTAAGAATAATTCACGGACAGTTTTTTAAAATCTAAACATCTGTATTTATGTTGTTTTTTATATCCTGACTATTTATGTGGTTTTCATATTCTATTATATTAAAGACTGAATAAATGTAAATGTGTATATATCTTTAGAAATAAATTAAATGCATAATTGTGTGTTTAGAGGTAGATGCAAAGAAGTGGAATCAATGAGTCAAGTAGGAACTCTACTTATATTTTTCATTTATTTTACTTGAAATCTCCATAATTTTCCATAAAGGCTGAGTCAGAGGCTATTTCCATTAACCATAAATAGTGATATTTTTACACCATAATTCTACTAAACACTGTTGTTTCCAATCTTATTAACATATGATATTCTCTCTGGTATCAGAGATCTCATTATGACTTGATTATAAGTGATGATAAACACCTTTTCATGTGCCTATCAGTTAGACATGGGGATGGTATTGGAAAACATCTATTTACTCTTTGTGGGACTCAGGGGACCATATGTCATTGAACCTGGCTTGGCTATGTACAAGGCAAGCATCTTTTTCACTGTGCCATCTCTCTGGGTCTCTCATTCCCTTCTTGATTTAATATTTGTAAGATGCTGCTACAGTATCTGACAGAAATAGCTCAGACAACTTGAGGATGCCGTGCATATTGGTGAATGATGACCTCTAAATGTGAATGCAGAGAAGTTTATAGAAGGATAGAGAGGCTAAAAGTACACATACTCATTGAACCTGTGAAAGAGCTCAATGTTCAGGAATGGGAAACCTTTACTCTATGAAGGGTCATTTGTATATTTACAACCCCATTCACACCCACATAATGCAAGAAGATGTGTTGTGGGAAACGAGAGAGAAACAGCTGTCTTATGGTCAGCCCAGACCATTGGATTCTCTGGGCTTTATGTGACTCACAGGCCCGACATTCCCACCATGCAGGTAAGCAAAATGAGGATCATTATCTTAATGTCTAAATTCTCATTCAGTAGGCAAAATCTATATATATCTGGCCATGATTTCCATGCACGCTCAAACTTTACATGCGCGAAACTAGGAATAGCTTTATTTAAAGCATCATTGTCTCCTTATACAAAGAAAGTTCATGGATCTTCGTTTTCATCTTATACTCATGAGTGGTACAATTTTCTCACACTTGTTTTCTTTTTACTGTCCATATCTAGCTAAACTCCTAAGATAGATCAATTCATCGCTTACATTTACCATCTATCACATTTTGAACCAAAATAACTATGGTCCAGCGGAAAAAGTCACACAAAAGTGTAGATTGGTTCCACTTTGGATTTATGATTTCCAAGCACAAATGCAATCTCAACATGCTCCTGAAATTGTTATATATTTCTCTGGTCTATTTTCTGTATCACAATCCATAACTATTTCACACTTTTACAACTCCTTAAAAAATTCTCACATCTTCAATTTCCTAGTTTATTTCAGTATATCTTCTTTTCCTAGCTAAGGTCTATATTTGTGACTTGAATTCCATTTTCCCCTTTTTTTCTTCTGACCTTTCAGGTTTTGACTTTTTAGGCTTCTTGCATTTTAACCTTCTTACTAAATTTGGCTCCTTTCTTATAAAGGAATCCTTTGTCCCATACTTACATTTTCATCCATTCATAGCAGAGTATCTTGAAGTATTGTCTGCTCAGTCTTTATTATCTTAACCCTTTCTCAGGTATCAGACCAACCTCTCTGAACTCATATGACACACACACACACACACACACACACACACACACACACACACATTCTTTCTAAATCCAGGAAATTTGTTTGTTTCTTTTGTCAACTTGTTGATTTTTTTTTTCATTTGGCATTGCTGCCAATCCTTTGCTTCAAAAACATTTGATTTTTCTATCCATAAAGTATTGCCCTGTTTTCTTTGGCAAACTCCATAAGTCTCAAAGCTAGAATTTTGTTTCATGACATACTCCTGAAATTATCTCATTCACTGTCCTCGCCATACATCATTTATGTTATAGCATATGGGGACAAATGTATCCTCTTATTATTGTCATTTCTATATAGGTTTTTCAAAAGAATACTGATAATATTATTCTGATTCTTGATTTAATGGCCTCTAGAACAAATCTGATATTAATAAATGGTCACCATTTATTTCTTTTGGTGTGTGATGTAAGATGGTTTTTACTGAAAGAAATTTAGAGAATTTGAGGGGTGAAGAGAGATGGGTAAGTGTTCAAGACAGAACATGGGATTCTCCAGAGTGGAAAAACCCCAGTTTATTTCTTCTTAAATAGCTCTGGCATACATTGAAAAACACAGAAGCCAGAAAGTTATCAACTATAATTCTCATCCTACTTAATATGCCACATACACCATTGAGACTTTACTACTGTTATTTCTTTAGAATATGCCTATTTTTTACCTAGCTGCTCTACCCCACAAAGCTGCCATCACTTTAATCTCATAATCCATATATATACAAATCAGCCAATGAGTTTTTCAAAATCAGACATTTCATCCCATCTGTTTGAGTCTTCAGTGGTTTCACAGTGTACACAGGATAATGAAATTAAATATAAACCCTGGCACACACAGGACATTATTTTCTGATTCCTTGAATTTACCTTATCTATTACCAAGTAATAGCACAGGGGCTGGAGTGATAGCACAGCGGGTAATGCATTTGACTTGCACGTGGCCGACCCAGGTTTGATTCCTCCATCCCTCTCAGAGAGCCCAGCAAGCTACCAAGAGTATCCCGCCCGCACGGCAGAGCCTGGCAAGCTACCCGTGGCATATTCAATATGCCAAATACAGTAACAAGTCTCACAATGGAGATCTTACTGGCGCCAACTCAAGCAAATTGATGAACAACGGGACGGCAGTGACAGAGATTACCACCATATGTTCTCTGCTTCCCTCTACCACTGAACCTTTCTCAATTATCTAAAGTATCATGCTATGTCTACCAATTTGATAAATCATCAACCTTTTTTTGTTTTGTATATTATTACCTTTACCAGAGGCACTCCTCATGTTCATCCAGATACATTTAGCAGATTATGTAGGCAACACATGGTGTAAGACTGCTTATAAATTACTTCCTTTATGCCTCATCCCCTGATTCTCAGACTAAATAAGATCATTCTATGCTTAGAAACTTCCTCCTTCCATCAACTAAAATGGTATGGTACCATTTTAGATCCCCCCCAAGAACAATTTTTAAATTTAATAAAATTAATTTATGATAAAACATCAAATATGGAAGGCACTAAAATATAATTTTTTAATAATATAAATAAAAATATTTCTAGACTTTCATTTTACTTGTTGAAATCCTGGATCCTAATGTGATCATGTTAATATGTGGACATTTTGAGAAGTAATTAAATCATGTCTGTCAGTGTTCATGTTGGAATTAGTGTGCTTGTAAAAAGATGAACAAGAAAAATGATATTGATTTCTTCCATGTGAAGAGACAGTGAAAAACAATTATCTGTAAGCAGGAATCACTGCTCTCACTTGACCTTAGATTACCTGGTACCTTGGTAGTGATAAATAAAGGTTTGTAGTTTAAGTAACTGGATCTATAATTTTCTGCTGAGAAGAATAAGATGACAGTAAATTTAATAAGAATCATATATAGCGAGAAAATCTGGGTTTGCCTACAGATTTCTGAAATGTCTAGATAAACTGTTGCTTCTAACATTACCAGGATTATAAATTTCTTTACAAGATTACATAGATGGATAAAATGAATAACCGGAAGACCCAAACTGGAAGATTAAAAGTAATTGAACACACTTTCAACAGATAGATCATTTTTTATCAGCCTACCACTTCTCCATGAAAGAAGGCTTTTTATTTTACCTATACTCTTTTTATACTGCACCTATAGATGCTTAAATGTTTGTTTATGCAATATAATATTCATAGGCAATTTATTTATTTTCATTGGTATTCACTTCTATTTTCCTGTATATTTCAATTTCATAGTTAGCCATGGTAATTTATCTCCCCCATCATGTGTATCAGTTTACACACTGGCCTTCTTGCATTTTTACTTGACAAAATATCTGTCAGCGAGCATTAAAATTTCTAATGCTCTTTTGCATTTTTTTAAGTGCAAAAAGGACTATAAAAAAATCTTAATCTACCCTTAAGGATTTCTAGACATGGATATCCTGCAGAACAACAACAACAAAAAGTGAATAAAATAAATAAAAACTCAATTTTATAGTGTTTCTTATCAAACTATAAACATCAAAAATACTTTATAGCTCATTAGCTGTTATTTGGGGAAATAGGTAACATTTGACTCTCTCAGATGCCTTATATATAGGAAAACTTGACATGCTTGCTTGCTTCCTCAACCTGCATGACCCCTTGAACAAATATCAGTACATAGTCTTTATACTCCAGCACTGTTGTGCCCAAGCAGTTCTGTTCCACTGAGTCCTACAACTGATGCATTATTCTTAATGAACTCAGTATTATTGAAGGTGTCCTTGCATCCTTGTGCACTACTTTGAAGGCCCTCAGATGTACAGAAAAAAAGGAATATTATAAATTTATATCGATTTATATATTATAAATTTATATCGATAAAAGGTTTTACAGAATGGGAGACTAACACCCAAGGATAGTAGAGACAAGTACCAGGAGGCTTGCTCCACGGTTTGGAAGCCAGCCTCACATGCTAGGGGAAATGACAAGTCAGATAGAGAAGGGAACACCAAGTCAAGGGTGCTTAGAGGGCCCACTGGGGATGGGAGATGCAAGCCAAAAGTAGACTATAGACCAAACATGATGGGGCATTCAATACATACATGGCAGACCACAACACCCTAAAGGAAAGAGAGAGTAAAAGGGAATGTGCCTGTCACAGAGTCGGAGGGGTGGAGGGAGGTGGAGGGATGGGAAAATGGGAGGGATGCTGGGAACATTGATGGTTGAGAACGGGCACTGATGGAGGGATGGGCACTCCATCATTGAATGACTGAAATGTAAGCACAAAAATTTGTAAGTCTGCAACTGTACCCCATGGTGATTCATTAGAAAGTAAAAAAAATGAAATAAAACAAAAGCTTTAATTTCCAGTGCAGACACTTGAAACTACTTTTCTTCAAAATTAGTGCTATTCTGAGTACTCAATTTCTTACATTGTAAAAGAAACTGGTTCTATAGAAAATTGTTCAGTTACAGAATAAGAATAAAATTATTTGTGGTTTCAAAACTTTTACATAGAATTTAAGATCCTCCTATGTTCTTATCTAATAAATTGTTTTTTGAAATTAAGTTTGGAGGATGGCATCTGGTGGGGGTGGTGGGAGGGATACTGGGGACATTGTTGGTGGGAAATGTGGACTGTTGGAGGAATGGGTGTTTAATCATTTTATAAATGTGATATAACGAGCGCCCAGCAAGTACTTGTTCAAGCACTAAAGCTAAATTAATACTCACTTCAATGAAACTAGAGCACAATCATATGGGCTACCCAGAAAATTGCCACTGCCTGAAGGGTGAGCTCCACAGTTGAGTATGTGTGATGCCTCAGTCATTACAACGCCCTCAAGAACAACGATGAAGGGGCAAGGAGAGAGGCTGGAATGAAAAAGAGTAGAGTCATATCCTATAAAATTAATTAACAATTATAGATATTTTATAGTAATTTTGAGAAAGGGCCTTTGCATTCGGTGGCAATCATACAAAATAGCACATTAGCTATATGTGCCCATCCAAAATCCACTGGGTAAGTAAGCTCTTAGGATTGATCTACAGCATTTGATCACAAGGGGAAGCAAAACAGTATAACAACATGCAGTAGAAATAAAAATCTCTTGGTGAATAAAAAGAAAAGAGTTTCAGAAACATGAATATTATTTTCTCATAATCTCATCTTTTAAACTTTAAAAAAGAATGTGTTTCATAAATTATTATTATATATCACTTATTTGTGTATCATTAAAAGACCTTTAGTTTTAAGCTATTTCTCGGTAAAAATAGGAGCACTATTGCAGGTATAAAAAATAACAAAGTAGATTTAAAGGAGATAAAAGGGAAATCATAAGAAATATAATTCATTACCCTGTCATTCAATATGTCTTAGGAGAATCCACTCATTGCAAAAGTGGAAAATTAAAGAATTTCTCTAAAAAAATACTCATGTCTCTCCTCACACCATCAAGGATAATTTTATCTAAATTAATTCACTTGGGAAACTCAAGTTCATACTTTAAAATTCAAGCAGCTCCCAAATTCTCACTAGCTAAATGCTTTCCTTTGTAGATAGAATGGGAGTATTCATAGTATAATATGATAATGTATCTATGCTACATTTTTTAATTGAGAAGACAATATTACATTTTACAAATCATTAAGATGCCATCACATGAACTACAAAAGGCCATTGATTCAAAAGGTGTGATAAGGCAGATGGAGGGTTTCAGAAAAGTAGTCAGTCATTCACTGCACAATTTGCCTTGATGTGTTGGGAGACACTGTGTATTATTTTTCTATGCAACCGGTTCTGAAGATTAGTGACCAAACACAATTCTCTTATGATTTTGGAGAAAAGCAGTATGAAATCAGTTTGACTGTGTGGATATGAGGTTGTCAACAGAGTGACAGGAACTGTGAGTCCTTTGAAGGAGGTCTGTTTTTCGCTTCTGCCTCTTGGTGTTTCCCATAATTCCTTTGCCAGTGGCTGCATGCCTCTAATCTCTGAGTATGAGACCACCTTGCCTTCTGTTCGTTCTGTGTGAAATTTTCCTCATCCTTCTTATGAGTATACCGTGGTTTTAGCAAGATGACACATGGAAAATATATGTAGAATGTTTGCATCATTGTAAGATTCCTAATATTCACATCTCCAAAGTTTCTTTTCCTTGTAAAGCAATGTTTAAACAGAATTTACCAAAGTGGGTAATACTGCCGCTCAGATTGGTGGAATGATATGGAGCAGGGGAAGCAATGTTATAAGCGTTGAGTGGAGCTATGGCACACATCTGCTTTCTTCACTTAAGCAAGGTGGCTTTCCAGGGGGATATGGGACATGCCATCATTTGTTTTCCCTAAAAAGGAGGTGGTAGGTCAAAAAGATTTGGGAACTTCTGAGAGTTTCCAAAAAGCTTGATCTGAAATATTTTGAAGTCTTTTATTCGATTTACTGTAGATGAAGATTAAGTCAGAGGTCAAAAAGTTAAATGTTTTAAGATCAAGAGTGACTTCAGCTAAGAAACTTTCGACCCTTTTAGCTAAGAAATACAGACCATTATTAGAACTCATAATTATAATGAATTTCAGAATAGGAAGAAATATACATTTTTGTTTACTTTCATCTTTGTTTTATGGAAAATGACATTGAAATCAATCGCTCAAAAATAACTGCTCTTAGGAGCTAGGGTGATAACACAGCGAGGGCACTTGCCTTGCATGCGATCTGCCTGGTTTTGATTCCCAGCATCCCACGGTACCTTGACTCCCACACGGAGTCACTTTTGAGTGCAGAAACAGGAGTAGTCCCTGAACACTGTTGGGCGTGGCCAAAGGACAAAAAAAAACACCAAAAAATAAAAATAACTTCCCTTTTGGAATAGTAGTATTTCACAGTTTTTTTACACCTCCAATTCAATTCCAGTTTGATACGTACTTTGGGGAAAAAATGTTGTTTCCCTCTTTATTATTGGGCCTGGGAAATAAAACTCCCATTTGTCAAACAGACCAACTGAATTTAGAATTAAAGTGATATATGTAAATATAGACAACCAGTAAAATATTGCCATGTCTTCTGGCTACAGGTTCAATATTTTTCCTTTATACTATAGCATGTATAAGTTTAACATAGGCCAGATTTGCTATTTCTTGAGTTCTCACAGAGTTCTGTATCTTCAGGAATAAAGAGTGATCACTGAGATATAGAACATATAGACTGTATTTTTTGGAGACATAAATCCAGTGGTGTCCATCAGAATTCTACAAGATTTAGACCTGAACAAAAATCAAGAATGATGGGTATAACTCTAGATTTTGTTGTTCTGATTAAAATCTCTTTTGGGAATTAAACAAATAAATCCTCTTCCATGGAAGATAATATGGTCAGCAATGGAACTTTCAGTCCAGTCATGATCCAGATATATGACCCTGTATATGTTCTTTATGTTTGTCTTGAGGTCATACTTGGCAGTGCTCAGAGCATGCCCTGTTTCTGTGCCCAAGGGTCGCTGCTGACAGACTCAGGGGACTGTATGGGGTACTGGGGATTGAACCCAGGTAGGTTGTGCAAGGCAAGCACCTTACCTTCTGTTCTATCACTCTATACTCCCCCATACATGTTTTTTATATTTATGTAATTTTTATAGGAAATACAAATACGTACCTATAGGGAACTGGAGTGACAGCACAATGGGTAGGGCATTTGCCTCGCATGCCGCCAACCCAGGTTCGATTCCCCGAGCACCACCAGGAGTAATTCCTGAGTGCATTAGCCAGGAATAACCCTTGTGCATTGCCAGGTGTGACCCAAAAAGCAAAAACTCAAAGAAAAAAAGCAAATATGTACTTATAAAAACTAAGCTTTATAGAAAGTCATCATCCCTAAAAAGGAGTGAGTGAAAGTAGAATTATTAATTTTTCCTTTGGAGTACAATACTGTGTCAAGGTACATCATTTTGAAAACTTTTTAGGAGCCTGCAAAAGCATTTTACTCTATATGGGTGAAATATTACCACTGCTTCATACATTGAGGAACTTGTTCCTATCAAGTTAACTTAGAAATGAAAAGCAAGTAATGGAGTCGACACAGTTGCTAATGTATTATTCCTCCTGCATTTTCCATTCCTGATTAACAAAAATAAAGTAAAAGGTTAATTTTCTAATTACATACTCCCCTGAGGTAAATTATGCACATTATCGCACTCACTGACACACTGTAATGGGGAGTTTATAGAAAAGAGTTTCTCTGAAGCTAAGAACAATCCACAGTGTGATTTTAGGAGTAAAGTGTAGGCAGCCAATGAAAAGCCAAACCAGTGAAAAGACCTGCCTTGACCAAAATGTTTTTAAGAGAAGTTTTTGTCTTCAAATCAGGATTACCATTTTTCTCATTATCAGGCTAAACATACCAAAGGTGACGGAAAACTAGTTTTGAGAGTTAGGTCAGGGTTGGATCTCTGGCTCTCCCATACCTAGCCACTCACCAAGTATATTCTGTATTAGTTATTCACTGACAAATGGAGAGAATGTTGGACTCAATTCAATGCATAAGTGTTGATATATAGATACATATTTACATATATATCCATAATTCTGCATTGAAATTTACATATATGGCTGGAGCAATAGCACAGCTGGTAGGACGTCTGCCTTGCACGTGGCTGACCTGGGTGTGATTCCCCCATCCCTCTCAGAGAGCCCAGTAAGCTACCCAGTGTATCACGCCCAAACATCAAAGCCTGGCAAGCTACCTGTGCCATATTCGATATGCCAAAAACAGTAACAAGAAATCTCACAATGGAGATGCTACTGGTGCCCGCTCGAGCAAATCGATGAGCAACAGAATGATAGTGATGACAATGATACAGTGACATTAAGGAGAATATCAAGTTTCTCAGACCCATTCTCTGTTGCTTTCGACTAAAATTGTTAGAGATCAGTCATTCTCTAATGAATAGAAATGGAAAACAATATGACCAAGGCTATTGTAGAAATTCTCAGGAAGTTTAGTAAAAGAGAAGCCATCCTATGGGCGTAGAAAATATCCCAGTCATTTATGTTTATCCTCCTATGATTGCACCAAATCTGTAAGAGAACATTGGTTATTTTACACAGGGAAATTTAGCATTCGGATGAACAAATCTTTCAAAAGGGATGAAAGTACAACTTCTAAATGGATCAAAGACAGATTCTTTTGCTAAAGAAAAATCCCTACCAGGATATCCAAGTGGAAAATGGCAAAATTTTGATATCTAAGATATAAAATTTGATTCTGGGAACCAGGGGGCTTACAGTGAATATCCACTGCCCAAATCTCATGTCTTATACTCGTAAATGTAAGGTTTTACAAAAGGTTATGTGTGATATCCCCATCTTGGCAATCTTTCAGTCTTGTCGATATCCACACTTATGAATGCCATATTGACTCTTTTTTCCATAATAATAGATCTAGAGAAAAATTCTCCTTTTAGGGGAGGGGCACGCCCAGTGACACTCAGGCTTATTCCTGGCTCTGTACTCAGGAATTATTTGTGCTGGGGCTCAGTGTATCAGAGATCTAGACGAGCACCTTACCCCTATACTGTTGCTCTGTCTCCAGATCTGGGGGAAGAAATCTTGAGTAGAGCTCTACTCACATCTCTCAAATAGCTATGCTGAATCAACAGCAAATACACGTAGTCTATCTCAAGAGAGAGGCATGGGAGATAGGGAGAGAGAGAGAAGGGGGGTGAATTGGGAGAGAGAAAAGTAGAGAGATTCAGAGCAAGACAAGGGGAGAGAAGAGAGAAAAAGATGAACAGGGAGGTAGAAGAGAGAGAGGAGAATAAAAGATATACACAAGAAAGAAAAAATGTTTTAAATTTGTATTTTAAACATTTCTAAGAGCTTGAAATTTTTTTAAAAAGTAATTTTTCCTTGTGATTTATAAATGACTTAGAAAGACAAAACTCAAAGTACAAAGAATTAAAGTAAGAAGCACATTTATATAAAAAAGAAATAGAGAATATACAGCTATTCCTTGACAAAGCTATTTCCAGATGAAATTAATTTAGTTTATGTTTTTTTTTCTTTTTTGGGTCACACCTGGTGATGCATAGGGGTCACTCCTGGCTCTGCACTCAGGAATTTCCCCTGGCGGTGCTCAGGGGACCATATGGCATGCTGGGAATCAAATCCAGGTCAGCTGCGTGCAAGGCAAACGCCCTACCTGCTGTGCTATCACTCCAGCCCCAAAATTAATTTAAAGTTTAATCTGTAGAACTATATGTATTGTAAATGTGATTAGATCAGGAAACTTCTAAACTCTAGAAAATCAGCCCAACACCACTAGGATCATGATTGCCTACCTCTATTCCTAGGCTAGTGTGAAGGAAGTTCATACGTAACATGAAGAATATACATACAGAAAGAGAAGGCAGATGCTGAAACTATTGACAATAGTAGAGGACAATGTCGCACAATGATAAGGATCTTCTGCTTCTCATCTCAACAGTGTCTATGGTGAATAAGGAAGAGCAGAATGTAATGTGCTTCCCTCTCCAGTACCTATGCAACATTAGCATAGGTTCCAACTCATACCTTATGTACACGAAAAAAAGAGGAAGGAGAAGAATGTGGAATGACCTGAGCTCAAATTAAGAATCAAACTTTTAGGGGAGAGGAGAGTCAATGAACTGAGCACCTGTTTTTTATGGAAGCCCGGGTTGTATCCCTAACCTATAGCACTGTAACACTGTTGTTGTGTGTTTATTGATTTGCTCCAGTGAGCACCAGCAATGTCTCCATTGTGAGACTTGTTGTTACTGTTTTTGGCATATCCAATATGCCACGGGTAGCTTGCCAGGCTCTGCCATGTGGGCAGGATATTTTTGGTAGCTTGCCGGGCTCTCCGACAGAGTCTCCCAAATACCACCGGAAGTGACTTCCCGAATCATAGAGCATGGCATAACCCCTGCCTTCTAGAGGGTATGCTCCCTGTCTCCAAATAATCTAAATTTTAAATTCAATATTTATACAATTTCCTTTAATCAAGGATTGTCTTTCTTTTGGTGAGAATGAGCTCCTAGATTTACTAATTTTTAATTGCTAGTCTTACTTATTAATGATTATACATTGTAATTCTTCCACAAAAGTAATGCACTTAAAAATAGTGCAGTATGTTAAGTGTACTGCTTTAAAATTTTATCCAAATGTCTTTTTTTGTTTGTTTGCTTTTGTGTCACACCTGGCCATGCACAGGGGTTACTCCTGGCTCATACACTCAGGAATTACTTCTGGCCATGCTCACGGGACCATATGGGATGCTGGGCCTCGAACCCGGGTGGGCCACATGCAAGGCAAACACCCTACCCGTTGTGCTATCACTCCAGTTCCCTGTTTTAACATTTTAAAGCATATAACATACTCACATTTTAAATATGTCGTAATGGAGCCAAAGGTATAGTACAATGAATAAGCACTTGCCTTGCATACATCTGACTGAGATTTCATCCTAGCTCACTGTATCTTTCCCTGAGCCCCCCCAGGACTGATCCCTGAGTGCAGAGCTAGGACTAAGCATTGAAGCCCCAAGAACGATCCTTGAGTACAGAGCTAGGAGAAAGTCCTGAATATCACCATGAGTGATCCTAAAAGCAGAGCAAGTAGTAAGCCCTAAATACCACACGGTGTGGTCAAAGATATAAACAGAACATGTAATGAAGTAAGTACAAAATGTAAAATAATCATTTTTCAATCTAATAAGAAATTTTTGTGAATTTAAAGAGAAAAGGGACAATATTCCTCAAAGCAAGATGCTATATATTTTCTAAAAAAAAAAAAGGCAGATCAGAATAAAATAGAAGATAAAATTGGCACATGAAATAGACTTATGCTAGAGTCTTCTTCAAGGTATGGTGAATTATAACTCACCTGTGGAGCAATCAAAAAGACAGGAAACCATAAGCTAAAACTAAAACACACAAACACACACCATTAGCTGGTGGAATCGCTCTCCTTTTATCTCTCCCACTGTAAAAATTGTTTGCTGCTTTTTTTTCACACTCAGCACACATATATGATTTTTATGTTCCTTAGTAGTTATTCCAGACTTTCACATTGAAAGAAAAACAAACAATGGAACAAAAATTTTTACAAGTGATTCAGTCTGCTCTTTAAGCAATGTTGGAATCTTAGAAATTTCCTGGTGGGAAACACACTACTTGTGATTCAGATCATGGCAACACAGGTTAACATTGATCTTCAGAGTACTGTATTAAATAAAATATATCCTGTAAATATTGACAAATGTTCTCAAATTAAAACTAAATATCATACGATATAGTAATACAAAGTAATGACACCTCCCAACATGTGCAGCACATTTGAATTTACTTTATTGATATTGTTATTTACTATGCTTGATATTTTACTCAGATATGAAAAAAAATGAAGGAAAGTAATATTTTATCAAATACTAAAGAGGGCTGGAGCAGTAGCACTGTGGGTAGGGCATTTGCCTTGCACGTGGCCGACCTGGGTTTGATTCCTCTGCCTCTCTCGGAGAGCCCAGCAAGCTACCGAGAGTATCTAGCCCGCATAGCAGAGCCTGGCAAGCTACCCGTGGTGTATTCAATATGACAAAAATAGTAACAAGTCTCACAATGGAGATGCTATTGGTGCCCACTCGAGCAAATAGATGAGCAACGGGATGACAGTGACAGTAACTTAAGAGACTAAATTGAAGGGCCAAAATTTGAGTACAGTTAGTTTAACTCCTAAGCATCTTCTTCTTTTTGTTTTAAGAGGATTTTTGTTTGTCTGTTTGTTTGGGGGCCACACTCAGGAATGCTTGGGGCTTACTCTTGGCTCTGATCAGGAATCATTCCTGGAGGAACTCTGAGAGCATATGTACTTCCAGAATTAAAACCCAGGTGAGTTGAATTGCAGCATATTTAATTAATCCATCCTATTATATGCGTAAGATAACATGTAGTCTTTATTGTTGCTAATCAAAAATACTTAATTATATAAAGCAGATTTCAATTTTTAAAATAACTATATATTATATGCCTAAATTTATCAAATTATATCAACTTTTTTTGTATTAGCATCAATGAATATCTACAAAAATAATTGTAAAGCCACTGATAACTTTGTTTTGATTTTTATATTAGATTCTAGGAACAAATACAAAATTATGACTATCTGTATTCACACAATTTAGCAGTAACCACATTAAGTGCAAAAATGACTGCCTTTATTTTAACTAGAGCAAATCTTCTGCTAACAAATAGAATTATCTGCTCAGATATCATGGTTAACAAGCTCTATCTGCATTCATGAACATTAAATGCAATTTAAGGAAAAACATAAAACAATGACTTTTAGTTAGCTACTCTGCATAATAAATCGCTTCCATACCACATATATCTGTAAGTAATAAAAGGAGTTGTCCTATTTGAGTAGATATAATCTAAAACAATGTCCTGCACTATTGCAGAAACCATTAGTATGATAGATAGTTATCAGTCATCTCATTCTCTCTGGATGTGGCCTCACCAAATCTGCTGCAGAATAATTGGAATATTTCTTTAAGACGGCCATCTGTAGACTGTACTGAGCAGTTCTCCCATTACTGCTGTTGCCTTAGTTACTATTTTCAAGCATGCTTTATTTTAAGATAGCTTCCATATTCACATATTTTTTGTTTTATTAAATCCACTTACAGGCGGTGCCCACATGTCAGCGATGTGTCCCTGGATACTAGATCTTAAAGTATAGTGAGGCAAAATCAAAATTGCAGAGGTTCAGATGGTGTGTGAACTGTTAGCCTCATCTGTTCAAAAACTGATGGAAGTTAAATGATGTAGCTGAAGTAACAGTAAGTCAAAAAGAGGATGTCCTTTGGAACTCCTGATGGAGCAAAGCAAGTAAATGAAGAGTGGCCCGAATTTGCATTTGATAGTAAACCCAGGTTTAAATTTTAATAATAAAATTCTGCTGTTCTAGTTTTGTTATTATGTAAGCTTGAAATCAGGTTCAGAACTATGTCCTCTGATTATAGTATATTGTACTCTCAACTTTTCTTTCCCTAAGACTGAAATGTTCACTACAAATGACAGAGAGACCTCATTTAAATGGGTGAAACTTGTTAATTTATATCACACTGAGTCTAATCCAAAATCCACAGAAATTTTATCAAATCCACACTTGTTTTAATATAAAAGATTTAAGCAAAAGAAAATGCATATACACATTTGCACATAAACACAACCACACATACATATTAATCAAAGAAAAGAGCAAAATAAATTCAAATTAGGTAAGTACAAATAAAATATTTAATACATATTCATATAAACATTAAAATAGCTGCAATTAACATAAGCTCACTAAAAGAAGAGAAACAAGTTTGGATTAAGTAATTAAAAATGATAGAGCAAAAACCCAAATTTTATTTGGGTAAAATAAAATAATATAGTCAGAGAGAGACCTCCAGGGTCTGCAGTATATACTTTGCCTATAAGACAGCTTTGTTTGATTCTTAGCATTGCTTGGTTTTCTGAGCACTGCTGGGAGCAGCTTCTTACATAGCCAATTGGACGCAGAGCAAAAAATAAAGTTAAATGAAATTAGCAAGATCGCTAGAGTTATGATTGTTTCAGCAAATATGACATTTGTGAAATAGAATTTCTTTCAAAATTAAGAAAAAATACTGGCAAACCCTTAAAATGCACCTACTTTCAAAGGTCTATATAGAAAGGAGGAATTCAAAAGGATGCCAGATCAAAGCAAATGAAGATAAGTTTTGTCAACATGACGTCAAGCCTAAAATAATTCTATTGTAAAAAAATAGAGGAGTATGTTATTGCAGATTTAATAAAATAATCAGAATTCCAGAAGGCCTAGCGTGCCATCCAAATAAATTCTGGACCATGGTGTGTTTTGTTCTACTTAGCAACAGTTTAATCCTTAAGTAGCAAAGGGGATGCTTCCTGGGATTGTGGCTGAGAGAGGCTTCAGCCACAAAAGCAAGGACAGAAATAAATTCCTGGTAAATCAAAGTTCATTTCACTGGTCAGTGAGAACACAGGGGACTCTACAGTTTCAGATTATTTCTCCTGTTCTATTGATGGGGATATTTCCTTATCCCAACACCTTTTGTTATATACTCCCCACATTTCATCAAAGATAAACTACTGAAAATGAATTTTTGGAAGACTACCCAGGAGTCAATTTCAAGAACATTGCATTTAGATTCATGTGATTTGGGACATGTTTTTTACATGATTTGCTGTAAGCAGAGAAATGAGTCTTTGAAATGACATTGATTCAGATTTTTAAAAAAATGGATAAATGAGTGATATGGAACAAAAACTAGAAATTTGACCTTCGAATGACATTAAATGTTCATGAATGATTTGACACTTAATTTAAAACAACATCAAACTCTTAAATAGATGAGATAAAGAGAGAAAAAACAAAACTCTAAACAACTTGCCTCTGGAATTCTTAGTTTATGCCGTCTAAAAATTTGCTTGTGGCACTAGCTCAGAGTATCTTAGAACATTAGAAAACAGTTTTTCTTTTAGTATTTTTTTAATTGAATCACTGTAAAAAAAGTTACAAAGCTTTCAGGTTCAAGTCTCAGTCACTCAATGATCAGATCCCCATCCCTTCACCAGTGCACATGTTCCACCAAGAACCCCAGTATACCCACCATCCCACCACCCCCCCTCTGTGGCTAATGATCTTCACTTTATTTTCTCTATACTTTGAATACATTCAACATTTCAACAGAATACTATCATTATTATTTAGAATTTTTCCCCAATAATCAAACCTGCTGAAAAGGTATCATTTGCTAATTTGTTTTCCATTGCTGAGAATGAAGAATATATGAGCTCGCGTGGCCGCTGTCGTGGCCGCATGGTTTTGAATTTCTGATATTTTAGCTCAGTTCACAGTTTTGTGTGGGTGCTCCGGATCTCGCCTGGGCAGAGGGTGTACCGGTAACACCTCCATCCCAAGATCTCCTGAGGGCCACGTCACTGCAAACTCATACTTCTGGGTAATGGGTTCTAGAAAATGACAGTTGCCACGTGGGTGCTGCCACCAAAGCTGCTACCACCTCCACTGCAAGAAACAGTTGAGAGAGAAAAACCTTCCCCTCCTGGGGCGGCATGGGGTTGTAGCTCAGTTCACAGTCTAGATGCATTTCTGTAAGAAGCCACTGGATACCCAAAGTGATTAGTAGCCCTTCAGGATCATAGTCTTTAAGAAGCAGAGGAACTGTTTTGTGTGTAGCTGCTCCAGATCTCGACTGGGCACAGCCACAGCTTTCCGTTTTTTTTCCTTTGTATTTTATTTTTTTTTTAACAGAGAATTGTTGCCTATGTAATTCCATAAATTAGGTTAAGGCCATGCTCAACTAGGATTTTTAATTCAGCAGGATTATTGTTTTTATCAAAAAATATATGGATGGAATGTTAGGTGATGAGAAATAGTGCATTTATGCTATTAGCCAAAAAATGCATATAAGATTATCAGCAACATTTGAAACCATGTATAGTAATACTTGGTTATCAAAGAGTTTCCGAGAAACAACGTACATAGGATAAATTAGGGCTTGGAATAAAAAATATCTTTAGTATGTTTTCTGAGTAAACTGAGTAAAGGGCTGGAGCAATAGCACTGCAGGTGCCTTTACCTTGCATGCGGCCGACCCGGGTTCAATTCCTCTGCCCCTCTCAGAGAGCCCGGCAAGATACTGAGAGTATCTCACCCAAATGGCAGAGCCTAAAAGGCTACCGTGGCGTATTCAATATGCCAAAATCCGGTAACAACAAGTCTCACATGGAGATGTTACTGGTGCCCGCTGGAGCAAATTGATGAGCATGACAATGGGGATGACAGTGACAGTGATACAGTGAAACTGAGTAAACTTTCATGTTTTTCCACACTTGTACTTGAAGTCTCTAAGACTATTTTAGACTATATTTGATCTTATTACTTTTAAAAGATGTAAAATCCCAGTTTACTGTGGAATTTAACTGTTTGTCAAAGTTATTCTGGTGCCTATTATTTCTAGGTAATTCACTATGTCTACTACGGAAATATTGGGAATGGATAAAGTAAACATAATCTTTATTGTTCAAGAATTTTCTAAAAAAATAACAAAGTCAAGGGCATAGTATCAGTAGATGATTATTATTAGATGATTATCATTTTCCCAATTAGAGGTAAAGTAGAATATTGGCACAAAATAAACTCATTAGAGGAATGATACAGGCTTACTTTACCTAAAGGATGACCTAAAGGATGAAAATAAACTATGAGAACATCATAAAATTAATGCATGTGTTTAACATGATCAAAGGAAACTATCATATCCTGCATAAAAGTAACGCTGAAAATTAGAGATAGATACATGCTTGTTTATTTATGTACATAATATATGCATGTATAAACTTTCAAAACATTGTTTTCTAAATTATTGCTTTTAAACAAAACATTCATTATTGCAAAGATCTAGTTATAAAATCTTGAAAAACTTCAAAAGCAGTTGTGTATTTTTCCCTGTGTTTTTCCTTCAAAAACTTGGAAAGTGAATGAGAGTATCTTTTCTCTATTTTGCAGGTGGTTGAAGGAACAATAATTTATTTATTTTTTTAAATGTTTTTATTGTTACCTAAAATTTTGAAGTGTAGTTTTTTCATTTTTATTTTTTTTCCAATTTTTAAAAGTTGAATCACAGTGATATACACATTAACAAAGTTGTTCATGATTGGATTTCAGTCATATAATGTTCCAACACCCATTCTTTCACCAGTGTCTTTTTCCCATGATTATGGTCCCAATTTTCTTCCCCCCAACCCCCATCTCGCAGCCTGCCACTATGGCAGGCAATTTCCGCCCCCCCCCCCCCCTCTCTCTCTCTCTCTCTCTCTCTCTCTCTCTCCCCTTTGGGACAGGTCAATAGTTGGAAGCTTGCCACAAGAGTGTATGTAGGGTGAAGGGCACAGGTAAATATGATATATCTGATAACCTTTCATTATCTGTATTGCAAACCATAAGGCAAAATATATCTATTTATTTAAAACAAAATTTTAATTGATCCACTGTGAGATATACAGATATAAAGATACCCATGATTGGGTTTCATTCATAGGGTGTTTCAATAAATCCCTTCACCAATGTACATTTCCCACCACTGAGCCCCCAGTTTCGCTCCTGCCACTCCTTTGTGCTAGCTTGCCTTTCTGACCAGCACTTTTCTTCTATCTTTCTCTGTCTCTTACTCACTCTCTCTCTCTCCTTCTGGGTATTAAAATATTGGTACTGAGATGTTATCATGTATTGCCTTTACCTACTTCCAGGACTCAGTTCTTGTCCAGAATGAACATTTCCAACTCTCATTGTCATACTGGTTCCTTTTCTATCCTAACTGCCCTACCCCGCCCTTACACATGTGGAAAGCTCCAAAATAAAAAAAAAAAAAATCTCCTCCCCCAGAAAATTTTTTTTTACATAAGTTTGTTACCCACACTCATAAATGACTATTGGTCCTAGAATTTGAATTTGACCCCATATTATCTAAGTAATTTTATAATATAAGATAGAAAATCATATAAAAATGGACTAAAGATAGATGTCATTGAGATTGCTCACATATATGTAGATTTTATATGAGATTCTGTCTGAAACTGTCTTTTGAAGGGGCTTTTACAATAAAATGATTGGATGTCAGAAATGCTCTCTCTCTCCTATGCAGTAGGTAGATATTTTTTTTGACCAGCATAATGAAGGAAATATTTCCTTACAAAGGAAATACTAGGTAGGCATTCTAACAATCCCTTTGGGGTTTCCTAAATTCCTTGTTGCTTATTACTCAGCTATGCTCCAACCATGGTGTGTATAGAATCAACCTAGGAATTCTATAAGATTTGGGGGCCAAAGGAAACTAATGTAATCAAAAAGTTACTGCTTCCTGACTTATTGTAGTGTTTTTCCCATCTGTATTCTAAAAGCATTTTGTCTTATGCCAACACCCACAATACTGCAGAAGACTGACAAGGAAACTGTATATAATAGCTGATTCTCCACAGCTCCTGGCATACACCACACAGTGGTAGAAGAGAATTATCTCAGATGTCCTATAATTCCTTAATCAACTAGATAAAAAATGAACTCATCCTATTAAATGGGAAGATTAATTAAGCCGTATTGTTGGAAAACTCTAGACCTCCTCGTTTCAATTTTAGGAACTGAGAATAAGTACAAAAGTATAAAGAATATATGGGGCTGGAGCGATAGCACAGCGAGTATGGTGTTTGCCTTGCATGTGGTGGACCCAGGTTCGATTCCAGCATCCCATATGGTCCCCTGAGCACCACCAGGGTAATTATTGAGTGCAGAGCCAGGAGTAAGCCCTGTGCATTGCCGGGTGTGACCCAAAAAGCAAAAGCAAAAAAAAACCCCAAACACAAAAAAACCCCAAAAGTATAACAAATGTATAAAAAAGTATTGAGAATGTGTATAAAAGCTTATATACTTTATAGTTCTGTTTATAATACTATTTCAGATGACTAGTCCCTTTAAAAGCAGTGTGAGAATGTTTTAGACAATATTTCTTGTTTTAGAAATACGGAACTTCATTTCAGATATCCCTGGTAGCTACCTCCTACTAAGAAAGTCCAATATGCTCACCACATTCTTTCTCTTTCTAATGTTACCAAGATTAATCCTAGTTTATTTATTTATTTATTTATTTATTTTTTTGCTTTTTGGGTCACACCTGGCAATTCACAGGGGTTACTCCTGGCTCTGCACTCAGGAATCACCCCTGACAGTGCTCAGGGGACCATATGGGATGCTGGGAATCGAACCCAGGACAGCCGCATGCAAGGCAAACGCCCTACCCGCTGTTAATCCTAGTTTAGATCCAAGGTTTTAATCCTCCATTATAATATCTCTGTCATTGCAACTCTTTCTTATGAACATTTACTTTAATTCAGATTTTATAAGACAAAATATGCTGATCTTCAGAACATCTAGTTATTATTCTGTAAGATATCAATGATACCAACTAACAATGAAAAAACGTCAGCAGTTTCAGTATAAATGAATAGTTTATGTACTTCACCAATGTGAGCAGCTATATAAAGTTGAAATTTAAAAATTTTCATAAAATGTAAAACAAAAAAATCTATATTCTTTGTTCCTTACTCTTGCTGGAGTAAAGGAGTCCTACAGTCAAAACCTCCTCCTTCAAAATAAGTGCTTATGGAAGTAAATATTATTATCATGGCTCCTCATGTCTAGAATAACATTTTTAGCACATGTGCTAAATACTATCATTCTAAGGAATGTAGAAAGATCCAATTTCTGGCACATTCTTAGCAAGTCAAATTCTAATATATTTTGAATTTTGTTTTATCTATTTTCTTCCCCCCACCATAGAAAGCAAATAATAGTTAACAAACTACATGATAATGATTAGGTTCTACTCTGTTCAAATCCTGCTTTGTCATATCATAGCTTTAGAAGAAATTGTATACTGCTTTTTGTTTTATCGCTGCTAAATTCAATTTATTATGAAATTAGAGGAAAGCACACAGGGAATGTGTGTGTCTGTCTGTGAGAGAGATAAAAAGAGAGAAACAATGTCTAACAAAATTTTTGAACGTTAAATTTCTATTTTATATTAAGAAAACAAATATCATTATATAACTAAAATAATAAAGATTGATACATTTTAAAGGCTGAGGGTTTAATGGAGAACAATAAAATTTGGAACAAACACTTTTAAAATGATGTTAATCATTTAATCATATTGGAACAACAAATAATTTTCTTTGGGGGTTCTGTGCTCAGGGATTACTTCTGGCAGGCTCAATGGTCCCATGGGATATTGGGGATAAAATCAGGGTCAACCATATTCAAACCTTCTTTGCTAAACTATCTTTTGGTCCCCATAACATAAATTTTCTAAAGAGAAGTAATAAAGGCCTATTGAATTAAAACTGTATAAAATTATTCAATAACATTCTTCCAGAGTTGAGAATATCAAAATTGTATTATCAGAATCTAGGAATAGAAGGAGAAAAGGCAGAAATATGTCAAGGAAATTAAATATATATTTTAAAGAGGAAAGATTAGGGTTTGGGTGATAGCTCAAATGCCTGGCATGCATTCTGTGCATGCTGAAAAACTATATTTGATTCCTGAGAACACTTGGTCCCCTGAAAACTGCAGAAAGAATCTCCCAAAGCCCACAAGGTGTGGTCCAGCCCCTATTCCCTCCCCAAAGAGTGACAAGACTATTGTCAATCTTCTTGAAGCCTTGTCTTAGATGAGGTAGAAAGGTAAGTTCTTAAAAGGGGAGGAAGACCAAGAATTTAAACAACTGGAAAAGGGCCAGAGTGATAGTACAGAAGGCATGGACAGTGCATCTGTTTTAATCCCTGGAATCCCATATGGTCCCTCAAGCCTGCCAAGAGTGAAAATTCCTGGAATTCCGTATGGTGCCCTGTGTGTTCAAAAAGGATAGTTCCTCCGTGCATTCTGCATGATAGGTGCATTCCATGACCTGCCTTCCTATTCTGGCCAGTTACAGTCACCAACAGATGCATGAGGGTGGGAACAGGGCCACCCAGCTGGTTGGTGATCAGTCGCCATGTATTCCAATCTCCGTCCTATTCTAGTCTCACTACACTCCCTTATCATAGTTCACCATTCACCCCATCCCAGTTTTCTCCTGCCCCTCACTCCTATTTCCTTGTGCCCTTTCTCACAATCTTTGTTCTCAAGACAGTCCCCCTGATTTGGAGGTAGCAAATACACATAGGCGGGGTAGCACAATCAATATAAAACAATCTCGTCCTGCAAGGAGATCCACCCAAGGGCATAATTTCATTTTAATTGGATGTATTTTTTCTTTCCTTCCTTCAAATTAGTTTAAACAATCATCTTAAATTTACTTCTTAATAATATTTCTAGTTATTTTTTTATGGACACAGTAAGAGATAAATTAAGCTTAAAAGGTGGCTCTCCTGGGATATCTTGCTAATATACCCAACTCTGTAGTCCTCAGGCCAGATTAGTCCTGCCTAGCCCTAGCAGGATCGTGATCCAGTTACTTCATTTTGGGTCATGACAGAGTTTGTCCATAACTGTGCTCTTACTTATTTTAAGTTTTATGGTGCCTGGCCTGTCCCATTTCAATGCCAGTGTAGCTCACAGCTTGCCCTAGGTCCATTAAAGTCCCTTCACCAGGAACCTCTTTTTGAGGTGCTGGTAACTAAGGGCAATTGAGGCTTAAGTAAAGTAAATATGACAGATGCCCAGGAGTAAATACTATTCGGAGTCAATTAATCCCCAAGTTACAAGAACATAGGATTAACTGTCTTCCTGTGTCTATACAAAAGTATGTTGCTCTAAAGTAAACTATTCAAGGGACATAAAGGAAAGAGAAAAGCAATATTTCACTTGCATATACAAAATCTAGAGTTCTTAGAAGAAGACTTTACAAGTCACAAGATCTGATTTAAGCATATGAGTGATTAACACATAGGGGAAACAGGGCACAAAGGAGAAGTTAGAGATAAAATCAGAGGAATAGGAGTGCATCTGGAGCACTACAATGGATATCACTCAATAAACCTTAAGCTCCTTGCAGGGGAGAAGAAAGGACAGACCGATGTTATACAACAGTACCCCAGGCCTGCTGGGAGTAATCACTGAGTGAAGAACCAGGAGTTATCCCTGAGCAGAGAACTGGAAATAAGCCCTCAGCACAGTTGAGTGGGACACCTGCCCCTCCCATAGCCCCACAGTTGAGTAAATAGTTTAGTGACATTTTAACAAAAATTGTTTATATAAAGAATCAAGAATAGGACTGTACAGCATAAAACATTGGCCAAAGGTAGATATTTAAGATTTTGAATTCTGAATAAATTCAGAATTTATTTATTAGAAATTATTACAGAATCTATTTATTTATTAGAAATTATTAGAGAATAAATTCAGTAATCTTAGATTACTTTATTTTGAGTTCTGAAGAATCATGTTCCCTTTGAAAGTAAAACAAAGATGACTATCAAAGGGTTTGGAGATTTGTAAAATTTAGAAAGTTAGAATGTGCATGCACATTCATGCATGCCTGTGTAAGTATATGTGTGTGTGTGTGAGAGAGAGAGAGAGAGGAAGAGAGAGAGAAAGAGAAAGAGAGAGAAGAGAGAGAGATGAGAGTAAAGACAGGGAAGGGGAAACAAGAAAGGAGAGAGGCTAGACTCTTATTTTCTGGACATAAAAATAGAATTCTTTCTGCTTCCCCCTTTTTCTTGTTGTCATAGTTATCTACCCTGTGAAAATAAAACAGAAAATAAAAGGAACTTGGGAATCTAAGTCATCACTTAGACACTAGGTCTAATTTTGTCTGCTAGAACAGACTGAATAAAAGTGCCTGCTTTTTACACCCAGGTGGTCCTTGATGTTACTGGAGAGCCACATAAAACATCTTTGTGCTGCAGCCAGGATATATTGTAGTATATGCATACACATATTTATATAAAGAAGAGGCCCATCTTATTATTTCTATTGAGATAAATTTGAAGATATGGTTATCAGTTCATCCAGTATTTCTATTCATACTCACATATTCTTGCTGCTTTCAGAAAATATTCAATGCATAGATTGTCATTAAAGTAATTAGATTAAAACTGATTTGCGGGGCTGGAGCAATAGCCCAGCGGGTAGGGCGTTTGCCTTGCACGCGGCCGACCCGGGTTCGATTCCCAGCATCCCATATGGTCCCCCAGCCCTGCCAGGAGTAATTCCTGAGTGCAGAGCCAGGAGTAACCCCTGTGCGCTGCTGGGTGTGACCCAAAAAGAAAAAAAAACTGATTTGCTTGCAATTCTTCACTGTTTTTTTCCCCCAGAATTCCTAGCATTGCACACATAATATAAAAATCTCAGATAGAATAAACTGCTTACTTAATGTTACATAATGATAGAGACATTTTTTAATTGAAAGATCAGTCAATATTTATACCCTTAATTTCTATACTTTAGGTTTCTCGTGTCACTGACTAAAAGATTAGATACTTTAAAGAAAATATTTGGTCCTGGAAGCCACACAGATTAGGTCTAAATGCTAGTTTTATTATGACTAAGGTAGATACTCTGAGGAAATTTACATTTATTCACTACTTTATTATTTATTTACATTCTCAGTGATAATAGTCATTGTTCTATCCAGATATATGAATTACAAGTGATAACTATGATCACTTGCTATTTACATAAAGGTTTTGAACATCAAATACTGCATTGTTTTGATTAATAAAATGAGGAAGCTAATGTGCATTCCCAATGGTATTTTAATTTTGTCTTCATTTTTGGGCAGTATATGACTATGCTCAGGTCTTACTCCAGGCTGTCTAATCAAGGATCAACCCTTAAAGTACAAGGTTCCCAGAAGACTATATGTGCAAATTCAAATGAAACTGACCCAAGAATTATTAATTTGCTAATCATAGAAAATTATCCATCTCAATAATGCATTTTTGACAGCATTTGTTTTATTATCAAGACTTTACATAGTTTTTTGTATATACATGCAAATTGTTCCATACTCCACAAGTGAATACAGTCCCTCTATGTCTGTTCCTCTCTTTCTGACTCATTTAACTTAGCATGATACTCTCCATGTGTATCCATTTATAAGCAAATTACGTGACTTCATCTCTCCTAATAGCTGCATAGTATTCCATTGTGTAGATGTACCAAAGTTTCTTTAACCCGTCATCTGTTTTAGGGCACTCGGTTTGATTCCAGATTTTGGCTATTGTGCATAGCTACTGCAATGAATATATAGGTACAGATGTCATTTCTACATCATAACATGAAGTTGACACCCAAGGATAGTAGATACAAGGGTCAGGAGGATTGCCCATATTTGGAAGACTGTTTCATGAGTGGAGGGAAGAAGGCAGCTGGAATAGAGAAGGGATCACTAAGAAAATGATGGCTGGAGGAACCCATTGGGATGGAAGATGTGTGCCAAATGTAGATAATGGACCAAACATCATGACCTCTCATTGACTGTGTTGCAAGCCATGATGCCCAAAATTAGAGAGAGAGTATTGGGAATATTGTCTGTCATGAAGGCAGGGGGAGGGTGGGAAAGGGGGTATACTGGGGATATTGGTGGTGGGGAATGTGCACTAATGGACGGATGGGTGTTTGATCATTGTGAGATTGTAACTCAAACATGAAAGCTTGGACCTACCTCATGGTGATTCGATAAAATTTAAAAAAAAAAAGAGAACCATATGGGATGCCAAGGATAAAATCTGGGTCGGCTGTGTGCAAAACAAATGCCCTACCTACTGTACTATTGCTTCGACCTCCTCATTATAGCTTTTTTGTATATATATATATATATATATATATATATATATATTTAAAAATATATACATACATATATACAAATTTTCTACATATAAAATGTCTATGCTATTTTCTCAATTATTCCTGTTACGTGCATATAATATTTACCTTATTTACAACTTTGAACTTTTGCTTGTATGTTTTTTAGGTACATGAGGCAGTTCCTGTGGCTTAGCTAGTACTCCTGGAGATGCTCATCACCATATGTTGTGCCAGGGAGTGAGCTCCCATTGGCTTCGAGTAGGGTGTGTCCTACTCTCTATACTATGACTCTGGCCCCATAAATTTTTATTTTTACTCATATATCCTTTTGTATTATTCTCTATTCATTACTACTTAAATTGTGATTTCACTAACTGAATTGTCCTCATATAAAAATACTCATTCAAAAATAAACAAGACAGTAATTATATGTATCGGGCAGAATAAATATTGTTAGTCTTAAATGAACCATTCCAGCATTAATGTTAGCATAATCAAGGTTAAAAATTTTACAGATTATAGTTACTCAAAAAAGCAATAATATAAATTGCAATTTAGATGCATATAATATAAGGTAAAGTCTAACATTTTTACTTTGCTACTTAGGTAAATTCTGAAATTGTCAATAGGCCCAAAGGCAAATATTATGATATAAATAACAAATACATAAATTAGTACTTGCTTTGTCATCCTTTGATTCTTTTATCTTTTAATTTTATCCTTTTGTGCCTCTCTGGCAGGCTGCAAATGGAGTTCACAAACAAATTTGATATACTCAAAAATTCATTGCCAAAACCATCTTTTTGAGTATCTTTCAAATAAAACCCAATATGCCCTCCTTAGTATGCAAATAGTAGTTTTATTGAATATAAAAATGTATGGGGTTGCAAATACCTGAACATCTCTACTCAATTTTTAAACTTACACAATAATAATTGAATGTAGAATCACCTGCCCCTGCACCAGGCTATCTTCACCAGGGCCCCCTCAGAGTGGTTTGGGTTGAATTTCCCTCCCCACCCCAAGCAGAGTCCTGGCAGCTGAATACCTCCAGAACCCAGCCACAGCCATGCTCAAGGCCACTCTCCACATGCTGGGATGAGCCTCAGCCATGTAGGAACCAGCAGAGGAACCCATGTATGCGGGATCCATAGCTGAGATCTCCAAGCCTGCTCAGATGGGGACTGTGCCTCCTCCACCCAGATCCCCAGTTTTCCAGTAGCTTGGCAGTCACAGCCATAAATTGCTCCCGATGCCATGTAATCACATCAAGATCCAGAGACTATCTCACACAGCAGAGCCTGGCAAGCTGTGTGTGGTGTATTCGATATGCCAAAAACAGTAACAATAATGGGCCTCATTCCCCTGACCCTGAGCGTGACAGGGATGAATGGAGATGGTGCTGGTGCCCGCTTGAGCAAATCAATGAACAACAGGAGGACAATGATACAGTGAAAAAAATAAAAATAGGACAAAATAATAATAATAATAATAATAATAATAATAATGTTATTATTATTATTATTTGGCTGGGGCGATAGCATAGCAGGTAGGGTGTTTGCCTTGCACATGGCCCAACTGGGTTCGATTCCTCCATCCTTCTCAGAGAGCCTGGTATGTTACCAAGAGTATCCTGACCGCAAGGCAGAGACTGGCAAGCTACCCGTGGCGTATTGGATATGCCAAAAAGTAACAACAAGTCTCACAATGGAGATGTTACTGTACCTGCTCAAGCAAATCAATGAACAACAGGATGACAGTGCTACAGTGCTATATTTAAATAACAAAGTAATTAAAATCATCACCACTCTTCCAATTTGCTCTTTTAGAGATCAATATCAAATTCTTGATCATAAATTTTAAGAATATTTGAAGCTAAACCTCTTAAAGTACAAGGTGAGCATTGCAAATAATAAGTTAGGCAATTTCAATTACTGAACACAATTGTAAGTGGATAACCTCAAAAATGATACTTGTCATCTATTGAATGAATAGTTATAAAGGCTCTGTCTATAAGAATAACAACATGCATTAATTAATTTACATTTCTATAAAATAATATATGGCTCTAACATTATTATTTCAAAAATGCATATGTACACTTACATTTATATACATCATTTAGAGGTACAAACAAATAGAGTGAATTTCATTGAAAATGTTTTTTCACTCTCTGTGACCCAGTGAAGTAGTTTATAAGAATAATTTTAATTGTAATAAGACTCTAAAGTGTTGAACCTCAAAAGAGAAACTCAATAACTCGTGAAGCTCTGCCAGAAGTTATTCATATCACAAGCATGCGTTTCACTTAAATGAAATTAATATGCCCTTAAATTGGTAGCTGTCGATTTTAGAATGATTGGTGGGTATAATTTGAAAGATTTTTGAGTTAAATTTTAAGCAATGTCTACTCTAAAACATTTCTAGAGTGATATATTCAATTTAGAAAATTATCAAATGATAATTCTTTTCATTATTATACCAAATGTGCAATAGAAACCTACTGCAAACAAAACTCTGAGATATATTATGGCCAGTCCAAAGATGAATATCAATTCATACCTAGAAAGTTGTGGATCATGCATATGCATACAAAGAGCTTGGAAAAATTTGCATGTATGTACAAAAGACTATGTAAAGTCTTGATAATAGAACAAATGCTGTCAAAAATGTATTATTGAGATGGATAATCTGCTATGTGATTAGAAAACTAATAATTCTTGGGCCAGTTCTGTTTGAATTTTCTCGCAAAATATTTGGTCTCAGAATTTTGTCATAAAGACCTTATGTTATAAATGAAATACAAGGCATAGTAAATAACTTAATAGAAAAATGGCTGATTTGTAATGAAATCCGAGACATTATCCAAGGTTTTTAATAAGTGAGAAGGTTATCCATTCCAAGTGTAATGATTCATTAAGTGAATGAACCAGGTTAAAAAAGGATCTGCTTCAATGGCAGTGGGTAACTCCTAGAATATTTTACACAGAAGAAAGGTATAAGTATCCATGTTTTCTCTTAAGAATTTTGAAAAATCTACAGTTGAAGAGCAGAAAGAAAATGGCATTAGTGGTTTTGAAAATGGCCTTGAGTTGAGTCAGCCAATGATATGTATGTATTCCAATGTATTATTATTTCCCTTAGCCACTTTGTTATAGCGTAAAATGAAAAATATGTGAGCTAAAATATTAACAGAATTCCTAGGACTTGATTAGTAGACTGGAACAAATTACAATTGAGTTGACACAGAGTGGCAAAACTCTTCTGAAATAATTATTTTTTAAAAATGACTTCAATAATATATGTAAAAAACTAAGGCAATCTCTGCAGGCATAATGAATCTTGATTTCATTTGGATCAATTGAAAAATTATACCATGCATACAATTTTGAAGAGCTAAAATCTTTGAAGAACTCAAATTTAAGAAAATAAAAGGAGCCAACTCTGATTGCATTAAAGTATGTACACTTAAAGTGGGTTAAGTATCTCAGCTGGTAAGTCAAAGTTGACATACAAAGATAAAAATATTTCCTTATTTTCTCAGCCTGGGTGGAAGTTAAACTGTATAATTCATGGTCTCAAACTGAGAAAGAAATGTCCAGTTTGTCTTTTACTATAAAATGTTCTTCGTTGCAGCTCTGACAACTGCATGCTTCCTGACATTGGAAACAAGGGCCAGATGGCCTCCCCAGCATTATCAGCTTCCCATGGTGATGAACAAGTGACAATTTACTGGGTGATCAAACATAATTTAAAATCTTTTAACCTTTGAAATGCAAGATAATATAGTGACAGATTCAATCATTTTTTTTTAAGTACAAACAATTACTTGCTCTGCCCCCAACCTTATTCCTGCTGTGACCAAATAAATACTTGTTGGGGCATAAAGTATCTTTGAATGGCTCAGGTGAAAATTCTTCATTGCTATCCCAAATGGAAAAAAAAACAAGGCAACAGACATGAATATAAAGTAGAGAACTGTAGAACTGTGTAACTCACAAGCTAGACATTTTTCACATAGGGAAGCATTTTAAAAATGCACGTTAATTATACCGTTGTTTTGGGGGGGGTTGAAAATGTTTATAAGGTAATGTGATAGAGGAAATATTGTCTTAAAAGTGGTGTTGAGTACTTTTAGCAAATGATGTTGGGAAAATTGGAGAATTAAATGCAAAACAATGAAATGGGCTTGCTCTTTCTTTCAAACATGCAAAAAATAGATTTTGATTGAAAAATGTAGATAAATGGGGCCAGAGAAATAGTACAATGGGTAGGGCACTGTCCTTGCATGTGACCAACCTGGCTTCAATCTTTGGCACTCCAAATAATTTTCCAAGCTTGCCAGGAGTAATTCCTGAGTACAGAGCCAAGAGGAAGCCCTGAACACAGCTGGGTGTGGCCCAAAGCAAACCAAAAAATGTACATATAAGAATAAAACCTATTATCTACATAGGTAAAACATTCCTTGATATTTGCATTAGATCGCTTTTTGAGATGACCTCGCAGCAAAACAAACAAAAGTATGGTTATATTAAATGGAGTGTATTCTGTATGGAAAAGAAAACAAATGGAGATGAATAGAGTAAAATGTTTACTTAATGACAGAAAAGGTTTGTATTCTACATTCAGTAAGCATTTACTATAAAAGGTATATAGAAATCTTATACAACTTGAGACTGGGAGCACACACTTTCCACATGAGGGATTACAGTTTTATTCCTGGAACCCCGATTACATCAAGTTTCAGCATTAGAGATTCTAAGATCACCGGGTATTGCCCTGGTGGATGTCAGACATTATGACTCTAGCATTGAATTGTTCATTCAGGTTAGTCATCATTAAAAGTAATCTCTGTGGATCCCTGGGGAAACTTGGGAACCTCTTGTCCCCTCCCCTCAAAAAAAGTAAAAATTAAAGTACATAACTTAAAAAGAACAACAAAACTTCAAAAGTCAATTAAAAATAGTCAAAAAATTTGATAGACACTGTAAAATAGAACATAACAATCACCAATAGGCATATGAAAAAATGCTTACCATTTATCATTAGGGTAATGGAAGTGAAAATAGCTTACATCAAAAAGATGTAAAGAAAAAAACAACTCTTTTGTATTATTGGTAGCATTTTAATAGATAAATCCATTTTTAAAATACTGTATAGCTTTTATAAATAACTAAAGATCATGCTATGATAGCTAGTAATATTAAGGTATGATAGCCAGTAATCCTACTTTAGAATTCAGAATATAAAAGAAAATCACAAGATTTTACCTACCTTAGTATTTATTTCATGGCAGAGCCTGGTAAGCTACCCATGATGTATCCGATTTGCCCAAAACAGTAACAATAATGTGCTCTTCATGTTCCTGTAGAGAGCAGATGCCATTGGGCTACACTAGCAGGCGACAGGGACAAATGGAGACATTCCTGGCATCCGATTGAGCAATCGATGAGCAATGAGATGACAGTGAAACAGTGAATATTTATTGATGCGTTATAATAGTTAAATATGGAATTAAACTATTTTATGGCTAACATTATATTATATAAATGTATGGTATCCACATTATCTAATCACATATATTTTACGAGATAGTATGATAATTTATGAAGTAATAATTATTAAGACATTCTGATGTTTTAGCATTATTAGCATGATTTATTAAAAGTATTTATCATGCTATAAACAGTGTAAGGCTGGAGAAGTCACTCAGTAGGTTGGAGCCCATGCTTTGTCTTCAAGGGGCCCTAATACCACAACACCCTCCTCCTCCATCTGAAAACTTCCAGAAGAATCTATAAGTACAATGGTAGCAGAAGCCTTTGAATGTGCCATATATGGTACCAAAACAAAATCAGAAAACCAAGAACTCAGAAAATTTCACTAAGAAAGTCAAATAAACTAGACTTTTCTCTTTCTTTTACAATTCTCAGCATGAGGCAATTAAATATGCATATATATTATGCACACATATTAACGTATCTTCTGAATTACATGCATAAGCATAACATAAACATGTGCGACAGATAAGTGAACAATATGCATATAAGCAATATGTGTGCATGTATATAGATATATAGACATATATATATGTAGCCATGAAAACCACATGAAATTATAGCAGTGTATTGATTTTCCTTTATGAGAAATTCAGATACCTCTTCATGTTTCCATGATTACTTTGTTAGTTTAGCTGAACTTCTAGTATACAACATTTTATATGTATGATACTCATTTATCTCAAAAAGTAATAATGTGTCCTCTTCTCTCCATACACACAGAAAGATTTATTACTCTATCGCCTCATATATGTATAGATTACTATGGCTGAAAAGGCATGGCCTTCAGCAGAAAGATAATTAGGTCTCGTAAATCTTAGACTGGTTGTGGTTGCAAGATTGTGACAAACTGTTTTCTTGTAGGTGTTATTGATAATGAATTTCCTCTTGTTTGATCCACTTGCTCATAACATCAAGGGTTATCATGGCTCTTATTTCAAGTGTTGTGCTCAAGAACAACAAGTAGTGCAGGTAATGTACATATTTCTGTTAGAAGAAAGAATAGCAGGAGTTATATACTTCACTCCTGTCCCAAATTTATCGAGTCCTAACAGATTCCCCTAGTGCTGTTTAGAATCATCTTGGAACACTTTCTGTTTTGCTTCATAAAATAAGCATGCATTTTCTAAAATTCCCACAGGAGATGTCAGGGAAAGAGAAAGAAAGAACTCTAGAGATAGATATTTCTTTTTCTTCACAAAGTTATTCAATTATTAAAGCTCCATGGAACACTTTTGTATGAACAAACTTGTCTCTATAAACTGGATTAAAAGGATGTCACCTTCAAGCTTCATCTCATAATGATTGGATGTTTTTGTACACCAACGGGGAGCTTTGATAACTAAGATCAACCCTCAAGAGCATTCAAGAAGAGAGGAAAAGTGCCCAAACTCTTGTGGCACTTTTTTAGATCCTTGAAGACTTGGTCCCTTTTGGGGATTTGAAAAACATTTTTCTAGACTGCTATCCTTAACACTACATGCAGTGACCTATTCTTAAAACTAGCCTAGAGTATTAATGAAATAAAGATGCAATAAAAGTTAACAGGCCTCTTTAGACAACTCTAGGGCCATGGCACTGCATCTTCCTTATTCTAAGTCAGAGTTACACATCTCCCATAGATAGAGCCATTCTTCTGAAAATTAAAGGCCTGCCCCATGAATGGTTTCTCAGAAGTGCGCATTTCCCACCTAAAGAAAAAATCTATTCTCTTTTCTATTGACTTAACTTGGTTATTTTTTTAAATTTTAAACATATTACATATAGTTTGTGTGATCACTAACATGCAGTACTGGAAAGGAAAAGAGACTACAGAAATTTCAGTATATTGATGCTTTCAATAGAGAATGAATAAATTAGTACTAATACATGTAAATAAAAGATGCATATAATATGTCACGGGTTTATTGTATAGCTATAGATAATAATCTATTGCATTTGAACCACAGTTGTTGTTACTTAATATATATTATACATTGCCTACAGGTATACTGGCCTCCCTCCCTCAAACATCACTGTCACTGTATCACTGTCATCCCATTGCTCATCGATTTGCTCGTGTGGGCACCAGCAATGTCTCCATTGTGAGACTTCTTGTTACTGTTTTTGGCATATCAAATATGCCACAGGTAGCTTGCCAGGCTCTGCCTTGCAGGCGAGATACTCTTGGTAGCTTGCTGGACTCTTAGAGAGGGATGGAGGAATCAAACCCAGGTCAACCATGCGTAAGGCAAACACCCTACCCGATGTGCTATCTCTCCAGCCTTCCTCAAACATACCATGGCAATTGCTACCTGTTTCATTTTCCTAAAATATTCTTTGTATGAAACACTGAGCATATCATTCTTCCTCTTTTCCAGATCTTAGGTCTGCTGATAATTCTTTAGAGACGATTTAAATTCACTGAATCTAAAGTTCGGTAATCAACTCAGTACCTCTCTACACCACAGCAGCATTTATTTTGAGTCAAACTTGCCTGATTAGTGATCAGAAACCGATGATAATATAATTCTTCTTAAAACAAATCATATGCATTTCCACTAATAAACGTTATATCTATTCGGCAATACACGGATGCATCTAGAGAGTAAAATGAGTCAGGAGAGGAACAGTTAAAGAATGATCTCACTCATATGTGGTATATATAGAAACATAGCCGAGGAATCACAAAAGCCCAGCAGTGATAGAAATGAAGGGCAGAACCAGTTCCTAGTAAGAAACTTGCCACTGGGGAACTTGGTGGAGGGTAAGTTAGGGAAGAGGCAACAAAGAAATGATATTGCCTCACTGTTTACAATAGCCAGAATCTGGAAAAAAACCCAAGTGCCTAAGAACAGATAACTGGTTAAAGAAACTTTGGTACATCTATACAATGGACTACTATGCAGCTGTAAGAAAAGATGAAGTCATGAACTTTGCATATAAGTGTATCAACATGGAAAGCATCATGCTAAGTGAAATGAGTCAGAAAGAGAGGGACAGGCATAGAAAGATTGCACTCATCTGTGGAATATAAAATAACAGAGTAGGAGACTAACACCCAAGAATAGCAGTATATAATACCAGGAGGTTGGCTCCATGGCTTGGAAGCTGTCCTCACATGCTGGGGGAAAGGCAGCCCAGATAGAGTAGGGGACACCAAGTAAAATGTGGTTGGGGACCCCACTCGAGGAGAGGGAAGCATGCTGAAAGTAGACTAGAGACTGAACAAGATGGCTGCTCAATACCCCTATCATAAACCACAACACCCAAAAGGAGAACAAAATGGAATGCACTACCACAGAGGCAAGGTGGGGTCGGGGGTGACGGGAATGGAGGGTGAGAGGGATACTGGGTTCATTGGTGGTGGAGAATGAACACTGGTGGAGGGATGGGTTCTCGAACATTGTATGAGGGAAACACAAGGACGAAGATGGGTAAATTTGTAACTGTACCCTCATGGTGACTCACTTATTAAAAAATAAATTAAAAAAATGATATTGTCTGGTACAAACCCTGTCTCAACCGTTATACAAGAAGTGGATTTATCAACTTTTAAAATGCTATAGACTTCATTTATATGTCTCTTTTAAAAGAGTATATTGTATCCTGGAAGTGGGCCAGGATTTGATACTGAAAGCAGGTGTATTAACTAACATGTATAATACCCTATCAGTAACTGTAATTGTAAACCACAGTGCCAAAAAAGGGTGGGGGCGAGGGAAAAAAAAAACTAAAAAAAGAAAAGGAAATCCATAAAGAAAAAGGCTGGGGTGGAGGGGCAGGAGGAAAACTGGGACATTGGTGGGGGGAAGTGAACACTAGTGAATGGATTGATATTGGAACATTGAATGCCTGAAACTCAATCACGAATAATTTTGTAAATCTACAACTCATAGAGATTCAAAACCAAATTTAACAATATTTTAAAAGTTAAAGAAAGTCCTTACATGATACAAATCTTGACAAACACACCAAACCCTGGCTTTTCTAACCATCTTGCCTTAGAGAAATTAAGGAAACAAAATGTACTAATAAGAGGATAAATATAATCTTTTAAAAGAGACATAAAAATAAAGTTTTTAGTATTTCAAAAGTTGATGAATCTACTTCTTGTATGGTTGAGACAGGGTTTTTACAAGGCAATGTAAAATATGTACTTAATAAATGATATAAAAATGATGATAAGGATGAAACAAATGTGGAAATGTTATATCAAAAGTTATTATGCTTATCTGGCATAGCAGAACCAAAGGGAATAATTTATTATGGGGACAACAAGAATATTATTGAGAGATAAGGTGAAAAGTCAGGCTTTAGAGACAGGGGTGTGGATGGAAGTGTTGGAGCACATACTTGTCATATGCAAGACCCTAAGTTTGATCCCTAATATAGTATGTTCCCACACTGCAACTGCCGGGTATAGTTTTAAAGGCCTCCATAACTACTGGTCTCAAGCACCACAACACTGGCCCAAGTATTATAATGTCAGGTCCCTCTAGTTAACAGAAATGATCCAGGGGCCTCTAGACTGCCAGATGTAAACCCTATTTTCTTAAAACTTAGACCTTAATCAGTAGATCTATGTTTGTTAAAAATGTATATCAAAATCCCAACCTAGTTTCCATCTCTGGCACCCATATGGACCTTGAGGTCACCAGGAGTGACTGATCACAGAGATAGGAGAAATCATTGGGCATCAATGTGTATGACTTCCCCCCAATTAAACAAAATTATATTTTTATTAATACATGCAGAGCAGATATTTCTGGGTGCAACACACACATTTCAACGTTGTGAAAAATAGTGAAAATATGGCAGAAAGTATAGAAAATAGAGCTTATTTTTAAAACTAGCCAGTGATCAGTAGATGCATTATACCAAATATTGAAAAGAACAAAAATATCTATAGGAATTCACAATAAACAAAAGAAAGCGCACCTTCAAATAGATTAAAAGCCTTGAGACAAGAAAACAATCTATCCCAATGAGAACGAAGTGCATAAGAATAATCCAGAATATAAATAACTGGAGTGTCAATGAAATGGAAATAGAAGCAGAACAATAATACAAGACATTCAAAATATGTCGTCACCAATTTTTGCCATATTCCAATTGCTTCATTGAAAAAAGGAATCACTACTTTCCATTCAAAGTTGTGTAGCATTTATAATTCATTACTTAGATTTAGAATCAATTCTGGATCCTGTTTGTCTGATTCTCATAACTTGGTTTATAATTAGCTGTCTGTATAACTTTTAGTTCTCTTATATAGTCATAAAGTCAGAAAAACACAGTGCACTGGAATGGATGAATTCAAACTGATAATGTTTGTGAAGACTGTAATGCTGAGTGGGAAGCAGAAGTAGCACCCTCTCAGAACACAGCCTTAATGAGGATCACTTTCCTCTATGTGTGTTTTATGTTGCATTGGCATAATCTCTCTTTCTCACCTACTTACTCAATTACACACAAAAAATTCTTTTATAGAGAGTATTTAGGGATTTATGTGTTAGGAACTGCAAAAAATAGTTGTGTGCAGCACATTAGTCATCTACAATAACAAGAACATGTATTTGTTGAATGTGTTATCTTTCCCAGAAATGTTTCAGTTGATCCTTTCATCAACATCACTAGGAATGTGTAAAATTGTTGCTTATTCATTTTTGTAAAATAATGTACAATGGAAGGGAAAGACCAAGTCAAAGGCTGCATCCTAAATTTACATAGAAATCTATTCTCTCTCATAAAGATATAGATAGATAGATAGATAGATAGATAGATAGATAGATAGATAGATAGATAGATAGATAGATAGATAAGTGGATGCATATATACATTTTGGTTTAGGAGCCACGCTGGCACTGCTGAGGGTTTACTCCTGGTTTGTTCCTGCTTCTGATCTAAGAAATCAGTCCTAGCAGTGGTTGGGATATCATATGGGGTGCCAAGTAACAAACCCAGGTGGAATGCATACAAGGCAAGAGACTTTTCCACTGTACTATCTCGCTGGACCCTTAGGTGCTTATTTGAGTTACATTGTCGTATGTAGCATAACCGACTATAGCATATTTCTGTAACACTTTTGAAGAATCTCATCTCTCGAGCAGCAATAGCTTTTTTATTATATATATGTTATTTAAATGTATATATATATACATACGTGTTTTTGTGTGTGTATGTGTGTATCTAATGAACTGGAGCGATAGCACAACAGGTAGGGTGTTTGCCTTGCACGTGGCCAAGCTGGGTTCAATTCCTACATCCCTATCAGAGAGTCCAGCAAGCTACCGAGGGTATCTGGCCCACATAGCAGAGCCTGGCAAGCTCCCCGTGGCATATTCGATATGCCAAAAACAGTAACAACAAGTCTCACAATGGAGACGTTACTGGTGCCCACTTGAGCAAATAGATGACAGTGCTACAGTGCATGTCTAATAGTATACATAAACATGGGGTTTTCTGAGAATAAAGAAAAACACCTTAAATATACACAAAAATGTATGATCCTAAACAACAAATTTGGAGAAGAGGTAAAACATTTAAATCCAACATAAAATACAGACCTTATATATTATAGTTTATCATGATTACCCAACGTATTATAACACTGAAAACTTACTAGATAGGGTCCATGAGTAATCAGTGTTCAGAAATGTCACATTGTTACTAACTTTTGACCTGCTATTTATCTTAATGTAAAGATAATTAAGTTGATGCATCCACTGGACTTGTTATATTAGTTGCAAAATAGTAGAATTCAGAGAAAGGTAAGAAATGAGTGAGGATAAAAGGAAAAAATAAAATATGTGCATGTCTAATTGCATATATTTTCAAGGCAAGTAAAATCATCAGTTCTTTACTTCCATTTCATTACTCAGCCCAAATGCCATCAAGCTAAGTTGAGTGGGAATTGCATACAGGAATGGAATTACCATGGCAACCAGTTTAAAAATTTGTTCCCCTGCTGAGAATTTAGCTCACTGGATAACACTTTGTTTTTACCTTTCTGTAAAATCAGATGGAATGTAATTCTGGAAACATGCATGGGCCATCTCTAGGGTCAAGCTATTACTTGGGGTAGTTTTCCCAGGAGTAAGGAATATAAATAATTTTGAGTCCCCTATAAAATAAAATAAATATTTTGATAGAGTCAGAAGTTTAATCTTTTCATTTATATAAGTGATCAAATATAAAGAAGATTATCCAGAAATTATTTATTCACCCAATGAAGATCTTAGATTTTAAGGATGAAGGGTGGCAATTAATAGCACAAGTACTTCTTATTTCAAAGACTATGGAAGGTTTCTATTTCCAAAAATGGAGTGGAATAAATGCCTTGATACTCTTCACTATAGTGATTCAAAATATTGAAATTATATTAGAAATGTATATATGTGCATAAATATGCAAGCACAAATTAACTCTACTTTGGCAACTAACAAAGCAAGTTAAAAATGTATAAATACACTATCCTTCATTGTAATGAGTTCAGAGAACTGTGGTTGTAATGATATCTAAAAAAATAAAAAAGAAAAACTAAATTGCAGAAAGCAATGATCCCTTCCTAAGGAAACAGAATTCTATGATCAGGGATATTTTGGCTGATTTAATTGAGACAATAGAAGGGAAGGCAAGAAATGAAATGGTATAATTTAAAAATTCAGGAACAAATAAGCAACATTTGCAAAAAAATAAATAAATAAAGCATGTTTTCAAGTCATATACACATATCTACAAAATATAATATGAATCATAGGCCTAAATGTTGGATTGTAATTCACATGGTTTCTAGACAAGAACTATTGTTATAACCTATAGATGCACAGACATCTGAAAACTTAAAAGCATATATCATTAAAGAATAAATAGTGATTTTTACCATTATGAATTTATCAAGTATCTTGTCCTGAGAGACAGTGCAGTGGGTAGGACACTAGCTTCACAGAGAAAGACCCAGATTCAATCCCCCACATGACAGATGGTTTCTTAAGGATCATCACGAGTGATCCCTGACCATAGAACCAGGAGTAAGCCCTGAGCACAGTTGGATATGGCCTCCAAACAAACACAACTTATCAAAACATACTGTATCATGTATCACTGTCATCCTATTGCTCATTGATTTGCTCGAGCAGGCACCAGTAACGTCTCCATTGAGAGACTTGTTGTTACTGTTTTTGGCATATTGAATACACCTCGGGGAGCTTGCCAGGCTCTGCCGGGCAAATGAGATAATCTCGGTAGCTTGCAGGGCTCTCTGAGAGGGGTGGAGAAATAAATCCCGGGTCAGCTGCATGCAAGGCAAAAGCCCTACCTGCTGTGCTATTGCTCCAGCCCATCAAAAGATACATCAAAAAATAAAAAAAGAAATTCAGTGAAAAAAATTGTGATTCATATATTTGATCATACACAGGACAATAGTCCTTATATCCCAAAGCCATTATGTGTGCAGGTATAAATATATAAATAATACCTATAAAAATGAACAATTGTATAGAACTCAATGTAGCACAAAAAACTTGGTTTACAAAGAAATACCAGAAAAGTGCCAATAAAGGTATGACTACTACTGTTTCATTATATATCAGAAAATCACCAATTTGGAATCACAATTATATTGAGAACATGTTATTTTGTTCTTTTGAAGTAAAAGAATCAGTTATTTTGACTTTCCTTTTGGCTTTGCATAAGAATAGCAATATAAATAGTCACAGACTGTGATCTTCTTGATAGTTTATGTAAAGTAACTTCCAGATTTACAGCCTTTTTATACTCTGTTTAATTTCATGATGTTTTTGAATACTATCTTTTAAGGTCATAGTTTTGTGTTGTATGTAGAAACTTTCCCAGAGCAATAATATTAGTAAATTTAGAACACAATTTTCTTTTTTTTTTTTAATTTTTTATTGTGGAAAGTTACAAAGTTACAAAGTTTTCAGGTTTAAATCTCAGTTATACAATGCTCGAATACCCATCCCTTCACCAGTGCTCATATTCCACCACCAAGAATCCCAGTATCACAATTTTCATTTATGATTTTCACTTATGTGTTGTTTCAAAATATGTTCCCAAAATGTTTAGAATAGTTCAAATGAAGGTACTTCAAGAGTGAAACTCATGCAACCCTCTGAAAGTCTTCCTTCTTCCTTCAGTTTAAGTAAGCAACACCTAAAACTGAAAAGAACTTTTCCTTAGTGAATGAGTGGTCAGAAAAGAGACTCTGAAACTATTTGTATCTAGTTTTGAATTCTATCTCTACAGCTTAACTGCTGTGGTACCTTTAACTCATCACCGTATCTTTCTATGTTTCAGTTTACTTATCTGTAAAATAAGTATTTTGAGGTACACAATGCATTTCTGCATGAATTAAAATGATGTACAAAAAGTCCTTGCCAAGCCTAGGCAATATGTGCAATATGTTATACATGATGAATAGGAACAGACACAAGGAACAGATATTGAAAGCATCAGATTATGTGAAAAGAGATGTGACACAGAGACCTGGGTAGCCAGTCCTGGTGGTAAGGAGTGTGAATTTGACACAGAGACCATAAAGTCACCACTCTTGTAAACACATTACCTTACCCATAGCAAATTTTAAAATGAATAAGTGATTGAATGAAACAATGAATTAAAATGTGGTTTAGGAAAGGAAATTATTGGATCTATTGAATTTTGAAAAATGTTAGATTATATAGAATATCACTTTGAGTACAGTAACAACAAGTTTCACAATGGAGACATTACTGGTGCTCACTTGAGCAAATCAATGAGCAATGGGAATCCACTTTGAGTGGCAGGAGAGATAGTATAGTAAAGACATTGCCTTGATTTTAGCAGACTGGGTTCCATACCTGGCCCTCTATGTCATCTCCCAAGTCATCCCTGAGTTCAGACATAGTTGGGAGCCTGTAGCACACCTATGTGTGGCACAACCATAAAACCCTCAAATATTTATATATATATGTGTGTATAAATATTAACATATGTATATAAGATTTGATATGGGTGTTTTGTATATATGTATTTATTTGCATGTGTATCACTTTGACTGAGATATGTGTTATTTACTAATAAGGGGAAGGTCTATCCTACTTACTGTTATCACCTTGATTCATGCTTTTGTGCTTGTTTTTCTTTCCTGTTCTTTTGTCATTGCTCATGTTTGATACATTTTTCTCAGGCAATGCACTTGACTGCTCAATCTTATACATAGTGAGGGGTTATTTATTATAATTGTCGATTTTCTTCTTTGCACTTAAGGAATCTAAAGTTAATCTGTATACCATTATATATACATATATATAAAACAAAAAGCATATCTATGATTTCACATCTTTACCTAATCGGTTAGATGAACTAAATGTAGGTCCTTCCCCAAAATATTATCATGTAAAAGTTTTCCTAAAGCAGTAGCATCCTGACTTTGAAGGACTAGTTTGTGATATAGCTATGATTTCTTTTCCTGAGGAAAAAAAAGATAATTACTTATATTTCCTTGATGAAGAATAATCTCCAAGACTCTTATATCACTACATTTCAATTAAAATAACTTTATGTAATAAAATACACTTGTATCACTGTATCACTTGTCATCTTGTTGATCATCGATTTGCTTGAAAGTGTGCCCATAACATCTTCATTCGTCCCTGTCATGTGCTAGTGTAGCCCAATGGTATCTGCTCGCTCCAGAAACACGAAGAGCCTCAAACCATTCATTCAGGGTTTTGATGAAAATGTCTTACCATCTCATAGGTGGGTGGCCACTCGGTCTTTTGATGTCCAGTGGAATCCAGTTGGTAACAGCTCTAGTCCAGCGGTCATCTCTAAATTTAAAATACAATGTTTTAAATTTTAGTTTTTATATTACATTAAATATTTAAAGTATATCAAATACATTAATTACAAAACAGAAATAAAATACTTCTATATTTCTACAGCACAGTTAACTACAAACATATTTTGTGTATATATATTTAGTAAATGCTGAGTGAATTACTTGTTTATGTATTAGACTGATTATCTGATTAGCTTCATGATTTTCTTCTGCCAAGAATATTGACTTAAACTAATGTATTTAGATATTATTTAAAATCAACACAAACTAGAAACAATAAACAAAATATATCACAATTTGAAAACTTGCTATTCAAAAATATGACATGATTACTTTTTTTATAGATGAAAGATAGAGACTTTAGCAAGCAAACAAATACATTTACACACATATATTTATACCTGTATAGGTATGCATATACATAAACACTATTAAAATATATAATTATATATGATATTAAGATAATATTTATAAATGTTTATAATTTATTATTTTTCTCAGTAGATCCAGTCATTTTGCTCTTCTATTAAACTTATTAGCCATTTTAGCATGAATTACCCCTAAATACATCACTGTCTTGTCATCCCACTACTTATCGGTTTACTCAAGCGGGCACCAGTAAGGTCTCCATTGTGAGACTTGTCGTTACTGTTTTTGGCATATTGAATACTCCATGGGGAGCTTACCAGGCTCTGCTGTGTGAGCAAGATACTCTCGGTAGCTTGCAGGGCTTTCCGAGAGGGAGGGAGGAATCGAACCTGGGTCAGCCGTGTGCAAGGCAAACGCATTACTGCTGTGCTATCCACAGCAGATATTTCATTACCTCAAATCAAATATTTTGTGATTTTTATCCCAGAGCCTCCCACATGAGAGGTATGTATTCTGCCACTGAGCCACACCACACTTACAGCCCTTCGTTTGATTGCCTAAAGAAGCCATAAACAAAAGCAGAGAAAATATTATAACAGTAAAAACATAGATATGACATGTTCTCAGAAGCAAAAGTTATCCATCTAAAAACAAGCAAAAAACTGATCCCAAAACATATGTATGCAAGATATGGTCTTTCCTTTATTCATTTGTCGAACACTGGGAATATTATGTAATAGGCTCAGACCTGCCACAATCCACAGAATAACTGGCATCTAGAATCATTGGGCTAGAAGATGTTCTGCTTGAAAAAAAAAAATCCTTTTTGTAACCATAAATACCTATTCCAGTTAAAATATGCACAATGTTTGCTTATTCACAATCCCTAAATTGTTAAATCACTACCACTTAGATGTGTACAGTGAAACTCTGAAAGGACAACAGAGAAGGAATATTAACAGAATTGAAGGTTCGAAGGACTTCCCTGAAACTTTATCAGGACACAGTTTCCAAAATAGTTTTTAGTTTCCATCAGGAAACCAAACGAAATGTTAGCTCTACTTATATCCATAATGATCACTCATATATGCAGTTTTCAAGGCATTATCCCAGTGGACTTCCACTATGCTGGAGTCTGAAAATTAAATTTGAAACTTATAATAGAAACTTTGGAAATATATAGAAGTAATGAATGACCAAATTAGCATATAAAAGTATCACACAGGAATAAATTATGGCTACAACTTTCAATTTTCATACTAAAAGGAAATAAATATTTCTAAGACCCTCTTAGATGATCTAAACTGAAGATTTACTTCAATTAGATAATTCACTGTTCTGAAAACTTTACGACATATTATCCAGTTTTATAGCATTTTAAATACATGGTAAAATATTACTGTTAAAATGACTACAACGTTGAGAATTCTTCAGGGATGCAATACAAGGTTCCTCTCTGTCATATTTATAAATAAACATAGTCTTGAATTACTTCTACAATATTTCAGCACTGATAACATTTATTCTTATCTGTGATCCCAAAGGATCTTAAGGAACATTTTCAGAGCAATGGACAAATAAATAAAAGCTTTGAGACAGTGAGGCTAAAATTTCCTTTCTTTTTCACAGGATTACATATGTTTCCCACTGTCAAGCTAGTAGGCTTTGTATATGCTAGTAGAATATCTTTATAATAGTAACCTTATGTGATTTTGACATCACTTTCATTGATGAAGGGAAGCTCTAAGGCAGTATTGGAAAGAGAAAATTTCGTGAATGATAGCTTGACACAAAATCTTCAGATCTAGCACATTATTCTGTGATAATCAAATCCCCCCCCCAAACCTGGATCGTTTTTTTCATTTAAAGGATAACCTATAGAAAGAATGTCAGACCCTAGTGCTTGCTATTCACCAAATACTCTATCTTCTGTATTCTGTTAAAATGACAAAGACAAGTTAAGTGATCACTTCCTTGTTATAAATTTAAATGCAGCTTCCTTTTTTCATCAACGAATGCATATATAACCACATTATATATCAAATCATGCCCTGGTTCTATTTTCTTTGACTGTTACCAGTTACATTCTTGGCTAAATATTGCAAATCTGTTTTTACACATGAGAAAGGTGCCAATCAGCATCCATCAGGGAACTCTTTGAACTTTGGGGAATTCACTGACTTGATAATCTCTTATCAAGATTGCAGTGAAAGTACACAGACTAGGGTATCCCTTCTCTGAGTTTAGCTTTGGAGATCTCCAAGCATCAGAGGGTAAACTGGGTATAAACTAGAACTACAGTGCTGGTGCAAAACTCTATTCTCAGTCTCTAATGTTACAAGTCTCACTCTACTGATACCATTGAAGTAATTGATAAGCATAAATTTGAAAGAAGTTTTAAAAACTAAAAATATGTTCACTGGGAAGGGACAGGTCTTGTGTGATTAAACCCAGATCATGAACAACTTTGATACTGAGTATCTCAGTGGTTCAAATATATATATACATATATATATGTATATATATAATATATACAGTAGTGTGTATATATATCCTTGAATATTCATTTATAAAGTACCTAATATATTTTAGTCATTTTATATATATACATATGTATACATATTCACTAAAATATTTTGGTAATGATTGAGGTGTGGAAACATTTGTAGTCAAATAATCATCTTGTCATTAGGTTGCTATAATGGGACCTGAAGCTGAAAATTAAGCAGCCTAACTCAGCTAACTACAAAAGAATATCAACAAACTGATTTCTCTTTATTATAATTATTATGAAGGAGGCTCAATGTTAAATGTCTCTACATCTCTATGAATGAGAGAGAGGGTGATATCTGCTGTTTTCTCAAGGATTCCTTAGGGACCAAGTTGACAGTACAGCAGGTAATGTACTTTCCTGGCACATAACTGGCTTTGATCTCTGGCACTGTAGAGGTCCCCTGACTCCATTAAAAGTGATCCCTGAGCACAGAGCAAGGACTAACCTCTGAGCACAACCACGTGTGATCCCCCAAATTACCACCACCACAACAAAGATTTCCTATTGAAACATTCTGTTTAAAGACAACCAACCAACCAACCAACCAACCAAAACAGTTCGATGAATTGAGCTTTGACCATTCCTACATTGGTTCTTTCCAAACTACCCTTGTTCACATGAAACAAATCTTAGAACTACACTTTAATCTGTATTACATTGAGTTAGTTTGCCTTTATATTATTATTTTTTTTTTTTGCTTTTTGGGTCAAACCTGGCAATGCTCAGGGGTTACTCCTGGCTCTACACTCAGGAATTACCCCTGGCTGTGCTCAGGGGACCATATGGGATGTTGGGATTCGAACCCGGGTTGGCCGCGTGCAAGGCAAACGCCCTACCCGCTGTGCTATCGCTCCAGCCCCTGCCTTTATATTATTAACCATTTACTTTGTTTAGATTTCTTAGAACATTTATCTGAGAAGAGGAATCATGATGCCAGCCCATTAAAACAAAACAAAACAAAACAAAACAAAATGGTTCTAAGATTTGTTTCATGTGAACAAGGGCAGTTTGGAAAGAACAAATATAAGATACCAAAGTAGAATACAATTTTTATTGCATGATCAAAGAAAATATGAGGCTTTTCATATCTTTTATTTTGTTTTTCCCATAGTGCTATATTTTATCTTTAGAAGAAATGTGTTTAAATTACAAAGGAACTAATTTTATTTATCTACATTCACCCTGAGGAAAATAGAAATGTTTATTGCTCACTTAAATAAATGACAAAATATAAATTGTTGGAATTTACTTATGTGAAGTTACATGCAAAATAAGTTTTCTTTAGAAATATTTGTTACTGTCAGCCAAAGTAAACTTTCTTTGAAACCTACTGCCGAACTTGCAGACTTAAAGTTTTAATGCTTTTGGTACATTACAAATGTTAGAATATTATACATGCCATTTCCTTTCCACTATTAATTTGACCATATCCAAAAAATCAGACATCATTAAAGAACTTTGAACACATTCACATTCTGATGGCTTACACTATTCACAACTTATTTCTTGATTTAAATAAATCCCATTAAGGTATGGATTATAAAGTTCTTAATCTCTCACAAAAAAAGACATTGAAAGGCAATCTAGTACACATTTCCTAAAATTTTTGAGTAAATTAATGACTAAATTTTAAATTTAAAGCGTTGCCTTGCATGTGGCTGACCCGGGTTTGATTTCTCTGCCCCTCTTGGAGAGCCTGACAAGCTACCGAGAGTATCTCGCCTGCCCGGCAGAGCCTGGCAAGCTCCTCGTGGCATATTTGATATGCCAAAAACAGTAACAACAAGTCTCATAATGGAGACGTTACTGGTGCCTGCTTGAGCAAATCACTGAGCAATGGGATGAGAGTGAAACAGTGATACAATATCTCAAAGATCTGTAAGAATAAATATGTATATATATGATAGTATTTATGTTTCTAACTTTCCAACTTCTTTTAGAATGTCCTAAAATTTACAAGAGTTTGAAGTGAATCAAATCTAATCAGAAACACAGACTATAAATTATGAGAAATTCTGGGTATATTGGCAGAGAGTCTCTTTTCCCTTCAGGCCTGGCTGTCTTCCCTGGGGCCCCTCAGAGGGGATGGGCTCCAGATTTCCTCCCCCCCAGAGCAGAGCTCCCGGCGGCTGAAGACCACCAGAACCTAGCCACAGCCATGCTTGAGGCTGCGCTGTATCTTGTAGCCTACATCTCCCTCTGGGAGAAACTGGGAAGCGTCTGAGAGTTTCCTGCCCACATGGGACAGCCTTGCAAGCTTCCCATGGTGTATTCATATGCTAAATCCAGTAACAAGCTGGATCTCATTTCCCTGACCCTGAAAGAGCCCCCAGTGTGACATTGTTGGGAGGGCCCAGTCGAGAGAGTGACTGCTAAGACCTCAGGGAAAGGATGAATGGAGAGGTTACTGAACCAGCTTGAGAAATCGATGATTAATGGGATTTCGTGATGGGTCTATTTGAATCATTGATGAATTTTTATAATAGTAAAGTTTATAAAAATAACAGACAAGAATTAAAAAATAAGAATTTGGGGAAAGAGAGAATGTAGTGAATAGGTGCTTGTCTTGCGTGCAGTCAACCCAGGTCCAATCCCTGGCACTCTGTTTGTTCTCCCAAACTTCACCAGAGGCGATCCCTGAGCACTGATCTAGGAAAAAAAGTTTGAGCACCACTGATGTGTTTCCCCAAAATTTATAAATTTCATGGCAAACTACTAAAGTTTCCAATTTTAGAAACTATAGCATTATTATTAATTTTAATTCTATTATTTTTCCACAAGTTGCTTTGATATTATTTTTATAATTCTAAAATAGCCATACTTTAAAATCAATAAAAAATGACAGAATCTCCTCAGGTGTGAATCAACAAATATTTATTAGAATTAATATATGTAGAGAATAATTTAGATGATATTAAGTCAATTTCTGACTTTGAAGTATAGTAAATGTAAACCTCAGTGGTTAAAAACATTTAAACGTGTATTTTTGTGTATAAGAAAATTTAAGACTCATTAAAGATTTTCTTATACAATGTATCTAAATGCTTTACTCTAATTTAAAGTTTATAAGATATATTAATTATGATTTCTCATTTGTGTTTCATTTTATGTGCCCTTTGTTTTGTTTTGGGTTAAATTTTTTCAAATTTACACGAATTTCTATAAATCTGTTTTTCCGTGTTGCCACCCTCTTTTTTAAAATAGTCAACCCAAGTATTCACTACTCAACAGACACATAGAGAATGAAATACTTGGTATTATTAACATATACTTATTGATCCAAAACACATTATTTTTTCTAAGGTGCTATTTATTTATAGACTCAAAAAGGTATAGAATGATCCAATTTATGTACAGCATAGTTAGATGAGGTCTTTATTTGTGATCACAGCATCGGTATTCTTTAGGATGAAAGAAATAGCAGTAAGCTCAAACTAGTTTATGAATTGAAGAAAATTACATTCTTGAATAATAAAGAAGTGAAAATATTACATTTATCTTTATTTTATAAGATTTTTTTCAAATTGACGTTATTTTGCTTTTATTTTTAATACCTTCACTTTTAATATTCTTTTAAAATATTTTCATTGAGGTATCATGCTTTATGATACTATTAGTGATAGTTTTATACATACATGATGTCAACACCACACCCACAATCAGAATGACTCTTTAATAATCTGTTGTCCCTTTTTCTATCCCCCTTTTCCACACCTCAATCCTCTGTGTACCAGCTGTCCAATTCTATTGTCTTTGGCCACTTGTGACTCCTTACTTTATATCTTTATAACCCACACATGACAGAAATAATTCAAACATTGTAAAACTGTTGGAATGGCTGTCAATAGAAAAAAGGTACAATTTTTCTAGTTCCTTCACCCTGTATCCTTGTAAGTTGTTTTATCCACCTGTCATTGATTGCAGATGCAAAATATTCTGAGGAATAGCTGGAGATGAACCTCAATGAGAGTCTTTGCCTCATCTATGTGAGAGAGCTGGGTTCAATCTGAAAAGAACAAAAAATTCTTATACAGTTGTCTAAATTCAGTTCTAGCTAACTCTAGTGTCACCTAGAGAATAGATCTCTCTTCCATTAGTCAAATGAATATAAATGTATACTAGCTAGCCTAAAGGAAAGAGAAAAAACTAGCAATGACTCTTTTCACTGTGTTTAACTTGGATTTCTCATCAATATATTTAATTATCATGAATTATCACAAAATTAATTCAGCTCACTTTTCAGTGCAACACAAGAACTGAATCTATATCTTAAGTTGAATGATAATGAAGAGATTATTTCACAAAACTAACTTTCCTGATTAGGCCTCGTTTGAGGGATGAATAAAATTTCACAAGTGTGAATATTAAATCCTTGTCTCTGTGTGTTTCATATAGCTAACATAGTTATAAAGACTAGAACATCTAGCTTTGTAACCTAGGGAAAAGAAAACACTATGGTTTTTAATAGTTCAGGTAATACCTTTGGTAAAATAACTTTCTGGAATGTTATTTTAAGTAATTTAAGGAAATTACTTAATGCTGAATGCAGTTTGGGATAATGAGACCCAGGATTGCAATAATCTGAAGGATTTCTGATGAAATTCAATTCAATAAAAAATTAAATGCATAAAAATGTTTTTAGAAGAAAAATGATGCAGATTCTCAGGAGGCATTAGGAGATCAAACAAAAAAGGTACCTATTTTAGTCAATTAGTAAAAGACAGTTTGTTTGGGAGATAGAAGAGACGGGGATAAGAGAAAGAAGACAAGGGGGACAGAGCTAGAAGAGACAGAAGAAGGAGGCAGAAGAAGGAGACAGACGCAGAGAGACAGACGCAGAGAGACAGACGCAGAGAGACAGACACAGAGAGACAGACGAAGAGAGCACAGTGGCACACACATAAGCAGAGCACAAGGTGAAAGAAGTGAGAGCGAGCGGGGCAGAAAGGGGAATATTAGAAGATCCAGAGAGAGATTGAGAACGGGGAGGAAGCAGCGAGAGAGACGGGAGTGTATAGAGAGGAGATTGGAATAAACTGCGATTGAGACCAAAAAAAAAAAAAAAGACAGTTTGTTTGTTTCCTCAGTTGTACTCTATGCTCTCTATATCCAGTCAATGACCTTTTTCCTTTCTGTTTAATGCCTGGAGAACATGCTACAATAACACTGTCACTGTAGCACTGTCAGCCCGTTGTTCATCAATTTTACTTGAGCTGGCACCAGTAACGTCTCCATTGTGAGACTTGTTGTTAGTTTTCTTTTGGCATATTAAATATGTCACAGGTAGCTTGCCAGGCTCTGCCATGTGGGCGGGATACTCTAGGTAGCTTGCCGGGCTCTCCAAGAGAAATGGAGAAATCGAACCAGGGTCGGCCACATGCAAGGCAAACGCTCTACCTGCTGTGCTGTCATTCCAGTCCTATTGCTACAACACTCTACAATAATTGTGTTCCAGTCATAGATTACCAGGTTTTTGTTCTTTTCACTGAAAAATCATTATACATTTTGTTCTCCCTAAGTCTTCTAAATAGAATGCTTTCACTCTTCAGGATCCTTTCTTTCTATGTTTGCTACTTCTTCATTTTTCTCTTGGAGAATTTCATTCCTTCTTGCAGCTACTCTTACATTTCCATTCTTGACTGCTGTCTTCTTTCCCTTCTTAATATTTTTTTCTGAGAGCAATTTATTTCTAAATACAGGCACCTGAGTAGATTCTATTATTTTTTGGTCAATGCTTTCTCTGGATCACTAGAAACTTCCTTTTAGAATTTTTTTTAAATACTGAGTTTTTGTTCCAAAAATAAAGTATACATTCTGAGAATGAAGAGCCTGATATCTCAGTTAAAGAGCTTCAAGGCAGGAAATGTCCACACCCACTTCAATAACAGAAGAAAAAAATATAATCTTCTTAAAGGTATTTTAAATAACTTTCTATTTTTCAGTTTTATCTGCTCTCATAACCATATACAAAAAATAATCTGGTTTTCTTTCAAGACCTGGACAGAACATGCTTTTCATCTTTTTTGCTGAATGGGCAATGGATTTTCAGTTTTTCTCCTTTAATATTATAGTTTGTTATTCCTGTGAAAAGAAAGACTGCTGATGGATTCAGATCTAATATTCCACATTTATCTTCATCTTTATGTTTAGTAATTGAGACCTGTTGTACCAAAAAATGGTAGAAACACTGCCACTATAGAAATGTATTAAATATATATTTCAAAAATCACACCTTTGTTAAAAAGAAATTTAGCTATTTCTAGGTCATGTTTGCATTCTTCAAAAGTAACCACAGTCTCATCTTTTTGTATTCACACTCATTTATCATTTCTGACTCATAATGCAATCACACTTTGGAGCACATCAGTCAGAAAAGGAGCAGTTCTTATGTGATTCTTTCATAGAGTTTTGTTTTCTTTTAATCAGAACACCCGATTTCACTGTAATCCTAATAATTTGGGAAGTTATTTAGACTTATTAAAAATAAAATACTATTTCTACCACAGCTGTTGATGTTATTAATGAGAGAAAGAAAAATAAGCTATTATTTCAAGTTACTTTTCTCTGGGAAAAGGAGGGAACAAAACAAAGAAAATCATCTGTGATTCACATCTCTGTAATGTTTCTGCCAAGAATATCTTCTATCCCTTGAATAGATCTGCTATATTTCCGCATATTATCATTCCAAGAGATAATAGTTTGCCCTTAAAAAGTTATTCAAGCTTTGGTGTTCATTGTTGCTTCTTCCCACATTCTCTGTTTCTGTCTCTTGAAAGATTTATGGGAGATTGGAAAATAGTACACTTATTTCTGATCCCAGAAATGGACAGAATAGGAGAAGCCTGATGGACTAAGGAATTCCAGCCAAATTCTGAGAACATGAGTTGGGTTAATTTTTCTGTGGACAATTTTAGAAAGCATGGCTTCTACTTGCTTGCTGAATTCAGCTAAGACCACCATGTTTCAGATCCAAAGTTCTTGTCAATATAAATGACTTTCTTTGACTAAAGCAAAATAGGATTACTTCAGTGGGCTTTGCAAGATTGTGATTGAAAAGTGTGAGTTTCTTGAACAGGGTCAAAGATAAAACTATGGATTAAGGTATTAGAGCTTGGTTTAAAACTTGTCTGATTTGGATTGGGAAAGTAGTGGTTAAATGTTAAAGGTTAGAGGCCATATCATATGTAGCAGGATACAGAAATAAGTACTAAAGAATAAAGAGATATTTAATGCAGGACCTCCCTCTAGAAGGGTTTATTTACTTTAATAAGAGTTCATTGTTTGAGAGGTGTTAAAAAGATGGATTTCTTAAAATCTCTGGAAGCAAGTAGAAACTTGATTTATTTTTTTAGTAAAAATAAACGATGATAACTCTTTCAGATCAAACATGATAATCTCGTAGTATCTGTATTGTAGACCATAATATCCAAAAGTAGAGAGAGAGTATGAGGGAAATTGTCTGCCATGGAGCCAGGGAAGGGTTGGAAAGGGGGGAGGTTGTATACTGGGGAAATTGGTGGTGGAGAATGTACACTGGTGGAGGGCTGTGTGTTTGATCATTGCATTACTGAAACTCAAACATGAAAGCTTTGTAACTGAATCTCATGGTGATTCAATAATAAAAAATTTAAAAAATATTATTTAACAGATTAAGATTAGAATAGACCTAAGCCCTCTATTCTCAAATTCCTCATTTATATAATTATTTAAAAATAAAAAACAAAAAATAGAATTTAAAACAACTTACCCCATATTGTCAGTCTTAACAGATAATCCGGAAGAAGTATGGTTAGAATTGGAGGGAAAATGCAATTTCTAGTTGACTGTGTATTTTGGGAACAAGAATGGGAAAGGTACAGAACTGCATTATATCTAAGTTTTGTATTAGAGATAAACTAAAAAACTATTCTTAATGGTGAAAGATGTTGAGGTTGTATGCCTTCTGATTATATTAATTTAATTGTGTTTTAACTTAATCTAGCTAAGGAATAAGCAGGATCAATTATGAAAAATGCAATGATTGAAATTATTAATTTTTATTTTATACACATTATGTATACTATGCATGCTATATGAAATGTACTTACATTATGCATGTGTATTTATACATGTAGTACAACAGTACATGACATGCATATTATAAATGTGTTTTGTGACAAACAGTACGTATAGAATAGATGAAACCCATACACATTGCCAATCAGCTGAACTTAAAACAGAAATAGTCCTGTATAATATTATGGATTCAATATGATTACAAGAGTTTCAGTTTAATTTTATTTATTTTATTATTTATTTATTAGTTTTTGAGTCACTGTGAGATACAGAGTTATAAAGCTGTTCGTTATCTGGTTTCAGTCATACTGTATTCTTATACCCATCCTTCCTCCAATGTATATTTTTTACCACCAATGTCTCCAGTTTCCCTCCACCATCCTTCTCTCAACCTGTCTCTAAGGCAGGCATTTTCCTTCTCTCTCTCTCTCTCCTGTCTGTCTCTGTCCTTCTCTGTCTCTCTCTTTGTCTATCTCCCTCCCTCCATCTTCTCTGTCTCTGTCTCTCTCTGTCACTCTGTCTGTCTCCCTCTCTCCATCTTCTCTGTCTCTGTCTCTGTCTCTCCCCTTTGGAGCATTATGGTTTGCAATACAGGTGCTAGGAGGTTATCATTTTCCTTTACCTGTTATCATTACACAGTCCTTATCCAGAGGGATCATTTCCAATGATCTTTGTCATGGAGGTCTGTTCTCTATCTCGACTGCCTTCTCCCTCAGCATTTGAGGTCGGATTGCAAGGATTTCATTTTAACTCGTGGGTCTATTCCCAACCCTATGGTCAAGGGCTATGACTGACTTTGAGCTCAGGGGCCACCATCTGGTAGTGTTTGGGGAATCAAATATGGTGCTAGGTTTCTAACCCCATCACATATAAGAAAAGTCCCTTAATATCTGTACTCTCTCCCAGGCCCTAGTGTTTTTAAAAGTCAAAGGAAGTGACACAATAGAGTGTTAGAGTTTAAAACAAAAATACTCTACCAGTTATTCAGTTGTTACTTATTCTGAAGAAGCATGGAATTAGCCAAAGAATGCAGGTGGCTTGTAGAAGCAGAAAGCAGTAGCAGGTAACCTGGTTCCTTCATGTGAGGCTCGTCCAAACGTGTGGAAAGGGGCCTTGAGCATGGCTGTGGCTGGGTTCCGGAGGTCTTTGGCTGCCAGGGCTCTGCTCAACCCACCCACTCCGAGGGGCCCCAGTGAAGACAGCCAGGCACGGGGGCAAGAGACTCTGACCAAAGCAATTACTCAGAAAAAATGAACACAATGGCCACTCAACAACTCTATTGCAAACCACAACACCTAATCAGAGAGAGAAAACAAAAGGGAATTCCCTGCCATAGTGGCAGGGTGGGGTGGGGGGAGACGGGTCTGGGGAGTGGGGGAGGGATGTTGGGTTTACGGGTGGTGGAGAATGGGCACTGGTGAAGGGATGGGTTATTGAACTTTGTATGGGGGAAGCATGAGCACAAAAATGTATGGATCTGTAACTGTACCCTCACGATGACTCTCTAATTAAAAATAAACTAATAAAAAAAAAGTTATTTCTTACCAAGACCTTTTTGGCTACATGAGAATCTGAATAATGCATTTATAGAAATTTTTATTAACCTGTTGAAACAACCTCCAATGAGACACCGTTGGGAAGGACAAGTAAACAGAGTATTCTAAACTCTCAGGGCTAGGACAAATAGAAACGTTACTGAGAACGCTCCAGAAAAATCAACAATCAATGGGATGATGATGATGATGATGATGATGATGATGATGATGATTTTTCACTTATAAAAATGTGTTCTTGGGATGTTATTGGTTTATTGTAATGTAATTCCATCATCACTTGTATCACTTGTAGTTCCGTTAATCTGCGATTTGCTCGAGCGGGTACCAGTGATGTCTCCATTTGTCCCTGTCACATGCTAGTGCAGCCCAATGATATCTGCTTGCTCCAGGAACAGGAAGAGCCTCAAATAATTCATTCAGGGGTTTCACGAAGAGATCTGACCATCTAGTTGGTGGGCGGCCACGAGGTCTTCTAATGTCCCATGGATTTCAGTCAGTAACAATTCTAGTCCAGCGGTCATCTCTGATCGCATTACATGACCAGCCCATCTGATTTTTGATGCGTTGGCAAACGAGACAGCATCCCTGATTTTTGAACTGATTTATTTATTATTCCATCATAAATAGAGGAATATATGTGTGTTTATAACTGTAAAAAAAGTGATGCTATTATTGCAGAGCAGAATATCAAAAATTAATAGCCTGAGAAATATTAATGCAATGTTTTTTAAATTTTATTTATTTATTATTTTTATTGAATCACCATGTGGAAAGTTACAAAGCTTTCAGGCTTAAGTCTCAGTTACACAATGCTCGAACAGCCATCCCTTCACCAGTGCACATATTCCACCACCAAGAATCACAGTATACTCCCCCCCCACATCCCCGCTCCCAACCCCCCATGCCTCCTGTGTCGCTGATAAATTTCACTTTACTATGATTACATTCAAACAAAAAACTCACTATTATTGTTTGGAGTTCCCCCCCCCCCCCAGAGTCGGATCTGCTGGAAAAGAAGCATTTAATAATTTATTTTCCATTGCTGAGAATGAAGAGATATGAGGTCATGTGACCACAACCAAAATTTGGAAAAGAGTTAAGAATAGTGTCTCCAAAGCATCTAAGGAAGTAACTAAGGTCCCCGTGGAATTTTGGACTACATGGGAGATTGTTAATTCTATTCTCCTGTTTTTGAAAAGTGAAATTGATGTGGAGGAGAATATTATAAATAATACAGCCTCAGCTCCTCCCATACCTAAGTCTCGAAAGGGTTTTCATAGTAAAAATATTTCTGAGGCTGGTGAATATAGCTCTACTTCCAGTGCATCAGATAAAAGTGATGTGGGTTATGAGTCTGTTACCACTTACTCAGATTCTGAGTCCGAGAGTGACTCAGCCACTCAGCCTCCAGACCACTTAGGACATGCTCCCAATTGCCCAGTCCAGACAGAGAAGAAGCAGCCTTCATCTTATCGCAGGTTAAGGATGGATTCTCTCAGTCGTTTCAAACAGGCCTGTGTCTCGTACGGGCCTACATCTCTGCACTGTAGGGAGTATCTTACAGACTGGAGCAAAAAGGCCTACTGGGTACCTCAAGGTTTTCACATGGTTGCTAACATGTGCTTAAACCCTTCTCAGCACTTGGAGTGGAGAATGTGGCTCAGTGATAAGGTCAAGGCAAAGCTTCAAGGCCTAGGCCATGCTGGACAAAACTTTTCAGGGATTAAGTTGACTTATGAGATATTAATTGGTGAAGGGAAATGGTGTGACCCAAAAGCAAGTCACCTTGTCTCGTGCTGTTTTTGCTCATGTCCATGACGCGGCCCTGCATGCATGGGAGAAGGTTGATGCAGATGCAGAATTTAAGGGACGTTTTACAAAGATTTTCCAGACAGCCTCAGAACCGTATGCAGATTTCATAGGAAGGTTGATGAAAGCCATTGAAATGCAGGTTAAGGACAAGGCGACTCAGGAGCTGTTGACTAAACTAGTGGCCTTTGAAAATGAATGTTTTGTAGTAGGTAGCTAGAGAAGCTTTTGTTTAATCTTTGATATATTCCATCTCATTTTTGTTTTCAGGAATCATCAAAACTTTCTGATACCCTGAGTTTTGTTTTTCAAAACATATATCTAAGGTTTATTTCTTGTTCATTTTTTTACTATTATTCAATGAAATTTATAAGAGGATCCATCAAATATAATGCTACATACCAAGTCAACCAACGTGAAGTAGAACCCAAATGTTATTCTTATAATACTTCTTTCTCCTAAAAGTAATCACTTTTATTTTTTTAATTAATATTTTTTTGCTTTCTGGGTTACACCCAGCAATGCACAGGGGTTACTCCTGGCTCCACATCAGGAATTACCCCTGGCAGTGCTCAGGAGACCATATGGGATGCTGAGAATCTAACTCAGGTCATCCATGCAAGGCAAATGCCCTACCTGCTGTGCTATAGCTCCAGCTTGAAAAGTAATCACTTTTAGACTGAAAGCTAATGAAAAAGTTTGCTAGGTTCTTTCAGATCAGTTGCTAGCTCATTTTCAAGACAATAGAGTACCTTTCCTAGGCTAAAGAAGAAAGTCTAATGTCTAAAGAAGAAATTGTTTTTATTACAGAATTTCAGCATCAGAGGAATTATTCCTAGTAACTAACTGGCCATAACTGAAGGTCAGAAGAAGATGGTCTTTGCTTCTCTTGCTCTTAGAAGCTGTAAAGGTGATACAATCTCACAATGTGCAATTGCCTATCAGCCACAGAGTATTTTAATATGCCCACTTTCTGGTTTTATTTTCCAAATATTCTGTATCACTGTCATCCCGTTGCTCATTGATTTGCTTGAGCAGGCACCAGTAACGTCTCCATTGTGAGACTTGTTGTTACTGTTTTTGGCATATCGAATATGCCATGGGTAGCCTGCCAGGCTCTGCCGTGTGGGTGAGATACTGTCGGTTGCTTGCCAGATAGAGGAATTGAACCTGGGTCGGCCGCATGCAAGGTGAACACCCTACCCACTGTGCTATCACTCCAGCCCTTTCCATATATTATATGTGTAAAATTTTTCTACATATTATACATATGTATATTTCCATGCACATATTCCTTTCTATTCTGGTTTTGTTGTTGCTATAATTTCTTGCCTTTCATAAAGAGAATGTTATCTTCTTAAAGCATTGCTAATTAGGTGATATTGGCCACACTACTAATAACTAAAAGCAGGCTCCAGGAATTTATTCCTGTAGACAGGGCTATGAAAATACCAATAAAAATGAATTCTCAATGATTCTCCTGATAGTATTCTAACCACTGCACTACTACTGACTGCTGCATTTTCATTCAAAGTGGTAGCTGATTAAACACGTTTTTATTAAGAGGAGTGTCCCCTCTAGCAGAATTTCCTTACATTTTTATAACTAAAAAAAAAAATCACCTTACTTAAATTTGGTTTACCATTGAACTAGAGCTATTCAGTTTAAATATTGCTCATTGTCCATGTTTTCACCCTCTTTTATGTGGGTGAAAAATTATGATATGACAAAACATACTTGCCTAATAATGCTCTGCCAAAGACAAGGGTGTGCCTTTCTCAAGAGATTTTAATGTCAAGTTACAGAACGATTTCATTCTTGTGCTATGAGACCTCAGTGAGCAATCATTCTTTTAGAACTCTTCCCATAGAACTTGATCATATGTGGCAAGTGATGTAAATTTTACCAAATCAAAAGAATATAGATAATTATAGGTAGGTAAGTTTTGCCTTAAAAATAAAAGATCTCCATTGGCCAATTCAGACATTCAATAAACCATTAAAAAAAATTCAACCATGTAAAACCTGACAGATTATGTCTGCCTGGCTGTCAGAGACCAACCTGAAATGTCAGAACAATACTTTAGAGATATGCCTTACATTGTAGGTGTGCATTGATATTCAAGCCAGTTAATAAAATAACAGATATGCTAATTCCTCCACCAAAAAACAGCATTACTAATTAGTCTCTAAAGTCAGATCACTTTAAATGTAAAAATGTATGTGCATCTATCCTGTGAAGACTTTGCAGAATGAAAGATCATTGTCTAATGACTCCAACATATGGTGAAAGGATAAACAATATGTTGGAAGCTGACTTCTGTAATGACTGAGAGATCACTGCATACATAATAACTTTAATTTTTAAAGGAATACTAATTGGATAAAAATCTAATGAAAGGCATTTACAGGCAGTAGCAGGAAGGATGTCCCTGCTGGTTCATATTAAGTCTAGTAATCAAATTGTCTCATTTATCAAAAGCCATGAAAGAAAAAAGGACCGCAATAAAGGAACCAAACAAGGAAGCAAAATGGCAAGAGAAGTTGAAGGGATGATAAAAGGAATGCAAGCAAGAAAGTCTGAAAAGAGGGGCCCTCCTCTGGAAGATTACTATTTTCTACCAAAATAGTTGTTTGGTCTCCAAAAAAATTCAGAAGGACTTTTTCCAAGTAGTCCAGGGTATAGTTTCTTCAATATGTGTCACACTAATATATAGAACCAAGGCTAGTGGAAACATATGGGTTTCAGGAGAACTTGTTAATAAGCATAACTTTTTAAATATAGATTATCTAGAATTGGGGCTATGATAGCAATATTCCTTTATTTTTTGTAAACTGCAAAATTTGTCTTAAGTTGCTATTACTTGAAATTGATAATTCTTAGAAGTTTAAGGTAAGAAAACTGAAAAATACATTTATAATGTACAAATATGATGGAGAGAGACAGAGAGAAACAGGAAGATAGAAGAAATATTTTTTAATAAATAGCTAAATAGCTGAAAAATGGGAGGGTCAAAAAGCCTTAAAATTCATTTATTTTACAAATACATTTATATTTATAAATGTTTTATAAATATATATTTTTCAAGAAGTGAAACTTCTTGGAAAATAATTCATCAGTTACAATAAATTAAATATGATTTAAATCAAATATCAGTAGAGTAAAAAAATGTCATAATAAAAAAATGCATAAAGCTTACAACAGTTAAGATTTTTTTCCCTTTGATAATAGAAGACAACTTTTATTAACTTTTTGATGATAAAAAATCTAGTAAGTTTTAGTAGCAAGAAGACTTTTTATACAAGATAAAAAAATGTAGCAGCTAAAGCTCCCACAGCGCAAAACAATGACCAGCAATATACAGGTAATCACATGGTCTATATTTTTTTACTATAAGATACGTATTGCCGCATGAATCCAATCAATGTTTTAACTGGTGCATGGAAACACTAAATCAACTCTACCTCTTCAATAACAGAGTACTTTGTTTTGAACAATGACATTCCTTCTTCTGGAACTGATTATCTAAAGAGAAATATGATATGCTATTGTACACCTTAAGTAATTATGCTTAATATCAAGAGTATTTCTGGGCATAAGGTAAACATCAGAAAACTCAAAAGATTCATGTTTATAATTCAAGAGCAGTTAGTCAGCATAATATCTTATTTTAGAGAGCAACCTTAGTTTTAATGAAAGATGACAAGAAAAACATTGCTAGAGCAGTACGGTTAGGAATCATTTTTAGCAACTTTCATCTTTTCATTTTTTAACTTCACTTGTCCAAGAGAATGAATTCTTTTTTCACTGGTGAAGACTTGTTCTTATCCATATTACCTTTGTCTCCTGAGTAGTCTGTGACTTTTCGAGCATGACAGCTTCATCAAAGTTTCTCAAATTGTATTTTTTTTTCTTGCTTTCAAGAGCAAGGGATACTTACTGACTTCTAATTGGAAGTGAGCTCAGAGCTACCTAACTATATCTGACAAAATGGACTTTGAGATCCCACTAGAGTTAGAATCTATCCTTCCACCGCACGCCACCCCGCCTCCGCCTTTCTTTCCCTTATAGATCTAGGTACTTACTGAAAATAAAGGCTACTGCTAAAAGATGGATTCAAAAATCATTGTGAGCAGAGAGCTCCTTTGTCATTAACATGACCACAACGTTACAAAACTTTAAATTTGCATGTCAATTTTTATTAATTTTCCACAGAGTTCTGAACTCGATCCAGTATTTTTTTTAATATAGTGAGTCAGTTTCAAATTTCGGTTTATAATCCAAGGGTCCTTAAAAACAACTGATCAATCCAGAATTCTTTAACTGCATGGTACTATTTTCTATTTATTTATTCTTTTAGAGTTGAGTTTTAAGTCTTTATTTATTTTGTTGTTGTTGTTGTTGTTTTTCTTTTTGGGTTGCATCCGGCAATGTACAGAGGTTACCTCCTGGCTTTGCACTCAGGAATTTCTCCTGCCGATGCTGAGGGGACCAAATGGGATGTTGGTAATTGAACCTGGGTCAGCCTCCTGCAAGCCTACCCACTGTGCTATTGCTCCAGCCCCGTAAGTCTTTATTTTTAATTTTATTTCTAATTGAATCACCATGAGATATGCTCACAGTTGTTTGTGATTGGGTTTCAGTCATGTAATGTTCCAATACCTGCCCCTTTAGCGGTGTGTATTTCCCACCACCAACGTCCCCAGCTTTGCTTCTGCTCTCCAGCCCCAGAACCCTAGCCAGCCTTTCTCTATGGCAGACATTTTTCTTCTCTCTCTCTCTCTGTTTCTCTCTTTCCTTCCCTCCCTCCTCTCTCTCTCTCTCCCTCTCTACCCCTCTTTCCCTCTCACTGTCTCTCTGCCTCTTCCTCTCTCTGTGTGTCTCTCTCCCTCCCTATTTGTCATTATGATTTGCTCTACAGGTTCTTAAAGTTATCGTGTTTGCCCCTTTACCTACTTTCAGCACTCAGTTCTTCATCAGAGAGATCATTTCTAACTCTCCCTGGTTGCAGCAGTTTCTTCTCTATCCTAACTTGAGGTGATCACCCTCCTCACCTCAAGCTTCAGCCCAAGCTTCCAAACTTGCAAACATGAAATGGCCCTTTGTTCATGTTTTAGTATAGTAGGTAGTGCATTCTCTAGACCATTTGATTGTCCCAAACCTTTCCATGGCACAGAAGTTCTTAGAATGGGCTTTGAGCCAGCTACTATGAGATAACTTTTAAACCCTGGGGATGTCCAGACTGATGAGAACATCTTTGTGTACCTGAGGCTATGAGCCATCTCAGAGAGATGACACTAATAGTTTGATTTATGACTAATGCCTCCTTTTTTTTTCCTCTTGAGGTTCGGGGCCAGCCAGATCAGTTCAACCTTCCAGAGAAATGGAAAATGGAGAAGCTAATGTATGTATTGTTATTCCATTGGGACACAGCAGTGGAAACTTGTCCCACATCCTTGCTTAGACTCTGCTCTATGCATTTTTTCCATTGCTGATTTTCATCAGTACTTTTGTTCTCTTGTAAAAACATAACCCTGAATGTAATCATTTGTTAGATCTTTAAGTCCCTTAATAAATTCATAAACATTAAAAGTATTGTTAAGGAATCTCAAGACAAGCAAATTCTTTCTAAAGGAAAGATTTTGAATATGCCACTCAATTTACTTCCTATGGTAGTCCGAAACTTTGAATCTTGGAGTGCAATAGTGTTTTCTTTCAATTTATTTTTCAAAAATGTCTTCGGATGTCTATTCATTTGGTTCATCCTTTTCATAGAGGACTACTTTGTGACAAAGATAGAAGAATCAAATCTAACTAAAGAGAGAACATAACCCACTTCCAGTTCCCTGAGTATATGGTATATGTTTTCCACTAACCTTATAATAAAGAATAAAAGAAAATATGCTCAAGCAAAATCATTTTTTCTTTGACTGAAAATGTTACTCCAGCATTATTTTCTATATATACTTATAAAAGAGGCAGATACAAGTGGCCAGGGGGATGGCCCAGCAGAAAGCAGCCTGCCTTGCAAACATGAGTCAGGAAATCAATGCTCTCCATCACATCACGTGCATGCACTGAGTATAATAGAAGTAACTTAATTATTTGGGACCCTCTGTGCTGCAATGAAGTGTATGATCTCAGAGACACAAGCCCATATGTATGAGTACCACAACTATAAAGATATGTGAGTTTAGGGGGTTAGACATTTGCTTTGCATGCAGTCAACCCTGATCTGATTATCAACACTTCATGATTCCTGAGCTCACTCTCCATGAATTAAATAAATAAATATGTGATGGTGAGCATTTATGTAACCATCACAGTGATCCTTGGCAAACACTACAACCAGAATATGTGAAAGCACCACTCCTATCTAAACTTAACCCCCATTGAGCAAGTGTACAAGCACTGCAATTAAGTTTTGTGACCCTCAATAATCATCAAGGCCAACCAAAAGTACAACCCCATCTGAGTACAACAATCAGTCACAACCAGAACACTACAATCAAGCTTAAAAAAAAACAAAAACTCTTCACAATAGCAACAAAGAAGAGGGGGGCAAAATGAAAAAAAAATATGGCATAATTTTCAAATAATAAAATCTTATTTTATAGACTAATATGAGGAAGCACTCAGTATAAAAGTATTCAAACTTAGTAACATGAATAAACCCAGCTCTGATCTCAATTACTGTGGTCCAGAAATGGCTCAGCTGGGTCTTCTGCATTAAAATATCCCTGGCTCCAGTCAAAAGTAAGCCAGAACTACAGTCATTCTAAGACTTAATGGGGGAAAGAAATTGCTTCTAGGCTCTCTCATATGGCTAGTTAAGGGCAAGATTCAAATCTTTGTGCAAATTGGAACTGAGGGCCTCAGTTCCTTGCTGATAATTAGATAGAACTATTGAAAATATGGTGGCTGACTTCACCAGAGTAAGGATATCTGGAGAGGGTAGCAATAAGAGACCAAAGAAGAACTATGCCGTTACCTTTTCCCAAAATCAGGGTTTCTGTTCTATTGATTAGAAGGAAGTCACTCTGTCCTACCCACACAGAGAGATGGGTATTGCATAGACAAATAAATTCCAAGAAGCAGGAGAACATCAGGGTTTAATGCTAACCTTGAAAGTAAAAATCGCTCATTATATTTCCTCTTCTGAAAGCTAAATTGACTCATAATTTCAGAATTCAGCTCTATTGGGTTTTCCTTTACTTATTCATACGTACAAGCAAGCATGTGAGGATTAATTTAAATCATGTTACTTATCATTTCTCCTCTATCTAATTTAGAGACAGAAATAAAAAAGTAAAAAAGTGAATATTATTCAGTTCTTACCGTGAAGGACACATATTATGTTGATATTATTGACATGATAAAACTACATGAGTGATGATTTATTTAAAACAATTTAAAAACTATAGCTAAGTGGTTTAGCTTTGCTGGTCTGTTTTCCATTTAAATTGTTATTGGAACATTAACAAATTTCACAATTGATCAATAAATCACTCAAATTATAAACATTAAGACATTATTTAGACATATAAAATATCAATAAAATGAAGTACTATTTTTCTAACAATTTGCATAATACAGGAATTAATATTTCGGGGTGTGTATTTTAAGGCCTGACCTACATCAGTATCTCTTCAAAGGTATACTCAATGCCATGGCACTGCTGTTCATTATAGTCCCTAAGCAAAAACAATTCTAATGTTCGCTCAAATGAAAGGATAAACATGCTCTGGTATATGAAAAGTATAGGTCAGTATCCAACAAAACACTGAGTACTGATGCCTGCTGCAAAGTTGACTAATCTTAAAAAACCATTCCTCTATTTCAGAAAAGTTAAACACTAAAACCTCATGCTATGAGTCAGAAAGGGAATGTGCATCCATTGATGTTATATTTTGCTTTGAGGAAATTTTGAAACTAGATAGAGGTGATAGTTTAAGAGCATTGAATCAAGAAGACCTGGAATACTTGAATAGTCCTATAAATATCAAGGAAATTGAAACTGTAATCAAAAGTCTTCCCAAAAACAAAAGCCCAGGTCCAGATGGATTCACTAGCACATTCTTCCAAACATTTAAAGAGGACCTATTGTCAGCTCTTCTCAAACTTTTCGAGGATATTGAAGAAATAGAAACCCTCCCAAACAGTTTCTATGAGGCTCATATTTGCTTAATACCAAAAGCAAAGATTCCACCAAAAAAGAAAACTACAGGCCAATATCCCTGATGAACATGAATGTGAAGATTCTCAACAAAATATTAGCAAATAGAATACAACAATTCATCAAAAAGATCATACACCACGACCAAGTGGGATTCATCACGGGGATGCAAGGATGGTTTAACATTTGGAAATCAATCAACATAATCCATCATATAAACAAAAGAAAAGATAAGAACCACATAATCATATCAATAGATGCAGAGAAAGCATTTGACAAGATCCAGCACCCATTTATGATGAAAACTCTCACCAAAATGGATATAGAAGGGACTTTCCTCAATATAGTCAAAGTCATCTACTACAAGCCTATGGCAAGCATCATCTTCAATGGGGAAAAACTAAGATCCTTCCCTCTAAGATCAGGGACGAGATCAGGAAGCCCACTCTCTCCACTTCTGTTCAACACAGTACTAGAAGTACTTGCAATAGCGGTTAGGCAAGAAAAAGAGATTAAGGGCATTCAGTATGAAAGGAAGAAATCATGCTCTCACTATTCGAAGATGATATGATCTTATAATTAGAGAACCCTAAAACCTTTACCAAGAAACTCCTAGAAACAACAGATTTGTATATTAAAGTTGCAGGCTATAAAATCAATACCCAAAAGTCCATGGCTTTCCTGTCACTGTCACTGTCATCTTGTTGCTCATCAATTTGTTCGAGCAGGCACCAGTAACATCTCTCATTGTGAGACTTATTGTTACTGTTTTTGGCATATCCAATATGCTTGCCAGGCTCTGCTGTGTGGGCGAGATACTCTCGGTAGCTTGCCGGGCTTTCCAGAGGGGCAGAGGAATTGAATATGTATTGCCCGCGTGAAAGGTGAAAGCCCTATCACTGTGCTATAGGCAAAAAATGAGAGAGAAGAAATGCCATGAAAAAAGCAATCCTGTTCACAATTGTGCCTCAGAAAATCAAGTATCATGGAATCAGCTTGATTAAGGAAGTAAAGGACTTGTACAAAGAAAACTACCAAACGCTACTTCAAGAAATAAAAGAAGATACGAGGAAATGGAAAGATATCCACTGCTCTTGGATTGGGAGAATTATCTTTGTCAAAATGGCAATACTCCCCAAAGCAGTAGACATTCAATGTAAGCCCTATAAGGATATCCACGACATTCTTCAAAGAAATGGAGCAAACACTCCTGGAACATTATATGGAACAATAAGCCCTTAGAATAGATAAAGTGACTCTTGGGGAAAAGAATATGGGAAGAATCACCCTCCCCAACCTCAATCTCTACTACAAAGTGGTAATAATTAAAACAGCATGGCACTGGAACAAAGGCAGAGCCGCAGATCAATGGAACAGGGTGGAGTATCTTGATGCATACCCTCAAATGTATGCTCATCTAATCTTTGATAAGGGAGCAAGAAATGTGAAGTGGAGCAAGGAAATCCTCTTCAACAAATGGTGCTGGCAAAACTAGACATGTATCATGCAAAAAAAATAGGCTCAGGTCTCTACCTAACACTATGTACAGAAGTCAGGTCAAAGTAGATTAAAGATCTCAACATCAGATCAGAATCCATAAAGAAGACAAGATTGGCAAAACCCTCCAAGACTTTGAAGCTAAAGGTATTTTCTAAGATGATACGACACTGGTCAAGCAAGTGAAAACAGAGATAAACAAATTGGACTACCTTAAACTAAGAAGCTTCTGCACCTCAAAAGAAACAGTGACCAAAATACAAAGACAGTCTACAGAATGGGAAAGGATATTCACCCAATACCCATCTGATAAGGGGTTGATATCAAAGATATACAAGGGACTGGTTGGACTGTACAAAAAGAAAACATCCAACACCATCAGAAAATGGGGAGTGGAAATGAACAGAAATTTTCCCAAAGAAGAAATCTGAATGGGCACATTAGAAAATGTTCTACATCACTAATCATAAGGGAGATGGAGGTAAAGCAACAATGAGACATTATTTCATACCACAGAGACTGGCCCACATCCAAAAGAACAAAAGCAACGGGTGTTGGCGCAGATGTGGGGAGAAAGAGATTCTCCTTCGCTGCTGGTAGGAATGCCGACTGGTTCAACCCTTTTGGAAAACAATATGGATGATTCTCAAAAAAATTAGACATTGAGCTTCCATTTGACCCAGCAATATCACTCCTGGGAATATATCCCGGAGAGGCAAAAATGTATAGAAGAAGTGACATCTGCATTTGTATGTTCATTGCAGCATTGTTTACAAAAACCAGAATCTGGAAAAAAACGGAGTGCCCCCAAATAGATGACTTGTTAAAGAAACATTGGTACATCTACACAACAGAATACTATGCAGCTGTTAGAAAAAATGAAGTCACGACCTTTGCATATAAGTGGATCAACATGGAAAGTATTTTGCTAAATGAAATGAGTCAGAAAGAGAGAGACACAGAAAAATAGCCCTCATCTGTGGAATATAAAGTAACAGAATGGGAGACTAACACCCAAGAGTAGTAGAAATAAGGACCAGGAGGTCTGCTCCACAGCTTAGAAACTGGCCTCACATGCTAAGGGGAAAGGTAGCTGACATAGAGAAGGGAACACCAAGTAGAGGATGTTGGGAGGACCCATTCGGGTTGCAAGATGCATGCTGATAGTAGACTATAGACCGAACACAATGGCCATTCAATACGTGTACTGCAAGCTACAACCCCCAAAAGAAGAGAACAAAAAGGAATGCCCTGCTGCAGAGGCAGGGTGGGTGGTGGGGGATGGGGTGGGGGTGGTAGGAGGGATATTGGGAACATTGGTGGAGGAGAATGGGCACTGGTGAAGTGATGGGTAAACGATCACTGTATGAGTGAAATGCAAACACGAAAGTTCATAGTTTGTAAGTGTACCTCATGGTGATTCACTAATAATTTTGTTTTTAAAAAGAGCATTGTGAATATGCCAAGTGTTACTTCATTGAATTCTTGAAAATTCAAGAATTTTGTGATTTAAGGTCAGTGGGGGTTGACCCTGGCAATTTGGTGCCACTGAAGGTGCAGTAGCTCGGTTCACCAAAATCATAACTGCTAACATTGTTGTAACCTTCTTATCTCACTATAATAAAAATAAGAGTGAAGAATAAAATCTTTTTTTTATCATATAAATTCCATTTCCACTTCAAACATATAAAAAATAATAGAAAAGGAAAATGTCCCATGGCAGGCTTTTTCTTTCTCAGAGAACCTAATCTCCCAAAGGTAACTTGAAAGAGCAATTAATTCTAGAATTTTATCTTTTAGTCACTTTTTTCTTTCTTTTTTCTTTGCTATTTTTGGGAGGGTGAGTGTGGGGTAGGGTCATGTATAGGACATGATGGGTGGGGTTGGGCCAGTGTGCAAACCTAAGTCGTCGTCGTCATCATCATCATCATCATCATCATCATCATCATCATCATCATCATCATCATCATCATCATTCCATTGATCATAGAATTTGAGCGGTCTCAGTAATGTCTCATTTGTCCTAGCCGCGAGATTCTAGAAGGCTCTCTATACTCGTTCTTCCCAACGATGCCACATTGGAGGCTCTTTCAGGGTCAGGAGAATGAGACCCAGCATTGTTACTGGTTTTGGCATATGAATATGCCAAGGGGAGTTTTCGAGGTTCTCCCATGTGGGCAGGAAATGTTCAGTAGCTTGCCAGGTTTTCCCAAAGGAAGAAGTAGGCTATGAGATGTCTTCTGGGAGCTTGGTTTTAAGTCTCTGGATGTTGGCTGTTGGTGTGATTATAAGGCGATGGGAGCAGTCCCTGGGTGTGACCGCCTAGCTACTGGAAAATGGGAAATCTGGGCGGAAGAGGCCCAGACCCGATCCAAGCAGGCTTGGAGGTCTCAGCCCCAGGTCCCACACACCTGGGTTCCTCGGCCGGTTCCTTCATGTGTGAGGCTTGAGCATGGGTGTGGCTAAGGCCCTGGAGGTCTTTGGCTGAAGGAGCTCTGCTCGAGGCGGGGAGACAAGCTGGAGACCACCCCCTCCAAGGGGCTGTGGGGAAGACAGCCAGGCGAGCAGGCAAGAGACTCTCTGCCTTATTTAATTCTTATTTACTTAAATTTATTCAACGTGCAAGGCAAAAACTTGACCACTAAACCACACTCTCAGCCAAAAACCCCATTCTTAAATGTAGATTACAGCAGTTCTGAAAGTCATTCCCTTTGCAGGATGAAGCATATTTTATCTATTTTATCATCCTCTAAGTGGATCCCAGAAATAGCATTTATACGAATGAAGTTTGGATTAAAAAAAGAAAATCTCATCAAATATGTTTTATTATTTCTTGTTCCTAATGTAGTGATTAGATATCCCATCTGTAACACTCTTCCATCTTTCAATATCTAAGAAACGCAACTTATTCATTTTAGTTCACAATGAATACTTCCTTCTATAGATTAATAGTGATATTTTTATTAGCAGATTTTTTAAAAAAACTGAATATAACACTGTTTATTCCTTCAGGGAATTTGAAATTTACCATCGAAGTAAGAAGAGTTACAAGCCATCATAATAACATGCAAAGTTTTGTAATGTAAAGAAAAAAATTAACAATGCTGTGAGAGACAAAATTAAGAAAAATCACTTGCAACTTGAGTTTGTCCTACAAAGCCAATGTTTAGTATAACCACTTCTCTTTTGGTGGCCTTTTATTTGTTATCAATAACTGTGCTTTTGGAGCCAAGCATTCAGCATGAGATACTAGTGCAGTATCAATTTCTTTACCAAATAGAAATTTTTCAGAGTTTTACATTGCATACATTTTTAATTTATATTTTGTTCATTTATTTTTCAAAGAGTTCTTTATAGTCATTGATTACTTTCAATATTTCAACACAAATCCCACCACCACTATACCTTCCCATCACCATTATTTCAAGCTTTCCCACCAGCACTCAAGCCTGCCCCAAAGGCAAATGTTAATTTATTTTGTATTGCTTGTTATGAATAGTTGACTGAAAATGATCAAAAAAAAGGTTCCTTAGAGGAAAGTGTGTAAAAATTGTTGTATCTCATACTGGAGCCATTAAGCCTCTGAATTAGAGATCACTAACGTGTTGTTAAGCGTTTGAGTCTTATCTGCTATTATATATTCATATACATATGCATAATTATTTTTAACAAGGTTAGTTTTCTTTAACTTACACCCATCAAATGTGGTGTGCTATTCTTGGTCTATCAGTGGCATAATTGGAATTCTAAAATTTTTTCATAGGGTAGTAGAGAATGGTGATTTTCAGCTTGCAGCTCTCTTCCGAGTTTCATTTGTGAGTATGGACCATGGCCATTAACAAGCTTAAAAGGAGGCCAGAATAGTTCATGCATGTGACTACCAGGAAAGCAGAAGTAAGATAGACGGGTAGAGTGGCCGTTCCTGTCTCTGGAAGCCTGGAGAGAGATTTCAGTCACAAGTCCCACATACCTGAGTTTTTCAACAGATTCAATCTCATGTGTGGAGGCCTTGGGGCAAGCCTGTAAAAGTGGGCTGTGAGCATGGCAGTGATTGGGTACTGGAGGTTTGTGGCTACTGGGGTTTTTTTGGGCAAGTGGTGAGACACACCTGACCCCACCTCCGAGGTTCCCCCATGTTATCAACCTGGTGTGGGTTGGAGAGACATCTCTGCAGCTTTCTGCTCCCTTCCGAGATTCATTTGTCAGTCTGGATCATGGTTGTTAATGCACTTAAAATGTTTGGTCATGAAGTAGTTAACAGTTTTCTGTTCTTCCAGTTTTGATATTAATTTGGGAGAATCAGAAAATAAATAATAAACCAGTTAGCTATTTTCAGAAAACAATATATTATGAAAACATTAAAATGTGATGCTGTGATGCTAGAGGGGAAATGTGTGTCAGCAACATTAAATCGAGCATTCAGCCAGCTTTCTCTAGAAAGATAGCTGAACAAGGATGGGAATGACTAATAAATGCTTAAATGACTCAGACTCAGGAGGTGGGTGAGAGGAGCATTTCAGGCAGGCAGAACAGAAACCTAAATAATGTCTGAAAATAATGAGTTAACATGTCCCAGAATAAACCAGAAGCAGGAGTGACTTGAAGCTAATAAAAGGAAAAAAAATGATGAGGACAAGGATAGAGAATAAATAAGATTAGGTATATATTTTTATTCTTTGAAGAGGACATGCAATATGCTAGTCAAAGTGTTAATCTTCCTTGAAGCCTGCATGGTGGATTGTTTCTAAAATTTGCAATTCAGCTCTGCCCTATGACTCTAGCAAAATAATTGAAATGAGGTGATAAAACAAATGTGTTATGTGCAAAATCTTTTTCAATATGCTTGGTTCTAGTTGCATATTTTGGGAGAGAAGCAATATAAACTAATTAAAATATTAAGGAGTTTCTTTATTTTTCATATAAGCTTTTTATTGACCCTGCATATGAATAGTCTTATTCATTCTATTGGTTTTTTTCTCACTTTGAATTCCCATACTACAGTTCTACTTCCTAGTAAAAAGGATTTCACTGTTGTTGTGTCATCCTCACAATGTATTATTGTCAGTGTCAGTCAGTGTCATCCCATTGCTCATCAATTTGCTCAAGTGGGCACCAGTAATGTCTCCATTGTGAGACTTGTTACTGTTTTTGGCATATTGAATATGCAATGGGTAGCTTGCCAGGCTCTGCCGTGGGGGAGGGATACTCTTGGTAGCTTGCCAGGCTCCCTAGAGGGGCAAAGGAATCAAACCCAGGTTGGCTGCTTGCAAGGCAAACACCCTATCTGCTGTGCTATCACTCCAGCCCACAATGCATTATTATTATTTATTATTACCATTATTTTGGAATTTTGGGTCAAATCTGGCTATGCTCAAGGGCTACTTCTGACTCTGCACTCAGGATTTACTCCTGGCTGTGCTTGGATATCGAACTGCGTTGGCCACATGCAATACAAACGCCCTACCCATTGTACTAATGCTCCTGCCCCATCACGTGTATTTTAGAGAATGAAAGGAAGTATAGTTTTAAGAGCTGTTCGATTTTTTAACTCAATGAAAAGTCTATTGACTTTTTGTTTGTTCGTTTTTGTTTTTGTTTTGCAGAGGAAATTCTCTTACCAGAAAATGCAAGCCCTCTGTTTTCAATAGACTAAAGGGAATGACCATTACATGTATCACTGTCACTGTCATCCCGTCGCTCATCGATTTGCTTGTGCAGGCACCAGTATCGTTTCTATTGTGAGACTTGTTACTGGTTTTGGCATATCAAATATGTCCAGGGTAGCTTGCCAGGCTCTGCCATGAGGGCGAGATACTCTAGGTAGCTTGCCGGGCTCTCTGATAGGAATGGAGGAATGGTCTTATGTGAAAGACCATTACATGTAGGGCCATTATATGTAGGACCATTACATTCTTGTCATTTTTCCATTGCACATTTTACTCACAAACCACTTGTCCAGATATCTTCATTTTGCCCGCGTTTTGTAAGGAAATGCTTACCAAAATGCTTACGAAGTATTCTGGACTGTGACAGAGGAAGGATAGCCTTCAGAAATAAATTAACACTCTGGGAAAATGCCAAGCACATCGCTGTTTAGGGGCACTGGATCATTTTTCTCAAACTGGAGAAGATCACATATTTATTTTAAAAAATGGAACATTGTAGTGTGTTTTCCAAATGGATTTTAAAGTGGCTGTGTGGGTGACTATCTTGACAGTCTGTGACAGATAAGGCATTGTCAGTTTGAGGTTTTATTTCAATCTAGTCTGAATCTCATTTCTTTGCACTAGTAGTTTGGGGAATCACATTCTTTCCGTAGGATTTAATTTTGAATCCAAGATTTTATAACAAATAGAAATAATGAAATAGGTCAAGCAGTATGTCAATGAAGTTGAGAGTTAAGGTCCATTTTGCTGCTTGGTAAATCACCACCAATGTAATTGTCCTCTCAGATGATCGGCATTTATTTACAACTTTATATTTAATACTATATCTTTTCATATATACTTACCAGAGCATTTGACGACACACACCCACATACATACATACTGCTTTGTTGTTACTGTTTCTCAACATCAATTTGAAAGACTATCTGTTTCATAAGAGCATATTGTAAAGATGTTTGCGAAAATATACATGACTACTTTAATTAAAAATGCTTGAAATTTCAGATCTGAATACCCTCATAATTTTACTTGTGAATTAATTAATCTTGTATTGATGTACATAATTCAGTATCTTAAACTTTTCTGCCAGCGAGGGAGCTTGTATAATGCTTTCATTAATTTTATTTTTTCTAAATAGTATTGAAAACATTGAAGCCAAATTTCTCACCCTAGCGACACCTAGAATTTTAGTCTATGTTAAATTAAGTGTAGGTCAAATGGATCTAGAATTTATACAAATTCCATATAAAAAATCCAATAAAATACTTCACCTATAATTTATATATATTAAAATGCAAGAGAGTTTTTTGTAGTAACGTGTATTTGAAATATATAAAATAGTTTAATTTTTTACAAAAATTTTACTTATATTTTTTAAAACGTAAGGACAGCTAGAAACAGTGTATAGTATTCTGTTTTATAATAATTATTTTGCACATCTTACTATAATATTCAGTTGGTAGGAAACAACACAGTACAATAAAATGAGAATATTTTATTCAATTTAGCAGCAATTTGAGTTCTAAGGGTATGAAGTTTTATCACATTGAAAGTATAATTTGTTTCTCAATGATGATTAATTATAAAAAGTATTTCTGACAGCAGTTATTAGAGTCTTGTTGTTATATGTTAGCTTTTGAACATGTCCTGTTATGTTGTATATTTGTTTATTAGTTATTTATATAAGGATCAATATTCTGTACACAATAATTTTATTGAATAATGCAATTATAAGTATTCTTTAAACACTGTTTTATATTATGACTAGCAACATTTTAGAGTTTTATTCTGAGTAAATTTATCAGCTTCTGAGATATTTATATATAAAATATCATAAAATAATTCTTATTTATATGTAAGAATGACCTGCTTCTTAGTGAATTTATATGTATATTATGTTTACATTTTGGAAAGAAATTGAGAAGAAAACATTCAGACTCATCATCTTTCTCAAATGAGGAGAAAATAAATTTTGAAAATAAAAGTGATTCAAATGCTTCTTGGCATTTGAGCTAAAATCAAGTCTATGTAAGAATAATTTTTCATACGAGGTATACACTAAAAATGACTTAAATAATTACTATGTGTATATAGGTTTAGGAATCTTGATATAAATATGTCCTAAAATAATAAACCCTTGCAATTTAAGAAATAGAATTAACAAACCTTAAAAATTTAAATGTAGACTCTAAATAAATCCCATACTACTTTCATAAAATAAAATGCTTCAAAATTAGTATATTTTATTAAAATAACAAAATAGAGATATTATGTTGGGTAAAGAACTTGACTTGTACACGACCAATGTGGGTGGTTAGTCCTCAGCACCAGATATGATCCCCAAGCACTGCCTGGAGTGATCCCTGAGAACAGAGCCAAGAGAAAGCCCTAGCACCCCTGTGTTTGACTAAAATAATAATATAGTTTGAATTTTTTAAACTTTTGAGTGATTATTAATAAAGAATTTTTAAAAGATAAATGATAACAGGAGTATCTTTTTAAGACTGAATTTTTGTTTGTTTGGGGGTCACACCTAGTAGTATTCAAGGCATGCACCTGAGTATTAGACTGTCTCTCCGAGGACTGAAATACATAACGTAGGTCACTACTGCTGCTTATATTTTATTGTGTTATAAGGAACACATTTATTAATAATAGTATTCTAATGGTTTGACAAAATGACAAATTTGTTATAATTGTATGTGCTACAGTCACTCATTTAGAAAAACTGAGAACAAATTGATAAGCTATTGGGTCTAATGGAAGGTTAGTACCATAGCACGATTTTTAAAAGTACTCATAACAAGCATAATCAGTAGAACTTTTATCTGACAATTGAGTGACTTCATAGAAAACTTGAGTTTTCCAAGGTCCAGATACATAATCTGCATTATATCTTAATTTTTAGAAATGCACATTTAGGTACCATGATTTACAAAACTGAAAATAGTTTCATTCAACAGTGTTTTAAGTCCATGCACATGGTTTGTGTCGCCTTCAATGATGTCTTACACATTTTAATCAGACTCAGAGTTGGTTTATATACAACAATATTAGGAAATATTGCCTATCAATGATTACATACCAAGGGACATGCAAAAGCGTATTTATTAAGGCATTTTGAAGTAACATAGACCTGTAAACACATTACTTTGTATAACATATATGTATATATGTATATATATGGGTATATATATGGAGCATATGTGGTGCTGAGGACTGAATCCTCTCATGTTTGTCATGTACAAGCCAAGTACTTTTCTAAGATATGCATATATATCACAGAATTCTTTTCTGTGATACATATGTGTGTATTTAATATGTCTAGTTTACAAGATAGAATGTGGGAGTTTCTGTTCAATCAAATGGTACTACTAGTTACCTGTCACTTAAGTTTGTGTAGCAAATAAAAATTAGCATATTTAGTAGAGAAATAGACTATTAATATGCTAACAAATTACATTTTTTCATGATGGCGATACTATGAATAGTGTTTTTTTTCAATTTTTCAAGTTTTTATGAAAATAAAATTGTGTTTTATTGTATCAGGGAGTTAATATAAAAATAAAAACCAATGCTAAATTTTAGACAGGAAGTTCGGTATGAGTTATACAGGCTTGTGCATTCATGCATTCATCAGAAAGGCTGAGAAAGCACAACGTGGGGTTTCCTAGAAGGTGTGAAGTTCATATGAAACTATTTCCTCAGCATTTCACCTGAGTTATTGAGTCAGAGGATTTTCCAGAGAACACTGAAAAATTTAGTATTTTCTCTGTAAAGAATCTTCTGTCAGATAAGAATGTAATAAGTACATTGGCATGTACTTTACTCTTAGCCTTCAGATTTCACCTAAGTGCGATGTTCATTCATAGTTTCTATATCTGGAGTCCAGTGGCAAGGGATTCTGGGAAATATTTCCAGACATCCACTCCCTGCAAAACAAGTTAATGGCATAGGAATAGGAAGGGGAACAGGAGGAAGAGGAGAAGAAGGAGAAGATATTAATATATATAACTATTAGAATGGTAGTAAAGGAGGAGGAGAGAAGGAAGAATAAGAAGAAGGAGGAGGAGGAGGAGAAAGAAGAAGGAGAAGGAGAAGGAGAAGAAGGAGAAAGAGAAGGAGGAGAAGAAGAAGGAGGAGGAGAAGAAGAAGAAGAAGAAGAAGGAGAAGAAGAAGAAGAAGAAGAAGAAGAAGAAGAAGAAGAAGAAGAAGAAGAAGAAGAAGAAGAAGAAGAAGAAGAAGAAGAAGAAGAAGAAGAAGAAAGAGGAGGAGGAGAAGGTAGAGGAGGAGGAGAAGAATAAAAAATTAATTTTAATTTTAAGTTTCTGAATTAAAAATAAATAAATGTTTCAGTATAAATACAAAACAAACTATCAAGCAAATAAAATATAAAGAACAAAGAAAAAATTTTAAAATTACAGAATTGTTCCAGGACAAGACAGGAATAATATTCCAGTTGCCTTCTTAGTTTAAATGCTTTAGTTTGCATGAGATACCATTATAATTGGAAAATAACTACAGTTATTTCAGTTAAACAGAAATAACTGCATAGGAAGCAGTTCCAGATTGACAGATGAAAATAAACTGAATGAGACAAACACAGAAATAAATCTTTTCGTCATAGTAAGCATAAATGTTTCTAGTGAAAAGTTACAGAAATACTTATGACTATATGGATATTGAGGGTATACTAGTCTACTTCCTCATTAACCAGTGAGGAAGTAGACTGAGCAAAAGGGTGGAACTATCACCCCCCTTTTTCTCCTTTTCTCCTTTGCCTTCTTTACATCACCTCGTTGTGGTATCCTGTATACCCATCACCATCTGTTTATTTGTGTCAAGATATGATATAAAAGGAGTCTCACTTCTGACTCACTCACATGCACTACCAAGTTACAATATTTAAAGACCATTTTTCTTAACAAAACTATCAATACAAATCAAAATCACAATGAATAAATATGATACTAATAATATATATAATAACATCATAGATATATTGCTGATATTAGCAAAGTGTAATATCTATGGCAATCATTCTTTGTGTCCTATAAGTACATATTCATTGCTTATAAGTCACGTGACAATTTTATTACCCACATATTAAAAATGAGAAAACAAGACCGAGAAATGATACACAGCTTGCCTAAAATCATAGAGTTAAAAATTCAATTGAGACAGGAACGTAGGTTTGATTGACACCAGGCTCACTCAGCCACTTTGATTTAATCCTCTCACTGGCTCTTAAGTTTTATTCTTTTGAAAGTTAGCATATTATTTCTATTGTTACCCTGTTTGGATCCCAAATCTGAGTAATTTAACAATATCCCTTTATTATTATTCATTTGGGGCCGTTAACTAAATAATAAATGTCACCAATTTTTTAAAGACAAGCACATGCTGTCATCTTACACAATGATGATGGTTGATAAAGTGGAAAAAATAGAACTAACCCTTTTCTGAACTTTGTCTTGTATCAATATATTCAGATCTGCAAGTATATTCAGTTTTCTAGCTATGTTTTGTCCTCTATCGATATGCTTGTTCACCTTAACAATTATTGATTGTTCTGTTTTAGGGTGATAGGGAATTAGTGAGTAGCAGATGTGCACTGTATTTTAAAGATTCTGTTTTCTTTCTCAATACTAGTTGAACACTACTTCCTGAATTAATGAAAGCACAAAACTCACATCTATAAACCAGCAATTATATAGACATATACATATGTGTGTATGTATATTATATATATATATATTCAAAGGTGATTTATATGAGAAAACTTATATGAAGTGATAGGCAGGAAGAGAGAGTAGTTTTGAAAGGGCAATCCACCATTTTCCTCTCTGCCCACCTTCAATGTCAGGGGAAATATTTTGAGGGGTAAAGATTGAGAAAGTCTGCCACAAATACCTATGTATCATGAACATTTATATTCCATTGGTTTCACGAAGAAATCATCCAACTGCACCTGACTCTCCCTTGATTACTTTGGCATGGGAATTAATTCCTCCCTTCAGATTTCCTAAGGAGCCATGGCTGGGATGATGAGTTGCTTTTTGCAGAGATAGAAAGAACAGACACAGAACCTGCCCAGATTCTTTATAGGTTTGTTGCTTCCCCTCACAGAAAAAAGAGAAACAGTAAAGCAATACAGTTTTGTTTCAAGATTATGAGGAAGAAAAGAAAGATTAATACATTCAAGAGAGTACCAAGGGAACATCATAAAGCAAAAGAAAGGGGTTACACATCCCCAGTTGAGATGTGGAACACTTCCAGAATGGGAAAGAATCTCTCTTGCCTTTACAAAGTGCATTTTATAGGTTTTCTCACAGTCTTTCTTCAAAGACTTTGTTTTTTTTTGTATTTTATTTTTAATTTTTTTTTATTTTTTTATTAATGAGTCACCGTGAGGGTACAGTTACAGTGTTTCGTGCCTGTGTTACAGTTATATAATACTCAAGTACCCATCTCTCCACCAGTGCCCATTCTCCTCCACCGATGGCCCTAGGGTCCCCCCCCATACTGTCTCCCTCACCGCACCCAGCCCGTGACAGGGAATTCCTTATTGTTCTCTCTCTCCTTTTGGGTGTTATAGTTTGCATTGGAGATACTGGGTGGCTATTGTGTTCAATCTATAGTCTGCTTTTAACCTGCCTCTCCCATCCCGAGTGGATCCTCCACTACACTTTAGTTGGTGTTCCCTTCTCTATCTGAGCTGCCCTCTCCCCCAGCATGTGAGGTCAGCTTCCAAGCCATGGAGCAGGCCTCCTGGTACCTATTGCTACTATTCTTGGGTGTTAGTCTCCCATTCTGTTGTTTTATATTCCGCAAATGAGTGCAATTTTTCCTGTGTCTGTCTCTTTCTTTCTGACTCATTTCACTTAGCATGATACTTTCCATGTTGACCCACTTATATGCAAAGTTCATGACTTCATCCTTTCTGATAGCTGCATTGTATTTCATTGTGTAGATGTAGGGTTTTTTTTTTTATATCAATACAGTCTGCCGCTAAGACTTAGTCAAGGGGAAATGACTTGAACTTTTGGTTGTTTGCCTTCATACTTTAGTCACAGACAAGTTTTGCTACTTTCTCTTCTTCTACAAGGGTTCAGCTTTCTCTGGGTCCAGTGCTTATGTCAATTATAGTTTTATCAGTCACAGTTCCTGTGTCTAAAATGTGAGACAAAACTTCAGGCTTTTGGGGCTAATGACAAAGTAGCTAAATTTGTTGATTACATCTTGGTTCTAAAATTACCTGAGAGCTCATTTGCACCTTTGCATTGGACACGTATATAAGGGATGAAGGAATTAAGAAGTATTTGTTGATATAGAAAGGAGAAAAAAAATGGAAAGTTCAAGAAATACTGAATTGGCTTTGATGGTCTGCAGGCTGGGATGAAACAATTATTTCAAGTTATGTTTTTAATATATTTTCTTCAGTACTGCTTAACATTGTTATTCTATTAGCCACTAGACTGAGACAAAGATAGCTTTAGCGTCTCAGTAAAAATTGAAGACATTTTAGCAACTCCACGAAAATTTAGCACATCCTGAATTGACTTGTTGCTACCTAAAGTATCAGAGACAAAGAGTATTTTTTCACTCTAGATGAAATTATGCTCTCACAAGAATATACTGGATTAAGAATTTTTATTTCTTTAATACTTTCACAATAATTTGTAACCCTAAAATTAAGGAAACAATTCAATTTTACTACAAATAGTTTTTTTAAAAAAATTAAGTACATCTAATAATTTAAAATGCATCAAGCATACAACTAATATAAAAATAGATCCAAATATTTTTGTACGTATAGATAAACATTTCAGTAATTTTAACATGTAAAAACTGAAGAACTAAAGAGAGGAACTTTTGAAAAAGTGAATTTATTAAAATATTTAAACAATGGGACAAATCAGAGTTAAATATTTTTCACAATGTAAAATTTAGGCAACTTACAATACCTATAAACTAAAATTTTACTAATGCTTTTGAAATTTAAAAAATTATTTGATGTTATTTATAAAAGTCAATGGTAGTGAATATCTATGTCTTTGTCTTCCATAATGTTATGCAATAAACTATAGGGATATAGTAGTTCCAAAAAATATTAAAAAACAGAGAGAAGAGGCTGGGGGTGTCTGAGATAACACAAAGTTCCTGTTTTCATTTGTTAAGTCAAACCTAAATTTCTACTAGATACTTATTTTATTTAAGATAGTTGGCCTGAACATTTAGGTGAAAATACATTATGTCCAGCATGTTGCAGTAACCACCAATCAATCTTTACAGTTCATGCTACGTATCACTGTACAAGTCAGAAAAAAATATATATATACACAATATGTGTTCTATATTTTTAAAAATAATTATATATATTTTTACATACAGAGATAGCATGGCTCACCTGTGTTTGGACCATTGAACTTTTAGAATCATTGCAGCCATATAAATAAACTGTGCTTTATAGTTCACTCTTGAAAGTTGTTTGTTCTCTCTCTGTCTCTCTGTCTCTCTGTCTCTCTCTCTCCCCTCTCTCTCTTTCTCTATCTCCCCTCTCACTCTCCTTTCTATTTTTCCAGGTTCAAAAGAGACTAAAAATCAACCACAACCACAAAGGCCTCTGGTCTATGGAATCATCTTACCTCTTCTATTTTTTGGCACAAAGAGGTGTTCCTAAGCAGATTCTAAGCTATTCTGATGATGTTTGGTGTAATAAAGAACATTACAGTGACATACAGTGGTAGTACGTTTGGCATGTCAAGTTGATAATAGAATTTCAGGTCTCATGCATGCCAGGCAGGTATTTCAGTTCTTAGAGCTATCTTGTACCAGGGACCTCTTCCTTCTTCTTAAATCGTTACTAATATTGAAATGTTACGGAGACTCAATAAAAAAAAAGTTAAAATTGCTCAAGGAGAAAATAAATATATATCCCAATAAAATTGTTGTGCTAATTGAAGTTGTGTTTTCTTCCTAGGTAATCATATTCAACAGTCAATGAAGAAATATAACAAATAACATGGTTGCCACAGTAACATTTTTTTTTACATATTGTACTACTTATTTTTTTCTTTCTCTTTCCATTTCCATTGCTTTGTTTTAATAGAATAAAATCCTTCCTGATAAATGCAATTTTGCAATTTCACTAGTCCTATTTTCTGGTTTTGCTTTAATCTAATGAATACATTTGAAAAACATATACATACCTCTAAGTAATGTAATATGCTCATACTTAATTACTCGGTGGCATTATTTTGAAGACATAATGCTGCTGACAAATATAGTGGTTTCCTGCTTCAGAAGGAGATTAATTGTGCTGTTTATTGTTCTATAGCTTTCATTCTTTTGTCAAACATAATTTGTTAAGTAAATTAGACACTAAAATGCATATGGGTTTTACAGATATCAAATAATGAAGTATTATCAGAGATTTAATGATACCAAAATAGTGTTGATAAAAAATAGTACCATGATGCAAATAGTTTCCATGGTGATAGCTTGGAATTACTGTGTGATTTTTTTAAAGTATATTTTAAGAATGTGAATTTTACTAACAAAAAAAATCCACACTAAAGAAGATTGACAAAAATAAACCACTTAGCTTTTATTTCTAAGTTTTCATTTGTTGTTTTATATCAACTAGTTGGATATTAAATTCCCACCAGTGGGAATATTTACTCACAAATGGAAATTCTATATCAAATGAAAGAAGAGATTTGTGTACTACTGAGGAGATTAAGTTAAATGAAATTTTTGTCACTACCCCAAACAAGTCTAATTACAGAATGTATGGAAAATATTTTACAAAAACCAACCTTGTCAAAAATCAATATTCAATGATAATTTATGAAATAATTAAAATCTTAGTGAAATATTAATGCATGTTAAATGTAAAGTAAAATTGATGCATGTAAATTAATGCTCTAATAATGCTATTTATTAGTGGGTAGGGCATTTCCCTTGTACACGGCTGACCCGGGTTTGATTGTCCTTCCGTTTTGGAGAGCCAAGCACGCTACCAAGAGTATCCTGCTCGCATGGTAGAGCCTGGCAAGTTACCCATAGCATATTGGATATGCCAAAAACAGTAACAACAATTCTCACAATAGAGGCATTGCTGGTGCCCACTTGAACAGATCGATGAGGAAGGGACGGCAGTTCTACAGTGCTACCCTACTTTCTTAGAAATTACAGAACTCCTAAAATATGAGTATTTATAGAATGTTCCTATAATATATAAAGCTCAAACAATATGATAATTACATATTCGCAATGAATCAATAATACCTGTGAGTAAGTAAATGCTATCATTTGAAAATAAACTTTTCCTATTAAGAATAATAATGAAGAATATTTTTATACATATTTGCTTTTCAAAATGGGAGTATAACTTAAATCAATTGTGATCTATAAAACTTTTGTCAAAATATTGTTATGCAGCAGTGTATCAAATAAAAATAAGATGTTGATGTGTTATCATACTTTGAAAGCAGCAAACAGGGACAACTCTAACTTTCTCTTTCTTTCTGTTCTTCACTCCCTCTCTTGGTACTGGCATATCATAAATACCTATGAACATTAATAAACTTAGAAATAGAGATTTAAAATATCTATTTATGCAATAGATATAAAATATTTAAATTAAGATTTTTATTTGACTAATATATGTTTACCTGTTCAGACTTTTCAAAATATAAGGTTTTTTTTACCTCTACCATTCTGAAAAACTCAATATAATAGATTGATGCTAGCATGCAGGGTAATATATCTAAACAAGTTTTATAAGTTGGCTCAAACTTTTTTTATCTGAAAACCCATATCTTGAAAGTAGCCTTTTATTTCATGTAACTTCAATTTCACATATTGTATCTTATGATTCAAACATATACACTAAGATCATCTGTACAACTTTAACAAAATTGTTGTACAACAATATTTAATATCTGTATTTCTGAATCTTCTCTAATAAGGATATTAAATTCATTAGTGGTTACTGAAGTGATGTCCAGTTTATATAAGTGCATTCCATTCGTGTTTTGTAACAGTTCTATTTTTATCACTATTTTATTTTATAATAAATTTAAAAATTGTAATATTTTATTTTTAAAAATAGCAATTTTCATCACTTATAGCAATACTGCTACTAGTAACAATAGATAAAAATCTTGCATAGGAACACATACTCTGAACTTAAATAAAACCATGAAATTAGAGCCTATTCCTACTATTCTGTGTAATATCACCTACAGGTTTATAAGCTTTAAAGGAGTGAGTGAGGGAGTGGGGATGAGTTAAGGATAAGACTAATTTTGAAGGTAAAGAAAACACCATTGACATATTGAATACTATTTGATACACATTGAATGATGAATACATCATTTGATACACATCATAAAGATAAAGTGATTGGATCTAAGGAGATAAAAGTAATTCATAGAACAAAAAATATCAGAGTAGATAACAGCATTAATATTCAAATATTATTATTTTCCTCCCATTCCAAACTTCTTACTATCATAGCATGCTCCTTCTCCATCGTTTGCAAAACATGGAGTGCATCTCTGGGAAGACATGTGCTAGAAGATTTCCTAGTTGCACAATATTTCATCTTAACAAGAGTATTGAATATTGGTGTGCAAATTTTTGTTCCAGTCTATAAGTGGGAGAATTTAACTGCAGAAACAATTGTGCTGCTATCAATTGACAAAGACAGGAACCTACAAGCCTATCAATCTATTAAAATCACTAATGTTTGACTAAATCAGGAAATGACCAAGAATTCCTAAAGTTTCCCAAAACATAATAAGTACACTCAATGCCAACAGAGGTATACACAATTATAAACATTATAATTGTTTATAAAACATTGCACCTTGATATTTAAGGAATTCAATGAATCTTTAATAACTATAAATATTTAGCATAAATAAAATTTGAACAAAAAAGGTGAATATATATTTCCTTTTTTTATTTATAGAGGCTAGGGAATATTTAGAAATTAATATTTTATACTTTGTGCATACATCCATTTACTGACCCCCAAATGTTTATTTCTACATGCCAGGCAAACAGATAAAAGAGAATTAAGCATATAAATATCCCCGAGTTCCTAGATTTACATTCTAAAAATACACAAAGTATGCAATTAAATAAATGAAAAGTGATGGCATTTTGAATGGCTATATATGAATTAGTTTACTAACTAGAAGTATGTGGTAAAATCTCAAAGAAGTAAAGGACTTCTCAAATCCATGTACAGTACCAGATGACTAACACAATGACCTAAAAGAGTGGGTGCGACAAGTCCTGAAGGTACCTGGAAGAATAATTTTCCAGATGATAAACACAAAAGAAGGAGAAAAAGAAGGAACACAAAGCACTTTTAAATGGTCTACCTCAGAGGAATAAAGTGATGAATCATAGAGAACTGTGAAGAAGACAATTTGTAGAATCTCACTCACAGGCCATCTACTGAATGGAATGAAAAGACAATGGAGCACTTGGTAGAATAATTTAAACTGAGATGTTTTAGAAGACTCACTGTGATTGCTAATTTCAAAATCAAGAAAATAATTCATTTGAGAATTGATTGTAACTAAAACTCAGGTAGCAGTGGAGAGACTGTAGAAAGGATCTGAACTACAGACATATATTTGAAATAAAAGTAAAGTTCAAAAGATGTATCAGTTCACAAATTATAGGATAAACGAGATGAAAAAGCATCAGAAATAAATCAAAAATGTTTTGTGTGAGCTACTTTAAGAATGAGTTGGCCATTTATTGATAAAAAAAGAGGAGTGAAACAGATTGTAATGAAATTTGAGAAAGATCGGGGGCTCGGATTTAGACTTGTCAAGTATGAGACACATATATCAAAGTGGGCAGTTGAACAGCCTGCTAGATATATGAATCTGAAGTTCAGGGAATAAGTCAAAAATGGAAATATAAATTTGGATCTGTCAGTATATTTATGTAGTTAAACTATAACATGAAATTCCCAAGGAAATAAATTTTGATTTTAGAAAAGAAAACTAAGAAAATGTGCAATATTTTATTAATATAAAATATTAATAGCCTTACAGAGATTTAGGAGATGATGATGAACCACGAAAAGTGAGGTCTTTAAGGAACAAACCTGGGGTACTTTGTCTTGTATATGTAGTTAGGAAAATATTTAATTGTTTAAATAATTCAGTAGATAGAAGCTAAGCATGTTTCTGTAACTATTTGTCTTTTGTTTGGCATCAAGTAAGAAAGCTGATACCTCAAAGCATTACAGAACTTAATGCCCTTTATTCAGACATAGATGGTAGAATCTTAAAGAGGACTTGTCTTCAATAAAAGTACCAAGAAAATCATTAACAATGAAGTAATAATAAAATAAAGTGGGATTACTCGGAGGAACAATTACATAAGATAATATGTGAATAGGTTTATAGCTAAAAAAAGCTTGAGAATATGCCTTAATTCATGGTAAAAGAAATGACATCCAGAACCAGGATTTCTGGATTTGTGCTCCAGAATTGCCATTGATAGTATCTTTTAGTTTTCACCTGTATTAAGTGGCTATACAATAGCATTTGCCTTACAGGATTACTGCATGTATTACCAAAATTATTAAAAGCAAGTCACGACTTGAAATATGAGGTAGGTAAAAAGGAAATGAGCTGAAAGATGAGGAAAGAACACTGTGAGGAAGTGATAAGATTAAAAACAATTTAGCATCTTAGTATCTCTCTTAGTGATACTAAGTATCACTAAGTATTTAGCATCTTAGTATCACTCTTAGACACTTAGTGATACTAAGTGACACTCTTAGTATCACTCTTAGTGATACTAAGATGCTAAATCTTATACCTCTTAGTATCACTAGAGATACAGAAACAATACCACCCACTAGACATTATGGAGTATTTCTATCTAAATGGAGTGTTTAAACTCAGAACCATGTCTCATGAAATGTAATGAATTTGTGTGAGATTAAGCTGGATATGGAACATTTTCAAGGATATAGAATATTCAACTAATAGATATCCTTAAAAATAAAAATGAAACAGAACATAGTATAGAGCATTTTTCTTTAAAGAAGATTAAACAAAAAAATGATCTAATTCTTCCTAAATAGTACTCTTCTTTCTACTTAACACCCAAATGCCGCAGCTTCTTCTGTGACTCAGCCATGTCAAATTGATTCAAATACAAGGTTTCCACTTTTAAAACTTTTTTTCTCACCTTCTCATATTTTCCCACCCAGTTTTAAGACATAGATTGAGCATACTCTTTATTTTAATAAGTGGAGTACATTTATTATGTTCAATATTTCTCCATGTATATCTTCTAGAGGGGAAGGGGACTAGATAATAAGACAATCTGATTAGTCATTTTAATTTAGGTTTACATTTGAAGCAACCAGTAACATATAAGGGTAGGGATAGGCGATGAATATAAATGAAAGAAACTGCACAGGGGATCAGATCAGCAGACTAGTAATACAACAGAGGAAGTAAACAATGCAAATTTAAGGAGACATACATGGAGATCTACATAGTCAACCTGTGAGAAGAGAGACAAATACATACTGAGTGGAAAAGAAAGGCAAGTACTACCATAGAAAACAGTAAAACAAAATAAAACAAAACAAAAGACCCTAGATTCTAGCCCAAATAGGTTTCCACTTCTGGATATCCAACCAAGATAGACCTACACCAACTGTGAAATAAAGAGCTGCTAAATAAAATAAATGTGATTGTAAAGCTACCTGGTGTCAGTTTGCTAATTAAACATGCTGCCCACGAGAACTTGGAAGTTAGTTGGTCTACTATAATATTTCTATTCACAATACACGTGGTATTTATTTATTTATTTAATTTTTTTAGTTAGTGAGTCACCATGAGGGTACAGTTACAGATTTACACATTCTTGTGCTTGTGTTTCCCTCAGCGGTTGGGCTTTCACCTTTCACTCAGCCAACCCGTGTTCGATTCCTCCACCCCTCTCGGAGAGCCTGGCAAGCTACTGAGAGTATGGAGCCCGCATGGCAGAGCCTGGCAAGCTACCCGTGCATATTGGATATGCCAAAAACAGTAACAATAAGTCTCTCAATGAGAGATGTTACTGGTGCCCGCTCGAACAAATCGATTAGCAACGGGATGACAGTGACAGTTTCCCTCATACAGTGTTCAAGAGTCTATCCCTCCATCAGTGTCCATTCTTGACCATCAATGAACCCAGTATCTCTCCCACCCACCAATCCTATCCCCCCAACCCTGCTTTTGTGGCAGGGCATTGCATTTTGTTCTCTCCTTTTGGGTGTTGTGGTTTGCAATATTGAGTGGCCATAGTGTTCAGTCTCTAGTCTACTTTTAGCACGTAACTCCCTTCCCTCGCAGGCTCTCCAATCACATTTTACTTTACCCTTCTCTATCTGGGCTGCCTTTCCCACAGCATGTGAGGCCAGCTTCCAAGCCATGGGGCCTCCTGGTATTATATACTACTATTCTTGGGTGTTAGTCTCCTACTCTGTTATTTTATATTCCACAGATGAGTGCAATCTTTCTATGTTTCTATGATGCTGGAATCAAACCCGGGATGGCTTTGTGCAAGGCATATGCGGGTAGGGCCTTGTAAAATTTTCACAAAGGCGATTTCATGAGAAAAATCTATATTTATTATAAACATAGTAACTCAATATTTAATGTACCAGTTGACAAAATGTGTTTATTCCAGGGGCTAAAGAGATAGCACAGGGAATTAGGCACTTGCCTTGCATTCTGTTGAACACCATTCACTTGCCAGTACTATCTATGGTCCCTGAGCAACACCAGGAGAGATCCCTGTGCACAGAGAAAGAAGTTCTGAGCACACTAAAGATAGTTCAAATCTATGTCTATATCATCCACATCTATATCTATATCATCTATATCTATGTATACCATCTATATATCTACCCCCATTACTGAATTTAATGTACTCTGTAGACCATACTAAGGTCGTCTAGCTAGAAAATACTTAGATGGATGCTTATTTGTTCAGAGCTTATAGTTGTTTGAAGGTAAAATAAATAATACAGTTACAGGGCTGGAGTACATTAAATTTAGTGTCTTTGTGACAATTTTACAAGAAATTTCACATGACAATTTAATGAGAAATATAGTGACAGCTTTGTAATATAACATGTGTTTTTGACATGGACATACATTTGAATAAGACATAAACATGTAATAAATAATTATACATAATTTAATAAACAGCTAGACAATTTTCACTAAATAAAAAGATAAAAGATGAGGTAAACTTAAACTTGATCTTTTTGTTTCATATTTTCATTTATAATATTTTATATTCCCACTTATAATTTTTTAAGCCATTCTATACTACAACAACCTTTTTCCACTACATACAAGGTAAGTTCTTTTAGGCTATATTGATCATTTGTCTATAAATTATCTTATGCTTGTGATAGTAAATGAATTTTAGTTACTAAGTAAATGAATTTTTCATTCACTTAACACTTTGTATGGTTATTTTTTATTTCCCAAACCAAGTACAATAGGCTTAGTTTATGAATCTTATAAATGTTCATATATATATATATGTATATATATTTAATGCTTATGTTAGAACAAGAAAACTTCTAGGCATAATACTGAAAACATTACAAGAAACTCTGAATTCTTTCCCTAAAGAGTTAAATTCAATAGGAGAAATTAATTCATTCATGTTATACACTATGAATATGACAAATATTCAATAGGTATAATCTGGGAGGAAATTCAAGAAAATCTGACAGTAAAGACAGAGGCTGATATGTATCTCAATATTTAGTATCAAGTAATTATTGTTTGTTGTATTTTATTTTGCTTTATGGGCCACATTCAATAGTACTCATGGTTTATTCCTGACTCAGTGCTCAGGGTCCATTCCTGTCAGTGCTCAGGGGACCATATGTGGCACCAAGAAAAAAATCAGGGTCGGTTAAACCCAAAACAGATGTCTTAATCCCAGTGCAATACCATATCTTAGTTATGGGATTAAAAAAAAGAACCTTCAGCCGAAGGTTGCAAACCAAACAATCCTGGTCAGGAGAGCAGGATATGCAAAATGATTCGATGTTTGAGTAACTGGGGTATTTTAATATAGCTACAAGAATACAACATTAAACTGATTCAGTTTTAATTATTTTAAATTAGTTTCTATATATCAGCGGACCAGCCCCTTATTATAGGAACTTCAAACTAGCTGACCTAGTTGGAGAGAAACACTTGACCTTTAAGTATTATCCTAAAATACCTTAACTTATTATATAAGATGATCTATATCAGCATATAAAGAAATCCAATATTAAAAGATTGAACTAAAAAAGTTTTTCCCTAGTCTTAAAAATTGATTTCTTTTTAACTTTTTGGGGGTAAAAAAAACTGGCATAAACTGTAAGGGAAAAAAAATGCACCCTTTTAGCAACTGAAACAGAAAATTATATTCCTATTTCATACCTAAGGCAATTTGGAGGACAGGACAGAAGGAGGTAAAAAAAGAATATAAAAATTTACTTGCTAACTTTTCTCTGAGCATCTACTTGGAAGATGCAAGAGTGTTTGAGTGTTTGATAGTGTACTAGATAATTAAGCATATTCAGCCAGGAAGCGGTGATGAAAGTTTCATGATAAGAGTTTGAAGACAAGAAACGGTTTACTTCTCTGGGTTGAGAGTGGATCATTGGACTTAACAGTCTGGACAGGTATCTGAGAACTGGTAGCCACTTGGCATTCAGTTGAAATAGCTTCATCTGTTTGGCTTCTTAGCTAGGAGACCTGAGAAGCCAAAAGAGATTAGATAACAATCTATATCAATCATATACTTTTGGTAGCATACAGGTTACATAAACCACATATAAGAAATGAAGTCCAATGATGACAGGAATGAAAATGCATTGTGTCAAGGAGTCCAACTCTTTTGTTTTTGCTTGAAGTATAAGCCTTTACCTCCTTTCCTTTACAGAGATACTCTTTAAATAGAGAAAGGAACAGTAGTTCTCATGATGTTCAACAAGTATATCATAAAAAATTAGAAGCTCAAGGAGCAGGAGACAAGAATCACTTTGATATGATGTGATATGACACGATATATATTTGATACAATGTGAAATTGATACAATCCAGGACTGGAAGAGAAGTCTCAGTGACCCAATCATTCCTGTTGAGTGCTAGTGTAGCCCAGTGGCATCTGCTTGCTCCAGGAACACGAAGAGCCTCAAACTGTTCATTCAGGGTCTTGATGAAGAAGTCTGACCATCTCGTAGGTTGGCGGCCAAGTGTTCTTTTGACATCCTGTGGAATCCAGTCGGTAACAGCTCTAGTCCAGTGGTCATCTCCAAATTGCATTACGTGCCCAGCCCATCTGATTTTTGATGCCTTGGCAATCGAAACAGTGTCCCTGATCCTTGATCTTCAACTGAGGTCAGAACTCTCGATTCCTTTTCTCACTTGATCAAAACATGATACTCCAAACATAGCTCTTTCAATTCCTCTTTGGAAGACCCCAATAACATTCTCATCCTGTTTTCGTAGGGCCCAGATCTCTGAGGCATATGTTAGTGCAAGAAGAAAGATGGAGTCAAAAAAATGTGCCCGGAGCCGGAGTTTCTTCATCCTCTTAACCACTTCTTTGATGCTCTTGAAAGTATTCCATGCTACTCTCTTCCTCCTATGCAACTCTGGTGCCAAATCATTTGTCATATTGAATTCTAGACCTAGGTACACATAACTGCTGCATTCGGAGATGTTTGTTCCATTGAGAGTAAATGGATCATCAGGAACTAGCCCATTTCTCATGAACATTATCTTAGTGAGATTCAGCTATAGTCTGACCTTTCCACACTCACGGTTAAAGTCGGCCAGCATTTATGCCACTTGGCTAATGTTTGGTATTATTAGAACCATGTCATCAGCAAAGCAGAGGTGGTTCAGTTGCCGAACTTCTATCTTCACTCCCATTCCTTCCCATTCCAGTCGTTGCATGACGTTTTTGAGGGTGGCGCTGAAGAGTTTCGGTGAAATGGTATCACCCTGCCGAACCTCTCTCTTTACATCAATAACCACTTCCTTGTAGAATGGTGAGATCCTGGCGGTGAATCCGTAATACACTCAAGAAGGATCCTGATGTACTGAGTTTGAATGCCCTATTTGGCTAGGGCTTCAATGGAAGACAAAAACAGAGAAAAGAGTACCAATTTTTGGTGTCCATTGAAAAAAGGTGATACAAACATGAGATTAAATGTATATGTAAATCCAAAGGTTTTATTAAAAATAAAACCAGATATGGGCATGGGTAATCTTAAAGGAAACTCATGCATGCTAATTGGAGATAGGGGTTTTTATAGATTGAGTTATATAAGGCACAGACTATTCATGAAGTGGTTTAGTTGATCTAGGCTGGGAAGTGTTAGAATTCCAGTCTTGCTCATGAGTCACAAGTTTTATTAGCATCTTAGTATACAGCTAGAGGTCATGTCTGTTAATTAGTATTTTGGTCTTGATGAAGAAAAAAATGTAAAATCAAAGTTTGGGTCTTTTCATTGAGCATAAACTGAAAATTGAAGGGAAACTAGGTCTTCTAAGTTCCCTATTCTCTAAAACTGGTAACAGCAAGAAACATAAAAGTATTGGGTATTTTCTTCCTTTTAGTAATTTTCTACATTGCCTTTTCTACCTTATGATGTGGCGTGTTATAATATAGCATAAAAGTATTTTGCCCATCTGAGTTATAGTGGAAATACATTCATCATCTTGCTACAGATGGAGTTTGTACTTTTTGAAACTGAGAACTAAATCAGCATGAGAAAGTAAAACAGTGACTTGAGACCCTTTTATCAAGAGACAAATGTAACAGAGTAAAAGGAGGAAGGAAAGTCAATGAACATTAGCTGCCTCCTTCTTAAATTTAGTAAGCTGAGGATATTTGTAGATTCAAAGAAAAAAAGTAGTAGAAAAAATGACTATATAAGAGAAACAGACTGAAAATGCTAACATTTAACATTTATGATTATTAAGTAGCAGCCACATTTGAAGAGATTATATATATTAACTGAAGTAATCTTTATGTCATCACAACTAGTATATGATGCAGGATTTACTAGATTTACTCAATATTTCTGAATAGGAGATTTCAGTACAAAAGGAAAGGTGACAAACTAGGACAAAACATAAACAAATGCATCTGCTAACAGTCAAGTGTTTATAGCACTCCTGTCAATAGATGCAATAAATCCCTCTCTGAGGACACTGGACAGCATTTTACTGTGACCACTACAAAGATTTATAGGCATTACATCTAGAAGACTGCCAGAATATTGAAAATTTCATAGGATTCAAATTAATATATATTGTCTTTTTATCTACGCTTTTTAATTTGGAAATTAGAAATGTATTTCATAGTCACTTGTAGTTTGGCCAGGTATTGAGCAGATAGATGGGTTTTTATAAAATAAAATCAGTCATCAGGGTCAAGTAGGATTTATCCCAGGGTTTAATATACACAAGTAAATCAAAGTAATATATCATAGCAACACAAAGAAATACTAAGAAATAAATATGATCATATAAATGCAGAAAAATCTTTGGGAACAGGTTGCAATTATCTGGAGTGAGTTTATTATCGTCTGCAAACCTCCTCTGAGAGATGTCCACATTCTCAGCATGAATCTCATCCACCTTATTTTGGAGCAAATATATCAACTGATGGTCCAAAACTTTCAACGTTTTCTGGAACCTCTTCTCTGGGTTAGTAAGTGCTGGGTTTGCATTATAGTATTAACATAACTCATGGCAAATTTGTTCAATCCAACTGCGTTGGACTCAGGATTCGAAGCTACTAGTTTGGGGTATGTGTGAGAGCGGAGCAGCCAGGAAATCCTCAAACTTGCTGGTCTCTGTATGCTTCATGGTTATATAGAAGGTATGGCAGCTGCCCTCCAAGGCACAGTTTCTATACCATCATGGTCAGCCTCATGACATTAGTGGTGGTAATTCTGAAGAATACCAGGGCACCATGGATAGGGAAAGAAAGTTTAGGTTCTAATCTTCATCCCAGCATTGCAATCCTTCTCCTTCACTAACAGCTCAAGCTGCAGTTTGCTCTTAACTTATTATTGGGAATGTAGCATGAAGTGCTAGTCTGGGGAAATCAGGTACCTGAGTTGTTCTGTTCTATTTCTAATTAGCCTAAAATGCTCAAGGCCAAATCACATTCTTGCAAATGACAGTGTTACCTTTCTTCTTGTCCCTACAAAACCTTGATAAAATATCAAGTGGAATGAATTATTAGGGGAAGCAAGACTTGGGTACAGAAAATCCTCATTATTTTTCAGAGGTTTTTGGTCTTGTTCATTGCCTTTATTTTTATTTTCTTTTTGGGTCACACCCGGAGATGCCAGGGGTTACTCATGTCTCTGCACTCAGGAATTGCTCCTGGCGGTGCTCAGGGGACCATATGGGATGCTGGGATTCGAACCCGAGTCGACCGCATGCAAGGCAAATGCCCTACCCGCTGTGCTATCACTCTAGCTCCCAATGTTCATTGTTTTTAAATCTCTGAGTTTGCGAAGATGAGAATGATGAGTAGTTTCTGTTTTAATTTGTGTTTGTGTATGTTGAGATTATTGTGTTGTTATTCTAATGGTCTCCTTCAGTTGCCAAAGCTTTTGCCCAAGGATTGTTCTTGAAGTTGAACCTCTGTACTTTCCCTTGTGTAGTGTATTGTTTCTTCAACCTTCATATGGGAAAGAAAGCTTTTTTTAAAAAAAAAACATGTTTTCAAGTTTGGCAATGAGGTACCTCTTAGAAAAATAGAGACAGAACACTCCAAGAACACCTTAAATGGGTCTTCAATGAAGACATTGGAAAGGCAGTAGAGAAAACTGTTACTGTCATCTCATTGCTCATCGATTTGCTTGAGCGGGCACCAGTAACGTGCCTCATTGTGAGACTTGTTACTGTTTTTGGAATATCCAATATGCCATGGGTAGCTTGCTAGTCTCTGCTGTGTGGGCTCGATACTCTCGGTAGCTTGCTAGGCTCTCCGATAGGGGTGGAGGGATAAAACATGGGTCAGTTGTGTGAAAGGTAGAGTAAACAATGTGATAAATAATAAATGATGGAATAAACAATGGAAAAATGGTACTACATCAAATTAAAGTATCTGTGCTTGCTAGACAAACAAAAATCAAACCAAAAAAAGTTGCTAAAACTATAAGATACATAACTGATTGGGAGAAAATACTTGTACTCAGAACATCACATAAAGAGCTGATATCAAGAATATATAAAGCACTCACAAAGCTCAACAACAAATTCAAAACCCTATCAAAAATGGGGATAAGTATTGTATAAGCACTTGTCTGAAAAAGACAGACAAATGGCCAAGAGGCAGATGAAAAAGTGCTTGACATCATTTAGTTCTATAAAGGAAATTCAAATCATAATGCGAAGCGGAAATCATCACACACAAGTGAGAATGACACATATCCAAAGTTCTGATGAGCATGTTGCTTGGTTCAACCCATATGGAAAGCAGTATGGAGTTTTCTAACTAAGTGAAGTATTTCTAAGTAAATTAAGTATTAAGTAAATAAAAACAACAACGAGATATCCTCTTAGTCCACAGAGACTGATATACATCCTAAAGAACAAACGCAACCAGTTCTGGCATGGGTGCAAGGAGAAAGGAACTAGAATTCATCGTTGATGGGAATGCTGACTGGTCCTGGTGGAGTCTTTTTGGAAAACAATATAGGAATTCCTCAAAAAACTAGAAATTCTATATGACCCAGAAATACCTCTTCTGGGAATATACCCAGAGTGTTCAAAAACAAACTTCAGAAAAGCCATCTACACTCTATGTTCATTGTACCACTATTAACAAGATCCAGCATTTTGAAACAACCAGAATTCCCAAGAACAGACAACTGAATACATAAACAAGGGTACATCTACACTATGCAATACTATGCAGTCACCCAAGTAAAACAAAGTCATTAAGTTTGCTCATAAATGGAGGGGCATGGAAAGTATTATACTAGAGTGAAATAGGCCAGAAGGAGGGAACAGACCTAGAATGATTGCAATCATTTGTGAAAAATAAGAAAACACAGCATGAGATGAACACCCAAGGAGGGTAGAAACATGGGCCAAGAGGAAGGGTCCAAGGTGGGAAGCCTGCGAAGTTATTGGGGGAGAGGGCTGTTAGGATAGAGAAAAGATCACTATGGGCAATTATAGTTGAAAATGATCACTTTGTAAAGGAATAAACACAATAACCATATCATATGGTTTATGATATGCCTGTATCATAAATTATACTGCCCAAAAGGAGAGAAAGAGAGAGAGGGAGGGAAAGAGAGAGAGAGAGAGAGAAAGAGAGAGAGAGAGAGTAGTACCTGCCATAGAGGTAGGGGGTGTAGGAGGGAAACTGGGGACATTGGTGATGGGAAATGTACACTGGTGAATGGACAGTTGTCATAATGGCTAAGACGAAATCAATCCAGATGTCTAAGGATAGATGAGTGGATTATGAAGAAACAGTATATATATTTTTATGTTTATATGATACATACACACAACAAAATGCTATGCAGCAGCAAGGAACAACAAAATCATGCAATTTACTGAAATGAAACTGGAGGATAGTTTTAGTGTAGTAACCAGAAAGGATAAATGCAGCATTGGCACTATACAGAATGACTGGAGAAGGCATTGCAAGGTAATAAAGGAGAGATGGCTCAATCACACCAGATATCAGAAGGAGAAGGACAGAGAGGGAATGAAATTGAGTCATGTAACAGAAAACAACAGACAGGAAATAATGGAGACAGGGGTCAAGGGCCTTGGATACATGCTATACATGGGTGGACTTCTATATATTGAGCCGTAAAGTCAGAAACACTGAAAGCAGGAGATCCAAAGTATAACAACCAAACTTAAAAAGGTTCTTATGAAGGAAGCAGGATGAGGGTGTGGGGAAAGGAAAGAAACCTGAGGACACTGGGGGGAGGAAGTTGGACACAGCTGTGAGATTGGTGTAGCACAGCATGCCTAAACCTGATGAATAATTTGTAAATTGCGATGTCTTCAAAAAAATAAATATTACAAAAATATTATTTTAGTAATTTGTCAGAGTCTCTTGCCCCTGTGCCTGGCTGTCTTCACTGGATCGATTGAGTTTCCCTCCCCATCCTGAGCAGAGCCCGGGCAGCCAAAGACCTCCAGAACCCAGCCACAGCCATGCTCAAGGTCCCTCTCCACACTTTCAGACAAGCCTCGAGAATGAAGGAACAGGCAGAGGAACCCAGGTGTGTGGGACCCGGGGCTTAAATCTACAAGCCTGCTCGGATCAGGACTGGGCCTCTTCCCCCCATTTTCCAGTATCTGGCGGTCATACTCAGAAACTTCCCCCAGCACCGTGTAATCCCATCAACAGCTAACATTCAGAGACTGTAAAACCAAGCTCCTGGAAGCATGCGGCTGCTTTGTGGCCACACAACATCATATAGCCTAGTTCTTCCTCTAGAAGAACCTGGCAAGAAACTGAGAGTTTCCTGCCCGCATGGGAGAACCTGGCAAGCTCCCCATGGCATATTCATATGCCCAAACCAGTAACAATGACGGATCTCATTCCCCTGACCCTGAAAGACCCTCCAATGCGGCACCGATGGGAAGGACAAATAAAGAGAGGCTGCTAAAATCTCAGGGCTAGGACGAATGGAGACATTACTGAGACCACTCGAGAAAATTGAGGATCAACAGAATTATGATGATGGTTTTTCTGAAATTATTGTGTTATACTTTTAAGTAGAAGAAAACAATGTTATCTTCATCTTAGTCTATTGTTGCTGATATTATAACAATGATATAGACAGGATAGTTTAGTCATTGAATTTTTATTTCTCACAATTATAGAATCTAGTAGCCCCTGACAAAGTGGCGGACAAATTCAGTATGGGTGAGAGAGAGAGAGATCTATGTTATTTATAACAATGGTGACAAATTTATAAGCAAAAGAATATTGAGGGTTCTAACATAGCTGTCTCTTCATTATCAATTTAAGTACTCAGAAGTAACAGTATTGAAACTGCAGGGGCTGGAACAATAGCACAGCGGGTAGGGCGTTTGCCTTGCACGCAGCCCGACCCGGGTTCGATTCCAGCATCCCATATGGTCCCCTGAGCGCCGCCAGGGGTAACTCCTGAGTGCAGAGCCAGGAGTGACCCCTGTGCATGGCCGGGTGTGGCTCAAAAAGCAAAAAAAAAAAAAAAAAAGAAAGAAACTGCACAATCCCTCTTGACAGCCAAGCAACATAAGATGCAACTTAGAGTTACAAATTGATATCCATTAAGATGAGGGAGAAATGAATAAAATAATAACATTCAAACTGGATAATGAATATACTTAAACAATTTGTTTTGTTTGGATTTAATTTGTTTTAATTTCATCCTGCCTTGTGTTATATGTCAGTGTTACTTTGAAGTTAGACTTGAAAGGAAGATTCCAAATTATTCTTTCAAATATATTCTATGCATATATCAAACCTTTATAAATTTGGACTTTTCTCATAGAAGAATATCCTACCACTTTGAAAATTCAATTAAATTGCTTATTAAATGCATACTATTACTAACTGAATCTGTCATGTGTAGGACTTTTTGTGGGAATCAGAGAAATGAATCAAAGTTTATTAACAAAAGTGACATTTTTGTAAGTCTTTCCAGATTTTGTTCATTACTTTTTAAGCTAATTTTCACTTAAATTTATGATGAAAAAGTTATCAGACATAGCGCTAGTTGACTTTTTGAAAATTCTCCTATCTTAGGACCTATTGTTCTTAAAAGCCATTATTTTATGGAAATGATATGCAATTTAAATTTTTCAGTAATGTGACAGCTCGAATATAGGTGATGATCCAGGACAGGGTTATTAGTCAGTTTCATAGTCTTTGTCTAAGTGACTCCTTTGTCTGTGTTTCTACAAATGAGAAAGAATCTCCTCAGGTTTCAATCCATGACAGTTTATTCATTAAAAGATCATATCTTCTTCAAGAGCCTAATTGAGTCATTGTTAGTGTAATACAAAATAAAATGATATAGGATAAAGGCAAATAATTGCTTTACTGATGGTGTATTAATCACTTTTATTTAACAACTTGACCCTATTTTGCAGGGTAAGAAAAGGCAGAATGCTGACCAGGAAGAATTTTGCTGTTTTTAACGTGCTGGATTCTCCCCTTACTTTCTTACTAGTAAATTTTATAAATTATGCAACTTGCATATATTTTTCTTAATAAAAATAAGTGTTTAAGTACAGAAATAATACTGGATTACAGTTTAATTAAATTGAACGTGCATATTATTCCCATAAAATAATGGTTTTAAGAACAATAAGTCCTAGACAGGAGAATTTTCAAAAAGTCAAACTTAGCTCTAGGTCCGATAACTTTTTCATCATAAATTTAAGTGAAAATTAGGTCTAGAAAATGCTGCAAACATTTCAACATTATAATTCACAAAAGCATGATGTAGTCATGGTATGTACACATTCTTGAGGATTAAAAATATATATAAAATAGTAGTGAATGATTTTTGTTAATTAGGGAAAATTCAAAGCATTATAATAACAGCAATAATCCCTTAAAACAGAGGAATAAATGCATTTAGGAAGGCATTAATTTAAATGGGAAGTAAAGATGGAATTAAAAAGTGAAAGTAAGTCTGCTTAGAATAATAGCACATAGGTATTGATCAAAACTTAATATACTAATAAAATCACATCAAAGATGAAAATTATTTTGTACATATCCGATTATAAAGCTGAGAACATGCCGCGTTTACGTCCCACAAAGTATTTTCAGTTGTTAATAGAATGTTTAGAAACAATTTATTATAAAATTTAGAAGCTGAAAATGTTTGTTGATGTTTCAAATTTTAACAAACTTCAGGTTAAAATAACTCGATGGATTACTGTGGGAAATTAATAGACTTAATTAATAGACCTAATACTAGACTGTCATATAGTTAACTCTTTTTTGCCCCTGTGTCTTTCAATATCTCTTTCAGAAAGAAAACAGAACTAAAGAAAAAAAATATTTGCTGACCCAGAAGTCAGACTGTTCATACAGAAGTCAATTATTCATGTTTCTTTTTAAATCACATTTGACCATGATATGTATGAAAAATATTGCCTGATTAAGAACATATCACGGTTTCATACATGAGAATAAGTGATTTTTCTATGGAAATTAAATTTTTATTGAATCAAGATGATGCAAAAAAATGAGGTTTTATTAAATAATTCTAGAAAATTTTGACTGTGATCAACTAAAAAATGAAGAAAAAGAAAACAAGAGAGCTACCTTTATAATTAAATGAAAGATTTATGATAAGGCAGGTTGGCTAAGTTGTTATTGAAGAAATGATAGGAAGAAGGGACTGAAGACAGCTGGGGAATCAGATAAATGTCCTTCATGAGCTTGCTTTTGAACACCAGCGCAAACAAGCTAAAGTACCCTTGCAGTCACTGAGAAACACTTACCTGATGGGTTTCAAAGAAGAGCTGGTAGATATGTCTACCAGTGGATAGATGCTGGCACTTTGTCTCATAGTATGGATGGAACTGCAGCTGTTCCTGCAGAACTTCGGAATAAAGACATGGGTAAACAATGAAAGGGAATAAGGACAAGTTGGAATCAACCAAAATCTCTTCAACCATATCTATTGATTATGACTCATCTGATGAATTTGAACTATATCCTATTGCACTTTGCACAAATATCCAAGCATTTTAAAAAAAACTAAACAACAACTTTTAGCTAAGGTAGATAATGTATTAGAAAAATTGATTTTTGTCTTACCATGTGGACAAAATGCAAAATATCACAAAAGGCCAGATGATAGTTTTCTTCTTCTTTTAATTTTTTTCTTGAATAAACAGCCAGGAGGACTGGGAGATGACTCAATGAGTAGAACACTTGTTTTATAAGCATGAAACTGAAAGGGTCATCCCTAGGGTTTCTGCACGACAAAGGTGATCTTGGTGTCTCTGATGTCTAGGATCCTAGATGCCCTAAGCAATTTCTGACTACAGCTTGGTGTGCATGAGCACCTCAAGTGAAGAACGCAGCCACCAGGGAGCACCACAACTAAAATGATGTGTGAGCAACACAGATAATAGTGCAGCCACCAGGTGAACTCAAGTGCAAGCACCACAGTTAAAGAAATGTGACAGTTAAAGAAAAGCTCATCAAGATCGATCTTATTCGAGCCCTTCAACTTGATTCATGAATACTACAACAAAGCATATGCAAACGCCTTGCAATATCATTAGAGGGAAGGGAAGAGACAAATAAGACAAAAATATCCTAGTTACTCATGGCATTCTGAATACCCGTCAATAGAGTGGATATTAAGATAACAGCAATAAGCCCTATGTACCATCTCTGACATCAGAAAACTAAACTGAGTCTAGTTTCATTATTGTCCTTGTTTTTCTTCCCAGATATATTTTGCTGATTGGGATCAAGTTACAGAGGGGATTACAAAGCAGGAACAGACCTACCAGTAAAATGAAGCAAAGGCTCCCTTATTCAAATATCATTAGACCTCAAGCCATAGGTCTTTGTATTCTAAAAGGGAAGCCAGGGACAAACTTCATGAAAATATAATGTGGTTTCATAGACAACACTAAAGTTATCCGTGAAGACAGCTGAAAGTATTGCAAAGTATACACCATGGTTCATGAGCATTATAATCCCATCACAGCAGAGGAAATCTTTCTCATATACTTAAACTATTTTATCTCACGTTAAATCAATTTAGCAAATTAAGGGTGAAAAGGCACAACACACTTACTTTTATTATCCTCGTTCAACTGGAAAAAAATAAAAACAACATTAACAGTGTCCATTACTCAGTGGTGTTTCCTGTGCCATATGTTGAAGAATGAAACTGGGATGCAAATCTCTCTTTACTTTGTCTTATATATTTGCTTTCACTTTTTGAACCCAACTAATAAGATCCCTCCAAGTCTAAACAAGGGTCAATGTCCTTCCTTTTAAAATCACATACCAGTTGATGGAAAGAAAATAATCTCAGAAAGCTTGGTTCATGTGCTTACACTTTGGTATTAAATCTTTGACAGATATACAATGCTCTCAGAATAATAACCAAGGGGAAAGAAAAAGAAGTCTTAGCTTTTTGTTTACAGTGAGAAGTTACTGAGGTGGAAAAAAGCTATTAGCATCCAAACAGGGAGGTCTGATGCTTCTTTCTTATTCAAGGGGCCTTGACTAGATCTGAGTCATATTTTAGCAGACTTGCCTTTTGTGGTCTTGCAAACAGTCATGAAAAGTTTGACAGCAAGAATGACTACATCATGAACAAATCTTTCGTCCATTTCCTTCTCTGTTATCCCCTGAGACTGTCTTTGTTATGATAACGTCAAATGTACTGTCTTCACTTGCTCATTTTACCTTCATTCTGTGCTGCATCTGTGTCTGCTACATTCAATAAACTAAAAGTCTCAAAGGGTGTTAGATAAAACTATCTTTGCTTGATCAGCATTTTTTCTTCCTTTTCTCACAATGATGATGCTGAGGAACTATTGATTCTATCTGGGAACTGAACAATATCGATAGTGAAGCAATTCATCTATCATAGTCCAAACCAGGACTTCACCAGCTTACGCATACACACACAGGCACACATACACAAGAAAACACGCACACATACTAGGCTCAGAGCTTCTTCAGAGGTGTGGTCAGTTCACATTTACACGTTAAATCACTGTATCACTGTCATCCTCTTGCTCATCTATTTGCTCGAGCGGGCACCAGTAATGTGTCCATTGTGAGACTTGTTAGTGTTTCTGACATATCGAATATACCACGGGGAGCTTGTCAGACTCTGTCATGGGGACGGGATACTCTCGGTAGCTTGCCGGGCTCTCTGAGAGGGATGGAGGAATCGAACCTGGGCTGGCTGCGTGCAAGGCAAAAGCCCTACCCTCTGTGGTATCACTACATACAGCACCATGTTATTGTCAATTAGCATATTCTGCTATCATGTGCTTGCTATTTATCAAGCTTTACAAGGTATTTTGGAACTATTACTATTTCTTATTAGGAGACATTCAAACTAAATATTGATAAAATAAACACTTAAGACAGTCGGGTCTGGAACAGTAGTACAGAAGGTAGGGCTCTTGCCTTACATGGGGCCTCTCTGGGTTCAATCCCTGGTCTCCTGTAGGGTCCTGTGTCTGCCAGGAGTAATCCCTGACCACAGTTCCTGTAGTAAGCCCAGCACCCTGCTGGGTGTGGCTCCGAAAAAACAAAAATACTTATTAAGTACAGCTTGGAATTCTTAGAAGTTCATTTCTCTGTCTCTGTCTCTGTCTCTATATCCGTCTCTATCTCTCTGTCTCGCTCTCTCTTTAAAAGAAAAATATCCTTTAAAAATAATAGGGTTTGTAATATTTTTAATGAATTTATGTTTTTATTTTTGGCACAGTGAGTATAATACTGATCATTTTAGAGTGTCACAAATATAATGTTCCAACTCTCTCTCCTTCCCCAGCGTCTCCTCCCTCCTATAACTCCTCAACCTCCAATCACAGTCAGTTCATTTCTTTCTGCAGTTCAGTTCTCAAGTTCTGTGGCCTCTGATCACTTGTGATTTTTCTACTATGTTTCTTTATAAACTATATATCTGAGAAGTCAGATTCATCATTTATTTCTAGAACATATGCAATTTATTGAAAGGACTTTTTTACTATTGGAATAATAGATGCCATTAAAGAATGTCATGCATATAAACATAAAAATAAAAATTTGCAAAGTTCCACTATAAATAATCTAAGCAGACTGACACTTGGTGAACAATATCCCAATCACTTCTTTCTGACCATATATAAATATGTTAAAAGGTATGAGAGATTGTTTTTATACATATAAGATACATTTATGATAGAAGGATATAAGTACATGTCCTAAAGACAAATATTGTATGAAATCGGAAGGAATATTAATAAGACATAAGAAAGATGCTATCCAAAATGAAAGATGATTCTTTATCTACATTTTCTATTTCTATTTAGAGAAAAGAAAATATTAAATGCTATGGCATTTTCTTTGCTTTACGGAGTTTCCTCACTGTGTCTCAAGGATTCACTTATTTACATTTATTTTGGTATTCAAAGAAACCAGTGGAGTGAAAACTACCCACGCAGTGGTCACTATTGGGAAAGAGCCCTGAAGACTTTGATATGGAAGCACATAATGTTTGGGAACAGGAAAGCAATCCCCCTAATTCCTCTTAATTTTCAGATAGATTAGCAATAGAAAAAAAAAGGAACAAATTTTGTCATCGGCACATTGGTAATCTATACAGACTTTCGGGTTCCAAATCTAACAATGCATAAGGTGGACATAAAACCCAGGCTAAGAAATGGAATAAAGATCTGGGAAATAAAGGGAGGCAGATGGCTGTGCACATGACAAAGTGCAGATGTTTATCCTGTTATATTGACAGCTCTCTTACGTGGAAAGAATGATGTTTGTTCTTTTGGGTACTTGCAGGTATGCAGGTAAGTGATTTTTCAGAGGCCATAACGATCTCATTTCTGACAAATATATTTTGATAAATTGGCATGTATTGGATAGGTCTCTATGATAGATATTGTAGCCTATGAAGGAACTGTGATAATTCACCCAATCTCCTTTGTGTTTCATAACTGTGTGTCATATCCCTCACAAGAAACAGAACCTGGCATTTACCTTTAGGAGGTCTTTTCCACTGCTTCAGATATAGTTAACTCACTACAGTGAATGTGCTGTTTTGTGCCTTATGAAGTTATGCTACAGAAGAGCTAGAGTGTCTCCCTGTCTCTTTCTTTTAGAACATTCCTACTTGGAATCCACTTACCAAAGCTTAGGACACAAGGATAGAGCACATAAAAATATTAAGAACAAAACCCTCAATAAATTCGCAGAGGACAAGTACAATGAACTGTCAGGCATATGAATAAGAAAGAACACCAAATAGCTCCAATAGCAGCTTTTTATAACTGTAACTGCTTAAAAGATCCTGTGGGAACTGCGTATTTGAGCATAGTTAATGTCACAAATTGTAAGAAATCAAAAGCTGACATGACTGCATTCTTTCATGTGATTATTTGCACATAGCCCTTTTCTCCACAACAGAGTTTTGGCCAACCTGGAGAAATAGCTCAGTGACTTAGAGCATCTGCCTTGCAAGTATATGGTCATGAGTACAAACACCTGGTGTCCCATGTATGCCAAGAAAAGTACTGGCATTTCTATGTTTTTAGTCTGTCAGATCTTCAGTCTGTAATCCTTGATATTTCAGGCTAATCCTGATAGCACCACTCAGGTATGTATAAGTACCATAAAGAGATCTGATCTTTCCCTGAAAAGTCCTATCACCAAAAGATGTGGGAGCAAAATGACCTAAAGTTTTACCCCTGGAAAACATGTGTGTGAGCACCACAGTGCATATGCTGCCCGAGCCCATGTACTGCCTGTGCCCACATGGCTGAGCATATGTGTTGCATGAGAACATGAGTACCCACTTCTCCTCTCTTGAGATGGGTCCTTCCATGCTTTTGTGTCTAATGCTGGGATGTGTAGGGGCTCTCTCTGCCCTTGGAGAAGTCGGGGTTCTCTCTTGAGCACATTACTTTCCACTCTCTCCCACTTTCTCTTCCTCCTTCCCTTCAAAACCTCCAAATAAAATCTGTTTTACTTCACTGCTTGTCTACTCCTAAAATTCTTTTTTGCAAGGTGAGACAAGAACCCAGTAATCCCGGGTAAGGCGAGGGATTGGCCTCTCCTGCAAAGAGCAAAATCTTTCTCCAACCTGAGTCCGTGGCTCCCAGAGAAATTGGGTGGTGGGATCAACTCCTGTGCCTGGAAGACAAAGTGGACTTCAGGTGTGGCCTGATGGCCACCTGGTGAGGCTGGTGGGGGCTCAGGACTGTGCTGAGCAGGGGCTCATCATAGACTTTACCAGTCCGAGACTTCTCAGTACCATCTGGTGGCAGAGGTGGATGGGGAGAGAGTGACCATCTTGGGGAGGAGAAAGATGGTCACTCTCTCCCGAATTCACATAAACCATTGTTCTTGCAAACATACATAACTTGTGTTCCTCAACATAGTGGAGGTTTCCTGAAAGGAGAGGAGAGGTAGCTGGATACCACCCCCTACCCAACCCTCTAAAAAAGAGACCCTACCGTGAAACAAAGGCCATGATCAAAATAGCAAAAGAAGACCATCAACTGCTCCAAGCTTTCTGTGTTAGCAACCACCTTAGAAACAGACAAAGAGGTGGGCAGTGTGGCAAAACAGTTCCTAAGCTAACCGGGCAGAAGAAGAATCCTCCACAGGACCACATCTCCTCTGTTGAAATGTAGCCTTTCATATATATAAGGCACAGTTTTCCCTTCTGGGGAACTGACCCACATATCCCTGCTCGGGAGCTGTATGTTGCTTTTTCCACCCTGGAGAAGCCTGTTGTTTCCTCTTGAGCACATACATTTACCTATCTCTCTGTTCCCTTCCCTTTATTCACCCCGATAACTTGTTTTATTTCACTCTGCATCACCTCTCCTCTGAAATTCTTTTCTGTGAGGGAAAGAGGATGGATCCTAAAGGCCTAGGTAAGATGTAGGACTGACTTCCCTTCCCTGCGAGAGCAATTCCTCACTCCAGCCTGAGGCCCCTGCTCGGCAGGGATCGTCTCCCGTACCATGCAGAGCACGGGAATATTGGACACAGCTTGACTCCTGCCTGGTGAGGCTGGCAGGACATGAATGTCTTTGTTCTGCAGAAGCTCATTGCAGACACTCACCTGGCCTAGATCTCCCAGGAATTTCCCCAGGTGTCTGAAGTGGGTAGAGAGGGAAGCAAAAGATTCCTCAGTCCTCCTCTCTCCCCTCCCCACCCCTGTTCCCATTTCATATAAGCCACCTGGAGAGCCTCATTCCTCCACTGTTGAGAGTTGAGTCCAGCATTGACAACTCTGAAAGCTTATGTGGAATCCCAGTAAGTCAATTCCACAGGTAAATATGTGTGTGTGTGTATCTGTGTGTGCATGTGTGCTTATCTATAACTAACTACATCCATGTCAATAACTATGTCATCTACACCTTCATCTAGCTATAGCACAATCTAGCCATCCATCTATCCATCCATCCATCTATCCATTCATCCATCCATCCATCCATCCATTTATCTCTACATTTATGACATACAGGCAGGTATGTGTGCAAACCCCAGTCAAGGTATGCCAACAACAAGATCTACAACATAGGAAAGTTAAGCCAAAATGAAAATAACTTTTTAATGGTGAAAATGACCAACAAATGCATATATACAAACACATATTAGGCTTTTTAATAAATTTTGTCATTATTTTTTTATAAAATTAACTGAGTTGTAATTTGTTCCTCTGGTGAAAACACAATATGTGATCATAGCAGAAATATGATGAGTATTTAATTAATAAATGAATCAATTATTGAATTAATTAATGTAAAGAAATGCTTCTTTATGCAAAGTCCCCACCACTCCATGTAAAGGATTCTGATTTGTTGTATTTTCCAAGAAATAGGATAGTGAGTTCAAGAATGTTTACTATATAGGAATAAATTATTAGAACATCTTCTATTATTTACATTTATAGTACCTAAACAATTTTTCAAATAAATATTTTATTTGTTCTCATAAGCTATTTCAAGGGGAGTGAAAAAAGCAGAAATCAACTATAGACTAGTTCAATTTACTTCTTGACACTGCCACTTCTAAATTACAAAAATTAAGACTTAACCTCTGAAACCTCTATTTCATAATCTAGAACATCTAAAATAATATTGCGCTTGGCCACATGGACACATGCAGCACATGGACTGGACTGGGCAACATATGCACATGTTTCCTTTGTTCAAGATGACTTTCATAGCATTTTCCCCTGCCTCCCTAATGGCTAATGTTCTGCCTAATAACTTTCTCACTAGGTAAGAGTTCATTAGTAGGGTGGTCGCCAAAGGATTAGAGTTGGCATGGTCTTCTTTGATTAGTCCTTTTCTTGACCTTCGTTTATGCCGGGATTCTCTTGGAAGGTGGGTCCAGCCATCTCTGGTCTGGGCTATCTCCAGCTTAACAGGTCTTAGTTGATATATCCACAAGGGGGTCCTGACAGGCTTAGAACTAGGTGGTGTTACTACTCTCCGGGAATCTATTGTGATGAGGGCCCTTCCCTAATCAACCTACTCACTTCATTAAGTTTTACTATTTCCCAAAATTTTATTACCAAGCCCACCCCTGTCTGCAACCCTTACCTCCTAGAAATTTAATGCCCTTAAATATTTAAGGGTGCAAGGTGAAGTTCTGTCTTCTGTAATTCCTTCATGCAGACAAGATACCCCTCTATGTAAGGGAGTGAAATCTCATGCTAACTTAGAAGTAAAGGAAAATGAAGCTTACACAGTGATTTATTGGTTTTCAGTTTTGTCTGTCTGAAAGAAAACTAAGATAGATTAGACAACTTTTTAAAAAATATTAATCCTGGAAGGAGAATAGCTTTCCCTGCCCCTGATATGGCAGAGAGTTTAAGTAAACAATAAAACCATAACCAAAGCATAGGCTTTGGTTCCTTTCTTTTGTATTCCGATACTGAAAATAAACCTTACAGTCTTGCTTCTATTGACCACTTATACAGACATGTTCCAAGTTAACAGAGATGAGTTAGCTTTTAGTCTTGGGTTTTCTGAAGAAAAGTTTTAAACCCTCAGTGGGTTTGCCCTTCACTGAAGTAGCCCAAAGGTATGGAGTCGACAGACATTCTTTTGAGATGTAAGTCTTGAGCTCTTTGGAGATGGGGGAAACCTGGCAGCACCCAGAAAAAGGTGAATTCCCAATTTTAAGGACCTGATAAGAATATGAAAGTAACATAAAGAGTGCTAGACACTCCCTGTGTCAGCATCCAGATTAACTTTTATGCATGAAGAGAACTCATGACCAGGACTATTAGGAGGCATAGTATAGAGCTTTCTCCCAAAAGCCTATCTTCTCCATTCTTCTGAAGAAGCCAATGTTCATTCTTTCCTTTCTTTCCTTCTCTCCTCACATCTCTCTAACTTTCTTTCTGTTAAAACTATTTTGTTTTACTTGTAAATCTATAAATATTTAGCTGCATTCAACTTCTTAAAATTATTGCATACACTCCTGATTATGTAGGCACTCAAGATTATGGCTATTATTCCAAATCATTAAAATCAGATTCAACATTAATTTTAGACCATTGCAAATTTCTCCCAACAACCACAATAATTATTTCTCCCTCAAAGCTGGTTTCTCTAGATTTAATTTTTTTAAAAAATTATCACACCTGAATATGAATGTATTCACTAGTTTATTTATTCGTTTAATACTTTAGTAAAGTGAAAATGAGAGCACAGAGAAGAAGGAGGTTGCCCCTAATACAGTGCTCTTGTGACACTAATGCAGAAGTGTTGAAACAGGTCTCTGCATTTATCTGCAGCTCCAGATCCTTCAATATTTTCAAGCATGAAAATATCAAATAATAAAAATTGCTTCAGATTCAGAGTTGGAAATCGAAAGTTTCACTGAAAAGCTGAAGGGAAAGGAAGATTCTTATTACAAAACTAAATAAGGCATGGCTCATTCTGTGGAGTTTTTATAGGATTATGAGTATATTACTTATCAGGAGACAAGAATATACACCATAAATGCAAGGGTTATATTGGGTGGTCTATCTAGCTTCAAGCATTTTGACATGTCATTTTGGCCATGAACCCTAGGTATTATTCATTGTCTCTTAGTCTCAGTGAGCCTAAGTAAGATTCTGGGGCAGAATCTATGATTTTGAGGCAGCTGTTAACTTCTCCTTTCTGCTCTTAAGAAACAGCCTAGGAATTCCAGAATATTAAAACCATAAGATAGGGGGAGCCAAAAATGGAACTACTAACAGCATCTGAGGTATCCTGTTTCACCACTTTATGGTCTACCGGGGTATACCTGTGAAATGGAGAGGCCAGGCAGGACTGCAAAAGCTCCTGCCAATATATACAGTAGAGTTCTTCCACCTCATTAATGCAGCCATCAAGCTAAAAAAAATGGGGGAGCAATGCTTCTCAGGATGCAAAACAATGCTTCTTCCAGGAACAGAAAATGACCATCTTTTTCTGAAAGACAGCCATAACCATCTGTATTTTCTAGGCTCACTTGTTATCAGTCTCACAGAAATGAAGTTCAGGAGCAGACAAATATGAAATGAAAATGTTTTATTAAGGAATATGAGGAAAAGAAGACATAACCCCTTAACATATAGCATATGCCCAAGTGGAATAGGAAGTATGGCAAGTGCAGAATGCAATGCGGCAAAATTGATTTTATAAATACGTTTCAAGTTGCTTTGGGCTGGGAGATCATAGTGTAGAAGAGATTGCTTGGGCATTAATAAGGAAAAAAGAACTAAGAATCTAGCACTGTAGCACAGCCGACCTGTTGTTCATCAATTTGTTCAACGGACACCAGAAACGTCTCCATTGTGAGAATTGTTGTTACTGTATTTTGCATATCGATTATGCCATGGGTATCTTGCCAGGCTCTGCTATGTAGGCGGGATACTCTCGGTAGCTTGTCGGGCTCTCAAGAGGGATAGAGGAATCAAACCTGGGTCGGCTGTGTACAAGGCAAACGCCCCACTTTCTATGCTATCACTACAGTCCAAAAATTTAGAGTGTTCTTTATTCAAAGTCTTAGCAAGAACTTTGCTCCTACAGAACCGTCTGATATATCTAAGACTTAGGATTTGAATTTGCATCTTTTGTTTGCATCTGGAAACAGTTTAACATCCAGATATTTCTTGATTTTGTGACCTCCTGAAATTTATTGCCAAGCAGTCACCGTATCTATCTACTGTTCTGGGTGGTAAATGGGAGTGTGTTTTTGAATGAATTTGCTGAGACAATGATAGGCATAATTAAAGTTTATTAGGAAAATGGGATGCTTGCAAAGAAAGAGCAAGCAGGCCTTCATTCCAATGAGTGAAAAAAAGCATCATTTTTAGTTTTCATTTTTATCGGGGTTTATATATTCTTTCATGGTTGTGAGCCCCCTGCCCCTAATCCTGAGAGTTTGCCTAAGTGATTTAACCTGGGAATTTGACTTAGGCCTGGGAGTCAGGCCTGAGAGAGTCTGTTACCTTAGCATAGATGTTATCTGCATGCTATAGTTTGCAGAGATGTTATAAGTTAGCATTTGTGTCTTGCCTCATGGGAAAAAAAAACTGTTGAGACTTTCTGGGGGAGCAAATGAAGGGACTCAGCTTCCTATTTTGATTTCCTGAGTGATTATTGCTTATAGCTCTTCTTCAGTGGTGTATGAAGCTACTGTGCCAGCTTTCTACATCCTGGTTTGTGTCTGGTAATAGTTAAACAGGTTCATTTAGTAACTATAACTCTTTAGCCTCAAAATGGATGTTCTGCTATTCAAAGTCATCATCAACCTTGTTGTAAGAATCAGATATTGTGTTAAGTACTCTATTAGGATATTGCCTTATAAATATTCGTGTGCTTTCCAAAAAATGAAAGTCACTTCTTCTGTAGTGCATAAATAGTACAGAAACCTCAAATCATCTTGTTCTTTTATTGCTTACATATGAAAACAGATATTCCACTAATAGAATCAGACTCAACAGTGTTGTCCAAGAGAATCGTCGGTGATAATGGAGATAGTTCCTATTTGTATTGTTCACTCTGGCAGCCATTAGCCACATGTGATGTGGCATGTGAAGATATAAATTGTCAACTATATTTAACTTCCATTCACTTATACTTAAATAGCTGAGTCTTTCATAGTTAAGTAAAGTAATGGTCAGTGACTAAGTGGATAGCAGAGAATACACTCTGTTAAGTTTTCTGTAGAAAAAAAAAACACCAAAACCCCTACAATGACCATGATGCTATTCTTATTTCCTTAGGAATCAGGATGCACTATTAGAGGGAGAATGTTGGTTAAAACAGCAAATATAAACGTAGACAACAAGACAAAAGTTTGAGTATTGCATCATCATCTGTGAAAAAATGGGACAGCCTAGTCATTCAGATCATGAGTTCAACCAGGCCTGTTTTATAGAGAGAAAGAGGAAGTTAAAGATACCCTTTATTTGTTTTGTTTTTTTTGTTTTTGCTTTTTGGATCACACCCGGTGATGTACAGGGGTTACTCCTGGTTCTGTGCTCAGGAACTACCCCTGGAGGTGCTCAGGGGACCATATAGGATGCTGGGAATCGAACACGGGTCGGCCACATGCAAGGCAAACACCCTACCCGCTCTGCTATCACTCCAGCCCCTAAAGATACCCTTTAGATATCATTATATTCAGCCTTACTTTCTAGGTAAGAAAACTGAGTCTAGCAGACATCATATGATTAAATTAACAGTAGTAGTCTTCGGAAAATCCTGGACACTAATAGATGATTCTTGAAAATAATCTCAGCATGGATTATTTTCTCCTGTAATTTGCAAGGAGAATTCAAATGCTATGGCCAAACTAAAATTCTCTATTTATTCAACTGTACTTATAACACTTTTAAGTAGCATGATGATAGTTTTGGCATAACTAATTGGAATATCTACAGGAAATAAATTAGAAATAATAAAGACTTCTGAGCATACGCAGATGTTTTTCAATGGATACTTCTTTTCATTAGAAAAATAATGAGAAAGTTACAGATATGTAGGGTTCTGTCATATGTTAACTTCTCAGGTAAAGGCAGCTTTCAAAACACAGTTCAACAGAATCCCAGTGATGCGGTTACCTTGGAGACAGCAAGCAGAGGGAGAAGGCTTTAAGAGGAGGGTGCGGAAAGAGACACTCAGAGCCCTGTTTTACATGCAGACCCGTCATTTGACTCTATTTTATGCAGCACGGCTGCAGTTTCTGATCATACAAGTGCAAAATGGTAACAGTCTTGACAACAGCTCTGTACAAAAGGTCAGGCAGCTTTTTTGACTATGTTTCTTGCCTTTTTCCCTTTTTTAAATCAGAGGTTCTCAAAGAACTGGAGAGATTTCCTTTTGGGCAAGCACAGAAAATTATTTAGGCCCCAAGTGTATTTTGATTTTAATCACTTTTGATATGAGTATCTTCTAGCTCTAACCTCTCAACCTGATTAGAACAGTGAATGGTATAATAAAAATCATAGACCTGCTTTTATATTTATTAGTTTCCTTAAATCAAAGACATTGAAAAAGAAGGCCACAGGTGACAAATCTCTTTGTGTTTGTAATGAACTGTGTATGGATAGATCAAGTAACTCGAGAAATATTTATAAAGCACACTTATTAAACACTTTCAAAAAATAGGCAGACTTCCATTAGGGGAATTATGAAGGATGCAAAATGTAGCCCGCTTTATTCTAAATTATTTTTCAAGTGTCAAATTTAAGCATCTGATTAGTCCGGTCTGCAAGTCTTCATTGTAAATGATGACACTGATGCATTCATCTTTGTAAATTCAGGACTAGGTCTAACATCTGGCAGAAGAAAAATCTCTCAGCAAACGTTTCTCAGATGGAAGGTCACAGCATTGCAGATACAATTTCTACTCTCAGGACATTCACTATTTTTGTAAGCAATATCTAAATGGGATTTTATTGCACTTGATGATTTTTAAATGTAGTGACTTGGAATGATTTATGAGTGAATGAATGAGCTAGAAATCACCATCCGGCCTATGTATGGAACCCATCCTTCATTTAGTGCCTAAACTCCAAAGCTACTGACTTCACAGTCTCTTTTGGGTTTCCCCCATGTTCCGGCCTAAGTTGGCAGTGAAAAAATGCTCACAAATGGCATATCAAGAGAAGAAATGAGACAACGTCTACGTTTCAAAATGCACAGCACCAAGAAAATGGCACTCAACTCATTTTTATTTCTTGCCCTGAGAAAGAATAGGAAGCTTAAATTTAGGTCTCCCGGGGCAACCAGGATATGAATTAACTCAGTACCACCTACTCGAGCTAGTTTCTGCCTTGAGAATCACGATGGCTTCTATGTAAGGGTAATGTCATAAAAAGAAGATGTTTTGAGGCGTGGTTCTAATCTGCTCGATAATTTGAAAAACCACGTTGGAAAAAGTAAATTTAACTCCCAAATACACTGTTGCAGAAACTTTTATCGTCCAGGTGAGGGGAAACCCCTTATCTTCGTATAGTAAAATTTCCTGATTTTCATCCTGAAGCAAATCAAATACGTCTGTAAAGGGAGATCTCTCTTAGTCACAAAAGATCTTCAAACTTCTTAATGGGAAGGGGTACGGTGTGGGTTGCATCTGACTGTGCTCAGGGCTTATTTCTTGCTCATGGATCACTCGCGGTCAACGTGGGGCACCAGATGAGGTGCTAGATTCCATGGAAGGCAAGCACCCTATCCACTATACTATTGATCATCTTCAAGATCTTCAAACTTCTAATCTCAGTTGTCCGTACTGTATACATTTGGAAATAATATGAATTTAAGTATGAATCAGCATATGGGTCATGTGTGGAATGAACTCCACTTTCATCTTTTTTTAACCTCCTTGATTTCTGTTTTATCAGAAATAGCACAACATTTAAGTGACAATCAAAAAATCATAGCTTTATAATTTGGTGCAATTTTTTTTTGTAAAAATAATCTCTATAAGCATAGATTAAATGCAATAATTAATTATGTTAGACATTATTTTATTCATGGGCCTTTCTTATTACCATAGTATACTTAGAGGGTTGGGATGTCCTAAACAATGTGTCATAGAGTATTTTGTTATTGCTAGGTTATCAATGAGCATGTCTTAATTTTTTCTCCATCCCATGCTTCCTCTCTCATTTTTCCATTTCCTTTTTTTCTTTCTTTATCCCTTCTTCTCTTTTGTTCTTTCCTATCCTTTCATTACTTTTCTTTTTTTTCCTTTCTCTTAAAATTATGCTTATTAAAGACCTTGACAAAACACAGCAGAAACTGACTCTGGCCGTGTAAGTAAACTAGTTTTCAAAATGCAGATCAGGAAGTAAAAAAAATAATACTGTTTGAAGATTTGGATAATCTTCTTGAATCATGGATATGTTTTCAGAGAGAATATCCCATTTTATTTTTGCATAACATCTATCTACATATTTTTTAAAAATATTCTTGCATTCTCCCTTCAGATTCCACTGAAAATCATGAGCTAACCACTACATCCCCTTTCCCTAATCTAGAAGGCCAACAACTCGCCTTTCAGCTTCACATAAATCAAACCTCCTCCAGGAAAATGTTTTGAAATAGCCAAGTCAAACTTTGTTTTCTTTCTTTCTTTTTTTTATTTTTCCTTTTTGGGTCACATCCAGCAATGCACAAGGGTTACTCCTGGCTCATGCACTCAAGAGTTACTCCTGGTGGTGCTCGGGGGACCCTACGGGAAACTAGGAGTAGAACCCGGCTTGGCCACGTGCAAGGCAAATGCCCTACCCGCTGTGCTATACCACCAGACCAAACTTTGTTTTCTTTCTTACCTTATTATGGGAATAGAGGCATTAAAGTATCTTCTTTAAAAGATGATGTTCTGAGTGAGAAGGTGGCAATAAATTGAGAATTCAAGGACAGGAAAACACATTTTTGGTAACAAGAAACAGTATTTTTAAGAGGCTTTTTATGTTTATGTATCCCTTTAAATTTATTTTTAAATTCTTGAATTCTTGAAGTGAAAATAATGAAATTTTTATTTTATATGTTTACTCACCCTAAATCTATAGTTTTATCACCCTAAAAAATTAATGAATCTTGTTGATTGATTTTCTAATAAAAATAGCCATTTAACTTGACATTTATAATGACATGATTTATTTTAAAATATAATCAGAGAAACATATAATTATCAAAGTAAAATAATGGAATATCCCTTTATGTCTTTTAGCAACATACACACACTCATATATATGGTAACCTAATATATATATGTATATTAACTTAATATATATAAGCCAAATAATTCTTATATATATTAGGTTGAAAATCTGGTTAAGGAGCTGAAGCAATAGCACAGCGGTTAGGGCATATGCTTTATACATAGACAACCAGGGTTGGATTCCCAGCATCCCGTATGGTCCCCTGAGCACTATCAGGAGTAATTCGTGAGTGCATAAGCCAGGACTAACCCCTGTGCATGGCAGAGTGTGACCCAAAAAGCCAAAGAAATAAAAATCTGGCTAAGAACCTAATAGGTTAAGAATTTGATTAAAATGTAAGTTTACATTATTATTTAAAAAATGTGTTTGTAAAGTTGAGAAGATTCTGGATGGCTCTATCTTCAAAAGTGAGAGAGTGTACATAAGTTATTTTTTTTTTTATTGCTTGGTACTTACACTTGATAATGCAGCCATTAACATACTTTTTTAACCTTTATTTTATATTTTCAAAGCTTAATATTTGCAAAGCCTCTTTTAATTTCAGAAAATGCTGGTTAAAATAATCTTCGTAGTAAGCAATTGAATGCAGGATTATGTAAAATAAGAATTGTCTAAATTGTTTGCGTATCACTCCCATGTTTTTGATTCAGTATACCTGTTTTTATAGGAGATGCCAAATGGACATTTCACTGAACTGTATCAATCACAACTGTAGATTGCATTTTTCTGAAAGCTGCACCATTAAAAATATGTAGATAAAGCAAGACAATATCTGGTGATAAAACACTTAGAATATAAAGAGGCAATTTACCAGTAGAATTATTTAAGTTTATACTTCTAACAGAAAGAAAACATTGGTGCCATGGAAATTTGAAACTTTGACAGCGTAGCTAACTTTGTCTAAGAAAGAACATTTATTTTATCTTATTTCTTAAATCTAAAATATTATTTTTAATTGAAAATTATTATTAATTTAGGGGGCTGGAGCGATAGCTCAGCAGGTAGGGCATTTGCCTTGCATGCGGCTGACCCGGGTTCAATTCCCAGCATCCCATATGGTCCCCTGAGCACTGCCAAGGGTCATTCCTGAGTGCAGAGACAGGAGGAACCCCTAAGCATTGCCGAGTGTGACCCAAAAAGCAAAAAAAAAATTATTATTAATTTAAAGGAGCATTAAAATTTGTGGACTAAATGTAAAGAGAAAATAAAGTTCTTAATCTGGGAGTACGGATATGAAGGTAAGTGTAATCACCCTTAACTCTATCTTTCATACACAAATGTGATGGCAAGATCATGTAAATTATTGCAGAAGTATAAATAATATGTTCATATATTACTTTTTCCCTCTCCACTAATATTAGGCTTTTTTTTTTTCAGGAGGTGGGGGGTACACTCAGCTGTGCTCAAAGCTTACTTGGCTCATTCCTAAAAGGTTTAGAGGAACATATGAGATGTCAGGCATCAAACCCAGCTCAACCTTGTGCCAGGCAAGCACTTAACAGACTTTCTTATCTCTTTGGACCTAATGTTAGTCTTAACCATGTCTTAAAATATGAATCATTTTACACTTAAACGTGTTAAATCCATTGCAAAATTGGAAAAAATTACTACTCCTGGTTTTAAAGGTAATTGTCTGAGATTATGTTTGGTGCATCGTGGTTATAAGCATTATTGCTTTTATTTAAATTCTCCTTGAATTCATCATTTACATAGTCTAGGGGATGAAGAGTATGCAACTACCTTTCCTGCTAACCTTCTGGTAGAACAAAGAAACATAGATGTACACTCCAAATCAAAGAGCAGTAGTAGAAAAGGAAGATTTAAAGCAATAAGTAAATAGTGAAGGTGTCTTTGAAGCTATGAAGCTTACTTTTTGGCTTAGCTGGAAAATATCAACAGTGGAGTCTTAGTCACATTTTATCTGGAGATATTTATAGCTGTAGCACTGGTTGTAATGCTGAGTGTTCTTTTTCGTAATGCACTTTTCTTCCTTCCTTTTTTTTTTTTTTTGGTGGGCTAGTAGTAACTTAAGAGCATTGGTTAAAGACCTAAGACCCTTTGGTAGTTTAGAAATTAGGTAATTATATAAACATCAAAACCAGAAGATCCAACACTATTGTAAACATGTGGCCCAAATATATACTTAAAATTTAAAATGAGCTTGCTAAAGAGGCAGGTGTACGGAGTGAGAAGAACCCTTGGGGCATTGGTGGATTGACACTAACACTAGTGGCTAAACCAGAGTTGAAATATTTTATGCCTGTATACTGTTAGTTCATTTTTAAATAATGTGTCTAAATAAAGCATTTTTATGGGATACGAACTACTAAAGACAAATAATTATTTGCCAAACAAACACATACATGAGGAATAAACATAGGAGTGACCAGGATGGACAAAAAGAACTAGTTTGAAACTGGTTTAAGAATCTTGTAACATTTCTTCAGCATTTTTAGGTTTGTCCACTGAATTATTTCACTGTTCCTCATTTTTCTCCTCAGCTCAACTCAATAGCAAATTCTTTATCATGCACTGTGCTTTCACTGTATCACTCTCATCCTGTTGTTCATCAATTTACTCGAGCAGCCACCAGTAACTATTCTTCCCAGCCCTGAAATTTTAGCAGCCTCTCCTTTCTCATATTTCCCAACCATTGGAGGCTCATTCAGGGTCAGAGGAATAAGACCTATCGTTACTGTTTTTGGCATATCGAATACACCACAGGGATCTTGCCAACTCAGCCTATGCGGCGAGATACTCTCGGTAGCTTGCCTGGCTCTCTGCTTTGCATCAGAGAAAATTTGAATAAAATAATTTTTGGGGAGTATTAAAATGCGGTATAAGGGACTGTATATAGAACCAAGAAGAACGGTCTGTGTAGATCGGAGGATGAAGCATCAAATGAATCAAATGAGGAAAGTGACATAAAAGAGGACATTTGAAGATTAGATGAGTCTCTATGTTAGCATGGGTATGATGGACATTAAGATACTTAAAGAATAAAGAATAATGTTATCATCATGAGTTCCTCAGAGAGGAACTTAAATAGATTTAAGAAGAACAAAACACCATCAAAAAAGAAGCTTGGCATGTAAAGTAAGAAGAAACAGATAAACAAATGGGACTACCTTAAAATGAGAAGTTTATGCACCTCAAAAGATACAGTGACCAGAATACAAAGACAGTCTACAGAATGAGAAAGGATATTCACCCAATACCCATCTGATAAGGGGTTGATATCAAAGATTTACAAGGCACTGGTTGAACTCTACAAGAAGAAAACATCCAACCCAATTAGAAAATGGGGCGATGAAATGAACAGAAACTTTCTCAACGAAATCCGAATGGCCAAAAGGCACAGGAAAAAAATGCTCCTCATCATTAATTATCAGTGAGATGCAGATCAAAACAATGAGATACCATCTCATACCACAGAGACTGGCCCACATACACAAAAACAAAAGACACCGGTGTTGGCACAGATGTGGGGAGAAAGGAACTCTCCTTCATTGCTGGTGGGAATGCTGACTGGTTCAGCCCTTTTAGAAAACAGTATGGACGCTTCTCAAAAAATTAGATATTGAGCTCCCATTTGACTCAGCAATACCACTTCTGGGACAAAATCCTGGAGATGCAAAAAAGTATAGAAGAAATGACATCTGCACTTATATGTTCATTGCAACACTGTTTACAATAGCCAGAATCTGGAAAAATCCCAAGTTTCTGAGAACAGATGACTGGTTAAAGAAAGTTTGGTACATCTACATGGTGGAATACTATGCAGTTGTTAGAAAAGATGAAGTAATGAAATTTGCATATAGGTGGATCAACATGGAAAGTATCATATTAGGTGAAATAAGTCAGAAAGAGGGGGACAGACATAGAAAGATTGCACTCATTTGTGAAATATAAAGTAACAAAATGGGAGACTAACACCCAAGAATAGTAGAGATAAGTACCAGGAGGATTACTCCACAGCTTAGAAGCCAGCCTCTCATGCTGGGGGTAAAGGCAGCTCAGATAGAGAAGGTACCACCAAGTAAAGGGTGCTAGGAGGGCCCACTTGGGATGGGAGATGTGGGCTGAAAGTAGACTATAGACTGAACATGATGACCACTTAATAGCTCTATTGCAAACAATAACACCTCAAAGGAGAGAGAGAGCAAAAGGGAATGCCCTGCCACAGAGGAGGGGTAGGGTGGAGGGGACTGGGTGGGGGTGGTGGGAGGGATGCTGGGATCATTAGTGGTGGAAAATGGGCACTGGTGGAGGGATGGGTACTCAATCATTGTATAACTGAAACGCAAGCATGAAAGTTTGTAAGTCTGTAACTGTACCTGACGGTGATTCACTGATAAAACATTTTTAAAAAAGAAGCATGGCATGTAATGAAAAATTGAAAATGTTTATAATAATATCCCCTTGTAAGTATCCCCACATTAAAAGCACACATATAAAGAACAAGTGTTGCCCTAATTAAAATAAAAACAAACAAACAAACATGGGAATAGATAGCAATGGTTGTCAAACTGGCTTGTCCAAGAAGAATTTATTAGATTGCTGGAGATTTTACAACTCAAACAGGTAGGTTTCTGTGGTAGATAACTTTACCGGAGTCTAATAGAAAAGGGAGCCCTGTGAAATCCCCTCTGGGTCATTTCATTTCTAGTGGGTTTTCTTCATCTGTAAACATATGGCTTCATGAAGTAGACTCTCTTCATTTTTTTCTTTTATGAGAAACAGTTTCCTGGTTTCTTTAAACCAGAGAGCAGTGTTCATTTTTGTGCTACAAGGAAGACTTTGTAATCATTCCCTTTCAGTGGTGATAAAAAACCTCTTCTGATACACAGTGTTGCCTAAAATGCCAGGTTCACAAATTCCACATTCTCTCCCTATGTCCTGTTGTGACTTTTATTCATGAGACACATTTAAAAGTCCAACTCCAGTTCTCACATCCTTTCAATTGGGTGGAATGAGTCTCACGGAAATGAAAAATTAACAACTCTGAACCAACTGACTCAAAAAACTCACTAAACTAACTTCAAACAGAACGTAGACTCAGAAGAGACCTACTGCCTGATGTGTACAAGAAAGGAGTACAGTGGGGGGAAAGAAAGTTGGCCATGCACACAGTACTGAGCTCTCTCTATCTCTAACATAGTATATCTCTTTGGGGGACCATCGAACTACTCTTAAATACATTGTTTGTCAGCCTACTTATCTATTGGATCATCAACTCAATTTTGACTGCAGATCTTAAAAAAATTAGACCTCATATTCTCTTAAAGAATTGGAATATTGTACTGTACTACAAAAACATACACTGTATGCACCAATGACTATGTCTATGCCTAGTAAAAGTGTCTTCTTCCCTTTGTCTTGTTTGTATCCTAACAAGATGTTAAAAGTACATGTTAAAACCAACTGTGTCGATAATGAGAGATTCACATGTGATTCTTACCTGCTATAAACATTATAAAGAATCTCCAATGCTGAGACAAACTACTGTTACATGCTAAAGGAAAAGAAGAGAAGAAATTGTTTTCTAAACTACAGTGAATAATCATTTGAACTTACAAAGACGTGTGGAAGAGTTGCTTTTCCGTTACCCCTGTTGCTGTATGTTTTTGTTGTTGTTGTCATTTGCTTTTTGGTTTGCTTTGTTTGATCAAGTGTTACTCCTGACTCGAAGCTCAAGGATCACTACTTGATGGGCTAAAGGGACCAAATGCAATACCAGGGATTGAACCCAGGCCTAATACCTGCAAGGGAAGCTCTCTTCCATCTTTAATATTGCTCCTACCACTGTTGTTGGTTTCTTAACTTCTATTTAAATTGGTAGTTATTCACTGACTCAACATCCTTTAGCTCAGAAAATCAAAAGCTGCTTTTGGAAAACTGCTGATGAAGCCATTTATTATTACAATAAGAAAAACAAATGCTTCAAGATATTATTCTGTCAAGGGACATTTAAATTGACTACAAAATTCACATAAACAAAATATTATGATGGTGTATTTGCAGAAAATGTCACATTAGCCCGGGGAATTTGAGGGGGTAATTCAACGCATGAATTATTTTAATTGTACTCAGATTATTTTGGCTTCCAGTAAAAGCCATCCTTGAATTTATGAGGTGGACAATACCGCCTGTGTTTACTGTTTAAAATACATTTGGTCCAAAGAGACAATATAGTAGATACTTGTCTTGCACTTATCTTGCACCTGGCTGATCTGAGTTGGATTCCCGGGATCACATGGTTTCCAGAACAACTTCAGGAGGAATCCTTGAGTACAGGTCAGGTGTAAGTCCTGAACACTGCCAGATAAGGCCCATCCATCTCCTGACCTCTGTAAGAACAGAAAAAAAATGAATGTTTTCTCTGTGGAATTTAGTTTAACCTTTTAGCACCCAATGATTCAGAAAATGTAGTCAAATCGGAAAAGTCTGATCTGACTACATTTGATTATATATAAATAATTAAATCATATATGTGTGTACTTCCTTCCTTCCTTCCTTCCTTCCTTCCTTCCTTCCTTCCTTCCTTCCTTCCTTCCTTCCTTCCTTCCTTCCTTCCTTCCTTCCTTCCTTCCTTCTTTCGTCCTTTCCTCCCTTCCTCCCTTCTTGCTTCCCTTCCTCCTTTTCTCCCTTCCTCACTTCCTCCCTTCTTCTCCTTCTTCCTCCCTTCCTCCCTCCCTCGACACACACACACACACACACACACACACACAAACATATGGTTCAGTTATTTTTTGGTTTGGGGCTCACACTTAGCAGTTCTCGGGGTTTATCAGTGTTTGTGGTATGCAAGGCAAGTGCCATATAAGCCCTGTACTCTCCAGAGACAATATGTATTATTTTTATTAGCCAAGCCATAGAAATGACATACTAGAATAGGGCCTGTCTTTTATCCAATAAAGCAAGCAACCTTATAAGAAAAAGGACATTGATGCAAAGACAGTCACAATGAGACAATGCCAGTGAAGACACACACAGAGCATAATAATACATCTGGAAGCAAAGTAAAATCAGAAGCTAACAGAAGCAAAGAAGGGAATACTTTGATTTTAATCTTTCAGAATCCAGAACTATGAGAAAATAAATATATCTGTCTAAAGCCAACCAGTGTGTGGCATTTTGTTATGATGGGAAAGTGCTAAGAAACAGTGATTAGTTGTAGTTTTTAATTTTACTTCCCTCTCCTCTCTTCCCCTGACCCTCCACACTTTCCTTTCTTCTTTCCCTCCCTTCTCCCTTCCTCCTTCCTTTTTTCCCTTTCTTCCCCTTCCTTACTCCTTCCTCCCTTCTCTTTACAATTATATAATTGCCTGCATATCTCTCTCTCACTCACTCTCTCTCTCTCCATCCCCTTTGTACATTTTTGACCTATTCTGCTTCAGGTTTTCATCAAAGTGAACAAGGAAAGAGACCATAGAAACAAATATTGTCTCTATTTTTTTCACGGTTCAAAATGCAAATGGTTGTCAACTAGCCTTACAATTCTATTATAACTTTTTAAAATAAAATTTCAGTTTTCAAACATTTTACATGGTGAATGTCTTTAGTCAAAGAGCGTTACATTTCTTCCTTTAAAGACAAATTTATATTTAAAATTGTACTTTTCAGTTTGAAGTAGAGGAAAAATCCTCTCCATACCATACATAGTTCATAGTTCAGTCTTTCTTCACTACCACTTTCTATCTTACATGACACCAAAAGTAATGTTGATACTACCAAACAGTTTATTAGAATAAAATTACTAATAACAAAATGTATATAAGTGTCATAAGAAAACTTCCAAAAGGGAAAGAGTTTTTAAAATTGAGTTAATATATCTGATAATTAAAAGTAACATATGTCATAAAAATACAGCACTTGACAAGAAGGAGGCAAAAATTATACTTTTACAAGATAACTGGATATGGCAGCTATTCTTTCTGATGAGTAAACAAGACTGCATCAATAATAGATTTTAAGAAACCAAACAGGCTATGTGTTGCTTGACATATAAGTGCATTAAAGATTCCCACTCAGTTTCCAGGAGTAGACACTACTATCACATTTGATTAAGTCACCAAAGGTCTGACTCATACTCCGTAAATGCATCACAATCACAGACTGAGGTGGAGACGCAGGATACAAAACTGAGCCTGCAGCATGCGTGGTGCCAGCAACTTGCTCCTGCAATGTATGGGAAGTCGACTTTTGCATGTCACTGCTTCCAGCCCTCTTTTACTCAACATTTTGTCAGGAAAAAAGAAAATCAGTCATCATCATGCTGTGATGAGATGAACTCAGACAAATTAGTCACTATGGTTCTTCCTTGACTGCTACAAAACGCCAGTAGTGGATGTTAAATGTCAAAGTCACCACCACTGGCGGCAGAGCACAGCACCTGTGGCATGAAGACAGGTGCAGCCAAAGACAGACACCTGAAGTTTCTTCTCACTGCAAAAGCGTCTGGGTCTCGCATCTAATCCAGGAGGACAGGCATCGTGTTTAAAGCATAGCATCACTGCAGTGCTAAAGCTGCACACATTTCCTTCCCTCACCCCATATTTTCACATTCTATATAAAGTTATGCTCGGATGGCACTGAAATAGACATTTATATGTTCTACAAAAATACCATTTCAAAATAGCAAAACTGCCGTAACCTGAAATAGATTGTCTTCTAAGATTAATTTTGCTTAAGGAACAAAATCACCCCCCACATTCATTCTGAAACCTATGAGTCCTAGAAAATCAGCCACTAATTATCCAATCCTCTGTGATCCCCTCTCTGTGACATATTTACCTTAATTGTCTTAGGAAGGATATCGACCACAGGAAGTCAAAGCAAATTACTTCATTGCTAAAGGAACTTGGGCTATTTTTAATCCTTTGAGTCTTTTTTTATAGCATATGGAAAACAGAAATAATATTCTTTGTTTTGTCTTTTGTTTTTTATTTTCTAAGTGTTCTTATAGTGTATAATTTTGAGAAGAACAATCACTTAAAAAGAGCACAGTATACTCACCTTGCACAAATTATTATGTCACTTGATTTTACACACACAAACACATTTTCAGGCCAGAGAAATGAGCACAGAAATTATTTAAATTGTTTTTAAATACACATTTTGTCTCATCAACTTTTGCGACACACCATAAGTTAAGGTATATTAGGTCTCTTGGTTTTGTTTCTGTTTTCTGTTTTTTAAGATTTCACCTGATGGGTTCAAGCTTTGTTCTCAAGGTTCTTTCTTGGCAGTTCTCTGAGAGCCATAGATGGTGCTGAGGATCAAGCTGGCAGCTGCATGCACAGCAAGCAACTCCCCCTTCATTCTTTGCTCCTAGATCTGCTGAATATCGACTGTATTTAATTCATATATAACACTGTCTGCACATAAAATCTGTAAGTTTTCCAGATGCATTTACTTCTTAATAATTCTTGAGGAACAATTACATGATGAATAAGCCTGTAAGGCCATTGAAATAATCACAGGAGTTCTTTTATGGCATATTCCAGATTTGAGTTTTGCTTCTCTTACATAGGAGGAATAAAAGGCACAGGTGACAGAACTAGTAAAGTTGTTGAAAAGTCAAAATAAACTTGCAAATTTAAATGTTAGGGCTAGTCTAGTGATCTGAGGATGTAGCCATCAACAGACATACTGAGGAGCTTGGAGAACAGTACCTATGCCATGTTCAGTTGTGATTGAGTATGGTATAATTTAAGTAATAGATAATTTAACCGTGTATCCAGCCTACTGAAGAGGTTAACATTGTGCATTTCAAGGGGATTCTTTGCCTTTTTCAGAAACCAAAGATTAACTGATGATGATTATCAAGTGAGTTGTCACATTTCAAAATTACTCATGGAAGTGTTCTAATTACCTGTCTTAGTGTGCAGCAAATAACAGCCTTACTAAATTAATAATGCTCAGCACGGTTTAATGACTAGTCTTGACATCTAATTCCCCTATAAGACATGTATGGAACAAAATATGAGATTTCTTCTTTGCTTTAAAATCAGTGGCAGTCTACAACCTAATCACTTTTGCTCATTAATGACATTCTACTGAGCATTGAGTAATAAAATGATAAAGTTGAAGTCTCAGTGTGAAGTCTATTTTGAAATGTCTTTGGAAACAAGTGATGTCACGATTTTCCTTACAATTCTGGTTTGAAATTTTAGTCCATGGAAATGTTAGAAAAGGAAATTTGTTTTTCATTCAATTAAGAATTACAATTAATGTCTTACTATTAGGTGACAAATTAGCATTCCAAATGTTCAATCTCAACATAGGCAAAAAGTGAAACACTAAATGAAAAATAAGCCTTTCTTCATAGAACAAAGGAGAATTTTCAATAAAATAAAACTAGTTTAGGGGGCTGGAGTGATAGCACAGCGGGTAGGGCGTTTGCCTTGCACGCGGCCGAGCCGGGTTCGAATCCCAGCATCCCATATGGTCCCCTGAGCATGGCCAGGGGTAATTCCTGAGTGCAGAGCCAGGAGTAACCCCTGTGCATCGCCAGGTGTGACCCGAAAAGCAAGCAAAAAAAAAAAAAAAACTAGTTTAGTTTTACTTTATTGACAGATATGAGATAATACAAAAGAAAATGCTTTCTAATATTTTAAGCAGAGAGGGTCTCACCTTTAGTGTTTTGGATGTAATCACATTCATATAACTTTCATTTTTTTAATTTTGTTTCCTCTTTTCTGGTGTAGGAGACAACAATACTTAGCTATGCATTTTGTTTTTCAGAAAAAAAAACTACATAAAGGAACTAATAGTTTTTAAACATTCTAATACTAGCATTTCAATAACAGTAAAAACATTTAGAGATGTCAAGTGAAACTATTTTCACTTATTCAATGTCTGTTGAAAGTTTTGAGTAAAAGAAGTTTTGAAACCAAACTATTGAATGCTGAAACTCACAAACATGGAATGGCATATAAGCTATAAATTAAAATATAACAGATGAGATACAATATAGAGCATCATAAATACAGTAAACAACAGGAGTTTAAGATTATATGTGTATTTGTGTTTATCGTAGATATCATCCTGCAATTCTACTAAACTAAGTGACATTTTAGCATTTCATTATTATTATTAGTAGTAGTAGTAATATATTTGCCACACCTGGAAATGCGTAGGGGTTATTCTTGGCTCTGCACTTGGGAATTACTCCTGACAGGGCTCAGGGGACCATATGGGATGCTGGAGATCAACCTGGGTTGGTTGTGTGCAAAGCAAATGCCCTACCTGCTGCATTATGGATTTGCTCCCTAACTGACATTTTAATTGGGCATTTAATTATAAGCATTTAATAACTTATCACAGGAAATATGAATACGTATTAATTCAAATACATTTGAAAAACATATTTTTTATTTTATTAAAAATAGTTTGTGGTGGAGAGGTAGTATAATGGGTACAGCACTTCCATTGCATGCTCTGACAAGAATTCAATCCTAGAAAATGTGTATGGTCCACTAGCACCACCAGGAGTAAACCCTGAAGACAGAGCCAGGGATTAGCTCTTAAAACTTCCAAATGTGGCATTAAGATAACAAAAATTAAAATTTTAGGGGCCCAGGGAGCTAGTTCAGTGGTCAGGGACATAGGCACACTATACATAAGGGTGTGAGTTCAATACTGTTCCCAACGCTTTCCCACAAGATATAGCCTTGGAGGCCCCTAAGCACTACTGGGCTGTAAGAATGCTGAATTGCCAGACCTCACCCTTCCATCAAAACTTCCATCCAGTTTACTAAATGCATCAGTGAGTGGATGAGTAGACCTCAGACAATCAGAGCATAACTTGAGGTGCTATTCCCCTCAAAAAAAAGAAAAAAAAAGAATACTTTCATTTTAACATTGCAACTAAACTCTCCTAAGTCAGAATTCCTAAGTATGTATGTAGATAACAATAACAATAAGTAACAGAGTTGAATTATGAAAAATTTGAAAAGGAAGTCAGAAAGAACTGATTTTTGGTAGAATTAGACTTATAATTAAAAAAAAAGGAAATGAGGTTATAAAAGACAATTATTCTTATCCTCCTCTGCCTGAAAAACCTTATCTAATTTCATTATTATAATACTAAAATAAGCTCTATGTTCTAAAAATCCACACCCTTACAAGTCCTTGCTTACAGTACTTGCTATATTTGTTGACTTAGTATAGTTTATAATCATTTTCAGATTATTGTCTTCTGCTTGCCATACAACCTCAACACCCACAGGACCAGAGTATGAGGAAAACTCTACAACTGTGCAAGATCCTTTGTCCCCATTTTGACCACCACAGTTCACAGATCTGTTAGCAATATCTCAAGGTTTGTGTCCATTACTCCTTGTTTGATTCTTTGCTTTGTTTCTTTACTACGTATATCAGAAAATTAGTTGGTGATGTGTATTCAAAAAATAAGTAGGAAAAGCTGCAGCAGCTGTCTCTCTTTCTCTCTCTCGCTCTCTCTCTCTCTCTCTCTCTCTCTCTCTCTCTCTCTCTCTCTCTCTCTCTCTCTCTCTCTCTCTCTCTCTCTCTCTCTCTCTCTCTCTCTCAGTGCCTGTGTTTGATGGTCTCTCACTGCTTTCCCCACCCAAGGTGGCTGATGGCAATGTGTGGATGAAGGAAGGAACGAAGGCCAGGCTGGTTGGTATCAATTGCAGTTTATTCCAATCTCATATCCATTCTCTCCCAATTTTTCCTCTGGGTTCTCCTGATTCTCCCCCTGATCTTCCCGTTCATCCTTTATCCCCTTCATCTCCCTAAATCTCCCTCATCCTCCTCTTGGATCCTGTTCTTTCATAGTTCTCCTTCCTGCTTCTGCCTACCCCAGCCCACTCTACAGTCTTCATTAAATCCCAAATCATGAGGGGTGGAGGTAACAATTACACATAGGTGTCGTCATACAATCAACCAATGTAAGGTCCTTCCCTCAGGGGAAGCTTCTTCTAGGACAGATTCTCATCCAGCAAGACGACTGGCCTAAGGGCAAAATATGGGTGTATTTCTCCTCTCCTTAGTCCAACATTCATAATATTAGTCATTTTGTGTGGACACAGTAAGAGATACAGTAAGGTTATAGAATGGCTCTCCTAGGGGCATCTCACTATAGATCTCAGACTACAGTGCTCAGGACAGATTAGTCTTTCCTAACCTTAGCAGGGTCCGAATTCAGATGTTACTCTTTGGATCATGATATAATTTGTCCATATACATGTTCTTAACCAATAATTAAGTACTGTGGCACTTTGGCCTGGCCCATTTCAGTGCCAGGGTAGCTCGCAGCTTGCTCTGAGTCCATCCAGTCCCTCGTTGGGACTCTGCTTTAGGTGCGCTAGGAACTAAGAGTAACTGAGGTTTAAGTTGAGAAAGCAGATGCCCAGGAGTGAATATTATTCAGAGTCAATTAACTCACAAGTTACAAAGGCATAATATTAACTGTCTTCCTGTGTCTATACAAAAAGGACTTTTTTAAAAAAAAAAAAAGTAAGCTATACAAAAGGACATAAGAGAATGAGAAAAACAACATTCCATTCACAAATATAAAATCATAGGTTTCTGAGAAATCTGAACTTACAAGTTAACAGAGTCTGATTAGAGGGGAAAAAGTTGAGGAAGAGACCACAGGGAAGAGATTTACAGATAAACACAGGAATGGAAGTGCCTCAGGGGCACTGTGATATACCTAAGTTCCCTGTGGCAAGGGAGATAGGACATACCAATGTTACCCTAGAATATTTAGAGCTATATTCCAATAAACACAGAGGAATGGAGGTGCTAGAGGAGCATTGATATGGGTATTACTAATTTAACCTTAACTCCTTCTGGCAGAGGAGAAAGCACAAACTAATTTTATCCTACAGGCAATTATCTTTTCCTTCAGACTCACTTCCCTTAGCCTTATGACTTCCAGTTCTATCCAGGTAGTAGATATCTGCATGTTTTTCATCTTTTCTCATAGCTGAGTAGTATTCCAGAGGTTATATAGATGGCAATTTCATTAATTGTGGATCTATTATTATATATTTGGGTTGTTTACTGGACTTGGCTATTGTGAATAATTATTTTTAGAAAAAAATAAAACTTATTGGGAATCTAAATTGCATAGGTAGAATTACTTGCCAAATTTGAATCTTCTTTTCTTTTTGTTTTTTTAAAAATTATTTTCTGGTGAAGGTTCTCCAAAGTAGTATTCAGGTACTACCCTCAGTTCTATGCTCAGGGGTTGCTCCCTGCAGTGCGTCTTTTTCTTTTTTTTTTCTTTCTTTCTTTTTTTTTTTTTGCTTTATGGATCATACCTAGTGATGCTCAGGGGTTACTCCTGGCTCTGCACTCAGGAAGTACTCTTGGCAGTTCGTGGAGATTGTATGGAATATTGGGGATCAAGCCGGGGTCAGTTGCATGCAAGGCCAATGTCCTCCTCCTCACAGTACTCTCTTCGGCCTTATTTTTCCATTTTAAAGTCCCTAATTTTGAAGCTCTTCACAGTTAAATGTAGGATAAATATAGGGGGCATGCCTGAACAATAAGGTATTAAAATAAGTAAAATTAAAACCAACATTCTTTCAGGGTATCTTCATGGTAGGATTTTGGGGACCATCTGGTGCTTGTATTCTGTTCCAGTATTTTGAGTCACCCCTAAAGACACAACCTTTAAAAACAATATATTAGTTAGTTTACTGTAAAAATGTTAATTTTTCTGTTCTGCACCCTGAAATGCTCAGGGTACATTTCTGTCTCTGCACTCAGGGACTACTCCTAGGGATTCGAGGGGTCATATAGAATATCAGAGATTGATCCTGGATTGGTTTTGAGCAAGGCAAAAGACCAACTCACTGGACTATGGCTCCAGCCCTTACTGTAAGCAATTTTTGAGGAACATATCATTGACTTAGTTACGGTATTTATTTCAGTGTTAATTGTAATTTATTAATAGAGTTACACAGGAGACTATGAACAAAGTAATAACTCAAAGCATTAAGTTGTTTTTTTTAACTCTGAATTTAAATAATGTTGAGTAAGATAGCATGGTCTTTGAAAAAATAAAACACAAACTGGCATATACCCACTGATAATTGGAGATATTCTTCATGTATATTTATGATTACTAGGTTTTATTTTCTATTTTTGATATTTAGTATGTAGAATATTAGTCTGAAACATATTTACATGATATATTATTATTATAAAATAGACAAGTTATGGAAAATTTATTTCACATGACTGTTAATTGGAAAATGTCTATCAAAACTACAGTGACTTATCACTTCACACCTGTGAATATGGCTATTATCAAAAGACACAAGATGACAACCTTTCATGAGGTGTGGAAAGAGGAGAATCCTGACACCATTGCAATATTATATAAATGTACAGTAACAATAAAATAGTATGGAGGTTTCTGAAATGATGTTTTTAAATAAAGCTACTTTTTATGTATCGAGAGCAAAATTAGTACATCAGAGATGCATGCACGCCCATGTTTACTGCCACAGTATTTATAATAGCCAAGATAGTTGGGCTTTTTATGTATCTTGAAGAAAAGAGCCAAGACGAACAGGTTTTTCTGTACCTTGAAGTAAACAATGAACAACAAAGAATGGATGCATCTCAAAAAAACTTAGAATCAAGCTTCAATATGATCTAGCAGTCCCACTTTTTGGTTTCTACCCCAAGGGCCAAAAATTTCTATTGCAGTGTTACTGACACTAACCCAAATATGGAAGCAAGCCAAGTGTGCAAAAAAAAAAATATATATATATACACACACATGTATATATACACAGACATAGATAGACTGGATAAGAAACTGTATATATCACAGTTTTCTTTATTCAGCCATCTGTTCTTGTATACATCGATATATATATATGATATTATATATATGCAATGGACTACTACTTGGCTATAAGTAAGACAAAACTATGCAATTTGGTGCTATACGGATAAATCTGAAGAGTGTCAGGAGGAGCTAAGTAAGTAGAAGGAAATGGAACAGAATGATCTATCTAATATGTTGGCTCTAAAGAAATATGGAAGGGGAATAACAAATGTCCAAATACAACAGATATTAAGAACTGATCTACAGAATTGAGTTTGCCATGGCGGAGGACAAGATGAAGGGTATGGGACATGTCTAGGGAAAGGCTAGGAGCCTCTGATAGAGGGTTTTGGTACTAGCACACTATAAGATGAAATCTTAGTGTTAACAATGTTGTAAATCATCGTGTCTACAAGGAACAAAATCAGAGTAATAATTTTCAAATGTGTTAGTTATTTTTTGTATGCAGGGTGAGGAAAGCAGTAGCCTTTTTTTAGGTATAAAATTTGAATAGGTAGTTCTAGCACAGTTCTTTGATTATCTCGTACTTACGTATAATTTTATTTTAGCTGAATTATATAATACACATTCAATTCTTTTGAAAGAATATGAGGTTTAAATGTTAGGACTTAAAATGAACATTCATTATATACTTATTTTTAAACCTGCTTCTAACATGTAGTCTCTACTTGTCTCAATATGTTCACTCCACATGGCAATCTTTCCAAATTGTTCCACATAGATCAGATATGGAATGTCTTTTTACTTAATCACACAATTATATGCTCTTGGTTTTCAAGTCAGAGTTGGGGGAATTTATGAGCCTCCTAAAATCACTGCACCAATTATTTCATGGATCAAACATAACCATGGATTCCCCTCCTGTTTACCAAGAGGGAGCACTATGTGAAACTAATTCAAGACCAATGTCCTGCTATGTGTCCAGAGACAGGAGAGAACTGCCTCTCTCCTGTCTTAGACAAGGAATTCTCAGTAATTTAAATAGCTAAATACAAGGATCATTTCTTGAATAATTTCTGAATATTGTAGTTGTGAATGCGACTATTTTCAGAATATAAAAATGATTTTTTTGCAATTTTCCAATACAGTTTAATGCTGACTATCCAAATTCAGATGTTCTTCTGCAAGCCAGTAATAAGTAGCAATGTCAACTAAATTTTAGCACTCTCTCTCTATATATATATAATATATGCTATATACTTATATATACATAGATATACTTATATAACCTCTAATATATAACTAATCACCTGTATCACTTATGTCCCATTGCTCATGGATTTGCTTGAGCGGGCACCAGTATCGTCTCCATTTGTCCCTGTTGCGTGCTAATGTAGCCCATTGGCGTCTGCTTTCTCCACGAACACGAAGAACATCAAACCATCTGTTCAGGGTCTTGACGAAGAATTCTAACCATCTTTTAGGTGGTTCGCCAGGCGTTCTTTTGAGAACCTGTGGAATCCACTTGGTAATGGCTCTAGTCCAGCAATTGTCTCCAAATTGCATTGCATGTCCGGCCCATCTGATTTTCAACACCTTGGCAAATGAGGCAGCATCCCTGATCCTTGAGTGTCCATGGAGGTCAGAACTTGGATTCCTTCTCTCACTTGAGTGAAACATAATACCCAAGTATCCTCTTTGGGAGACAGGAATAGCATTCTCATTCTGTTTTTGTAGGGCCCAGGTTGCCAAGGCATTTGTTAGTGCAGGAAGAACGGTGGAGTAGAAAAGATGTGCCCGGAGCCGGATATATAACTAAGATATATACATACACATATAAAACTAATTAAACTACTGGGGCCTGGGGGAGTTAAAGATAACCTTGAAACAAGTCTCACTGATCTTAATATTTCTGCTCAAAGCTAGTTCACCTAGACTATATCCATTACTTTCAAGTTCTTCTTCCCCATTCCATTGTGATAGAAATTCCAAGCAAGCATTTTTTTTGTCATTAATAAATGCAATAAAATTTTTGCTCATGGAACCACAACTGGTCATAATTGTTAACTTTGTACAGTATAACAATTATAATCATGTATCTTATTTTATATAAACATATGCATATCCATAACTAGCCTGAAAACTCCTTGAATTCAAAGAACATCTCACATGCCTCTATTTTTTTTCATAAATCACTTTTTAATCTAGCACCCACAATACAGTTCCTGATGGTGTATTTACATTTTAAATTCAGTATTTGTCTTCAAGCCTATTTTCTTCCATGGAAATATATCTCACTTGCTTATCTCTGTGTTTCTTTGCTTATTTCCACTCCGGAGAAGCCTGAGTTCTCTCTCAAACTCATACTTCTCTCTTCCTCCTCACTCACATCTTTCTAAATAATTTTCAGTAAAAATCTTGCTTCACCAAGGAATAAATAAATAAAAATAAAAATAAAGACATTCCTTTAAATTCAAAGAAATGTCAAATAGCAATCATTTGTTTTTTATTTTGATGGTGGTAAATGGTAGAATGTTAGAAAAAATGTGTGATTGGTGAAAATAGAGATTCAGGGACCAAAGGAATAGCACAACGCTTTAACGTACACACTTTGCATGCTTTGGACATAAATCAATACTCAAAATTGAATAATAACCTTCCACCTCACTATCTGCAGATGTGACCCTAGATGCTCCTTAGCTCAAATGTGGATGACCTTAGTGATCTCCTAAACAGGACCCAGAAAACCTTGATGGACCCTGACATTACAAGGCCAAGAGTAGCACATCCTTGACTCCTATTATTGAGCAGTTCAATGCTGCCCAATTGTCACTAGCAGTAGCTTCTGGGCCCTCCTGAGCTCACATAGGAAATGACCCTCTCCAAAGGGAGATTCTTTGGATCAGGACCTTCCTTGTACTCTTGATTTACATTACCCCCAAAAGGTGAGTGATCATCTGTACTTGCTTGTAGTTGAATGGGAGTTTAGTGTCCTTCAGGACCTATGATATATTTCAGGAAGATCACGCAAATCATCCGAGAAAGAGGCAAGGTTGGAGGATGTTCAGAAGCCGGTAACTGGAAGGGGCTCCAATTTTTAGTTACCAGTTCCTCACTCAACACCTTGATTATATTTTCTCAGGGCATTTTAAGTCAGCTGAGTGTATCATTCCAGGGGCAGGAGATGTAGTACAGCAGGTAGAATGCCTGCCTTGCACGTTGGACACATGGGTTTAATCCCCACGTGTTCAATCACTCCATAGGATTCCCCCAAGCCCACCAGGAGTGAACCCTGAGCACAAGGCCATTAGTAAATCCTGAAAGGTAAAGCCAGGAGGAAGCCTGGGCACGTCCAGGAGTGGCTCAAAAACAGAAACAAAAAATAGAGTCTGGGCTGGAGTGATAGCACAGCGGGTAGGGAGTTTGCCTTGCACTCGGCCAACCTGGGTTCTATTCCCAGCATCCCATATGGTCGCCCGAGCACCGCCAGCAGTAATTCCTGAGTGCATGAGCCAGGAGTAACCCCTGTGCATCACTGGGTGTGACCCAAGAAGGAAAAATCTATGAGTCTACTCCATTCTCCTTCAACACCGACCCTACATCTGCTGGTGCACATTCATGGATTACCTCCTCGGCCAATGCCTCTCCACCTCTGTCTGACGAAACTCCCTTCTAACTTGGTTTCCTTCCAGTGCTCCTTATCCTGCCTGCAGATGTCTAGTCACAGGCCTTAGCCCTCATAAGGCCAACTGAGAAGCACTGCAGTGAATTGCAGGTTCACAGAATCAAAATTCCGTAGCCCAGTGCTGAACAGCTGGGTGATTCCTGCAAGCAGGGGCAGGAGTAAGGTCTGAGCACTGCAGGATGTAGCCTAAAATATATTAAAAAAGTGTTTTGAGGTCAAAAAGCACAGCACAAAGCAGAGCACTTGCCTTTTATGTGTGACAGAACAAAAAATAAAATAAAATAATTTTTTTCGTGGCTGGAGCAATAGTACAGCGAGTAGGGGGTTTGCCTTACACGCGGTCGACCCGGCTTCGATTCCCAGCATCCCATATGGTCCCCTGAGCACTGCTAGGAGTAATTCCTGAGTGCATGAGCCAGGAGTGACCCCTGAGCATTGCCGGGTATGTCCCAAAAAGAAAAATAATAATAATAATAATAAAATTAAGTAATTTTTAAAGTTTTTGAGCATGTTCACTTCCTGGTACTGCAAATAATAATAATAACAATAATAATAGTTTTTTTAATATATGAAAAAATATTTTTCAAGATTATCATCTGAACATTAAACATGTAATTTAAATTAAGTATTTTAATTCAACAAAGAAAATTGACACTAAAACAGATCATGGGCTTGAAGACAGTTCCAAAGTCTGTGTTAAATTGTTTAGAAGCTGGAGTCAGTCCCCAACAACACAGTCCCACTGAGAGCCATCCCCAAGCACGGTCACAGAGGTAGCAAACATGGCTGGGTGTGATTCCCCCCAACAACAAGAAATAAAAGGAAAAATACCTGGTTTCAGTTATTTTTAGTTTGGGGGAGGGATTTGGGACCACATCTAATGATGCTCAGAGTTTTTTCCTGGCTCTGAACTTATGAATCACTCCTGGTGACGCTGGAAGACCATGTGGGGTGCTGGGGATAAAATCTGGGAGGGCCACATGGCAAGCAAGCGCCCTCCCCACTGTTCTATATCTCTGGCCCTTAGATGATTTAATTTTAGGGAGGAGGAGAAATAATGTAAAACTCTAACTTCCAATTTAGTTGCTGGATCTGGAAGGTTAAATTATGAAAATATTGGGTTTTTTTAAATTATTATTTGTTTGCTTCTTGTTTAAGAGCCACACCTGACAATGGTTAGAGCTTACCTCTGGCTTATGTTCAAAGGTCACTTCTGGCATTGCTCAGGGGACCATAGGCAATGCCAGAGATAGAACACAGGTCAGCTGCATGTAAGATAAGTATTATCCTTCCAAACCCCCAAAATTATTTTAAGTAATAATGACTAAAGTCTTCAAAAGTAAAGTCACTTGGAAAAGCAGCATGCTCTGAGTATTTAAATACTCCCAGAGACGGTCATGGTGATGCTCAAGGGATCGTATGAGATGCCAGAATTCAAATCTGGGTTGGCTGCATTGTGAGGCAATCACCCTTACTTCCTTCTCTCTCCAGCCCCACAAATACTTTGTAAAGATTAATATTGGAAATGTACATGCCAAATTAATGCCATTGCTTAGCTCATGGGTAATGAACTGTGGGGAACATCAACTTTACATACACACATGAATCTAGAATCATTATCCAGAACCTCTATCTAGAACTGAAGAGATCGTATAGCTGGTAGGGATTTTGCCTTGCACGTAGCTGACCTGTGTTCCATCCTTGGCATTCCATATTACCGCCCCCCCCCCCCGCCTCCACCAAGTCATGTCAGGAGTAATCCCTGAGCACAAAGCCAGGTGTAAGCCATGAGCACACTGGGAATCCCCCTCCTCTCCCCAAAAAGAAGTTGCATGTAGCTGACCAGTTTTCCCAAATCACTTGTTGAAGAGGCTTTCCTTGCTCCACAATGTATATATATATATATATATATATTTTTTTGCTGCACCATATATTTTTTTTGCTCCTTTATCAAAAACATACTAAGGGTCTATTTCAGGATACTCAAGTCTACTCTGATCTGCAGGTGTGTCTTTACTCCAATACCATGCCGTTTTAAGTATTACCGCTCTGTAGTTTGAAGTTTGAAGTTTGAAGTCGGAGAAAGTGATGCCTCCCATCTTCTTTTTCCCCAGGACCACTTTGGCTATTCAAGGGGGTTTTATTGTTCCACGTAAGTTTCAGGAGTATTTGATCTATTTCTTTGAAAAATGAAATGGGTATGCTTATAGGGACTGCATTAAATCTGTACAATGTTTGGGGGAGGTGGATTTGCCATTTAAGATATTAATCCCCCATGAGCAGGGCATGTATTTCCATTTCTTTGTGTCCTCACTTATTTCTTGAAGTAGTGTTTTGTAGTTTTCTTTGTATAGGTCTTTCAGCTCTTTGGAGAAGTTAATTCCAATGTACTTGATTTTCTGGGGAACAATGGTGAATAGGATTTTCTTTTTAATAATTTTTCCATTCATTATTTGTATATAGGAATTGTATATATGCTTGTTCATTAGCCAACTCAATATGTTATCTGTTGACCTTCCTATTTAGTAAGTTGGTATTTAGATATTATATCGGTTGACCTTCCAATTTAGTAAGTTGGTATTTAGATATTATACCTACTGCACATTTTGAAAAGTTTAATAATTTTGATTAAATATATAAGTAGTTTCTAATATAATGAGCATATAAGTACTGAATTATATATTTATATAAAGACATCCCACATGGCTTTATATAAATATATAAATTATATATTTATATAATATATATAAATTATATATTAATATATAAATATATAAATTATATATTTTTATAATATATATATAAATTATATATTTATATAAAGACATCCCAAGCTCCCTGTGGTGTATTCAATATGCCAAAAAGAGTAACAATAACGGGTCTTATTCCCCTGACCCAGAAAGAGCCTCCAATATGGCACTGTTGGGAAGGACAAGTAAGGAGAGGCTGCTAAAATCTCAAGGCCGGGAGGAATGGAGATGTAACTCGTGCCTGCTCGAGCAAATCAATGAACAACAGAAGTGATACAGTGAGTGTATCTTTAAGGACTTTGCCTGACTTTAACTGACACCATTTTTTTGTGCTAATGTGTCAGATACAGTGTTCCTTAGCCATCATCTTTTTTATTTTAATATATTTTCCTTCATTTTTAGTGCTCACATCCGATCTGATGGTGTTTGCAGGCTACTCCTGACTCTGTGATGAGGGATAATTTCCCAGTAGTACTCAGGGGAGATATGCCTTGCAGGGGACGGAACCAGGTGTTCTGAATGCAAATCATGAATTACATCTCTAACACTTTTCCTCTTGGTTCTGATTTTTAAAATGTGAATGCAAGATCAAGATTTCTTAAAAGACACCAATTCAACAATGATTCACCAACAGAAAAAAAGGGAGTCCTGATAAATATAAATTAAAATAATTTAGTGGAAACTTCAGGTAACCTGGGTATGACACTTGAAAGGTAAGTGCTTTACCCACTGGGGTATCTCTTCAGTCCACCCTTAGTCCTTTCATTTTTTGACTTCAGAAACAGATGTGTAAATTCCAGCAGTTATTTTATATTATAAGCTGCACTTCAATATGAAAACACACACAAAGGATTCTAAAACAGAAGCAAACTCCATTTTTGTTGTGTTATCAGAGTACAGAAATACTGTACCTATTGAGAGTAAGAAATAAGCAGGTTGACTTTGTTTGTTTATTTGCTTGTTTTACCTTAAACATTTCAGAGAAATAGTACAGAGAGCAAGGTGTTTGCCTTGCAGACCCAGATTCAATCCACAACATCCCATATGGTACTCTGATCACCAGGAGTGATCCCTGAGCACAAAGCCTGGAGTACAAACGGGTGTGGTCCCTAAACCAGAGTATTATATATAAAAATTTATAAACATGTATTAAACATATATTTTAATTAATTCCCCACCCCACGCCCCACACTTTGCTTTCTCCTATACTCAGAGTCCAGTTTAGAGCCTAAATTTTCATTTCTTTTTATTATTCCTTATTAGAATCTAAGCTTGACTTGTCCTCACAATGCAGAATTTGCAGTCAGCATTTATCTGAATGCTTTTAACCTTTTAATCTTTGCTCCTACTCTTTCCCATTTTTATCCTTATAGTTCATATATTTGAGTTTTCCTACTTTCATTTATTTTGTGATTCTTTTTAAATTACCTGAATTTTCCAAATTCTCTTAGGCAATGACATTGTTAGAAGTCATAGTCTGCAATATTTTTGCATTGAAAATGTGGTTGGTAAGGTGGAGAGATGGTGCAGTGGGCAGGGCATTCATCTTTCATGCAGGCTAATCTCAGATCAATCCCTGGTACCACACATATGATCCACCAACACAGAGCAAGGGGGAAGTACTGAGCAATGTGAAGTGTGATCCCAAAAAAAGAAGTCTGGTTGTTGTACTTAAGCAAAATGAGAATTTATATAATGGAGGGAAAAATCAGTTTCCTTAAACTTTCTCTTTCTTTCGTCCACATAAAACAGACTTTTTGTTCCTGTAGAGACATTTCTGCAATGACCTCAGAATAAAGTTTCAGAATTAATTAAGACAACACTAAACACCTCAACCCAACCAATTCATCAATTGATGCATGGAATTGTAAAAAGATTTGTCCACAGTTTTAAAATACAGACTTGATTCCTAGATCTATGATAATAGAGAGTCAACAGTAAGGTTCACAACTCCGCACTGTATCAAACATTAAAAGTTTTGTTTCTGACAGTCACTTCCTCGCAGGTATTTAACTCATCACTTTGAAAACCACTTTGATAAGCAGATAGCTGGAGAACTGAAGGAGCTATTTAAACAGGCCTACAATTCTGTTTGAGCTCTTAAAAATTCCATTATAGAACAGTTACTGAAATGGAAAACATATCAAATGCTTATACAGGAATTTTCTTAGAGAAATAGAAGAACAAAATTGTGTTTTTCACTTAGATTACACAGAGAAAACATGTTCGTTTGTGTTTCTCTTAAGGAAAGGCTGTAAGAGAAGTAACATTGTGTCAGAGGATTCATTGCTCCTTAATCTACTATAAAAGACCTGCTATAAATCTTAGTAAGAGATAATGTACATGTCAAACCTATTTATGGCAGTTAAGTAGATTTGAAAATGTGAAGTTGTAATAAGAACATCTAGAAAGTTTTCTATATATACATAACAGATTTAAGGTTGGGTTTTTTTATACACATAGAAGCTCATATGCCATATACTTAAAGAATTCATCTAATACATGTGATTATTTTATACATACAATATTAAATTATCCCAATGTGACTATTAATTTTTACTTATTTTTACTGTTTTTAGATTTTCAGTCACTCTTCTCTGAATATAAACCTGAAATTAGGGAATTTCCACTATTTTCTGATGTGTATGATCTATAAAATCTATATATTTGGTTTCTTTGTTCAAGAGTAAACCAAGAATAAAGAAATTTTTTTGTTTAAGTTTGTGGCAAAAGACCTTAGATCCCTTTATTCGGGTTATATGTGCAATTCCAATTACTTTGACTTTATCTAGGCCTAAATGCCAATTTTTCTCTCTTATAAATTAATCATGGAATCAAAAGATCTTTTAGTAGTGGATAAGGATGGAAAAGATCCATCTTCTTTTTTGTTGATTTTATTGCTAATACCATGGATATAGATTCAGAATTATGAAAGTGCACCTGTCCAAACTATTTATCCAGGAGATTAAAAAACTTCTGCCATTCTTTAGTAGCTGATATTACTTCTTCTAAGTATTGCCCTTAATGGGATTCATTCATTCAGCAGGTGATTTTGTTTTATCAATTTACAATGCACCAAATAAATCTCCTGATACTTTTTTTTTCTAATTTCAATGTCTGAGATAGCACATCTCAACTCAAAATTTCTATTACTATAATTATCTATCTCATATATCCGTCAAAGTACCTTTCACAGAAAAACAACTTTTTTTTTTTTTAAGTAGCACTGTAGCACTGTCCTCTCATTGTTCATCGATTTGCTAGAGCGGGAACCAATAACATCTCCATTGTTAGACTTGTTGTTACTGTTTTTGGCATATCAAATACGCCAGAGTAGCTTCCCAGGCTCTGTGGTGAGAGGGGAGACAGTCCCTTTTTATTTTTTTTATTGGTTTTTTTTTTTCTGCTTTTTGGGTCACACCTGGCGATGCACAGGGGTTATTCCTGGCTCTGCACTCAGGAATTACCCCTGGCGGTGCTCAGGGGACCATATGGGATACTGGGAATCGAACCCGGGTCGGCCGCGTGCAAGGCAAACGCCTTACCTGCTGTGCTATCACTCCAGCCCGACAGTCCTTTTTTAGACAAAATATATATATGTTAAAATATATAAAATATATATATAGCTCAGGCCCCACTAGCATCCCAGGCTGCAACAACAGCCCTGGCTTACCCCAGCTCCCACCAGAGCAGGTACTGCCCCTTTGGGGAACACAATTCCAGATGATGTTCCACAAGGGTTCAGTGATCTGCAAAAGAGGCCTATACCTTAATTCCTGGCGACACGACTCTAAGTACCGTGACTCTACAGAACGCAAAGAAATGAAGGCTGCAAATAGAAAGTCGTTAGCCAACTGGTATGAAAATGGACAGATCTTCCAAGTTACCTGGTAAGCTAGATGGAACCCCAAAGACTCGTCAAAGCGGAGGGCTCAAAAGGCTGAGAGCAAGCAGGCTTTGAGTGCATTCCCCGACACAGCCCCTGGGAGCCTGACTGACAGTGTCTCCCCCACCTCCAAAAGCAGAGATGGAAGAGAGATGGGAGAGATTTCAAGCACCCGGCCTTGGTCAACCAGCATCTGAGTTTGAAGAACAGGCAAGAGGGCCCTAATCAAAGAAACCTAAGCTGCTTCTAGGTGAACCACCAGCAAGGAGAAGGGGACCTAAGTTCTACAACTGAGAAGAATGGAGTTTGGCTAACAAGGTGAACGAATGCCCCCAGCCTTTAGAAAGTAGCCCCTAAGGGCACGCGGAATAGTAGAGCCGCAAAGCAGCATGTTTGCCTCTCACGTGGCCTCCGGTCTGCTCCCTCAAGCCCACCAGGAAATGATGCCAGGAGTGACCACTGTGCACTGCAACATCAACGAAAGAGAAAGTAGCCCCAGGGGCCAGACAGTACAGCAGGTAGGCACTGGCCGCAGGCTGCTGCTGACCTGCGGATGGGCTGGATCCTGGGAGCCCACTTATTCCCAGTTCCTCCCCAAGAGTGATCCGTCCCTACGCATTGGTGTTGACCCCAAATAAATACCTAATTTCTCCACATAACCCCTTGGCTTTAGCTTGGTGAGATTCCTTTTTGGGCTTTTGACTACACAACAATAAGACTAATAGGTAAGTGCTCTAAGCCACTCAACTCATGGCAATTTGTTAGAGAAACAACTCAATAATAGTCTGCTCCCCGGTCTCTCAAACTAACAGACACAGATGATAAGCAGGAGTGTAAGCTTGGAACTACTTTATCCACAAATTACCAAAGAAACAGAAAGGAGCTCTTAATTCAAAGACTGAAACTTAGCAAGCACTTTCCAAAAACAAGCTTTAAAAAGTTAAAGTAGGGGCTGGAGCGATGACACAGCGGATAGGGCATTTGCTTTGCACTTGGTCAACCAGGGTTCGATTCCCAGCATCGCCTATGTTCCCCTGAACACCGCCAGGAGTGATTCCTGAGTGCATGAGCCAGGAGTAACCCCTGTGCATCGCCAGGTGTGACCCAAAAAGCAAAAAAAAAAAAAAAGTTAAAATAAGTTATAAAATAACAGTACGCTTAAAAAAGCGGGCTTCCCATGACTACGTCCTTCATGACGTGCTGTTGCTGTGTAGTCTCTTGTTTAAGGAATAATTAGGATTTCACCACCACATTCAGCACTAATCTCTTAGGGAGTGGAACCCACCCCCCGGGAAGAAGCTGAGTATTCACAGGGTAAAATCTAAAAAGTTTATATTAACTTCAAGTAGGCAGAAGTGCAAAAGAAATACGCATATTGCCTGTATCCTGATATACCGATTATCCAATACATTTCACTACTTATGATTTCTTTCAAAAATCTTTATATTATGCCATATTTGTTTATTTATTTATTTATTTTGGTTGGGAGGGATAACCACATAATGCAGGAAGTACTATGGGTCAGCACTTGGGGATTTATCCTGATAATATTCATGAAACCATGTTATTCTGGGATCAATTCCAGTACATAAAACTTGTCCTAAGCTCATTGAGGTATCTCCCTGGCCCCATATTATGCTTCTTTTTATGAAGATTTTGCAATTTTACTTTTTCCAATGTGCACATCATTATGTATTACTCTGACCACTTCATCATACATTTCTTTAGATACTATAACTTCCATCTTGCATAAATATAGCAGCTGTCATCTTAAGTTCAGGCATGGTGCTATGAAGTTTCCTAATTATTTATATTCAATCTTTTTCAACCAAACCAGTAATGTTCTTGTAGTGTCTTATTTCCAACATAAAATTCATTTTAAGTTCTATATTGCATTTAGTTGTCATATTTTTAATTTTCTTGAATCTGGAACAGCTTCAGAATTTATCTTTTGTGACACTGACAGTTTCAAGTCACTCAGAGATTTATCAAAAAATTGAGTATTTCATTTTAATAAAAGAGAGGAAATTTTGAGTTTGGCTTTTTTAATGGTTAGTTTCAGATTATTCAATAAAAATTCTAAACAAAATGGATTGTGCCCATCTCAGGATATCCCATATGAAGGCAGACAATATTCACCCTTACTTCTCCAAATTTTTAAAGATATATTTCTTTAGCAATATTTTAGGATTAGAGAAATGTTTCAAAGTTTGTACTATATATTTCCATACACTGTTGTCCCCAAACTAAGAAATTAATGCTGGTATTCTACTAGTTAATAAAGTCAAGTCTCTTTGAGTTTTGCTCAGTTTTCTATTACAGGTACAGAAAATACATTTTCTGTTACAGGTACCTATCCAGGAGGGCACATTTAAATTAGTTGAGACATCAGTTCAATCTGTATTCATCTTACCAGTTTCTCAGTCAGTTCTTGTTTTCAGTGACTTGAACACTTTTGAAGAGGGCCTGTAATTTAATTAAGTCCTTCCAGCTGTATTTTTCTCACAGAACTTAGCTATGGGTTTTACATGAATTTTATTAAAGTGTTTGATGTTTTCCGTCTATACTGTTCCTACTTTTTCTTTCTAATATCACATGCAAAAGGACTGTAGAACCATGCGGATATTTCATTTATTTCCTCCATTTCTTTATTTACCTGTTCACTACTGTTGCAAACTAAGAACTCACACTTTTTATTAATTTTTTAATTTGTTTTTTATTACTTTGTTTCCAATTTTATTGAATCACTGTGAGATAGTTGCAAGCATTCATGTTTGGGTAACAGTCACACAATGATCAAACACCTATCCCTCCACCAATGCACATTCCCCACTACCAATGTTTCTGGTGTACCCCCCCTTTCCCACCCTCCCCCTGCCTCAATGGCAGACAATATTCCCCATACTCTCTCTCCACTTTTGGGCATTACGGCTTGCAACACAGACACTGAGAAGTCATCATGTTTGGTCCCTTTTCTACTTTCGGCACACATCTCCCATCCCGAATGATTCCTCCAGCCATCATTTTCTTAGTAATCCCTTTTATACTCCATCTGCCTTCTCCCCTCCACTAATGAAGTTGTCTTCCCACTATGGGGCAATCCTCCTGGCCCTTGTATCTACTGTCCTTAGGTGTCAGCCTCATGTGATGTTATTCTATACTCCACAAATGAGTGCAGTCCTTCAAATTCTGTCCCTCTCTTTCTGACTCATTTCACTCTAAGAACTCACACTTTTTAAATGACTACAAATTAATTCTTATTCTTAATAATATTGTTCACTAAGAGTTCGTGTTTTTTTGCAGCTATAGTGCTTTCATGCCCATATTTTCCAGACATGCTCCCATGAATTTAATATTTCCTCGACTTTTAGCAAACAGTTTAAGTTTATCTCAATCCATTCCTCACCCAACTCTAATTCTAGTCGTGCTTCAGTAATAAGAAAAAAAATTCTCCATAAATCTTTCTTGCAACAAGAAAAACAGTATTTTTATAGTGAAAATTTGATGAGGTCAACTTTTCATTAGTATTTCTTTCTCCCCTTCTTTTTTCCTCTATCACTTTTATTAATAGTACATTTTATTATTATCTGTTAAGCTTTGACTGAACTATATTTTATTACTTTCTTACCAGCATTATATATGTATATATAGGTATTTATATATTTTCTCTTTTTGGGTCACACCCAGCGATGCACAGGGCTTACTCCTGGCTCTTCAGTAAGGAATTAGTCCTGGAGGTGCTAGGGTTCTGGGAATCAAACCCGGGTTAGCCAGGTGCAAGGCAAATGCCCTACCCGCTGTACTATAACTCCAGACTCCAGAATTATAATTTTTGAATACTATTGTCTTTTCACCATATCCACATAAAAATTTTCAAACCAGTTAACCTTAATAATCTACATGACTTTTCCCATTGTAGCACTGTATAGCACTGTCGTCCCGTTGTTCATCGATTTGCTTGAGCAGGCACCAGAAACATCTCCATTGTGAGAATTGTTGTTACTGTTTTTGTGATATCAAATATGCCACAGGTAGCTTGCCAGGCTCTGCAGTGTGGGTGAGATACTCTCAGTAGCTTGCAAGGCTCTCCAAGAGGGATGGAGGAATCGAACCCATTTTATTGAAGCATAAAACATCAAAACTAGTGAAACCAATGCCACAAGTATACTTCTGAACTCAGATGTTAGTAATACTTCACAATTATTTAAATTATTGACAATAAACTTCTCCCCATCCTCTCAACAACTATTCTAATATTTCACTATTAAATTTTCATAGCATGCACATTGTTCTTTAAATTCAGAATGAAGTTAAACTCTATGAAGCACTAAATACCTTTACTTCCCTAAAATGTCTCTCTCTTTGCAGACACTTATCCCTTTTCTGTTTAGAAATGTTGGTTTTCATATGCAGAACTGTTTCCTTCCTGAACCCTTGGCTATCTCTAGGAACTTCTTTGATCTCTCTTCTGCATTTCAGAAGATTTTATTTTTTAGTGAGTTCTATCATTTCAGCCTATTACTGCTACAAACTATTAATGCAAGAAAATTATCATATTCTAAGATAGAATTTCCAAATTTTCATCTCTTTCTTAGCATGCTTTTGTAAATATATGAATGCGTCTACATTATTTATTAGAAAATTGTCTTTGTTAACTTTTCATTCACTTTTATGAGTCTGCAACTACCTCTATTCAGTAACACCTAACTTTGCATGTAGTTGACTCAAAACACCTTTGTTGTAATAATATGTTGACTATTGAACTTTATTTTTTTTAATTTTTATTAAATCTTTTTTTAATCTTTGCTATTGATTGATCTCTTCTACTTTTTTCTATTTCCATATTTTATTTATTTTTTAAAAATTTATTTATTTTATTGAATCACCCGGTGGAAAGTTGCAAAGCTTTCAGGCTTATGTCTCGGTTATACAATGCTTGAACACCCGTCCCTCCACCAGTGCACATATTCCACTACCAAAAACCCCAGTATACCTCCCAACCCCCACCACCCACCCTTGCCTGTGTAGCTGCTAAATTTCACTTCACTTTCTCTTTATCTTGATTACATTCCATATTTCAAAACAAAACACTATTGTTGTTGGTGTTTTCCCCCCAAAAAACAGCCCTGCTGAAAAGGAAGCATTTGATAATTAGTTTTCCATTGCTGAGTATGAAGAAATATGAAGTTGCACGGCTGCGATAGCAGATGCACAGGTTGGGATTTTTGTAGTTTATTATTTTAGTAACGAAGTCCAGGGAGATTTATGTTAGAAATTGAATCATTTCCCTTCCTGGGGCAGCATGAGGATATGGCTTAGTTCACAGTCTAGAGACATTTCTGTGAGCAGCTGCTGGTACCAAAAGTAGTCTGCTGGCCTCCGGATCTTGGTTGATAAGCTGCAGAGTGACCACACGAATGCATGGCCACTTGGATCACATCTCTGTGGAGAGCGAGCTGGTATCGCCCCCGTCCCGAGATCACACACTCGTCCCGCTGTTACAAGTTCATACCTTTTATTTTTTCCTTCCCACGCCTCCAAGTTCGTACTTCCTTAACGGTCCTTATAAAATGGCGGATGCCACGCCGTCTTTCCCCGAAAAGGGAAAAAAAGCCGAGAAGAAAGACCTTTCCCCTCCTCGGCCGGCATGGGGCTATGGCTTAGTTTACAGTCTAGAGATATTTCTGGAAGCAGCTGCTGGTACCAAAAGTAGTCTAGCTGGCCTCCGGCCATGATCATGGTTTGCATCTCCTCTCTTCTACTGTTATCCCTTTTATTTTCATTGTCCTTCTGTTATATGGTTTTTTCATAATTTTCTGACAACTCAGCTTTCCCATTTAATTGTATACTTAATTCCTTAAAAATGTTTCCTACAATGACAACTTATTAGTTTTCTATTCAATACTCAACCTGCATTTTCTTGACTATTGTATCTAATCATACAGTTTTAATAAAAGCACTATATCTCTGACTCACATAGTATTCATTTTAACATTCAATTGTATTAAATTTCTAGATATTTACATGCTTCTTATAAATTATTTATGTATATGCACTGATAACTCTAATAAAATAATTAAAATAATAACTCCCTTGCCCTATTTCCTCTATTTTTTCACACATTCTCTTTTTTCACACATTCTCTTCTACATAATGAAAACATTATAATGGCAGAATACAATATTAATTTTACTCTCCTCATTTATAGTGAACAACTTCTCAACTTCTGAAATATCTGTATTTTTGTTGTTTGTTTTGGAGGGTGGACCCACACACAGTGATGCTCAAATTTTAGTCCTGACTCTAAATACTGTCCCCTAAACAACTCTCCTGTTGATACTCAGGGGACCAAATGAAGTACTGGACATCAGTGTGCGGTGAGATGGTACCATGATTTACAATAAACAGTTCAGGATAGGTTTTTATGACTACAGCATTCTTTTTTTCTTTTTTTTTTTTTGCTTTTTGGGTCACACCTGGCTCTGCACAGGGGTTATTCCTGGCTCTGCACTCAGGAATTATCTCTGGTGGTGCTCAGGGGACCATATGGGATGCTGGGAATCGAACCCAGGTCGGCTGCGTGCAAGGCAAACACCCTACCCGCTGTGCTATCGCTCCAGCCCCTGACTACAGTATTCTAAAAGCACACAGTCTACTAAAGTGCCTAATTCTCTTGACCATTATGTCAGCTCTTTAGAAAACAACAGACATTTTTATTTTGATTTATTTTCTGGGCCATACCAATGGTAGTCAGTTTATTCCCAGGTTTGCACTCAGCGATCTCTATGAGTGGAGCTCAGTGGACCATAAGAAGTGGGGGTCGGGGGTGTGGGATGTTGAACTCTGGTCTGCTTCTTGGATGCTTCCTGAAAGGCAAGCACCTTATCAGCTATAGTATCATGCAGGCCTCTATTCTCTTCTAAAAAAACTGAGTTGAGTTTCCATAAGACACAGCAGTACCAATTCTATTCATGCTACTTTATCAAGCTGTTATTCTGAAAATTATTCAGAAATTTTATGATGTTCCCTTTTTAATGCAATCACCAGGTCTTTTATCACACATTGATGTAAACTGATATCCCTTGACCTGATCACCTAGGATGCTTGGCTGAGTGAACTTAACTTAGTGTTATCACTTTCACTTAGGTATTTTACTGACATTCTGAGGCAGGAGAGCATCACAGTCTTGGAGTGGAAAATCCACTTATTCAGAGCATCCACTATAGTCAACCTAGTTCTAATCCATTAAATAGGTCAGGACTCTGCAGTCACTTCCCCACCATAAAACTTACGTTTCAAGATTGAGAGAGTGGAAGAATCTATAATCTCCTGGAGAATATCATGCAATGCCTAGATTCTTTGTAGGGCTGAGTTTTGTGCTTGGAAGTAAAACTTGGCCATTCTATGTTACAATGCTACATCATTACTCTGTTATTATATAGATGTCTCCTTAACAACAGTAAAAATCAAGCACTATACATGGAATCACTTTATTTTTTTCACTCTTACATCTAATAAAAAGTAAGAGAGTATTAAATATTCACTAAGTATTTTCTCCACATTTTTTACTATCTAACCATATAACTTTCATGTTTAGGTTTCTATCCATTTTTAAAACCTAACTCAATATCTTCTATTGGACGTTGCTCCTAAGTATATAGCACTGCTCTCCCACTCTGTGTTGTACAAAGTTCCATTACTAAACTTCTCACCTTACACTATAATTCAGTCAATTTTAAATCTGCTGCTCTAAGACAAAGTGAAAATTTTAAAGCAAAGTATATTAATTATGTAACTTTGAATTTCCATCTCTAACACATGGTGCCTATTCAATAAACATGTAGCAGTTTAGTAAGAGTACAACTAGTTAAGTCACATGTTGGGGAAAAAATTTTTTGTTATAATATAAAATATAAGACTTAAAATATGATGAATTGACATTTGCATTTCCTTTTTAATCTCATGGCAGCATTAGTACACTATATTGCATAAGCACAGATAGATAAATTGTTCCATTTATTACATTTGACTTAGTAATACTGGAAAATTCATGTTTAAATAGAAATAATGAACATATATGAACATAAATGTGATCCAAGTAACAAAATAGCCTATGGAGATTTTCAGAATGCCTTTACTATATGTTGATTCATTCTATTTTGATTAATTATTTAATTACAGAGAAAGTATGTATTTATGATTTTTAAAGCCATAATATTGCCAAACACCTACCACTAAAATCTTATAGAACCTGTTTTGTCTACCCCATATCCTTGGTAATTAGTCCTATCATCAGGATTTTACTTTTTGCTGTTGATTCTTCTATTTGTTTCTTTGTGTATCCATAGGAGATTATCTAGCATTTTTTTTCTTTCTGAATTATTTCACTTAAATGAAGTAGTTCATCTTATTTTATAGCGAAATACTATTCCATTGGTGATTCAATATGAATAACAACTTCTTTATATATGTATTAACTGTTGGATACTTGAGTTGTTACCAGATCTTGGCTAGAATAAATAGCACTGAAATAAGCATAGATGCGCATATTGATTTTCAAAGTGGTATTTTGTACTTTAATTATAAATTAAGGAATAAGATTGCCAAATCCTTTGGTAGTTTTATTTTTAATATTTTGAGAAATCTCTAGACTATTTTACATAGAGGCTGAGGTAGTATGTACTTTCCAATCAATAGTAAGTGGGGATTCCTTCTTTTCCCCATATCTCTGACAGTATTTCTGATATTCTTATATAGGCCATTTTCACCATATGATTAAATCTCATTGTCATTTTACTTACATTTCTATGATAATCAGAAAAGATGAAAAACTTTCCACATGTCTGTTGACCATCTGTAGATGCTCTCGAGAAGTATGTTCAGATTCCTCTCCAATTTTTATTGAGATTTTTATTTTCTGGTTTTGAATTTTAGAGTGCTTTATATAGCTAAAGTATTATCAGATCAATGGTATATGCACATTTCTCTCTTTTTCATTAGGATGTCTTTATTGTATTGTAGTTTCTTTCCCAGTACAGAAACTTTATTTTGATGTAGTCCCATTTTTTAAATTTTTTTTATTTTCCTTCACAGCAAAATTAATTCATTGAGGACACTACCAAAAACCATACCATGGGGTCCTTTGTCCATGTTTTCCCCATTTATTATATAGATTCATTTCTAAAATCCATATCTATAATTAATTTCAATTGCCTCTTATACATGTTGGTCCAACTTTATTCTTTTTGCATGTGGCTAACACATCTCTTCAAGCTTCCCTCTTTCCCTCATACATCCCCTACTACTCCTGATCTTTCTCTTTTATTACATATTACTTTCTTACCTATAGTCTGTCAGCTAAATTCCTCAAAGATTGTCCCTATGAGGCAGAGAAATTAGTATAATGATAAGGGTGATTGCATTGCACTAAGCTGACCTGGGTTTGATCTCCTGCATACCACAAGTTTCTGAGAATCCAACCAAGAGTAACCCCTGAGTACAGAGCCAGGAGTCAGCCCTGAACCTGCCTGGTGGACATTGGACATAAGCACCTAAAGTAAAAATAAGTAAATAAATTAAAATATTGCTTAGAAATGTTAATCTCCTTCCAATCATTATTTGAATGCTAAGACTGATAAAAGATCATCATATTCATTCATTCATTCCGATGCCTTATTATGCGTTGTAAATATTGAGATAGGAAATTGTGTTTGGATGAAAACCTCCTGCAGATGATTTACGTGATACTGATATTTTGGGTTTGACAAAATGCAGTAACTCCTTCCCACTCTATTTTTCACCAAGTACTTTCCCAAAGCACCAAGCAGACACACTCAGACCCCACCCCTCTGTCTGCTCCCGCTCGTCTTTGCCTGAAGGCAGAGCAGTTGAGTTGTATCTCAGAGCTTGTAGAGAAATCTTCAAGTGAGCCCAAGACTTACACAAATCGTGTTGGGTAGAAATACAGTCAAAGCTCATCATCATCCACAAAGCTAGCTCACTGGGTGACCTAGCCCCACTCTGTTTGTCTTAACCCACTACTGATCATCAAGAAATAGATGCATTTGAAGCTTCTACCCTCTCATCCTAGGTGGAGAAACAGTCCCTCAGACATAGAGAGGGCTGTGTAGTTGGCCACTGCTTCTACCTTCCTTCTACTGTATCTGTGATAGAGCTTTAATCTTTTTTTTTTTTTGAAGAAGTCAGTGTGACACAGTTTGCCTTTCTGGTGTGCCGGCAGTGGATCCAACCTCAGTTTCATGTTAAAAGGATGCTACTGAAGTAAAAAGCTGAAGTTAGAACAACTAGTGATTTTTTAAAAATAGTTAATATAATATTCATACTTAAAAACTGGAACTTTTATTAACATCCTCTGGGATTGAAGGAGATGTTCTCTAAGTAAATTTTAATGTTCTACATAGCTGCCTTAAAAATTATTTTTTTAAAATTCATCAAGAGTGAGTATAAATGTATGACTTATCCATGACTATAAAATTAATTGTGTGTAATTGGCACACTATTATTCACCTAGAGAGATATATTCTAATTATTGGTAAAGTACCTAGAAGATAGCATATTTCTTGGTGAAAGCTTGTCATACTTTACAGTTAACAATAAGTTAACTGTAAAGTATGACAGAGAAATCATGAGCCAACTATGACCAATAAATTTTTTGTTGTTATAGATTTATTGTTAATTTCAGGTACTTATAAATGCATCTCATATACAAGTTGTTTCTATGTGCTGCAGCAAATGATACTGCAAAATAAAAATAAAAAACTAAAATCTTACATGTCATCTCAATATGAATTTTAAATATGGTAGACAGTGTAATCTCCACATTCTAAGTACTGGTAAATCAAAAAGAAAGAGACATTGGAAATATATTATTACTAGGTCAAGTAATATTAATCAGGAATATATTATATTATATAGTAAATATTAATATTAAGTAATATTAAGTATTACTTAATATTAAATAATATTAAGCAAGTAATATTAACTATTCAATGTGAAAATATAAAATTCTTTATTTTTAATATTTTAATTAGTTTTTGCTTTCCCAGTGGACATTTATTAATTGAGTAGAAGAGAAAAGGGAGATTTAGGTGGAATTTTTTGTTTTTGTAATTTTTGTTTGGAATTGGAACTAGAGCCAGTGGTAACTCAGGGGCTACTCCTGGCAGTTCTCAGAACACTGTTCAGAGATGCAGACAGAACCCAGACCTCCTGAATGCAAAGCATGATATTAGACCTTTGGAGTAAGCCCCATACTCCAGTTTTGGTTAGTGTGTGTGTGTGTGTGTGTGTGTATCTATATGTGTGCATATAGTTTTATAGGTTATCATTTTCTTCTTTCAGTACAGTGAAAGTAAAGAGATTTTATAGAGTAATTACTACTGCTTATATCCCCATCAATGGCAGTCTTAGTCTATTATTTATTCGTCTCTTTGATTTATCGAATGACTGTGAGATGCGAAGTTACAAAGTGGCTCATGACTTGAGTTTCAGTAATAGAATATTGGAGCAACTATCCCATCAACAGTGTCCATTTTCCTTCACCAATGTCCCCAGTTTTCCTCCTTCCCCCTCAGAATGTACAACAATCTTTTTGAAGTCAATTCACTCAGTAACTAGGACAAAAGGACAGCATTATAACTTTCATCCAAAGTTAAATAATTTGGAGAATTTGTCAATCTAAAATCTAATTTGGGGGTTGGAGTGATAGCATGGTGGGTAGGGCATTTGCGTGGCATGTGGCCCACCTGGGTTCAATTCCCAGCATCCCATATGGTCCCCTGAGGACCGCCAGGGTGAATTCCTTAGTGCAGAGCCAGGAGTAACCCCTAAGCATTGCAAAATAAATAAATAAATAAATAAATAAATAAATAAATAAATAAAATATCATTTGAAAACTTCCATTTTCTCATTTGAATCCAGGTACCTATCTATTTGATGAATACCATTGATGATGCCTAAGGTGTTTTACTGTTGCCATGGTTTGAGGGTAAAAAGTAAACAATAAGCAGATGGCTGCAAAAGTATGTACAGACAATGAAATAGAAAGACGCATTTTTTATGTGTTTGTGTGTGATGAGAAGTGTCATAATGAGTACTGTGACATTAGGGCCTACATCATTCGGCACACAACGAGTAGGTCTGCTTAGGGTACAGCATTTGAGTTGAAACCTGCATAGAAATTAAAAATACAGCTGTGCATTAGATGATTATTTGTGCAGCCTTGTATTCCATATCAAGCATTTAAATTTATTTCACGAGCCTCTGACTCTCATCTAGATGATGCTACACAGCTTACCAGTGATAAAGTTTATTTTCCTTTACAGATTTGCCCTTATTATTCTTCACACAGAAGATTATGATGCAACTCATTGTCTGTTGGACAGACTTCTTACTGCAGAAGAACAATAAAATTATGACTTAGTGACAGATCTCCTTTACTGCCAAGGTGTGTTGTAGCTCTCCATTAATTTCATTGTTTCTCTTCTTCCTGTCTGTCATTTTACAGAAAGCAAACAAAACTGATGATTTCAATGACAAGCAGGCGCAATAGAAAAAAAAAAAGGCACCAATTTAAAAACAAAAACAAATCTGTTTTCAAAGCTCCTTAAGATTCTGGCAATCCAAATTTCAAAAACTGTTTATGAATATACCAGTCATTATCAAATGAAGAATAGGTGTGTTAATAATAATTATTTATTGTTTGGAAACTCTTCTAATCTGTTTATTCAATGATTTTCCTTGCAAACTTTGAACAGGCCAAAATGTGTTCAGAAGCACATACCTATGAGTGAATAAAAAATAAAATTGTATGAGTGAAAGCAAGTATAAGGTATTTGCTTATTGGTTTGAAACATCCATAGGGAACATTGGAAGACTCGGGATCAAATAATTATGCTGAAGTAGTTATTAAATAGCTATAACAAGATCACTATTTGTCTCCAATGAAATACACATCTTTTGAATAAAAAAATACTGATATGTTCTTGGGGCATACCAACAAAAATCATAGCAGAAAATTTTAACTACAGTTTCAAGTGAATATTGAGGAGAAGAGAAAAAATGGCAGAAGATGCACTTTAGAAAAAAGTAACAGAAAAGGCATTTAAAAATTATTCTATGAGGTATGTAAAAAAAATAAAAACAGCTAAAATAAGAATTAAAGAAAATATCTACGTTAGCAAAATCAAACGTGATTTGAGTTATTGAATATACATGTTAAATAAACTTCCTTTTATTCAATACATTGTGTATCTCATAATATGCTAAGGGAATATAAACACTAAGGACATATAAACATATGCTTATTAATTTTATGACCCCTTAAAATATTAATTATAAAGGTTCATCAAAGAAGTTAGAAAACTTCATCAAGTACTCACAATTTGTAAAAGGCAAGAGCAAGTTATCAGACATGCTCTACCTTTAGCATGCATGATTTTTTTTCTGTTTATCCTGCCATCTTTCAAGAATCCTTATATTTAGGATAATCCAAAATCCATTTGGTAACTGCCATCATTTTCAATATCGGTCATTTACTAAGGCAAAACTTGTGTCAGAGAGCTAAGGCCTCTAGAGAGATTGATGAATTTAATGATGCAGTGAGGAATCCTCTTGCAGAATATCTACCAGATTTACTCAGAGACCTTATTACAGTCCAAGAAATTGAATAAATTCAAAAAGATCAGATCAGATGGTAAAGGAATAGTTGAAACAGTTGTATAGTGCATACCTATTTTAAATATGTAAACATGTATTTATAAGTTATTGATCACTTCTATAAGTATCAATATGTTCTGATAGACACCATCAATATATAATTAATAACTTATAAAAGTATTACTTATATAAGATTACTAATGATAAAAAATGATACATATTACTTTTAATGATGACACAGATATCAGTTCTCATAAACTTTTTAAGATAAGAGTTTGTATTGGAGAGAAATACATTTAAATAAAAATAAACGCAACTGGGATGGAAAATGATGTTGACTTTTCATTCAAATGTTTGACAATTTGAGATATGACTAAATACAGAAGAACACTAATAAAAAGTTATTTGGGTCAGGTGGAAAAGTATATATATACATTGATATGGAAACAGTAGAGGTATCTCTAATTAGGTTTTTATATGACTGCATTTTTAGTTAATCATTCTTCACTTTAAAAGTCATCTTTTACCTTTAATAAGAATTTTAATTCAACTCTTATGTTTTTAATTTCATAAAATTATTTTATTTACTCTTATTTATGATTTGTTTTACTGGAAAATGTAATGTGAGAAAAAGTGTTGCATTTTGTTACCTTGAGTAACAGAATGAGTTGTCACTGATTATGATAAAAATAACAAAAATATTAAAAACACTCAAAAACAAAATAACAACAAAAAATAATACCAATGGCTACAATAGCTGAGAAAATAAGTAATATAGACACATAGAAGCAAAATATTATTAGGAGTATCTTTTGGTAGTTATGCATCATAAAGCTAAATATTTGTCAAAAGCAATATTATGGATCAAATAAGATGACATGACATGGTTCATTATAGGATCCATAATCTTTCATAAGATTATACAAGGTATTATGTAGTTCAACCTAATAATATTGATTAATCACTCAATTTTCTAGGTAGTATTAACTTAACTAATTTTCTAGTTCTTAGCATAATATGATAAATTTTATTTAAATTGAGTTATAGGAGCACAAATATTTTGGTCAGGTATTAGGAAATTTATATATTATATATGTACATATACATATATATATCACTTCTATCACTTGTCATCCCGTTGTCCTTCGATTTGCTGGAGCGGGCACCAGTAATGTCTCCATTTGTCCCTGTTGTGTACTAGTGTAGCCCAATGGTACCTGCTCGCTCCAGTAACACAAGAGTCTCAAACCATTTTTTCAGGGTTTTGAAGAAGAATTCTGACCATCTCATAGGTGGGCAGCCACGCAGTCTTTTGGCATCCCATGGAATCCAATTGGTAACAGCTCTAGTCCAGCGGTTGTCTCTAAATTACATTACTGTCCAGCCCATCTGATTTTCGACGCCTTGGCAAATGAGACAACATCCTTGATTCTTGATTGTTGATGGAGGTCAGAACTCCAGATTCCTTCTCTCCCTTGAGTGAAATGTGATATTCCAAGCATAGCTCTTTCTAATCCTCTTTGGGATACCCAAATAGCGTTCTCATCCTGTTTTCATAGGGCCCAGGTCTCTGAGGCATATGTTAGTGCAGAAAGAATGGTAGAGTGGAAAAGATGTACTTGGAGCTGAAGCTTCTTCATCCTCTTAACAACTTCTTCGATGCTCTTGAAGGCATTCCACGCTGCTCTCTTCTTCCTTCGCAGTTTTGGCGCCAAGTCATTCCTTATGTTGAGTTCCTGACCCAGGTACACATAGCTGCTGCATTCAGAGATGTTCGTTCCATTGAGATAAAATGGAATGTCAAGGACTAGGTTATTTTTCATGAACATTGACTTGGGGGGATTCAGCTGCAGCCCAGCCTTTCCACACTCGTGCTCAAAATCGGCCAGCATTTGTGCCACTTGGCTAATGTTTGGTGTTATTAAAACAATGCCATCAGCGAAGCGGAGGTGGTGTAGTTGCCGACTGTCTATCTTCACTCCCATTCCTTCCCATTCCAATCATCGCATGACATTCTCGAGGGTTGTGCTGAAGAGTTTTAGTGAAATGGTATCACCCTGCTGAACACCTCTCTTTACATCAATGATCACTTCCTTGTAGAATGGTGAGATCCTGGTGGTGAATTCATAATACAGCTCGAGGAGGATCCTGATGTAATGAGTTTGAACACCATGTTTGGCTTGGGCTTCGATAACTGCTTCAGTCTCAACAGAATGAAAGGTCTTCCTTAAATCGATGAACATTAGACAAAGCGATGTCTTGAACTCTTGCGAAATCTCAAAGCAGACACTGTGTGGACACTGTGTAGATACGGTCAATCATGCCGAATCCTTTTTGGAACCTGACTTGCTCGCATGGTTGTCCTTCATCTAGTGTTCTGCCTATTCTATTCAGGATAACTCTAGTGAACAACTTGTAGACAGTGGACAACAGGCAGATAGGACGATAGTTGTTGTTGATGTGGTGGATGTCTTCCTTCTTGTACATCAGAATGGTCCTGCTGATTTTTTATTGGGATGGAACCTTGCATTTGGACAGGTAGTGTGTGAGGAGCTGAGCCAGTGTAAAGAGAAGTACTGGTGACAGATTCTTCAGGTGTTTGGATCTAACCTTGTTTGGAATGGGTGCTGTACGTGTCTTTACCGACGAAATGGCATATCGGATTTCAGAAGGGAGCACATTGGGAATGACATATACATCCTGCAGAATTTGGTATTGGGCAGATGAATGTGGATATCGAAGAGATCTGAGTAGAAGTCGTGAATAATCCTCTCCATTGTTAGGGCAGCCTCTAATTGTCTTTACAGTTGTTCCCATGGTTCACACCATATTTGAACCCCATCAAATATGATGCGGTAATTATGGAAATGGGTATTAAGTCTTATGATGTGTCAGGAAAGCAGCCTGGAGCATGGTACTGGCTGGATAGTGGAGGTAGTGGAGGTCAGCTGATGAGGTATTTATCTGGCGCTGGTCAGGTGGGTCATCTGGGTTTGATCTCTGGGGTGCCGGAGATTGGGGAAAGCAGACAGAGGGTCTCTGTTTCTGGGTCCCGTTGCGCATGGAATCCAAGGTAACAAAATTCTGCTTTACTCATGTGTGAGGCTTGGCCCGAGTGTCTGGAAAGCAACAATCTTCTTGAAGTAGTGGAGATTACAAATCATAATGTTGCTTTACTCATTCATCTCCATTTCATGAAACATAGCAAGGAAAGGAATGGACACATCAGTAATTCCGCATGAGTCTCTCAGAGTCCTTGCAAGACGTAGGAGCAGACACTAGCTCTGGTGGAACCGGAAGTCAGAAAACCCACTATATATATATATATATGAGTGTGTGTGTGTGTGTGTGTGTGTGTGTGTGTGTGGCACTGCAGCAATGTCCTCCCGTTCTTCATTGATTTGCTTGAACAGGCACCAGTAACGTCTCCATTGTGAAACTTGTTACTGTTTTTGGCATATTCAATATGCCACGGGTAGCTTGCCAGGGTCTGCTGTGTGGGAGGGATATTGTTGGTCACTTGCCGAGCTCTCCAAGAGGGATGGAAGAATCGAACCCAGATCAGCCACACTCAAGGCAAATGCCCCACCCACTGTGCTATTGCTACAGTCCATATATATACATATACACATATATGCATTTATATGTTTGTTATATTCATTTATTTATCCTATTAAAAATTATTTTTCTTACCCAAACAGGAATGCAACTGCTGGGTAAATCTCTGATTGTAATACTTGAAGACTATAATTGGGACACTATAAATTTTATGAGACTCTTCTCATCAATTTATTAGCCACACTTAGAGCTGTATAGAATTTACTTGATATTCAAACAGCTTTCTACCCCACAGAACTGCCAATAGACTGCTAATTTTACAGCAAATAATTAAATAGTATATTTAAAGATCTTTTGTTTAAAATAGCAAGAGAGCTTTGAGATATATTCTATTTTTGTTTCATAGAAAAGTCTGGGTTATATTTATTTAATATTCTAGAATGGAGTGGCTAAAACTGGCCCTAAGCAGAGGCTAATTACCTTTGCAACTGCCTTTATCTGTGTGATGAGAAACTATTTATACTGGATAAAAGGAGGAAATGTAAAATTCAGTTTTCTATATTTTTATTTCAAACACAGGGACATTATTATAAAACACATCATGGATTGATACTCGTAATGTGGGGGTGTCTGTATGTATTTTTTCTGTCCTGTCAAGGAAGCACATTACGTCAAGTTCAAGCAAAGGCAGATACTTCTTTTCTTTCCTCTATATCATGTTCTACAAAGGTATATCACAATATCATCTACACTTTGGCTGTGGAAGGTGGTCTATTAACCCCTGGTTAGGAATGCATTTATAGAAAAGTCTTGGAGAGTAATTTTACTTTCTTACCATGGGAGAAATTAGTGATTGTCACATTATTTTTCTTCAACTATGTTGCCTTTCTCTCTTCCAATCTCACATTAAACCCTTGTGTAAAGAACAATAATTTTGGTGTAACTAGTACTATGTGCATTATGTTAAGAACTTAATTTGTTATAATACATCAATATCTTTTACAAAATGAGGATTTTTATTTTATTTATTTTTAACAGTTTCTGATTCATTACTAGAACAGAAACTTTGTTTCTTGCTAATAATTTGTGATTGGATGATTTTTAAATGCTATAGAATATTGAGCAGTTACTTTATAACAAAATTAGTCTAGACAGTGTTTTTAATTTTTTTACATTAGTGCTGTTAAAGGTATGATTCTAATTTCCACATGAAGAAAATTATCTAAGACATATAACTTTCCCACGGTAGCATCCTCTAGCAATTCCAAAGCCAAAATTTCAAAGAAATGATTAATTATGGATTCTGTTATCTTAAACAATATGATACTATCTCAATATACTATTAGCTTAATAATAAAAGTTATCTACCCCCAATATGCACACAAACTTAACAGAATATTATAATATGCAGTAATTGCCTATCAGGTAACATACATTTTATATATTGGTATAATTTTATAAAAAGATTCAAAACTTTATCATTGTCCACAGAGTTTTCTAAATATGTGCTTTTTAGCAATGTATTCAATGAAGGCAGGAGAGAGAGTATAGCATGTAGTATGCTTACCTTGCACATGGCCTACATGAGTTTGATCCCTGTGACTACATATGGCCCCTGGAATCCCCCCAAAAAAGTCCCTGAATACAGAGTCAGGATAAAGACTTTAGTGAGCACCTGTGGGTGTAACATAAACCAACAAACAAATAAAGTATTAAATAAATAAAGGAATATAAAAAAACATTTAAGTTGTTTAAAACTTTGTTATTTTATCAGTTTTATTTTTCTTTAGCATTTATTGATGGTTCTTTTCCCTTCAACAATTCATTTTAGCAATTAGAATACATTTAGCTGTAAGCAATATAATTCTCAAACAATGTTAAAAATCAAGTAGATGCAGGCTTTTCTGTAAGCTCTCAGAAATATATCCAAAATCTTGCATTTTAATTTCCTGCCATCATCAATATTTTTTCATAGTGGTTTTAATGGTGGCTATGAACATATCACTAGAGGGTTAAAACATAACTGAGGAAGGTCAGAGAGATAGCTCAAGGTTCTGAGCGCATGTTTTACATGCAGGAGGCGGGGTTTCATCTCTAGCACTGCATGCTCCTTTAAGCATGATTACCGAGCACTGAGTCATGAGTATCCCCCAGAATCATTGGATGTGGCTGAAAATGTAAACAATAAAATAATATAATTGATGAAGTTCTTGATGTCAATGAATGTATTGAATATAGAAAAATGGGGAAGAATATACATTTAGGTTCAGAAATCTTTACTATAGCTTACATTTCCCACCGAATTTCAAGGTTCCTCTTTATACCGATTGACTAAAACTTACCAGTTATGCACTCTATACCACTAGACAAAACAACAACAATAGCATAAAACTACTGTTTATCTCAGATCAACCTTGGTATACATTCTGTTACTTGCGGTGAAATTTTACTTTCTCAAGGCATTTTATTATCTTCCAAAGAAAAAGTGCTGTAGAGAAATTAAGTTGGTCATTATCATCACTTAATTCAGTTAACTTATTCTTCCATTTCTATAAGCAAACGAATATTTGTAGTTGTGTTATACTTACTCAAGCAGTATTTTAATTTCCTTTCAAGAATTCATATGTTAACTGGAAGATATAGGCAAAGATTTTTTTTCTGATTCTTGCAATTAATTCACCATCATTTTTTATTAAACGATAATATTTAAAAATTAAATTACAAAGATAAGTTGTAAATCAGTCATTTGTATGATGTAAAGTAACAATATATTTTATTGAAGCAAATAGACACCTGCTAATTTCTGTATCCTAAAGGCCTTTTATATAACGCTACCTTTAATTCATAGAAACTTGTCAAGTGGAGCTCAACTGACATTCTAGAAACTGTAGAAAGGTTAACTAAGTTAACCTCCAAACATAGACTGTTTTATTCATCAATTATTCTTTTTTCCCTTTATACTATTTTTCTTTGTTCCATCTCTCCACGAGTATAAGGAACAAAGATGAGTCTCATTGCTAGCCATTCGGGGGAGTTACATGAAGTCTCTTTTATTTGCATTTTTTTCTAACTATACCTACTTTTGAAAAATTTTGAAAATTGACTTATCTCAATGCTATTGCAGATTCTCCAGTAATGCCATTTTGTGACAGAGGTGGGAGTCTGGATGTTACAAGAATATAAAGAATCAAGCAATTCTCCCAGTACAGTGAGATAATTCAATATTTGATGCACAAGGCAATTTTTCTGCTTGTTTGTTCTTTACTCATCTTTGCTTTCTCTGAAAGAGACAATGAAAGGTTATTTGAAAAGTGGGATGTAAACTATGCTAGACTAATGTTTCTCTTGGGTACATGGTGAAGATGTGATTCATCAATCTATTTCATCTGATCAACATCACCTAAATATATTTATGTACGCTTTTGACCTACTGATAAGCATTTGGTTTATTTTTCTGAATTACATAAAAAAGGATTTTGATAATGTAAAATCAAATCTCTTTAGCTAAAAACACATAGAAAATAGAGTGTAACAATAAATTAACACATAGACAAGTGAGGAAAATCATTCTTAAGTTTAAAATAAAACACGTTTTAATAATTGTTTTCATCTGACTTATTTTGAATTTGTTTACTTAGATGATAAAAATGGATAAGTAAAACACATATTTGAAACAGATGCAAAATGATGCCATTTTTTCTCTCCTCCTAGCCCCCTCTGAGAAGTAAATTTTTATGAAGTCATTAGGCTTATGCAGTCCGTAAGCAAAAATAGTATTAGAAGTCCAAATTGTTATAAATAAACCTACTGATTTAAAAAGATCAGAAAGGCATATTTTGAAAGGTATATTGGTAGATGATAGACAAATAGGTAGTGGCAGGTAAGTAAATATGATACAAGTAATTGGGAGGACTTCAGGTAGATGCATGGAATAGGGAGAGATACCATCAGGAACCCCAAATATGCCAGAGGTGTGAAGGCCTTTGAAACAAAGAAACCAACAGAAAACAAAACAAGCCTTTGAAATGCAGAATTCCTGGCCTAGAGCATCAGATGGACACTTTGGGGAGCTTCCTGGACTCTGGGAGAAGAGGCTATGATTACAGGAGCAAAAGATTGTAAGGAGGTGCTAGAAGACAATCCACAGTTCCAAGATATCCCACCTTGGCAACAATCCTAGAAGCAGACTTGGGAAGCAGTTTGGGAAAACCACATATAAATGAACTTGGCAGAGGAAAATGTGTGCATTTTTCCTGACATAATGTCTCCTGCCCGATAACCTGTAATCTCTCCCATTTCATGGCTCACATTCTCCATCGGGAAGATGTCCATGTCTCTAATGGTTGTATATTTATTTGGCCTTCTCTACCTAGGAGAAGCCTGTATTCTCTTTTGAGCATGACATTTTTCTTCCCTCCCCTCATGTTTCTCAAATCAATTTACCTTTCTGTACTATTTGTCTCTTTTCTGATTTTTTTTTCTTTTTGTCTGTGAGGATAGACTGGCAGTATCCCGCCTGCACGGCAGAGCCTGGCAAGCTACCTGTTGTATATTGGAGCTACCAAAAACAGTAACAATAATGGGCCTCATTCCCTTGACCCTGAAAGAGCCCCCAGTACAGTAGCGTTGGGAAGGCCAGGGACGAATAGAGACATTACTGGTGCCCGCTCGAGCAAATAGATGAGCAACGGGATGGCAAGTGATACATGTGCAGTGAGGATAGCTTATGGACCCATGGAGAAAGGAATCTGGATAGAAGTTAGGAGTGATTTCTTTTATCTCTAAGAACAGTTCCTCAATCCAGCACAAGAAGCTCAGTGGATCTCCAAGAAATCAGGTGGTGAAACTAATCCCCGTGCTTGAAGACCAAGTGGAACTTGGGTACAGTTTGACAACTGTCTTATGGAGCTGACATAAGACTAGTGCCATGAAGTACTCAAAGCAGATTCTCTTAGTCTTAATACTCCTGGAACTTTCCAGGAACCCCGAGCTACTCATCAAGAAGAGAGTGGAAGATTTCCTCTTCAGGCTGCCACTTTTCTTCCCCCTTCTTAAAAACTCAAAAAGGAATCAGAGATAGATAGATACACAGAGAGACAGAAAGACAGATAGAAGAAGAATCTCAGTTTCAATTAAGTAAAATAAGATAACTACAGGTTGTTTAACTGAATTCTTCTATCTGACTTTTGCTTATCTTTCACACAGAATTTAATTACATTCAGTACTTTTACCCTTGGTCCCTATACCATACTTCAACATAGCAGTGTGTGCGAATTAATATGCAAGTAAATCACATTATTTGTGCAAAACACTCTAAGGATACCTGTATATCACTTGTTATAGCTGTAGTAACAAATTGCCACAGATATAATGACTCAAAAGGACATGTTTTTGTCTTCCAGTTCTGAATGTCAGAAGTCTAAAATAAGTACCACAGGGACTACAATCAGAATGTCAGTTGCATGCCATGAGGGAATCTGTTTTCTTGCTTTTCTGATCTGCACAGCATATCTGTATTCCATGAATCATGTTCTTTTTCACCACATAAAAACAGAGCATCCAATGCCTTCTTCTTTGCTAGCTTTCCTTTTGCCACCTTTTATTTTCTTGGCACCTTAAATTAATTCTTATGTACATATTATATGAGATAAACCAGAATAATGTCTCAATACTAAAATCATGAGTTTAATAACACCTGCAAATTTTTTGTCATAAAAATAGCAGTTTTAAGTTTTAGGAATTAAGCTGTGGATATCCTTGTGGTCACATTTCTTTTTAATATGCTTTCTCAGTGATATATTAAAAAAATAAGTTAAACCCCTACTCTCTTCTGTATCTGCCATATTCATCTGAGCACTGCATGCATTGAAACATGTCAGAGTGTACATTAGAAAATGACAAAGGATAAACTAATACATGACACTGAGTATGTGAGTATATATCTCATATTATGCAAAGACATTGGTTTCAGATGATGTGTATCTAATTTATAGTCACAAGAGAAAAAGAAAGACACTCTTAAGGATGTAATAACCAATAGCTGCCCATAAAAGATGGATAAATATAATCACATTTTTATTGAAAATTTTGATTTAAAAACACAGTAAGGAAAGTGTGGATGAACTCAAAGTTAGAAAAATAATTTTTCACACATATTAGTGACAAACAATTCAGTGGCAATATTCCAGTGAATCAATAAGAAAAATGGACATATCATATGAACAGACATTTCAGAAAAAAAAAGAAAAGTCTAGAGAAGAAAGATACTGGTAATAATCTGTAGCACTGTAGCACTGTTATCCCATTGTTTGATTTGCTCAATTGGACACCAGTAACATCTCCATTGTGGACTTCTTACAGTTTTTGGCATAAAGAGTATGCCACAGGTAGCTAGCCAGGCTCTGCCGATCGGGCAGGATACTCTCAGTATCTTGAGGGGCTCTCTAAGAGGAGCAGAGGAATCTAACCGGGGTCAGCCATTTGCATGGCAAACTCCCTACCCGCTGTGCTATCGCTCCAGCCCCACTAGTAATAATCATCATTATCACTGTCATCACTGTCAACCCATTGACATCAGTAATGTCTCAAGAGCAGGAACCAGTAACATCTCCATTGTGAGACATGTTGTTACTGTTTTTGGCATATCAAATGCGTCATGGGTAGTTTGCCAGGCTCTGCTATGCAGGAGGGATATTCTTGGTAGCTTGGATAAGGATATTCTTAGCTCTCCAAGAGGGATGGAGAAATGGAACCTGGGTCGGCAAGGAAAACGCCCTCCCCACTGTGCTATCGCTCCAGCCCTTATACTCAGTATGGTTAAAATTTTCACTGGGCTAAATCTTTTAAAAAAGAAAAAAGTTCAGACTATTAAACATTTTAACGTAAATTCTATAAGTGACTTTTCATCCAAAATGATTGCTTCATAGTAAATAAATAAATAATATTGGGACTAAAATAATTTTTGAAATAACACTAAAATTCTTTAAATTTAAACAAAATTTGAAAATTAAACAAATATTTATGTGCA